>NC_138344.1:40329799-42729799 GCF_046562875.1 Panthera onca | reverse complement strand
AAGCCAAGAGCACACCATATACACTGTATGTTAGCTAACTTGAAAATAAATTATATTAAAAAAATTTTTTTTAATTTTAAAAACTGCAAAATTAAAGAAACAAACAAAAAAAAAAACCACCCAGACTTGCATGTGTTTAAATGCTTACAGGAAGGAGTGGAAGGAGGGGAAAGGGTGGGGAGGAAGAGAGTTGAAGCTTTAGGAAAAAGAAAATTTATGGAAAGAAAGAAAGAAGTGATGAAAGGAGGCAGAGAGAGAGGAAGGAAAAAAGCTCCTAAGGACATGGAGAAGATGGGATCCAGATCAGAGGTGGGAAGATCACCTTAAATATAAGAGTTCAATTGTAACTGGAAAGATGGAAAAAAGGATTGGTATGGATACAGAAAGAGCTAAGTTTGGGATTATTGTTGTTATTAAAGTCAGTGTAATAGTTGAAGCAAAAAATTACTGAGCCAGACATGTCCCAAATGCTTTACACAAACTATTTCCTTTAATCATCACAAAAACTCTAAAATAAAAGTACTATTTTATCAGTGAATGAATGAAGGTTAGACAGAAGGAGACCATCACGGTAACCAGTAAAATAATGTTTCAGGTGTTCTAATAAAATATAATAGGGGGTGTAAAAGAAGAACAATAAATTCTAAGAGGAAACTGAGAAAGGAATTGGAAAGACAAGGTAATATCTAACATAAGAATTAAAACCTGAACAGGATCGTCAAGGAGACAAAGAGAAGAAAGTAATACAGGCAAAGAAAACGGTATGAAGAGTCTGAGCAAAGATATAGAGAATCAAACAACAGTATACACTAAGGAAACTACATATCATTTGTATGCACTAGTGGGCCTCTTTATCAGTCAATGGGAAATACATGACTAAATTGTATTTTGTGTTTTGTCGGTTAGAAGCTCAACGTAAAATACTGTGCTCATTTATGACTAATATTGTTAGTCTAGTTTTTCTGGAGCAATTATCTCTAGTCTCTGTTATTGTAGATTTCATTTTTCATCAAGAGCTACTTAAAATTCATCTTGGAAAGAAGCAGAGGTAAACAGTATAATAAACAGTAGCTTCCTTAGTTCCCTTAAATTTGTTCATCCAGGTTTTCTGTTTTGTTTTTTTCCCCCCAAGGTTTCTGCTTTGGTCTTCAATTTGATGTATATCTCTGTTTCTCCATATGGAAATATTATTCTTAAGGCCTCAATGGAACCATGTCCTTTTTTCTGTTTCTCCCCTTCTCTTTCATTTTGCTTCCTCTTCTTTCTTCACTAAGGCCCTCTCCATATAACTAATGAGAAGACAAATATGTACCCAGCATGATTTACTCACTGTCCTTAACTTTAAACCATTTTTCCTACCATAGAGTTGTCCAAAGAAAATAGAGGGAAAAATGTCCAACGTGAATATACACACTATTTACCTTTCAAGATCTTTAGAAGAAAAGCAAACTGCATTATAAAATACTTAACCAAAATAAACTACCTTATATACATCTCAATGTAATACACTTGTACATATACACATTTCTAAGCTATTTGGAAATTCCACCTGCCTATACCAAGGATGAGAACATGACTCTATAAAAATTTGCCTTCCCCTATCTTCCCACATGTTTAAGATATAGCTTTTAATTCTTTAACAATGTTTGATATTGGTATCTTGATATTCATTAAATTCAAAGACACATCGAAATAGAGAATGTGATAACAGCATCACTATAAATTTTGAACTTCTAGAAAAGTTGTAAAAAAAATTACACATAAAAACAAAATAGCTGTTTGTATCAACAGTTGGTTTTAGCAATTCACCCTGTGACATGGCAATATTTTACACGTAATTGTAAACTTTAAATTGTAAATAAGGCCAACATTACCAATAGACTGAGTTCTCCCAGTGTGACACCAAATGAAAGAGGCTGCTTTGGATCAGTGACCTATCAAAAAAGAAAAGATGGCATGAAAATATACTGATGGTAAAAGTGAAGCCATGCTCCAGTCTGTACAGTAGGCAACATAGGGCAATTAGTATGCAAGTAAGTCACACAATCCAAATGGATTTGTGGGAAAAAAAGAAGAGAAAAAGGCAGTAACATGGCTAGGATTACCCATATTTTGTAGGCATGATATGAATACGATACTTTCCCAGTGAAACCCTTTTCTTATGAAGTGAACTCTTTTCTCACTAACTAGATTCTTGTCTAAATAGTGAAAAAGAGACAGTCTCTTTAGGTCTACTATTAAAGATGTTCTTCAAAGATAAAGAAAACAAGATGTCATGGATAATAACCGCGCCACTAAACTACTTTTAACACTTAGAAATGTGAACTGTCTCGTTAAGCCTTTAACATTCTTAACTTTTCAAAACTGCTTTGTTAGGAAAGGCCCAAGACTCTTAACATACTCTCTTAACCTGTTAAACTTTTGTTCTATTCCTGATCTTCGATACATAAGTTATATTGACACACCATGCTTACGCTGTACCACAATGTGTACAATGTCATTGTCTTAGACATCACAGGGATGTCCAAAAGTCATACAGGGTGGTTGGCCATGAAAGAAACTAGGGAAACCAGAGAGAGAAGAAAAAACATACTGTTTTAAGTCATCCAACAGGGACTCCAGAGTGTAGTCACATAGACCCTTCGCAAATGCAGGAAAAATGCATGCTCTGGAATAACTAAGAAGCACAAATCGCTCTGGGAGCTTAGTTTTTTATTATCTTCCTTTGTTTCCACGCTCATCCTTATACCTCAGACAACCAGCTCAAGATAGCTTGCAGCTATTTCAGAATAAAACATAACTCCTCACTTGCTAAAGCACCACCCACAAACTACTATCATCCAGTGAGCATCTTTATGATACATTATTATACTTTCCCTACTCCCCACTTCCTAAACTCTATTTTTCATTATCCTAAATACAATAATTAAGGTAATAACATTGAAAGAGGAATGATACAAGGAAGATCCCTTTGCACTTTTTAGTTCTTTTCCTCTTAGACCTTTTTAATCTATCTTGTCAGTGACACCAACTTAAACATTATTGATGTTACTTATCCCACTCCTGTGCATCTCTGTATATTTTTTTTATTAAAAAGAGAGAAATAATGTGCCTTTCTAATTGTACTTGCACAGTAAAAAAGCTTAGTTAAAGCTCAAACTGAGGTTCACATTCATCAATACGCCATTAGTTTCAATAATAACTCTCACTTCCATGATGTGTTGAGGTGATTTATATTCCTAAGTTTGTTTAAACAAGGGCACTGATGACTTAGGTTTTTTAGACATTTGTTAACAAAATTCAGTTTAATGACTACCTAAAACCAAAAGGTAAAGTCAAAATAAGATGGAGATAGTGTATCTTGCAAAACTACAAGTACGTATTACTAAAACTGAAGTTCTATAAGGAATCTGTGAGAAAAAGAAAAGTTCTATATACGTCAGTACTGCTTTAATTAAATCCAAACCTTAAGTTATTAAAAACAAAAAAGAATACAAACTCATTTTTAAAAGAGATGGAATAGCATTTCCATCATCTTAGGTAAGTGAAAAAATTCAAGGTTATTTTACATAATTTTCAAACTTTAAAATAAAACTAAATATATTACTTTTAGAAAGGGGTATACAGTGGTTTTATATTTATACACATAAATGCCTAATGAAAGAAGTGTAACACAGGAAAGATATGGTAGTATATTCATCAGAAAAAAAAATCATGGATTTAGAATCTGGTACGGATAACCCATATCTAAACAAATCAATAATTAGTATCATAAAATACACAATTATTAGCTTCACCTCAATAAGTTTAAATTACTTACATCATCTTCATATTTAATGTGAATGTCTGTGATTTTTACTTGTACGTTTTTAATTACTTGGGTTGCCAATTTTTCCAAAAATGTATCCTTTTTGGCTTCTTTTGCCTTATCTATAAAAAACAGAAAAATACAAGGTCAAGAATTGAAATTCTCACATACTTCACTATCAAATGACCAAAGCATAGCAAAGGCACTACTCAACAGAAAGGACAGCCTATTCTGGTGTCCTTGTTTTATTTTAGATTTATTTTAGACTTTAATATGTGTTTCCAAGTTAAAACTTATTTTTGAAGTTATGGAGTATCTAACATTCATTTTACCTTTGAAGACAGAAATCAAGTGGCGATGTGTACAAATAACACATGGCATAAAAACTACTTTTACCTACCTTTCGAGCGATCAAGACTTTTAAAAGGTTTCTTAAAATGTTTTTTGTGCTTTTTACGTTTACGTCCTTCTCAGTGGAAGCATTTTAGTGAGAAAAGGATAAAATTCAAGTTAGGAGACTAGAGGACAGAAAGAAAAACAAGAGAATTCTTCCTAACAGCAAATTCTGGTACAGTTCGCTTTATTTCTATTCTAAACTGACCTGCTATTTCAATACAAACAGAAATTCATAAACCTCCTTAGTCTAGAATAACCTCCTTTAATCTAACAAATAACTTGGCAAGTACAATTATACAAAAATTAGGCAAATATCCATACACAAAGTGCTTTAAATATTTTTGACTCTTCAATTAAAGTTTAACTTTAATTTCAAGGTTATCAAAATACTGGAAATGTAACAATGACCGAATATAAAACTTTCAGGGAAAGGTTTTCACAAATATATGGTAGGGACACAGGAACACAAATGAAATGAATGGTTAGGTTGGTGACAGGCAACTTCCTCTGGATGATACACCTCACAAGCAAAACCCCTGAACGACTTAAGGATACAAAGAACCCCCAAAGAGAAGAATGTACATTGAACTGTACTTTGAAATTGGCTTAGTAATTAATTCCTTTAAAACCTCATCCTCTTTAACTGGCACTGCTTCACTTTTATGGCATTAAGCAACACCCATCTGATCCAAGTTACACACCTTTATACTCAACTTCCTACTAGACATCATCTCTAGTCTGCACTCTTAAAGTGGTCTCCGTATGGTCTCGCTTGCCTCTAGTCTCCACACTACCTCCAAAATAAACATCCTCGTAGGGTGCCACTAGACTAATACCTTCTACAATGCCATTCACAGCCTGTTAATCCCCTACTCAAAATTCTTTTTTAAGGCTCTCTGCAGCCCGGCAGACAAAATGAAAAAGTGTTTGCATGACACAAAGGTCCTTTCAAGATCTGACCCCTAGCTCCTTGTGCCGTTCTATCTCCTCTACTCATGCTTGCGCTGGATACTTCAGAAACACTATTCTTACCTAACAAAACAAGCCTAACTTTCTAACGGCTAATGCTTCTCTCTTATATGAATCATTCCCAGAACTTCCCTGAAGTTCTTCACCAGGCAAACTCCTGGGAGGCTCCCAAATCCCAGATCCCCTAAGGCCTTCTTCAACTATTCCAAGCAGCTCCAGGGCCATCTACCTCTGCACCTTTACATAGACTTCCACTAAGCAGTGATTATACTGTAATTGAAATGTTTACACAACTGTCTTGCCACTAGGCAGGAATCTTCATTAGGACAGGAATTATCCTAATATGTAGGCACACAGCACATGATAGGCATCTGTTCAAATGAGTCAAAAAATCCACATCTGAACATTGTAATAAAATATATAAACCCAGCTCAGGTTATATATATAGCATTTGAGAAAATACACATGAAATTTAGCTTGAAATCTTAAAACTGTTCTTCCTTGAGGTGCCTGGGTGGCTCAGTGAGTTAAGTGTCTTGACTTTGGCTCAGGTCATGATCTCACAGTTAGTTGAGTTTAAGCCCCGCATCAGGCTCTGTGCTGACAGAGAACTCAGAGCCTGGAGCCCACTACGGATTGTGTATGTCTCCCTCTCTCTCTCTGCTCCTCCCCTACTCACACACTCTCTCTGTCTCTCTCTCTGTCTCTCAAAAATAAATAAACATTAAAAAAATTAATAACTAAATAAAATTGTTCTTGATATTTTAGAGCAAATTGTCCTGCCACTATAAAAACAAAGAACCAGGGGCGCCTGGGTGGCTCAGTTGGTTGGGCGTCCGACTTCGGCTCAGGTCATGATCTTACAGTTCTTGAGTTCGAGCCCCGCGTCATGCTCTGTGCGGACAGCTCAGAGCCTGGAGCCTGCCTCGGATTCTGTGTCTCCCTCTCCCTCTCTGCCCCTACACAGCTTGCACTCTGTCTGTCCCTCTCTCAAAAATAAACAAACATTTAAAAAAATTAAAAAAACAAAAAAACCCCAAAGAACCAAATCCTGGATTCCAAGAATAAAACCCTAAGTTTCAAGACGAAAATATTTAATAAATACATAAATAATCTGGACCTTGTTATTACCAGTATTTCTTGCCATAATGATGGTCCCTAAGTCTTTTTCATTCATAAATTAAACATCTAGAAACAGACTGAGTTCTCAAAGAAGTATTACTTAAAAAGAAACAAGAAAGACAAAACTACCCCCACTTGACTAGAACAGCTTTCAGAGACAGTTTCAGCTTCTGGGTTTAGATACTACTGTAACTCACTCTTCTTACCTTACCTTATTATCTTCCTGGCTTCACAACTGTTTTAGCCTCTTGTTTCATCTTTATTTGATCCCAGTGTTAGAAAGTTTCTATTTAATCTGATGAATACTAAATTTATGATTCTCAATCACTCTCTAAATTGGTCCTCAAATATTTTGGTCTTGGGGCACCTTTTACACACTTACTTGAGAACCTTTCAAAGCTTTTTATTAGTGTAGGTTACAACTACTGATATTTGCCAGAGTGGAAATCAAAACTGAGCAATTTTTTAAAAATGTTTAATTCACTTTTTAAAAACTACTATGCAATAGCATTGATAACACATGTTTATGAAAAATAACCATATTTTCCAAACAAAAAATTGTAGTGAAAAGAGTAGCATTGTTTTACAATCTTACAAATCTCTTAATGTCTGGCTTGGCAGAAGACAGCTAGATTCACATACCTCCTTCTGCCTTTGATCCGCTGAAATATGTTGTTTAAATTGAAGCATAAGAAGAAAATCTGAACTAACCACATACACGTGCAACAAAAACAAACAAACAAAAAAGGGTGGAACATCTTCATGGTCTTTTCATGTAAATACGGATACTATACCCAAACTCAACAAGTGGTAGTTTCTTAAAGGTTAATTCCATTTTGGAATCTGAAACTCTATCAATTTTTTCATCCAAATTAAATTAAATTGGTTACCTTCCACTTTAAATGGATCTTTTACACATACCTGAATTTTTTTATCACTCATTGATAATAAGGAAATATTGCTTCATTGAATTATGCAGATCTTCTCAATGTTGAGTGATTTCATTATTTACCATCAAAAATCCCATTTGTTAGTACCCCTGCCAATCTCATCAAAAAGTCTTTAAGTACTGGGAAGCTGCCAAACTCCAGGTGGCAAATACAAGTTTTCCAAAATTCTAATTTTTGCTCAAAAGCTAAAATCTTATTATTAGCAACAAATATCATGAGTTGATTTTTGTTGAAGTGTCTACCAAACACCCAAATCTGAATAATAACAGTCTGTCAATCACTCTTCCACGTAAAATGATTTTCCAGGAAAAAAGCAACTAGTTCAGCTGACAATTTAAACAATGCGCAAGTATTTTTCCTTAAGACAATTATTCTACGTTAAGTGCTTCATACATACTTCTGCCTTTGTCACACAAAAAATTAAAGACACATAGTCAAGAGCTTAAGTTGATTCAAATTAAATTTTTTCTATTCCATCAATAACAGTTTTAAGTAATACTGGGGCTCTCTTCCTTTTGTTTCATCTTATTTTTTACTGTGAGTACATGGTAGTGAACAATAGAATGGCAACCAGTCAAGTTTGGTGCCACTGCCTTGATTCATGCTGAGGCAGCCGCAATTTTACACAACACTGCTTCTTCATCATCAGCACCAGTGTTGGCACAGTAAAAAATCAAATATTGTTTTAGTATTATTTATTACGAAAACAGTTTTGATGGTTTGGGAACTATTGCTCTGGAATAACTTTTTAAATGACATCAAATGGGGAAGGAATATACACTCAGAAAGTAGAAAGATGAAATGATCATGAAGTATACATTAAGTCCCACCCAAATGAATGAAGATATCATCACCAAATTAACTATTCTCATTTCAGAATCATCAATATTCTAGGACTAGTTTTTTATCCAGGTTAATGTAGTGTTTTTGAAAAGTAAACTCTGAATCAATTACATTTTCCTTTATAGTGATTGATCACTGTCTGGTTTTTTGGGGGGGAGGTGGTGTTTTGTTTGTTTGTTTGATCATCAATATTGTCCAATGATTTTGTTATGACTTGAACGGGCCACTGGAATTCATTTGTACCTTGGAGGCAGATAACTCCTAGTAGGATCAGAAAACACTGCTCCGAGAGACTGTAGAAAGTTGGTCTAATCATAACAAAATTAAAAAGTGAGCCATGAGTACTTCCTGACTATCTTTTATATTAAACAAAGTAACTGCAAGGCAAATTAGCATAGTCAGTCACATTTGCTAAAGGGGCAAATTTTATTAAAAGAGAAATGCCTTTCAAGACCATTTCACTCAATGCTGTGATATCTGCAATGCAAATTCTTCTTCCATTTGGCAAATGAACCCAAATATTAAACAAGTTTCTAGCTGTAGAATTCTAACCTAATGCTTATTGTTTATGTTTTGAGTACACACCTCACTTGCCATTCAATCGATACAAATTTTAAGTGTGACTAAGTTAATATAATAAACTCCTATAAAATTACAGAAAATATAATTAAACATGTCAAATTAATTTGTAAATTATCAGAATTATTATTTTAACATACTTGATCAATTCCCTACCAAATAAAAGAATCCTATTGTAAATGCTAAAGCAGTCAGCCTTCAAATCTGCCTTTTGTGGAGCCTCAAATTTCAGTATGCTGTGTAAGACAATGGTCTACATTGGTCTCTGGAGCTCCTACGGAGGTAAAGCAAATCAGGGAGGATATGAAGGACGCCAGACGGACACCTCTTATCAAGGCTCTAAATAAAGTCCCACACAGTAAAATAGGTTCCATTTTCTTGCTTTTTACAAATCTGAAAACTACTACTATAGGAGAGAACTTGCCCAGCTGAGAAACTACTATATGACAGAGTCCACAAGGCAATCCAGATGTGAAAGTTGTCTACAGACCAAACTGTAAGCTCCACAAGGACAGCTCATGTTTGTTTTACCCCATGAACATTCAGGCATCCAGCACGGTGCCTGCCATGTGAATACACTAAATATTTAGTGAATGAACAAATGGCTACAGAAGGTTGGGAAATGGAAATGATGGTAAAGGAGAAAAACCTGAATTACATTTCCATATTTTCTTAAAAAAAAAAAAAAAGGCATGTCATCAAATGGGCTCCATTAAATGTTCAAGAGTAGATAAGAATATAATTTTTTATATAACTAAATAAAATTAACCATGCATACCCACCAGGCTTGATGTCCTTGTAAACAAAGTTTTCCAAGCCATATATGAACTCCCCTGAATGTGCCCCTGCATCCGCATGGCAGCAATAACCAGAATGCAAAGCATTTAAAAGACACTTTAATTTCACATGTAAAATATGTCTAAACTTAATTCAAAGAATTAGAAATCATGTGACAGAAGAAGTGAAATGCAGTGACACCAAAACAATCTATTTCTAAGGAAGTATTCACAGTGACACCATTTCCATTATTTCAACATACAAACTTTATTATCATAATACTGTAACAAAATTTCTTAGTAATTAAAATTGTAAGAATTAACCATTTCAAATTAAGCAAAGCAGACAAATTATCACTAATATCTCACTGAATTGTTTGAAATTTTCCAACAGAGCAAAAATCAGATATTTTGGTTCCCTTTTTGCCTACTGTTTTTGCCCATTTGCAGAACGCAATATTGAGAGATATTTACACTAACTTCAGAGTCAACTAAAATGAACTCATCTTACTTTAATTTACTCTCATCTGTCCCTTTTTAGATACAATGACTCCTTTCTACCCATTCTTGTTAGTGATGGCCAGATAGCACCATCCTCCCATTCCCTCCTCACATACAGCATAGACACGACAGCAAGCTTAACCTTTCTAAAACACAGCTCTTATGACATCCCTCCCTGGATTTTTAAAGAAAGTAAAAGGGAAACTTACTGACTCTCTTCGTGGTTATAGATTAAAGTTTGTTATAACACGAAACTAAAAATAAAGGCTCTAGAGCCAGAGAAGGTTCAAATTACAGCTCTATCATTTTCTAGCTCTGTGACTTAGGATGACTTATTTAACTTGCAGCTTTCTCCACTGGGAGAAATGGGAACAATAGCCTTAAGTCATAGAGTTGTAACTATTAAATGAGTCAATAAATAGAAAGCATTTTGAAAAGTGACCTGGCAAATAGTAGATACTCATTAAATGTTAGCTGCTACTATTGTCATTACCGTCACCATTATCACCATCACGGCATTCAAATCTCTTAAAATTGACCTAAACTCAGCTTTTTAACTTACATTTAACTACATTCTATCAAACTCCCAAATTCTTAGCTGTTCCCCATACATACTCCATACTTGTCTCTCTTCACTGTCCCCTCCACCTAGAAGACCCTGTCTTCTTTTCTGCAAACTCATCTTTTAGACACAGCTTAAATATGTGTCTAAACAGTGTCTGCCCTGATCTCTTTGGCTGAACATGATATGTTCATTCTGAACTTCCTTACCACTCTTATCTTTACCTCTCTGATGAGACTCAACACTTTTCTCCTGTTTATTATTATGCGTATGTCTTATTTTCTCAACTAAAATGTAAGGTTTTTGACAGCACGATTCACGGATTCTCTAACTTTTATGTTTCCATCAGCATGTTGAGCAGATGGGCATAAGACTTCTCAAAAGTACCTAGAAACTAACGATACTGCCTTTAAAATTCTAGTTTTAAACCTAGCATTCTATCCCCAGTCAAATCAAACAAGTATGTAAGTAAACAAAGACTTTCAGACTTGAAAGGATTTTAAAAAATTACATCCAATGTATCCTTTCTTAAAAGCTACAGATATGCTTCAGCATAACTAACAAAGAACAAAAGGCAAGGGACCCAGAAAACACTGAACTAAACACAGAAGAGTAATGAAGACCAATCCCAGGATGACAGCTGTGCAGCAGGACTGAAAAAACAACCATTTCAAAGGGAGATCTTCAAGAGAAAATGGGGATGGGGTGTGGGTGGGGAACCAATAGGTGGGTATGACAATAGTAAAGTAACACTGAGAGTCATATAACATTATTTCATGTGGCCAGTGAAAAGAATTAAAGGTAAATTTACACAGAAAAGAAAGCAAATAAAAAAGAAGCATTTACAAGTTCAAGAAAAACAAAAGGTTGTAAAGAAAGGAAATACAATCACAGTATATCATTTGACCTGCACAGTGAACAATTACACTGTCAGAGTAATGTAAATTTGACCTGTAATTGGCCATAAATTATTATATACCATATTCTGAGACGAGAAAGAGGGCAATTTAGAGTGAAAGATGATGCTAAGAGAAGTAAACTCCGTGACTACCATAAGAGGATATCCTAGGTAAGACCTTATGCTAATAAGTTAGATAATGGCAGAACATCAGTATTTCTAAAACCACGGTTCCCTCTAAGGAATGGGTCTAAAGGGTAGAGAAGAGCAGAACAGGGGATTGACATTTTCCCTCAGAAGTCTTTTTGGGAAAACTATTTGATTTTAAAGTGTGTGTGTATACTACTTAGATAAAATTAACATTTTAAATACAGAATCTATAGCGTTTGGGAATCTTTGGCCTTCATAGGAATTTAATCTTTCCCTTTACTTTATAAAAGCCTTTCTAGGAAAATAAACTCACTATAATAAAATAAAAGGAGAAAAATATCAAGAAGTTTATTTTAGGTGGCTCAGTCGACTAAGCGTTTGACCCTTGATTTCGGCTCAGGTCATGATCTCACAGCTCATGGGTTCGAGCCCTGCATCAGGCTCTGTGCTGACAGCGTGGAGCCTGGTTGGGATTCTCTGTCTTCCTCTCTCTCTGCCCCTCCCCCACTCACATGCTGTCTCTCTCTCTCTCTCTCTCTCAAAAAATAAAATAAAATATACATGTTTATATTTATTTATATATTATATATGATATATATATTATATATTTTTAATATTTATATTTATATTTTAAAAAGTTTATTGGGGGGCGCCTGGGTGGCTCAGTTGTTAGAAGTGTGAAACTTCGGTTCAGGTCATGATCTCACAGTTAATGAGTTCAAGCCCCACGTCAGGCTTTGTGCTGACAGCTCAGAGTCTGGAGCCTGCTTCAGATTCGGTGTCTCCTTCTCTCTGACCCTTTCCCGACTGCACTCTGTCTCCCTCTCTCTCAAGAGAAAATAAACATTTAAAAAAAATTTTTTCATAAAAAGTTTATTTTTACAGTTGAGCAAATTGTTTAGAAATGAACTATTATATTTCAATTTTATTTTTTCCCACAAGACTGTGGGCAGCACTCTATTTTACCAAATAGAACAAATTAAGTAAAAATACTTTTTTAAAGCCGATTAGCATGATTATTTTGTTTTCAATTTTATCATCTGCTGCTTTGAGTTGAACTACTTCCTCTTCTCACCTCTCTTAGTCTCTATACATGTGACATGGTGCTTTTGTGCTTTTCAAACCAAGAAATAAGTGGAAAAATAATAAGTCTCCAAAATAAAGTACAGTATTAATATTAATAATGGCGAAATGCAAAGCATCTAAAGACTAGGGTGTTTTTTATCATTTGCATGAATAATACTATATAAAAATATGACCTATATTCATGGAAACTTGAAAAAATTTATATGCAGTCAAGATAATTAAATGTATTTTTAAAAAAACAGTATCAATATATATCCCAATTCTTGAATTCATCTCTTTTATTTTAAGATTTATTTTGAAGTAATTTCTACACCCAACATGGGGCTCAAACCCACAACCCCTAATCAAGAGTCACATGCTCTACCAATTGAACCAGCCAGGCACCCTGAATTCATTTCTTTTATACTCAGAATATTTTTCTGAAAAATCTAAGATAATAACATTAAAACTGAATTTTACATTCTAAATTTTAGTTCTATCCCCCCAAAATGTAAATTTTACTATTCAGGAAGTTACAACGTAATTATTGTATATTATATAAGCATAATAGTCCTATCGACACAAACTGAGGGCCGCAGATGTTCAGCCCCTATAAATACATCAAATCATCCTAAACATATAAATTTCCTAAGCATTAAACAGGCAGCATTCAAAATTTCATAGGTGCTCAATACAAAATGTACAGCAGGTTACGATTTTGCCAATTAAGCTGTCAACTACTAAAACAGGAGAGACTATACACACTTCTTACAGTTCACTGGAAACACTCAAATATGTTTTAAACAATCACAGCTAATTCCATCCAAAAATAAAAAAGCAAGAGGAGTTTGGAGTTTATTTCTAAAAAGGAAAAATATAACTTAATTTTATACATATAAAAGTTATGCATATAATTATGCTATATTATATATTACGATACATATTTTATATGTCATTTTATCTAAACATGTATCACTATGCCTACTGATAAATATATGTCATTAAATACGGTGTGTTAACAAAATATACTTAATATGACCTGTATCAAGAAAGAAATGAAATTCTAACGCTCTCCAAGTCCTTCTCCTCATTTTTAGGGTACTATTTCCACATATACTAATTAACCAAAAGTGAATAAAAGTAAATAATCGCACTGAATTGTCATAAACAAAACCATTCTCACTTTGCTTTATTTGGCACACAAAAGTAACAGAAATAAAGAACACTGTTTTCATAAAAACACAGATTCTTAAACTTCAGGGGAAAGACAAAATATGCTCAAGTATGAAAAGAGAAAGGTAAAACACATTTAAGTTTTTAAAAAATTTCTTTCATTTAGACAGCCTCAATACTTAAAGTATTTTAGTAATTTTCTGTAAAAGAATAATTCTGCTTAAGAGCAAGCACTTGGGGCAAAAAAAAAAAATGATAAGGAATTTTAATGAACAAGCTATTTTTAAGAGATTTCTTACTGATTACACTAGGAAACAAAGTCATTTCTGTCATTTCTAACTCACGGTTTGCCCTACCTTTTAAGAAAGACCAAAGAGAAATGCATTAGCATTTGTGGTATCGTCTTCTCCCATCACAGACATGCATAAACATGCCAACCAAATGATAGAAAAACGATGTAAACTGCTAGTAATTCTCACACCCCAAATAGCAACTGGGGTGTGATTTGACTTGAAAGAGAAAAACTGGAGGCCTGGAGGAATCCTTCAACTCATCACTCTATAGACTACTTTTTCATCTCATCCTTATTCTTTCTCCATAAACCAAATCAAAATAATCATCATATTTTTAGATAAAAACAAAAAATTAAAACTTAAGGCAAGATGTTAAAATGCTGAAATCTGAAAAATCAAGTTTTTTAAAAATATCCTATACAATATAAGGAGACATAGCTAGAAATAGAATTACAGCACTACTTCCTCTAAACATTATTTCACTACACTGATACGGTGAACCTCATTATCTTCCATGGATACACCTAAAAATGTAGAGATAGAACCTATCAGCATTTGGCAAAAACAAACAGGCTTGCGAGAACTCACAGAAAGGTCTCCATAAAGCATCACAGAAAAAAAAAGTGGTTAAAGACAGTGGGAAAATTAAACCGGCAGTGAGATAAAACAATCGTGTGGCAATGATTCCTAAATGTGGGCCATGAAAATATAATCAATACTGTGACATATGATTTTAAAAGAATATTCTTTCTTTGGAACTACAATTTATGAAAGCTTACGAAAGTATCCTCTTTAAAGTGCATTAAATGTATCTAATATAGGTATATATATCTAAAACATAAACATATTGTACCTTTCTCTGCTGCTTTCTGAAGAGCTTCTTCAATTCGAGATAGCTCTTTCTGTTTAATATCTTGCAAGGATTTTTCTTCTTTTTCAGCATCATATTTAATACCTAAAAATATATATTTAGTTCACATATTAAAAAATGCAATTATAAGATAAATAGGAAACGTTCAACCTCATTATGATTGGGAGTGTATGTGTACTCTAAGTCTTGTAAGCCACTTTTTAATTCAAAAGATCCGCAATCTTTAAATTAATTTTACAAAAGTTTAAACATAAATAAACGATCCTTCTTTATTTACAAAGCTTTTATCCAAAGGGAAAGGAGGGAAAGAAAGGAATTAAAGAGAGAAAGAATGGGGCACAGAGGTGGCTCAGTCAGGTAAGCATCTGACTCTTGGTTTTGGCTCAGGACATAATCTTCCTGTTTATGGGATCAAGCCCCACTCTGCTGGCAGTGCAGAGCCTACTTGGGATTCTCTCTGCCCCTCTTGCTCTCTCTCTCAAAATAAACAAATTAAGAAAAACAAAAAATAAAGGGAGAAAGAAAGAGAGAAAACCAAAAGGAGAGGAAAAGAGTGAGGAGAAGGTAAAAAGGAGAAACAGGCAGGCAGAAAATTTCCAGTCATCTTATCTGAGGAGTAAAATTTTGAGTAACTATAAAAAACACATAATATCCAATACTAGATGGTACCAATATAGACTGACAAAAAGACTCTTAGAAAATAATTCAAGAATATGTATCAACAATCAGAAAATAGGTATTTCCTTTTTATCCAGTAATCTCATTGCTGATAATGTATCCTAAGGAAATAACACCAAAGAATAAAAAAGATATCTTTAAGAACAAGGTGTTTATAAGGTTCAATGTAATAGTCCAAAACAGCAGGCAGCCCACAATGGAATATCCTATAGACTTTCAAAATTATCACTATCCCATATCAAAAATACATACATTAAGTAAAAAAGCCAGATCCATGTTGTATATATAAAATGTGATAAATACTCTATCAAATTGAGTATGTATATAGTAAAGAACAGAAAGCAAAATATAAAAATAAAAATTGTGTTTGCTTTCTGGTTGGGAAAACAAGTAATTTTTCCCTAAAATATCCAAACTTTTCTTAACATTCTATTGTTCTTATAACTGAAAAAGAAACAATCATAACAAAAGGTATGACTTAAGTAAATAATGCTTTACAACATTCATTAAAAATTAAAATACTATTATTTACGATGAAAAATAATCTACCTTTTTCACATGCATTTTTGAATGAACACTCACTCAAAACCAGAAGCAACAAAATAGGGGGGAAATTTTTCCATTCTTGAAATCTGTAGCTTAATACATCAATACATTTTTAAAAACTTATTTCATTTCATTCTCCAAAAGTAAATTATTCAATGCATCTGAACTTAAAATGAAGCCTTAGTTGCGAAATAATTATTCAGAGAAGAGATTAAAATTATCAAATGGTTGGAATTATTCTTTCCAGCAGTAACATAAAAATATTTTATATAAAATGTGGCAATATATATGTGTGTATATGTAAAATGTACATATACATATACATGTGTGTATATACATATATATAACCAGTTTAAAGTATCTTCTATTTTATTAAACATATTAAAATATTTCACGAAGGTAATAATTTAATTTCACTGTGCTGTTACTGAGTGGTTATAATCTTAAACAACATACTTGCTCCAGGGACAACAAGCAGGTAGAGTCCCTCTAGGGTCGCAACAACTGCTTCTCCATAAAGGTTTTTCCAAGGAATCTTCAAAGTTAATTTATCTAAAAAAAAAATAATAATTTCAACCTTAAATTCTTATTTGAGCTACTCCAGAAGATACACATTTCCCACTTTCCTTTTAGAGAAAAAGTGTAACACAATACTCACGCATATAGTGTATGTACCACTCAGAAAAAAACGAAAAAACTCCACAATGAAATTTACAAAAATCTCTTCCATATTTGTAACTATTCACACTGTATTTTATGCTTTTCAAACTTTCTGATAATTATAATTTCATTTAATATTTCCCAACTGTACATAGAATGAGGCAGCTATTATTTCAACTTTGAAAAAAATGAAACTCAGTCCCAAAGAAGTTAAAAGAATTACCTAAGTCTACCCAAGTCATCAGTGTGGTGGTATATATACCACCAGAATCACTGGTACTTTTAAATCAAGATGCCCAAAGTTTGGGGCACCTGGGTGGCTCAGGTGGTTGAGCATCCAACTTCAGCTGAGGTCATGATCTCACAGTTCACAAGTTCAAGGCCCACATCGGGCTCTGTGCTCACAGCTCAGAGCCTGGAGCCTGCTTCAAATTCTGTCTCCCTTTCTCTCTGCCCCTCCCCCACTTACACTCTGCCTCTCACACTCTCTCTCTCAAACAAAAAAAGAAAACAAAACTTCTTTTAAATAAAAAAAAGATGCCCAAAGTTCAAAGAACTGTTAAACAGGATAATAAAGTGAAGAGGAAATAAAATAATGCAACGTAAGGGAGGATATTTTGATTCACCTTCATGGCTTATGTAGGTAGGGCAGTTTTACCTGGGAATCTATTCCCAGGGTTAAAATCTCAAATTACTTCTCCATTTAAATTGTATTATTCTTCAGTTTGTAAACCTGTTGAGTTTCCTAAATGGCTCCCATGTGAGGGGAGTCTAGAAGTAATAATGCCAGTATACTTCTGGGCCATTTCTAAGTCTGATGACTTTATAGTGAGAACCACCTATTTATAACAGATACTCTTACATATGTAATTAACTCATAAACTCCTAAAAAGTTGATTTGATTGCCTTTAGGGTGAGCATGAGTCTGAAAAAGTGAGAAATGATGCACAAGAATGAACCTGGACCACTTTCTTACACCATACACAAAAATAAACTCAAAGTGGATGAAAGACCTCAATGTAAGACAGGAAGCCATCAACATCCTTGAGGAGAAAGCAGGCAAAAACCTCTTTGATCTTGCCCGCAGCAATTTCTTATTCAACACATCTCCGGAGGCAAAGGAAACAAAAGCAAAAATGAACTACTGGGACCTCATCAAAATAAAAAGCTTCTGTACAGTGAAGGAAACAATCAGCAAAACTAAAAGGCAACTGACAGAATAGGAGAAGATATTTGCAAATGACATATCAGCTAAAGGGTTAGTATCCAAAATCTATAAAGAACTTATCAAACTCAACACCCACAAAACAAACAATCCAGTGAAGAAATGGGCAAAAGACATGAATAGACACTTCTCCAAAGAAGACATCCAGATGGCCACCCAACACATGAAAAAATGCTCCACATCACTCATCATCAGGGAAATACAAATCAAAACCACAATGAGACACCACCTTACACCTGTCAGGATGGCTAACATTAACAACTCAGGCAACAACAGATGTTGGCGAGGATGCAGAGAAAGAGGATCTCTTTTGCAGTGCTAGTGGGAATGCAAGCTGGTGCAGCCACTCTGGAAAACAGTATGGAGGTTCCTCAAAAAACTAAACATAGAACTACCCTACGACGCAGCAACTGCACTACTAGGCATTTATCCAAGGGACACAGCTGTGCTGTTTCAAAGAGACACATGCACCCCCATGTTTATAGCAGCACTATCGAAATAGCCAAAGTATGGAAAGAGCCCAAATGTCCATCGATGGATGAATGGATAAAGAAAATGTGACATATATATACATGTATATATATATACATGTATGTATGTATGTGTGTATATATATATATATATATATACATACACACATACATACATACATACATGTATATACAATGGAGTATTACTCGGCAATCAAAAAGAATGAAATCTTGCCATTTGCAACTACATGGATGGAACTGAGGGTATTACGCTAAGTGAAATTAGGCAGAGAAAGACAAAAATCATATGAATTCACTCATATGAGGACTTTGAGAGACAAAACAGATGAACATAAGGGAAGGGAAACAAAAATAATATAAAAACAGGGAGGGGGACAAAACAAAAGAGACTCATAAAGATGGAGAACAAACTGAGGGTTGCTGGAGGGTTGTGGGAGGGGGGATGGGCTAAATGGGTAAGGGGCATTAAGGAATCTACTTCTGAAATCACTGCTTCACTATATACTAACTAATTTGGATGTAAATTTTAAAAAACAAAAAAAGATGGGGCGCCTGGGTGGCTCAGTCAGTTAAGCGTCCGACTTCGGTTCAGGTCACGATCTCGCGGTATGTGAGTTCGAGCCCCACGTCGGGCTCTGTGCTGACTGCTCAGAGCCTGGAGCCTGTTTCAGATTCTGTGTCTCCCTCTCTCTCTGAACCTCCCCCATTCATACTCTGTCTCTCTCTGTCTCAAAAATAAATAAATGTTAAAAAAAAAATAAAAAATTTAAAAAAAAATAAAAAAGAAAAAAAGAAAGTTTAAAAAAAAAGAAAAAAGTGAGAAATGCCCCTGAGCATAACAAAAAGGGATTGTCTGTTCCCTACACCTTTTCTTCTTTCCACTTACCCTAACTCATTATCCTCTCATCATTTATTATCCGAAATTCCATTGGAATTGAGTTAGTTATATTACTACTTCCCACTGATAGAACAGAAAAGGTTTAAATTTTTAAGTAAAAGGATAACCAACGAGTACCACAAATATCTGAATACCAAAACTTAGAATACCAAACTCTTAAGAATACCAAAACTTTATTAAGCTTACAAAGTCACAGTGACTTTATAGGTTAGGTGTAATATTTAAACTTAAAAGAAATTTAATAACTAATATAAGTACTCCATAAAACAAAACAGGGATAAATATAAAAAAATATGCTTTGTATCCCTATATGTTGGGATAGGATCAATAAGAAACCCTGAAGGGAGCCATTAAATGATTATAATACTTTAAAAGCATAAACAGCCAATTCAGAAAAATTAGCAAACCTCTTTTAAAATATAAATCTAGTTCTAATAACATAATGAATAATGTAAAAGTTCTTTAGTCAAATATAACTCATCCATACCCTGGAAATGCAATTTCAATACTATGTCCTAATTTTAGATCTAACTTCCTTAAAGACATATATAAAGAACCTATATTCATCCTTGCCTCTCCCACACCTACTTTCATAGTCTCATATATAGCAATGTGTGTATAAATATCTCAAAGGTAAAAGAATGAATGAAAGGCTGTAACTTCACTCTAGGATGTCAATTAAGCATGCAGGACCACAATACTCCTGGGTATCATCACAGATAAATATCACCACTTCACACAACATTGGGCTCTGTGTAACCAATAACAGCAAAAAGATAATGCATGCCCTACGGATGCTTGCAATCTGGGGAGTGTCTCCTGTTTGAAGAGACAGAAACATAAAAATGCTACTTTATATTAAAAGGAACACATGCAGGTGATATAAAGTAGACTCAAAGAGAAGTATTCAAGTAATTGCTAAGAGATGACAGAATAGCAAAAGACAAAAACTTCCCTGAATACAAAATAAATGAAGAAGGAAAGCAATGTGGTGAAGCAGAAGGGTGACAGAAGGGGAAGGAAGGATGGATGGTGGTGTAAATGAAAATTCTTACAGTAACAGCCAGTTGTCTAGGGTTGTAACATACATTTTAAAAAAGTAAAAATTGGCTAATATGGGACAGTTGAGAGGACTTCACAAAGGACCTTTAGAGGACCTACTAAAAAATTTCTTCAACAAAGATGTATGCTTAGTTATGGATGATCTTATAAGCCTTTAGCTGCAAAGACTTTCTACTTACCAAGACATATCCTCTATACCACATTGCTGCATAATATATCAAGTGAAATGGATGAACAAAACATGAGGGAAATAAGCTATACTTAAACTTTATTGACTAGAGTTTGCAAATTATACTACTTTCACATATAAAGAAAAAGCATACAAAACTTAGGTATCAATTTGGAAAATCAAGATATATTCTGTGTAGTAGAACCAAAGCCCAAAAACTATCATTGCAGTTCAAATGTCCTTCCTTTTTAGAGGGTAATATTCTACCCTTTTGCCAAACACTTTGAGGTATTTATGTATTACATTTAATATATATTAGGTCCAGAACTCCAAAAGTTTTAACCAACATAAGCCAAAAACTTCTCACATTTTTGTTCAAGCTAAAAAATTTTAGATTAAATAACACAGGAAAAATAAAAACCTAAAAGGACTAAGAATAATTCAAACGAAGAGTACTTACCAATTTGGCCAGCTTTAACTTTAAAAGGAACATCCAATTCACTCTTCAAAAGGAAGAAAAAAATTAAAAGACAAATTATTAAGCTCTCCCCTCATTTAAATACACAATCATCTCGAAGGAAAAACATGAAACAATTTTCTGTATGTGAGTAACTCATAAAGGACATCCTGAAAAAAAGAGTTTCTATAGACTTAAATTTTACTTTGAGGAAAGAATTCATAACAGAAACAAAACTATAAATAGGAACAATAGAAAAAGAGTTTGTAGTTAAAGAAAGTAATTGGGTAAAATGGTTACTTGTTTTAATAAACCAAACCAAAACAGATAAAATTCTATTAACTTTTAAAATAATAGATGGACGCTGCTTATCTGAAATATTAGAACAGAAAGAGTCCTTTCACAAAAATTAGCTGAAAACAACAACTGAACAACTAGTTTCTCTCAAATAAAACTTTCAGTAAATAAACAAAAGAATCTTTTTTTAAATTTTTTTAACATTTATTCATTTTTGAGAGACAGAAAGAGATAGCATGAGCAGGGGAGGGGCAGAGAGAAAGAGGGAGATACAGAATCTGAAGCAGGCTCCAGGCTCTGAGCTGTCAGAACAGAGCCCGATGAGGGGCTCAAACTCACAAACTGCGAGATCATGACCTGAGCTGAAGTCAGACGCTCAACTGAATGAGGCACCCAGGCACCCCTAAACAAAAGAATCTTAAAAGAGAGATGCCTGGGTGGCTCAGTCAGTTAAGCAGCTGACTCTTGGTTTTGACTTAGGTCATGATCTCCTGGTTTGTGACTTCGGGCCCGCATTTGGCTCTATACTGAAAATGTGGAGCATGCTTGGGATTCTCTCTCTCCATCTCTCTCTGCTCCTCCCCTACTCTTGTTCTGTCACTCTCAAAATAAATAAACTTAAAAAAAAAAAATCTTAAAAAGTAGATACCCAACTTATGATTTGCCAAATTAGAATTTATTTTAGACAAGTTACTGACAAGTAACATCAATAATATAAATAAACTTCCAGGTATCTGGATTCTAAACCACTAAAAAGTACAAATAACTTTTTTATTCACAGAGTACTGAACAGTAACTGATATTCACAACAATTACTGGAGTCTTTAGAATTATTAAAAATTAACCCAATCAGAATAGCCTTTCTGTTAGATATATACCTTAGTACATACAAATACTATCACTCTGGTGACCGAAATACAGTATTAGGTAACAATTAACTAAAATAATCAATTTACCCAATCATTTGATTACTCAAGAATTCTAGGTAAACAGGAATCAAAGACAACACTGATGTTTTTCTAGACCAGGACAGGAAATTCCTCACTGGTGCTAACAGAGCAGCTCTACACCCAAGGACTTTGACTCAGGTCATTATCTCGCGATTTGTTGGTTTGAGCCCTGCATTGGGCTGTGTGCTGACAGCTCAGAGCCTGGAGCCTGCTTCAGATTCTGTGTCTCCCTCTCTCTCTCTGTCCCTCCCCCAACTTGTGCACTCGCAGGCTCTCTCTCTCTCAATAAGTAAACATTAAAAAAAAGTGCATATTTTATATATACAGGATACCACCTCTAAACTACACACTTCTAAAAGTTTGGTCTCATGGTCATTTTGATCCTCATGAAATAATTTTTCACAAAAAAATAAATGTAAAGAACTCCTATTCGAAGTAAAACCAATCCAATTTAATTGGGGAAAGGAGGCTACTTTGAATTAATGGAGAATATTAATTACAAAATAATTTATTATATTTAATTATAACCAAAATTCAAGCTAGGCTAACAGAGAGTTCAAACAATTTATCTTTTAAGTATGTTAGATATATATCCTGTCACCACAATTCTATTTATACTTCTTTCCTTCTAAAATATTTTCCTAAATAGGGAAAAAATAACCTTTATTGCAATCTCCAGAAACAGTGTATTAAGTTCTAAATTTTGTGGTAAAGTTTAAAAAGTTGTAGCATCTTATATAAAGGAAGGAAAGAAAATTTAAATATTTTGAGTGCCCTCTACTTTCCAGGCTCTCAGACATTGAGAAACTTGTCAAAAGTGACAGAGCTGACAGAAGGGCAGAGCTAGCACTGAAACCCAGGTCAGCCAGACTACAAGGTCCACGCCCTTCCCACTATGCCAAGTTCTTTTCAGTTTAACAAAAGAAATTGTTACTCCTCATGACAAAATTCTATTCCTAGGATCTTCAATATCCAAAATTGGTTCCCTGAGACCAATCATGTAAGCACTTTGGGTATAAGACCCTTCTTAATTACATAGTTCATCATGTAGAAATCCAACCAGAAGTCAAAACTAGGGTTATAAAACATATTATAGGCTGTTAGAAATCTAACCTATTAATTAATGAATAAACTCATTCTCAAGTGACTTAGTAAAATCAAGTTAAGTCCAATAGGCTAAAAGCCTAACAGGGAGGGAGGGGGAGTAGAAAATGGAAAGTTAGAATCCAAAAAAAATCTACTCTGACATCTTTGTATTACCATAATATTATAAGACTGGACTGTCAATGTATTTCAAAAAGACAATTATTCATTTGGTAAACTGTGAAAATCAAGCCCTTATTTACCAAAAAATTATGTAAAGACAATTCTGAAGAAAACTATTTCATATAAGACAAATGTTTTCAGTCAACTTAAGTCAAGGAAAAACATTCCACTTTCCAAAAGATACTATTTTGATCATTATGAAAAAAATTTTTTAATTTAATCTCAGAATTTCCTATAGGGAACAGTTAAACAAGCAATCCTTTTCTGAATGACTCAATCACTTTATCTGGTACCTGGTATCAGACACCAAGAGTTTCTGAGAGTTTACCCAAATTAACTCAAGTAATCAATATAGTTTAAAAACTTACCAGAGCATTTTCTTTTATCTGTAGGTTATCTAAAGCCACATTACCTTTAAAAAAAAAAGAAAAAGAGGAAAAATATGAAATTACAATACCAATTAGTATAACCTGTCATAATATAGTAGCAAACACTATGATACCACAGTAAGTACTAATAAGACAGTACGTAAGCAAAGCAAACTTCAACAATTGAAGAAGCTACTAACAAAAAAGCGTTGCTATATATGGACAATTATTAATGATAGCATTTTTTAGGTTAGCCAAATGCAAAAGAAATTACAAAATATTTAAACTGGCCAACATTCAGGGGCGCCTGGGTGGCTCAGTCGGTTGAGCGGCCGACTTCGGCTCAGGTCACGATCTCGCAGTCCGTGAGTTCAAGCCCCGCGTCAGGCTCTGTGCTGACCGCACAGAGCCTGGAGCCTGTTTCGGATTCTGTGTCTCCCTCTCTCTCTGACCCTCCCCCGTTCATGCTCTGTCTCTCTCTGTCTCAAAAATAAAAATAAACGTTAAAAAAAAAATTTTTTTTTTAAATAAAAATAAAAAAAAAATAAACTGGCTAACATTCAAATGGACAATGAGAAAGAATCTGGAGACTTTCAGACTGAAGAAATTTAGAACCAAAGAAAATATCTATCATTTTGAATGATTAAGCCAAAAACCTAAAAAAAAAAAAAAAAAAAAAAAAAAAAAAAAAAGACCTAAGAAATGACTCTAAGGACAGATCAATTATCCTGTAACTTGGGATTCTTTTCTTAATTATGGTATTAATGAACATTTTCTACAGGTATATAATGTTGATCTTTTAAAACTCCAAACATCCTACCCTCCCAATGATTATCATTTACGGTCCTAATGTTAACTTTTTTTTTTTTTTTTTTATGGGCAACTCTACACCTAACATGAAACTCAAACTTGGGACCCCATGATCAAGAATCACATGCTCTACTGACTGAGCCAGCCAAGCGCCATTATAGTTCCAATGTTTAACTAGTCCAACTCTTCTTAAACCTACTCAGATATTACATTATAAAAACTAAAGCCATAATGATACTGTTACATTACTCTAGTTGTGAACCCTGTACCTATATTTGTTGATAAAGGATACTTAAATATTCTGGCTTACATAAAAAAAATCCACTAAACTGCATGATTTTCTGCAGATATATATATGCATGAGTTTAAGAGTACATCCTCAGAATGTCAGAAATTCCATTTACATAAAAAATAATTATAAGACTAAGATTAAAGCCCCTCCTAAATATCAACCATTTTACATTTAACTGAATACTGAGGAAAAAGATTTAATTTCTTGTTTCTACTTCAAGATCACATAATAATTCCATTTCACTTAAATTCTCTAAAGGTTCATAAAACTATCATTTCAATATTAAATACAAGCATGAGTTATTCAGCTACACATTTTCTTAATCACTCATGACACATTTATATTTTTAAAAATACTATTCTTTCTATGCTATCCAAAAATATTTTTCAGTCAAGTAATTTTTACCCCACAGTACTTCGGAGCAAATTAAAAAGAATATTCAATTCCATTATGCCATTGTTAGAGATGTACTTTTCCCCAGATCTCAAGTTTTTTTCAAACAGACATTTATTAACCACCTACTACTAAGAGGTAGTACCTCTCAGGAACTACCTAAGAGAGTAATTCTTCTTAGGTACTGAATGGAGAAATGACAAAAATGACATCCCTGCTACTGAGGAGCTCACAGTCTAGCAAAGGAGATTACATTTCTAAAATTTTGTAAAAACTCTATGGCATTCCAGGAGAAGAGTATACAAGATGCAAAGAAAGAGACACCTAACTGCCCAAAGAGATCAAGAACTTCCCATGAAAGTCAAGGCTAGAAGGCCAAAGAAATATTTCCTGAGTGGATAAGAAAACAGGACAAACGTGAGTGCATGAGTAAGACACATTTTAGAAACCACATGTGATTTAGTGTGCCTGGAGGGTGTGATAAAACAAGAGGAGATAAAGTCAGAAAGTTTGGCAGGAGCCAGACTAACGAAGAGTTTTTAGGATGAAAATGAAAAGTTCAGACTGGTCACAACACAGAGATGAAATACATATAAGAGGAATGACAAAATCAGAGCTGTATTTTAGAACCATTACTCTACTCTCCTAAGAAATAACCATGGATCTGTCCAAACAATTTAGCTGCAAGGATTTTGCAGCATTGGTTGTAACAGCAGAAAGAAATGGATGAATGGGAGAGAGGAAGTACCTAAAGAACTAAATGTCCAAGAAGGCATAAATCATAATACAGCTACAATATAGAGCAAAAAATGGAGACAGACATGGGAAAATGTTCACAAAATATTAAGTTTTTAAAAAGGTCAAAGAATGTTCAGATTGATCTAAACTGATGTAATTTAAAAAGTATATATATGCACACATACAAAGAAAACAACTGTAAGACGAGAGACCATAATGATCACAGCAGTTATTTCCATATAATAAAGTTCATTTGCTACACATGTATTTTACATTTTCTAAAATTACCCGATGAAAGCTACAAAAAAGGAGAGAAGGTAAGAAGTCTCATAAATGGGAATAAATAAAATATTATCAGCATTATAATAGAAGGAAAGGGAAAGAATACAGGCAGTCAAGCAGCTTCTACAACACTACAGAGAAATTAAAACCTGAAACGGTAACTTCAGGATCAAAGAGGTAGAGTCAGAATAAGAAGTTATTTTATAGGTAGAAACGACAAGAGGACATCACAGACCAAATGCAGGGATAATAAAGTAGTCAAGGAAAAGTGACATATGGTTCTGGAATTGGAAAAAAAAAAAATCCTTAAGAAGTTGTATGTGGGGCACCTGGGTGGCTCAGTCTGTCAGGCATCCTACCTCAGGGCATGATCTCATAGTTTGTGAGTTTGAGTCCTGCGTCAGGCTCTGTGCTGACAGCTAAGAGCCTGGAGCGTGCTTCAGATTCTGTTTCTCTCTCTCTCTCTCTCTCTCTCTCTCTCTCTCAAAAATAATAAACAAACAAAAAAGAAGTCTTATATGTACAAAAATTACATAGAGTAGAAACATATCCATGGATTTAATTCTGTCAGATGATGAATTATAAATAATTACAACTGGGAACTCTATTCAAACCAAAAGAAGTGAACTGCACAGATGCTAGTACATATTTGAAGCAATCCAAACTAGTTTAACAAGATCTAAGGACCACAGAGAGACCTGCAAACTTGCTTATGAATCTGGATTGCTGTACCCAGTGACTCTCACTAGTGGGTCAAGGGTCACCAGAAGTGCTCAGAAATAATCTGCATTAGATATAAAGTATTTCTTCAACAATTATTAAAGACGCTAACTTGATGAATGTAAAAATATAAATGCACTTTTAAAAAGTGTGCTGTTTCTATTACAGTGGCACTTTGGTTCTTTAAAGAAGAGATGATATTTAAATGTGAAATACTGAAAACTACCAATATGGCTAACAGACTTAGACAAGTATATTTAGAAAGTCTGACAAAAAGAGTTAATAGTGATAACTGCTAACAGGTAGGATTAAGGATTTTAATTAATATTTTTTAGTATTTTCCAGTTTTTATAATAATCAGATAACAATTTTATGTTAAAATTATACAAACTAGAATAAGAAATGAAAAACAAAACAAAGGTAAATTCTTTTTATTTATTGTTTTTTTTAAGTAATCTCTACACCCAATGTGGGGCTTGAACTCACAACCCTGAGATCAAGAGTCGCATGCTCTAGGGGGCCTGGGTGGCTCAGTTGGTTAAACGTCTGACTTTGGCCCGGTCTTGAGTTGGAGCTCAGTGTCAGGCTCTGTGCTGAGCTCTGTCATGACAGCTCAGAGCCTGAAGCCTGCTTCAGATTCTGTGTCTGTTTCTCTCTCTCTCTCTCTCTCTCTCAAAAAATGAATAAACATTTAAAAAATAAATAAAGAGTTGCATGCTCTACCGACTGAGCCAGCCAGGTGCCCTTGTAAGTTCTAAGGTCAATAGGAACACAGTATATTTTATGCACATTCCTCCTACATCTAATATCTACCTTACTTACAAGACGTGTTTTTTTTTTTTTAATCAATTTCTAGGGGCAGCTGGGTGGCTCAGTCGGTTGAGCATTGGACTTTGGCTCAGGTCATGATCTCACGGTGTGTGGGTTTGAGCCCCACATGGGGCTCTGTGTTGACAGCTCAGAGCCTGGAGCCTGTTTCAGATTCTGTGTCTCCCTCTTTGCCCCACCCCTGCTCCGGCTCTGTCTCTCTCAAAAATGAATAAATGTTTAAAAAAAAAAACTTTTTAAATCTATTTCCGCTATGTAGAGTCTAGCAAACAAATGCATACTTCCTCTCTGAAAAATGTGAATGCTATCTAACAGTAAATATAACAATGAAATAAGAATGACACATTCAATAAATTAGTTGCACTGAAAGAGGAGCCACTGGTCCTAGTACAAAGAAAATGGGAAGAACAGCAGCATATTGCAGATAAACACCAGGTCATAAGTGCATTCATTCATTCAACCAGTGGATGAGTGTTTTATCTAGGTAAGGCACTGTGCTAATATGTACTCTTCCACTAAATCTATGTACGTATCAGTTTAATAGTCTATATTCTCAGAATGCCAGAAATCCCATTTACATAAAAAATAATTTATAAGACTAAGATCAAAGCCCTTCCTACATATCAACCATTTTATATTTGACTGAATACTGAGGAAAAAGATTTAATTTCTTGTCTCTACTTCAAGATAACATAATAATTCCATCTACATGCAAATAATTTTACTGCTATAGCCAGATCAAGGGCTGAAACACAGGCCGTATCTGTGCCAAAACCTTAAATTATTTTTTAATGTTTATTTATTTTTGAGAGAGAGAGACAGAGCATGAATGGGGGAGAGGCAGAGAGAGAGGGAGACACAGAATCTGAAGCAGGCTCCAGGCTCTGAACTGTCAGCACAAAGCCCAATGCAGGGCTCGAACTCATGAGCCGTGAGATCATGACCTGAGCTGAAGTCAGGTGCTTAACCAACTGAGCCACCCAGGCACCCTTGTGTCAAATCTTTAAAATAAACAAAAAAAGAGAAAAAGGATGAATAATAATTGGAGGAGGGACAGATAAACACCACCACCAGAAAGGAAGGCACTAAAGCCAATCCCACAATCAGGTGTCTCTAATCCCATGAAGTTCCAAAAAGACCACAGTGACAGACAAGTAAGGAAGTTCTATGAAGTGATTTCCTTTTACGATGGACTGACAGGCCTAAAGGATGACAGTAAGCAGGAAATGTAGTCTGCGTCAGAAGAGAAGGCTTCTCATTCTCATCCTACGTGATTCTCATCAATAAACCATCACATTTTAGATGAGCATACACAGCTGGGGAGTCACACATAAAATTTCAAAGTTAATCCCTAAGTGTATTTTCAGAGGTACGTTAAAGGGTAAATCCTGGACCAGAATCTATCTAATAATCCTTACTAAAGAACCAGAAGATGAAAATGACAGTGAATCTATTAAATTAGCAAATGACACCAAGGTAAGCAGAGGTGGAGTCATCACAAGAAAATAAAACAGAAATAGAAATGGTAGCTAAATTATAGAAAACAACCAAATTAGTATATTTATGAATAAAAATGAAATGGGGGTGGAACATGGGTGGTTCAGTCGATTAAGTGTCTGACTTCAGCTCAGGTCATGATCTCGCGCTTTGTAAGTTCGAGCCCCGCATTGGGCTCTGTGCTGACAGCTCAGAGCCTGGAGCCCGCTTCAGATTCTGTGTCTCCCTCTCTCTCTGCCCCTCCCTCGCTCACTTGCACACTCTATCAAAATAAATAAACATTAAAAAAAAATTTTTAATGAAATGGTACTGGAATATGGAACAAACCTAAGTCCAGGAATGGCTTATTCAATGCATAAAGCCTACAAAATAAATGAAGAAATACAGTACTGACATTAAATACCTTTAGGCAGAAATAATTCATCTGAACTGTCACAGAAGTTTAGCTGTACCTTTCTTATGTGGCACTTAACTATATAAATATTTCCCCAACCTGCTTATAAATTCCTTAATGATTCTCCCCACAGTAAGTGCACAATGAACATTGACCTGATTCATTTAGAATGCATATTATGCTGCGGTAGGACAACTACAACAAGAACATAAAATCGTTCTACTTTAGAAAACACTCTCTGATCTATAACATTTGTTGATCCTCACAGTCTCCCAATGAAGGAGACAGGACACAGACATCAAACAAAAGAAAACTGAGGCTTAGGGAGGTTAAATGGCTGGCGTAAGGATACTATGTCAACCTAATAAATGATAGAGCCAGGGCTCAAACTTTCTGATGCCCAATGTTTTGCTCAGAACATCACACTATCTTTCAAAGAGCAGAAGAGAATGGGCAGACAATTTTAATTCAGAAGATAATTCTATCTCTCTTGTGCTTACACAAACACTGAGATACGTGTATAGATGGTGGATCCATTTTTGGTCTCTGCATTTTAAGAGTATGAAAAATCCAAAACCAAAAAGGGAAAATAAAATCGGACAACTAATGAGGACATAACCACAAAGGAAGGACAGAGTCAGAAGACGGCATTGCAAAATGGTTATTTTAGAACTTTTTAAAAAGCTGTGTTTGCAAAAACAAAAGACAGAAATTCATAAGGTATAACTATTCAGAACCATAAAGATCTTTAAACCTAATTCCCTCTCACTTTACATGAAAAAAACTGAAGGCTAAAGAGATTAGGTAATGTATCTAAGATTATACAGTTAATGTGTAGCAGTGCTAAGAATAGAACCTATGTCTCCTGACTCCCTGGTCGATGTTCTTAATATAAAACACAGATATTAAATCAAACTGTGATTAAAAACAAACAAAAAACCCCAACAAACAAAAATGCCATGCCTTGCTCCATGAAACTATCTTTGCATACTGTAAAATAATGAAAAAAGAATATGCAGTGCTATATATTTGGTTTTTATTTCCTTTATGTATCTATCACAGACTCACTATTTATTTGATAGTATATCAAAATATTCAGACACTTTCATTCTCCAAGAAAGTGAGCTAAACTAAATGACTGAACAATCTTTCAAGTATGAAACAAATTATTTTAATAACCATTGTTTCAGTAAAGAATACTGAAGAAACTATGATAGCAATTCATTCCAACTGAATCTTTCGATTCAACCCACATTAATTTAGTTAATGCAGACTTTTTTTTTCAGTTTTATTTATTTATGTAATCTCTACATCCCATGTGGCGCTTGAACTCACAACCTCGAGACCAAGAGTCACATGCCATTCTGACTGAGCCAGCCAGATGCCCCAGCAGATTCCTTTTAATCGTTCACAGAGACTTTGTCTTGAGAGAGAGGGGAAAAGGAAAAAGTTAACTCTTATTCTTTCCATTTCCCTATTAAAACAGAAAGTCTTGGCAATGAAAGGCAGAAAGCTGCCAGATTAAGGCTAAACTTTCTCCCTTTCAGGAAGGCAGACCTTCCTAGCAGAACGGTTGCCAAAGTACTAACTTCCTGTTTTATTTCTGGTAAAGGGGTGTATTTTTAATTTATGATGTTATTTAAATGTGTGGTAAGGTTATTTTCAATTTAAGTGTTTTAAGCATTGCTTTAATTGATAATAACTGAGCATAAATATATTATAATTCAACTATGTGTTATTTTATATGCTATAGGACAGGCTACTGAGAAATGGCCTTCACTGTACCAAGTGCTGGCTGGGAAGAAAGGGCTAAAAAAAAACTCCTCTACAAGTTTAGAAATATCTAGATACTGTTACGTTTTATCAAGGTACAAAAGAACCAAAGAGACCTTCGATTTCTTGCATTCCACAGCTACCTGTCAAGACAGTGTAACATACTAGATAGATTTGGATTTGCAAATATCAGCATGAGGCTGGAACTTCATTTATCTTGTCACATTTTGTGACTGTGACTCTTTGCTCACTATTTTGAGTGAAAAACAAAGAGGAAAGATACCGTGATTAAGATATTCATTATCTAATGAAGGAGATCTCTCAGCTCTGGCTTTGTTCAAATCACAAAAGTTGAAAGCCAGAAGAGATGACCTTGTCTAACCCTCTCATTTGCAGATAAGAAAATAGTGGCGACCAGTTAGTGACTTGCCAAAAGCCACACAACTAGGCAGTACCACAGATGGAATTATATCCCCAGGTTTCCTTCTTCCTTGTGCTGCTCTGCTCCAACAGTATCTGGCAGCTGATGGAAAAGTGTCAGGCATGAGGTGAAGGACAGTACGGTAATCAGCACAGACTCAGCCTGGTTTGCAGAACCACAAACTGTGGGCACTCCACCTGGCTTCTTCCTCTGATCACCATAGCCACCCCTTGCATCCAACACATCATAGCCTCTATATATACTCTGCATGCCAAATGGGAGTGAGAATTCTGAATGAAGGATTTTCCTGCTGACTTTCCACAGTAAATCAGCTTTGAAAAATCAAATTAACAAAGGTTCTACACTGCAACAATACTCCTTAAAGCAAGTTGCAAAAGATATGGTATTTCAACATACCTTTTCAAATACATGTTACTCTTAAAACAATTACATCCTGGACACAGCTCAAATAGCTAAGGGCTGTGCAATTTATCTTCAGGTACCAGATTGTGGAGAACAAAAACCCAGACAAACCTTCACTATTTGCATAGGCAGCAACATGCCCACCACACACTTTTCTGAACCTTTGAAAACCTGACTTACAAACCACCTGGCAGATAATACTAGTATTTAAGTGTAACTTCAAATGCAAATGGATTTTTTATTCTTTTAAGAAGTTTGGAAAATAAGAAATGTTTACATGTGTTGTGCTACCTCTATACCAAATCGTCACACTACTGTCATACTACTGTCACACATAATCACACAGATTATGAAAACCCTGAAGTCTGAAGCCTAGAGGGAACATACTCATGAAAATAAAGCAGGCTATTTTCCATAACTCAGCTAGGTTTATCACTATCAATATTAACATTTTTTTTTTTTTAACGTTTATTTATTTTTGAGACAGAGAGAGACAGAGCATGAACAGGGGAGGGGCAGAGAGAGAGGGAGACACAGAATCTGAAACAGGCTCCAGGCTCTGAGCTGTCAGCACAGAGCCTGATGCGGGGCTCGAACTCACGGACCGCGAGATCGTGACCTGAGCCGAAGTCGGCCGCTTAACCGACTGTGCCACCCAGGCGCCCCATCAATATTAACATTTTAACAATTAGAATTACAAATGGTTTTGTCATCATTTACATCACATAGTGTTATTTACCCCATTTTGCAGATAAGGAAACTGAGGCTTAAAGAATTAAAACGTTTTGCCCATGGATCCCACAACTAGTAAATAAGCAGGGCCTAATTTTCCTGTAACAGCAAGAATTTTTAAAGATCATTCTCCTTAAATCCCTATTTAAAAACATAGGAATTTCTTGGCATTAAAAAAAATAAGAGGAAAAGAATAAGAAAAAAAGCTTTTAATAAAAACAGGAAAAAAAAAAGCTTTTTTTGGCAGGGGGAAGGGGCGGCAGTCATCTCTAATTTAAAGACAATATCCACAAGAAACTTCCCGATTCTAGACTTTCAAATAAAATTTCCCCATCCTTCTTACTCTACATTTTATTTATTGTGTATTTCACTGTGTCTATGCATGTACGAATATATGCATGCTACAATCCTTTGCAAATTGTTTATACAATATTTTAATTTTTAAAACTACTTCCTGGTATCATGGGAAGATTTTTCATTTTTACCAACATGATACCTCTCAATCACTTAAGACCTCTGTTTCTGTCTTAAGTTACAAATTTTATAAGGCATATACATCCTCTAAGTACTTTTTCACTTCTTACTACAACTTGTTCAGCATCCAGAAGTTCTCTTTAAAAATGCAGAAGGTAATCTCAATATTCTCCTTAGACCAGTTACTCAAAAAACATTTTGGGCTGGATCATTCTTGGTTGTGGGGAGCTGTCCTGTGCATTGTACAATGTAGCGGTATGCCTACGGTCTACCCACTAGACCTCAGTAGCATACCTCCAGCCCTCAGTGTAACAATCAAAAATGTCTCGGACATTGCCAAATATTCCTTCAGGGCAAACTCATTTCCAGCTGAAAAATCACTGCTTTCACCTGGTCAAATACTCCAGTTAAGAAGTATCAATTTAGTTTCCCATTTATGTCTAAAGAAAATTAAGATCAGCCCTGTGAAATTGTTACAGGTTGAATTCTTTTCTCAGGATGTGAAAATATAACAATAAAAAAAAAAAATGTAAACAGCCAAACTCTATGACACATAAACCTTATTTATAAAGCAGTCTCCAAATAAGATTATATACAATTTTCAATTCTTTATAAAACTTGTCAGTATCATGGATGTCATAAATATCAGCTTATTTCTTAATATACCAACCTGTTTACCACAAAAAGTTAAATTAAATATTATTTTAAAAAATTAATTAAATTATTTCTTTAGGAATATTTTCAGAAGAAATACTCAACATATATTTTGCCTTTAAGAGGACAATTAGTGTTATAAAAAATACATTGAATAATAACCATAAAAGCTTCCTTTATAAACCACAGAAATAAAAGGTGGCAAAATTTTATAGAAGCAGAGATGTGGGTTGATAAGGCTAAGGGAATTACTGAGTGGACTTCAAGTGGATACAGTTTATTTTCTCAGGCCTATTATAAAAGGGATATTGGCCACTGACAGCATACCTCATCTAAAAGAAACAAAATGAGATCTCAGAAAAAAAAATTTATTTTTCTACATTCCATCAAAAAAGAGAGGAATAGGGGTGCCTGGGTGGCTCAGTCGGTTAAGCGTCTGACTCTTGTTATTGGCTCAGGTCATGATCTCACAGTTTTTGAATCTGAGTCCCACATCCGGCTCTGCGTGGACCCCGCAGAGCCTCTTTGGGACTCTCTCCCCACCCCCACCTCCACCCCATCCCACTCACTCTCTCTCTCTCTCTCTCTCTCAAAACAAATAAACTTTTTTAAAAAGGAGTAAATGACATAATATTGTGGCATTTTAATTTCAGATGAGAAGTTCAAAATCCCCAGCCAGCCTACATCACAATTTCATAGTAAAAACACTTGCAACCAGAATCACAGAGTATTGGCACTGGAAGGCCCCTTAGTTGTTATCTATCCCAACTTCCAATTTTTAAGTAAAAGAAAAGTAAGATTTGGTAGAGAAGAAATCTTTCATTCATCTATAAACTTTATTTCTTTAAAAATAATCTGAGGTAAATAGGACGCAATGTTACATACTGGTAGATGATTCTGAGCAGTGACCGCAAAGGACTATTACATTATCTGGTGTCATTATTTTTTTCTTTTAAACTTAAAAGAAAGGGGCGCCTGGGTGGCTCAGTCAGTTAAATGTCCGAATTTGGCTCAGGTCATTATCTCACAGCTCATGAGTTCAAGCCCTGCGTCAGGCTCTGTGTTCAGAGCCTAGAGCCTACTTTGGATTCTGTGTCTCCTTCCCTCTCTGCCCCTCCCCCCCAAAAAAAACAAACATTAAAAAAATTTTTTTACGTTTAAATTAAGATGAGGCCGAGTAAGGTTAGTGGCTTGTCCAACACAACACCCTAGAATCCAGGTTTCTAAATGCTTTCCTAAATCCTAAATTCCTAAATAAAGTTTAGACTAGAAGCAATAATTTGTATTTGACAGTATTAAGAAAGAGTTGATTCCTGCAGAAGGCACTGGATATTTAATTCCTTACATGTCTCTTTCTCTCCTTCTCTTGCATTATATTAATGTTGCAGGAGGGCATGTAAACGAAGGGGGTAGTGTTGGGCAAACCACAACTGAACCAGTCAAAGGATCAGCAACCTATTCAAAGGAGGCTCCTCCACAACCTAGGGCAGCACTCATGGTTCTGTAACACTGCCCAATATAAATATATGGTTCACATACGTAATTATATGCTTTAGGAAACAAGTTTTTTTTTTGTTTGTTTTTTGTTTGTTTTTTAAAAGAGGGGACACCTGGGTGGCTTAGTTGCTTGAGCATCTGACTTCAGCTCAGGTCATGCATGGTTTTAGGGTTTTTGAGTTCGAGCCCCACATCAGGCATCAGGCTCCTTGCTGTCCACAAAGACCCTGCTTCAGACCCTCTGTCCCCTTCTCTCTGGCCCTCCCCTGCTTGCGCGCTCTCACTCTCTCTCAAAAACGCCAAAACATTAAAACATTTGGGGGGAGGGCACCTGGGTGGATCAGTCAGATAAGCATCTGACTTATGCTCAAGTCATGATCTTGGGGTTCACGAGTTCGAGCCCTGCGTGGGGTTCTGTGCTGACAGCTCAAAGCCTGAAACCTGTTTCAGATTCTGTGTCTCCCTCTCTCTCTGCTCCTCCCCCACTTACTCTGTCTGTCCCTCGCTTCCAAAATTAAACATCAAAAAATAATAATTTAAATTTTTTTAAATTTTATTTTAAAAAAGGAAAAAGAAAGGGGGAAATGAACTTTGATAATGTATTTAAGCCAATATAACCAAATATTATTTCAACGTATAATCAACATAAAAGATTGAGGTATTACACTCTTTCTCCTACTGAGTATTTTCAAAACTCCATGTTGTATTTACAGCAAGTCTCAGTTGGCAGTTACTACACTTCAAGGGCCTAACAGCCAGAGCGGCTAGTGGTTACCCCATCCGACAGCGTGGGTCTTTCACTTTAGGTTGACTCAATGAAAAGGCAGTTCCATCCATCTGAGTGGTTCTTTGAATTTCCTTCCCAAGCTGACAAAATTCTCAAAAGTCTTTTGTAGAGTGAAAAGTATTCCCAAGAGCCCCAAAGCTTAATATGCATAATCAGTGCAAATGACTAATCTCTCCGAAGAGTGTGCAAGCATACTACTTACTGTCTACTTCTACGCACTCAAGGTTGAGAGAAACGCTGGGGTACATTTTGGGGCATGCACCTAATTAATGATGATGCCAGATGTCGCCTGAATTATTTTTTTCCGTCGTCCAAAATAAAACTGAAAGTCATCTTACTGACGTGAAGTAAATATTAAGGGAAGAAGTCGTTTTCTCAAAAGCTGAAAGTATTAATAGTAGGAAGCCATACGAACAGGCCTTTCCTAAGGATGTTCCGGGGTCGATGGACCCCCTCCCAAACCCTGCAATCCTAAAGAGAAGAAACCCAGTTCCTGCTCATCAACAACTGCCAAGAGAAGGCAACTGTGAAACGCAATTTCCTTTTTCTTCTTCCTTGGTGCCACTTTATTAGAGCGTGTGTAACCACGCAGCAGTCTCCACTGCACAGGGTGCGGGAGCAGAAAGGTTTCTTAAGGAAGGCAGCAAGAGGACCCTGCGAGGTGGGCAGAGGGCGGGACAGGGCAGGGGGACCGCCTCGGGGACGCGAAAGCTTGGAACGCGGGCAGCGCGAGCGCGACCCTGCCGCATCTCCCCACCCCAGGCGGGTACCCCGGCCCCCGTGGCGGTGGCACAGGCCTCCCGGCACCCCGCACCTGCCGTCCGGGGAGGGGGGCCCCGCCGAGCGCCCTCCCCGGAGGCGGAGTCTCGGGAGGCGAAGGGAGCCCGGCCCGGGATGGAGCCGGGCGGTAAGAGCCCGCGACGTAGGCCCCTCCGCCAGCGCGGGCAGCCTGCCATGCACGCCCTCTCGCTTACCGCCCCAGATCCCCAGCTTCAGCTGGGACTTGTTCAGGTTCTCCACATAGTCCCCCAAGAAGCGGTTTAGCAGGTCCGCGACCACCGACTCCAGCACCATCGTGCGACCGAGGCACCGGGAGAGGGAGGAGCCGGAACCGCCCGGCGCAGCTGAGGGCGGCGACCCGCGCCGCGAACCACAGCCCCGCGGGCGCCGGCCCGCCCTCGCGCCGCGCGCGTGACCCGGGTTGTGCGCATGCGCGCCGCCGCCGCTGCCGCCTGGACCCGAAGGATGCGGGAGCCTTGCAGCAAGCTGGCTGCTTCTCGGCAGCCGCGGCCCCGGCCACCCGAGGGAGGGCGGAAGAGAGACAGGGAGGCCGCCTTTGGGCCTGCCTCTGCTGCCGTGCCGGAGGCCCCAGAGGAGGAAGATGTTAGCGAAAAGGAAGGGCAGGAGTTACTGAGCACAGCGACATCATTGTGGCCGCTGTTGGCCTGCCGTCGCCTCCCGTGGACCTCAGGTCCGCAGAGCTCGCCGTCCTGGGCGAAAGCAGCTCCCCAGCGCCTCGCCTCCAGCCGAACCGACCCTCTCAGGCCCCGTATCCATCCTGAGCTCCTCCTATGTAACCACATGTTCACCTGTGGGTCAGGTGGGGAAAAGGAGACGCTGCATCCTTGTCCTGCTACATTAACCCCACCTGGGGCAACATCTGCGTTTCTTTCTGCTTCTTGAAACTTTTAAATATTTTTTGTTATTGGGGCGCCTGGGTGGCTCGGTCGGTTAGGCCTCCAACTTCGCTTCAGTCTGGATCTCATAGTTTTGCTTGGAGTTTGGGCCCCGCATCGGGCTCTGTGCTGACAGTGGGGAGACTGGAGCCTGCTTCGGATTCTGTGTCTCCCTCTCTCTCTCTGTCCCTCCCCTGCTCACGTTCTGTCTCTCTCTCAAAAATAAAATGAACATTAAAAAAAACCTGTTTTTAATTTTTTTTTTTTTTTTTTTTTTTTTTTTTTTTTTTTTTTTTTTGAGTGTGTGCGAGCCGGGAATAGGGCAGAAGAGAAAGGGAAACAGGATCCGAAGGGAGCTCTACGCTGACAGCAGAGAGCCCTATGCGGGGCTTAAACTCACCAACAAGGACATCAAGACCTGAGCAGAAGGTGGAAGCTCAACTGACTGAGCCACCCAGGCCCGTGGAAATTTTTAATTATTTAAAAGTGGAAGGAGGGTGAACAGAACGCCATCGTAGGATGAAAGATAAAATGGCTACCGAACATGCATTTTGTTCTTATCTTTCTCGTTTTCAGTAAGTATGGGTTAGCTATGGGTTAGTATGTCATTTTCTTTCATACTACCATTGAACTGTTTCTAGTGTGGTCAAGACATGGAAAGTGGGGCTTTTATAATGCAAGGACTCTGTACCTTAATAAAATTTGGGGCGCCTGGGTGGCTCATTCGGTTAAGCGTCGGACTTTGGCTCAGGACATGATCTCGAGCCCCAAATCCGGCTCTGTGCTGACAGCTCAGAGCCTGGAGCCTGTTTCAGATTCTGTGTCTCCCTCTTTCTCTCTCCTCCCCCGCTCATGCTCTGTGTCTCCCTTCTCAAAAATAAATAAACGTTAAAAAAAAATTCTTTTAAATAAAATTTAACCACCCATTGACAAACCAGTTCTCTTTAGGAACCTGGGCATTTTCTGAAATATATTTCAAAAAGCTGTTGAGATACAGTGAACAGAAATAAACCTAAGAAATGCTAAGATTATTTGTAGTTACAAGCATTTATTAACTGTTTTGCCATGCATAATGTTTGAAAAACTATGTATGAATTGTTCCTAAACAACTGTCAACTGAATACTTATGTCCCCACTCTAAATTCATGTTGAAATCCTAACCCCAATGTGATGGTATTGAGAGGTGGGGCCTTAGGGTGGTGATTAGGTCATTATGTAATTAAGAAGACTCCTCATGAGTGGAATTAGTACCCTTATAAAAAAAGACACAGCCCCCACCCAGCCACATGGGGCACCTGGGGGTGGCTCAGTTGATTAAGCGTCTTAGTCTTGATTTCGACTCAGGTCATGATCTCACGGTTCGTGGGTTTGAGCCCTGCTTCGGGCTCTGTGCTGATAGCCTGCTTGGGATTCTTTCCCTCCCTCTCTCTCTCTCTCTCCCTCTCTCTCTCTCAAAATAAAAAAAGACCCCAGAGAGCTCCCACACCCCTTCCGCCATGTGAAGACACAGCAAAAAGATGGCCGCCTATAAACCAGGAAGTGGTCCACATCAGAGTTTTAATCTCCTGGCACCTTGATCTTAGACTTCCATTCTTCAGAACTGTGAGAAATAAATTTGCATTGTCTTTAAACCACACAGTCTATATGGTATTTTATTATAGCAGCCTGAATGGACTAAGACAGGATCAAAAAGAAAAATCACTGATTAAATTCAAAATCCATTGGAGAAGAAAACCAAAATCAAAATGACTACAATTAGTATTATGTAAAATGGATGTAAAAGGAAGAACCAATACTAACCAGTACTATCAGTACCCACTTCCATTCTCCACTCCTACACACAGAAAATTAATCCTTAACCATTTAGTTCTCCTTGCTCAGTCACCCTGACCAAATACCTAGGAGGCACTTTGCACTTCTTTCCTTCACCATCTGCAACCAATTAAAAGCCAAACCGCTCTATTCTGCCTTTGCCACATTTCCTAAATTCTTCAATCTCACCTGGAGCACGCAATCACCTTCTAACTGGCCTCCGTTTTATCCCCCTCTCCATCTACACACTGCCACCAGAGCGAGTTTCCCAAAGCACAGGTGAACTCAAGTTAGTAACCTGCTCAAAAATACCCAATAAGTTTCCAGTGTTCAGAACGCCCTCCTCAGGCTGTCCCCAAGATATCTCTAGTCCACACAACTTCCTCCAACAATCCCTCTCCCCTTGTACACTCGCACCAACTATGCACTGAGGGGAAAGCAAATAAACAATATTATGTTCCGGTTGGAATAGGTATGCACCATAAAATGGTTAAGAAGCAAACAATGTAAGCATTTATAAATAACAGTGCAAGATGACAGGGAAGATACTAATCCTTGTATAATAATAATTCCTTGCACTTCTATGGTACTTTACACTTTTGAAAGAATGTGTGTGCTTTTATATGTCTTATTCCATTTTATTAATAATCAGTGATAATTCATGAACTATCATGAATTATAAGGAAGTTTTCATGTAACCTTAAGAAAAAAATCTGTGAGATAAGTAAAATGCAGGTAGTAGTTTTGGCCCCATTTTACAAGAAAATTAAAGTCAGGGATATTAAACAATTTACCCCAAATTACACAGCAGGTATTAATTTCCTTTAGCTCCCCGAACATTGCCACCCTTTTGTCTTTCAATAATTATAGTTAAATAACTGCTAGGCTGGTAGTAATTCTCAGAGATCTTACTTTGAAACGTTAATGAAAGAATAGAAAACCTCAGAGTGGAAAATTCAGCTCAAAATTGGCAGTATAAATAATGCTATTACCATATAATATAAAAAGCCTTTAAATTTTAATATTTTCCTTTTAAAATGTTTTGAAGGTTTGGTTATGTGCATACAGTAATGTCCCAAATCATACATACTTCTTGAAGAAATCAGATATTTACAGTCCTAATCCAAAACAAACAAATGTAAAGAAACACCATTAGCACTCTGATGTATAGCACTCCACCCAAAGGAATTTGGATACAGAGGTTTAAAGATAACGAACACTGTAGTAATTATAGTTCTTACCTTCATTCTGGTTTAAGAATAACGCAGACAACAAAGGCAATTGCAAAAGTAAATGGCAATGTGGGATTGAGCTATAAAAACAGGTGAGCAAAATGACAGGTGAGTAATTTCTGTTAAAAATGAAAGTCAGACTTTTCTAAGGAAGACATCCAGATGGCCAACAGGCACATGATAAGATGCTCAACGTCACTCCTCATCAGGGAAATACAAATCAAAACCACACTCAGATACCACCTCACGCCAGTCAGAGTGGCTAAAATGAACAAATCAGGAGACTACAGATGCTGGCGAGGATGTGGAGAAATGGGAACCCTCTTGCACTGTTGGTGGCAATGCAAACTGTGCAGCTGCTCTGGAAAACAGTGTGGAGGTTCCTCAAAAAATTAAAAATAAATCTACCCCATGACCCAGCAATAGCACGGCTAGGAATTTACCCAAGGGATACAGGAGTGCTGATGCATAGGGGCACTTGCACCCCAATGTTTATAGCAGCACTTTCAACAACAGCCAAATTATGGAAAGAGCCTAAATATCAACTGACGAATGGATAAAAATGATGTGGTTTATATATACAATGGAATACTACTTGGCAATGAGAAAGAATGAAATCTGGCCTTTTGTAGCAACATGGATGGAACTGAAGGGTATCATGCTAAGTGAAATAAGGCAGAGTAAGACAGATACCATATGTTTTCACTCATATGTGGATCCTGAGAAATTTAACAGAAGACCATCGGGGAGGGGAAGGAGAAAAAAAAAAAGTTACAGAGAGGGAGGGAGGCAAACCATAAGAGACTCTTAAATACTTAGAACAAACTGAGGGTTGATGGGGGGTGAGGGGAAAGTGGGTGATGGGCATTGAGGAGGGCACCTGTTGGGATAAGCACTGGGTGTTGTATAGGAACCAATTTGACAATAAATTATATTTAATTAAAAAAATAAATTAAAAAAAAATGAAAGTCAGGGGTGGGGTGCCTAGGTGGCTCAGTTGGTTAAGTGTCCCACTCTTGATCTCGGCTCACGGTTTGTGAGATGGAGCCTCATGGTGGGTTCCTGGATGACTGCATGGAGCTTGCTTGGGATTTTCTCTCTCTCTCTCTCTCTCTCTCTCTCTCTCTCTGTCTCTGTCTCTCTGTCTCTCTGTCTCCCACTGGCTGTCATGTGCTCTTTCATTCTCTCTCTCAAAATAAATAAGTAAACTTAAAAAAAATTAAAGTCAGGGGCGCCTGGGTGGCTCAGTAGGTTGAGCATCTTACTCTTGATTTCGACTCAGGTCATGATCTGAGGGTCATGGGATCAAGCCCCCAGTGCGGATCCACGCTGAGCATGGAGCCTACTTAAGGTTCTCTCTCTCTCCCTCTCCCCTCTCCCCGGCTCACTCTAGAACTCTCTCTCTCTCTTAAAAAAACAAAAAACGGAAGTCAAAATTAGGAATACTTGTGAAAAATTAACAATTCTTGCTTAAAAACTGAAAAATAAATTCTCACTTCACATTGCCTCATACCCACATACTATTTGCTAACCTTTCATTGAGAGAAGGAAAAAGGATCTGGGGGGGGGGGGGGGGGGAAGATGGAGGAGAAAGCTAGAGAATAACTTAACACCATGGACTGTCAGAAAAGTTAGGAAGATTAGCTGTCAGCACTGGAGTGAATTGGAGAAATTTGAGAGCCAGAGGAAAACAAAACAAATATGGCTAACCCAAACCCCTCATTTGACAGCCTCGTATGGTAGATATTGTTACCCTCACTTTACAACTTAGACTCAAAGAGGTTAATTAACTTGCCCACTGTCCCATAACTAAAAAGTTGCAGAACAGATTTCAACCTAGGACAGATTTACTCCAAAGTCTGTATTTCTTCGCCTCTAAATCATTTCTCATTCTCTGGTGCTTTTTTCCTTTCTCCCACTACAACATAGCTTTGCTTAACTTCTCAGATTGGGAGCCTTACCATTTTAACCAAGGACTCTCTGGGCTCTCACTTGCAGAGCTAACAGCCTCTTGTCTCCTGGGAAAAGTTGAGTCCAAACATATGCATGTGACCCTCAAGTATATAATTCAGCAATCATTCCCCCATAGATTTAGCACTGCCCCCCAAAATTTTGGCCAGGCATCGAGAGGATACAAAGACAAAGAGTAGCTAGTCAAGGGCATGGCAAGGCCAGGGACCCACCAACACTGCCCCCCTACCAAGATTAAGTATATAAATCCTGTTGAATAGTTTCTTCTCACTCCTGCCTCAGCTAGACAGAATTCAAATATTTCATCATTGCTCCTCTGATAGATGTCTATAGCTGATGTGATCTTGTACAGCCTGGATCCACCTGCTTCGCATGGAGGCCGAAATCCAAGAAGCATTCAGTAAATATTGCTTTGAATGAATAAATGAATTAACGAGCATTTGTTCTCTTCTATAATAACAACAAATATAAAATCAGACATCATATAGGTCAGGCTGCAAGCTAACCTCTTCATATGCATGATCTTATTATGCATGACATATTATGACAACCCTACAGGTACAAACTATTATCAGAAAGGGTGAGGGAGCTCTCCTGGGTCTCTTTTATGCCGTAATTAATTTCATTACCTCTCAAAGGTTCCACCTACTATTGTACATTTGATACCGGCTTAGAAAGGCTAAATAACTTGCTCAGTTGACATAATAAGGAGCTGTTCTATAATCAAAACAAGATCTGACTTCAGACCCAGTTTTCTCAACCATAGCACTCAACCTCTCTTCTATTTAAAAAAAAATGTTTAATGTTTATCTATTTTTGAGAGAGAGAGAGAGACCAAGTGCAAGTGGGGGACGGGCAGACAGAGAAGGAGACACAGAACTTGAAGCAGGCTCCAGGCTCTGAGCTCTCAGCACAGAGCCTTACGCTGAGCTCGAACTGCAAGATTATGACCTGTGCTGAAGTCAGACACTTAACCAACTGAGCCACCCAGGCGCCCCGCCTCTCTTCTATTTTTATTATCTTTAATTATCACCACTTCTTTTAAACATTTTTAAATGTTTATTTATAGTTGAGAGAGAGAGCGAGAGAGAGAGACAGTGCGTGAGCAAGGAAGGGGCAGAGAGAGAGAGAGGGAGACACAGAATCCGAAGTAGGCTCCAGGCTCTGAGCTATCAGCACAGAGCCTGACTCAGGGCTTGAACTCACGAGCCACAAGATCATTCATGACCTGGGCCAAAGTCAGTTGCTCAACCAGCTGAACCACCCAGGCACCCCTAATAATCACCACTTCTGTGCATTTAGCACTTACCATGTTCTAGGCACAATGCTAAATATTTTACATTATTACATTCATTTAATTCCCAAAGCAACTCATTTATGCCCACTAATGTGTATTATTTCCTCAATTTCCCATCACTATGCTAACTTGATACGTTACTAGGAATAATCAGCAATTTACAGGTTTATGTGACAATTCTAGAGACTATATGTAAATCATCAAGCACAGTGTTGTGCATGTATATGCTGGAAACAAAATGCACATGCCCCATCCTACAACCGCCTTTGGATGGATTCAATTCACTGAACAATATTTTGTTTAATTTTTTTAACATTATTTGTAAAAGCTATTAACTACCAAGGCAATGTCTTAAGTAGAAATAGCATACACTCAAATGCTGAACAAAATACTTCAGATCTCTTTTAATCTGAGCTAGTTGGAAGCAGTTCTCTTACAGAATGAACATAGGTCAGTTTTCAAATGGAAGAAAAAGAGTATCCCAGGTGGGTACAGCCTGGAAAAGCCAGAGGTGGTTGGGTGCCTTCAAAGGAATGTTCCAACAGCACAATTATATGTAGGAGTATATTTTCCCAAGCAAAAATCAGCACCCATGGCTTAAGAAGTGAGTCGTGATTTTTTTTGTAATTAAGGTATAAGATACACACAATCTTATAAGCAAGCTTAATTGTATTCCAAGAGGTTTTTTTTAACATATGTAAACACCTATGTAACCTCACCCAGATCAAGATAGGAATTATTTTCAGCATCCCATAAGGTTCCTGTGCCCAGAGTGGCTTATAATTAACAGAGGAAATACTTTTAAAATCAAGACCGAAAACCAGAAAGCAGGTAAGAAATTCCGAAGGCTGGCTTTGGGGGATGGGGATGATATTAGGTAAGAACAAGAAAAACACGACTCTTATCTTCTTTTAGTGATGGGTGCATTCACATTCACATGTGGGCCAATCCTCCCAATGACTCTCTATATAGTAAACATGCATTCCTTTCTGCACGTGAGGAAACAGAAACCTGTTTAGGGTTCCTGAGAATAACACCCCCACCAGACGCAGGGAAGGGAAGGAACTCAAGTCTTGAAATTTGCGCAGTCGACCTATCATCCTGGCAGAGCTGAAGGCCTGGCGTCAGGTTACAGAGCAGGACCTCTCGCGCCCGCCCATTGGCCAGCGCTCAGGGCCCCCGGGTATAAAAGCTCAGACCGGCTGTCCTAGAACCGCGGTGCTGAATCCCGCCTCGCACGCTTTGAACCTACCGGAGGTGGCGCTCCTCTCTGGCTCGGTGCCTCTCGCAGAACCGTGCAGACAACCGTCAGACAGCGGACTCCAGCTACGCTAAGAGGGTTCCACGCATCCTTGTTTAACTCGCCTAGGCGCAAGCCGTGAGTCCTAGAGGGGATAATAATTGTTTTAATTCTCGCTGAGGACTAGAGTGCAATAATCCAAGGATTCGGGAGGCGATTGCACAAGCAAAGCGCCTCTTGGCATTGACGACAGCGCGACCAAAGTTGGAAACCAACATTTTGATAATCTCCGCCTTAGGCCAGCGAAGGAGGATAGAGATTAAATCAACAAGCCCCGAAGTGTACAAGACTACTAGAGACGAGAGAAGAACGATTGTTTTGCAGTCATTGAAACACAGCTTGCAATAGCCTGAGTGGCAGTTTGCCTTGTCCCACGGAGGCAGGAGAAAGCACCCCTAAAGTAGGAAACAAGACACGGGAATTGCTGCGCCTCGCAGGGCTCCCTCTGACTAGGGTACCCTTGCCAAGTGCAAGCCGACCAGCACCAGCACAAGGTTGCTCGGGTTCCCGTACCCGCGTCCTTATGTGGTGCCTGGAGAGGCTCCGCTTTGGTCCTGAGCGCAGGCACGGGATTCTTCAAGGTCGGGCGCACCAAGTCCCGGCCCTCACTCCCGCCGCGTGTGCAAACGTGCTCACCCCGGACCGCATCCCCGAGTTCTGCATCCCCCCACGACTCGCGTCCTGCACGGCCCTGGCTGCACTTCGGGTTTCCTGGAGCGAAGCAGCAGAAATAGACTACAGCGCGGCGCACACAGACTGGGACCCGCGCTCGCAGGCAGCCCTATCACTGCCGCACCTGCCCCGCGCGCTCACCGCCTACGGCTTCTGCGCGCTGCTCGAGAGCCCGCACACCCGCCGCAAGGAGTCGCTCTTCCTCGGGGGCCCTGCAGCCGCCCCGCTCGTGCCCCAGGACTCGGCTCCTGCCTCCGCCCCCGCGCTCCCCGCGGGCCTCCGCCCCACCCGGGACGCGCCCGCCCCGCCGGCCCGCGCCCGCCGCCTCCTGCGCGCCCCCGAACGGCTGCTGAGCCGCGCGCTGCGGGCCCGGACGAGCCGAGGCCTGGTCCGCGCCCCCTCCGTGTCCAGCGGGGACGGCGACGAGGACGAGGAGCGCGGCGCCGTCTCGGGCCCCCCTTCCCAGGCCCCCTCCGCGTCCCCGCCGCCGCCGCCCTGCCCCGGCCCGCGTCCCGAGCGCCTGGAGGCCGAGGGCACCGTGGCCCTGGGCCGCGCCGGGGGCGCCCTGCGCCTGGCCGCCGAGTACAGTCGGGCCAGCGGGCGGCTCCGCGTCCGGCTGCTGGGCACCGAGGGCCTGGCCGCGGGAGCCGCCGAGCCCCCCGCCGTCGGCTGCCGCGTCAGCTTCGTCCTGCGGCCGCCGGGCCAGCCGCGCTCGCAGCGCAGCGCCGTGGTCCGGCGGAGCCGCAAGGCCGCCTTCCACCAGGACGTGTGCTTGGACGGGCTCTCGGAGGAGCAGGTGCGCCGCCTGGCCGTGCGCGTCAAGGCCGAGCAGCGGGGTCGCGGCCTGGAGCGGGGCCGCCCGCTGGGCCAGGGCGAGCTGCTGCTGGGCTCCCTGCTGCTGCCCTGAGGGCGCCCGGGGCTCAGACCGCCCCCTCGGGGCGCCCTCGGACCGCTGGCAACTCGGACACCGACAGTCGCTTCGGACAAAATGAAAGTGTATTTATTCTTCTACTCACGCCTTTGGTCAGTCCAATAGTGGCACATATGTTGCTGGATTAGTTATAATAAAGGATGTAGTAGTTTGGGTAAATACCTTCAAAATTCGCTTCAGCAAGTGGTATGGCGTTCTGCAGTAGCGTTTCCCTATATGGACACACAATTGCATTTCATGTTCCCCACGGACCTATTGGGAGATAATGAATCACAGGAAGTCTTAAAACTAGAGGGTGTCCTGGTGGTCTATTTGCTCCAACCTCCTCATATTGAAGTTTATTTCACAACATCCATTGAGACCATCTTAGAGCGTGTATTACTTTTGCAGCATTGTTTAAGACCCTGGTGAAAAATTGGGGCCAAGAGAGGTGAAGTAACTTGCTCAAGGTCAACAGTGAATTATTAATAAAAAACTCCAACCTGATACTTTTAGCTACATCTTGCTGGAAAAGCACTGGAAAAAAATGAAGCCATTTTAATTTTCCAAGTTAAAATAATAATAGGTTTGCAAGTATTGACTTGTTTAATTCTTAAAACCAAACCTAAAAGACAGGCACATTTGTCCCCATTTTACAGATGAAGATACTGAGGCACAAAAAATAGAGCAGAGCCAGGATTTGCACTGAGGCAATCAGTGTTTTACTTACTACTTTCTGGAAATAATACCAGCATCTGAAGGGTTCATCGCATTACTATTGTGGGACTGCAACTTACATCTGAAATCTTTGATTCTGAGTCTGGGGTCTCTTCACATTCTCACCCCCTAGTGGAAAAGCAAATTGGTTGAAATGAGTAATTTATTATCTCATGCTAATGGCCAAGGCTCTGTCTGAGAAAGATGCTAACTAGCCTCAGAGTCATAGAAAAGCCGGTGGGGGGGGGGGGGGGGCACTAGCCTAATTGGCCCCAGCTGAGTTAATGTGCTAGGGGAAGGAGTCTAGAATATACCTGTAATAGTGTTCTACCTCTGGCTTCTGATAGTCATAATAGGTTTGTTATGTATTAAGGATGATTTTCCTCCCTTGCTCATATTCACTGCCAAACAAGCATATTTCTTTCTTTTTTATGCATACATACAAATATATCATTGTGGGACTTTATTTTGTTGCTTAAAAAAAAATGTTTATTTACTTTTGAGAGAGAGAGAGAGAGAGAGCAAGAGCAGGGAGGGGCAGGGAGAGAGGGAGACATAGAATCCGAAGCAGGATCCAGGCTCTGAGCTGTAAGCACAGAGCGCCACGTGGGGCTCAAACTCGCAAACTGCAAGATCGAGATCTGAGCCAAAGTTGGACGCTCAACCAACTGAGCCACCCGGGTGCCCCTGCCTTTTTAAAAAATATAAACAAGGCACCTGGGTGAAACAGTTGGTTAATCATCCAACCCTTGGTATCAGCTCAGGTTTCATTGGGCTCCATGATGACAGCGTGGAGCCTGCTTGGGATTCTCTCTCTCCCCCTCTCTCTGCCCCTCCCCTGCTCTCTCTCTCCAAATAAATAAATAAACTTAAAAAAAAAAACAACCCAGATTGCACTGATGGCTTAAATAGCAAAACCTTATTCCAGAAAACATTGCTATCACTATTGTCACTAGATTATATACAAGTAAGAGTTTGGGGCAGAAGTGTCATTTTATTAAGGTAACATCAACATACTTCAGGAATGTAAATTTTCCATGATATAATGGTGAGTATTTCCAAGCAGAATCTCCACTAATATAAAGTTATGATAGTCAAACAATGTTAAGAGCCTAATCAGCAAAGACTTTTAAATGACTAAAATATAATCATAAATCATAAAACCATGAGATTTTAGAGTTGAAAAGAATTTTAAGAATTATTTTGTGCAAACCCAGGTATTACAGAATAGGACCAGAAAGGCAAACTGTAGATTGTCCTAAATCACATAATTAGTGCAAGAGGTGGGACTAGGACCACTTCTATTCTCATTTTGCTTTTCAACCTAATGAGTTTTTGGACCACTACTTCCAAGGAAGGAGACACATTTGCATATAAATTATTTTACCACGCTGAACTAATTTAATTTTTTTGCATGTGCGAAATCTTATTTGCAACACAATTTTTTTTTATGCATCAGCCTTTCTGTTGGCAAATTTTAATTTGGTTTGCACTTTGCTGCCCTCTAGTGGATCCTTCATAAGTTTTGTCAATGGGTCTACTTAGTATTAGAACATCTCTACTACATACTAAAGACCAGTGTAATGTCAGAACCCAGTGATCTTGAAGATGTGCGCTCATATATTATAGTGAAGATTCACATCTCAAAATAACTAAATACAGCTGTCTGAATGTAGAAGATGCCCCCCAAATTTTCAGATTAAAAATGAAAACAGAAGAAAAACTTCCCAGTAATTATGAAGCTGGGAGTATGCGTCAATGGCATGTTGGTTGCAGAAAACTGTTTTTAGAGTTTTATGCTTCTCATTGGGTTTAGGTATGCACATCTTCACACAAATGATAGCATAATCTTGCTTCTTTGTGGTTTAAATATATGAACATATTCAAAGAAATATCCCACACAACAGACTGCAACATGCCAGTTTAAAAAGCTTTAGTTAAGTGCAAATTTAAAAATCAAATCAACAGCTTGGTCACTTGGTTTTAATTTTTTTTTTAACGTTTTATTTATTTTTGAGACAGGGAGAGACAGGGCATGAACGGGGGAGGGTCAGAGAGAGAGGGAGACACAGAATCTGAAACAGGCTCCAGGCTCTGAGCTGTCAGCACAGAGCCCGACGCGGGGCTCGAACTCACGGACAGTGAGATCGTGACCTGAGCCGAAGTCGGATGCTTAACTGACTGAGCCACCCAGGCGCCCCGGTCACTTGGTTTTAAAAAGGTAATGCATTCTATACCTAAAACACTAGCTTTAATATGGATCAAACATGCCTAGATGATTATTTCTTCAAAATGTAATTTTCTTTTGCACACACTTCAACAATTCACAAAACTTCCCCCATATTCATTCCCAGGACTTAGGTCAAAATACTAATTTTGATATTTGGTAAAGATTTGAAAGACAGAGCAAAAAGTGGGTACCACGTGATCCCTATGATATTAAAGCAACAATATATGGTATATGGTATAACATATGGTAAAAGGGCACAAATTGTCAGCTCTAAGATGAAAAAGGTTTGAGGATCTAATGTATAACATGGTGACAATAGTGAGTAACACACCGTATTGTATACTGATATTTACAAAGAGTATAGAATTTAAATGTTCTCACAAAGAAGAAGAAAAATAGGTGAGGTGATGAGAGTTAATTAACTAGGTAGGGGAGGATAACTATATATAGGTGGATGAAAGGACATTCAAGGAGCACCTGGATGGCTCAGTTGGTTAAGCATGTGACTTTCACTCAGGTCATGATTTTGTAGCCTGTGAGTTCAAGCCTGGCATCGGGCTCTGTGCAGACAGCTCAGAGCCTGGAGCCTGCTTCAGGTTCTGTGTCACCCTCTCTCTCTGCCCCTCCCCCCACTCACACTCTGTCTCTCTCTCTCTCTCTCTCAAAAATAAACATTTTTTTTTAAAAGGGGGCATTCAAAAGGTTTATTTCGAATACCGATATGGGGCAAATACTTTTCAAGAATCTAGATGTATAGCTGTGAATAAGACACAAAATGTCCTTGCTCTTATGGAGTTAACTTTTTCAAAGTTGGAGAAGGAGACAGACCATAAAAAACTAATTTCAGGAGCGCTTCAGAAAATAAAATGTGATAATGAAAAAGAGCACTACTGTGGTAAAAAGGAACACCTCACATTGAATGGTTCATAAAGGCCTGTATGAAGACGTGACATTGAGCCTTTTCTCTAGGTTCATATACATATTGCTATCATAGTTCAATCCAATTTGCTGATGTTGGGATTCCTTGTCTCCTAGGGTGACCTGACAAACGCTTTCCTAGGAATTCTGCTAATACCTTACCACCCGTGGGAAGTACTTCCTGTGTGGTTCACCTCTAGTGTGTAGAAGCTCTTTTGCCTCCAGGCCTATGAGTTTAACAGATGGAAAAAACCTGGGACAGCGCATGGTGTTAACAAACACAGTTTCTACTATTTTGCATATTAACATGGCAAGATCCCATTAGCTAAGAATTTTGGTATGGCATTATAACGGCACTTGCATTAGAGACGATTGACAAACTCTGGTCAGATTAGACTTTCTGGGGCATTAGAAAGCAAATAGCAACATGATTCTTCTTGTTTGTATTTTATGGTTTTCACAGATAATTTTTATCCTTTATGTTTGTAGCTTCTCAACAACTGTTTGTGGTAGGTACTCTTATTGTACCTGGGGTTGATGCTATAGGTGGTCTCTTCAACACCCAGTCCAACCCCTTATTGCTCTCCCTTATGTGCTATAGGGTCTCAAGAACAAACATTAGCCTTCTCAGGCCCTTTCTCAGCTATGGAGAGCTATGAGAATCAGCTATGAATCATAGCAAGAGGCCAGCTAATGGTGCCTTGTCCCCTTCCTCCCTCATCCTGCTGGAACATACAAGTTGAGATGGCAGCTGTCACTAAGGAAGCTAAAGGAGGTTTGTTTCTCAGTGACATCACTGATCTTCCATGCCAGCTCTGGACAGCCTACACCCAAAGTTCTTGTCCAGAAGACAGATACATTCCTAAATTGCTTCAGCCTTTGTTGAGTTTCCAGATATATAAGAATACAATCTGAACTGATACAATATCCATTTTACAGAGAAGGACACTTTGATTCAGAGGACTTAAGTCAGTTGCCTACGTCCATGCATCAAATAAACGGTTAATTTAATGGCAGACCTCTCAGACCTCCATGCTTTTTTTCAATTCTCACTGTCTTTCCTCACATAATCTATTTTTTTAACTTTTTTTGAGATGCAATTGACATACAATAAATTGCACTTAAAGCATACAATTTCGTAAGTTTTGATGTACAATATATGACCATGAAACTATCACTTCAATCAGGATAATGAATACATGCATCGGTCCTAATAGTTACTTTTTTTTTCTTTTCTTTTTTTTTTTTAATATGAAATTTATTGTCAAATTGGTTTCCATACAATACCCAGTGCTCATCCCAACAGGTGCCCTCCTCAATACCCATCACCTACCCTCCCCTCCGTCCAACCCCCCATCAACCCTCAGTTTGTTCTCAGTTTTTAAAAGTCTCATGGTTTGGCTCCCTCGCTCTCTAATCTTTTTTTTTTTTTTTCTTACCCTCCCCCTTGGTCTTCTGTTAAGTTTCTCAGGATCCACATAAGAGTGAAAATATATGGTATCTGTCTTTCTCTGCATGACTTATTTCACTTACCTAATAGTTTCTTCATGCTCCTTTATGATCCCTTTCTCCTGACTTCCCTCACCCACCCACCCTGCTCCCCAGGGAGCTACTCATCTGCTTTCTGTCACTATAGATCAGTTTGTACTTTATAGAATTTCATATAAATAGAAGAATACACATATTCTTTTTTTGGAGTGGGGTGGTCTAGCTTCTTTCACTCAGCATCATTATTCTGAGATGTGCCCATGATGTTGTCTATGTCAATGGTTTGTTCCTTTATATTGGTGAATGAATATTGAATGGATAAACCCCAATTCTCTTATCCATTCACTTGTTTGTAACTTGTTTTTATTCCTTGAACTTGGTATTCGATTATTTTTTCCTTTTCTCCTCTTTTCATCTTTTTCTGTCTTGTCTGGTCTTAACTGAGCATGTTATAGGATTTCATTTTCTCTTTTCTCTTAGCATATCAATTATACTTCTTTAAAAAATTCCTTTGGTGGTTTCCCCGAGTGCTTGCAGGATACATTGACAACTAATCTAAATTTACTTTCAAATAACAGTAAATTACTTCATGGGCACTTCAGGTATATTATAAAACAGTATTTCCAATTTTTCCTTCTCATCTCTTATAATGTTTTCATTTTACTTACCCGTATACTATAATTATTAATATTACTATTATTACTATAATATATTACCACTATATTACTATTGTTACTTTGAACAGTTATCCATCAAATCAAATAAGAGTAAGAAAAATATTTCATTTTGCCTGCATTTATTCCTTCTCTGACATGCTCTCTTTCTTTATGTAAAGCTGAATTTCTGACCTATGTCATTTTTCTTCTCCTTTAAGAACTTATTTTAACATTTCTTTTAGGGCAGATTTGCTAACAATGGATTCTCTTAGTTTTTCTTTGCCTGAGAAGCCTTTATTTCTCCTTTACTTTTGAAGGATAGTTTCACTAGATACAGAATTGTATTTTAATGGTTTCTTTCTTTCAATACTTTAAATAAATATTTCACTTCACTCTCTTCCTCCTTGTGTCGTTCCTGACAAGAAGTCCAATATAACTTTTTTTTTAATGTTTGTTTATTTTTGAGAGAGAGAGAGAGAGAGAGAGCGGGGGAGGGGCACAGAGAGAGGAAGACACAGAATCCGAAGCAGACTCCAGGGTCTGAGCTGCCAGCACAGAGACAGATGCGGGGCTCAAAGTCACAGACCAAGAGATCATGACCTGAGCCAAATGCTTAACTGACTGAGCCACCAGGCGCCCAACTCTTTTTTTTTTTAAGTTTATTTGTTTTGAGAGAGACAGAGAGAATGCAAATTGGGGAGGGGCAGAGAGAGAAGGAGAGAGAACGAATACCACTAGCACAGAGTCCGATGTGGGGCTTGAACCCACAAAGCCTAGAGATCATGACTGGAGTGGAAACCAAGAGTCGGACGCTGAACCAACTGAGCCACCCAGGTGCCCCCAAGAAGTCCAATAAAATTCTTATCCTTCTTCCTCTGTAGGTAAGTTATTTTCCCCCTTGGCTTCTTTCAAGATTTTCTCTTTTTTTTTGTTTTGTTTTTTTTTTTTTTTTTTTTTTTTTTTTTTGCAGCTGGAATGTAATATGCCTAGGTGTAGATTTGTGTGTGTGTATTTTTCCTGTTTGTTGTTCTCTGAGTTTCCTGGATCTGTTCTTTGATATCTGTCATCTATTTTGGAAAATTCTCTTCTGTTTTTACTTCAAGTATTACATTTGTTCCCTTCTGTCTTTTTTCTCCTCTTGGTATTACTCATATGTTACACCTTTTGAAACTGTCACACAGTTTGTGGGTAGCCTGCTCTGAGATGTTTGGGTTTTGTTTGTTTGTTAGTTTTAAGTAGGCTCCATGCCCAACACACGCTCGAATTCATGGCTCCAAGACCAAGAGCCAGTCAGGTGCTCCTGGGTTTTTCCTTCATTATTTTTTCTCCTTGTGTGGTAGAGTCCGCTTCCTAAAAGGAATAGACCCCAAGATAAGGGAAGGCAACCTGGCTAGCGTGTGTTGGTGACTCCTCTCATGACCCTGTAACATGAGATCACCCAATCAGACGGTATGCCTATACATTACCCAATACTGGAGGCAAAGAAGCAGAAGATGTGTAAAAGACTACGCCACATGGCCTTTGGAGCTCAGTTTTTCAGGTACAAACCCAACTGAGCCAGTGTTGGCACTAATACAGTTGCTTCCCGAAAAAAAAAAAAAAGCCTCGGAGTCACCACTCTCTGTGTGAGAATCCTGCCACACTTGCATTGCAATCTGGGAAGTTTCTAGGGACATATCATAAAATTCACTGATTCTTTTCTTAGCTGTACCCAGTCTACCCATCAGAGGCTTCCTTCATTTCTGGTACAGTATTTTAATGTCTAGCATTTCCTTTTGATTTTTTAAAATTTCCATCTCTCTGCTTACATTGCCCATCTGTTTTTGCATATTTTCCACTTTTTCCGGTAGAGTCCTTGACATATTAATCATGGTTATTTTAAAATCCCTGTCTGATCATTCCAAGATCTGTGTCATATCTGAGTCTGGTTCTGAATGTTTGTTTTGTCTCTTCTATTTTTTCTTGCCTTTTATTTCTTGCCTGTAGTTTCTTTTTTTTTTTTTAATTTTTTTTTTTTAACGTTTATTTATTTTTGAGACAGAGAGACAAAGCATGAACGGGGGAGGGTCAGAGAGAGGGAGACACAGAATCTGAAACAGGCTCCAGGCTCTGAGCCGTCAGCACAGAGCCTGACGCGGGGCTCGAACCCACGGACTGCGAGATTGTGACCTGAGCCGAAGTCAGCCGCCCAACCGACTGAGCCACCCAGGCGCCCCTCTTGCCTGTAGTTTCTTATTGAACACCAGACATGATGTATTAAATAATAGGAGCAGAGGTAAAATAGACCTTTAGTGTGAGGCTTTATGCTTATCTGGCAGAATTATGCTGTGTTTACCATTTGCTGTAGCTCTAAGTGTCTGAGGCTTCAGTTTCCTTCTGTGTCCTTATTGTTGTCTGATCTGTAGTCTTTGGGCTTCCCTGGGTGCAGTTTCTGAAACAGAATGTTTACGTGTCTTACAGCTCTTTTCGCTATTATCCACTTTCTCGCATGGCAGTGCTACTGATGTGGTGGTAAATATTGGAGAGGGGAAGCAGTCTATACTGATGAAATTATGAAATTTTGGGTTCATGAGTGAACGGCTAAGAAAGAATCCTTGAGATGATCTTGGTGCAAAAAGGCGATCTCATTATATAGTTCAGGGACAGGACCCGTGGACAGAAATAGGTGCACTTGGATTGTGATGAGTGAATGATTACATACTTTTAATTAGTGGGGTTAGGGAGAGTGTAAGTCTCTAAGGAACTTGAAAGCAAGGCTTTCAGGACATTGAGGGGCTAGCTGCAGTTAAGATAATGTTACTTTTAGCGTTTAATAAAACATAAACGTTAAGGCACTAAGACTGCCAGCTCTGGGTTCCTTGAGGAAGGTCACCCTCTGCATGTTTCAGGTGCCTGTCAATGGGCTGGAAGCTGTAAGGAGGTTTAATTTAAGCTACATTTCTCTTGCCTTTCTTTGCCTCAATACCATGATTAAATCTCAGTCTTCATGTGAGCTTTTGTCCCTGGGCTGTGACCTTCACATTTTTAAAAAAATTTTTCCCCTCTAGGGAGATGGAAAGGATAGGAAAATTGGAGTTGAGTAAATGCCTTTCTCCGCAAGTCAGTGAGGCTTTGGTAAAGTCTCTTCTGTAGAGTAGACTTTTGTTACGGAGAATGTGCTAGGAGTATCTCAAAATGATCACCAAGGTTTTTGCTTGACCTTTCACCATGAGAATCTGGTGGGATTCCTTGAGGTAAAACCCATGAAAGTGTGCCACCCACAACCCCACCCCTGAGATCTTGGCTACCAGGAATCTCTCACTTCCACATCAGCACACACTCAGCCTCCAGCAGTTTGTCAACATTGCCACGTAAGTATTCCTATCAGCTTATGGCTTCAGTGGCTTCTGTTCCAGATGGTCTGCTCTTGGCTGGGATTATCCATATTCTCTTGTGTGTCTCTCTAGATTTCAGAGCAGTGGTTCACTTTGCTACCTTGAATCTGATGAGAAAGTCATTAGGTCCATCATTTTCAGTGTGTTCAGCTTTTTTCTTGTTGTAAGAATGAGAGTGACAACTTCCAAGCTCTTTCCATGTTGGAACTCATTCCAAGCTAACGAAAAGAAGCTGACCCCATTCAGAAGGCTAGATTTATATCCGGTCACCTGTTCACCTCTTGATAGATACTTAGATTGTTTCCAGTTTATGAATATTCATGTCCAGTACTTTGGGTATATGCTTTCATTTCTCCAGGGTAGATAACGAGAGTAGAATGGATAAATGATCATGTGATAGGTGTATATTTAACTTTTCAAGAAAGTGCCAACTTCTTTTCTTTAAATTTTTTTTAACATTTATTATTGAGAGACAGAGTGTGAACAGGGGAGGGGCAGAGAGAGAGGGAGACACAGAATCAGAAGCAGACTCCAGGCTCTGAGCTGTCAGCACAGAGCCCAACGTGGGGCTTGAACTCACAAATCACGAGATCAAGACCTGAGCTGAAGTCAGACGCTTAACCGACTGAACCACCCAGGCACCCCTGACAACTTCTTTTCCAAAGTAGTTGTATCATTTTACTTTCCAACCAACAACATATGAGAATTGTTTTTGCTCTGTGTCCTTACCAACCTTTGTACCTATGGGGACCTTTTGAAGGCAACATATATTCAAAGTTTCTATTTTTTGTTACATGTGTATTGTTACAACCATGTACCTCAATCCCCTGAGAATTTTTTAAACCAGTGTAGAAAAATAAAGATGGATGGAAATTAAGATGGACACACTAGTACATCAGCAAAGCTTGACTTTAAACTGAACAAATTTTTCTCTTCCTCATTCTTGAAGCCTCCCCTCTCCTTCACTTGCTTTCCTGTAAAATCCTTTGTTCCTGGAACTCGGTATCGATATTGACATCTCACTGACCCCATATGTACTTAGTAATGAGATTCTGATGGCCACTCCAGCACTAGTCAGGAGACCACCTTGAAGACATGACCAACAGGGCCGACAGCATGTACCAGATTCCTATTGGAACCTCCCAGATCCTGTATTTTCCTATAAATACACTGGGCAGCCTTGTAGTCTTGGAGGCATTAGCCTGTAGCAGCCTCCTTTGCATGGCAAAGTCATAAACTATCTTCCTTCTCTAACTTCTTTTTTAACATTTATTTATTTTTGAGAAACAGAGCATGAGCAGAGGAAGGGCAGAGAGAGAGAGAGGGAGACAGAGAATACAAAGCAGGCTCCAGGCTCTGAGCTGTGAGCACAGAGCCCGACACCGGCCTCGAACTCACCAATCACGAGATCATGACCTAGGCGGAAGTCAGATGTTTAACTGACTGAGCCACCCAGGGGCCCCTATCTTCCTTCTTTATACCCAAGCTCTGTCTTTTCATTACGTATTTCGGCTCCCAGGCACAGAAGTCAGTTTTTGACAACACTTTGAGTACAGTTTTACTTTAGTATTTAAAAAGTAGCAATAACAATTAGGCAAAGGCCATATTTAGGGAAGAAGTTCAAAGAAATGTAATTGTTTGTTTATGAGGAAAGTTGTTATTCTGCAATTATTTAAAAATTTTTAATTACAGTACAGTTAACATATGGTGTTGTATTAGTTTCAGTTGTACAGTGTAGTGATTAGACAATTCTATAAAGGAATGCAATCATTATTACCTTGGTACAAGGTGTCCATAAAACGTCTGTGTCTATTTAGAATCCCAGAGTATCAGAATGTTTAAATATTTCATGCTGATTCCAAAGCTTTGGACTTCAGTGAGAGTTACTGAGTTTCTTTCCCAAAGCTATGAATTTAGTCATTTAAAACCAATATGGATAAAGAGGTGTATTATAAACCAGGATCAAATGTTGTGGGAGTCAGTGAAAGGAAATAACAATTATATCATTAAAGTCTGAATAGAGATGGGGCTTAGATGGGGCTGCTTTTCCTCTGGGCAGGTTAGTAAAGATCACCTTTGTTGAGGAGTTGACAATCTCTCTTTTCCTTTCTGTATCACCCTGCAGCTGGAGGAGCAGAAACATGAGCTTTCTAGTGACATCAGAGCTAGGACGCTGCAGAGCCGGTTTCCAGCAGTCATTCCCCCTCCCCCCCACTTCCCCCGCAAAGGCGCCACGCCCTCTGCAGATCTGGGATTGGATGGTGGGCACTAGCTACTCTGTAGCAACTCTCCAAGTGTCCGTTGTTGATGGTAAGTTTGTTTTTTTACAAAGAGTTTATATTCAAAATCAGAAGGATATGGGTTCCAGATCTCAGCTCTTGTTTACTATGCGTCTCTTCATTAGCCTTTGTAAATGTCATGTTTTCATTAGTAGAGAGGCAGTAAAATTACCTACCACATGGGATTTTTTTTTTTTTTTTTTTTTTTTTTTTTAAGGATTAAAGGAGCTAGGGCATTCCAAGTGCATAGCACAGTGCCTGGTATGCACAACCACCTAATAAATATTAGTTATATTCTAATGTTCTCCCCAAGCTTCCAGCATGTTCAGTAAGTGCTTATCCTGGCACTGACCTTCCAGCTATGAGACTGAATAGATAGGTTATAACCATATGAGTCATTTGAGAAACAGTACAAAGTGCCAAGTTAAGTGTTACAAACAATAGTGCTATAGACAAGGATTCTTTTTCTGTTTCTTCCTTCTCTTCCTCCTCCTCCTCCTTCTCCTCCTCCTCCTCCTCCTCCTCCTTCTCCTCCTCCTCCTCTTCCTCCTCCTCCTTCTTCTTTTTTTTACAAAGGGTACGAGCCCAGCAGGGAGCCCAATGCAGGGCTTGAACTCACAGGCCCCCCTAGACATGGATTCTTAAAAGAGGGAATTGGGAAATGAGAAAGGTTCTGACATTTATTTAATACTCACCTGTACCAGACACTGTAGAAGAGACACATTAAGTATTAGCTCTCTTGTGCCCCAGATGCATGAAGAAGGACTTTATAACTAGATTCTGAATGTCCGAGAAGATGCACAGTCATACAGCTTATAAAAGGCAAGACCATTGATTTGGAGCCATATGCATATGGCCACAAAATTTAGGGCTTGGGTAACCAAGAGGTAAGTTGAATTGGGGTCTGTAGAGAAAAGAGAGAAGGGAAGTCTTAGAAAAAGAACTAAGTTTGAGATCCAAGATAAGTAAAATGTGTTATAGGAACACTGCTTCTTAGCTCCCAACGGTCCCCGGGGGGAAATTTGGTGATCATGTTGCCACCTCCTGAGGACTTTGCCTTGCTGAAACCTTGGCACACAGAACTAAAGGGTAGATATCATTGTGCCCTGTAACAGTTAGAAAACAGCAACTCATCCAATGTCAGCAGTCATGATTTATTCATTCACAGCATCATACTGTCCTTGGATAACTCTATTTATCCATCTTTTAAAGACATTTGACTGCATGACTACTGGTTTAATCATCAGCAGGTTGCAAGTATGAGCCGTTCTGAGAGTGGATAAAGGCAAGATTTAATCTTAAGAAAAATGACTTGTTTTGAGTCAAGGCAGATTACTTTTCACTTTATGTAACCCATTTCTCTAAGCTTGAGATTGAGGCTTGAGAGTTTCTTTACTGGACTAAGGCCCTGAAATCTGACAAGGGTTTATCATCCTTAAATATTTAAAACACTTTCAAACATTAACTAAAATAAAGAGGAAAAGAAGCCCATTAAAGATAATATAATTTAAATTTTTAAAAAATGTTTATTTATTTTTGAACAGAGCATGAGCCGGGGGGGGGGGGGGGTGGGCAGAGAGAGGGGGAGACACAGAATCCAAAGCAGGCTCCACATTCTGAGCTCTCAGCACAGAGCCCAATGCAGGGCTCAAACTCACAAACCATGAGATCATGACCTGAGTGGAAGTCGGATGCCCAACCGACTGAGCCAGCCAGGCACCCCTTGATAATAGAATTTAAAACTGCAAATCAACTTAGAAAAAGGTTGCTCAGTGTCCTCATTTTATAGATAATGAAAAGAAGATCAGAGAGAAAGCATTTTCCAGGGTCATATTGTCAGTTGGTGGCATTTCCTGACTCTCAAACCAGAGTGCTATTTCGTATGCCGTAAGACTAACTACCCTGATGAACTATGAATTTCTTGCATTGTTAGAAAATATTTTGAAAAATTATCACCATCAAAACACAACCATTCTCCTGCCACTCTGATCTAAATAATTTTTGTCTTGGGGCACCTGGGTGGCTCAGTAGGTTAAGCATCCAACTTTGGCTCAGGTCATGATCTCATGGTTGGTAAATTCAAGCCCTGTGTCGGGTTCTGTGCTGACAGCTCAGAGCCTGGAGCTTGCTTCGGATTCTGTGTCTCCCTCTCTCTCTGCCCCTCTCCCTGCCATGCTCTGGCTGTCTCTTTCAAAAATAAATAAACATTTAAAAAATTAAAATAAATAAATGATTTCTGTTTTTGTCCACTACTTTCCATTCTTTGTTCATAAGTATAGCTAGATTTATATGCTTCCAAGGACAGTCTCTACACAAACATACCATTTTTTTTCTCCCTTTAATTTGTGATTATAATTTAAGAGCTGTTTATGTTGCTGTTAGTCTTTGGTATCACAACCCTTGAAGTAGATATGTAATAATTAATGTACCTATTTCCCTATTGTTACCCATTTTTCACTCTTTCCAGTTTATTACTATTTTTTCTTCTTTTGATTTTTCTCTTGGAATAAATTCCAAGTAAACTGATTTCAGGATCAAAGATATGGACATTGTTATGGCTCCTACTACAGATTGATGAATTGCCCTTTGTGGTTGGTTATATTTTCTTTTACAAAGTGAAACGGGGAAAGAAAGGCTTCTTGGAAGAGGGAGAGAAAAATACTAAATTAAATAGGGTTGTGACTCAAGAATGGAACCTGTTTGTAGAAAGCACAATGTTCCCAGAGATAACGCAGCAAGTGAAAAGGATTGAGGGTAGTTTGCTTGCTGTCCTAAGAACAGCTATTATTGTTATGTAGTAATGGAAATTTGGGGGTCTCTCGGAAAGGATTTGCTGACCTGGGCTTTTTCTAAGCAAGGGCACCCTTCCTGTCTAATCTTCTCTTCCACCTCAAGGTCTAATTTACAACAGACTCCAAAAAGTAAAAAATGCCATTTGTGCATTGGAGTTAAAAAGAACCAACTGCCTTTAATTATTGTTTTGTTAAGTGCCTATTTGAGTGCCTGGAGAAAGAACCAGAAAGAACAATTAGCTCAGAAGCATCAAACTCAGTCTTAAGTAACTTGGATGGGAATAAACTAATGTCATGCAAATATGTTTTTAGACTTATGCTTTTTAAATCTAATATTCATTATGAATGTGATCGATGTGTTTTTCCATTGCCATGTTTAACCAGGAAGGTTTTGTGCGATTACTAATTCTTTCCATTTGTATTACTGGTGTAGACTTTGGCAAGCAGTGAGGGAGGGTATGTACTTTAAGAGAGTTGGAATATCCTTTGTGGAACTTCTTATGGAAGGAAAAGAGTATGAAAACTATAAATCTGAATTGAAATGTCAGATGATTCACAATCATCAATTAAGCTGCCACCCCAGGAAGACCCAACGGTATTAAATTACAGTGTCAACAGTGTTGTGGAAATGCTCTGTTTTCCAAATACCTGAGTAAACTCAGCCTTCAGAAAGCTAGTTATAGGTGTTTGCTGAGCACCCAGTATGAGCTCAGCAACTGTGCCAGGCACCCTTGGGGATCTTAACAATGCAGCACTGGAGACACGGAAGAAAGAATGATGACAAGCAGTAGGGGACATGGGTTCTAGTTCTGGCTCTGTATTCTATGAGCAAGCTACCTTTTCTCTGGGCCTTAGTTTCTTCATTTGGAAAATGGGAGGGTTGGGATGGATCCAGGATAGCAAGTAAGTGTTATCTCAAGTCTAAGCTCCATTGCCTTACAGAGGCTGCCCTGAGTGTCTTCATTAACACTGATGACAAGACTCTTGCCTCAAGTAACTTCAATTCTGTTTGGAGAAATAAGACCTGAAATTATAGTGAGTAAATCAAGATGGAATAATTACAAGGGCTAATTTGTATGGTACAGATAATGAATGTGAAAATCCAGAGAAGAGGAGGATCCATGGAGGCTTGGGTAGTCAAAACTATGTTCTTGAAAAAGAGAACACTTGAGTTGGTCTTGAAGAACAGGGCATGATAATAACAATTTAAATACTAAAAATGATCATATAAATATTTATGATTATAAAGCACTTTAGAATTTAAACACCATTTTGGCATATTATCACATCTTTAGAGTATTCCAAGTGTTTTATATCTTTAGGGTGTTTTGTAATTTACAGTTCTCACGATCATTGTAACATTAATCTTCACAATAATCCTAAAGGTGGGTATCATTAGCCATGTCTCACAAATGAGGAGCCTAGAGTTGAGTAAAGTAACTTTTTCAAGACATACCACAAAGTTAATAAAGGTGGGATATGGATCCAGAGTCCAGACCTAAACTAAGGGAGGTGTATCAGTTAGGGCTGAACTTAAAAAGAAAATTCCCATTAATTTAGAAAAAGACTGATTGTTATGTAACCATGGTAATAAGAAGGCACCAAACTCATTTTAAACCTGTTTACACAGTCAATAACTTGCTCCAGTGAACATGCTTTTGCAAGCCAACCAATCAGTGTCAACCCCTAATTTCGAAGGTGGGCCAGTTGGGGATGGACTCATTTCAATAACCATGCCTCTGAGTGACAGCCAACCAACAACAGTCTCAGATAAGTAACCAAGATGAGGTCAACACATTTTCCCTCTGAGGATCCTCCAAATCCTGAACTCCATGCTTCCTCAAACCCCTATAAAATAGTGTCAGACTTCTCTATTCAGAGAGACTGTGCTATCCAACATAGCTCTCTGTTACTGTAGTAAACAATGAATTAAACTCTTTTTTTTTTTTTTTTTTTTTTTAACTTATGGGGTGAGGGCTCTTTGATCCTTTAACCCTTCTGGAGGTTCCACCAAAGTTTGTTTGAAGACTGGTTTGGCAGCATTCCAGGGAACTATTGGACCAACCCTGGTGCTCACCAGGCCCCTGTACTCAAGCTTCATTTGTCTTTTCAAATCTGTTGCCAAGTGAGCCATCTCAACAACAATTTAAGTGCTGACTAGTTTCATTGAGCTCTCATTGCTCATTGTAAGCAGGGGTTCTGCTTATAAGATTATTAGGTTTATATCTTTGGATTAAATAATTAGATTTCTTGGTTTGGAGGTGCACCATTTGGGAAATAATTAGACTTGGGTCTTTGTACACAAATCATTACACCCTGTGGTTTGAAGGTTTATCATTTGATGACTATTTTTACCATGAACCTTATTTCCTGTTTTGTTTTTTGGCCTTATGTTTCCTATTGTTTGTCTACATGTGCAAAGTCTGTTTCATGGGGTTTGATTTTGCCCTAGATTGTCTCTTCCTGTTAAATTCAAAAGAAGAGATGGAGACATAGGTCTGATAAATCTCTAATCTGAGACAGCTCTAATCCAGGACTAACCGTTGAAAGTCCTCTAGATCACTGTTCAATCTGTCAAACTTTGCCTCAGATTCCCTACAAACCTTTATGCAGTCATTCCTTATATTGTAAATTTATGAAAGAAGGTCATGTTATTTAGTCCTTATCTCAGGCCAACAATTGTTGAGTTGCTGATCATATGATCTCTGCCTAGCCTCTGCTTGGCTGGGGTGACTGAGACATGGTTGACAAACACACTGTTGGCTGGCCATAGTGGCCTCTGTTTTCATGATGAGGTTTTTCTATGTCAAAATCTCAACCTTCTCTTGAAAGAGTTTTTGCTTTTTACATAAAGACATAGTATTAGAACTCTTACTTTTTTTTTTTTTTTTTGGTAGAGGTAAAACATACTGACTTAGAGTAACAATGGCTGCTAAGGGGAACTTTTGACAAAAACCCAAACAGTCAATATTTCCTTCTTTAATTGGTACACCCAGGCCTAAAACCAAAAGCCTAAATACAAGATAATCTTGCCTTTGTAAACTTCTGAAACCTATACTTGCGTATTCTTTCTACTCACCTTTACCCTACCCCTTTAAGGAGTTACTCTTTCTTCAGGATTTTCTCAGGAAAAGAACTATCATTTTGCAAAACTGAGAGACCAGAAAACAGATTTGTGGAAGTCAAAGTAAAACCCTGGTCTCATAAGCGAATGAGTAATGTACAGAATTGTTGAATCACTGTATTGTATACCTGACACCAATATAACACTGTATGTTAACTGGAATTAAATTTTTTTAAAAAACAAAAAAAGAATCCTGATCCTAAGACAAAACAAACCCTGGTCTAGAGCCAAATCAAGGGCTATAATCAGAAGACAGGCAAAATATTGCTATAGAATTCATAATTTTGTTAGATACTTATTGTCCCGGACTGTAGATCCACACCAAGTAATTCAATTAATTTTTAGCCCCTCTGGTGGAAAAATATATTTTAAATCAGCATGATAAAAAAGAAAACATATACATAACCTAAATATATAAAATTTTAAGTAAATAGAAAATATGCTATGTAAGTTTTAGAAGTCTTTCTTGTAAAGTTAGATTTTTTTGAGCGAGAGAGAGTGTGCATGCTCACGCAAGCAGGGGAGGGGCAGAGAAAGAGAGGGAGAGAATATTAGCAAGCTCTACCCTCAGCGGGTGGACTGGATCTCACGATCATGAATTAATGACCTGAGGGGAAATCAAGAGTCAGATGCTTGACCCTACTGAACCCCCACCCCGGGCACCCCTAAAGTTAGATTTAATTCAGATCCAAAATTATAAAGTATCAATTTAATTCTTATGTGTTTGTAACCACAATTAAAAATAAAATTTAGAAATTTGAACTGGTAAACTACAGATGAAAAATAGAGTTCAGAGAATTTCAAAGGGTGTTCTGGGATAAACCTAATACTGAAGTAAAAGGGAAGTTTGTCCTTTCTTTTTGTGAATGGGCTTAAATGAGAATTAAGAGATCTAATCAGAAAAAAATTAGGATGTCAATTGCCAGTTTAAAAAATATTCAGTATATTGAGAGACATTTCAATAGTCTTATTGACCAAACAGGCTAGAAACATAATTTATGGGTCTCTAGATAAAAGAACTGAAAAGGCCTCTCTTCTGTAATATCTGAGGCTATGGATAAAGACACCTATGGACATTATAAGCAAAAGAGCCATTGAAAAACTGATGTTCCACATTGGCAACAACTGAAAGGACAATTGTCCAAAAATCTACGTGCTGATGCCACTCTAAGAGAAAAGGAATTCTCTGTCTTTTCTCTAAATTCCCAAAGGGAATGGTTTATGATTCAAGATAAACAATACCTTTTTTCGTTCTTGTTTATGTGGATGCCACTATTACTGTCAACTACTCTCTATGCTCCAACTACCACTGCATTCCCACTGTGTAGATTCTTCATAGAAACATTTAAAAATTGTTTGAAAAGGAAGGGAAACTTGACATGGTAAGAAAAAAAGAAAACTTGACTTAATGTGGAAATGACTGGTTGTACCATATAACAAATTACGAAAACAACAAGAAGAAGAAAAGCCAAATTTGAAGACATGTAATAACTGTAACTGATGTTTTGAGATCATAGTCAGAAGAATACACCTTTATTCTCTGGGATAAAACACCTACAAATGTAATAAATAAAAGCTATTCCCAGATATGCTGTCCTTGAGCTGCACATGATCAAATTATAGCTGGTCTAGATGTGAGAACACCTATAATATTAAGATGTTACCAAAACAAAAAAACAAAGCAAAGCAAAACCAGAGACCCCCCACAACTTTATGGTCCCAGAATCCCTATGGGCACAAGATTCCATGGACAAAACAGAATAATCAGAGCAGTGGATTAGAGTCCAAACTGATCCTTCCTACACTATGTAAACTTTGTTTATAGAAAGTTAGGCCATATTCCAGGGATGAGAACTTAACAGCATGGCACATCTCAAAAGCCCATTGCCTATTAAGGCACACCTTAATTTAAAATTAATAACAATGCTTACACTCTTTGTTTCAGAGCAATTAAAGACCTCAATAAAATCAGTTAAAATATCCTCAGAATTTATACAAAATCTTGAAATCTGTGTTGCATATCAAAATCCCTACTGCTACCAGAAAGCACCCACTGTTTTTCTATGAAATGCTTAGAAAATTATGAATTATTATTACTTTCTCCTTCTTATATTAGCATCCACTGGATACCATTCTTAATCCAGCAATGCTATATTCTATAGTCCATGAAGAAGATTCCCAGGATTATGTTTCTATAATTTCAGAAGGCTTCATGTCCAGAAAAAAAAACTTTTGTGCACTTGGATTTTTTTTTCCCAACTGGGTGGCAGTCCACACTGTTGCTGGCACTACATGTTGTACCTGGATTAATGCTATGGGTGGGATAGAACAATCTATGTCAGACCTAGAAGAAGGAATTACACATGACTCTCTGAGAGAGATACAGAGAGACATTTGGACTTGCCTTCTTACTTGGGCCTAGAAAATCCTGGTCATGGTTCTGCGTTCTCTTTGCATTTCATTTTATATCATAATTCTAGTTACACTCATTTGTCGTACACTCATTCAATGTTTGTATTCCAGAGTCTTAAGGGCTACTGAGAAGCTGTTGTTCTGACAGATTATTCAACAAATCATTTTATGATGAAAAAAAGATGGGCTCACACTGATCAGTGTGCAACCTGAAAACCAGAAGTCTACAAATGAAACCATACCTTTAAGGAAAACCAGTTATAGTGGCAGTGATCTGGACATACGTGGATGATCTCTCTCGCAGCTTTCACTAAATGAGGACCAAAAGGGAGAAATTGAGAATAAAAATATTCTGATAATTGAAGACCTAAGTGTAAGACCCATAAAATCCAAGAAGACAGCACAGACAGTAATTTCTCTGACACTGGCCATAGCAGTATTTTTCTAGGCATGTCTCCTCAGGCAAGGGTTTATGCCAAAATAAAAAGCTTTTGCACAATGAAAGAAACCATCAACAAAAAAGAAAGGCAACCTACTGAATGGGAGAAGATATTTGCAAATGACATATCCAATAAGGAGTTAATATGTAAAATATACAAAGAGCTTACACAACTCAACACCTAAAAACGAATCCAATTAAAAAATGGGCAGAAGACATGAACTGCCATTTCTCCAAAGACATAGAGTTGGCCAACAAACACATGAAAAGATGCGCAACCTCACTAACTGTTAGGGAAATGCAAATGAAAACCACCATGAGGTATCATCTTACATCTGTCAGAATGACTAAAATCAAAAACACAAGAAACAACAAGTGTTGGAGGGGATGTGGAGAAAAAGGAACCCCTGTGCACTATTGGTGGGAATGCAAACTGATGCAGCCACAGTGGAAAACAGTAATGGAGTATTTCCACTACTGGGTATTTGCCCAAAGAATATGAAAACACTAATTTTAAAAGATATATGCACCCTACTGTTTATTCCAACATTATTTACAATAGCCAAGATATGGAAGCAGCCGAAGTGTCCATCGATATATGAATGGATAAAGAAGATGTGGTGTGTATATATATAACAGAATGTTATTCAACCATAAAAAAGAATGAAATCTTGCCATGTGCAACATGGATGGCTGTAGATGGTAAAATGCTAAGTGAAATAAGTCAGTCAGAGAAATACAAATACCATATGATTTCACTCATGTGGAATTGAAGAAACAAAACAAACAAAGTACAAGAGACAAAAAACAGACTCTTTAATATAGAGAACAGACTGTTGGTGGCCAGAGGGAAGGTGGGTGGGTGGTTGGATGAAAGAGGTGAAGAAGGTGAAGGGTACACTCATCATGATGAGCACCGGGTAATGTATAGGATTCTTGGATCGCTGTATTGTACACCTGAAACTAATATAAGAGTGGAGGTTAATTATACTGGAATTAAAATATAATAGTAATAAAAATGTTTTAAATTAAAAAAAATATATTCCTCACAAACTTGAGAAAGGATGGCTTGTTTTGTGGCCTGGTAACAAGAAGGCACCAACATTGGTGTTAAACTTGTTTTAATTGGTCAGCAATTTGCCTCATTGAACAGGCTTCTGCAAGCCAACCGATTACTGTCAACCTTCACTTCTAAAAGTTGGCGAGTCAGAGATGGACTCACTTCAATAAACATGCCTCTGAGTGACACCCAATCAGCAACAGTCTCAGCTGAGTAACCAGACTTCTGCAGATCATGTCCACACAAGTTTTGCTTCTAAAAGTCCTCCAATTCCTAGACTTGGGAATTCCTGGAATTTGGGATTCCCCAAATCCCTATATAATATTAGTAGATGTCTCTGCTTAAAGAGAATGTGTTTGCCTATGTCCTCCCTTACTGTAGTAAGCAATACATTCAGCTTTTTTTTTAATTTCAGATATTGAGTGGTGGTCTCATAAGCCACTGAGAAGTCCAGTTATGAAAACAGAAACCTCTCTGGGTATTTCAGACAAAGGTAAGATAATACAGGGAACTTCTCACACAGACTGTGAAGGGCTGTGAAAACAAAAAAGGGGTGGCCGAGGTAGCCCAGAGATTAGTAACTCTAGATGAGGTAAAGCTTCTGAACTATTGGTTAAGGTGAAAGTATACACTTAACTCACGACAAGCCATCTTCAAGGCACTGGGGAGCAGCAAGGAACAACACAGATGAGGTCCCAACTTTGATGGCGTCTCCATTCTTTGTGGGGTTGGTGACAGACAACAATGAGCTTACAGCTGCAGATAAACAAGGTACGGGAAGGGAAGTAACATGAAGATGATATAACAGACACGTGATACATTGGGAAGGTCTATTTTAGATGATGGTGATAATGCTGAGGCACCTCAGGCCAACCCAGCCAGGCCTGGGGAGCAAAGCATCCCAGGCAGAGGGAACAGCCACTCGTCCTAGAACGACTACCATTACAATGCTATGTCACCAGCATACTAGCTAACCCTTTGGAGAATTTTCTTATTCTTCTTTTTTTAAGTAGGTTCCATGCCAGTGGGAAGCCCAATGCAGGGCTTGAACTCACAACCCTGAGACCAACACCTGAGCTGAGATCAAGTGTTGGACGCTTAACTGACTGAACCACTCAGGTGCCCCTTTTTTCTTTAAAGTTGCAAACAAGACAAAGTCCATAAAGTGTGTCTATGACTCTGGCTGGATGACTGGCCAACTGTTTCCTTGATGAGGTAGGATAAAGGAGAGGAGAAGAGGTGGGGAAACACCTTCTGCGGAGGAAAATACAGAACAGGTGGTGATTACTTCATTCGCCTTTGCATATGTGAGAAATGCTTGCGAAATTTCTAGGAACTGGGCGTTGCCAGAAGAAAAACTATATATAAAAGCTAATTACTAGCAATAACAGCATCAATAAGCCTAATCACACCTGGGGTGGATGAGCTGGAAATAGAAAACCCAGCTTATCACACACTTACAAACCTGTCACTTGTGGTAATCAGAGCTTAAAAAAGGGAGAATGGCTGTTCAGAGAACAGTTCCTGCTATTATTTCTCAGTAGTCAAACTCTTGGCTAATTGGGAAATGCTGCTTCTTTAAAAGCAGATGTAAAGATTGAAGGCAGGCCTAGGGAATGATGAGCATGAACTGGACTGAAGAGGCTGACATAAATCAGGAGAGGTGGGTCATCCTCCAGTTCTGCTTTAACCAGATGTGTGACCCCCTCGGGGGCCCAGGCTCCTCCATCTTTAGAAAGAGGCAATGGGTCACAGCGGTGGTTTCTCAATGGACTTTTTAGCTGCTGAGTCTTTTCTTCAAATGGTATCTTATGCAGAGGCCTAACATCGAAACCAATTTTAAAGATGAAATTATGGGGCACCTGGGTGTCTCAGTCAGTTAAGTGTCTGACTCTTGATTTTGCCTCAGGTCATGATGTCGAGGTTCATTGGATCAAACCCCATGTCAGGCTCTGCACTGACAGCACAGAGCCTGCTTGGGATTCTCTCCCTCTCCCCCTCCCCTCTGCCCTTTCTCCTCTCTCTCTCTCTCTCTCAAAATAAATAAATATTAAAAATATTTTTTCTATGTTTATTCATTTTTGAAAGACAGAGAGAGACAGAGCACAAGCAGGCGTGGGGCGGATTGGGGGGCACAGAATCCGAAGCAGGGTCCAGGCTCTGAGCTGTCAGCACAGAGCCCGACGCGGGGCTGGAACCCAGGAACTGTGAGATCATGACCTGAGCCGAAGTCAGATGCTCAACTGACTGAGCCACCCAGGCACCTCAATAAATAAATACTTTTTAAAAAAGATGAAATTGCTATGGTTGATGAAGAGGTGATGGATCCAGAAACCCATTCATTCATTCACTACCTCCCTCACTTATTAATTTATACACTGGTTGGAATCCTATTTTTGAAATCCTATTACGTGCCAGACAATATTCTAACTGCCTGGTGAACATTAGTGAACAAAACAGACAGATATGTTTTATGGAATTTAATTATCTAGCAAGTAGAAGCAGATGATAAACAATAAATGTAGTAAATCAATAAATTATATGTTAGAAGGCAATACATCTAACGGAAAGAAGTGAAGTAAGCCAGAGGAAGGAGAGTCCAGAGTGCCCATTTGTCGTGAAAACTGTAAGAGAGAAGGAAGTCAGGAGAAGCCTCATGGAGAAACTGAGGTTTCAGCAAAGACTTGAAAACAAGGAAAAAAAAAAAAAAAAGAAGAAGAAGAAGAGGAAACCACCAAAGAGATGTCTGAGAGAAGAGAACCCGGGCAAAGAACAGACTGAGCAAAGGCCCTACTTGGAGACACCCTTGCATGTCAGAGAAACAGCAAAGACGCCAGGGCGCAGGAGTGCGTGGACAAGGCGGAGATCAGTGAGAGGGGAGCCTGCAGGGGTAATGGGGGCTGGATTGTGCAAACCACAGTCTGGGTCTGGTCGCAAGAATTTGGCTTGTACACTGAGGGACATGGGGAGCCACTGCCAGGCTCTGAGCCAAGGAGTAGCCTCCTGTGACTTCTGTTTTAACGGGCTCACTCTGGCTGCTGCCTTGAGAATCAACCAGATGGTGAGAAGGGTGACGCCAAGAGACTGATTGCATGTCATTGCCCCATTCACGCCACAAGTGAGGCGGCTCAGAGCAAGGCAGTAGCAGCCGAGGGGTGAGAAATGTGTCTGGGGTCTGGACATAGTTGCAAGGCCTCGGCCCTCAGCCGCCAACTCACTCCCCTCGCTGCATCCAGGGCACCTCCTGGAATCCCTCGGACTTCTGGGAGCACAGTTTGCAAAGCCATGGGCATTCTGACGGGCAAGTCTCCCTACCTGCTCCCTACTGATCCCCATCTCCAGAGGCTCTGGGGCCCTTGTGTTTAGGGAGGTGCTTAGGGGATGGTGTGACCTGCTGAACCTAATTTGTTTTAGCCCAAACATTTACATTTTGGATAATGAGAAATATTCAGGCTTGTAAGTCATCACGAGAGTCTACCCCAAGGCGACCTCTGACTCCGAGGGCAGCCTCATGCGCCTGAATGCAGCGAAGAACTCCTGTGAGGGCTTCAAACATGCCACGGCCCCTGGTGTGCACGTCCACCCCTCCTTCTCAGGATAACAGGAAGGGACCAGCATCCACTTGGCACCTCAAGTCTCAGATCCCTCCATAGTCTGTGCTTTCTGCACTGTCGTGTTCACGACAACTCCGTGTTCCATACATTCAGTTCTCAAAGGAAGTAGGTTGTGTTGACTAAAATCATGCCAATAGCTCCACATAAAAGCACTAGTATAAACAGCAAAATTTCTTTAAAAAATATTTTTTTTAAGTTTATTTATTTTGAGAGAGAGAGAGAGAGTGTGCGTGTGCGAAAGTGGGGGAGGGACAGAAAGAGAGGAAGAGCGAATCCCCAGCAGGCTCTGCACTGTCAGCACACAGCCCAGTGGGCAGCTCTCTCGCGCGGACTGTGAGACCACGACCTGAGCCAAAATCAAGAGTCAGAAGCTTACCTGACGGAGCCACCCAGGCGCCCCATAAGCAGCAAAATTTCAAAGAGCTGCAAGGCGAATGGATGTTTGTGTTTGTTCCCTTTAGTTAGATTTTATTGGCAGCTGCTTGTGATATGACCTGAAGGGCACAGAAGGCCTATCTACCAAAATTACCTACCCTATAGGTTTCCATATCCCTGGAATTATCCAAATGTAAGCCAGGATGCCAAATAATAATAAGCCGGGATTTATCTCAAATACTAAATATGCTCACTTAGTAAAGGCTATCTGGAGCGATGTGTTGAGAAGGTTCAAGAAGCCACATCCAGGTTCAACAACAACAAAAACTGTAACTGGAATTAGTTTGTCATGGGTACATGGTAAGGAGATATCGCCATATATTCTATCCCTGTTTTAAGCCGTTCTTTTATGTTCAAAGGCCCTGTATTCAAAGACACCAGCTAAAATACAAACATGATCAGAAAAAGTTACCGATAATGAATTCAGTTGAACATCCATTCAAATGTTAGGTATGTTTTGAGGGGTAAGTTCCTTTTCTCAACTATGTATATTAATCTTTTTTTAAAAAAAGGTTTATTTATTTATTCTTGAGAGAAAGAGAGCACAAGTAGGGGTCGAGCAGAGAGAAGGAGACAGAGAACCCAAAGCAGGCTCCAGGCTCCGAGAGGTCAGCGCAGAGCCTGACATGGGGCTTGAACTCACGAACCATGAGATCATGACCTGATCCGAAGTCGGATGCTCAACCAACTGAGCCACCCAGGTACCCCTAGGTATCTTAATTCTTAAGTTGAATATATCCTGGCTCGAAGCTGCTTAGTTAGGAAATAATTGTTAAATGTAAATCTGGTAACATTCAACCCAGCTATTTTGTTCCCTGCCTTTGGCATCATACCTTTCCTGAAAGTTACTTTTCGAACACCCACTACCTGCAAGGTACAATTTAGGTTCTTTCTGTTTATTATCTCAAATTCCCACCACAATCCAGCAGAGCGGGTGTGATTTATTTCCATTTTACATAGAAGGGTCTGGAATGTCGCAAAGCTATGGGAAGCAAACAAAGGTTCTGAACCCAGTTCCATCCACCTGCAACACTTTGCTCTTTCTCTCTTTTAAAAATTTGGAATCAGCCCTGTGTGCTCATGCACAGCCTCACGCAGGGAGAAATTACCTACTAATGGATGTCTCCAACTGACAAATGGCGAAGCTGTTCTTCTCAAAGATGATTCCAGTAGCTTGAGCCTGGTGATCTTTGTGATTTCACTAAGTAAAGCCCTGAAGGCAATTAACACTGATTCAATAAAGGCTGAAACCCTTACCAAATCATTTGTTTGCATCTCTTCAATAAAATGGAAATGCCAGCTGGACGTGACGCGCCTCATTCTGCTGGTGATATTTTGAAAGAGATGACTGTTTTCTCAGAGCTCACATTTCCTTTCCAGTCCCCTCCCTTGTTCACTCTTCTCCAGGCTGCCTCCTGTTGGGACAGTTGCTGGGAAACATCAGGTTTCCAAATACTGAACCATGAGTGGGAAGCTACTCAGAAAGCGTGCCTGATTTTTCAAGTCTACATTTCTGATTTCTATAGGACATCAATATTTAATTGAAGGTTTCCACTGACACAGATAATACGAATTTAGGGCATAAAAAGTAAACCTCCAAATGAGCATTTATGCCTTATGCATCTTTTAAAAAAATGTGAATTTATTTTGAGAGCGAGAGAGAGTGTGCGCATGCGAGCAGAGGAGGGACAGAGAGAGAGAGAGAGAGAGAGAGGGAGAGAGAGAATCCCAAGCAGACTCTGCAGTCTTAGTGCAGAACCTGATTCAGGGACTGATCACACGAACCATGAATTATGACCTGAGCTGTCATATCGAGAGTCAGACGCTTAACCAAATGAACCATCCAGGCGCCCCTATGCATCTTTAATAATGCTTCCAAGAGGGGACACAGAGTCAAACATGGCAAGCTTCACCAGCAAGCATTCAACCCATAAATGCCCACTGTTTGATCCCTACCACACCAGCTTCTTTAAAGGATACCAGAGAACCAAGGAACCCAGAATTCACAGAGTTTAACCTCTATGTGTGGAGGCAATGGGGACACCAAAGGCATTTGAAGAACATCAGGATGACAACAGCTAACACAGAGCAATTTTTCACATGACAGATCATGCCCTAAATGCCTTAAGTAAACCAACAGGTTTAATACTTATAACAACATCAGGAGCTAGGTGCTATTTTTATTCCCATTTGACAAATGAGTACACTGAGGCTGGGGTCGCACGACTAGTAGGAGGCCAAGCTAGATGTGAACCCCACCTCTTAACCACAGCTCTGTACTACCTATTATGTTAACCACCTGGTGAAGTGGCCATAAGTATAAATAAAGCCGGGACATAGGGAATTTAATGTAGCCTGTGGAATGCAGGGAGGCTTCCAAGAAGAGTCCTGAATTCCTGTGCCTGTGTCTCTCTCACACTGGAAGCCTAGAAACCTGTCTGAGGTTTGACTTCCTCAGCTTAAATCCCACCTCAATTTCTTACTAGCTTTGTGACCTTGGATACATTTCTTAACCCCTCTGGGCCTGTTTCCTCAACTGTAAACTAGGCGTAGTGATTGAACCTATAAACATTCTAGAGTGGTTGTGAGAATAAAATGAGACACCAGAGGCAAAGGATTTAGTGCAGCTTAACACATCGTACAAGCTCAGCGAGTGTTTGCTGTTGTTGTTATTACTCTTATCGTTGCGATTGAGCATAGGACATAGATGACTGCCAGCTTACACTGGCAAGGAGGGTGCACAAGGGTATTGCCAAGCAGGGCAGGAACTTGGAGCTTCAACGATGCTTGGCTGCAGCAACCACGATTCTATCGTTCTGTTTCTCTCTCCATCTCTCCCTCTCTCCCTCTCCTACTAGGATTAGGCTTCTTCTATGGGGAGGAAAGAATGGTGTGGGTGGAGGCAAGGGCTCCCAACATTTCCAGAATGTTTTTGGCCCAGCCTAGTGACCCCAGAAGAAAGAAGAGCAGCAGACTCCCTAGGGAAGGTTCTGTTGGGCTGGGATTGGTCATGTGACCCTCCCTGAGTCAATCACCATGGTCAAGGGTACCACCATGGCCAAGGGTATCACTGTAGGCAGTCATGCTAAGAGCCTCATGGAGCAGTGGAGGGCTAGTTTCTCCAAGGAAGCAGGTGCTGTCCCAGAAGAGAGAGCACAGGGATGCAAAACAAAAACAACAGATGTTAGTCCTCCAACACCCACCCTTAGTACATAAAAATAAGTTTACTTTGTCACACATGGGTACATCACTTTATTAATAACCAAATAATATTCTTTGTGATGAAAGAAAAATTATCATGTATATCAACTTAGAAGCTTAAAACCAAAAACAACAAAGCAAAGAAGGTGGTCTCTCAATGAAAAACAAATTTTAAAATACTAGTCAGATCGTTGTTAATTTTGTAACTTTCTCTTTTCTTCAGCTGCCTAGGTTTTTTTTCAAAGTTGTGGTAATTTGGGGCGCCTGGGTGGCTTAGTCAGTGGGGTGTCTGACTCTTGGTTTTGGCTCAGGTCATGATCTCACGGTTTGGTTTGTGAGTTGCAGCCCTGCATCGGATTCTGCACTGTCAGTGTGGAGCCTGCTTCGGATTCTCTCTCCCTCCCTCTCTCTGCCCCTCCCCTGCTCTCCCTCTCTCAAAATAAATAAACTTTAAAACAAAAACCAAAAATAAAATTATGCTAACTTGTTCAATTTTTCTGTCCTACAGAGTTCCTTACATAGTTTTTATTTGGGAAGAGAGAAAACATTCTGCTATAGATACAATAATGCAAGTTGTCAAAAATAAAATTTGTAAAGAATTACTTCAAAAAAATTTGCCCTTATTCCATGGTTGCAGTGCTATCATAGCAAATCTACAGATCATCTCATTTTCTCTTTTTGATAATTTTGGGTAAAGTGGCAATGGAACTGATAATGATGTGCAAGCCTTACCTTTCGTTAAGTTTTTATTGATTCTGCAAATATTTCTTGAGGTTGTGCTATGCTATTTTCACCAGTCTGAATGAAATATGTTGGAGCAGGAAATGCAAAAAGCCAGCACTTCTATTCCTGAACTCCCATGATTGGCTGAGTAGTCCCTTCACTTAGAACACTGCTGGAAGGGCAGCTGGGTGGCTCAGTCGGTTGAGCCTCCGACTTCGGCTCAGGTCATGATCTCACGGTTTGTGGGTTCGAGCCCCGTGTTGGGCTCTGTGCTGACAGCTCGATGCCTGGAGCCTGCTTCGGAATCTGTGTCTCCCTCTCTCTCTGCCCCTTCCCTGCTCATACTCTGTCTCTGTCTCTCTCTCTCTCCCTCAAAAAGAAATACAGTTAAAAAAAAAAAAAGAACACTGCTGGATACTTGATGGCAATCAGACTGGATTTAAACATACTGATAAGCCAAAGAAGTTGATACACAGCTATTTAAAACATAATCTTATCTTTTCAGTGGAAGAAGGTGGTCCTTGGGAGAGGAAACCAGGAGGCCTCTAGGGTGATTGCTCTGTTCCATTTCTTTTCTTTTACTTTAATTTTTAAAGTAATCTTAGAGTAAAAATGACTTCTTTTTCCTTTTGGTGTACAGTTCTTTGAATTTTAACATATATGTAGATTTATGTGACCATCACCGAAATCAGGATTTTGGGGTTCTATCACCCCCCAAAAAACAGCCTCATGCTACCCTTTTACAGTTACCTCTTCCCTACCCCTTTACCCCTGGCAATCACTGATCTGTTCTCCATCACTGGAGTTTTGTGTTTTCAAGACTATCACATAAATGGAGTCATACAATATGTAACCTTTTGAGACTGGCTTCTTCTACTTCTCATAATGTTCTTGAGATTTGTCCAAGTTGTTGCATGTAGTAGCTAGTTCTGTTTTATCTGAGTAGTATTCCATTGCATGGCTATGCCACAGTTTTATTCATTCACTCACTGAAGGACATTAATGTTGTTGCCAATATTTGGCGATTACAGAAAGAGCTGCAATAAATGTTTGTGTACAGGTTTTCAGGTAAGCATGTTTCATTTCTTGACCTGGGTGGTGAGTTCACAAGTACTTGCTTTGTGACTAATCCTTGAGCTGTACCTTTCTGTTCTCTTGCTCATTTCTCTATGATGTTATATTTTATAGTGAAGGGGTTTTGAAATAGCAGAGTCTGCTAAGTTTACGAGAAAGGAAATTTCCTGATGAAGGAAATGACTGAGAACTAAATTTCCATTTGGTCTGTACATTTATAATATTATATGATTTTAACAAAGACCTTCACATCCTCTCGACTAAAGAGGTCAGGTATTAAAGAACTATCATCATGACAGTTGTTTATCTTTGCTGATTGTGACAAAAGCTTCTGAGGCCTCTTCCTGGAAGGCTGACAAATATCAAAGCTCTTTCACAGATACTCTAGACTTCACAGGTGAAATGGATGCATGATTTCTTTGAGCATTAGAATAACCTAGGTGGGCTATGCTCTATTCCAATAACCTAAGGGCATTGGAAGGGCAGCTTTTGGCAGAAGTAGAGGAAATCTGAATGATACAGGCTAATTCAGTGACCCACATCCATATCAACTTTTTAGTTAGTGCTATATAATTTGGCCTTACAACTGCTTAGCCATTTAGGAATTAGGAAGGGAGGATTGTGCAACTGGCTGGATAATTTATTACCCATAGGTCATTAGAGTAGAGCACAGATGTGCTTTGACAGTTATGTTGTTTTCCCTCTCCGCTGTCTTGAAAGAACAAAGCCAAATCAAAATGTGTACAACAGGACCATAATGCTATGGCCAGATTCAAAAGAAGATCTAGCTAAAGTTGGTATCCCTTCAAGGACAATTTTGTTTCAGGACTAATATAATTAATTACATACTCATTTTAACGTACAATAACCAATTTAATGGCTGCGATTTATACCACTGAAACATTCATATCACATTGACCTTCCCTGGCCCACAGGCTGAAGTGCGCACTTTGGCTGCATTAGCTCAGGGACACTTCTGTGGCTGGCTTTCCCTTGGCCATATACAGAGGAAAGCTACCAGAGGGTTCCACGCCAGGAAGGAGTCAGCTCTTTAGCACCTGAAAGCTAGTTTAATGGGGCAAGAGTCATTGACAGATTGCTGGACAAGTTTCCATTCATTTGGGGACAGGGTAGCCTACTAGAACTGAGTGCTCATTGTGCAGCCAGAAGTGGGGACTCTGTTGGTGGGCGATAGTCACTTTAGGTTCTTGATCAGGGGAAAGAAACAATGACAGACATAGGATGGCAATAGGAAACACAGTGCCTCAAGTCCTGCCTTGGTTTTTTGAATTAAGATATACTTGCCATGTAACTCTAACACTGCATTAATTTTAGGTGCACAAAATAATGATTTGATGTATGTATATATCGCAAAATAATGACCACATTAAGTTTAGTTAACATCTATCACCACATAATACAATGTTTTATTTCTTGCGACAAGACCTTTTAAGCTCTGGTTTCTTAGCCCCTTTCAAACATGCAATACGGTTGTATGTGTTATTAACTATAATCATCTTACATCCTGAGGACTTTTAAATTTATTTATTTTATAACAGGACATTTGTACTTTTTGCTCCCCTGCCGCCCGCTGCCTCCTCCGCTCTAGCAAAACCATGAATCTATTCTGTTTCTGTGTTTATTTTTTTTCCTAGATTCCACATGAATGAAGTCGTATATTATTTGCCTTTCTCTATTTGACTTGTTTTACTTAGCATGATGCTCTCAAATTCCATCTCTGTTGTCACAATGCCAGGATTTCCTTCCTTTTTTTTTAAAAAAACTTTTTTTTTTTTTTTACATTTATTTATTTTTGAGAGACAGAGGGAGACAGAACACAAGTCGGGGAGGGGCAGAGAGAGGAGACACAGAATCTGAAGCAGGTTCCAGGTTCTGAGCTGTCAGCACAGAGCCCAGCGCGGGGCTTGAACCCACAAACTGAGAGATCATGACCTGAGCCAAAGTCAGATGCTCAACCGACTGAGCCACCCGGGTGCCTCAGGATTTCCTTCCTTTTATGGGTGATTAATATTAACACATTTTCTTTATCCATTGATCCATTGATGGCCACTTAGGGTTTTTTTTTTTTTTAATTTTTTTTATTAATTTTTTGAGAGACAGAGACAGAGCACGAGCAGGGGAGGGACAGAGAGACAGGGAGACACAGAATCTGAATCAGGCTCCAGGCTGTGAGCTGTCAGCACAGAGCCTGACCCGGGGCTTGAACTCACCAATCATGAGATCATGACCTGAGCCCAAGCAGTTGGCCACTTACACGACTGAGCCACCCAGGCACCTCCGCGTAGGTTTTTTCTATGTCTTGGATTTTGTAAATAATGCTGTGATAAACATGGGACTGAAGATATCTCTTGGACGTACTGTTTTAGGTTCCTTCAGGTATGTACCTAGAAGTGGAATTACTAGATCATGTGGTAGTTCTATTTTTAATTTTTTGAGGAATCTTCATGCTGTTTTCCATAGTGGCGGCACCAATTTCCATTCCCAGATTTTGGCTTCTTGAGCAAGGAAAAAGACATTTATTCCCAAACATAAGCTCTTGGACAAACATATCCAAAGTGCTACCTTGGATTTTTTCAACTTTTTTTTTAACTTTAGAAAAGAAGGGATAATGATTTAAAAAGTGATTGGGGCGCCTGGGTGGCGCAGTCGGTTAAGCGTCCGACTTCAGCCAGGTCACGATCTCGCGGTCCGTGAGTTCGAGCCCCGCGTCAGGCTCTGGGCTGATGGCTCAGAGCCTGGAGCCTGTTTCCAATTCTGTGTCTCCCTCTCTCTCTGCCCCTCCCCCGTTCATGCTCTGTCTCTCTCTGTCCCAAAAATAAATAAAAAACGTTGAAAAAAAAAAAAAAAAGTGATGAAGGTGATCATTTGAGTAAGATAAAACACATTCTTGTCCCAGTTATTCTCCTAAGTCATTGCATGAGAGAAAGGAATGGTTGCCTGACTTCACGGCCCAGTGTCTGAATGGTCTTCCTGTGTTTCAGAATTCCCTTGAGTGTGAGGTTTGGTAGGACGCAGAGCCCAGCTGTCACCACCACAGCAGCTGAAAAGGCCAGACTCGTTTCCCCAGCCTCTTTTATAACTAGAGGAGGATCCCATGACCTGAGCGTGGCCAATCACATGCCTCCAGATATGGACTCAGAAAAGCAGGGCCAGGGATGGCCACAGCACCAGCTGTCTGTGACAGTGGGAGACAGTGGCAGGATTCAGGCTTATGGTGGCTGCATCAGACTCTTCATAGGACTGACTGAGTGGTGGATGTGCCCTTGGCTCTTGTTCTGACTATATAGATTCTCTCCCCCACCTCATTTTCCAAGTCTGGTTCTCTAGCCTTCCGAATCCCATAAAAATCCCATAAAAATATTCTTTTAATAAATTCCTTTTCTGCTTAAATGACTAGAGTTGGTTTCAGTTGCTTGCAACCAAGAACCTTGGCTAGTACAGTGAAGCATCCCATGCCAATGTTCCTAAGGACTTTTGCCTGATTTGCTCATCATTCTATGATGGGGACAACTTTATTAGTGCACTTGAATTATGTTAAAGCGTGTAGAAAAGCTCCTAAAGGAAAATAGAATTGTTGCATTTTTGCATTATGTCAAAAGAGTAATTAAAGCCATCAATTTTTTCTTATTACAAGTTTGTAGTTTTCCCTGAGAAGAGCATATTCTATGTGCGTTATCAGCTAAAAAACAAAAGGAGCTCACCAGGAAATCACTAGAAGAAAATTCTCAGCGGACAGTCTAAAAAGTGATATATCTTCCAACTGGTCTCAAGATAAAATTGAGTCTCTTCAAAGACAAGAGTTTACACTTTCCCAGCAAGACTCAAGATTCCAAAGTAGCTATTGTTAATGTAGAAGGAAATCATGTAAGCCCCTACTTATAAAACGTCTAAGTTGCCTGTTTCTTTGTCCAAATCATCATATCTCAAACAATTACTATGACATTGGTAGAAGACCATTTGAATCTCTGTGAAACATCTGTAGTAAGGTTAATCATACTATCGAACATGAAGTTGCCAACCAAAAGCAGCAGCCAGGAAAATACACAGCCTATTTCCCGTTCACAAACTCAAATCATAAGTTTCTCAGGGCACCAGGTCTCAATGCCTTTTATATTTCCCTCTTAGTGTTGAGCACAGAGCCTTACACATAGTAGGTGACCAATGAGTACTTGTTAATTTAAAATGTTTATTTATTTATTTTGAGAGGTGGGGGGCAGAGAAAGAGAGAGAAAGAATCCCAAGCATCTGTACCATCAGCACAGAGCCCGGTGCAGGACTCAATCCCATGACCGTGAGACATGACCTGAGTCAAAATCAAGAGTCAGATGCCCAACCAACTGAGCCACCCAGGCGCCCCAGTACTTAATTTAATTCAGAATAAGAATGATTACAAACAGCAATATGAGCAAAACCAGGAGGTAGCAGTGGCCTGTACCATATGGAAGAAAAGGGTTGGACAGATTGTGCACTGGGAGTGGAGGGAGGGAAACATTCACACTGTAGACAGTACAGACCTATAGATTTATTATGACAAAATCAGTGTATTATGGCATTTTTCTACAGACGTGTCTAAGATGGGTGTCTTTTAGTAATTTACAAAAAGGCACTGTCATGACCATCGTTGGGCTAGCAACAGCCTGGGCAGTGCCTGGTTAGAGGAAGAGATGGATGGGCATTTAACCTTAAAGAGATCTTGAGATCATTGGAAGAGGGGAGGGGCATCAGCAGGAATCCCGCTGACTAAGCAGTTGTTACATTTGCGGTCAAGAGTTTAGGAGCCAATCAATATATTGTATCACTTCAGTGGGGTACTTGGGGCACTCTGCTCCTCTCTCTCCCTAGGTCACATTCCAGTCAGTGGACTCTCTGCCGCTTGCTCCTAGAGGGAGGGGGTAGGGGAGTCTCCCATTAGATCCAACTGGATCATGTCCCAAGAAAGCCACATCAGCCTGGCACTGGGCAACAGCCAGCAGCTCAGTCCCTGGGGTCCTGCAGACGGGAGGGAGTAGAGTGAAAACAGACTCTGTATGGAACAGCTGGGGAACAGTTATAGTCGATCATCTCATGGCTTAAAGCAGTGGTTCCCCAAGGGATGATATCACATCTCAGGGGGCATTTTTGTAATTTGAAGAGGAGTTTTGGTTAGCACAATGATTACAGGAACACTATCTGCATTTGGTGGCCAGACTGGGGATGCTAAAATGACCAGCAATAGGTAGGACAGTCCTATAGAGTGAGGACTCTTCCCAAGTCTGGCATGACTTTTGAATGTTCCAGCAGGTGTTCACATAGTAGAAAACCCTTTGCATAATTATGTGAGCCTGGAAACAACTTAGGGTTTACCTATAACATGAAGCAGTTTGGGCTTGGTTTTAATCTACACACTGATTTTCCAAGAATAAAACTCTATGCAAATCGGGGGAAGTTTGCACTTTGTTTTCTTTGGAATGATACCAGAAGCTGTTCATCACTGTAGAGAACTGTGCCACACGCTTGCTTTGTGCTGCACACCCCTGTGTTAGTCTGTACCTCCAGCTGCTCCATGTGAAAATGTAACAGAAGATATCTGAAACTCCCTTTAGCAGATTCCTTAGCAGATTTAGTTCTAAATATTATTAAAGTATGGATATACAATAAATGCCAGAATCCCGTGGCATTTCATTAATAAACTTTTTGATAGGATAATTTTATCATCACTTATTTGTAATTTTTAAAACAATGATAAGAAATCTAGAAATCACATTAAACATTTAGTTCAGGGTTGCCTGGGGTTTTTTTCCATCTTATTCTAATAGTGACCCTCAATCCTACTCCTGAATGACTGCTCTATGCCCAGTCTATCCTTGATTCTCCATCACCTACTGAAGCATACTGTCCTCGAAGTGTCTTTTTTTTTTTAAGTTTATTTATTTATTTTTGAGAGAGACAGAGACAGTGTGAGGGGGGAGGGGCAGAGAGAGAGAGAGGGAGAGAATCCCAAGCAGGCTCTGCACTGTCAGCAGAAAGCTGGATGCGGGGCTCAAACTCACGAAACTGTGAGATCATGACCTGAGCCGAAACCATGAGTTGGATGCTTAACCGACCAAGCCACCCAGGTGCCTCCCTCAAAGTGTGTTTAATGTGCTAAAGATGGAATAAAAAAAAAAAAAAAAAGAGTCAACATGTGGCAGGATTTCAACATAGGAAGTGTGCTTTCATGAAACTGTCACTCCGTTCATCTCATAATAAAGGCAATAATTGATACTACACTTATAAATAAGCCCCAGCTCATTAATGAGACTGTGTCACACTTCCTCATCGTCTCCACTATGTCACCATATCATTTGTCTTGGCATGTTAGCCCTGCTTCAATTAAGGCTACTTCCTGCTTTCTCTTATCACAGATAAATAACTCTGGTCTGCCATTACGGATCCTAACACTAGTTCCTACCTTGGTGTCCTCCACGAGACCACTGCTCTCTTACGCTCCCTTATGTCTTTTATGTCGAATGGAATCTTATCTGCTTCCTTTTCTTAAAGCCTGACTCATGTATTATTAAGCACGTGTGCAACCAATTCATATCTTCTAGTGAAATCAGACCTTACCATCTACACAAAATAAATTTTATCATCACTACATTTATTTTATTTCTCCATTATATTACAGTTGCATTATATCGCTTTTTGCTAAAGTGGCCAGTGTAGGTAAATTTTATTATTTATGAATTTTATTTCAGGATATATTTTGTTTGGCATAAAAGCAAAAGAAACAAACAAACTGCCATGGCCAGGTGAAGAATGGCCGGAAACCCCAGGGCATCCTAGGTTCTTGTCCTTCTCACAACCAGAAAAGACCTTTATGTGGCCCACAGTCACTGGACAGGAATTAAGCATGGGGTGGTGGAGCTGGTGGTAGAGTCCTCCCTCTCTCTCTCCCTCCCTCCTTTCCTCCCTCCCTTCCTTCTTTTCCCCTTCCCTTCCTCCCTCACTTCCTCCCTCCCTCCCTTCCTTCCCCCTTTCATCCCTCCCTTCCTCCCTTCCTCCCTCCCTCCCTCCCTTCCTTCCCTCCCACCCTCCTTCTCTTCCTTCCTTCCTTCCTTCCTTCCTTTCCTTCCTTCCTTCATCTCCTTCCTTCCTTCCTTTCCTTCCTTCCTTCATTTCCTTCCTTCCTTCCTTCCTTCCTTCCTTCCTTCCTTCCTTCCCCATTCTTAGTAAGATCTGGCTAGACCTGGATGACTGATGAAAGTTCAACTGCAGAGGGAGATCTGGGGAGCAGTCATGATGCTGCTTGCAGAAATAGGTCACCCAGAACCAGAGCCTGAATCTGACACCACATCTCCGTGTTGGCAGGTTCTCAGATACTTTTACTGATTATTTACCCACTCACACGACCATAGTTATTTGTCTTCAGGTAAACAAGTAGCAAGGAGTTCCTGCTGGACCTAACCTGGATTCAGAGAATGGTTTTGGGCCAGTGCCCCACCCACCCCACGGTACCGGTCAGGGTCTGGCCAGGAAAATAGAAACGACCCCAAGTATTTAAAACTACAGGACTTGGGGCGCCTGGGTGGCTCAGTCGGTTAAGTGTCTGACTTCGGCTCAGGTCATGATCTCACGGTCCGTGAGTTCGAGCCCTGCATCGGGCTCTGTGCTGACAGCTCAGAGCCTGGAGCCTGTTTCAGATTCTGTGTCTCCCTCTCTCTCTGACCCTCCCCTGTTCATGCTCTGTCTCTCTCTGTCTCAAAAATAAACGTAAAAAAAAAAAAAAAACATTTTTTTTAAATAAATAAATAAATAAATAAATAAATAAAACTACAGGACTTTAGTACAGGGAACAAATTACACAGGCGTTGGAAAAGCAAGGAGCCAATGGAGTGTGTTGAGACAGCTCTGAGATTAGCAACAGCAGGCAAGCACTATACTATGACCTCGAGGCCAGGGACAGACCGGTGAAACTGGAATTATGGCGGGCCTGTCCAACTGCAGCTGGAGTCACAGAGGAAATACAGCCTTGCTGGAGATACTCCCTGAGTTAGGGAAAGGTGAAGAAACACTCTGGCTTTTCCCTTCTACCTGCCAGTCTTCTATCAGCAGCTCCCACTGGGAGCAGCCAGTTGGCGTAACAGCCTGAGATACACAACCTGCAGGAGTCAGGTACCTTTCCTAGACCCCCCATTCTGCTCCTTATGACCCTCCTCCCCGATGACAGATCTAAGCAGTGGGAGAGAACAAGGAAATCTCCTAAGAGCAAGCAAGCCCAGTATAAGCAAAGTGGGGGTGGGTGGGGGGAGAGAGAAAAAGGGAAGAGAATCGAGCTAGAGAGGCCAGTTTATCAGCCCTCTAAATTAAGGGATGTATGAGCCAGGGAGACTGCTGGCTCTTTATGGGCTCTATAGGATTGGCTCTATAGGACTTTTTATGACATAGAACTGTGAATTGGCCCTGGGTGATTATTCATGACAGAAATCTCCCCAAGCCTGCAACAGAGAGGACATCTTTCTCTGGTTTCAGGGTTGATGCCGAATGCCTCCTATTTTGATCTTCCTCAGATCATTTGAGTCAGTTTCTAAGAAGTGTGGCTGCTGTACATCCATCCTTTGCCCCTGTCTTTCCCGTCCTTCTCCCGGGAGATCCAGACCTTTGTGCGTGCAAGCCAAATTCCCAAACAACCAAGTCCAAATAATTCAAGTCTTTTCCAACCCTAAATCAACAGATTTTAAGAGCACCTTAATTATTCTTTCATTAAATGCTGTGCTAATTATTTTTTCATTAAAATGCTGTGCATAAGGAAAAGGAGGCAGGCCTAGAGGGAGATATTTGCAAGTCGTATGATGTTAGACATACCAATAAACAGTTTTAAAAACCTTGGATGCCTCAGTGCTAAAATAGGAATTTTTACCTTACCTTGAAAATAAGATGGAAGGTATCTTCCATACTATCAGGGATAGTGGGTATCCAACAAATAATAGGTATTATGACCAAAATAAGCTGAGCCTGGGTGGCTCAGTCGGTTAAGGGTCAGATTTTGGCTCAGGTCATGATCTCACGGTTCGTGAGTTCGAGCCCCACGTCTGGCTTTGTGTGGACAGCTCAGAGCCTGGAGCCTGCTTCATATTCTTTGTCTCCCTCTCTCTCTCTCTCTCTCTCTGTCCCTACCCCACTCACATTCTGTCTCTGTCTCTCTCTCTCTCTCTCTCAAAAGCAAATAAACATTAAAAAAAATTTTTAAAATAAGCTGTAAATTTGTGGCAATAGATGAAGACAGACACTTGGTAAAACTACCTTAACAACAGAGGTCCTCAAACCCAGTTAGCTGTTTTTTTTTTTTTTCTCTTATAATGCTCCACAATAAGTAATACATTTATATCATAATGCATTTCACATATGACTCTAAAACAAATGTTGCATGGAACATCCCTTACTCTTATTACATGTGACGGATGCTGATGTTTTCTGTGCTTCACATGAGTGGAAAATTCTAACTCATTAGATTCTTCTTTTTAAATGTGTTTAGAAGGAAGTCTGCCTAATTCATTGACGTCAGAGGAAAGCAGGCAGCCATGGACAGCTCAAAAAGAAGTGACTGCTTCCCAGAAGGTTAACATGAATGTAAACCCCAACCTTAGCTACACTCATTGGGTTTTGCCACCGGAACATGAATTCTAAATCATGCTTTACAACTGCTTGTCATGTAACATTTGGCCAAACTTGGAGGAATCCCACTGACATAGACTTGCTTCTGCCTGAGTCATTAAAAATGGCATATGTCGCAACATCTTTATTTGCGTTCTCTAGGAGAGTATTAGTGATTTTTCTATTTTAAGCGATGAAAGATGTGCCTTTGCATTCTGAGGCAATTTCTGTGCCCTCTAATTGCCAATGGGTTTGGTGCAATAGGTAGGCACTTAGTGAAATCACATTATAAAATGAGTTGCTCAAATATTTAATCAGCTGCGTGTGAGCCCAGCCACATGGTTTCTTCTGTAGAGTATTCTATCTACCAGGGCCAGGAGTTGCTATGGGTTGCAGCTTTCCTGTGCAATATGAAAAAGCTGAATTATGAGGTGAGTTCCAGAAATGGCTTCCTCTTGACCAAAGAAAGATTGGCACATAAGACTCTTGGGCCAAAAGTCATGGATTCTTTTTAATAGTTTGCTGGGAAATCAGTTTTTCCCCCTCAGTTTTATGTATTCAGAGGAAAGAACATATATTCTGCACCAAGATGTGCTCAGAGTTTTCACAAAGGTTAAAATGATTTGTTCAAGTATATCAAGGTAGCAAAGAAGGCTAAATTTAGCCCACTTTTTTTTTTCCCCTCTCTACAACCGTCTCATATAGTCTTAAAATTCCTTTGACAATTTTAATACTTTACCAGACCTCACACCTTTTTAGGAGAGACCAAGCATCTAAGCATCTCTTTCCCAAAAGTTTCAACAAGAGACCAGTTGAGTATCATGGACTCTGAGTCTCATGCCTATCCCAGAGCCGAAGTTGGTGGCCAGGAGGAATGCAATATATTTCTGGTCTTTGATGTTGTATATCAACCTGAATGTGTTCCAACCTGAATTTTGGGCCCATCAACTATGATGGGCCCATCGACTTAATGGTGGGTCCCATTCAATGATACAGATGAATAATGGAGGAGGGGAGGAAAGACCAAAATACTGTCACTAGAAATACAGTGAATAGATGCTGAACTACCCAAAAATAACTACCATGAGTTTATGATACACTATACAGGAATTGAAAAAATTGTAGGAAGGGTATTTTATTTTTTCTAAAGCCTGGGTTAGGAATTTGAGCCAAGGTCTTACAAAGAGGTTAAGAGGCACGGTTGGTGGGGTGGGGGGCAGGGGGCATAATCTAATATGTAACTTATGTCAGGGGGAGAAATGAGGTAAGAGGCAGATGTACCATGAAGCTAATGATGCTTAAGCTTTCCTTATCCAAGGAATCCTAAAATTGTTACATGACATTGCCAATAATGAGTTATGATGCCGTAACAAACTGTTCTAAAGTGTTAATAGTGCAATATTGTAATCACCTATATTAAAGAAAAGACCATCTTTTTATTCTCTCTATAAAAAATTATATCACTAAATCATAATATAAGGAGGTGATTAAATAGTATGCAGCCAGAAACACAAGAAAAGTACTTTAGAGGTGCGTCAGATACTAATTAATAAAAATGTTGTACTTTTTACCTGGCTTTTGTGATGTTTTTGGCATTTGTCAGGTCTTTTAAACTTATAATTTGTTATAACTTCTTTTCTCATTCTAGTTAAATAATTGTGTTTGTATTTATGCATTTGTAATTACATAACCGTTTTCTTAAAGACAGCACCAAAGTTGTATAAGATACAGACCTGATGGAACCTGCATGCATTCCCGGATTCCCTCTTGGAATCCTTCTGGGCAGGACCCAGAGGATGGCCCCAAGCTTCCAGGTCATTTCCTGTATCCCAGCAGCTCCTGGCCATTCCTGCTCACACCACAAATCCAAGGAGGGGGAAGTAGGTGTGGTTCTGTATCCCCAGCAAAAGTTTCCTATTCACTCTTCTTCAAGGAGTTTCATCACCCATCCCTTTGAGCCAACCATCTTGTGGGGAAGTGACTTGTTCACTAGTTTAAGCCAATCACAGCCCATTTCTGGGCGAGGGGTGGGGTCAATCCCACTGGAACCGCACAATGGAGAATAGACACAGACCGGATTGTTTTCAAAGGAAAAACCTGGCCTACTGGCAGGAGGAAGGTGGAGAGCAAATGCTGGCTAGAAAGCGGTATTACAGGGGTAGGACACACCTCAGGTGTGATATTTAAGGAAGCACCAAAAATGCAACGGCGAGGTAAATAATATTTTAACACAATATTGAAAAAAAAAATTGAGCTGGCAAACGATAGCCTGCAGTCAGGCTGCCTGTTTTTATAAGTGCACTTTTGTTACAGTGACTGGGCAACCTCTTTTGGGAGATAGATCCTGCCCCATCAGTTCCTACAAAATTGTTGATGTTTTAGAAGAAACAGTCTGGGCTTTGAGGCCTCTCTTAATACAAAAATTGTGAGATTTTCTTATCCTGTGACTCAGTGCTAAATTGGCCTTCTGGTTCTGAGAGGTGCGGGAGGGCAGAGGATGACCCATTTCACTAACAGTTAAGCTCATCCCTATGTGTTTTTAAAAACAGCTTTTTTGAGATCTAATTCACATGCCAAACATTTCACCTATTTCAAGTGTACAATTCAGTGGTTTCTAGTATAGTCACAGATACGTACAAGCATTGCCATAGTCCATTTGCCCACAACAACTCTATGGATAAGAGAACTCCTGCCCGAAGAGGGGAAGTGATTAGCCCTCATCCCCATATTAATAGCATAAGCCATTCAGCGATAAGTGATTTTGAAGAAATAGGTAGGGTGTGAAGGGCTCAGACTCAAGCGAAGCTTCTACTTAAAATCTCTAGCCCCACCCTCAGCTACTCCACCCCATGCTGGCCAGGACAGGCTCAGCCAGCTTGCTGGTGAGGGCACGTGAGGCCTGCTGGAGACACATGGATGAGGATGCAGACCCTATCCAGCTTGCTGCCCACTCGAGGCAGGTCTTGTTACTCTGTGTGGGTGTGTTGTGGCTTCAGTTACCAAGCCAGACTTTATCCTCTGTGACACTTCATAAAATGCCAGCCCACTCTCAGACTGCCAGAAGCTTGAGCCTACAAATAGCCCCAAGTGTTGATGAAAAGGAGAAAGGCCTCTCTCCTTCTGGTCACACGTGTGACGAAAAAACAGCATTTCATTCACAAGACCAGAGATAACCAGTAGAAGAGACTAGTAACTCACAGGTAATCTAAACATGTTACTTTAAATAACAATCTATTTCCTTGCAAGACAGGAATTCCTGGAATTGCTAATAAGAGCCATTTGTCAGCTCTGTGAACCTGGGTGAGTCAACCTGACAGTTACATCTGGGTGCTCAGTCTCCCCAGGTGTGAGGTGAGGGGCGGGACTTGACTGATCATCTCTGAGGTCCTTTCCAGCTGTGGCATGCTCCAATTCTACCCATGGGGGCCATTTCCCTTCTTTCTCTTCCCATGCAGAGGTAGGAGGCCCCGAGACAGCTGTAGTGCCCAGAGGGTCAGGGCAGGAAACATGGTCGTGGCAGAAAACCCGTCTACCCTGGCAAGTGTGACTTATGGCTAGATAAATTTGGGTTTATTTAAAAAAAAATCTGGGGAGGCCTGGGTGGCTCAGTCGGTTAAGCGTTTGATTCTTGATTTTGGCTCAGGTCAAGATCTCATGGTTCGTGGGATCGAGCCCCGTGCTGGGCTCATGCTGAGAGCATAGATCCTGCTTGGGATCCTTTCTCTTCTCTCTCTGCCTCATCCCCGCTCATGCTCCCTCACACTCGGTTACTCTCTCTCTATCCCTGATTTGTAAGTTTCTTCAATAAAGCCTTAAAAAAAAAAAACCTGTCATCTAGTAATTTTAATAATCTTAGGAATATATTGCATTTCCAAACAATTTTTTTTCTTTGCATTGTTATAGTTTGGGTCCTTCTAGAAACAGACGCCAACAAGAGCTTAGACAGGCAAGAGATTTGTTGAGGGAAGCCGTTGAGGGAGAAGGAGCAGGAGTGCCCTTGGAGGTGGATAAAGTCTTTAGGCCCCCCAGGTGGGCTTCCCACTTGTGAAAGAAGAGGGGTCACTGGAGGGCGGGGGAGGAAGATTCTCAGAAGACAGCACGGTTCCAAGAACATTTCAGTTAAGGAAGGTGGTTAACCAGGGCTGCCGTAACAAAGGACTACGGACTGGGTGGCTTAAACCACAGCAATTTTCTCACAGTTTTGGAGGCTGGAAGTCTGATGTCAAGGTGTTGGTGGGATTCATTTCCTTCTGAGGCCTTTCTCCTTGTCTTGTACATGGCTGCCTTCTGCTTACATCTGCACATCATCTTCCCTCTGTCTATGGCTGTGTCCTAATCTCTTCTGATAAGGACACCAGTCATATTAGATTAGGGCCCACCACAGTGACCTCATTTTAACTTAATTACCTCTTTAAAGACTCCATCTCTGCATACAGTCACATTCTGAGGTACTGGGGGTTAGGACTTCGACCTGAATTTGGGAGGACATAATTCAGCTTATAACAAGCTATATCTTTGTCCTGAAGCCAAAGTTGCCCAACAGAGGAGCCTTGCATCTCACAGTAGTGGGACTCCTTTAGTATCCCCGCCGGGTTCTGTCATCGGCAGGAAGCAGCCCCCAGAAAACATGGCCTTGTGTGAACACAGTGGTGGATCCAAAGGGGCTACAGCTGGGCCATCAGTTAATGATCCTGCCAGCAGGTGATGTGAGTGCACATTTCCACTGTCACCACAACATTCCATCTTCATTTAGTAAATTGCTCAAGAAAAATAAGTTGACCACCTATTAGATACTCAGGTAAGTGAGTCTCCACCTGATTATATTACAACAAAATGACTGATGGAGATTTTGGTTTTCAGTTCACTTTCTGGGCCCCCATCTCTGCAGAGGAAAGCTGTGCTTGAGAACTGGTATGCCAGATGCTGGGGGCGGGTAGGGCACTGAACAGGACAGCCTCTGCCCACTCAGAGCTCCAGGCCAGTGGATGGAAGTGACGTCTCCAAAAGCCTCGTCCCAGAATAGCGGCCACATAACATTACCACACCCTGGTTAAATCAGTAACTAGAATCCGATGGCTGCAAGAAAGCCTTGTTTTGACTGTTAGTAATCAGTAACAAATAGAATGTTTTGAGGATAGGTTCAGAGACTCAGACTCATTCCTTTCTCCGTCAGTCTGCTTTGCCAGGAGCTTAATTTACACTTCTTCAGGCTAAACCCAGATGTCACTCAGCTCAGACTATAGTGTGAGCTAAACCAAAGTAGTAATGAGTTCAGTCCTACAGTGCTTGACTTGCTGTCCCTGTTTTACCTGGAGGCTCTCTGTCCCACCTGTGTGCACAGACCTCGAGTGTCATGCAAGCACAGCCCCTTTCTAGCACTAAAGGCTCAGTCCTCCAGCCAAATGCGGAATGTGAAGGAAGACGAGGCTATCACTTCCAAGTTGCCTTTTACCAGGATGATCACTTAGGGCAAATTGTTTAATCTCTCAAATCTCAGTTTCCTCATCGGTAACTTGGAAACAATGGTAACTTGGAAATAACCATGCAAAGTTGTGAGGATTAAGAGATCACATAGGGGAGAATGTCTCCTAGTACAGTGAGCCCATAATCGATATTCTATGGCCCCTCTCCCCAAACACTGGAAAATTATTTTCTCTAGAGTTAGAACAAGAATTTTGCTGTCAGAACCACTGAGGAGATAAGAACACTCCAGTTTCCATTGTCCTTGAAATTCTTCGTTTCTACCCCACTTAAGTACCCAGAGCCTCCAGAGCAGCCCAAACCTACTCTCTGAGAAAGTTCTAAAGTCAATCTTTCCCATCTGGTGTGATTTGCTTCTTTGGACATTTCTCCCAGAAGCATGGCATGGTAACTATTCAGCCTCGTCATGGAGAGGACTTGACCTCCTGGTAAAGAAAACTACACCAACATCAAAGACCCTTCTGGTAGTTCCACATCACACCAAACAGGGGTCCCCCCCTCACAGAGGTGGCCTCTGCTGCAGTGGCAGGGAAAGTAGGAAGGATTATCTGCCCAGGGGACTGCAGAAACATCTCTCCTCTTTCAAACTAAATCTTACCTTGGATCCCGATGTTTATAAAACAAACACGCATTGTATTTTATTAAGCAAAATGTATTTTACTTCAAATTTATAATTTGCATGTTATAACCTCAAAAATATGAGCAAGAGACGATTTTGATCTTGGAACAACAGAGGACAACTATACTGTCCCCTTCAGGAACTTATTTTGTCGTCGTCATTGTTGTTCATTGTTTTTGCTCAGTATCGAAAAAACCCTGCCACACGGATAAATAACTGTTAACAGTTCCAGTGTTTTAACAGCTCTTCTGTCAATCTCAGGAGACACTTTTTTTTGATAAAACCATCATTATAGCTTGAAAGCTTCTATAAAATATAATATAAATAACATTTATATTAGAATATGATATAAACTATATATTATATGTCAGGTAAGAATAAGCACACACAATAAGCACCCGGAAATCACGAAATTGCTTAGATTATCTATAACATAATATTTTCACATTGCAACATGTTTGGCACTTGCAAATTATTGCCCGAGTGGGAATTAATCTGTAAGGAGGGTGTGTGCCAAGCAGATGCATCTGAACTTGGCATAGCCTTTAATCCAGCGTGGCACACAGGAGGTGTGCAACGCATGTATACTGCCCCGATTTTAAGAGCAGTGAGGAGGGGCAACCTTCCAGGTCACTATGCAAGTTCAAGATATTTAAATACTATATGCATAGGGGAGATATCCAGACAAGATTTTTCCAAGGCCACAGAATAAGTTTGCACAGAAATACAAATTAATGTGCTCATATATCCTATGGTAAAAATGAGAATACAATCTAGCTGATTATTCTTGCTGTCTTTCATTACTGTTTAAAGATACTTTAATAATTTTTTAAACTGTCTATTTAGTTTTGAGAGGGCATGCAAGCAGGGGAGGGGCAGAGAGAGGGCAACAGAGGATCTGAAGCAGGCTCTGCCCTGACGGTAGCGAGCCTGATGCGGGGTTCCAATTCACGAACCGTGAGATCACGACCTGAGCCAAAGTCAGACACTCAGCTCAACTGAGCCACCCAGGCGCCCCAAGAGGCTTTAACATTTTAATGAAATTTGACTTAGGAGCATGTGGATCCCCTGAAGCACCTCTGCAGGACAGTTTGAAAGCCCCTGATCCCAGCCCAATCCCAACCTGATACAGAGAGAGGAACAAGGCCCAGAGAAACACAGGGTCTTGTCCAGTTCACACAGCCCATTAGTGGCAGAGAGTGAGAGCAGACGAGGAGAACCTTAAGCTTCAGGCTCTTAGGTCAGTGCTGTTACCACTACCCCGAAGGGCCAGGAGGCCCCAGAGCGAGCCCCACGGTAAGGGCAGTGGCAGACACCAGCACATATGGCTCAGCCTGCAGAGCCTAGAAGAATAATGGTTGGTTTCGTTTCATTTGGCTTCTGAGAAACGAGAGAAGCCAAAGACACATCACACTGAGGTGTGGAGGTGCTGGGTCTGTGCTGGGAAGCCCTTCAGTAACTACGGGGAAAGGCCGATGCCCACTCTGGCCTGGGACGGAAGGCGGGGGTGCGGGCACCAGGGTTGAGTCGAGAATGACAGACTAAGGGTGAGCTCGGGAGGCCCGTGGCAGCAATCTCTCCATCTGCCAGGCAGTTGCAGCAGCTATTTTAAGCACTGGCCCCAGGCCAGCCTATATTGATTTCAGCAATAAAATTACGTGTTCTAAAGCTCATCTGTTTTGGATCATAAATGACAAAGAGAGCTATTACAGAATGTCAGATCTGTCCCTCTGCTTGGGACAATGTCCTCTGTATTAATACTTGTTTGGTCTCTACAAATGATTCATTTGGGGCAGCGGAATTACGGAGTCCCTGTCAGAATAACTTACTCACTTGTCTCTCGTCGGTATTGTAGGTTTTTCTCTGCTAGGGACAAACACTGTGCGTGTTTCCCTTTGTATGTGTTAATACTAATGTCACTGCTGGGCTGTGTTTTCCCTCTGCTGAGCGGAGATATGGCAAACACAAGAGTAAAATACGAAGCTTTTCCAATGACAGGGAAACCCTGTTTTCAAAGGATGAGCCCACGTTTTCTTATCGTGGAGCAAAGGGATGATTATTAAACTTGGAGTTAACAAATGAATTCCATGCCCATCCACACCCCAACCACTTTAAAATGCCTTTCTAGTGCCGTCTCAGGGAAGCTAATTCTCCCTTCCCACCCACAGGCAACTTCTTGCTGTTTCAGGCCCCTGCGGCCACTCTACACCTCCCTCGTGGCTCAGACTCCCCTTCCTTCAGGCAAATATTGTCATTTTTATCCCTGTGTCCTGTAAGTGTCTTAGCCCAGGAACAAAGAACAGCAACCTTCTCAGACTAGCTCAACAGAAAACAGGGACTCTGACTTCCTCAGCCAGAGCACTCCCTAATAATACCTGCATGCTTGGAGGAGATAGTTGACAAAGGCCTTGCATATACACTATACTTTCTTTATTTTTATTTGTTTGCTTGTTTGTTTATATTATTTTTTATTTTTTTACTATGAAATTTATTGTCAAATTGGTTTCCATACAACACCCAGTGCTCATCCCAACAGGTGCCCCCCTCAATGCCCATCACCCACTTTCCCCTCCCTCCCACCCCCCATCAACCCTCAGTTTATTCTCAGTTTTTAAAAGTCTCTTATGGTTTGGCTCCCTCCCTCGCTAGCTTTTTTTTTTTTTCCTTCCCCTCCCCCATGATCTTCTGTTAAGTTCCTCAGGATCCACATAAGAGTGAAAACATATGGTATCTGTCTTTCTCTGTGTGACTTATTTCAGTTAGCATAACACTCTCCAGTTCCATCCACGTTGCTACAAAAGGCCAGATTTCATTCTTTCTCATTGACAAGTAGTATTCCATTGTACACACTTTACTTTCTGCTGAGAGTAACACCTCATCGAGGTTTTGCCGCTGTAATTATGTGATTCATGCATGTAAAATGCAAAATGCATGGCAATTCTTTAATAAACTGGGAGTTATTAAAAATAAAAACCCAGGGATGATATTGGAAGGAAAGTGGGGTCTCTTTCCAGAAGCTGAGCTCATGAGAAGACAGAGCATACTCGCAGGAGCACAGGGAGTGCCCACACAACCTGGGCTCTTCTCAAAAGAGGTGCATTTTCAACAATTCAAGGAGATTTGTGGCTAGGAAGGTCATTAAGCTTATGATGGAAGGCTAGAAGAAGTGGGATACAGCAGCTGCTGTGTCTAACAACGGACATGCCAATGGTCAGATCTCGCTTTGTAGAGACGGTGGTCAAATAGTGGCACACAGTGTGCATACACCTACCGACCAGGACTTCGGGTCCTGCCCAGCCCCAAGGTCACCATCAGACACGAAAGCTCAGCTTTATTGATGTGTTGGTGCCCCCCAGGGTTGGACTGTGGGTACACTCTCAGCTCTAGGAACCCCCATACTGACTAAAATCCTAGTGTCTCTGGGATGCTCGCCAGTGTATCAAAGTCTCTTTAACTTGTAGCACCCAAAACGGAACTCAGCGTTCCAGATGTTGTCGGCCTTGCAAAATGAAAGATGGATTATTCTTCACCCAAATACCACACTCCAATTTTTTAAAATGTCATTATTTATTTTCTGGCTGTTGGGTACTATTACTTCCAACCACATTCTTCCGTTTAAATTCACTTTTCTGGAAGCCAGAACATACTGTTCCCCCTCACAGAACTACTTAACAAGTAAACCCCTAACTCACCAGTATGTGGACTGTTCTCATGCCTCGTGTCTTCCACCCTCTACAAGGTCAGTTAATATTTAATCTAAATGCAAAGATTTATTTACATTTATGTCCATGACATTCCACCTTGCTGAACTGATTTTGGGTCTTTCTTCTGCCATCAAACTCACAATCTCATTCATCTTTATAACCTCAAATTTGACAAGACATATAGTGTGCATCCAAGTCATTGATATGAACACGGAACATGACCAAGATCGAAACTTGACAGAATGTATCTAGAAATCTTCCAGTCTCTCATCCATTCTTCAAACAATAATATTTCAGATTCCATCTTTCAAGAGGGTACAGACTAATCTCTCTCACAATTCAATTTCAAGTTCCTTATTCCCAAATTATTATTAAAGAGTCTGTATAATGCCTCCTTATAATGCAGATAGTCCATGCCTATTGCATACCCCTGATCTGACCTGCCAATAGTCCATTTGAAAGGGAAATAAAGATCACTGGGCATGATTTTACAGTGAGTCACTGCCAGCTCTTGGTGAATTTCTACTCACTGCACTGAGTTGAGCAAGCATCTATTTAACAATTAGTTGTAGTTTCTAGACTCCATCTTCTTTCCTTTTTTGACTATTAGGGGACTGTTTTCCTATCTTCTATCTTTTATTCCTTTCCTGTTCTCCATGATTCAGACAGGCATGCTAGTCCATTTACATGCTTTTTGTCTGAACCACGATATGAACTTATTCAAAACAAGTAGGTATTTTTTCCCTTTCCTTTCCCCCATCTTGGGCTTCTATTTCCTGGTCCCTATGTTTTTCATTCTGCAGATTATTAACCTTAACAGAAAACAGTTGTTTTCCCTTTGTCTCCTATAAACATGACATCATCTGCCCTAAACAATGAGCTCATGGCTTTGTGGCTCTTCCTGCTCTGAACCAAATAAAAACAGTTGTTATTATAGTTGTTTAAGCCTAAATTCATCCTGGATATTAGTCATCCAAACTCTTTCTTTACAAATTTATTTGTCCATTCATTGATTGGACAAACTTATCTTAGGAAATCTATAACGAGGCAAGCTCTGAACTGGATGTACAGAGCTGGATAAATTATGGACTGTTCTCGTAGAGCAAACACTTTATAGGCCGTGAGACAGATTCTTGTATTTAACTTGTTCATAGTTCAATCAGCATTTCTCCATCATTCCCAACTAAGATAATTAGGTTAATTACATCCCAGGGATACATTCTCCTTTTGCCAAATTTTGGGCTTTGCATACTTGCTTCTATACACCTTCTCAGCAACCAGAGAATTACATGTAGTTTCTCTGGATATAATTAGGGGAAAAATAACAGGTTTGCCTGAAGGAAAAAGGATGATAGCCCATATGGCAGAGCAGGAGTAAAGGTAATTACGAAGCATCCTGGGGAAATACTGAGAATGACAAGGAAAAGTAAACCATGGCATTATAAGTGCATTCCCCCATTCATAAAAAGGAAGAGAGTTAAGGCATGCATTTAAGTGGGTTTCTGGGACAAGGTGGTACTGATGACAAGAGTCATCAGTTTCAAGTCATAAAATCAGACAAGGAAAACAAAACACCTTCAGGAATGCATATAAATGAATGCATAGACAAGCCTAACATTGGAACTGAGGTGGAGGCAGATTCTAAAACATTTCTTTTTAATTTAAAAAAACCTTTTTTAAATGTTTATTTATTATTGAGAGAAAGAGAGACACAGAGCATAAGCAGGGGAGGGGTAGAGAGAGGGGGAGACACAGAATCTGAAGCAGGCTCCAGGGCCTGTTAGCTGTTAGCACAGAGCCCGACATGGGGCTCGAACTCACAAACTGTGAGATCATGAGCTGAGTGGAAGTCGGTGGCCCAACCGACTGAGCCAGCCAGGCGCCCCTGATTCTAAAACATTTCTAAGCAATTATTACTTAATATGTGCACAAATATTACTGACGGTTTAGTCATGGTACAGTTCTTATTATTTTATTTTTGTTAAGTGTAAAAATGAAAATAAGGGTGTTTGTAGATCTGTGACCTCAGGGTCTTCAATTCTTTGTTTCGCAGAAGGCCTTCAGTAAGTTATTTAAGTGCAAAATTCTCCCCTCCCATCCCTGGGGGTTCCTACTCCTTGGGCTTAAGGAGTCTCTGATGTGTGGACACTATTGTTGGAGGAACTAACAAGGGCCAGGTGAGTGAAGAAGCTTCTAGGTAGCCTGCAGTATTTAAAATATATCTTCACGGAGGAGTGGGTACTCGCGGGAAAGGGCACTGTAGGCAGAGGCCCTGGCTGGTGCGAAGGCATGTAGGGTAGTGCGTGTGGCACAGAGGCAAAGAGCCAGCCAAGGGAAGGGGAGGCAGTGGGGGAGGCCACGCAGTGGAACTAGGCCAGTCTCTGAAGGGCCTCTAACATCCCAGCAGGGAGCTGGGAATTCTTTCCCAAAGGAGAGGGGAACTAATACATGTGGTGAGCAGGGTAACCAATCAGGAGAGAGCTTATGATTTCAAAAGACAGGGCAGGTGACAGTTGACAACATGGGCTCCCTGGGGCAGGCGCCCTGGGAGGCTCCATCCCCTGCTTTGCTTTTGTGCATCTCTTTTGTATGTTGCCTTTTTTTTTTTTAAATGTTTTATCTTATTTTTGAGAGAGAGAGGGAGAGAATGAACAGGGCCGGGGCAGAGAGAGAGAGGGAAATACAGAGTCCGAAGCAGGCTCCAGGCTCTGAGCTGTCAGCACAGAGCCCAATGCAGGGCTGGAACTCACAAACAGTGAGATCATGACCTGAGCCGAAGTCGGACGCTTAACCGACTGAGCCACCCAGGCGCCCCTTGTCTATTGTCTTTAAGACAATGTCGACACTTTATCAGACTAGCCATAAAACAGGAACTTATGCAATTCTGTCTCTAAGTGAATCCCACTTTCTGGCTGCAGTTTCTCTAACTGTTAAGTCAGGCCATAACACCTCCCCTAGGCACTTCAGAGCCAAGAGCCAAGAAGGGCTACCGCATTTTCGACATCTTACAAAGTGCAGGCAGTATCTCATTTCATCCTCTCAACAACCTTACCAAGGATGAACTGTTAGTATCCCCAGTAGACAGATGAAGAAACTGAGATTCATGGAGGGGATGTGACTCCCCTTGGGTCTTAGAATTGTAAGTGGCATAGCCAGGAGAGCCCTTTGCTAAATTTCCCAGTCATTCCATTGGTGATCATGGTGAGGGTCCACACCCCCATTGGATTCTAGGTATTGCTGTGTTTGGAGGGAGCAGTGGAAAGACACTTCCATCCCCCCCAAAAAAAGTTTCACCTTCTTTTTTTTTTTATTTCTTTTTAATGTTATTTATTTTTGAGAGACAGAGAGAGAGAGAGAGAGAGAGAGAGAACAGAGGAGGGGCAGAGAGAGAGAGACACAGAATCCGAAGCAGGCTCCAGGCTCTGAGCTATTAGCACAGAGCCTGATGCGGGGCTCAAACTCATGAACCGCGAGATCATGACCTGAGCTGAAGTCAGACGCTTAACCAACTGAGCCATCCAGGCACCCTAAAAGTTTTACCTTCTGTACAAGGTACTTCCCTCTCTCTCTGATCAAGCCAGTGTCGTCATGTTGTGCCCAGAACACGGCGTTACTGACTGTAATCACAGCCCCTCTCAGGCCTTTCCAGAATTCAGCACTTTGAGAAACATAATTAAGCTCTCACCTTCAGCCATGCTGTGACCCCACTTGCCTTCCCTTCACTTACTCATCACATTGGTGATTCAGAAACCTGTTGTTCTGAATGGTAGAACCTGTTGTTCTATGGTAATTTGCGTTTGTGCTATTGTGTGCAGGCTTTGGCCGTGACTTCCTGTTAGTGCCCTGCTCTTATTTTTATCTGAACTGGGATTAAATGATTTAGCCTATAGCAAACACAGGACCAAAAGTCCCTGGAAACCTGGGGCAGAATTGGTCAACTGGTTTTGATTTTACCGTGTTTTTCTTTGATGCAAGATAAGGTAACATAATAATATAATTAGGAGGTGGCCCTAGTGTGATGGAAAGAATGTAACAGCTGAAGTCAAAAGACTTCCTGTTTCTGCTGAATTTGGAGTTGTTTTGTTAATTGAGATATAATTCACATACCATACAATCCTCGCTTGAAAAGGTGCAATTCAGTGGTTCTTAGTGTATTCAGAGAGTTGTGCAACCATGACCACTCTTGAATTCCAGAACATTTTCTCACTCCATACCCATTAGCAATCACTCCCCAGGTCCCTTCACTGGGTCCTGACACCATCTAGACTTGTTTGCTTCCCCTCCTCTCCTCCTGAACCCCCCAGTCATTACTAGCCAGGTGACTGACCAGCGATGAAGTCCCTTGGGCTGAGCACAAGGCCAGCATCATTGTCATTTCAGGAGCCAAGAGTGATGGTTCCACCATCCAGTGCCATGTCACTCCTGACAGCAGAGAAGCCCCCCAGCTCGCTTCCAATGACACGCAGAGTGAAGTTATAGAACAGTCAACGAGGGCCGAGAAGCCCTGATTGTGAGCTGCCCCTGACAGCTTGCTTCCCTGTACTCCAACCACGCACAGGAAATGGGCTCTCTGGGATATGTAAGGTCAGCCTGAGAGATGAGGGATATTGCAGTGTGCCTCACCTAGAGTGGAAATGTCACCCTCTGATCTTGCACACACTTCCTGCTTCCTGCATTGCTCCTGTTAAAGGGAACACGTATTCCCCAGCCCAAGTTTTCGTGGAGAGGAAGAGATTCATGCTTTAAGCCCAAGGAGGCATAATACACAAGGGACACGTCTCCCTAGCATCTCTTTGCCTCCTTTCTAGGGGAAGAGGGACTTAATACCACCTTTAAAAATGTGTGTAAATGAGGGGCGCCTGGGTGGCTCGGTCGGTTAAGCGTCCGACTTCGGCTCAGGTCATGATCTCACGGTCTGTGGGTTCGAGCCCCGCGTCGGGCTCTGTGCTGACAGCTCAGAGCCTGGAGCCTGTTTCAAATTCTGTGTCTCCCTCTCTCTGTGACCCTCCCCCGTTCACGCTCTGTCTCTCTCTGTCTCAAAAATAAATAAACGTTAAAAAAAAAAAAATTAAAAAAAAATGTGTGTAAATGATATAATATAATATGATATAATATAAATTGTGATATATATAATATATACTTACAGCTGTATTTGTTATATTATTATATATTTGTTGTATTTGTTCCTGTATTAGAACATAGTGTCCAAGGGAGTAGAGAGTTGGTTTGTTCCCCTCACTGTTCAGTACCTAGAACTGTGCTGGAATTATACAAATCTATATAGCAGATCTACAAAGTGGATGCTATATAAATATGTCTTAAATAAGTGAAGGAAAGAGGGTCAGGACAGTAGAAAAGCGGCATTAAGTCAAAGGCCAAAAGTTAACATGGAAGAGTTTGTCACTAATTGAGAAGCCCTGAAGCTCTGAATGTGAAGGCTCACGTTTCTTTAAAAATTATATTTCTATCACATTTTCAGATTTTCTGTTTTACAGATACTTAGCACAATAGGGCCATTGTTTGACAAGCGCAGCCCTGCAGCCATTGGCTGCTTCGACCTGCTGGCTGTTCTTTTGTTCTCAGGACTCAGCTCTTGGCCCTGGCCACCCATCCTCAGCTGAATGAAAGGACACCTCAGAGACTGAGAGCAGACTCATAGCGGGGAATCCTGGCTTTTCTTCTGGCATTACAGGTTCTTCTCTCAGCATGGCAGGCACGAGCCAGTCGGTTGTTCCTGTAGGGTAGTCTTCTAGAAGGGGCACTGAAACCCCACCAGAGACGCAATGGCTCATAAGTACTGCAACTCTGAACTCTCTGTAGTTATAAGCTGCTTGCTGTAGGATATAAAACCCCAAGGGGGGGTGCTCTGGTAACAATTGGTAATAAATACCCTAGCTGCCTTCAGAGTTTTGCTTTGCCAAGTGAGGTCTACAAGTTTGGATCCAGAGTTGAATTGCCCAGACCAGTGGCTCCTAGTGGTGACAGACCTGCTTCATTGCTCTCCCCCAGGCAGGCCACCCCTCGAATGAGTGTGCAACAAATCTTTGAAGGGACTCTAAAAATTTTTTTCCTGCCTAGGGTGCCCATGCACCTTATTTCAATCCTGTCCCCTCCTCTGTGCTGAATCCCAAAATGTGCCATTCCTCTGGATCCATCTAAACTTAGAATCTTGCCCCCCACCCCGTGGTGGTCTCCAGCATTAAGAACTACCACTGAGTAATAATGTCATTTGTTTTACCTAAATTTCCTCAAAATGGGAAAAGAATCCAATCTTTGTGTGATACTATCCAAGGGCATCACAGGCTCAGCCTCAGATTTCATTTCAAGGTTTCCTAAAGGAGCAATTGGGCAATTCACACCAAGACTTACCCAATGGGACCTGTGTCTCTTAAAACTTTTTTTTTCAACATTTATTTATTTTTGAGAGACAGAGTGAGACAGGGCGCAAGCTGGGGAGAGTCAGAGAGGGTGGACACAGAATCTGAAGCAGGCTCCAGGCTCTGAGCTATCAGCACAGGGCCCGATGCGGGGCTCAAACTTACGGACAGTGAAATTATGCCCTGAGCTGAAGTCGGACGCTTAACTGACTGAGCCACCCAGGTGCCCCAGGACCTTTGTCTCTTAATGTGTGCAGTAACTGATGCAATCCCAATATAAAAAGAGAAAGTAAAGGCCATGTGGAAGCTGGGTGAGTGTCTGTTAATGGTGTTGATTCAGCATAGAATCTAGGTCAATGACATTTTGTTATGGTTGAAGTTGGGGGTAGAGCCATTCTTTAGATGTGGAGCCCTAGGCAAGGCTGATTTTCTTGACCTCTATAAATGAACACATTTCCCCTCATCCCTGCCAAAGAGAGTGGAAAAATACTTTTAGGATCTGGTCTACCAACATTAGCCTTAACAGGCTAGGCGACCTACTTAGCTCTGGGTTTCATTGGCCATCGGTTGCCCAAGGGCATCTGGATAGTTGGTCTGCAGCCACCATGCATTTGTTTGTAACGCAGCATTTTCAGGATACAGTCTCTTTATCTTCCTCCCTTACCTAAACAGCAGAACAATAACCAGAGTGTATGTAACAACAAAAGAATGAGGGCAAGCAAATTTGATTTTAAGGCCATGACGTCAAACAGGGTAAAGCGTAAATTTAGTCTTGCAGTTGGTTTTAACCACACATGGTTCACTCAGTGTCATACTGAACTCCCTGACATCAGCCCTGCAGACACACAAGGAGAGTCATCTACTATAGGAAGTATATTTGCCATTCAGGCAAATGTACAAAAAAAATCTACTCCTGAAAATATGATTGTGATAAACATTGCTTTGTGTCTTCAGTCTTATAGCAGGCAGTAACGTTACTATAACCCTCCCTTACCAAAACCATATGAGCTACTAAGAGCAATTTTTATGAAGTCCAAGTCCACAAATATTTCATCACCCAAAAATGCAACTTCTGGCATTCCAGTAATGGTTACTAACATTTTCCAGGATCTCTTGTTATGAGGTTGCCTTTTTTCTTAAAGATTCAGGGCAAGCCACCTTCCTGATTCCCTTCCCCCTGGATAGAATTGTCCGCTCTGTTTATGTGGTAACCTGTACATGCCTTTATTGAAGTGCACCCTGCTGATGCAACCAGTTGTGTCCACGTCTGTCTTCCCTACTGTTTCTTGTACTGACTGAGAGTCAAGGTCATATTTTGATAATCTTTTCTTCTCAGCGCTTAGTATAGTGCTTGGTACAAAGCTGGTACCAAATGTATGTTTGTTGAATAAGTAAATGAGCAAAGTCTTTTGGAATGATGCATCATCTATGGTTTCTGCAGTCGGCTAAATTTCTTTCATTAACCAAACCATGACCAATAATTAGGATTGAAAAGAGATAAAATACAATAACAACTTCCCATTTCCCATTGTCTTTAGCCCATCCATTTTGCTTCCATTTTCCCTCAAATAACATTGGTTTTTTTTTTAAAGAACCTTTGAAGAGTTTATATTATATAACCTGAAGTTATGTAGCAATGGGTATTATCAACAGTGCAAGTGTATTTTTGTCCAGGTTCTGAAACTAATCAACTCTTCACATTAGGAAAGTCACCTCCTCACCTATTGAGTGGAAGTGGAGGTGGCACATGGGTTTCATTTCAAGGATCAACTCCAATCAATTGGTAGTAATCACATAAAACACCAGGTTGAGGATTCAGAACTCCTAACTGAATCCAGTGGAAAAGAATGTTGGGATTGATTAGTGATATCTGTTGTGGGTGCTGGTGGAAAAGAATGATGGAAAACAAGCTAGGTATTTGCCCCACTGGTATAAGTGATCCCCAGCATCCCCTTCAAGCTCTTACCTTCTGATTTATATATTGGTAGTACAAAGGCTACCCAGCATCTTTTAACAATTATAATATGCATGTTATATATGGCCAGGATGCATTCAAGGTTTACTAGATCTTGGCACCATGTAAAGTACTCTGAATAGATTGTCTCATGTCATCCTCATAATACTGCTATGGGGGCCAGGGATTATTATTCACATTATACAGGATGAGGAACCTGAAATCAAAGAAGCTGAATGGTTTGCAAGGTCACTTGACTGTAACAGTGAAATTAGGATTCACACTCAGATTCTTAGAGTTCTTAATGAGTTTCTAAGAGTTCTAAACCACTATGTTAAGGTAGCTGTTCCACTTTGCCTTCTTTCTAGACAAAGAGACTAAAATGAAGTCTGCAATTGGGGCACCTGGGTGGCTCAATCAGTTAAGCATCCAACTTTGGTTCAGGTCATGATCTTGCAGTTGGTGGGTTCGAGTCCTGTATCAGACTCTATGCTGACAGCCCAGAGCCTGGAGCCTTCTTCCGATTCTGTGTCTCCCTCTCTCTCTGCCCCTCCCCCACTCATGCTCTGTCTCTCCCTGTCTCTCAAAAATGAATAAACGTTAAAAAAAACTTTAAAGTAAAATAAAGTCTGCAATACAAAAAGAATAAGCATATTAAGAGGTTAGAAAACTGCTTGTATTTTACTGGCAGACAATAATTTGCAACCATAAGTAACACAAGGCAGTACAAATATTGACTGTTCTTAGATCACTGATATTATAGGTAAGCTTGTGAAATGCAGGATTCTCTGGGAAAATTCAGACACATAATCATTTTTCAGTAGTACTAATGAGTTATGAAGTTGGGATACTTTATTTTTGAAATAGATTTTATTTTTTATGTTTATTTATTTATTTTGAGAGAGAGAGAGAGAGAGAGCAGGGGAGGGGGTGCCGAGAGAGAGGAAGAAAGAGAGAATCCCAAGCAGGCTCTGCACTATCAGTGCAGAACCCAATGCGGGGCTCGAACCCACAAACTATGAGATCATTACCTGAGCCGAAGTCAAAAGTCAGATGCTTAACCAACTGAGCCACACAGGTGCCCCGGAAGTTGGGATATTTTACATAAAGGTGAAACAGGAAATTACTCATCTCTGTTTTGTATGTGGAGAGGATGTTTAAGAACTTCTGCTGGGGCCTTGACGCATACAGGCAGTATTTTTAGACGGCTGGCCAGCAGCTTATACACTATTTTTGCCCTCTCTCTGTTCTGCACTCCCTGACACTCAGCACATGGTCTCCTCTCTCATTTGTCCTCTCTGTTCATAGTCCTGTATGCCAACTAGATTCACCTGTGCATTATGCCCCTGCTAATCCATAAAGGCCAACCTAACCCACCAGCAGATTTTCTAGGCTTAGATCAGAAGAGGCTTCACAGAATTGATCATGAGTTACCAGGGATGGCTGCATAGGACCAGGTCCCCAAAGTCAACCGACCAGTAGGTAGGGCAAGGGATCTGGTCACACTTCCTTTCACTGAAGGCTGGAAAGCACCCTCCCCCAACCGGCAAAGGTTAGAAAAAGACATTCCCACTGATGACCAGCAGGCGAAAGGATGTGCAAACCCCTTCACAGAGAAAGTGAAGTGCATTTTGTTGTATTTGTGCATTAATTTTCTTGCATCTTTACTCTGTTCACTCCTCTTTACCCAAAACTAACTTTTGTATCATCTATGCTCTAGACCTCATCCTTTGAAAGAACTTCTTCCCTTCGACCATTGGGGGCTGTGGTTTCAAATTAATTTCCAGTTACTCATTAATTACATGAATCAACTGTCTGTGTAAGAAATAAAGATAGGAAATAAAGACACAGAGAAGGTTGAAGTCACGTAGGTAGTTCAAAGTATGGATCTCGAAGGAGGGGCCTTGGGAATAGCAGTTTAACTGGTCTTTCAAACTGTGGCCATTGGTGAGACTCTGGGGAGAATTTTCTCTTCGATCTTAAGCGCTTTTAAAAAATGTATCTTCCTCTCAAGATAAATAGCTCTCAGTCACTCTCATCTTCAGAAACAAAGCCAATCAACAAAACGAAAACCACTCCCCTGTCCCTAAATCCTCACCCACGTGAGCAGCTCTTCCCCTCCGAGCCTCCCATTCACTTCTTTAGGGCTGTTGCTGTTTCCTCCTACTTCTGCAGTCCCATTGCCACATGCCTTGTTATTGTAGGTGTTGGGTTAGACCTAATGACAAAGAGCGAACACACCAAGAATTGAAGTAAAAACCCATTGAACTTTGACCCAGAGAGCTGGAAGTAGGGTTAGGGAAACCAGAAGGCACGTGCACAGTTGTGCTCATTGGGCTGTGTTCTCAGCTCGAGCAGCTGTGGGACCCCTGAAGGTAAGGAGTGGCTTCTCCCCTGGGAGACAGGGAGCATTTGCCCCCAGAGTTGCCAGCCTTGGTGGCACTCCACGAGCACTTAGCACAGCTGGAGGGCTGCTCATCCTTGGTCCAGAGCTTATCTGGGGCCACTGTGACACTAGCAGACATGCCCAGGAAGCTTGCTTCTCTGCTTCCCCCGAATCACTCAGTCACACTTTTGTGTTCACTCTGAAGTCATCATGCATCATCAGAATAAAACTGATTCTGGGGTGCCTGTGGCTCAGCTGGTGGAGCGTCGAACTTGGGCTCAGGTCATGATCTTGCAGTTCATGGGTTCAAGTCCTGCATCGGACTCTCTGCTGTCAGCACAGAACCTGCTTCAGATCCTCTGTCCCCCTCTCTCTCTGCCCCTCCCCTGCATGCGTGCTCTTGCTCTCTCTCAAAAATAAATAAACACTTTTAAAAAGAATAAAACTGATTCTATTTTTAAGCCCAAGACCTTTCTAATTTATTTGGGCGACCCTCTAAAAGCAGTCTCAAAATATGAGGTATTAAGCCAGAGGATCCCTGGATCAAAAAGAAAAACCCTGAATTTTCTCTGACTATATAATTATAAATTTATACAGACAAACCTGGAAGACATTCTCTTCATGAAACGAAAGCAATCCAGTTGTCTTGACACAGTTTAATAAATGTTATCCATCCTCCTTAAAATATTTCCTTTATCGTAAACCTCATTTTCAAATATGCAGGGCTCAGTTTTCTTTTTCTGCTTTAGGTTCTTTGATCTCTAATCTAGTCCAATGTCAATGCCACACTGTTTTACTTGCTACAATTTTTTTCAGTTCACTTTGATATTTGGTAGGTTAAGTCCCCCTTTACTGTTTTTTTTTCTGCAAATATATTTTGGAGGGAGAAACTAGTTCACATGTTTTCTTTTTGATGGGAATGTTAGAATCGGCTCATTCATTTCTATTAAATATTCTTTTGGAATTAGCAAACGGAGCATACCAAATCAGTGAGGATGAGCTGAACTTTCTAATATTCCATTATTAGAGATCACTGGAGAGCCATATGGGAAAAAGATAAAATTATATACATTTCTCTGTTTATCAGAATACTTTGACATAGATTAGAATTTTAATATAAAAGTAAAGTGACTCAGGCCCTGCCCCCAACCCCTGTGAGGCAGACAAACGTCTATGTGTGCGGTTGCAGCAAGAGCTATCATTCAGGTTTGTACAAAATCCTGTGGGAATCCAAGAGGGAGTGTCGGCTCTACCTGGGAGCGCTGTGAAGGCTCCAGGACACCTCTGGGTCACACATAAAGTCTTAGCTGAGGGGAAGGTGTGGCAAGCAGAGGCAAAGGTATGGAGATGTAAAAGGACGCCTGGAAGGTCGGGGAACGGCAGACAGAGAGAAGAGCGTTGTGGTCAAGAGGACGGCTGTGAGGTTGAGAGAGGGTCGGACCAGGCTAACTCACCATGGGCTTTGACCCTGGACTGGGAAGCTCATCAGCAAGAGGGGTACCGAGTCTGTGTCTCAGAATTCACCCTGGAGGCCTTGGGAACATGGGGAAACCTCAGCTGTTCCCCTGATCAGCTGCTGCTCTTAGTTCAATGCAGATCAGAGAGAGGAGCACGCCTCTATCCTGACGCTCTCAGGGCTCTCCCCTCCTGCCCCCACCCCCTGCCCCGTGACCCACTGGTTTTGTCTCAGCAGAAGCCCAACAGAAGTGACAGGGCCTCTGCAGCACACCTATAACCTCCTCAGGTGGGTACAACCTGGCCTGAGTGTTTTGTTCCCTCTGCAGACTTCAGCACTATAGCGATCATCAGGAGACTTTGGGGATGTTCCTCTGGGTTAAAAACACTTGAGTTTCACCTAGTGCCAGCACTGGCCTGGTCTCAAAGTCTGGAGCCATCCACAAACAAGGTCCGTTCAGATAAACGCCATGAGCTCCCTACCCCCCTTATACTAACAAAAACACTCTTATCTTCCAGCCAAAAAAAAATTCCCCATCATCATCCAAATGCACCAACTTCCTATTTTTCCTGGCCTGCTGCCCCTGCTTCTTCATTGCCTCCTCTTGGTTTCCCAGCAGCAGCCGGCGTGCCCTGCAACCTGAGCGGTAGGGCAGGTATGCTCTCCCCAGGCGAGCACAGGACACAGAGCATGGGAGGAGGCGTGGGGGCCGGGGCAGAACAGGGCCCCTCCAAGTTCTCTGAGAGCCACAGGCATTTACTGCCAACCTTGGCTGGAGTCATCGCATGTCACCTGGGCTCAACACTCCAGACCTTACAAAGTTATTGTGACATGAACGTATTACTTCTCTTCATCCTCGCCGCAGCCCCGCGAGGCAGGATCTGATTTTTGTTTCAAAAATGAAGAAACTGAAAATCAGAGGATTTGAATGGTTTTCTCTGGGTCACCCAGAAGAGTCTAGAATTGGATTTATGACTTCTGCCTAAATCCTGGGGGAGCTGGCCCTATGCTGCACATCACAGAAAGGACAGATGGTTTTGAGAAGCCCCAGGAGATGTGTGTGAGTGAGTGTACTCACACACTCATGTGCACACGCACCCCCTCCCCCCCACACACAACTGTCATGGGACCTAATCCACTTTAAGAAACTCACTGAATGAGTCAAAGCACGTAGCACAGTACCCGACACCGTACGAGGCCTCCCCTGGCAAGGAGACCACCTTCAGATCACTATCCATGCTGGTGAATGAACATGACAGCAGTTTCTCACACCCAATGGCAATTATTTGCTTGCACATGTAACTGCTCTCATCAGACTGTAAGTTAGCCACGTCTCCACAGTGCCTAGCACACCACTGATCTTTCAAACCCATGTGAAAGAAAAATAATGAGTACGAGAGGCGTAAGGACAGATACACTCCCACTTCAGTCACCTTGCTCGAGCAAGTACTTGACTTCCATTAACTGAATTCCATTCAGTTAATAATATGCTCACGACTCTCAAGTCAGGCCCTGCAGGAGGAGGGTACGTGGAGCAAGTGGGCAGAGACAGAGACAGGTGCATCAGGCGCACTGGGGCGCTAGGTGCCACATGTGGGTGGGAGGGCAGTATTGAGACAGGTAGTTGGGCAGGGGGAATCTTGGAGTGAGCAGAGGAAAGGCCTAAACGGAAACATGGCAGAGGTGATGGGCAACACTAAGAAGGCAGTGGTGGGACGGCACGTGGCCTGGAAAGGGACAGACTAGGCAGTCCGCTCTGATTGACCAAGCTGCAGTGGGCTCCCCTCCAATGGGGGTTGGGTTCTGTTTAGTCTTCTCTTACTGCACATCATCCTGAAGGTGTTCTGCTCCCTCCAGCCCACTGCTCTAACTGGGATGAAGAGAAAAGACACTAGGACTCTTGATAATCCCTTCAAATTGTCCTCTGCATTGTGGCCTGTCACGTCCCCTCAATGAAATTATGGCAGCAACAAGTCAGTGACAAATTAACAATTAATTTTCAAAAACAGCCACTTGGGAGCAAAGTGGAATAGAAATCATTTATACCTGGCTGGGTAACTAGGAAGGTCATTATTTTTGCCTTTATCTCCATATTAAAAGTAAATGTCTCTGCTAGTTGCTTGTTTAGTGAGAAGTCATGGAGACACTTGCTCTAAGCACCCAAGACAAAGGCTTCTTGTCAGATCCCAGGAGCCAGCAGAGCAAAGCCTGTGAGGACCTCCCCTGACGGGCCAGGGGAGGCTCCATCTGGAGAGTAGGTATCCTGTTGGCCTGGCACAATCCAAGCAAATGTTGGCAACGGAGGAGAAGTGAGGATGCTCTTGTGAAACTGTCAGGGCAGCCCAACGAGTGAGTGGAGCCTGGAGACACATGGGAGACAGGCAGAAATCTTTCCTCAAGTTCTGGGTTAAAGTCCCTTGAAGAGAACAGGGTTTTGGGGAGTTTATTAGGAGAGAAGGTTTGTATATAAGCTCCAAGGTCAAGGCTCGGGGATAAGAACAAAACATATGGGAGGGGGAAGGCACTTTCTCATTGGCAGGGTGGGGTGTGGGTCTCAACGCCCAGAACACAGGGCTAAAGCTGATTGCAAATCACCCGCCTCCATCTGGATTGCACCAGATAATGGGGAGTGAGGTGATTCCTGTTTATAGGAATCAAGTGACCCCCACCTATGGAAGGAGAAGGAATTACAGATGCTAGAACCCAGGTAGGACCTGACACTATTGCAGGATCTCACTGTCACCACTGAGCTAAAACCCATTTGTAAAATGAGGTTAGTATTGACTTACTTTTCTTCCCAGAATTAAATTTCTTCCATGGTGTCACACGTGATAGATTTTTAGGGACACTGGGACAGCTGCCTGCCACAAACTTCTTCCCTGAGACCAGCTAAGAAAATGGAGGCATTGATGACAACACCTTCCACTGCACCAGGAAAGATGAGAGTCTCAACACAGACTGAGAAGGGAAACCAGAGCACTTTATTTTTTTTAAGTTTTTACTTAAATTCCACTGAGTTTTAGCATACAGCGTGATATTAGTTTTAAGTGTACAATAGAGTGATTCAACAGTTCCATACAACACCCGGTGCTCATTAAGTGCACTCCTTAATCCCTATCACCTATTTTACCCATCCCCCTACCCACCACCTTTCTGGTAACCATCAGTTTGTTCTCTATAGTTAAGAGTCTATTTCTTGGTTTCTCTCTCTCTTTCTTTCTCTCTTTTCCCCCTTTGCTTGTTTGTTTCTTAAATTCCACATGTGAGTGAAATCATATGGTATTTGTTTTTCTCTGATTTATTTCACTTGGTTCCCTCCATGTTGTTGCAAATGGCAAGATTTCATTCTTTTTTTATGGCTGAGTAATATTCCATTGGAATATTCCATTGGAATGGTGTTCCGTTCCAGAAGTACCATATCTTCTTTATCCATTCATCAGTCAATGACACTCGGGCTGTTTCCATAATCTGGCTATTGCAGATAATGCTGCTATAAACATCGAGGTGCATGTATCCCTTTGAATTAGTATTTTTGCATTCTTTGGGTAATACCCAGTAGTGTGATTGCTGGATCATAGGGTAGTTCCATTTTTAACTTTTGAGGAGCCTCCATAGTGTTTTCCACAGTAGCTGCACCAATCTGTATTCCCACCAACAGAGCATTAGTGTTTCTTTTTCTCCACATCCTCGCCAACACTTGATGTTTCTTCTATTGTTGACTTTAGCCATTCTGACAGGTGTGAGGTGGTAGGTCATTGTAGGTTTGATTTGCATTTCCCTAATGATGAGTGATGTTGAACATCTTTTCATGACTCTGTTGGCCATCTGTATGTCTTCTTTAGGAAAATGTCTATTCACATGTTCTGTCCATTTTTTAACTGTATGATTTATTTTTTGGGTGTTGAGTTTTATAAGTTCTTTATATATTTTGGATACTAATCCTTTATGGGTTATGTCATTTGCAAATATCTTCTCTTATTTCGTAGGTTTCCTTTTAGTTTTCATTAATTATTTCCTTCACTGTGCAGAAGCTTTTAACTTTGAGGTAGTCTCAAAAGTTTATTTTTGCTTTTGTTTCCTTTGCCTCAGGAGACATATCTAGAAAGAAGTTGCTATCGCTGACGTCAAATAACTTACTGCCTGTGTTTTCTTCAAGGATTTTTATGGTTTTAGGTCTCACATTTAGGTCTTTCATTTATTGTGAGTTTATTTTTGTGTATGGTGTAAGAGAGTGGTCCAGTTTCATTCTTTTGCATGTTGCTGTCCAGTTTCCTCAACATCATTTGTTGAAGAGACTGTCTTTTTCCCATTGGATATTCTTTCCTGTTTTGTCAAAAATTAATTGACTATACAATTGGGGGTGTATTTATGGGTTTTCTATTCTGTTCTATTGATCTATGTGTCCATTTTTATGCAGTAACATACTGCTTTGATCACTAAAGCTTTGTAATATAGCTTGAAGTCTGGAGTTGTGATGCCCCCAGCTTTGCTTTTCTTTTTCAAGAATGTTTGGCTATTTGGGGTCTTGTGTCATTCCATGCAAATTTAGGATTGTTCTACCTCTGTGAAAAATGCTTTTGGTATTTTAATAGGTATTGTATTAAATGTGTAGATTGCTTTAGGTAGTATAAACATTTTGACATTTTCTCTTCCAATCCATGAGCATGGAATGCCTTTCCATTTCTTTGTGTCATCTTCAATTTCTTTCATCAGTGTTTTAGAGTTTTCAGAGTACAAATCTTTTACCTCCTTGGTTAAGTTAATTCCTAGATATTTTATTGTTTTTGTGGTAACTATAAATGAGATTGATTCCTTAATTTCTCTTTCTGCTGCTTCATTATTGGTGTATAGAAATGCAAGGGATTTCTGTATATTGATTTTGTATCCTGTGACTTTACTGAATTTGTTTATCAGTCTAGCAGTTTTCTGGTGGAGTCTTTCGGGTTTTCTATATATAGTATCATGTCACTTGCAAATAGTGAAAGTTTTACTTCTTCCTTGCCAATATGGTTGTTTTTTATTTCTTTTTGTTGTCTGATTGCTGTGGCTAGAAATTTGAGTACTGTGTTGAATAAAAGTGGTGACAGTGGACATCCCTGTCTTGTTCCTGACCGTAGAGGAAAAGCTCTCAGTTTTTTACCACTTAGGATGATGTTAGCTGTGGATTTTTCATATATGTCCTTTATTATGTTGAGGTGTGTTCCCTGTAAATATACTTTGCTGAGGGACTTTTTTTTTTTTTTATCATGAATGGATATCATACTTTGTCAAATGTTTTTTTCTGCATCTATTGAAAGGATCATATGGTTCTTATCCTTTCTTTTATTAATGTGATGTATAATGGTGATTGCTTTGTGAATATGGAAGTGTCCTTGCTACCTAGGAATAAATTCCATTTGATCGTGGGTTGTTTTTTGTTTTTTAAAAAATTTTTTAGGGGCGCCTGGGTGGCGCAGTCGGTTAAGCGTCCGACTTCAGCCAGGTCACGATCTCGCGGTCCGTGAGTTCGAGCCCCGCGTCAGGCTCCGGGCTGATGGCTCGGAGCCTGGAGGCTGTTTCCGATTCTGTGTCTCCCTCTCTCTCTGCCCCTCCCCCGTTCATGCTCTGTCTCTCTCTGTCCCAAAAATAAATAAAAAACGTTGAAAAAAAAAATTTTAATGTTTTTATTTATTTGTTTTTTTTTCAATATATGAAATTTATTTTCAAATTGGTTTCCATACAACACCCAGTACTCATCCCAAAAGATGCCCTCTGCAATGTTTTTATTTATTTTTGAAAGAGAGAGAGACAGCATGAGCAGGGGAGGGGCAGAGAGAGAGGGAGACACAGAATCCAAAGCAGGCTCCAGGCTCTGAGCTGTCAGCACAGAGCCCGACACGGAGCTCGAACTCACAGACCGCAAGATCATGACCTAAACCGAAGTCAGACACTCAACCGACTGAGCCACCCCGGCGCCCCAATCGTGGGTTTTTGAAATGTATTGTTGAATTCAGTTTGCTAGTATTTTGTTGAGGAATTTGCATCTATGTTTATCAGAGATATTGGCCTGTAGTTTTTTTTTGTGGTGTCTTTATGTGGTTTGGGTATCAGAGTAATGCTGGCCTCATAGAATAAATTTTGAAGTTTTCCCTCCTTTTCTATTTTTTTGGAATATTTTGAGAAGAATAGGTATTAACTATTCTTTAAATGTTTGGTAGAATTCACCTGTGAAGCCATCTGGTCCCAGACTTTTGTTTGTTGGGAGCTTTTGAGTACTGATTCAATTTCTTTGTTATTGGTCTGTTCAAATTTTCTAATACTTCTTGTTTCGATTTTGGTAATTTATATTTTTCTAGGAATTTATCCATTTCTTCTAGGTTGTCCCATATGTTGGCATGTAGGTTTTCATAATATTCTCTTATAATTGTATGTCTGTGCGGTTAGTTGTTATTTCCCCTTTATCTTTTGTGATTTTATTTATTTGGTTTTTTTTCTCTTTTCTTTTTGGTAAGTCTGACTAGAGATTTATCAATTTTATTAATTTTTTTCAAAGAACCAGCTCCTGGTTTCATTGATCCTTTTTTTTTTTTTTTTCGTTTCTATACCATTTATTTCTGCTCTAACCTTTATTATTTCCTTCTTCCTGTTAGCTTCAGTCTTCATTTTTTGTTGCTTTTTTTCTCTAGCTTTTTTTAGGGGTAAGGTTAGGTTGTTTGAGATTTTTCTTCTTCCTTGAGGTAGATTGCATTGCTATGTAGTTCCCTCTTAGGACTGTTGCTGCTACATCCCAAAGGCTTTGGACTATTGTGTGTTCATTTTCATTTGTTTCCATGTATTTTTTTTTTTTCTTCTTTGATTCCCTGGTTGACCCATTCATTGTTTGGTAGCATGTTGTTTAGCCTCCATGTATTTGTTGCCTTTCCAGACTTTTTCTTGTGGCTGATTTCTAGTTTCATAGTGTTGTGATCAGAAAAGGTGGATGGTATGACTTCAGTCTTCCATTTGTTGAGGCCTGTTTTGTGACCTAATATGTGATCTATTCTGGGTAACATTCCATGTGCACTTGAAAAGACTGTGTATTCTGCCGTTTTAGGATGGAGTGTTCTATGCTGTTAAGTCCATCTGGTCCAGGGTGTCCTTCAAAGCCCCTGTTTCCTTGTTGATTTTCTGTGTAGATGATCTATTGATGTGAGTGGGATGTTAAAGTCTCCTACTATTATTGTATTATTATCATTTAGTTCCTTTATATTTGTTGGTAATTGTTTTATATATTTGGGTGCTCACATGTTGGGTGCATAAATATGTACAATTGTTACATCTTGTTGAATTCTCCCCTTTATTATTGTATAGTGCCCTTCTTTGTCTCTTGTTGCATTCTTTGTTTTAAAGTCCAGTTTGTCTGAGGGGCCTGGGTGGCTAAGCATCCGACTTTGGCTCAGGTCATTATCTCACGGTTCGTGGGTTTGAGCCCCGTGTTGGACTCTGTGCTGACAGCTTGAACCCTGGAGCCTGCTTTGGATTCTGTGTCTCCCTGTCTCTCTGCCCCTTCCCCGCTCATGCTGTCTCTCTCTCAAAAATAAGTAAACATTAAAAACATTTCAAGTCTAGTTTGTCTGATATAAGTATTGCTGCTATGGCTTTCTTAGGACATCCATTTGCATGATAAATGTTTCTCTATCCCCTCACTTTCAATCTGGAGGGGTCTTTAGATCTAAAATGAGTCTGTTGTAGATAGCATATAGATAGGTCTTATTTTTTTTTTTTTATATTCATTCTGACATCCTATGTCTCTTGATTGCAGCATTTAGCACATTTACATTGACACTAATTATTGATAGATATCTATTTATTGCCACTTTATTACTTGTTTTGTAGTTGTTTCTAGAGACTTTCTCTGATCCTTTCTTGTCTTTCTCTCTTTCATGTTTTGCTGATTTTCTTTACTGATACATTTGGATTTCTTTCTCTTTATTCTATGTTTATTAGTGGTTTTTGATATAATGTTACCACTAGGTTTGTATATTACCTCTTCTATAAATAGCTGTCTATATTAAGTTGATGGCTATTTAAGTATGAATGAAACCAGTGCATTTTAATTCTAGAATAGTCAGGACACTGAAGTGTGGTAGAAAACGGGCTGGCTTCAGATTACCCAGCTTTGAATCCTAGGCATGCCCCTGACTTGCGGGCCAGGATGTGACAAGAGAATGAGGGTGGCTTCAGGTTGGCCTGAGATTCCAAGACCATAGGTGCCCATCACTCCCACATTCCAAAGTGCAATGCTAGCAGCCTACATAGGACTTGAGAAAAGAAGATTCAGAGACAAAAGCATTTAAGAAAGAAAAGAAACTTCCTTTTTCAAGGGAGTCAGGCTTCAGAAGGACCAACTAATAATAAATATAAATTTTACATTCTCTAAAATATAACCCATGATAGATATTTTAAGGAAAGAAAAAACCTTCAGTTTTGGCAAGTTTACCTAGTCAACATTAGCCCGTCATGGTAGAAAAGCAGCAACTTTTCACATGATTCTTATATCCTCAAAAGCCATAACATACAGTCAGATGTCAACACTGCAAAAGTCAGGGTAAAGTTTTTGGTGGAGTCAGGAATCAAATGACAGCTCCCACCCCCATTGGGCGAGGTAGGGATTATAGAGTCTGGAAACCTGTCTTTACTGGAGAAGGTCAAGGCTTCATTTATCCAGGGGACCAGAACCAGACTTGGTGAGCTTATTATTTTTGGCTTATCTCCCAGTGCAATCTGGTTTGGGTTTTTTCCCCCTCTCTCGTTGTGAAAAAATGATATACACATCACTGAAAATAGCAGCAGGGCAAAGCGTCAATTTTGTTTTCCAAGGAGGTTGCTGAAACCCTGTCACCACTTGCAAATCCAGGAGTTAAAATTGGAGAGCTGGAGGGAACATGGAGATTGGAACCTGTCTGTAGAGAACTGCCAGTGTGCTGTGGGTCCCAGCCTTCACTCCAGAGAGGGAGGTATGGGTGTGTTGGGGCCTTCCCCCTCAAGCTCTCATCATGGACATGAAGGGCTTACTCAGAGGGCTTCCTTTGTGGGCGAGACGGCTAGAGGGGGCAGGTTGGTGGGAGCAGCCTGGGCAGAAGAGTGGGCTGCACTGTTGGGATGTCACCACACTCCTGGAGGTCTAAAGATGTGTTGGTGTTTGCCAAGGACCAGATGGGGGCCCTGACAGAAAGGCTTGCCTGGCCACCTTGAGTCTTTGTAACAGGGGCTTTGTTGCCTTGGAAAAATGATGGCCCAAGTTGCACGGAGAGTCAGAGGGGCCGAGGGAGGAGCTACTAAATGACCAGCCAGAAGATACATATCTACTCCCAACAAAGGAATGACAGGGAAAAGATTTTCAGCCTAGAAGTACATCTTCAAGAAATCCACACAAGAGGGGCACCTGGGTGGCTCAGTCAGTTAAGCATCAGACTCTTGGTTTTGGCTCACGCCGTGATCTCACGATTTGTGAGACTGAGCCCCGCATCAGGCTCTGTGCTGCTAGTGCAGAGCCTGCTTGGGCTTCCCTCTCCCTCTCCCTCTCCCTCTCCCTCTCCCTCTCCCTCCTCTCCCTCTCCCTCCTCTCCCTCTCCCTCCTCTCCCTCTCCCTCCTCTCCCTCTCCCTCCTCTCCCTCTCCCTCCTCTCCCTCTCCCTCCTCTCCCCTCTCTCCCCTCTCCCTCTCTCTGCCCCTTCCCTGCTCACACTTTCTCTCTCTCTCTCCCTCTCGTTCTCTCAAAAATAAATAAACAAATTTTTAAATTAAAAAAATAACAAAAACAAAGAAATCTACAAAAGAGAAAAATTATCTTGTTAGGTCAGAGGAAAGCAAATCAGAAAGGGGCTGGTCAAATAAGACCCTTCCTATCCTTTGCCTTTCCTTCCTCTCTCCACTTCAAGTCTGCAGTCCAGCATTTTCCCTTCAGACAAGGGAAGGAGATGCGGGTATTATCAGGAGAGCCTGATTTGTTCGTGTTTAAAAAAGTAAATTACGTAGCACTGGGCATTTTCATTATGGATCTGAGACCACCAGAAGACTAAGGTGACCTGGGACTTTTATTATCTAGGAGAACTTGTGGCACTTGTAGGAGATTTTATCTCAGGCCAGGAAAGAACCAGCATCACAGCAGGAGTGCAGGGCAGCAATGGGAAGAGTCTAGTTACTCTAGGATTGTTCTCACAATTCCTGCCCTTGTGACGGCCAGGTACAGCAGTGTACCAGCTTCCTGTTGCTGCTGTAGCAAATGACCACACACTTGATGGTATAAAACAACACACATTCATTATCTGACGACTGTGGAGGTTAGAAGTCCAAAATGGGTGTATAGGCTAAAATCAAGGCTGTGTTCTTTTGGAGGCTCTAGGGGAGAATCCGCTTCCTCACCCTTTCCAGCTTCTGGCGGCTCCCACATTCCTTGGTTAGTGGTTTCAGATCACATCACATCACCAGTTCACATCATCAGGTGTCACGTTGCCTTCTCTCCAGTTGACCCTCCTGACTCCCTCTTAAAGGACCATTGTGATTACATTGGGTGCTCCCCCCTTCCACCAAGTAATCCAGGATAATCTTTCCATCTCAATATCCTTGATGTAATGTATCTGCAAAGTCCCTTTTGCCTTATAGGGTAGCATATTTGTAGGTTCTGGGTGTCAGCATGTGGACATCTTGGCAGGGGGGTCATTATTCAGCCTACCACAAAGGATAGGTAAACTTGAAAAAAGTCACTTGATTCTTGGAATCTTCCTTTGCTCCCTTTCTATTTTTATTTTTTTTTTAACGTTTATTTTTGAGACAGAGAGAGACAGAGCATGAACGGGGGAGGGTCAGAGAGAGGGAGACGCAGTATCTGAAACAGGCTCCAGGCTCTGAGCTGTCAGCACAGAGCGTGACGCGGGGCTCGAACTCACGGACCGCGAGATCATGACCTGAGCCGAAGTCAGACGCTTAACCGACTGAGCCACCCAGGCGCCCCATGCTCCCTTTCTCAAGTGGGGGTAACAACACCCTGCAAGGTTACAGGACATGAAGGAGGTCTGATGTGAAACACCTTGTATAGTATATCAGTAAATCCTCTATAAGAATCAGTACTTTTCATTCACTCACCTAATGGATGTACTGAGTACCTACTATGTGCCAGGCAGTGTTCAGAGTGCTGAGATGTGTATTTCTAAAAAGAGGGGAGAGCAGGAGAGAACATGGGCTTTGGCTGCTCTAAAGAAGTGGGTGTTGAAAGGGGTGGGTGTCTGAGTTAGGAAAATGGTTCAGAAAAGTGCAACAACCTCCTGAATGATTCCATCAAGTACTGATGCTAGTTCATCTAACTGGTGGACAGACCTCATTAAAATACTTGGCTCATATCTGCTCTTTTGTTCAAGGAATACCGGTCTAAGTATATGTACTGATAGGATACAGAAATAAAAATGTACAATATTGGCATGCCCTAGACACTTATAGAGACTAATTCAGGGGCCTAATGGAACTCAGACAGACCAAGGACTACAGTCTGGAAGCAACTTAGCATTTAGAAGTATAGTACTAAGTGTAAGTTCTGGGCTTAGGTCTAAGGGATTTGTATGAAACCTTCCTTGGGTTCTCTAGATGGTGTTAAACTAATTAAACAAGGAGGTCATTAGACTGAGAGAGCTCTAACACAACGGTAGGCATATGCAGACAAAGTATAAGTCTGTAAAAGTCTCAAGGTTACAAAAACAAACCCTAAGGACAACCAATCATCAACAGCCAACTAGGCTTTCAGTTATAGATAATAATTTCCAGACTTTGCTTCCACCTTTTCTCTGTGAAATTCTCCCCTGAGTTCCTGTTGGTGGAGCATTCCTAACCACTTCTGGTTTGGTGCTGCCCAGTTGGAATTGATTTTTGCCCAACTAGACTCAAAATTTATTTTTATTTATTTATTTATTTATTTATTTATTTATTTATTTATTGTTACTTGAGAGAGAGATAGAGAGCATGTCAACAGGGGAGAGGAGCAGAGGGAGAGAGAGAGAGAGAGAGAGAAAGAGAGAGAATCTTAAGCAGCCTCTACATTCAGCAAGGAGCTCAATGCAGGGCTTGATCTCACAACGCTGGGATCATGACCTGAGCCGAAATCAAGAGTCCAATGCTCAAGTGACTGAGCCACCAGGCATCCCCAACTCAAATGTTTTAATATGTCTCCGTTTATCTTTTAACAATGGGTACCTATTAGATGTTGCATTAGAAAGTTGAGGCTATGACTTTATAGATCTGGCTCCTTGGGCAGAATATGGAAACAATTTTTCATTAGATTAAGAAGCAATATGGGGAAGACAAGATATCCTAAGGGAAAGAGCAAACTGCCAAAGAATTGCTAAAAAGAACAGAAAAATTTTGCTGTTGGTACAGTTATAACTCTTTCTCACAACAGGAGTCTCAAAAATCAATACTTGCTGGGGCACCTGGGTGGCTCAGTCGGTTAAATGTCCAACTTCGACTTAGGTCATGATCTCATGGTTTGTGGATTCAAGCCCCGCATTGTGCTCTGTGCTGACAGCTCAGAGCCTGGAGCCTGCTTCAGATTCTGTGTCTGCCTCTCTGCCCCTCCCCTGCTCACACTCTGTCTCTCTGTCTCTCTTTCTCTCCCCCTCTCTCTCTCTCTCAAAGAAAAAAATAAATAAACGTTAAAAACATTTAAAAAATCAATACCTGCTATAATAAAAAAAGATATCTTACTTTGATAAGGGCCAAGCAGCCCTTTCCCGAGCTTTGATTTTTTTCACTTGACAATATATATTGACTCTATTTAAAACAAAGAGCTAAGGAAGACTTTTTCTTAAGAGGAAGAAATTTGAATATGTTTGTGGGACAAGAAATCAGTGAAGAAAGCAAAAACAAAATGTGTCCATTTAACCTGTAATTGTGAAGACTAGAACAACGTGGAAATGTATAGTGTTGTACAAACTGTCGAACCGTAATCCTGAAAAGTGAGCAGATAGATAAGGATGAAGGAAGGGAATATGAAAAAATTTTAACCACTGTGGTAAGGTGGTAGCATTATGGCTGATACCTCCTCCTGGTGTTTGAGCTTTTTTTAAATATTTTGAAATATTAGCAGAGTCTTCAAATTAAAATAACTCAGTACACTATTTTTGATAAAACAGTACTGACAAAAGCATATGATTTACAACTGGGGACCCCAAAACTTGTGATCCCATTTCTTAAGCTTTTCTGTGAGGCATCATTCTCCTATTGCTATCTTAATTCTTAAAGTTTTCACTACTATTCCCGGTGCTTTTATCAGATCTCCCCCTGGTGTCACATTAAAAAATTTTTTTTTTCTCATTCGTGTTAACCCAGCTGTTTAAGAACTATTTTTATTTCAATTAGTAAATATCTTCTTTCCCTCTAACAATTTAACAATTTGTGATTACACCCCTTAGGCCCCTATTGCATTACAAACACCCCACTTTGATATACATCTAAGCCGTTAACACACTGCACAACTATGTCCTCAGAATTCTTTGAAATCTTTGTGGTTTAAAATATCCTGTAAAGACCCTGTTTATAAAATACTTAAAACAGGAGGGGTCATGATGGGATTATTAAGATAATTAGCAAAAAATCAATAGCACTCAATAGCAACAGAGATCTTGTTTTTTCTGGGCAAGCAGAAATATACTCAGTTAAGACACGTGGTTCAAGGTGCCTGTTATCAAAGCCTAGAAACTTTTTTCTTTTCTGTTAAAACACATGTCCATTATTAACCGGTGGAAATGTAAATATCTTATCAGAAGACTGGGTTCTGCTCAAAATGTATCAAATATTTCATTGATATCTTTCTTTACCTTTTAAAACTTGGCCTTAGAAGCCCCTACTATTTACCTGACACGACAGAGAAAAACAAACAACCTGTGAAATGAATTGAAAACATCAGTGTTTTGCACAGGTCTCCATGTACAACCCTTCAAATCCACATCTTCCCAAAGCTGGGAAAATCAATGATTATAACTATTTTACCATGGTTTCTGCCCTTGAACTTCTTGGGAAATACCTTTAGTTATTTTATTTCATCCCATTTTCACAGCACATTAAGAGAATTGTTATTGTGCGATTTTACAGATAAGTAGACTGAGGCTCAGGAAGAAAAGCGGCTTTCCAGTGAAGAGACCAAGCCCCTGGAACCCTGGCTAGAACTCTTTCCACGATACCCCACTCGGCGTACATAGGTATTATTATGGCAATAATACAGAAGCTACAAACAGTAAGAGAATAAGTGTGGGTGTAAATCTAAATTATTTCTTCAGGTTCTCCACTGGGACTTTCATATTAGCTCTTGCCATCTTCTAAGGGCAGAACTATTTCAAAAGGGAACCATGATCTGGTCAGAGCTTTGGGTTCTCCGTGGACCTTTCGTTTTGGAATCAAGCCTTCCCACCTGAGCAAAGCCATCAATCTATAGTATATGTTTACTGAGCATATGTTTACTTACCAACACCAAGATGAGTGGAGCACTTGATGCAAAGAAGTATACAAATGGTCGCTACCCTCCAGTCTAGCTGGGCTGATAGGACTCAGAGGCAGGTGGCACTCTTCTCAGATTGTACATTGTCAAATTGTTACATTTACAGCAGCACCTGCTGGTACAAACTCCAGGACCCAGCCTGTTTCCTGGCCGAAGCTGCAGGATCCGCACCGGCAATGTCACCCTTGCTTGACCCAATGCAAAAAGATTTAACCAGAATAGCCACATATGCGGAATTTAGCATCAAGCCTTCTTAGCAGCTAGACTAGCCCCAGTTGTGATAACTGGGTCGCTGCCAGTGACAGCCAGCCTCCTTTTGGAACACCCCAATTCTTGCTCAGGTCTCATTTCTTGTATATTTCCTATTCCACTCTGAGGCCTAGCAGTCTCCCCCCCCCAGCCTCCTCTCCATGCCACCTGCTGGTTCCCCTAAGTATCCTCCTATCCAGATTCCCTACAGCTGGGTAACACAGCCTATGGTGCTCCTGTGGAAAAGCAAGGGCAACAAAATTATAGGATGCAGCAGCCATTGAGACCCAAGGGTCTCATATCACCCATGTGAGCATCATAAACCTGCTTAAGTGACAGCTGTAGCTGCTGTGTGTCATTGCCCTCAAAGTCATGATACCCCATTGAAAACAAAGCCTGATACAGGCTCCTGTAACTCAACCCTGGATTTTCACCCAGCCACCTGCTTCTCTAGAAACTGCCAACTCAGACCAAAGTTCAATCCGGTTATAATTCCGACAACCAGCTGCATTTCTGGTAAATAATTAGTTATCAAATTAACGGTGACCTTGGCACCTGCCTGGCAAGCCACTTCACCAGGTTTTTCGAACGCACATGTTTTCAAATTTTGTTTCATTACTCATGTTATTTTCAAAATCACATGATTTTAAGCACTTGACTTTAGATATCGGAGAAGCTTTTCGTCCTGCCGGATTCTTGCATAAAGCATGTATACATGTGTGTTAGGTTTAAGGTAATTCCATAATTCCATCTTTGAACACGGTGAATTCAGAGTTGAAACTGAGTTCAAGGTTTTCTACCTTTCTGCACCCCTCAGCCCTCTTTCCAGTGGGGAAGTGTCTGCACCAAGGGCCATTGTCAGGGGTGGCTGGCTCTGCTGAGCAGTGGCTTAGTGGTCCTCACAGTTCCTCACTGTGGATGGTCACACCTCATCGTGACCTCTGGTAACTGGGCCCCCTTACTCTGCTTCCTCCTGACTCTGATGCCAGGCCTTTCTGGGTGGACCGTCTGGTTCCCAACCACTGCTAAACTCCTCTTTAGGTGCCAGGGGGATTTCTGTGATGGTTTCTTGTGCCTCCCAGGGCACCTCACACACACTGAGCTTCCCCAAGTTCACAGACTGGCATGCTTTCCTCAGTCACTGATGTCCTTCCATGCAGGCCCCAATATAAGGATTCATCTATTTGCATTTAGTATAATTACCAATGGTGTCAGATCTCAAAAAAAGAAAAACAGAACCAAAAACAGGTATCAATCACATGGGTGTTTACTCAAAATTTACTCAAAATAATTAATGGGTATTTACTCAAAAACACGACTTCAAGGGGATACAGGCACCCCTGCGTGTAGTGCAGCATTATTTGCAACAGCCAAATTATGGAAGCAACCTAAGGGCCCATTGATAGATGAATGGGTAAAGATGTGGTATATGTATACAATGGAATATTATTCAGCCATAAAAAATGAAATTTTGCCATTTGCAACAACATAGATACTACAGAGTATTATGTTAAGTGAAATAAGTCAGCCAGAGAAAGACAAATACCATATGATCTCGCTCATATGTGGAATTTAAAAAATAAAACAAATGAGCAAACGAAAAAGAGAGAGAGAGAGGCAAACCAAGAAACAGACTCTTAACTGACTGATGGCTGCCAGCTGGGAGGTGGGTGGGTGGTTGGGTGAAACAGGGGAAGGGAATTAAGGAGTCCACTTAGCACGATGGAAAAAAATTTAAAAAGGAGGTACAGGTACATACAGATATAGATACATGTTTGCTTCCTTAACAATTTACTGGGAGTAATCTGACTATACATTTATTCATCGGGAAATATTTTTTGACTGCCTTCTATGCGCCAAGCATAACTGCCCCTGAACAGCATGGGTTTGAACTGTACAGGTCCACTTATATGCAGACTTTTTTTGGATAAATACGGTACAGTACCGTAAACGTGTGTTCTCTTCCTTATGATTTTCTTAATAACATCTTCTTTTCTCTAGAAAATTGTAAGAATACAGTGCCTAATGCATACAACATACAAAATATGTTAATTGACTGTTTATGTCATGGGTAAGGCTTCTGGTCAACTGGCTACTAGTTAAGTTTTTAGACAGCTGAAAACCATATGCAGATTTTCAACCGCGCAGAGGTCGATGCATCTAACCCACACATTACTAAGCAGTCGACTGTACTATTCTAGGTACTGGGGGTACGGGAATAAGCAAAACGAGAAATGAATCCTAATCTCATGAACACTGGATTCAAATGTGCGAAGTCAGACAATAAACAGGATCTCGTTTCACAATGAAAACTGAACTTATTTTGATTCTTACATCCAAAAACCCCATGAAATACTAAACTTCCCCCCAAACAGGACGTGCCTGAAAGCTCTGTAAATTCTGAGCGATTCTCATAATGTAAGAGGTACAATTCCCAGTATTGTGCTGTTTACCAGGGTATTAAAAAGTACAGAAATGAGCTCTTTGAAGACAACCTAAATAGTTGTTCATTACTGAATGCTTCTTGTGCACCAGGCACTACGCCAGGGTCTCTGCATGAATCATCGCTAGTTCTCGGCACAGTTCAAAATTAGGTGGATTTGTTGTGTTATTAGTGGCCTCACTTTGTAAGTGAAAAAAACTGAGGCTGATATAAGTTAATTACCTGAGGTCACACAGATACTAAGTGGATAAGCCTTAATGGGACTCAGATGGTCTGACATCACTCTGCCTCTTTATAGATAGTAGGGAAATCCATAGCAAGAAAAGCAAAATTATAAGTAGGAATTCATAGAGTGCTCCCTTAAACAAAAACTTCGTCTTTACATTCAAGGATGTATACATGTAAGCTGGAGGGACTAAGGAGAAGATTGGCTTGGGGAGGAGAGGCTGAAAGAGAGAAAGTTTGTAAAATTAAAGTTTGTGAGACCACTGACAATTGAGGACCAAACAGAAATGATAAAACATCTCAGGAAGCATAATATAGGAAGGTGTAAAAATAGAATCCATTTTACAAACATTCAGTTCCCATATAAGCTTCTGGGAGCAGATCTTGAGGACGTGGGGAGGAGATAGGGAAGCAGACCCAGTGCAACCATTGTGTGGGCTTAGATCCTACACCAGGACCTTACCCCTGCCCTCCTCCTCATCGTGCTGTCTTCCCTTGTTCCTTACACCTTGAAACTGAACATGTCCTCTCTAGCTGCCGGTAAGCCAGTCTGCCACCAGGATGGCAACCTCTTCCCTTGCATCTTTGGTTTTGGCCCTGGACCCAGCCTCCCAGGCACACACAGATGACCCCACTCCACTCTGTCAGTCCCGGCCTCCCTATTCCCGGAGCAGGCCTAGACCTCTGGTTAACCTCTATGAAAATCAAATTCTCTGCCTGCCTCATTTTCCCTCACAGCACCCTTGAGGCATCCAGAAGGAAAGCATCCTTTCAACTGAGTTAAACTCCATTAGGGGAGTCCCGGGTGCTGTGTTCCCACTTGGGGAACCAAGAGACAGAAAACAGATGGTGAGAACAGCTCATCAGCTCTGCCCTTCAGGGGACCCTTGAAAGTCAATTCTAGTCAGCCCTTCATCTTTGCATCTGCCTCTCTTGGGTATCTTCTACTTTGTCTTGCCTTATACACACGTCTTCTCTCCCACAAGATGTCAAGTTCCTTGAAGGCACCACAGAGCAAGTGCCCCATAAACCTTCTCTAATGTTCCATAAACATTCTCTCCTCATTAGATGGGGAGGAATCCAGCAGTGACCTGTTATAAAACGAAAATGCAGTCCAGTCCAGGCCCCCCTGTGGTGGAGCTAAGAGCATCAGATAACTTCCGGTCCTCCCTCCCTCCACCCCCTCCTCTTTTTCTCACCTAATCCTTTCCTTTTCTGGATTTCTGTTCATTGGAACAGAAACCACTGTGACCATGACCACATGATGGTGAATGGAAACACAAAGAACAGAACTGATTAAGCTGTTTGGTGTTTCCTGTCACGTGATTTGCCTGGATCCAGAATCACATCAGATGTTCCATTCACAGCTCTTAAAGTGTTTCATCCTTTGCTTCTGCTTGTTGTTTTACCAACTATTTTATCTGTCCCCTTTCAAAGAATGTATGTACTTTTTATTTTTTTAAAGGGCCCTTAAGATACACTCTTCAGGAAAATTTTTGGAAGGTGGACATATAATTTGATTCCTAGTGTAGCTAGGGCACGAATACCTCAGGGTAATCTGAATCAGGAGTTCTCTCGAAGCCTTATTTTGTGCAGGATTTGTGTTTTCAGGCTAGTGCCTCAGGGAAAACAATGTAAGACGGATGGAGTTTACTTTCATATCCTCTCTCCTTTACCATCCCAGGGTCCCTCAACTCCCCAGGCCATCCTCCCCACCTGTGGCCTGCACCCCGGCCCTCACGACTGGAATCTTCTACAGAGAGGACCTAGTGTGAAGAGCTTGACCTCTTGTGCTAGCCTGCCTGGGTTCAGATCTATGGGGGATGAAATATCTTCACACATTTAAAGCACTTGGGTCAATGCCACGTGCTCACAATGAGTTGATTAATAATTATACTTGTAAAAGCTGCAGCACCCCCGGCCAGATCAAACCTCCAAAAGCAGTACCGATAATTGTCCATCTCAGCGGAGTCCTGAACTTCCTACCCGAATCACATTTCTTCTCCTTCCTCTTCTCATCCTCATTCCAATTACACTGCTGGGCAGTTGCTCGAAGACAGCTGCAGGGTTGACGCAGCCCTGCTCTTTCCACTCCCCTGTCCACTTGCACCACCCGCTGCATTGCCAGTGTCCCTGGCTTGCTCGCTTCATGGCCTTCCTTTGCTCCCAAGCAGCTCTGGCCATGGGCTGCACCTACCAGCTGCACGTTGGCCTCCCCTGCCTGGCTCACCCGGAAGCCCATTTCGAAAGCTACCTGTCACAGACAGCCTTCGCTCTGGGGTTTGGTGGGGGCGGGATTTGACAGGACCTCCATACAGGCTTCCTGCCTGGCAGCGGGGAGTAAGATCGGCTGCAAGCCTGATTCTTTGATGCCAAGGTCGGTTCTGCTCAGAGTCTGAGACATACCTTGGCACTGCCCTTCTTCTCCTAGAGGACTTCACTTCCAGAGCCACATAGGACAGAGTCCAAGCCTTCCAAGCTGAGATGACAGGAGAAACTAGCTCGTGCCATTGCACAAGTTTCCCCATCCTTGATCCTTCTCCCCTTGCGGAGACTTACAGCCCAGCACACTGCAAACGGGCAGGTGGTCTCTATCTCTAAATCCCACCCCTCCTTCGGTGAAAATCTGCCCCTCTACTGGCTTGGTGGTTTTCTCCAGCAACAGCCTTTCTCCTCCCCGCCTTGCTCCCTAACCTCCCTGCCCAGTGCCTGAGGTACAGATGCAAACAGCCTGGGGCACACACAGAGGTTCTCTCCGCATGTTCTGTTCTCCCCAAAACAGCCACATTCGCTCGTGTGAGTGACACCTGCAGTCCCCGGCACAGGTGATCACTTCAGGGCTAAGGATGTGACAGGTGTGCAGAATTAGCCCGTGTCTCCGAGGCAGGCCAGGGGCAGGCAGAGAAGACCCAGAGTTACCGAGTTAGGGGGTGGGAGTCAACATCCGGACAGGGTCCCTGCTCCAAAACGTGAGTCCACCTCGGACAAAGTCGGCCAGAAGAAGTGAGCATCTAGACTTGCAGCAAAAAATGAGGCCCCACTCTGGTTCTGGGCTCTTTCATTTCAGTCTCGGTGTAATGGGAGCAACTCAACCAGGTGCTTGGTGTCTATAAACGCTCAGAACGGGCTAGCACTTTACACATTAACTGACTTAATCCTCTTAATCCTGCAAGAGCTCTCCAAAGTAGATGATATTACATCTCTGTTTCAAAAGGAGGAAACCGAGGCACCGAGGAAAAAGTAAATCTCTGAGTCATGGCTCATAAGTGCTAGAAAAGAGACAATCAGATTTCAAAATCCCTGCTTTTGACAACGCCCCCACACAGTCTAGGTTAGAGGCCCATCTCTGCATTTGCCTGGCTGGAAAATGTAGAATCACATTTCTGGACATTAGTTTTCTCTTCATGGTCACCGCACAGGTATAGGAATGTTGTGGGAATGAGGTAAATATATGCATGCAAAGTCCTAGACGTGGCACCTTAATAGTAAACACACATTACACATTGGTTATCAGCATCACCTTCATTTCTATTATTGCTGCTCACAAATCCGTGTCACCAAGCTGGCCTGCCTCTGGTCCTTTCTCTTGCCTGTTTTCCTGCTGTAGGGCAGGTCCCTGACAGCTCCCAGGTACTCCCAGGCTGCCCAGCCTTAGTTCCGAGGCTACAGACAAGCTGTCATCTCCTTTGATCTGTAAAACAATCCCATAATGAGGGCGCCTGGGTGGCTCAGTGGGTTCAGTATCCAACTTCAGCTCAGGTCATGATCTAGCGGTTTGTGAGTGAGCCCCACGTCGCACTCTGTGCTGACAGCTCAGAGCCTGGAGCCTGCTTCGGATTCTGTGCCTCCTCCCCTCTCTGCCCCTCCCATGCTCATGCTCGGTCTCTCAATAATAAATAAACGTTAAAAAAAAATAAAATGAAATAATCTTGTAGGGAGAGCTGAGGCTTAGCCAGATTAATAAGTACTTTGCCCAAGGAACATTTTTCAGGTTCTGAGACAGAGCTCTATAAAATCAGATGGAGTGTTTTTAGCTCTGTACACTGTGAATTCAACTTTAAAAAAAATATTATAAATAGAGAAAAAAATGACCACAATCCCACCATCCCAACACAGTAGTGACACTCATGTTAGGAATTCCCCACCGGGCTTTGTCCATCTCTGCAGAGACTGAGTTTTCTCCTGATTCACTGCCTCCGTGGAGGAGCAGAGAGCGCTGCTCAGCCCAGTGTTGGGATGGCCTTGAAATAGCCATGGAGGGATTCTGGAATGAGCACCGACTAAACCCAGAATGACTCTAATTGGGCCCCAGGAGAATAAAAATATAATCAAATGAGAATAGATAATGAGTCGAGCAAATGTCCCTTTAGACACAAATCAGAGACTTTTTGAGACATCCTTTAAAAAGACACCTCACTTCAGTTTTTCCAAGTAAAACTTGTACGTATTTAAGGTGTACAACACGATATTTGGGTGTTTGTATACCATGTTTGTATACCAAGTACCCATTGTGAAATGCTTACCAAGCTAATTAACATATATCCATCACCTCGCGTAGTTACTGTGTTTTGTGTATGTGGTGAGAACACTTGAGATCTACGCTCAGCAAATTTCAAGTACATGTTATTATTAAAGACACTATGCTGCACATTGGGTTTCCCGAACTTACTCGTCTTGTAACTGAAAGTTGGTACCTTTTGACCAATATCTCTGAGCCATTAATTTTTTTTTAACATTTATTTATTTTTGAGACAGAGAGAGGCAGAGCATGAACGGCGGAGGGTCAGAGAGAGGGAGACACAGAATCTGAAGCAGGCTCCAGGCTCTGAGCTGTCAGCACAGAGCCCGACGCGGGGCTCGAACTCACGGACCGCGAGATCATGACCTGAGCCGAAGTCGGACGCTACAACCGACTGAGCCACCCAGGTGCTCCTGAACCATTAATTTTTTATCTAAACTACACCATATCCAAATTCTCTGTCAACTGTTAAAGTCATGGAGACATATAATCTAGGCATATATTTATTAATTTATTCAGTGAACCAAAACCAAAGTTAAAATATGAGTCTTAATCTTGTTCCTTTCTTTTTCCCTCCTGTATCATTAACTACATCAAGTATGTTTTTTTTTTTAAGAGATTTTCAGAAACAAGGACTTCCTGTACTACATATAATTACATAGAGTGGTAGTAATTTATGACTGCCTACTCTCAGGCTAGGAACTGACACCCGGAACGTCCTCTTATGGAACGTGGGTTATGGAAAGTTAGAGGGAATGGGGAAAGGGATGCCAGAGATGATAAAACTCTGATTTGGTTTGAATGTCTTGCCACTTCTCACCAACTACCTGAAGCTACATATGCCCTTTCTCTGTTTTTTTTCCCCCTTCTTATTTGATCATGAAATGCTCAGTGCTGACACATCTCACCTGTATTCCTTGTAGGCTTACCTCCTGCACATGCAGCTTGGTTGGGGGGTATGGACAGGAACATAAAAAGAAGTGTAAAAAATGGACCCTGATTCGGGGAGCTTGCAGTTGAATTGGGACATGGTGCTAATAATCAGAAGACGTGGAATTGATTCCTGGCTCCTTCACTCACTAACTGGGTTACCATGAAAAATGTATTAAAATGCTTTATCTATGAAACAGGACAGATAGTAATAATAATAATATTACCTATACATGACCTAAAGGATTGCTATTAGGATCACAAGGAGGAAATACTGTGAAAACACGTTACAAACTAGGAAGTGATGTCCAGGAAAGTGTTATTAATATTTTAAAAGGAGTTTAGGGGTAATCTGCCTCAGAATGCAAGTAATGTCACTGCACACTGACTCTTCTCCATGTTGGCTTTATCCTTGGGTTCCATCTATTGGCATGATGGCTCCCAAGAGCTCCAGGCCTGTGGGACTGTCAGGTTCAAATTCGGCAGAAAATAGTTTGTCTCCTTCTCAATAATTTAAAAGCAACTCTTAGGTCTGAATCTCAGCAGACTAAATTAGATTACATTTATCTCCTGAACTAATGACTATGACCAAAGGTATGAAATACTCTTATTGGTCAGGCCTGCATCAGACCCACCCCTGAAACTTGATATGGATTCAACACTAGCTGAAACATACGGACTGAGTGAATGGGAGGAGTGGTTCCACATAAGAAATCAAGGTATTATTACCACACAGAACAATTACTACCAGGTGATCAAAACCAATAAATATCATTTCTGATTTGGATAAGGATTCAGTTAGAAAGGGAATGGTCAGAAACCAGTTATGTTGTCAGACAAGCTACAAGTACCAGGACATTTACCACGTTTACTGAACTCAAAAAGGGCCAGCATTTACACAAAATATTCTCAATGAAATCATCTGTTCAGATCTCAAATTCTTTGATTTCTCTAATAAGGACCAAATTACTTTCTTTCAGTTTATAAATAGTCTTATCTTCCTAATAAGATGCTTGGTCTCCTTAATAGCTGAAAATCTAGAATACTGGTCTTCAGAATGTATTACATGCACCCTTGGAATGAGATACCTTGGAATGTGGAAAAAGATATCAATACATTTGTTTATATTTTCATTTTAAATCAAGAAATTAAGTTTTCTCAAATTAATGATAAGCACTGTCACAGTGCCTTTTGTTGGTCCAGATGTCAGAGGTTCTTGGGAAAAAGGGGGGTCCTCAGCCCTTTGCTTTCAGCACAGTATGTCTATAGCACTTGCTGGTGCTTGGTTTACTGGATTTACCCATACATGATTAAAATTTGACAAAGAAAACCACCCCAAAATGGATAGATGACTTTGAAGTATTTATGCAAAGAAATGTCAGATTGGAAAAATACTGATAGTGTAAACACAACTGAAAATAAAAACATGGTCAACCTGATATTTTTCATATTCATGGTCTGAGTTCTTTGTGCACCACCTTATGGGGTTAAAAGCACCAACAAATTCAATGGACCGACAAGAGTTTGGCCAGTGAGTTCCTATGGAGGAAGAAACTCGTGCTACAGAGACCATTTTGAAAATAAGTGTTTGGAGATGCTTTTTATTCTTATTCTTTATTTGGAGATGCATTTATTATTTATTTATTTATTCTTTATTTGGAGATGCATTTTTTGTTAATGAAAACTATGAAGGTATGTCACACATAAAAACCTCAATAGTTGAACACTTAAACTTAGATATGTAATTTGCTGATTTGTTGAAAAATCGTCCAATAATGGGTTCTTAATAGGCATCTAAGCCCGTTTGTTGAAAATATAAGAATACAAACTCTGCAGGGCACCTGGGTGGCTCAGTTGGCTAAGCATCCAACTTTGGCTCAGGTCATAATCTCACAGCTCATGGGTTCAAGCCATGAACAGACCCACATCAGGCTCTGTGCTGACAGCTCGGAGCCTAGAGCCTTCTTTGGATTCTGTCACAGTCTCTCTCTGCCCCTCCCCCTTCTCTCTCTCTCTTTCTCAAAAATAAATAAATTTTAAAAATTAAAAAAAAGAAAGAATACAAGGTTTGTAAGAAGAACTGATAAATGCCAAGCATGCACAAGATGAAGCAAGGCAAAGACCAAGGCCCGACTATTTCTACCAGTGAGGACACAATGAACCACTTTTAGATTCAGACCATTTATTATCCATAAAAACAGCAAAACAAGTGGTAGCAAAAGTACCACTTTCTGTGGTTCTTGTCCAACATGCTGAAAGAAGACACCAAAACAAGAAGAAGCAGATGACTGGGATATGAATTGTGGGATATCGTTGAGGATCTGATTCTAGACTGCCACTAACAGGTTTTATATTCAGCAGGTCTGTTCTGAGGGGAATGGGACAGAGAGTTCCGCACCTCATTGGTACCTGAGAGGCAATGGGAAACTCTTCATGACAGGTTCCCAGAGAAGATAAGCAGGTGAGTAGGAGATGGTCTCATACCAGCGCCTATGGACCTCGTCTCTGCTGGTGTCCCAGGAGGTTCATGAGGTGTTCCACTAGAACTCAGATTAGCTGTCCTTCAAGCTTTTGCCTGCGGTGTCTGTGCACAGTGGCTTGGGCACCAGAGCAGAGCTGCTCCCCTACAATTAACAATCAGAAAGGATGGAAATTTATTGGTAGAATTTGCAAATTGAGAGATAGGTTTGAAAAATACATGTTGTGATTTTGTGGCTGTAGCCATTTGTCCATGTCTTCATTCAGATCTAAATATCACTGTGAGATAGTTTATTTATGTATGACTACCATTAGAATAAAAAAAAACCCAATAACTTGGAATCAGAATTTTTAAAGTGCCGTATCACAAAAGGTTAAATCACATTTTCAAAAACAAGAAAAATTAAATAACATCTATTTCCCTCTTTCCTTCCTTACGTTTCTTCTCTCTTTCTTTCATTAAATTAATTGAACAAGGAGACTATGACTACAATGACTAATGTCATGGTGACCTACATAAGCAACCCCAAATCTAAGCCTGTAAATGCCTCAAGGTTATAAAATTAAAACCTAAGGACAAGTGATGACAAATAGGCAACTAGACTTTACACTATAGCCAATCAAATAATCTTGTTTCTTTGTTTCTGCACCTTCTCTATATAATAATTCATCCCCTTAACTCTTGACCACTTCCAATTTGGTGCTACCTGGTTGGAAATGATTTTTGCTCAAATAAACTCAACATTTTTAACATGCCTCAGCTTATCTTCTAATATTTACTTTCTTCTGTCTGTTCCTGGCCTCTCCTTCCTGGATCCATTCATAGGATGGCAGGAAATAAACACTTAGGGAGCTGCAGGGGAAGAGGAAGATTGTTAAAGGGAGTGCTTCCCTCACCACCTGAGGGAACTTGATGTGGACAAATGGGTGACTGGAGGCCCAGAGTAGGATGCTGGGTATCATTGGCATACTTTGCCAAGAACCAAGTGTGCTTTGTAGCCCTTTCAAATGCTCCAGGCATAGCAAAAAGATTGCAGCTCTAGCAAAGGTGTCACAGCTTTACAAACTCCAAGTTTTTCTAGTGTGTTTTCTTTAAAACGAGCTTTTTCCAATCAGGAGAAAACTTCTCATATGATTGCCTCTACTCCCCAGCTGTCTGCTCTTGTGTATAAGCTATTTACATCAAATACTTTCCTTATTGATTAATCATTTCTTGGGGCCATTCTACAAGTTCAATGTCTTGTTACTGATATTTTAGACAGTTTCATTTTATGCTCAACGATGAAGAATTCAAACAGTACAAATCTGTTCAGGGTACCATACAGAGACATATTCATGGTACAGCGAGTGGATACTCTCCTTGTGCAGAGAAATACCAGGGAAGGGACATTCTGGGGGTGAGGGCTAGAGGACTTGAGTTTGGGACAAACTACAGTACATCTTATATCTTAATGCAGGGATACCTGGGTGGCTCAGCCGGTGAAGCGTCTGACTTTTGGTTTCAGCTCAGGTCACCATCTCACGGTTCATGGGTTCGAGCTCTGCACTGGGCTCCACATTAACAACACAGGGCAGAGCCTGCTTGGGATTCTCTCTCTCCTCTCTCTCTGCCCCTCTCCCTATGCATACGTGCTCTTTCTCTCTCTCCCTCTCTCTGAATGTATAAATAAACTTAAAAACAATCTTAAAACACTAAGAATTTTGGGTAAGGTATAGATATGGAAAGATTTTGTATATGGTGAAAGCAGAGTATTAGGAAATTAAATCCGATGATGGTTCAGTTTAAATTCATTTTTTATTTTTTTTAAAGTTTATTTTGAGAGAAACAGAGGCAGTGTGAGTGGAGGTGAAGCAGAGAGAGAGAGGGAGAGAGAGAATCCCAAGGAGGCTCCGTGCTGCCAGTGCAGAGCCTGATGTGGGGCCCGAATCCATGAAATCACGAGACCATGACCTTAGCTGAAACCAAGAGTTGGATACTTAACCACCTGAGCCACCCAGGTGCCCCTAAATTCATTTTTTAAAACATAGATGTGCAAATATAGATGTAATAGAGAAAGTGTGTGTATGTATTCTAGAGTTTAGAAGCAATGCCATCCCAGTAGCCACGGGCAAACTTAGCACTCAGATTTTGGTTTCTAAGTACCATCAATCAATATAAGAAATCAAGATGCCTCGAGAAATTGTTGGTTCCAGAACTAGGGTATCAGAAGTACAAGATGAACCTGGAACAAATTTTAGATTCAGAAAATAAGTAAGTGTTCAATGAAGGACATAAGAGCCAGCTTGAAGGGGCTCCCAGAGATCAAACGTGGAACCAAAATAAATAATTGCAATGGGTTATAACCCACTGAATAAAAAAACCCATGGGTCCATACAGATATAAATAAGAAATGAATATGTAAATAAATTAGGGAAAAGGCAAAGTTAAAATGTCAACTAACAAAGGTAAAAAAAAAAAGATGAAATTCTAAAATTGCCATTTGGCAATCTCTGTAGTAATAAATGTTTCAGGCAAGAATCATCCATGAATGCTAAAATCTATGAAGTACAAGGATGTTGAGAGATAGGATATTTACATAGTCTCAAAGTATCTCTCACAAGAGATTTGTTAAATGCAACGAGGAAAACAATAATCTCTACAGTAAAGAAATCTGGTAAACAGCATCACTCTAACCAAGTAATCAAAGTTAATATCACAAGCAATGAGACAAATTGATATGTGTCTCTAATATGGTACATTGAGAAGATGTATCACTTCTGTTTTATTTCTTCAAGAAATGCATAACCTGAATATAATCACAGGAAAGTTCCAGACAAATAAATTTATGACCTTATAGAAAATGTCAAGATCAGGAAAGCCTGAGATTAAGGAAGATTCAAGAGATACACCGATTGAATGCAAATTGTGATCCAGGATTTTCCCCAAATATTATCAGCCAATTAGAAAAACCTGAATAGGTTCTGCAGCTGACCTGAGAGCACTGAATCAATATCAACTCCTTGATTTTTGTAAGGGAACTGTGGAAGAGAATAACTTTATTTTTAGGAAGTACACAAATATTCAGGAATAAAAGAGCACATGTCTGCAACTTATTCCCAAATATTTCAGGAAAAAGAGATGACAGATAGATAGATAATAGGATAGTAATGAAATAAACATATATTTAGAGAATCTGGTTGAAATATGGGAATTCTTTTTACTGCTTTCGCGACTGTTCTGTAACCCCCACATTATTTAAAAATTAAGAAAAAATGATAGTGGTGAAGAGAGCAGTATAGAGCAGATTGAGTAAAAGGAGGGAGATATGGTGGCTCTGGTCTATGTGACCAGGAGGAGAAAGAGATGAAGATTCGCAGGGCTGCGTGGACAGTTTAGACAAACGAGGCACCATCTCATGGTGACAGTCAGGAGACGTCGGTTCTTCTTTAAATCAGGAGCCGTTACCAACCGGGAAAATAAATCCTATTCTTTTTTGCCAAATAAAATAAAATGCAGATTCTCCCCTTTAGGATAAATACAAGTGTCTGGTCATCTAAGAGTATCTGATCAAGGCCTTGCTATTCAAAAAGGATGAAAAACTCCTCATAGTAATGGTGAGATTTTAGCACACATTAGCTGAGCTGTTGTTCTTTTCTCCGGAACATGGCAGATGGAGTCTGAAATATACAACCAGTGGAATGGAAATGTGTAATTCTTTGTGTTTATGTCATTTAGTGCAGTCACCCAGGTATGTTCCCAGTAGACTGCCCTTTGTACGGACTTAAGACTGGAAACACAGATGTGCACCAGCCCATTCAGCAAAATTATACTCATTTACAATGAACAGAAGAAGGGATGTTCAAATTGTATTTAAAAACAAAAGAGTGCAGGGTACCTGGGTGGCTCTGTCAACTGAGCGTCCTACTTCAGCTCGGGTCAGGTTTGTGAGTTCGAGCCCCACAACCGTCTCTGTGCTGACAGCTCAGAGCCTGGAGCCTGCTTCAGATTCTGTGTCTCCCTCTATCTGCCCCTCCCCCTCCCGGCTCTATCTATCGCTCTCTCAAAAATAAACAAACATTAAAAAACATTAAAAAAACAAAATGGTGCTTATCCCTGTTAATATGAATCTTGCTATAACTAAATGCAATTATCTCGTTTAACCCTTGCCATCTTCACACCCAGTAGTTTCAAAAGGACAAAACTGAGACATAAAGATGTTAAGCATTTGCCCCAACATCACACAATTACCCAGTAGCAGAGCCTAGATTTGAAGCTAGCTCTTTCCGGCCTCAGACGTTCTGCTCTTTTCTCCCACCGCACGCATTTCCCCTTTCTTACTTCCTAACAGGAAGAAGCACCCGCCTCAGCAGACGCTGACCTCACACTCAGCTACAGAGAGAAGCCCTATTTCCCTAAGTCTATCCAGTCTCCCCCTTGCAGGGAGTGGTTCAAAATTGGAATTGCAACCCAATTTGGGCCAATCAAATATAGAGAGAAGTTTTCTGGGGCCTTCTGGCCCCAGTTCTTCCTCAGTCCTACGGGAGTACCTGTAGAAACAATGCCTTTTCTCCAGTCTGGACTCTACTGAGAAATCGTGGGGTAGTCCCTGCTGTTCCTGGCCAACATCCTGAGACTACAAGTGTGACCTGCCTCAGGATGGAATGATGCTGTGGATGGCAGAATAGAGATATGGGACAAGATATGGATCAGGAATGTGAGTTCTCGATCACTGCTTCTACCCACATATGTCCTGGGTCTCCTCTCACTTTTCTGAAGACTCTGTTCCTAAAGTTCTTCTTGATTTTCTTTCTCATCACTATCAACATCTCTCTCTCTATTTTGGATATCCCAAACATGTGTTGGATTCTTTCATATTAAAACAAAATAAATCTTCAACTCTGTATTCTCTTCCAGTTCTAGCCCTTTTCTCTCTTCCCCCTTTTCTAAAACTTTCTGTGTGTACTTTCTCACCTTCCATTCACATTTTAACCCATTCTAGTCCAGCTCCTGTTTTGTTTGTTTGTTTGTTTGTTGTTGTTTTTTGGTGGGAAGGGGAGTGGACAGGCAGCAAGTGTAATAAGCAAAGAACTCACATCCTTACATCTGAGGTTTACCTTGGGTGCCACACGACGAGATCTCCACCTCACCCCCAAATCTTAAGGTTCCTACAGAGGCCTTAATGCGGCTCAGTCACATGCATGGTCCAGATGGTCTCAGCACCATGTCACTCTCTCAGGGCCGTGACCTTGTGGCAGCTTCTGGGAGTGGGGAAGGCAAGCGGGATGCACATTGTAGTCTAGCTCCTGTTATGACTAATGTCATAGAACTGCTCTTGTCAAGTTCACTACTGACCTTCATCTTGCCAATGCCATGGGCATTTCTCAGTTCTCATTTTTCTTACAGGAAAATGTAAGTTCTTACAGGATTTCCTTACAGGTTTTCAGTGGGGTGAACATCTCCTCCTTCTTGGAATGCTTTCTTGGCTCCCATGACTCCACACTTCTCTGGTCTTCCCCTATCTCTTTGGCTGCTGCTTCTCTCTCTCCTATACTGATGCTCCTCCTGTACTGAATTTCTCTATTCCACCTCTTTCTATATTTACTCAATCAATATTTATTGAGAGTCCACCATATGCCGGACTCTGCTGCATGCACCGGAAATAAAGCAATGAATAAACACATTTTTTATATGAATAAAGCAATGAATAAACACATTTTTTAAATAAAATCATACTTTCTGGTGGAGGAAAAGTAAACAAACAACAACAAAATAAGGGCATAATAGAATGTCAGGTAGTGATAGGTGCTATGAAGAATAATAAAACAGTAATTTCAACAGTGATGTTTTTTGAGGATGGCCAGCGAAGGATACTCTAAGGAGGAGATATTTACATCAAGAAAAATGGAATGTGTGAGAGAGAAGTTAAGGATGATTCTAGGTTCTCAGCTTGCATAAAAGAAGTAATAGTGGTACCATTTATTGAAATAAGGAAGACGAGGGGAGGAGGAGATTTGGGAGAAGAAAATCAAGAATTCTGGCTTGGATGTATTAAGGGGTCCTATGGACACATTAAGTGGTTATTCGTACAGATTAGGTTTCTCTTGTGTAGGATTCCTTCCTCTAATCTTCGGGAGAACTTTCCTGACTACTCTATCTCTGAAAGCATCCCATCTGACACTTCTCTCTCGCCCTCCCCTAGTTTACTGTCTTCATGATAGTCACCACAATCTGTAATGACCAAACTTGACTATTGTTGGCTACCCCCACTAAAACTGTGAGTCCTGGGAGAACAGGAATCTTCTCTGCCTTCTTCATAGCTGCACCCCCTGGGCTTAGTATTGTGTCTGTCACAGAGAAAGGGCTCAACTTATCATTGCTGAATGAGAGGGCAAAGGGTACACCATCCTCTGGAGGAGTCAGGACACCTTGGTTCTCATCTGAGCTGAGCCAGTCACGAGCTATTTGACTTCAGGCAAGTCGACTTTGTGGTATTTTCTCAATTTCAGAAGTTATTTGATCAGATGATTTCATAGGGCTAATCTGTCCACTTTGAAATTATGTTCAAAATCCAGGATTTGGAGGGCACATGGGTGGCTCAGTAGGTTGTGTCCCACTCTTGATTTTGGCTCAGGCCATTGTCCCAGGGTCAAGGGATGGAGCCCCGTATAGGCATCCCCACTGACCGTGGAGCCTACTTAAGACCCTCTCTCTCTCTGTCTCTCTCTCTCTCTCTCTCTGTCTCTGTCTCTCTCTCAGTCATTCTCTCCCTCTGCCCCTCTCCCCTACTTGTGCTCTTTCTCTGAAATAGAAAAAAAAAGTAAAAATAAAATAATATAAAATCCAGGATTTTATGTATATTATGATTTGTACCCAGAACCTCATTGCAATAACAGTGCTGAAGGGTTTTTTGATGCAGAATGAGTCCAAACTATTGCTTATTACCAGAGGAATCCTGAAGGGTTGTATATTCCCACTCCTGGCTCCCCTAAATCCTCAGTCTCAGGCAGCCAGCCAGCCATTCTGCTAGGCTCCACTCCACGACCGGGGAGGAACAATTGGAAAGAAAGCAGCAGAAGTGAAAGAGTCCATTTCCTGGAATGTTATTGGGCACCTGTTCACCAGTACAGTTCCAGCCTTTTTAGGTATGCTGCCACATTTCACGTGTATTTAAGGATTATTTCGATATTAAAGCATATTTTTACAAAACCCTGTCAAGCAGGTGTTAGTATCCCCATTTCACTGATGTAGGAAATGAGGTCCAGGAACATGAACTGATCTGCCCTAGTTCAGGCTAGTGGCAGAAAAAAGACTGGAATCTGTATCCCCCACCCCCATCCCCTCATTGTGCTTTCTATCACACCATAGATGCCTATAGTCAAGGGCAAATCCTCCTGATAGAAATCAGTTTCCAGTGGACTCAGGTCTATTTGTTGAAAAAAAAAAAAAAAAAAAAAAAAAAGAAAAGAAATTTAAAAACCTCTTAAAATCCAGTGTTCAAAAAGTTGACAGTTTGTTCCAATTCATCTAGGAAATCCTATTGTAGATGCATTAATTACTATCACTTACATGCAGAGCTAGGTGGAAACAATACCACACATATATCAATACGTTTACAGAGGCAGAAAAGATTTTTCTGAACCGGCAAGATTTCCCAGGGCTCCTACTGGAGAAGGAAGAGGGGGATGCCAGGAATACCTTCCTTTGAAAGACCTTCACTTCCTTTGCTTTTCGGTTCCTTAGCATTTTTTTAAAGACTTCACTTTCAAAAGAAACCTGTTTTCCTAATAAGAAAGAAATTCTTTACCCACCAAGATATCCTTACTACAGAATGTCTGACTCTGATGTGTGTGTGCACGAATAGAACCTATGCCACATCAAATATGTCAAACTCCATGTGAATCTTAGCACTGGGCATGATTCTGAAGGAATAACTGAAAAAGCAGTAAGAGACCCTTAGTATTGACATAAAAAACAAGGAGGATAATCGAGGCAGATTGGGTATAGTTCCTTTTTCTCCCTTCCAGCCACAAGCTCACCTTTTTGCCTTTGAATGCAAAAATGGTCTAGGAAAAAAGGACGGTAAGCTATGAATAGAGAAAAGCTATCAATAGAGAAAAATCCTTAATTTTTCCTTCACTACCAATAAACAGTGACAAAAACAGATACCTAGGAACTAAAATGTCAATAAAGCAAGAACATAAATTGAAAAATGAATAAATAACGTTTATTTTGTCCGAAGCTGCTTTCGGTGTCCGAGTTGCCAGCGGTCCGAGGGCGCCCCGAGGTGGCGGTCTGAGCCCCGGGCGCCCTCAGGGCAGCAGCAGGGAGCCCAGCAGCAGCTCGCCCTGGCCCAGCGGGCGGCCCCGCTCCAGGCCGCGACCCCGCTGCTCGGCCTTGACGCGCACGGCCAGGCGGCGCACCTGCTCCTCCGAGAGCCCGTCCAAGCACACGTCCTGGTGGAAGGCGGCCTTGCGGCTCCGCCGGACCACGGCGCTGCGCTGCGAGCGCGGCTGGCCCGGCGGCCGCAGGACGAAGCTGACGCGGCAGCCGACGGCGGGGGGCTCGGCGGCTCCCGCGGCCAGGCCCTCGGTGCCCAGCAGCCGGACGCGGAGCCGCCCGCTGGCCCGACTGTACTCGGCGGCCAGGCGCAGGGCGCCCCCGGCGCGGCCCAGGGCCACGGTGCCCTCGGCCTCCAGGCGCTCGGGACGCGGGCCGGGGCAGGGCGGCGGCGGCGGGGACGCGGAGGGGGCCTGGGAAGGGGGGCCCGAGACGGCGCCGCGCTCCTCGTCCTCGTCGCCGTCCCCGCTGGACACGGAGGGGGCGCGGACCAGGCCTCGGCTCGTCCGGGCCCGCAGCGCGCGGCTCAGCAGCCGTTCGGGGGCGCGCAGGAGGCGGCGGGCGCGGGCCGGCGGGGCGGGCGCGTCCCGGGTGGGGCGGAGGCCCGCGGGGAGCGCGGGGGCGGAGGCAGGAGCCGAGTCCTGGGGCACGAGCGGGGCGGCTGCAGGGCCCCCGAGGAAGAGCGACTCCTTGCGGCGGGTGTGCGGGCTCTCGAGCAGCGCGCAGAAGCCGTAGGCGGTGAGCGCGCGGGGCAGGTGCGGCAGCGATAGGGCTGCCTGCGAGCGCGGGTCCCAGTCCGTGTGCCCCGCGCTGTCGTCGGCTCCTCTGGGCCACAGGTCCGGCTCGGCTGCGCAGCGCCGGGGCAGAGCGGCGGCCGGAGGCGGAGACTCGGGCGCATAGGACGCGGGCAGCCGCGGCGGGATGCAGAACTTGGGGATGCGGTCCGGAGTGAGCACGTTGGAGAAAGCGGGCTCCGGAGTGGAGGCGCGGAGTCTCCCGAGGAGCCGCATCCTCCGAGGCTGAGGCTGAGAGTGGTGGCAGGAGGCCCTCCTGCGCGCGAGAGAAGCTGCTGAGTGTAGACCGCTACCGGGGGCCCTCCGAGGGGTACCAGCGGGCCTGCGATTGGCCCCTGGCCAATCCAAGCCGAGCTCTCCTCCACCCACAAACCTGCCCGCCTTCCATTCATTGGTACTAAATAAACGAAGTAATCGAAATCAGACCTTTCCTTCTTCTTCAGTCACTGTGGGTCGAGAGTTGCAAGTTCAGGGCCGGCTGCCTCGCGGTCCTGGCTGGGGCGCCAGCTTCAGCACTCTGGCCAGGACAGTGGCGCTCCTGTCTTATACTGGCAGCCCGAGTCCCGCCCAGCCGGCCTAGAGCCCAACCCCTGGAGCCAGGGGACAGCCCGCCTTCCAAGTCACCCCTGCCCGCCGCCGCTGGGGCCCCTGCAGTGGGTGCTTGGGTGTGACCCTCCGGTCAGTCTTGGGACCTGCATCCACTCTGCGTGCCTGGAGCCCCTTACACAGGCCTGGAAAAGGTTGCAGGTGAAGAGAGGACACCTGGTCGCCCTGCCCAGGGAGAATTTGTGGTGGTGGAAAATGCTAGCGGCCTGTTGGAGAAGGTGAAACAGGATGAGGAAGCAGGAAGTTCCTTTTTGGTAGGAGCTAAATCCTGTCACCCTGCACAGGGACATGCCCTAGGTTCTTCTATTTTACTGCTTCCACGCACCCGCCATGAGCCGACCAATATGGTTTCCATGGTATTCGTGTACTTATTACACGTCTCCCTCTGCTGGATGGTGGCCTCCGTACTAGCATACAGCCTGGCTCAGTCAATGCCATAAATACTGGCGAAGTGGGTGAATTACGCAAAACTTTCTGGACGACTGCAGACGATCATCTTTTGTCACAAAAGATGGGGCCTCTAGCTCATACCCTAAAAATAGCACGTGATGTTTCCAACGCTACCCTTTTCTCTCTGCTTCAGTGGGGAGGTACTCCTTACAGAAAATCTATGTTGCCTCTTCCGCCCCCTCCCCCAAACTTCATTTTCTAATATGAGAAAACTGGAAGCTGGAGGGACTTGGGGAAATTCCATAAAGGTAAATAAAGTCAGTTAATGGCAGAACCTGGAACTAGCAACTTCCTATTTATTTGGCTTTGCATGTAATGCTTCCTGTTATCTAAAATGTCCTTTCTTTTTCTCTCTGTAGGAACTCCTGTTTGTTTTCCATAATTCAGCGAGACAGCATCCGCTTCAGGACCCTTTACCGGACTCCCCCTCTACAGTTCCTCAGCCCTTCCTTATTCCCTCCGTACATATTTTATATACCACCATTGCTGTGTTTAGCATGCTGCTATGGAATTTTTGGTTTACAGGTTTGTGTCTCTTAAGAGACTATGAGTTTCTTGAGGGCAAAGACTGGCATGACTCAGGGACTTTGGGGGGACCTCTTTTGAATGTAGGTAAAATAAAAGTGCTCTGATTCGGAATCTGGGCCTGCTTCCATCCCAGTTGCCCTATACAAGGGACAAACCTAGCTGTCTTATTAATTTTTATCCAATTCCAGCACCTGGAATACAATGCCAGGCAAATAATAAGTGCTCAGTAAATATTTGAGTGAATTATATTGTGTGGAATTGAACCTGAGCTACAATCCAGGTCTTATGACTGTCAGGTGCTTTTAACCACATCTCTCTCTAACTGCATTATTTGGTTTCTCACAACAAACCAGTGAGGTGGACATTGCTTCTGTTTACCAGATGAGAAACTGAGGCTCAGGTTAAGAGACTTGCCTAGGGTCATTGAAACGATGAATCGTACCTTGTTTCCTAAGGCCCAGCTCTTGGCTAATTTCTTCCTTCCTTCTCTCTTTCCTTTCTTCATCTCCATTCGCTCAGTTCATTATAATTCACCAAGTCTGTTGTGTGTCAGGCATTGTGTGCATGTGTGGATTGCATTGCACTTTACACGCAGAATGTTAATTCTTAAAGCAAGTCAGTCTACTATTAAGTATTTTCCATTATCCTTGCTTTTCAATAATAAGTACCATTATTTCCAAATCCTTAGAGATAAGACGAGTGAATGTTTCCTTTTGTTAGTAATTAATATTTTCTTTCCCTTTTTGTTTTGTTTTTGTTTTTAATGTTTATTTTTGAGAGAGAGAGAGAGAGTGTGTGAGCAGGCAAGGGGCAGGGAGAGAGGGAGACGCAGAATCTGAAGCAGGCTCCAGGCCCCCAGCTGTCAGCACAGAGCCCCACGTGGGGCTCAAACTCATGAACTGCGAGATCGTGACCCAAGCTGAAGTTGGACGCTTAACTGACTGAGCCACCCAGGTGCCCCCCCCCCCCCCGTTTTTTAAGTTCATTTATTTTGACAGAGAGAGAGAGAGGGAGGGAGAGAGATCATGAACACTAGTGGGGGAGGGGCAGAGAGAAAGAGAGAATCCCAAGCAGGTTATGCAATGTCACTGCAGATCCCCACACAGGGCTCGAACTTATGAACCATGAGATCATGACCTGTGTAGAAATCAAGAGTGGGATGGGGCGCCTGAGTGGCTCAGTTGGTTGAGCGTTCGACTTCGGCTCAGGCCACGATCTCATGGTTCATGGGTTTGAGTCCCACGTCGGGCTCTGTGCTGACAGCTCAGAGCCTGGAGTCTGCTTCGGATTCTGTGTCTCCCTCTCTCTCTGCTCCTCCCGTGCCTGTTCTTTCTTTCTCTCTCTCTCTCTCTCTCTCTCTCTATCAAATAAATAAATAAATGTTAAAAAAAAAAGTCAGACACTTAACTGAGCCATTCAGGCGCCCCATAATATTTTCTTTCTTAATTGATCACTGTTCTCCTTTAGAATGTCCTTTTTTGATGGGACAAGCATGAATCATGCAACCAGGAAGTAGAAACCATTCCTGCCAAAGCCCAACTTGCAAGCAGAGAGGTGTCTGGAATCTCTGCCTGGATCATTCCCTCTGATTCTTCAGGCCAATCTGCAAATTAGTGGGCATGTGGTCTTCTCTAAAGCGAAGCACACCTGCGTTATGTCCTGCCAATGTGCCAGCTCACTACAAGTTAGATCCCAATGAAAATGGCTCTTCCAAGGGCTTTTGTGACACGAACACACAAATATTCCATCGGTGGGTAAAGGCCACCAAACAGGATGTGGGATTTGAGGAATTATGCTGCTAGCACTTTCATATTCATAGGGCAACATAAGCACGGCTGCAAACCCAGCCTCTATCTAGAGGATTTTCCAAAACCATTAGTTTTCCATGAATCAGTATTCTACAGAAGAGGAAGTGAGATACAGGGAAATTAAATTATTTACCCAAGACTACACTCCAGTCATTCATTCATTCATTTAAGCCCATAGCTGCAGGCTGTATCCACAGTTAGAGGCCTGATTTTCTTCCTGATTCTGAAAATCACACTGGGAAAAAGTGAAAAACAACCCTTCAGTGGAAACTCTGATCACTCCAGTTGTGTCGTTATTTTGTGTGTGTTATTATCTTGTATTAAAAGTTTTGAAATTGTAATTCCAGAGAAACCATCCCAAGGATAATATTAATGTTTACTCCACCTTCACTATATACTGGGTCTTATTTAATCCCTAAACAATCCTCTAAGGAAGTTAAGGATGTAGAAACTATGGTTCATAGAGAATAAACAACTTGCCCAGGGGCTCACAGCCATTAAAAGCAGGGTTGGGAGAAGAATCCAGATCCAACTGGCTCATTATCCTGTGTGCTTAAAACCGCTTCCCTACAGTGCCTCCCTCAAAGCTATTTCTTCTGAATCCATCACCTTTTCTAAAGTAAAAGAGAAAGAGACCTTTGTTCCCAGGCCTTGGGTTAAACTATACACCTTATTGTTTATACCAGCACCTAACAGATTAACACATGCAATTGTTATAAGCAGGAAATCACTCGTTTTGCACAGTAGTGTTGGATCATTTGGAAGCAGAATCCTTATCCTCCCAGGAAGTCTATTCACTCTCTTTATTTATACCATACTTTGTTCCAAAATGGGTTTTGAGGTGATTTACGTAACAAAGACCTAGGGAATTTAGGGACTAGAGCCTGACTTGGTAAAAGTGGAAAAGACATGCAATTATCTGAGTAAAGAACCCTGAATGAGGTCCCAGTTGACACATATCCAATACCCATCCCCCTAGAATGGGATGGACGAGATGTGAAGGCAGTGAAAGAAAGCTCTAGTGGGAAGGCTTGGGGTAGTGAGAAATCCTACAGGACCCTCATGGTCCACTAGCCTTGGAAAACCAGTGAAGAACCAGTCTGAATGTCCAATGGTGTGGAATGGCCTTGTCTCCTTTACAGAAAAAAATACAGTCGTGGAAAACCATCATCAAAAAGACTGGAGCAACACAAAAGCATGTTCCTGTTGGAGCATTCAAAGAAATTAACAATATGCAAAATTATATATCCCTTAACATCACAGTTGGATAAAGATGCGGTTCCAAAGCCCAGAACTGGATGGGAATATAAAACATCAACACAATTTCTTTTTTTGTGGGTATTGAAGTTTTTTTTCAGTTTATGCCCTGGTTCATTGAAAGTTAGTTGAGCAAGCCTACATGATCAGATAAAATGAAAGAAGTAAGCGGAGTACTGACAAAATCTGGTAACATTTCAGATAAAATCAGAAATGAAGTTATAATGGAAAATACGTAGTGAAGGTTTTTTCTTTATATCTGTGACAGCACTAGAGCAGAAGTCCAGGATCTGGCATCACAAGAGCTGACTTTGACCTCTAGTCCTGCAATTTACTTTTTCTGGGTCCTTGAGCAAGTCACTGCACCTCCGATATGACTTGTTTTTATCTTTTAAGTGGGAAAAATGAACATTCTTTCCTGAAGATAGAATGGGAACTTGCATGTGAAAGTACTTTGTAAATCATAAAGCTATTCTCTGCAAGCTTCCTGTTTCCCGTTCCTTTCATATTCTGCACCCTGCCCCCACCTGCTTTCAAGATTCCTGGGACTCTGTTCAAACATCACATCCTCACAAAAGCCCTCTATGACTGCCCAGGTTCGGTCAAAGGCCCCTTTTCTGTGATCTTCCTTCACAGAGTGAAGGGAAGGCATGGCAGCGAATTTTTGGAGTCTCTCAAACTTGGGTTCACAATCCTACTCTGCCACTTTCTACTGGCGTGACCTTGGCCACGTGAGTAAAATCCTCTGAGCCCACTCTAATCTATTAATCTTATCTTACCTCTATTTTGTGAGGATTAGGGAGAGAACATAGAAAGCACAAAGGACATAATACAGCTCAGTAAATTTTGGTTATTATTACTGAAATAATTTCCTTGGATTAAGTTTCCCATGTTAAATGCTCAAAATTGCTGAGTTTGCTAAAACATATTAAGTCTATATTTACATTTGAAACCTTTGGAAGATGGCTAATGAAAAACACATGGAACAACTTAAAAATGAATTCCTTATCCACATTGAGATAATTGCAGAATATTAATATTATCACAGTTAAATGTTTATCAAGCTAACAAATGAAAATCAAGGTTAGTTTTATCAATTTCCTTATCAGTTTCCTTTTTTGTTTCCCTGAAGAGGAGTGCCTAGATTCTTCCTATTATTTGCTTCTCCCTCCAGATAACTGTCTAATCTGTGGTTACCTTTAAAAAAATTTTTTTTAAAATTTATTATTTTTGAGAGAGAGAGAGAGAGAAAGCGTGTAAGTAGGGAAGGGGCAGAGGGAGAGAAGGGGATAGAGGACCTGAAGCGGGGTCTGTGCTGACAGCAGAGAGCCTGGTGCGAGGCTTGAATCTCACGGACCATGAGATCATGACCTGGGCTGAAGCCGGACTCTTAACCGACTGAGCCATCCAGGTGCCCCTGTGGTTACCTTTTAAGAGTCTTCAGCTTATTGGGCTTTCTCCTTTCATGTCAGAGATGCATCCCGTTTATGTACACGTTATGTATTCCATGTGCGGAGTACTTCTAGTCATATTTACAAATAGCATACTTATTTAATCCTAAAAATCACATCAATCGAATGCTCATTTTACAGCTAATCACATTGAGACTCAGCGCTTTGAGATGCTAGCACTTGGCTGAGTGATTACTCAAACCCTGTTCTTGACCCCATAGCTTATGATCTTTTCCCAAAACAATGTTTTCAGTTGCCTGTGGCCCAAGGTGTTTATAAAATATACTGGAAAGCTTGTTTCTTAGCTGAAGCAGCTTGGACGTGAATTATCATGAGGAAGTAAGTTACTCAAGAGATTTAAGCAAATTTGCGTGTATCTCCTTCTGGCTACTCTCTTCTGCTTTTGCCCACCTTTGAAAGCCTGCTGTTCCCAGAGTTTTTCTGAAGTTCCCCTTCTGACTCACCTCCAGGGATTCAATTTGATCTCTTTGTGCCTGCTTCTCGGGGCTGCCCTGGTCAGTGCCCCACACCTCCAGTCAGCCTGCCCTACCCACTTCTCCCAGGAGCTAAGAAACACACCTGATCACATCACTCCCCGACTTAAAGCCTAATGTGGTGCCTCATTGCCTTTAGATGAAGCCCAACTCCTTTGCCTGGAGTACAAGAGTCCTCACGGTCTGGCCTCTCCCTACCTCTATCTTCAGCCTTATTTCCAGCTATTACCCCCATGCCTGTGACTTCAGTCCCTGTACTCTCTGCTCCCTGAAAGCACATATTCACTCACCTCATGTCTTTGTTGATGTTGTTCTCTCTACCCGATGAGCCCAGCTGCCATCTGCCTTCATAAGTTCTCTTCATTATTTAAGACTCAGTTCAGGGGCGCCTGGGTGGCTCAGTCAGCTGAACATCTGACTCTTGATTTTGACTCGGGTCATGATCACTCTCACAGTTCATGAGATGGAGCCCTGCATCAGGCTCTGCACTGAAAGCGTGGAGCCTGCTTGGGAGTCTCTCTCTCCCTCTCTCCCTGCCCCTCCCCAACTTGTGCTTGTATGCACTCTCTCTCTCTTCCTTAAAATAAATGAATAAACACTTTAAAAAAAGAAGAAGAAGACTCAGTTCAAGCAGATGCTCCACCTGAAAGCTTTCCCTGACCTCTCCAGGTTGCGCCATGCCCTCTGCTATGATAGCGCTTCTCATATGGTATTCAAAACGTTTGCTTGCCTGTCTGCCTCTCCCACAGATCTGTTTGAAGGAGACTCTGCGTCTCACCTCCATACCCCAGAAACCATGCATAGGACTGGCACATTGGTAGTCGAATGTTTGCTGAAATTAGTCACAGTCGAACTGCTATTTAACTGGGTGTTTTTTCTATGTGCTCACGTATCTTGTCTTTTTTAACAGATTTTTAAGTTCATTTGAGGTTAAGAATAATGTTTTTAGATCTATCCCTTTTCTCCTTTTGAGAATTTACCTTAATTGTTCCTATTTTTGCCTAAAAAGGAACCAGGTGAGAAGCTAGTATTAACTTTTTAATTCCACTCTAAGGGAGTTATTGTATTCTTTCCTTTGGTGCTTGTCTTAATACAACTGTTATTGCTTAATTCCAGTTATGTTCATTGTCATTAACGTCATTTCAATTTCCTTAGATCAAATAGTCTTTCAAACTTTCAGCCATGTAGGTGCATTTACATTATGATACCAATTTATTATGGTAACTCAAATCAAGTAGTTGAGATGACTTATTAACTTGATGAACACAGCAGTTAACATGGAGCAGCTTGTACCTTTCTCACAGGCTGTCTAAGAAACAAATTGTTCCAGTCTTTTTTAGACTTTTTAAAAAAGTATTCTCCCCATGGGGCGCCTGTGTGGCTTAGTTGGTTAAGTGTCTGACTTCAGCTCAGGTCATGATTTCGCGGTCCGTGAGTTCGAGCCCCACGTCGGGCTCTGTGCTGACAGCTCAGAGCCTGGAGCCTGTTTCAGATTCTGTGTCTCCCTCTCTCTCTGACTGTCCCCTGTTCATGCTCTGTCTCTCCCTGTCTCAAAAATAAATGTTAAAAAAAATTTTAAAGTATTCTCCCCATCATACAACCCCAAGATCAAGAGTGGCATGGTCCACCAACTGACCAGCCAGGTGTCCCCAAACTGTTCTGGCCTTTTTTTTTTTTTTAAATGTTTATTTTTGAGAGAGAGAGAGACAGACAGAGAGACAGAGTGTGAGCGGGGGAGGGGCAGAGAGAGAATGAGACACAGAATCCGAAGCAGGCTCCAGGCTCTGAGCTGTCAGCACAGAGCCCGACATGGGGCTTGAACTCACAGATCATGAGATCATGACCTGAGCCAAAGTCAGATGCTCAACCGACTGAGCCACCCAAGCACCCCTCTGGTCTTGATCCCCAACCAACTGCTTCATTCTAGTTGGTCACTGACTTACTTGCCTTTTCTCTATGAGCAGTAAGCAAAGTTTCAAGTATTCCATTCTCCTTTCCATCACTAACTACTAGAAGGTTGACCAAAAACAAAGTTCCCGTTAAAGACTTATTTTTGTTTCACTGTCCACAGTATCTAGACCCCATTCACATTTGCTTCAATTTTTGTAGGTTTTCTAGGTTTTTTTTTTTAATTGTGTGACATTTACTTCATGTAAAAAAAAAAAAAAACAAACCCAACCATAATATAGTGAACACTTGTTTATCCACCAGCGAGCTTAATAAATAAGCTATTTTCAAAATAGTTGAAGCCCCCTATAATCCTTCTCGACCACCTTCTTGTCTCTTTCCTGCCTCAGAGCTAAGTATTATCCCGAATTTGGGGCTCATTGTTCTCTCTTTCTAAATATTAGTTTTATGCCATATGTATATATCCCTAAAAATCATTCTGTTTATTTTCTGTTTTTGAACTTTATAAAAATGAGAAGACTAGAAATATTCTTCTGCAGTTTGCCTATCTTTATTCTACATTGTCTATCGTCTTCTGTTTGCAAGACTCATTTACATATACATGTATAGCTCTCGCTCATTCATTTCACCACCCAGAGAGAATCCCATTGTGTAAACATACTTTATTCTCTGGCCGATGATGAACGTTTGGATTATTTCCAGGGTTTCTTGTGCTGGTATAATTGTATGCGTGTCTTCTCAGTCACCCAGGTCCAGGTTTTTGAGAGTACATCTCTAGGAATAGAATAGCTGGTAAGAGGGTATTTGCGTCTTCGGTTTTAATGCAAAATCTCATTTCTCTTCAGCAGTAGACAATATTTTCTGTTGTTCCACATCCTTCACTACCTTTGTATTATCAGCTTTTAAAATATTGCTAATATGATGAGTGTTGTGGGCTAAGCTGTGTCTCCCCAAAATTCATATGTGAAGTCCAAAATCTCAGTGCCTCAGAATGTGACTGATCTGGAGGTAGGGTCTTTAAAGAGGTATTTGTGGTTGGGGTGCCTGGGTGGCTCAGTCGGTTGAGCGTCCGACTTCGGCTCAGGTCGTGATCTCACAGTTCGTGAGTTCGAGCCCCATGTCAAGCTCTGTCTTGACAGCTCGGAGCCTGGAGCCTGCTTCGGATTCTGTGTCTCCCTCTCTCTCTGCCCCTCCCCCACTAGCATTCTGTCTCTGTCTCTCTCAAAAATAAATAAACATTAAAAAAAATAAAAAGAAAAAGAGGTATTTGTGGTTAAATTAGGTCATTAAGATGGGCCCTAATCCGATAGGACTGGTGTCTTTCTAAGTAGAGATTAGGACACAAGCATGCACAGAGGAGGACCATGTGAAGACACAGGGAGAAGACGGCCATCTGCGAGCCCAGGAGAAAGACCCTCGGAAAAAATCGATGCTGCCACCACCTGGGGTTGGATTTCTAGCCTCCAGAACTGTGCAGAGATAAAGCTCTGTCATCATATTGTACACATGAAACTAATATTACACTGTATGTTAACTAACCGGAATTCAGTAGTTTAAAAAAAGAGAGAAAAGGGCACCTGTGTGGCTCAGTTGGTTAAGCATCTGATTTCGGCTCAGATCACAATCTCTGGGTTTGTGGGTTCAAGCCCTGCCCCCCTCCCCCATCAGGCTCTGTGCTGACAGCTCAGAGCCTGGAGCTGCTTCAGATTCCGTGTTTCCCTCTCTCTCCCACTCCCTTGCTCATACTCTGTATCTCTCTCTCTCTCAAAAATGAATAAACATTTTTAAAAAAAGAGAGAAATAAATCTCTGTTGTTTAAGCCACCTAGCCTATGGTACTTCGTTATGGCAACCCTAACAAACTAATACAACAAGTTAAAAATCAAAGTTTTAATTTGTATTTCTCTTGTTTACAATTGAGATTGAGCAAATTTCCATATGTTAATTAGCCATTCAGCTTTCTTCCCTAAACTTCTTTTAAAAGTCTTTCATTTTTTATATTTTTATTTTGTTGTTTCCTTCTTTTATACATATATATACATGTTGGACACTTTTATGATCTCTTTGGGAAATAGTAGTTTTAAAATTTTAATCGTTATTTATTTATTTTTTTTGAGAGAGAGAGAGAACAGGTAGGGACAGAGAGAGGGAGAAAGAAACCCCAAGCAAGCTCCACGCTGTCAGTGCAGAGCTGGACACGGGCTCGAACTTGTGAACTGTGAGACCATGACCTGAGCCAAAATTAGGAGTCAGAGGCTTAACGAACTGAGCCACCCAGGTGCCCCGGGAGTTTTAAAAATTGAATGTAATTGGATATATCAACTTTTTCCTTTGTGATTTTGCTCAAGAAATAATTCCCTGCCCCTAGGTCATAAAGATATTTTTCTTAATTTTCTTCTGATGTTTTAAAAGTTTTGCTTATTCATATTTAGGCTTTTAATCCACCAATGGGCAGAATCTTTAGTTAGCATTCCCTAAAGGTAAGGAGGGCTTCCTTAAGGGCTCCTTATCATTGAGTGTGTTCAAATAGCCGGGACAATCCTGAGGTAGAGATCTTACAAGTTGGATTCCACCATCATGTAGATGTATAAACCATATTGTCTGTCTGGTCATGGATCTGAGTACAACAGCCACTACTCCTTGAAAACATTAACATTTTACATATTATCTCAAATTACTGGGTTATCTTATCTGGGCTACACTTCACCTACTGGCTCTCATTTGAAAGCCACAAGTCGTTTAAAGCTGCCGAGGACTCAGCAAATGCAATAAATGGACAGACTTTGGTAACTGTAAAGAATCAGATGTAAACAGCCTCTGGTCCTCCTGCCTTGCAACATGACTCTCCTCTAGTTTCCTGATGGATACAGGAGACTAAATGATGCTCATTTTGATTTTTCCTATTAGCCACGCCTGTCTGGGCCCACCTCCATCACTATCTGGCTCTGTGAGCCTGGGAAGGTTTCTTAATTTATGTAAGCCTCAGTTTTGTCATCTATAGAGTGGGGTTAACAATTGTAACTATATCCTGGGGTTATGCTGATTAATAATCCATGTAAAGCCATTATGAGACATTGTCTGGCATCTACTCAGTAACTCTTATCTATTTTATGGTAGTAGTCGTAGCAGTAAAGGTAGCAACTGTATTTTGTTGCTATACTCATTTTTATTATATCAGGTTAAAATTTTCAGACCCAGACGAGAACTTGAAAGGAACAAAATGAGGAAGAAAGACATCTCCTTTTGGTGGGCACCTATTCTGGCCCACGCCCTTGCAAAAAGTCCCTTATCTGACCCTTCGTCAATCCTGCAGGCTTACAATTACCTAGCTTTTAGAGGTAAATTCTGGCTGAGAGAGTTTCAGTAATGCCTCCTAACATTACTTGGTCTGTAACCACAGAGGTAGGATCTAAACGCTATCATCTGATACATGAGCCTCAAGTCTGTGATGTTACCATTGCCTTCAGAAGTTACTTGAGGCTCCAACAAATTGGTGGACCTGTCCCCAAAGCCCAGTCTGCGGCCCTTACTAGTTCTGAGGAGTCAGTGTGGAGCTTTCTCAGAGTTTCTTTATGACTTTGCACCATGTTTTGACAGGCCTACAAGGGAGTCCAGAGCTGGGGCACGAACACCGACCCGCATCTGAGGATGCTTAGGACTCCAGGCCTGTCTCTACTATTTACCAGCCCGCCCTTGGGTAAAGAGCTTAAGGCAGATCTTGTTTTCTCCACATGACACAGGACAGTCGATACCAGGTAACCTTCAAATTCCTTTCTTGGGCTTCCTTCTCAGAATCCATGAACTCTACAGAGCAGCCACATAGGGTCCCACAAGGAAGCCCCTCCTGGCCCCCAGCCAAATCCAGACAGTGACTTCCCAGGTCCCCGGCTACTCTGTTAGCTTTCCTTCAGCCTCACTAAACTCGAAATGGACCTCTCAGCTCCTAAATCATGTCCATACGTTGACTATTTACTAGAGCTACAGTAATACTTTTCACCAGAAGATCTGAATAGATGATCTCTCTAAGCAGTTACAGGGCAGATTATGACTGCAAGACCGAATACCAGAGCAATCTAGTTAAAGGTTTTGTGACAATAGCTACATTTGCTTCCTAGGGCTGTTTCCTACTATTGACTACTGTAGTTTCCTAGGGTAGCAAAGTACCACAAGTCAGGGAGCTTACAACAGAACTTTATAGTCTTATGACCTTGAAGGCTAGAAGTCTAACATGAAGATGTCAGCAGAGCCATGCTCCCTCTGAAACCTGCAACGGAGACTCCCTCCTTGCCACTTCCTAACTTCTGGTCCTTGGAGGTCCTTGTCCTGCAGCTACAGAGTACCAATGTCTGCCTCGTCATCACATGGCGTTCTCTCCTGTGTCTGCGTCTCTGTGTCTCTCCTCTTATAAGGACACCAATTCTATTGGATAAAGGGCCCACCCTATTCTGGTGTGACCCCATCTTAACTCCTTACATCTACAAAGATCTTATTTCCAAATATACTCACATTCTGAGATACCCGAGGTTAGATCTTCAACATATCATCTGAACCCGTAACAGTGGCTAAATTGTACTTTGTCCGATCCATGTGTCAGCAATGGCTTCCCAACCCAATGGAATAGAGGGAAGGGGGTGGGGGTGGGGGCAATTTCAGAACCTAAAAAAGGAAAAAAAGTAAAAACCCTCATAAGAATTGAGCCACCTATCCCCAGCACAGCATGCAGAGATCACTTCTACACTTCTGGTCCTTGAATAGAGAAACGTACAATTGTTTCCTCTCCTGGGAAATATGAAAGTGAGCCAGCTCAAATAGGGCTCAGTCACTTTCCTGAGGCTGCTCCAGACTGGCCGACAGCCATCAAGTCGCTCCTTAAGGATTGAAATCCCCTTGTCGTGAACAAGGAAACTTCTGAAAAACACCTTGAATTTCCAGAGAGGAAATAGGTTGTAAAAGTATTTTTTCCTCCTTCATAATGAGAAGGGCACACAGGGGGCCACCCAGGGGGCTGGGGACCCATGTTTGTACTGAGAGGGGCACCAAGGGTCTGTGGCCAGCATGAGGTGAGGGGTGCCAGGGGAAGAAAGGCCTGCCTGGGAGAAGCCTGAGCCAGCAGGGACCCACCCACCTCCCCACCAACCGGTCTCCCCGTCAGGCCTGGGACACCCACATGGTGGGGAAACAGTCATGGGAAATGACAAACACAGAACACTTCTTGTTGACTTCCTCAAGTGAGAACTCCAACCGAGACTGGATTTAAATGGGAAAGGAAATGTTAACTATCTAGTCACATAATTATCGTGGAGACATCTGTAACTATTACAATTAGAACTCATATTATTGAACTTGTGTTGTCCCTGTAAGATATACTATACACGTAAACTCTTTGTCAGGCCAAAAATGTACATTTTATTTTAGTGCCTGCCACACACAGATTGGGGGTGCCTGAGTGGCTCAATCGGTTAAGTTTCTGACTTCAGCTCAGGTCATGATCTCACGGTTAGTGAGTTCGAGCCCTGTGTTGGGCTCTGTGCTGACAGCTCGGAGCCTGGAGCCTCCTTCAGATTCTGTGTCTCATTCTCTCTCTGTCTCTCCCCAACTTGTGCTCTGTCTCTCTCTGTCTCTCAAAAATAAATAAAGGTAAAAAAAAAAAAAAGGATTATACATACATTTGCAAAGCATGTACTGGAGGTTCTAACTAGTCAAATAAGGCAGGAAAAAGAAAAGCATCCATATTGGAAAAGGAATAAAACTGTCCATTCACAGAGGATAAGGTTGCCTCTATAGAAAATCTGATGCCATCTTCAAAAAACTATTAGAATAAGTGAGTTTAGCAAATTTGCAAAATACAAGATCAATATGCAAAGCTCAGTTGTATTTGTAAATATGAGCAACAATTAGAAATTGAAATTTTAAAAAGTACTATTAGTACCAACACTAAAAAATATGAACTACTTAGGATAAATCTGACAAATGATGTGTAAAACCTGTAACTGAAACCACACAATGTTGCTGAAAGAAATTAAAGAAAATCTAAATAGAGAGCTATTCCATGTTTTATAATTCAGAAGACTCAGTAGTAAAATGGTGATTCTCCTAAAGTTAAGGTATAGATTCAACATAATCCTAATAAAAATCCCAGCAAGCATTTTTGACAAGTATATTCTAAAATTCACGTGGAAAAGCAAAGGACCTAGAATAATAGCCAAAACAACTTTAAAAAAGAAATCAGAAAACTAATAAATACTATGTGATTTCAAGACTTACTATAAAGCTACAGTTATCAAAATAGTGTGGCATTGACATAAAAGGCAACAATTAGAGGCGCCTGGATGGCTCAGTTGGTTAAGCGTCCAACTTTGGCTCAGGTCATGATCTCAGGGTTTGTGGATTCGAGCCCTGCGTGGGGCTCTGTGCTGACAGCTCAGAGCCTGGAGCCTGCTTCGGATTCTATGTCTCCTTCTCTTTCTGCCCCTCCCTCACTCATGCTGTCTCTCAAAAATAAATAAGCATTAATTTTTTTTAATCAACAATTAATCAGTGGAAGACAATAGAAAGTTCAGAAATAAACTACACATATGTGGGAAAATGATCTTTGACAAAGTTGAAAAGCAGTGTAGAAACAATAGTCTTCTCAATAAATGGTGTTGGAACAATTGGATATAATATGCAAAACAAACAAAATCTTTGAGCCATACTTTGAAGTACCATATACAAATTATAACCTAACTCAAAGTGGATCATAGGACTGTATATAAAATCTAAAACTATAAAACTTCTAGATGAAAACAGAAGAAAGCCTCTGTGACCCTGAGTTAGACAACAATTTTTTGGACACTACACCAAAACACAATCCATAAAAGAACAAACTGATAGACTGTACTTTATCAAAATTATAAATTTTGCCAATTTTTAAAGTTTATTTTTAAGAGAGAGAGAGAAAAAGGGGGAAGAGGGGTAGAGAGAGAAGGAAAGAGAAAGAAATCTGCACTGTTAGCTCAGAGCTGGATGTGAGGCTTGAACTCATGAACCATGAGATCGTGACCTGAGCTGAAATCAAGAGTCAGATGCTTAACTGACTGAGCCACCCAGGCTCCCCCATTTTTATTAAAGTTTATTTATTTTCAAGAAAGAAAGTAAATTTTGCTCTTTTAAAAGACACTATTAAATGAAAGGACAAGTCACATACTGGGAGAACACATTTGCATATGATGTATTTAATAAAGGACTTATATCTAACATACAAAAAGAACTCTTAAAAATAATAGAAGATGGAGGTGCCTGGGTGGCCCAGTAGATTAAGCACCCAACTCGATTTCAGCTTAGGTCATGATCTCACAGTTCATAAGATTGAGCCCCACGCAGTCAGTGGGGAGCCTGCTTGGGATTCTCTCTCTCCCTCTCTTTCTGCCCCTCCCCCATTTTCATGAGAGTATGAGAATACTGTCTCAAAGTAAATAAATAAACCTTAAACTAAATAAATAAACTTAAAAAAATAACAAAAAAAAAAGATGGAGAGAGAAACAGACTTGTAGACACTTCACCAAAGAAAATATGTGAATGGTAAATAAACACAAGAAAAGATGCTCAACATCACTAGTCATTAGGGAATTGCAAATTTAATGCGCAATGAGATATCTCTAAACCTATGATAGATAAAATTTAAAAGACTATCTCAAGTGTAGGTGAGGATAACGCTCATACACTGGTAGTAGGAATGTAAAATGGTACCACCACTTTGGAGAACAATCTGGTAGTTTCTCTGACACTTCAGTATAAACCTACCATATGATGAGCTAGTCAATCTACACACAAGATAGCCTCAACCTACTTTTTAAAACATGCCAACATGCTACACACACACACACACACACACACACACACACAACACTCACAAATTGTGAACCTAATATAAGGTATGGACTCGCTTATAGTTAACAATAATGTATCATAGTGATTTAGAAAAATAAGGATCTTTCCCCTAAAATTCCTCTTGTGGGGGTGAGGATTCCAGTACACCCTACAGTACAGATATGCGGTTCTCTTAATCCTCCAACAGCCTTTCTACCCCTAGGACTTACTTGTGTCTTGAGGCATTTGGAGGGCCGCATTTTCCTGAAGCAGCCAAACCACCTGATGTGGGAAGAGGGAAGACTCCAGGCATTTGCTCCTGAGAGAACTGCAAGTTCTGTGAGTGCAGAGGGTTTGCTCACTGAGGATCACCTGTGTTCTGGCAAGTCAGACCCAGGGTGAAATGTGGAGGTTGAGTCTCTGGTCCACCAGAGTCTTGAATCTTCAGGAGTAGCCCACCAGCTCTCTTTCTGCCCCCCTTACTCTGGCTCTTCCCTTCAGCAGGCTTGCTTCCCAGCTTTATCAAGAATGGGGCTCCTTTCGTGCTCTGCCCCTCCTCGTCTCCCTGACACTCCTCCTTTCTCCTCTTACACAAAGCCCCATTCATTTCTGCCGCAAAGGGCTCCATCCAAGTCCAGCTTTGATCTCACTTTCCTAGAGAATTCAGACTAGGAACTTTGGAAATCTTTAAGTCAAATCCTTCACTTTACAAATGAGGTAACAGACTCCACGAGGTAAGGTGACTTTCTCAGGGCCACATAGCTAATAGTTCGTTTTACCTCCACCTTCACACGGCAGGCAATTGGATAACCTAATGGCTACCATGACCATATGGCCAAGATTTTCTGTCCCAATTTCAAATGTTCTGTACTAGGCCACATTAGCAATTTCGCTCTCCAAAAAGCATTGCAACTTCTATTGCAGATGTGTTAACTGGGGGGGGGGGGGGGGGGGGGGGTTATGGAAGCAATACATTTATTTCCATTACTGAATCTCACTTTTTCAATTCTAAAGCACTTTTACCTTTTTGGGATAATGGACCCCCTTTAGAAAACCAGTGAAAACTATGGGCCCTCTCCACACAAAAACATTTATACAGAAACATAAAATTTTGTTCCAGCAATTTAAATATGCAGTATATGACCATGAAAACCCTTGATCAGATAGCACAAATATTAGCATGTCTGCTATGTGGTCATGGAATACGTTCAAATGGCTCTTAAATCATAACAAAAATTCGCAAATATTTGTATAGCACAACAGCTTACAGAGCACATTTAATCCTCATAACAACCCTGTAAGGTAGGTATTAATATCCCAATTTTACCTATGAGGAAACCGCAACCCAAAGAAATCTGGAGATTTGCCAGAGTTCACATGGATAATAATGGCAGTGCCAGCACTAGAATACAGGCTTTTTGTTCCTTGTTCAAAACATCTTCACATCTAATATTTTCAGTTTTGAAATTGGGGTCCTTCCTGGCTACCCAAGGGGAATTCAATGGCAAGCCCTTTCAACAAGGTTTTTATTTTTTAATTTTTGTAAATGTTTTATTTATTTTTGAGAGAGAGAGAGTGTGTGTGAGCAGGGGAGGGGCAGAGAGAGAGGGAGACACAGAATCCGAAGCAGGCTCCAGGCTCCAAGCTGTCGGCACAGAGCCTGATGTGGGGCTTGAATCCATGAACAGTGAGATCATGACCTGAAGTCGGATGCTTAACCCACTCAGCCACCCAGGTGCCCCTCAACAAGGGTTTTTAAAAAGTAAACAAGCATGAGGGGACCATGAGAGACTACAGATTGTAGCCCATCACACATTATTCCCAGGCAAGGATACCATAAAGTATGCCGTTAGAAGTACAGGCCTTTGGGTACAGAAACTAACCACCATTTAAAGGAAAACAAAACAAACCCAGATGCCAGAAGTGGTAAAACACACAGGTTTTGGGGGTTTTGTTTAGTTTTGTTTGTTTTTTCAATGTAGTCAATTGGCCTTTTTCGCAAAGAACAGCTGAAAGTCAGTTGGAAGAAGAGCCAAAATCATCTGAGAAAACGCAATACACATACCAAAAGGGAAATATGAGAGCCAGAAAACAAACTTCCAAACTTTATAAAAGATTAAGACGCTGGGAAATTTGCTCAATAGCCATAGAGAAATACCTCCTATGGGGGAAGCAGGGTGAGAACCCCTAAGCAATCCATAAGCTAGAAATTTCAGAACCTCCGCAAAGTTTCAGGCCATATTCCTGATGATGCAGAACTCCTTTCTTGGCCATCTGCTCAAAGCAAAGATGGGGAAGCTATTGACTTGCCCTTGTTGCTAAGGCTGTAGAGCTGAGCTAGATCAGTGGCAATCAAATGCTGTCCAAGGACTGTGGCAATCTTGTGAAAGCTTTCAATGGCCCATGTCAAACTGAGAAAAATATGGCACTGTGGTTTAGTAAAGATATCTACCCAACTTAAAGCACTGGCCGTCATTACGGGACCTTAGTACCCCAAACACTCTTCAAAACATCTGGCCAAATGACAGCACTAAGAGTCAATGCCCTTCACCTGGCTTTGTGTCTATGGGTTGGAGTATCTATCCAGATGCTGCCTTAATTCCAGGTTCTTTCAGGCTGTGGCCAGGCAACCTTAAGTCCCTCCTCCAATTAGCTTTAACAGCAGTGAATACTTTCAAAATAAACCATGTAGGAAAGGTCTCCCAGGTCCAGGTAGGACCTACCAATCTGGTGACATCCCCAAACTCTGGAAACTCACAGCTACTCTTCAATGCCTGATTTGCAAAGCAAACCTAGATTTACAACAAACACGACTCCCTCAGGAGACCTACATTCTGGGAACTCTCTGTACCTTGCACCTGTTAAGAATATGAAAGTTTTTAAATCCCTGCACAAAAGCACTTCCCCCCACAGAGGTTCTCTCATCAAAGGGTGAAAACCTAGGAGCTTTTGTTCTGTTTCTCCCCCAGCCTCAGCAGAGGCCCTTAACCTGCCCTTAAACGTCAAAGATTCTCCAATCAGAGCATTATTTGCTCTCTGGTCCTTGGGCTTCCTGGACATCCGGGACCTAAAAACAGGACACCAAAATGTTTTTCTTCAGTTTTGCCACTGTTATTTTGGGATAAGGGTGTTTCTTCTTTCTTCCTCGTTTTGTATTTTTCAGATCTCTCAACTTCCTTGCTCTCCCTTGTGCACATAGCGTGATGACCAAGGAAGGACTCAAGGTGAATTGCAGCCGGACAACTCACAGCAGCACACAGGTACTTCAGCGAGGGGAGAGCTGATAACATTACCCCTGCCACTGTGCCTCTGAGTGTGGCACGGGGGACACAGGAAGCATGGTATCCCTGATTCACTTCAGACTCCCATTCGGCCCCTCTTACCACCACCCCAGCTACCATCCAAAGAGAAGCCACAAGGACAGTATGAATCCTCTGTATATGTGTGTCGCCTGGTCCTCCACCCTCAGCCCTGTAGCAATTACAAAGGTAACTTCAGAACCCACTCTAGGGGTCTCTTGTTTTCTTAGCCCCCTCCTTACATACACAGAAAAGGCAGTCCTCAGAAGGCCACTTCTCACCCCCACGCCCTACAGTCAGCCATGACATTATCTCCCCACTACGTATGAGCTCTTCTGGAGCCAGGAATGAGTCTTTCTCATCTTCTATCCTCAGTACCTAGCTAGAACTTGGCATGCAGTAGACACTCCGTGTTTTTAGGAAGGAAAGGAGGGAAGAAAGAAGGAAACACACAGAGGGAAGGAGGTTTTGCTTCTGGTTTTCTTGCTTCTGCCACAGCCTTCTCTTTCTTCTAAGTTTGTGCCCTTTCCTCAATGTTAACTTATCTTTCACAGAGTTTCTGCCTAAGTAGAAAGCTAAGAAGAAGAGGATCCTGTGCCTATCCAAAAAGGCAAGGCCCACAGGTCCAGTAAATAGAAGTAATTAATTCCCTTTCCCTCTTGCCTTATCCCGAGGGACGAGAAATTTCTCTTCGTGTGTTTTCTAACCTATTCTCTGGCTCCTTCAAAGTCACCCCAAAAGTTCTTCCAGTTACCATCAACAGAGGAACTGACACTTTCAACAGTGTGCATCCTCGTGCGACATGGGAACAACCAGCCTTTTGTCTTTCAGCACTCTGCTCCAAAGAGGCAGCACCGGGTCCTCTTTTCAAGAGAGAGCAAAGGCCCCAACCAGCACCCAGAAGCTGGGGAAGAAAGCTTGCTCCACCCCACCACCAGTTCTTCAAGTTCCTGCCCCATTTTCCCGTCTCCGGCAGGGCTGATACCTCAGCAAGCTCCCTCTTGCCAGCTCTAATTTGGGTTTCAGAGGCTTTTGGCCTCATCAGATGATCTCACAGTTGGAGGAAGGGACAGAACTTAGGATACTTAGGAATTCAACTGCAGGTTCCCACCAGAATCCAGCACTCTTTACCACCCAGCCCAGCACCACAGAAGGCAGGTTTTCAGTGTGGAACAAACAGCTCATGCTAACTTCAGGCACTTCAGTGATGATAACACGGAGGGAAGAGCTAAGAGACGAAAGAAGCAAATCACCAAACAAGACTTTTCCATTTTAGAACATGGACGTACAACTGATCATACATCCAGTATCCTTCCGATTAGGGAGAACATCTAAGCAGACCATGGAGATGCCATTTACAGTGACTACCTGCTTAACAATGAATATCACATAACACCCTCCACCCAGGACTCCAGCAACTCTAATACCCCTCTCCAGCCAGACCTTGCATACCGAAGGGTATTCAGTCTCAAGATTGGATCCCAATTCTTAACAGCCCTTAAAATTACATCTGGACTGCTTTTTAGTTACCTTCAATATCATCTCTATTTTCCAGGCCCCTTACAGAGACAGGGTGCTAATTGAGGAGAAAGGAAGAAGTGATTTTCTTCTGAGTCCACATGTGTCCCTGAGATCAGAAGTGACTATCCAATGATGTCACGCCCTCTTTTCCTCTGGGTCGCTGAGGACTGCGGTAAGTCTTCTCTAGTTACCACTACTATGAATGTGAACATTCACATATAGGTTTAGCCTATTTTAAAGTAGGGTTTAAGAGTTCCCCCACCTTTCTTACCACCCCAGTTGGTATCTATTTCATTACAGAGGTTTTGGCTTCAAGAAACAACCCCCCCCCCCATCCCACAATGCCCAGCAACTCTGGGGAGCCCACATCTAGATTCAACCTAATATCTCAGGGTTCCAGATCAGGACCACCAAAAATATTTGCCGCATTAACAGACAAATATTGGAGCCTTATGCAGCTCACACACCCTACTTAACCTTACCAGTCAGAATGTCTGCATTAGGGAGGGAACTCACTTAGGGCAATAATCCTTTGTTTAATCCCTTGAACCTAACAGCACACCTAACTATTAAGTGACTTCTCCAATGACATCAAAATGATTTAAAAGTAATTTTGTTAATTAGTTTTCCCCCTATCTAGTGAGAAGCGGTGGGCAGTGAGGGGTACGTGGTTTTACCATAAGAGATGAATGAGAGGGTTTTGATAGGGAAAAGAAAGGAACAGAAGGAAAACAGGTTATGTCCTGGATGGTAGTAACCCCTAGGCTTCTCTGGTGGTGACAGGAATCTGTGAGCTGGGTGGAGAGGCTGAGTCAGTGACTTGGCTGCAGGCTTTACTAAAACGACTACTAGGGTCTCACAGATACCACTCACAAGAGCAGGAAACATGTCTGCTTCCCTCTTGCAGAGAAGCTGGCTAAAAATCCTCAGCCTGACCTAAAGAGGAGTTATCTGCCTAGTTGGCAGCTCGAACTCAGTATTTATGGGTGTAACTACAAATGTCACCCAATTTAACATCCATTCTGTAATCCACCCCCCTCCCATGACAGGGTTTGAAAGTTACCCGTGGTCCCTCCAAAGGCCACCACATAGGTCAGTTGCATTATTTAAGAAGGCTTGCGCCGCTCTGACCTAGTCACCCCGGAGAGAGAAATTTTTCCCCTAAGGCCACTGTCACCACAAGAATATATGGTTCAAGGTCTTGGCAACAGTTCAGGTTTGGGGCTCTGCAACTCTGCTGAGCCTCCCCATGGGCCTGCAGGAGCAACACGTGATCCTTGAGCAGCGAACCCAACTCAACGGCAGGAAGCGAGGAGGAGAGTGGCCAACGCCTTCCAACGGCAGCCAGGGGGCCTCAGGGCGCTGGGGTCTCCAGGGTGACTGGGGCAGGGACTAGCCAGTGAGGACAGGGTTTCTGGGGCTTCCTCGCAGGAGCCTGGCCAATGGCAGAGCTGGTGTGCCGCTGGCGCGAGCGGCCACGCCCCTCGGCAGCCCCGCCCCCGTGCGCTAGTCCAGCCTTCAGCGCACAGACCTCACCTCCCTGCGCGTTGGCTGGGCTGCAGACGTTGGGGGTACACCGTGGAAGCTCGCTGGTGCCAGTCCTGGGCTCTGTCCCACCTGCTGTGTCGGTCAGCGGCGGCTTCCTCCCCGTTTCCCCCGAGGCCACACGGGCCGGCCCCACGCGGGCCCGCTGGATGCTCGGAGGTTCGCTCCGAACTGGACCCAGGGACGCGCCGCCTGCTATGGCCCTCTCCCCCCCTTCTCTGGCCCTTCTAGCCCCGTTTCCTTCGTCCGAATTGGTTGGACACTCAAATACTTTTCTGGATCATGAGGGCGGAGCAGGCACCCGTTTCCCACCTCTCATTACACCCTGGAAATGGAGTGATCCTGCCCTTTACCTCTTCTTTCGGCTCAGAGGCTCTCCTACCATGCCTCCGGTTTCCAGCCACACCTCTGACCTACCCTGAGGATAAAGAGGCCATCCTCCCAGCAACCTTGCTGTGTCCTTCTTGTCTGGAAGCATTGGAGGCATCTGATCTCCTCTCACTCCCGTATTTCTGGCCCCTCGGGTCTTTCTGGCACTTTCTATGCTGTCCTTTTATCGCCTTCTCCCAGGTCTCACCGTATATCTGTTACCTCATTCTTCCTTAAGGTTCAAAGGGCTTGTGCTCACGGATGGCAATACTCACCGCTTATATTGTTGTTTTCTGATTTATTAAACTCGTGTGTTTCATACATACCATTTTTTAAAAGCGCTGTTTCTTGAGCGTTTACTCATTGATGACAGCTTTAATTGTATTTGAAATACAGTAACAAAGGATAGTTGAGACTTTTGAGCAATTCAATGGACTTTTGAGCAATTCAAACTGTAATAACTTTTTTTTAAGTTTTATTTATTTTTGACAGAGAATACAAGCAATGGAGGGGCAGAGAGAGAAAGAGAGAGAGGGAGGGAGGGAGACACAGAATCTGAAACAGGCTCCAGGCTCTATGCTGTCAGCACACAGCCTGATGTAGGGCTCCAACTCAAACTGTGAGATCATGACCTGAGCCAAAGTCAGATGCTTAACCGACTGAGCCATCTAAGTGCCCGAAAACTGTAATGACTTCATAACCACCCCTGCTCCCTGAACAATTAAGCTGTTTCTTACACTTATTTTTTCCTGGGGTAAAGAGAGAGAGATGTCAAAGTGGAGCCAGTGGTTATTTGTGAGCAATGAGATGTTTTCCATTGTCCTTTTTATTAACTGTATTTTCTACCATGCATATATATTTTAAAAGATCTTTTCAGTTTAAAGAGGATCAGAGACATGAAGAGACTGTGGGATCCAGGAACAACAAACTAAGCCCTTTGACAATCTGATCAAAGGACTGTCTACTATCTGGGGGAACCTTTCCTAATACTTGAAGGCCTTTCCCACTGTGGGGTTCTAACAGAAAGGAGAAGAGGCTTAGGGCAGGGTGCAGGAAGCTGGTATATCAAAGGTTAGTGGGCATTCTGACCATGTTTTTTTTTTTTTTTTTTTTTTTTAATTTTTGTTTCTTTTTGAGAGAGAGAGAGACAGAGCTCGAGCAGGGGAGGAGCAGAGAGAGAGGGAGACACAGAATCCGAAACAGGCTCCGATCTGTCAGCACAGAGCCCGACGAGGGGCTCGAATTCACAAACTGTGAGGTCATGACCTGGGCCGAAGTCAGACGCTTAACCGACTGAGCCACCCAGGCGCCCCAATTCTGACCATGTTTGGAGGGCCGAGGAACCTGGATGATTCATTGTAACTTCCCAAGGGAGGGACCAGCCAACCCACCTAACACACGTGTGTGTGTGTGTGTGTGTGTGTGCACGCAAGAAAAGCAAGTATAGAAGTGAACTGGGCACAGATTGCCCTGTCATATTTTATTTGTTCAATCTTTGGTTTGCTTCCCCATTCATTGGTGAGTGTAAGGCCAGATTCCAAATGAAGGCTACCAAAATATTCAGAACAACTTGGGAGAGTCTAAGAGGTTGTTAAGACTTGAGCTTTGATATCAGACGAGATGAGTTTTCATCTAAGCTCACCCACTTGCTAGGTATGAAACCTTGGGCAAGCTATCGAAACACAGAGGTCCTCTGATTTTTCACCTCTAAATGAGTGATGACGATACTTGTAAGGATTTTACTATATATCATGGTGCCTGTCAAGCAGTCAGTGCTCTGTGAATAACGGTTGGTAGCCCTCTTTCTGCTTTCCCATCATTATCTAACCCAGGAGCCCAAGGCCTTTAGCATGTGCCTTATTGTCATCTGTATTCCCATCTCTTTGCAGGCACTCTCTGTATGAGAGAGTGGAGCTAAGATGTTTTCCTGTTCAAAGCTGTCTTTGCAGACCCCGAGAAAGGGTGCCTCCTGACCCTCACAGTCCCTTCAGGTGTGCCAGAGTCCAGGGCCCTGGGTTTCTGGAGGAATCTGACCACAGTTGGGGGGGTCCACCTTCCCCCAGGGCATTCAGGCTCTGACCCAACCTCCCAATGCAGCTGAGGGCCAAGGGTGAAAGGACCCGCCTTATTCCAACCTAAGGCTGACCTGACTGTCCTGAGCCCCTTCTGCGTTCCAAGAGGAGACACTTCAGTTGCTGGACCTGGGATACTGTCCTCTCCTGCCCATTCAAAACTGTACCTCCTCCGTAGCAGGAAGGCCCCTGCTGTGGGCCCCATCTGTCCTGGACATCTGCCTAAAGTCCTGTCTCTGCAGCAGGGCCCCTCCATCCACCCTCCCAGACCACTCCATCCTCCACTATCTCCCCTTTCCCAAGGGGTGACCCAAGGGGTGCTCTTCCCCCTCCTGCTTTCACCCTTCTCCCTGTAAGTGCCTGGGACCAGAGTGCTCCTCCTTCCCAATGCCCCTAACCAGCTTTCGTGTTGGGGAACTTCTGTACCTGCAGAGAGAGAATGGCCAGGCAGAATGGCCTCATGGTGCAGTGACACCCCCTGAACTTCCCTTCAGCACACTTCCCTCTTCCTTCATCCTCCTCCCCAGTGGCCCTGGCAGCCTTCATCTCCTCATTCCCAAATCAGTCCCATCTGGCCTTATTTATTCTAAAGGACTCGTGCCTTAAGGCCGAAAGAGGCACCTTCAGCTTTAAAAGTAGGGTTTTGGGGGGAGTCTGGGTGGCTCAGTAGGTTGAGCGTCCCAACTTCGGCTCAGGTCATGACCTCGCTGTTCGTGAATTTGAGCCCCGCATCCGGCTCTGTGCTGACAACTCAGGGCCCGGAGTCTGCTTAGGATTCTATGTCTCCCTCTCTCTGCCCCCTCCCCCACTCACACTCTGTCTCTCTCAAAAATAAATAAAACATTAAAAATAATAAAAAACAATTAAAAGTAGGGTTTGGGGTATCACTCACTGGGAACAGTCAGATCTAGTCTGTCTGTGGAGACAGGGACTTGATGGGGCCCCTAGAGTCCCACTCTGCTTGCTGGCCCCCCAGCCAGGTGTGCCTGAATAGCTGGGCCTGGTGATCTCTTCATGACAACATGTGTGGAATATGAGGGGCGACTGGAAGAAAATTTATATTTTGTTGTTGTTGTTCACCAGTAAAGAAACATACATTTGATCATGAGTGTTGGGTAACTGGCAGGTAATGACAGCAGAACGGAAAAACACAGAATTTCTAAATTAATAAGGGGAAAAGGAAGAATACATGGAAAAGAAGGAAACACACACACAAAAATATACAATTAAATAAATGGTAAACATACAGTAGTATGAAAGGAATAAAAGGAAGTATAATAGTATAATTATCAGAAGATGTTAATGGGCTGAATTTTCCTGTATTAAAAGACACTATGTGATGGGGTTTAAAAGAAAAACCTATTATATGCTGTTAAATGAGAAACATACTTGAGGGGCACCTGGGCGGCTCAGTCGGGATTAAGTATCTGACTTTAGCTCAGGTCATGATCTCACGGTTTGTGAGTTTGAGCCCCGAGTCGGGCTCTATGCTGACAGCTCAGAGCCTGGAACCTGCTTCAGATTCTGTGTCTCCCTCTTTCTCTGCCCCTCCGCCGCCTCAAAAATAAATAAACGTTAAGAAAAAAGTAAAAAAAAAAAAAAAAAAAAAGAAACATACTTGAAACAAAAATGCTTCAAAAACCTAGAAAATAAAGAAACAGACAAATGCAAATATATATACAAGAGAGCAGAAATAACAATATCACGATGCGCTAGGTTGAGTTAATTGTCAAAAATATGTTTACACCTAACAATCCAGCAGCTAAGTATATCAAGCAAAAACTATTAGACATACAGGGAGAACTTGATTTTTAAAACAAAATTATGGTGGGGGAGGTAAAAATACCTCCTCATGGAGTATTATGTTAAGTGAAATAAGTTAGAGAAAGACAGATACCATATGTTTTCACTAATATGTGGATCTTGAGTAACTTAACAGAAGACCATGGGGGAAGGGAAGGGGAAAAAAATAGTTACAAACAGAGAGGGAGGGAGGCAAACCATAAGAGACTCTTAAATACGGAGAACAAACTGGGGGGTGGGGGAGAGGGGAAAGTGGGTGATGGGCATTGAGGAGAGCACCTGTTGGAATGAACACTGGGTGTTTGACAATTTGACAATAAATTATGATAAATAAATAAGTAAATAAATAAATAAAAACCTCCTCATGTATCCCTTTTTTTCTTGCTCCAAAATTGGATATGATGATCCTGGAATTCAGGGGATAGAGTAAATGTCTAAAATAGCTCAGAAAAGTGCTCATTCCCGCAGCAGATGTAGTAAAATCGGGATGACACCTGGGCGTTAGAGATTGGCATGGCCCCTGGGTGTGGGTGGCATGCAAATTCATGAAGCATTCCATATTTTAAAAAAAGAAGAAAGAAAACTAAATAAAATAAAATAGCTAAGACAAATCAGGTACAGGAAGACTATTGAGGGACTGACGTCATGCGACGTGGCCTAAGTTCCTCAAGAAAGCTGAGAGCAAAGTCTTGGAGCACAGAAGTGTCCACGGGCACCTCAGCCGGGTGCTGCCATGCCGGAGCAGAGGGGGCACTTGCGAGCCCTCAGCTGCTGGAGCAGGGTCTGGGGTCGGCGGCAGGAGGCTGCCTCTGCTGAGAGGCGTCCAGAGCAGAATGGGTCCAGCCAGAGGCACTGGTTGGTGGGGAAGCCAGCATTAGAAACTTTGGTATACCACGGCTCACATCCCCTCTCTAGGGACAGGGAGCATCTGGAGATGAAAAGAAGTGAATTGACTGGACAATGTTCAAATACTCACCTCATAAACAGAGACTACAGGCAGGGTACTGGGATGTCACTTCTGCCAGGCAGTGAGGTAGTTTTTCTTCAGCAACAGCGGCTAGGGAAGATATTTTCCTTTAGGAGACTATACAAGCATTCATGGTTTAGATTTAAAGGTGTTGAAACTGATTGGGCCCTCCCTGAACCCAACTCATGGCCCAAACACAATTTCTCAGATGCATCCAGAAAAAAGAGTGGTGTCTGTCATCTAGGACCCATATCCCATCCCTAACCTGTACTCCTATTAAATTGTGTGTGTGTGTGTGTGTGTGTGTGTGCGCGCGCGTGTATAGATATATACGAATGAAACCTGTCTATGTAAAAGAACTATCTATACATGCATGTAGATAGTGTGTATGTATGTACACACATCCATATACACACACAACACGTACACATACACATATGAACGAAGTGTTTCAACAAATGTTTCTCAGGGCACTGGGCAAGGGATGAAAAGAATGCAACGTGGTGCTTGCCTTGGAGGAAGGCACACTGTCGTTAGGGACAGTGGACGCGGTCACTCATCTGTGATTGGTTTCATCCAGGTTTCCTTCCTATGTGTTGGAGCCACTAACACAGTTATTGGAAGGACTCCATAAGGGGCACCTGGGTGGTTCAGTCAGTTAAGCGTCCGACTTTGACTCAGGTCATGATCTCACAGTTTAGGCGTTAAAGCCCTATGTCCAGCTCTGTGCTGACAGCTCGGAGCCTGGAGCCTGCTTCAGATTCTGTGTCTCCTTCTCCCTCTGCCCCTCCCCTGCTCATGCTCTGTCTCTCTGTCTCTCTGTCTCTCTGTCTCTGTCTCTCTCAGAAATAAATAAATGTGAAAAAAATTTTAATTAAAAAAATTTTTTAAAAAAGGATGGACTCCACAAAATCTCTACCTAACGTCACTTTCTTTCATGATTAATTATAAAAATAAAGGTTGACATGAGAAGCCCCAGAAGAACCCCCCACCTCCCCCCTGCCCAGGGGATCAAAGTCTCCTGAGCCTGTGTGGAGGAAACAGATAGTACTTGGACTTGTAGAATCCCCAAATTAGGCAAAAATGAGCCAGCGTCTCAGACGATGGTATGGGGAGAGAATAGCTGGGAAGGAACGATACCAGAAGCCGTTTGCTGTAATGTGTTGAAAGGAAGTAAGTCTGGGAGTAAATATTTGCTTTCCAAGATCTAAGTCTATGGGGAAAGGTAAAAGCAAACAGGCAAAATGAAGTCGATGTGATTGTTGCTCCAGCTGTAGAAATACAGGATGGAAACAGTCATTAAGAGAGATGCCTCAGCCAGGAAGGCATTCTGGAGGAAGCAGTGTCTGAGGCCTAAAGGAATGGGAGTTGGGGGAGTACTGGGTTCGGGGTGATAAAGTCTCCAGCAGCAGGAATGACCTGCAGAGGGCAGAGCATATTCAGGGAAACAATTAAGTTCCTTATGGCTGCAGCACCATGTTGGAGGGCACAAGTGGCCAGAGTTGGCACTGGAGACAGACGCAAAGGCCTTGAAACCATGTTAAAAGACAACAGATTTTATCCTGGGGTAGGGAGCCTCTGCTCCCCTCTTGTGGCCAGCCTGAAAGAAAAAAAACAAAAGGCAATAAAAAGACACAGATAGGGACACCTGGGGGGCTCAGTCAGTTGAGCGTCCTACTTCCGCTCAGGTCATGATCTCGCAGTTTGTGAGCTCAAGCCCCGTGTCGGGCTTGCTGCTGTCAGTCTGTCAGCCCAGAGTCTGCTTCAGATCCTTTGTCCCCTTCTGTCTCTGCCCCTTCTCATTCACACACACACACACACACACACACACACACACACACACACACAAACACACTGCTCTCTCTCTCTCTCTAAAGATAAATAAAACATTAAAAAAAAAAAAAAAAACAACAGACACAGATACACCTTCAGCTAGATACAGAAAGAGTAAACTGAGAACAAAATATTCCAGAGACAGATCTGTAGCAGAAGGCAAACAAGGCAGAGAGAAACAAATAGATACAGCAGTAAAAAGGTGCAAAGGACGATGGATGGCGTGGGAGGACCAACAGGCCAGGAGCTTGGTAGCAGAGAAGGAGCAATGAAAAAGCAAGGCGAACAAGGTCAGGGACAGTGGAGAGGCCGAAGAAGCCAGAGACAGGGGCACACTCAGGCCCTGCTGGCCACACAGGGGCTCTGACCTGGGCTGCTGGCTCTCTTGCCACAGCAGACTCTGCTTCAGTTCCCAGCTCCAGACAAGGGGAGAAAGATATCTGTGTGCAAGGCTTCAAGTTTCAGGAGGGAGTAGCAGAACAAAGGCCAAGTTAGAAGGGATTGACGAACCTGGGCCAGGGATGGAAAAGTGAAAGAAACTTTTGTTCCAGGATGATGAGGGGACCCAGAGCGGTCTCCAGCAGCTAAACTCCTACAGTGTGCGAAAAACTGAAAGGAAGATAAAGTGATGGGAAGTAAGTCTCGTGAGAGAAATTCCCAGTCACCAGGGAGAGGGCCAGGGGTTAGAGCAGTCAGAAGGGGGACTTGCAGCAATCAAGTCTTGCTATTATACCAGCGGTATGACATTGGGATGAGCTACTTAAAATCCGTTTCTCAGTTTCCTTAACTGTAAAATGGGAATGAAATCATAAATAGTACTGACCTCATGGGGATCCTGGGTAGGTGAAGTGAGTTCAAAATACATAGAATGCTTCATCACGTTAGGGGTTATACTGCTGTGGCTGTTAGCTGTTATTATTCCTCTACTGGAGCCTCATCTCTCCCTCTCATAGTGCCAGAACCCTTATGTGACACTTTCAAAGACACCATCAGGGCTTTTCTGGTCTATTGGATGGAAGAGGTGTGGAAATACGCAGAGAGGGGTGTCAGTCTGGGTTTAGGGGGTACTAGTACTGGGCATTTAGAAGACAGAGATGACCTACTCCCTGTTTGGAAGCCCACCGTGCTCATTGGACCCTGGCTTTGCTTCTCTTAGACAGGGTGTCCCCTGCTTAAAGGGATCACTTCTAGCACTCACTTGGATCTTGTTCTCAGGGTTGACCCAATGGCCAGCTATTCAATAGAGAAATCCATTTGGGGTCCTTACCCCTTGAAGCTGCCTCTCCCTCTCAGGTGCCCAGTGCATCTTGTTTTTTTCTCTTCCTTTCAAATGGCAGCACCCTCCCTCACTTATCTTTTCTGAAAGGATCTGCTCACTCTCAGTAGGAGTATGAAATAGTCTAACGAAGCTGGACATCTTCTGGGGATTTTCATTGTAGTAGGACTCAGTCCCTTGAATAGAGTCGTAAAGCTGGCTGAAATCTTGGCTGTATGGAAGAAAGTTCTGGCAGAGCAAAACTCTTGAAGGTGAGAAGGCCTTAACACTACTCCACGTGTGTCGCCTTAAAGAACATATTCCTCTTTTGGTGTGGCTTGTGAAAATATTCCAGGAATAAATTTGAAAATGCGTGAAAAGTATTGCCAGCAGGCCAACAAAGTGTGGCTGGTAGGGCTAGTGCTTGGCTAAATGGCCTTTTCAGATTCTTGCTCTTTGAAGAGCCCTACCATTGCCTCAGAGTGTACCCAAGAAGTCACAGAGGGCCTAAGAATTATAGTTGGTGGGCTGATGTAGATTCGCTCTCCAACTGCCACTCCATGTAGGAGGTGTTAGGAAACTTTTTGAAGGAGTTTGGAATGAAACTGCTGCTGGAGACTCTCATCATGAGTAGCTCCTCTCCAACCATAGAACTGAAAGATTAACCCTGAGCTGTTCAGCTTGGAAGGGAACTGCAGCTATGTATAAACTAGGGGGCTCGTGGGAGCTGAAGGCAGGAAGGGATGGTGGTAGCCTCCACCCGCAGGAGAGCCTTAGGAGCAGCTCTGTCTGTGAGCTCCTTGGCATTGATGCTATGTGTCATAAGTTTGACCCAGTTCAGTGCTAGGATGTGGTAGATACTCTCTAAATGTTTGCTGAATGAATGAATGAAAGGAGGTGGCTGAGGAAAGCATATGCTGATAGGACCCTCTAGAAGCTTCCCTGACTATAAAAATAATCAGCTTCTCCCTGAATCCTTAGCACTGAAGACAATGCTATGAGCTGCTGTCTGCAACTTCTGAATAGCTCATAGAAGAAGTCTATGGCCCTTTCCAGGGAGCCCTGTAACCTCTGTGCAGAAGCTTTGGAAACTTGGACACGTCTGATAGTTCCTACAAAGAATTCCTTGAAATCTTAATATAAAATCCCAAAACTTCTAAAAGGAAGTCTGGAAGCCCCCATCTGAAATTTTTGGAAACCCTACCAGAAAGCTTTGGACCCCTGTCTGGAAGCCGAGGAAAGACCGCCAGGAGTTGACAGCCTTCTGGGGTTGAGACCCCAGCATGTGTGTTATCATATTGTCTCTGCCTTTGCAACAATGATTCCTATTGGAGTAGGGGATGGGAAGGAAGGTTATTATTGTTTAGTTTTAAAACAAAACAGTAGCTGTGTCTCAGTCACCTGGACCCAGTGGAGCCAGCCAAAAAAGGAAAGGGTGTGGTGTTTCCAAATCTTTGGTCAAGATGGTGGAGACTTTGGGAAGGTTGGCCCTTGTCGCTGGTCAAGTCCTGGGACTTGAAACCAATTCTTCTTCTTGAATGGATAGACCGACCCTGTAATTATTATATAATGCCCTTCTTATCTCGTTACAGCCTTTAATTTAAAGTCTAGTTTGTCTGATATTAGTATGGCTACTCCAGCTTTCTTTTGACTTCCAGTAGCATGATAAATAGTTCTCCATCCCCTCATTTTCAATCTGAAAGTGTCCTCAGGTCTAAAATGAGTCTCTTGTAGACAGCAAATAGATGGGTCTTGTTTTTTTATCCATTCTGATACCCTATGTCTTTTGGTTGGTGCATTTAGTCCATTTACATTCAGTGTTATTATAGAAAGATATGGGTTCAGAGTCATTGTGATGTCTGTAGGTTTCATGCATGTAGCGATGTCTCTGGTACTTTGTCTCACAGCATCCCCCTTAGGATCTCTTGTAGGGCTGGTTTAGTGGTGACGAATTCCTTCAGTTTTTGTTTGTTTGGGAAGACCTTTATCTCTCCTTCTATTCTAAATGACAGATTTGCTGGATAGAGGATTCTCGGCTGCATATTTTTTCTGTTCATCACATTGAAGATTTCCTGCCATTCTTTTCTGGCCTGCCAAGTTTCAGTAGAGAGATCCGTCACTAGTCTTATCGGTCTCCCTTTATATGTTAGAGCATGTTTATCCTTAGCTGCTTTCAGAATTTTCTCTTTATCCTTGTATTTTGCCAGTTTCATTATGATATGTCATGCAGAAGATCGATTCAAGTTACGTCTGAAGGGAGTTCTCTGTGCCTCTTGGATTTCAATGCCTTCTTCCTTCCCCAGATCAGGGAAGTTCTCAGCTATTATTTCTTCAAGTACACCTTCAGCACCTTTCCCTCTCTCTTCCTCCTCTGGAATACCAATTATGTGTAGATTATTTCTCTTTAGTGCATCACTTAGTTCTCTAATTTTCCACTCATACTCTTGGATTTTTTTTTATCTTTTTCTCAGCTTCTTCTTTTTCCATAATTTTATCTTCTAGTTCACCTATTCTCTCCTCTGCCTCTTCAATCAGAGCTGTGGTCATTTCCATTTTATTTTTCAGCTCATTGATAGCATTTTTCAGCTCCTCTTGGCTGTTCCTTAGTCCCTTGATCTCTGTAGCAATAGATTCTCTGCTGTCCTTTATACTGTTTTCAAGCCCAGTGATTAATTTCATGACTATTATTCTAAATTCACTTTCTGTTCTATTGTTTAAATCCTTTTTGATCAGTTCGTTAGCTGTCGATATTTCCTGGAGGGTTTTTTGAGGGGAATTCTTCCATTTTGTCATTTTGGATAGTCCCTGGAGTGGTGCGGACCTGCAGGGCACTTCCCCTGTGCTGTGGTGTATAACTGGAGTTGGTGGGCAGAGCCGCAATCAGACCAGATGTCTGCCCCCAGCCCACTACTGGGGCCACAGTCAGACTGGTGTGTGCCTTCTCTTCCCCTCTCCTAGGGGCGGGATTCACTGTGGGGTGGCGTGGCCGTCTGGGCTACTTGCACACTGCCAGGTTTGTGGTGTTGGGGTGGATCGGCAAGCTGCACAGGGGCGGGAGGGGTAGGCTCAGCTCGCTTATCCTTCTGTGATCTGCTTCAGGAGGGGCCCTCCGGCACTGGGAGGGAGTCAGACCCACCGCCGGATGGATGGATCTGCAGAAGCACAACGTTGGGTGTTTGTGAGGTGCAAGCAAGTTCCCTGGCAGGAACCGGTTCCCTTTGGGATTTTGGCTGGGGGATGGGCAAGGGAGATGGCGCTGGCGAGCGCCTTTGTTCCCTGCCAAGCTGTGCTCTGTTGTTGGGGGCTCAACAACTCTCCCTCCTGTTGTCCTCCAGCCCTCCCGCTCTCCGAGCAGATGTGAAGTCCCGCTTGCTGTCCGAACACACTCCGTCCGGCCCCTCTGCTTTTGCAAGCCAGACTCGGGCCTCTGCTTGGCTGGAGGGCTGCCCCTCCACCGCGGCTCCCTCCCGCCAGTCCGTGTAGCGTGCACTGCTTCTCCGCCCTTCTACCCTCTTCCGTGGGCCTCTCGTCTGCGCTTGGCTCCAGAGAATCCGTTCTGCTAGTCTTCTGGCGATTTTCTGGGTTATTTAGGCAAGTGTGGGTGGAATCTAAGTGATCCACAGGACGCGGTGAGCCCAGCGTCGTCCTACACCGCCATCTTCCCAGAAGCCCCTCTTGAAACCAATTCTTGAGGTTTTAGGTTGAAGGATGGAGATCTTGGCCTGTGGGTACTCCTGTATTGGGTCAAGATACAGTTCCCCTATGAATATTCACTTTACTGCTGAGAGTGGGTGGGCTTGCAGGCAACCAGTTTGAAGCACAGATTTTAACAGGAGCAGGTAGTATCTACATAATTATTTCTCACACAGTGGGGCCCAGTAGAGAAAAATATTCTTTATTCACAGAGAGATGATTTAAGTAGCTCTACTCATGTACTCAGATGGTTTCTTTCTCTAGGCTTCCCTGGAAAAGAATTCTTTGAAATGTATTCAGCTGTGAGAGAGGAAGACATACAAACATTGAAGTTTTGAGACTGTGTCAGAGACATATTTCGGGATAGCTCTAGAACAAACAAAAAAAAATGTAGAGGGATATTATTGCAGAGGGAAGGGGAAAAACAAGTTTAAAAGGGGAAGATTAAAGTAAAAGGAAGCAGTAAAGACTGAGAAATGAAGGCTCACAGTATCAGGAACCAACATACAGGAAGTATGCTGCTATCAATTGGAAGATAGTCCCTAGGAACGAACAATACCTCAGGCATCTCTGTCATGGTTGGCAAGCTTCTTTCAAAGAATTTCTTTCTGTAAGTCTGAGGGAAAGAGATGAGGCAAGATAAGTGGTTTAAGGGGTGTGTCTGAATGGAGCAGAAATGGAAAGGGACAAGGAGGAATATATTGGGATTGAAGGACAGAAATGTTCCTTACCCCTTCCTCTCCCATCTTACCCCCCCTCAAAGTGTTTCTTAGGTATAAGAACTAAGAGGATAAAGGAAAAAAAGAACTGGGTGGTGTATTAAAGGTCCCCAACATCAACTCCGGGTTTGATGAATCTCTAGGACTTCCAGGACTCAGCATATAGTTGTACTCATGGGTATGATTTATTATGGTGAAAGGATACAAAGCAAACTCAGCAAAAGGAGAAGGTGTGTGGAGCACAAAGTCTGGAGTTTTCCCCCAGTGAAATCACACAGAACATGCCTAATTCCGCCAGCAATGAGTTATGACAACACATGTGAAATATTGTGTGCCAGAGAAGCTCATTAGAGACTCAGTGTCCAGCGTTTTTATTGAGAGCTAGTTAGACACCCTCTGCCTACCGTGTATCAAAATCTCAGACTCAACAGAAGGAATGCAGGTGTTCAGCACAAATTGCATTGTTTGTACAAACAGTTTAGGCAGAGTGGGTCACTCTTACCAGTTAGGGTGGTGAGAACCCTGAATCCTAGTTCCCAAAAACCCACATTCTTAGATGCCTGCCAAGGGACAACCTTGCACACAGGCCTTTCAAGGAGAGCAGTCTCAGGCCTGCTATGTTAACTCTTTTTGTACAAGTTGCTTTGAGTAAGTGCTCCCCACATGCCTCTTCTCTACTCAAGCTAAAAAGTTGAAATCTAGCCCTCACTTCGGGCACCATTTGAATGACCTGAAACAATGCGTGTACTGCTAAGTGGCTCTGATGTGGAGAAAATGAGGCTTAGTGATTGTCAAGAATGTTCCCAATTAGGCTTAAAATGAGAAAAGTCCTGGTGTCACTTCTGAACCCTGACATCCTTCCCTACCTTATCTCAAACATGATCTGTTTGAAACAAGCCTTAGACTTGGCTGCCTTAGGGGTGCTTCCTTTGGTTGTTAGGAGTACCTGCTCTGCATGACAGGAGGCCTCCTCTTGGTGTCATCAGCAGATGGGTTGGAGAAATGAGGGACTTATTCTGTCAGGGCCCTCCTGCTGGTTTCTTCAGCGCCCTCTCCCCATTTCTTAGGTACCTATGGCCATCCCTTTCCTCTAGATCACCACTCACAATCATCTGAAGGGATCTAAACATCACACGGGGGTAGACAAGCTTGAAGCCTACGTGAATAGTTTTTTTAAACACTGAATTAAATTCATACATAAAAGCTACTTTAGGAGAGATTCTCAAATAATGAGATCTTGAGATGACTCATATTCTAAACACTGGGGTTCAGCCACTCCAGTTTCCTAGATCAAACACGGACATGAGATTATTTTGGTTTCTCCATCTTTCCCTGTGGAAATGAACGTCCATTCCCCCGGTTGACAGGGGCTTGGCAAAGATGGTGACATCATGACATTTACCACGGAAGTCATCCTTGGGACCAGATCCAATTGTCAGCAGAAAAATGGCTTAGTAACCTAAAATCAGGGAAGAAATGACTGCAAATTAGAAGCTAAAGGCAATTTCAAACAGGAAAACTTGACTGGAATATGATCTTTCTGATATTTTTTACAGCTGATATATTTGGTTTAGGGGTTAGTATTTCCCTAGACATGACAATTTTATAAGAATCTGAGAATTTTGGATGAGACCAAGATCAAGTTTTAGGAAAAAAAATATGTGACAGGAATTTCCTATAGTAGTCAAATCTGTGGGGGGTGTAAAGTGGGACCTAGGATTAGAGCCAGAAACTGACTCCTTGATGGGTTTATGTTGAAAGGTTGAGAGCTGGTAACACTATTACCACTATGGTAGGTGAGAATTTAGACTCTAAAATACTTTATGCTGCTTCCTCCCTTGTTAATGGAAACTGGCAAAGCTTTAGTGTAACTTAGTTGGAAACTGGTAACTGAATTGTTACTCATTCAGAAGAGATGTTTTCACAGCGTCCACTCTCAAACCTGTGTCTCATGACTTGTCCTGGGCAAATCTGGGCATTTGCCTTCTTTATGGAGAACTCACATTCTGATTATAGAAGGTAACTTCTTTTTTTTTTTTTTCAATATATGAAGTTTATTGTCAAATTGGTTTCCATACAACACCCAGTGCTCATCCCAAAAGGTGCCCTCCTCAATACCCATCACCCACCCTCCCCTCCCTCCCACCCCCCATCAACCCTCAGTTTGTTCTCAGTTTTTAAGGGTCTCTTATGCTTTGGCTCTCTCCCACTCTAACCTCCTTTTTTTTCCCCTTCCCTTCCCCCATGGGTTTCTGTTAAGTTTCTCAGGATCCACATAAGAGTGAATACATATGGTATCTGTCTTTCTCTGTATGGCTTATTTCACTTACCATAACACTCTCCAGTTCCATCCATGTTGCTACAAAGGGCCATATTTCATTCTTTCTCATTGCCATGTAGTACTCCATTGTGTATATAAACCACAATTTCTTTATCCATTCATCAGTTGATGGACATTTTGGCTCTTTCCATAATTTGGCTATTGTTGAGAGTGCTGCTATAAACATTGGGGTACAAGTGCCCCTATGCATCAGTACTCCTGTATCCCTTGGGTAAATTCCTAGCAGTGCTATTGCTGGGTCATAGGGTAGGTCTATTTTTACTTTTTTGAGGAACCTCCACACTGTTTTCCAGAGTGGCTGCACCAATTTGTATTCCCAACAACAGTGCAAGAGGGTTCCCGTTTCTCCACATCCTCTCCAGCATATAGAAGGTAACTTCTGTCTTTTGGATCCTTTTCTCAGAATTCACCCTGGGCCCATTTTTACAATGGGGAAGTATGTTTACATATTTCCCAACCTGCTCTTTTGTGCACTCTCTTCCCTTTTCCTAAAACCTCTTTTCACGTACACCTGACCTTCTTGCTCTCTTCCTTTCTTTGGACTTGTTCATGTGTATTTATAAAATATCTGATTTACCAGATATCTGATATCTGATCTACCAGAGTGTTAAATTTCTAAGAGAGGTCAGTCTCTTCACCTAAGAAAATGAAACTCTAATGGTATACTTGAATGCATTATTAGCAGGTATTAGTCTGGTTCTTTCAGAGAGTGAGGCTTTCCTGATGCTTCTAAACTTCCCCAAATGCTGTTATGTACACATGTTCTCATCGGTTAGGGAGACTATCAGTAGTCCATGACAATACCCTAAAGATAGTAGCCCTTCTCCCCATTCTTTTAGGGCAAAATCTTAAAAGATTCCAGTTGGATCAACATTCTTGACCCATAAGGATTGGGGATGGGGGAAAGATGGACATTGTGACCTCATCTTGTCTTAGATGAGTGGGCTCTGCCCCGTAATTGGTCAACCAGTGTCCTCTTCCTTGAGTCCTTCTGCCCTCCATCGTTAATTTGGTTCTTATCTGTCTGTGACAGTAGGACGAATAGAAAGCGATTATTTGAGATAACGATCGCAAGACACACAAGTAATAAAAGAGAAACAGAATAATGACTGAGTGACAAATGTTAAGAAAGATGAACCAGAAATAATATACATACAGCCAGAAATAAGTAAAATAGGAGAACTAGAAAAGGGAGATAAACAGCTTAGAGTGTTAAAAACCCATAGAGACTTATCCCAGTAATGTGGACATTTGTCCACACAACTCAGTCAGTGTAATACACCACATTAATAGAATAAAGAAGGAAAACACATAAGCATTGCAATTAATGCAGAAAAAGCATTTGACAAAATCCCACACGCTTCAGTGATTAAAGAAAAATTCAGAAAACTAGGAATGATAGTAGGAAATTTCCTCAACATAATAAAAGACATTTATGGAAAAATGCATAGTTAATGTCCTATTCAATGATAAAAGACTGAAATCTTTTCCATAAAGATCAGGAATAAAACAAGGATGCTCATTTTTACTACTGCTGGTCAACATGTACTGGAAGTTCTAGCCAGAGCAATTATTCAAGGAAAAAATAGTAAAATGTATCCAAACTGAAAAAGAGGAAAAGTCTGTTCACAGGTTACATGATCCTATATACAGAAGATCCTAAAGAGTTTACCAAACTCACCTCTTCCCCTCCTCCCAAAAAGCCATCATTAGAAGAGCTCATAAATGAATTCAGCAACGTTTCAGGGTACAAACCAAAAATCAGTTCTATTTCTATATGCTAGAAATGAATAATCCAAACAGGAATTAAGACCACAATTCCATTTACATAATACCAAGAAGAATTAAATACTTGGGAATAAATTTAACCAAGGTAGTACAATATTTGTGCCCAGAAAATTACAAAACATTGCTAATAGAAGTTAAAGAAGACATCAATAAATGGAAAGACATCTCATGTTCATGGATTAGAAGACTTAGTATTGTTAAAAAATGGCAATAATACCCAAAGTAATTCACAGATTGAATATAATTTTTATATAAAAAATATTTTTTTGCAAAAATGGAAAAATTCATTCCAAAATTTATATGGAATTTCAAGGGGCTGTAAATAGCCCAAAAATCTGGAACTAGAAGAACAAATTTGGATGACTAACACTTACTTCCTGATTTCAAAACGATGAAGCTTACCTCAAAACAAGGCAGTACTGAAATAAGATTGATATATAGATCAATAAACTAGAATTGAGATTCCAGAAATATAGCCATAAATCTAAGGTCAATTGATTTTGACAAGTATGCCAAGGTCATTCAATGGGGAAGCTGGGACTGCTGGATAACCACATGCAAAAGAATGATGTTGGACCTTTACCTCACACTATATACAGAAATTAACTCAAAATGGATAAATGCTCTAAATATGAGCTAAAACCATAAGTCTTTTAGAAGAAAAATAGGGGTAAATCTTTTTTTTTAATGTTTATTTTTGAAAGAGACAGAGCACGAGTGGGGGAAGGGCAGAAAGAGAGGGAGACACAGAATCTAAAGCAAGCTACAGGCTCTGAGCTCTCAGCACAGAGCCCCATGAGGGCCCGAACTCATGAGCCCATGAGATCATGACCTGAGCTGAAGTCAGAAACTTAACCAACTGAGCCACCCGGACGCTGCAGGGGTAAATCTTAATGACCTTAGATTTGAAAATAGTTTCACAGATATGACACCAAAAGCATAAGCAACAAAAGAAAAAAATGGATAAACTGGATTTCATTAAAAAAATCAAAAGCTTTGTGCATCAAAGGACACTATCAAGAAAATGAAAAGACAAACGTACAAAATAAGAGAAAATATTTTAAAGTTATGTACCTGACAAGAATCTATTATCCAAAGTATATAAAAGTCTTATAACTCAACAACAAAAAGACAAAAACCAAAACAATTAAAAAATGGGCAAAAACTTAGCAGGATATTTCTCCAAAGGATATATACAAATGGCCAGAAAGCACATGCAACAATGCTCAAGATCATCCGGCATTAGGGAAATGCAAGTGAAAACCACAGTGGGGTACAACTTCACACCCATTAGGAGGGCTATAATGTAAAAATGGACAAGGACAAGTGCTGGTGAAGATGTGGAGAAATTTGAACGCTCTTATATTGCTGGTTGGATTACAAAATGATACAGCTTGTGTGAAAAAGTCTGGAAATCTCTCAATAAGTTAGAATTACCATATAACTTAGCAATCCCACTCCTAGACTTTTACCTGGAAGAAATGAAAACAGATGTTCAAACAAAAACTTGTAAACTCATAGCAGCATTATTCATAACAGTCAAAAGTCAGAAACAACCCTAAGGTCCATCAGTTGATGAACGGATAAACAAATGTGAGATATCCATACAATAGAATGCTATTCAGCCATGAAAAGGAAGGAAATGCTGACAAATGTTGTAACATGGATGAACCTTGAAAACATTATGCTAAGTGAAAGAAGTCAGATTCAAAAAGTCGTGTTGCATGATTCAATTTTTAAGAAATATCTAGAACAAGCGAATTCAAAGAGACAGAAAGTGGATCAGTGGCTGCTTGGGGCGGTGTGGAGGGGATGGTAAGGAGGGGAGGGAGGCAAAAGGGACGGGGTGGGGGGAGGAAGAGGGAGAAGTAGGGGAGGATGGGGAGAGACTGTTTAAGGAGTACGGAGGTTCCTTTTGGGGTGGTGAAAATGGTCTGGAACTAAATGGTAGTGACAGTTGCCCACCATTGGGAATGGGCTATATGTCACTGATGGTAACTTTTATATTATGTGTATTTTACCATAATTAAAAAAAAAAAGATCTAGGAAAACAGGGCAGGAAGAAGTGAGGCAAGATAGGAAATTGGAGTTGTTTGAAGAGACAATAAACACTGTAGACATTGTGAACTGAAGAAGGAACAGCTTCTGGAAACCACCTCAGGCAGGAGGAAGCCCTGGGTGCTATTGCTAGGGATGACCCTCAGCTCCTCCTTTTTGTCCTCTTGTATACCCACTGCCAAGCTCACTGAGAGGCATGCTGTAGATATCCATCCACAACAAGCTTTATGAATGAAAGAGTGAATTGTTAGAGGGGATGGGCCTGTACTTTCTGAATGAACCACCACGCCCAGAACTCCAGTCAAGAAGCCCTGTTTTCCTAACAGGAAAACTTGGCAGTGTCGCCAGGATACACGATGGCCCCTGCCAGGAGACCTGTTGAGAGATAATGTAAGCTCTGAACTCTGACTTTATCACACCTTAGAGAGTGGGGTCCTCTAGAAATGTGTCTGTTACTTTAGTTACTCTTGGGTCAAAGGGCCTGGTAAAGATAACTGACTTTTTTAAGGGACCCCTACCATAAACGGGATCCCCCTGGAAATTTCAAGGTGGAAACCAAAAGCTTTGGTAGCTGAGAGCTTGAAATGTAACTGAGCCCACACTTTGCTGTGTAGGAAGTGGTCTTCAGGAGATCCTGACCTTGGGATGAGAGTAGGTATAAACTGCTCAACTCTGTGAAGCCTCTTAGTAGGGTTAGTGTGTAGTGGCCTCAAATTTAACCTCCAAACTCAAACTTTATTATAGAAAAAATGTATGATAGAATGTAATAGATTTATCATATTATTATATTATTTTATATTCTATGATAGAATTGAATGAATATAGACCAAAGGAAGGGCAGAGAATTTGTTTAGCTACATACAGAGGTAATTTTCTCCTCCAATACAAGGGGAGCTGTCTCTTGTCTCTCCAGTAGCTGTCTTGAATACAAGAGAGTAATGGGAAGAAAACCTACTTTTTGTGTTTTAGGGATCTCCAGGTCACCGATTTCTTTATTCCCAGATGCAGTTGGGGTCACCAAAAATGAACATCCGTGCCCCATGCATATTCTGCTGCAACCATGAGTATCTTCTGTCTGGGATTCACCTGTTGCCCTTCTCCCCTCACTAACGAAATCCCACTCATTCCATGCCTTGGATCATGTAGCAGAAGCATATGCTTTCCCTCTTATATCTTATCAAACCTAGATAAAACACTATAGAAAATAAATTTTGATTGGTTTTCTTATGTATTTGGAGAAATTATTTCAATCAATTAGAGAGTTTGCTGGCCTCATTGCAAGGCATGAGGAATGAAACGATGGTTTTTGGCCTCAAGGAATTCCCTGTCCAGTGGAACAACTAATGTGACTTTCTAATAGGGTAAGGGATTTGGCATTAAAGTTCACCTGGTATGAGAATGGCATAAAACTCTGAGGATTGTCTACTTTTACGGCCAACATCTGACATGGCCTTCAGGTTGATCCTTGAAATATTTCATACCATGTAATCCTTTTGCTTCAGGGCAGGGTGTGAGAATCAGCAGAGATGCTAGTCTGCTGAACTGGTGTTTGGGGTTGGGTAGGAGCAAGAATTGGGAGACATGACACCTGATCTAAGAAAAAGGACAAAAGTATGTGTGAAGAAACCAGACTTTAAGTAGCTAGATCTTATGTTAGCCTCTGGAATGGAATTGAACATTCTTTTTGAAGGTTAAAGATTGACTGAGGTCACCGTTTCCAAAGTGGTGGAGCTTCCATGATGATGGAATTTGGAAGGGCCATAAAACAACCTGGTGTAAGACCAAAGGAAACAAGGATGGAGCATGGGCTACAGAATCAACCTGGCTCCATGAGGCAGTTCATAAATTAGAAATCATTTCCTTCCTTTTGCTGTCTTTTGTTCTTGTCTAGGTGCAGGTCATGGCACAATTTGAGAGACCATGAGAAAGCCTGAGAATGAAAGAGGGAAAAAGAGAAGGAGGGAGTGTCAATAACAAAGAGAGGCATCTGAGAGGACAGGGAAAGGGATGACACCAGAGAAGATGGCCAGAGAGATAGATAAGGTGTGAGGTATGATGAGAATAAAGACAGAGGGACTGGAATAAGTCTGGAAGTAGCTGACTAGGCTCTCTGGCCTTATGGGGCTGTTCCCAGGAGACACCTCTGCCTGCATTGTGATGGCTTTCACAGGCAAGGGGAGCAAGGGGAGCAAGCAAGCAAGGGGAGCATGGAGTGTCAAGTATGCTCTCATCCTCTGGGCACCCCTCCTTTGTGTACCTACTGTTCTTCACTCCTTTCTTTCCTTCTTAGCCTCAAAACATGCTCTTAACTACCATTTTGCACTTTTGTTCACTTTGATCCAAAGGGCAATAGCTTGATTTTGGGAAATTAGGATAATAATGAAATTTCAGTTAGTCACAGGCCATTACATTTGGGAACCTTACTTTGGGAAGGATGGAAACTTTGTCCTTCTAAGAGCTGATCACCAAAGCACATTCACACCCTGTCCAGTGCCCAAACTGAACCGACCCTGAAGGATCTAAGGCAAGGTTGGGAACAGTTTTAGACTCAGCCAACTAGGAAGGAGCTACTTACTTATTAGAAAACACCTTCCATGTGGACAGACATGGTGTCTCTGCATGTTGGGGTTCAAGACCAGAGAGCAAAATGACTGAATACTGTAGGAGTCTCTTAAAAATGGAAGCAAACATGAGGAGGATGGAAATGCAGATACACCAGGAACTTCAATAACAAATAACAAGAGCTAAATCACCAGGATCTGAGAGTCAAAACCTATAAGATAGTTATACAATTCCTCCCTACTTAAATTTAAGAGGTACTGTGGAACACACTTGCAAATCAGTAGAGTCCATGTGTGATAATCTAAACAACAATGCAAGAATTAAACCCACACACATTATTTCAAGAAATTCCAGAAGCAAAGCTATTCAGAGATCTTAAGAGCTAGGAGAATGTCAGACTGTTAATTCTTTTCAAGGGGTTGGTGTCTGAGCAGCAGGGGTCATCGGCTGAGGGTCATAATATCAGACAGGTAGTAACTCTGTCAGGTTTCGCACCTGCTAAGATCCTTTTGCCAGCTGCAGACCCAAAGTTCTGAAAGGAGGAAGACCCTTTTGTGCACCTTCATGTCATTGGATCCCAGACTCAGGAGTTTCATGGACGGTCACTGACTGCAGTCTGAAAACCTGCCATCTGAGCCTCCAGATAAAGCCATGCCTTTACCACCACCAGGGTCTAGTAGCCACAGTCTCTGCCTTCTCTTCACCCCATTTTGTATTATAATGCTCTAGAAAATGAACTTGTATACAAGTTAATGCCTTTAGGGAAATCATATTATTCTTCAGCGAGAACTTAGTGTGGCAAGGTACTCCCCAATGAGTCTGGGATTCAATGATGAACAAGACATAGCACTGCCCTGTCAGGGCTCTTCGGGGTCAGTGGAGCTACCTCAGGGTGAAGCTGCACTTGGAAGCTGGAACTAGGGAGTCGCCCCTTTGTGAGAGGTAGCCTCTGCGCGTGTCTGACAAAGTCGCCTAGAAGCTTCTGAACCAAGACCAGATGTGGGCGTGTGAAGTTCTCAGAGGTCAGCTTATGGGGAAGCAAATCAGAAAAAAAACCAGGGAGCTCTCTTGACTTTTGTGGAATATGGGTCTTTGTGCTGCTTAGGACATGGGGCAGCCTCTTCGAGGTGGTAGAGTACAGGACAGACAGAGGGCCAGGTTGTGCCTGGAAGGGTTAGCTCCCCTGTTGATGGTAACTGGTAGATCCGAAGGGCAGCCGGAGCCCAGAGGGAGATGAGGGTAGGACAAGCCTTGAAGGGTCCTTCCTTTTTCAATGGACGATGCAAGGGGAGAAGGATGAATGGGTCCTGTGCCCTTGGGAAACTATTAGGTGGTGCCCTTTCACGCTTAGCCACTCTTTGAAACTTTCATTCTCCTGGGGCCCTGTCATTGCTGTTTAAAAAGAGTTATCGGATGATAGAACAAGAGCTCAAGTAGGAAAAAAGTCAGAGAAACAGACGAGATATGCAGAGAATGAAAAAGAGAATAGTAGAAATATCTAGAAAACAAATAAGGGTAGAAATAAAGCAAAAACAGGAAGAGATCAAGTGACATTAAAAGCTAAAAGAGAATTTGTCACTGGAAGAAGAAGGGCAAGAAAGAAAGAAAAAGAAGGCACAGGGTCAAAAAGAGTCCTTTAAGAGGGAAAGAGTGTGCTTTAGCAGAATCCTTCCTCCCCTATGTTATTTAGATATAAGCATGTTGTCTCTGTCTGCTCTCCAACCCTTCTTCTCTTCCTTTCTCCCATTATTCCTTAATAAATAAATATTGAGAGCTGGACTTTGCCATGCTCTAGGCTAGAAAGGAGGGGGGAAAGATAAATGAAACCATCTACTTACTCTTAAACTCCCTGCTAGTGAATTGCACAGTACCCTGCAAAGGACAGAAGTAATGCAGAAGAACTTGGGGTTGGGCTGTGGTTGGAGGCAAGGTTTGGTGGGGGCAGGGCACTCTGTGCATACACTGGGGAGAGATGGATTTTTATCACCCTAAATTTGGGTCCACAGCTGCCTTGTTGGTTGAGACTATGCCGGGGACTGGGAACCCAATGATGTGGGTAGTAGCTAAAGATTCGGAGACTTGTTAAAGTTTCTGGCCTCCCCGAAAATGTTGTGTTAATGGGGTATTCTATGAGCGCTGGGCAGGGACTGCTTCATCCTCCCACACATACGTTGTGGGAGAAATTCGGTCATTTCTTCCTCTTTTCCTAGATCAGTATCTATTAAAGGGGATTAAACAACACACACGCACACTCACATGCACACACACACCTGTGGTGTACTGTCATTGTCATTTGATAAAAGATAGGATATTTCAACACCAAACTATGGTCTGCCTCCCATGTTCTTTGGAGCTTGCCCGCTCTGCATCACTAGGTCTGTATATGAAGCTTTTCCCGAGATGGGCTTTGGAGTCTATGAGGTTTGGGTGTTGCAATCCAGATCCCGCTCTGCCTCTGTTATACAGTCAGCATTCTACATGGCAGGCTCCTCTGTGGAGCCCATTTCCTGGATCTTCACGTAATCCCTCCTGCCTGCTAAGCTCTCAGCTGTCCTTGGCAAGAGCCCACATAAGTCACAGTCAGTGAGATAAAAACCCTTCGCCTTTACTGTCTTTCCAAACTGCTGCCCAAGGAGGACATGGGGACAAAGACGGAGGTCTAGGTCTCACAAGGACATGGCTTTCCCTTCTCAGCAGAGGGGTAGCTGATGTCACTTTGGGCCACAGGCTCATGAAGCGCTCTCGTTCTGCCTGTGTTTGGACATGCCTCCTGCTGCGGCATCTTTGGGCCATATCTACAGGGGGGTCTTTTTGTTTTGAGCTTCTGCAAAGTGTGGCTGTTATTTCTTAGTTCTTCCAGGTCCCTTTTCAATGCTGGAGCATTCTTCAAGTCTTCCTTTTGGTCAACAAGTGCCTTCAAATTCTGTCTCCTCCCTTATCAAAACCAAAAACCGGGTATCCTCTGCAAGGGCTCAGGTACATCATCAAACCAAGGTGAAGAAGATCCACCGTCCCTCCTTTGACATTCATCTTAGTGCCCAAGAGAGGCTGCAGTGGCAAACAGGAAGGTTGCCTGGGTTTACCAGGATCTACACGTTTTCCCTTTCCAGGGAGACAGGGGACAGATGCATTTCTGAAATCTCCGAAACACAGATGGACTGTTCTTGTCATGCCTGCTTTGCGGTAGGCCTCACTGTATCCATAGAGTATGGTTAGATCTTTCCTCAGTGCTTTCCCTAAATTCCTTTCAGAAATGTGCAAGGCTGTTTTCTTGCTCTCGTTCTCCTTCCCCTCTGACCTCTCTCTTCCATTTTCTTAGCAGCCTCCTACCTCATGCCCAGTGTCTTGGTGTCCTCAGCAACAACCTGTCAAAATCTACTTTAAGCTGTTTTCAACAAGAGGTCAGATAATTAGCACTATGGTCAGACAGACCCCCAGGCTTCCATTTTTGCTCACAACCTGTTGCTAGGGAAGGAGTTCTCTGGGGATTAGGAATGTCATCAGAGGTTTATGGGGATCTACCGACACATTTCCCCCTTTCTTAGAGAGGAGTAACTGGTGTCACTTCTGAAACCATTGACTCATGGGTGGATTATGGGATCTCATCCTTTCCACTTTGGCCCCCGTCTTCTGTGGCAGGTGGCACCCTTACCAGCTGTATCTGGAGCACTTCCCAGGGCCTGCTGTAGACTGCCATGAAGTTTAGGTGTTTGTCTTCTGGCTTCCCCACCCCTCGACCCCTCAACTGATCTCACTGAACTCTCCTGTCAGGTGTCCAGAGCCTTCGTGCTCTCACTCTCCCCTTATTCAAACAAGCCCTTGGTTGTCCTCTGGGATGCAGCCATATAACTCTTACAAAAGTAAAAAATACAACTTCTTCTTGTGTTATTTTTTTGTTCGTTTTCTGACCAATATTGTGGCTGGATTCCCCCCCACACCCCACCCCCAATCTCAGGAGAGGGGTCATGTATTATTTCTGAAATCTTTGGCTTCAGGCTAAATTGAGGATAAAACTATGGCAGAGGGAGGGGCCTTTTCCAAGTTGGCCTTTTTTGTATGGGTGTGTGAGAGGTGGGAGAAGGACCGACTACTGGTTACTAAGCCCTAGAATGAGGCCTGTGTTTATCTTCTCGGGTGATAAAAGTATCTGGGCAGGATGTCAAGTGATATAGGTGTTAGCTGCAAGGTCAGCCCTCCGAAGGTGTTCATGTTCCCCGGGGGGTAATTGGGGGTAACTTTTAGGGCTCTTGTGTAGGGGCCTGTGTGGGGGACAGGGTGATGGATGTTTCCTGCTCTCACTTCCGCATCCTGAGACAGAGAGGGAGCAGGGGGAGGGGAACTATGTTTTCTCCTTTTCTGATTCTGTCCCCCTCTGCTGGGGGTTGGGGGGGTGTCACAAAGCTCTACCTCTCCTCTGGGCCCTTCTCTTTTGGCCATTCCACTGTCTGGTCTTTCCTGAATGAAGGAGAACAGGGTAGGGAAATTGTGGGAAACCCGGTGAACACAAAAGAAGAAGAGAATAAAGATCGGTTTAACCTAAAGTAATAGAAAGTACTCTATAAGGAGAAAAAGAAGAAAGTATTATGTATACTTGGAGCCCCATTTCTAGGCCCCTAACCTAGTAGATGGACCCTTGGTCGAGAATCTTTGCTCTCAAGGGGTCTCGCATAGGGTTGTGGGGTGAGATGCGTGGTGGGTCGGCTGTTATCCTTGATTTTGCCCCTCAGGAGAAGGGTCTTGGGGGGATGGGGACACTATTGTGAGTCTCCCTTGTAGACCATCCATGCAACTTCATGGATGGGTTGGGACTCTGTGAAGAGGGTGTTTAGACAAGTCAGTCTTCTGAGAGATTCAAATTTTGTGTTATATTTCGGTTGGAAGCATAGACACAGGCCATGGTCAGGGACTGAAGGGTGCCTCAGAAGGCACTTTTGAGAAACAAAGTTGTAAAGTCAGATGGTCAGATCAGTAACTCCTTCCTTAGCAATCTCTTGACGTTGGCTGCTCCCACTGACAGTATTTGAAGGCGCCTTAATGCCCTGAGCCTGGCCTGCACCCGAACACAGCTGGAAGCAGAAGGCTTCCTGGAGCGGCCCTTCAAACCCTGGGAGCAAGTCCGGGGAGGAGCAGAGTGGGTTCCATTATGTACCAGGGAACGCTTCTTGCTGGTAGTCGGTGCTCCTCCTTCCTTTGGTTCCTGTTTCTTTTTGTCTCCATCTCCAAATTATCCCACTGTCCCTGTGAAAAGAGAAGAAAATGTCACGCAGCATCTTTCTACATATTAACTGTAGAGAGAGCAGTGATGTCATTTGGAAATGAGGTAGAGTTTGTTGTGGTGACGGAGGGGAACAAGCCCTACCTGGGTAGCACCTTAGAGATCTGAAGGACCTGCAGATGCTGCCAAACCAATCCTGGGTCCAGAAACCCATTTGCTCCCGGAAGAGAAAAACAAGGGGAAGGGCAGATGCATGTTGATATGGGAGAAGTTGTCAAATGTTCCCTGCTCCCGACAACCCTTTTCCTGAGGCGATGTTAAAAGTCAGCTGAGGATACCGTGGACTAGCTCAGCTGGTCTCAGAGTTCATGGACAAATGAAATGTAAACAAACCAAGAAAAGAACTATTGTGGGCTCGACAACTTTTACCTAGCCCGGCGAGAACATGGTGACAAAAATTCAGAAAGCAAAGCAGCTTTGCGTTATCGGGTCATTTTATAAAAAAACATTTGACACCCCAAAATAGGAAGGACTGTCAGAATACAGGAAACGCCTTCTTTCCTCCTTTTGCTGGCACCAAGTGAACACCTTGCCCTGGATCCTCTTTGCTCTTTGGGTTGGGATTGACATCCACTCCACCAATCCAGCTCTGGCTCCTTGGAAGCCACCTCAGTGTCGCACACCTCTGTGTGCCTCTCGCTGAGCAAATCTGTAAGAAACAGAGGTTGAAATTCATGAATGGCTTACACAGATCTACTCTTTCTCCTTTCTGGGAGCAAGATAGGTGACGCCCCTTCAAAACCCTCTGACTGACAGATGTTCTGCGTCCTCCTCATGCCCTGCCTTGGAACATACCACCCTCTCCTGTGGAAGGTATTTCTGGGGCATTGGAATCTTTCCGTCCCATGACTTGCTCTAGACTTTGTTAGGAAATATAGGAACTTCGCCGTTTGCTCTCCCAGCTACTGCATGTACACTACTTTCTTACCAGTCACCTCCTAGTTATGTTCATCCACTCCCTTGATATTCTCTTCCACCTGTGCAAAATCAACTCCCAAGTTGTCATTTTTCTAAGAGGCCAGAGAATTCACTAAGGTGAACACCAGAGCTCTTTCCCTGACGGCTTGTGATTGGTTGAGCTGGTTCCCAAGGGAGAGGTGGATGGACCGACAAGAATGTAGCCTGAAACTCTTGGGGGTCTGCACTTTTCTCCCACTCCTGGGGGAGGTTCCTGGGGTCATTTTTGAAATAATCTGACTTACAAATGGATTGTAGAACCCTGTCCTGCAAGCTTAATGCTATACCATGTTCTCTGTAGAGGTGTTTCTAGAATCTGTATGGAGCCTTCCTGCAGCCTGCCCTAGACCTGTTGAGGACGTTTGACTGTTTTCCAGCTACTCCACCTCCCGTTTTGATGCTGCGTTACTCTTCACAGCCCTCTTTTGGGTGTCTAGAGCTTTCACGGTCTGTCTCCCACTCCCCTCTCAAAACCATTTCTCGTCCATTTTTGGAGAAAAGACCAGATAACTAAAGGCAAAAAGACTATCCAAGTCCTCCATCCCTGTTCTTTCTCCCTTTCCAAGCTGTTGCCAATCACCAAGAATCCAGCCTGAAGTATACAGGAATCTGAACCCTAACCCTCTTACCAGATACGGCTAATGTATCACTTCTGAAATTGCTCACTCTCAGTAGACTTTCTGGGTCCTCAACCTCTCTGCTTTGGGACCTGCCACCCTGTGCAGTAAGAAGGGAATCTCTAGGTTTGCACAGAAGCTTTATTCAGGGACTGCCCTTGATCTCTTTCCAAAATGAGGAAGCTTTGTGTCTCCTACCTCCCCATAAAGCTTTGCTTTCCATTCTCCTCTAACAAGGGCTTTACAGTATTTTAGTCTGCTGACTTCTTCCGGATAAAACCCTCATCTGTCCTTTGGCATAAGGCCAGAATAATTCACACCACCGTGAAAAAGGCATATAGCTCCTCATTTGGTCTCTTCAAGTTATGTACAAGTGTTGGGCCCAGTGATCATAAGTAGTGAGCCTTGAACTTTATAAAGGACTTGAACTGTTCCCACTTGCTTGGGGTGGGTGAGCAGTATTATAGAAGAGGTCACTGGTACCACTTTTGCAATCTCTGACTTACACGTCGACTTCTGTGTTGTCCCACCATCCTGTTTTAGACTCCTTTTTCCCTTGGGAAATAATTAAAATTTATTTTCTTGCTCTCCTACCTCACCTTCTCTAAGATTGTGACAGGTGTTCTGCCTCCTCCACGTGAAAGCCCATCTCTCAATTTTCCTTTGGGGGAAAAAGAATGAGGTAATCGAGAATATGCTAGAAAAGTTCTTTTTTCTTTCAAGACAATGGCCGTGCTTTGAACTACGCTAATAAAGTTGTAATGATATCATGTCAGGCACCATTGCTTAGCATAACTCTTGAGAAAGCACAGTTATGAGGAGGATCCTAAATCCCGTTCCTTGGCAGAATGTGCCCTGGTGATCATGAGAACTTATCCTGAGTCACAGCCAGTCTCTTCTGGGACCTGCCCCAGGGTCTTAGAGAAAGATAGCCCAGAGGATCGCTTACAGGGTTATATTCTCCGGGGTTATTTTATAAACCTCTTTCTGATATTGCTCTTCCAAGTGTTTTTTAAACAAGACCTCGAAAAGATCTGTGGTTAAAAAAGAGGCTGGCATTTAGTTGTTCAGGAAGGACCCTGAGACAAAGCGGCAAGTAGCATAGAGACGCTAGATCGGAACAAAATTCTGTTTTAGTTCTGGTTCTGCCACTTTCCAGCAAAAGGGAGTAGTCCCCCCGAGCTTTTTGATCCTCTCTTGCTGCATGGACAAAATTGGTATGCTACTACTGACCACACAGGGGAGGGAGGGTAAAAGTTGAAAGGCTCTTTGTGGGGTGTGAAGCAGGGAATGTCACTTGTCATTGTAGTACTTATGGTACGAGTGCTGCGGGCTCCCGTTTGCACAGTCTTGTCTACCGTGGCGCTTCCATTCTCCTCCATCAAACGTCTACTTGGGGCCCAGGCCCTCTGAACCTGTGGTTTGTAGACGTTGGCTTATAAAACTCTGAAAATCGTATAGAGACATGTATTTGCATATGTGAGTAGGTAGGACTTTTCTGGGGAGGAGATTTATAGGCTTTTTATTCAAATTCCTCACAAGATTCCAACATCTAAAAACGTTTTGGATTTGAAATTTGAGAGTTAAACCTTTGATTTCATCATCAGCCTCATCCAGTAGGTCTAGGGTTCTAGCAAATTTAACAGTGCTGTCTGAGGGTGAGGTAGAGTATTTGAAAATGAAACTATTAGGGAAAATCAGTGACATGCTCACTGGCATAAATGATCTGATTGCCTGCAAGCTGGAAGACAAAGCAGCAAGTCTGCATACGTTGTGTTACTGTCAGCTGTTTGACACTGAGCAAGCCCCTTCCCCTCCCTGACCTTCAGTGACCTCATCTGTAAAATAAGAAGATGAACTGTGGTTTCCCAGAGTCCCTCAGTGACTCTCACATGATATAGTTCTCTTAGAAAGCAGGGTAAAAGCAAACCTAGATCCTTGTAGTAAATGAAAAAGAATTGGGATGAAAAGGTGCTTTCTGCCTAAGATTTCTAGATTCTAGGGACTTCGTCCCTGAAAATGTTCTGAGAGTAAGCCTGCTGCTCAGAAATTTCCAAGGTGAAGGAAATGGAAGAATTGCTCCAAGAAACTGATAAACCAACTGGACTGCCCCCCATTCCAAGGTCCACGACCAAGTTATCAGGACTACGTCTCTACAGGGCATGGCCTTACCCGCCCGACTCATCTCGCACATCACCATCCAAATGGCGCCTAAACCGCAAGGCATGCCTGCTTGTGTCTTCAGACTTGCACAATCAGCAGGCTACCCAACATAGCCTTTGTACTTCAGATCCCATGTGGCAGGATCTGCCATGCACCCCAGATCCCCAGGCTGGTGTCGAAGGGACGCAGAAACCTTTGAGAAATGGTCATTCGTACTGAGTTGGGTCCGATGTCTTTTCTAAGAGTTACCTAGCTTATTTCATTATTTACCTTTTTATAAAATATTCATGCATGATTACTGCTTCTGAAAAGCTTCAAGGTAGCCTTTTGTATATATTACTATATTACTACCCATATTCACTTAATAAGACATAGATTTTTTAGGGGAAAAGGGTAGGGGTGGACCTACACATTGCCCATTACCCTCATTAAGGAGTGACGTCAAGGTCGATGATTTCTGGAAGCCAAAGATAGTTGAGAGGAGTAGTGGGTTTGCCATAACTTTTCTGAAAGGGGGTATGAAAAAAGAAATCGAGACGTCTTTTGAAGAGTGGAGAAAGGAAAATGTCTACTCCATAGTATTGCCATACATGCTACACCTAGATAAGAGATACGAGCACTTTTATCCTCTACTTTTAAAGGCCCGGACATTTTTTTAAAATAATAAAACACTGTACTTGTGCGGTCTCATATAAACATCAAGAAATTAGGAAGAATTTAGCATAAAAGGCAAAACGTACAATTTATTGCCCCCCTACCCTTCTGAAGTAGCGATTGCCAAAACCTCTTGCTCGTCTGTCACTTTTTCTGTCTATACAAACATGCATGGACACATATGCTCCATCTTTCACTCAGAGTTTTGGGATGATCGCATGTTCATATAGGTGAGTCTTTCTTCTTCTTTCTTGACCGATGCATACTATTCCAGAAACATATTGATGATTTGTTAGGTTGTCACCCAATTACAATCACCCCAATGACCCTCCTCCTAGATGGTCTAGTTTTTTACACATGTGCAAGTCCACTATCTCTTAAAAAGGAGTGGGAAGCTATGTGAATTCAAACTGCTCAATATACACCTTTTCTTTATAATGGAAGAAGTCTAAAACCATTCTACTCAACACATGCCTTTTGAATTAAGAACATGGAACTTTTGTTATTTTCAGTTATTAAAATAACTAATTTTAAAAATCAAACTAATTTGCTTATTTCACTTAGAATAGGTAGGAGAGAAAGAGAGAGGCAAACAGGCAAGTGAGGGAAAAATAGGTAAGACTTCATGATTTCTAAAGGGCTGTGAGGCAAAGGTCTAGTATATTACCACTAAACACAAAAATACCTTCTTGGTTTTTAAACTTAAAGATAGATAAATCTTAACAGATGGTATACTGTGCTCATTGAAAAAAGAGAGACTACACCTTTTTAAAGGTCCTTGAAACATTAATAAGATTGACCATTTCTCATACCACAGAGAAAATCTCAGTAGATTTCCCAAAGTAGAAATGTTGTATTGAAAATATTATAGACAATATTCTCTGGATATAATCAACAAAACTAAAAGAGATAGAAAAAACTATCCCTTTTTGAAAGTATCTTAAAGTATTTCTTTTTTTAAAATTAAAAAAAAAAAACGTTTATTATTGAGAGACAGAGAGACACAGAGTGTGAGAAGGGAAGGGGCAGAGAAAGGGGGAGACACAGAATCTGAAGCAGGCTTCAGGCTGTCAGCACAGAGACGACCCGGGGCTCGAATCCACAAACTGGGGGATCATGACCTGAGGTGAAGTCTGACGCTTAACTGACTGAGCCACACCAGGGGCCCCAAAGTATTTCTTAAAGGATCACTTTATTAAAGGTAAAAGACCTTTCTTACCTCTTGAGTACAACAGGAAATGAATACTAAAATTGTAGAATATCCATAAAATAATAACAATGAAAACATCAAGTATCATAACCTATGGGACTCAGCAAAAACCTTTCTCAGAATAAAATGCATGGCCGTGAATTCTTTTATTAAGTAAAAAATAATTAAAATGATCTAATGCATTCAGCTCAAAAATCTGGAAAGCAGAAAGAAGTAATTCATTAATAAAGGTTAAAATGGAAAAGCACTGGGGCACCTGGCTGGCTCAGTCAATGAAGCATGAGACTCTTGATCTTGGGGTTACGAGTTTGAGCCCCATGTTGGGCATAGAGCCTGCTAAAAAAATAAATACATAAAAATAAATAAAATGGAAAAGCATTATATTACATAAAACAGGAAAAGGATAAATCTAAAAGTCAGTTCTTTAAAAAATGACACTTTAAAGCACATTAACTCTTTGAAAAATAAATTATATAACCTAGTCAAGGAAAAAGAGGGGCACAAATACTTCCCCAAATAAGACAATTAACCACCAATGGGAAAAAATGATAACTAGAATTACAAGGGATTCTTTTTCTCACCTCTCGGTAAACATACTTGAAAATGGATAATTTTTCAGGAAATTGTCAGACAGCAACTACTTATCCTTCAAAAATGCATCGGGCCTAGAAAGTTTCATGGAGGACTTCTGCTCAAACTGTAGAAAACTGCTGCATAGACAGGCAACTTAGAAAAAGGAGAAAAGCCACCAACTATTTTTTGAAAAAAAGCATATTAATGACAGACAATCCAGGATGGCCAAAATTGTTTTTCAAATGAAGGCTAAAATTGGAGGACTTTACCCTGCCTGATTCCAAGATTTAGCATAAAGCCACAGTGATCAAGACAGTGTGGTATTGGCATAAAGATAATCATACAGATCAATGGAATGGAAAAGAGTATAGAAGTGGTTCCATGTGTATGTGGTTAATTGATGTTCAACAAATTTCCCAAGGTAATCTAATAGGGAAAGGGAAACCTTCTCCCGAAATGGCACTGAACAACCAGATATCTATGTGGGGAAATAATGAACCTCTTATTTCAAATCACACACAAAAATTAATTCAAAATGTATCACAAGCTTGTATGTCAGAACTGAAACCATAATATTTCTAGAACCTACAATAAAGCACAGGAGAAAGCTTGTGTGGCCTTGGGCCAGGCACAGATTCCTTAGCTATGTCACAAAGAACACAAGCAATAAAAGAAAATGTTTGATAAACCAGACTTCATCAAAAAGTAAAACCTGAACTTTCCAAAAGACACCACTAAGAAAGCCAAGAAATGTAAGCCACCTACTGGGAAATATTATTTGCAAAATATAACATCCAACTGAGGACTTGTATATAGAATACTAAAGTACTTTTGCGACTCAATAATAAGACAAACAACCCAATTTTATTTTATTTTATTTTATTTTATTTTATTTTATTTTATTTTATTTTATTTTATTTTATTTTAAATATCTATTTTGAGAGAGAGCTCAAGCAGTGGAGGGTCAGAGAGAGAAGGAGAGAGAATCCCAAGCAGGATCCACACTGTCAGTGCAGACACAAACCGTGAGATCACGACCTGAGCCGAGATCAAGAGTCGGGCACTTAACCGAATGAACCACCCAGGTGCCCCAAGACAAACAACCCAGTTGTAAAAGTGTGCAGGAGATAGTGATGTATGGAAGTGTTGAATCACATATTGCATACCTGAAACTAGTATAACACTGTGTGTTAACTAACCAGAATTAAAGCTTTAAAAATGATTTAAAAATAAAAGTGGGCAAAAGATGTGAATAGACACTTCATCAAAGAAGATCTATGAATGGTAAATAAGCATTGGGGAACAGCTTTGCCATGACCCTGTGGACCCCACAGACAGAGGCTTGAACCACAGCCTGAATCTTGACATAATGCCTCATGATCCTCCCATAACAGAAGAGGATGGGAGGCTTGTGAGGGGCTCAAGGCAGTCTCCCCTGAGAAGCTTTCATGAGACTGCTTCTCCTCTCCTCCTGGGTTCTGATCTGGCTTTCTGCCCCCCAACTCACCCCCAGAATAGAGCTGCAGAATATAAAGCCTCTTAGCTATTGTCCAGAAATGGCTCCTCAGCAACAGGGATTCCCACATGTCTCATTGCGGCCATCTGGCACCTTTTGTCCATGTCCTCCTTTCTGCTGTGTGGGGCAAGACCCATGGGGAGCTGACATCTTTGGCTGACTCTTCTATTCACTGTCTATGTAAGTAATGATCTAAATTGAGGAGTGGCTCGTATCGTTGTAAGCTGAATCATCCGGTCCTGGCTTTGTCACCTGTGTGTGAGCTTGACAAAAAGCACATGAAAAGATGCTCGATGTCATTAGTTATCAGGGGAATGCAAATTAAAACCAGAGCGAGACACCACTACCCCCCTATATTAGAAAGTCTAGTATGCAAAAGACCGACCGTTTCCACTGCTGGAGAGCCTGCAGGGCAATTGCAAAGCTCAGACACTTCAGGTAGGAGGGTAAAATAGTACAACTATTTTGGGAGATCTTGTGGCAATTCCTTAAAAAGCTAAACATGACACCAACCATATGACCCTGCCATTCCACTGTCCAGTATTTGCCCAAAAGAAAGAAAGGCGTATGTCCACACAAGTCTTCTATGTGAATGCTACAGTGGTTTTATTTGTAACAGCTAAAAACTGGAAATAACCCAAATGTCTACCAAAAGTAAATGAAGAAACACAGTGTGGTCTATATAAAGGAACACTAGTCAGCAATAAAAAGGAACAACTGTTGATAACAGAATGAAATCGTTAAACCATACCAAAGAGTACATACTCTATGATTCTACTTATATAAAATTCTAGAAAATGCAAACAAGCCTGTAGTGACAGAAGATTAAGGATTGCCTAGTTATTAGAGATGAGGGAGGGTTAGATTGCACAGGGTCATGAGTAATTTGGGGGGTATGTTCATTATCTTTAATGTAGTGATGGCTTCATGAGTGTGTACATATGTTAATACTCATCAAATCTTACACTTAAAAATGCGTGATTTATTGTACGTCAACTATAACTCAATAAAGACATACAAAAATGCAACCTGATCTAACTTGGGGTGTTTTTTAACACATTCTGACTGCCATGAGAAGGGACTGTTGGGGCTAGGAACAGAAACAGGGAGTCCTCAGGAGCCTGGGGTGATCGTCTGCGTGAGGGATGCTGGTGGCTTTGTGGCAGTGGAATTGGAGGGGAATAGACAGATTTGAGATAGACTTTAAGAACTAAACAATAATTGCTGGCAGTTTGTGTCTCTTTTTGAGGAAATTCTCCTTTGGGTCTCTGGCTCAGATCATACAAATGTGTGATATAATTTCTCATGGCTCCCTGTGTTCGTCAATGTTTACAATTGTGTGCTTATTTGTAATAATCTGTTAAGCATTTATTTTCACCACTAGACCATATGTACCATCAGGGCAGGGTTTCTATGACTCGCCACTCTGTTCCGAGTGCCCTGTCCAGTGTCTGTCTAGTGCTGAAGGCGTACATGGTAGTTTTAAAACATGTCTGCCTATTCTTTAATTTTTCTGCCATCAAGAAGTGTCCTGTATCTGCCAAGGCTGGGTCCTAAAGTGTAATAGAACTTCTACCCAGCTTTCTACTTCTTGGGATACTTACCCTCTTCACCCAGCCACCCTGCTGTGGGGAATCCTGGGCCACATGAGGGGTTCCAACTAACAACTCCAGCTGAGATTCTAGCTGACGATATCAATGTCTAGCCGTCACGCTAAGTCTTCGAGACGACTCCAGCCCCAGCCACTGTGTGACTGCAACCACATGAAAAATCCTAGGTGAAAACCATCTAGCTGAGCTCTGCCACCAACAGAACCATGAAAGATAAAAATAATTGTTCTGGTTCAACTCATTAAGTTTGGGGGCGGTTTGTTTTACAGCAATAGGTCATTAGAACAAGTTCAGTAAATCTTTTGGGAATGAATCACAAGCTCTGTTTTGCTCCAGCTCTGCATAAGCCTTTAGCCTGCAGATTCCTTCCCCAGCAGGTCCTGAAGGTGCTGGAAACTCTGAGCCAGAAACAAAAGTCTGGCTCTTCAGACCTATCAGGAGACATGGAAAGAGACATGGAAAGTCTCTGCCCTCAACCCCACAGAGAACACTGCAAGGCTATGGAAAGTCGGTCCCGGCAGGGATCTCAAGAGAACAGTTGGCTTGTGAGTTCTTAACCCTGAGCCCATGAACACCTTCAAGGGAACACACATGCACACATTGTGTGTATGTGCATATACATTTTCCTGGAAAGAGAGTCAGTCCCCAGACCCTAACTTCTTTCAAGTCTTCAAGACTCTGTCCCCCAAATGTTAGGATGTTCTTTTCCAGTCCAGCTATCCCAACTTCTAGATTAAGAAACTGGGAATACTTCCATTTTTGGTGGTAAACTAGACTAAGTACCCTGAATAAGCTTCCTCCTGAAAAAAAATTCTGAATTTTTTTTAAAATTTTCTTAAATACACTGATGAGCTGGGAAGAAAATAAGAACTACTCAAGCCCCAAACCCAAGAATCTGGAGAGATAATCTAAGCCTCGAAACTAGCTTTTATCATAAGGACTTTTGTAAAGTCAGCCAATCAGTGATACACCTCCCAGTCTTGAAAGTGAACTTGAACTTCAGTTTTCACAGCCTCATGGAGGTGAGGTGATAGGAGAGAAACCAGGACACTCAAGGTGGAAGATCTAACAAAACCCTATCCCCCCTCTCCCCAAAAGATTGGGACCTAAAAGGACTATACCCTCAGTAAATAGACAAATGGCATAAAAGCATGTTACTTCCCAACAGACTGCAAAGAAAAGTACCTACCTTAAATTGCTACTTTCAAGGGGAAATAAAATCTCCTTTGCAAATTCATAACTACCAGTCACCCTCATAAGGGTATGAAGACCCCACACAGGACCCCCTTCCTCTCCCTCCCTCTCCTTCCCTACCCTGGCCAGGAGCCAGGGTCACAGGACAGTGAGTAAACCTCAGAAGAACGGCTTCTCCAGCGAGTGCCTGAGGAAAACCAGCCACCTCTCCTGTGACCCCAGTCCCCAGGCCTGTTCACTGCCCTGTTGTAGAAGCTCAGGCCTAGCTAGGCTGTGGGCTCTGGCCTCTGCTGGGGGCCTGGACTTTGGCTGAAGCTCCTCAGGCAGGGGCTGTGCTGCCCCCCTGGGGAGAACCTGTTCTCTCCTCCTGTGTCCAAGACCAGACTAACTCTGGGATATGCCGCTAAGGGGTGGCCTGGGGGGTGGGTCACCGTGAGAAGATGTGCTCCTCCCCACTTGCTTTCCCTGAGGGGCCCAGCTCTCCAGCTGTTTTCTTCCTCTGGGCTGTGGAACCTTCTGCGGGTGAAGAAAGCAGATGTCACTCTCCCCACCGGGCCCCTGAACATCCTCTCCTCCCCAGTCTGGGGCACTGCCTCTCTCCCAGTTAATTCTGTAGTGACAGCTGCCCTTTATCCCAACATGCAGTGAGGGGTGACGGGAGCGGGGTCACCTCCACCTCACGGTCCCACTCTCAGGTTCAGGGCCTGTGTCTGGGAGGGAGCCACAGGCCTGAGTCCCTCTGGGGTGGACCTGGCCCACCCAGCAGAGGGGTCACTAGGGCAGGTCTGTGGGGCTCCAGCATGGGACCGGGCTGGTGGCTCAGAGGCATCTGTCTGTGGGCAGGGTGGACTTGGAAAGGCACAGAGTAAACCTGCAGGACTCCTCACCTGCCTTTTCAAAGTGCTTTTCCCTTTACTCTGTCAGGGGATCTCAGGCATCCATGCTATTGCATGTTCGAGAAAATGGGCGGTGTGGTGCCCTTGCTCATCAAAGTAGCAGTTGTACCTGTAATGAGTCCCTAGGACAATGCTTTCCCATCCAAGCAAGTGGTTCCCAGCTGTGGCTGGAGTGAATCACCGAGAGCTTTTAAAAAGTACTGATGTCCAGGCTGCACCCATATCCTTAAATCAGCATCTCTGATGGGCATGGGCTGGGTGTGTTTTAAAGCTCCCTGCATGACCCAAATGTGCAGCATTCAAGCCTCACAAGGACCCTGAAAGACAGGCACTGTCGTCATCCTCACTGTGCAGAGGGGCCAGTAGGGCTCAGCGAGGTAAAGGCAACTAGAAGGGATGGGGCTGGAGTCCCACATAGAACCAAGAAGGTGTCCCCCTGCTTGCTGTGGATCCGGGCTTCCTGTGGGACCGTGAGGCCTCAGACTGGCCAGGGAGCTTGTCTCCTTTGGCTGGGAAGACATTTCTGCCACCTGTTTCTCGAAGCACTGGGCTGGGGCTCCCCTGAGCCCAGAATGCAGTGGGCCACCTCCACTCACGAGCCCTGAGTTCCTCTCAGTGGAAAGGTGCACCCTTTGGTGAGGTGAATTGTTGTAAAACAGCCAGGAATGGAAAATATTAAGAGCCCATGGGTACCAGCAAGGTTCCTACCAGGGCCAGAATCCAGATGAAAGGAGGAAGTCTACCATCACTGGAGGCCCCGGGGCTGGCCACCTGTCCCCTGCATCCCAGGCTGTCTCCATCTTTAGGGTTGCAGCAAGCCTCACCTGGGCCAGAGGAAGGTTCGAGGTGGTCACCCCAAGGTAGGGTTCCCAGATGTCCTGAATATGCAGAATATGTCCTTATATTTAATGATTTTATCTCAGATCCTATGTTGACCTTGTCAGAATATCCTAAATGTCTTATATTCAGCTTTTTTCAATAAATTACAAATTTTAGCAATTAAAGCTTTTCTTTTCTGCCAGTTATTGGTGTGTGCATCACTTAAATGGTAACACTAAACTATCTAAAATCATATACCTCCTCTCACCCCAAATAAAGAGATGGACATTTCCTTATGGTCTCTCCTACCGGCTTAGCTAAAGGAAGACCAAAAGAGGGGAACAAGTAAAGCACTTATTTTTCATATTCATGAAAGGGAAAAAAACCCATTCTTTTTATTTAAAAAAATGTTTGAGTAGAGTTGACTTACAATGTTATTACATTAGTTTCCGGTGTACAACATAGTGTTTCAACCTCTGCATACGTTGTCCTACGTTCGCCACAAGTGCAGCCACCATCTGTCACCATAGAATGCATGACAGTATCATTGACTATATTCCCTGTGTGGTGCCTTTTATTCTCATAATTTATTCATTGGAAAAACTATCCTTTAACCAAAGTCCCAAGTCCAGAAAGTAACCACCACTAGTTAAGAAAATAATCGGATCAATACACAAGGAAAGTCTGAGACACTTTCAGTCAAGAAGGGCTTGAAGAGACTTGACAACTAAATATAATGCATCTTGGATGGGATTCTTGAACAGAAAATGGGCATCAGGTAAAAAGTTAAGGTAAATTTGAACAAAGTATGAGTTTCAGTGAATAAGAGAGTATCAATATTGGTTCATTAGTGGTGACAAATATACCATACCAGTGTAAGATGTTAATAAAGAGGAGAATAGATATATGGGGAAATGAGGAGTCTTTACCGTCTTTGTAAATTTTTGTTTTGTAAACCTGAAACTGTTCTAAAAGGAAAAATTCACTTTCAAAAAACCATCGGGGGGCGCCTGGGTGGCTCAGTCGGTTAAGCAGCCAACTGCGGCTGGGGTCATGACCCCGCGGTCCATGAGTTTGAGCCCCGCATCAGGCTCTGTACTGACAGCTCAGAGCCTGGAGCCTGTTTCAGATTCTGTGTCTCCCTCTCTCTGACCCTCCCCCGTTCATACTCTGTCTCTCTCTGTCTCAATAAGAAATAAACGTTAAAAAATAAAAATAAAAAATAAAAAAAACCAAAACATTGGGCACTGAGATACCAATGGCCTTCCCTGGGAAGAAATATTATATATATGCTTCTAGGGGAAGAGTGCATTCTGTGTGGCCCCCATAAGAGGAAGAGAGAATAAGGCCGCCTGTGCGTGGATTCTTCCAGCCTCCATTGGTGTCTTTTTCTTGTATGACCTGGCTGTGTATCCTTAGTATGTCACTACCTATACCTAGTGACTGGCTGGCTCAGTCAGTAGGCCATGTGACTCTTGATCTCAGAGTTTTAAGTATGTCACTATAATAAGTCGTAATAATGAGCGCAACTATATGTGGTGTCTGGTAAGTTCTATTAGCAAATTTCTGAGTGTAGGGGTGGTCTTTCATACCCCTGACACAGTTGTCATTCAGTGTTCTTCAATTCTCTAGTATTCAAAACTCCTTTGGCTCTCTTAACAAATATAGTTGTGAGAATGCCAGTTTATTTCAAGCACTGAAATAATAGTTAAGAGCTAAAGAAAAGGCTCCAAAAATCCACTGTGTGAAGCCTATTTATTTCTTGCTTTTAATTTTCAGTCTCTTTAGCAATAGGATTATGCATGCTGAAAGAAGAATTAACAGCTTTATTTTAGAACTCCATTGCTGAATGCATTTAAAATACATTAAAGAAAATATTGGCAAAATATTGATCCATTTAAATGTCAATGCTGTTCTTAAAAGAAACAAAAGTATATATAAAATTTCTACTTGAAGTGGATAATTATTCTTCTTCTTGCCATGACTCTTTTTAAAAATGATTTAATCCCTTGAAGAATTTTATTATTTTTCATAGAGTTACTAAATACTCTTCCAGCATGGGAGCAAGGAAAACTTTCATGTGCAGTGTTTTTTTTTTTTTTTTTTTTTTTTTAATATATGAAATTTACTGTCAAATTGGTTTCCATACAACACCCAGTGCTCATCCCAAAAAGTGCCCTCCTCAATACCCATCACCCACCCTGCCCTCCCTCCCACCCTGCCCTCCCTCCCACCCCCCATCAACCCTCAGTTTGTTCTCAGTTTTTAACAGTCTCTAATGCTTTGGCTCTCTCCCACTCTAACCTCTTTTTTTTTTTTTTTTTTTCCTTCCCCTCCCCCATGGGTTTCTGTTATGTTTCTCAGGATCCACATAAGAGTGAAACCATATGGTATCTGTCTTTCTCTGTATGGCTTATTTCACTTAGCATCACACTCTCCAGTTCCATCCATGTTGCTACAAAAGGCCATATTTCATTTTTTCTCATTGCCACGTAGTATTCCATTGTGTATATAAACCACAATTTCTTTATCCATTCATCAGTTGATGGACATTTAGGCTCTTTCCATAATTTGGCTATTGTTGAGAGTGCCGCTATAAACATTGGGGTACAGGTGCCCCTATGCATCAGTACTCCTGTATCCCTTGGATAAATTCCTAGCAGTGCTATTGCTGGGTCATAGGGTAGGTCTATTTTTAATTTTCTGAGGAACCTCCACACTGCTTTCCAGAGCGGCTGCACCAATTTGCATTCCCACCAACAGTGCAAGAGGGTTCCTGTTTCTCCACATCCTCTCCAGCATCTATAGTCTCCTGATTTCTTCATTTTGGCCACTCTGACTGGCGTGAGGTGGTATCTGAGTGTGGTTTTGATTTGTATTTCCCTGATAAGGAGCGACGTTGAACATCTTTTCATGTGCCTGTTGGCCATCCGGATGTCTTCTGTAGAGAAGTGTCTATTCATGTTTTCTGCCCATTTCTTCACTGGGTTATTTGTTTTTCGGGTGTGGAGTTTGATGAGCTCTTTATAGATTTTGGATACTAGCCCTTTGTCCGATGTGTCATTTGCAAATATCTTTTCCCATTCCGTTGGTTGCCTTTTAGTTTTGTTGGTTGTTTCCTTTGCTGTGCAGAAGCTTTTTATCTTCATAAGGTCCCAGTAATTCACTTTTGCTTTTAATTCCCTTGCCTTTGGGGATGTGCCGAGTAAGAGATTGCTACGGCTGAGGTCAGAGAGGTCTTTTCCTGCTTTCTCCTCTAAGGTTTTGATGGTTTCCTGTCTCACATTCAGGTCCTTTATCCATTTTGAGTTTATTTTTGTGAATGGTGTGAGAAAGTGGTCTAGTTTCAACCTTCTGCATGTTGCTGTCCAGTTCTCCCAGCACCATTTGTTAAAGAGACTGTCTTTTTTCCATTGGATGTTCTTTCCTGCTTTGTCAAAGATGAGTTGGCCATACGTTTGTGGGTCTAGTTCTGGGGTTTCTATTCTATTCCATTGGTCTATGTGTCTGTTTTTATGCCAATACCATGCTGTCTTGATGATGACAGCTTTGTAGTAGAGGCTAAAGTCTGGGATTGTGATGCCTCCTGCTTTGGTCTTCTTCTTCAAAATTACTTTGGCTATTCGGGGCCTTTTGTGGTTCCATATGAATTTTAGGATTGCTTGTTCTAGTTTCGAGAAGAATGCTGGTGCCATTTTGATTGGGATTGCATTGAATGTGTAGATAGCTTTGGGTAGTATTGGCATTTTGACAATATTTATTCTTCCAATCCATGAGCAGGGAATGTCTTTCCATCTCTTTATATCTTCTTCAATTACCTGCATAAGCTTTCTATAGTTTTCAGCATACAGATCTTTTACATCTTTGGTTAGATTTATTCCTAGGTATTTTATGCTTCTTGGTGCAATTGTGAATGGGATCAGTTTCTTCATTTGTCTTTCTGTTGCTTCATTGTTAGTGTATAAGAATGCAACTGATTTCTGCACATTGATTTTGTATCCTGCAACTTTGCTGAATTCATGTATCAGTTCTAGCAGACTTTTGGTGGAGTCTATCGGATTTTCCATGTATAATATCATGTCATCTGCAAAAAGCGAAAGCTTGACTTCATCTTTGCCAATTTTGATGCCTTTGATTTCCTTTTGTTGTCTGATTGCTGATGCTAGAACTTCCAGCACTATATTAAACAGCAGCGGTGACAGTGGGCATCCCTGTCGTGTTCCTGATCTCAGGGAAAAAGCTCTCAGTTTTTCCCCGTTGAGGATGATGTTAGCTGTGGGCTTTTCATAAATGGCCTTTATGATCTTTAAGTATGTTCCTTCTATCCCGACTTTCTCAAGGGTTTTTATTAAGAAAGGGTGCTGGATTTTGTCAAAGGCCTTTTCTGCATCGATTGACAGGATCATATGGTTCTTCTCTTTTTTTTTGTTAATGTGATGTATCACGTTGATCGATTTGCGAATGTTGAACCAGCCCTGCATCCCAGGAATGAATCCCACTTGATCATGGTGAATAATTCTTTTTATATGCTGTTGAATTCGATTTGCTAGTATCTTATTAAGAATTTTTGCATCCATATTCATCAGGGATATTGGCCTGTAGTTCTCTTTTTTTACTGGGTCTCTGTCTGGTTTAGGAATCAAAGTAATACTGGCTTCATAGAATGAGTCTGGAAGTTTTCCTTCCCTTTCTATTTCTTGGAATAGCTTGAGAAGGATAGGTATTATCTCTGCTTTAAATGTCTGGTAGAACTCCCCTGGGAAGCCATCTGGTCCTGGACTCTTATTTGTTGGGAGATTTTTGATAACCGATTCAATTTCTTCGCTGGTTATGGGTCTGTTCAAGCTTTCTATTTCCTCCTGATTGAGTTTTGGAAGAGTGTGGGTGTTTAGAAATTTGTCCATTTCTTCCAGGTTGTCCAATTTGCTGGCATATAATTTTTCATAGTATTCCCTGATAATTGTTTGTATCTCTGAGGGATTGGTTGTAATCATTCCATTTTCATTCATGATTTTATCTATTTGGGTCATCTCCCTTTTCTTTTTGAGAAGCCTGGCTAGAGGTTTGTCAATTTTGTTTATTTTTTCAAAAAACCAACTCTTGGTTTCGTTGATCTGCTCTACAGTTTTTTTAGATTCTATATTGTTTATTTCTGCTCTGATCTTTATTATTTCTCTTCTTCTGCTGGGTTTAGGCTGCCTTTGCTGTTCTGCTTCTATTTCCTTTAGGTGTGCTGTTAGATTTTGTATTTGGGATTTTTCTTGTTTCTTGAGATAGGCCTGGATTGCAATGTATTTTCCTCTCAGGACTGCCTTCGCTGCATCCCAGAGCGTTTGGATTGTTGTATTTTCATTTTCGTTTGTTTCCATATATGTTTTAATTTCTTCTCTAATTGCCTGGTTGACCCACTCATTCGTTAGTAGGGTGTTCTTTAACCTCCATGCTTTTGGAGGTTTTCCAGACTTTTTCCTGTGGTTGATTTCAAGCTTCATAGCATTGTGGTCTGAAAGTATGCATGGTATAATTTCAATTCTTGTAAACTTATGAAGGGCTGTTTTGTGACCCAGTATATGATCTATCTTGGAGAATGTTCCATGTGCACTCGAGAAGAAAGTATATTCTGTTGCTTTGGGATGCAGAGTTCTAAATATATCTGTCAAGTCCATCTGATCCAATGTATCATTCAGGGCCCTTGTTTCTTTATTGACTGTGTGTCTAGATGATCTATCCATTTCTGTAAGTGGGGTGTTAAAGTCCCCTGCAATGACCACATTCTTATCAATAAGGTTGCTTATGTTTATGAGTAATTGTTTTATATATCTGGGGGCTCGGGTATTTGGCGCATAGACATTTATAATAGTTAGCTCTTCCTGGTGGATAGACCCTGTGATTATTATATAATGCCCTTCTTCATCTCTTGTTACAGCCTTTAATTTAAAGTCTAGTTTGTCTGATATAAGTATGGCTACTCCAGCTTTCTTTTGGCTTCCAGGAGCATGATAAATAGTTCTCCATCCCCTCACTCTCAATCTAAAGGTGTCCTCAGATCTAAAATGAGTCTCTTGTAGACAGCAAATAGATGGGTCTTGTTTTTTTATCCATTCTGATACCCTATGTCTTTTAGTTGGCGCATTTAATCCATTTACATTCAGTGTTATTATAGAAAGATATGGGTTTAGAGTCATTGTGATGTCTGTATGTTTTATGCTTGTAGGGATGTCTCTGGTACTTTGTCTCACAGGATCCCCCTTAGGATCTCTTGTAGGGCTGGTTTCGTGGTGACAAATTCCTTCAGTTTTTGTTTGTTTGTGAAGACCTTTATCTCTCCTTCTATTCTAAATGACAGACTTGCTGGATAAAGGATTCTCGGCTGCATATTTTTTCTGTTTAGCACACTGTAGATATCGTGCCAAGCCTTTCTGGCCTGCCAAGTTTCAAAGGAGAGATCAGTCACGAGTCTTATAGGTCTCCCTTTATATGTGAGGGCACGTTTATCCCTTGCTGCTTTCAGAATTTTCTCTTTATCCTTGTATTTTGCCAGTTTCACTATGATATGTCGTGCAGAAGATCGATTCAAGTTACGTCTGAAGGGAGTTCTCTGTGCCTCTTGGATTTCAATGCCTTTTTCCTTCCCCAGTTCAGGGAAGTTCTCAGCTATAATTTGTTCAAGTACCCCTTCAGCACCCTTCCCTCTCTCTTCCTCCTCTGGGATACCAATTATGCGTATATTATTTTTTTTTAGTGTATCACTTAGTTCTCTAATTTTCCCCTCATACTCCTGGATTTTTTTATCTCTCTTTCTTTCAGCTTCCTCTTTCTCCATAACTTTATCTTCTAGTTCACCTATTCTCTCCTCTGCCTCTTCAAGCCGAGCCATCGTGGATTCCATTTTGTTTTGCAATTCGTTTAAAGCGTTTTTCAACTCCTCGTGACTGTTCCTTAGTCCCTCGATCTTTGTGGCAAGAGATTCTCTGCTGTCCTGTATACTGTTTTCAAGCCCCGCGATTAATTTTATGACTATTATTCTAAATTCACTTTCTGTTATATTATTTAAATCCTTTTTGATCAGTTCATTAGCTGTTGTTATTTCCTGGAGATTCTTCTGAGGGGAATTCTTCCGTTTGGTCATTTTGGAGAGTCCCTGGCGTGGTGAGGACCTGTAGTGCACTTCCCCTGTGCTGTGGTGTATAACTGGAGTTAGTGGGCGGGGCCGCAGTCCGACCCGATGTCTGCCCCCAGCCCACTGCTGGGGCCACAGTCAGACTGGTGTGTGCCTTCTCTTCCCCTCTCCTAGGGGCGGGATTCACTGTGGGGTGGCGTGTCCCGTCTGGGCTACTTGCACACTGCCAGGCTTGTGTTGCTGGGGATCTGGCGTATTAGCTGGGGTGGGTAGGCAAGGTGCACGGGGGCTGGAGGGGCAGGCTTAGCTCGCTTCTCCTTAGGTGATCCACTTCAGGAGGAGCCCTGTGGCAGCGGGAGGGAGTCAGATCTGCTGCCGGAGGTTTGGCTCCGCAGAAGCACAGAGTTGGGTGTTTGCGCGGAGCGAGCAAGTTCTCTGGCAGGAACTGGTTCCCTTTGGGATTTTGGCTGGGGGATGGGCGGGGGAGATGGCGCTGGCGCCTTTGTTCCCCGCCAAGCTGAGCTCTGCCGTCCGGGGGCTCAGCAGCTCTCCCTCCCTTTGTCCTCCAGCCTTCCCGCTTTCCGAGCAGAGCTGTTAACTTATGACCTCCCAGACGCTAAGTCGCGCTTGCTGTCGGAACACAGTCTGTCCGGCCCCTCCGCTTTTGCCAGCCAGACTCGGGGGCTCTGCTTGTCCGGCGAGCCGCCCCTCCGCCCCGGCTCCCTCCCGCCAGTCCGTGGAGCGCGCACCGCCTCGCCGCCCTTCCTACCCTCTTCCGTGGGCCTCTAGTCTGCGCTTGACTCCGGAGACTCCCTTCTGCTAATCCTCTGGCGGTTTTCTGGGTTCTTTAGGCAGGTGTAGGTGGAATCTAAGTGATCGGCAGGACGCGCTGTGAGCCCCGCGTCCTCCTACGCCGCCGTCTTCCGGCACTCCTCATGTGCAGTGTTAAAGAATGAAATAAAATTTGATGACAATACTCTTTTTTTTTTTTTTTTGTCAGTGAGCATTTTTAAAAGTCATGCATCAAAAGATCTGATGCAATCCTGAAGAATGGAAAAGCAACTTATACCAGAAAAGATAGAATTGTATGTTTCACCAAATCAAATTTGGAGAGCAGTTCTCAGAGTTATTAACTCTACATGCCAGTATGTGCTCAGTAAACTGACTCACCATGCAAATACTGAGTGTGTTTGCTCATTAATGTTCAGTAATGTTCAGTAGACAAAAGAGTATCAGGAGATAGCTGTGACCACTGTAGAAGCTATTTTACAAAGCAGTGGAACTTAGACTGTGCCTGTAAGGAATTTTATAAGCAAATTCTACAAAACAAAGATCCATTAGTGGAGAGCCAAATCATCAGGGAAATATAATTAAAGAAGCACATAATTTAGATACATCAGATATTTGGTATAGATAAAAAATAATTTTTAGTTCCAACATGCTCCAAGCAACACTTTTCTTTTACCTCTGTGTACATTACATAGGCAATTAGAAATAATTTGTGTGTAACGTGGCATCTTGCATTTTTATTTGTTAAATCTGGCAATCTTTGATGCATGGGGTACTGGTCTAGAGACACAGCCAGTTAATGACTGAGCCAGGATCTGAACCTTGCAAATCCCACTTCAGAGTCTGTCTGAAACTACTACAGTATACTGATGGAAAATAATTTTCAGTCTAGAATTTTATAACTAAACTATCATTAAAGTTTGAAGATAAAATAAAGACAAGTTTAGACATTCAACAAATCAGCTGTCATTTACAGAAACACAGATTCAGGCTAGATTATACAATGGAATACTACTCGGTGATGAAAAAGAATGAAATCTTGCCATTTGCAATAACATAGATGGAGCTAGAGGGTATTATGCTAAGCAAAATAAGTCAGGCAGAGAAAGATATCGTATGATTTCATTCATATGTGGGATTTGAGAACTCAACAGATGAACGTAAGGGAAGGGAAGGAACAATAAGATAAAAACAGAGAGGGAGGCAAGTCATAAGAGACTCTTGAATACAGAGAACAAACTGAGGGTTGACGGAAGGGGGGGTGGGGGATGGGTTAAATGGGTGATGGGCATTAAGAAGGGCACTTTCCGGGATGAGCACTGGGTGTCATATGTAAAAGAAGAATCACTGGGTTCTACTCCTGAAGCCAAGACTACACTGTATGTTAACTACTTGAATGTAAATTTTAAAAAATAGGGGCACCTGGGTGGCTCAGTCTGTTGAGCATCTGACTTCAGCTCAGGTTGTGACCTCGTGGTTCATGAGTTTGAGCCCTGTATTGGGCTCACTGCTGTCAGCACAGAGCCTTCTTCAGACCCTCTGTCCCCCTCTCTCTGCCCCTCTTCTGCTTGCACTCTCTGCTTCAAAAATAAACATTTAACAAAATTAAATTTAATTAAAAAATAACTTTTCAAAAAGATTATTCTGCAGAAAGGAATTGTAGAGGTAGGGTTGGCTCCAGAATGCACGAATTCACTGGCTCAACAATGACATCAAGGACACGGGATCTTTCCATCCCTCCACTCATATCTTTGCTATTGACTTTATCTTTCAGCTACTTTATCTTCTATCTATCTAGCAAGATAAACACAGGCATTCCAAGCACATCAGTATCAAGAGGAAGTTGGTACTATGTATCTGCTTGTGATTCTCTATTAAAAACAAGAAAACTTTCACCAGAATCCCCCGCCCAAAGACTTCTCCTTACATCTCATTTTCCGAGGTTGGGTCCCATGCTCGTTTTTGAACTAGTCACTGATACAAGGGTGGAGTTAGCATCATTGTCTTGAACTAATTATCTAGAGTAGAGTGGATGTTGTCTAGCCAAACACTGTATCCACAAAATCTACAAAATTTTAATTCTCATACTTCTACTTTTTCATAGGAAGCTACTTACGTAGCGTTCCACCAAAATGTGGGTGTAAACCAATGAACCACTCAGGACCCAGCCAGGAAGCGGATTGCACACTCATACTGGGCAATTTAAGTACGTTTAATAAAGGAACTATTTTTGCAAGAGCGATTGCAGAGTTTAAAGAAATTGGCAAGGTACAATGTAGTAGCCCTGGAAAATGACTACTCTTGGATTTAAAAGAACAAGGCAAAGGAATAGGTCTTAGAATCCTGAGAGAACATCTTTATAGAGAGGGCCACCTGACAGCTATGGCCTTGATAGAAGGTTGCCACCAGTCCACAGCAACCTGTTCAAGAAGTACCTGGGGTAATCAGTACCCTGCTTCACTCCCCTCCTGCCCTCCAGTCTCCTACCACTGCTTCCCAGTGGCTGAACCCAACTAGAATCTGGAGGTCGAGGAGGCATGTAACCATCAATCGACTTGCTGTTTCTATGAATGTGACCACCTTACGTACCTCATGTAAGCGGAATCACATAGGAGTTTTCTTTCTGTGACTGGTTTATTTCACTTAAAACAATGCCTTCAAGATTCATCCATGTTACTGCACGTGACAAAATTTCTTCCTTTATAAAGCTGAACAACATTTCATTGTATGTGTATACATACATATGTATATGTATGTGTATGTATACGTACTACATTTTGTTTATTCATTCATCCTTTGATGGACATTTGGGCAGCTTCCATCTTTTAGCCATGGTGAATAATGCTGCTATGAACATGAGTGTACAAATATCTCTTTAATATTCTGCTTTCAGTACTTTTGGATATGTACCCAGAAGTGGGATTGCTAGATTATAGTAGTTCTATTTTTTTAAGAACTGCAATAATTCATTAACTTTTGATTGCTGAATAACATTCCATTGTCTGGACATACCAAATTTTGTTTATCCATTCATCAATAGATGGACATGTAGGTTCCTTCTACTTTTTGGCCATTATGTGCAACGTTCACAGCAGTGAACATTCACGTGCAAGTCTTTGTGTGGACGTATGTTTGTATTTCTCGTGGGCAGATACTTAAGACTGGAATTTCTGGGTTATATGGTAAATTTGTGCTGAACTTTTATAGAAACAAACTGTTTTCCAAAGTGGCATCATTTCACATTTCCCCCAGCATTGTATCAGGCTCCCCTTTCTCCATGTCCTTGCCAACATTTGCTGTCCTTTCCATCACTGGCTGAACGTCGTTAAGGTGTAGCAAAATCCCAGATTCCCTGTGCTAACCAGGCAAAAGATGAAAGGACTAAAGATGTATTTTTTAGAAAATATAAGCCAGAGAGATTACGTGCAGCGTCATCTTTAGACCTAACTTTGCAATTTTTAGGAAATACAGGAAGACAGTAGAGCAAGTCGTAAAACATCAACAGGAAACCATAAGATGGATGTAGAAAATGGGACATTCCTAGTCTGTAAAACCACTGATATGTTGTCTTCAAAAAGTAGGTTTTTTTTTTTAAAGAAGAGAGACTCTCCTTGCTCAAAAGAGACTAGAGGGACATAATAAACAAATGTAATGCATGAGATTTAATTGGATCCTGGTTTGAAGGGATGCATCTTTAAAAGACATTTTGGGGGGCACTTGGGTGGCTCAGTCAGTTAAGCATCTGATTCTTGATTTTGGCTCAGGTCATGATCTCACTGTTCATGAGTTCAAGCTCCACATTGAGCTCTGTGCTGATGGTGACTGCTTGGGATTCTCTTCCTCCCTCTCTCTGTCCCTCTGCTCTTTCTCTCTCTCTCTCAAAAAATAGGTAAATAAACTTAAAAAACAAGACATTTTGGAAACATATACAGAGATAAAGCTAATATTGGTAAAATGTTAGCAACTGCTAGATGTTGGTATTGAGGAAATGCATATTCATTGTACTATTCTTACAGGTTTAAGAATTTTTACCAGCAAAATATTGGAATGAAAATGCCATTTGGGGGCATTTGGGGGGCACCTGGGTGGCTCAGTCAGTTGAGTGTATGACTCCCACTCAGGTCATGGTCACGTGGTTCATGAGTTCAAGCCCTGCATCGGGCTCTGTGCTGACAGCTCAGAGCCTGGAGCCTGCTTTGGATTCTGTCTCTCCCTCTCCCTCTGCCCATCCCCTGCTTGTGCTCTCTCTCTCTCTCTCAAAAATAAATAAACATTACAAATTTTTAAAAAAAAGAAAATGCCATTTGGAAAAAGACAAAATATTTCTATATCAAATGTCATATAATGCTGGGCAGAAATATCAAGAAAATGTCTTTGGTCAACCAAAATAGCAGCAAAGTCGTCTTCCAGATACTATTAACTTTTTGTCAGTAATATCCTTCTTGGAACCCTGAGGTGAGAAAGCACTGATCCTCCTTTCCTTCTCTAATTATTTGAGAACTTGTAGACAGCGTAACAGGATAAATGGTAACTGAGCCCAGATAACCCTCTGGGAGATGCTTTTTGTTTTGTTTTGTTTTTTGAGAGAGAGAGAGCGTGAGCAGGGGAGGGGCAGAGAGAGAGGGAGACAGAGAATCTGAAGCAGGCTCCAGGCTCTGAGCTGTCAGCACAAAGCCTGACGTGGGGCTCGAACCCATGAACTGTAAGATCATGACCTGAGCTGAAGTCGGACACTTAACCAACTGAGCCACCCAGGTGCCCCTGGAAGACGCTTTTAAAGAGATCTCTTTCACGTCAGGATGCGGGGTTCTAGTTTAGAATCTACATGTTGAAAGTTCCATATTCAGCATCCATTTTCTGTCCTGTTGGACCTTTGGCTCCTAACTTGCTACTTTTTATGTATTTGTCTATCACACGCTTCCCAGCCTTCATGTCAGTTCATCCCCGAATCCCCTATAGCACTTAGCACATGTGCTTTACAAAGAGTAAGTGCTAAAGTTTTCAAATAAATGAATGAATGCAATCCTAAAGTTGAGAGACGACTTTAAAAGAAAGAACAGAATGGACAGCACAGAAAAAAAAACCTGATATAAAAAGATAGATTTTTCTAGAGATATCTGAAGTTACCATTCATGAACACAAGACCTTAGGATTATCAACCACAAGGATACTGGGCGCCCTTAGAAATCATTCACCCTTCTTGCCCACCCACAACACAGCTCATTGAAGCTCTTTCAACTCAGTCAGAAATATCCCTTTCTTAGCCTTGAGGACAATTATTTTTCCCATTCATCACAAATGCATACACCTGCAAAATTCAATTCTTCAAAAAGGGTGCAATCAAGATCAGAGCACCATTGAATTCTTCCTGCTGCTGCTAATTAAAATGAATTCATCAGCACAGAGGGTTAAGCCGGAGGTTATGATGCAAAAGAGCTCAGTGCCAACAGTCCTGGCTTCCTGCTTCAACATCCTTTTGTTCTCAAATATCTAAAAGGAAATGAAAATGTGCTTAGTTGGAAAGAGTTACTTTCTCTGGAATAGTCTCTTCCCAGATTGCAGGCGTTTCGCTGTTCAGGCACCTAGAAGAAAAGAGTCACATTCAAGAACTTCATGGAAATTTATCCTAAAAAAATAGAAACTTGGACAGATGACCAGAGAACCCCAGTTATTAAAACATTCTTCTGCAAACTACCCATCCGAGTCAGATGACAATATTTCCAACTTAACCTGTGTACACAGGTAACACCCCAGTTTTCTGGGTTCCTGCCACCTTCTGTAGCACAGAGGCAGCAAAGTGTTTGTAGCCTTCTTTTGTAAGACAAGCAGAGCCACCTCGTGGCTGATTTAGATAATTGTGTTTGCAGCTTCAGGCTTGCAGAAACGGCATTAAACATCTGAGGATGACCCCAGAAGGACGAGACAGAAAAACAAGGAGGCAGACAGCATTATCAAGGAAACTTTAAATTTTTTTTTAACGTTTATTTATTTTTGAGACAGAGAGAGACAGAGCATGAACAGGGGAGGGGCAGAGAGAGAGGGAGACACAGAATCTGAAACGGGCTCCAGGCTCTGAGCTGTCAGCACAGAGCCCGACGCGGGGCTCGAACTCATAGACCGTGAGATCATGACCTGAGCCGAAGTCAGACGCTTAACTGACTGAGCCACCCAGGCGCCCCTCAAAGAACCTTTAAAGAAGAGATATTTATTTTGTTAAAAATGGAGAGCTCCACTGGCAATTAACTTTAGGAAATTCTGAGTTCAAGTTACAACAACTTTCTTCTCACATCCTCTAATATGTTGTGAATGATTGTGAATTTCTCAGAGTACTGTATTAGGCAGTAATTTAGAAATGGATTTGGTCATCAGGTATTCCTTTTTACACGAAGCATCTTAAGGATGGGCATTTTGTGATCTAGATTTAGTAAACAGCTTGGAGCCACAGAGTGACATAGTGACACAGAAATCACATCTATTAGCATTGGAAATATTCCTCCAAACCAATGATGTCTAACACCAATGACCTTTAACGATGACACTGACTCAAAGGATTAGGATGTGGAATCTTTCAGTGGGACAGTTCCTTCAAGTACCTTTGGAATAAAGGTACTTTATTCAAAGCAGGGCATGCCCCTCTAACATTCCGAAAAGATGATCACAGTCAGTGTTGGCCAACGTCATGGACCTCACCATCTCTGCGGCTCACCAAATTGAGGGAACTCATTCCCTTTCTGTTCAAGTCTGTAAGAAACTGTTTTCTTATACTGGGCTAAAGTGAGCCTCTAGACCCTACGTGAATTGATCTTAGTTCTGCAATCTGAAGCTCCACAGAGGAATTGATCTTTTTCTTCCATGTTTTTCATAAATTTGATGAGTTGTTATTTCATCTCAAAGTCTTCTCCAAGGGAAGCTTCTCTGGTACCTTCCACCATCTGCTACCTTGATGTGGTTTTCAGACCCCCATGCTCATGGTCACCCTCCTAAAAATCCTTTGTTTATATCAATGTCCTGCTTAAAATGTAAGTAATTTAGAATTGGATATAGCACTTAAGGGTCAGCTGACCAGGGCAGTGGGCAGTGGGACTATCTGGATATTGTACAAGTATAACAAATATTTATTTTAACAAGGTCTAAAAATGTATCAGGGTTTTGAGCTTTTTAAGCAATAATAACGCATCAACAAAAGCTCTCAGGTCTGTTTACATTGCTGTTAAGCCAGGAATCCCATATTCTATACATTTGTACAAGTGTTGTTTTTCCTTTTCTTTAAAAAAAATTTTTTTTGGGGCGCCTGGGTGGCTCAGTCGGTTGAGTGTCCGACTTCGGCTCAGGTCATGATCTCACGGTCTGTGAGTTTGAGCCCCGCATCGGGCTCTGTGCTGACAGCTCAGAGCCTGGAGCCTGCTTCGGATTCTGTGTCTCCCTCTCTCTCTCCCCCTCCCCTGCTCATGCTCCGTCTCTCTCTGTCTCAAAAATAAATAAAAACATTAAAAAAAAAAAATTTTTTTAACGTTTACTTATTATTGAGAGACAGAGAGACACAGAGCGTGATCAGGGGAGGGGTAGAGAGAGGGGGAGACAGAATCTGAAGTAGGCTCCAGGCTCTGAGCCGTCATCACAGAGCCCGAAGCAGGGCTCGAACTCACAAACTGTGAGATCATGACCTGAGCCAAAATTGGTCACTTAACCAACTGTGCCACCCAGGCGCCCCAAATGTTTTTACTTTTCTAACGTAAGTGTCACACTTCATTCAGTCCTAATAAATTTAAAGTAGTTGGTGCAAGCTCATTATTTGAGTTTGTTGAGATATTCTTTCCTTCTGCCCAATTGTTTGTTTATCCTTCCATTCATTTGATGAAGAGTTATTGAACAACTTTTATGTGTTGATGATCTGTTAGGTTCTGGGGATTCAAAGACATTGCCCATGTTCCAAAGGAGCTTACCATCTAAGGGAAGGGTACTGATAACTATTTTTGTAGTGTCACAGGGTCCTATGGTTGTCACTTGAAACCTTCCTCTGAAATTAGATTGACCCATATTCCAATATTTGGTTGGGACGGTTGTACAGATAAAACTTTCTCTGAAGTTATCAGGAGAAGTTTATCAGCCGTCTTGTTGAAAACAAGATAAGGCCTACATTATTAAACCAAGAAAATGTATTTCTATGTTCAAAAATAAAGTTTAAAAGGATGAATGAATCAAACTCTAAAATTCAGACACACATGAATTTAACTGTATATCAAATTGCTAACAAACATAGCACTCGAGAAAAAATAATCCAAGTAATTCTTGAAAACAATATAATCTGACTGAGCTGAAAACCTCCTGAGGGCAACAAGAATTGCAAAAGAAATCTTGAGTGTACTCAATAGGTTTGTTGTTAGAAAAACAACCAGTGTGAACATTTTGAAACTATTCTGTGTGTAATCGTAGGGTAGAAAAATAATTCAATATATTGATATTTTGGGGAACCAAGATTCTCACTGTGGGAGACTGTGCAATATGAGAAGATGAAAAAGATCCGTATGGTATAAGATTTGAATTGGAATTATTAATAACACTCAATATTATTTTTTTTTTTAAATACAGTATGTGTTCCAGGTCTACCCACTGCACAGACTTAGAAACAATGATACTTCCATAACAAGGACGTTCAGAATTTGCTGTTTAAATAACATTCCTCAATAAAAGAAAGCAGGTTCCTTAGAGAAATAACTAGTGCCAGGAAAGTATAAGATGAGTCTGGAAAAGCTTATTGTTCTAGAAAGGAAGGGCATGCTCAAAGACTGATGGAGACATGTCAAAAGGACACCGGAGCCAGCTTGAATAGGTCCCATGGTCAAATCCAGGACAATCTGGGCAACAAAACTAATGGTGGCAGTAATGGCTTATCATGGACAATATAACAAAGAATCTATTTGTATAGACACTGAATCCGAAGGGGTGAGGGGGAAGGGAGAGAAACTCCTTCTTCCAAAGAGCTTCAATTAATGCAGAAAAATAATAAAAAATTTTCTTAAATCACTATTTTGCAATCACCATCATAAAATTGACTAGGGAAAATTTCATTAATAGATGCCAAAATAATTGAATGAAAGAAAATACATGCAAGATCTCAAAGTATCACCTAAAAATTTCATATTAATGACAAAGGAGTATTTACAATGGACAGATGTGATGGGCACTGCTTTACCACATAACTAAATTTAGCATCACCCTGTCTTGAAATTCTACTACACATCAACCAGAATAGCTACAATGAAAAGGACTGACAATACCAAGTGCTACCCAGGATATAATGCAGCTAAAATTCTTATACATTGCTGGCAGTGTGCAAAATGGTACAGCCACTCTGGAAACCAGTTTAAGAGATTTGTACAAAGTTAAGCATATGTTTAACCATGCAACCTAGCAGCCCTATTCCTGGGTCTTTACTCTAGAGAATTATAAACAACTCCACATGAATGTTCGCGGCAGCTTTATTCATAATAGCTAAAAGCTAGAAATAGCTCATTGTCCATCAACTGGCTAAGGAATAACAACTTGTGTTATATCCGTACAATCAAATGCTCATCAACAATAAAAAGAAACGAACTAGTGGGGGTGCCTGGGTGGCTCAGTCAGTTGAGTGTCTGACTTGGGCTCAGGTCATGATCTTGCCGCTTGTGAGTTCAAGCCCTGCATCAGGCTCTGTGCTGACAGATCAGAGCCTTGAGCCTGCTTCAGATTCTGTGTCTCCCTTTGTCTCTGCCCCTCCCCTGCTTGCACTCTGTCTTTTCTCTCTCAAAACTAAACATTAAAAAAAAAAATCAAAAAAAAAAAAATGAACTATTGATACATGCAGCAATAGGGATAAATCCCAAAAGCATTATGCTAAATGAATGAGGCCAAACACAAAAGGCTATACAATGTATGATTCCATTTATTTTACATTCATGAGAAGGCAAAAATAGAGTGACAGAAATCAGATCTGTGGCTGCCAGGATTTGGGGGTGGGGGAAGGGATGGAAGACAGAAAGGAATAAGGCAACTTTTGAGGATGATGGAAATACTCCATATCTAGATTGAAATGGTGGGTATGTACCTATATATTTATCCAGAACTCATGGAAGTATAGACACCAAAAAGACTACATTTTGTGTTAATTTACTTTAATAAGTTTAATCAAAGAATTAGCATCACCAATAATGGCAACATAAGACATCATTGCTTCCAGATATCAGGTATGGGAAGGATCACCTCCGCAGTATTCTTGCTAAAAATACCCTATCTTTGGCATAGGGAAACTATCTGACAAATCCAGTCAATGGGACATTCTATAAGACTCCTAAAATATTGATGTCTTGAAAGACCAAAAACAGGTTTGAAGAAGGGAGCCATCTGAATAAGAGACCAAGAAAACATGACCACCAAATGCAATGGGGACTTTAACTGAATACTCAGGTTTTAAAACATAAGAACCAAGTACAAATGTCACTTTGGAGTTTGATTTAGACATGTGAATATGACTATATCTCAGATGATTCTATTGATTATCTTATTGACTATATTAAAATTTTAGATGTCATAATGGTATTGTGGTTCTTTAGGAGAATATCTTTGTTCTTGGGAGATACATGCTAAAATACATAGAAGTGAAGAGCTAGGAGGCTTGCAGTTTAATTTCTCTTTTTAAATTTTGTGTAATGTTTATTTTTTTTGAGAGAGACATAGCATGAGTGGGGGAGGGACAGAGCTGAGCGGAAGTTGGACACTTAACCGACTGAGCCACTCAGGTGCCCCTGCAATTTAATTTCTAATGGCTCAACTCAAACATATGCAGGGGGAGGGGGAGGCAGATATGACAAAACATTAACAATTGGTTTATTTAGAAGAAGAATGTGTGTGCTTTCATTGTACTGGTTTCAAATTTAGACAGAGGAAGTTTTTCAAGATAGAAGGATGAGGAGGGAAAACAGTTAATTTTTCAAAAGGTTTAGATATCTAATCGGCCTGAACTTCAGCTCTGTGGAAAATCCTTGTATTTATGTAGAATAACTTACTACAGACAAATGTGGTTTTCCTTACCTGGGCACCCATTACTTAGTTTAAAAAAGAACTAACTCAGCCAAGGCTTACCCATATCTTTCCTTTCCAAACAGCCTAGGAGAATTTGAAACGCTGAAGCAATCATGTTCTTGTCCTCCACTCCATTCTTTAGGCCTGACTAACCTTTTGTGACTATATAAAGCAACAATACATACAGCAAACATTGGCTGCCCAAGAGAAAGTAACAAACTTAGCATCATAGTAGGAGATATTAACATCCCTCTCTCCATCATTGACAGATTAGACATACAGAAAAGCAATCAGTAAGTATACAGAGGATTTGAAGAGAACAATAATATAGAATACTGTAGCAACAAGACCAAAGAAATGGCTTTTTTAAAAGCACAAATGAAACACTTACAGAAATCAACCATGTTGTAAGCCATAAAGCAAGTCTCAATAAGTTTCAAAGAACCAGTGTCTAACAGAACACATTCTCTAATCAATCACAACGTGCCTAAGATAGAGATTGATAACAAAAATGTAACTTTTAAAATCCATGCAATTGAAAATATAAAGACACACATCTAAATAACAGGTCAATGATGAAATAATAGTGAAAATTGGGAAAGTCTTAGAATTCACTCGTTCCCCTAAAAGATCTGCACATCATAACGTGCTGAGATACAACTAATGAGCATACTCAGAAGAAAATTTAAAGCTGTAAAAGTGTATAATAGAATAGAAGTATCTTAGCCTGAGTTTCCTAGAAAGTATAGCCCACTTAAAGCATTCAATTGGAGAGGGTGTTGGAGGGGGAAAAGAAGGGGAAATGGAAGCAGGAAAGGAGTGAGAGTGGCGTAAGGATGCATTTTGTGTTGCTAGTGGAGATGCTCTGGCTCCTCTTTGGAGAAACTCCATGAGGGGGGCACCTGGGTGGCTCAGTCAGTTAAGCGTCTGAGTTTGGCTCAGGTCATGAGCTCACGGTTTCTGAGTTTGAGCCTGGCATTGGGCTCTCTGCTGTTAGTGCAGAGCCTGCTTGAGATTCTCCCTCTCGCCCTCTCTCTCCGCCTCTCTCCTGCTTGCGTTCTCTCTCAAAAATAAACATTAAAAAAAAGAGAGCGAGAGAAACTGCATAAAACGCATCTTTGATTATACACGGTGAAAAGAAAGGGGGAGACATTTATCCATGGGCTTCATCCACCACCAGTCAGAGGCTTGCCCCCGAAGGCCATTACTAGTAGTGCCACATGCCTGGGGCTCACTCTGTCGGTTTCACTCTCAAAAAGCTGGCTGGGAACCGCACATATAACATTAACTCACGTAAAGTTAAAGACGCACGTACCTAAGACCCAGTATTCTACTCCTAGGTATACCCTTAGAGAAGCTAAAAAATGTGCACCAGGAAAATTCATAAAAGTCAATTTGTAATTTCACAAAATCAGAAACAACCTAAATCCCGTCAAGAGCAGAATGAGTTAAAATCGATGGTGTAATTAGAATGGAATAATGCAGGGCCACTGAAAATGAATGGACGGCAGCTAACAAACCTCGAAAGCAATGTGGAAAGAAAAATAAAAGCTGGTAACAGAAAAACACGTGCAATGTGATTCCATTTATAATAAAGTTTTACCACATGCAAAGCTTAACAATACAAGTCTGCATACCCATGTGCGAAGCTGTGAAGGAAAGCAAAGGAATGACTGATACCAATTTTAGGATAACTATTATGTCTTTTTTTTAACATGAAATGTATTGCCACCTTGGTTTCCATACAACACCCAAGGCTCATCCCAACAGGTGCCCTCCTCAGTGCCCATCACCCACTTTCCCCTCCCTCCCACCCCCCATCAACCCCCAGATAACTATTATGTCTTAAAAGAAAGGATGTAGTCAGGGAGAGGGGAGGATTCACAGAGTGTTTCAAAGAATTAGTACATTCAATTGCTAATGCTGAAGGGTAGGTGTCATTAATTCCTCAAACTGTACACATGCATTATGTATTCTCTGCCGTAATATACTTCACAACCACAAGTTTAGAATCAGTTTTTAAAAGCTTTCATGTACTATTAACACCCATACCTTTTCCCAGCTTCAAATTGAGCAAAAAAGTATGAGTAATCATAGGCATCTAGGACTTTAAGGTAAACAGAGACTAGATTTCCTCACATTTTAAAAACAAAACCCTATATTTTCAGCCCTAAGTACTAAGTTAAATTAATGCCAAATTCTTTGCACTGTGGTCCCAGACTATTTAACATAAATGTGAGTTGATTTCATATATTTAGACTTTTCTATTTCTACCATACTTTCTCACTCATGCCTGAAGGTACACATTGTTTACATTTCCTGTCCTCCTCAATCAAATTGTTCGTCTCTATATTCAGTAAACGGTGCCTTGTTCACACATAACTTTTTAAAATATGTAACAGAGCCATATACAGTTAAGAACAAAATACCTGTGTGCCTAGAGGGAAAGACCATTGAAAGGATTTTTTCATTACTGCTATCGGCTATGCTTCTCAGATAGTGGAAAACACTGCTAAAATCATTAAAACAGTACAGCCTCAAACTTCCCCCAACCTGCATTCTCTTTATATAGAGAGTGGGAGTAGTGATAAAAAGTTGCCAGAAATGTAGGTAGCTCTTACGCTTTGAAATCCAAGCCTAGAAGCCTGCCTGGCCAGCCTAGTGGTCCCCACATCACTGACTGAGCCCGTGCCCTGTGTTTAACACCCCTGGGCAGAGGCAGCCCCAGGCAAAGCTCTCCTTTTGCCCTTCAATCCACAAACCCATGAGAAAGTTTGGCTGTTCCTGGGTTCTTGCCACACCCCAACAAGAATTTCTCCAGAGGGTGAAAGAAAACTGAAACTCACCTGTATTAAGCTCAGTCTTGCCAAGGGCAGCTTTTACTGAATAATCAGAGCCAGCCGGGCCCATTCACGTCTTAAACCACTATGCCTCAAGGCACTACTCTTCTCAGGAACACCTGGATTTTAAAACACTGCCTGTTTTAAGTTGGTTTTCCCAGAAGCAGACACTGAGACGAGAGATGAGGTGCAAATGAATTATTAACAAAGTGCTTCCTGGGAAAGCTGGGAAGGAGATGGGGAAGCAGGCAGGGAAAGGTGTGATGGAGTTCAGAACGTGCTACCCCCAAATATGGCACCTTGGCATATTGCAGATCTTCAGCAGAAGGAGTTCGAGAAACTGGCAGAAGCAGGAAGGTGGCTCCACCCTCGCCCTTCCTCCCTAAAAGCAGAAGACAGATCTCCCATGTGAAAGGCACCCTCCCTGTGCCAAGAGGAAGGAGACACCCTTATTACCAGAGACAGGAAATTTAGGGCCAAGAAGGCTATATAAACAAATCTTGTTCCTTCTTCACCCTATCACTAACCCTAGCCCAAGTCCCTTTGTCTTGTCAATTGTTCACAAATATATTGCTTCACTGTCTACAAGGTATAAAAGTGCCCTGCTCTGGACACTATTTTGAGTTTCACATCCTTGGGACTCCCATAAGTATATACGCACATACATAATTAAAACTGTTTTTCTCTTGTCAATCTGTCTTTTATTACAGGGGGTCCCAGCCAAGAATCTAGAAAGATAGAGGGGAAATTATTTTTTCTCCGCTATAGGAGTGATGTGAGACAAAATCCTACAGGAGAGAGCTTCAGTCTGATATTGCAGGGGAGCTCTGGAGGGCAAGTTGTATGTGCCTCGGAGTCCGTACTGACGTGAGGTAAGAAAATTGGGTTTCAGAGTCGTTGAGTGAGGGCACAGGCAGAACCTCCCAGGCCTTCCGGGCTCTCTGTGCAGGTGGCCAAATGGATCCAGGAGCCCAGGGCAGTCCTCCAAAGAGGAGTCACGGGTACCTGAAGTCCCAGCACACCAGAGCTGGGTTGGTTACATAAAAGTGAGGACACAGAGCCCTTCAGGGTCTTACCTGAAAAGAAGAGATGTGAGAATTCTAGGTGATGAGCACGTGCTGATGTTCGATGTTCGGGTTAACCCGCCAGGACTCTGAAGGGCCGGAGTCTGCTCAGACTGTCCCTCACTTTTGCTGCCCCTGGCTCTCTGGCTTCCCCCTGGAGCCTTTTGGCATGGCTCTCTGAAACCTGAGCTTCTGGGGTTTGCCCTTCTGAATGGTGCTCTCAGAGGGAACTCACCTCAGAGCTGGGAGTGTGTGTGGTCTGTTTGCCTCTGGTGGAGTCAGTAAAGGTTAGCAGGTTTCAAACTCTTCTTGGGATTGCAGGATCACAGGATTTAAAAAAACTACCTTGGGACTCCTGGGTGGCTCAGTCGGTTAAGCATCTGACTTGGGCTCAGGTCATGATCTCATGGTTCGTGAGTTCCAGTCCCATGTCCGGCTCTGGGCTGACAGCTCAGAGCCTGGAGCCTGTTTCACATTCTCTCTCTCTCTCTCTCTCTCTCTCTCTCACTCTCTCTGCGCCTCCTCTGCTCTCTCTCTTTCTCTCAAAAATACATAAACATTTAAAAAATTAAAAAAAGAAAGAAGAAAACTACCTTGTGGCCATGTTTGTAAAAGAATTATTGTCGATTCACCGGTACTAAGTGATGGCAGCAGATCCCTCAGAGGAGCCAAAGCCCTGACACGAAAGCAGCTGAGCAGGCTTGCCTGCCCTCCCAGGCTCTAACTCCCCCTCCAGCTCTTTGGCCCCCCTTCTCCTCATCCCTGTTTTTGACTTTCTGCCCCACGGCCCATCTCCCAGCCTGGTGACCGTTGTTGGAGCTGACACCACTGAGACACAGGTGGGGCCACCTGTCCCCGCCAGGCCTTTCTGCCCGTCTCCAGCAACTGTTAGCTCGTGGGCAGTTCAGAGGCCTAAGCAGAGGGAAGGAAACAGAAGGGGAGAGAAGCAGGCTCTGCCAGGCCAGGCCTGAGCGCTGGCCAGCAGCTGTCATCAGCCTGTCCTGGAAAATCAGATTGAGGATTTTCGGCCAAATCCAAATTGTGGCTCCTATTGGGAACCACCGGGATTCAAATTCCAAGCTGTGCTTACATCTCCGGCTGCAGGATGTATTGAAGCTTGTTCGCACATGAACAAATTTTAAAAACCTTCTTTCCAACAGCTGATTTACTTTAACATAAAGAGAAGAAGAGAGCAGCCTTTCTTCTGATGGTGCTGTGGTTCTCTACCTCGAACTTGAAACATTACAGGGTGCCTGCGATCTGAATGGAGTCTGGCTCAGATTTGCTCCATACTCAGGAGGCCATTTGGCATGTGGGGTATTGTATTACTCCAATTATTACCCTGCAGCTTAAAGCACAAAGACATTAAGCTGGGCTTTTCTCTTATTTCCTTGAGGACTTCAGTTATTTTTATTTATCTCTTTAAGATGAGTATTGCATTTAAATACAAATGTGGAAAGCACCAAAGAATTCTTTACTCCTACATCTTTCTGTGATTAAATCCCAGGACATCTTGTGAACAAAAGTAGTTTCTGGGGTAAATACTGTCAATCACACTGTGTTGCCAGCATTGGCTAAAGAAAACCATGTATTTGCTATCTATGCAATTTATATTGAACAAGGAAATGTTTATAACTAAAACACCAAGAGGTCAAATATGCTATGGAGTGAAATGTGTAAGGAGAGAAGCATAACATATGATGAAGAATTTATCTTTTTACCTAACATTTCCTTTGATTCAGAAAAACCCAGCAACGGCTGTTCGGGGATAGTGATGAAATTGTATGTGTGTGCACATATATCAGCTAACATTTGACCAGGGAGCCAAGAATACTCAATAGAGAAAGGATAGTCTTGTCAATAAATAATATCAGGAAAACTGGATAATCACCTGTAAAAGAATGAAGTTAGATCCCTACCTTACACTACTCACAAAAATGAACTCGAAATTGGTTAAAGACTTAAAGATAAGACCTGAAACTGTTTAGGCAGAAGAAAACATTGGGGTAAACCTCCGTGACGTGGATCTTGACAATGATTTTTTTAAATCTGACACCACAGCACAAGCAACAAAAGCAAAAATACCCAAGTGGGACTACATCAAACTGAAAGGCTTTTGCACAGCAAAAGAAGCAATCAACAAAATGAGAAGGCAACCTACAGAGTAGGAGAAAATATTTGCAAATCATCTATCCTATATACAAGGAACTCATATGATTCAGTAACAACGACAACAAAAATAACAATAATCTGATCAGAAAATGGTCAGAAGACCTAAATGGACATTTTCCATAGAAGACATCCAAATGGCCAGCAGGTAGACAAAAAGATGCACTCATCATTAGAGAAATACAAATCAAAACCACAATGAGATATCACCTCACACCTGTTAGAATGACTATTACCAAAAAGACAAGACGTAACTCGTTGTGGAAGATGTGGAGAAAACGGAACCCTGTGCACTGTTGGTGGGAATGTAAGTTAGTGCAACCAATGTGGAAAACAATGGGAGTTTCCCCAAAAAACAAAAATAGAACTACCATGTGATCTGATCCAGCAATACCACTTCTGGATATTTATCCAAAGGAAACGAAATCACTGTCTCAAAGAGCTATCTGCCCTCTCATGTTCATTGCAGCATTGTTCACAACAGCCAAGAACAATTTAAGTGTCCATCAGTGGATGAATGGATAAAGAAAATGTAATATATATACAATGGAATATTACTTGGCCATGAGAAAGAAGTAAATGCTACCGTTTGCAACAACACACATGAACATTATGCTAAGTGAAGTAAGTCAGGCAGAGAAAGACAAATACTGTATGATCTCATGTGTATGTGAAGTCTAAAAAAATGAAATCATAGAAATAGGCACCAGAAAGGTGGTTGCCAGGGACTGGGAGTGGGGATCTGGGGAGATGTTGGTAAAAGGGTATAAACTTTTAAAGATGAATAAGTTCCAGGGATCTAATGTACAGTATGGTGATTATAGTTAAGAATACCGCATTATATACTTGAAAGTTGCTAAGAGAGTAAAGCTTAAATGTTCTCACTACAAAAAGAGAAAAAAGGTAATTACATGTGGTGGTGGAGGCATTAACTGAGCTCACTGTGGTAATTATTTCTCAATATATGTATGTATCAAATCATCATGTTATACACCTTAAGCTTACACAATGCTATCTTTCAATTATATCAATTTTTTAAATTGCATAATATACACGTGTGTGTGTGTGTGTGTGTGTGTGTGTGTGTGTGCGCAGCAGTGGGAGAACTATTAAAGAAAATAATTCTTGCAAAATGCTTGGTCCGTAGTAAACTCTAACATACAATAGTTTACTATTGATAAATAGAAAAAAAACCCTCCGTGATCAATTAAATTTTGGAAAATTTGATTTAAACAAAATTAAGCAGGTATGTTTATTGCAGGATGCCTCAGAGCCATTTATGCATGAATTGCTATGGTCCAGATGTCTGTATCCTCCTCCAATTCACATATTGGAATCCTAATGCCCAAAGTGGTAATGTTAGGAGGTGGGGTCTTTGGAAGGTGTTTGGGTCATGAGGGTGCAGCACTCATGAATGGGGTTAGTCTTCTTACAGAAGAGGGCCCACGGAGCTCCCTAGCCCCTTCTGCCAAGTGAGGACACATTGAGAAGTTGCCAGTGTGCAACACAGAAGGGGGGCTTATCTGGGACCCAACCATGCTGACACCTTGACACTGGACTTCAGCCTCCAGAACTGGGAAAAAATAAACTTCTGTTTTTTATAGCTAGCCAATCTGTTATTTTTTTGTTATAGGATCCCAAACAGGTTAAGGCACTAATACACATTGTGCATCTTGGAAAAGAGTAGTTTAACATTTTTTCAGTGCCAGACTTACGTGAACAGAGAATGCCTTTTTTTCGATGTATAGATCAACTGTTCTGTGGAACACACTTTGGGAAACTATTATCCAACCCACTTAGAAGTGAAACTGTAGGAAAATACATTAAGCAATACATTTTATTTTTTTTGGGTTATTTATTTTGAGAGAGAGAGTGGGTGGGTGCACATACGTGGGAGAGGGGCAGTGAGAGAGAGACAGAGAGAGAGACAGAGAGAGAGAGATGGAGAGAGAGAATCCCAAGCAGGCTCCACACTGTCTGCCCAGAGCCTGACATGGGGCTCGAACCCACCAATGGTGAGATCATGACCTGAGCCGAAATCAAGAATCCACTGCTTAACCTCCTGAGCCACCCAGGTGCCCCAGTAATATTTTAAAAGTCAGTATCTGTTCCTATACATTTTACAAAAATACAGATTTTCACTCCCATTCATCGTTAGGTATCTTTATTTTACCTGCTTATTTCATTAGTTTATTACCAACTGATTTTTTGTACAATTTTTGGTAGAGCGATTTTAAAACGTTTTTTCAAGGATAGTCTTTGTTGGATAATAAAATACATAATGTATATGTATATATATAATGCATTATGTTGTATAATTATTATACATATGCATATGCATTATTTATATGCATACACAAACACATATATACCTGTATTTAAATAGGGTGCCAATATCTGTTTTCCTCCAGAGTGGTTTTCTGATGAGCACCTTGCTAGACAGTTCAGAGAAGATGTAATACAGGAAAACTGGTTTCTGAAGGATTGAAAGGGCTGAAAGAAGGAAAGGGGAAGATGACAGAAGGCAAGTGTTAGGAATCTGAGGAAATGCGATCAAGGGTGCAGGGCAATCAAAGCCAGAGGAAGAATTACCCGCGCACACTCCCCACTGTGCTTCGAGGAGGTGGGGGTTTGCTGGGGAGCAAAGGGGCCTCCAGGGAGGGGCCCCAGCCATCGCGGAACTGCCAGGGATCCCTGGGCAGATGCTTGCAGGAGGTGACGGGTAGCCAGCTGAGCAAGAGGCTGCGGGGCCCTCCACCGTGGGAGCCAGGCCCCCAGAAACCAGGAACGGGGTGGTTGGGGGTGGGGGGACTCCTCTCGCCCTCTGGCCTCTCGGCCTCTCCTTAGCGCAGAACCCGGCAGGACGAACGTTTGGGAAATGAAGTTCCCAAAACACAAATGACCAGCGTATTGACAGAGACATTTAAAAAGCAATCCTGTGGGTATATTGTAAAATAAAGCCGTTCCTTTCTCTTCTCATAATCAACAGAGAAACCGGTTTCTTTTAACTTTGCAAATTTGAATTAATAATGAAGAGATGAAATTAGCACTAAAGGAAGGTAACGTGGGGGAAATAAGGACGGTTTTTAAAAAGAAAATCCTTTCAACTCAGATTTGAAGGAATGATAAAACGAAATAAAATTTTCATAACTTATATTGCAGTCTTACATTTCTTTAAAATATGAGCACTTGATTTGACTAAGCATGAAATTTTAATTGGCACTAAGTACTTTGCGTTTCTCTCCCTCTCTCTGTCTTTTATGTGTGTGTGTGTGTGTGTGTGTGTGTGTGTGTGTGTTTTGTTTTGTTTTGTTTTGTTTTGTTTTACAAATTTCCTCCTTTGCTCAGGCTGTCAAAAACTGTAACCTTAGTATGGACCATAGGCTGACTTTAAACGCAGCAAACGCTATACTCAGGTGGGCCGTGTGGTGTATGTGTTTAGGAAGTGAGATTACAACCCAGCTGTATATAGCACAGTCAGAATTGTTGCTCTGGAGTAGGAATTTGAGACACTCAAAATCCTGAAGTGCTTTTGAAATTATTAAAGAAAGATTGAATTATGCCTGGTTAAATTTTTGCATGACATTTCTCAAAATACCGTGTGCGAAACTCTAATCCTTTAAGCTGTTAACAGGGTGGCTATAATAATAAGGTTTCTTTGGTCAGATACCTCTGGAAAAACTGATTTAAGCCAATGCCTTTCAAACTCTCTGTGACGAAGGACCATTTTTTCTTTGGTTTCCAATTTGTCTCAGGCCTTTTTTTTTTTTTTTTTTTTTTTTTGGTAAAATATAAGAAAAACAAATTACCAAGTAAATGACATAAAAAGGCACATAAAAAGACGCTCGATTGTTTTATTATTAGGGTCAACAAACATTAAATTATTCTGTCAAACGTCTCGAAAGTTTCTAAACGCTTACTCAGTTCATTTCAGTAGTTATCACAGACCAATAAAAAAACAACTCAAACATTCAGCTGACCAACTCTGCAGATCTTATTCAAAGTTTAAACAAAACTTCAATGTTTTTTGCTACTGAAGTACTTCTCACACTTTTTAATATACAAGCAGGCATTGTAAATCTCTAAGAGGTAGATTCCAAATCCAACATTTAGGGCATTCCCCCAATTAAATAAGAGTGCACACATATCCTTTGGTTGGTTTTCGCAGCCTCATCTCTGAAAGCTGTGTTCAATGGGCCATACTGTGGGAAACGCTTTTAAGTGTGTTTTGTTAAATTCTAATTCTCTAAATTATAGCTCCATGCAAGTTATATAAGCTAATGTTTGCTTCCCAGCACATCTGTATTTCCAGACAATTCCCCATTTCTGAGAGATAGATGGGTGGATGGGTAGATGGGAAAGGAGGAAGAAAGAAGGCAGGCAGGCCATGGTGTTTATTTTGTATACACTAGGCACTTATTTGTGTAACTGATAGAAACAGTCTGAGAGCTAAAAAGTGTTTGAAAGTGGCTTCTATCATAAGCCAATTTTCCTTCCCAAGCCCTTTCTTCTGACTTCGAAAATCAGGAAGACCTCCTTTCATAAAATAAAGAGCTACTGCACAATTGTTTGCTGAGGCTTCAAACTCCTTTCACAGAGCTCAGGATGGAGCTCACGGTATGGTGAAGTGTCTGTGAGACAATCTTCCCTGAAGGAAGGTTTAGTTGTGGGATCTAGCTCAGAAGAATTAACACAGTATTTACCTAAACTCACTGCTCAGTACGTCAGCCAAGAACCAACAGCACCAGCTTCTACTGGGAGCTTGTGAGAAATGCGAAATTGTCAGGCCCCATCCCAGACCTACTGTCTCAGACTCTGCACTTTCACCAGATTCATGGGAGATTTGTTTGCACCTTAAAGTTCAAGAAGCCCGGATCTGTGTGCTCTGCACATACAATTGTGAATAAATATTCATTACTCAGCCTTAAGGGATTCTGTTAAATCAAATTGAGCTTGGTTAGGGTGCAAGCCAGTAAATTTAAAGAGGGGGAAATGCAAAAAGAGAACCTGAGGGTAAGCAGAGATAATTCATCTGCTACTTCTATGCAGAATTGGATTAGCTCTTTATGATTTTTCTTCAATTTGATTTTTAAATGGAGCCATTAAGACTCTGGTCTAAGGAGCTCAGACTCATCCACAAAAGTGTACTGAGAATTGAGTAGATACCTCTCCTTCCTCTCCTTTAATATTTGTCTTGTTTTTTGGGAAGAGTGAGGTGGATAAAGACATTTTCAAACCTCCGATCAGGGGTCCTCAGCTGGTGGTCTGTGATCTGGGTGTGGTGTTTTGGGAGACATCGGGTCACTAGCATTCAACTAGCCTGGGTTCTATTCTAGATTCTGCAGTTTACCAGCTGTGTGGTTTTAGGCAATTTAATCTCTGAGAGTCTTCATTTCCTCTTCCATAAAATGAGAACACAGATACTTTTCAAATCTTTGTGAGTAGTTCAGAGATATCAAGAAGACTTAAAAGCACCTCCTTTCAGGTAGGCAATAACGGCAATGCAGCCAATGTGAATACCTTTCTCAGATCTAGTGTTCCAGAGATTCTCAGCCCAATCAAGCCCCCACCTCAACCCTACCCACCTGCACACCCCTACACTCCTAACCAATTGCCCCACCCCCCACCCCAGCTTTGTGAATGGTAGCTTAAGAAACATATAGTGAGCACCTTGGGTGAGCCAGTCAAATGAATGAGTAACAGTCTTCCCTGGGATGGTTTTATCCACTAAGATGTTCCTATTGAGTTCAATGATTTTGAGACTTCTGGATTTCACAGATCATTAAAATTTCAAAAATAACTTAGGGCATTGATAAAGGGTTGCCAACTCTTTTTTTTTCTATCTTTAAAAGAATTTGTTTTTTTAGTTTCCTAAAAGAAAAACCTATTTTAACACCATAAAGTAGGACATTATGAAAGACAATCCTTTTATATTGAATAAATTTAACTCTTTGCAAATATTGCATTGCTTTTTTTTTTTTTTTTTAACCTCAATATGAATAGATAAAACCTCTTCCTGGACCTGTGCTGTTTGGTAACCACTCTCTTTTAAAACCCCAGAAGGCTAAGGGAATAGGGTTTGTCTGGAAGTTGCTTTAAGTTGCCAGAAAGTCCTGAGGTTTGCTGACCAAACCCAGAGCCCTGCCTCCACTCCCTGGCCTATTGGAATGTTCCCTGAGAAGCTGTAATTGGATATGACAAGGGAAAGGTTGGATTCACCACCCCAGGCATCCCCAATGCAAATGGTGTTTTATTTGCAGGAAACAAAGCCTTCTCTGCAGCCTGGCTACCACTGGGCTTTGGGAGGAGGAGGCCGAAGGGTCTAGCAGATGGAAGTAGAAATGCAATTAGTTAATGCAATTGTGTTATTTAATGCACTTAGCAAATATATGTGTTTTTAAAAGAACTGAAAGGCACTAACTACATCCAAATGTAGGCAGATGTTATCGCTAGTTGGCTGGGACTACAGTTTATTTTTATGTGCTTTGGACTTTTCAGCGTTTTCTACATTCCCCCTAAGAAGATATATCATTTATATAATACGAAAAAAGTTTATCTTGAAAATATAAATACATAAAAATTTTAAACCATGGGAATGGGGTTCCTGGAGTTGTGCAAAATATTACCTGCCTGGCCATATGCAATGTGCCTACGTGAAATACACTAAGCACCACTGTATATACTTTTGCACCTTTTGAATGTTGTGCCTTGAACATATGTTATCTATTAAGAAAATAATTAATTTCAAAAATGTTCAGAAGGTTGGAAGGGGAGTTCCTACACATATGGCTTACATCATTTTCTATGCTCCCACTCCAGTGCAACCCCATCCCACCCCCATCCCATCTTTGCACCTTGGGGGCTGGGGGCTCCTCCTATGGCTACCCAACTGGTTAGCAGATGGTACCTAATTAGGTATAGTAGAAGATGTGATCCTTGTCTGGCTTGATTGCTACAATGAAGATCACAAACCATGAATCAAAACAAAGACCACCTCAAAACTCCACTGCTTACCAAAACATGGTGCCATATGAGAAACTGAGACGAAAAAGAAAAAAATAAAGAAGAGTGTTGTGAAATCAGACTTTGGGTGGACAGAACTCTGTGGTCTTCTGGGGCCTTTGAGGTCTTTGAGGTAAGATGAACATCTTACTCATTAGTAAATATTTGAGATGAAAGCTTTTTTTGCTCACCTCCTAATTATCATTTTTCTGAAGCATCTGCTTCTGGGAGAAGATTAATTAGTTGGCTATTCCTAAAGGATGGATTTGAGGAGATCAAAGGCCCTCAAAATGTAATGGAGAGAGAACTAAACTGTGGAAATTTTCTCTTTGGAGGAATGAAGGTCAAAATTCATTTGGGGAGTGTCACAGTGAACAGGGTTTGCTCTGCTCTTCCTTCTTTTCTGTCAGAAAATAAAAGCTCCTGCCAGGATGCAAATATTTAACTTGTACTGTATTTTATTAGCCTTCTCTTTGTAGGGCTACCACTTAAAATTTTTCTCTTTCCCTCATTAGATAAATACATCAAAAAGGTGTTTATCTAAGACTCTCTGCAGAGACCTATGAGGTACTCCGCAGTGAAAAATGAAGGTAAAGGCTCAAGGATGGTTTCCTTATGTTCCCCCTCAGACATTCTTCATTTGATTTTTTCCTTGTGGATGTGAACAAGTCAACCAACATACAGATATTGATAAATTGTGCAAGTTTACCTTATGTCTGTGCAAACGCACAGAGGCTTGGGCACTTGGCTTGCCAATGACCTTGTCCCCACCCCACATGAGACTCTGCTTCTCCACAGCTTTTCCTTTCTTTTAAGAAAGGTCATTGCTGGGCTGCCTGTGTGGTTCAGTCAGTTAAGCATCTGACTCTTGGTGTTGGCTCAGGTCACGACCTCATGGTTCCTGGGATGGAGCCCCATGTCAGGCTTTGCACTGACAGCACGGAGCCTGCCTGGATTCTCTCTCTCCCTCTCTCTCTGCCCCTCCCCACTCTCAAAATAAATAAATCTTTTTTTTTTAAAAAAAGAGAAAGTTCATTGCTATAGGATAAATGTCTGTCCCCCAAAATTCATACATCAAAATCTAGTTCCCAAAGGTGATGGTATTAGGAGGTGGGACTTGGATGAAGTCAAGAAGGCAGAGCCCTCATAAAGGAAGTGTCCCCATAAAACAGACTCCAGAGAGTTCCCTTGCCCCTTCCACAGTGAGAAGACATCCATCTGCAAACCAGGAAGCTGGCTCTCACAAGACACCGTGACCACCTTGATTTTGGATTTCCCAGCTTCCAGACATGCAAGCAATAAATAATTTGTTGTTAATAAGCTACCCCATCTGGAGTTTTCTGTTATAGCACATGAACAGGACTAAGACAGTCCTTATATTTTTGAGTTTTAATTTGACAATTAAATATATTTGGTAGAAATTTTAGAAAATGTAGATTAACAAAGAGGAAATTTTAAATTATTCATAAGCCTCACCCTCAAGGATAATTACTATTAGCATTTCATTATTTAATCTATCCCTCCAGTCTTTTTCTAGTCATAAAAATACTTTTCTACACAGCTGAAACTTACAGTTTGCACTATTTTCTAATTCGTTCTTTCCTACTCTTTCCTTTTCCCACAACACTGCTCCGTAAGATGAGAAGAAAATAACTCTATGCTGACTGAAGTGGGCGTTGAAATGGTTCTGATAACACGTGCCAATCACATTTCACCCCCAAATTGCTCTACATTTAGCTAAGTGTGTTCATATACGTTGGCTTTCAAAATTGCCAACTGAGCCTCCTCTGTGACCATGAATGAGATTGCTCTATTCTAAACACCCTATGTAGACATGTCTGGCCCTAGAGGTGATCTGGACACTACAGATGGGCCTCCACCTGGGCCCCTGGGCCATCTGATGGATCTGCAGCAGCTTTTGGGCCTGGAATTGGCCTTGGTGTAGTTTACCTGATCCATTCCAGAAACAATGCCTTTTGTACCATTCCTCACTAATGAATAAAGACACGTGGAATGTTGGCCTTTTGGACTCAGAATCAAAGGGCTAGGGTTACCTCATCTTTCCCCACCTCAGCCCCACCTCCCTGGCTGTCCCCAGACAGGGTCATTTTCTAGGACTGCACCGTTTTTTAAATGTTTATTTATTTATTTATTTATTTAGAGGGAGAGAGAGAGAGGGAGCAGATGCGTGTGCACATGGGGGATGGGGAGAGAGAGAGAGAAAGAGAGAGAGAGAGAGAAGAGAGAGAGAGAGAGAGAGAGAGAGAGAGAGAGAGAGAGAGAATCCCAAACAGGCTCCTCACTATCAGCCCAGAGCCCAGCTCGGGGCTTGATCTCAAGAACTGTGAGACCATGACCTGAGCCAAAATCAAGAGTCAGTCGCTTAACCTCCCCAGGACTGCACTGTTGATTGTTCAAGCTGTCAGACACTGCTAACCCTTGGCACTTGTGGTTGGGGAGAAATTGGATCCCAGAGGGACTGAAATCTTCTCTCTTTCAACCTCAGGTTATGGGAAAAGGCCACCACAGAACTGTTTCCTTCAGTGAATGATGCACAGCCTGCAACTACAAAAAAAGTTGCAGGGATTTTGAAGCCAGAGGGAACTTCCAAGCCCAGGAATGATGTGCTGCAAAGATGCACAGGGTGTTGGGAAGATGTATTCAAATTAAGCCCAGATGCAACACCAGGGCCAGGTAGGCCAAGATTGATATTAATATCAAGAGGAATGTTTGAAAAGTTAATGAACTGTACTTTACTTGGGGGTTTTCCACCCTGGCTGACCATCAGAATCACCTGGGGTGGTTTCTAAAACTCCAGATAATCAGCCATATCTCCTGGATTCTAGTGCAATAGATCTGGGAAAGAGCATGTAGTATTTACTTGTTTCTTACTTTGAGCTGCTTTAGTAAAGTGTTTCATGCTTTTTCTTTAATTGTCCTTTCTTTTTCTTAAGTTAAAAAAAACTGACCCACTATCAATTATTCCTTTATTAAACTGAACATTTTTGTAATTGATGTATTCACTCAGACAACACCCATTCACACTGATTTGTTGGTTTAGACCAGTGGTTCTCAGATCTGGTTGCCCCTCAGAATTACCTGGGGAGCTTTTGGAAATCCTGATGCCCAGCCCTGCCCACCGCCCACCCACTTTCAATTCCTCAGAATCTCTGGGGATGGAGCTAGGCTGGGCACATCCGTTTTTCAAAGCTCCCCAGGCAATTCCAAGGTCAGCCCAGGCTGAGAAGCGCTGGGCGAGACCCAGCCTGAAGGACACTGGAACTCCAGTCTGCCAGGTGTGCCCACAGCCAAGCTTTCGGGGTATTCTGGAGAATCCATAAACTGATACTCCTAGTCTGCCTAGTTAAAGAAGAACGCCCAGCTTGGCCTCTGCTAGCCGCCAGGTCATCAGTGTACCCAAAATGTGCCCTCAGGAAAGAACCGCTGCTTCCAGACTTTGGCAATTTTTCCCTGCCTCCTCTACCCTCGCCTCACCCCTCTTCCTACCGGCTGACTACTAGCTCCCCACCACATGTGAGTAAACATTCTGCATGCAAGGTAAAGGTCTCTTAGTTATTCTTTGACACTGATTTCACTGGCTTATGTCTTGACCTTAATGTGATTTATTAACAGTAAGCCACCCAAAATGGAGTGTTTAGAGTAATTATCTCACTTTGTCCTCATAACAAGCTTTTGAGACCATGTGCCCACTCTCTACACTGCACTGTGACTCGGGCTGGGACCCTGCAAAGTTCATTTCTGCTTTGCCCCAGCAGGCTCTGCCACTGGGGTGCCAGGAAGAGGGAGAAGGCACTCACCCCTTCCTTTGCCTCCTGTGCCATCAGCATCCTCCCAGCAATGGTCCTTCACTTCAGGAATCTGGGCTCTTGCTTCACAAGTTCCCCCCCTCCCAGCTTCTAGATTCTTAGAACTATAGCTTCTTCTCTGGGTTCCCCTGGCTCTTACAGTCCTAGCTTTTACAATCCTCCAACACCATGGTATGCAGCCAATTTCCCGGGATAAATTCTCCCGGGTAAAATAGCCAGTGGGTTTCCACTTCCCCGACAAAGAAATTAAATAATTACTCAACAACACACAGCAAGAAGTGGCAGGGCTGAGGTTCAAACCTAACTCCATCTGACTCCAGAGGGCTCACTCTCCCCTACCTAAATGATGCTTGGTAGCCGGCTTAGAGCCTCAGAGAGAAAAGAGACTCATCTGGCCCGAATTTTCTTTAAGAACTCCTATTTCAAAAAATAAAAAATGTCTTTATACCATTAAAAATAAATAACTTTAAAGACAAAATGACCACTGGCGTGTGAAATGGGAAAATTCATGACACATTCCAAAAGTGCCTAAGGGTGATTGCTTTTAATGCTAATTAAAGTCCTGGATCCTTGAAATAAGAGTACTTCATCTAGGCTAGTACAGTCATTAGATTGAAGTTAAATTTCAGTATTTTAAGGGGCAATTCATAACTTCACATGAATGTATGTATCTGTGGTACATTTCAGGTTGTAATTAGTTGCCTAAAGGGGAAAATCTTCATGGAAATATGTATTGGGTATCACGCAGTTTATCCAGTCCACACCCCGTTTACATCCTTTAGAATGTGGGGGACCTGGTACAGTTCAAGCTTCCTATCATCTGGATCTGGACTGGGAGCCCCATTCCACTCCCCCAGCATGTATGGAGCCTGTGTCTTCACGTGTAAGTACCTTGCTCATGGTATTACAAATGAGGCCTATGGACAAACAGAGAAGTCACTTGATATATTTTATTCTGTTCCTAACACACACACACACACACACACACTCACACACACACACACACTCAGGATAACCAAATGCTATTGGAAAATACAAAAGTTAACATTGAATAAATGAAGCATTCCATGTACAGGAAGAGGAGATAAATTATTCTAGAGATGACAACTCTTTATCACATTAATGTAGACATTTAATGCAATCCAACTCAAAATGTATAAGGCGGTTCTACAGTACTCAGTAGTATCGTATTTTTCGTTGTGAAAATAGTGTAAGAATTTTGTAAAGTATTAACCAAAATGGAAATAGAAGGGAAGGGGAAAAATAGTTACAAACAGAGAGGGAGGGAGGCAAACAATGGGAGACTCTTAAATACAGAGAACAAACTGAGGGTGGATGGGGAGTGGAGGAAAGGGGAAAATAGGTGATGGGCATTGAGGGGGCACTTGTTGGGATGAGCACTGGATGTTGTACGTAAGCGATGAACCATGGGAATCTACCCCAAAATCCAAGAGCACACTTTACACACTGTATGTTAGCCAATTTGACGATAAATTATACTTAAAAAAATAAATAAATACAAATTAATTAACTAATTAATTTACAAAAGGAAATATACAAAGTAGAAAGAAAAAGGTCCTCTCTAATTCCGTAGGCCAGAGGTAACCATCGTTACTCCTTTAGACTTTTCCCTATGTATATACAGATGTGCCTGTAAACTTAGGGCTCTGTGGCTAGTGTTATGGGAGGGAGTTTGTTTAGTCTGTAGTCATGAGCTGGGCTTTAAGCACATATGCAGCAACTACAACTATGTGTGACTAGTCCTGGATGTGAGCAGGGAACCCATAAACCTAGGAGACTCTGTACCCACACGCATTCACCGCACACGTGTGGCCAGTGGGCCATGCCTGGACACTGGGAGTAAAGGGATCGGTCACCAGTGTGGGGCCAGGTATTGGCTTTCCTGTTCTACTAATAAAAGTCAATTCTCACTAAGTGTACAGGTTCATTTGTCTGCATAGTCCCAGGTAGGAAGTTTGGGGCTAATATTTTCTTCTAAATGCATTGGGTGCTAGTGTCACATATGCTCCCAGTAAGCCTCACCATTTTCTAGGTCAATGTCCTGGAGCGGAAGAAAAGGCACATGCCAAAGGTGAATAAATGGTGCTGAGAGAAAGATACAGGGGTTGGGGGGTTGCTTTATTTTCTTTTTCTTTTTCTCTCATGCTGCCTCTTGCTCTCATTCTCCTTCCTTTCTCCTCCTCTTTGTCCCTCGGCCCTCTACTGTAGCCTCTAGCATGGGGATTGAATTTGTTGAGTGAAATACTCACCTGATGTCACCTCATGCATCACAGCTCCTTTACTGCTACCGTTTTCAACGCTCCCTCCACTCCACAGGCTCTTGAGGAGCTCTGAATTTTAAGTTGTGTAGACCCAATTCTCTGACACCTCCCTACCAGGGAGATGGTTTGTGGAGGTCCGAAGCTGCTTGTCTTAGCCTCCCGGAGCCAACTGCACCAGCATGCCTGACTCAGATCATGAATGTCACCAGAAGTGCCCTTGGCCTACCAGACACAGTGATGAGCTAACATGTGGCTCCATGCATGGTTGGCTGCAGCGAGAGCCTGGAGCCTTCAGAGTTCAAACCTCGTGACACCCATGGACCCCAGACCCTTTCGCCATCAGTCCCCTGCATACCTGCATCCCCCCTAGCACCACTAAGGCAACCATGGGCCATCACCTGCCCATCCTGCCCCCATCCATGCAGAAGGTTGGAGCAGCCTGTGAGTTTGGCCTGGATCTTCATAGTCCCTGCTGCCTTAGTACATGGATAATGCTTTGATTACAGCCTCTTCTGATTGGCTTTTGATATGTGATCCCAGGTCAAAGAGCAGCCAGACTGCCTTGTATCAAGCTTCCATCATAGCTAGCTGCTTTGCTGGGGAGGATTCCATTGGAGGGGAGGCAGCTGCCCTACCTGTACAGGCCTCCTGCCAACACTATTTAGACCACCAGTTTCTACCCCAAGCCCCCCTTGTCCCTTGCCCTGCTTGGTCGAATCACGTTAAATAAGTAGAAATTGCTGCACCTACTACTTACCCATTGGTCAAGAACTGGGGACACTTCTTTGCTCTTTATCTTCCCAAACATCCCATCCAAAGCCACCCCCAGATACACACTAGGTCAATGAACTCACACATCACTCAGCAGAATCCTGTGAATTTTCCAGAGTCCTCCGATGCGTTCCATCTCTGTAAATTTTCCGTAATTGAATCTAACTCCTGCCACTTCCTCAGCCATTCCCCTTGCCAACTCTGCATCTTCCACAGGAGATTTTCTTTCCTGGGAGCATCTAACGTGCACCCCATCACCTGCTCTGTCTCTCATCTCAGCACCTCAAAGTGGCTGCCTCTGTAGCTTTTGTCCATTTTGGTCCTCCTACCACCTTGCCCATGGATCTGCCTCCACCTCTAAGAGTAATCCAACCTCCTGATATACCCTTTGCCTACAGTCACCAATTGCTAACATTTTGCCTCATTTTGCTTTCTATATACATACGAACTTTTTGCTGAACCACTTGAGAGTCCGTTGAAGACATCTTACATCTTTACTTGGGAATACATCCCATGAATATCTTAACAACAAGGATGTTTTCATATGTAAGCACAATATAATTAACAAATGGAGGAAATTTAATATCAATATATAATACCATAAATACCATATAGAGGATATTCAAATGTTAATGATTGTCTCAATAATATCCTCTGTAGTATTTTTTCCTGCTCCTGGTTTGTTCCAGTTCAAGATCTCCATCACCTTTATAGGTCATGTCTGTCTGAGTCTTCTGCATTCTGGAGTGGTTCCTGGTCTTTTTTTTTTTTTTTTTTTTTTCATAACAGCAACATTTTTTTTGAAGAGCACAGGCAGTTGTTTTGTAGATTGTTCCTCAATTTGTGTTTGCCTGATTCTTCACGGTTAGATTCAGCTTAGGGCAAATTGGCACGAATTTTCCAGAAGGAATATAGCTTCTCAACATCTTCAACCCTGACAGGAGAAGTTTTGGAGAAATTATATTTTTCTTCCTATAGTTTCCTTTCCCCCATTTTAGCAGATAGAAGACTCTAATCCTTATCTCAGTGGAGATACAGGGCAAGGTAGGAAGAGGTAGTTATCTCTAGGCATGTCTTCCTGGCTTTTATTTCCAAAAGCATGTGCTTATTGGGAAGAAACAGGAGGAGTTGAAGGAAGGGGCAGGATAAATAGAAGGAATTGTCTTAGACGCACAGAAATCTCAGGAGACAGTGGTTTGGGACTCCCAGTAAGAGAGAGGACCAGTGTCCTGCTCCCTGGAAGAACCAAGAACATGGCAGCAGCAAAGAGGGAAGCACTACATCGTGCCCAGGTAGGCTGACTCCTAGGCCTGGGCCCAAGGCTTGTCAAAGACTCCCCAGCTCCAAGCGGGGGTGGGACCAGCAGAACAGGCAGACCTGAAGACAAGATACAGACTAGGGCAGCAGGGGTCTGCTGAGCGATACCTGGGGGGCGGGGGGTGACCTCACCCCAAGAAAGACCCAGAGCCTTTGTTCTACCCTGGAAAAGTGGCACAGCCCTAGGATGACTGCCCAGCAGGAAGTGGACTTTTAGGTAGAAATAAATTTAAGAAAAACAAAGCATTGTAGTATTTCTCCTATGCCTGAGTCTATGGCTAAGATTCAGGCCTGATGAATAATGAAACTCCCTACCCAGCCCCTCTACCAGGTGTGGGCCAAGCTCTCTGCTCTCAAGGACCTTTCCTCTTGGAACCACTCCCCTACTGCTCCCTCTTGGTTCATTTATCTCCTGTACTCCTCCTTCTTTCAAAGGATCCTGCTTCTCCTTGGGGTCAATCTCTGGATGGGTCATTTGTCATTTATCCGTGTCCATCCACCGCTGAATGGAGCCCATGCTCTGGACCTGCAGGCAGAGTAGAAGGGGAGAGAAGCCCCCATCATGGTTGGACTCAAGGTAGAGTATCTGTATTAGTTGTCTATGCTTTGTAACAAATTACCCCCAAACTCAGAGGCCTACAACATTCATTATTTCATAGTTTCTATACATCAGGAATTTGAGTGTGCCTTAGCTGGGTCCTCTGTAATCAAGGCGCCAACCAGAGCTGCAGACATCTCAAGACTCAGCTGGGAAAGTATCTGCTCCCAAGCCCACTCATAATAAGGCTGTTGGCAAGATTCGGTTACTCGTGGGCTGTTGGCCGGTAGCCATCTTTAGTTTCCTACCACACAACCCTCTCCGTAGGGCAGCTCACAAATGGTAGCTGGTGTCATCAAAGCCAGCAAATGAGATGAGCCAGACAGAGAGGGCACTAGCAAGATGGAAGTCACAGCCTTTCTGACCTACCCTTGGAAGACACATCCCACCTTTACATTATGTTATTTTGTAGAATCAAGCGCAGGCTTGAGACGGAGAAACACTTAGAAAGAAAAAAGGAAACTTCTATTTGGAGAACACCAAACTTACAGCCCAAACAGAATTTGAATTTTTTGAACTCCTCAAATTCATCTTAACCCTAAGATATTTCCAAGTTAGAATGCATTCTCAAATCCACCTGAACTCCAATGTGTGTTCTTAAGTTATAGCATGAAATCCAATTTTCTCAGTACTCTACGCTACAAGGCTAGTCCTAAGTCATGCAGTGAAATAGCAAAGTGTGTCTTTGGTAATCTGGCCACCACTTTGTCTCTTGGCAGTCCTCTCTTTTCTGTCACTGCCTCTGTGCCCTCCCCATTCCTCCCTTCTCCTTCTGAAACCCTTCTGGAGATAGGCCCCAAGTTTGCACTGGGACTGACCTAACACCCAGCTGGGCCCCTCGCTGGCCCTTGGGCCCTCACTCATGTCTGTCAACAGCAGAGAAAGCTTCCTGCAGGTGGCTGTCCTCCTTGTCTGATATTGTTTCCACCCTGCACATCTTCACTTTGCTGCCCAGATAGATTCTATAACTGGGCCCCTGGTCCTGTCCACAGGATCCAGGTTTGGGACAGTTTAACTTGGCACCTATATTAGTCAGGTCTGGTCAAGAAATCAGCACCTGCTCTACATATTTTGTGCAGAGAGGGATTTTGCACGGTGATCTGATTGCGAAGATATTGAAGGGCATGGGGGGAGCATAGGGGAAAGGGGGTGGCTCAGACATCAGGACACTGGTGCCCACAGGCCCTGGCTGCTGGGCTGCTGGAAGCTTCACCGGTACCCCTGATAGGGCTGCTGGCCATGGAGCCTACATTCCTGTGGCTGCTGTCACTGCCAGAGGCCCCACGGCAGGGAGGAGACAGTGTAAGCTGCTTTCTTCTCTTTGGCTCTGCTGATGCCCCTCAGTGGCAGACTCCCACCAAAAGCAGCTGGCAGGAGATCTGGGGAATGTAGTCTGGATGCTTCCTCCCCACACACTGGTGCTGCCCCTACCCCTGCCGGCTGGAGACCCAAGGAAGGACAGGACTGGAGCTGAAAGCCCCCACTCGCTGAAAGCTGAAAGCGCTGCACCCTTTCAGACATAGGTCCTGCCATCTGGTCCCTGGCGTTTTGCCTGGGCTGCTAGGAGAACAGTCAGGCAGTCTGTCACCTGCAGAGGGTTTAAATGTTAACAGAAGCCAAAGGAAAAGATAGAAGGAGAAGCCACAACTGCACAGGTGTGGGCAGGCTCTGGGCTCATCGGTGCTCTGCACATGGGAAGACTGATCTTTACTCTGAGACTTGTCACCTGTGGGTGTCCACAGTTAGGAAAGCTTGTGCTTTCGTTTTGCTTCCTTAGCAGCCACTCAGTGTGGCTTCCTTACATTTTTTTTTCAATTTCATTCTATATTTCCTAGGAGATATGGTAGAAATATTTGACTCTGGCATTACATAAAACAGGAAATTGCATTTCACAGCGTTTTATTATCTCTGGTTCCCATTTGCTCCTGCTGCACTTCTAAGTCAAATGTCTGCCTTTGAACAAGTGGCAAATTTAGCAGTGATTCAGAGATATTTACTGAAAGTCTGCTACTGGCCTGACATTGAATAAAGAATTAAAGAAAAAGGGATTTAAAAAAAAAAGAAAGAAAAGAAAAAGAATGACCTCATTTTTAGGTACCTTACAGTTTTGCTTAAAAATGGGGCTTTGGTAACATGCAACTTCAGAAAACAAAGAGATGGAGTATATTCTACAGTGTGAATGTCTGTGTCCCGCACTCTGAGGATTCCAGTTCAGGAAAGTTTCTCTCTAAAGAAGGGATTGTATTTGGAAGGCCCGGGAGAGGAAGAGGTGAGCTCCTCGCACAGCACAGAGAATGGAAGAACAGATCAGGCACTTGTGGTGGGTGGGCAGGGCGGTGAGATATCTTAGCTGCAGTGGAAAATAAAAGTAATATTACCGAGGATCTTGAACATCAGTTTGAGGAAATTGAACTTGATTCTGTAGTAGCTAAAATGTGGTCATGAAAACAACAGTGATTATAAATCATGTCTTCATTCTGGTTTCATAGAATAAAACATAAGCAGCCTAAAAGATGCAATGTTTCAATAAATGTGACTCTAAAGTACTAAATTTAGTTCTATAAGCCTAAGAATTATATCTTTATAAAATACTGACTCATTAGGTACTAGATAGAAAAATATTTTATTATCTTACAGCTCAACGTATTTTCTCCTCCTAAAATATAAAGTGTAGTTATCCCCCACAATCCAATCCATTTGATTCCTGAGTTTGGGAGTGAGTTTAGATGGAGAGGCATGCTATGATATCAAGATCTATTTATTTCCTGTGTTCCTGAGTTAGGAAAGACAAGAATTTGAGCCCAACGCAAAAGGTAATCCTATTCAGTCCCTGACTTTGTACGGAGAGTATTAGGAGAGCAAGGGAGGTCTGGACCAGATCTTCCAGTGCTCTCTCTCCCATTTTCACCCCTACTCTCCTCCTGCCTCCGGAGGCCTGATCCAAGCTGCCTGAATAAACACCCAAGGCCCCCGTCCAGGTCAGCATCTCCTACCACCTGCTCTTGAGTGAGGAAGCTGGTAATCAAGCCTTGAAGCCCCTCTCCCACCCCCATTCCAGTTTTTGACTTTGAGAAGGGTTCCTTTAATGACCTACCAATGCAATACCCTGTGCAAACAGGATGGCACTGGAAGGCTGACTTTCGGAGGTATTGCCATGGCTACACTTTGGTTTTCTGAGAGAGGTAGGAGATGAAATGAAGAGGTTGGCTTCAGCCGCACTGCCAAGGGGTCTGTGGCTGGACTAAGGACATGGACATTGGCTTTCCGGGCAACCTGAGATGTTGGTTAACCAACGTTTTGGAGCTCTGGGGGGAATGACCAGGTGTCAGTTTTGTAAATTTTATAAAGACAATGCTTGCCTTCAGTATTTGGGTAACTATCATAGGCTAAACAATAATGATGACGCAAAGAGCTAGCTTAAGAAATAAAAAAATGAACATAAAGTGAAACCTCTTTGGATGTGCCCACCTCAGTGCTGAGCTGAATGAAGGAAGGGACTGCCACCGTTCTCCTTTGCTGGGCTGAGGGACACAAGTACAAAAAGCAGCCAAAGCACAGAAATCGCAAGCCCATGCACCTCACTGCCCTCCTGCACCACCCCTGCCATCCCCAAGGATGCCTGTCCCCTCAGCACACAGCTTCCCCCATACTCTGATACAAGGAAAAATCTGTTAATGTAAAAGTCAAGGACAACTGGAAAGGGAAAAAAACAGGAAGCTATCACCAAAAGACATCATGAGAAGTATATCCGTTAGGATTAAGTTTGACTTAGAATAACAATTCCAAAATAAGAGTGGTCTCAACAGACAGAAAGTATTTTTGTTTGTTTTGTTTTGCTTTTTCTTCCTCATGTGAATGTTTGTAAGTAAGCACTTCAGGCTTAGAGTGGTGGCTCTGTTTCTCAAAGTCTTAGGGATTCAGCCTACTTCTAGATCACCGTTGTGCCATCTGTAAGAAGTGGTTCTTATTTATTTATTTATTTATTTATTTATTTATTTATTTATTTATTTATTTATTTAAATGTTTATTCCTTTTTGAGAGAGACAGACCATTCACACAAATAAACTCAAAATGGATAAAGGACCTGAATGTGAGACAGGAAACCATCAAAACCCTAGAGGAGAAGCAGGAAAAAACCTCTCTGACCTCAGCTACAGCAATTTCTTACTTGACACATCTCCAAAGGCAAGGGAATTAAAAGCAGAAATGAACTAGTGGGACCTCATGAAGATAAAAAGCTTCTGCACAGCAAAGGAAACAATCAACAAAACTAAAAGGCAACCGACAGAATGGAAAAAGATATTTGCAAATGACATATTGGACAAAGGGCTAGTATCCAAAATCTATAAAAAACTCACCAAACTCCACACCCGAGAAGCAAATAATCCAGTGAAGAAATGGGCAGAAAACATGAATAGACACCTCTCTAAAGAAGACATCCAGATGGCCAACAGACACATGAAAAGATGCTCAACGTCGCTCCTCATCAGGGAAATACAAATCAAAACCACACACAGATATCACCTCATGCCAGTCAGAGTGGCTAAAATGAACAAATCAGGAGACTATAGATGCTGGCGAGGATGTGGAGAAAAGGAAACCCTCTTGCACTGTTGGTGGGAATGCAAACTGGTGCAGACGCTCTGGAAAACAGTGTGGAGGTTCCTCAAAAAATTAAAATAGATCTGCCCTATGCCCCAACAATAGTACTGCTAGGAATTTACCCAAGGGATACAGGAGTGCTGATGCATAGGGGCACTTGTACCCCAATGTTTACAGCAGCACTTTCAACAACAGCCAAATTATGGAAAGAGCCTAAATGTCCATCAACTGATGAATGGATAAAGACATTGTGGTTTATATACACAATGGAATACTACGTGGCAATGAGAAAGAATGAAATCTGTCCTTTTGTAGCAATGTGGATGGAACTGGAGAGTGTTATGCTAAGTGAAATAAGTCATACAGAGAAAGACAGATACCATATGTTTTCACTCTTATGTGGATCCTGAGAAACTTAACAGAAACCCATGGGGGAAGGAAAGGGAAAAAAAAGGTTAGAGAGGAGGGAGCCAAACTATAAGAGACCCTTAAAAACTGAGAACAAACTGAGGGTTGATGGGGGGGGTGGGAGGGAGGGGAGGATGGGTGAGGGGTATTGAGGAGGGCACCTGTTGGGATGAGTAGTGGGTGTTCTATGGAAACCAATCTGACAACAAGTTTCATATTAAAAAAATAAATAAAAAACATTTAAAAAAAAGAAGTGGTTCATATCTTCATGGTCTAAAATGGATGCTAGAACTCCAGCCATCTTCTAGGTACAGGGTAAAGTAGAGAGCCAAGTTGGGGTGAAGAATACACGCTGGTTATCTTTAAGGAAGTGTTCTGGAAGCTGGCCCTGCTCTTTTGCTTATAGGTCCTCGTCCAGGACTTAATCACATGGTCCCATTCAATGCAAGGCAGGCTGGGATGTTGTGGAAACCAGATGATGAAGTGTGTTTGCTGGGAGAGAATTGTGGGTCTCTTTGAGTCCCAGGTAATGACTTTCTCTTCTTTTTGTTTTCTCTGACTCCCTTTGCTGCCTCACTGTGTCCAGAACCTATACTGTGACAATACTCCATAACCTACTCCTTCCAATGTGATCTCAACCTACATGGAAGCCGTGTTGGTCTTCAGTTACTGCCAGGGGCTCAGGTCCAGAGGGTCCTTCTTATTCACAGCCCAGGACAGGGCTATGTAGAAGCTTTTAGCATGAGCCCCTTATGCCCTTGAAGAGGGATTGGCAAACATTTTCTGTAAAGGATCAGACAGTAAATATTTTTGGCTTTGCTGGCGATAGAGTGTCTGTTACAACTACCCAACCCTGCACTGTAGAGTGAAAGTAACCACAGGCAATGCGTAAATGAGTGGGCGTGCTATATGTCAGTAAGACTTTATTTTTGGACACGGAAATTTAAGTCACATATAATTGTCACATGCCATGAAAGATGATTATTCCTTTGATTGTTTTTCAACCATTTAAAAATGTGAAAAAAATGTTCCTGTGACATATAAAAATATGATGGGTCTGACTGAGCCCACTGAGCCCAGGTTTGTCAACCTCTGCCTCAAAAGATGAGGATGTAGGGTAACCACAAGTGAGTCCGTAGGTGACACATGGAAATGGTATCACAGAGGACTGGTGTGGGCACTGAGCCAAGCCTGGTCCATAAGCCTCACCATAGCCCCTTGAGCAGCCCACATTGTGAGTCAGATTGTATAGATGAGGAAATGGAGGCCCAGAGAGGCCAACCAACTTTTCCAAGGTCACACAGCTAGCAGGGGATTCAGCCTCACTCAGAGGCTTTGTCAAAGCCCAGGGCTGTGTGTCACTGACAAGCCTGCGGTGCCTGCATGGGGTGACTGGAAAGGATGAAAAGTACAATCAGGGAGCATCCTGCAGCATCACTCTTTGGCCAAATGCTGCAAAGGGACACAGAGGCAGGTGCCTTCCAGGAGGACTGTCGCGGGTCAGAGTGGGCTCTAGAGTCAGAGACCTGGGTTCAAATCCTTCCGCACCATCTATGAGCTGTGTGGACTCAGGCAAGGTACAGGACATGCCTGAACCTTAGTTCCTTTGACGGAAACACAGGCATAATGACATTACCCGTTTCGTGGAGTTGCTGGGAAGGTGGTATGTGAAGTGCTTAGCCTGTGCAGGCACAGAGTCACCGGATTGTCAAATACGGTAAAACCTTGGATGGCGAGGAGCTTGTTCTGGGAGTGTTCCACAAGATGAGCAAACATTTCTATAAATTTTAACTTGATAAATGAGCGATGTCTTGTGATACAAGGGGGACGTGATGCTGAATGTCACATGATCACACTTGAGCCAAGGTTCTTGAAATTCGCCTTAATATACGAGTGCTCTGTATTACAAATATGTTTCCGGAACAAATTATGCTCGCAAACCAAGGTTTTCCTGTACAGGTCCAGGGACTTTACTGTGGGAAGAAGCACAGGCAGTGTCTCCACCAGGAGGGGCAGGAGCACAGGAGCCTTGGGGATGCTATTTCAGGAAACATTCAAATTCCAGGGGAGAAATGCTTTGGCCTGGGCTGGCTGGGAGGAGAAGGCCAGGGTGATGGAACTAGCTTTCTTGTGTTCCCTCTCCATCCTGTGCCCTCTGCTAGGGGTCCGGGGGCTGGAGAGGAGCAGAGCAAGACCGTCCCAGAGCGGCTGCCTGTTTGTGGGAAGAAAAAAATACACAGTTTTGAAAACTTAGAGATATGGGTAAAGCAGGATTTTGCCACCCCCTGTGTTCAGCCGGCTCAGCCCCAATCATAGCACACAGGACACTCGGAGCTCCACTCCACAAGCTGGAGACTTGAGAATTAGTTTATTAAGCATTTGTTGCATGAAGGCAGTGTTTTAGGAGAGATTTGCACACATTTCCTTGTTCATTCCTTACAATAATCCCCTTGGGGAGGTTCTATCAGCCCCAAGTTAAGATGAGAAAACTGGGGCACAGAGTCGTTAAGTAACTTTTCCAAGGTCACTCAGCAAAGTCAGGCTCATAGCCCAGGCCTCCCACCCAGAGGCCACATCCTCTCCCCTTATAGATCATCGTTTTGAGCTTGTTGTACAACAGAACCCCCGTGGGCAGCTTGTTAAAAAATGTAGACACCTGCTCCCCTACCCCGAGATTTTGATTTAGTAGGTGTGGGGAGCAGCCCAGGTATTTGCATGTTCAACAAATACCCCAGGTGATTCTGGTGCATGCCCAAGTTTACGAAGCAGCCCTTCTAGAAAACACTGGGGTGGTGGAGACCCTATAACCGTGGCACAAATGGGAGCCAGCTGCAGAGACTTACACTGTGAACGAGCTTCAGGAGGATCACAAAACAGATGTTGACTTTGTTTTTAAACATCCAAACCTCAGTTAAATTCAACAAAGCTGAGAGTAAAAGCGTTTCTAATAGAAAGGAAACCTGATCTAAACAGGCTGATGCACCAGAGGAGGGAACAAGGAGGCCAATGGGACAGCTGTTAGGGCAGGAAGAGGGGCTATTCATTCCCCCCCCCGGATGCCCTGAAGCTCTGAGGATGTCAACTGTCCTCTGTGCAGGGGAGAGGAGGCTGGGGGGGGGGGGGGGCACGAGGGCACGGGGAAGGCCCTGGCAGGCTGGCCACTGCAGGTGGGGAGTAAACCTGAGCGCAGGCAGCCTCTTCACCCCCCTGCAGCAAGGACTTGGGGTTTCTCTACCCCAGCCCATCTGGCTCCAGACGTGCTCGCTAATGCAGGCCTGGAACTGTAAGGGTCACCAAGGGTTCTGAGCCGCAGATCGCGGTTCACTGGGTTCCATTTGATTCCTCGCCTTCCTCAGAAACAGCCCCTTGCCCCTACAGCATGCGCCCCAGGTCTGGCTGGGAGAATCCTGTTTTGCTCTCATCCATCAGCTTCATTTCTCAGCATCATCTCCGACCTCCTATTCTTTACCTCTCATGTACTTAGAGGTGTTTTAAGACAAAACATTTAAAAAAGTGAGCAGCGTAAGGAAACTCAGCTTCCCTCCGAGGAAGATGAGATATACTTGGCTTTATCACGATTTGTGTGACAAATCTCTGAGGTTTCTTACCTAGTGAGGCCAGCCTCCAGGGTGCTGTGTCACTGAGTTCCTGAAAAAGATGCCACTCCGGCTGGCATCCGGGTGGAAATGGGTAGAGAGGGCTGGGGCAGTCCTAATCTTTCTTGGGGACAGTGTGGGGATGGAGAAATGGGTATGGTGGCAGAGGGTCCCCAAAGGGGGGATGCTCAGGGGCAAAGGTCCTGCTGGCTGGTTTCTGGAACAGGGCATGAGCTGTCTCAGGGAAACGGTGAGTACAGGGATACAGGCGATGGCAGTTTGGGGTGAGAAGGAGGACTCCTGGGGGTGAGAGATGGTGGTGAGCCTCGGGACCGGGGAGCACAGCTCTGGGGGAGGTTTGCTTGCTTATCCCGAGAGACAAGGGAAGGTAGCTGTTTGTTGTCTACATGCAGTGGAGAATCAGGTGGTGCCCGTCCCCTCCTGCCTCCCACCTGGGACCCCGAGATCCTCTTCTCTTTGGGAGGAAGCCAGAAGGCACTCAAATGCACTAGAGAAGAGGAACAGAGACACGAATGGGAAAACATGGAGGAAGAAAGACTGTAAAGCAAAGATGCCAGAAAATAAGAGAAGTGGGGGAGGGGAGCTCAGAGAAAGGGAGAGGCAAACACATACCAAAGAAAGAAAAAGAGAGGAGGCTAGTCAGGGTTAGAAAGGGAAAGAGGGGTGCCTGGGTGGCTCAGGAGGTTAAGCGTCTGACTCTTGACTTCAGCTCAGGTCACAGTCTCACGTTTCCCGGGTTTGAGGCCCGCATGGGGCTCTGCACGGACAGTGAGGAGCCTGTTTGGGATTCTCTCCCTCTCCCTTCCCTCCCTCTCTGCCCCTCCCCTGCTTCTGCATGCTCTCTCTCTCTCCAAATAAATAAATAAACTTAAAAAAAAAGATTACAAAATTTTTTTAATGTTTATTTATTTTGAGAGAGAGAGACAAACAGAGTGTGAGTGGGGGAGGGAAGGGGGAGAGAGAGAGAGAGAGAGGGAGACAGAATCCGAAGCAGGCTCCAGGCTCTGAGCTGTCAGCACAGAGCCCGACGCGGGGCTTGAACTCACGAGGTGTGAGATCATGACCTGAGCTGAAGTCGGATGCTCAACTGACTGAGCCACCCAGGTGCCCCCCAAAAAAAGATTTTTAAAAGGGTTGCCTGGGTGGCTCAGTCGGTTAAGCATCTGACTTCGGCTCAGGCCACGATCTTGCCGTTCATGAGTTCCAGCCCCGTGTGCTGTGCTGACAGCTCAGAGCCTGGAGCCTGTTCTGGATTCTGTGTGTGTCTCTCTCTGCCCCTCCCATGCTCGCACTGTGTGTGTCTCTCTCTCAAAAATAAAATAAAACATTAAAAGGAAATAAAATAAAAAAGAAGAAGAAAGAAAGAGAAAGAAAGGTGGTCAGAGTCCCAGAGAGACCATGGATCACGACGTGAACTCCCAGTCAGTGTGGCCTTGCCCTGAGCTCGCTGACCTTGCAGGGGCTTCCTTGGGTCCCAGGGCTTTGAAGTGGGCCTGTGGTGAGGCAGTCTTCCACAGGAGGTGGGGGAGGTAGGAAGGCCTTTGGAATGAAGGAAAGAGAAGGCAAGAAGAGGGGCCCTCAGGGGCTCTCTCATGGTGAAGTGCGAGCTGGGGGAATCAGGTACAGTTGCAATAATGGCACCGCCTGTGAGGCAGAAGACATGGGACAAAGCGCGTGCAGTAGTGGCCTCAGCAGCGGTGCCCAGAGACTGTTCTACACATGGTGATGAGGGATTGCAGCATCCCGGGGTGGGGGGGGGGGCCCAGGGACGACAAGGAGGAGTCCATCCCAGAGGAGGCATTTATAAGGCAGAATCCATGTGGCTTGTTTGACCAGCTGCAGAGGAAAGGGAAGAACCCAAGTCTATTCCTGGGTTAACATCTCGAGTAACTGGTGGGTGCTCAGGCCAGCAACCAACAGGCGATAAAGGAAATGCAGACTTTGTGGGAGAAATCAGGTGTGTTGCACAATTGATGTTTGTATCTGCACAGAAAACTATACCTGGCCAATAAACACGCAGTTATGCTCAAACTCACTCTTAACCAAAGACCAAAAGTTAAAACAAGATCATTTACCTATCCAACTGACAAAGAGACTAGATTAAAAAATACTCACTATTGGCAAGAACATTGGTCAACAGCTGCTCTCATACATTATTGATGGGGGTATAATTTGTGCAATCATTTTCGTGCGCGGTTTGGAAGGAGTTATTAAAATGTTTAACGCGCTTTCTGTTTGACCCCATCATTCTACTTCAAAGAATGTATTCAACAGCTGGGAAAAATAGAGACATAAGGCTACGCCCTGGAGCATTGTTTATATTCACAAGAACACCCCCATTCCCTCCACTTTCCAACTATATGATTTGGGGCAAATTACTTAACCTTAACCTGTGCATGTTTCTTCACTTGTATAATTGGTACTATTAGTACTTTTGTCATTAGTTTGTCAGGAGGATTAAATGAGATAATACAAGCCAAGTGCTTAGCATGGTGCCTGAGCTGTGGTCAGCGCCCAGCTAAGGTTAGCAGCATATTCCCATTGACAATGAGGCTTCTGATGGCACATTAGTGGAAGGTCTCCTGGCATGGAAGAGAGTACCTGGGCATTGGGAAAGCACTGCTAGGCAAGGCTCAAAGTCCAGAGCAGACAGGAAAGAAGAAGAGTCTGTTTCTGAGGGGTACACCTCAATCGTAAGAGGAAAGGAAGCATAAGGCTCAGAGAGGGTCTGGAAAGACATGTAATAGTGGTTGGTGGAGAGGAAAGGGGGTCTGGGGATTCTGAGTTTTGTGCTTGGGGGAATATGCGAACCAATGAGCTCCAAGATTCCTGCTGACAAGTGAGAAGCCTGGCATGAGCCCCAGAGTCTCAGAGTGGATTCCCTAATTAATGCTCCCTTGATGCGGAAGTATTACTGGGCTTCCAGAACAAGCAGGCTAGGGAGCGAGGGCAGTAGAGGACAGGAGCGGAGCCATACCATCTTGGTTGGCCTGGTGCTGGGAACAGGGTTGAATGGTTCTAAGATGACTCAGACATGTGCAGAGCCTTAGACCTAGCAACGGGACCCAGTAGCATGTACCTGACTTTGTTCTCAGCAGCTGTGTCTGCAGGTTAATTCATTGTCCGCACTTGAATGGCCACAGATCTTTTGCATCCTATCTGCCTACTATTAGCGTTGTCGTTGCTCATGGGCTCAGAATTTAAATGATGTCCTGGGCCGGAGAGCCTCTTCTTTCCAGGCCCAACCAGGCATCTATTTGGTGATGCATCTAGAATGGAGTTTAAGAAGCAAGCAGACACCGTACAATGTATTTTGTGTGCCCAGAAATGGGTCTTGAAATTCCACCCTTCGAGACGCCCATGTTTGGGGATTCCAAAGTATCCCTGACATGTACATTAAATAATTACTTATTAACTCACACCTGTCTGCAGATGCATTTGATCCTGTCACTTTCCCCTCTGAGCTGTGGTCTGTTTTGAAAGACAGGGAGGGACTTGATGGGGAGGATGGAACACAGGGCAGTTTCAGACCTTGTGCCTTTCAGCAAGGAAAGCCGGGTCTTAGCTTGATGCCAAGGCAGGGGATTCCTGGCTGGCTGATGAAGTGCATTGGACCACCAGAGGGGAGAAGAGAGTCTCAGCGATAAACCTGGCCAACTCTACAGGGTGGTCCAAGACTGACAGAACGCAGAGATCACAGGGCCTGGTGTCGGGGGATCTGCATTCCTGTCTCAACTTTGCAACTTAATAGCTCCAAGAAATGAGCTCCCATCCCTGACCCTCCTCCCTTTTCTCAGCCATAAAGGAGGGTCAGTCATGCCTGCCCCAACCTGTTTGTGTGAGGGTGGCTGTGCTTTGGAGAATATGCCCACTGCCTTGCTAGAATACATAAAACAAGCACGTTGTCTTATGATTACTCTTGGAAATGTCCCCGTGGGGACTGGCCTCAGCTGGGTCAGTAGGGAGCTCGGCCTGGACAACTGATGTGACAGACTGGCCCTGTAGCCCCCACTGCGTGTCTCTCGGAGCCACACACAGAAGCCCTTAAAATGACCCATTCATCTCTGCTGAGATCAAAACCTTAAAAAGAACAAGTTCAGCTGATAACAGGCTTCCTTCAGGGAGTTTCAAATGAACAATTCAGGGCCTGCTGATGCCGGGATAAGATGGACAAAGAAGTCGGGGTTCCGTTTCCGGCCTGGGGAACAGAGCCATCAGTGCAAGTGCCTGGGGCCCTAGGGAACAGGCGAGCAAGAGTGTTTTTTTAACTGTCTACTCTGACGCCTGTCCACAGAGCCCTGATACATCCAAGAGCAGCCTCGCAGGCCAGCCAATCACATGCAGGACATGGCCTGTCCCGAGGGGAGCAGGTGTCTGTTGAAAGTGGACAGGATGTTGGAGACACAAAGGACTGATCCTGCCCATGAGGGAGGGAGGAAAGGTTCGGACACGTGCCAGGGACAATGCCCAATAGCATTTCCTAAGGGCAGTAGTGGTGTGAGCAGAGTCCCCACCTGAAGTCACACCTGGTTCCAATCCCTATCCTGCCAACTCTTAACTTTTCTCAGCCTCAGCTTCCTCACCTGTGAAAACAGAGGTGGGACTAGCAGTGTTCTTGGACCCGCTGTTGCTGTGAACAGTTCTTGTCTTACGGAGCACTGCGCAAGTAGCCCATCATTATTAAGGATACCCTGTTAGTCTCAGTGATACATTGTTAACGATTCAAGTGGGGGAGGGAGCATCTTTGAGGGGATGGGATTTATGTAGCCATCCCGTCATCAGGAAGCCTACTGACAAGTATCTCTAAAGAATTTTTGGTTGTAAATAATTGCTTGGTTTTACTTCAGCATCACAGGAATCACAGAACTCAGAGCCGGAAAAAAAATATGGATTAACCATCTAATTCAAGCAACTGATTTTACAGACAAGCTAAGATTCCATCTGATGTCTCTGCTTTGTGCAAGACTCCTGGCACAGACTAGGTGATCCGTAAGTACTTGTCAGACACAACTGAATTCATTCTCTGCCTAAAATGTAGCCAGTGTAGGGCAGGGACACCACTGAGCTGCATCGTGAGATGGAAAGAGAAAAATACAGGACCTGGGATTGAAGTGTGCAGGGGCTTTCCAGCAGTCCTCAGGTCTCCGAAATATTTCAAGTGCCTTTTAGAGAACACCATTCAATTGCATTCTTCTATAAGTAAAATAATGCATATATGTCTGTGTGTATGAAGTGTGTGTGTATCTCGGAAGGGGTTAGTGGGGAGAAAAGAGTAAAGCAATCCTAATTTTTGCTGGTTACGTATCCTGAGTTTTCAGCCAGTTTAGTGTAGAGGCACAGTTCTTTCTCTTGCTGTTGGGAAAAAAAAACCCTCGGTTGAAAGTTAAATAATTTCATATCAAAATATGACATATATATGTATTACATCTGCATGCATGCATGTATATATCTATCTCGTGTAATTTGCGTTTTTATTATAAGAGACTCTCCTTACTAGCTGCAAAATTAACCTTGAGCTTTATTGCAGGGCTTCAACATCCTCTTGCCTAGCTACTTCCTCAAATGACCTAGATACATTTTGATCCCTGGATAGGGATAGCATGCTGCCCTGGGGTAGATTCTGTATTAGAAATTATTCAGGAGGTCGGGGCCACTTGGCAAGAGTCTGCTGTTCTTGACTTACAGAGTTTGGCTTTCTCATCGGGGTTGGGGCAGGCGGGGGACATATGCACTAGGGTTATTTTATAAATACGTACGTAAGCCTTGTTATTTGGTAGAAACTTTTCTAAGTGCTTATAAATATTAACTTATTCAATCCTCACAACCACCGTATGATTTGTTAATATTATCCCTGTTTTATAGATGAGGCTAAATAACTTGTTCAAATTCTACAACAATTTAGGAACCCTTGGAAGAGTCCTCTGCCAAGATTAGCATCACTTTGAAACAAAAGGAAACCTACTTGATGGCCTTTCTCTATTGGTGGGTGCTCTTAACTTTTAGGCGGCGTCTTACATCCCTTTCAGAATCTGATGAAAGCTATAGACCCCTTCCTTAAAAAAATAAACATATGCTGATAAACTCATCTACATCTCAAAGCCATCCATGGAACCCAAGTTAAAAACCCTTTATGTGGCAGAGGAACGCATCTGTACTTTCTGCCAGCTTCTTTCCCATGGGAGCCCCAAACCATAGAGACAGATATTCTGGAATCTGCTATCTGCTTTCTATGCCACATGTGCCTTCTATTTCAATTATTCTAGATTAGAAATCATCTAGGCAAAGTGATAATTATGGTGGTTATTTATGGAGGGTAGGATTCTTGGGTGTTTTCACATTCTGCATGATGTATTTCTGCGATGTTCAAATATTCTCCTGAAGCATGTATCACTTTTATAATCAGAAATGGTATGAAATATTTTTAAAGAAAAAAGCCAAAATTTTTAATTATAGATATAATAAAAATGTGCAAAATTATGTACATACAAAGATATTAATGGCTGCTTTGCCTACAATCCTCCCAAAGGAGAGGCTAAATAAACTATGGGGCTTCCTTCAATGGATTGCTGTGTGGCTTCCAGAAAAACCTGCAAGGTAGCTGTAATGTACCATAACAGCCTCAAGATCCACCATCTGGAGAATAAAGCAAGATGTGGAATGGTGTAGAGCATGCTACAAGTTCATGGAGGCAAGATAAAGGAATATGGGTTGATGCATCTAATACCTCCGGAAGGATCAGAAAAACCTGGTGACAGCCACTGTCTCTGGAAAGCTAGAGCAGAAAAAAAATGGAGAATTATTTTCACTCCAGGCCCTTCCCTAGCTTTTAATTTTATTCCATTTATGTGTTACCCATCCAACAAGTAAATGATGTAAAAAAGAAAGGAATGTGAAAAGTCATCAAGACACCATTATCTGAGATGTGTCTTCATAGGACCTTGCACTGTCTGTCCTTCTGCGCGGAATGACTCTTTCTACCCCCACTCACACTTTGGATCTGAGTTCAGTTGAAAGTTCCTCGTTAAAATCTTCCCTGACCTTCCCAACCAGGTCAAAAGCCCTGCTGTCTGCTCTTGTAAATACCACGTGCCTTTCTATCCAAACACTTCCCAGTTGCAGTTTTCCGTACATTTCTGCGATTATTTGATTCCCATTTGTCTCTTCCCTCTAGGCTTAAGCAACCTTAAGAGAAGCGTTTTGGGTTTTGCTCACCGGAATATCCATAAAATTTAGGACATAGTAGTGTACCTGGCACACTAGTACATAGTAGGTAAATAGTGAATGAGTAGATGAGTAGACATCCCCATCACCACCTCCATCACCCCCCCCCCCCGCCCCGTTTCTGCCAAGAGGTTCACAAACCTTCCCAAATACTAAGTACCTGGACCGCACAATTTCTTCAAGCTGTTCATTATACAGTTAGACAGCTCTCACGGTTGGAAATTTCAACCTTATTTGTTCATGTTGAGCTAAAATGAATCTTTGTGGCTTCTACCCCGGGATTTAATTCCACCCTTAGCACCACATAGAATGGAACTAATTCCCCTTTTTATATGGTGTTTCAAATATTTGAGCATCTACGGTCTTCCTTTTACCTGATGACAAATTGTCAGGTGTTTTAGCCATTCCTAGCTGTGACCTCCTTGAGGGTAGGGAGAGTTTCATAGTTATCTCTGTATCTCTAGCCCTTAGCTCAGCTATGTTATTTAAATAGAATCAGGTTTTTTTATATGGCATCTTTTATATTACTGACTTCTGAACATGCTCCACTTTGCCTATGTTCCTTTTACAGTACTGGCCAAAATTCTTAAATATCGTAGCTTCGGTCTTCCTAGTGCACCTCCTTTATTTCATTGCTTATACCTTTAGTAATGCCAGCCTAGCTTCCCTAAGTTTTAGGGGCAGCCATTGATGACACATAATGAGTCTTGTTTATGAGGGTTTCTTTTTTTTCCTCCTTTGCAGAGCTCCTGTCTGTACCTTAGACCACTCCTGTGTGTCCAATCATATTTATTAAAATACTACACTCAACTGCTATTGTTATAATGTTGGTTTGTTTCTCAAACTTTCCAAAGGCGGACCAACAACTTCATGTAACCCCATGAGTTCCACACCAAGGATAATGCAGTTTAAAAATACATCCACTTGTTTGTGGCAAATACTACCTGAGGCTGACTCACAGTGGGTTCAGATGGAACACCGACTTCACCCAATGAGTATCTTCAGAGAAGAGAGTGGGTTTGAATTGCAAGTGAGAATTTTAAAAAGGCCAACCTCTTTAATCCTCAACTGTCACTAGATCCATTCTCGAGGGCTCTCACAATGCTGAGTCTAAGCTCTTAGCACTAGAGGCTCCTGGGTAAATGTGAGCATGGGCACATCATTGCTAATGTGCACAGTGCTTGGCAGAATGCCATAAGGCCAATTCATCGAATGTAGCTTCTCTTTTAGCCAAGAACAAGAAGAGACCCAGTCAATCTCCAACATTGTAATAATTCCTCTATGGAGAACATGTCCTGACCTGGTAAAGGGATGCATGTGATGATTTAGTTTCTTTTCCCCATATTCAGCTTTCATGAGCTATATGACAAATGGGTAAAAGATCAGAGCATGCTGAGAACTAATGAACCAGAGGGAGAAATTCATTTAATGACTTAAGTGTGCTTTATCTAATGTGAAATGTAGGTCAATTCACTGTAAATTTATTCATGGGGATTATTTGTCCTTAGCCTGGTTACATGACATGTGCTACAAGATTCTGGCCCTGTGTGAAACAGAACAGACCCTGCTTGTCCCTCCCCATCCTTCTCCGTCTCTCCCTATCCCATCCTCCCTGCCCCCCACAGGGGGCAAGCGGCTAGCAACATCCATCAATGCTTGTCTCAGTAGAAAAGACTGCTTTTCAAACTATTCAAAAAATTGATTTGGGGCTCTTTATGACATTTCTTGAGGCATTGGAAAGATCTAAAACCTGAACACCTACACAGAAATTCAGATCTATTGCTGAGTTAGCAGCCGGTACAAAGATCCGGCAAGAAAAGGGGTATTTCATCACTCTGTGGGGCTAGCAGGCTATGTGTCTCCAGGCAAAGTCATCAAACACAGCAACCAGGGAGCACATCTTACAAAGTTTGGCTAGCAACTCTTAATTCTAGTTTAAGAAAGCCAAGACGGGAATCTTATGGGGCTCATTGTCATCATCATCATCATCATCATCATCATCATTTTATTAAAGGAAAATGAGAAACTGAACAGGCCAGCTTGCGTTGGTGTCCCATTAGCTTCGTTAGCTTTTCTTACCTCTTAAAAGGTAAAAAACTAATTTGATTTGATTTGATTCAAATAGAATGTTCAGTTCTTGGTGCTAAAAGACAGGCCAGGAAAGCAATTTGATTAAAGATTTGAACAAAGACTTGAGACATTTACTTGTTCAAAATAGATGTTCATGAGATACATATTTTGAAAGGAAGAAATTTGTGGGGGGTTAGTTCACATTGGTATAATTTGTGGTTTAGCCAGCAGTGTGAAAATCTTGTGGTTGTCAAAAATCACTTTTCTGCCTTGGAAAAGAAAAACAAATGGAATTTTTTTTTCCTTTTCTAATTTAAGCTTAGGGTTAATTTGAGAAGGAAGATTTAGGGAAATACTAAGACACATTCACTTGGCATTGTGTGCTTAGCAAGTAAAGCCAAAAATTTCATATTTTCCCCAAACCAATTTCATCTCCAAGACAATGAGAGATGTGGCCTTTTTATGATTCTGTAAATTCCAATGAATTGTACAAAAAAAGAACATTACTTTTGGGTTTTTGGTTTTTTTTTTTTTTTTTTTTTTTGTCTCTCTAGTAAAAGAACCAAACTGCTCTGGTTAAATGACTTCTCCTTGTCTCCTTTATGGAACATTTATATAAAGCCATGGAAAACCCTAGAAAAGTCTTCAGGTTACTTCTTTTTTTTTTTTTAATTTTTTTTAACGTTTATTTATTATTGAGAGACAGAGAGGCAGGCACAGAATGTGAGCAGGGGAGGGGACAGAGAGAGGGGGAGACACAGAATCCAAAGCGGGCTCCAGGCTCTGAGCTGTCAGCACAGAGCCTGACGCGGGGCTCGAACTCACAAACTGTGAGATCATGAGCTGAGCTGAAGTCGGTCACCTAACCAACTGAGCCACCCAGGTGCCCCTCAAGTTACTTCTTAAATCCCATAAAAAGATAATATTAAGTCACATTGTTCCTGGAAGACCTGGCTTTGGAATATAAGTAATAGTAATGCCCTATATTGGTTTCAAACTTTACACTTTATAATGTGCTTTCAGTTATACTGTTTTGTCTGATTCTCATACTGTCCTATGATTCTCAACAGAGTTTGGTCTTCTCTGGGGGGGTTGAGTTGTGTAGTCCCCAGAAAAGGTCAAATCCCTGACCTGGTATTTCCTGACCACAAAATCCAGAACCCATGGTTTGGTGTCCAGGTAAATAAGTTAACTTGCCTTTAGAGAACTAGATGTAACAAAACTCTCCCCGAATTTAAGCCCAATGAGGGACACTAGGATCTGAGGCTGCCTGGGGGTCTCATGTCTCCCACCGCTTGGGTGCATGGACTCATCAAGAGGAATGGCTAGCAGAGTTGTCCAACCTGTTTAGATTCTTATTCTCTCCCTCTCAGTTTCACCAAGTGTTTGTTACATCAAGCAGGGTCCAGACAGGAAAACAGAAACCACACTAGGCATACAAGAGATTGGTTACATAGGTGGTAGAAGGGTTCAGAAGAAGAGAGCCGAGAGGCCAAACAAAAGAGAGTGAAGCAACCTAGCAGTTCCCGACTTCTGGAAACCTCTTCCACCCCTTGGCCGAAGGAGAACTGAAAGAGGAGGTGTAACCAGAACCTAGGGGCTAGGATCACTGGAGTTCCACTGGAACAAGGTAAGCCAATTCATCAGGAAGCAGAGCCAAAAAGATGCCACCCAAGAAAAAAAGGAGAGGGAGAAAGACTCTAGCCTGTTTTTCCTGCCCCCCAGTGTCCCACTAGCACCTCCCATTGGTGGAAAGCAGTTGGAAGACGCAGGCTGTGGGGCTGGGCTCCGCTGCCCAAGACACAGAGCAGGTAGAGGGTGAGAAACGGAACTGAGGGCAAACAGAATCAGGGCCGGCATAATAACTGAATTTCTCTTTGGGCCAATTGTAGCCTTGAATTCCTGTTTGTTCAATGTGCATATGCTGTGACATCACTGTATCTATTACCATTTCCAACTTACAGGTGAGGAAACTAAGATTCAGATCAAATTTTGCCCAAGGTTACCCAGGTCAAGTGTCAGAGCCAAGTCTTCTGATTCTTATGTCCACTACCTTTGCCGCTACTGCTGGTGCCTTCCATATAAATATACTAGAAAAGGGCTAAGATCATCAGAGTTTTTAAAAAACACTTTTGTAGACTCTTAGGATGGAAATAGCCTGGGGCATTTCAAACCGTGTGTTCTAGAGCTCTGAGGTCCACAGAACACCCCACAAGTCAGAGTCAACAGAATCGCAAACTCCACCCCTCACTTCAAACTGTTTACCGATTTAGTCCGTTATGCATTAGGATTCTACTAAGATTTTATGTTAAGAAAATGATACTGCTAAAAGAAGAAAATAAAATTGTTCTAGCCGGTCTCTCTCAGAATGAAGTCACCCAGGCTCACAGAGGGTCTAGCTGACAGGAGACTTAAACCCAGACTTACAAGCAGGTGTTCTGGCTTGTCACTTAAGGCTCTAGCCAGTGAACCATGCTGTAGGCGTCATGACCAGTTAAGAGAGGGTGACAGTGTGGCAAGGGAAAAAGGGAGAAGTGGCAGGGAAAGGCAGGAGAAGGACAGAGATGGCTCAGAGAAAGATGACCCGAGTTAAAAACAGAATGAAATCCACCTGAGGATACTGCTTCAAGCCTTTAAAGCCACTGTGTTTTTAAATTTGGGGCAAAACCAAGGACAATTCTGTCGAAAATGAGACCCATCCACAGAAGGGCTAAGAGAAATCAAGGATAGTAGCCAAAAAGTGGAAACAATTCAAATGTCCATCAGCTGGTGAATGGGTAACTTGAGGAATACCCACACAATGGAATATTGCAATGTTGTCGACATTATGCCAAGTAAAGGAAGTCAGACATAAACCACCACATATCGTTTGATTCCATTTACATGAAATGTCCAAAAGAGGCAAATCTGTCAATATAGAAAATAGATTAGTTGTTGTCTGGGGGTTGGGGTGCAAACAGGAAATGGCTGCAAATGGGCATGAGGTTGCTTTTGGGGGGGGAATGGGAAATGTACTCAAACTAGATTGTGGTGATGGTTGCACGGCTGTGAATGTACTAAAAATCATTGAATTGTACACTTAAAAAGATTGAATTTTATGGCGTGTTAAGTTTACTTCATTAAATTCTTAGAAAAAAAAAAAAGCAGATGTGGCACCTGGGTGGCTCAGTCAGTTAAGCATCTCACTTCAGCTCAGATCTCACCGTTCATGAGTTCAAGCTCCGCATCAGGCTCTGTTCCGACAGCTCAGAACCTGAAGATGCTTTGGATTCTGGGCCTCCCTCTCTCTCTCTGCCCCTCCCCCCATCTCAAAGATACATAACCATTAAAAAAATTTTAAAAATAAAAAAATAAATAAAATAAACAGATAAAGCAAGGGCTGACGCTAACCTGTGGTCTTGAAGGTACAAAAACTAACCTCTAAAAATCTCATGAGGGAAGAAAATCTTGCATCAGCTGCTCAGGTAAATGAGGGATGGCCCCTCCTACATTCCCGGGTTTTGTCATGGAGGGCACCAACTGTTATTTTGAGCCCAGTAATGGCTCTGTCAGGTAGCACAATGCTGCCTTTGAGATTGCCCAGCACTTCCCTTCCCGGGTTTACAGGCTCTGAAAGCTACATGGCTGCAGGTTTGGGATGAACATAATATGAGCATTAAAAGAATTCTCACACCAGAGCACTTGGCGTCCTTTATTATAATGACCTATTCACTCCTCTGAAGGCTGTCAACTTCATGAGAGCAAAGACATTAGCCATCTTTTTCGCTATTTTCTCTCACCACAGAGCACATGCTTGGCTCATGGTCCATTCTAAATAACTACTTGTAAAGAATTAAAAATTTGGGGGGAACCCTATAAATAAATAGAGAAGCTGATTCAATGACCATGGATTGAGCCAACAACCATGTAATGGGAATATGCCAAGCATCATCCCATATGTCATTGTATTTAATTCCCACAACATCTCCATTAGGTAGATATTATAATGCCATTTTTCACTTGAGGAGCTGAAGTTTGAAAAGGTTAAGTGACTGGTTCAAGGTGGCAGAGAGGGCTTTCCAGCCAAGATCTCCTGAAGCCAGGTTGAGGGCAGTTTCACTACACTTGAGTTTCTTAAGAGCAGAGTTAGGCTTCTGTTTGTCCATCATATAACACTTTAGATTTCTCTGATGATTTGTATCAGATATACACAAAAGGACCATGTGTTAAAAGTTCAATGCTTTTCATCGAGATATGCCCATAGCTGCTTAGTGATTAAAAAAAGAAATGTACAGATAAATAAAATTGAAAGGCAGACTCTATCACAAAGGTCCCAGACAAGTAGCTATCAAATGAAAGATAGTTTTTATATGTTAGAAATCTGTCCTAGGAATGGATTCAACTAAAGATGACTGTATATGAATGCCTGCGCTTTGCATACTACTCCTAAAATTTTATTAAATTCTCCTTTGGGGCTCCTGGGTGGCTCAAACTGTTAAGCGTCTGACTTCTGCTAAGGTCATGATCTCAAGTTCGTGAGTTCAGGCCCTGTATTAGGCCCTGCGCTGGCGATGCAGAGCCTGCTTGGGAGTCTTGCTCTCTCCTTTCTCTCTGCCCCTCCCCTGCTAGTGCTTTCTCCCTCTCTCAAAATAAATAAATAAAAACTTAAAAAAAATTCTCCTATGGGAAGAAAATAAACTATACTGGATACTTTACTGACCAACTCTTAATAAACGTATGTGACAAACCTTACCTGGACCACAGACCTGGGTGAAGAAATACAGGCTTCCAAAGGGAGTTGTAATTGCTTTGTGCACTGTTCCTTTTGATTGTCCCCTCTTGATGTGTGGTCATCACTATGCTGCAGAGAGGAAAGATTCCTTTCTTGACTCCTTCCATATTCTCACCTCCCAGAGTTAGCTGCTTACGCAGAGCTGGTGGCTGAACTGTTTCTAAAATCTTCTCTTCCTTTCCTTCCTACCACCTCCTTCTCTTTATCTACTGATTAACTCCAGGGCCTTAAACAGGCCCATTCTTTAGTCTTTAGGTAAGCTGTTCAGGAAGAATGGGACCTTTGATATTTTGACTCTTACTTGACACAGAAGAAGACAAGCATAATCAACCATGTATTCCTATGGAGAACGTGGCTCAAGGCATCATATATAATGTCAGAGGCCAGGTCAGATTAGGCCTCCAGTCTCTAGAGTGCTGGTTCTGGCTTTTGTTTCCTCCTATGTCAGCAAAAACAAATAGTTGATTAAAAGCCTAGATGCCCAGGGTTGAGGAAGACTTACAAATATACTTCTGATCCATTTCAAAATATATTTCCAATAGATAATCCCTACTTCCTGTGCCTCAAATTCCTAAAGACTCAAGGAAATGTGGTCTCACAACTAGCCCATCTTGGACCTCAAAACATTTAGGCAAGCCTGGGAGATTATTAATCCAAATCCAGATATAGCATATTACAATCTTACTTGTAATCTGTATACCTTTGGAGAATTCAAAAATTTTACTTTCCTCCTTCACCATCAGTCTTTTGCCACAAAAACCAAAACATTTTTTTAAATATCCCAACCATTTTTCTAATGTGATTTTTGGTAAAAGCTCTCAAAGACCACCATAAATGACCTCAGACCCAGAAATGGAGAGTTTAAGAGTCTGAGAAAAACTCCCAAAGCTACTCCATGTCCCTAAGCTCCCTCGGTGCCTCTCTGAACAGGCCTTCCGTTGTTGCCTGTCCCAGAACTAACCCCACACAAAGGAGATTTTCCCTTCTGATTCTTTTATTTCTGGCATTCATATCCTTCCCACACTGAATAGGGAATTGCAGAAATGTTGGAGTCTGCCTTCAGACGTGAGCTTCTAAAAGACACTGTGGCTTCTGTCTTGCTCTCTTGTATCACTCCCTCTGGGGGAAGCCAGCTGCCATGTTGTGAGGACCCGCAAGCAGCCTGTGGAGAGGTCCACCTGGGAAGGATGTGAGGGCCAACAACCAGTGCTAACCTGCCAGGCACATGAAGGGAAGCCCTTTGGCTGCAGCAAGCTGTCAGAAGCCTGCAGCTCTGGCAGACATCTTGACTACAACCTCATGAAAGCCTTGAACCACACCACCCAGCTAAGCTGCTCTGGAATCCTGACTCCACAGAAACTGTGGGATAATAAATATTTACTGCTTAAGCCGAAAGTCACCTGAATATGTGACTCATGATATGATAGATTTGGTCAGAAAATTAACCACTAGATTCCAGTGACTGGACTCACTCTCAGAGGGGAGAGATGGGAGGTTTCAGCGAGAAAGGGAAAGACCAGTATATTTTACATCAATGATCTGCTTTTTAAAACATGTTCTTTGACTTTAGCTGCTGTTAGTCTTTTCTCTCTTCTCCTTTCTTTCCATGAGCAGGATCTAAGCAGACTGATGTTGGGTGGGGGCGTGCCCCACCCACATCTAAAGCTGCTCAAGTATCAGTGGAGAAGTACTTGAGTGGGAATGATGAGCAGTCATTTTCTTTCTTTTGCTCTTTAAAAAAAAAAAAAAAAAAAGACTTTCTAATTCCAGAACCCACCATAGAATAAAATCAGCTTTGTCTTCATAAGGACCTTAGTGTCTTAAAAAAAAACAAAAAAAAAAAAGGTCCAAATAATAACAGTGGTGAAGAAATGAGATCCTGCCATAGGACCTTTCTGGATAAAACTAGACACTTACACAAACACACTCAGGAAATTAATAGCCAATTTTCCAGGAGGAAAGGTTAATTGTGGAGACTATTTCAAGGATCAGTCCTGGGAATTATGACATATTGGACAAAAGGAAAATGGAATTGCAAGTGAGCAGATAAAATACTTGAGAGTGGCTAAATTTAATTATAAAATATAAAGTTTAGGGATTCTCAAGTTTAAGTGCTTGTAAGAATCACTTGGTGAGAGGCTGGAGGGGGTTGTCCACAAATTCAGATCGCAAATCCTCAACCCCAGAGATTCTAATTTAGTAGGGTCTAAGACTGAGTCCAGGAATCTCTGATTTTGATGAGCATAGTAAGTTGTTTGTCCAGTCAAAGGTGTGCAGATTACACCTTTAGAAAAACTTAGTTAATATACATAAGATGCCGTAATCAAATAGTGTATCGATTAAAATTGTGAAAGCTAAAAAAGTCCAGAAATACTAGGCAAGGGTCGGACAGCATACAAGCAAGTGAGATGTCATACAGACAAGTGCCCGTCAGATATTTCCAGCAAATATTTCAGTTGTTCTAAACATCTAGGCACTGTCCATCTCCTAAAATGGAACCATGTTGGATTTTTAATACCTCAAAGTCCAATCATTGTACAGTGGCAACCAAAAAGGGTATTTTTTGTAGGGGTGCCTGGGTGGTTCAGTCGGTTAAGCATCTGACTTTAGCGCAGGTCATGATCTCATGGTTCATGGGTTTGAGCCCCTAAACCAGGCTCTTTGCTGACAGCTCAGAGCCTGGAGCCTGCTTCAGATTCTGTATCTCTCTCTGCCCCTCCCCCCTCATGTTCTGTCTCTGTCTCTCTCTGTCTCAAAAATAAACATTAAACAAATACATTTATTGTAAAGGAAGTTAATAAGAAATGCTTCCACGGGTTTTGATGGAATAATACGCTCTTATTTTGAAATAACATTTGACTTGCTAATTCTAAAATAAAAAGGGAGAAAATATGAAATCTACTTTAAGTAGAAAATTAACTATATAAGGAAACATTTTTAATAGGAAGAGGATGTGGGATATAATTATAAAAACCCCGACTGTTTTGTGTGTGATTGGCAGAATCAGCTTTACTATTTATTAGTAACACATGCAGTTCGGAGAAGAAAACCCTAAGGACATACGGGGACAGCACAGCTTCACTGTTCTCAGCATGGGCAATCAAGTATTTCCAGTCATTTCCACAGGTGACACACTGACAATTGGATTTGTGGAGCAGTGACCCAATTCAGTCATTCAGAGAGTTTAAAAACACAAACATGTCACAACACAGCCAAAAAAAAAAAAAAAAAAAATAGAAAAATGACAGTCTGTGGAACCCGATCACAAGAAAAGGAATAACTTTAGGACTGAAGGAAATCACAGGGGACCCTATCATCGGCTTGAGAGCCCCAAGTCCAGCACCTTCATTTTACGGTGGGAAGTGGAGTCATGAACAGATGGAAGCTTGTCTTTGACCTCATGATGTCTTAGCAGGAACTCAGACCTCCCAGCTCCCAGCTCAGTGGCCCAAGAACTACTTGGTTTATAATGATGGAGTTGGCGCTCACCTACCCAAGTAGGCAGCCTCTGGGCATCATTATTGCCTTCGAGGGTGCGCCCGTTGCTCTGCTGACAGGCTGCTGCCTGGAGTAATTTTTTTTTTTTTAATCATATCTATTACGTTGTACTTACAGGAACACCTTTGCTTTTTTTTTTTTTTTTTGAATGACTCTCTATGATTATAAATCTAAAAACCAAACATTGCACTTTGTAATTATAATACTCTTTAACTTTTTTTTAAAATCATTTATTTATCATGAGTGTTCCCAATGCATCAGGTCTAATGGCTCATTACTTTCCGGAATGAGACCTCATCTGTTATGATCCTGTTTATACCCCCAGCCTTTAGCCCCGTGCCTGGCACACAGCAGGAACTCGATAAATATGTGTTGAATAAACTAATTAGTAAAATAGAGTTCTCCTTTATTGTGGCACATTGAGACTGAGTCCAGCTTTTTTCACAATTGCAAGTAATGCTGCAGTGAACGTTCTTTGGTGAATCTTTGCATCTCCTCTGTACTATTGCCTTGTGATAAATTTCCAGAGGCCGAATTACCAGATCAAGAGCTTTGGATACATATTACCAAACTGCCGTTCAGAAAAATGGGTCATTCCTCCATCCTCTTGCCAACTTTCTTTTCTTTTTTTAACAATGAAGACTTTTTTCTATTTCATACATTAAAACATTTTTTTAAATTTTAAAAAATGTTTTATTCATTTTTTGAGAGTGAGAGACAGAGTGTGAGTAGGGGAGGGGCAGAGAGAGAGAGGGAGGCACAGAATTTGTAGCAGGGCCCAGACTCTGAACTGTCATCACAGAGCCCGATGTGGGGCTCGAACCCACGAACTGTGAGATCATGACCTGAGCCGAAGTCTGACGCTTAACTGATGAGTCACCCTCGCACCCCTAAAAAAACTTTAATTCCAGTATAGTTAGCTATAGTGTTATATTAGTTTCAGGTGTACAAAAATTCTATCCATTACTCAGTGCTTGTCAGGCTAAGTGTACTCTTAATACCCTTCACCTATTTTACTCATCCCCCCACCCACCTCCCCTATGGGAACCATCAGTTTGTTTTCTATAGTTACGAGTCTGGGTTTTGGTTTGTCTCTTTATTTTTCCTTTATTCATTTGTTTTGTTTTTTAAATCCCCAATTTTAGTGAAATCACATGGTATTTGTCTTTCTCTAATTGGCTTATTTTGCTTAGCATTATATACTCTCTAGATTCATCCATGTTGTGAATGGCAAGATTTCATTATTTTTTATGGCTGAATAATATTTGATATATATGTATGTATATATATATGTATATGTGTATATATATGTATATATATATATATATATGTATATATATATGTATATGTGTATATATATGTATATATATATATATATATATATATATATATATATATATATATATATATCTCACATCTTCTTTATCCATTCATCTATTGTATGGACACTTAGGTTGCTTCCATAATTTGACTATTGTAAATAATGCTGCAACAAACATAGGGGTGCATGTATCCCTTCGAGTTAGTGTTTTTGTATTCTTTGGGTAAATACCCAGTAGTGTAATTACTGCATCACAGGGTGGTTCTTTTTTTAATTTTTAAAGAAACCTCCATACTGTTTTCCACAGTGGCTGCATCAGTTTGTATTCCTACCAACAGTGAATGCAGGTTCCTTTTTCTCCGCATCCTCAGCCAACACTTGTTATTTCTTGTGGTTTTGATATTAGCCATTCTGACAGGTGTGAGGTGATACCTCATTGTGGTTTTGATTTGCATTTCCTTGATGATGAGTAATACTGAGCATCTTTTCAGGTTCTGTTGGTCACCTGTATGTCTTCCTTACAGAAATGCCTGTTCATGTCCTCTGCCTATCTTTCAAATTGGATTATTTGTTTTTCAGGTGTTGAGCTTATAAGTTCTTTATATATTTTGGACACTAACCCTTTATCAGATATGTCATTTGCAAATATCTTCCCCCATTCAGCAGATTGCTTTTTAATTTTGTTGATTGTTTCCTTTGCTGTGTAGAAGCTTTTTGTTTTGATGTAGCCTCAATAGATTATTTTTGTTTATGTTTCCCTTGCCTCAGGAGACATATCTAGAAAAATGTTGCTATGGCTGATGTCAGGGAAATTACTGCCTGTGCTCTCTTCTAGAGTTTTTATGGTTTCAGACCTCACATCTAGTCCTTACTCCATTTTGAGTTTACTTTTGTGTATGGTGCATGAAAATGGCAAAATTTCATTCTTTTGTGTGTAGCTGTCCAGTTTTCCTAACACCATTTGTTGAAGAGACTATCTTTTTCCCATTGCATATTCTTGCCTGTTTTGTCGAAGATTAATTAACCATATCATCATGGGTTTGTTTTTGGGCTTTCTATTTGTTTTCATTGATCCAGATGTCTATTTTTGTGCCAGTACCATCCTGTTTTGATTCTTATAGCTTTGTAATATAAGTTGAAACGTGGAATTGTCATAACTCCATCTTTGTTTTTTTTTTAGTTTTTTTTTAAGTGTTTACTTATTTTGAAAAAGGGAGAGAGTCCATGTGAGCAGGGGGAGGGGCAGAAAGAGAGGAGATAGAATCCCAAGCAGGTTCCGCACTGTCAGCACAGAGTCAGACATGGGGCTTGATCTCACAAACCATGAGATCATGACCTGAGCTGAAATCAAGAGTCAGATGCTTAACTGACTGAGCCACCCAAGTGCCCCTGTTTTTCTTTTTTAAGATCGCTTTGGCTATTTGGGGTCTTTGTGGTTCTCTGCCAATTTTAGGATTGTTTGTTCTAGTTCTGTGAAAAATGTTGGTATTTTGATAGCGATTGCATTTTAAATCTATAGATTGCTTTGGATAGTATAGACATTTTGACAACATTTGTTCTTCCATTCCATGAGTATGGAATGTCTTTCCATTTCTTTGTGTCCTCTTCAATTTCTTTTATTGGTGTTTTAGTTTTCAGAGTACAGGTCTTTCACCTCTTTGGTTAAGTTTATCCCTAGGTATTTTATTCTTGGTGCAATTGTAAATGGGATTGTTTTTTAATTTCTCTTTTTGCTGCTTCATTGTTAATGTATAGAATTGCAATGGATTTCTGTACATTGATTTTATATCTTGTGAGTTTACTGAATTCATTGATCAGTTCTGGAAGTTTTGGGGTGGAGCCTTTCAGGTTATCTATATAAAGTATCATGCCATCTGCAAATAGTGAAAGTTTTACTTCTTCCTTCTCAATCTGGATAACTTTTATTTCTTTTTGTTGTACGATTGCTGTGGCCAGAACTTCCAGTACTGTGTTGAATAGAAGTGGTCAGAGTGGACATCTGTTCCTCACCTTAGGGGAAAAGCCCTCAATTTTTCACAATACAGTATGATGTTCACTGTGGGTTTTTCATATATGGCCTTTATTATGTTGAGGTATGTTCCCTCTACACCTACTTTTTTTTTTTTTTATCATGAATGCATGTTGTACTTTGTCAAATGCTTTTTATGCATCTATTGAAATGATGGCATGGTTTTTATCTTTTCTCTTACTGATGTGATGTATCATGTTGATTGATTTGCAAATATTGAACCACGCTTGCAGCCCAGGAATAAATCCTAGTTGATTGTGGTGAATGATTTTTTAATGTATTGTTGGATTCAGTTTGCTAATATTTTGTTGGGGATTTTTGCATCTATGTTCATCAGAGATATTGACTTGTAATTCCCTCTGTCTCTCTCTCCCCCCCCCCCCCATCTCTTGTAGTGTCTTTATCTGGTTTTGGTATTAGGGAAATGCTGGCCTCATAGAATGAATTTGGAAGGTTTCCTTCCTTTTCTGTATTTTGGAATAGTTTGAGAAGAATAGGTTATTAACTCTAACAATAAAGGTATGTCTCTTAAGAATCAAAATTTGTGATGGCAAAACATTTTTAAGGCACTCAGCCCACTGTGATGGAATAAAAACAGCTTTTGAACACTTTCTGTTTGTAATGTATTAAATCATACCAGTAATTTATCTAGAGGTAGATGGTTACTGAAGCCACTGTTAAATTGCTTATATTCCTTAGGCTTTTTCTGCCTTACAAGTTTAATAAGGGGGGAAATGTGGTTTTTGCTTGAGAGAGAACAAGTAACTCAACATTGGCTGTCATGGACCACTGTGGGATGAAGGGATACAGAGATACTCCCTGGGGTGACAATCTGTGGCCTGGGGGAGCTCTGTAGTGGCAGAGTTACATGCATGTATCCACATGGGAGGGTCTCCAAGCATAGCATCGAGATGGGGAGGGGGAAATACGTACTTTTTGAGATTCATAAAAATGGAAACAAAGCACATTAAACACATCAGAATGGCTGCCTAAAGGGCAGGAAGCAAGTAGTCCATGGGGTCAACTGTGAGAGGGACCATGCCCAGACCCACAATGCTGCTAATGTGCCACGAACTAAGGTCATGCAGAGAGAAGCAAGCAAGAAGGAAGGATGATGAATCACTGAATTCTACACCTGAGACTAATATTACACTGTATGTTAACTAACTTGAACTTAAATAGAAACTTAAAAAACAACAGTAAAAAACGAAAGAAAGAAAGAAAGAAAGAAAGAAAGAAAGAAAGAAAGAAAGAAGGAAGGAAGGAAGTGGAAGAAGGAAGTGGAGGAAGGGAGGGAGCTAAAGAGAGGGGGCTGTGACACCCTCTGAGCCCTGACTCCGTCAGTAACTCTGAGTGAACTGCCCTCAAGCCCCCCGCCTCTTCTGGGTCTCTGCTGTGCCATGCTGTGCAAGGACTAGATAACTACTAAGGTTTCAACCCTATCGCACTATGGTTCAAAGCACACGGCAGGACACCGATGCCATGGCCTAGACTCTCTTGTAAATGCAGGTGTAATGTTTTCCTGTGCACCCTGACAAACCCTGCAAACAGAAAGCACTGATTGATTTGTAAAATAAACCATGTGCTTTACATAATACTTCTAGCACAGACTTCCATAATATTATAAGCAGATGTGAGCCGTTTATTAAATTTACAAACAGCAAAGTCCCATAATGATGGACCTCCCCAAGACGGCCAGCTATGCCTTGGCAGAATTCCAGCAGGAAATTTTCTGGTGTCGGCTGTTCCTCTTTCCTCTTGGAACCGCACAGTATCAGACAATGTTTGAATTATTTAAATATGCCCCAAGTCTGCAGTTCATTGTCTTATCATTTCAAAGGGCTATGCTTCCATAAATCATATCGAATGTCTGAGATTCTAACCAAAAAGAAAAAAAAACGAGGGGAAAAAAATGAGGGACAGATATTCCCGGCTATCCAAGGAAAGTGTGCAGCAGAAAGGAAATGATATTGCGTAACAAAAGCAAGTATTCGTTTGAAAGGTTTATGTGAATACAAGATGATTTAATGCGGTCAGTCGGCTCCAAAGGTAAAATGTGTGTGTGGCTGTGCGTGTAGATTCTAAATTAATCTGGTTAAAATGATGCAACACGCTCATAAGAGCAAGAACAAAGTAAATGTATTAGAACACGTGGGGAGCCAGCAGTTGCCTAAAGCGATTTTCCCCTTTGTTCTGGAAGGGAACAGCAAGCTTTACTGAGCACCTTGACACCATCTATGCTGATGGATCCCAGACCATCACTGTGTGACCACTTTCCTCCTGGTTTTCATTTGAAAGAGGAAACAGTTTGAAAACCAAGGTCTTTCTCTGGCTTTAGAAGCACCAGGAGACCAGCCAACTTTTAAATATTCTGTTGGTCTTAGTCAAGTTATGTAGGGCCCAGTCCCTCCACTCTGGCTGCTTCCAGGAATTAGGCATTCTCATGAAAAGAGATGAGCGGTAACAAAACACTCCCCTTGCCTGACCGATGGAGAACATTGTCTCTGCTCCCGGCATTGCCAGTGGAGATTTGGGCCCCAGGAGAAACACTGTCAGGTTCGGTATTTGTGGAGACAAGGAACAGGGTGTCTCCCAGCATGGGCTTCTCTCCCACCTTGCTGTGGACTTTAGTTCATTTTAACTCACCTTGCACGGGGGCATGATGGGTACATGAGGTAGGAGGGGAAGGTAGTGGGGAACATAATTATGACCCCCAGAAAGACTCAGAGTCTGAGATTTGCATGTAGGAGGTCCCGGAGAAGAAAAGAGCGAGGAAAGCAGGATAAACAGAGGAAGAGGTTGGACTGCGATGTAGTCACAAAAGAACCTCAGGGATCCCTTTATCACACCCACTACCACCACCATCAACCATCTAGTCATCAGACACTCGCTGTGTCTGTCCCCTTGAGTTGCACACTTCCCTCAGTCCAGGGGAAGACTGTCCCCAGAGACTCAGATGAGAGGCATCAGCCACCAACCCTTCCCGCACCTGAGGGGAGTGCCTCTGTGGATGCACCACAGAAATCACCACAAAGTACAAGATGCATTTCAGCCATTAAGAAGCATACACTCTAGTTGAGGGAACAAGGATATGTGCTTTCACTACAGCATAAAGCAGTGGATTTTAAGTGTCAGATGTGTAGCACTGATGATAGATGCATAGAAAAATGGTAGAAAGCTAGGAGTGGAATTATGGATCATTTGACTGAAAGGGTCAATTTGCAAATGAGAGTTCTCTGGTGTTAAAAGTAAAGGGACATGTCCAAGGTCACATACATACTGTGAAGTCACCTGGATTTCCTGATTCCCATTTCAAGCCTTATTCTGCTCCTCAGTACACAGTTCCCTTTGAAAGGGACTACTTTTCACAGAACTGATCTGTGTAATCTTGAGCAGAATCAGGTAAAGTAGAAAACAGAATCCCTGAAATAGGTCCTCAGTCGCAGAAGAATTAAATTCAAACAAATATCTTTGATCTTAAAAACTGTCAGCCAATGGGTGCCTGGGTAGCTCAGCCAGTTAAATGTCCAACTCTTGATTTTGGGTCAGAGGGTCATGATCTCATGGTTGAGAGATTGAGCCCCGCATCAGGTTCTGTGCTGATAGCATGGAGCCTGCTTGGGATTGTCTCTCTTCCTCTCTGTCTTTCCCTCCCCTTGTTCATATTCTCTCTCTCTCTCAAAAACAACCAAACAAAAATCCAAAAAGATAAAAAAGAAAAAATCAAAACAGTCAGTCAAGACATGGGCCTAGAAAGATTCCCTTCAGCTTATGAGCAATTTCATATTTTGTAACTTTTCCATCCATTTGTGGCAATGTGGGAGGCCACCATCTCTTCTGAAGGACTGGCCAGCCCCAGCTATGCTCATTTGTGAAAATGAGAAATGGTTTCTGAGTCTTTTCCCAAAAAACACCAAAGAGCATGTGGGTAGGAAACCACCAGAGTCAACACCAGACCACACTGGTGATATTCAGCTTCTGTTAGGGTTGTTTGGTAAACCATAACTGCAGCCTATTATAGTGCTCACTGTTTTCCAAAAGATAGCATGATCTGCTAAGGGTCTCCTTTTATTCTAGAACCATCCAGCTCATTTTTTTCCTCTTCATATAAGTTATTTCTTCTGACATGTAGGGTGAACTGTGGGGTGGAGGGGACATAAAGGGCAGCTCAGAGGACACTGAGCTGGGTTAGTATTAAAGATCTGAGTTCTTCGACAAGTTGCCAGTTGTTCATTCCTTCAACAGCTATTTGCTCAGCACCCACTTACACTAAGTATTATCATAAGAACTGAGGACTGGAAGTTAAGTAAGACATGACCCCGCAGGAACCCAGCCATCAGGAAGCTTGATCTCAGGGACAAGACAGATATATGAATATGAATCAAGTATAAGTGCTATGATTAAAAACATAGTGGAAGTATCAGGAGTGGGACGGTGCTAGAGATGTCTGTGGTACGAAGAGTTCCAGCCGTTTATTTTGCTCAGCAGAACACGTCATTTGGCTTGAGCTCCACCCACTATTTGTTTATTCATCCTGGAAATTTACTGGGAACTTTCCATGTACCTAGCACAGTGCTAGATACTAGAAATATATCTAATAGAATGACCCAGCACCGTTCTCTAGGAAGTTCTCAAGAGTGAAGAGTTTTAATGAACTAAAACTTCTGTTTGGTCTTGCTTTGTTTCTGAAGCACACACATGTAGAGGGAACCCAAGTGTCCCATCCATTCTAGATCAAGTCTCATTCAGGAGATCAAAGCTTGGCTTCTCCCTGATCCCAGTCCCTGCATCTCATGCTCCCACATCTCACCTGTCCTTGACTCTTTTTTTTTTTTTAATATTTATTAATTTTTTGGAGTGAGTGCACAAGCAGGGGAGGGGCAAAGAGAGAAGGGGGACAGAGGATCTGAAGTAGGCTCCAAGCTGACAGCAGCGAGCCCGATGTGGGGCTTGAACTCATGAACCAGGAGATCATAACCTGAGCTGAAATCTAGAGTCAGACTCTCAGCCAAGTGAGCCACCCAGGCTCCCCTATTCTTGACTCTTCCGACTTGGGACATGCTCCCAGTTTTTTGCTACTGAGTCATTCTAGTATTGTAGACTTATCTTATTTCCCTAGAATAGGAGTTCCTCAATACAGCCTGGAAACAAGCAAAACTATTCCATCCTGGACATTTTCCCTCTAGCCCTCCTCGAGGACTTAGTCACAAATTCGTTTACTCTAGCCCATCCTAGGGGAAACTGTTGGTCCACGCCGCATCAGTGTCTCTGCCTGTTTCCTAGTCTTCCTGGAGAGCTTGGAAGTATAGTATGCCTGCGCACACGCACAAACTCACCTTTGACACTTCGGAGCTTTTTCCTTCATATGTGGTTTATTATCCAGCCTAAAGACCAATGCAGGAGTAAGCGATTTTGTGAGGAAATGGGGGTGAACTGGGGTGAGGTTGCCTCCATGACACAGTGCTGCCTGCGGTTGTAATGAAGCAGTGCCCGTGGAGGTAGGTGTTCCCAACTGCATGCACTGGTGGGCCCTCCTCACTTCCCTTCTAGTCTCTTCTGAAGTCTCGGGCCTCCCTTCCTAGTTTCTTGTTGGGCCATCCACCCTGCTGCTACATCCCACAATACCCCTCATCCTCTGGAAAGTCTCTCTCCCCCAATCTGTTCTGGCCCACTGCTCCTTACCCTTCTTTTCATCAGTGACTTCCTGGAAGGCCTTCAGCCCTATACAGCATGTATTCTCACTCCCTCATTGGCTCTGCCTTTGTTCCTGTATGATGGGTCTCACTACCACTGGTGCATTTTGCCAGCCATCATGGGTCAAAACTTCTTCAGAACACAAAAGAATGGCAGGAAGCAGGACATGGTGGAGTATAAGGCGGTTGTTGAAGGACACACGCGACCCAAGGGCCAGTAGAGGGCTGTTTGACATGGACCAGCCCCTGCTGTAAGGTGCATGGATGTTCATTGGCAGGAGGGCCCGCCTTTTGATTTGCAAGCAAGGTGTGATAAAATGCGTACATCTTCACAGTGTAGTGTCATGGACTGTAGTTGTTAAGGAAGCACTTCAGGACAAATAGTGTTATAATGAAGCAACTCTGTTAGGCCATGTTCAACCGGCATGGGTGTGAAACTCAGAACCCTCCCGGCACTTAGGATAGGGTTTTCCCAAATGCTGTCTCCCGACTAACTGCATCATTATTAACTGGGTTGCTTTTAAAGGAAGAGACTTAGTGTATCTGGCTCTCATGGAGCAAGGCCTAGGCATTTGGAAGAGTAGCCTAGTGAGTCCAAGTTTGAGAGCCTCTGCTTAATGGGAGGCTCACCTCCTTTTAGAGAAATGCCCAATGCTTAGAAAGCCTCCCGACCACACACTGGTTCTCTGCTTGATCTCATCTGCAATTCTGAGAATATTCATCTCCCTGGAGATTTCATCTCCAGAGGGTATTGTTTCCATCTTTGTAACATTCTATAAATGGAATAATTCTATATTTAATTTCAGATTGGGTGAGAATGTTTCTTCCTGAAGATATGAATGGGCCTATCATGCAAATGGGAAAAATTCCCAATAGATTATATTTAGGACATTTTATAACTGTAGAACCTCCTTCCTCCAAGGGACAATATTAGCTGCTCCTAAATGGACCTAGACTATTAATTAATTACTTAATTAAATTTTTATTTATTTATTTTGAGAGAGAGAGTTTGAGCAGGGAAGGGGCAGAGAGGGGGAGAATCCCACCAAGCAGACTCCACACTCAGCGCAGAGCCTGACATGGGGCTCAATCTCACAAACCCTGAAATCATGACCTGAGCTGAAATCAAGAGTTGGATGCTCAACCCATTGAGCCACTCAGTCACCTTGGACCTAGACTTTTTCAATCTCTAAAAACAAGCAAACAAAACCTTTGAAACTACAGGCTTTCAATTTTCATTTGAATGGAAGTTAGAGTGATTTGGAGCCTTCTTAATGCTAATGTTCTGGGATGATGTTAATTCCATGAGCTTTGTTGTAAATATTCCAGTTCAATGAATTCTAAGCTCTCATGAACTTTGTCAGGAAAAGAAGGTATTTCTCACCAAATATATTCTTCCACACACTAATGCTAGAACTAGAATGATCTCCATTTTGTAGTCCTTAAAGAGTCATTAATTCAGGCAACAGTCATCAGTAAAGGAAACCACTTGATAAAAACCTGATGGGAACTTTACAATGTTGGGATCAGGATGGTAGGCCCTGACCCCACTGGGCAATTTCAGCTTCACTGATATGTGGACAAGCTGACATTATGTGCCCCCGGATATAATGCAGTAAGAGACACACAGCACCAGCTATGAAGTATGCTTCTCCAAAAGTTAAACCGGAGCCTAATTTAGTTGACAGAAACAACTTCCAAGAGACATCTTCCCAGTTTATAAGAAATAGGGGAGAGAGGACCAAGTTAAATAATGCTGCAAGGGAGCAACAGATAGATCTGGAGTATAGAATAAATATTCCACAGGATAGTTGAGCAGTTTTCTTGAAGTCAGTACCATAGAAAACATAATGGTGGGCAACTCTAGAAAACTCTACATGAAAAGAAACACAAGAAAAAAATCTGATGTTTGGCATTTTTAAGTCGATTAGGGAAATCTGAATATAGAGTGAGCACAAGATGATACCATGGAATTATTATTAATTTTATTAGGTGTGATAATGCTAATGTGCTTATATAAGAAAACATCTATATGATTTAAAGAGCAGATAGAATGTTTTTAGTGGATGGGGTGAAATGACATGATGTCCGAGATTTGTTCTAAAATATGCATACACAAAAAGGGGAGCCTGGGTGGCTGGTTGGTTAAGCATCTGACTCTTGATTTCAGCTCAGGTTATGATCTCATGGTTGGGGAATTCAAGCCCCATGTAGGGCTATATGCTGACGGCCTGGAGCCTGCTTTCTCTACCTCTCGCTCTGGCCCTCCCTTGCTCATGCTTGCCCTCTCTCCGTCTCTCTCAAAATGAATAAATAAAATAAAAAAAATAAAAGATGCATACACAAAAGATAGAGGAAGTAAGTGGTAATGTATAGAGATTGTTGAAATTGGGTGATGGGGATACATTGGGTTCGTTGTACGATTCTCTCTACTTTTGCCACATGTTTTAGTATTTTCGTAATTGCATATTAAAATTAAAAAAATCTACCCACAAAGAATAACCAAGAAAGCAAACAATAGAATAGCGTGTCACCCTTTATGGAAAAAAGTGAACACACGTTTGTGCTTGTATGGACATAGAATATCTTGGAAGGATACCCAAGAAACTGGCAAAAGTGATTGCCTCTGGAGAGAGGAACTGGGTGACCGGGGACAGGGATGGAAAGGAGACTACTCAAATAATTTTTTGAAAAGAGGTTAGAGACATTACATAAGGAGAACAATTGGTTCTGCGAACTTGGCCCTTGTACGTTTGGTTTTATTCCTCCTAATGCCCTGGTCATCTACCGGTTGTAAACCGGGCATTTACAGTTTGTGGGCCATATTGAACTGAAAAAGTTTATGTAAATGACAGAGAAATTTCTTTAATAAACATGTATTCAGTGCCTGCTGCTATGGGTGCTAGGTCTTAGAGAACAAAAAGATGAGTCACTTGTCATCAAAATGATGGGGCTTAACACCAATTCACTAATGCCTTTTTATTCTTGGCATATATAGAAGGAACCTCAGGGTGGCCCTTCTCTTATTTTGACAGTCTTCTTTCTGACTCATTAAGAAATCTATTTAGCTGTGCCAAGTTCTAAGGATAATGAAGAAAGATTTTCGTCAGCTAGTAGTGTAACCGAAACCCAGTGAACGTAGAAAGTTGATATGTTGGGGACTCTGTACTTAGGTGCTATCGTAATAAGGGTCATTAAACAAAAGTTAGAATGTCGTGGAGTGGAACTAGAAAGTTAAGTGATATTAAAATACCACTTTATCCCACTGATTACATAAAGAATCTCATTTTTTCCATAGTAGCCTTGGTGGTTCTGAGCTACATATGAATACATTAAAAAAGATAAAAACCCTTTAATTTCATAGGAGACCATTGGTTTTGCAAATAATCTTTCTGATGTTAGGGAGGATGTTGGTCCCTTATTTCTATTTTATCTTTGGATAAAAAAAATTGAGATAGTTGATTTGGTGCTGGGGTGGTTGTTTTGTTTTAATTTTATTCAAATTGCATTGGGGGAAATATTTAAAGGATAGTGTTAAGTGCTGATGCATTACAAATCATCTGAGTGAATATTTCCTTCTTTTTCCATCTCTTCCAGTTCTCTCCCAACTTACTTACCTTTTACACGTCTCTGTACCATGCTAACTTTACTACAGTTTTTGCAAATGTGGTTCTGATTATACTGAAAAAAGTCTGAGTGTAGCAATATAAAAATAGAATAACGTGATAATGCCAAAAGTCTGACAAATGTCAATGGAATCACCTTTTGAGGCAACGTGAGGACAATCAGACTTCCTAACCTGGAGAAGATAGATCCAGGAGATGGAGCAGGAAGAAAAAGTGAAGATTTGAATAAAATATTCAAAATAGGGAGACAAGTAATGTATGAGCCAGTCCATCAGAACTCCTGCTTTGTACTTGACCTTAAAGGTTTAAGTGGGTACTAGATGATACCAAGTTGACATCCTAAGACAGCTGCTTTGGGCTACTCTGGGCCACAGGAACATGGGACTACAGGACCACAGCTATTCCTCTGTATCAAGGACTGGTCCTGTCAGGAAGAAACATCTGTGTGTGTGTGTGTGTGTGTGTGTGTGTGTGTGTGTGTGTGTGTGTATTCTAAATCTCTGGAACTTTCCTCTGGTCACTTTCCTCAGGGAGAAAGACCATTCAAGATCTCTTATGAACAATATCAGTTTGAATATCTGGTGTGTCCTCTCTCATCTTTCCATCTCTCCTGAAAGGCAAGGGTTGTACTTTATTCAGGTGGATTCTGCCGACCTGGGAAGAAGAGTGTTTTGGTCATAATGGGTCCTGGCACTCATTTAATAAATATTTGTTAGTTTGATTTAAAGAAATAGGCAAGTAACAATTGTGCTGGATATATTTATCTCTCTTTAAATGTTTATTTATTTGTTTTTGAGAGTGATAGAGAGAGAGAGAGGGAAAATGAGTGGGGAAGTGCAGAAAAGAGAGGGAGACAGAATTCCAAGCAGGCTCTGCACTGCCAGCACAGAGCCCCACGTGGGGCTCGGCCTCATGAACAGTGAGATCATGACCTGAGCAGAAATCAAGAGTCAGACACTTAAGTAACTGAGCCACCCAGGGGCCCCCATATTTATCTTTGATGTAGACACAGAGTCATCACTTATCTCTCTAAAGTTACATTAAAATTATCTAATTTCTATGTACATTCACTATATTGCAGTTCACTTTTAATTCTGTCATAAAAAAAACAATGACTTGGACAAAATTTAATCATCTTATTTGTTTAGAATTTATTTCATTTGAGGTAGATTTCGTATGATATTTCCTACATGATAATGAATATGTTATTTTTATTTTTTTAATTTGTTAAAGTAAACTCTGCACCCAATGCGGGGCTTCAACTCACCACCCCGAGATCAAGAGTCACATGCTCTGCCAACTGAGCCAGCCAGGTGCCCCGGTATATTATTTTTCAAGATTTTTTTAATGTTTATTCATTTGTGAGAAAGAGAGAGGAAGGGGGAGGGGCAAAGAGAGAGTGAGACATAGAATCCAAAGCAGGCTCCAGGCTCTGAGCTGTCAGCACAGAGCCCATGTGGGACTCAAACCCACAAACCTTGAGATCACCACCTAAGCCGAAGTCGGACACTTAACCCACTGACCACCCCGGTGCCCCATCAATATATTATTTTTAAATTAAAGTTGGTCTGATACCTAAACAAAGTATTTTCACAAGAGAAGCAATTGGCTATGATCACAGATTAAAACAAACATTTTTTTTAAATTGTAGTCTTTCTATAGTACCTTTGCATTGTAGAACGTTTCATGAAAACATATTTACATAACATTAAAAAAACCCCACATGACCAGAGACTTAAAAGTTACATGTATAATTTAAACAGTTTTGATGATCCACAATAAAAATACTATAAAAATATTGTTAACCACTGTGTAACCCCAAACATGTTTTCTCCAGTCTATGAGCAAGCAAGCAAAAGAGAAACAACCTGCCTCACATTTTATTTAAATATGAATTATTTTATTTAAATATGAATTCCAATTTAGCATAATAAATATTCTTCTAGGTAGCGTGTTTCTTCAGGGGCATTTAAAGAACATTCCATAGTGTGTTCTATATACCATAGGAAAAGAAAAATCATCATCAAGTATGTCCTGTGATGGGTAGAATAATAACAATAGTTTCCTGAGTCTATGTAAGCAATTTTCTCTTAAAAAAAACAAAAAAGAAAAGAAAGAAATCTGAATCTGCATCTATCACTCCATCCCAAGCATTGAGGAATGAGGTGGGGCCCCATAAAACTAAAACATTAATTCTTGCAAAGTGCCTTTGAAATAAAATGAAAGTAACTTATTGACTATATGCTGTATTGAAACTCAGGTAATATTCCCTCTATGATTATCGGGTAATATTCTCTCCTAGAACTTATAACAAGAAAAGAGATGGAGAGATTTCTATAAACCTAAAGAGGTTAAATGAAAATAGAAGCCTGAGCATCTTGTTTTCATTTCTGGTTTTGAGTAACAGGCAATTTTTAGAAAATGTGGTTCCCACATCTACCTTGCTCCTGAGAACGGATACAACAATTTTGAAAAAGGGGAAAATGTCATGAACTGTTGACGTGTATGTCAAGGATGCCCTAGAAGATATCTTCACATAGCACCAATTATGACCTTATAAACAAAAGTGGGAAGCAATATTTACCGAACTTTCTTCTGGCCCTTCAGTATGACACAGTTGGGTTTGCTCAGGTATACACACACGCAGACAGGTTGTCAGGAGGTTAAGGCGAATAGTACAATGACAGGAGGGGAGTAATGTCGTAGCATTTGGCTCTAACACCAAGCAATGTCTTATTTGGTATTTACAGCTCTAGCTTGCGGAAAAAATGGATCGTAGTTCCAGATGCATTTATAAGTCACTTGGAAGCTATCTCTTTGATTTACTTCCCCAAATGCTGTACTCTTTATTCACAGAAAATGAGTACGTTTTCAGTTTCTAATTATCTGCTTGGCAGGAAGTGAGACAATATGAAGCCTTGGTAAATTGTGTCGATGGGATGAGTTTTATCTCCGGTCCTAGATACTCTAAGAAAACTGCCAGCACGTTTCCCTCTGCTGGGTGGAGACAAAGTCCAAGCAGGCAAACTTGTTAAAAGAAGTTTTTGTTTGGTCTCTACTGAACTATGATCACTGTGACTAGTACAGAGGGAGACTACTAGTAGCTGACTCTAAATTTAGAAATAAGTATATTTTCAGGTCTAGGGCAGGAATCTTAATTTCAAAGCACTCACCATAAGTTACTGGTAAAATCAATTTTACTTCTCTTGGGGAACCTGTTGAAACACATAATGCTAGGCAATAGAATGGTTAGAATTGTTTTTTTCTAAAGAAATAGCAAATGGCTTTGAGGTCATAGAGAGGTTACAGAAAATATAAAAATAAGTGAAGAGTGCAAAAGTCAGTTGGTTAGAAGTCAGGACTAAAGCAAAGAATTCTAGGACTGATGTTCTTTCTCACTGGGGAAAGGGGTTTGATTGATCTCGGAGAGCCACAGAATAGGACTAATTGGATTAATAATGAGATATTCAGATACCTGTATCCCACTGCTTGAAACATCTTAGGATTTGGCTGTTATTTTGAAGAGTGAGATTACTGAATTAAACCAGGGTTATAATTCTACAAACCCTTACCATCCTAGGATTATGCTGATGGTCTAACAGCAGAGAGGAATTTTTAAACATCTTAGGAACTAGCCAAGTAGACAGTGAACAAACATGCTATTATCATGAAATAAATATTTATCGAGCACCCACTATGTGCCAGACCCGCGTTTAGGCACAGAGATGCAGGTAAGATCCTTGCTCTGATGGAGCTTACCTTCTAAGATTAAACAGCATTTCACTGGCAGGCAGAGGAGGAGCACAGGGAGACTTTAAGGGTGAATTAAGTCATGGAAAAAAATTTAAGTCTAGATTGGGGGAACAAAACTGATCTTAAGATGTATGATGGGAAGCCAGTGGGCCCTATGAACCAAGGACTAAGGTAAAAGAGAAAATTACTTTAGTTGCAACCAATTTTTCTCTCAGTTTTGATGAGCTTCTTATGTAAACCTGGCATTTGAACTATAAAACCCCCAGTTGCTCTTTGTCAGTGAATCAAGGGACAATTTAAGTGGCATTAATTCAATGAGCTTATTACTAATCTCTCATGGGAATAATTTACTTTTCAATAAACATTTACTTTTTAACCATCCCCTGAGGTGATTTGCCATCGCCACAAGTTACTCTGTTAGACTGGTGACTGTTTAAAAAGGTGTGAACAGGGGGTACCTGGGTGGCTCAGTCGGTTAAGCGTCCGACTTCGCCTCAGGTCATGATGTCACGGTTTGTGGGTTTGAAGGAACCCTGAGTCAGGCTCTGTGTTGACAGCTCAGAGCCTGGAGCTTGCTTCAGATTCTGTCTCCATCTTTCTCTGCCCCTTGCCTACTCACATTCTGTCTCTCTCTCTCTTAAATATAAATAAAACATTAAAAAAATTTAAAGAGGGGCGCCTGGGTGGCGCAGTCGGTTAAGCGTCCGACTTCAGCCAGGTCACGATCTCGCGGTCCGTGAGTTCGAGCCCCGCGTCAGGCTCTGGGCTGATGGCTCAGAGCCTGGAGCCTGTTTCCGATTCTGTGTCTCCCTCTCTCTCTGCCCCTTCCCCGTTCATGCTATGTCTCTCTCTGTCCCAAAAATAAATAAAAAACGTTGAAAAAAAAAATATTAAAAAAAAAAAATTTAAAGAAAGGTATGAACAGAAACATTTTGCCTGTGTAATTAGCAAGTCTCGGTCCTGTAACTTCTAGGACTTTCTCAAGTTGCCAATTCATTGGTTCTGATTGTGCTTTGTGATGTTAAAGTTTGTTCCCCGTAAGTTACAAAGCTGTACTCTGATAATACATCATAAATGTATTATGTATTACTCTCTGTGGCCATAATAAAATCAAGTTCATCAGCCCAGACAAGAACATGCCATTGTTCTTACAGAATGTCCAGCCTTATCCAACGTCCCAATAGACTTCTACAGGATAGTTTCAGTTTACAAAATCAACCCACTCTCCAGTTCATAGCAACGGCAGTTTCATGCTCTGAAAAAACACTTAAAAGTTGCCATAGTTTCATTTATGAGTAACTGGAGAGATTTGCTACTTATTTCTTTGGAAGAGGGGTCTATCCTACTCATTTTGTGTTGGGCTGGGAAAAAATGCAAGGTATATTAAAAAAAATTTTTTTTTAACTATAAAAGTAATGTGTTCCTGACAGAAAAATCAGAAACTAGAGAACTAAGCAGGAATAGAGAAATCACCCACACTTCCACCAATCACTGAGGGATCTAGTTAACCTCTGTCCAGTGTTTATCTGTTCAGTTTATTCTACCTCTCTCCATTTATCGTAATTTAGGAAATGAGATTTTATGGTACACAGTATTTTCTGATTTGTCTCCTTGTCCCCTTAATAACCTTCCCGTTGTTTCATGTCATCCTACGTTTCCTAATGACTGTGTGAATGTAACAGGTATATAATTGCCCTTACTCAAAGGCATAGCAGGCAGGAGAACATTTTTTCTTATGAATTTAAGAGAGTGCTCCCCGCCCCTCTTCCCCCCCGTCCCGAGAGCCTTTCTCAAAAACCCTAAGTGACCTCTGACCACCAATTTGTGTCGCGTGTGCAACACGTGCAGAAAGGGACAGCCAGCTGCCGGCTCCGGTCAGCAGCGCCGCAGCAGGACCCCAGAGCGCGCCACTGGACTCTCGTGGGAACCACGCCCCTGGCTCCAGGGTGGCCAGTGGTCCGCGGGAAGCGCTCTGCCGTCCCAGGGGCCCCATTCCATAGGCGCCGCTTCCCCTCCTCTCCTATCTCCCTCACAGCGGAGCCCGAGTTCGGAAAGCCAGGGTCATTCTGCGACCCCTTCTCCCCACGGCAACTCGGCCGGCACGTTGCCTCCCCACGCGGATCCTCCCAGCACCAAGCCGCCCGGCAGAGACCCAGGAGGTGACCGTGCCGGCCCAGCCCGGGTGCCGCACGGCGCCGCTGCTGGACCGGAGCCGCGCGGGGACGCGCCGTCCCCGAGTGATGACGCGCTTCCTGCCCTCCCGGCGCTCGCGGGCCGTGCGCTCGCGCTCGCCCTCGGCTCTTGTTCCGCGCCCGGAGCCAGCGGCGGCGGCAGCGGCTGAAGCGGCTGCGGGAGCGGAGCGGTCGCCGGGCGCGCGGGGGGACGCCGGCTGCACTCCGGGGCAGGCGCTCTGCAATGAGACAGTAAATGCATCCCCCGGTAAGGCGCACGGCTCACTCGGGTTTTCCTCTTCCTCCAGCTGCATGCACGTTGCATGAATTTCTCGTGTCTTTTCCCTCCCCTCTACAGAAGGAAAATGTGGGTGGTTTTTTCCTCCCTTTTGCATCTCGTGAGTGATGCCAATGCAGAAAAAAACCCGCAAAGCTCTCAGATTTGATGTCCTAGGAGGGCTTTCTGCAAAAAAAATAAAAATAAAATAAAATTTATGCACCTGTCTATTGCACATGTATGTTTTCACTGCACTCGACCTGGGCGCAGCGGTTTGCAAACAGGCTGGCAGCCGGCGCCTGAGAACGGATTCCTGGCCGCGGGCAGCCAGTCCCCTCCGGGGCTCCCGCTGGGTTTCCGGTAACTGGGCTTTGAAAAGCGGCCCCGCCTGCATGGAGTGTCCCCTCGGCCCCGGCCGGGCCCCCGCGCCAGGAGAGTTGGCGCGGGCGGAGCGGCTTCATTCCAGCACTGGCCGCCCGGACTCCAGCGCCACTTTGCAAACAAGTCTCCGGTCGAGGCTGGAGGCAAAGACAGCCCGCCGGTGCGGAGCTCCTCCAGTCCCAGATTCTCAGACCTGCCTATTCCACGACTCCCCTTGGCAATCTCGCCACCAGCAAAACTGCTGGCCGCTGAGGGACCTGGGCAGCGCCCGCCCGAGAGCGAGGACAGGATTTGGATTTGCTGCCGCTGGCCTCGCACTGGACTAGCGGCGCCCTCTCCTCCCTCGGCCCCGCAAGCTGCAATCTCGCGTCCACTGGGAGCCGGGGGTCCCGGGGACTGGCAATTCGGGATTCCCTGAGGGGACCGAGGAACGACGTTCGAGGGCGCCATATTTTCAGTGGGTCTCGGCTGCGGAGGGAGGGGGCGTACGGTTTCTGGGGCCCGGGGGATAGCGCGGCGCCCCCGCAGGAGAGGCAGGAGGGGTTCTGGCCGGGAAAGTTTGCGCGCCGAGACAGGAGCGGAGGCGGCCGCGTAGGGAGCGCACGGAGGTTGTTCCCGCAGGGGCGCGCGGGCTGCGACGCGTCGCCAGGCCGGCCCGGCCCGGGTGTAGGGCCCAGAGCCGCCGTCAGGGGCTGCGCGTCCGGCTCACCTCCGCTCGCTGTCCCGCCGAGACGCGGCTTGCAGGCTCCGAGTCGCAGGGAACACGCCCCTCTCCCCAGCCGCCGCGGCTGCCCGGGCGCTCCGCCGGAGCCGTGCGCTTGGCGGCGTCCCCCGGCCGGGCGCCCGGTGCAGAGCGTGCTCCCGGCGCCCGGCTTCGCTTGGGCGCTGCGCGCGGCGCGGGACCTCGCTCCCTGAGGGAGAGGAGGCGAGCCGGCTAGCGGTCGGGGCCGAGGGCCTGGCTCGCGGTCGTCCTCGGGGCCGGAGAGCGGCCCTCCCCTCGCCTCGCCTCCTTGGCTGCGGCGGCGACAGCGGCAGCGCCCGTGGCTGCGTGCTCGGCTCTCGCCGCGATGCCAGCTCCTGGAGGCTAGGTAAGGGGGGCGTTTCCAGAAGTTGGGGCTTCAGGTGACGCGTGGGGAAACTTGGAATTGGGCCGCCCGTGAAGAGTCGAGGTGAATAGGGGAAAGGAGGCTGTTTCAGAATCCCTGTGTCTCGTGGTGAAGACTAACCTCCGATTATTTCCAGAAGACGAGAGAATGAGCCGAAGTATTTGGCGTGGTCCAAGGCACAAAGAGGAGGGTAGGGATGATGCCCCGGAGAAATGCGCCCCCAAATGTACATAAATGACAAAAACGTACCACTTATTTGCCTTTAATACTACCTGGGTGTGCTGACTTGTGGCATTCGTCAGGTTGCACATTATCCTCCTCCCTTCTCCAGAGCGCGAAGTTGGCGACTTCTCAGGAGTGGGGCTGTGGGCATTCTTTTCTTTTGAAATACAGCAGATTGTGATCTCTGCTTTGTATAGGGGCAGAGGAAGGGCGTGTTTGCTGACCTACAATCAGCTGAGTGCAGAAACACGCAAGCCTTTCTCCTTGGCGTCTTATTGAAATGATGCCATAGTATTGAGGTCATGTCAGCACTTTGGGGCTTCATCTTTGGAGAGGTTTCAAGGGATCACAGAAAAGGGGGGATGTGAAGCTTTCATCTGATGTCAGGGATTAGGCTGCTGCTTCGCTTGTTCACTTCATTAAGTGCCTCCAGTGTGGATGTCAGCCATTGCGTTTCCAAGATTTTTGTCTTCCTTGACTGATTTTCGGACATCTATACAAAAACTGTGGAGGGGTGGTGGATGTGACACGTGGCCTTGAGGGACACCTGCATGAATGCTATTTTTTTGTTTTTCATTGAACCCTGAAATTGTGGAAAACACCCAGAGCCCAAGATAGATGTATATCCAAAATTAGCATAACTAATTTAGAAGAGACTCAAATCAATTGCAGAAAGCCGTCTATTTCTTAAAGCTCCCAGTCTTAGTGATGGTACCTTGAATCACAGAAACACAGGGCTCTTCAGATTGAGGAAGTCACTGATTTTTCTCTGCCTTTGTACCCACTTAGGTTATCAAGGAGATACACTTTTTAATTAAACTCTTATGTATTTTTTTTTTTTTTTTTACTTTTTAAAAAGGTGTCTGTTTTTGACAGTGATGTTGTACTTCTGCCTCCAAAGGGAAAGCAAAAATTTTAAACTTAAATTTGTTAAATAAGTTACTGGGGATACTTTTTATCGGCTTAGGCTTATAGTTGTGTCTTGAATTCACCTGCTAACCCTACTTGTTTAGGGTTGTTTTTTTTTTTTTTTTAATGCTTATTTATTTTTTGAGAGGGAGAGAGAGACAATGTGAGAGCAGGGGTAGGGCAGAGAGAGAGAGGGAGACACAGAATTTGAAGCTGGTGCCAGGCTCCCAGCTGTCAGCACAGAGCTCAATGGGGGCTCTAACTCACGAACCGTGAGATCGTGACCTGAGCTGAAGTCAGACGCTTAACCGACTGAGCCCCCCCAGGCACCCCTTGTTTAGGGTTTTTCAAACCAAACACTCTTTCCTGGTGTGTTTTTTTTTTTTATTTAAAAACCTTTTTTTAATGTTTTATTTTTGAGAGAGAGAGAGCGAGAGAGAGCAAGCCGGGGAAAGGCAGAGAGAGAGAGAGAAATATGGAATCGGAAGCAGGCTGCAGGCTGTGAGCTGTCAGCACAGAACCATGTTGCAGGGCTTGAACTCACAGACTGGGACATCATGACCTGAGCCAAAGTCAGATGCTTAACCAACTGAGCCACCCAGGTGCCCCTTTCCTAGCATATTTTTAAGTGAAGTCAGGTTTTGCCCCTTTCCTAGAGTATTTTTAAGTGAAGTCAGGTTTTACAAAGGGGGGTATAAGTGAGTGATGGGGGGAGATGGAGATTTCTAGTCCAGTTTCTGTCTTTTGTAACTTAAAATTATACTGATTCCCCTTCTCTTCCACCCCTCATTTCCAGCAGATCATTAGTTCCCAAGAGGAGTTAAGGGTGGTTACAGATGGTGAACAATCTAAATTTTTACCAACTATGCTCAGAAAAATAAAACTATACATCTAAAAATGTATTATTCATTTTAGCCTTATGCTTGTAACTACATATGTCACTTATTGTGTGCTTGTGCTAAACGTTATATAATAAAAATTTTTAGAAATACGAGTTTTCTTGGGGCGCCTGGGTGGCTCAGTCGCTTGAGCCTCCAACTCTTGGTTTCAACTCAGGTCGATCCCGGGGTCATGTGATCAAGCCCCGAGTTGGACTCTGTGCTGAGCATTGAGTGTGCTTAAGATTCTCCCCCCACCCTCCTCTCCCCCTCTCTCTTGCTCCTGCACTTGTGCTCTGTATCTAAAATTAAAATAGTTTTCTTAATAAAGCTGAAATAAAAAATTAAAAAGGAGAAGTTGCAAACCCTTCCATCTTCATTCCCAAGTTTACTACCTTAATATTTATCAATTTCTTATGTCGCTGTTAACAGTGTTACAAATTGTGCTTTGTTGCTTCTTGCCTGATTCATATTATAACTTCATGGGTTGCTCAAAGTTCCTGCATTTTTGTTGTTGTTGTTAAAAAGATTTTGTAACTTCAAAAAGGTTAGGAAACGCCAGTGCATTTTGGACAGTTGCCTGTCACTTTACCAGGCTGTGTGATGTGTGTGTGGCATGCCCCAGACTCTTGGGACCGTGTCTGAAACTTGTGATCTGTGACATTATTGATTCAGAACTTTTGAGTCATAATGTTTTCCTGGAGATTTTGGGTGGTGTTTGGCCAATACAGGAAGTACTAAAAAAGAGTTAAATAATTCAGTCATTTTTATTGGGTACACAAAATTTTAAAGGCAAGAAGGAAAACTTAATAAGCAGGACCAGAATTACAGCTTAACATACCCAACTGGTGCCTTTTTAATTACAGTACTTCCCCCCAGAACTTCTTAATCCTATTACTTTTATATTTAATAAGGAGACTAGTTAAAACATAAGCCAAACAGAACTATTACAAATAATGGGGATAAATGCTAGGTTTAACCAGATGTTTTGCCTAAAGTTAAGAGTTAAGGAATCTGCATTCTGTCAAACTCCGCCTGCAGGCCCTCTCCACAGCCCCCTTCCTCAATAAGCAGATTATGAACAGCAAAAAATGTTGGAGGGGGTGGAGACAAAACACAAAAAAAGAAACGAAATCCTTAAGGTAGGCTTCTCCTTTTTTAAATTTTTATTTGTTTTGAGAGAGAGAGCGAATGCCTGCGTGTGCACAAGTGGGGGAGGGGCAGAGAGAGGGAGGGAGAGAATCCCAAGCGTGTTCCCTGTTAGCAAAGAGCGCAGTGTGGGGCTCCATCCCACAAACTGTGAGATCATGACCTGAGCTGAAATCAAGAGTTGGACACTTAACCAGCTGAGCCACCCAGGCACTCCAAGGTAGGCATCTCCTGTCCATCACCATCCTGACAACCTTTGGTTCAGTGTCAGGTACCATTTGAATGACACCAGGTAGACAAGGCTGGTACAAAATGGTTTGGTTGTCACAGCCTTTTCTTTATGCATCACCTGGAACTGTGAGTTAAAACTGTGCTCATTTGTCACCCATTTTTCACAGTGGATTTTCAGAGTCAGTGCCAAAAGCGTGGTTTTTGTTTCTCCTTTAACCAACCATTTAATTTCAGCCAAAGTGACGCAGTTCTGAATATCTAGAAAAGTAATGAATATTTGTATTTCCTTTTTACTCTTCTAGCTGCAGTCTTAACAAAATTCTCTTAAGTCTGCTATTCACTTACCCAGTTGTTTTGAGGGCTTACCATGTGCTTCATGCTCAGAAGACATCCTGTCCTAACCTCACACACCGAGTTCCTAGGAGATGATACTTACTTGTATTTTACATATCTAGTAGGTGATGGGGGGAGAAATGAGTGTGTGATTAAGTTGTATTTGTAGGCCAACATAATAGATGAACAGAGGATACGAATAGTCAGTTCCCACAAGAAGGGATGTAAATGGCCAATAAACATGTGAAAAGATTCTCAGCCTCCATGATGGTCAGGGAAATGCAAATTTAAAATAAGTATTTGTGTCCATCCAACTGACCCACTTAAAAACAAAACTGGTAGGGTGGCTGGGTGGCTCAGTCAGTTGAATGCTGACTTCAACTCAGGTCTCATGGTTCATGGGTTTGAGCCCGTGTCGGGCTCTGTGCTGACAGCTCAGAGTCTGGAGCCTGCTTCGGATTCTGTGTCTCCTTCTCTGTCTGCCCCTCCTCTGCTCACACTCTGTCTCTCCCTGTCTCTCAAAAATAAATACACATTGGAAAAAAAAAAAAAACTGGTAACATCTTCTCGTTTAGATGTATGGGGGGAGGTGCAACTTACAGTCTCTTGGGAGTATGAATTGCTGGAAGATTAGGGAAAGCAATTTCTAAGTTTGGAACTTGCCGCCATGTGCCACAGCAATCACATATTTGGAGTCTTGTCTTACAGAAATAAAAACATCAGCATGCAAGGATCTATGTGTGATGATGTTTAAGGTAGTATTATAAAAATACTACAATAATAGTGTAGTAGTAAAAAAAATGGGAACATGAAATGTCCATCAGGATGAATAATAATTTTGGATTATTTTGCAAGTGATGTCCAGGACATATGAAATGTAAATGAAATCAAGTTACAGAGTATCAAATTTAGTATGATCCTATTTCTGATTTAAAAAAGAAGCTCTAGGTATATAACCTTGGAGAGAGATGTGAAGGACACACAAAACTTGAGATTGTTTAAAATTGGGAGTGGGAAGGGGAGGTGACTAACTTGCTCCATATACACCTTGATTGGTTTCCTTGCTCAAACGAAAGCTTTTCTATAGGGAAACACTTTAAAATGGTATTTGGTTCACGAATACAAAACTTGTCTGGGACCACTTTGGAAACAAAAGGTGAGCAATAGTACACCTGCTTTCTCTTATGTTTTCTGCAGTAATCTTTTATCTCTTGGGAAACTTGTAGTTAATTATCTTCTAACATCCTGAAATTTCCCACTTTTGAGTCCGTGCCTTCTGCCTTGGTCGTAAAGGGTGGCTTCAGGAAATGCTGTTTACCTCTCTCCCCCAGGGGAGTAGTGACAATAAGAGATCAAGAAAGCTCTTAGCAAGTGTTCTCCTTTTCCTTGACTTTGTCTGATCCCAACTGAGGGAAGGTCTGGCCAATTGCAGAGTCTTCTCAGATAGCAGCAACATGTCCTTAGGCTTGGTTTTCCTGTCTGAGCCTCAGAGAGGTGCTATCTAATGACTGTGCTGGCATTCAAACTCAGGTCCCCTTCCACACGATCCCTAGCTTGCTGACTGCTTCACGTGAACCATTTGTAATTTTGCCTCTCAGTGTGATTTTTGAAACTTGATAGAATTTACGAGTTCTTGGCAGTTATCCCCCAAAAAGCTGTGGAAAAGCAGTGGAAACTCCATCCACATTTGAAGAAGTCCATCCTAGGTGACCCTGCGAGTCCTGGTGGGAGACTGAGTCTCAATCCACTGGGACCCAGGCTCTGCCGCACCATTTGAAAACCATGGTTTAGATACCACCAGCGGTTCGCCAGCTGGAATGCATCAGAATCACCCAGAGGGCTTGCTAAAAGCCACGTGGTTTGGCCAGGGTTTCAGACTACGTCTTGGGTGGGGTTTGACAATTTGCATTTTTAATAAGTTCCCAGGTGATACTGATCTTGCTGGTCATGGACCATATTTTTCAAACTGCTGGTTTAGAGAAACCAGCTTCCTGTTTTGCAGGTCTTGTGTTCTTGTCCAGCCAGAGCTCTGCCCTGTCATGGATCGAAATTAGAATGCCAGTCAAGGCAAATTCACTCAATTTTATCAGTTTTACCAAGCATGGAGAAATAAATTTTGGGTTGTGGTAATTAACTCTTGCCTGCATCCATTGCACATGTTTGGGGACTTACTGATGGATAGATGGGTATCTGTCTACTCCACAGTGAAAGTCAGAGTTCATGAGTATGGTTTTAAATATTCCGTAATGGATTCTCATGAGAGAGTGGAGAAGACTGTTAGAGATTGTGTGGTTTTTGTTTTTCCAACATACATGCGTATTCAAGATTTGAAGTCGTTGATTTCTTTTAATTAAATGTTGGCTACATGTAAAGGGCATTGTGAAGAAAATGGTGACCGGATGATAAATGTTGCTTAAATTGCATTGTAATCTGATCATTAGTGCATTTTTTGGGAGGAAATTAAGTGCAGTAGCCATTAATTTCAACAAGTGTTTATTTCACTGTTGCCAGAGGGGACACATTTCTAACAGTGCTTATCAGTGGCACATACATGCTTGGCCGTCCTCAGGGTCCCTTACTTGTCTGTAAGTCCTTAGCGGCTTGGCAGACCCAAAGCTCAAGAAGAAGTTTCCCTTTTGAAAGCCTTTCCTCCCGACTGATCACGTAATTCTAAAATTCTTTAACAGATTAAACACTTGTGCTATTTTTAGCTACCTAATTTTCGTGCCTTTTATTTTCTAATGGTTTCACATGTGAGTTATGAGCAAAGCAAAACTGGTAATGGTAGCAGGGTGTATGGAAAAAAGTGAAACAGGAGGGAAATTTTCATGAAGGAGATCCTGCTTAAACTTGTAGGATGGGTCTCTTTTGTAGGGTTCTCCACTCCAGCTATGCACTGGAATCACCTCGGGATTCTGATGTGTTGGTTTGGGTGGAGCCGTGGCATTAGTGGGGAAGTTCTCCAGGTAATTCTAACATGCAGCCAAGGTAGAGAGTCGCCACCTACAGTTCTCTGCCGCCTCATTTTTCGAAGATTTTGTTTATCGGGGCTTCCTTCAACCTTTTTTTTTGTTTTGTTTTTGGTTTTGTTTTTTTGACATTTTGTGCGAATGGAGCAAACCAAATGGCTTTTTCTGGGTGGTTGAGATTATAGATGTTTAAATTTTTTAAAAATACTTTCTCGTATTTTCCAAATTTTCCCTATATTTAGGGTATATTTCTCTTATAATCAGAAAACATGTTAATAAAAATCTTACCAGTGGCTGGTGTATCAGATACAAGAATCTAGATTTCCCTATGATAATCAAAATATCAAAACAGCAACATCTTCCTATATACGGCAATACATCCAATACACTTTCCCTTCTGTGATCCTTAGTTCACTTTTGTTTGCTAAAATATCTTGGGGTTATAGGTTTGGCTTATTATTTTACAGTTCTACATTATATAGATTAATTTACAGGAAGTCTTACAATTGAATTTTGTAAACATTTAAAACCATTTTTCCTGCCTAATTATGTTTTATTAGGGTTCCTGATAATCAGAATTTTTGAACAGCGAGTCGTGTGGTGCCATCAACAGTTTTGGTGACTTGAAATCTATATAGATTGCCTGCCCAACTCAGTGCCCCGGCCACATCTCTTTGTTATCTTTTCCTCTACCCTACTTGAGCCATCCCTCCCATGGGTGTCTCTAGACAGAGGGTATTTGGTATCATCTAGGGACATTTTTTGTGTGTCATAGCCTGAAGGGAGGAAGGGGTACTGCTGGTATTTAATGGGTAGAGGCCAGGGGTGCTGTTAAACATCTTACGGTGCCACAGGGCAGCCCCCACAACAAAGACTTATGTGGCCTGGAATGTCAGTCATGCCAGCGTTGAGAAACCTTGCTTCAGTGTTCTATTGATTGATTGACGGATTGATTGATTTTTAACACCAGTCCACAAGGGAGAGAGGTTTTATGTAATGACCTGATAACAAGCATATACACACAACTGGAACAGGTCTCCTCGAACATTCAACCTTACTACGTATACTGTACTCTTAGACTTTTTATTTTGCTCAATTCAAAAAAATGCTCGTCATGACCCACTACATTGATTTTACGACCCACTAGTCCTTCATTTGAAGAACAGGGTTGTAGACCTTCTCATGATCATTAAGTGGACCTCCAGCAAATATCTTGACAAGCATTCCAGTCCGACCCTCAACCTTTTCTCTTTCATCTTATTCCTTTTAGTATCCAGTCCCACCCAGCCTTCCCCCCTACCAGGGCCTCTAACCTGGTGACCCTTCCAGATTCCATTGACCGTCATCCCTCTCTTCTCCTCTGACCTCCCCTGCCCCAGCACAGGTGCTTGCATACACCAACTCCCTTGATTGACCCTTTTCCCCTTCATCTAACTCCCTTGGGAAAACCCCACCCTCTACCTCCTGTGCTCCTGCCTGAGGCTGAGGAACGCGCTGGAGAAAACACTCAGGTATCTGTATGGTCTCTTGATTTATGACCAGAGACCCCAAGGGGGATTCTTGGCACAGTGGGGTGCCCTATGTCTCTGTCCCCCGCCCACTTTGAGCTGATGACCGGCTTATTTCAGTGAGAAAAAGGAAGCAATTAGGAACGGGTGTCATCATCTTCCCATGCGAAATCTGCTAGTCGTCTACAACTGTAGCCACACAGCCTTGTAACCGCAGACCATTGTAGCCACGTGTGCCTGGGGGCCTGTGCTCTGTCCTCATGCATGTGTCACCTTTCTCCTCTGCGTGATCACTTTTCCCTGTCCGATGGATAATCCCCCACCCGAGAGATGCCTCTTCTAAGGGAAAAAGCAGCCCCAACAGCACACTCTTGACCCTATCCCCCCGTCAGCGGTTCATCCATTCCTCTACCCTCTCTAATAGTGACCCTTTTGGAAACAATTGGCATACATTCTGCTCCACCTCCTCCCCTCTTAGTCTGTCTTGGACCCACCCCAATTTGCCCTCCCCCCTTTACCGAAGCCACACTTCCTCAGGCACCCATGATATCTGGGGGCCGGCTCTTCCTTGTCCCTTTCTGCAGCCTCTCAGCAGCCATTCGCCAGCTGATCGCTCTCTGGGACACTTTCTTCACTAGGCTTCCATGCCACCGTCCTCACCCCGTTCTCCTGTGTCCTGGCCGCACCACCTCCAGCCCTCCTGCTGGATCTCCTCATCCTAGCCCCTGCAGGTTGGGGGTGCTCTCTCACACTTTGTTTCACTTACCAGCCAGCTCCCTTAGCACCTCCGCAGAGGTCTCCCTGGCACCCTGTAGCCCCTGCTCTCAAACCACTGCCCTTTTTGTTTTCCTATCATTTATCATTCCCAGATATTATATGCATGATTCATTTATTGTCTGCCCCATGGCACTAGAATATAAACTCCGGGAGAGAAACTATCTGGTGCTGTGTCCCCAAGTGTCCAAAACAATGCCTAGCACATAGTGGGTAACAATTTTAATGAGTAATTGATGTAGAAGACTTGGCTGGTGACAGGTCAGCCTTAGATAAGGAAAAAAAAATCTTTGTCAGATTTGAGCTAAGGAAGTGAGTAATAAGTGGAAAAGCGGTGTCTCATGGGAGCAATATTTTTTTAGGTCAAGTGTTAAGAGTTAAAGATTCAAGTAATGAATGAATGAAGCCCATTCCTTGCTAATTACTTGTTGAGTGATAGAAGGCACTTGTGGAGGCTAGGTCGCTGTGGACACATGGTCGCCCCTCTTGTTTTTATCTCTGAAGGAGGGGCACTTAAGTGGTCTGCTTGGTAACTTTTGTCACTGGGTTGAAGACAGTAAATGCCCTTGTCTGAAGTACCTATCATTGACCTCGATGTTCTGGTGAATTGTTTTGGTGTCTCACTCGTCCCCAGAGTCCACTCGACTGCATGGAGAGAGGTCTCCTTTCTCTTCTGCATTTGAGCCCATGGCAGAGTGCATTCCTGCAGACGGGTGGCGATGGTTTTCTCAGTGCTGCTGTCTCAAGCACCCAGCTTAGAGAGTCCCAAAGCTTCCTGTGTTTAAAGGACAACCCCTGTCTTCTCTATTTGCATTGCTGCAAGACCACCCATAATTACTTGGCATTCGGGGCTAGGACCAAGTTTGATGTAAGTGAAGATATTTCCTGTGTGGCCCGAGGTCATGCATGGCAAATCTTCCCAGAGGAGTGTGGATTATTCCTGGGTTTGAGAGATTACATCAAGGGCACTTTAAGAGGCTTAATTTTCTCCTTGAAGGGCTTTCTATTGGGCTCAGCACCTGTCACTCCTGGGCCCTCGCTGGCAGGGTTAAAGGCTAAGGCATCAGCCAAAGGCAGCCTGAGGTGCAAGCATCAAGCAGTTGGGATTAGTACATCCAAGAAGAAAGGGCACATGTCTTTATGGGACATCTGAGAGTGATTCCAGGGAAGTTACTTAAAATTTTTCAATGTGTATTTATTTTTTGAGAGAGAGAGAGAGAGAGAGAGAGACAGAGCACAAGTACGGAAAAGGTAGAAAGAGACACAGAATGTGAAACAGGCTCCAGGCTCTGAGCTGTCAGCATAGAACCTGACACGGGGCCTGACCTCAAGAACCAAACCGTGAGATTATACCTGAACTGAAGTGGGATACTTAACCGACTGAGCCACCCAGGCACCCCAGGAAGCTACTTTTTTAAAAACGGGCGGCCTGAATAGTTCTAGGTCATTCTCTTCCTTTGACAAAGAACTGAAGCTTGGAAGGATGAGGCTTACCTGGGCCACTTGGCAAAACTGAAAGTGGAATCCCACTTTCCTGACTACCATAGATGCTTTCTCCTTGGGATGTCTGGCTGGACCCGGACTTTAATTCATGGCTGTGGTTCTCTGCCCTGAATGTGCCCTGTTCCTTAGAGGGTATAATGCTAAGTGAAATAAGTCATTCAGAGAGAGACAAACACCATATGATTTCCCTCATATGTGGAATTTAAGAAACAAAACGAAGAAGAGGCAAACAAACAACAACCCAGACTCTTAAATACGGACAGCTGGTGATTATCAGAGGGGAACTTGGTGTGTGTGTGTGTGAGGGAGTGGGTAGGGGTGAAATAGGTGAAGGGGATTAAGAGTACACTTATCTTGATGACCACTGAGTGATATATAGAATTGTGGAATCACTATATTGTACACCTGAAAGTAATTTAACATCATGTGTTAATTATACTGGAATTAAATGAAAAATGCTGTTCCCAAACCCCACCTGACGCACTTAATTGGAATCCCTGAGAGCGTGACCTGGGCACGTGTGTGTGTGTGTATGTGTGTTTAAATTACCCTAGGAGAGGTTGCCCAAGAAGGGCATGTAGGGGGTAAAGTCACCCTGTAGGCCTTGCACATGGGACAGAAACAGCTCCTTTCTGGTGTAGGACAACCATCCCGATGGAACCAGTCTGCTGCTTGCTCTCCCACCCCCCCCTCTGGTTACTAGGTAAGACCCTCTAGGGTTCCGTCTTCATATAGAAAGGACCTTTTTGAGGGGGATATTTCCACCATGTGTCTTGTCCTACTAATGGGGAGAAAGAAGGGTGCATTCAGTTTGAGCAAATCCTCTCTTTGAAGGCCTTTAGGATCCTCTTGATTCAGATCCCCAGGCCCCTGAGTACCGAGGATGGTTCACAGCTCTCAGACCAGCTGGTGCTTGACACGGACTGTGGGTGCCACTCTGATGGAAGGAAAAACGGAGTGTGAGTTGGCTGTGCAGGGCTGGGTTTGGACAGCTTTATGAGGATGGTAAATCACTTGCTGGTGAACTTGCAGATGTTTCAGAGCTCTGGTTTTGTGACAGTTGCCATAGACCAAGAGTCCACAGCACAGCCTGCAGTGAAGCGTTGGGACCACCCCCTGTCAAAGCTGGCTCTCCCTCTAACCCGACAAGTGGTTCACACAGAGCTTTATGAGTGTACATGGTGACGACATTAGAACAAGTCCTGGGGAATCTGAGACGCAACTGGGGGCCCAAGTGTCCTCCACAAAAGGAACAGCAGAAGGGCATTTCTTCTTGAAGTGGGAGGTGTCAGATTGTTTGCCTTCATTAGGGCTGCTGTAACACAGCCCCACAGATCCACAGCTTACACAACAGAAATTTATTGTCTCTGTTCTGGAAGCTGGGAGTCCGAGATCTGTGTGCTTCCCTTCCGAGGGCCGTGAGGGAAGCATATCTGTGCTGGGCCCCTCTCCTTGGCTCGTGGATGGCAGTCTTCTTGTGCGTGTCTGATTCTGTGTCCACGTTTCTCTTCCTTAGAAGGACATCAGTCATAATGGAGTAGGGCCCCCCCCCCCCCCCCCGCCAAGATCTTCATTTTAACTTGATTACCTCTGTAAAGGTCTTATTTCTAAATAAGATCACATTCAGAGATGCTGGGGAGTTATGGCTCCAACATACCATTATTTTTTAATGTTTGTTTATTTTTGAGAGTTGGTGGGGAGGGGCAGAGAGAGAGGGAGACGCAGAATCTGAAGCAGGCTCCAGGCTCTGAGCTGTCAGCAACAGAACCCGATGCGGGGCTCGAACTCCAGAACTGTAAGACCATGACCTGAGCCGAAGTCAGATGCTTAACTGAGTGAGCCACTCAGGGGCCACAGGCATACCATTTTTGCGGGGACAGGAGTCAGGACATTTCACAGACTGTCACTGACCTGTTTCTCAGAATTTGAATCTGATGTAGAATGCTTCTTGCTGATACTACCTTTTTAGGCTAAGTTGGTAATCGTGGTGGGATTCTGCACCCACCAGTTTTACCCCGTTTTTGGCACTTTGTATTTCACTGAGGCCTTGTACGTGTGTTGCCACCATAATAGCCCCAGAAGGCAGGCCGTTTCTACGTTGAGGAAGCTGAGGTGTTCCGAGGTTTACACACCAAATTCTGGGGAAGTTTGACTTAAGCTCAGATTTTCTACTGTTATCCCAGGTTTCTCCCATAACACCAGTGATTCTCATACCTTGATATGTATAAGAATTTTCTGGGAAGCTTGCTCCAATACAGATTGAGGAGACCCTCTGGAATACTCCTGAATCGGAAGCTGAGGTTGTAACCAAGGAATCTGTATTTTTAATTAAGTTTCCCCTGGAGATTCTGATGTACTCCAAAATGTAAGAACAAGTGCACTCTACTATAGATGTAATATTTTAGATGGTGACTGGGAGGGGGAGGGAAGGAAATAAACCACCAACACCACTAAGTTCCTATTTGATGTTTTTGGCTTTTATGGCAGGCCCTAGGAGGCATCATGGAAAGGTACTCGCTGGAACCAGGGGCCACTGAGAACCCTAGGGGATCTCCTTTCATAATTACCCCTGCCACCATATTTACGGGTTTGGTTGGAGCTCTTTGGCTGTTCAGGACATACTAATTGTCCCTCAGCTAGTGGAAAGTCTAGCTTGAACTTTTTGTGCCACGTATATGCACTTTGCACCACAGTGGGGAAGGGGTGGGAGAGAAGTTGAGAGGGTCTGCTAACTAACATCACTTTATCAAAGCAAAAATAAAACCAGCAGGAGGACAAGGCAAAAAAAAAAAAATTGTGATTAAGTATTTATCATTATAAAATATTTGCATTAACTAAAACTTGCGGGAACATGCATGCACAGTATGGAAGAATCTCCTGGAGAAATGTTAAAACATGGATTCCTGGGCCCCCAGCTCCAGAAATTTCTTTCTAATTCCAAGCTGCTGGTCTGGGAACCACACTTAGAGCAGGCAGCCGCACATTAATGAAAGATTGTCACTGTGCGGTTTTATCTGCTGATATGCATAGCGAAAACCTTTCTAAGCCTTGGCCATTAGCCTTAAGATTATAACCTATACTCAGTATCAATGTCCAAGTTACTTCACCATCTTTGTTTTAGTACATCCTCCTTTAGGTTGGGCTGTATCTCTTGGGGTGTGGTCCTTAGCCACCACCATCACAATTACGTGGGACTAAGGTTAAACACTGTAGCTGCCCAATCCCCAGAGATTTCTAATTTGGCAGGTCTGTGTGGGGTCCAAGAAAGTGGAGTTTCCATTATCGGGAGATTCTTAGGTATACTGAAGTTTTGAGGGCCACTGAGCTAAGGCTTGGAAATCAGTTCTGTTTTTTTACTGGCCCCATAATAAAGTTATAAACACTGTTAGATTGATTGCATTGTTCCCATTTTCTGGCTGGGAATGCTGTTGTCTTGGTCTCAAGTTACCAGGACCTAATTCTGCAGAGGAGACATAATTTGAATAGATTGTTAGAGTTCTATTTGAATAATCCTCTCTCCCTTTTTTACATGAGCTCATGCAGTTCATTTTAAGTTAAGTCTTTAAACAAAAGTTATGTTCTTTGTCCAGGTAAATTACCTTGAAACAATGATAGGATGTGAAATTTATTACAGATTTTTGGAGTTCATTCAAGGAGGCTCTGTGGTTTTAAACTGCACAGTTAAGGATGACCTTTGGTAGAAATATGTTCTTGGGCTCTGGGTACATATTTAAAAACTGGGTAAATGAGAAGTGGGGGCTGGAGGATGGACTCTTCTATTAGTAAAGGGGATTCAGTTGCATGGAGTAACAGATCATGGTTCTCTATGCTCCATGCCCGGCAGATGTTTCTGCAAATTGATCCCCCCACTGTCGACCCCTCAAGACAGGTTTTTCAGTTCTGTATTCTTCCTTCTGGCAGAATGGGGACCTTCACTTTTAGAAAGAGGAGCTAAAATTAATTTTGTTTCATTGGACCATACGCGCCACGTCCCTTTATATAACATATTCTGGAAGTTAGAAATAAACTGTTAAAAACCACAGCAGGAGCTTCACATGTTTGTTAAAATCGATTGAACTACACACCTAAAAAGGAGGACACTTATTGTATGTAATAATACTTAAGTAACCTGACTCAAAAAATATATCAGGGGAACCGGTCTTGATAGCCATCCTTTTAGTGAATTAGTTTGACAAGTAAAGATTCCTTTTGTGATGCAAACGATCCCCCATAACCTTCTTTGCACCATACTTCTTTGAAAGCCATTCTTCGTGCTTTGCCTCTGTTGGTGTTCGGTGGGGAGGGAGGAGTGGAGTTGGCAAGACCGCTGAGGAGTGGATGTGGCCTCTCATTCATTCTTCCAGGTCATTTTCTTCTTAGCTCCAGATCCAGTACAGGGTGGGAGTTCACAGAGGTTTGGGGGATGAATTAAACCACCATGCCCATAGAGAACCTGAGGTGTGGAGAGGTCAAGTGGCTTGTCCAGATGTGAGGACAAGCTGGCAGAAGCGGGAGAAGAATCCTCCCAGCCTTCTGACTCCCTTTCACCATCTTTTCTCCAACTTAGGTCTTAGAAATTCCTGTTTTTTCAGCTGGGAGTCTTTGAAACGAGGGTAGGCCTGTTTGTTTGCTGTGGTTTTAGAGGCAGCCTGTTATCATGGATAAGCCTTGGCTTTGAAGACATTCATCAGCTTGGCAAGCCTTTTTTCTGAGTGTCCACAGGGTGCATGGTTGATACAGCCCAGAACAAAACAGACCTAGGCCCTGCCCTCATGGAAAGCAGGATCATGAAGGGTATATGTCAGCAGGAGGCATTAAAACAAACCAGAACAGGGATGACTGTTGCAAAGGGTAACATGTGAGAGCCTGTTACACAGTGGTCGCCAATGATCGTGTGACCTTGGGTGAGTCACCTGACCTCCGTAAACCTTGGTGTCCTCGGTAAAACAGACAAATCAAGGATGTGTTGCAAAGATTCAGTGAGATAATGAACCGTAAAGCAGACTGTGTGCTTCTGGGTAATTATCTGTCACTTGTTAAAGAGGGTGAGTCAATGGACAAATGTGTTTTTCACCTCTGAGCTGCACTGGTCCTTATAGACAACCTCGGGACAGGAGTTTGAGGTGTCGATTTTTCTCTCTTTTGGATCATCTTCGCAGCAACGGGAAGTTGTACCGGAGGGCTGTGCTGCTTGGTTTTTGTCCTTGACTGATACGGTTGAGGTGGGAGCAGAGCTTTCTAGCTGGGGAGCTGAGTGATGATTTAGAGGTGTGTTGACCCAGTTAGTGAGGCCCTCAGTCCCTTGGGGGATTCCCGAGCTCAGGCTCTACAAAGACGGTCCTTTTCCAAGTGTTCCAGGACTTGGGAGAGCTGTCATCCCTCTACATGTCTCTACAGGACTCCCAGAAGCAGGAGCTAGATTAGATTTTAAGTAACCTTACCTGAAGAGAACAACAAAAAAGAAGCAAGGGCTCCCACAGGCTGTGAGAGCTTTCTTAAAATGAGAGATGCAGGTGCTTGACTTCGGCTCAGGTCATGATCTCAAGGTCCATGAGTTTGAACCCTGCATCGGGCTCTGTGCTGACAGCTCAGAGGCCTGGAGCCTGCTTCGGATTCTGTGTCCCCCTCTCTCTCTGCCCCTCCCCTACTCATGCTCTGTCTCGGTCTCAAAAATAAACATTAAAAAATTTTTTTTAAAAATGAGAGATGCAGATGAGCTACACCAGGCTTCCCCAAACTTCTCTGATAATAAGAGTCACCTGAGTGTGTGTTAAATGTCCAGTTCACCAGGCCTGTGCCCATCTGGATTGGGGCTCTGGAATCTGTGCATTTAATAGTTACCCATGTAATTCTTAGCAGGGATGTTTGGGAAACCCTGGCTTAGATCATAAATCTCCTTGTCCTTGCTATTTCAAGTTGGTCCACAGACCAGCAACATCCTCTCCCCCTGGGAACTTGTTGATACTCTGAGGCTCAACCCAGACCTGCTGACTCAGAGTCAGCATATTAATAAGACCCTAAGGTGAATGTGCACACACAATAAATCTGGGGAAAATTAGGGCTTGCCTAGAGGGCAGGGACACCGGTCAACATTTTAAACCAGGGATGTGGTGATAAGCCAGGGATTTGAACTCTGTTTTCTGAATGCAGACTGAATGCTCATGGCACATCTTCTGGACTCAGTTCCTACTAACTCAGGGCCTGTCTCCAGCCTGCTGTCAGGAGCCCCCTCACTGTCCTGTTAATACTGCATCTGGGAAGAATGATGCCTGGGGACAGGAGAGCACCACTGGGACCACCAAAGTGTGTCATAACCCTTGGCGTCCACGAACCCAGTCAGGACACCTTCTTACTGCTCCCGGGAGAAGACCGAGATCCAAATGTAAAAGTCTGTGATTGTAATTTTTGGAGACCTGTGGGGGTTTGCATCATACCAGTGGTGGGTGCCCGAAAAAGTTGTTTTATCTCCATCCAAGGACAGGATCAGCTGGAGTGCAGTTTTTCTAATGCTCCTCCAGACTCTTAAATCCCCCCTCCAACCACAATGTCAGAGAAAATACCCTCTGAGGCACTTGCCAAATGGTTTGAAATAAGCGTCCACACACATTTCCGAAAAGACAATTAGAAGCTTATTTGAGGAAGTCAAGACCTGCTGTGCTAGACATTATAGTCAGAGCACAGTGCCAGTTCAGGAAACTCTCCTGGGGGCTCTTTCTCATCCCAGCCCTGCTTTGAGAAGCTGAACTTGGGAAGTGGACAGGCCGCCAGGTTTGGGAGAGTGGAAGACAAGGGAGGAGGCAAAAAAGGGGAATGAAGTGCCCCACAGAGAAAAGAACAATGGCTGTGTCTCCTCCCAGGAGAATTGGAATCCTTGCAAACACAGTCAAGCGGAAGAGTAAAGGTCATTAATGAATTCACCCACACTTGAATCATATTACTAGTTAGTACTTGTGTTGTGGCCTGGAAGACTGTTTAGGAAACTGAGCCCCAGAGAGGTCAGAAACTCTATGCAAGGTCACACGTTGGGCTAGTGGCAAAGCCTGGGTCAGGATCCAGGGATCTTGGCTTGTCCTCTGCTCTGTCCCCGTGCTCTCTGCTGCTTTCCCTCTGGGAGGGAAGATGATAAGACTGTGAAACTTTATGAGGATTGGATCCAGATGTGCTAGCCCTGCCCACCTCCGTTTAAAACTAACAGTATTTTTTCTTTTTTAATGGAATAGACTATTTTAATCTGCTGGTTTCATTTGCTAGCCCACCTTACACATAAAGGTCAGGAAAGACAAATCACAAGCTGGTAAATAGCTCCGTTGTTGGGGATGCTGCACCAGGCTGCTTCTCTTGGCACGAGGCACCAGCTCAGAGGATTTATAGCACCCAGGACAGGGGAGACCTCTGCGGTGGACACGGGCAGGATGTGTGTGTTCGAAGTGAAGGCATGGATTTATACACTCTTGCCAAGGTCCACAGGGACAGATGCATATTAAGTTTTTAAAATTAAATTGTGGGAAGGCTGAAACATTACAAAGACTTTTTGGCTTGAGTACGGATCCTAAAGGGCTTCAGTGCAGAGGCATGGGGAGGATGTAGCCATTTCTGCGATGCCTAATTGCTTGTGTGGAAAATCAGAAGCCTGCAATCATTTATGCCACACGGTTTAGCAATAGATGACACATTGCCGTGGTCTGAAATAGTTTAGTGTGTGTGCCCGTTTAATTTTGTCCAGTAGATTGAATTCTGAGGGCAGCGAAGCCATTCTTTTGTCCAGCAGCCCAGGGGCATGTTGTTAAATGAGTAGGCCATCCGGCTGTAGTGGTCAAAGGAGGTGCCTAGGGAAGGTCGGACTTGAGCTAGAGGCCAAGTGCTCTGAATTTCAGGGTTCTTCCATGTTCTGTTGGCTGTGTCAGCCACGCCGTTACAACTGCTTCTCGCTAATAACTCGTGTTGGTTGAAATCAGTGAAGTCTTAACAAGAGACTTGTAATTTGTTGAGAAATTAAATCCTTTTAGATCATAATAAACCAAGTAGTCAGTGGTATCCGTGGTTTAATTTGCTTTGAAAACCGGAGGGAAATCCCATGCTTTGATTTCAGTGATAGAATGGCAGTGTTCAGGGGAATTGGGTTTGAGAACCATTGGGCTCGGTCTTACCACAGTCCATCTGATAAGAAGCCAGGGTCTGGCTCTGTCATTCAACTGGTGGCTGAGGTGTCCTGTTCATCAGGTTACTCAAAGTGTGATCTTGGGACCAGCAGCCTTAGCGTCATCTGGGAATGTAAAAGAAAGGCAGCCCCATCCACCGCCCCCCCCCCACCCCCGCCCCACACTGAATCATAACCCTGGGGCTGGGGCCCAAGAGTACAGATTTGGTCAAGTTCTGCAGGGTATTCTAATGCACTCCAAGGTTTGTGAGCCACTCCTGTACAGTTCATAGGCAGCAAAAGCTATTTGGGTGTGCATTCTGGTGGGTTGTTTCCCGAAGCATTTCACATTGGGTTGGCTTCTTGTTCTGGCAACCCAGGCCAAGTGGATGGGGCAAATAAAGTTAGATTTCCATTAGTGCTCAGTAATAATTAACGATAACCAGCCCTGCAGTATGGATGGCTAGGACAGTCCAGCTCACTTCAGTCTGGGTTCTGCAAAAAGCACTCTCTGATTGTGACTTGAGAAAGAGTCAGTTGAAGAACATTTTCTTCCCTCCCCCCCCCCCCCCCCGCAAAACCCCACACAAAAAATTATCCCTCCAGGATGCCTTTGACAGTCACTTTCTTATCCAAGATAGGCAGAGATGGACAGATCTCAAGGAGGAGTGGGAGACATGCCCAAACTGGCTGAGGCCCTCACAGAGAGACAGGTTTCCGTGGAGGAAATAAAGCAAAGTGGCAAGACTAAGGCCCGGATGTTTTTTGCCTGTGTGTCTGCTGGCTGTGTGATCGCAAAAAAAAAATGTTTGATGAGCACTCTTCTCTTGAAAGGACTTTTTCATTCTACCATTTGAAACACAGCTCTCTGAGAAACATTTCCTCATGGAGCAAATGGTTCCAACTGAAACAAACTGAATGGTCAGATAGTATTGACTTTGAAGGAGAAAAGGACAGTTAAAGGTTTCCATTCATTCACGCCCTGCTCTGTGCTAGGGAACGTACCCAGCAGAGTAAGACAGGATGCCTGCTCTGATGGGGGTCACCCAGAGGGAGAGGAAGGGGTGGCTGCAAGGCTTTCCTGGCAGAGGGCGCAGCAGGTGCTAAGGGCGGGAGCCAGCCAGCTAAGGGACTCTGACCTGCTAGGAGCGTTTCCCTGGAAATCCGTGGCACTTGGGGTATATGGAGGCTGATCTAAGAGACTGTTCCCAAACTATGTTCAGAGGACCCAGTTCCATATTTTTGCTCAGTATCTGAGTGGGTTGTGGGGGACCCCTCCCCTGTCTATGGGGTAAATCACATCATAAGAGTATAATTGTATCCCTTTTAGTTGAAAACGGCTTAAAAACAACTTTAGGGAGGTCAGGTCTGGGTGGAGGTGATGCTGTGAGGAGTATTAGGGAAATAAAATTAAAAGCAAAATCTTTTCTCAATCCAGAACACCTCTCCACAAAGGTGAAAGAGAAAGAAAACAATTTATTATTGGATAAGCATGAAACCAGAATGTGATGAACATCACAGGGAGCCCACTGCAAGGATTGCAAAGCTAGAGATTGCAAAGATGGAAAGAAATCGCATTCTTGTATATAGCTCAGTGGATACAATGCATTATATTTATGTCTTCAAGATAAAATTGCTAAATTTATCATGTTTTTACTAACTGGAGGTAGAACTTTCAATTTGGAGTAGGGTGACCACTGAAGCTAGGTCCTCCCCCTCCCAGGAAACTGGGAAATAGAGCCTTATCATTCCTTGATGATTGCATTTCAAAGAGGTGCTTCTTAGGAAGTGGTGAAAGAGGCTTATTTGATTTGCATTTGACCTTCCAGCTATAGCCCTGCTCCTTTGCCCTGGTGAGAGTGGCTTAAGTATCCTGGAATCAGAGCTTGACCTTAGCTGGTAAAGGCTCTTGGCTTTGGTTGTAGACAGTGCCATAGGTGATTACCGCCCCCCTTAGGCTGCAAGATCCTCATATGAAAATAGAAGTTGGTCTAGAGTTCTCTGATTCAACGACGTGGGGGCTCTGCCTCTCTTCCCATTTCCCCAAGCTACCATTTCCTTTCTCCCCATACCCCGAGCACCCTGGCCAGGCAGCAGTTTGCAGCCTGGCTCAGAGGTCTAACCAGTCTTTCTATATGCTGATCATCAAGTTACAAAATCACTTTTGGAGCTCAAGGTGGAGAATACATCAGAGATGGCATCAGTTCTAGGAGTGCGTCTTGGCACAGCCACCTGCTTCTTCTCCAAGACAGGAAGGTTTCAGGATGATTCTGCATTGGACAGTTGATATCTGATTCTCCCTCTTTGTATCGGGCTCACCCTGCCTCTGTAAATTGCTTAAACTCATTACTTTGCCCAACTCGCTTCCTTCCACACCTTTTCCCTCCAATGAGAATCAGAAAGAATATTTGTTTCCTCATCAGTTTAGTTTCTGGGATTTCTGTAGAGGAAGTGGCAAAGCTTTCTATGCCTTGCAGACCAGGCATGTTACGCTTCCCCTAATGCCTGAAGAAGCTAAGAAAATTGCTTTACCATGGCTTTATTAAGGGCTCGCCAAGAAGCTTTGAGTTAAATGACAATATTCATGTATAGAAATTTCCTCTTGGATGTTGTTTCAATTACTTGATCACCCTTCAATTTCTGGATCAGAAAATGGTTTTCCCTGCTTATGCAAACCTCCTGTGGGAACCTCAGACTTAGCATCTGGGTTGTGGAAGAACTGAATCCAGTCTGGGTGAACATGTGTGAATTTAGAGCTAAGGAAAGCTTTTGCCTTGGCAGTAGAAACTGAACACTTGACTCTGGCCATACCCGTGCCAGTGGCCCAGGGGGCAGTGAGGCGGCATCACCGTTTAGTAGGACAAGAATATAAAAACTGGGATTATCAGGCCTTCCCCTCCCTTTTAGTTTTTGGTCCACTTTTCCATCTACTTGCATTTTCAGACCAGTGTGGGTTGTCCAAGTGCCTTGGTTTTGTCCTCTCAGGTTATCTACATTCTGGCCTGTCTTGGATTCTACCTGGTATTCAGCGTAGGGAGGACATAGCATGCCTTCCCCTCAGTCCCTTTTCCTTGGATCTTAACGTGGCCTGGTGAAAAAGGAAGGGTGGCCCTGGGAAGTTGTGGGGTCTGAGGCAAGTTCCCCATTGTGGCCAATCTTGGGTTCTTTATTTAAAAAAATATTTTTTTTAATGTTTATTTTTGAGAGAGAGGGAGAGAGGGAGAGAGAGAGAGAGAGGGAGAGAGAGAGAGAGAGAGAGAGAGAGAGAGAGTGGGGGAGGGGCATGGAGAGAGGGAGAGACACAGAATCTGAAGCAGGATCCAGGCTCTGAGCTGTTGGCACAGAGCCCGATGCGGGGCTCGAACTCAAAAACCGCAAGATAGTGACCTGAGCCAAAGTCAGATACCTAACTGAGCCACCCAGGCATCCCTATTTTTTAAATCCACTGAATGAATAGGTCACCCACAAGATGGTGGGGACCGAATAGGACAGTGACTGTTCTATGTTCAATTCAGTGTTTGGCCCATAGTAGACACTCTGGGACTCTGCTCCCATGCCCTTTATCTCGGAGAGCCCTCCCCTGTCCTGGTCGTACTTGGCAGTCTCTCCCACATCCTTGAGAAAGGACATTACAGTGATAATGCTGTTCTAGAATCAGAAAGCCCTTCATCCATTCACAAAACAACAGCAACAACAAATCACTCATGCTTTTGTCCAGTGAGAGCCCTCATACCTACTGATGATTAAGAAAAAGCTTTTGGTGTGACATAATTTGGAGAGAAGGCACCTTAATCCTGTCTGATTCTGGTAGCCACTGACCACCAAGTGTTGAACACTTGAAATATGGCTAGTAGGACTAAGGAACTCAAGCGCTGATTTTATTTCATTTAAATTTAAATTTAAAACCAGGTTCTCAGTTTAGTTTTTGGGAAACTTAAGCGCGTTTGGAATAACCTGGACATGTGAATCAGCTTTTTCAGCTGTAAATGTTATGAAGTCGAAATATAGCTCAAGCATTTCCAATGAAGATTGAACATCTAAATTGAGATGTGTGCTGTTAAATGTAAAATGCATACCAGATTTCAAAGCCTTGGCATAAGAAGAATGTGAAATAACTCATTAATGATTTTTATGTTGATTAAATTTCAGCTGAAATGGCAATATTTTAGATATATTGGATTAAATAAAATATATTTCTAAAAACCAAGTTCACTTTTTTTTTTTCCAACTAAAAAGTCAAAAAACGTGGCTACTAGATCTTTTTAAATCATGTATATGGTTCCTGTTATACTTGTATTGGATGGTGCTGCCTTAGGTTTTAGCAGATCTAAAACTGGCTTGAAGGCCCCAAGGAAGCTGCTGTGTGCCTGAAGTTCCTGGGGAGTGTGCTGCTTTCTGGAGCCTTCCTCGTGGCCCACTTATAGAAGGAACAGAGCTGACCACGTCCAAACAACAGACCTTTGGAGCACCCTCCCCATGTTAATTAACACTGTGCCCTCCTGGGGGCAAGTTGAAGAGAACCTTCTTTTCTGTGAAGGTTGCTATGTTCCAGGAGGGAGCCTGAATTCCTTATTTCCACACACTCCCTGGGACTCCTCATCTGTATCAGGCCCGTTTCCCAAAAGACGGGCCTCCACCCGGGCCCTTCGAGGTCCTCTGTTGACCCGACTCTGCTTCATTTTGATATTGTGTGTTAGGCCCCCAGCTGAAGAACCCTAAAACCAATGAGCTGGATGAAAGTGGGAAATCCAAATGCTGACTTGCTTTACGGCCCACATGCTCAAAGCCATGTGGTCCAAGGTTAGACCCGTGCACAGTGAAGTCAGTTGTGGGCCAGGGGAGGTCACTTGGCAGCTAGTTGAATTACATTTAAAAGATTTTTAAGTACTTATTTTAGAAGGTATTGAAGTCTGAGTCGATTAAATATTTTTTTCAAATTTTTTTCCCCCAAAAGACAAAGAGCATGAGTGGGGGAAGGGCAGAGAGTGGACCAGTTTTGATTTTTTAAAATTGTCATTCATACAGCATCCTTTGAGCACCCTGTGTGGGGACAGAGAGCGTTGTGAAGTGCCATTTGCTGGTTGGGGCCGGGGCTTAGTTACACCTATACCTATATCTGCATATGAAGGAAAACAACAGAAGCTGACATTTGGAACTTACAGTGAATGTTACTCATTTTAAAGGTTTAGGAGGAGGAGGGATTGCCATGATCCGGGAAGGTTTTAGGGACTCGTTCTTTGCATCAGACATAGCTCCCAGGGGTCTTCTCACAGTAGAGTCCATGGGTCACCTGCATCAGAGAGGATGGTTTAAGGTGTAGATGTCTGAGGTGGAGGTGAGCCCCAAGGATGTGAAGTTTAACTCGCCACTCCCCAAATGTACACTCTCATGGGTGCATGGCTTCAGATGGTTTCTAGTCCAGAAGATTGAAAAGCAATTAGTTGCTTTTAATTTAAAAGAGCAGTTTTTCCTGTATCATGGTGATTATACTCTTGAATGATCTGAGCAGGAGGTCATTGCTCTGCAGCTTTCAGAGCATGATAACCAGGGTTAGGGGGGAGGTCTCCAAATTGAAGGTACCAGGAATCCCTTCTCCTGAGGGTTGTTGTAGCCTCTTCCTATTGTCGGCTCTCAGCAATCCTGTCCCTGGCACCCCACGGCAATATGGGAGTGCCTTCCACCGGGAAGCCCCCATGTCCCACTCCGGTCCTTCATTCCATCTTTCATCCAGGCTACATGGAGTTGCTTTTATTCAGCCGTCTTCAACAACTCATGCATGTGGTTGCCGGATTTTTCTCCTTTTCCGCCTCTTGGCCACTGGTTCTCAATCCTGGCTGAGCAACAAGTTGTCAACTCAGCTGTAGAAACGTGTAAGCTGCCAGGGCCTGGACCCACTCCTAGAGACTGATTGAGAGGGTCCAGAGTGGAGTGTGGGCACCATTCTTTAAAAGCAGTATCAAATCACCACCCTGCCAGTTAGACAAGCCCACAGTCAGCTGCTCTCTGAAGTCTCCCCCTCTTGTGTCCAGCGCAGGGCAGGGTGGCCTGGGCCAGTCTCATGAGGAGGAGGTGTACTAAGGAAGCCCAGGATCATATTAGCTCTTAGAAAGTCACCCAGAGGATATGGCCTGTATCTCCTTGTCACCAGCCCCCAGCCCCATTCCTGACCTGTACTAGATGCCCTGTGGATGCATATGAATAAATAGATGGTCTCTGAAACCGCAAATCTTTTCCACAGGAATAGTAAAAAAATCAGGTTTTCTCCATCTATACTGATGAACTTGATTTTTTTGTTTTTTAAGACCTCAAATTCAGGGCTTTAATGAACTCTGCTTTCTCTCGATGTTTCCTCTCTGCCACAGCTGAACTTGATAATTATAACAAGATGTTATCTTAGAATGGTTAGAAGCAAAGGCTTAGAACGCTACCAGCTAGATTTGAATCCTGATTCTACTGATACTACTTACTGTGAGCATTTGGATATTTTTTTTTAAAGTTTATTTTTTAGAGAGAGAGAGAAAGAGAGAGAGGGAAAATGCGAGCAGGGGAGGGTCAGAGAGAGAGGGAGACACAGAATCTGAAGCAGGATCCAGGTTCTGAGCTGTTAGCACAGCCCCAACTTGGGACCTTGCACTTCCCTGTTGATGGCCTGGAAGGGGATATGGATGAGGAGTCAGAGGGGCTTGGTCCTGTCCTCTTAGAGTGAGGTCTGCAGGGGCAGGTGGGGTGAGCTCTGATGCTAGCAGCAGGTGGCAGGGGAGCTGCCCCCAGACCAGACGCGTTAGAGGTCGGTCGTGGTCTGTTCTGTGCTTCCTCCTGGGGACCAGCCCGTGAGTCTACCTTGTCACTGCCCATTAGGCTCACCTGGGAGCTTCTAAACCACGTCAGTACCCGCCCTGCGTGCCCGAGGCCAGTTTAATCAGTAACTCCTGCAGCCCAGGCCTTCCCTTTTATCTTGAAAAATCCCCAGGTTATTCTGATGTGCAGGCAGGGGTGAGTACCCGTAGGGCAGAACAAATGCTGAGATTGCCGGCAGCTGTGTGTGCTCTTAGCCTGTGGTTGGGATATGTTTGCTGGGGAGCTGGTAAGTCCCCTTCCACGGTGGGGACCCTTGGAGCCACCTCACAGCACAGGTAAAGGGCATTGACTTTAGTCGGATCTTTTTAATTGGGTCTCGAGACAAACCCCTCTTCGCATCCTGGGGACTGGGTGGATGTTTCTCGGGAAGGGGTGGATTTCACAAGGGATGTTCCCCAAGAGGACTTGGGGAGACCAGCGCACAGGACTCTCAACCTGTTGGCATTGTGGTTTAGGGAGAAAAGCTTCCAACTTCGACATTTGTCTCCCTCCACGGATAAGACAACATATGCATGCTTCGTTGTGTAAGCGGTGGGAATTTTTGCGTCCATGTCTTGTGTTTAATGAAGCCTCGCGAAAGCGCGGCACACAGTGGGGCTGGGTGCTCGGCCAGCCTTCCTTCGGCTGCACTCCCTCGCTGGGTAGCTTTTGCATCGTTGCTGGTAACAGTTACTGCAGTTAATCTGGCCTCACTGTTTGGGGGAGAACCTCTGCCATTGCCCCACAGCTGCTAAAGCGGCGTTCATAGAGAGCCTTCAGCCCCGCTGGTGTTAGAACAGTGGGGTGGCCTCAACACCCCCCCTGCCTTTTGGGTCCTCACTTTCCGTCTCAGGTGTCTCGACCAGTTAACTACCTCCTTACGGGGTGAGGGTGGGGACAGTTTGTTAGGGGGATTGGCTTTCTCCAGCACATGGAAAGCTTTTCTGAAAACATCCGGCCAGATACGATTATGGGGCAGTGTTGGTTGTAGGATCCTGCCTGGTGAAGGCATTGGAGACACTGCTGTGGGGTTTGTCGGGTGACCCCTGCTGTCACTCGCATGCTCTGTCTTTGCTTTTATGTGGTGTTGCCACATGGCCGCATGATGGCTTCATGTGGGGCCAAGGCACAACCTGAAATGGTTCACCTGTCCTTCCTCCCAGCCTGGGTTTCATTTACTTTTTAGCAAACCCTTGTTAGGTACCGCGGCAAATACCTTGGGAGGTACAGAGGAATGAAGCTGTTGTTGCCTTTCTGGTGCCTCGGAGCTAGCCTGGGAGCTGGGCATGTAAGTCAGTACCTTGGTTCTGATTGGAAGGGGAGGTGGGTCGGGCTGCAGGGAGAGAGGGACACCGGCTAGGGGCCAGGATTGGGGTGAGAGAAGAGGCAATGCGGATAGCCACATCTGCATACACCTCAGCCTGGCTGGAGAATTGTATGATGGGGACTAAGCCTCAAGCGTAGAAATCTGCCTCAAGTCACCCGTAGTGAGGTCACTGGCGTCACTGGGTGGCAGCTGCCAGAGGCATACTGGCATTAAGTTCCTTCTTCTGTGATTCCCTGTTGGTTTGCAGCTTCATGTTGGTGTGTGTGTTGTTGGCTCTTTCCCCCAGCCCCCCTCCCTGCAGCAAACGCTTGTTGTGGAAGGCCCTGCCTTGTAATGAGGGTTTGGGGACACAGGATGGACCCCCATGCCAACTCTTTAGGGGCTGATGTTCCAAACGTTGCAGGGCCCAGTGGGGTCTGGGAGCATCTGGGTCAGAACCACTTTGTGTCCCTGGCAAAGTAACAGATTCTCTTGCCCCCACTTTGAGCCGCTAAATCTGTGTTTGCAACAAGCCTCCCTCGCACCACCTTTAAAAAATTTTTTTAATGTTTATTTTTGAGAGGGATAGTGCAAGTGGGGGAGGGGTAGAGAGAATGGGAGACACGGAATCTGAAGCAGGCTCCAGGCTCTGAGCTGTTAGCACAAAGCCCAATGTGGGGCTCAATCTCAAAAACCAGATCTTGACCTGAGCCCAAGTTGGACGCTTAACCAATTGAGCCAACTGGCTGCCCTAAAGTATCTGAAATTTTTTTAAATAAAAATAACACTTTGGAGAGACAGAGCGAGACAGAGCACGAGGTGGGGAGGGACAGAGAGGCCGGTGTGGCACCGGCCGGGGGCGGGGGATACAGAATCCAAAGCAGGCTCCAGGTTGAGCTGTCAGCACAGAGCCTGATGTGGGGGCTCAAACTCATGGATTGCGAGATGATGACCTGAACCGAAGTCAGACCCTTAACCGACTGAGCCACCCAGGCAGCCCCTAAATTTTTAAAGTTTATTTTTGAGGGAGAGAGAGAGAGAGACAGAGACAGAGTGGGGGGGGGGGGGCAGAGAGAGAGGGAGACACAGAATCCGAAGCAGGCTCCAGGCTCTGAGCCCTCAGCACGGAGCCCTATGTGGGGCTTGAACTTGGGAACCTTGAGATCATGACCTGAGCCGACGTCAGATGCTTAACCGAAGGAGCCACCCAGGCGCCCCCCCCCCCCCTTCATAGCTTCTTGTGAACATTTGAAAAGCTTTGCTCTGGAGGTTTTGCTGCCACATGGGTGAGAAATGATAGAAACTGCCATGAATGATGGAAAGAGGCTAGAGGCAGGTGTGGGGGGTGGGATCTAGTTGGGAGGGCTTTTTATGGGGCAGGGCCAAGAGCACTCGACTGATGGGAGGTGTTGAGGGCCCACAGCTGGAGGTTTGGATGCTGCCCGGGGTGGAATCTGGGAGGAGAGGGAAGAGGCCCGTGCACGTTGATCTTGGGATCTGAGTGTGATAACCTGCTGTAGTCCACAGGTGTTAGGAATTACAGGTCTGCAGAGGCAGGGTGGGGTGGTGTCTCCCTGGAACGAGGCGGGTGGGGTGGGGGTTGGTGATTTGTAGACCCTGCTCAGGTTCATGACCAGGGTCATGAAGAAGTCTGTCCGTATGAGGTTCCCTTCCTTTCATCTTCCTTGGCCACGCTTGTTACCTTGGCTTTGCTGTAGTTAACCATTCTGAGATTCCACTTACTGAATGACTTGGGGTGAGCCCCTCAAGTGGGAGTTGAAGGTGGCAGGAAAAGGTAGCAGAGTGGAAAGTCGGGGTCAGAGTTGGGTAGAACTTGGCCACGTGGCTGGGGTGCAGGTAGGTACGGTCGGCCTGGTGTTCTTGCCTCCTTCCCGTCTGCAGTAGGCCCAGCCTTCTGGGTGCCAAGCCTGTGTCTCTGGGTTGTCCAGAGATGCCTGTCCCACCGCTAGCTCTGAAACAGCTGCTGCCACTGTTAGTAAATCGAGTTAACTGACCTGACCTGGGGTTTCTCAGCATCGGTGCAATTGACATTTTGTGCTGATAAATTCCATCTGGGGGGAGAGTCCATCCTGTGCCTTGTAGGATGTTGAACAGCATCTGTGGCCTCCACTCTCAAGTAGGCAGTAGCATCCTCCTCCCCCATAAGAGGCATTCGGATGTCCCTGGGCTTTGCTCCATGGGGGAGCAAAATCACCTCCGTGGAGAACCTTCAATTTAGCCAACAACGACTGCTCTTCTTCTACTCTGAGCCCTGGGAACAAACCCAGCCCTGCTGCCTTTCTAGTGGGAACTGCAAGTCTGGTTTGCAGAGACCTTGTCAGGATGGTGAAGTGTGGACTTCATGAGAGACCTAATGGTGTGGGGAGTCTGGGTATAATGGGTGTGGGTCTTTCTGCGGTTGCTGGCTCTGCTCCCCATCCTGGAATCCGATTCATGGCAGTGGTGTTGAGCTTCGGTTTTCTTTACTCATTCTGTGCTAACTTTTCAGAGAGCGGCATCCTGCTATATCTAAAGAACATGTCTTGCTTCCTTCCCTTCCTCAATTTGATGTCTTATATTCTTTCCCTTTTCTGTAATGTGGCCAAATTATAAGTCTGTACCAAGCTTTCGGGGCTCTTTTCCAGTAGAAACCCTCCATCAGTGTGCCGTTGGCACAGTGCTCCTGTACCCCGAAAGCCCTGCTGCCTCCCCCCAGGTGCCCTGCTATCTTCTCCCAGGCCAAGGCCAGGAGGACTTGGTCTGACCTGAAGATCAAGTCAGACTGGCCCTTCGAGATGTCTGGCCTTTCCTTTGCTTCCTGACAACACCCTCGGATCCGGATCCCTGGTGAGCCCTGCCCTGCCTCTGTGCCCACACTCTGGAAACTTCTCCTGCCCACTGGAACTAGCCCGCAACCACGTAGATGAGATCTTGGCTTTGGGGCTTCCTCCTTGGGAAGTCTCCTTGGCTTTCTGTAATGTTGTCCACCCTCAGCATTCATTGCCCTTCAAACAATTAAAATTGGCAGTTCCCTACCAGGAAGCTTGCTGATGGGGTTCTTAGAGTGTCACTCTATGCTGGATACTTGGAAGGCACCAATAAGCCTCTGTAGACGACTGACTTAGGATGAGCTTGCCTTTTGGAAGGGAGATGGATCCACGGGGCGCAGAAGCGGGGGAGCTGTAAGGACCCTCAGTCTGCTTGTCTGGAATGTTCATCCCCTCCCCTTTCTGCAAGTCCTTTTCTGATGGTCTCTGGGTTAAGATTGATCATTTTCACAGCCTGTTTCCCAGAAAGGGTGGGACCTACATTGCCTAGAAGACTAAGTCTGGTTCACAAACTTGACCCTTCCTGGGTCGATGGGCAGGCAGTTTTACAGAAGATTTCAGGAATTAGGTGGGGGAGTGATTGGAAGATGGATGAGTGTCATGTGGTCCCGATGACTTTCACTCAAAAGCATTTGCAACTCAAATCTAGTTAATGGGACCAGTGAAGGGTTATAGCCAGAAAATGCCTTTTGTTGGGTGTCTTCATGGAGGGAAAGTCATTTCCTTCTTTACTTGGTTTCTGTGGTCTGTGTTTGGTGTAGACCGAATGTTTGTGCTTGAGAATTGGAACAGCAGGAGGGGCAGGATTGTAACCATGCCTCAAGGAAGATAGCACAGGATGCCAGCCTTCCTTGACCACTGACCACTTCAAGGACAGTTTCCCCCTTTGCCCTCTGTGTCCAGAGTGGGTTACCATTGGGTTTCCATATTCACAGGAGAATTTCTAGGTTCTCTCCCACGTCTAAACATGGGGAATACTTTAGAGAAGAATAAAAGCTTTTTATATTGTAATTGAAAAAATTTTTTAAGTTTTTATTTTGAGAGAGAAAGTGAGCAAGCAGGGGAGGTGCAGAGAGAGGGAGAGGGAATCCCAAGCAGGCTCTGCGCTGTCAGCACAGAGCCTGATGCGGGGCTTGAACCCCCAAGCCTTGAGATCATGACCCGAGCCAAAACCAAGAGTAGGACACTTAACTGGCTGAGCCACTCAAGCACCCCATAAAAGCTCTTTTTTAAAAAAAAACACTTGGGCACCAGGGTGGCTCAGTTGGTTAAGCGTCCGACTTTGGCTCAGGTCATGATCTTGGGGCTTGTGAGTTCAAGCCCCCTGTTGGGCTCTGTGTCGACAGCTCACAGCCTGGAGCCTGCTTCAGATTCTGTTGTGCTCTCTGCCATTCTCCCCCTTACCTCTGTCTGTCTGTCTCTCACTCTCAAAAATAAACATTAAAGTAAATCATTTGTGCTTTTTCTAAAAGGATGGCATTTGGAAGCTGGCAAGTACTTCTGGAAAAGGTCAGGATTTGTTGGTGAATGTGCCAGGTGTCCTGTGTCCTGTGTTAAGTTGCAAGTGTGGGAATTCTAAGAGTGCAAATATGTCCTGGAGGTAAGGTTATAATGTGTCCTTTGAGCTATTAGTCCTAGGAATTTCCTATGCATGGATTCCCGGTCCTGGCTAATCTTCAAGAATCACCTCAGCTTTGAAAATGCAGACTTGTGAAATCCACCTGGATTCACTGAACCCAAGTCTTCTGGCGTGTGATCTGGAACCCTGTTTTTTAATTTTTAACCTTCTAAATGTTTTGCCTTTATTTTTCCCCGGCAAACAGTGACTGGGATAGTTGAGACTCCCCAGCGTGATTCCTAAATAATTTGAACTTGGATGCCAGTCTTTTTTTTTTTTTTTTTTCCTATCTTGAAGTATAACTGATAAAACCTGACTAGTTTCAGGTATACAGCATAATGATTGGATATTTATACCGTGACACGATCCCAAAAAGTAGTTAACATCTAGCACCACGGTTTGTTTGTTCTTCTAATGAGAACTTTTAAGATCTCCTCTTAGAAACTGTCAAATACACAACACAGGATTATCAACTAGAGTCCCCATGCTGTATGTTTCATCCTCAGGACTTAATTTATAGCTGGAGATTTGTACCTTTTGACCCATTTCGGCCATCCCCTCTACACCTCTGCCTCTGGCAACAAAAACCTGTTTTCTATATCTGAGTTGTATGGGGGTGTTTTGTGTATTCAAGATTCCCCATAGAAGTGAGATTATATAATCTATGTTGTTCTATGACTTGGTTCACTTTGCATAATGCCCTCAAGGGTCAGTCTGTGCTGTGAAAAATGGCAAGGTTTCCTTTTTAATGGCTGAATAATGCTCCTGTGTATATAATCATATTTTCTTTATCCCTTCTCAGACAGGCCCCTTTCTTCCCCCCATCCTTCCCCCCCCCCCCCCCCCCCCCGCTTTTTTTTGGTTTTGTTTTGTTAAAACCTCTCAGGAGAGACTTGTGTCTTAATGGCCCTGGGATATCTTGTTAATTTTGACAGCTGGTCAGCTTGCCCTTGATACTCTGGCTGGGGTTTAGGGTGAGCCCTAAGCATCCCTGCTGGAGGTGCTCTGTGATGGGACTGTCCCAGGGGGGAGGTGGAGAAGGTGCCTGGTAGCCGAAAGTAGGGGAGGGCTGTATGGGCCTGATTGTCTCACGTGGCGTATCTGAATTGGCTGTGCTAGGAAGTTAGGAAGCCCAGCTAATGAACTGGCTCGTGAAAATGCCTGAACGCTTCCCTTGAGGTGCTTGAAAGCTCTAAAGTCTTACAGTTTATAACAACCCCATGTGTTATGATAGCTTATAGTTAACTGCTGTGGTTTGGTTTCTGGCAAGTGTGACCTGATTAAGAATGCTCCCACTCCCCGTCATATTCCAGAACTATCTAGACTGTCTAGTGGTGAGTTAACTTTGAATTTTTTGGCTATGACAGATTCAGAGTTCATTGGGGGAACTGCTCTCTGGTTAGTGTCTTTACAAGCATTTTTTCAGAGAAGCTAGAGAAAGAAGCTTGATTTGTATCTTCATTGTGAATTCCTAAATTATTCTGCACAGTAACATCAGAAATACAGAAACCCTCTAGATGCACACATAACTAAATGTTAGAGTATTTTCACCTCTGTTCAACTTTCTTGTCAAGGATGATTCGAGCCCATAATTCTCATTTTCCTGAGAAGTATCCTAATTTATAAGTGACTCATTTAAGACTACTGGTTAGGATATTTACAAAATTAATACATGGGCAGAGATTTCCTGAAACCTGGTACCAACTGTTGAGAAAAACAGGTTTTGACTTTAGGATTATTCAAATTTAAAGTTTCTAAAAAGCCAATTTACTCTAGTGGACTTTGAGCTTTCTGGAGGTATACAGGTTAAAAAGCAGGTCTTGGTGACTATGGTTATATATTCTGAACACTTTGATTAGATTTCTAGTGTAAACAATGATGTTTCAAATTTTATTTAAATCCAAGTTAACATAGAGTGTAATGATGGTTTTAGGAGAATTCAGTGATTCATCAGTAAACCTTCAACACCTTGTGCCCCTAAGCAATGTCTTATACTATTGGTGTCTCAAAGAGAAAAATCCTGTTACAGTCTGACCTTGGAAGGTAACACTGTCTCACAGGTTAAACAACTCTTCTGTGTCTCAAAAGGTTAAACAAGCAAATTGGTAAGAGTTTGAAAACAGTGTATCTGTTTTATTGGGCCATTCATGCTTGAATTTAAAGCCTAGAAAGTGACTAGCAAAGACAACTCCGTTACTGCTACTTCCTGTGCAAGCTCTCCCTGCTTAAAGGATGTTAGCCCCAATATAGTACTTGAGTTGTTACTTCTTTCCTATGTCTGTCTTTTAAATGACACGTAATCTGGATTACTCGGGAGTAGTAGTTTGTGTTGGGAAGTTTAGCCCTTTTTTGACTTAATGATTTACACCCACATTTTTGGACCTGATGGCTTTATTGCTGCAGGAGTTTCGATATATATATATATCGAATATGTATTACACGTGCACACACACACACACACACGAAAGAGAACCCATCTCCATTGTTTGAGACTCAGTCAGCCAAACTAGTAAGTATTTATTGAGCATCTCTTCGTGCCCTACATTTTACTTAATCCCATGGGGATCATGAACAAAATATAAAAGGTTGCTCAACATTTAAAGTCAACCAGTGAGACTGTTGGAACCATTTTGAGATAATGTACAAGTATGAATAATTCAGCGTAAGTTGCTTGGGACAGTTACTGATAATGCATGTTAGACATTGCAGAGCTCAGTTTGGTTTAGAAGTCTCCAAGACTTCCTGGAGAGAAGTTGTAAAGCGGGGAACAAAATTTTTTTTTTTTTACCAAGATGATGGTGGTGATTTGGGGAGGAGCTAAGAGATTAGATACCTTCCTGTAGGTTATTGTTGAGAAGTAATGGCCTTAAGGGGCCTCTGGAATGAGGCCTGAGGGGGTGGGGGAGGAAACTCCTTCAAGAGGTAGATCTCTCTGTGGGATTCTCTGGGATGAAGGATGGTGTCTACCCAGAGTCTCCTGGGAGCCCTCCTCCTGAGCTTGGGGCGTGGGGGTGGGGGGGCATAGGGCAGTGTGTGTGCTGCCTTCCTCCTTGGAGGAGAAGTTGGTTTATGTGTATGTGTATATACATGAAAGACCTAGTTCAATAGGATTAGGGTTTGCATCTGCGACGAGAACAGCACAGCCCTAGGGGTAAGCACCTAATTAAGCCCAACACTCTCCTCAACATATTTGTGGATCTAATTTGACTGCATACTGATGACATACTAAACCCGAAGCTAGACAATTACATAATTAGACAATTGAAACATGTGACTTATCCCCAGGATACAGAATGATGCCTCCGGGGTTGAGTAACCACAACTCTGACTTTGCTGCTTATGTTGGGCTTCTTAGGGTTTGTGCCCAGAAGGACCCCGTGTGGTCCCAGGCTCTGGAATTGTGAAACCATTCACTAACAAGTGGCTTGAATTTGGTTTAAGGTTGATTGCTGAAGGAGTGTATAGAACTCAGCAAATACAGATGGATGCAGCTTTTTAAAGCTTTCCCTGTTTGGAACAGTGTTCCAAAGGGAGAAAAGGAAAGTTGCATCAGCTGGTCCTTAAATTATCCGAACTGGAAGAGCTGAAGCTTAAGTGTATTCGGTTCTGTGCCCCCTGCCAGTTTTGGTGTTACTGTTCAGTGGGTTTCATCCCTACTGAACAAAATGTCAGAGATAAGAGTGCACGGTAGGTCAAGTTTACTGGGCCTTGGGTGTGGTACCAGGCCCATCTCTTGCTGTGGGGTGACACATAAGCACTCTCAGGAGGGGACGCGATAACCCCCTCAACTTGTTGATGATGAATCCTGGCAGGCCTCACTCTGATGTTGTACCAGCTGTGCTCTGTGCGTTCAATGTTGATGGGTGTGTTTAACTAAAATATTTTTTTAATACTCTTTTCATTAGACTTCCCATAAGACCATATTTGGAAAAGTATAATCAGCATGATGGGGAAGTTAATCCTCCAGCTGAAGAGAATGAGTTAGTGTGATAGGAAGGGGGAAAAAACACTAATTTGTTTCCAAGGATCTAAAGGATTCCTGAGAGGGGCGCCTGGGTGGCTCAGTCGGTTAAGCGTCCGACTTCAGCTCAGGTCACGATCTTGCGGTCCGTGAGTTCGAGCCCCGCGTCGGGCTCTGGGCTGATGGCCCAGAGCCTGGAGCCTGCTTCCAGTTCTGTGTCTCCCTCTCTCTCTGCCCCTCCCCTGTTCATGCTCTGTCTCTCTCTGTCTCAAAAATAAATAAATGTTAAAAAAAAAAATAATAAAGGATTCCTGAGAGCCATGGAGGGCTGGGATCCATTCTGAAACTGAGTACCTTTTATAATCCAGGCATCCTGCATGAAAATGGGAGTGAGCTGCTTGTCTTGGGTCTCCTCGTATTTCCAGAAAACTTGGATTTTCGGTAAAGCTAAACTGGTTCGATTGCTTCATTGACCATTTACCGGGTACCTATGATGTACCATGCTTCAGCCACACTTTTGTTGGGCTAGAAGTCTGGATCCTCCATACGTATACCATATATACATGTGTGAGAGCCCTTTGAAAACAGGCTTCTGTATGTTATGGGTGTGTGTTTTACTTTTAAATATTCTGTGGCTAAAGTTCTAAGAGGCTGGGACAGTGCAGGAGGTGTTATCAAGCTTTTACCATGTTGCTGGCACCTTACTAGAAATAGTTTGGTACCTTTAAATACTTTATATTTAAAACTAGTGCTTGGCTAATGCAATTAAATGACTAAATTCCTTTGGCTTGCCTACTAGAATGTGTATCTAGAACTCTTGGACTCCTTGGGAGACTTGCTGACTCCAGGAATCGCTCACTCAACTGGCTCGGGGAGGGAAGCGTCTGGACTCTGTTTTACTCAGCACCAAGGAGAAGCCTTTGCTGGGCAGACATTTGGGAGTTCTCCTCCAGATGTGTGTGACATAATTGCTGAAATAGACCACGGCTTATGTCACTTGGTTTCTATTTTCAGATAGTTCTGTCGAAAGAGGCTTTGGGAAACAGGCCCCAAACAGGGGGGCTGAAGTGGTGAGCTGTTGAACTTAGTGTCCCCACCTGGTACTGTGGCTTTAAACTTGGGGGATCAAGAGTGGTGGTTTTGGAAAGACTGCAGCCCTGACGAGGCTGTGGCCTGGGCGGTTCATTCAGTCTGTCACCTGTAGCTGTGGGCCCCGGGGACCCAGGGGATCATCTGGACACAGAAAGAAGCCTGAGGCTATTTGCTTTGTAACTTCTTGTTAAAGCTTTATTAAGTGGACTCCAAGACTGTGGTAACTCTCTGGATGGATCATTCTCTCTGCTCCAGGAAGACTGACTCCTTAAAGGTGTAGAACTTGCAAGGGCCGGAAAACCAGAGGACGAATGGCTTGTAACTGTCATTACAGTAACTGGTAACTGTCACCAGTGCAGTTCCCTGGGGCACAGCCTCCACTTCTAGTCTCGATAATGGCAAATCTGGATGATAGGAATTTATGCTCAAGTCCCCTTGCTTATAGGCTCCATGTTACCTGCTTGCTTAGGGTCTACTTGTTGGGGGGGGGGGGGGTTGTGTGTTCTGTTTTTGAGTCAGGATTACCACCAAGGTCTCTCCTCAACGAGGACCCCTGTTGTATGCGGGATCTTCTTTCCTCCTACTCCTAGTTCTAGTCGTGGTTTCTTGAAGCTTGAGTGATTCTGGTCTCCTGTTTAGTTTTTCTCCCTTTCTCAAAAACTTGTACTTGGCGTTCACCTGTCTTCCTTCCCTGTTCTGTGTAGAACTTTAATTTTTGCAAAGGTAAATTGTACATGGGGTAAAAAGTTGAAACAGTAGGAAGGGGTAGGCAGTGGAAAGTCTCGGTCCACCCTCTGCCTCCTGGAAACCAAGGTCTCTTCTTAAGGACCATCTGTGTTAGCAGTATCTTGGATATTATTTCAGGAATAGTCTGTGCATGCCTGCATCTATTACTAATATTCCCTCTCCTTTCCCTTAGCTGCCTTTTTCCATCCTCAACATGACTGAAGTGCTTTATTGACTCAAATAAACTTGTATTAAACTTCTAAATTTTTTTACTGCTTTGTATAGATCATTCTCATTCTCGAACAGCAGTGTTCCATTCCATTGATTTCTTAATTAGTTTCCTATCACCTGCCCTTTATATTTGAGTCGTCTTTTTTTTGTTGTTGCTGTTGGGGAGAGCATGCACGTGCAACAGATGGGGGGGGCGGGGCGCAGGGGCAGAAAGACAGGGAAAGAGAATTTTAAGCAAGCTCCATACCCAGCCTGAAGCTGACTTGGGGCTTGACCTCACAACTATGAGATGGTGACCTGGGCCGAAATTAGAGTCAGATGCTTACCGACTGAGCCACCCAGGCGCTCCTTGTCTCACTATTTTACACATTGCTGTTGACAGAAACACGCATAACTGTAGTAAGTGTGAATACATCTGTGGGATAAATTCCTGGAAGTCAGAGGGTACGTTCCTCCTTAATTTTGTAGTGCCAAACTGTCCTCCCAAGAAGAATCAATTGTCTAATCAACAAGGTATGAGAGGACTGATTTTTTTTCTGATCTCTTACCAACACAGTGGTAAGCACACTTACAGCATTAATTAGCATGCTTATTCATGGCCAGTCTGCTAGATAAAAGTGCGATCTCGGGTGACTGTGTGTGTGGTTCAACATAGTTTCACATGATGAAAGTCCCTTACGTTTTTTTCCTGATGATCTCTTGGCCATTTGCTCATTTGTTAGTGTTGTTGGGTATTGCTTACAGGTTTCTGTTTGCTTTTTATGTAGTGGGGAAATTAGCGTTCTGCTTTGTGTTGTAAATACTTTGCCCATTTGACTGTTTGCCTTTTCCCTGAAGAAAACTTAATTTTTGTACGGAGCCACATTTATTTTATGGCTTGTGGGTTTTGTATCCTATTCCATGGTATTGTTTTTTGTCTTCTGCACTCTACAAGGATGTTGCTTGTGCCTGATTATTTCAATTTCGGTCATAGACCCATTTCTTCTGACTGCCCAGCATGCTTTGCATCATGAATTTGTCAAACTCCTCTTTGACATTTAATTCTAAAAAAATTGTCTGCCTTAACAATGGATTAATGAATAAGCAGTTGTTTAATTCATTGAATCAGTGTTTCCTACAGATTCCAGGCACTGTGTTGTGTGTTGCATACCACTCGCCTGAAAGCAAAATGAGGATGTGGGATTTCATTCCAAGTCATTGGAAAAGGGGGGAGTCCTACTTGGGGGATGAGGTGGTCATAAACATGACCAGGGAAGGCTTCCTTGAGTGAAGACCTCTAAGTGGTAAACCTATGGTGTGCCTGGGTGGCTTAGTTGGTTGAGTGTCCGACTTTGGCTCAGGTCATGATCTCACAGTTGGTGAGTTTGAGCCCCACATCAGGCTCTGTGCTGACAGCTGAGTAGGTAGCAGGCTGTCAATAAAGAGGAATCAGAGTTCTTTCCACTTCCAGGAAGCTGCTAGGTAAGGCCTGGGATAGACGATGAGTTGGGAAAGGAGCTGTGTTAGAGAAACCAGCAAAGGTCAGTGTTGCAGGAGCAGGCCCCCTGGAGGAGGCTTAAGGGGCTTGAAGGAGCCAGGTTATTTGGGGGGAGGGTATTGTGGGTTGTGTATGAATTTGGTCATTTGCTCCACAATTCTTAGTTTCTGTGAAGTCTCTTTCATGTATTTTCGTTAGCATTTCAGTAAAAACCCTCACACATTTGTTCAGTGAACTTTTATCAAGTTGGCTCTTTGATGTTTGCATGCTTCTGTTTCATCTTTTATTGATGATAAACTGCTTTAAGAAACCTACCATCATGATTTCTTAAAAGAACATCTTCACTCAGATTTAGGAATGTTTCTGGTGAGTGCATTGAACAACAGCAGCGTTAGGAGTTAAGCTGATGCTCAAATGTGCTTCATCCTGTGTTTGACCACGTGGCTATTAGAGTGGTTGCTGAGAGGACAAAGGTGTGAGACTGAGGCCAAATCCCAAGTGGGTTTCCAGGTTCGGGGCTACACTGATGATCTGTAATGGCTGCCACAGCCATAGGCAGGGAGGTTCTTGTCAGGCTGCTGCTGTTTCTGACCTGGAACATCATGAAGAAAGCTGGCTCAGTCTGTAAAGCATCAACTCTTGGTTTTGGCTGAGGTCATGATCTCACAGTTTGTAGGTTCGAGCCCCTCATCGGGTTCTGCACTGACAGCGCGGGGCCTGCTTGGGATTCTGTCTCCCCCTCTCTGTACCCCTCCTCTGCGCTCTCTCTCTCTAAATACACAGATGGATACATAGATCCTCAAAAGAGAATGGAGGATCCAAAATGGTAAATACCTAAGCAAATGTTAACAAACATAAAAAAGGTGCCCTCTGTCTTGCTTCTAGGTGTGTATGGGTACAGGTCCCTTGGGGTGAGGGTCACAGACCTAGCATTGTTGTTTGGGGGCACGGGAGCCATCTCCTTATTGATGTGTGCCTTTCATCCCAGTTCCTGCTTAGGGATACTAATGGGTCTGTTTTTAGATCAGGTTCACTTTTTTCTCCCTATATAATTCCATGTTTTGAGAAAGTGCATGGATGTGTGCTTCTGTTCACCAGCTTGGCACAGCGGTCTCCTCATCCTAAGTGATAATTTCTCCTTGAAATGATCCAAGTTAATAGCATCCACAGAAGCGTGTTGATAAACAAAACTGAATCATTGCTGCTGTGACTGGCCATGCACACATGGACTTAGAGGTGTGTGGGTGTAGGAGGAGCACCAGAGCTCTGTCTTTCCTCCCCCTTCCCTCCTCCACCTTTGGCGGTTGCTGCCTGGGTGCCAATAGCTCATGGGCAAGGCAGGTATTAGAGAGGATCTAGTAGGATGAGCTCAGGGCCAAAAAGTATTCCGAGAACCATCTCAAGCCTTGATCAGACAGTCAAACTTAGTTCCGGTATGTTGGCAGTGAGCCATTGTTTGCTACTCCAGAAATAGTCAACTGCATGACTTAATCCAGTAGTGGTTATTTCATGGAAAAAAAGGGGGCACTGGGGAGCAACCAGACCTCCTTGGTTTTTGTGCATTTAGCAGGATGTTTAAATGAAGGTTATTCCACTTGACCCTGTGGAAATGTGTATGTTCTTGGAGGTTAAGGACCACCTTGTCTGTAACACAAAGTCTAGCTAAAGGGTCTTGGCCTACGGAAACTTCTTTTGGCCTTACTCTTCTCCATAGATGGAAGCACAACTTTATGTGCTGAAGTTGTGCTTCAAACTCCTAACATATTCTTAAACCTTAAGGAATTGGTGGTCTCCTCATCTCTGGGCCCTTGGGTTTATTATTTGCTCCATACAGTTTGGGAAATAATTATTCAGCCCTTGGTTGACAGTACAGTGGGAACAAGAGTGAAGTTGGGACTTAGGTGGATCCGGCTTTCACCTTCTGCTGTTTGGAGCCTGGGACTGGGGATGATTATGATGATGAGGCTCATGAGGCTTTTATACAACCACAAAAATAGTGCCTTGAGCAGTAACTGGAGGCTCCACAGGGTCTGTGGTCCTCTCCCTGCTGAGTTCCCCTGTGAAACCTATGACCCGAAAAAGGGACTGGGGTGATCCCAAGAGCTTCAAAAAGAAAGGGCCTCCGTCGAAAATCTTGCCTCCATAATGGGACATGCCTTCTGGGGAGGGAGGCCCCCCTGGCTGGCCAGGCCTGAACAGTCGAGTTGTCCCAACAGCTGTGCTAGCACATGGTGGATGCGGTTGAAATCCTGCTTCCTACTTTACATTTTTCTTCTGTACTCAAGAGAACTTAAAGCAGCATGGTGGCAATTTAGATGTAGTTGTACGTGTGGTAAGTGTTATGCATGTATATTCATAGGTTTATAATATGCTACCTAATTAGGATTAGGGATCGTCAGTACCCTGCCCCTATGCCATCACTTTGTCTTGCGCTGCACCCAGCGATAGCTACGGGATGAGGTCGCTTTGCTGCTGTTCGTAGGAGAGGCAGCCACGGCTCATCAATGGCAGTTACCATGTGTGACAAAAACCTCTTTTATCCTGGGCCCAGACTGATGCTGAGACACAGGATACTTGATCTATGTTACCCAGTTTTTGCCGGTTGGATGAGCATGCCACCAGCCTTGGGAAGCCTCAGTGGGAACAAATGTATGTTTCTGGTGAATGGCCAAAGACCCTCACTGTGAAAAGCCACTTTACTCCTAATGGTCTTTGCCTCTTTGGGAGGGAGTTGTCCTGTGGGAATACAGAGATTTTTTGGCCTGGATTCCAACTGAAAGGTTGCTTTGGGATGAAGTCAGAAGCCATTAGTTATGGGACAGTGAGGTGTTTCGTGCCTTTCTCTTCTAGCTCTCTCAAGGTTAACCGTGACCAAGGCTCATCTAGGGACAGCAACTCCTTGTGCTGTGACAGGAGCTCTGATACCATGCAAGGAAGAAGTCGAGGTAGAGGATTTCTGGGTTTGAAATCTGGGCAGGATAACCTTCCTGGTCTCTTCATTCACTTAGTTCTGACAAGTTCATGTTTATTCACCCAACAGAGAATCGTAAAGAACCCACTGTGTGCCAGACAGTGTGCTGTCTGCCAGGTTCATTCTCAATTTGATGTCCTTGCTCACCTTTCTCCTCCATCTCTGGTGCTTTTCTGTCCTACAAGTCTCCATTTGGGTCCCTGATGAAGTTGATTCTTTCCACCTGTGAGAGGTAGACTACGCCTTAGGTTTTGGCATCTAATGCTGAAAAAAAAAACAACAACAAGAAATTTATGGTACACCTTGTAATTAAACTTGAGATAGAGACCAAATTGTCCCTGATACTTGAATGTCTTCCCTTCTGGCTTCTCACAGGCCTAAGCATATGGGTAGATTGTCCTCCTTGGGTGAGGTGCATCTTGAACTTGATGAGAGCATGGTTGTGGCTGCGAATCCATAAATAAAATTGGCAGAGCATTTTTTCTGTAGACGCCTAGCCTAAGGTGTAGTAGAGTGGCCCTTGTGCCCAAGGTTGGGGAGGACTGTGCTGGCTGCCCTTCTCTGGGGAGTGTTTCCATGGCAACCTCTATTCTGTCCTATGCTCCCCACCCCCATCTTGCCCTTGGCTATGGCCCCTTGAATCCGCATAACAGGAATTATTGACCACTTGGCTTTTCCTTCTGATGGGTCTTTCTAAAAAAGAGTTGCCCTGCAAAGCAACGTGTGATATCTGTGCCCGTGTCGTAGCCCTTCACTAGTTGAGCTTCTTGAGGCTATTTAAATCCTTTTTGGATCCTCCCCATGTGGTGCTCAGCAAATGCTGAAAACACAAATGAATGACTCTTACAGCAAAGACTTTGCTGAAGGAAGCAGTCGATGAAACCAAGCTATTTCTCTTTTTGGGGAAAATGGCCCATGAAACAAAGCCAGGTTCTGGATGTAGTCATGTTGGTGTATGATAAATAAGTTGTTCAAACACGTGGTCTGTGTCCTGCCCGTTTCCTATTCCAAATGCTCTGTGACAGCATTTCCTGGTGTGTGCTCTGTTGAACTAGTGATGTGTTGCATGTTGGTCAGTGCCAAAGGATTCGAATACAAGCAGGGATGGATTGGTCATGAGCTAGGAAGTCTTAAGGAGTCTGCTCCCAGTGACCTCCTAATTTTGCCTTGCATAGAGGGGGGTTCTCGAACGGGGGGAGGGAGTTTCAAGTGGACTCCCTCCTGAATACAAGTGTAAAACACTGAGCTAAGTTCTAATTAGGTTTTTCAAAACGGCAAGTGCAGAGCTTGTCCGAGCCTTTAATGCGTGAATGTCTGAGGGGTGTAGTACTGTTGCTAAACGTGTATTTATAGAATACTTTTTTGCAAAAGAATCTCCTAGTGCTCCATTATTTCTCAGAACGAGGCGTATATTAAGTACTCTGTGAATCAGAAAATTAGGGAATTAACTTCCCGGCTGGCTCGTACCAGCTCATGGGAGCTGGCTGTGTCTATTGTAAAGTTGGTATTTAGTGCCATTATTTTGGTGTCTTGAATTGGCTGTGGTGAGAGCTCTTTGACCACGGAACTTTGCAAACTTGCCCACAGTGAGGACCTGACTTGGAGCTTAATTTTTGTCTGCTCCTTGGGCCAGTGGTGAAGAGATGATGCACGCTGGGAACATGAGTGACGTTAGAAATCTCGAAACCACTGTTTGCCTGAAAGGCTGACGAGGTAGAATTGTTGTTACTCGGGTACTTCTGTTCTTCTGAAAAATGGCTATGCTATTTCCTACTTCATAGAAGCAAAGTGTTTCTCACTGAAAGCGAGCTGAAGTGTTTCAAGAATATGTACTTAAGCTTTGATACCAAAATAGAACCTTTTGCTACTAAAACATCACCATGAACTGTAAGTAGGTTAAAGCAACACATTTAATTTCTTTTTAATTTTTTAAGTGTTTTTATTTATTCTTGAGAATGAGAGGGAGGGAGGGAGGGAGAGAGAGAGAGAGACAGAGAGAGAGAGTGAGTGAGTAGGGAAGGGGCAGAGAGAGAGGGAGACAGAATCTGAAGCAGGCTCCAGGCTCTGAGCTGTCAGCACAGAGCCTGATGGAGGCTCGAATTCTGCAACTATGAGACCATGAGCTGAGCCGAAGTTGGGCACTAACCAACAGAGTCCCCCAGGTACCCCAACGCTTACTGGTTATGGAGGTCTGAGGTTCCCAAATCAAGGTGTTCACATCGCTGTGCCACCTCTGGAGCCTCAAGGAGAGACTCTGTTTCCTCACCTTACCTGGCTTCCAGAGGACACCGGCAGCCCTTGGGTCATCCCTTACCTTCTGAACTAGCAGCATAGCATTTTTGAGACTTGGTCTCTGACCTCTGCTTACATTGTTGCATCCACTTCCTTCTGACCTTGACCCTTCTTTGAAGGCCCTTGATCAACTCTGCAGAGCCCCTTTTGCCATGTAAGGCAAAATAAGCACAGGTTCCATGGGGTGGTGGACATCTTTGGGGGGCAGATGGCCTAACATGGTTAATTACTTGAATAACAAATGTTTCTTATATTTTCTGAAAAGCCACCTTAATAAATATCTTTTAGTATTTCTTCTGCTTGCAGTGTTTGGTTTTGGTCAATGCCCTTCCTGCTTCTTTCACTGGTTCTAATATAAAACTGCAGTTAGTTTTATTGTTAGAATTGGTGTTGGACAGTGCCTTTATTGGTGAAAGTATTGCATCCTTTGTCAAAATGTTAAAACTTGGGCAAAAGGAAAATCTGTTGGGCTATGAACTAGCCCTTTATTAAAGCTATAACAGAGGGTTTATTTTTCTGTTAGGTTTTTATTCTCTGCTGTCTCAAGAGAGCTCATCAAAATCCACTAAAACACCTAACTCCCAAACCCCAACATGAAAGACCATCGGGAAGAGAAGGCACTTGGGTTTGATTGCACTGCCCTCATTTTTCCTGGACTCATGTGCTGGTTGGAGAGTCTGGGAATCAGTTGATAGGGTGCTGGTAAAATGGGTATCGGTTTCCAGCAGTTCACCTATATAGGTGGTCCACAAAGCTAACCGTCCACTCAAGAAATCTTTGAGAGTCTCCTGATGGGAGGGACCTTAACAGCGAATGGTGTGGTAGAGAATGGTGACCTGGGGACAGAGCTGGCGTGGCCAGGGAGGGCTGAGGATGGGTATAGGGTGGGGGTATGGAAGAGGTGGGCAAGGTCAGGTCTTGGAGGTGCCACTGAGAGGACAAGATGAGGTGGTCTGAGAAGCCGTCTTTGTGGCCTTTGCTTTGAATGACAGGAGATCCTGGTTTCCCTTGCTGTGCCCTTGAACCTGAAAAATCCCATGTGAACCAAGTATTCAGATGGCCTTGGCCCTGTGAATGGTGTAGTTCATGGCTATAATGTGACAGATATTTATAAAAGCCCAGCAATAGTAGTGTTGCAACTTGTATAAAGCTTCTGTCTAGAAGCTTTTGTGAATTTTCGAATTTCTGAGTATTCCCTTAATAATTTACCCTGTAAAAAGCAATAATGCAGACGTTGAAGATTGTTATTCTGTTGATATTTCTACCTTGCAAAGCACCATCATTTCTAAGTCATCTCTACTTTGTGTCCATTCCCAACACCAGCACAAGGCTATCCGTGACTAGTTAAGTCAGTGATTCTTAATAGCAGTGCCCTGACTAACTTGTCACCACCAATTGTCAAGAGATTTGCTACTAATTAGTGGTTGAGGGACTAAACTTTGTGGATGACCTGGAAAATGGGAAGCTGGATAATTGCTAGGAGTTTCTCTTTGTCTTGTATGGCTTTGGATATGCTTTGAGTGGGGCAGAAGGTGTAGAATCAGAGCCAGCTGCTGCTGTGGGTACTCTTCGTGCCAGAACCTGGCATGGGGACAAGGGGTCGTGTGGTATTGCCTGGCATCCGCAGTGTGCGTATGTGTGTTGGGGTGTGGCCTGAGAACCACACTGGGTCTGTGTGAGGAACGACAAAGTCCCATGAACTACAATTTATGCTTGAACAAAATTCTAGTTGCCAGTGTCCCTGGCCATGGCCAGAGTCCAGAGGAGAATGCTCAGTGTCAGCTGTACAGGTCAACAGTTGAAGGAGTTTTAGGACAGGAGAGTGAATGCCACGTGTAGGGAAGTCAGGGAGGCCTTGTCGAAGAAACTGACAGCAGAACTAGATGTGTTGACATGCCCAGGAGGCAGTCCATCAAGTGAGTCCTATCTGACCCCAGGCCTCTGGAGAGCAGTTTTCATCCTTACACTGTGAGTTCGAAACGCCTGTGGACTTGGCAAAAGTGCAGGGACCTATGGCTCTACCTTAGGAGGTCTTGATTCTGCATTGGCAAATAACTTCTTCTCTCCCCACCCCAGGTGATTCTGGTGTTGATGCTAGGGTTGATGCCATGTTGCTTTGAGGCGGCTAGTGTGAGAGATAAAAAGTTATCACTGTATTATCGCTGGATCTCCTTAGGAGCAAACAGCTTTTCCTATGTACATGCCTGTACAGGGATACAGACACACTCTGAAGTAGCGTTTGATTATAATCAGGCTTTACATGTATAAATGTTGCTCTCTAAGAAGTCAGTGCTCAAATACTTAATGTGATAGTCTAATAGACAGTCAAATGTCTTAGCTCTGCAAACAAGTGTCTTGGTCTTTTCTTGTTCTGGATACTTAGCTGTGAAGCTTGAGACTCCTGATAAGCACTGGGGAGCCTTCAAAGAGTGCTTACCTCCTCTTGAGCAAGCTCAGGTATTTTTGGATCTTCTTGTGTTGCATTTCTTGGTACTTGCTTTTGATTGTGTCTTACTGCCTTTGGTATTCAGATCCCATAAATACTTCCTGTTGTTGCACCTGCTGGAAAGCCAGCTAGAGCTTGAAAGAAGGCTTTCTTAAATTAAAGAGAGAAGACTAGTTGAGTTTGGAAGAGCTGGGTTCTAGTCATGGTTTGGTATTGGTGGCTTGGATCATCAATTTTACATGACATTACATAAGTGACCTATATGTCACTTATACCATTAGATCTAACACTTTCCAATAACTGATTATATAGGGACTGCAATAGGGACTGCTGAGAATTCAAAGGCATGTAAGACCTGCTAGTTTCAAAGGATATTCTACGTAAGATAATTTGCAAATGACAGAAGTAACACAAGATGAGCCGTTAAAGTCCAGGAGCAAGCTAAAGAAATGAAATAATTGTTAGATGAATGGGGTAGATCAGTGTTTCCCAAACTCTTCTGTGGATCATCAGTTCTGCAAGATTGGCTTTCCTTCACAAATAAATTCCTAGGTCAGTTGAGTTTAGAAAATACTGGGTCAAACAAAACTAATCCGTTTATTTATTGAACACCTTCTCAGAACCTTTAATGTCTATGATGAATGTGTATCTGTGTAATCTGCGGTTTCCCACGCTTGTTTTTGGTACAAAAGCCCCTTAATTTTTTTTTTTTTTTTTTTTTTTTTTTAAGATCATAGACTAACCACTAATTCGGTGGAATGCAATTTGGGAAGTTGGTATTTTAAAAAGTTTTTTAATGTTTACTTTTGAGAGTGTCAACAGGGGAGAGGCAAAGAGGGAGACAGAGAAGCAGGTTCCAGGCTCTGCACTGTCAGCACAGTGCCTGACACGGGGTTCAAACTCCCAAACCGTGAGATCACAACTTGAGCCCAAGTGGGATGTTTAACCGACTGTGCCACCCAGGTGCCCTGGGAAGTTGGTATTAATGATACTGTGTTAAGAGTTTAAAGTGGGGACAGGTGGCTTCAATCTGGATAGGCAGAGGGGTTTGGGCAGAGTCTGGAGCATGGGCTGGATTTGCAAAGCTGCAGAGGGTGTGGGCATATATGGTAACAGCCAGTGGTATTGTCCAGACAAGTGCATGGACCCCTAACTTCCTACAGTGTTATCAGTCTCTATTCTCAGAAGTGTTCCACTGACAGAGTTCTCCCTTCCCAAGTGCCAAATCCCCTCAGGATATTAGGGGAACTCCCTTCCTACCACCTCTGCTAGAGTGCTTTTTTATTTTTGCTCCTGCTGTAGCCAATAGAAAGGAGCGGATTTCTAGCCTCACCATTTCCTAACATGCTACTGTGAGGGGCTCATGGCCCCAAAATAGAACTTGGCTACTCATTGGTCACAGGGGGACAGGCCTGTGCTGCTAAGGTTGGCCCAGGGACACACTGCACTCAGTCACCTGGGGCTGCCTCTCCCCAGAGCCACCTCTCTGGAGAGGGGCCCAGGAATCTGTGTTTTTAACTATCCCCAAGGCCATGGATTTAGGACATGAACTAGTAGCTAACCCAGCATGGTTCTGCTTGGGCCCAGTGAGCCTGCATAGACTCTCAGCTTACATTAGATTCCCCTGGACCCCTTTGGGTCTAGAGTTAAACCTGGAGAATGTTTGGGAGGCCCATGTGCTGTGGACTCCAGGCCCACAGCAGTGAAAATTGTTGAGTACCCAGTTTTTAGGCCCAAATTTCATATAGCTTTTCTCAAACACTTACATTCCAGTCTTTATAGAATTAGGTAGCCACTATTGAATTGAATCTCTGTGTTGCAAATGGGGTTCTAGAAATATGGGACCATCTTCGAGCCATCCGAGGAGGGCACAATCAGGCTTGCATTAGGGAGGGTCGAAGGACCTGGTCTCTGCATTCAGCTTATTCTGCGAGTGTTTGCAGTGCCCTCCGTCACGTAGCTCTCGCACAAAACTGGTGTGGAAAATGCGTTAGAGAGCTGACAGGTTGATGACTTGGGACGAAGCGCTGGAACACTTGAAATGAGTGGCAGGAAAAGGCATTTATGTTTCTGTCATGTGGCACAGATTAATGTTAATCAGAGATGCTTCTTTTTACAGGGCAGCATAGGTATTTCATGGAGAGAAAATACTAGAAATGAGCTTTCGGTGTGGGGAATACTGATTCAGGAAGGGGTCTCCAGGCTTACCCCTCTGTTAGCCCAAATCTGAAGCAAGAAAGTACTTGAAAAGTGCCCCACCAGCACCCAAGGACTGACCTAGTTTAAAGTGTGAAAATGCAGTGTATCCTCTTACCAGATGAGAAAGAGCATGCTCCATCTCACAACTCCTTTCATTTGTCTAGGGGGCTGTTTTTTTTTTTTTTTTTTTTTTTTCCTTTTCGGAGGAAGAGGGCATTATTTATATTGTTTTGCAGGGCAACTGGCTTCTTACTCTATTTTATATTCCTTGGTGGTATCTGAGCTTCTCGCGGTTTTAGGGGAAATTGGCTTTTGACGTGAAGCAACAATGATAACCGATTTTAATATAAAATACTGAATGCTGGGTATTAAACTGTATGGCAGTAGGAAAAATAGTGTGTCACAGAGCATTAGTTTTCAAGGCTTGAAATGAAGTGGCTTAACTTACCAAGAGAAGCCTTAGAGGTGGACCACCGCTTAAAGGAGGGGCCCAGATGGATGGTGGGTGATGAGTGCTGGCGTGCCTGGTGCTGTGGTTTCTCATAAGGGGTCTAAGCAAGTCTTGCATGTAACCGAATGCTTTGCTTCTGACAGATGGTTTGTGCCAGCGTTTGGTCCTGATAGTGACATTCCTCCTTCTTATGCCTCCCTCCCCGGCTAGGAGCCTAGGGGCGGAAGGCGGTGCTTGATCAGACAGACGGAAGGTGCACTGGCTGAAGGCAGAAGAGTTAAGAAATCCCAGCACTTGGTCTATCAGGACTAGTTTAAAGTCAGAGCCACTGGTCGCAGAGTGCCAGTTGTCTTTAAAAATGAAAACCACAGGGGTGCCTGGGTGGCTTGGTCGGTTAAGCGTCCGACTTCAGCTCAGATCATGATCTCACGGTCCGTGAGTTCGAGCCCCACGTCGGGCTCTGTGCTGACAGCTCAGAGCCTAGAGCCTGTTTCTAAATCTGTGTCCCTCTCTCTCTGCCCCTCCTCTGTTCATGCTCTGTCTCAAAAATAAATAAATGTTAAAAATGAAAAAAATGAAAACCACAGAACCTTGGCCAAAGCCATGCATAGCAAGGACAAGAGAAAGTTGGAAAGTGGCTACATTTTCCACGGCTGAGTAATCACAATGAAACATACGTGGTTCCATGTTTTCCTGTCTTTATTTTCCTTGAACGCTACTCCCACTGTTGTCTTCACTGGGTCCTGCAGAATCTCCACTCTGGCTAGCTAGCTTCCTAGCTGACCTCCCAGTGTGTCTGGGGGAGGGGGGTCCTCACCCTTTAGCTTTTTACTCAGAAAAGTCCCCTTGACCAGAATGTTCTTCGTGCTCCTTGCCAACTACCCTTAAATACCAGACCATACTTTTCGAGGGAGTGGAGGCAAGAAATTGGCATCGCTCAGGTGTGCTAGAGTATTAGAGGGACAGCTGATGGAGCAGGTAAGTTCAGCAGCTGATCCAAATCACTCTTAATACAAGGCAGATACCTTGGTGAACTTGGGAGCAAGTTCAATTTGTGTATAAACAGCATAGGTAGACCCCTACAGAATCTACAGTTGGCAATTCAGCTTTGTTTCCACCTAACATGATTTTGTGAGCATTCCTCTACATCGGAATGCCTCGGGTTCTTGACAAACCTGAAGATTCCTGAGCCCCATTGCAGGCCAGGAGTGGAATCAGGATGGGAATGGGAATCACTGGTATTATTCTGAGGCATCAAAGGTTAGAAAATCACTGCTTCAGAATACCCCTACTAACACTGCAACCCCCCCCCCCCCCCCCCCCAAGCCCTGCCTCAGCCCTTCTGGCCTTGAGGGGTAATTATGCCCATTTAGTGGTCTGGTCAGGCCAGGGACAGGGTGGGCAAGTAGGTGCTGAGGAGAATCGGGGTTTTTAAGAGGACATGTCTACAACAGCCCTGATGGCTGGGCCAGGCATTGACCAGTGCTGAGCCAAGGAACATGTGCTGTTGCCTCCAACCAGTCTTGGGACGCTTTCAAAAGTTTGTATTTTGTAGTCCTGGACTGTGCCTGTATTTTCACTTCTAATTGTGCAGACCAGAACCATATATGAGGTTCCTAAATCTTCTTGTGGGTCAAACACCTTCCCTGCCCCACTGCTCCCTCCATCTCGAGGCGGGTGACCTGCAACTTTGGGTCAGATGTCTACTTGACATGGCCGCTGGCCTGGGTTCTCCAGAGTCGGGATGTATGGCACTGTGTCCCACTGTGTGAACAAGTGGGCAAGAACTCGATGTCTGAGTCCCAGGCATTGAACTTGTTTTTTCTCCTTTCACTGTCTTTAATCTGTGGTTGGGCCTGTTCATTTGCCTGAAGGCCAGTTGTGGGTCCTAAGGCTTGGTTGCTGCTTTGTTACAATGACAGAGCTAGGGTGGGGCTGCCAGCCGTGGATTCTGCCACCCTGGGGACCTCCCTGACGCCTGTGGGGATGAGCTGCTGGGGGCTGTGTTCCTGGAAGGTTTTACAGACCATTGAAGCTTGGGCCTAGGATGGTGCTCGGCCCTTAGAATACACAGAGGGAAAGGGGAAAGTGGGGAAGGAGTGGTGCTTCTGCAGGATGTTTCGAGGCCTGGCTGGGTGGGACCAGGTGGGCACGAAGAAGTGGCCTTGAGCGACAAGCGTGCTCCTTCCTGGGCCATCTGTTCACTTGTGTCGTGCTGATCGAGTTTCCCTGGAAACCGATCCTTAGCCGCAGATACCTGCTCCATGAGGTTGGAGATGAATTAGACCTCGGAGAGGGAAAAGCCTAGCTAACTGGCAAATGGGAAGAGAATTGGCTAGTTGGGGGAAAAGAAGGCAGTAAAATACACAGAACAGAAAATTGAGCGCTTGAGCCCCTAAGTACATTGCCAGTGTTGGGCCACCATGACCGCTTTCTGTCTCCAGAACTTGTTCATCATCCCAAACTGAAAGTCCATACCCAGTGCACACTATGTCCTCACGCACCCACCTCTCTGCCCCTGGCAACCACCATTCTACTTTTTGTTGCGGTGAGATTCTGTATTCTGTACCCCATGAAGTGGAAATAGAAAATATCTGTCCTTTGGTGTCTGGCTTCCGGTGCTAAGTTCACATTTTTCTCGAGATCGTAAGTAAGCCTTCTGAGTAAAGGAGAGGAGAATGGGCTTTTCTCTTGCGTGGAGGCAGCCCTCCCCCTCCTTCTGCTCATCCTTGGCCAGAGTGGCCAGGCCAGTGTTCTGCGTTAGCTAATCCTTGGTGTGGAATGAGCCGACAGCTGGGGGCTCCCAAAATTTGCTTCCAGCTGTTGTCAGGCTTTAGTGTTTTCTTGAGAATGTGGAACTGAGGTTGCCAGATAAAATAGAGGCTTCACAGTTGAATTTAAATTTCTGATAAACAGCAAAAAATTTAGTAGGTGTCCCGTATATTGCATGGGGTCATATGTGGGAGTTAATTGTGGTCTCTCTGCAGTTGAAATTTAACTAGGTATCTTGGATTTTTATTTGCCAAAACTTGGGCAACCCAATGAATACAAAACAACGCATCACGTATTAAAAAAAAAAAAAAAAAAGGCCAGTAGTTAGCTACAAAAATCTCAGAAGATGGGTGGAGTTTATGGCAGGTTGAGAGAAGAAGGTGATTGGGCTTGGGGTAGAAAATAAAAAACTTGGATCCCAAAAGGGGTGTGTGTGTGTGTGTGTGTGTGTGTGTGTGTGTGTGTGTGTGTGTGTGTTTTAAGATGATCTATTTGGTGGGGGGAGAGAGAGAGCCAGAGCGGGGGAAGGGCAAACAGAGAGGGAGAGAGAAAATCCCAAGCAGGCTCTGTGCTGTCAGTGCAGAGCCTGACACGGGGCTTGAACTCACAAACTGCGAGATGATGCCCTGAGCTGAAATCAACAGTGAGCTGAAATCACTTCACTAACTGAGCCACCAAGGTGCTTCCCTCCCCCAATTGTGTTTTCAAGTAATTGCATAGACTTGTGTCAGTTCTACGATCTGCATGTGGCAGGTGCCCCAAAGCAGGAGCCCTAATCTAAGGTCACTGACTCGTGTGCCGGTGCTGGGATACCTGCTAGTGGGGATCCAGGCGGAGTGTCGGAGGGGTTCCCCAGAGCCAACTTTGTGTCTGCCTTGGCCGTGGTTTCTCGTTGACTGATGGAGCCGGCTGTGGAGGGGTGATGTCATGTAGTGTGAAAAATTGAAACTCGATGCTAAGTTTCTCTCTTGTCCCTTCACGTTCACCACTGGACCTCGGATTTGTTCTTTTTGGTGGTACTTGGAATCAGCATTCACAGTGTAAATTCCACAAAAATGCAACTGATGATGACTGTTTGCCTTGAGTAAGTCAGGCCGACGCTGAATCATTTCTTCTATTCTCTGCCTGGCTGTTTTCACTTACCCCTCCCCCTTGGATTTTGGTTCCTGGGGCTGTCTGGCTTTTTCCTCAGTATTTTGGAGGAGAGAAAATAATAGTTTTCAGCATTTGCAACCAGTGTGAGCCCTTCCTGTAGCTGCTGGTGGGTAGGTGGAGAAAATCAATGTTGGCTCTATTTTCCAGAGGTCAGGCCCACCTGCAGATGGGGAGCCCTGGTCCCCAGGAGCCTGTAGAAGAGCTGAGGGGGGCTGCCTGCAGAAGAGGCCTCCCGAGGCTCCAAGGACACTGGTGTACCTGATACTGTGTTAACAGCAAAGGCATACACAATTTATTTTGGGGTTTTGAAGCCCTAGCAGTTTGTGGCTCCTTTTGGCCTCTTTCTTCCCCAAGGGACTACGTGATATTTAATGACTCAACCCTGATTGTACTCCGGATGTTTCCTTTCCACTGATGTCAGTTTATAGAGCAGTCCTCAAGCAAATATTTGTGTGAGAGGGAGGCAGAAATAAAAGGAAGAAGGAAAGCCTCTGGGACCCCCGAAGTGGGCTTCAACTGCTGCTCCCCTCTCCTGGGGAGGCCCTGACACGTTGATGGACAGTGCTGCCGGCTTCTGGGTTTACTGGAATGTTCTGGTTGGCTGTGCTGAAGGGCACCTCGGCGCCTGTCCTCTTCAAGGCTGCTTGCTCTCTGGCCAGGTGCCCCCGCCAGGATGTGGGGACCTGGCTGGGAATGCTTGCTGGGATGTGGGATCCTTCTTAGGCCCAGCGGTTAGGGGTGGAGGGTAGGGCACGTGAAGACTTGAGAAGTTGGGTGCTGCATCTGTGCACCACCTCCACTGGTCTCCTTATGCTTCACCTCTGCAGAACTTGAGCTTGACCCTGGGAGGCCAGGGCAGGGGCATGAGCAGATGTGGAGTTGGGAGCATTGAGGTCCAGCTCCTTAGTTTGACCCAGACCCTGGAAGGCTGGTTTCCTTGATTCAGCACTTCAGAGGAAGAGTGGCCTAGGGTAGCCTCCTAAGGACTGAGCTCCTTACGATAGCTCTCTGAGGAGGTAGCTTGTGTAGCATGGTTCCCAAGGCCCTGCCTTCCTCTGACGACATCAGATGCAAGTGGGGTCCGGGACAGGAGAGCTGGATGCTCGCATCTTGTTTTCTCCCTCTGCCTGCCTCCGCCTCCCATTCCCTCTAAATGGATTGACTGCCTGCTTCTGCTCTTCCTGAGGGGCTGACAGCAGCCAACATGCTGGGGAAATCGTTGACATTGGGGGTAATGTGTCGGTAGTTAGGTCTGTTACTAAGCACAAGGAATTTGAGCCAACAAATAAATGTTTTTAAAGAAAACAGCCATACTTGCTGTTCTTTGAAGGTCTGTTATGGGCAAAGGGATGTGGCACCTGCTGAGAGAACTACGGAAGCGTTGACACCCTGACTCTGCCTGCAAGAGTCTGTGAGGAAATAAGGAGACCAGATCCCTGCAATTTGCAGGTCTGGGAAGACGTCCCCAGCAGGAAGGGGGAGGGAAGGGGGGGTGGGGAGTGCCGGGGGAAGAGGGGGCTCAGGGAAGTACGGCTTCGGCTGGGCCTCGAGTTGTCTCAGATGTCAGAAGGCAGTTGAGAGCGTTCTGGGTGGCAAAGACAGAAGGAACAAGGACCAGAAGGTGCCGAGGCACAGCGGGGAGAGGACCGGGTAGCACAAAGGTGGTCAGAGCACCGGGGCCGTGAACTGATAGGGTGGGATTTATTTGTTATTTTACTTGGACAACTTGACTAGTGCCAAGTTGGATGTACATTGGTAACTGCAGAAACGATGAACCTATGCCTCTTGCCCCTCCCCTTCAACTTCGGCAGTTATCACTGCACCAGAACCCCGTCTGGAAGGCCTCCAACAGGCTTTCACTGGCCAATTCTTACAGCTTGATCTCCGGCTGTCCTCCATGTTTTTGCCGTTGATCATCCTTTTCACTTAACGCCTTCTCCTTTTTGCCACTAGAACACATTACTCCCCCGAATTGACTTCTCCTGGGACCTTTGCTTCTTGGCCACCCCTCCTGTCTCCGGCTTGTATCCACATTCTCCAGGCTTCTGTCCTCCAAGCTCACTTCCTTCCCTCACCTGCTCCCTGTGCTGAGGGCTTTGTCCCACACCCAGGTCCACTGGTGTCCCTGTTGGCTGTCTGCTGTTGAGCAAGCACCCTCATCCACACCAGTGTAGCCAGCCCGGCTCCTGAGGGGATAGGAGTCTGCACTTGTGAACCTCTGAAATGCGAAGAACTGCAGAGGGTTCCACAAACATCTAATTAAAATCCCCCTGGAGGTACGCTCCAAGGGAGACAAATAATAGCCTGGGATCATCTAGTCAGTACCTGCTTCCCCTCCAGCCTTGTGTTTTCAAGAGCCTCATCCTTTGAAAGCTCTGAATGAGCTCTATATCCAGGAAGGCCAACACCCTACTGTCCTTTTGGGTAACTTCAAATATACTGTGTTCTTCAGCATCATGCTTCCTAGCAATTTGAGGAGGGGCGACGAGCATCTTACTAGATTTCCAGAGTTGCAGTAGCAGCGGCCTCAGCCAAACAGGAGGCAGATGTGCTCTTGAGTCGATCCTCCCCATGGCTAAGAATGCGGGGCTGGGCCCAAGGGATTTGAGTGTTCTCTGGGTCGGCGTCTTGCATTGGCGACTTTGAATTTGACACCCCTGTCACATAGCCAGTGCCTGGAAACCCTGAAACTATTCTTGGTATTCATAATTCACATCGGGTAGGCTTAGGTGGTATTTATAGCACTCCCCAAGACAAGTTACTGCCAGAGGAGGTAGTGACGCTTATCAGGTGCAGTGTAGGAGACACAGGGCTGAATACATGACTTTGCTGGCTAATTTTAGATTCCCAGGGGTTGGGGATGGGAATGAGGGCTTATCACATAAGTGTGTATGCCTTCAGAGGCTCTGATCGCTCTGGGAAACTGGAAGTACAGATATTTGTGGCCCTTTGTGTTTCTGGGGCTTGGTGTGCCCCCTGTGCTATTGCCTCCCTGCCCGGCTTCTCTCTAGCTCTGCCCGTTCTTGGTGCTCTGCTGCAGGAAAGCGGGCATCTAGCCCTCCTTGACATGGTAGCATTAGGGCCACCAAGCTGTGGTAGGAGGATTCGGAGTGGGAGAGGACTTAACCAGCAGGACGTCGTGCCTTATAAACTGTCCTATAACCTGAGAATGTTGGAGAAGCTGTGGAGTTTGCCCATGCACTGTAGTGTAGTCAAGGGGGCTCTCCTTGGGGTTTCCCGGAGATTTTTGAGCTGTGTATTCTTCTAACGCAGAGGAGCTGGGCCCCTCTTCCTCAGGGGTCAGGCCTCGCTGGCAAAAGAGCCTCTTCAAATGGATCCGCCTCCCTGGGAGAGTGGCTCTGTCTGGGGAGAGTTCCTGCTGCGAACACGATGTATGGGAGTGTGGAGGGGCAGGAGGCTGGCTGGTGCGTGTTGGTGCTCTGTGCTGTCTGTGTTTATGCAGCCCTGACAAGCAGAGGACCTTGACAAAGGGGAGGTGTGTGGCAGTGAGTCTTGGGCAAGCGCTCGCTTGCACGTTGGTGGGGGCCAGCTGCCATATGGAGGAACCCGGGGAGGGTTGGAGGGAGGGTGGCCAAGTCCTATTTTGCCTCATCTGCTGCTTGGCTCTAGGTGGGCCTCTCATCGGTCGTCTCCTGCCTTGAGCACCCGGGACAACTTCTCTGTGGTGGTTTTCTTGTGGGTGGCTTGTAGTGACTTGAGCTATCCATCCTGGTATAAATAGCCATAGTTTGGAAGCATATCTTGCAGAGAGCTGGAGAAAAAGGTTTCCTCAGATGATAGTGTCAGGACCATCCGGTCTGATTCACTCTTCCTCACCGTCCGTTGTTGGGCCTTGGCTTCCCCTTCTTGGAATTGGGAGAGATTGATAGGAGGCAACAATGGAGCCTTTATTGGCTGCCGGCTCCCGGAGCAGCCCTGCTGTGGCTGTGCTGGCATTGTCGTCAGAGCAAGGGCTTGCCGAGGGATGGCTAGTGGGGACAAAGCTTGCTTTTGTGCCCGAGTCCTTTTTCCAGTTTCTGTGCGTGCTGACGACCAGGCAGGGTCGTCCTCCCGCCTCTCCGCTGACGACTTGAGATGGGTGTTAGAGATGATAAGTTTGCAGTCTGTCATGTTGGGGACCTGGGTCCCTCTGCGCTTCTCATGTCTCTGAGTTGGGTGTAATGAGAAGTGACAGGCTGATTATCCAAAGAGACGTGTCTGGTTCGTCCTGGTTTTTCTGTCCCATTTGTGGTGTGTCTCTGAAATGTCTACCTGTGGGTAAGATACTACCTGAGTAAGAGATGGGAGGTAGATGCGGGGTTGAGACATTCTCTCCTGCGTCCAGACCTGCTCAGCCAGCAGCATGGGTATGTTCTCTTTGTCCCTTGCTAGTCCCGCCCTGTTCCCTGGTGACCGGTGGACGTGATGGAAGCGCTTAAACCACCATTCAGAGAGTCTGCTAACTCACAGGGTCGCCTGGTACAGCTACGTTTGGAAAACACTGGTCTGGTTCTTAAACGAAAAACCCCAATTGACTCTTTCTACCTTACAGGCCAGAGAAATAATTGAATAACAAAACACCCACACATCTTATTCAAGGAAGGTGAAGTATTTTTTAAACTAGTAACTCTACCTTTCAACCATTCCTTGAGCCTTGAATATCCTTTGAAATTGGCCTCAAATGGAGGGGCCTTTCTTTCAGCAAGTTAGAAGCTCTGATGGAGATTGCCGCCCGCCCAGGAGCGGCCTGATGAGCACAGAAAAGGGAGGGTCCAAGTGTGGGCAAGACCCTACCTGAGTTAATGAAGTAATGGTCTAGGACCTTCTTCTTTGGTAGAAGGTCCGCAAGGAGGGTTGGTATGTCTTGTCAACAAAACCAAATCGTGGAAAGAGCATTGCAGGCGATGGTTTCCCAAAAGCTCCCAGGAGAGGGCCGGGTGGCAGGGGCTGCTGTGATGCTCTGTGCTGTGCACAGCTGATCCTCCCTTGGCTTCAGTCTCCCGAAAGGCCTGTGGGCGGTCCAGTTAGGGTAAGGCTTGGAGTTGGCTGTTGGCAACCCTGTGTTAGGGGCGTCTGGTTTGGAATCCGCCATTGCCAGTTGGGTTCCTTGTACTGAACCAGTGATGGCTCTTCCTGGACCTTCAGGGTGGAGAGTCCCAGCCTGGGAGTTGGCAGATACAGGTGTTGGAGAGGTATCACACCTCACGGATGCAGGGCAATCTGCTTCATTGGAGGGGATGTCGTTTTTAGGAGAAGGGTGGCGTAAGTGCTGAATGATGGGAGATGAGCAGGAGGAAATGGCCTTGAGCTGTGGGTGTGGCTCTTGTTAGCTGGTCTTGGCCTCCCTTCTGGACCATAAAACACAAAGCCAGCTTGGTGCGAGGCTTTGGTGGGAATGGGAACCACATGGAGGACGGATGGAGGCTGCAGGCTGGACTGTATTCTCTGACTTCTCTTGCCCTCTTGCATTGCTTTGTGTCTCATCTTTAATTGAAATGCCCTTGTTAGGAAATCCAGCTCTGGTGAAAAGCCATCCTGACCACAGAACAGCCACCCCCGTAGCAAGGAGGAGGATGTGGAAAGAGACACTAAAACAACTTGAGGCTCCCAAGATTTTTCTTTCTGTTGTACAGTTGGGCTGTCGGCGGTGGCCACAGGCCCTGTGGCTAGTTGGAGTATTGATTCCTCTACAGAGTGGGGGTGCCTCTTGCCTTTCCCCCAGCCCCGTGGCTCTGGTAATCCTTTTCTGAACATTTTTTTGATATTTTTGTAACATCTTTGCACTCTCCAATGTTCCTAGTGAGAAAAAAAAAAAAAAGATAAAAGTCTCTGCTGAATTTAATAAACTCCTTAAAACTGTCCCTCTTCTGGAGCAAGGCTAAAGCCACCCACTGACTTCCCCTCTTTCTGACCTCACTTCTGGTGCCTGAGGAGTGATGAGGCCCTTGGTGGTGTTCCCCTCTGAAACCTTTCTTCCCTTCCTCCTTGCCTTCTTCAAAACGAATTACAGCTCCGTTTTTTGGGTCTCGATGCTGACAACCAATGTTAGTCGGTGACCGGTCCCGTGAGTACAGGCTGTAGCCCTGCCGGCTGGGTGGCCTGGCAGGGATTTTCCTGTTGTTGGGTTTCCCCAAGTTACTTGTGCCTCGGCACCCAGTGCCTCTCCCGGTTGGCACTCCACGCTTAGTGGCAGAATAAGAAAGGTGTTCAACGTTCGTAATGGTTGTCTTTTGAGTTCTTAGAATGCATCTTCATTTTCTGAAATACTTTCCTTTGTAAGTGTGATACTACCTGGAAAGTGAAGATTGATTCAAGTAGAGTTTGGTCACCAGGGAGTTTACCTTTTGCATCACTCCCCCCGCCCCCCCCCCTTTTTTTTTTGTCAATGCAATTGGGCTGTATTTTAAGTTCTGTCAGACTTGGGAGATGTGTTTAGCTGCAAGCACTCTTCAGTCTGTTAGGGAACCCGGCTACTTTGGCTCCAAGTAAATAATTACAAACGTGGTGTTGTACAGGATCACTTGTTTTCTTGTTAGCAGCCAAATCTCAAGCATTCTTGGAAGGTCTGATGAAATGCTCATTTTAAATGCAAATTCTTTGCACAGTTAGGAAAATGAGATCCTTCTGGCGCTCAGCACTCACTCAGCATTTTTGCCATTCCTTCTGATGGCTGAGGGGAGGGCTCGTGACTAAATCCTTGGGCATTTTTGTTAGGAGTTCAGATTTGGGCTTGCTGAGAAGAAGCCTTGCTTTGGGACATTAACCCTCCATTGGCATCTGGTGTTGGCCCTGGTCTCCCCTGCCCCCTCCATAATCTTTGGATGACCTCTCTCATTTGGCTTATAGGTGACGTGTATACTAGGAAATTTGGTGAGTGGTTTTAGTTTTTGTGGGAGGCAAATGAAATGTATTAAACACTTGAGCTCCTGGAGTATGTGGTTTTTGCCTTTTGCCTTAGAAGTCCAGCTTCACTCTTGATTCTCCTTCTGGATGTCTTCTCCCACTTGGCTGGTTAGCCCAGCTACTCTGTCCCAGCTTGCGATCCGGAGAACCCTTGGCCTAGTGCAAAATGGGGACAGTTAGGATTCCTTTGCAGCATGGCTGGGTGGGTGGTTCACTGTCCTGGGCTGTATGAAAAACACATGGACAATGACAAACTTAAGGAGGTGCTTAACGATGTTAATCCTTTCCCCACATGAGACAAGTTAAATTCCTTTTTTTCTGAAAGTGAGCCTTTTACTTGGAAAACCTCTTCTGACTCTAGAAGTTCTTGGGGTCTAGAGGTGAGTTGCATATGCAGGGGCTCAGCCTCTCGGTTATCGGGCTTCTTTCATGGGAGGCTCGTTTTCAGCTAGAGCCAATAGGCAAGGCTTAGGGAATGGCTAGGAGGTGGCAAGTTGTCTCTACCCATAAAAGAATGATTTGATAGTGAGTCTACCCCCTAAGCTGTCTCTTGGTTGCTTACACATTTTTGCAAAGCAGACGACAGAATTTGAAATGAAGTTCCCACGTTTGTCTTGAGTTGGCTAATGGCAAAGCATCATTTTAGAATTGGAGGGAGCTCCTCAGGTCCAGGAACTGTCTGCTTTTCATTTCTGTGAACTGGAAGGTGACCAGGGACTTGTTTTGTGGGTGGTGATACAGAGAAACAAGCTGTTTTCATCACGGTTCCTCCTCTCCATGGAAATGAGACAGGGCTGAGAGAGAAGACAGGTAGGGAAATGCCCCTGAACAAAAGTCTTCAAGTAAGAGACTGTAGCTTCAGGCTTGACCTGCCATACTGGAAGGCTTTGAGAAATAACAGTTAAATCCCATTTAGAAGGAGCAGAATCTCTGAAATAAGCCAACCTCTGTTGAGTGATCGTGAACCAGAAACCTAGGAATTCGGATACTATGTCCAGACCAAGCAGCCTATCGGGAGAAGACTTAGGACTTGGCCGCAATGTTCTTCCAGCTTCTTGTATTTTTTTAATTTTTAAAAAATTTTAATTTTTCTTTTTGAGAGTGAGAGAGCGAAAGAGACCGCATAAGCAAGGGAGGGGCAGAGAGAGAGAAGGAGACCTAAAATCTGAAGCAGGCTCCAGGCTCTGAGCTGTCAGCACAGAGCCCAACGTGGGGCTCGAACTCACAAACTGCAAGATCATGACCTGAGCTGAAGTCAGACACTTAACTGACGGAGCCACCCAGGGGCCCCGATGCTTCCTGTATTTTAATAAGGGTTCTGACCGCCATGCATTGGGTTGGATCATTGTGTTGTGGAGGCTGCCTTGTGCCTCTTAGGATGTTAAGCACCATCCTTGACCTTTCTCAACTAGATGCCAGGAACATATATTGCCACCCCACCTTCAGTTGTGACAGCCAAAAATGCTCAATATGCCCTGTTTGGGGAGAATTCTTTCCTCCCAGTTCACAACCCAACCAGTGTTTTAGCTGTATATGGTGACCCTGGGAATTCATAAACACAACTCTTAGATAGCATGAACCCTTTCCTCTTTTGCTTTGAAATGTGAAATACGCAGCTAAAATAATGTTTACTAGACCTCTTAGAGTAGATAAAACTGGCTCAAAGGCCTTTTACGGGAAAGTGGTAAACACAGTTGTGAACTGAATTGCATTGTGTTTGGGATGACTGTTCTCCCTTGAGTAGGTTGATTGTGGTTTTCTCCTTAGATTTTGCACACGGAGGACTTGTCTCTTAAGCAGCTTGTCCTTTTGATTTTAGCTGATGGTTGTGGATGAGGACCATGTGTGTAGTGAGTAGGGGAGAAGTCAAAATCCTCCGAAGACGAAGGAGATGTTGCCAGTCGGAAAATGGTGACAGGTTGGACAGGTGGACAATCGGAAAATGGTGACAGGTGACATTTTGCAAATGGGGTAAGCTTGGAAGAGAACACTTAACAAGTTAAACTTATGTAAATACAGAGCAGATGTGTGAGCAGACTTTTGAAGTAGACCATGACTTTATGAATTAAGGAGTTGGGGTGAATCTATGGATGCACAGGGGTAGGTAGCTACTCCCCTCCCCTCCCCCCCCCCACTCCCCCCCCAAACCCTGAGAGGCCAGAGACCTGGTTTCTATATCTAGCCTGCCTTCCACTCTCTTGGTCAAGTCACCAAATGTATGGACAGGTTTCTTATCTGTAGGAGGAAGGGCAGAGCCAAGATCATGCTTCCCGGGGAAGTGCTGGGTGGTAAAGCTGGGTATAGGAGACCATAAGAGAAACCTAAGACTGTTACTGGAGACTTAATTTTACTCAGTAAATTTGGAAGACACAAGGTTATTTTTGAATGAAAGCAAGCATGCACATATTGAATAAGTGCAAAATTTGCATGATCTGAATTTAAGCTAGAACATCGAACTTGATAAATGAAGGCAATCTCATGCTTGCTGTGAATTGCTTCTCAGTGCCAGGTGCTCCTCCCACTTTTTGGTGGAATTTTGGCAGAGTCTGATGAACCATGGGCCAGGGATCTCAAATTAATCATCTAAAATTTCTGGTTGGAGCAAAAAAGATCTATCTTTGGTGTAGAATCAAGGGTAAGTTCACACACTCAACAACAGAGACAACGATAGTAAAGGATTTCTAGCCTTTTAGAGTTCAGGTACTTCTGAGGGCACCTGGGTGGCTCAGGTGAGCCACCAAAACTCTTGGTTTTGGCTCACGTCATAATCTCCTGGTTTGTCAGTTTGAGCCCCACATCGGTCTCTGCATGGGCAGTGCAGAACCTGCTTGGGATTCTCTTTGCTTCTCTCTTTGTCCATCCTCTGTTTATGCTGGCTCTCTGGCTCTCAAAATGAATAAACTAAAAAAAAAAAAAAAAAAAAATTCAAGGAGCACCTGGGTGGCTCACTTGTCTAAGCGTCCAACTTCAGCTCGGGTCAGGATCTCACGGTCTGTGGGTTCGAGCCCCCACATCTGGCTCTGTGCTGACAGCCTGCTTCAGATTCTGCCCCTCTCTCTTTGCCCCTCCCTTGCTTGTACTGTGTCTCTTTCTGTTTCACAGATAAACAAAACATTACAACAAATCTGAAATACTCCAAAGTTTGCCCTTCCTTCCTTTCTGGCTTAAATGGGAAAGCTTCTGGCTTGCCTTCTGGAGTGTGAACCTATAGCCAACACTCAAAAGGGGACAGGCCTAGTGCTGTTGTGGGACCCTGAGGATTTAAACGTGTTACCTGAGACTTGACCTAATCTATGAAATGTGCCAGGGGAGATAGCAGCATGCTGTTAAAAATTTATTTGAAATGCCTCTAACAGAATGGTGACGCTGGGGTTGGCCTGTGGAGTCCATGTTGAGAGTTAAAACTACCGACTGGGGAAAGTTAGAATAGCAAGACAGCCAATTTTTGTTTCTAAAAGTGTTTAATGTTACATAGGAGCTGTGTTTTGATGTTGATGTTCATGACCGTGCTTTAGAAATTAACGCCAGAGGCTTCAGACGGGACACACATCCCGATGCCGTCTGGTTTTCTGGAGAGCTGTAAGGCGGGTGCCTGGCAGACACCAAGGAATGAACACCTACGAATAAAGCCGTTGTTGAGAAAACGGCTCCTGTAACCATTTGTCAACATTACCTTATGTGAGGCAACTTTACTGTATGACGTAATAAAGATAATTTATAATGTTTTCATGAAAGCAGGGGTGGGTGGTAGGTAGTGGGCTTTTTCTTTGTCTTGCCTTGGCGTGTAATTGAAACAGGGCCTGGACCAAATGAGAAACATTTGTGTTGGGGGAAAAAAGATTCCAGAGGCTTCTTGACTGGGGTCCTATAATGCTTCCTCATTTTACTTGGAGCATGTACGCAGACTTCTCATCGGGGAGGAGCATTAACGACATTGCCTTTTCTGTCTGTTCATAAGCAGCTGCATTTGAGGACCAAGGGACCAGTCTAAATTCTAGACCCACGTGACCTACCCAGTGAATTAGAAGAAGTGTGTAGATTAATCTGTGTCCAGAAATCCACAGCCTCAGAGTGAATTTATAAAGGGAGTTGCTTTAGCAATGCTACTTATCCGGAAGCTGTGTCCTGTATAAAGAAAAGTGTACCTGTGCATTCCCAAGTCGCATGCTTTCCAAGTAGGTCCTGGAGAAACCCTGGGTTTGCAGAGGCAGTTGGGTTGTTCGGCCCTTGGGAAATCGAGCCAGGACGGATGGACTGATGTGACTGAATACTTGTATTAGAGTGTATGGGGGCGGGGGGGGGGGAACTCTAATGGGGCCCCGGGTGGCTCAGTCAGTTAAGCATCCAACTTCAGCTCAGGTCATGATCTCACGGTCCGTGAGTTCGAGATGTGCTTCGGGCTCTGTGCTGACAGCTCAGAGCCTGGAGCTGCTTCGGATTCTGTGTCTCCCTCTCTCTCTGTCCGTCGGTCTCTCAAAAATAGATTTAATTTTTTTTAATGTTCATCTTCTTGGTCAGGCTGTTAGTGTGCTTGGCTTGATTGTAAAATTGGCACCCTGGGAGCCACCCATAAAGACCCTTGAAACACTAAGTGATAGTCACATCCTAGGTATCTGAGCCCTCACGGCTTGCCAAGGTTTATACTGAATGCTCCATGGGGCACGAAGGTGAAGGTGGTGGCATCCATGCCCGCCAGGAAGTCTTTCAGGGAGGTGAAAGGCACCCAGAAGTTAACGTGCTGCTGTAAGGTCTCTCACAGTGAGACAAAAGCCTAGGGCATGGTAGGGGGAAGGAAAAGAGTAATTTTGATTGGGAGCATCCTGGGGATCATCTAGGGGGGCCTGGGTGTGGGGGGGGAGGAGGGGATGTGAGCCAGACTTTGGAGGAAGGTAGATTTATATCCGGCGATGCTGGTTGGGCTTTCCCGGGAGGAATGACTTGGGCACAGACTCCCAAGTGGGTGAGTGGAAGGCAGGAAGTGGTGGGGTGGGGAGAATCCCACAGACACTCTGGGGACTGGTTTGTGGTTCGTGGAGGTGTATCTGTGTGAGTCTCTGGGAAGGGGCGGAGTTGGGAGCCATCTGGTAGGGGTCTCATTGTGCAGGGTGCCCTTTCCCAAGGTAAGTAATTGGAACTGTGTTGTGAATGTGGTGGAGGACACACCCAGGGGAGAAGGGAGGAGGGCGGGAGAAGGGGCCAGCACTACAAGCGCAACAGAAAGGCACAGAAAAGAAGAAAATGAACAGTTTCGAGTCTAAATTCGAGTCTTTCTCCTGCTGTCAGACTGATGGATGGGGAAGCCAGGCTGCTCATGTGGGCTGGGCCTTTGGGAAGACTGTTGGATTTTTTTTGTTTGTGTGTTTTCTTCTCATATCTATTACAGTTGTAAGTTTTCAAACCTGGATGTGGAATCCCTGAGTTAGGCTGTACTCAGAACAGGTCCAGCCATCCTCCTCATCCTCCCCAAACTCTGCCTCCCCTTAGTTGCCTGCAAACTCCTTTGTAAGGAATCCTTAATCCCTCCTCTTGATTTTTCACTTGCTTTAACCCTACTGTGCACCCTGTGTAAGGTGCTGTAGGGATGCCTCCAGGAAAGGGCAGTCCTTGCTGGACAGGAACCCCGGGCTGAGAGAGGAGAGAAAAGAGGATTCTAGAACAGTATGAAAAGTACGCTGAATCGGATTTCCCAAAACCTGCAACGGGAATCGCAGGAGAGTGTGTCAGGGGTCCTGGGTGGGGTGTGGCGATGGAGAAGTCTGGCAGCTCTGACAGGTGATGCAGGTTGTGGCTTAGTTAAAAAAATACTTGCGGGGCACCTGGGTGGCTTGGCCGGTTGAGTGTCTGACTTCGGCTCAGGTCATGATCTCGCAGTCCGTGAGTTCGAGCCCCGTGTCGGGCTCTGTGCTGACAGCTCAGAGCCTGGAGCCTGTTTCAGATTCTGTGTCTCCCTCTCTCTCAGCCCCTCCCCTGTTCATGCTCTGTCTCTCTCTGTCTCAAAAATAAATAAACGTTAAAAAAAAAATTTTTTTTTAAATTAAAAAAAAAATACTTGCTCTGGGGCCCCTGGGTGGCTCCAACTCTTGATGTTGACTCAGGTCATGCTCTCCTGGTTTGTAACTTTGAGCCCTCATTGGGCTCTGCTCTGACCGTGTAGATCCTGCCTGGGATTCTTTCCCTCTCTCCCTTCTCCTCCCCTGCTTGTACTCGTGCATGCTCTCAAGATAAATAACTTAAAATAGTTCCTATATTTACATGGGACCTAAAGTTTTCTTCCAACAGTGTAGCCTTCAAGTATGCCCGATATTTTGCGGGGGCTCTTGGAGGTCGTTTTTATCCCTCGGCCGCTACCCCAGCCCTAGTTTGGGGCAGAAAGAACACATGCTGCTGTGTTGTGGGGGTTGCTCAAGGGATCCTTAATTCATGTGTGTGAAGTATTTGTCTACGCAATGAAACTGTCTTGGAGTTTGTTTTTGCTATTTTAAAAATGTATGTAGGAGATAGTGGGGTTAATTAAAAATTTATTTTAAAGCATTTGTGTCTTAATCTGCTATCTCCAAGGATACTAGAAGCACAGCTACGTGTGTGTGTGTGTGTGTGTGTGTGTGTGTGTGTGTGTTGGCATTTGCAGGAAAGAATCTTCAGAATTTTTTTTGACCTTAAAAGGAACTACCACCTCCTCCCACCACTCAGCACGGTGCCTGTCCTCTGGGTGGGTAATAAATGCAGCAAACCCATGAGGGCCACACGAACAGCTACCTTCATGTATCCCATCCACCTCTACCCACCCCTGTAGGACTATGTACTGTCCCATGACCCATGACACGTGGGGGAAAGCACCATGAGACCTTTTATTACCTGTGTTCTTGGAGGCATGCAGGAATCACAAGGAATTACAGTTGAGCACAGTCTAGTGCCCCAGAGATGCATGCCTGTCATTGGACAGTCCATGTTCAGTCCTGGCCCATGCCTTGGTTTAAAGGAATAAGCTGTTAGATGCGGTGACTACTGCCAGGGTCTTGCTCCTCACTGAGAGTGTCAGCACCCCCCCCTTGGCTGTAGAGCCTCGTCTGCAGATTGTCTGGGTTAAACATCAAAAGGCTACCTCTGGAATCTGTTTCCTGGTTTGGCTGTCCTTCCACATGGGTCCCATTGTGTGGAAACAGTGACCGTGCCTGTAAGTGAGCGCTCTGAATTTGAGAAGGATCCCACTTACAGTCTCAGTGGGAAAGGGGCAATGAGATCATTTTGTTCCCTTGTTAGTGGCTGAAACCCTTTGTCCTTCTGGAATTGGCAGGACCTTTACTTTTCCTGAACTCCTAGCAATGGTTTCCCTGGAAGCTATTGTTTGGAATCCATCAAGAAGAATGTTGGGCGCGTGTGTGTGTGCCACGCACGCATGCACATACACCCACACATACACCCACACTCAAATTCTCATGTGTGCGTACACAGGAAAGCAAGCCATGCCTGTCTTGAGTTCGAAAGATGGCGGAATCCAGTGAGGTGTTTTTTTTTTTTTTTTTTTTTTTTTTTTTTGCAAGAAAGTGACTTATGAAAGAGTGTGTTCTGTACTCTTTGGCTTCTGTTTTGCTTTTTCAAAGCACAGACTTGAGTGAGAAGAAACTCTGAGCAGGAGATGTCGGGCTGTGGCACTTGCTTGATGAGGCGCGTGTGTCTTTGGTATCAGTCCAAGTGGTCCCAAACCCATTGAAATGTTGGATGTCATGGTGTCAGTGTTTGGCTACTGTAACTAGAAAATAAAAATGGCGGCGAGTCTGCTAGGGAGATTGCAAAACAGGGGTCATCTCTGAATTGCCTGCTTGCCTTATGTGGCCGAGAGGATATTGGTATGTGTGTGGGAAGGGCGAGGAATTGAGACCTACTGTTCAAGTTTCCAGACACTTCACCCATTTTTTTTTCTCATGAGCAGCTGAGTTGATCACTCACTGAATGAGCAGAATTCTCCACAGGAAGGTCAAGGGTGGATGATGCATCCGAAGGAGAATATGTAAGGAACCCTGGCCTTTGTGTCCAGCTGAGGACGGAGTGGCCAAGGGTTCTTCCAAACTTGGAGAAGCCTCTGGGTCTTCACTCCCTTCTCAGCTGATCAGGAAGGCTTCCCGGGCTGGTTCATGGTAACAGAATGTGCCGCCGGAAAGAGCCTTGCAGAGCATGTAAGAGGAAAGACCACTGGGTTTGCAGAAACCCAACACCAGCCCTTCCCAGAGTGACAGGCAGCCCTGGAGGTCAGCATGGCCTCAGCCCCAGAGCACAGGACTGTCCCAGGGCGTGGACATTTAAAAATGAAAGTGTATTTATAGAAGGTGCCCCTGGAGCCAGAATTTTAACTGTTCCTTTGTGGGCCCCACCCTTTGACAAGCACAGGCCTCATTCCACAGGCTTAGTGGCCTGTCTTAAATGAGCGCTGAGACAAGAATGCCTGGAGGTCCTTGTCATTGACTGACTCCAGTCCTCCCCCCCCACCCCCCACCCCCAGTTACCCAAATTGCTTTGTGACCTATACATAGAGTATATAAAATGTATAGGTGCATTTTGAAGAGTAAAATGAACATCTGTGAAGCCAACAACCAGGTTAAGAAATCAGTGTGACAAAATAGTACAAGATGTCCTTTCACCTCAGAGGTGATCAGTGTGTTAACTTTTTGTTTAGATCACTCCTACTTTTGTTACTGTTAGTACCTGTGTATGCGTTCCTAATGATAAGTGTGTTTGTTGCTTGATGTGCATTATATTCTTGGTTTTGAAAAATCAAGTACCGAGCATAAACAAGTAGCTTTGGGAAGCTTCCTGCTAAACTGTTCAGCAAAGGATCACAGATGTAGAGGGCTCTGAAACCCTTGTGAGCATTGCCAGCTGCACAGTGTGACTTTCCCACCATAAATGCCGCCAGAAGCCAGTTTTCTACATGGTCCCTGCTCTTGTGGATCACTTTGTAAATGAGGTTGTCCTTGATACCCCCATTTACAAGGGGGAGAGAATTAGAAAAGGGGAATCCTTCTAACATTTTAATTCAGCAGGGGTCCTCAGCCACAGGTACAGAGAGAAACTTCAGGGAGCTTGTGAACCCTTTGAAATTGAATGCATTGTGTTCTTTTGGGTGAAAGAGTCTCTGATACTTCAGAGGAATTTGTGGACCCTCCCTCTCCATAAGGATAAGGAATAATGTTGCCATTATGGTAGGTTTTGTTTTTTGTTTCTTTCTTGTTACTGTTTGTTCCACCTATTTTTTTTTTTTTTTAAGGTTTATTTTTGAGAGAGCGAGAGACAGAGTTTGAGTGGGGCAGGGCCAGAGAGAGAGGGAGACACAGAATCTGAAGCAAGCTCCAGGCTCCAAGCTGTCAGCACAGAGTCTGATGCGGGTTTCAAACTCACGAACCGTAAGACCATGATCTGAGCCAAAGTCTGATGCTTAACCGACTGAGCCACCCAGGCGTACTCCGCCCTCATTTTTTTTTTCTTAAATTTATTTATTTTGAAAAAGAGGGAGAGAGAGGTTCCAAGCAGGCTCTGTGCTGGTCAGTGCAGAGCCTGATGCGAGGCTTGAACCCACAAACCATGAGGTCATGACCTGAGCTGAAACTAAGAGTCGGATGCCTACCTGACTGAGCCACCCAGGCCCCTGTTTTCCGTTTTCTAGGTGAATACTGGAGCTGTTGAAGACTTTGAAATAGGTTTGATCTAACTGTATGTCTGCATGGACTTGTGACATTTGCGTGTGCCTGAGTGTTGAAAGGGAAGTGAACAGTAAGTCATACCGTGGCTTGTCCAGGGTGGAATTCTTGACTGTGTTCCCGGCGGCCTAGCAGTCTTTACCTTTTCTTTCAAAGCTGCATTTCCTTTCTTTGACCCAGAGTAACTAGAATGCTAAATGGTGGGGGGAAATTGGGGTGGTTGCTGTAGTTTCAAAACAAATGACCTCACTGCCTAAGTTCCACTTGATGCAGGAGAAACCGTAACTTTGGCCTATAAATACTGGACCTTTGGGGAAACGGATCCAAATACCCATTTAGTGAGGGTGGGGGCAGATTGGTCCCTGCTGAAGCTAACTCCCTAGAAACAGAACACAACTATTGTTATTATGACTTCCTAGTTATTTCCTTAAGAGATAGGGCAATTTAAATTCATAATGACTGACATTTACTTCTTCAAAGTAGGCGAGTAATTATGCTTTGTATAAGCTGACTTAATGTGAGGTACATTTAAGCGTTGTTCCAGCAATGAGAGGGAATTTTTGAGTTCTGTAGCTGAGGGACACCTGAGTTTTGTCCCATTCATGTTCTTTTTATGGATGAGTTGCCTGCATGTCTGCAAAGTTAGGGGTGATGTGTCCAAGGATGTATTGACATGTCGGGGTCAGCTGGAACTAAAACCCTAGGGAAAGAGCTATTTAGATGATTATGGTTTAAATATATCATTAGACGAAGGTTAATTTAAAAATACACTCAGAAGACTCATTTCCTAGAGAATTGGGATTTCGATCATCAATTTCATTTTAACAAAATGACCTTTGACAACAGTCTTAGGCCACCCATTTTTGAAAAGTACTGCTACTTAGGGTCTCTGAGCATTTCCCGGGAGGTTTCTGGTCTCTGGGGTATATAAACCTGATGTGTGGGAACAGAGCTTCCATTTGGGTTCTATATTCCTTCCATCTCATAAACTGAGACTTTTTAGATGTTCAGTGTTTCCCGCCCCCTACCCACCCACCCACCAAAGGTTTTAGACTCCTTGTACTCAAATGTGAAAGGTTTTCTTCTCTTAAACTTTGTTTTTGAAGAAAACCAGGAGTCTCATTTTGGCTGTTGAAAGTCTTCGGGGATTACAGAGACAGAATTTAGGGGAAGGGTTAAGATTTGGAAATGCAGGCTGTTTTGACTCGTTTTGTCGGTTAAGAGCCAGACAGAATAAGAGTAACATTTAGAAACGTGAGTTTTATTAAGGAAGGTAATTCACAGGTACGTTTAAGCTTTCCAGACGTGGTTTCTGTGATTCCATTCCTAGTATGGCCATTACGTGCTCCTAATTTGGGGCAAGGCAGCTCTTGTTAGAGTCTTGATTGTTCTCTTCTGTAAAGACCGGTTGGGTCCAATGCCTCCTAGGACTTGTGACAGCTGTCTGTCGGCTCCACACTGGGGGATTGGCAGATTGGATCGGGGTGTGGTGGTGTCTCTCCTGACACGGAGGGCAGAGGGGAGGCCAGCAGTCTAACTGCATGGTGCTCAGAGGCCACTGGCCTTCCCTGTTGTCCTTTTCTGCCCGCTTCTAGCCTGAACCCCATCGATGTCATTCGGTGTTGGGAGAACGTTGGCCTGACCTTTGTCTTTTGTCTCCTCTTTGCCAGCGTGCTGCTGTAGGGTAACATCTGGACTGGGTTCCCCGGCTCTTGGATGTCTCGCTGCCCACAAACTCCTGGAGCAACTTGTTGAAAACTGTGAGTGACCTGCGTGTTTCTACTTGGCAAGTAGCTGGAGGCCCGTGGACTCGGAGGGTGAAGGGTGGTGGCCGGGAGTCACGGCCTCCAGCCACGGCTGCCGGGCTTTCTGACACTCAACTCCAGGAGCCTTGGAAACGGCAGTGGTGACCACAGGCACAACCTTTCTGCCCCCAACCATCGTAGAGGTCACGGCCCTTCTGTATTTGCCTCCTTGGAGCTTCTTGGTTGTACCACCAGGGCAAATGTTGACAGTGCATCTTTACTTACCTACAGGAACAGATTCTTGAGGGGGGGGCAAATGCAGGTGGTGGCCCTCTGCCTGACCTCCTCTTGGCCCAGATGTTCCCCCCTTCTCTGTCATGTTTGATCCTCACATCGCCCTCCCTTTTAGAGAGGCCTTATTTGACTCACTTAAAGACCCCCTCCCTCCACATTCTCTTTGTCTTTTTCTCTTGGACCCCTGTCTGCCTTTTTCTTTGCACTTAACAACAGCATTGGTCTCTTCAGTTACTTGATAGACCACCCGTTCATATGTTTGTTCATGCAACGAATATTTGAGTATCTAGGAGGTGCTGGTGGCTGAGGTAGGCACAGTCTGCTGTCCTGGCACTTCTATGAAGGAAGAAAAAGACGAGGTGAAAACTTCAGTGTCACAACCCTAAGTGGATAGATCGTTCTGTTCTGAATACAGCCGTGTCTCCTGGGGATCCAGTTAAAATGCAGATTCCTGACTGGGTGGTTCTGGGTGGGGCCTGAAATTTTGCATTTCTAGCAAGTTCCAAATGATGCCAATGCTATTGTTGTATAGATCACGCTTGGAGAAGTAAGGTCTGAGGTTCGTGAAGCACGGGACACTTGGCTTTGAGCGTGACTCTTGGGGAACGCTTCGAGAGGTGTGTCTGTCAAGCCCCCAGAGAACTGATGGAATTTTGTCTGGCCAGTCTGTCTCCCTCAGCTGCGTGAGGCTGAGTGTACTGAAACAGGAGCCCGGCTGAAAAGTACGGGAGCCTCTTACCTCACCTGTGTCCATGTGCCCCTATCTCATTATCATCCTAACTTGGGGTTTTGTCAGTGACCTCCGAAATGCCGTGCTTCTCAAATTTGTGCATTGAAATCCTGTGGGGTCTCTGTGCAGTGTGCCCTCTCTGTAAGTCAGCATTTCTGGAAATCAGGAGGGTGTTTTTCAAGAGCAGAGGCCATATCGACAGGGCCACCACCCTGGATCCCAAGTGGGGTGTTGAGAGAGACCGTGTTGGCAGCTGTGTGAAACCTCCAAGCAGGTAAAGAGGCTGTGAGAGGGGTGGCTGGAGGGGTTCAGGTCGCTGCTACCAAAGTAGGTGTCTTGAGTGCCGGCAATGGGCTGGCCCCGTGGTTGTTGGCGTGAGACCCTGCTGCGTCGTGGCCGGATCAGCACCGCTGCAGTCAAGATTTTCGCAGGTAGTGTTGAGTCTTCCCGAGAAGCCATGTTGATATACCGCTTGAGCGATGAGCACTTTCAACAGACATTTAAGGAGTATTCAAGGTGTACCGGGTGCCTGGCTAAGCGCCTGGCACGTGGTCTTGTGTCTCAGCCCTCCCTCCTGCCCATGAGGTAGGCAGTCACCATTTTATAGAGGGCAAGACCGAGGCTGGGATAAAGGAAATCACTGGCTCACACAGCAGGTGCATTTGGGGTCCAGCCTCCTCTGTCAGACGTCATGCTGAGCTCTTCCTCCTCTGGTCTTTGCCACCTGAATCCCCACTAAAAATGGGATTTTATGGCTGGTACCACCAAGGGATTGCTGCTGATTTGTGTTGGCTTCCATCTTTCTCTCACACCCCTGGATGTGGCCTTTCCCTGCATGTCAATGGTAAGATATTGCTTCTGTAGGCACTCCAAAGCCCTTTGAGTCAGGGTAGGAGCTTGGTCAATGAAGTGAGGCAGCAACGGGCAGGGCAGAGTGAGTTGTGTATTACTTTCCGATGCCACTTCTTCCCCCCCCCCCCCCCCCCCCCCCCCCGCTGCCAGCCTCAGCCTGCCTTCTTGGGGCCAGCTACCCAGGGGGACTGATGGCTGCCGGGGGTCCCCAGAGCCCCTGCTACTTCCTAGTCATCCATGGCTCATGGCTGGAAGGGAGAGGGCAAGGGGTCAGGTCGATTTATGTGTTCTCAAGACCATTTTCTGGCCATTTTGTGGCATTTGTGCATCAGAGACAATCTCCAGGGAGCTTTACTTTGCAGAGGGTTATTTGGTCTGTCGTGGATCTCGTATACAATTGCAGTGCTTGATGCGTTTTCAGGTTTCAGTTAGTCTCCTCTGCTTTGGCCTCAAGTATATACTCCTGTGTACCCATCAAATGTAGAATTCAGTTGAACCTACAGAGCTAGGCTTCTGTGGCCAGGGGGGACTCCTGGTCTGGACAATGGTGGGAACAGTGCTGTTAAGATGGTTTTACAAACTGTTCCTCAACCCACACAAATACTTGCCCTCTGTGGTGTGGAGTGGGCCTACCCAGGAAGGGAGGGAAGCGGATCTCGAAAACAGCTCCTTCTCGCTTCTCCGGTTTTGGGGAATCATGGTTGCTTTTCCACCTGGAGTCAGGGCTCCTGCGACCGGGAGATGGGATCCCCACCCCCGGCTCAGTGATGTGATAACCTTGGCCCTTGGGTGTTTGCCTGGGCTGTGGATTCTCACGCAGGCACCAATGATGAGCAAGTAGCTTCTGTTTTCTGGGTCTGTTTCCTCAACAGCAGAAGGATGGAGAGGACTTTGACCTGACAAAGTTGTTAGAGACATGATGCACTTAGAGTACTGTCCACATATCATGGTTGCTCACTCGAGGGCTGGCTGAAGTGTCCTTTTCCACCTGTGTCTGGCTGCATTTCCTCCAGCTGAGCTCTTGTGTTGGAGGCCAGTTGCTTGGTAGAAATGAACCCTTTGAGAACAGGGATTATGCTTCATCCATCCTTGGGTCCCAGGGCTCAGCACTGAGCCTTGAGCTCCAAAAACATTTGTTAAATGAACCCAACAAAGTAATTTCCTTCTTCCCTTTGCTTATCTAAAGTAACCTATGTGAAGAGCAGTGAATTAATCAGTGCTGCTGATGAATCCCCCAGCAAACACTGGAGTGGGAACACTGGTCACACTGGTCTCTGGTAATGATAAGCTTTCACAAGTCCACACAACGGTAGGTGTTTCCTTGCCTTTTGTGTACTTGGGACACAAGTACACTCTGGGGTCTTCAAGTATTTGTGGTAATGGGAGAGAGCACAATGGGTGGAAGATGTTGGATGAGTATTTCCAACACCGTTCCCTCTAACGGGTCTGTATTTTGTTAAAAAATTTTTAATGTTTATTTTTGACAGAGACAGAGACAGAGCACCAGTTGGGGAGGGACAGAGAGAGAGGGAGACATAGAATCCAAAGCAGCTCCAGGCTCTGAGCTGTCAGCGCAGAGCCTGACGCGGGGCTCAAACTCACCAACCGTGAGATCATCATTGAGCCGAAGTCGGACACTCAACCGACTGAGCCACCCAGGCGCCCCTGTATTTTTTTTTTTTAATTTCCTTTTACTTTACAGAGTTATGAAAGTAATTTACAACTTATTTTATTATCTAAAAATTTTTAATCATTTATTTTACAGTGAGAGAGAGAGCAAGCGAGCGTGCATGCACAGGGGAGGGGCAGAGAGAGAGGGAGACCCAGAATCCGAAGCAGGCTCCAGGCTCTGAGCTGTTAGCACAGAGTCCAATGAGGGGCTCGAACTCACGAACTTAGGAGATCATGACCTGAGTTGAAAGTGGACGCTTAACTGACTGAGCTACCGGGGTGCCCAGGACAACCTGTTATTTTAAAAGAAGAAAAGGAAAGCTGTCTAAGGGACCTACTGATCCTCCATATTGATATTCCTCATATTGGTAACTTGTGTGAAGTATTGTAGCCTTTTGGGCCTGTGTTGATGCCGGACTTGGGACCTATCACCTTATTAGTACCAGACTGTACTTTTTTTTTTTTTTATGTTTATTTATTTTTGAGAGAGAATGAGTGGGGGAGGGGCAGAGAGAGAGGGAGACACAGAATCCCCAAAGCAGACTCCAGGCTGTCATCACAGAGCCCAACACAGGGCTCGAACCCATGAACCGTGAAATCACGACCTGAGCTGAAGTTGGACACCTAACCAACTGAACCACCCAGGCGCCCCTCCCCCCCCCTTTTTTTTAGGGGACAGAGATACAGGCTCCCCCCCCCCAATCCAAATGTAGTGATAAATAGTACTCAGATACTAATATACTTCCTGCCTCTGCTTCAAGACCAGATTCTGTCCATGTCAGTCATGACACTGTCCCAACCCTACAATCAGCATTGCTTAAAGGGCATTTGGGGTTGGGAGGGGGCACAGCCTTCCATGGCTGAGTGCCCATGGGTACCCCCATTCCAGCAAACAGAGGTTTGCTTTTAGTACCATTTTATTACCTTGTCTGAAATCGTGGGTCCATGGTGACCTCTGGTCACCATTCTTGTTCTCATTTGGGACCCTCCAATGCATGTTTCTCCCTATTGAAGAAGGCCTAAAAAAGCAATGATTTCTAATTAACATAAAGACTCATCCAGTTTTTACCTCTCCCTCCTTGCAGGCAGAGCTCTTGCTGGTTTCAAAAACAACAAATGGTATTAACTCGCTGCTTTTTGAGAGAAGGAAAAAAATTTTCCAGGTGGCATCAGGACTGCATGTGAAGTCCTCATGGCCCTTTGTGAGAAAGCATTTTTTAAGCCAAAAAATACAGTATAATGTTTTGCATAACATATTTTGAGAATTGATGTGTCATAGACCTTGATGGCCTGTTAATGTAAATCTGTTAATTGTTAAATATTTTTTACATGAAAAGGTGTTCTGTGTCGTTTCGTTCTCCTGCTGCTGGCTGGGCTTCTTGCCTTCCCTCTCCCCATTTATTTACTCGGTAATATTGCAACCAACATTTTTGTAACACATACTTGGAGACCAGAGGGGCATTTCTGTAGGATTTCCAAGTCAAAAGACACCTTTTAAAAGTTCACCTTTCAAAAGAGGATTTAATTTATATCCCTAACAACTGTGTGAAGGCCCTCACCACCACAGAAAGTTCATCTTGAAAAGTTGTTATGCTGTTAAAAGCTAAAAACCTACAACAAGCCTTCCAAAAAACCAACCCGACAAACAAACCATGACTGTGCCAGATCTGGGAGCTCATAGCGCTTCCGAGTCTCGAACCAGCGGGGCTTGCCAAGATGTCTTCGCTGGTTTTGCAGTTGAAGACCTCATCACACAGGCCCCCTGAACTTGGCGGGCCTCCCTGATGACTCCTTTTCTCTGCATCCCACCGCTTTTCATTCATACCCATTGGTGTTGAGTGGTTTTTCATGTCTGGGTCAGGGAGGAAAGATGTGGGTCCGGCTGGAGGTTGCTCCTTGCTGCCCGTGGCAGCCTTGCCCTCTCTCCCTTGTTCAATTCCTCTGCCTCTGTTGTTGATCAGAGGGAAGTTTGTTGACAAGCTTGCTGGGTCCGTGCTGAGCTGTCTCTGGCTGGGGTCTCCTGGCACCCAGAATTACTGACACTTGTCAGAAGCACATTTCTTCAGGGCCGAGTCATGGTCTCTCTCTGCAAGTCAGCAGGCATCTGAGTCAGATCTCCTGTTGAACAGTGGTGGATGATGACAGGATGATAAAAGGCTGATACAATTCCCCGTGGGGTGAGTTTTGCTGGCCTGCCCACCCTAAAACAGGCTGTTTGCTCTGTACAGCGGCCATACTGGGTGCTTCCAACAGATGTCTTTGGGGCCAGAACCACTTCTAGGGCAAGCCTTTGCTGTTGTAAATAGGCTCTTCCCTTTAAAAATTTTTTTTTTAATGTTTATTTACTTTTGAGAGATAGGGAAGAGCACGAGCAGGAGAGGGGGGCAGAGAGAGAGACCTAGAATCCACAGCAGGCTCCAGGCTCTGAGCTGTCAGCACAGGGCTTGACGTGAGGCTCGAACTCACCAACCGTGAGATCATGACCTGAGCCGAAGCCGGATGCTCAACCAACTGAGCCACCCAGGCGCCCCTAGGCTCTTCCCTTTAAAAGTGATATTCTCTGTCTCTGGATGGATCTCCTGGGCAGCTGACCTGGTCAGCTTTGGTTTTGAGTAGATGCAGCGAAGATCATCAAAAGTAATTAAAGCTCTTTGCTCCTGGGTCTGCCTTGACCTCCTTCTGCAGGAGCGGCTCTGGTTGGGGGCACACTCTCCACACAGTTGATGATTGAATGACAAAGTGGAAGCCCAACCAGTCTCAGCTCTAAGAAAATCGTCTTTTTTTAAAAGTTTATTTTTATTTTTTTTATGTTTATTTTTGAGAGAGAAAGAGACAGAGCACAAGCAGGGGAGGAGCAGAGAGAGAGGGAGACGCAGAATCTGAAGCAGGCCCCGGGCTCTGAGCTGTCAGCACAGAGCCGGACGAGGGACTCGAACCCACGAACTGTGAAATCATGACCTGAGCCAAAGTTGGATGCTTAATTGACTGAGCCACTCGGGCACCCCTCTAAGAAAACCATCTTGACCATGGCCACAAGACTTGGCACCAGCCTTCTTAATGAGATCACGTAGTTGTCAGGACAGTAGCTGTCTCCCCCAGATGTTTTCTTCAATAGAAATATTTCAGTGATAGAACCATGCCCTCGAACGCCCTTCTGCGAGCGGAGGCAGTCACTTAAATAGAGCCCGAGTGCATCGCTGCCTCCAGGGATTACATTTGGCAGCGTTTCGTGCGACCAGCTGTGTGGCTCCCATGAGACCAAAGGGCAGTTGAATGGAGAAGATGCTAGGGAAAGTAATGAGGTGGGAGGAAGGAGGGACCATGACCTTGGTGCAGGAGCTGAATTTCCAGGGCTGAGTTTGGGCTTGGCTGTTTTGAGTTTGCAGTCCAGCTGCTGCTGCTTGGACCTGTAATGGCGAGGATGACTCAGAAATCTGGAAGGAGTCCACGGTGATTTCACTTTGGGATCAGAGGCAGCGCCCAAGCCCTCCAGGGTGGGAGTGGGGGTGGGGGGCGGGCGGTGGGGAGAGTTTTCTGATGAAGTGTGGAGCAACTTGGATGCCGGCGCCCTAGGCCACTGGGATCTGCCAGTTAGCAACTTGGGACATAATTTATTTTTATTACTGAGAAAAGAACTCTGGTGGCAAAACATTGTACAATATAGTGGCAGATGATACAAAGTAAGTTCAGTCTGATACTTCGTTTTGTGAATTACCTTTAGAGACAGTTGGGTTGAAGTGCCAGGTTTTTTTCTGGGGGTGCCCCAGGTGGTTCTGGGAAGTTAAAAGGTGGTCTCTAGGTGTCATTACGCCCAATTCTCAGAAAGGATGAAAATTGATTCATGTCCAGGTGACGGAATAAGGTCTATATCCGTTTTCTACTGCTGCTATCACAGATGACCACAGATGTATTAGATTTCTAATCTGTAGAATTAGGGGCATCTCACTGGGCTAATGTTAAGGTATGGGCAAAGCTGTTGTCCTTCTAGCGGCTGTAGGGGAGAAGCCATTTCTTTGCCTCTTCTAGCTTCTAAAGGACAACTGCTTGCCTTGGCTGGTGACCCTATTGTTCCATTTTCACATCGAGCTCCGTTGTATCTCCCTGGGGCCACAGCTGGGAAACATTCTCAGCTTTTGAGGACCTTCTGCATTCCCTTGAGACCACCTGGATACTCCAGGAAAATCTCCAGCTCCTTAAGCATATCTGCAAAGTCCATTTTGCCATGGAATGTAACATTGTCACAGGCCCCGCAGGTGAGGTTATGTGGTGGTTCCTAGGCTTGCGGGGAGGTTAGTTGCTGAAACAGGTTCAAGGATCTATGTGTTGTGACTGATCAGGGCCCTAGTCTTGTCCTTCCTGTTGTTGGCTGCCCTGTGTGATAACCTGTGGAGGTGGAATGGTTTCTGTCTCAGGCTGTACCCTTTGTTACAGCCTGTTTGTCCCAGGATAAGAGGCTGTGGGCCAGAGGAAAAAAAAAAGAGCCCTCCTTTCCCATGGAGAGAGGGGGGCAGAAGCATGGGGTTGGGGTGAGTGGCTGCAGTCTGAGTTCTGCCCTGTGGTAGAGTAGTTGAGGGGGACTCTGATGCCATTGCACCGATGGGGGTCTGTTGTCAAAGCTTCTTGTGCCAAGGCACAGACACAAGTGAGCTAGCTTGAATGAAGTGGTGTCCAGAAGGTATGTATTGAAGCTAACCTTTTTTGAGCATTTGCTATGTACTTGGGAAGAGCACACTGGGGACTCCCCTCCCCCTGCCCATGTATGTTTAATTGTGCTTGCTCTCTGAGAAGCAGCTCTCAGGTATTTCTGTATGGTTCCAGCCCTTCTCTGCTTAACAAAACCAGATCAGCTCTCCTGCCTACACTTCCTATGGAGACAGCACACTTGAAGCTCTCTGTTTTGTTCACTACCTCACAGCTTCCTGGCTCAGTCCTTGTATCTCAATTTCTAATTGCTAGGAGACCAATCTAAATGGCTGAGCTTGAGCCAGGTGTCCATTGGCTTGGAGATGGAGGAAGGGCATAGTCCCTTGGTTCTGTTGGGTGAGTAGATGGTGACACAGAAGTGTAGTATGGGGAGGGGGGCTTGCCTTATTTGACTGACGTTACTGTGGAAACGTTTTGCACTTGAATTTGTGTTGTGTTGAAAGACTGTATTTTGAAATAACTTCAGACTTAGAGAAAAGTTGCAAGAGCAATACAAAGAACTCCCACAGAGCCAAAATGTAAGTGATCAGGTACAAAAATCTTACAACCTTTGCTTGATCATTCTCTTCATCACTTGTGTTTTCTGAGCCATTTGAAAATTACATCCTAATGCGTCACTTCTAAATGTTTTCCCTAGTAACGAGAACCTTTCTTTACTAAAAGACTATGTTAGAGAGCAAGACAGAGAGCATGCTGAGTGGGGGAGGGACAGAGGCGGGGCATGCTCAGCGTGCAGCCTCATGCGGGCCCTATCTCACAATCCTGAGATCCTGGCCTGAGCCAAAATCAAGAGTCGATGCTCAATCACCTGAGCCACCCAGGCATCCCAGAGTCTTTCTTTTTATAACCCATTCAATTTGTAAAAACCAGACCTAGAACATTAGTCTACTATTACTGAATATATAGTTGATTTCAAATTTTGCCGCTTGTCACAGTAATGTCCTTCATAGAAATTCTTGCCCCTAACCTAGGGTTCAACCCAGGATTCTGCAAACTGTGTGCAGTTTAATGTCTCTATAGTTTCGTTGTTGGGAACAGTTGCTCTGCCCTTTTTTTTCTTCCTTATACGATAAGGACATTTTTAAATATCGTGGGCCAATTATTTTTTAGCAGTTTGAGTTTGTAGAATTCCTCATTTGATTTCTCATGGTTAAATGTATTTTTGTCAGGAATGCTATGTAAATGAGGCTTTGCCTCTAGTGTATCACATTGGGAGGCACGCGATGTCATTTTGTCCCGAGACGACCATGTTAGCTTTGTTCCTGTGGTTAATATGGTGGTGATCTCGTGTATTGGATCTGTGGGTTCTAGAGGAGCTGAGTGTTTGAGGCTGGGCATTTAAAGGGGACCTTCTTTAAAATTGTGTCTACTTTGCAAGTGCTTTTGGCACAAGGGATTTTCCTGAAGTGGACACTCTTGTTCCCTGCAAGGTGTGTTCTTGAATATAGTTAGAAAGGCTGATGTCTTCTGAGCCTGCAGCTCATTGTGAGGAAGAACTTGCCTGGGGTTGGAACGACATGACCTCTGCTCTTGTGCCAAGGGTAAGCACCATCGCAGAGGTGTGAACAGTGCGTTCCCTTTGACTGCATCTGATTGTGCTGGCTGCCTCCGGATTACCTAGGAGTGGAAGAGAGATGAGGACACGGGCTCTCTTCCTTTCGCACGCTTGACCGGTCTGCAAATGCTAACGGTGACGGTCCAGATGCAGCAGCCACTGTGTTTCTTTCCTGTGGCTCTCTTGTCGTGAGACATGGACTCCAGGTTGGCCTGATGAGGCTGGGTCAGCTTGTATGTTGCTGGCATTTCAGGCTGGTAAGACCCATGATGGTTGTTGCCCTTCCACTGATGATGGGATTGCTTATAAATGCGATTTTCAAGATGCTGGAGGCTGCCCACGTGGAAAGTATGTGCTTCTCAGAGCTCTGGAAACTTCCACTTTGATTTTGACCAGTCTCACCCTGGATTAGTGCTTCGCAAACTTGTTCCAGTTCAACTGTTGTTATGTTGGACCATCATCTGTTGGACATTTGACCTGGTTGACCTCTCTCCATCTGTTGTTCCCTCTGGTTACTACAGAAACAAACAAAATGACTGCATGCAATCCACTTGAGGATTAATAGGGAAAATGGTACTTTCTATAAATCTAGTAGATCAATATAAATGATCAAAAATACTCCTGAGCAACAGTATATCCCGACTATCTTAGTACACTGCTAGAAAAAAAAAAGTGGGAGCACATAAAGGAGTAGGACTTGGGTAGTATCCTTGAGGTGGGGGTTTTAAATGAAAGGGGCCATTATTATGGCTTGATTTATGGACTGATTTGTTTCTCAATTTTTTTTTTTTTTTTTTTTTTTATAGACCTGGGAAGTTGTAACGCCTGTGCTTATTTGCGGGGGTTATCTCTGCGTGACTTGGGACACATTTGCCCATGTCCTCAGAAGAATCAGCAGTGACAGTGGACCTTTAGCACATACCGAAGACAGCTGCTTGGAAAATGAAATATGCCTGGGCATAGATTCCCAGAGGTGGTGCTTGAGCCTGAATTAGAGTAAAAATTGTAGGCAGCCTTAGGAAAACTAGATGTAGAGACACTCCATCTTCCACAAAAGGAAGTTAATAATTTAGTTCCTTATCCTGTGCTTTGGCATCACAAAGTGCTTCTCAGGGCTGTGCGTGTTCTTAATTTTTAAAGACACGGGTATGTCATTTGCTTTTCTACTTTGAGAGTTATGCATGAAGAGGGGACTTAGGTCAAGTGCTTGCCACCCTTTTTTTTTTTTTTTTTTTTTTTTTTTTTTTTTTTTTAATGTCCAGTCTTCTGGGCCTAATACAGAAAGACTAAGTAGGTATGCCCTTGGTGCTGGTCCTGGGTGGGGAGTGGGTGTTGGGGAAGGTCTGGGAAGGGAAGCTGAGGTTGATGGAATAGGAGTAAGATGTTCAGGAAATGAAAAAAAAAAAAAAAAAGGCATTGAGAAGATCTAGGCTAAATGGAAAGTAACCTGATGACAGTGCAGTGGTGCCCCTTTTATTTTGGTGTCTTACAGGAAGAAGGAATTGAGAATGAGCAAATGTTCCAAATGATTGAAGTCTCTTCCCCCTGCCCCACCCCTGCCCCCACCCCCTTGCCATAACAGGCAAAACTGTTTTTCTTGGAAATGTCTGAAGTATATTTATGTGCTCTGATACTTGAAGAAGTAAGAGATAATATCATTGGCCTTTTCCTTGTGACTCAAAATTCTCTGCTGGGTCCCAGTAGTAGCTGTTTGTCAGGAGACCCGGGTTGTTGCCCTCTGACATGTCCCATCTCATTTGACCATCTCTGAGTCTGCCTCTGGCTGGAATCCCTGTAATTGTGCCGTTGAGATAGTACCGGGGCTTCAGGCAGGATATAAAATTTCCGGGATCTATCCAATAATCAAGTTGATTTTGGCCTAGAGCGATCGCCCGCCTGTGACTTCATGCACATGGGCCTGGTGATGGGCGTTGGCTTAGTGCTTGAAAGTGTTCTCTGGTTGCTCAGGGTCATTGGCTGTTAGGTGCCCAGGACATAAACTACAGAAAATAGGCAATAGGGAGAGGCCCATGCCATTGAAGGATGGTTTTTATTGCTTCTGTTTCCCAAGGTGGGGTTGGGATGAGGGGCGAGCACACCGCTGAGGAAGCATCAGGGTAGCCAGGAGGTAGAAAATAGGAGTGAGGAGAAGGCCTTGGGCAGCACTTTTATTGGGGCTTCCACAGGAAAGGCAAGGCCGGGGCCAAGAGTTGAGGACTGGCTGGTTGGGATAATCCCAGTGGGCTTTGCCCATAGAGATGATGTCCGTGGTGCCTGGCCCTGGCATGACTTAGGGCAGGGGAAGTGAGGCTTGGTGCTTGACAGTTGGATAAAGAGGCTGCTGGGGGTGGGGTGGGGTGGGTATAGACTCTCGATTGGTTGAGTTGTATATGAAACGCATTGTCCTGGCTGAGACCTTTGCTGTCTCTAAGAATTAGCTAGCCCTGGGAGGGGTAGTCTCTCTCCAGGTCTATAAGGCTTTCAAGTGCCAGAGTATCAAGAATATAGATAGTAGAGTTAGTATAATTGGTTCTGTGATGAATGGATGCCACACGGAGCAGTCCAGAGTCTGAGATAAAGCAGGAAGAACAGTGGCCCCATAACGGATGGGTTGAAGTTGCTGATTGTCCAACACGCAGATTCTTTTCAGACTTCTTTGGGGTCATTACCATCCTCTGCTCTAACTCTGTGGCTTAAGGACAGTGGGAACCACACCTCACTACAACGTTCTGGTAGAGGTGTCCTCATCAGTGAAGGGCATTTCCTCTGTTCTTTGCCTTACTGAGGAATGTACTTGAAGCTGAATGAAGCCTCATTTCATTAGGGAAAAGTAAGCAAATAACTAGCCTTTGAGGACTAGGGAAAGGAGAAGGCTGGGCTGCTAGGGAATTAGTTTTCCTCTCATTTCCTTTTCATTATGTATAGATTTCAATAATGTACCAAATGTCTAGCAGTCATTTTATGAGCAGGCTGAGTTATTCAAAGGTATCGGACAATTTTGGTTTACTGTGTGAGTAATACATGGTATTATAGATGGAATAGAAACTTCACATTGGCAAAAGAAAATAAAAATTACCTTATAATCCTGCCATTGGGAGGTATCTTCTGTTTGAAAAAAATTTTTTTTCAATATATAAGTAGCTTTTTATGATTCTTCTTTAAAGAGCATTTCCCTCTCCACCCCCTGCCGTAGCTAGATGCTTTCCAAATAATGAAATTCATAAATGAAAATGTACCTATATTTTTCCTTAATTCAAATAATTGCCTTCTTTTAGGGTGGGATTCTTGTAATCTGGTAACTTTATAAATTCTGACAGCTCGAATGACCTCACTTTGAGGGGGTGCTCTGGAAAGAGTGTAAGAGCCCGGGATGATGTTCTGGCAACCTTCCCAGTGTATTATGTTGGAGAATTTGGGGTGTTTATGTGGCTTTCTTGTAAGGGGTTGAAGGACTGGGAATGTGGAAATAACTTACTAGCATTGGATTTGGGCTCCCTTCTGCCTTCTTGGGGACATGGAGTAGGATGTTTGTAGTTCATAGTTGAAAAGCCAGATAATGGACATAAATCATGATCTGGGAAGTATGGTCCCTGAACAGCTGTCGGCCAGCTGCTGCATTGGTAACTCACCAAAACAGTAAGCTTTCATCTCAGAATGTTTAATTGTATTAGAAGCCATGCGGCCAGACAGTTGTCATAGGGATCTGGGTTCAAATCTTGCCTGTACCATCTAATGGCTTTGTGAATAGAGGCCAGTGACAAAACTCTTGAACTTGTTTGCTCAGTTGGGAAACGATAGTAACTACCCATCTTACTGGATTGTTGTGAGAAGGGCACTGAAGGAGATAATACATGTGAAGGCCCCAGCACCGTGCCTGGCTCTTAATACTCAGGCAGTAAGTTACTATCTTCCTCTCCCGTATCCTGCCTTTCTATGATTTTTATGACTGTAGCAGGGTTTGAGCAGGTTATTGTCAGGAGTGACTCTGTTCTGGGCATGCCTTACAAAAAGGTAACCCAGATCCGTGTGACCACTGCCCCTTTTATTCTCCACATAATCTGGTCCAACACAGGACTGGCAAAGTCTAATGTAAGGTAGACACTGAATGTCCATGTCTAAAAGAAGGGAGGATCCTGGTGAGGAAGGTGGTTGTTATATCTAAATCAGGGATGTACCCTCTCTACTCTCTGGATGATGCTGGGATTCCCTTATTTCCAAGAACCAAAATTGGGGCCAAAGGACAGGAGAAATGCCAAGAGGGTGTCATGTGCAGTTTCCTCCTCCTGCTTTTAGCATCTTGAATTATCCCAAGACTTCCAAGACCCCTGAGCTGGTATGTTCCCTTGCAGTTTTGGTGGGGGGAGCACAGCCAAGGGGGCACCCTGGCCCCATAGTCCTTTGCTCAGGGCTGACTTTGCCCAGGGCCGAGGTTGTATGTGGGCCCTTGGAGAAAATTAATTACAATGTCTGCTTCAGGCTGGATCTCAGCTGGCAGGTCTTGGGGGGTTTTAAACAAAAGCATGAGCCTTTCCAGAAGTAGATTAGGTAGATGTCCATTCAAGCAGGGGATTTGTACATGTTAATTCTCAGAGCAGATATCTGACCGGGAAAGGACTGTGTGACCTTATTTAGAAAAAAGGCTACGCTTTGTTAACCTTTATTCCCTAAAGAAGGAAAAAATCATTACATGGCAGAAGTTCAGGCCCCATGGGGGATTTTCTGGATGATTCTTCATTTCAAGAATCTTGTTTCCATAGACATGATAAAATTATCAGTAACTTCTGCTTATCCCTACTGCCTACTTTTTAAGTTGGAAAAAAGAAAACTATGCATATTTCTTGTATAGCTTAGGCTTTTGTCTCTTCCTTCCCAGGCTTAGCAGTTAAGGATATTGTCGTAAAAGGAAGAAGGAAAGAAGACAATCCTTTGAAAAGATCCTGCTTGGTACCCCCCTCCCCACCCCCATGCTTGTTCATTACTGGTAAGTGGGGAGTCGCTTGTGAGCAGATGCTCTCCGACAGCTGAACAAGTGATGTGGGGCCCCTGAGAGCCTGTCATTTCAGCTCGTCCTCCAAACGTGGCTCAGATGCTGCCCCCTCCTGACGCTGTTCCAGGGCACCCTGCCCCCAGCTTAGCCCTCCTCCCTCTCTGTTCCCGTAAGCTGTTCACATCTAATACCGAGAAGTCAGTGGAGTAGGGGAGATGGTGCTGATGTGAACCAAGAAGACTGGAGTCCAAAGGCCGATTTCACCACCTCCCAGCTGTGCAACTGGGCTTCTGAGCCTGGATGTTTTTCATTGCACTTCCGATTGTAATGTGTGCTGCCTTCTCAGTCTCCCAGCTCGACAACTGAACTCCTGGAAGACAGGATGTTGTTCATCCTGTTATTTCCAGTCATTTATCTAGTCTTTCATTTCTTTATACAATTACCCTCCTAGGACCCTAAGAATAGAGATGAATGTGATACGTTGTGGCACGTGGTAGGAATTACAAGCTGCTCCTGCCTTTTTTTTTTTTTTTTTTTTTTTTTCCTCCTGGAATGCACATACGTAGTTAGGAAAGCTTTGGAGGGTTGCCTGAGCGGCTCAGTCAGTTGAGCATCCATCTCTTGATTTTGGCTCCAGTCATGATCCTAGGGTCGGGAGATCGAGCCCCTCGTGCAGCTCGAGACTGCTTGGGATTCTCCCTCTCCCCTGCCTGTGTGTTCTCTCTCTTTAAAATTAAAAAAAGCTTTGGATCTTTGTCCCCAGAGCATTCATGAAAAAGGAGCAGAACACGGCCCTGCCTGTTGACCTTGCATGTAGCACTTTTGAGACCAGTCTTAGGAAAGCTTCTTATGGGAAAAGGTATTTCCAAGTTGAGGGATAAAGTGAGATCTCCCCGTTGAAAATTTTCCTGCCCTCTGCCAGGATAAACAAGAAAGAGAGGGGGATTAGGGTATATAACTTTTAATGAGATGAGTAGAAATTGAGAGCAAGAGGCTGAATACATGGACCAGAATCTGAAGTGCCTTGTTAAATGGAGAGTGGATATAATAATGGTGTTTCAAATGGGCTCAGCTTTATCACCTTACTCTACCTCGAGAGGCTAAACTATGATGACTCTTCATTTTGCAGAAGCAACTTCATGTGAGAAAGCCCTGAAGGACCACATTCCGCTTGATCCCTTTTATTAACAAAATTGTACTTTGCAGCAAGGTGGGGTGTGGCTGGGGAGCCCTTTCAAGATTGGAGCCTGGAGGCTTCGGGCTGGTTAATTGCATGTTTGCTTTTTGGCTTTCCAGTCTTTCATCATGGATGACCCCTTATCTGTAATTTCTAGGCAAAAAAAAAAAAAAAAAAAAAAAAAATCTGCTTTTCTTCTTGATGTTTTATGAAGCTAAACCAACAGTGATAACAATCTAAGCACTGGGTTTGGGAGGCAGTTAAATGGATAAAAAGGGTCAGGATGGATTCGCCTACAGTTGTCAGCCCGTGGAAGCTGTGTCCAGGCATCACAATGACTGAGTTGAGCAGCGTGGCCAGCTTGGCTGGCTGTCTTATTCCTGACTCGTTTCCCCCATATATCTTCCACAGCTGCTGGCTTTGTCTGTCTATAGAGAGGACGGGCTCATTGGTTGGGCTCGGAGATGAGCTGGGTGACTGAATTCTCAGAATGCCCGCTTGGCTATGGCTCATGGAGCTTGGTTATACCTCACAACCACCTATACAGCTGAGATGAGATGTCAGGCGACCCCATATTCTAAGATTCGGGCTCCCTAGGTTTCAGTTGAAGATGGGAATTGGTGTCATTACAGAGCCCCGTGTGTGACGAAGGGGCTCATTCAGGACCGAGGACCATTGGCTCTCCTGACCTTCCCCGTTCAGTGTGTAGGCCTGTGGGTCCAGCAGCATCTGTGTTACCTGGTAGCTTATTCAAAATGCAGGCGCTCTGGCTCCACTCAGGCTTTGTACATGAGGACCTGCTGTTGTACAGGTCAGCAGGGGATGTGTGTGCATGTTCAGGTTTGAGAACCACTGCTCCCATATGGTATTGTGGTAGGATTAGTGCTTGATTGTTCCTGGAAGTGTAATATTGACTGAATGCATTTTCTTCTTAAGTAGGCTCCATGCCCAACATGGGGCTTGAACTCCTGACCCTAGATTAAGAGTTGAGCGCTCTACTGACCCAGCCAGCCAGGCGCCCCTGCATTTTCATCTGTCAGTGCTTTTCCTCCTAAGGATTTGGCTATAATTTACATAAATCAGTTTAAAAAAAATGAGGATATATGAATCCTCTCTCTGGGTTATGACTTTTATTCTTAGTTGATTTGCCTTCTATTGTCCACACACACATTCTCTGTTTCAGTTAAATATTCTTAAGCTGTAAAACAAACTGTGTTCTGGAACCAAATAGGGAGGATGGTTTGTGCTCTATATTCATGATCTCTGTCTCTTTGCCAAGAGCCTTGGGCTGTGTCTCCCTCCCCCCAGATGATGATTTGCTTCTTTTCTGGGTTGTGAGTCCCCTTAACGAGTGACTATCACTGCATTTACCACAGTATGTTGAAATTCTTGTTGACATTTCTGATGTCCATGGAGATGAGGCCCTTCTTTATTCACAGCTGCATCCCTTGTTACTAGGGCAGACTTGAAGCATAGTAGGGATTCCATGAATGTTTCCTGGGGAAATCAATGAGTGGCATTAATAGTTAAATCTGGGGGAGGAGAGTGAGGGTTCCTTAATTTTCTCTTGGAAATTATAGACTTGATTGAAGAAGTTTAAATCTATGGAGGTGAAACAAAATTAAGCTAATGAGGTAGACCTTCTGCCAGATTGTTAGAATGGCTCTTCAGGACCTCTTTGGGTGAACCGCATGCTAATTTGTATTTTTCTCCACTACTTCTGGAACTTGCCATCTTAGGGAGGCAGGGTTCTTGCTTCTTAGACGAGAAGCTGTTTCCAGGGCCAGGAGTTTCTCTGGTTGATGACATTTGAAAAGCATTCCTCTGAGTTCTGTCCTGATGTTGCCGTCCCTCAGAACTCAACTCGCCATGGGTCACTCGAGGATAACAAGGGTCTCATATGATGATGATGTTTTTTCCCTGGGTGGGATTTTATGCTGAGAGAGACTCCACTCTGCTATATAACTTGAAGCAATTTATAATTGAAAACATGTATTTACTGAAAGTTAAAAAAAAAAAAAAGTGGGGGTGGGGTGCATTCCAGTGCCTATGTTCTTTCCTTAGTGATGGGGCTGTAGGTATTATCTGTATTGAGGTGCATTCTGGCTCCTCAGTGCTGATGCCTGAGCACTGAAGGTCTTCTACTTGGTGGTTGAGAACTAAAGAAATAAGCTCAAGCTTTCCGTCTTGAGAAGTCACAGTCTAGAATTATATATCAATTACAAATAAGAATGAGATTTTTTTTTTTCAATTAAATGTTCTGATACTTGAGTCTAACACGAATGTGCTTTTCTAAATATTTCTTGGTAGGTTTAGGACATGTTGGCATTTTTTCCTACACAGTGGGCATCACCCAGTGACCCAGTCTGTGAGGTCATGCTCAGACTTGGTGTCTTGAAAGTCATTCAAAGGCTCATAAGCTATTGATTTTTATACTTGGAGTCACTATTTGAAATAACACAGAAGCTGGCGGACAAACCCTGTGTGTTGGAAGTGACTGAAAGCTATCTGTGGCTTTCTAAGGAGCTTGGATAATGTGAAGCAGTGCTAGCAAATAAAATAAAGATTCTAGGTGAAACCACAAAGCCATCTCCATGCCAGCGTCATGGTGGAGTGAGGTGTTTAACGTGGCGTGAACTTGCTAGATAACAGGTTCTTGATCTTGCAAGCTCTCAAACTGGTTTCATTTAAGTGCTTTAGAAATCCTACTTTGATTCTTCTTTGAAAAAGTGTTCTAGAACAATGTTTGTCCTGACGATTCTGATTCGTCATCACGTAATGCTGTTGTGGCGTACCAAGTGAGTGGGGGTAAAACTGTCGATCCCACGAAGCATGGCCCCGAGCCTCTTGTGCAGTTTTAGGGCTGACTCTTGGAGCTCCTTTTTCTTTTTTTCTTCTCTTTTCTCTTTCTTTCTAGCGTTATTATTTATTTTGAGAGACAGCAAGCATGAGCAGGGGAGGGGCAGGGAGAGAGGGAGAGAGAGGATCCCAAGCAGGCTCCATGCTGCCAGCATGGAGCCTGATGTGGGGTTGAACTCACAAACGGTGAGATCATGGCCTGAGCTGAAACCAAGAGTCGGACACTTAAACAACCGAGCCACCAGGGTGTCCCTCTTGGAGTTTTTTTAAGCGCCCTTATGGTCAGTGGTAGGTTCTCCCACAGTCAGCTTCTCTGTCCTTTCTTGTCTCCTTAGTGGCTCCCTGGCAAAAGTGCACTTGGCAAGTTTATGGGGAATTAGGGACACGGAATGATCAAAGGTTACGAGTTCAGCCAAGAGTGGACTGGTTTTCACCAGAAAGCGCGGGGGCTGTGAGGCAATCTCTCGATGTGCCAGAAGAAATTTTTAAGATCAGGTTTGGGGTCGGTGGCTTTGTCTTGGAGAGCTGGGATAGCCAGGAGTCTAACCTGTATCCGAGTATCCATCACTGGAGTGTGAGGTAATTCGGGTGCCATGTGACTCCCGCAACCTGGTAGAATGTTTTCCACAAAACTGGCTTATTACTAGTAGAATGTTTTCCCTTAAAGATGAGTTCTTCTTATGGATAAGTATTACTCACTAATCCATTACATTTTGGGAAGGGCGTGGGGTGGGGGGGTGGGAAGTGTATGGAAGGCATGAAATATTATTAAAAGAGGGGCTGGTGTGGCTGGGGGGCTCAGTCAGTGTTTCACTGTGAAACACCTGAGCATCAGACATGGGCTCAGGTCATGATCTGACTCATAGGTTGGAGCCCCACATGGGGCTCTCTGCTGTCAGTGCAGAGTCTGCTTCAGATCCTCTGTCTGCACCATCCCCCGCCCCCCGCCCCCATGCATGTGCTTTCTCTCTCTTGCTCAAAAGTAAACTTAAAAAAAAAAAAATTAAACCTTTAAAAAAATTTGGCAAAGCTTTTAAAGGAATGGATATGCTCAGGAGAGCCGCCTAAGGGTTATTGTTAAGCAGAACAGAGATCTGTTCCTGGTATATAGGGGAGTCTGAAACCATTCATGATGAAATGACCAGTGGAAGACAGGATTTGATCTTAGCTACTAGTGGCTTTCAGACAGAGTTAGACATGCTGTGCTGACTTCATGAGGGAGTCTAGGAATAACGCGACAGATATTTTTTTCTGGGCTTACATCTATATTTGCAATCTGTCATGATGCTCCCTGGGACATTATTTGACTTACTGGAAAAAAAAAAAAAAAAGAATAGGGAAATGGCCTGGATAGGACTTGAAACCAGGCTTCCTTTAAGCAAACATTTTGAAATGGAGAAGGTGGTATGGAAGTGCCAACTAAGTGTAGTTGGCCAAAATTTGCCATTCCTTACACATTCTTTCTCAAATTCTTTGCAAACAACAATTCCTGTGAGAATAAGAGGAACGAATATCCAAAATGGATGGTGGCCATTTGCTTTTTTTTTTTTTTATGTCTAAAATGAATGGAAAAGGGTTTTCCTGGCCAAAATGGCTCCATAGAACACATAGGGGAACAAATACTCATTGTGTCCACTGTGCTCAGTTAAATAGGCATTGTGGCTGGCCTCCATACCACAAAACAAGAGGACTGCATCGCCATGGATCAAACAGGGGTCCCTTTGGGCAAGGGCAGTGTGACTTGCGGTGGCCTGGTACTTTGTGAACAGGCAGGCTCACGGTAGGTAAACCTAAAGCGAGGCAAGAGGAAAAAGGGTTTTGTGGACTAACATGCCCTTAAAATGGCCGAGAAAGACCAGGGGTATCTACTGTGGCAATCTGAAGCCCTGTCAGCACTGACTTGAGTTGAGGCACAATGTGAAATTCCTTCTTGAGGGAGGGCTGTGGGGAAAGGAATTTTTGCGTCAATTGGATACCTTTCCCCTGCTATTTAATATGCATGTTCTTCTTGAGCAGTTAAAGATGCAGAAGAAAGATAGCATTGTTTAAAAACCGTTCTCACAGGCCCCTCTTGGCCATCTTTTCTGAACTTGGAGGCCCTGCCACAGTCCATATGTCAACATGATTTTGATGTTGAGATTTTTCGTAACTTGAGGGGGCTTGCCAGCTTGCCAGAGTGCTTCTGTTGCTCCTTAACAGTGCCACTGAAAAAGGCATTTTGTGCAAGTTTGGAGTTTACAAAGAGACTGCTTAAAGGTGCAATGGCAGTTTGCTAGGGGCATGGTACAGATCATTCCAGTGAGCACAAGACAAAGGATCTTTTTCAAAAGGCTGAAAGAGATTGGGACAGGTAAGCTTCCTTCTATGCTTTAAATAAAGGAGGAGCTTTTGTCTCTGCTCCTTGCTTTCATTTGGCCAGAGAAAATGGGTTGGGCCACCTGGGCACCCTCAGGGCTATATTCATCCCTTCTATTCCCTTTCATCCTGAGCAGGTCATGTATGTTTTGCTTGGCCTGGGTTTGTCACACAAGCCTTTGGGGAAGGCTAGGTGGATGGACATCCGCGATGGGCCATGGAGAACGTCCATCAATTCTGTCCCTGCAAGGTCTCTACTGAAGGGGCCACCCTCCCACAAGGGTGTTGGATACTACCTTTATTTGTTGGATTGGCTCTTCCAGAGATGAAGCTTACCCTTATATTGTCCCAGAAAAATATTAATTCTGGGTCGGAGCTTTTCATGATTCTAAATCGTAAGGCCACCTACTGTGGTATGGGAATGGCTGAAGTGACTTCAAGTGATTCCCAGGAAGGAAAAGACCGAGATAGAGGGATACATTTACACTGAAGGGAGTGGGCCTCTGGAAGATGGTTGTTGTTTTAATTGGATGTAGTTACACCAGCAGGATTTTACAGCAGTAAATGACTTTATGCTATACCTAATGAAGGCTCAATGATCTTTTAATATTACTAAGTTTTGATTATCTGTTTTGAAGGAATCTAATAAAGGCTTGACTAAAATTTTTCGACAGGACTATTTCTCAGAGGACTGGTGACTGAGCATTATTTCTGCAGAGGGTCAAGTACTAAGACACTGGCTGAAAACCAACTAAGGATAGTTGGGGCATAGTTGGGCCAGTGGAGACACAGCATGGCATGTGGCATGGCTTTGTGATCTTTATTGCTGTGTTCTGTCCTAGGCCTACGATGGGCCTGGTGGGAGGCCCAGTGACAGGTGGCTGTGTCTTAAAGAATATGCTGGTCTAATGTTAAAAGTTTCTTCAGCTGAAGGAAGCTTTACGGAATTTAGGGGCCTTATTCCTGTTGACAAGGCTTCTACTTCCTTCTTTCTTTTTAAGACAAAATAAGCATTGTCTTTCTAGGAAAGGGCATTCTAGCTTGAATTTACTAAATTGGACAACTTTTCTTAAATTCCTTCAAAACGTGGAGTTGCCAAAACAAATGCTTCCGCTTGAGAGGATATGAATGGAGTTTATTTTTTTAAGCTTTGAAGTTTCTGAGGAGGAAAGCTGTCTTTGACATAATGGGGAAAAGCCAAGGGTAGGGAGTCAGCCAAGATGGCAAGCCTATGCCACCAACTGATAGATGACCTTGGACAAGTTGCTCTGGGCACCGGGTTCTTTGCCAGAGGCACCAGGCCTCGTAAGATACGGGTTTTTCTTAAACCTTGAATTTTAGAAAGGAATGAACTGCAGTTAGGACTCGAAAATTAGTTATCACAACTGTATCGATCCATAAAGACTGAAGTTGTATCATACATTGCATGGTTTCTGGCCCACCTGGAGGAGAGCAAGGGATATCATCTATGGCTCTGGATCCAGGTTTGGAGACAGAATTTGAAGACATGAACACACAGGCATGCTGGGAGAACAGCCACTTGGAAAAATGCAAGTCAGTGTGAAATACAAAGGCTGGGTGATAAATAGTCTTGGACTTGGGTTTTCATGTCGCCTTTGTCTCCCTTCTTATGCTTGAGTGTTTGGTAACAACATTGAGGCTGAGCCTTTGATTTTAGCTGTCGTGGATCCCAGAGATGAGCTAGAGGAAAACCATTGTGTGAAGCCCAGAAGGTTTTGACTTCACAGCTCTGTTGGCTATGTTAGCAAATACTCCTTGATGAGCTGGCCACTGTGATCCGTACTACCTGGATTTACATTGCCTGTCTTTGAGCTCTGCTGCAACTGAGTTAGCAAAACACCCTCAATAGCCATTCTATCTTGTTTACTTAATTTCAGAAGTAACAGGTGTTCACTGAAGATAATCGGAGATGTAGAAAAGCATAAAAAAGCATAAAAAAGAAAAGCATACAAATCATCCATGGAGTGTGAAACAAACAGGCTGACCCTCTTCAAAATTGACCCTGAATGTTTGGTCTGTAGCGCTGAGATTGGAGCTAACCATCCACAGATACTTGGGATCAACAAGGACTTCTCACCTATCTTGGTGTGGTTTATATTTTTTCTACACTGAGCGTGAATCTTCCACTTACTGAAACTTGTAGCACTGACTTCTCTACTTAATCCAAATGTGCTTTTATACACTGAGAGGCTTCTTAAGTGATTAGAGTGGATTCACTAAATGTCACCACCTTTGAAAGCGCCTTAGGAAAGGGATTTTCCTTCTGTGGAGCAAAAAGGAAGTTACAATGTCCACCTCCTTCCTTAGCCTTTCTCTTCTTGGAAATTCCCAGCCATCCTGGTGGCCGTATACCTACCCTTGGTTGTGCGTACTCTGTGGAACTGTCCTGTATGCCCTGCCCTGTTTCCTCTCTTGGCTCTTCTCCAGCTGGGGCTTTTCTAGAAAGGTTTATTTTTTTCTTGCTTGTAACTTATTTTCATGTCCTTTGTTCTTTGTCCTGTGAGCTTGTCCAAGAACAAGGAAGAATGAGGATGCCTTAGTTTCTAGGAGCAGGTGGTCCTTCTATAGTGAGGCTCACAGTTGTTGTTCTTGGTCATGACAATCTCCCTTTGATTTATGGTTTTCAGCAAGCTGTATAGTATCAAAGATTCAGGGTCCAAACTGGGGTCAAAGAATACCTAGTTTGGGTGCCACATTTGCCCATTTCTGGAACTGTTCAATTCTGCACCTTGATTCATCAGCAGAATCCATTGCATGTAAAGCTTATGAAATAACTGTAAAATTGTAAACTAATTTGCAGAGATTTTCCGTTGACCAACTTTTTGTCCTTTCTTGGCATACAGGGTCATAGCTCTAGGTTTTGTGTTTATGTTTAACTCTAATAGGTCTTTTGGGTAAACAAAGTTAGAGACCACATTTATGGATTAGAGGACTTAATATGGTTAATATATCATGCCCCCCAAAGTGACCTAAAAGGTCAATGTAATGTAAATCAAAATCCCAAAAGCATATTTGAAAATGTTTACTAAGATACCAGCAAGTTGCTTCTAAAATTTACGTGGAAATGGAAAGAACACCAAGTAGCAAAAACCAGCAAGTTGCTTCTAAAATTTACTTGGAAATGGAAGGAACACCGAGTAGCAAAAACAATTTTAGAAACAGGACCTAGCTGTAGGGCTTCTGCTACCTCATTTCAAGGTTCATTATAAAGCAACAGAAATCAAGACAGTGTGGCATTGGTGTCAGGGCAGATGATATTATTATATTAATTATTGTGTTATTGTATTATGTATAATTCCAAAGCATATTAGATCCATTGAACATGCTAGAGAAGTCCAGAAATGGACCCACACATGTCAGGTGAACAGATTTTCATCAAACGGGCCACAGTAATTGGAGAATGAATCATCCTTTCAACGTGAGGCTACAACAATTGGGGTATCTGTATGGAAAAAAGGAACCTAGATCCTTAGGTTACAGGATATGAAAAAAATTAACTCCAGACAGATCATAGACCTAAAAACTCTGATAGTTCTATTTTTTTTAATATACTTTTGTAATGTTTATTTTTGAGAGAGAGAGAGAGACAGAGCATGAGAGGCGGAGGGGCGGAGAGAGAGAGGGAGACACAGAATCCAAAGCAGGCTCCAGGCTCTGAGCTGTCAGTGCAGAGCCCGACTTGGGGCTCAAACCCAGAAACTGTGAGATTATGACTTGAGCTGAAGTCAGACGCTTAACTGAGCCACCCAGGTGCCCCAAAACTCTGATAGTTCTTTGACACTGTTGTAATTGGCATAAGGGAGGAACCGTGCTAAGTGCAGAGAGGCTAACAAAGGAGGAAATGGTGTTTCCTTTGGTAACCCCCCCTCCCCGCCCCCACGCTTGACCATTGTTAATATGGTCCTCTTTTGGTTGGGTAATAACCTAACAAAACCAGAAAGCCATGTTTCTTAGTGGTACCTTTAGATTTTCTTTCTCCCACTTGTTCCTCTCTTCATCTTACTTTGTTAGCGAATCTGTCTTTAGCCTATGCACAATGCTCAGGAAAAGTTATCTTAAACAAACTTGTACTAAAATGTACTAGGAAATCCTGCCATTTAAACAATACTATGGTGTCATGTTAGTAAGCAAAGAATGCTTCTGTTCAGCCAGTTTTCTTCAGGCGGCTCTGTCCTAAGGTGGCGCCCACTGGAGCCCTCCTATCCTCTAACTGGGGTGTGGGGAGCATGGCTGGTGTGCAAGTCTTAGCTCTGAGTTTGTCTGGTGGCTGCAGGCTGCAGCATTTGGTGGACTTGTCAGGACTACAGTGTTGGCTCTGTCTTTGTGTACAAACCGTGTAGATAGATGGTAGCTGAAACTCTACGTCCGTGTCTTTCTTTCCACGTGCTCGGTTGAAGATGGCTTTGTGAATCAGTAAGGAGCAAAGTACGGAATTCACAACTGATGGGTGAGGAAGGTAAAAGAAGTTGTCCCCAAATGCAATCTATGATGTGTGGTGGTGGGGCACCTGCCTCTGTGGGGCCGGGGAAGAGCGTGTGCTTTGGGTAGTCTGAACTTGGTTCTGAGGTTAACCAAAGGTCATTGAATGCCTTGAAGCCGATTACATGAGGGCTAAGTCAGTGACAGATCTAGTATCGTTATTTTTTTTAATCTTTTTTTTCTATTGAACACATATACAGAGAGCATTTACTTTTTGGCAGGCATAGTTCTAGATGTGGGGGAAAACTATCTGGAACGAGACCCGTGAAGATCTGGCCGTTGTGGAGGCCATGTTCCAGGAGTAAATGCTTCCTGGTACTTCCCTCATTTGTCTCTTGTTGGGAACACTAACCTCAATTCCAGCCAACTGTGATATCTCTGGGAGGAAAGGATCTCTGTGTTTTCTGAGATCATTTGTGTGTGTCGCAGCTTCTAAGAGTATGACAGCTTCTAAGAGATGATAAAGCATATCATCTAGTGGCAGGTTGCGAAAGGACTTAGGCTGCCCTCAAGGAAACTGGACATGTCACACCTTTTCTAAGAGTGGTGAGAGAAAAATGACCAGTCTCCCCAGGAGTGCTTTGTAAGTAGGAAATAGTCAGCAAATATATCTTGAGCAAATGGATGTCTGCATGGGATAATCACATGGATCCTTCTACAAACATCCCACTGGTACCCAGCTCTTCTGAATAACATTTTGAATTCCTAGGATGTGTGCTGACCCTAGGTAAGATGAGAGTCCTCCTGCCAGGAGGTGCTTTGATTACTTTCTGGAGTGTTCTTAATAAGCAAGCTCTCCTGCAGGTTGGGGGAGTCTTAAATTGGCAATGTGTTTGAAACTGGTCACATTGTCTCCTGAGTTCTCTCTGGGGTCTTGGATGCTTTCATATGGTAGAAATGGGCCTTACTCTGTAGTTCGAAATATCTTTATGGCTTAGAGTGACACCCTAGAGCCCCAGGTGACAATGGCCAATTCCATTCCCACTGTTGAGCAGAAAAACATCATTTGAAAGTCATGTGTGAGTAGAACGGCATTCAGAAAGGGTATTAATCTTCTTAGACATTATACCAGGGAAGCAGAATGCTTCTTCTTAAGCCTCCCCCAACTGTTGGCTTATGTATACATTTGTCATTTCAGCGTGTATGTAAGATGAATGAACTACAGATTATTTTTTGTACTTAATGATGACAAATTATTAAATGTTGTCACTTCTTTTTAGCTTAAAAACACTTGCTGAGCTTGTGTGTAAGTGACTTAAGGGTTGGCAGGGAACTTAAAACCCAGTGTTTCCCAAAGACTGATGCATGGATTGGTTTAAAAGTCAACAGGAGAAAAAATATATTTTTCATTAAAATAAATCAGTTCAAAGATCTGCCTTTTATTTGAAAGATCTTGTCCTTCTTTTTAGGTTTTAAAATGGCTATTTTTTTTAAAACTTAATTTTGGACAGAAAGAGCAGGAGTGGGAGAGGGGCAGAAAGAGGTACAGAGAGAATCCCAAGCAGCCTCTGTGTTGTCTGTGTATAGACTGAGGTGGGACTCGATCCTATAAACTGAAATCATGACCTGAGCTGAAATCGAGTCATCTCCTTAAGTGAGCCACCCAGATGCTCCTAAAGTGGCTGTTTTTGTTTATTTATTTTATTATTATATTTATTTATTTTGATAGAAAGATCGCAAGTGGGGGAGGGGCAGAGGGAGAGGGAGACATAGAATCTGGAGCAGACTCCAGGCTCTGAGCTGTCAGCACAGAGCCTGACGTGGGCCTCGAACTCAGGAACCATGAGATCACGACTGAGCTGAAGTCGGATTCTGAACTGGCATTGCCACCCCGGTACCCCTAAAGTGGCTGTTTTTAATGAAATGATGTTGCAAGGTGTTTTCCTTAGAGGAGGACATCAAAGCCCAAGTTACCTGTCAAACTAGTTTGGAAAAGAGTGGGGATTTTTTGCTATGGAACACCAAACTCTGGTAACCACTTACCTAGTTGAAAACAACATTTGATCTTGAAGCTGTCCTCTTATTACCAAATCCCCATCGAGTAGGGGTGGGTTGGTGTCAGGGCAGCCATATTAGATCCATGGGACAGGGTAGAGAAGTCCAGAAATAAACTCACACATGTAAGGTAAACAGATTTTTTATAGGGGTGTTGGCACTGGGAGCCCCCACCCCAAATCTGGTCCTCCTTTCCCCAGCTATGATTAAGGTTGGAGAATTAGTGTTGTATGCAACTTTGATAATCCTAACAAGGGCAAATGCCTGGGAGCCAGAGCACAGGCGGGTGAGGAAATGGAGGGTGGGCTTTGGGTCAACTGTTTTGATTGCCATGGCTAAAGCAGAAATGCCCATGAGCTTGAGTTAGTGCCACGACTTAATTGCATGGCAATTAAATGCTAATATGGTTGATCAGAGGAACTGTGTAATTGAAGCATAATAAAATGTGGCATGCTCAGTAAGCAATTGAATTGTCTTCCCAAGGATTTAGCCTGCACCAGGCAGGAGAAGCACGATGTCTTTAACACGTTGTTTGCACAGTTTTGCCCTTTTGTGTTGTAAGGAAGATAGATAAGGTGTTTAATGAACCCAATCTCATAGTTATCATACCTGAAAACCAGATTCATAATTTTATATGAAAAATAAATTTTTTTAAGTTTATTTTTAAGAGCGAGAGCATGCACAAGCTGAGGATGGGCAGAGCGAAAGAGGGGTCAAGAGAGAGAGAGGGAGAGCGAGAGAATGAACCCCAAGCAGGCTCCATGCTGTCAGCGTGGAGGCTGATGTAGGGCTCAAACCCACAAGCCATGAGATCCTGACCTCAGCTGAAACCAAGACCTGGGTGCTTAACGGACTGTACTACCCAGGCACCCCAGAAAATAAATTTCTTGAAAAATCGAGGCGTTTGCATGCCTCATTGCCCAAAAGGACGTGTGTGGGGTTGGTGAGGGCCTGGCTTGCAGAGCTGACTTCCACCTCTGTGCCTAGGACGCCCTCCCTCTATTCTGCCCTTCACTGCTTGGAGTTCCCTTGAGAGAGAGAATCCAGTGGCTTTGGATGCATTCTCCACTCCTGTTGTTTCCCAATCAAAAAAGGAAACCTGAAGGCTGGGGTTGGGTTAGGAACGTTAGTTTCAAGTTAATGCTGGATTTAAAAATCTAATTTTGTAAGGCGTGTGAAATAAACTTTTTAACAGAAAGGAAAAATTTTAAGGTTAGAACCTTCCCAATAGTCAGTACTTGATCAGTCTTTTTGATGTTGTCACCGGCTGCTTTAGTTACGCAGTTTCCAAAATGAACTGGTAAGATGTGGTCCCAGTGCCCCAAATGGCCTGTGGGACTGTCCCTGCTCATGATGGGTGCTGCCAGCTTTTCAGTGTCAGCCCTGGGGATCCACTAGAGCGTGCTCTCTGCTCAAGGGCCCTGGGAGTGGGTTCAGAAGTACCAGCCCTGTGAGGTAGTGGCCCACCCTCTGGGCACACATGGGGCACACAGCTTCAGGGTCAGTCAGACTTGGGTTGGCTTAGTGGTTTTGGGCCTTTGGGCAAGTCAGTGTCTGAATTTGTTTTTCAAGCTGTAAAACAGGGACATATTAATGCTCTCCTTATGCAAGAGTGAGATCTTTGAGGTAATGAGATGATCTAGAAAGGGGTATGTGATGTTTACACATAGGTAACAGATAGATGTTGCCCGACACATCATAAGATACTAGTTCTTTGAGCTGGGCCCGGGACTTAGCCTGTCACTTAAGCTGTGACTTGTCATCTTTATAATCTGGAGTTCCACATGGAACTGTGTTCCTTTTGCTCCATTAATCCATGCTTGGTGCTGTTGGACTCACTCCAGGCTGATGGTTTCGTAGGGTGTCTTGCTTATTGCGGTGAAGTAGACCGTGAGCACCTGGTCACCAAGAAATGCCCTTTCTCTCTCCCACTGGATGCCTCCAGGCCCTTGAACAATTCTGAGAATCAATAAAACGTGTGTTATAGGCACGGAAGAAAACGACATCTAGAGAATCCTAGTACATGGCGTGAAGTGACACCATATGCTCTGCTTAAGTCTGGAAAAGGTAAGTGTGAAAGTTAAAGTGCACAGATTGACCTAGGGCTCCTTGGCCCCAGATAGTATTACACTGTTGAAGCACTCGGACAGTCCTTTCCTACGATATTGGTGGAAATCTTACTTTGTGCTGTCTTTGCTGCTTAGTGCCAGGCTTTTCCTTCTGTCCTTAGGAGTGACGTCCAGCCACTGACCCCCTCCTTGTGGTTGTGCTGTGTCTAGATCACATGATGAGGCAGCTACAAGCAGCACTTGGTATCCGTGATCTGTGAACATGGTAAAAAATACGGGCACCTGAGGAGTCTCTTACTCAGTGTTTCATGTTGACACATGTTTCTAAGGGTAAGGGCTGATGAGGATATAGGAACTACCCTATATTTTGTCACACACAAAAATCCAACACTGTACCCCAAAAGAGTTGGGCCAAGGCTCCAAACTGCCTGCTGGAGGCTTGTGAAAATTTCCTGGAATTCTTTTTCTCCCCCACCTCCCCCCCCCCCTTTTTTTTTGTTACCGATGCGTGGGTTTCACATTCCATCCCATAGTGCATTCTGTTTTACTGTGAAAATGATAGGCTTCTCAAATATTTTAAGAGGATGGACTTGACATGAAGAGGATGTCACACTGATCTTGTAACTCCCTTACCTGCCGTGCACCCCTATGTACCCCTGTGGGAACACCTCCCACTCTTGTCTGCCACTGACAGGAGGTTTTGTGGGAGGATGTAGCCATATTTGGTGGAGTTCACCCCTGAACGTAAAGGATTAACCCCAATTTCACTGATGGATGGACCATTATGGAATTTCTAGAGATTAATGTATCCAACTGAGGATGAGGCAATTTGTCTTCAAACTGGTCTTCCGAGCTAGGGTGGAATAAGCAACCCTATTTTCCTAGATTTCTTGAGTGAAAACAAGAAAATAGATCTTGAGATGGTCTCTTTTGGGATATCTTTCTGAGAAGCCACCATTTCTTTTTAAATTTTCTTAATGTTTGTTTACTTTTGAGAGCGAGTGAGATCATGAGCAGGGTAGGGGCAGAGAGAGAGAGAGAGGGAGACACGGAATCTGAAGCAGAGCCCAATGCAGGGCTCAAAGTCATAAACCGTGAATTCGTGACCTGAGCTGAACTCAATGGCCTAACTGACTGAGCCACCAGGCACCCCTCCAAAGAATATGTATTTAAAAATTTTTTTTAAATGTTTATTTTTGAGAGAGAGAGAGACAGACACAGAATATGAAACAGGCTCCAGGCTCTGAGCTATCAGCACAGATCCCAACGTGGGGCTCAAATTCATGAGCCATGAGATCATGACCTCACCCCAAGTTGGAAGCATAACCGACTGAGCCACCCAGGTGCCCCCTGTGAAGCCACTGTCTTAAAGCCACAGTGACCCTGGTTGGTTTTGCACCATCTGTGAGGGGGTCTGACATCCCTTCCTCTTTGTGGTGCCCTGGGTTTCAGTGTCTGGTCTCAGCTGATGCCTGAAGGAAGTGTCTGTTGTGGCTCACAACTGGAGGCTGAGAAGTACGTGGTTAGTACCCATTTCATGCATGACATGCCATATGGCTCCTTGAGGTCTCTGGGTGGTTTGTGTCTGTCATGGCAGTGATCAGTCTTAGCCTTTCAATGGTCAAACAGCTAGATTTCTTTGAAAGAACTTCTAGGGTCCTCTGGCTGAGTATGTTCTGTCTCTTTTCTTTGCACGGATCATTATCTGGGCATCTCTTGGTTCAGAAAAGGCTCTTGGTTGAAAAATTACTGTTCTATGTTTAACCTTTGCTTTATTTTTGACATACTGATCCTTAGTAGCATGATGACTTTTTCTAGAAAGCTAGAAAGTGTCATAGAAACCTAGATTGCTGTCGAGGCTTGTCAGGCCTAAATCAAGTCCTCTGCCTTTCCGGTGAAGATGTTTATTGATATACTTAGATATAGAGGGTAATTGCTCAGAGACACGACTGCCTTTAGGACTTGATATTTTTCTTCTAAAGGGTGACTTTCAAGTTCTGTAGTTGTATTAGCTTGGTAGACGTAGAACTGACTATTGCTATTTCTTGGGTTTGGTAATTCTAGGAGGGTTTGTTACCCCATATTTACTGAGCACCAGTTTCACACAGCACTTCTGGGCCCTATTTGCATTGGGCACTTGCATGAAGGTAAATAAAGTTGGGAGGTATTGGTTGATGTGTAATTTGTCCACAGTAGCTCAATTTCTCGGAAGGAGACCCCATCCTGCCAAAATCTTCTGTACTGCATTTTAGGATTGGGTCAGGGTGTTGAGGAAAAGGCACTCTTTGGACATTTGAAGATCTGTATTGCTGTTCTCTTCGGTATGGATTGGTAACATCTGTTTTGTGCATCTAACCTGCAGAATTGAACACTTGGTCTTTCTTAAACCTTCCTCTTCCTCATTTTGAGGCCCTTTATTATGGACGGAATGTTTATGTGCTCCCCCACTCTCATACATATTTTGAAACCCTTAACCCCAATGTGATGGTATTAGGAGGTGAGGCCTTTGGGATGTGATTAGGTCATGAGGGTGGAGCCCTCAGGAATGGGATTAGTGCCCAATAAAGGCACTTATAAAAGTCTGAGAAAATTGCCTCACCCTTCAGCCGTGTTGAGGACACAGCAGGAAGACCATTATCTAAGAATCAGGTAGCCGAACCAGACCCCAAGTCAGCTGGTACTTTGGTCTTGGACTACCAGCCTCTAGAACTGAGATAAATTTCTGTGGACTTATATGCCACCCAGTGTATTTTGTTTTAAAAATTTTAATGTTTATTTTTGAGACAGAGACAGTATGAGCTGGGGAGGGGCATAGAGACAGGGGGACATAGAATCCGAAGCAGGCTCCAGGCCCTGAGCTGTCAGCACAGAGCCTGCTGCGGGGCTTGAACTCAGGGACTGTGAGATCAGGACCTGAGCTCAAGTTGGTTGCTTAACCAACTGAGCCCCCAGGTGCCCCAGAATTAGTAGCTCAAGTTGGGTAAGATGGCCTCTGAGACTCTTGGTTCCCAAAGGGATGACATCTAAAGCCTGTTGGCCGCCAGAGTCCTTGTCCACAAGAATGATCTCCTATTCCTGCCTCCTCTCCCTGTACCACCCCCTGTGCAGTCCAGCCAAAGTTCCCTTCTACTCCATAGACCTTGGTCCTTTGCCAGGTTTTCCCTTTGCCTGCTGTGCTTGTCCACCTATTACTAGGTATAAGTGTGTATTTTGTCCCTCAAAGCCCAGCTTCTATGATTCTTCCTTTGAGGAGAGTGTTCTGGTCCACTTAGTACTTGCATTTCAGGTAGGCAATTGTATCTTCCCTGCTTGAGCTTCTATGACTTGTTCTCTCACCACAGTGCTGGTGTCTTTTTGCTTGGTCACAGAGCTCTATGCTTTGTTCCAAGTGGTGGATTTGCTTTATCTCTGGGGAGGGAGGGCATCCGGTAGTCACAGAGACCTGGATTTACTTTCCCAACCCTGAGCTCTGCCCTTGGGCAAGTCCATCAGAATTCCGGTTCCCCGTCAGTGAAATGGCCCATTGCTCTTGCCTTACAGGGGGATCATAAGACACATAAGGGGCCCGGTAGAGTGTTGGTAACATGGGAAGCACATGATAAGTGCTGGTTCTTTGCTTAGTGCCCAGTCTCAGTAGGGTGTGCAAGAAGATCTGTGAGCTAGGCGCTCAGTAAATACGGACTAGCAAACCCTCCTGGAGCCTGGATGGTACTGTGCAGTTAGAGATGAGAGGGGCGTAGAAGCCTGTAGCCCAGGCTGTTGACGCTACCTCTGACTGGCTCTAGTTCATGGATTTTTGTCTTTACTAAGAGCAGGGAATGGTCCAGATCTCTTACTAACTCGCCCCACCACTGAGGTAAAAGAAAGACTGACAGACAACTCCTTCTTAAGGAGTGGGCAGAAATTCCCATTTCAGCGTTCCTGTAATTTGGAGCGCATACCTTTCCACTTTTTTGTTGAGTCTATATGCACAGCACACGCAATGACTTGCCCCTTTTCCTCTTGTCACAAAACTCCTGAAGGCTATTAGCCTAATAGGCACATAGCTCCAACTGTTTCTCTGTTCTTCTCAGTAGTTCATTTCCCAGAGGCTCTTTTTGAGAGCCAAAGTTTTGAATAGACGATGAATGAGGTTTTGCCTGATTGCATTATGTTGGTAGTGTTATGAAAAAAAAAAAAAAACTAAAACCTCATGCATTGTGTCAGTGAAATCTAATTCTGTTAAATAAGGTCAAATGTGTGACACCTTCCAGAAAGCTCCCCAGGGGTCTCCCTTGAAAATTATGTATGATATGTTGGGAACAAAGTTTTAATGTGACCTCTGTTTGCCTCGAAGATCTTTAAGAACTTGTATTAGACGAAGTTCTTTAAGAATGGTAGCTCATTCAGGGGCGCCTGGGTGGCTCAGTTGGGTGGGCGTCCAACTTTGGCTCAGGTCGTCATCTCACGGTTCATGGGTTTGAGCCCCCGTGTCGAGCTCCGTGCTGACAGCTCAGAGCCTGGAGCCTGCTTGGGAATCTGTGTCTCCCTCTCTGCCCCTCCCCAGCTCAAGTCTATCTGTCTCTCAAAAACAAATAAACATTAAAAAAAAATTGAAAAAAAAGAGTGGTAACTCATTGAGTAGTCACTAGCAGGTAAATGCAGCCTGATGTTCATGTACTGTTGAAGAGGTTATAGCAGTTCCTGGGTACCACATTTGGCAGAAGATGACCAATTGTACGGGTTGGGTGTATCCTCTCAAATCAGAGAAATAAATTCTGTGTCGTGTTGTGATCATAGTTGAAGTGTTAAAAGCGTGGAGAGTTCTACATTGCATTTAATCTCTCAGCAGCCATTAGAGTGAGTATTCAACGGGTATCGTCACTAAGTAACTGGCAGAGCTACTGGGAAGTGTTAGTCAGTTGCATCTTTATCCTGAGCGGAATTACTAAACCCGGGAGGCACAAACTTCACCTAAAGAAAGTGAACCAGCAACATGTATTTTTCTTACATGCGACATTTACACCAAGGAGAGCAGAAAGGTAAGTTGGGAACACTGTGCAGGGAGGAGCTGGTGTGGTGCTGAGGTTCAGATCTGCCATGTAAGAGCACATGTGACTTTGAACTCCCCACCCACTTGCTGCGTCCTCTGTCAAAGGATAGCTGCAGAGCGCAGGGTCTGAGGCCCGTTCTAAGGCCAAGATTTTTATCCAAGTTCTCTGATTTTTTTCATCTTGTGCTTACATCCATATGGTAGACGGCTGTCCCTAGCCTTCTGCCCCCAACCAATGTAATTTTAATTCCTGATAAAAAGAAATTGAGGGGCGCCTGGGTGGCGCAGTCGGTTAAGCGTCCGACTTCAGCTCAGGTCACGATCTCGCGGTCCCGTGAGTTCGAGCCCCGCATCGGGCTCTGGGCTGATGGCTCAGAGCCTGGAGCCTGCTTCCGATTCTGTGTCTCCCTCTCTCTCTGCCCCTCCCCCGTTCATGCTCTGTCTCTCTCTGTCTCAAAATTAAATGTTAAAAAAAAAAAAAAATTAAAAAAAAAAAAGAAATTGATTGATTTCCTAATAAAAGGAAATTTAATTGCTGGTAAAAGCAATTAGTTACCTGTTGCTGATTTGAGTTCAGCGCTGTCTATGAGATTCATCTATGTCTCTGTTACTATCAACAGTTGGTTCGTCTTTATTACACGAGAGTAACCTACTGTGTGAATATATCGTGATTGATCCATTTTACTGCCAGTAGAAATGGTTGTGGTTTCCAGATTTTGACGATGCTGAAGAAACAGTGATATGTAGTCTTGCTGCCGAATTTGTTTTTTCCCCTTTTCTTTAAGAGAGAAATACTTCAGGTCCTACTTGTCCAATTTAGTAAGCTTTCTGATGATTAGTTTCACTTAAGGAAGGGATGTGAGAGGTTTGCAAGGTTGTTAATTACGAAGAAGTTATCCTTAGGCTTAACTGTGTAGAACATGCTACTGATGACTGAGTGATTACAGAGAAAACACCCATATGGTTTATGCTTTTTAATTTTATCTTCATTGTAACTGCCCTGTATACATGTTTGTGTTCTTATGTCAGACTCCTGTGAGTGATTTTTTTTTGGTGGTGGATAGATCGTAAAATAGAAGTAAATCCAGCACTGGGTCTCCTGCATGGCTCATTTGAGCATCCAACTTCAGTTCAGGTCGTGATCTCGTGGCTCATGAGTTTGAGCCCCGCGTCGGGCTCTGTGCTGACAGCTCAGAGCCTCAAGTCTGCCTTGGATTCTGTGTCTCCCTCTCTCTGTCTGTCCCCCACTCAAGCTCTATCTCTCTCAAAAATAAACATTAAAAAAAAAGAAAAAAAGTAAATCCACAACATACCTGACATACCTCCTTTAGGCACCGTTTGCCTTTTCTTTATACATCTTGGTTTTGCCTTACACCAGCTACACTTGTAACATGTCCCTCCCATGCAGTGCCATACTGAAACCCATGCTTGTCAGCTCCCTTTTCAACTATGTCCTGAGTAGGGGGAAAGGAAGCTCTGCTATGACAGAACCATTGCCCAGAGGTCACCAACAGTGGGACAGAAGAATCCCCAAACTGAAGACAAGAAAATTCCACTGTGCCTTCTTGGTTATCTCGTCCAGCCATCTCATTTTGCAGATGGCGACACAGGTTTTAGAGAAGTAAAATGACTTGTCTAAGTAGGACCATGTCTTCCTTGGTTCTGGTTGCAGCTTGACTTCTCTTACTGACTGACAGGGTAAGGCAGTATTCAAAGAGGGCTGAAAAAATGGGGGTGCTCACAATTGATTTATGGTGTTGGGAAATAAGAGCTGATGTTTTCATTTTTTTGTCCTGCTGTAAAATCTATTCTGTTTAATTAAGTTGTTCATTTTAATTCCAGTAGAGTTAACATCCAGTGTTAGTTTCAGGTGTACAATGTAGGGATTCCACAGTCCTGTACGTGACTCAGGCTTATCATGTTAAGTGCATTCTTTTTTTTTTTCTTTTAATTTTTTTTTAATGTTTTTATTTTTGAGAGAGAGACAGCATGAGTGGAGGGGAGAGGTAGAGAGAGAAGGAGACACACAATCTGAAGCAGGCTCCAGGCTTCAAGCTTCCAGCGGGGCTTGAACTCGTGAACTGTGAGAATGATAAGTGTACTCTTAATCCCCTTCATCTATTTCACCCATCCCCCACCCACCTGTCCTCTGGTAATAGTTCTCTAGAGTGAGGAGTCTGTTTCTTGGTTGGTCTTTCTCTCACTCCTTTGTTGCCTTTGGCTCCTTTGTTTTGTTTAAATTCTGCAAATGTGTGAAATCATATCATATTTGTCTTCGTCTGACTGACTTGTTTTGCTTATTAGCATTATACTGTATAGCTCCATCCATGTCATTTGGAAATGGCAAGATTTCATTCTTTTTTTATAACTGACTAACATTCCATTGTATGTATCTACCACATCTTCTTTATCCATTTATCAGTCAGTGGATACTTGGGCTTCTTCCATAGTTTGGGGATAATGCTGCAACAAACATACGGGTGCATGTATCCCTTGACATTAGTATTCTTGTATTGTTTGAGTAAATCCCCAGTAGTATGATTACTGGATCATAGGTTAGTTCCATTTTTAACTTGTTGAGGAATCTCCATACTACTTTCTAGAGTGGCTGCACCAGTTTGCATTCCCACCAATGGTGCAGGAGGGTTCCTTTCTCTCAGCATCCTCATCAACACTTGTTTCTGGTGTTGATTTTAGCCATTCTGACAGGTGTGAGGTGATAGCTCATCGTGGTTTTGATTTGCATTTCCCTGATGATGAGTGATACCAAGCATCTTTTCAAGTGTCTGTTGGCTATCTGTAATGAAATGAGAGCTTTTAAATCGGGTTCAGCATAATGTGTGATCTTCCCATTCTCTCCTCTAGGCAAATGACACACAAAATCCTGCCCTCCTGGCTTTGTGTCCTGAGTGTTGTCACGTGGGTTGTGCGTTTATTTTGGTCCTATTCCTATTCTGTGAACATCTAATTACGAGCTGTGCTGCTCTCCCTGAAATTCTAAATCTCACTCAAGATTGGCTTTGACTACCAATAAGATACAATTTACCTGTCACAGGAGGGAAGACGTTGACTTTATGGAGTTGTTACTGACCTCCAGTTATTTCGGTTCCTTTGATTTACACTTGGGATGCATGCTGGCTTGGAGACAGCTGCTACCGTATGGATTTCTCTTCCAGCCTCCTATTTCTTCCCCTGGTTGAAGGCCTGATGTCCTTCTGCCTCCCATGCCATCAGTCTCTGCTTTCCTGGCTTAATTGGACAGGAGTTCTGGCAGGCAGATGATCAACCCTCCTACTGCTTGTTTGCCTTACATTATGCGTTCATTTTGACTAGCTGTGCCTAGCATCATTTTGGTAGCGGTAAGTTTTTGAGCTTTTTGTGTGGAGTTTCAGGTTGGAGGTGAAGTAATCAATTAAGTGATAAGGAGGAAGAATTGTGTATTGAGAAACCTGGTCCTGAGTTTTTCTGTAGAGATGTGGAAAGAGAGGAGGAAACGTGGGTTTCATGTGGACCATCAAGTAATGGTATTGCTCTGATGCTGGAGCTTGGAAGATAGTGTGGACTGCCCCCCTCCCCCAATACACCAGATGAGCAACCCCTCACTGGTACTGTTTCACTAGAGATCAGAGATCAGTGAAGACGGGTGATTGAGCTAGTCAGATTTTGGGGGGAGGGTTAATGATGGAGGTACACATTTTTGCAGCCAAGGACAGCAACAGAGATTGTTACTAATTTGGGGTATAATGACCTCATTCCTACCATTTTATACCTTCAGTGTTCCCTATCCCCCACCCCCATTGCTGCATCTGTGCCTTACCTCTTCTAGTTGGTCCAGCCTTACTGCTCTTGAAGGCTAAGCCCTCCACTTTGTCATGTGTGTGTGTGTGTTTTAATGTTTTTAATGTTTATTTATTTTTGAGAGAGACCAAGTATGAGCGGGAGAGGGGCAGAGAGAGAGAGGAATACACAGAATTGGAAGCAGCATCCAGGCTCTGAGCTGCCAGCACAGAGCCCGACATGGGGCTCGAACCCATGAACCGTGAGATCATGACCTGAGCCAAAGTTGGATGCCCATCCAACTGAGCCACCTAGGTGCCCCTGTGTGTTTTAATTTTTTTGTTGTTGTTGGTGTTGTTTTGTTGGTGTTTTGTTTTTGTTGTTTGTTTGTTTTTAAACACGTAAACTGCTCTCCGTGGAAATCAAAGTAAAGTTTGAAGTTTTCAGTTTGGAATAAAATGGGAGGTTTCATGTTTTTGTTTGGAAAACAGACTATTGAATTCATATAGAAACAAAGATGCCCCAAGCAAAAATGTTGTTCTTCTCCTTTTTCAATTTGTTAGGGGTTGTGGTTGTTTTCCCCACCCCCTTTTGTAGGGCAGTGGAGAAAAATGAAGTGGTGATTGCTGTTTTGTAATGAATCTAATTATTCCTCTCTCCAGCGTTTTAATTTTGTGCCTATTTACTTTTTAGCAAAAATAACTTTGGCCTGGAGGTTGTTTGGAGATTCTACTTAGATTCTAATTTTGTTAAAAAGTCAAACATACAGCTAGTGTTATTATGAGAAAACTAGGAGCTTCCTGTCTTAGCAAATTTCCCACTGTGAAAAACAAACATGTTCACTCTTCTTTGGAACACAGTGATTTGATGGTACAAAGGTTTACTTTGCACCGTTTGTTGAGCAAATGGATCCTCTTTTTCTCTTGTTGCTGAAGCAATGATGAGAGGCCCCGTAGCCTTCTCCTGGCTTACCTAAGTTCATAGTTCGATTTTCCTGCACGTAGTCCTTGAGCTATTGAAACCTCTGTTTTCTTGTCTGGAAAATGGGAGTGATGGTTTTTCCTATCCATCACGTTGCTGTGAGCCCTGACATTGGCCTAGCACATCGTGAAGACTCATTAAATGTCCTCCTTTGAGTTGCTTATGTCTAAGGCAGGAAGGCATATAGGGCTTGAGTTGGTAGGAGCATGGCTTTTGGAGGCCATGGTCTTCGGTTCAGATTTCAGGTCACTAGCATAGGATACTGGGTAAGAGCTGAAACTTGGTTGAGCCCCAGGTTTGTAAATGACGTTATTACATTCCTGTCTGCCTCATCAGAGTGTTGGGGGGACCAATTGGGATAATGCATGCGAAAGCATGGCACACAGTAGAGAGCCACTGTTGGTGTTGTCTTTTTAGTGCGGGATAGAGTATAATGCTGAAACACGATGGGGCGCCTCAGTCAGTTAAGCGTTGGACTCCGGCTCAGGTCATGATCTCATGGTTTGTGAGTTCGGGCCCTGCATCGGGCTCTGTGCTGACAGCTCAGATCCTGGAGCCTGCTTCGGATTCTGTCTCCTGCGCTCTCTGCCCCTCTTGTGCTCACGTTCTGTCTTTCTCAAAAATAAACTTAAAAAAAAAAAATTAAGATTTATTGGGCACTTGTGCCACCCAAAGTTCTAAGTGGGGTTAGTAGTATTAAGCCTCATAAATATTGTCAGAGGTAGTTAATATTATTCCCATCTTAGGGATAAACTGAGGCATTAAATGATGAAGCAACTTGGTGAAGGTCCTAGAGCTGTACCTGGCGAGCTGGGTGAGCTCAGCCTGCAGGCTCCAGAGCATACCGTAATGACCACAACTGTGCCTGTTAAACCTGCTACGTGGGCCTGATGAGCCCTGTTAAACCCTCTTGTCCTGACTTGGCTTTTTGTATAAAAACACCCCACTGCCACACTGAGTTGGTTGGCCTAGCACCCTTGGGTGGGGCGGGGGGTGGGGAAGGTACTTCTCGCTTAGGTTTATAAATATCTCATAAGGATTCATAGGAGCCAAGTGAAGGGAGTCTTGGCCTGGGCCAGGTTGCTTTTTCTGTTACTGCTCACGCCCTCATTTGAAGCTGCTTCCCTAGTGCCTTGTCGCACGAGACAGTGAGGGAATTGGCTTCCTGTTCCTTTTCAATTTAAATGATTAGCAGGAGATGAAGATAGCATATTAAATAAGCTTAACCTTGGAAGCTCTGCCTCTCTGCAAAATAGAGAATTGAAAATTGAGGACTCCAGTATCCTTCTGTCTTGATAGGCTGATTCGTGAAGGGTAGGCCAGTTGCTAGAATCAGTCTGGGAAGCAAAAGTGATGGGGGGAAGACAGGAAAGTGGCAGGGGCACAGCCTGTAATTTGTTGCAGCTAGTTTCTGTGTGATGGCTGAAAGCTGTAACATTGGCTACATGATGTTTAATAAGGTATCATTTCTGGAAGGAGTGTATTGTGCATATGTGAAGTTGAAATACTATTTCCAAGAAAATGTTCCTCAAGTTTTTAAAATCTTTCAGTCACGATTTAAAAAAGGAGAAAGAAAATGTTGAGCCAAGAACTAAGGAATACATGCCATCTTTTTTGGGAGAATCTCCAGTATCGACTTCGGTAGAATTACATATCTCCCAAAGTTGTGTTCCTTAATTGTCCCTTCTGAAAAGGAATGGCCCTTGTCTACCTTCCTGCTTTTCGGAAGAATCTGAAATTTCTTTCTGAAGTTTGTTGAAGGTACGAGGGCTGAGCAAGTTACATGTGCACACATAAATGTGTGTATACAACACTCACAGAAACTTTCTGAAGTGGCAAAAAAAAAAAAAAAAAAAAAAAAAAAAAAAAAAAAAAATGACCCTGAAAGCTTCTGTCATGAATGGAGGAAGACAGAGAATTATATATAGCTTTTATTTCTACCACTCTGTTGGCAGTGGGACAATAAATCAAATCTTTCTTCAAAACATGGATTGTAGTCACAGTGCAGGGATCAAGGAGGTGGATGGAAAGGTGACCATAAACGTTAAGCGGGAAAAGCAGCGTCAAATTGTGCATTTAAGAGGTTCAGTGTTCAGTCGGTAGTTGATTTAAAAGTCCCATCTATTGTAGACCTTCTACTTAATAGTGGGGTGGGGGGATGGACTTGGATGAATAGCCTGCCATTTTGAGCCTGTCTTTGCTCAGGAAGTGCGTTAGAAATACCCACCTCCTAGAGAAGGTGTAAAGCAGCAACTGGATTGATACAGGTGAAGAGTTTGTACACTTGGACTTGACATATCACAGGTGTTCGCTGAATGGTAGTTGCCATGTGCACGGAAAATGCTTGAAGTCCTGTTGGCCAAATAGTTGACTGGAGTTACTTTGGAGGTGGGTCCCGGGAATGGAAATGGGTTTGAATTGGTTCCACCAGCCTGTTAAACCTTAATTAGCTGGAAAATCAGAAGGATTAAAATATGACTGAGATAGGATGCTTCATCAAGTAATCTAATCTCTTTGATGACTTTCTTTTCACTCCTACTGGGTGAACTTGTTGTTGAATGTCGACCTCTGTGCTCCAGAGCTGGAACTGGTAATGCAAAGATAGAGTCTGGGATGGAAAAGAACCAGGGTTTTATTGTTTTACTGGGCAGAGGAGGCTGCAGCAGCCTAAGGCCTTCAGGACTGCCACCCTTGCCCCCCAGAGGGTGGGACTAGCCGGGGGGTTCTAAGGAAATAGAGATCTGGCTGGCTTCAACAGGTATCGTGTGTGAGCTGTTAGCCTTGTTTGTCATGTTTTCAGGGTGTACAGAGTTCCTGAAAAAAGGCTAAGAAGGGAGGAGAGGAGGTTTGCAGAAGAGAGGGGAAAGGTTACTTATTTAAAAAAATTTTAATGTTTATTTTTTATTTTTGAGATAGCGCGAATGGGGGAGGGGTAGAGAGAGAGGGAGACACAGAATCTGAAGCAGGCTCCAGGCTCTGAGCTGTCAACACAGAGCCCAACACAGGGTTTGAACACACAAACCGTGAGATCATGACCTGAGCTGAAGTCAGATGCTTAACTGACTGAGCCAACCAGGTGCCCCAAGGTTACTTAGTTTAAAATAGAGTTTTTTTGAAGCATGAGTGCAGTCGTTTTGATTTTTTGTTCAACTTTATGCTTTTAAGCGGTTTTAATTTTGCTAGGATAGGGCATGTTAATTTTGTATGGAATTTAGTTTTTGAGATGACTGTGTATGTTAATTTCTTGGCCTACTTTGTCCTCACCAGGGTGTAGGGTTAAATTACCACTTGCTCTGGTGGCTTGTTTGGGAGGAAGGAGAGCATATTGCCTCTTGAAACCGACACCTTCTTTTTTGCTGTCATTCTTTTAGTCCCTCACACAGGTTGACAGTGATTTGAATTCTGGGCCAAAGGTATTGAAACACCTGAAACTTGAAGGGAGAGGTGACCATAAGTGGTTTCTCATACTTATTCGTGTCTGTGTGGTGGTGTTTGAGGAGAGCAAAGAATGAGGGCCCTGGAGTGAGGTCAATGTGGCCCATTATGAACACATTACTCAAGTGCTTGCATTGGGATCAGTGACAAATGGTGAGACCCTTAAGGAATAAAGTAACTGGGGTGTCTGAGTGGCTGACATCTCCTTTTTATATAAGAGGAAAGATAATAAGAAATACAGAATCTATGTTGGGGCACATGGGTGGCTCAGTCAGTTAAGCATCTGACTCAGGTCATGGTCTCGGAGCCTGGGTTGGAGCCCGCTTCTGGGTCTACACTGTGGAGCCTGTTTGGGATTCTCTCTCTCCTCCTTATCCACTTGTGTATGCTCTCTTTCTTTCTCTCTCTCTCTCTCTCTCTCTCTCTCTCTCTCTCTTTCTCTCTCTCTCTTTCTATCTTTCTCTCTCTTTTTCTCTCTCTTTCTCTGTCTCTTTCTCTTTCTGTTTCTGTCTCTTTCTCTCTCTCTCTCCCTCCCTCTCTCTCTCCCTCCCTCTCTCCCTCCCTCTTTCTCTCTCTCCCTCCCTCTTTCTCTCTCTCCCTCCCTCTTTCTCTCTCTCCCTCCCTCTTTCTCTCTCTCCCTCCCTCTTTCTCTCTCTCCCTCCCTCTTTCTCTCTCTCCCTCCCTCTTTCTCTCTCTCCCTCCCTCTTTCTCTCTCTCCCTCCTTCTCTCTCCCTCTTTCTCTCTCTCCCTCTTTCTCTCTCTCCCTCTCTCTCTCCCTCTTTCTCTCTCCCTCTTTCTCTCTCCGTCTTTCTCTCTCTCTCTCTCAAGATAAATTAACTTAAAAAAATAAAAAAGAACCTGTGTCAGTAAATGCTGGGGAAATGTCTTTGGTGGGGGACGCCAAGTATAGAGTTGGTTGGTTTCTAGAGTTCATCAAGGGATTGGTTTCCAAGTAAGATTTGAGGCTGCTTAGCAAGTTCTCATGAATGAAATGCAGGTCAGCTTAACATGGTGCTGCCCAGCCAGTTGTGTGGGCAGGTCTGTACCAGATCCTGGCAGCCAAACACAGCACCCTCCTGCACACCCTGTGGTCTTGCTGTTAGCTGTTTGCAGTGTATTTGGGCCGAAAACCTTTTTGCAGGATTTTTTTTTTTTTTTTAAGCAGGGGTGGTTATTTTGTTTTTCTTTCCTAAAATTATTACTTTTTTTTATTTTAAAGCAAATGAGTGACTTGGTAACCCCTGAGGCTTTCTAAAAATGTTCTTCTGTTTGGCAGGTTTCCTTGCTAGTTTATTCTGCCTTTTTTTGTTGTATTTTCCTGCAGCTGACATTTTCAGGACAGAATGACTCCCAAGTGTCAATTTCAGAGTTCAAAAGCCAGAGAGGAAAATTGCATCTTCTCCCTCTGATGTGCAATTAACTTTGACTTTGACAAAGATTTCGCTCTCCCCGCTGGGATGTGGGAGAATGTTATAGAGAATTTGGAAACTGTTAACAAAATGAATGGTCTGCCTTGAAATTGCTTTCACACACACATCCCACCCCCCTCCCTGCCCCGCCTCCAAAACACAAACATACACACAATCCCATGGGTTCCAGGGTCAGGGATAAGCCTTCACAAGTTACCTACAGTTGAGGAAGGTAACTCTTAACTGCTTTACATAAGCCAGGTGTTTCTCAGAACCAGAAGTATATAAAGTGTATCATTGTGCAACTGTTTCAACACAGTCCTCAAGCCAACAAGTAGAGGAAATCTATCCCAGAGAGGACAAGGTAGACTGGGCAATTGCAATGAAGTTGGGGACATGGAGTTTTGAGCTGTTGTGTGAGTTACCATTCTTGGTGAGGTATGGACGAGGTAGTTGTCATCCTGTATTTAGTCATCTGTTAAGCCCTGAAATAAACACTGTGGATAAAACATCTGCTTCCTCCCACACCCCATCCTAACACCTGATAGACAGGTCACAGGGTTCCACTTCCATATTGATAAATAGCTGGCTGATCTTAGGTTCTAGACCATTTTATTAGCAGCTAGCATTTTGAGAGAGGGGCACTATGCTACGTGTATTAGATGAATTATATTAGTTCAGCCTCTGAGGAACTGTGATGTTCAACGAGGTATACATTACTTTTTAGTAATTAGGTCTTAGAGCAGGTGATGGAGTTGGGCTCTCACACCCAAGTCTGCCCGGTTTCTGAGGCTGCTTGTAAAATAAAATCGGCAACACTGTATATGGGGTACATGTAAGAATTCTAACACTTGTTAGCCTTTAATACATAGTTGCTCATATACAGAGAATGTAACTGAATGCCACAGGGAGAAATTGACAGTGCCATGGCATAGTGGGAGAACTTAACATGCCATTGTTAGTAGTCGAAATATCAAGCAAACAAGAGTAAGATGTAGCAACTTAATTTAGTGGAAATGCATGGAACAGCACTCCAATAACTGGCACGTACTTCACACGAAGAGCACACCTGGAAAGTGGCCGTGGGTACCTTTCAGTAAATTTTAAAGAGTAAGTACTTTATGGATTACTTAAAAAAAAGGGGTGGGGAAGGGGCAGTTAGAAATTAAAGACTAAAGGCAAGCTGAATTGCCCAGTTCTCTGATGGTGAGATAACCGTGGATTCTTTAGCCATATTGAGCATACAGACCTCAGGGAAGAGCTCACAGTCTTGCTGGGGACCTGGAGGCAAAAGCAGTAGGGAAGTGAGTCTGCCATACCCCCTCTCCCCTCCCTCCTCCCCGCCCCCACCAGGTGCTGCTTCTATTTGCTTTTGAGGGGCTGAGGGTGTAGGGTTATTTGACATACACTACTCTCTGCTTCCCGGTTAGGCATTTTGTAAATACAAATCCCTACCCTGATAGTCTCTTAGGAGGGAGAGCCCTTAAAACCACCTGGGACTCCTTGTTTATGGGAATTCTGGGCTGTTCCAGCATTCCTGTGCTCTGATAACATAGCCTTTTCTATGCAGGGGAATTAAACTGTCTTGTTGGTACATAAATTAAAATCATTGCCTTTTAAAGACTGTGAATAGGAGCTCTGTAAATGGAGGATTTTATATTCCAAGTGATTGTTCTAATGGAATACTTGCCATCCTCACAGGGGTGTGTGGTAGGAAGCGATTTTGGCTTCCTCACGGGAGCTCAGTGGTGCTGAGGCAGAGTGGCCTGGAGAGAGAACCCAGGGTTGAGAACCTGGGGGAACTCTTCTCCTGGGACAAAAGCCAGTGGCTTTCCTCTGAGCCTGAGATACGACTTGACACACACCTTGACTTTAAACTCCTAAGGAATAGATAAAATCATGTAACTTAGACAGCCTTGTGTCTGTCATCAGATGCCAGTCTGATGTCATTTGAAGTCATGGTTGTCTATACCTTCATTCGGACCTCTGGCTTTAGAATTTGCCATCAGTTGGGTTGTGTTCATATGTGTATTATACGTTTGCTTCTCTTTGTTAATTTTTGTTGATGTTTATTTTTGAGAAAGACTGTGAACAGGGGAGGGGCAGAAAGAGAGAGAGAGAGAGAGAGGAAGACACAGAGTATGAAGCAGGCTGCAGGCTCTGAGCTGTCAGCACAGAGCCTGACATGGGGCTTGAACCCATGAACTGTGAGATCATGACCTGTGCCGAAGTCAGACGCTTAACCACCTGAGCCACCCAGATGCCCCTGTTTACTTTTCTTGATGGATTTTTACAGATGTTTGAAAAACTTTGGTAAGATCTGGAAGTTCCAGTCTGTTTCTGTTGCCCATGATGGGTCTCCTAATCAGGTGAATAGAGAGGAGCTTAGAATCCAAAGGATTTCACGTCAGAAAGTATCTGCCTTCATTTTGTACTCCAGGGGGAAAAGAGACCCTCAACGCAAATGACTGATGTCAAGTCATAAGTTAGCTGGAAAGGATGAGAGTAACAACGTTGTAGTCCTCACTCGAGCTGCCACCGTGGTGTTTGTGTGCATTAGTTCATGTTAGAGCTTCTTTACAAGAATGCTTGTCGCTGTTCCAGTTTGACATGTAAGGAGGCTGGGTCTTGGGGAATGGAAGGCACGTGCTCGAGGTCGCATGACTCTTGTCCTATTCTGTCTGGCTATAAATCTTATTCTTTTATCTAGAACCCTGCCCTGCCTCTTGGCTATGTTCGATCTGCTTCTTACAGCTAAGTTGCTAAAGCCAGCCATGTGTCCTTAGGTGACACATCTTCTCGTACAAAATGAGGGGGATACGTACAACGTTCTCAGAACTCCCTGGAATGTATACTCGTCTTTCAGAGATGATTTAAAAGCACCATGTGATTAACCTGTGCCTATGAGTTTGTGACTTGGTTCCTCTAGCATTGATTGAATATATCCCCATGTTCACTTTGGAAATGGGGTCATTTGCCAGATCCTCAGGGACCTCCGCACCCGCTTTGTCTGGGCATATTTTCTCGGGCCATTGGCAGAACCGGGCTTGAGGTTAGGACCATTTCTTTTCTGTGGTGATGTCTGAGTTCAGTGGGATCTTCTCAGGTATGAGAAATTGGTGAGAATTGACTCAGTCTGCTTTTTCTTGCCTGTTTTGACTTCCTGTACTTGGTTTTTTTATTGCACCTTTCGTAATAGTGTATCCCTTGTGCCTTGCGGGAAATGGGACCCGGGCTTAGTTACATTTGTGGGCTGTTTTGCCCAAAAAGACCCCTGGGGTGGTTGAAGGGATGTACTGACTGAGCCCCAGGGGGGTGGTATCTCCCCAGGTGCTGTTGGTGTTCAGCAGAGCTGAGGCCTCCTGGATGTTACTCCTCTCACACCACTCAACACCACTGCCTTCTTTGTCTACATCGCGGCCTTGCCATCCTGCTGACGCTTGCTGATCCTCTGTGTCTTCCAGACTCTCTGTGGTGTGGTGTTGGGTCACTACCTGTGCTGCCAATGGGAACTGCTGGAAGAGAAGTTGGGAAAGGAGCATTCTAAAGGCTTTCATTCTTTTTTTTTTCTTTTTAAAAAAGTGGTTAAATGTTTATAAGAGAGGGAGGAAGGGAGAGGGAGAGGGAGACAGCATGTGCAGGGGAGGGGCAGAAAGAGAGGGAGAGACAGAATCTGAAACGGGCTCCAGCCTCTGAGCTGTCAGCACAGAGCCCGACGCGGGGCTCGAACTCATGAACCATGAGATCATGACCTGAGCCGAAGTCGGACACCTAACCAACTGAGCCACCCAGGTGCCCCTCAAGGCTTTAGTTCTGCATTAATGCCAGAATTGGGCACGAAGGGTGGTCAAGAGTGGCAGTGATGGGCTTGGTCAGGTAGACTGTGCATTTATTATTTTCTCTTCTGTCGATACTCAACAAATGGAATAAACAAAATAAGGGGAAAAATCCATATCTGTTTTTCTAATGAGTATGAAAACACTGGTGCATTGTCTTGAGACACGGACGCATGTACATGTGTAACCATCGTTCTTGGGTACTCTGGCTGCTGGTCTGTGCGCATGCGTTCCTCGGGCTATGCTACTGCGTCTCCTCAGGGTCCCCTTCAAGGCCCAGGGAAGCCAACACCAGGACCCAGGAGTGGCCCCTGCTGTGGGGTGGCCTGGCTCATTACAGTGGTCTCAGAGAATCTTCCTGCAGTAGTTTCACGGACTTCATTTGCTGGGTAGGGTCCCTCAGATCTTAAAGGTGTCCTGCCTCCGAATGGAAGTAAACACTTAAAACCTCAGGTCTCCATCAGCTAGGATGCTGGTCCAAATGCATCTCTGACAGACTCCGTCCCAAGTGATTTCTGGTTCTCTTGGCCAGTTTGGTAATCGTGTTTCTGTGTGGCAGGTGATGGAAGGGTTACAGACGCCGGCTCCGGTCGTCAGGGAGCTTATCCTGTATGTGTGCAGATGAAGCGATGAGTAACTGAAGACTTGGACCAAGGTGTTAACTAGACTTAAGTATATGTGTGGGTATTGCAGTACGTGTGACGTACAGCAACAGATGGCCTGTGCAGAGTCCGTTACACCCTATATGTGCATCTCCGGTGTATAGACTTGTGTACATATGCAGGCACGTGCATCCATGCCCTTATGGTACCAAAGACACCCCGAGCCGTGAGCTTCTTTTTGATTCTTGGGAAGGCTTCAAGGGAAAATTCTAGGGACATGGGTGTTGGGAATGTGGGATGGATTTTGGACCCTTGGGGAGGAGCGCATCCTACAGCTGGTACAACTAGGGAGGCTGTGAAGTGTTGGGCGCTAGAATCTGGAGTTTTCCTTGGATTCTGCAGAGAGCATTTTAGGTGATGTTGACTATATGGCAAGATTTGGTCTCTTCTGGGAGGGACGCTGAGTGTCCTGACGAGTTGAACTGGGACCTTTGGCCTTGTACTTGCTGGGGATGGGGATAAAATTCTCATGCTTCTGCCTCAAGAAACCACTGGCCTGTATTGTGTTTTTTTTTCTTAATTTCTTTTCTTAAAAGAAATTTCTTTAAAAACTTTTTTTGAATGTTTATTTTATTTTTTGAGAGAGAGACGGAGACAGAGTGTAAGCAGGGGAGGAGCATAGAGAGACGGAGACGCAGAATCCGAAGTGCGGGCTCCAGACTCTAAGCTGTCAGCACAGAGCCTGGCACAGGGCTTGAACTCACCAACTGTGAGTTAAGTCAGTTGCTGAACTTAGGTCAGATGCTTGATCTATTGAGTCACCCAGGTGGCCTTAAGACAAACCTTACTTAAGGAAGAATCCACCTGGCTTATCACTTGTTACTGTGTACAGGTGTTTGAGCACAGCAGGAGGGTCACTGCACTCTAATATCTCTCAGGGACAGAAGTGACCTCACATCCTTGGGGAAATAGTAGTGAGTGAGTCCCAAAGATGAACTCCTGCCTTGGGAACCTTGCAGAAAACTTCCACCTTGTTCCCACAGTTGAGATAGGAAGATTCTGACAGATTTTATTTCAACCTGGAGTTCACGGAGATTTATAGCTGAGTATAGTAAGGCTTTAACTCTTGCTTCATGGGCTGGCTTTTATCTTGTGGGTTTTAACCACTGCCTGCCTCTTTTTCTCAAAGAGAAAAATGTGTTTTTTGTTTATCTTTGTACAAGTATATGGTGATCATTACTGAACTCATACAAAAGTAGAAGAATAAAATAGTTACTCCAAAACCCACAGCAACTTGTCATTTTGATAGATTTCCTTCTAGTCTCTTTTGGTGCATATTTAAAAACTTTAAAAAAAATTATTTTTGAGAGAGAGATAAAGTGCGAGCAGGAGAGGGGTAGAGAGAGGGAAACACAGAATCCGAAGAAGGCTCCAGGCTCTGAGCTTTCAGCACAGAGTCCGATGCAGGGCTCCAACCCACGAACCATGAGATCATGACCTGAGCTTAAGTCAGATGCCCAACCAACTGAGCCACCCAGGCACCCCAACATTTAAAAACTTATTTTTCCAGATTATAAAAATAACGTGTAAAATATAACAAATACTTTAAACACAACATGCATGTATTTACCTTGGAGACAGTTGTTAATATTTTAGTGCTTTTCCTAGAGTTGTTTTTTGTTGTTGTTGTTGTTTTTTACTTTTATTAAGTTTTATTTAAGTTCTCTCAGGTTCAAACTCATGGGCCTGAGATCAAGAATTGCATGCCCTTCTGACTGAGCAAGCCAGGCACCACCCCCTCCTTAAAGTTTTTTCAGTAGATGTTTGCATACTTGGAATAAAATTAGGAAATTTTTAATATAGTTTATATTTATATTTTTATTTTCCAATTCATATTGGCAATGCTTATGTTATTTCAAATTGTGTAAACGTGGTTTAAACTGATATAGCCACTTAAGTGGCTATATCAATTAACCTGATCATTTGCTACATTTGTAGTGGTGGAAAATTATCCTGATGGTATGGTAGGCTCTGAAGACATTATCCAAGGAGTCAAAATTGGGTCCCTAGACCAAATTAAAGTGTTGAAATTAATTCAGTTTGTGTCAATCTCAATACACAGTAAGAAGCAAGGAGAGAGATTAGGTTAAGGCATGTAGGTCCAGCAGGATAGGTGGACCACAGTACTTGTATCCTGGCTTGGGTAGTGTTCGTATATCCTGTCTATTAGCCACCATGCCCTTCCCTGCTGATGATGTGATTACAAGGACAGAACTGAGAATGAGCCAGAGGGCTCAGAAAACAGAAGATTCCTGGACCCCATACACTTGGTCTGTTGCAGGAATTCAGGAGGAAGCATTCCTGGCCACATGTGTCTCTTACCAAAGCTCCTGTTGAATGTCAAGAGCTTTTCTTCTCCCATAATACACCAACTGGGCCAGAATGGGTGTCACCAATGGGTGACCATATTTGGGTGTTTGCTCAAGAATACTGGGTGACCACTTGGTCATTCTGTCCCTTCCTATCTATGTTCAGTGCACATGCGTTCTACTTCTTTGTAGCTACCAGGTCACACAAGCTGTGTGCTTGTTTACCCTCTGTAAGTCACGTATCCTGTAAGTTTCATCCATTCATTCTCTTCTTCTCTGTAGCAGAACTGAGTATTATTGAAAGGCATGGCCAACACCCATTGTACTTGTTCTCATTGTTTAATGATGAGAGGTAATACTTCAACAGCCATCTTCGTATAAAAAGCTTTTTCAGCATTCTGGGACAGATTGCTATAAGTGGAATTACATGGGCTGAAGGAATATTTTCAGGGTTTTTAACAAGTACCGTCAGATTACTTACTTGAAGAGAGATGTAGGGGAGAATGGGCTACAACTTAACACCTAGTTGGTTTCTTTCACGCCACCCCGTCTCCAATCTCTGTCTCTCTTAGTTGTTTTTATTTTTATTTTCTCCTGAATAAGCAGAGCACAAATGGAGGGTAGATATGTGATGGCATTAATTCTCCTTCCTGCATCTGTCACATACCTTCTCTCAGGCAACTTCTCCTATGTTTTATGTGTCTGTCCAGAGATAAACTAGGGGTAGACAAATGTGCATGTATGCGTGTATTATTATATACAACTATATTTTTAAAAAAATTTTAATGTTTATTTTTGAGAGAGAGAGAGAGCATGAGAAGGGAAGGGGCAGAAAGGGAGACACAGAATCCGAGGCAGGCTCCAGGCTCTGAGCTGTCAGCACAGAGCCTGATGCAGGGCGCGAACCCAAGAGCTGCGAGGTCATGACCTGAGCCGAAGTTGCACGCTTAACCAACTGAGCCACCCAGGTGCCCCACAACTATATGTATTTTAAAGCACAAGTGATCACATACTGTTTACTTCCGAGTGTTTTGCTCTATATTTCATGGGTCTTTGCATATCAGTACTTACAGAACTGCCTATTTTTTTTAAATTTATTTTCACTTTAGAGTGTGTGTGCATGAGTGGGGGAGAGTGCAGAGGGAGGAGAGTGAAAGAATCTTAAGCAGTTTCCAGTGCCCAGCACAGAGTCTTATATAGGGCAAGATCCCATAACCCTGGAATCATGACTTGAGTTGAAATCAAGAGTTGGATGTTCAACCAACTGAGTTCCCCAGGCTCCCCTAATGGCTGCTTAGTCTTCTGTCATGTGGATGCATCATAACTTCCCTTCTTCTCTATTGATAGATATTGTTTTGGTCTCTGATATTTGGTGGGTTCTTAACATCCATGAATAAATGGTATATGGTGTATACATGAATTTGTCTATAAAGTAAAATCCTAAAAGTAGAACTAGAGATTTTACAGCTTGATGGACAATACCAAATTTTTCTGCTTCAAGGAAAGATGTAAAGGAATTCTCCTTTCTCCAATCCTGTATCCATACTGTTAGACTTTTTGATCTTTGTCTTTCCAACAGATGAAAAAGTGTCCTGCTGTAGTTTTAATATGTGTTTTTCTTATCAGTGGGGTTGAACATCTTCTCAAAGAACTCCCTTCCAGACTTGTTGCATGGTCATACTTTTGTGCCGTTGTTGTTGTTGTTGTTGTTGTTGTTGTTAGGTTGTTGGTCTCTTTCTTGTTCATTTGTTGGAAGTCTTAATAAGAAAGTTCTTTATTGTGAGAGTTGCAAGTAATTTTTCCTAGTTGATCATTTGTCATTGAACTAATATATAGTGTGTATTGCATTGAATATTTAAAGAGATTTTTTTTTTAATGTTTGTTTACTTTGTGTGTGTGTGTGTGTGTGTGTGTGAGAGAGAGAGAGAGAGAGAGATAGAGAGAGAGAAGTGGGGAGGGACAGAGAGGGAGACCCAGAATCTGAAGCAGGCTCCAGGCTCTGATCTGTCAGCACAGAGCCTGATGTGGGGCTCGAACTCATGAGCCATGAGATCATGACTTTAGCTGAAGTTCGATGCCCAACCGACTGAGCCACCGAGGCATCCCTGCCATGTACATTTTTAAAAAGGAGATGGAGTTGAATTTATCCATCTTTCCTTACATGGCTTACAGTTTCTGTGTTCTACTTGGGCCTTCCCCACTCAATGTGGAAACCTGAGACTTCCCTCTCCTCTCCCCCAGTGCTAAAATGGATTTGCTATTGTCTCTGAATCATTATCTCCAAGCTGAAAGGGTTTCAGGGATCTGTAGCTTAGATGGGGCCTCAGGTGAGTCTCCTGAAGCCAGTCCATTTAGGAATCATCTGAGAGTGTGGCTGTCTCCCAGGTGATGAATGACCCAGGTTTACTTAATGGAAAGAAGAGTCTAAGCTACTTGGAATAGTATTCACTGGGAATAGTTGGAAGCTACGTGAACTTTCATCAGGCCATTGGCATGATAGGTGGTGCTCATACAAAGCCAGCTGCTCAGCACAGCCCCTTGCAGCATGCGTGATTGACCCTCTTGGCAGTCATGGCCCTATCTGGTAAGTGGGGCCCAGAACAGCCCCTGAAGTACACTACAAAAAAGGGACCAAATCTTTGCCTTTTTTTTTTTTTTTTTCTTTTAAGAACATTGCTCTTCACATGGTAAATACTGATTGGGCAACAGGACCATGCTTGCTTGTTCTTTGATTTGTGTGGATTGGATGCCTTGATTTGAGCTGACAAACCTTGAATGTGGGGTCTTAGCCATGGTTGCTTACCTGGTGTATGATCTTGGGCAAAGCACTCAGCTTCTTTGATTGGATCTTCCTCAGAAAATGAGATATATCGATGCTGCACAGTTGTGAAGGTAAGATGAAGTAATGAGTCTGACGGTTCTCCTTCAACTGTACCTAGGCCAGGTGGGTACTTGGCCTCAAAATTTTAGGTGCACAGGGATCCATACAGAGAGGTTCGTTAACTGTGTGACCTCTTGGGCCCAGGACCATGTGTTTTGAATATTGACAAGATTGTGAAGCAGATGGTCTGTGATTCTCACGTTGTGCAGCTTTGAGGTGGGCGAGTCAGGGAAAGCTGGTGGGGCTGTGTTGCTTGGGGTCTGTCTGCTTTCCCTCCCCTCCCCTCCCAACAGTGATCCATTTGGGTCCAATTTTCATTTAGTTACGAGCTCTAATTCAAATTTTTAGACGGTAAGGATTATTTTACACATACATTTAGAGAGACTAAGATAATTAGCTGATTTTTGTTCTGAGAATATTCTTCTTCCTCACCTCATTAATTATTGAACAAGAAAGTTTGCCTCCTGTGGGCAATGCTTAGAGGATTTAAATCATGACAATATTTATGTCTTTATGGGTGTTTGCTGATATTAGCACCAGGCCTACCCGCCATCCTGGCACTCTGCCCAGGCAGGGAAGTTGGTCTTTATGTCCTGCAGTCTGTGGGCAGCTGTTCAGGACGACCCCATGCAGTGAACCTTGTGAATTACTAGGAGTTAGTGATGTGACAAGATCCCCATTCTGGTGGCTTTGAGGTTTAGGTGATTGACTGTGTGCTTATGATGTGAACCAAAATGTTTGCTGTTGGTTTTGATTAATGGGGCCTGGGCCCCATTTTAATTACCAAAGGGAAGATCTCGAATAGTAGGTAATGCCTGTGGTCAAAATGTTTTTTCCACCTAACACTTGTTTATTCATTCTGTTCTGAGATCTGAGAAAAACCTATCTACCTAAACACCCTGCATTGGCCAATATAATCTAGCAATGTTTGGTCAGAGTAGACATTAATGAAGATTAGAAAAATTAGGTCTCCTAATATGATGTGTAGAAACTGACTTTATTTTTTGATTTATTGGAGTGCACAGGTGGAGGGGAGGGGTAGAGGGAGAGAGAATCTCAAGCAGGCTTCTTGCTAAGCATGGAGACCCATATGGGGCTCGAACCCATGAACCGTGAGATCATGACCTGAGCTGAAATCAGGAGTCTGACGCTCAACCGACTGAGCTACCCAGGTGCCCCTGACTTGTAATTTATTTTTTGGTATCCTCTTGGCTTGGAATTATGTTTGTGATATTGGTAGAGGCAGTGGCCTGTATAATTTCTACTGTACAGGGTTTAAGAGACATGGGTTCTAAACCTGTCTCTACCACTGGCTGGCTCTGTGACCTTGCCTGGTCCAACAGCTCTGGGCTTGAGTTTTATCCTTTGCCCCATGGAAGCTCCAGGAGTGTAAAGGCTTGTCTGCGCAGTTGACTGCTAGGGTTTATGCAGAGTAGGTGCTCAGTAATGGTGGTGTGAGTGAGGGAACTGGTCAAGCTGATTTAATGTGGATTTCATATTCCAGGGATCCTATTCAGATACTTTCTGACCCAGTAAGGTTTGGAGTAAGACCTGAGATGCTGCATTTGTAGCCCGTTCTAGGTGATGCCTATGTTTGTGCATCACCCTTTGAGTAGCACGTTGCCTTTAGATGAGAGATAATCTGTTCTGCTTTACTTACCTGCAGATCTTTGTAATGTCTTGCTGAAGGTCAGTTTGTAAATACAACTTGTTCACTGATACTGACCAGTAGTCTCTGCGCTGTGGCTGTCGTGACCAAAAAACTGTCTGGTTTAGCTTCAGCACTGGCTTTCAAGTCTCTATTTAGTTCACTTTGCTTTAGAACATGGTCTCTAAGCAGCAGCACCTGGGAATTTGTTAGAAATGCAAATTCTGGTGGGGGGAGTGGGGCGCTTGGGTGGCTTAGTCACTTAAGCTTCCAACTTTGGTTCAGGTCAGGATCTTATGATTCATGAGTTCAAGCCCCGCACTGACAATGCAGAGCCTGCTTGGGATTCCCTCTCCCTCTGTCCCTCTGTCCCTCTCTCCCTCTCTCTCTCTCCCTCTCCCTCCCCCTCCCGTGTAGGCTTGTGCGTGCGCTCTTGCAGACTAAATGAATGAACTCATGTATTATGTGTGTGTGTGTATATGTATATATACACGTATATATATACGTGTATATATATATATACACGTATATATATACATATATACGTGTATATATATGTATATATACACACATATATATATGTATATGAAACAAACAGAAATGCAGATTCTGCGGCCTCACCCCAGAGACCTACTGAATCAGAAAACTCCAGGGTGGGGTCAGCAGTCAGTGTCTCCGAACCACCCATCCAGGAGTTGTTGATGTTTCAGAACTACTGCTGTGCTTCAAAACCTTTCAGCACGTCTGCAGGCGATGGTGTAGGCTGCTGGTGGGTATCACGGCACCTCTTTTGTTTGGCTTGTGGGTCATGAGGATATCCTGAAACCAAACAAAAGTTGATAGACAAAAAAAAGTAGGTTTTAGTGAACTTACCTGAATGGGTGGAAGGTAGAAAATGTGATGACTCTTGTTGGAAGCCATGTTTTTATGGATACGTGTTAACGTCCATTGGGCCTGATTTTTCTTACTGTTCTGGAAAAAGGGAGACAGGGTTGCCCATTGGAATCACCCGCGGAGCTTTGAAGACTATAGATGCCCACCAGAGGTTCTGATGTCCTTGATCTTGGGTGCAGCCGGGACAGCCAGATTTTAAAGACTCCCTGGGTAATTCTAGCATTTAGTGAAGATTGAGAATTCCTAGACTAAAGGAATGTATCACTTTTTTCTCTGAGTATGTTTTAAATTTATTTTTAATTTCCATGCAATAACTCCGTTGTGTGTATGTGTATGGGTTTCTGACAAACGCATAAAGTTGTGAAATCACCACCACCCTCCATTCCTAGCATTTGGTTTTCATTAACGTGCTTGTGGAGTTTTCTTCCTTAAAATGACACATGGAAACACATGACCTTCACTTGATTTCTGTCATTACTGTTCCTGTTTTGTTGTTGTTGATTGACGTTTCTGTCGGAAATCCCATATCCTGAAATTAGTGCTGCAAAACAGTTGCCTAACGCTAACTTGCTTTGTAGTTTGAAGAGCCTCTTAATTAGTGGTGTGCAGAGTTGTGAAGCATTTATAACTACAAATGGTCAGGGCCCAGTCCAGACCAGTTAAACTAGAATCTAGTATACCTGTTGGGACCCTGGCATGGGCTTTTTTTTTTTTTTTTTTTTTTTTTAAGGCTGCCCAGGTGTTACTAAGGGACAGCCAGGCTTGGAACCATTTCTCTATGATTGTCCCTTAATTTTTTTTTTTTATGTTTATTTCTGAGAGACAGAGAGAGAGAGTGTGAGCGCACAAGCAGGGGAGGGGATGAGAGAGAGAGGGAGACACTGAATCCAAAGCAAGCTCCAGGTTCTGAGCTGTCAGCACAGAGCCCGATGCCGGGCTCACATGTGTGAACTGCCAGATCGTGACCTGAGCCAAAGTTGGATGCTCATCTGACTAAGCCACCCAGGAACCCTTGATAGTCCCTTAAAATGCCTGTGATCCTAGATCATGGGTTCCGGTAAAGGTCTGTATCCCTTGTCTCAGCCCAAAGTGCTTCTGATATTCTTCTTTTTTTTTTCCTTCTGTGACACGAATCTGGGTGCATTTTTGAAAAGGATTCAAGGAAAATGACTTCTGATGATTGAGGATAGTTGAAGAGAAATGCATTTTTTATTTTTGCCTCCTTGTGAAATACTGTTGATTGGCACAGTATATCTGTTGTCGTGCCTCTTTGGACCGTGTGTGTGGAGTTTTGTAATCATGTGGATGTGTGCGTAGTGGTCAGAGGGAGGTCAGCTCACTGCTGTCCAGGCTCAGCTGTGCTTTTGTTGTGGGAGAGAGGAAAGTGATGCACGAATGCTCTCTGGCTAGGGCTTTATCAAGTTCATGAATGCTTTCCTGATCAATCTGTTGATGCTGTGATGTTGTTTTTAAAAGATGTTTTCTTTTAAAACATTCTTTTAAAACATGTCTTTCTAAAATGAGCTCCTGGGTGGCTCATTTGGTTAAGCGTCCAACTCTTGGTTTCGGCTCAGGTCATGATCTCAAAGTTTATGGGTTCAAGCCCTTTGCATTGACAGCACGGACCCTGCTTGGGATTCTCTGTCTCCCTCTCTCTTTACTCCTCCCCTGCTTGCTCTCTATCTCTCTTTCAAAATAAATATTAAAAAGCATTTTCTAAATAAATAGTATAAATAAGTAGACCCTTGATCTCTAGGACTAACAACACCTTGATTTTCAGGGGTCGGGGCTAGTCTTCCCATGGTGCTTTTTTAATCCACAAGCTGAACCAGTTTACCCAGAGGGCCTTAGTTCCTGGAAGGTGAAGTCACGCCATGCACTGTATAAAGTTAATCAAAGAAGATTGTCTCACTGGAAGCTTAGAACTTAACCATTTCATGGATAAGGCAACTGAGCCTCAAGGGGAGAAGTGATTTATTTGCTCAGTCCCTCAGCTGGGCCTTACTCCTAGCCCACTGTCCTGGATGGCTTACCCTGTGGTTGGGCTCATGCAAAAGGCTAGATGATGGATAATAAGGGTACAAAGGGTAGTTTTAAAGGGGTGATTCTATCAACGTCAAGCCTGACTGATGGCTCGGCTCCTGTACTGAGGGGATTTTTTGGGTCTTAAGAGCCCACTTCAGACATTGATTGAGGGCACCCTTTTCTTTGTATGGTATTCGGGAAGCTGCTAAATGTCTTCACTTTCTATCTGTCCAGCAACTCTGCTTTTCCCAGGCCTTAAACACCAGCCTGTCTTGGTTGTTACCCTTGGAATATTACCTCTGTTCTTGTACCGAGAGTTTAAGGAGACAGTCATTAATGGCCGTGTGGTTTTGAGCACCTAGAAGCGTTTCTACTCCACTAGCTCTCATTCCTCCAGGTTCTCTCCCTGCAAAGTCTTGTTACCAAGTGTTTTGCGTTACATGTAACAGTTTGTCCAAAACTTCGTAAGTGTGAGATTGGAACTCACCTGTGTCAGATGAATAAACTGGTGGCAAAGTTTGGAACTGGGAAGTCTTTTCAGAAAGATGTACTTCCAGAAGCAGATTCTGTCTTCTGTGGCCAGAGGGGCCTTGATAATATCCTTCCTCCTTGGTTTTACATTTGGGGTCTTACTTGGATTCCTACATTCACATGGTTCCATGTACACTTCCAAAGAGACAAAAAGAGTGAAGTTTTACCTGTAAATTAAAAGATTAAATTCTACCTTCTGACCCCTTTGTATGGGAAGTAAAATATCCCTATGTGACAGATTGAGGCCATTTGTGAATCAATAAACGTAGGACTGTCATTCTGAGAAATTGTTCAAGCTTCTGAGAACAAATGGAATGCCTTAAAAAAATATGAGAGAAGATCTATCTGATTTGATTTACTCTGGAGAGAAGGTGGGTGCTTTATAACCTGCTGATTACCATAATAAAACATCTTTATTTTTCAGGGAAACATAAAATGACAATAGACCTTAAAGTACAGTATCTTGTCACTTGCCTCTGGTGGGGAATTAAGGATGGTTCAGTTGTGATTTGTAAAGAGCATACCAGTGGAAACTAAATTTTAAGGCTAACCTCAAAGTAGAAACCATAGCTTGCTTTGGGGGAAAGAATTGATGATTTGCTCTTCCTGGTGCTTTCCCACCACCCACCCCGCCCAACCTTAGTCAAATTTTGAGTAGACCAGTTCCAAGGCAGGACTGATAAACGTGCTCTTTCAGAAGCATTTTCATGTTATACATGTATCGTGTTTTGTATGTGGAGAGAGTTGTCCTGTTCTCTATGTGCCAAGAATGGGTGGTGGGTGGGATTTGTACCTGGACCAGTGCACTTTGCTTAGTCTTTGGGGGTGGTGACTGTGGCATTTCTAACACATGCACCACTGAGTAGGCCCAGGTCTGGAAAAGCATTGTGTCCGTGTTGGGGGTGATAGTGCACCTTTAGTGGGGAGGGTTAAGAAGTCGGTACTTTGTTTCAGACAAGGGTCTCACAGAGGGTGTGATTAAAGTCAGCGTCACCATGGAGGGTGGGAGCAGGGTGAGCCCAAACCTGTCTGTCAAAAACCTGAACCCTAGGATTACTAGCCCCCTGTGGAACTGGAAGGAAGGAGTACCAGTGGATGATGGGTCATTAACTCAGGCGTTCATTCCCTCAATGGGTCAGTCGGACATCTAAACACCCACTAGCCATGAAGCTCTTTGGAGAGATTTTTAAAAGTTGAAAGTATGCTTCCTGCTGTCCATCTGGTCATCATCTTCCCCTTTGGCTTGTTTCTTCCAATAAACATAATCTGAAGAGCTTGTGTCAGGCCTGTTGTTAGGCACAGGACACTAAAAAGGTGAGCAAAAGTAAATATTTGTACTTAACTACTAGACCTCCAGCTGTTGACTGTGCAGGTATGTATAAATAGTCATACTTAAACTCAGTCCAAATGAACTCATTGTGTCCTGGGTTTCCATTAAACTTAACAGCAAAAAAATTAAAAAAATGAGTAAATGCTTCTCAAGAAGCACTCTGTAACAGTGGGGGTGGGAGAACCTAAGACCCAACCCCTATAAAATGTGGTACGTGTGCAGAGAGAGACATGTACAAGGTATTACAGGATTGCAGAGGCATGGTACCCATTTGATTCTTAGGGTGGGACAGCTTATCACAAAGGGCTTCCAGAGGGAGGGAAAGAAAGGAATGTTAGCCAGAGCCAGGCTGGTTGGGAATGTTGGCGGGTGGTGGTAAGGAGGGAGGGCCTCTCAGTCAATGCATAGGAGGTGGGAAAACAGTTGCAGTCTGGGAGCTCACTGTGGAAATCCCAAGATGTTCCAAGTTGATGGGGTATTAGGATGGTGACAAACTGGAGAGGTAAGTGGAAGCCAGGATATGGCTGGCCTTTCTGCCTGGCGGCGGTAGTTTGGATTTGATCTTGAAGGGGTTTAGGCAGCGGATTCACAGGGGCGCAGTGCGTGATCTAGTTGAAAAGACAAAATTAACACATTCCTGGGTACAGTGGCCAATGAGTTCAGTGCGAAGATTCATTGGTATGTCCCTAATGGGATGTATGGAGAAGGGGAGGGATTCAGAGATCATTCCCTGAACTTTCAGATGTGGAAACTCTGTCCTGCTGTCCCGTGGATGTTTGCTACGGTTCTTGTGGAGGACAGAACAGACACAGATGCTGTTCTTCCTCAGGTGAGGGAAGATTGGCAGGTTTCAGGAACCAGGCCATAAGTTTATGAAGTCAGAATTAGGAGGTTGACTCCCATTTTTGTCCAAGCTGGTTGACCTCATTTGCTGATGCATTTTTGGTCCTCGGGGCCAGGGCCACCAGTGAGAAGGTAGAAAGAGTCCAGATCCATTAAGAATCCACCCGCACGAGGGACTTCTGCAGCTGGGTTACAGTGATGTTTCATAATGACTATTCTCCATACTTCTGTGTATGTTTAAAATTTTCCATAATTGATCAAAATAAGAATAATACCTTCGTGGGTTTGTGTGAGAATTCAGTGAGAACTGATGCAGGTGAAGATCTTGCACAGTGCTGTGCTTGCTGTGTGTTGACCATTGCTATCACTGTCCACTCCTGGCCAAATTCCTCTTTTCCTTCCCCACTCTTCCTTCGTGCTCTTGACTTCCTTGACTTTCTTGGCCCTTTCTCTCATTTCTGTCCTTGGAATTTGCCCTGTGGATTTCAGACAGTCGGACTTTTCTGGTTTTGTCCCTGTATAGTTCTCGCAAGGCCATGCCTGTCTCTCTTCTTCTCTGGCTGATCTTGTGCAGGGAACCATCTCTACTGATGACCACCCCTAGGGTGACCACCCAGGGGTCAACATGCTTGACTGGTACTTCATGTGCCCAGATACCTCCTTGTGTATAACGTGCGTGGGGGGTGGGGAGGTGGAAAGGGGTGTTGATGGGGAGACAATGAGCCAAAGAGGCCACAGTAGATAATATCCCCCTTTATACAGTGGGTGTCTTCGTGTACTGTGATTTTTTTTTTTTTCCTGAATGTCAGATGGGTAACATCCCAATGTTGTAACAAGGTTTTAGGGAGGCACATATCACACAACGGCGTGAATACCCAGTCATCACACTTGGGAACTACGAAAGGAGCTGTAGTGTCCTATTCTTTACACATAAGTATAAACTCTATGACTCTGTGCCTGTGGACGTGATTATTTATATACTTAATACAACGTCAGGGATGCTTGTTTCCATTTTGTATTGAGCCATTATCAGTGACTTTCAACCTTTTTAACCTTCTGGCTGCTCTAGCTGCTTTGCTAAGTTGCAGATTATTTAGAAACCATTTGTATAATATACTAGGTGAAAAGATTATTGAGAAGAACTTGGTGATGAATCCTTCCATAAGAAGCACAGAATACCAGACTGGCTGGCTGGCACAGTCAGAACAGCATTTTGACTCCTGATCTCGGGATTGTGAGTTCGGGCCCCATGTTGGGTGTAGAGATGACTATAAAAAAGAAGTAAATTTAAAATACAAAAATGCATAGAATACTTATGACTTGGGAAGTGCAGTCGTGGTGGAAGGCTTTTCTCACTTGTTTATCGGTAGGATGTCCTTTTGAAGTAAGTGGTATCTCCCTTTTACTTAACCATTGTCATACACCAAATATTATTCTAGGATTCTTTTGCCAACAAAAGAAAACTGACCCTGAACTGGTTTAAACCATAAAGGGAATTGAGTGGTTCTTTTGACTGAGAAATCCAGCCATGGGATGGACTTCAGGTATGATTTGTTCCGGAGATGCATGCTTGTATTGGGGATCTAGTCCATGCCTCTAGGATTCTCTTGACTCTACTTTCCTCTGTATGTTGGCCTCTGCCACACACAAGCTGTCTACAACTCACTGAAGCACAAATACCCTCAGGAGGTCTAGGTCTTAGGAATGAGTGCTTACATCACCCCTGGAAGAGCCCACCAACTTTGAAACAGGGAAAGTGGAAGTCTTGACATGGACTAAAGCTGGAGGTTGAGGTTGTGTGTCTGCCTTCCACCATTCCTTGTGCCCAGGGGAATGGATGCCACCACTGGGCTAGACCCTAGGATTTGCACCCCAAAGCTGAGAAATGTAGTCAGTCTCTGCAGAAGCGCAAATGCAAGCAGAGAGTGTTAAGAGGAAATGAGTACTATGGAGGCCACTCACAGGTGTCCACTCCAGGGACTGGCCTGGGGTTTGCATGCAGTGCTCTCTATCCAATTTCAGAGCCTTTTAATCCATCTGATACCTCCTTTAAAGTGGTGTCTCCAAAGCACTATTTGATAACCTTCACGCTCAGTGTTCTTGAGGAAGCCTTGTGTCTTGGTCTTTTGCACGTTGCTGTCTAGGAGCATGACTTTGTCCACATCATCTAATTGTTGAAGAACTCCATATGCTCAACTCTGCAATAAGGTGGTTGGGCTCTATTAATTCATCCTATATTTACTGAATACCAGTTATGCCAGGCTCTATGTTGGGGACTGTAGTTATCATTGTATCTAAGGTAGACATGGTCTCTGCTGTTAAGGGGCTTATTGACGAGTGGGAGGGACAGGCATTAATTAAATGGTGTAAGATGGAACGTCTGATACATGCCTGGCCCTTGGCAAATAGTTTTCACTCAACGATTAACTACACACATGCATGATTTTATGCTGTGTTCAGTACTCCTGTGGGGAGCCTTGAGAGGGAGGATTGCAAGGAATGAGAAGAGAACTCAGGATGGGGTCTTGGGAATGTCCACGTGCAAAGCCTGGGGATGGTGTGAAGGGCGTTGTGGGCTTTTTGAGTGTCTACCCTATGGGAAGCTGATGTCCTTCCAGCCCTAACATTCCCAGATTTAATGAGGAGTCCTATCTGGCTCCTTTATGCTCTTTCTCTCTAAAAAAAGAAAATAATGAGGAAAGTTACCTGTAGTGATCTTGGTAGTTGTTAGAATTTGTTACTCCCTACCTGAACCTGTTCTTCTTAATGTTAAATACTCCAGGATGTAAATTCCTTCAAAATGTTCATTGAAGACTGGATAAAGAAGGTGTGGTATATATGGATACAATGGAATATCATTTACCCACAAGAAGGAAATCCTGCTCTTTGTACCAACATGGATGGACCTTGAAGGCATTATGCTAAGTGAGATAAGTCCAGACAAATACTATCCAATCTCACTTATGTTCAGAATCTATTAAAGCTCAACTCCTAGAAACAGAATAGAATGGTGGTTGCCAGGTGTTGGAACATGGAAGAAATGGGGAGATGTTGGTCAAAGGGTACAAACATTCAGTTATAAGAGGAATGAGTTTGGAGCATTTAATGTACAGCATGGTGATGAGAGTTAACACTGTGTTACAATGAAGTTTCAAAAAAATATGTTCCTTGCTTTTCTAGGCCTTCTAAAAATATGAAAATGTTCTAGAAAGTGGAAAGCTCTGCCCTGTATCAGGTGTGTATTGGGTGGTCCCAGCCCAGCTTGGTGGCTCTTCACTAGTCCCCATTCTGTCCTGGAGCTCACAGCACCTCTTTCTTTTCTGAACTCACAGTGCTGGTGCTTTCTGGGACATCTCTGTGTCTAGCATCTTTTCATGAATCTTGACAAATTCTCTAAGCAATGAGAACCAGGAAGGAAGACCTCCGGTTTACCATGTATTCCTAGAACAGCTTCTCCCCACAAACACCCAGAAGGAAACCCTGCACAGCATAGACACAAAGGGTCATGTTTTCCTGAAAAGGACAAACCTCTGTTCCATAGCCTTGCAACTCTTCCAGGCTCTGATCTGCTTTGGGACATATGTCATTTCTTTGAGCATCCATTCCTAAGTTAACCTTCTACCCTCTGATCATCAATTTTTTTGGGAGAAGCGCCTTTATAAAGGAAGTTTGAGTATAGTTACCAAAACAAACAAACAAAATCTCCGTGGAGATTTAGAGGAGGCCTCAGGGAGCAGCTCACTGGATGTTAGGGCTTCTCTTTTATTGGCTGATGTGTATAGGAAAGTTGCGGGGTGAGGGACAGTATAATACACTTCTTTGCTCTTTCTTCCACATTGTTGAAATAATGATTAAGATACTGGGGGAGTCCGCATTCTTCTGTAGAGGAGGAAAGAGGGAAAGAGTGGGGGGAAAGGCAGATAAATAGGGCTGGAAACATCTCTAGTGAGGCAACCTCTTTGTAACCCCATATTTGCATAGTATGCCGTGTGTGTGTGTGTGTGTGTGTGTAGATGTGTTCTTGCTTGACTTTGCTGGCAGACTTCCAGACATAGCAGAGGCTGCAAATATTTTTGGCAAATTGGCACATCCTTTTTTTGTGCTCAAGCAACTCAGGAACAGTTGTGCCCTGTTGCCAGACAGAGGCCTTCATGAAATCCACGTTGCCTTGTGCACAGGGGAAAGAGAATCATCCAACAGGCCTCATGCAACCTAACCTGCTTGGGCGTATTAACAGTGCCCTGTTGTGACTAGGCACTCTTACTTGTTTAAGACATAATCAGAATGTCAACTGTAAGCTAAGGGTGTTTGTGTCCTAGATGGATCTTGTAGTTCTTTCAGCGTGCTTTGAAAAGAACACCCTGGGAGGACATGGCTATCCCGGTGAATCCCAGGTCTTGGGATTTTGTTTCCTTTCTGTATGTGCTGATTCTGTCAAATAGTAGAGCCAGCCAGGCAGGACATTGGGTGGGGCTGGAACATTCTGGAAAACTGGAAACTTGATGAAGGGGGAACAGCTGTTGCTTCTTCTGGGGGAAGAGCAAGTCCTGTGATATGAGGTGTGGCTGGTTGACTGGCGGACAATGTAAGGAGGCAGGTAGGGACTGACTTCAGTCCTCATGGACTCTGAAGGGAATTCTTTTCTGACCTGTTGGTGACCTAGAGAAGCAGTTGCTGCAAACCACCTGGCTTCATGGAAATAGATTCTTGCTGGGGACTTATCCTTCAAGACAAAACCACACAGTTGAGGTGAGGCATGGCTGATCTACCTCTGTGTTGGATTCATGGAATGGATTTCAAAATGTGGATAGATTTTTGGGGCAGTTGATTTGGTGTTCCCTTGATAGAATAGCACCTATTTTAGTTCGACCCTCTGCTTTTGTCATATTAATTTTGGTTCTTTCATTTCTTGCCCCACAGATGTGAGTGAGCCGGGGAGATGTTTTATAAAAGAGAAGCAGAGAGGAAGGTGGAATTTGGACTGTTCTGTCATGAGATAGTCTTTCTTTTTTCCTTTTTTTTTTTTTTTAAGTTTATCTTGCGAAAAAGAGACAGAGATAGAGACAGAGAACAAGTGGCAGAGGGGCAGAGGGAGATGGGGAGAGAGGATCCGAAGCAGTCTCTGTGGTGACGGCAGAGAGCTGAATGCGGGGCTCAGACTCACGAACTGCAAGATCATGACTTGAGCCAAAGTCAGACACTTGACTGACTGAGCTACCCAGGCATCCCAGGAGACCATCTTTCTGACGTCACTTTGTCCTAAGGTTTGCTCTTTCTGTCCAGGTGCCAGGACAGGATAGAGGGCCCCTTAGCACCCAGAGCCAGTGAGAGTCTGAGCCATTGATGGCTTGTGAAGCCATTTTGGTACCATGGACAATGTGGATGGAGGAGTGAAAACAGACTGGTCATTCCACAGGGTCAAGGCAAAGTCCCTAAGAGCAGGGGATGCTTTGGGCACCATCTCTCATAACCACGTGAGTAATGATAAAGTGCAATTTTTAGAGCATTTACAGACCTGAGCATCTAGAACTAAATGCCTTGTGGTAATGTGATAGGCAGAGATTGTGAGAGGAACTATGCTTCAGTCCATAGACTTTTGATCTCTTATGTCATAGTTCCTTTACCAGTCCCTGCAGACTAACTAGAATCCTCAGAATCTAGTTAGGGCTTAGGAAGAGGACAGTTGTTACTCAGGGAAGAGAGAGGATGAAGAAACAGTATTGAAATGGTGGCTCTGGCCATTTGTCACAGAAACTATTGGTCATTGAGGGGACCATTACCTGTTAATTAACTCTCAATCATTATAGATAAGTGTATCTTTAAGGTATGGCTTTACAGATCATTTATAGTGGTTTAAATTTCGTCAGGTAGCCCTTCCATTTCTATAACCTGTTGAAAACACGTTGAGGTGCTATTAAAAATAACTCCCAAGTGGGACCTCAAAATCCATGTGCAGGTAGATCTGTCACTCCACACATAGAAGGGTTGGACCTTGAGTGGGCCAGGGTAATAACCCTTCTCTGGCTATATCGACATCTTTGTTGCTTGTATGGGTGTGCACACACCTGCACACACACACCAATGCCAAAACCACACTTAATTGACCTTTTCCCATATTCCTGTTGTCATCCTCAATGAGAATGGTATTTGGCCCTGACAACGTTTCTCAGTTTATTCATTATCTCCTAATCATTTTTATAATGGTGATAAGTCTTAATGTGTTTATTTCATGCCCCTCATTTAAATCTTACTGACCTATCCCCAGGCCCTCTAAAGGGATCTGGGGTTACAACTGTGAAAGTGGACATAAAAATCTTGGAGAGGTGATCACAGCCTGTTGTTGTTTGGATGCCTGGGGCTGTGCCTACATGTTTCTCAATCTATTCTGGTCTTTCCCTACCATGATTTTATACATAGGTTTGAAAGGTATGAGACTATACTTTTTATTTATTTAAAAAAAAAATTTTTTTTTTAACGTTTATTTATTTTTGAGACAGAGACAGAGCATGAACGGGGGAGGTCACAGAGAGAGGGAGACACAGAATCTGAAACAGGCTTCAGGCTCTGAGCTGTCAGCACAGAGCCCGATGCGGGGCTCGAGCCCACGGACCGTGAGATCATGACCTGAGCCGAAGTCGGACGCTTAACTGACCAAGCCACCCAGGCGCCCCGAGACTATACTTTTTAGAACCCAGAGTTAGTCTGCATCTTCTGTGGAAGGTCTTCAGTGATCTGTCGATGGGAAGGCAGCCTGATAAATTTCTGATCTTCATTCAGCTGTTACTGCCACTCTGGTTGTGAAATGTGACAGGACCATGGCCAACTGTGTAATGTTGAAATATGTTCCATCTGAAATTCCTTTCTATCCTCTACATTGCTATGTGAATTAAGAGGTTATGACTTGCAGTGATCAGGAGGCTTAAATCACATTTTGAATTTGCCTAAAGAGGATTTATTGGTTTTCTCCTAATCACAAGACATTGGGCAAGGGGGCCACTTACAAGGGGTTGCAAGGGTATAGAGAGCTTACATTTTAGTGCAAGACTGTGTTTGTGAAAGGGTACTTAAAAGTATAAGGTAGAACGTGGATGACAACTAGTAAGGGTGATGTAGTCTAGGTGGCAGTGCAGAAGTGACCAGGAAACTGGGGTCCTGGATGTCTGCCCTCTGAGAGCGTAGGATTCCAACCTGAGTCAAGAAGAACAGACAGAATAAGAATAACTGAGAACAAGGGAAGAAACTTTTAGGGTAAGGCCACACATGAGTGTGGAGGTGGGAATGGGTGAGAATGTTTGGGACTGTGTACAGAGTCTTGGAATGGTGGATTTATGTGTTAAGAGAAAAGTGAAAGATCAGGTTGAATGATAGGAGTGGACATCTATCCTGCTACTTGGGCCAGTAGAAAACCCAATTTAGCTTAACCCGTTGAGATAACATATTGGCTTAGAAACAGAGAAAAGGCTCTCTTTTCAGGTTGCAGGCATGCTTCTCCAAGGTCTGCTTTTCTCTCCCTAGATGTCTTCATATTGATAAGATGGCTGCCAGCAGCAACCGAGGCTACATGCTTTTCTGTTTACATGTGTAATAATCAAAGGACCTGAGCTTTGCTCTCGCTGGTCCAGTCTTAACCATCATGGCAGGCAGGGGAATGCCATGTGCTTAGGCCTGGGTTTCTGCATGTCCCACAATTGAAATAGAGATGAGGTTGTACTGATGGGTTTATGCCAGTAAGGGTCAACCTCTGGAGCACAGTTTGGGGCCCATGACTCCAAAGTCCTGTGGCTGCGGTATAGTGATTTCCCAAAGGAAAATCAATAAAACTAGAAAGGTCAGAGGACAGGTTGACAATGAAAAAAAAAGTCAATTCCATCTTTAAATTGGGGCAGCTCTGATTTGTAAGGTAAATGATCTTGAGTTGAATCTAGACTTTATAGGCAGATCCTCTTGGCCTGATGACAACATTTGTCTTGGCTTTTGATGAGAAGAATGTTTAATTATCATCTGCTCATGCCCAGAAGAACTTATCTGGTGACCAGTCTTCCTTCTTGCCCCATCATCTCTTTTTGCTCCTCACAAGGGGTGTGCATGCTCACCGAGCTGGCTTGTTTGAGATTGTACAGAGTGCCAAACTCCAGTGTCTCTGCAGAACTACCTCTCTACCCTGTAGGGCTCCCTGAGAGAGATACCCTGCTCACTTAAGATTGCTCTGTTGGAAGTTATCCAGTTGAATCTATCTGTTCACGTTAACACTAATCACAAATTGGGTAGAATTGCTGAAGTTTGCTAGTGCCATTCAGAGGCAGGCCATCCATCCATCCATCCATCCATCCATCCATCCATTTATTCAACAAATGGGTATACTTGTGATGTGCCAGGAGCTATGCTGGCCACTAGGGATGAACCCGGGTATAGTGCACAGTCCCTACCCTTGAGCTCCCAGTCTGGTTGGGGAAGCCAGGAAATCCACAGTTCTACTTTTATGTGGTACATGTCCTATGCAGTACACTATGGAAGTTTAGAGAAACAGTATGTCTCTCAACTGGAGAATTAAGCTTAAGGAGGATGCTTAAAACCAGTTTAGAGGTTAAGGTTAGGCAATTAATAGGTGCTTAAAACAGAGGGAATTGTGATAAATAAAAGCTACAAGGGTGGTATTGTCAGAAAGTCATGGGTGTTCCTCTGTGGCTGGAGCTGGAATCCCCCCTACCCCCCATGTTAGTTAAATTCTAGTTAGTTAACATACAGTGTAATACTGGTTTCAGGAGTAGAATTGAGTGTGATTTATCATTTACAAAACCCAGTGCTTGTCCTAACAACTGGCTGGGGCTATAATTCTTGAAACAAACAAACAAAAACCAAAAAAAACACAAAAAACAAAAAACAACAACAACAACCCAAAAAACCCAGGAGGTGGAATGGAAATGCAGACTCCCAATTCTTCCATCCAAGATTCTAATCTGCAGGTCAGGAGAGTGGTCTGGGAATACCATTTTCATCTCCAGCTCCTTGGGTGGTTCTGATCCTGGTGGTCTGAAGAGTACTGGTTTAGAGGGCTTTGTGCAGGCGCAGGGCCACAAACGTAGGCTGGAAAGGGGGGAGAGCAGGAGCTGGAGTGGCCAGAAGGGTTGCAGAAGGGTGGAGGAGAATTTTTGGATCTGCGTGTTCCGTAGGATCCTGGAGGAAGTTGAAGGCCTTTGGCAGCAGAGGATATTTAGAGCAGGAAATAATACCTTAGGCTTATTTATGCACAATTGAGCTAAAACATCTTTGCAGAATTAAAGACTGGTGAAGGAATCACTTGGCTCTAAACTCATGCTGCTGAGAATTCAGGTTCCAAGCTTAAAGTGCAGTTCTTGGTCTGCTAGCCTGTCTCCCAGTTGGGAATTACTTACCCTTATTATGTTAGCACAGTGATTTTGTAATGCTCTTGAGTAACCTTGGAGGCCACTCTACAAATTACTTGATTTATTATTTAAAAACAGGATTGATTCAAGACTGAATAAATGTGTAATATTGAATCCACGTGGGGGAGGCAGTGAGGGAGGTGTGCAGCATTTATCCAGTTAAGGGTGTTTGCAGACCATATATGTTGGGTGGGTCTCTTTTTCATAGAATCATTAAGACTTAGACACTTAAAAATTTTTTTTTAATATTTATTTTCGAGAGAGAGAAAGAGAGACTGCAAGTAGGGGAGGGGCAGAGACAGAGGGGCACAGGATCTGAAGCAGGCTCCAGGCTTTGAGCTGTCAACACACAGCCCGACGAGGGGCTCGAACTCAGGAATGAAAAAACTGCGAGATCATGACCGGAGCTGAAGTTGGACACCTAACCGACTGGGCCACCCAGGGGCCCCCAGACTTAGTAAGACATTTTAATTGTCTTCTTCAAACAAGGTAACTCTCAAACCCTCACCGGTTTCTGGCTTAGCCTTGGGCAGTTGGCTATACATGGCTTTTTACTTGTTCTTAAAACAGAAAATAGATTTCAGACTGGCTCTCTGTTGTACATTATTGTTGGAGTTAACCCAGTTACCATTCCAAGCTCCGTGGGAATGACTGTAGAAGTCCCACTTCTCAGTGTAACTTAGAACTGCTTTGCATCTCCATTGGGGTTTGATAAGATTTCATTAGTTAAATTTGAACATCAAGGGCCCCCCAAAATAAAGTATGAGCTGTTCCATCTATTTATGTTAGGCATGAAAGTGTACATTGATAGAAGGTGCAGGAAGTTACATGTAAAAATCTGTATATGGACAGTAGTCCTCCCAGGACTTCTCACTACTGGCAGTATTGACATTTTGGACTAGATCATTCTTTGGGATCATTCATTTTGGCAGCGTCCCTGGCCTCTACCCACTAGACCCAATTGTGACAGTCAGCATTTGTCTGCAGATATTGCTAAATTGCCCCTGGAAGCAAAATCACCCCTGGTTAAGAACCACCGAATTAACAGACAAAAAGGTTTTTCTGGATATGTCTTTACTCTGCTATCCATCTATTTTTTGAGAATTTTGTCGTAACTTTTAAAAAGCCATATAGTTGACGATAATTACAGGCAGATCCCATATTTGCGGGTTTGCCTACTTGCTAAACTTGATTGGCAAACCGAAAGTCATGACTGTAGGCACTTTGACGGTCAGTCTTGGACACCCACGTGTGCAGAGAGGCAAAAAGTTGGAGTCACCTCCTGCATCTGTTCCCGGCTGAGGTCAAACAAGGTGATGCTTTTTTCAGCTCTCTGACTGTAAACAAGTGTCCTTTTCAGGGCCGATTGAGTGCCACATTTTTCAGATTTTTGTGTTTTTTTTTTTATTGGTGATTTTGATTTTGAAATGCCCCCCAAGTGTAGTGTAGTGTTGTCTAGTGTTCCTAAGTGCAATACGGCTGTTCCATGCTTTATAGAGAAAATACATGTGTTAGATGAGCTTCCTTCAGGTGGGAGTTACAGTGGTCTTGGCTGTGAGTTCAGTATTAATGATAAATCTAGAGGTCTTTAAAAAGAAACACAGATAAAACCAGGCCATGGTTTGATCAGTTGATGAAAATGTGGTGACCGGAGGCTCCCAGGAATCTAAAGGCCCGTATTTTGCCTGGGAGGAATGGTCCAGTATTGGCCAGTTCAGGGTTAGTGGTGACTTTGTAAGAATGTAACTACTGCACCTAATGGGAATCAACTGTACTGTTGTTTAGCTACATTTCTAGAGCCTGCCTTTTAAAGATGTAATACGGTAAACGTATTAAGCTGGATTGCTGTTCTTGTAAAAAATGACATAGCCACATTATGGAAAACTTACAGAATAAATAATTGGTGAGTCAATGGATATAAATATTTTGAAAGCTCTTGCACACCTCGTGGAAAAAGGTTGTACTGATTTATGGTGCCACAAGCCATTGACTTTTCCATTGGATGTCCTTGTCGTTGCATCTTTGCCAGCGTTTTGCATCTGTCTTATTTTTAAAATGACAAGATTGTTAAAAAAAAAAACAAAAACAAACTTCCTATATATCCTTTAAAAATAGGATGTAACAGTCTCATTATTACCTTTTCCCACTTTTTCCTCAAGAATGCTAAGAATTTGGAATAGGTCCTTTCAAGCCTTTGAGAAAATGCACATAAAAATAAGTGATTTTTATACCCATAATTTAATATGGGAGGGACTAGGTATTTGCTCACTGCATGCCCTTTGTATTATGCTTTGGTGACTTCATATAATTGAGGTGCAAAAGTGCTGCCTCGTTATTGACAATATACTTGAGTTTCCAGGAAAAACCATATAAATGATGCTTCTGTTTAATAGCTATTGTTTAATTCTGGTGCTAGGTGATTATTAGCTTGTGATAAAGACCTTTGAATGTAATTTTGATTTTTGCCAGTCACCTAAGTGATAGAAACCACATAGATTCTGTCATGCAATTTTATTTTTTTCTCACGTGGCTTGCCTGAGGATTTCAAAGAATTCAATTTCCTGATAGAAAAGTAGTTAGTAAATGGATGCAAACGGGTAAACATTATCCAGAATCAGTCAAGATGCTTAATATAAATTGCTACAACAGATGTTCCTGGAATGATGACAATTGAGGAACACATTCGTGATAAAGTGAATCTGGAAGCCTTGCCCTCACCATGGCTGGAGAAGAGAGGACATGTGAGGGATGGCTGTTCATCATTTGTGTGTCCTGCACACAGGGACCCGTTGGAGTGACCACAAGTCCTGTAGGTGAGATTCCCTTGATATAGGGTGAGGAAGTGAGATCTTCTGTGCCAGCTGTTGATAATAGATATTTGATTGCATTTGCAAACCCTACTTATATTGGAAAGCCATAGTTTTCACTTAGGATGGGTTAGAGAGAGAGAGAGTAAAAATGCTCCTAGAAAAGAATTAGTAAAACATTAGTAGCTCTGACTGATGGAAAAACTCAGGAAAATTGCAGACCTTTGAAATACGAGGCGTATTCTGTTTCCAGGATGCTGGACCAAGAGAAAAGGTACAGCTTTAGGGTTATCTGTTAATTACTCAGAAAAAGGTGAAATGAGCAGTAGGACTGTACTAAGGCCAGGAAAGACTGTTTTCTGGAAAGAATGGAAAAGGTGTGGATTATGCCTGAATGTCAATTTCTTAACCTAAGAGTGAGACAGGCTTAGAAGATTAAGGTCCATAGGGATTCTGTTTTCCGGTAAGGGAGTGTCACTTACATGATAATTTTGCATCTCGATCCTGAATTCCACACTCCAGCAAGACCACAATGGGTCTTCTTGAAAGTGTTGAGGCAACTTCAGGGTTTGGCAGAGATGGGGATTTTTTTTAAACTCTGAAGAAGCCTTAGCTGTGAAAAAGTGACGGAATTTAAAATGCTGTCCCATTTAACCACACACACACACACACAGAGGGAGAGGGAGAGGGAGAACACCTTTCCCATAGATTAGGAATTATGAGGTCTCTTCTTTGTGAGATTCTTAGTTTACCCTTAGGATAATATTTTTTGTTGACAATTGCAGGCATTCAGATAATCATCAAAAACCTAGGGGCACACCCCTTTGAACTGCATAGTTTCTCTTTCAGAACATCTATGGGAGGGCACCAAAGAGAAGGTTTCAAGTAAAATATTTCAGATAATTATCCACATTCCTTTTACTTTTATTCCTGAAAAATAGCAAGCAAACTTTATTTTTAATGTGAATATTTATGAAAGAACTTAGTGAAAGTATTCCTTTAAGTTAACCTTTATTGGGGTAAAGTTGTATAAAAAAGATGTCATTAACAATATTTGAAATAACTTGTTAAGGCAAATTTAAATAATAGAAAGCTTTAGAGTAAAAAAGTAATTGACTAAGTTAATTGATTTCCTAACTCAAAAAATCCTTTGTAATAGTGTCTTTTTGTTCCCTGTCTTTGTGTTTTTATAGTGGAGGAGGTTTAACTATTGTGTTGCTACATCTGTGAACTTTTGTCTTCTTGGCTTTGTAAATACAAACTCTATTCTTCATATTTTCTAGTTGAATAGGTTGTTTTTTCTTTTTCCCTCTATTCTTTATATATATATATAATATATATACATATATTTTATGTATATATATAAAATATGTATATTTTTATTATATATATTTTATATCTTTATTTTTTTATTTTTTATTTTTATTATTTTATTTTATTTATTATTTATTTTTATATTATTATTATTAATAATATATTATATTATATATAATTATATATATTTTATATTATATATAATTAAATTATTAATTATTATTATTTATTTTATTATTATATTTATTATTATATTTATATATTATATATATTATATATTTATATATTATATATATTACATATTTATGTATTATATATTTATATATTATATATATTACATATTTATGTATTATATATTTATATATTATATATATTACATATTTATATATTATATATATTATATATTTATATATAATATATATAATATAAAATCTCTTATCTACCTGGCATTTTGTGTGTTTCCTAATGGTAAATCTATAACTTAGTTTTTGTTTTTGTGGATATTTACTTTTGTGGGTATTGACTTTTCCTATTACAATGTATCTAATAGTTGGCTCTTTCAGTGCTGATTTAAAATACAATCTAATAGTGTGCTCTTCAGTACTTCTTTGTAAATGACAAATTCATTGTATCCTAAATACCTATATATTTGGTTACTATGCTCTCTATCTTGTCAAATGATCTATTGCTGACACCATGCCATTTTAGTTACTGTACTTTTACAGTATATTTAGCCTTGTTAGGTAGGATAGGTTTCTCTTCATTGTACTTTTTTTGAAAAAGCATTTGTAGTCATGCTGAAGCTTTCTCTATTCCAGCTTAACTTTAGAATCTGCTTTATAAATTCTACAGCACATCCTGTTGCAATGCGGGTTGCATTGTGTTGACCTTATGAGCTGATGGAAGGAGAATTACCATCTTACAATATTGGGTCTTCTCATCTGAGAAATGGTGTTTCTGTTATTTGTGTTGTCTTATGTGTTCTTCAGTAAAACTTAAAACAAGACTGATTTAGCATATTTATGGATAGTTTTATTTGTAGGTACTTACTTTTTTTTCCTCTACTCTCTACTTATTATTTCTTCTTGACAAAAGTGGAATTTTTTTTAAGATTTTATTTTTACGTGATGTCTATACCTAATGTGGGTCTTGAACTCACAACCCCAAGATCAAGAGTCACATGCTCTTATGACTGAGCCTGCCAGGCACCCCTGGAATTTTTTTTTTTTTTCAGACATTTTTTAAGAAGCTCCTCTTTCTAATCATCTCTAATCCACTTACATTTTAGGCAAATAGACATTTCATTTGTTGCGGGGGAGAGGAGGACAATTGGCTGCCTTTTCCTAATGTTTTATTTCTCTGGTTAGAGGATGAAGTAAAATGTTAAACAGTAATCACACGCATCCTTGTCACCAGCCGAATTTTAATGGGACTTAAAATTCACCATTTATTTGCTCATTTCCATATATTTCTGATTTTCTTTTCCATGTAAGAAACTATTTGCTATGTATAAGAAAGGATCAAATTAAGTATCATCACGGGGTGGGGGGATGTTTATGTCACTGGTTGCCTCCCAAAGGACTTGGCAGTGATGTGGGATATGTCACACACACAGAAAAGAGTTCATGTTTCATTAAGGTGGTTCTATTCGGTTTTTCCTTAAAGAAGTCACTGATGTATAGGAGCATGTTGAGACATCAGAGGACTTCCTAGACCACAGAACCTCTCCAAGAATCTTAGGAGCACCCTTCGGGCTAGACTGATTTAAATGAACCTGTTTGCCTGATTTTTCTGAAGGAGACTGTGGGTGGAATACTGCAGTCTAGCCAGTGGCAGTAACCCAGGCTAGGGTGGAGTCTTGGGCTCTGGAAGTCATGTTTTCCTTAAGCACATGGAGTCGAGTTCTAGAGATGTGTGCTGATAATACACTGGTAGGGTTGACATTCAGAAAACCCTTACCTAGCAGTCAGATGCAAAGGGGCTTTTGGGACTGCAGGGGGCAGGGAATTGAGAGATGTAAAGAACCAGATGTAAAAGAGGAGAATAGCATTCAAGACTTGAGATGTTCTGGCACTTTCTTGTGGTTGGAGGGGCGGGGCAGGGGCGGTCCATATCTGTGTTGCCAGAGGTGGGCTGGTGGAGTTAAAGCCACAGGCTCCTAATGTAAGTTCAAGCCCTTTCTTGTTAGTAGATTCTACCTGTAAACACACCTTCATTAGGTGAATTTTTAATCACCATGTGTGCCTGAAAGCCATAAGTCCTGAATACATTTAAAGGAAGGGTTTTCCAACTGTGATCGCTGGAGCTCTGTGTATTCTTCCCAAGCTCCTGGGAGACCCTGGGACTCCCATTCCCCCCCCCCCCCACCCCCCGATTTCAACCAGAGCACCTCTGCTTTCATGAATGGACATTGCTTATCAGGCTGCTGAGTAAAATAACATTAGAAGACAACACTTTACTGCTTTAAAAAAAAAAAAAATTCAAAGCCATCATTGTAATTCATTTTAGTAGTTAAAATCATGTTTGTGTCCTAAAACTGATCTTGCCTATGTAACAATCGGCATTTTATGTTCCAACTGCATTTCTCAAGGAAAATTTCCTTGCATACACAATTTGGAAATGATTTCTTTTTACATAGACTTTCTAGTGGTTAGGGTGTTGAGGCATGTAATGGGGCCGGTTGTGTGACTGTCCTAATTCCTCTGATAACGGTAAGCTTCTTAGGGACTTGCTTGTGTTGTATTTTTGTTTTCCATCTCCTCCACTCTGGCCCCACCCCCACCCCTGAACACCTATCACACAGGTTCAGGATGTACTTGCTGATTCCATGCAGACTGATGTGGATGGCTGTCCCCCTCCTCATGAGCCAGGGGAAGCTCAGAGGCAGGACTTTTCCCGCAGCCTGACTTGGCTCTTGCCTTACAGAGTTCAGGCGAGTTAAGAGAGCTCTAAGTAGCCTCCTCTGGGGATTGCTGCATTTGCCTAGGATCACCAAGAATCGAGGCAGGCTCTCTTGCCAACAGAACCTCTCCCAGTTGTGCGTGGGCTCAGTGTAAGTAACTGAGGCCAGCGGATGTGGACCAAGCCCAGAGGAGTTGTGGTAATGAAGCCTGGCTTCACAGAGGAATTATTAATGTTGTCCTCACTGTTGACCTAGACCCTTCCTACACCTCATGGGCAAATAGCAGTCTCTTCTCCTCTAAGGGGCTCTCTCTGGCCAATCTGGTCCAAAGGGAGGTTTGCTGTTGATTCTTTGGCCAGCCTGTGGATATTATATCATGAGCAGCCAGGCTGCCATATTTTCCTATTACCTGGTAAGGAAGATAATCTGCTTTACCAGCTCTGAGATAGTACTATTGTCACAGCCCCAGATATAGGTTGAGTGCTTATATTAGACAAGGATGTTGGGTTGTGATAGAAACCCACTCACCAGTTTGGTAAACAGGGAGGGTTCCTGCGTGTCTTGAAGATCTCCCAGGATGGAAAATTGAAGAGCCCTTGAACTCACGGGAATTGGACGGAGACCCTCCTGGTGCTCTCCTGGGCTCTCGCGTTCCTGGTTCTGCTCCTGGGGTATCCCTTATTTTTTTCATAGAGATTTTTTAAAAAAAAGGTTTACTTTTGAGAGAGCACAAGCAGGGGAGGGGCAGTGAGAGAGGAGGACAGAGGATCTGAAGCAGGCTCTGTGCTGACACCAGAGAGTCCGATGACAGACACAAACCCACGAACCGCGAGATCATGACCTGAGCTGAAGTTGGATACTCCACCGATTGAGCCACCCAGGCACCCCTCTTGGGGTATCCTTTAGCCCCTTGGTACCCAAATGAATTGGCAAGGTCATGATTGTTGGTAACTTGGCTGTATCCCCCTATGGCTACCCAGCCCTGGTTTTTCTGACCTCCTAATTTTCCGACCTCTCAGCTAGAATTCCCCCAAATAGAGTGGCTCAGAGTTACTGGGGAGGATCTTAGTGGCCAAAATTGGCTCCTTTGAATTGAGGCCACAAGAGCATGAGGTCCCTGGCCTGACAAGGGAGTTGGTTCTATCAGGGTCAGGGCTCTAGCCCTGCCCTGACAACTTTGGTGGAGGGAGAGGAGAAGCAGGTCCCATGGTACCCAAGGCTGCCCCTTAAGGCTGCACAGACTTCTCCATTGCTCAGGCACTTGCTATAAATAAGTGGTGGATCCTTTTTCCCATTTCTAATGTCACTGCTTAGAAATGAAGTTTTCCTAGTAACCAACCTGTCTCTCTTTGTATGAATGAACCACTCTGGATTCTGTTTCCCAGCTGTTGGGACAATGACCCCTGCCCTACTCCTCGGCCTTCTTTGGGGTTGGATCCCAGGTAGATTGCATCACAAAAGCCAGAGAGCATCACAGCCTGGCCATTCCTGCCTGGAGGGGAGGGAGCCCCAGTGAGAGTGAGGAGAAACTTCCCCAGGAGCAGCCTTTTCAAAGATTCCAAGACTTGGAGGCCTCCTTCACCCTTTCCTGCTGAGTGGGCGGAGCTGCAGCCCAGACCTCAGGGCCTGGAGGACCCGGAGCTGCTGTGTGTACAACCCAGGGAGTGTCCTGCCCTCCTCCCCCTCCTGCTCCCCGCCGCGGGGGTTCTTTCCAGAGAGTAAATAGTATTTGCTTTTCCATTTTGTACAAAATGTCCCTGCTTTCCCCTCTTCTACAGAGCCAGAAGTGAAAAAGAAATCTTCATTCAAAAATGAGAGCAGAGAAGAGCTCGCCAGCCTGATTCCCAGAACCATTTCTTACTGCGCCCCACGCTGCATCAGCCCCATGTGTTATTTTTGAGTGGCGGGAATAATAGGGCTTACACCTAATCAAGGAAAAGAATTCCAAACAAAAGCTTGGGTGGGGTTTCCTGGGCAGGAGTGCGATATTGTAATAAATGGGAAGCAGTTCAGCAGTCCAATCTCTGGTCTGATTACACAAATTATAGCAGGGGCCCTGTTTTCAAAGGAATTTAACACACCCCACGGAGGCCCCTCCTCAGCGGGTGTGTCCACATTTCCTCAATGCTCTCCTTAATAGTTAATGCTTTCACCAGAGGTGCCCAGAGCCTCCTGTGGAATAATTAGGATGCCCTCATTAGGGTCTCTGCCACGGGACCATTTTACAGGTGAGTTCGCCTTATGTTAAAGTCCTTTAGGGAGTCCTGTGGCTAAATTCTCCACTCTTCTCCCGCATTGCTGAACAAAAAGTACATACTGGGCTCTGACATTCCAGGAACAATTGCCAACATTTCCAGGCACTAATGAGCCAGGCACTTGATACGGGGTAGAGGAAAATGTTGGGATAAAAAGTCTTTTCTTGCAAAAGCAGGTACCATTTTGTGTCACTGTGTCTAGAGGTCTGCTGCTGTCCTCAGCCTTCAGACCATCACTCTTGACCCATCTTCGGGAATCGTCCTGACTCCCTGGGCTCAGCCTTTGTGAACCTCTTGAGACTTCCCTCAAGTGTGAGGTTCCAGTTCCTTCAGGAACTCTGTGCTCTGTTCTCCCTGGTGGCCCTTCCCCCTTTTCTGTTGCTTCTCAATCTTCAGAACGAAACACTCTTTGCCTTGACAAAGCTCCCCTGACGTGTGCCTCCTGTCCTGAACCCCAGGCTGTTAGGTGCCCCAGAGCAGCCTGGGTTTCCTTTTATACCTCTCACCACCTTTAGACGAAGGCTTTACTGCTTCTCCTTTTTAATTTACAGCCTCCTAGAGGCTAAGGACGGTGTCTTACTCCTCCTCAAACTCTTGATATGTGGCACCTGGTAGGTACACCTGGATGGTTAGAAGTTGTCTTCTCTGACACTGATTATGTGTTTTAATTTCATTTTTATCTAGAGCCAGTATAGGCTCTGTGTCAGGTAACTATGTGGCCATTACAGGCTTGTCTGCTTAGCGTCTTAAACTGTTTTCCTCTAAACCGTTTGGGTTTGCTCTTACCCGTGTGTCTTGTGGCCTGACCTGGTTAATGGTTAACTTCATGCTGGCAGCAGAGTAATTCTCCTGCAAGGCCCAGCTGGGATGGTGGCCTGACTCTGGTTCTAGGTTGTCGTTCTCCTTTTTGCCTTTGGGGTTCGTTATGGTCACAGCAGACGGTGACCTGCACTTGACGCAGGTGGTGGTCCCTGCCCCTGTGTGCCACCCTGACGATACCCTCGTGCCCCTTCTCGGACGTGATGCCTGGTTAGCATGGTTCCTCTCGTGCATTAGCCACGCTTCTTGTCCATGCAGAGTCCGTTCCACCTGGCCTCCTGTGGGAAGCCTTCTGTGGTTCCTTCAGGGTGCCCCACCAGTGTCCTGACCACTGTCCCCCTGGTGGAACACTTTGGGTGGACACCCCCTTGTGCATCCCATTTTATTGCATTCATTTGTTTGTCGGTCTCCCCTCGTGCATCATGGGGCGACTCGTTCTACAGCGGAGCCCTGCCCTTACGCGTGTCTCCATTTACCAGTGCCTAGCTTAGTGCCACACGTGTAATTCCTACTTGGTGAGCCAGTCAGTGAGTCCCTGAGGGGCTTCTAATTAAAAACAGAACAAAGAGCGTGTGTCTCCTCAGTCGTGGTGGTTTCACTTTTAAAATGAGTGCATGTGTCCCAACATTGTCCAAGGCTGGGGCTAGAAACAGCATGTGTCCTATTTTACAGACGAGAAATGGAGACTAAGAGGCTCAGAAACTGTAGCCATAGGTCTTGTATGAGGCAAGACCGTATGGTCTTGTATGAGGCAAGACTTGTATGAGGACAGACTTGGTCCTTCAGGAGCCTTGTCTGGGGTTTTCCGTGTATAAGGTGAATCTCTGTAAACACGGTGAGAGGCGTATACTGGGAGGGCTCGGCCCAGTTTCTGGTTTCCACGTGGGGTTGAGAGGCTGGTCTCACAGGTAACAGGAGGGACCCTCAGAATCTTCCCTGGGAAGGGCTGTGTTGCCCTTTTCCCACGGGTGGTGGTCATGCTCATGTCAATCTAGAAACTACCAAGGTTATAGACAGGGATAAGGAAGTTCTGCAAACACTTTACTGTGTAAGCATTTACCACGTAAAACGTTTACCGTGCTCTTAGTTACGTCTTCACAACGTTAGCAACAGCAGCCATACCAGGTACACAGTGAACACTTACACCTGGGAGTTTATGTGTGTCGCCTCCCCTTCCCTCACAAGGACCTGAAGAGGTGGCTGTGGTCGTCATTCTCATTTTACAAATGAAAATGAGGCTTAAATATATGAAGTAACATATGACTCCCCAGGCAGAAAACAGCAGGGCTATCTGACTGCAAAGCCCAGGACTTGGCAATGCTCTGCTGGGGACCAAAAGCGAGTTGGCCTGTCCTCTGCAGTGGGTTGTAAACTTCTCGTGGGTAGGAAATACAGGTTGCTGTTCTTTGAAAGCTGGCCAATACCGTGGCACATAGCAGACGTTCCACTGCTTGCAGATTTGAGCTACGAGGAGGTTTTAGTGTGGACTGATTCATTATGTGAGATAACCCTAGACCCACACAAATGGAACATTGAAATGGGCTACCTGGGAAAACCAGGGTAATCAAAATAAGTTGAAGTTCATTCAGATTAACACGTGGCACTGTAAGGAATTTAAGGGTCCAACTGCTGCCAGACAGTGCCCCACCCCCCAAGCCATCCATCAGAAGCACTTAATTAAGAAGTGGTATGTTAATTGTTGCTCTTAAATATCCATTAGCATAGATCCCCTAAAAACTCTCTATTGGGCAATAATGTCAACTTTGTGTCACAGATCATATTTCAAAAAGCTCTTTTAGGCACATCATCTGTCACCTAGCGCAATTTATTATGTAAGTGCTCTTATGTTTTCAAATGTTGCCTAGGATTCTCTAAATTAGGTAACTTTCCATTCTAAACTAATGAAATCTTTGGTATACCAAATGAATGTTGTTAATGCTTCTCCAATTGTCTGTGAACTTTGTTCGCCCAGGCCAGTCAGGGGAAAGTTCATGCCCTGAGTGTGAACTGGGACATTACGCAGCACGCAGACCTGTGGGGTTTCAGCACTCAGTGACAGCCGCTCTGGAATTGCTGTCACCGTCTAACAAGTACACACGCACATGTTAGCGGATCCCATATGCACCTCTACTCCTTAGGGCTATGTGCATAGGCAACAAAGGGAGATCTAGGAGCATCTCTGAGAACAGAGATGTATCAACGGGAGGCATGCATTATCTTACACGCCATGACAAAATTAACATGCTCAGGGAAAACCACCCAGAAGTAGAATTTGTAAGAAAACCTGTAAGGTGCGAAATCCAGGAGGGGTTCCAAGACGGCACGTAGAAGGGGAGCATGCCCCAGTGCATGTAGAAGCATTGAGGGGGCTGGAGTGGAGGGTGGAAGGCAGATGCTGGGAACAGGAAGGAATTAAGTGTGGCCGGAAGGGCGAGTGCATGGGTGATGGGGAAGTACCCATGGAAGCTGAGGGAAGTAAGTGCATGTTTGTGAAGGGCCTTATGTTAATCACTCTGGAAAACTCAGCAGCCATGGAAGTAGCATTTTTAATGTGAAGTTCATTTATTCTCAACTCTGTGATGCATATTCGTTATTAAAAAAAAAAAAACATGAAAAAGGTAAAACGTAAAAGAGAAAGAAAAGCCCTTAGCCCCACCACTCAAGAATGTATTTTGACTAACTTCCTGTCCTGTTTTCCCTGATGGGATTGGTTGGTTTGTTTATTCCTTGGGTTGATGTAATTGTGATCATGCTAGAAGTTTTTGTTTGATCTACTCATTATGGAGTAGGAAGTTTCTCAAGTTCTCTTAAGCAGCATTTTTCTGGCCATAATAACCAGTCGAGAAAATAAAACACCATTAACTTATCACTTTTTTTGGATCATTAAGTTGTTTCCAAGTTCCTCCTAGCATAAAGAATGAATATTTAGCATCTTGATCTATGAAAGCATTTTTGCATCTAAGAGTATTCTGTGAAGACTGGTCTCTGCTACTGATTATTGGTTCAAGAGACTTGGCATTTTAAAGATGTTTAAGACACGTTATTCAAAAGAAGCCCCTTAAAGGTAGCACCTGCAGACAAGGTGGTAAACCTTTGTGTCCCAGAGATTCAGTGGGACTGTGGGTGGGGAGGGGGAGGATTTGGATGGAGAAGAAAGAGGTAGGAGTCAGAGTGGTTAGCAGATAATACCTCCCCTGGGGTGATAGTTTTTCTGACAAAGGGTGGCAAGACCTTGCTTGAATGCTGCTGGCCTTTATAGGGGATCATCAAGTCTGAGAAGAGTCTGAGTTGGTTTGTAGCTGCAGATGACATGTTTGGTTTAAGACCTCTGGAACTCCCTCTTCTTTTGTCCCCTATGGTTCTTAGATGTAACTGCTCAAATGTCACTGTTGTCTGTTGAATTGAGGTCTTCGAGCGACGGCAGGGGCACTTTTATACACCTAGTTAGCGTCTAACTCCTTAAGGTATAGGGGCCAAGGGAAAGGGGGCCGGGCAGTGACTGAGGCTGGGGTGACGTACAGGGCTTTTGCTATAGCGGGGCTGAAGCAGGGCAGGCCTGGTAGGGCTGGGTGGTGGTAGGCGGTGTGTTGGAGGGGAAGAGCAGACCTGATGGCCTGTAGGGAAGCAGAGTAGTATGTGGGCACAGGGTTGAAGACACAGGCCTCGAAGGTGGCTCTTGGTTGTGGTACTGGCTTTTCCACTGACTGGCCACGTAACCTGGGGCAAACTACCCAAGCCACAGTTATGCCTCAGTTTCCTCAGGAGCCATACCAATCAGGGCATGCCTCCTCTTAGGTGCTACCCTAAGCAAGTGTTTTTAGGCCCATCCGTCTAAGAGGTGGCAATTTAAAGAAAAGGCAGAGAATGATGAAATAAAAACTCCAACCAAGCAGTTACTTCTTAATGTTTTTGAAAGTATAGAATGTGTGGCCTATGGGAAACCCTCAGTACACGTAACAAAAGTGGTTGACGACAGAGAGCCCACAGGGTGTTGGGGTTGTTCTGAGAGACCCTTGGGGAAGAGATGTTGCTTTGGGTGATGTTCCGCCCTAGGACAGACAACACTCTCTACACCCTGCCCCAGAGCTAGTTCTCTGGAAAAGATCCTTGGCCTTAAAGGCTGAACACCTGTCCCCAGCTCTCTTGCTCAGCAATTCAGGGATGTGGGAAGGAGCCCCTGGAGGGGTGTCTTTGACCTGGCCATTTTGAGATACTGGGGTGGGACAGTTGCCTTCACAAGTTACCACAATCTGGGTAGCTTATGTGTGTGGGGGGTACTTTTTCCTTTACCCTTGTGAGTTGTTACCTGATACTGCCTATAATAAAAGATGAAAAAGAGAAAAACAGAAGTTTTAACCTGTATACCTCGTGTATACATGGGAGTTACACGTGGGGTAAAAATGAGTAACCCCTAAGAGGTAGCTTAGAATTCAGGCTTAAGCATATTAATAGGGAAAACGGAGGGGGGATGTAGGCCTCTTAGGAAAGACTAAATGATTTTTAGGGAAGATGAATGGGCCCTCTGAAGGATACATGGTATCCTGTGTTACAGTTTGGTTGTGGGGTTGACTTCTGGTCTCCTCTTCTGGATGAGTCCGTCTTCCCTGGTTGATAAAACTCCTGGGGAGGGGATTTACACAATTGAATTTCTTTAGGATTTTTTTTTTTTTTTTTTGGTAGATAAGGGAAGGTGACAGAAAACCTCTCCCTGAATTTACTGTTTTGCACTTGCCTACAGCTCGAGTGTACCAGAGCAGCATAATTTGGGGTGGCGTATTTTGCAACGTTTTATTCACAACAGCAGAAGCTTAATTTCCCATTGCTCCAGAGATCAGAAGTGCAAAACCGGGGCATTGTCAGAGCCATGCTCTCTCCAAAGGCTCTAGTGGAGAATCATTCCTGACCTCTGCCAACTTCTTGTGGCCACCTCACTCCAAACATAAACCTGTCTTCATATGGGCGTACCTTCTCCTTGTCTTCTGGCTCTTAGTAGGGCACTTCTCTTTGGATTTAAGATCTTCTCGGGTAATCCAGGATGATCTCTTTTAGGTATCTTCAATATCAGAATGTAAATCTGCAACCTTTCCCAAGTCTGGTCACGTTCACAGGTTTCAGGGATTAAGACATGACCGTATCTTTTTTGGGGGCTGCTGTTCAACCCCTATAGGCTAGAGGTTGGGTCTGTGTCCTGTTGGGGGGGACCACAGGGTCTGCTGTAACACTGCCCTCTGTACCTCAGTGTCATGGACACTTGGGGCTGGGATCTCTGGCCTGACCTTTCTACGGGTCTATTGTCTCAGCTCCTTTCGAGAAGAAGCCAGGAGATGAGAAAGTTTCCTCCAGAGGCAGAAACATTAGCCCAGGCATTTGGAAACCAGGATTGCGAGAACATATTAGGATTGCCAGCTCAGACACACTGTGGTGCCCAGACTCTCTTGAATGGGTAGCATCTGGAGTTACTATGTGAGGTTGGTAGAGTCTCCAGTCAGAAATCCTTGGGTCTTATGTAAGCAGGTGAACTTGGTGATGGTTTTTATAGCTGCAGCTGAATTTTTGTGGTAAAGGGAAAGGGCTGTGAAATGGCTCTTGGCATGTGAGAAGTCTGGTAATTGTGAGCGTTAAGTGCAGCTGAATTTCTGATACCAGAATTCCTTATATAAACATACCACTTATGTAAATACAAACAGAATTCAAATGAGAAGCTATTACTGGTCATTGTGGAGGTCAGTCATGGCTTATATTTCAGAGTTAACAATCAAGCTAAAGATACTCCCTCTTAGCTTTAAAGCTACAGTTGATAGAATAATAATAACGTGTGAATTGGTTTTCCTTTCTGCTTTCTTCAGGTCAAAGTACTGTTAAATTCTTTTTTTTTTTTTTTTTTAATTTTAATTTTGAAGGAGAGACAGAGGGGCAGTGGGGGAGGGGCAGAGAGAGAAGGAGACACAGAATCAGAAGCAGGCTCCAGGCTCTGAGCTGTCAGCACAGAGCCTGACACGGGGCTTGAACCCACGAACCACAAGATGATGACCTGAGCCAAAGTCGGACGCTTAACCGAGCCATCTAGGTGCCCTTGTTTGTATATTTTTTGAGAGAGACAGAGTGTGAACTGGGGAGGGGCAGAGAGAGAGGGAGACACAGAATCCGAAGCAGGCTCCGGGCTCTGAGCCGTCAGCATAAGTGACTGAGCCACCTGGGCGCCCTAAGTACTGTTAAGTTCTTTGGTGATACTTGTTCTCTTTCTTCCGTCTTCCCAGTCTTCCTTCTTCCTGTGGTCTCCCCATTCTCTTTCCTCTTCTCAAGACTCCAGTGCTAGTGAAAATGTTAACAGGATTGCCCTGTCGATGGGAAGTTGTTTCCAAAGTGATTTCAAAGTGGTTAGGTGGTTTTTACAGATTGGTCTTCTTGGACCACACTCCCCCTTTGCCTCTCCTGGGGAAGGGTGCCAGACTGTTCCTTGGCTCTTTTCCAAGTGTGTCAACAGCCAGTTGGTTTCTAGTTCACCAAGAGCAGAATAATCTTGGGTAAACATGGCCGTTGGAAAAAAGCAAATATTGGTCTTGGCAGTTGTAGTCTCTCAAGTGTTTGGCCCCTTGTGTTAGCAGACAAAAGAGAGTTAAACTGGAGAATAGGGTATCAGATATCACATCTGGTTAAAGAATATTGGTAGAAATATTTAAAGGACTTCTAAAAGACCGTGTCAATTCTTTTTCTCTCCTTGTCTCTTTGTGTCTTTTTCTTTGTCCCCTCCCCTCCCTCTCTGAAAAAGTTTGAATATTCTTTTAACACTTAATTCTACTTGCCTAAGTCAGCTCTTGTCAACTTTAACTTCCTGACATTGTTTTTAGGCCAGATAATTCTTTATATGGGGCTCTTTAGTACTTTGGAGCGTGTTGAACAGTGTCCTTGGTCTCTAACCATCAGATGCCAGTAGCATCCCTCCCTGCTTGTGACAACCAAAATTTTTCCAAATGATGCTAGCATTTCCCCAGGACAAAATCACTCAGGGCTGAAAACCACTGGTTTAAGACCATGTTCTCCAGAGTGGTAGTACATAAGATGCCCTGAGTTTGGTGATAGAAGGGTGTGTGTGTGTGTTGGGGGGGGGGGGGGTGGTTGTGGTGGTGGTTGGGTCTGTTGACTGTTAATTCCTGAGATTGACCTGCCAACCCAGCTGTCCTCAATGTGGTCATGATGTGGGTCTCACAGAAGTGAGATAAACATTATGTGCTATTAACTTTTAGGGCAGGAATTACCTAGTTTTCCCCCTGGATTATTGCCATATTGCTGGTGGTTTCAAAATGGGGATACCAGTCACAGTGATAGTGCTTGAGAGATGGGCCCTATAGTTGGCACCTTTCCATTGCTTGATTTCTCAACTGGGCAACAAAGCCTGACAGGAGTCTCTTGCCCATCATGCCTGTGAATCAGGCAAACTTAGCTCACGGCTTCAGAGGGGAAGGTGCCAAATTTTGATGTCACGGTGACACACTGCTGGGGCAGATGTTGTCCCCGGACCTTGTCAAGCGTGACTGCATGTACTTGAAGCCAGGCAGTCTTGCTTCTTTGGAAAACTTGAAATACTCTATTCCTATGGAACTGTTAAAGGGACTGCCTTGAAAGCATTCTCATCATACTTTGAGCGTTCGGAGTTCATTGCAGAAATGTCATCATACTAACACAATTAGTTAAAAACAATGCTGCCTCCATGTTGTTCTTTAATAGGAAATTGAAAACATCTGCACAAGGAGGAAGACCAGTGCAAGCCCCCATCTCCCATCTCCCAGCTCCCATGGCTCATACACGATCCATTTTGTTTCATCAAGAACAAAAGAGGGAGTTTTCCCCTCGCTGGCTTATTTTGAGATAAATCCTCAACATGGCATTTCATCCGTGTGTGTGCATGTGTATATAGTTCAATGTGCAACTCTAAAAGGTTGAATTTCTTTTCCTAAATGTAATTATCATGCCTAAAAACATATGAACCAGCATGAAACCTAAAAATATTTAATACTAAATATTTCATCTGGTTGATGAGTCTCTTCGGTCTTTTAGTCTACTCTGTACTCTCCATTTAATCACCACGTTCCAGGGCAGGACAGATGCCAGAATGCCTTTCATTCTCTCTGTGTCTCATGTATTGATGTATGGAGATGCCGTACCTGTTGCCTGGCACTATGAAGGAATACAAGTCAGGTTCCTCCTTCTGGGTTCTCTAGCTGGACCCGAGGCACAGCCTCTTTCTCGAAGGAAATGGTGCCTTCTGTTGCTTGGAAGCTCGGCCCCACATGCGTGCCCTAAGGTGGGCTGCTGACAGCACCCTCTGACCCCCAAAATCCGTTTTATCCACTCTATGCTGGACTGTTCGTGCCAAGTCTATGTGGTACCAGCCAGAGGTCTGGAAGTACCTGAAAATTGAGTATCTGATGACTGCGCATTCTACTGGGGACAAAAGTGCGCCCGGCATGCTGCTTCCCAATGCCTTCATTCCAGGCTACTTTTGCGGCCCCCTGCCTCTGCTGCCCTGGCGGGCCACCCGACTCCCCGCTGCCACCTCGCGCTTGCCCTCCTCGTGTGTCCTGCCCCTCCTCCTGCTGCACCTTTATCCATCTTCGCCCAGGGGCTGTTCCTCAGCCATGTGCCTCTCTCACGTCCAGCCCTGGCCTCACCAGGTAGCTGCTGTGTGCACTCCCCAGGCTCTTCATTTTCCCTCAAAGCTGTTAGTTATTCTCTATGAGATTCCACTGTACATCACACATTCTTCTCCCACCAGCCCTTTGGCTCAGGTTCACAGGACCTCCCTAGGGATGGGTGTCAGGCCAGTTACACTTGGGATGTCTTTCTTGGATGCGTCCTTCTGGAAGCATCGGAAAGCTTGAGGCTCCAAGGCATCCACGCTGAGCCCAGCCGCGGGGAGGCACAGGGTTCCATGCCTTGGTGCTGGACAGATTTACTCTCTGGGACAGCCAAGAGTTTAGCCCACCCCCTCGAGGGCAAAATCACAGCTGTGGAAAAGAATCCTACAGCTGAGGAAAGATGTCCCCAAATACCCAAGGTGGAGTGCCCCTGTCTGTGAACTTTTAACCACCCAGCTCCTAAACTGAGCTTTGGCTGGCTGTTGAGGCCTTACCTTGAGATTTTCATTGTCACACCCTGAATGAGGTGTGGTTTGTCTAGAAATTGTGCCCCTTGATCTTCTCACCCTGATGACACCCTGTTGACCTCTCACCTGATCTTTGACCTCACTGATACCTCCCTATCTCAACTCCTCCTTGTCTTCCCGCTCTGCCTGTCTCCCTGCTGTCACTTGGTCCTTTAGTTAGACCTCTTCTGAGGGACTCCAGCTCCCTGATGCCCTCGCCCTGAGCCGGGGAGAACGAAGGTTCCATGGCCACATGTGGGGACCCATCTGAGACTGGTAATCACACACATGATAACCACTGCCTCTGCTCAGCTCTCTTCCCATGTGGTGCCCTTAGCAGGGCCCCTGGGCCACACGTGCTCTGGTGCCTCCAGGAAGTATGCAGACTTGTCACCTTTAAGTCCCTTTATGCTGCCCCTTCCTCAGCACCCCCCCGCCTTTTTTTTCAATAGGGTATGCTCCTCCCATCTCTCCTGGAAAATACAGGTCCCTGAGATGCCAACTGTCCAGCTTCCCTCCTCTGTTGCTGCCATTGTCCAGGCTGGCGGAAGTGCTCTTGGTTGGCAACATCTTCCCCTGTCCACCTCCTGGAACATCCCATTTCTCCAGGAATCCCCCCTCCTCTTCTGGGCTGTGGTTTCTTCTTCCCTTTGGTCTCCAGCTTGCTGGAATTTGCAAGTCTCCTCACAAAACCCACTCTCCCTTCACCCTGAGAGGTCTTTGTTGTTAGCGCTCTGTCCACATGAGGACCCTGAGGCTTTGAGGAAGTAGCTGGCTAGATTCCTGAACCACTGGTGAGCGCCAGCCGCTGCCTGACTCCCTGCTTGGGTCCTCCAGCCTTGGGTGAGAGGGACGAGCGAGGGACACAACCTTGTCAGGATCCCCTCTGTTGGCTGCAGCTGGGGCTAAGAAGCCAGTGTTGAGACCAAATATAACTGAAGTGACTGCGGGCGTGAGAGTCATTTCACACTTGAGCTGCTTGGCCTCCTGATACTTTGGGGGCCATCTGTCTTCTGGGCCTCATAGTGACTTCTTCAGGGGCTGCCTCTTCATTTTTCTGTTCCTCAGTGCTTACTGATTGGCTCCTTACTTAGAAATGTTTAGCTTTTAACCTCAATTTGGCTTTTAAAAAACACTTGAATTTCCATCTGTGGGTAATGAACACTTGACATTTGTGCTTAGTTGATGTGTAATCATTCCACATATGAACTTGAGTTTGTATATGTTATTTCTGAAGTCGGGACCCATCACCACTGAATTATAGCACAATGTGATTTATAATCCATAACATTATATATGCGTGTGTGTGTGTGTAAAGAAGAAATAGGGCGTCGTAATGGTAAATGTACAAATATGACCGTGTTACAAATCCCCATCCTTAACTATGTCATGGAAATTGTTCTGTTTCACTGAATGTCTCCTAAGTGGTAGTTTTTCTCCCTTTTCCCCATGTGTTTGTTACCTTATCCCCTACTCTTACACATGTAGAATGAGGTGACTAGAAAATTGGGAATTCTGATGAGTTGGTTTAGTGTTTCTGAAAGGAAGGATTAGTTACTCAATTTATAATTGTTGTTTTGGGCTGGGCTACTTCAGTAAAACTCAATAAAAATGAAATATTTGGAAAAACCTATGAAATATAAGCACTTTTTATTACATTCAGCCAACATAAATTGTTAAATTGCTATAAAAGTTTCCAAATGTTTACTCTTCATTTCTGTACTTACTACAGACCAGCCACACACTGGTGGTGGGCAGACCACCCTTTGGGTACCACTGGGCTAGATAATGGAAGTTTTACTTAGTTCATCTATTTCCATGGAGTCATGGAAAAAAGAAGAGAGATCCAACTTACTCTGATCTCTGCTGAGCACAAGGAAAACATAGTGGGAAACACCCTAAAGACCACTGTCCTTCAGGTCAGGAGGTCAGGTCAGATCAGAGGTCAGGCATGATGTTTGACTTTTCCTTTAAAAAAAAAATCAGTGTTCAATCTTCGGTTCAATCAGATGTTTATGATTGCATGCCCTGGAAACCAATAGAAAGCAGGTGAGTGGCTTTCCTCCTGGTTTATGGAGAATGCCAGTACCCCTCCAGCCCGTCTTAGAGTAGATATGTGGGTTTGTATATTTTGTCAGCTGCATAGAGTGAAAATCTAATACCCAAGGTCATAACAGCCAGGAGAAATGTTACCATGTTCTGATTATGAGATAAAAAATAGGGACTTGGAACTGCTTTTTAAATGTTTTGATTCTCAGTCTGAAGGGGTCTCTAGGATGATTGTGTGGTATTTTATGCTCAAGGTAGCTGTAATGGTCTTACTGGAACACTTAAATATTCAGATCTTCGTGGGAATTCACAGGAACTGTTAGGGGAAGTATACAAGATAATTAAAAATAAGTCCAAGTGAATTAAGTTTAGTTTTAGGGTTGTATTCAAATAACCCTAGTTATGCTGGGTTAACATGAAACATATTTGTGATGTCGTGAAAAGGACTTAGAAACCAGAGAAGCACTGTACTAGAAAGGAGACTTAAAATTTTAAACTCTTGAATAGCCACATTTTTAAAAGGTGAAATTAAATTTAATATTTAATCCAGTACATTGGAAGTGTTAACATTTCAAAATATATAAAGCTTATTAATGAAGTATGTTACTTACTTGTGCTAAGTCTTCAAAATCTATGGAGTTGGCATTCATGGCATGTAGCAATAGGCATTAGGTACATTTCAACCGCTCTCCAGCCGCGTGTGGCCACTAGCTATGATAGGGGCAGTACAGATACAGAGAATCAAAGTCCATGGTGAGGCAGATGACTTGGACAATGCCCTGAATAGTTTTCTATTTGAATTACAAGTTGGTCCAAAAGAATTTTTAAAGGATTTCGGTTGCCTTATAGGGGACATCATGGGACCCTTGGGGGGAGTCATCCCATCCCCAGAGGCCTCTGGCCACCTGCATCAGTGACTTTTAGCATGTCAATTCTATAGGTTATCTTGCCCAAGGGTGGAGGCAGAGCATGAGGTTTCTTACTCATTCCGTAAGAACAGAGACAAGAGACTCCAGCAGGATTCTACTTTGTATTTCTTCTTATTTTGAGAGATTGGGGAGGGAAAAGAATGGAAGGATTTTTTGTTTTTTGTTTTTTAAGTATAAGGGTAATATGGAAGAAACTGGTTTCTAGAGAAGACTTTGCTACTAGAATATGTATTAATCCTTTTTCACAAAGAATTAAGTAAAGACTAAGTTACTCTGGTTAGCCAAGCCGGTGCCAGGAGTGACAGCAAAACATACAAGTAGAAAGTCCTAGTTGTGCCCCAGCAGATGATTTGGGAGCCTCAGAGCCCTCACATCCTGGTTTCCTCCTTGGGAGCAGAGATCTTTGGGCAGAGAGGGGCTGGGTGTCCTGCCCACAGTCACCCAGTCACCTCCCGTGCTGCTAGGAATCCTAACTCAGGCCTGCTGAATCTGTATTAGGTCATCTGTGTGCAACAGGGAACGAGGTGGCCGTAACTTTGATAGGCATAAGTTTTAATTTTCATTTTTTCCAGGTGACAACAGCTTTATTCCTTTTCTGCTTAAAAATACTAGTTTTATAAAACCATTAAATTGAAATGGTATGATATTTGGTATTTGCTTCAAAAGAATGTCCAGTGAGGGGATGATTGACACAGGAAGGAAAGGGTCTGGGTGAGATGAGTGCCTGGCTGGGAGTTGGTAGCTGTGGAATCAGAGTGTTGGATACTTAGGGATTCATTATAATGTTCTCGTTATTTCATGGGTGATTGAACTTTTTAGCAGGAAGTTTTAAGTATTTATATGGTACATGAAGTGGTAAAGAAAAGTTCTGAAATTCTATCCCTCAAAAATAACGGCCTTTAATTTGAAGACATATTTTAAAACCATATATGATAATTCCGAGTGGTAAAAATGCCCTGAAGGGTAAAGGATAGGTGTGAATTCTCATTTTCCATTTATTTATTTATTTATTTATTTATTTATTTATTTATTTAAAAAAATTTTTTAATGTTTATTTTTGAGAGAGAGTGAGCAAGCAAGCGCAGGGGAGGTGCAGAGAGAGAGAGAGAATATGAGAGAATCCAAAGCAGGCTCCAGGCTCTGAGCTGTCATCACAAAGCCCGAGTTGGAGCTGTAGCTCATGGGCCACAAGATCATGATCTGAGCCGAAGTCAGACACTTAACCAACTGAGGCGTCTATGTGCCCCTGTTTATTTTTTTGAGAGAGGCCGAATGTGAGCTGCAGAGGGGTTAGAGAGAGAGGAAGACACAGAATCCGAAGCAGGGTCCAGGCTCTGAGCTGTCAGCACAGAACCTGACACTGGGCTTGAACTCACAGACTGCAATATCATGACCTGAGCCTAAGTCGAATGCCTAACCAACTGAGCCACCCAGGCACCCCTGAAAGATTTTATTTTTAAGTAATCTCTGTACCCAATGTGGGGCTTGAACTTAAAACTCTGAGGTCAAGAGTCACATGCTTCTTGGACTGACACAGCCAGGTGCCCTTTGAGTGTTAATTCTTGTTCTTAGAGATATTATGCCAGTTAGAGAGCCAGGGGGTCACACATGGGAAGGAGAAGAAAGTCAGTTGATTGCAGGCATGTTTACCCCAGCCTTTGGCCCATGTGGTCCTTGGGTTGGCTTATGAGGGAGGCTCTTCTCTCTGCTTTTTGAATGGGAATGAAGTGAGGCCCAGGAGACCCACACTGCCCTTCTTCACTCAGCATGAGTGTAAAGGAACCAAGATGCCTCTGGCCCTGGGTGACCCAGCACCAGGCTCTGCACTGAGCTCTGGAGTATACCTTACCTTTCATAGTCCTAGAATCCTACAGAACCTGTATTAGACTGACTAGAAAATGATATAGTGAATTGCCAAATTACACAGAGAAATCTACGAGATCCCTGGAAATTGAGAGTACGGCAAGAGTAGAGGCATCTCCAGGGGGAAGCAAGGCCCTTTGGAATGACAGATCGGGGACAGGAAGGAGACATGGCTAAGGAGAATTAGTTTTGGATATGTTCTGAGAAGAGGAGGAAGTTTAAATGACAAAACGATTTGCTTGGGGAAGCCGGGGGTGGGGGGGGGTGTTTTGGTTTTGAACGAAATGTACCATAACGAGTATATGAAGAATCATTGGCTAGATGAAAAAAGATAAGAGGGATTTAGTTGAAAAATATATCAGGTGACAATTTATGAAGATCCAAGTGCACATAGTAAGAGAGGTTAGGGCAGCAAAATTGCTTTTGAAAGATGAAGTTTGAGGGATACAATAGCTACTAATCAGAGCCAAGTGATGATAGATTATTATTTATAAAAAAATAAGTGTCCCTGATTTTCACACTGTGTATACCTGAGTAGCTAATTTGTTCTTGATTAGCTAAACCGTCCTTCCAAATGACCCTATGTTCTTATTCGTGATCCTTTATGTTGCCTGGAGGCTGATGAAATTTCACAGTGCACCTTGATTCTTGCTGTTGCTTTTATGTTGTATGTTGGCTCACAGCACCCAAAACATCCGGGCTTTGAGAGCTGGAGGAATGAGCCGTTTTGCTTGTTCATGGGAGTTGAGCCTGTCTCCTAAGTAGGATGCCTACTCCTCCTTCTGGCTGTAACCTTGGGATATTCTATTAGAGTTGATGGGTTTTCACTGTTGAGGAAAACCAGATGGCTTACCTCTGGAGGAAGTCACATTTTCCCTTTGTGTCCTTTAGTTGAGTTGTTCTAGTACAGAGGCAGTTCTTAAGGTGCTAATAGGGAGTAATCGCCCTCAAATTACAGGTTGAGGTGGCCCTGGGAATAACAGTAGGGAGGATACCACCTCTTGGGGCCTATTCTTGCAGGTTCCAACACTGCATGGGCAACCATGTTCAACCTCACTACTCCTGATACTTACAAGTGATGTATAGGTGGACGCCAGGTTCTCTATCACTGTTACTAAGAATGTTATTAAGGTCCAACCCCCCCTTGTCTAACCCCAGATCTGTCCCTGGGCTCTTGCCACCAGTGGTGAGGACCCCTGTAGGGTTTTCTCTGGCTTTGGTGCCTGGTAGAAGGGGGGGAGGGGGACATATGGAGAACCAGTATCTCACTTTCCTTTGTTTTTAAAAATTTTTTTTAAATTTTAATTTCTTTTTTCATGGACTTTATTTTTTAGAGCACTAAGTTCACCGCAAGATTGAGCAGAAAGGATGCGGAATTTCCATATCCCCACTCTCCACACACATACGCAGCCTCTCCAACTACCAGCGTTCCTCACCAGTACATTTGTTAGAATCAAGGAACCTATGCTGCCCATCATAATCACCCAAATCCATACTTCACATTAGGGTTCACTGTTGCACAGTGAACACGTGCTGTACGTTCTGTGAGCTCTGACAAATGCATAATGACATGTACCCACTATTCCGGTATCATACGGCATAGTTTCACTGCCCTACAAAGTCTGTGCTCTGCCTGCTCATCCCTCCCTCTCCCCAGTCTCTAGCAACCACTGATCTTTTTGCTGTTTCCATAGTTCCACCTTTTCTGGAGTGTCCGGTGGTTGGAATTACATAGGATGAAGTCTTTTCACATTAGCTTTCCACTTAGTAATATGCGTTTAAGATTCTTGCAAGTCTTTTTCATGGCTTGATCACTCATTTCTTTTTAGTGCTAATGAATATTCCCCTGGATTGGTTGTACCTTCTTTTCACCCCACCTTTCTAAGGGGGCTTTTCACCCCACCTTTCTAAGAAATGCTTAGATAGTTGATGCTAACATTTGCCTATTCTTGTATATCTGGGTCCACTGTTGGTCTTCTGTGTTGCTTTGTGCTTTCTCCCAGCATCCAAGGTGGAGTGAGGGAGAAAACAGATTTGCTTTAGGGGTTAGGGATGGGATGATAGCTTGTAGAGGGGTATCTTTTCGTCCCATTCTCTGATCTCTAAACCTCATAAAGCCTTTGTTTGCTTTCGGGATGGGAAAGAAGGAATGAATGCTCAATTGTGTAGTTCCTTGATTGACATCAGGTCAAACAGCAGAGAAGTTTACTGAAAGGTCTGTGGCAGAAAACTAAGTTAACAGCCAATCCCTAGGACTAAGAATGGAAAAGGGGGCTTTAACTGGGACCTTGACTTTGAGGTACAGGGTTGGAGGGTGATCATAGAACAAGGCAGCCCCCTTTTTTTTTCTGTGCAGGTATGTCCACACACATACACACCTGCGCGCAGAGGCATATACACGCTCATACCCCTGACCCCATCCTGACTCCGTTGCTGTACTCCAGCCTCTTGAAGCCCCTTACTGTAGTGTCTTACAGTTAATTTTTTTTCAGTGTCTTAGAGTTACTAATCATACAAGATACATTTGTTAATTCAGATATTTCAGTACTTAGTGTGTGTTAGGAACTGTGCTCCAGCTGAGGCAAGGACTAGGGGGGAAGCCACAATTATTGCCTCTAAGAGCTCACAGTCTAGTGGGGAATATATACACTAAAATAGATGATTGCAACATAGTATGGGAAGTGCAGAGAGAGATGTGGTTGATGAAGTCTCCCCAGAGTAGGTGGAACTTGATGGGCAGCTGGATGAGTAGGAGGGTGGGGAGGCCATTTTAAGCCTGGAGACTGGAGGTCGAAGGCCACTGCAGTGGAAGCAGCTCAGAGGGTGCAGGGTTCGAGAAGGAGCGCTGACTGCCAGGACAGTTGAGGTGGGAAGGGAGGAAGCAGGCCCTGGCGGTCCCTCTAGCCTGGGAGCTGAAGACACAACTCAAATGCTTCTCGCAGTCTTGGATTCTGGGGGTTTACTCTGGGGGTGGGGAAGAGCTGGCATGCAGGGGCCACCGGGCAGGACTGCTGCAATAGATGGGAACATACTCCAGCCAAGACTGGCAACTGCCAACAGGAACATCCTGGCCACGAACCGCTTGGTAGCAAAAATGGGAGTAGGGAAGGGTCTAATCAATTTAATTTTTGGAATGACCAAGGGGGAACTAGAGCAGTATTTCCCTGTTCTTTTCTTCTCTGTTTCTTAAAGAAAAAACAGAGTTGTTAGAAATTTTTCTAAAATGCCTTCCCCAGGGCCACCTAGGTGGCTCGGTCAGTTATATTGTCCGACTCTTGACTTGGGCACCGGTCACGATCTTGCAGTTTGGGTTCCAGGCCCATGTTGGGCTCCACAGTGCTGACAATGCAGAGCCTGCACGGGATTCTCTCTCTCCCTCTGGCTCTCTGCTCCTCCCCCGCTTGCACTCTCTTTCTCAAAATAAATAAATAGCACAATTTTGTCATAGTGAATTGAGTTTGGCAAAAACATTGAAGTTTTGATTTGTTCCCTTGAAGGTAGTGTAACATCTCAGGGTTATGTTAAACGTTACATTCAGAATCTTGAAATTAATAACATAGGATATTTCTTGATGTCTGTATTCCATGCTCACTTGGTTTTTTCAGCAAATTGGCGATGAAAGCTTTTTGGTGGGTGGTTGCAGAGTTCTAAAAGATGAATGTGTTTGTTCTTCCTTCCCCCAAGGGAGACTCTCTTCATAGCTCTGATTAATTGGAAGTCCTAGTCATTTGAATGTTAGTTAATTGGGCTCATATTGAAAATAATTGCCTATAACAATATACTGAATGTGGTAGTCAAGAGACAAAAATTTCCTTCTAACCCAAAAGTCATAAGGAAAAATACATGTACAATGCATGTTTTGGCCAGTGAATAGTGAGTTAATGATACACTGACATAAGCTCGCTTACTTATTCTTTTCTTCATATAGTCCTGTATTGGTGGGGCGTCTTTGCACCCATCCTATTAAAGGGCCAGGGTATAGCCCTGAACCTAGTAGAGTCCCTGTTCCTATGAAGCCTGCATTCCAGTTGCTCATGTTACTAATTTAGTGTGATTCTCTGTGCCTTTAAAGTTTTGAAAAGAGGAACGGTGAATTATATAACAAGAAGGAATTCATGGCATCAGTCAAATTTTTCTGGTTGCGATAAACCTATAGTCTGAGTGAGGTCACTGTGTATAATTGTAGCACTTCTCTGGCCCTCATAGCGAACACGAGCTTCCCAGTCCTTTGCATTAACATTCTTTGCCCCATTAATTGATCTTTTCAGGGCATTGTGCTTAGTCATGCAATTGTGAATGTAGTAGAGCAGAGTAAGCCTTCAATAAACATTTGCATAAAAATCTCATTATAACATTTTCCAAACTGTTGTGTGAGGCCCTTGTCCCAGGACCTAGACCACGGGAGTAAGGGAATCTGTGTACAAATAAGGTTGGAGCTACTCATTCACTATGAATATTTGCACATTAAAGTGTCTAAAATGTCCTGCATTGGAGAAACTCGGGTTGTTGAAACCAGCCTTTTACACATTTATGGAGAATCTTTTTTTTTTTTTTTTTTTTTTTGCTTGTAACATCCCTGACTTCCTAGTTTGCTGGAATTCTGGTTTGAGAGGAATACAAAGAGATTGCTGGAGCTTTTTTCTTTGCCCTGCACAGAGCAAGGTAGCTTATCATTTCTCCTCTCTGGAAACCTTGGGCATTGATGCTTTGAGCTTGTGCTTTGTTGGGTTTCTTTTGACCCCAGCACCCAGCCTCTAGCTGGGAAGTCAGCAGGGAGAGGGCCATGAAAACAGAACTGGACATTTCGCTTCGGAGTCGGATACCTTCTGACAGTGGAGCTGGACTGTAAACATGGAGCTGTACATAGACAGAAAAAGTTCTCGTGGTTTCAGAAAAAAGCAAGATAGATCCTTGGCAAGTGGTAGGTGTGTTAGGCAATGGGGAGAATTTTTGTTTTCAGAATTTGTCTTTACTCTGTCTCTTCCAGTCTGCATTTTAGGGCTCTGAAGAACTATCTGATTTATTTGCTTCTTGGATTTTGCTCCTGAGGAATTAGGAGTACATGTGTCCAATGTTAGTGATAAATGCAAGCTAAAAGTAGTACATTGGACTCCAGGATAACATGGGTAACATGGGCTGCCACTCCTGCCCCCAGCCAGAAATGGGCATGTAACTTTTGACTCTCCCCTCCCCCAAGTTGCATTGATAACATAGTCAATGAGTACGTAGTTTGTATGTTGTATGTATTACATACTCTTTACTTAAAGTAAGCTAGAGAAAATGTTAATATCCTAAGAGCAAATACACTTACAGTGCTGTATCTGTAAAAAAAAAAAAAAAAAAAAATCCACATACATGTGGACCCACATAGTTCAAACCCATGTTGTTCAAGGGCCAACTGTATACTCTTCTCATCAGCTCAATTTAGATTTTCTCTGCTTTGGTTGGTGTTATGTTCTAAATAATGTTGGGCAGCAAAAACATTGAAGATATGTTGATATGGGCCCCTCTCCTGATTTTTATGCTCATATTGATGGTGTTAGGACAAAGCTTGAGTGTGTTATTACACTATTCCCTGTCATTTATTTATTTATTTATTTATTTATTTTAAATGTTTATTTTTGACAGAGAGACAGCATGAGCGGGGGAGGGGCAGAGAGGGAGACACAGAATCAGAAGCAGGCTCCTGGCCCTGAGCTGTCCGCACAGAGCCCAATGCGGGGTTCGAACTCACAAACTGCGAGATCATGACCTAAGCTGAAGTCGGACACTCAACCAACTGAGCCACCCAGGCGCTCCACACTATTCCTTGTCTTTTAATGAAATGTTAGGACAGAGGTGTTGTTAGCCACTTCGGATCTGTACCATGTCATGAGATGTCAGTCACATGCCTTGTGAAGGCCCTTTGTGGCTTGAGACGTCCTTGCCTCCTCAGATCCTCTTCACCTTGGCCCCACATTCTCGTGCAAATGCTGCCAAGTAAAATGTGGAAAACAAATGTCCATCAAACCCTCATGGTGAAAAAGTACTTTGTATGGTCTCAGATTACTGAATATGTGTTTTGTTTCTTTAATGCTGTGAAGATGATAATCAGTAGTGGATGTACCATTTGGGGGCACTTTGCTTTAGACACTGAGTTAAGAACTGTATCTATACATTCTCAGTAGCAAATGGCCCGGGATACAAAAGCAGTTAAGTCCAGCCCTAAAGTGCCGAGGGTGGTGACAAGTCCATAGCGTTTGCTATCTTTTGGTCACCTCTACCTACGCCTGTCTCAAAATACTCAGAAAAGGTACCGCGTGGTACTCAAATTACTCAAAAAAGGGAGCTGCCAAATGACGTATCCGATGATGACCCAAAGAAGTCCATTTTAAGGCAGAGTTCTTTAATGTGCTTCTGGTACCTCTAAAATTAGTTTCTATTCATTTGTAAAGGTCTTATCCATGTTAAAGAGGAAACGCTTTTGATAGGTAAGTGTTATGCATAGATATATACTATTCCAGAGTTCTTTTAGGGACCTTACTTCCTATGAGTAGGCAATAAACAATGAGTTTCTGCTCAAGGCTGCTCCCACCAAACTGAGCTCAAGTAAGACCATGTTAGACTCTTGAGCATTGTTGGTTGCTTTAGATACACTATCTTCTATAATCCTCAAAACAGCTCTTGTGATGGGCATTATTACAGAGGAGGAAACTGAAGCACACAGAGGTTAAGACACATCGAGGCCAAATGACTAGTAAGTGATCCAGGGTCAGTCTATACTTTGCACCACCCTGCTGTTGTCTCCCCTAAGTGTATTGTGTTGTGTCTCAAATCCTGCCTCATGTGTCTCAGCTTCAGATGCGGACTTGCTTGGCTCCCTGTCCACCTGCCCCCAAGCATCCATTTAGAAAGATGCCCTTGTACCGGGGAGGGGTGAGAAGAGAGAGGCTGGTGCATGGCCCTGAGTGTCCTGTGTGTTTGTCTGACTTAGGCCCTGGAGACACACATACTTGGTTAGGTCTCATGATTACTCATTACTGAAATTGGATAGTGGTTCTTGTCCTTTGTCTACTTTCTAGGGACTTTTTTTTTTTTTTTTTTTTTTTGAGAGGGAGCCTCCAGGAGATGGAGGGAAGGATTAATTAGATTTGTACTTTACATCCAACACACCTGTAAAGGGATTTGTATGTCTACAAGGGATTATAGCTTTTTAACCAGGTTTATAATTATGGTATTAGGAGGATTCATGCATTATATGGAACTTCTCAACCTTTAAAAATAGGGCAATGAGAAGAATAAATTTGTTTGCTGGAAATAAATTGAACATAATGGTCCCATTATGGGAAAACATTATGTTATAGTCTAAATAGAAAAAAAAAGGCTTTTCATAGATAAACATAATCCAATAAAAATAAATCAGTGAAGTGGCTAAAACATGAGAGTGGAGAATATTTTAACCATAGAAATGGCCCATCTGGACAAGTATGTCCTATTTGTTTTTATTCTTATTCAGGTAGTCTTTTCATCAGCACTCTTACTAGTCAGGAATGAATCTACCTGTCTCTTGAAATACTTTTGCCTTTGTTACACTAGCTTTGAGTCTCCTGCTTCAGTTACTTTGGCTGTAGTCATAACCATTACAAGACATTATATGTCCTAAATCTTCATTGATGTGATTACAGGGTTTACTGTTCTGTTTTCAAACGGAATGGGATGATGGAGAAGATGGAAAATAAAAAGCAGCACTGTATTATGTGGTACTCCTTTGGTCACAAGTAACAAACTGAATTGAGCTAGGTTAAGTAAAAAAGGGGGGTTTTAGAATAAGGATACAGGTGTGTCTTTGGAAACCCAAATGCAAGGACAGAGTGGCCCTGGGGAAGGGACAGGAGCTGGAGATGAGGAAGGGAACTCGTACCGATGTTCATTACAAGCTGTGTGTGATACAAATGTCAGTAAATTCATTTTTTTTTTTTTCAACGTTTTTTATTTATTTTTGGGACAGAGAGAGACAGAGCATGAACGGGGGAGGGGCAGAGAGAGAGGGAGACACAGAATCGGAAACAGGCTCCAGGCTCCGAGCCATCAGCCCAGAGCCTGACGCGGGGCTCGAACTCACGGACCGCGAGATCGTGACCTGGCTGAAGTCGGACGCTTAACCGACTGCGCCACCCAGGCGCCCCAAATGTCAGTAAATTCAGAGGAAAGCTGACCGAAGGCACGTAGAAATCTATGTAGTGTAACACTTTACACTGGAGCCTGGAGTATAATAAGGCTTCATTGTATTCTTGGGAAAAATCCTGCTCATAAGAAATTCATACAGTATAAGAAGAAAAAATGCTCTAAAATCCTGATAATCAGTGGTGATCCTAACTATTTTGATAAACATCCTTCTAGATGAGTTTTAGGACATCTAGGAACACACACACACACACACACACACACACACAAATAGAATCATACTGTGCATGGTTGTTCACCTGTTTCACGTGGATATCTTTTCATATCAATACATACAAACCTCAATCGTTATTTTCAGTGTCTGTATGGTTTATTTAACCTGCCTCCTATTTGTGAACCTTTAGGGCATTGACTTGTTTTCTCTGTTAATTACAGTGCTATATATATATCCATCTTTCTGCTTACACAATTAACTACCCGTAAATTCTTAGGGGTAGCATTGCTGGATCAAAGAATATGTCATTTTACATGTGGACAAAATTATGTAAGTGGTGGACTACATCATGAACTATGTCTCTAACATTGGCTGTGGTCAGTCTTTAACATCTCTATCAATTTGATAGGTTAAAAAATCCTCCATTTTCTAAAGCTGTATGTTTTCATTGTTAGTGTAGTTGATTATCTTTTCCTATGTTTATTGCTATTATGATTTCTTTTTGAAAATGCTTATTTTGAGAGAGCATGTGCTGTTGCAGGAAGCCTGACATGGGGATAGAAATCACGAACTGTGAGATCATGACTTGAGCGGAAATCAAGAGTTAATTGTGTACTTAACCAACTGAGCCACCTAGGCGCCCTGTATTAGGATTCTTCTCTTAATGAAAGCTTATTAATCGTCTTTGTCCATTTTGACGGGACTATTTTCTTACTGCTTTATTTTTTTTGCTTAATAAGGAAAGTAGCCTTTATATGTCTGCTGTATAAATATTGTACCTAGTTTCTTACTTTACTTTTTGATGAAAATACCACCTTTTGTTCTTTGTTTTTATTTTTGACACATTTTTGCCATTCACAAATTTGAAATTTTAAAAAACTCACCCAGCCAGATGTCTCACTCCTTTATAGTTTCAGTTTTTGATGTCCTGTTTAGAAAGAGCTTTTCTGGGTGGCTCGGTCAGTTAAGCATCTGACTTGGGCTCAGGTCATTATCTCACAGTTGGTGAGTTCGAGCCCTGCCCTGGGTCAGGCTTTGTGAGTTCGAACCCCATGTCAGACTCTGTGCTGACAGTTCAGAGCCTGCTTCAGATTCTGTGTCTCCCTCTCTGTCTGCCCCTTCCCTGCTCACACGTCATGTGTATGTGTGTGTGTGTGTGTCTGTCTGTCTCTCTCTCAATGATATATGAACATTAAAAAAAATTTTTTAAAAGCTTTTCTGTCCCTGTGGTATAAAATTATTTGTTTATATATTCTTCTAGGACTCATGATTCTACCTGGAGTTTGGTTTTTTTATAAGCAGAGAGGTAGAGATCTAGATTTTTTCTTTATCCCAAATAGCTAACCAACACCTTTTATTAACTAGTCTTACATAACTACCCAGGTATGATTACATGTACCTGGGTCTATTTCATACAAGTACTTGGTTCTTTAGTTGAATGTTTATCCTGTTTCAAGGATTCACATATATGTTCTTATTCAGATACTTGTTTGTTAACTGTGGCTATGAGCCATTTTGATTTGGACAGTCGATGATGGTGCTTCTCTGCTTCAGACTGGGTTCCCAGGGACTGGGGTGCTAAATGGTCAGTTGTGAATGGCTCCGAGAACCGGGAGTAAAATGGGAACAGTTGAAGCAAGAAGGGACCACTTGATAGACACGTTCGAGGAGCTGAGTAGGAAAAGGGTGAATGAGACCAGAAGGGCTCCTGTAAGCTAATTTTTAAAAAGGAGAAAAGTGCCTGATTTTTGTTCTAAACATTGGTGGGGGCAAGTGGGTGGGGAGATGTATACATTTGGTCTTTGTTTAAATTCAAAACCATTAAGGATTTTTACCACAGGGAAGGGGAAGAATGAGTTTTTGCCTCTTTGCCAACAGTAACATAATTTTGGTCTTTGAAATAACTGTCTTGGGACCTCAATTCCCTGTTGGTAAAGAAAATTCCCAGCCCATGTGTTGGAGCGGAAATTCATTGTTTCCTGAGTTATTTCCTTTCATGCTTAGTATGGGGGGAAATGACCAAATGTATAGATGGAGAATTGTCCCCCCCCCCCCCAAACTGACATCTATAATATCACTTGATTCTGATGATTTCTACTGTTTTAGGTATTGCTGCTGAAGGCTTCTCCGATGCTTTAGGATATCTTCAGGGAAATCAACTCTTTACATAAACTGAGAATTTCGGTGAGTCCTTTAAAAATATAGATCTTCTTTAAAAAACAAATGTTGGGGCACCTGGGTGGCTCAGTTGGTTGAGAGTCCAACTTCGGCTCAGGTCATGATCTCATGGTTCTTGGGTTCAAGCCCTGCCTCCGGCTCAGTGCTAACAGCTCAGAGCCTGGAGCCTGCTTCGGATTCTTTGTCTCTCCCTCTGCCTTTCTCCCGCTTGTACTTGGTCTCTCTCTCAAAAATAAACATTAAAAAAAAAAATTAGGTGCTTAATTACTTTTCAGAGAAAGAGAGAGAGAGGCTCAGCGCTGAGCCTGATAAGGGGCTCGATCTCCTGAACCACGGGATCGTGACTTGAGCTGAAATTGGGAGTTGGACATTTAGCTGACTGAGCCACCCCGTGATCCCTAAAAAATATATCCTCTTATTGGGACCCTTGGGTGGCTCATTTGGTTAAACATCTGACTTAAGCTCAGGTCATGATCTCACGGTTCATGGGTTTGAGCCCTGCATCGAACTCTGTGCTGACAGAGCCTGCTTCAGATTCTCTGTTTTCCTCTCTTTCTGCACCTCCTCTGTGTGTGTGTGTTCTCTCTCTCTCTCAAAATTAAACATTTAAAAAAAAAAGATTAAAAAAAGATGTATCTTCTTACCAATTAGCCACTCCCCTGCATTGATAAAACTTAGTGTGGAAACATTGTCACTTAGCCTGTCTCATTTGATATTTTCTGAGGCAGGCCTGTGTAGCTAGCTGTCTGGTCTTACTACTTACATTGCTGTTTGTTTTTTGCACCTCGTAGTTGGGTGGGGTGAGGATGGGAGCCTGCAAGAATGGATAAGTAGCTGTTTTTTAACCTTACGGCATGAATTCTCATTTATTCACACTTGTTTGCTTTATAAACGTTTGATTTTTGAAGTGTTTGATAAGGAATGTAGAAAATTCTAGTAGTCATTGCACTGTGAAACTGCTTGGTGGTTCTTGGAGCCTTCCAGGGACGGCACACAATTGCTCTAACATGAAATGAACTTGGGTTATATATTATGGGTTTTGCACTCTGATTGTCCCAGATGGGGCTGCAAAGTCCCAAGTTCCCTCGGCAGGGACAAAAGGCAGGTCCTCGGTGTCCTTGGATTGACATTTGACAGGTTAAGAAGGATTGGCTGTGTCCCTCTTCTCAAAAACCGTATTGTGGCACATCAGGCTTACTGGTTCTGTTTCTGACCAGCTGCACAACTGGGGACAAGCTGATCTTTGCCAATTTTCGTATCTTCATCTGTAAAACGTGTAGGCTGGCCCCAATTAGTCGTTCCCACACTTTGAGATTTTGTGGAACAGGAAAAAAAAACTTCATGACCAATTTCTAGTATATATTTTTGGCTATGTATGTATAAAGTTGATCATTATTAAAGCTGGATGAGTGTGTGAGTCTTCACTATGCTTATATCCTATACTATTTTGCTTCAGGATTTTTCATCATTAAAGATTTGGAAAAAAAAAAAACCTTCCCATCTAACATCTCATGAAAAAACAAATACTTTGGGGCGCCTGGGTGGCGCAGTCGGTTAAGTGTCCGACTTCAGCCAGGTCACGATCTCGCGGTCCCTGAGTTCGAGCCCCGCGTCAGGCTCTGGGCTGATGGCTCGGAGCCTGGAGCCTGTTTCCGATTCTGTGTCTCCCTCTCTCTCTGCCCCTCCCCCGTTCATGCTCTGTCTCTCTCTGTCCCAAAAATAAATAAAAAACGTTGAAAAAAAAAATGAAAAAAAAAAAAAGAAAAAACAAATACTTTAATACTGAAAAAGTAGGAATGTCCTACGTTTGTCTTTAGATGGCACGCGCTTAGCATTTTCATACATGAAAATGTTCTTCTGATTGCACCTCTTTGTCATTTCCCTGCTGACCTGCGACTGTTAGCCATGAACTAGCCAGCACTTGGCTGAAGACTGGCATTTGGGAAATTTTGGCATGCCTGACTGATGGCTAAGGGCTATTCTGCCTCTAAAGCTGTCTCATTCCTTTGAAGCAGGATAGAACTGTACTGTAGTCCACAATAGCTCTTGCGAGAAGATGCCGTGACAGTTAGCCTAGTTGAATTGAGAGGTGAGGTCAAACAGAAGAGAAGGGACCATTCCCTTGGGAAACCCAAATAAAAATGGCTGATTGACATGAGCATGCCATTGAGCTGTGAGCTATCTTGCAGTCAATGTAAACATAAATTTGACGGGATCTTAAGTTGTTGGATAAAAGGATACAGAATCCTCCTTTCTCACCATGGTGGGCAGCCCCCCGGCCAGGTAGTATCTGACAGATGAGTGTGCCCCTGCAGTGTGGGGACGCTGAGAGGCAGGAGTGCAGTGGGCTGAATGCCTGCCTGCAGGGAGACCAGTGCTTACAGTCTATGTGAGGAGCGGAGGACTGGGGAGGGGTGGAGGGCACGGCCCAGAGTTCTGCGCTGAGGGCAGTGGGATCACGTGTATAGGGGATAGGAAAGGGTAAGGGAGCTCTCCTGCTTAGGAACCATTTGGTTGTCCTGGTGTTGCGTGTTGTCCTTGGAGGACCTACAGGTCCTGTTTGGTTAAGGGGCTTGGGCCCAGAGGGCAGGAAGCACCTCAGACATAAGCCTTTCCCTGGGTTCCAGATCCGAGAGCAGTGAGCCAAGTGCTTTCTTAGGCCATGGCCTGTACAGAAGGGAAAACTGGGCTTTCCATTTACTTCTCCTTGGGGTGTATGGCTGTGACTGGGGGCAGGGTGGGTGGAGAACAGGGGCAATAATGGACTGAATCACTAGGAGAGGAAAATACCGTGGGGAAGGAGCAGTAATAACACCTATTTCAAGATGCCTACATAATCCTGGCTGCTTTTGAAAGCTCTGTGAAATCATACTGTGGCCAACATTGATAGGAACACAGTGGTTCAGTCCTTTGGAATTCCTCCCCTGGTGATTCCTTTAACATTCCTATTTTCTGGCAACTTAAATGAAATTTGACAGACTTACCTCGTTGTTTTCCCTTCCGTCAACCCTTCTCTTGGTTTACTGCCTGATTTGTATGTTTCATTTGGCTTGCTTTCTGAGGATATTTATTTCACTATCCTTTTTAGGAAAAAGCTATATCAAACAACAGCAACATTTGTCTTAAATGTATACGAATACGAGAAATTATCTGAAATCTTGACACTGCTGAAAGTGTCTAAAGTCATGAAGAAATGCTAGCAGAAGCTTTTATTTTGACATAAACCAGAGAGGGGAGAATTGCTTTAAGGGATGTGGGCCAGGCTGAGGCTGAATACAATTTAATGAATGAAAAATAAAATCAATCAATCATGTTCTGAGTATTTCAGAAGGCTAAGCACTGCTGGGCGAGATCTTGTAGGGGTGAACGTTGAGAATTGGAGATAGCCATGCTTCACAGGAATAAACGTGTGCTCTTAACGGGTTATGTGCATGAGAGAGGAGAGAAATTGATAAAGTGTTTGGGGGGGCACATATGACAAATGACTTGTTTAACGTTTTACTTAATGACTCGTGATGTATTCTGGATTTAAGAATAGATGTAATATTCTGAACTTATCTCCATTTTCCCTGCAGGCTTGTAAGAAAAATATTTAAAAACCAATTTTAAATGAAAAACACTGTTTCTGACTCTCTGGGAATCGTTAATTCCCAGTGCTGTTTAGGGGAGGTCTTGAATCGGTAAAATTCAAAGCAGGATCTACATAGCTGTTTGTCATTATCAGTCCCTTAAAAGCTCTGACGTCAGGAAAGGTGAGTTCCGATGCTTATTTTTCCTCATTAAAAATGTAATCTGTTAGGCACTTTTGTCTTCCTGCCATCCTCCATTATTAGCTGGATTCTTTAGATTACTCTGCTGTTTGACTGGAGGCACTGCCACTTGCTTACCCCCCTGTGGGCTCCCTGAGTGGCTGGGAGTCCTAATTAGCATCATCCTAATTAGCATCACATCCTTGATCAGGGTTCCCTGTCATGTGTGAGGCTCCTCACTCTGCTGTCTGTGCTTAGTAAATGTTACAGAACAACAACAATTTCCAGATTGTGTTTCATTAAACTTAGGAATTCACGGGTATAATAGAATGTGCTGTTTCTGTATGCTTTTTGACTAATGAGGCTCATCACTTAATCTCTTTCAAGGTTAGCCCTGTGGAGAGCTCAAGATTTGAACCTTTTCTAAGAATTGATCGTCATTCCCGAACTTAACGGCTCTGCAATATTTGTGTCTGCGTTGAAATATTCTCCTATAGAACACAAACCTTTAAAACTCCCATAGTTTAGCTATGAAGTCCCATATTCTGAAGACCTAAAATGATCAACAAAGCCTTTCTGTTTATAACAAATCGGAATTGGACAGCTTTTCAGACCAGAAAATAACTAGTCTACTTGCAGAGTTTAAACATGATTTTAAGCATGCTGCAGGCCAGCTTAAGCGTGCTGCAAGGACTCAACACGGCACCGTGAAGCCTGCTGTATGTTGAGAAAAAACCTACAGCTGTGATCTAAACATTAGTCTTCTAGAGGATCTTGCCTGTAATATAATGTTAGTCGAAGTAATGCATGCAAATGGCTAACAGTGGAAAACATTCCAGAACGGCTTGTAATGAAAGCAATAGGGTTTTACTTTACCTCTTCCTTCACTTAGTCTTGCTTTTCTCAGAAGCAACCACCTTTTTTTTTTTTCCCCCTGCAGATCATTTTTACTTTTGTGGCTTGGACATGTATAAACACTATGCTAGCAGCACCTTTTCTCACTTGATCAGTTTTAAGAGCTGTTGATGGTGTCTTGTTGTGATTGCTGATGAGCTCACTCTGACCATCCCCCTTCTCCCTTCCTCCCTGCAGCTGATTAACATTTTCAGTCCCATAGCTGTCTCCTCCCTGCCCCCTCAGCAACCTCCTCCATCCTTGTTCTGTCTCCTCCATAGGCTGTTTCTTGTTGACCTCCTCCCCCCACCATCATCTACCTCTCCATTTGGGGCAGCTGTACCTTTGAATTTCTAATGCTCCATGTTGGTGATATTTATATTCTCTCGTTTAGTACGGGCTTCCATGATTTACCTGTGACTTGATTCTGAATGTTAAATGCAAGAAACGGCATTTACTCTGTTGGGATGAGGGTAGCAGCTGTTCCCATCACAGCCCAGTTACGTGGTGAGATTATAGTCCTTCCTCTCTGGGCCTGATGTCCCCATACCTTGGCACCTCCGTGGAGCATGTTTGAATGGATTCTCCCTTTTAGGTGGTAACAGCCATCTTGGGCACGGCCTCAAGTTTTCCTAGCTTCTCAATCTTCCCGTTCTTCCGAGGAACCTGCTTTCTGTTTGGAGGTCTTAGTCCCGTTGCCCCCCACCCTCCACCTTCAACCCAGAACCGTCTAAATTCTCAGGGTGTGCTGCCTACCCCTAAGCCAGTGCTGATGGCTTGGAAAAGCTAATCAGTGTTAATACTGTTGGAAAAATGGCTTCAGGCTCTGGTGTCTCAGAAGAGGTAATCACCTTGGTCTTTAAAATTAGCCTTCATTTATTGAGGATCTGGTGTGTGAGGCACCTAGGCATTTGAGGCCTGGTGTCTGCAGAAATGCTCACACCAGCCCTTTGGAACAGAAAAATTACCATGGACACTGCTTCCATGAAGAAGTTGAGATCTAGATCAGAGACTCATCCAAGGCCTCCCCTGGGAAGTCCTTCTTAGATCCTGGGCTGGGTGGGGGGGGGGGGGGGGCATGGTGTCAGCTGTGGTTTCCTAGGTGAGAAAAGAGCACTTTTTTCAATGAACCCTCCCCCCAGCCTGAGAAAATGGCTGCTGTTCTAAGGAAAACCAGCCCTGCTTAATTCCACCCTCATCCTTGTTGTGGGTATGCTGTGTGGCCAAGAATTCATTATGCAGAAGTCTGTGACTGGAAATGGCACTCTCCTTACCTACTCAGTGTTCCCTTTGTGAACTTGAAGCGAGACAGGGGCTTCCTACTCAACCCTGCTGGTAAATAGGGAAAAGGTGCTTTGTCAATGGTGTCGGTGGGTTTAGAGGGTTTTTTAGAGCCTGGAGTATACGTGTGGGAGTCTGGTACATTTGATCCTCTTAATGTATATTGTGTTTTGGTGGCTCTTTTAGAAGAGAGTTTGGGAAGACCATCACATTTACGTTTAACACTTTATTTTCTTATGAATGTGGCGGTCTGGGTAAATCTTTCCGTTTACCTGTGTCTGGTGGATTACGCTTATGGTCCTGACCAGGTGAATGGCAGGTGCCCAAAGCAGGCGGCTCCCTTACACGGCATTGGGCTTCCTTTTCTCCAGCTGCTTGCTCTCCTCATGATGCAGACCCGGGTAAGGTGGAACGAGCAGTCTCTCCTCAAACCTGTCTTGAGTTGGTCGTCTGCTTTCTAGGCAAATAGCTCATGGACGAGTGGTTGGCGTTACTCTTTGTCACTCTGCTCAGTGAAGGCGGTAGTAGCATTAACGTCTTCAGTCGAAGTGCAAAGAGTGCTTACTTTCCAAACCTCTAGACCTACTCAGTTTGTGCTCTCAAGTAAGTAGTGAATGAAAGGGAAGTCGGTTGAGCTGCACCTCATTTACATATGGGAGAGGTGTTTAGCCTTAGTGATGTCCAGTCTTAATGCACAGATAGGGGTCAATATTTACCTTGATGCAATGGTTACAGAAGTAATCTCTCCTGCTTTGAGACTTAGTAGTGATACTACTAAGTCCAAGGTGACCCTAGTAAGAACTTCTAATGATCCAATTCCGGCTGACTATTTTTAATTTTTATATTTACTGACTGACTGTAAGGAGAGGATAGGGTGCTAAGCAGGTAGGGTTGTAATCTGGGTGAGACCTTTTTGGTTCCATTCTACAAAGATCACTAACCCTCACAGTTATATAGGTGACTTGACCTTTGTGTAAAAGTGACTTACTTGGACAGTTTAAATCTTGATCAAAATTTTATCCCATGGTTGGAAATGGAGCTTCTAGAAGAGTGGGACTGAACCCAACCCTTTAGCATGAGAAGGGAATAAGGGTTTTGTATTACCTTTGTATTACCTGATGCTAAATAGTCCCCAAATTAGTTACATATTCTTCCATTTATTTACCTCTAAGTAGTGAAAACGATTCCATCTCCCCTGTAGGAGACCATTTGGCTCCAGGCATCGGGGTCATGCAGGATGCGTGGTTCATTTTGCCAGCCCTTTGGAAAGTTTGATGCAGGCCCCAGGACATGACCTGTGTGAAAGTGAGGCCTCGTCTCCTTGGTTGGCCACTGTTCTCAGACATTTGGATTCAGAGGAAGCATATTCAGTTTTCTGAACTAGGAAGGACAAATACAGATCAACACCGCACAGTATAACGACGTGGGTCTTGTTCTCTTGGGTCTCCACGCTCCACAGGTGCAGAGGCATCTGACCAATGAGCAGGAGGAGAGGAAGTTTGGAGGAAGGAGCTATATCTAAGGGGGTAGAGTAGGTTTCCAAGAGAAAGCAGCATTTATTTCTGAGTGAATTGGTTTCAGTTTTGCTCCTTCCAGCAGAACAGATGATAAGCCACAGTGGGTTAAGCAAGAGAGAAGGTGATGTTTTCTCACCTGGAATGAAGTCCCGAGATGGGCTGCTTAGGGCTGGCAGGGGCGTGGGCTCCTTGCAGGGTAAGTAAAATTTCACATCTTACTTGGAGGTAGACTTCTTAAAATTTTTTTTGAGGGTATGAAAAGTGAGGTAAACTTTTATTTTTAAAAAATCTTTTTCAATGTTTACTTATTTTTGAGAGACAGAGACAGAGTGCGAACGGGGGAGGGCCAGAGAGGGAGGGAGACACAGAATCTGAAGCAGGCTCCAGGCTTGGAACTGTCAGCACAGAGCCCAACGTGGGGCTCGAACTCCCAGACTGCGAGGTCATGACCTGAGCCGCAGTCAGATGCTTAACTGACTGAACCACCCAGTCACCTGGGGATAAACTTTTAAAACCAGTACTTAAAGCAAAAAACCCTCGGAGACAAAATTGCTCCTGAACATCCCATGGGAAGATGCCCCATGAGGGGCTGGTATTCTCTCTCCTGGTCAGTCCAACAGAGCAGGCTTTTCTCCGAGCTCTGGAAGAGCTTGCTGCTAAGTCATTGGTGCTTTTGTTTAAGGCCCATGCTGTAAACGGTAGAGCGGCTTGGGCATCCAGGTAGGACCCCAAGAGAAACCTAGTTCCCTGGGTTTTGCTCAATGTCTGGAAGTTCTTATGTCCCTTCCGTGGTCTTTCTAGGACTTGCTTGCTCTCTGAGTGGGAGTGGAATTGCCTGCCGGATTGATTATTTATACCTTTTCTTATGGAGGCTTTGAAACCCATGCAAAAGCGAAGAGAATTTTATAGTGAACTATATGTCCACCATCCTGGTTCAACAAGGATTAATCCTAGTCTTGTTTCATCTGTACCCTTCTTTCTTCCCACTCCTGGTTTTGAAACACCTCTTTGCTATTTTATTCTATCAGTATTTCAGTATATGTCTCTCCAAGGTAAGACTTAGACCACATCACACTAAAGACATAAAAATTACCAATATTTCCTTAATGTCAATAAATATCAAATTAATGTTTGACTTTTCTCAGTTGTCCCACGTCCTTTTTGCTTGTTTGTTTATTTGAATCAGGATCCAAACGGGGCTTCCATGTGGCAATTGACTGATGAAGGAGTCAGTCTAGATCAGAAGAAGATGAGAGACCCATCTCCCCCACCCCCCTGTGATTTGTTTGTTGAAGAAACTGGATTGTTTGTCCTTTAGAGTAGAAAGCCTGAGAATGATCTCCCTCCCCTATCGAGAGACATATGACAGTGTTGAGGGATATTTTTACTCATCACATTGTAGGGAGGCTTACTGGCATCTAGTGGGTAGAGGCTTAGGATGTTGCTAAAATCCTATGGCACACAGGACAGCCCTCCACAGCAAAGGATTATCTGGCCTAAAATGTCAGTAGTGCTGAGGTGGAGAAACTAGGCTGTGGAATTTCCCATACTGTGGAATTCAATGATTTCTTCTCTCTGGTGCCGTTTAACCCTTTTCTCCGTTCCTTGTGTTTTTTTATGATTTGTTAAAGCTTAGGTTTTGGTCACTTTCAGATCCAGATGTTTGTTTCCGTCTTGTCAAGCCTACATCAAACGTAGGCTGTGTATTTTCATTAAATTCATAGTCACGAATGGACTCACTCTTTTGTGATGTTGGTGGTCATTGATCATTGCCTGTATCTTTTCGTTCATTAGTGATTGTGAAATAGTGATTGTCAGTTCTATCATTCCTTCCTTATTTATATATGAGAATAGTTAAAGAGAAGTTTCATGGCAATTGTTTGTTTACCTTGAGGTTCATAGAAGCAAGGATCAAGGCTTGATATTCCCTATATTTTCTTTTTTTTTTTTTTTTTAAACATTTTTTTTAACGTTTATTTATTTTTGAGACAGAGAGAGACAGAGCATGAACGGGGGAGGGGCAGAGAGAGAGGGAGACACAGAATCGGAAGCAGGCTCCAGGCTCTGAGCCATCAGCCCAGAGCCCGACGCGGGGCTCGAACTCACGGACCGTGAGATCGTGACCTGAGCTGAAGTCGGAGGCTTAACCGACTGAGCCACCCAGGCACCCCTCCCTATATTTTCAAATACACTGGGTTCCCTGGTGGCATCCTCCAAAAGTGATCCCTGAAGTTTTATTTTTTGTTTTGTTGTTGTTGTTGTTGTTTTGGTGTAAATATAATTGATGCATTTCAATGTAATCTCCTTACTGATATTCAAATTGTGCCAGTTCTGGCCAGCAGAAACTAACTCAAGTTGGCTGCCAAATCCTTTTGGACAAGATTTGAGGTTTTTTTCTTCTTCTTTAGTATCCTTTCTGGTGTGACACAGTGTCATAGGCTTGTCTTATGTGGTTCCTACTCCCGAGTTAGATCTGCCACTTTTCCAAGGAACTCTGGTTCCATTGAGTATTTAAAAGGCACAGAGTAGAAACTAAGAATGTTTATTCTCATTGGATGCATCGTTGTTTCTGAATCTTTTCAGTGGACCAAACTAGGGAATACATGTGTATATATGTGTATTTGTGTTTGTGTATCTTATATATAAATGTAAAACCAATTATTTGTATGGATACTTCTAAGTAAAATTGAGGTATAGAGGGTTCTACTTGATCACTTTTGTATCTATGTTCTTTCTTCATCACCACCCCCCCCCCCCACCCAGGTCTCAGTGACCCCATATTTTTTCATTTGCTGTATCTCATGATATGTCATACACAACAGACTTGGTTGTAAAGATGTTTGGAATAGTTCTTACCTGTGTGATTGTGCCACCAGCTGTATATATAGTTAAGTTCATTGTTTGATTTCATTTCTGGTTTTGGGAGATTCCCTTTTCAATTGGATTTTGTGCAATATTGTCATGGTTTCCAAGTCTCATCTACAACATGAGGAGTATTCAGAGGGGTTTGGTTTTACCCCTCTTGCCTTGCCGTCCTGTTTCCTCCCTCCCCATATGTGGCATTTGAAAAAAATACGGTTTGTCTTTGCACTATCTTCTTTTTTATTTAAATTTATTTGGAGAAAGAGAAGACAGGATGGGCAGAGAGAGAGGGAGAGAACCCCGAGCAGTCTCCGCACTGTCAGCCTGGAACCCAGTGTGGGGCTTGAACTCGCAAACTGCAACATCATGACCTGAGCTGAAGTTGGACGCTTAGCCAACTGAGCCACCCAGCGCCCCTGCGCAATTTTTTTTATACTAGCAATTATGTGTGTGCTTTCATATTTACATATCCCTCCCTTTTTCAGTACACAATAGTATACTGTACATATTTTACCTACCTTTTTCGCTTAATTTATCCTGGCCCTTGTCCAGAGTAGTGCACAGAGATAATCCACACACATTTGCACAGCTGCCCAGTCCTGCACTGTGTGAGTTTGCTCTTACTTTCTCAGCCTGCCCTTTTGGTGGGCGTGTGTGGTTTTTCATCTTTCACTATTATGAATAGTGCTGTGTGGAATAGCCTCGGGCACCCTTAAAATTATTTTTCTTTTCCAACTTTATGGAAGTTAACTGTGTATATAATGTGACTCCTTTTATGAAGAGAGAGAAGGATGTCTGCAGGCTGGTGGGATGAAGCAAACTCTGGAACGAAACAGGGAAGTTAGGTTTGGGAGAAATAGAGAAGCGCTTTTGGGCGGAATAGACATTCTGTCTTCAAGTGGAAGAAATCAGGCTTAGGAAGCCTAGTGGAATCCAGGTTTTCACCACCAGTGTTGCCTGGCCAAAGTCATTCAGTGTTACACTTCAGGGCAGGAGTTGGCTATCTTTTCCGGCAAAGAACCCAGACTGTAAATATTTTGAGCTGCCATCTCTGTTGCAGCTTCTCAAGTCGGTGTCGGAATACAAAAAGCAGCCATAGATAATTCATAAATAAATAAGCGTGGCTGTGTTCCAATCAAAGTAGAGTTGGGCGCTGAACTTTGGATTTCATACAGTTATCATGTGTTATGAAACAGGATTCTTTTGGATTTTTCTCCCCCAACCATTTAAAAATGCAAGAGTCATTCTTGGCTTGTTGCCCATAGTTTGCCAACCTCTGATCTGGGCATTTGGGAGCCGTAGAAAGTTCTTGAGCACAGGAAGGACCTCCTCAAAAGGATTATGGACATTGGATCAAAGAGGACTCCATCAGAGGGGAGGAGCCCAGGCTGTTCAGGAGGCTGGCTGTTGATGGTCTCCATGTGGATATAATTGGAAGGTGTCAGTGGGAGAGGGAATGGATTTCTTCTTTTTGTATTACCTGAGATGAGAGAATTAGTGAGAGGCATGGACCTCATTATATTGTTTGATAGGGAATTTGCTTTATGTATAAAATTGGTACTCTTTAATCTTCCATCGGTTATATACAAAGAGAGAGCCATACTCCCCATTGTACATTGTGTGAGGGTGAGGGCAGAGTCATCTCATTCCTGCCTCTACTTCCCACCCTCACCCCATCAAGAAGCCCAATACTCAGCCCATTCACCAATGATCCTGTTGTGTCAGCTGCCTTGTACCTCTCGTTTTCCTGCGACATTTGCAGCTGACTGTTGAGAAAACAGTATTTTGTTTGTGGGAGGAAAATCAAAGATGATATAAATGAAAAAATGCATTTTCATATAATGGAAATTATTAGAGCAACTTTTAAAATGTCACTGCAGATTAATGCAGACAAGGAGGAGCTGAATATATTAGAAAGTAGGTCAAGTTACCTCATGTTTATGAATGAGGTGAATTACAGTGTGGGTTTAGGTTTATAAAATTGTGTGATACTATGGTTTATAGGAATTACCCTAGCCCAAATGATATTATGGCAAAGTATAATTAAAATAAATTGAGTTTGTTTCTTGATCCTTTGTGGCTCAGTATTTTATACCTAATATTTTATGAATTTAATAAACTAGAGAAAGTGATGAGCTTCTTGTTACTGCTCACATATCCTGTACTAGACACAGAATCTACTTGAGGGAGTTAAAGCTAAAGTAGATTTAATGCAGAGGATGAGTGCTTCCAGAATCCTTGGAAGGTGTGGAGGTGGAATTGGCTCTAGGTAAAGCCTCTAGGATACCCCCACACCCCCAGAACCATTTTCTCCTACCAGAACTAGGAAACCTGCCAAGGCTGTGGGAAGCTGTCGAATTAGGAACCCAGTATTTGAGATGCTGGCTCCTTCCCTGTGCCTTCTCTGCCAAGAGACCTTGCGTTTTGTGAATGCCCTAACACCCTGCCTCTTTCCCCAAGACTCAGTTCCAAACCAAAGTTGCCTGTGAGCCCATCTCATTCGTGGAGAGAGTGTGTCACATTGGACTCCAGAGCTGCAAAGGAAGCTGGGCAATATGCAGTGTTGGGCTGTCCAGCCTCTCCCTGCTTTGAGTGAGCCAATCCCCTGAATTGCCTCAGTCTTCATTTTCAGGAAATGCCACTTGAGAGATGCATGCTACCACAGGTAGGCCTTTGAGGGATGGTATGTCAGAATCTCCCTTCTTTGGACACACAGGATACATTTTGATAGACTTACAAATGAGGCTAATAAACGGTGTAATGTGTCACCTTGCCACTTGTGTGTTTAGTTAACCTGTATTAGTTAATAGTGTTACTGATAGCATAGAGAACTCGGTAAGGAAACATTTACCATTTCAAGAAAATCTTTTTTGGGGTTGGAATTATTGGAATACTAGGAATGGAACTCCTGTAGATTTATAGTAAAAACTTCAGGGATGGTGAAAACATATTTTCTCCACGAAGGATGGTAGGTCAAAATACCGTGTTGATCATTCATTACTTGAGCATTCGTTGTGCTAACCCAAGTGGAAGGACAATGGTAAGGCTTTTGTTCACCACGGTGTTGCCGTCTAACTTCCTCACTATCACATTCTTCTATGAGTGTTTACTTGGGTACCCCCTTTTTCATCTGGTTAGGAACAGTCATGCTCAAGGGAATGAGTAGATGGAGTACTTCAAAAAGGAGGTTGTTGATTTTGAAGTTGGGCAGGCCTGGGTACAAATCTTAATTCCACCACCTACTAGAATTAAAAATATTGGCAAAACTTAGTTTTCTGTACCTATGTCTTCTGTTGAGAATGGAATTAATAATAATGTTCAGCACAAGCCTGCCATGGCCAATGTTCATGCTGGGCTGTGGCTGTCAGTGTGGAGGCATCCCTGTCACTGATTGGACTGCCCTCTGCCTTTTTCTTATCTCCTGATGAATTTTCCATGTGGTTATGCTGCTGCTGTGTCTGCACAGTAGTAATTTGCTCATCCTTGGTCATGGGTCCCTTGGATGTTGCGGACGTTGCTTTTCTTTTTTGTATTTGAAGGCTTTTTCTTGCCCTTCAAGCATCCTTGGATTTCTCTCAAGACTCTTTCCTACGTGGAAAAGATCTCTCTTAGTGCTTAATAGGCATCAGAGCCATCATGGGGTCACAGAAGTCATGGTAGCTTTTTATTTGTCATTCAGACATCTGGAGCTCCTCCTGAGATTTGAAAGGTTGATGGTGGCCTGCCTGCGTGACTCCTCCTTCTTAATTAGATTACTGATGCCATTTCAGTGATGGTTTTACACTAAAGTGGCCTTAATTCCGTTGCCTCTGCATGTTTTTTCTTCACTCCATCTCTCCTTGGACTCCCCCGCAGTCCCTAATGTGAAGCCAGCTGCAGTAGTTGGGAGCACATAGGCCTCTCTTCTTCAACAAGCCTCCAGAATGGCCATAGCTTAGTAGAGTTTTAGGAAGACATAAGGAATAATAAAAGGTTCAGAAATAGCCTTCCACACCGTCATGTGCCAAGTGAGTTTCCATAGTGTTTCTCATTTGATTTTTACCTGTAATTTGGTCTTCTTTCCTTTGGGATTATTTGACCCCTTGGTGAACCCATCCTGACTCTCTCTGGGCCCTGTGCACACGTGTGTGCTTGTGTGTGCATATGTGTCTCCCTGTCCCTGGGTAGGCCCACTGCTCCACTCTTTCTGAGTTTGCTGTCAGCACCCATAGACAGTGGGCCTCACATTTACTGTGTGGAATTGAGTAAAGTAGAGTCGGGTCCTGGTGTGACACATCACACCAAGAACCCCTCCCTGAGTGACTGTGAGGAAGTATGTCTGTCTTCTTTCTCTTTAATGTGTAACCTCAAGGACCTTGACCTGCTTATAATTTTGTGCAAACCCTATGTGACATTTTTGTTAAACGCTTGCCCAGGATTTGAGTGATCTGTTTAATACTTGCATATATTTGAAGGTTGGTATTTGTGTTAAAAATTAGGTTGGCCTGTCCTCCCTCCCCATCTTATAGATTCCTTCATCAAACATTTATTGAACATCTACAAAATGCCAGGCATTCTGCTGGATCTTAGGGCATTGTTGCTAGCAAGATAGAGGTGGGAAATACTACAGTTTAGTTGGTCCAGAGGGTTTAAGATAGAGTTGAAAGTAGGTCTTGTAATATCCAGTATAGATATCTAGTGTAGACTTTTTCCTAAGAGCAGTCAGAATCCTTTAAATGGTTAAGGCTGAGGAGGATCTAGTCTGAAAACTTTAGGAAGGCCACTGAGTGAGATGTGGAGTGTGTATTCAAGGGTAGTAAGAGTACAAGTGGGGAGTTCAGTGGGAAGCTGTTGTAATTTGGGCAGGAATGATGGCATCCTACGAGAAACCAATTTGAGAGAGTCTTAGGAGGTCGTAGTCAAGACTTGGGTGGTTGGATGTGAGAGTGCTGGAGAGGCTCAGGTCAAGGCTAAGTGTCTCTTTTCTGGCTTTGGCCATTGGGTGGATGCCGGTTCCACTGAAATCAGGAACACAGGAGGGAGGGGAGCAAGTTTGAGAGCAATGGTAGCAGGGAAGAAGTGATGAGTTTATTTTCAAAGAAGATGATAAGCTTATGAAAGGGCTTGAAGATGCAACTAGACTTGGATAAGGAGGGCAGAGGACAGATCTGCAGAGCTGATGGATGCAAGTCGTGAGAGCAGATGAGATCCACCACAAAAGGGTGTACAGAAGAGGGGCTGGGAAAGAACTTTCGGACCATGAGGTTTAAGCGAGGAAGAGAGATTATGGGGGAGACTGAACAGGAGTAGGTCAGACAGAATAGGAGAATCTGCTGGAGTGGCTGCTGTTGTCCACTGCTGTCCACACAGGTAAGGACTGGAGAGGGAGTGCCTGAATACCCTTGGCAGTGCTCAACAGAAGCCAGATGAAGAATAGGGTGAGCATTCAAGGTCTGTCCGTGGAGAGCACTCTTGGAGGGACAGTGGCTATGTGGGATAGGCTGGGCCGGCGCAGTAAGTCTGCAGGGTTTGTGGGCTTGTGGTGAGGGCACTTGCTCTAGGGGCAGATGAAGAGTTTAGTATAGAGGGATGCCCCTTGTGTCCTTCATTCTTGCCGTGCTTATTGCTCTGTTACACATCTCCCCCCCCGCCCCCCGCCACCGCCAATACACAGAAAAATGTTTAAAGACTCACACAGTTCCAGAAATGCTGGAAGTACGGCCCAAAGAATGATTCCTTGAACCATCTGATGCCCTAATGCAGGATCACCTCCAATTACTTTGACTGTAAAAAGACCTCCTTGAACCTAGCCACAGTGCAATCGTCTAAACTGCTACCACGTAATCCTCAGATGCTATCCACTTGTGTCACATGTCCCTTGCACATCATTTAAAGCAGGAGGATCATGTTCAGAATCATTTGTGGCAGTTACTTGTCACATATCTTTTGTCTTCATTAGTCAGGACAGTCTGTGAATCTTTCCTGGACTTTGATGTTTGAGACCCTTTTGAAGATAAAGGCCAGGTATTTTGTAGTGTATCCCTCCATTTAGGTTGTGTCTTGCCTCATGGTTAAATTCATGTGTTGCGTCTTGGGCATGAATATCACAGAAATGATGCTCTGTGGTTTTTGCATCCTGTCCTGTGGTGCACAATCCAGATGTGTCTCAGTATTGATGATGCTTCTGTCATCCCACGTTTGATGTGCTGTTGGCCAGGTTTTGCCTCTGAAAAGGTTTTCTCCCCTTGTTCTTCTGAATAACTATTTTGTAGGGAGGTACTTTGGAGCTAACTTGGGAGCTATCTCATTTCTCCTCAAATGTTTATTGATTCATTGATTGATGTTGGTATGGACTCACGTTTTCATATTGCATTTCTTAAGGTAGGTCTGTTACTATCATTTTGGTGTTTAAATTGTTCTTGATTCGGCCAGTGGGAGCCCTTTCAAACTGGTTTCTGTGTCCTTTTGACACATCTCCATCATTCTTTGAGCACTTCTTTACTTAATAAGATGTGCAGTGTTTATCTTAAAACTTCCCTTAGCTCATCCCTACAATCAGTTCTTTCTCTGTGGAGCCCTGGTAGCTTGCATTAGAGAGAGGTAATTTGAAGCCAAGATCTTGGCCCTGGTGTGTGCTTTGATATTGGGCTATCCTCCGTCCCAGGCCTTCTCAGTGGACAGAGCTAGGGAATACATAAGATTGTTGTTATTCACAGCAGTTACAGTCTACATTGTCTGAGGAAATACTGAATTAGTGAACGTTGAACCATTGCTCCTTGGGGAAATACAGGGTCAGGTTCTTGCCAGTCTCTGGTCACAACATTTTTAGCTGATCAATACATTACCTTGTTTTATGTGTGTTTCTATTTAAATAAGCCATATTTAATATATGTTGAATCACTCACATTGAACTCAGTGGGCAACAGCCCTCAGGCCCGATTGCAGTTTATCTAACCTACTCATTCCTTCCGTAAGGCACATCGCAGCCTTCCTGGGCCTAGGAACACTCGACCGACCGTGTTCCACCACACTTGGGCCAATTTAAACAGCTAAATCATCAACAAAAACATGCAAATGCAAATATCATGACCCTATATCAACGACAGAAATGATGCTTGTTTAGTCTGAGTGCTGAAACCAAAAGGCAGAACATCCTCTTGTTGGACCTCAGCTGGAGTGTGTACGTTAGATGACTCCATTTTGCCACTTGGCTTGTGTCCACAAATATCGAGGAAAGTGCTGTTGGGATTACCAATAAATTTTAGCAGGGAGGTGAATTTGCAAATACAGAATCTGCGAATAGTGGGGATTAACTGTGTATCTGTCTTTGCATGCACACATCACTGCTAAACCCACACAGCTGTTCTCTGTGTATCTCTGCGTGTGTGCAGGTGGTTCTTTTCATCTATCTGTCTTGAAAGCCATGAATTCACACCAGTATTTTAAAGTCCAGTGTAACACCATGGAGTCTCTTGTAGTTTTTCTCTGTTCTAGGCCACCATGGCACCCCCCTCCCCTCACACACACACCTTGCTTGACACCTCTTTCCCACATAATGACTTGAAAGCTGATTTCTTTTGGAGGGGAAAGCTTGGTGGGGGGGGGGGAGCAAGGAAGGGAATGGAGGTAATTATATCTTATTATCTCATTCATATTCTATATGCCAATTTAAGATAGGCAGATATTAAAATATTTATGAAGCCTCCTTTTCATCCCATAATTAGATATAATCCAAGGATCATCAAAAATTTGAGGAAGAAAAAAAAACCCCAACCCTTTTAAAGCTGATGAGTGGTGCCGGAATTGAAAAGTGACTTGATACTATTGACTTAGGGCAGCGCCATGCCCCTTGGTGAAGAGAAACACCCACCAATCGTAGGTCATGCCAGAACCCCAGGAATACATCCTGCCTTGTAGGCTCACTCTGTCAAGACACTTGGAGGTCTCTGCCTCCATCAACGAACAGAGTCCCTGGAGGCTGGGGACTGCATTAGTTGCTCGTTACTGTGTCACTAAAGCTTCGCAGTATAAAGCAAATGATGCGCATTGGTGACATTGTTTGACCACATCTCGCCAAGCGGTTGCCCAGCCTTTCAAATCCTTTCCGTGTCTTGTTATTTTCTTGACTCTTTCCCTTGAGTTTCTCAGGAAGCTCATCCCCTTACTCCCTGTGGGACCCTTCCATGCTCTCTCAAACCAGAGGGAGCATTCTTGAATGAGCGTCTGATGGCTTGGGAGAGTTTGTGTAACTTCGTGCCTAGTGTCCGCTTTGGAGTTGAAGAAAGAAGCTTTGGATTTCCAGTTGTACCACTTACTGGCTGTGTGGTCAGGAGTGAGTCGTGGGCCTTACCCCAATCAATTTACTAATCAGTGAAATGGAGATGAGCAATGACTGCCTCACATGATTTTGGGGAGGATTAAATGAGGCAGTGTTTTGGAAGGACTTGGCACCATGGCTGTACTTAATCAGTGTTGGCAAAGATGTCGGTGGTGGATCATTATTGACCTGTCACTGGGGTAGGTCATCTTTTTCACAGTGTAGACCCTTCCTCTCACTTGATGAGCTCAGAATTGTAGTAGAGGTCTGTTCTCCTGCGTAGTGCGGGTATCTGACCACAGCCGTGCCATGCACCTACCCCCTCATGTGCCGCAATATTCTGTACCTGATAGACAGTAGCTGTCTTTTGATTGGTCATTGAACAGTCCTCCTTCATGCGCACACCTCTCTACCCAGCCTCATCTTGCTAGTAGAGTAATTTGCTTCCCTTTTATCAGAGAGCTGGGAGATGCTGGTTATTTTTTCCAACCTTCCTTCTTTTTATGATGATGAATCAATACTCTCTATGATGTGGTCGATGCCATGGTCTGCTGCTGCTAGGAAGTATTCTTTCCCAGGTTATCTCCCTGACACAAGTGCTGCCTTTGGTCCCCGCTGGACTCTCAGGCTCTCTTTAAACGAAGAAGTGGCTGCACAATTGCCGTCTGTTTTTACCCTTGAGCTTGACGGCAACAAATGCCAAGAAGTTCTTAGCCAGGTCAGCAGGGTGTTTTATCTTCCAGCCCTGGATCTTCATAGGAAGGACTTTGAGCAACTGGTTTGGGTTTTGTAAAACCGCGGCAGCCTGACCTGCAATGGAAATGAGTCTGCCTGCCCGTGAGACTTTTTTCCCTCATCTGCCAATGGAAAAGCACTTTATTAAAAATAAGCATGCTCTTTGAAATGTCTTCTCACTCTTTTGGACTGATTACACACTTAATAGGTGCTATCTACTGGGTTGGTTTTTTTTTTTTTTTTTTTTTTTTTTTTTTTTTTTTTTTTTTTTTTTTATCAATATCTCTTCTGTCATGCTGGGACGATTTTCTATTACATGGAAATATTGGTGTTGTGAGGATCCAGCATTGGATTTGACTCCTTAGCTCAAAATGATATTCTAGGCTTATTACCCAATCTCTTTCTTGAAGATTTGAAATCATTTGCCTGAGGTAGAACTGGAAAGAAGCGTGCCGCTTTGGGAGATAAATGACCAGCATTCAGAAATGTGTAGATGGTCGCAGGGGCTATAAGTAATAGTAAAGAACCAAAGCTCAGGGCTCAGCTTTGGAGTTCACGTCCTGGCTCTGTCACTCATTAGTTCCGTGACCATGGGTCATACTTTGTTGTCTCTTTCCCTCAGTTTATTCACATATAAAGTGCGTTTAATGGTTTTATTTTAGTACTTACCTTCACAGGGTTGTTGTAAGATATATATAAGAGGGAATACATAACATTAAGAATATGGTAGGCCATATAAGCATAAGTCAGTGAATGTATATCATTGTTCTTATGAACATACTTTGGTGCCTTTCCATATAAGTTGTGCTACACGATAAGGGCAGAAATTAACATTCCACCTTCAATAAATGTTTATAATGGTTAACTTACACTCTGGTTCCTTTAAAGTAAGCAAAGCTATATATGCAAAGTGTGGCATGGACAAGTGGTCCTGTGTCCTACAAAGCTACTTGTAGTTGATGTGGAGCAAATGGAGCTCAGACATGGCTGGCAAGAATGTAAAATGGTACAATACTTTTGGAAAATGGTTGGACGTTTTCTTCAGTTATTTGTGTCCTACCTATGCTTTAATTAAAAAATCGAACTCTCTTGGAGCGCCTGGGTGGCTCAGTCGGTTGAGCGTCTGACTTGAGCTTAGGTCATGATCTCATGGTTCGTGGGTTTGAGCCCCGCGTCGGGCTCTGTGCTGACAGCTCAGAGCCTGGAGCCTGCTTCAGATTCTGTGTCTTCCTCTCTCTCTCTCTCTCTGCCCCTCCCCTGCTCATACCCTATAAATCTCTCTCTCAAAAAATGAACATTAAAAAAAATTTTTTTAAAAATCAAACTCTCTTAATTGAAAAAATGTCATCATAGATTTGATGGTATGAGGTATGATAGAACTTTTTTTTTTTTTTTCCGGATAAACAATTTGCCCAGTACCACTTTTTGAATAAACCTACCACGTATCCTGTGTCACAGACCTTCTACCCTTTGGTATTTACCCAAGAGAAATGTAAGCTATGTCCTTAAAATGACTTGTATGTGGGGGCCAGAGGCAGGACAGTGGACACATGCACCTGTTACTATGAGCTTTATTGATAATAGTCCCAAATTGGAAACCTGAGGTGTCCATTTGAGGATCAGTAAAGTGTGCTATGTCTATTCAAGAGAATATGACTTCACGGTAAAAAGAAATGAACTATTGGTGTGTGTAGCAACATGGGTGGCTCTCAAAATAATGCCACTTGAATGAAGCCAGACCAAAAAAGTACATGCTACATGATTCCTTTCACGTAAGAGTCTAGAAACCACAAACTAATGTATGGTGACGGGAAACAGATCCCTGGTTGCCTGAGGACTGTGGAAAGTGACATTTGTCATTGAGGGCTTTCCAGGGGGTACAGGAAAACTTTGGGGGAGTAATGGGTATGTTCTTTAGCTTGATAGTCCTGATCATCTCACAGGTATACGTAAAAATTCATATCCTTTAAATATGTGTATTTTATTTTCAATAAGGCTTTAATAAAAATATATTAGTTACTGCATACCATGGGCCCAATTTTTAAAAACATTTGTTTTGCAATGGTATGACATTCATCAGCTAGCTTAAAAAACATTTGCTCAATTGTTTATAAGCTGTTTAGTTTTCCCTTGGAATTTATAGTGCCTTATTAGAATTTTTCGAACACTGTGCCCACTTTTATGAGTTTTGATCAAATCCTCTGTGACAGATAGAAGCATGTGCATTACTGCACTGTCCTTCTAATTAGCCATTACAGCATCTAAATGTTCTAAACTTTTCTGCAGACTTGATTTTGCTGCTTAGAATTCTAAAATAGGCTCTCTTTCTGATTTTGTCTGTGTTCCCTTTCCTTCCCTCCACCTCACCACCCTTCCACCTTGCTGCTGAAAAGAGCATTTCCTTCTCCACTGTAAAAAGGGATGTGAAGGAAGCCACCTTTTTGTTGTGATCAGGCTTAATAAGTTCAGTTTGTCAAAATTAGTTTAATGAGGATAACAGTTCGTTTTTATCAGAAGTCAGTTAAAAATGAGGATCGTAAAATCCTACAACATGCTCAACCTAAAACATGCGAACTTAAATTTGGACTTAAGGTTAAGCATCTGACTCTTGATCTCCACTCAGGTCTTGATCTCAGGGTCGTGAGTTCAAGCCTTGCCTTGGACTACTTGCTGGGCGTGAAGCCTACTTAAAAAAACAAACAAACAAACGTGGACTTACGGGGTGCTAGGGTGGCTCAGTTGATTGTCCGACTCTCGATTTAAGCTCAGGTCATAATCTCATGGTTTGTGAGTTGGAACCACATGCCAGGCGCTGTGCTGATGACGCAGAGCCTCCTTGGGATCCTCTCTCTCCCTTTCTCTTAGCCCCTCCCCTGCTCACTCTCTGTCTCTGTCTCTCAAAAGTAAATAAATAAACAAACAAAACCGCTTAAACAAATTTAAGAACATTCTGTGTAGGCTTACCAGTCAATAATAGGTGTAGCATACCCCCGAGAGAGCTACTTCAATTTGGCAAGTTGGTTAAATTGGCTATAAGACGGTCCACTGTATATACACATTGTAGGATACTGAAATACAGCAATCTAGATATCACTTGGCCAGAATTGAAGGACAATGAAATTCACCAACATTTTGGTGGATGTTTTTCAGTCTTTTATGTGTATATGCGTGTTTGTTTGTAGCTTTCGTTATTTTGTATTCCCCTGAAATAAAGCAGTGATGAATGTGCTCAAACGTAAATACACTTGCGCTTATCTCTAATTATTTCTTTTCAGTAGACTCTGAGAATTGAAAATACCAGTCTCAACAGTGTGACCGTATTTAAGACCCATAAAGAGTATTACCATATTGACTGCCCAAAAAAGCTTTACCTCCTATGGAAAGAAATGTGTATTTCATCACGTTTCTGGCCAAAATGGTGGGTGTTCATCTCCCTGCTAACATGATAGAGAATATCTTTTTTGGGCGTGTATTTTGAAGGTGTTAGTGAGGACCTTTTTATTTCCTTGACATTTGTGTTCTGTGAAAAAGCTGCCACTCTGCTTTAACCATTTTGTATTAGGATATTTTATTATCTGGATTTATTTTTTAAGCTCCAGCTAGTATCTCTCTGGTAGATAGTAGCTTTTTGTAATGCTGCAGATAAGTTTTCAAAGTTCATTGCCTATCTCGTGACTTAACGATATTTTTACTTTTTATATTGTAAAATGTTATTGTGATATCTTCTCTTGCATTGTTTTTACTTAGGCCTTTCCCAGTCTGACTCCGGTAAATTGCATAAGTCTTAACTGTCGTATGCTTTTATTGTGAAAATAGAGTTTTCAATTTCATGTAAATTTTACTGTGGTATATAGTATGAAATATGATTTAACTTAATTTTTTTTTTCAGATAAGTTTGCCTAGCACCACTTTTTGAAAATGCTTTCATTTCCTGGTAGTTTGGTTTTTTTTTTTTAATGTTTATTTTGAGAGCGGGCACCAGCATGAGCAGAGGAGCGCCAGACAGAGGGAGAGAGAGAATCCCAAGTAGACTCTGTGTGCAGAGCCTGACCCAGGGCTCTAACCCATGAATCGAACCCATGAACTGTGAGATCGTGACCTGAGTCAAAATCAAGAGTCAGGGGATTAACCGACTGAGGCCACTCAGGTGCTCCTCCTGGTAGATAGCTTTAATGAAGCTTCTTTCATGTATGAATATTGTGTCTGTTCTAGATGTGGTGTCTATTTCATGGATCTGTTTGTCTCATAGCAGCATGAGGATGTAATAATTTTATTATTTGAGGATGTAATCATTTTAGTTTTATTGTTAGTGTGAGCCAGGTTCCATTTTTTGCAACTTTTTCTTTGCTATTTTCTGTATAGTTTGTTCAGGTGGGTCGTAGCCTAGCCTTCTAGTGGTTTGCAGGTGTCTCCCTGGGTAATTTCACTCCCTGGGAATCTCAGGAGAGTTTGAGGACCTTTGCCATCTCTCACCTAAACATCTGTCTCTTATGTTCCTAACACTTTTAACGCTCAACCTTTACTAAAGAAGATGTTTTTTGCTGTTGCTTTTTGGTGTAGTCTGAGTTCCCTCATTAATCTTACTTTCTTAGAAGGCACTTGATGAATAATAATGACCTAGAAGAGCAGAACCGAGGTTGCATGTTGCTGTGGCCTGTGTGGTCAGCCATCTGGACTGACTGCGGCAGAGTGGAAGTGTCACTTGAGTGTGCATCTTCACGTGGGATTTCTAACTGCTCAGAAAAGGAGACATGACTGTGCGGTACTATGTGCCTGTAAAATGTCTCCATTGGGGTGTGAAGTTGAACGTAGGGCTTCCTGAAGCTCTGATTATCTAGACTGGCAATTGATAAATCACACTGCACCGGCGTTATCAGGGGTGGGGTCAGCCGCTTTCTTTTCAGCCTGTCAGCTTTATGCATTTGGAGAAAATTGTATAGCAGCTGAGATGTGTCAGAGCGGAAAGCAGAAGTTGGCCAGGCCAAGTCAGTTTGCCACCTCTGTGTTACCAGTGAAGCCAGAGGATCTGGCGGAAGGTGACCACAGTGACTTGAAGCTTGTCCTTGGCACGTTGTCCTTCTGGAACCATCCCTTGAATTACTTTAGGTGATCACTTCCAGGTTTTGGTTTCTCAGTCTGCCCTCTCCACCGGGCTAAGTGACGTGGACATTTCATCTCCCTGATCGAACGTGCAGAGGTACCCGTTCTTCATCGGCTGTGTGTTTATAGAGAAGTAACAGAAGGCTTGAAGAAAGAAGAAATGGACTCTACCCCAAGCAGGGGGTGCCTTGGCTTCTCTCCCTTTTGTCATGCCTCTGTGAGCAGCGCTGTGTGGGCTGTCACACCTGGATCAGAGGGGCTGCCTGACATAGCCACAGCCCCTGCTGCCACATTGCTCCTCTGACTGCTGAACCCCCTGCCTGTGTGAAGGGCCTGTCACACTGAGTGGCTCTCCATCGGGATTTCCTTTCATTTTCCTTCCCTGGAACTTGGAAATCAAATGCACTGGGGGAGAGAGGAGTAGATTTTAGTGCCGAAGATGTAAAGGAAGGACTTTGTACCTTCTGTTTAGGGGAAACCTATTCTATAGCATTCGGGGATGGCACTGGGAACAGAGTTGTTAGTCTTGAAGATGAAAAGTCCTTTCTGAAAAGGACTTCTCCACTACCCCCCAGCCTTCTCCACTACCCCTGTGGCAGGAATGCAGGCCCTTGGACACAGGTGCCTTTTACTGTGAGGCGATGACTGAGACCATGGATCCCTAATGCTGACAGAGGACTCATTAGGAGCCTCCTGGTCAGAGGGCTTGATGTGACCATTGTGAGCTGGTTGCAAGGTACGGTGCTCTGTATGCCTATTGCGGGGGGGGGGGGGGGGGCGCAGGGTTGACATGGAGTCACAGACTTGCCCTGAAGCCCAGTGTGCTGGTCCTGCTTGTCCTGACTAATGTGTTGAGGGGACATGAGTCTCCACCTGCCACTGGAGGAGGAACGGCAGCATGCAGTGAGCTGGGTGAGTGAGACATTCAGCAGTTCCCTTCTTGCAAACACTGTACATAATGATGAAGGTGGTGGTTCTTCAGCCTAGACAAGTGCACATGGGAAGGGGTTTTCTGAAGCTTTCTGGTCACTTTTCTCCTGATGTGTTTAGTTTTCAGAGTGAAACGTTGTGCTGCAGATGTTGAAAACCTTTCCCAGCTTTAGGTGTAGAAAAGAAAGGTTTAGTTAGAAAGTGTGCATTAAAATGGCTCTCCTGGAGTTGCTATTAACTCTACAAGTTAAACACACAGCATATAAAGTAGTGAAGAGAATTAAACAGTTTGCACTTTGAATTTTTTTGCAGAGTAACTGGGAAAAGCAAATTAGCATTTCTAGCTGTGGCTTATATTATGACCTGTTTTCTGTTTTCAGTCTGGATTGTTAGGTTGCCCAAAATGCTGAAGTGTTTAAATTTTTTTTTTTTTAACTGAGCACAGCAATTAATGTGGGTAAACATGTGGTATGTATTGTCTATGAATCTTCCTTGGGTTTTAAAGGTGCGAAGAGGGACTTGGTACTGTGTATTTTTCCTGAAAAATGGCATTTAATTTCCATGTTTGACTGAGACAACACACCTCTGTTCCTTTGGAGAGGGGTGAAAGAGAAGTGGGGAAGCTATTGGTGTTGGCTTAATCATAGTTGTGGCTTTTCTTAGCTCATCTTTGGTTTGTCTCCTTAGATGAGGTCACTCCCATGCCTCATTATTCATTCATGATTGGCATGCATATAATATTTTGTATTTTCGTAGCTCTACAAAAAATCTTTTTATATCAAGGTAATTCTTGTCCTAATACTTCGACTTGCCTTTTCATTAATAATGGCAGTGGGTTGAGTAGTTGCCCCTCCAAATACATGTCTACCTGAAGCCACAGAATGTGACCTTACTGGGAAACAGCCTTTCTAGACACAGTTACTTAAATGGAGATGAGGTCATACTAGATGACTCCAATGAATGGTGTCCTTATAAGAAGAGGAGAGGACACAGAAGAACGCCGTGTGAAGACAGCTCAAAGAGACACGGAAGTCTTCTTCCTTAGAGACTTCGGGGAGAGTACGGCCCACCAGCAACTCTTGATTTCAGATTTTGGGCTTCTATAGCTATGGAAGAATAAATTCCTTTTGTTTTAAGATAAACACTGAGTGGTAGTTTTTAGCGCAGCTCTAGGGAACAAATACCACAAACAATACAGCGTGGCAGAGATTGAAGTTTGACGATTTATTGACCTTCAGCTTCAGGTGCCCTGAGCTTAGCAAGGTTATAAACTAGAGTGTTTATAATCAAGGCAGTAAAATTTTCCATGTGCAAGAAGCTCTGGTGTCTGGTGCACCTTCTATTTTAATTTGGTCAACACATGGTGAAAGGCAATTTACTGGAATCCCAGTTGAAGGAGCTTCCGTGGCCTCATTAATCACAGCCTTTGGAAACTGTCTGTGGGGAGAGATATCTCTTGCCATTGTTGCTCCATCGAAGTGAATTTGCAGATTCCTTAAATCTGCCTCATGTAGCACCTTGGGACTTAAGGGATTGATGGGGTCTCTTAAGTACTTACTTGTTCATATTATCATTGGTCAAGGCCTGAGGTTAGAGTGTCAACAAACAAATTGGAAACCCTGTGGAAGGTGCAGGATAATGCTGTGTGGCAGTGTCCTTTTGAATCCTCAGTGGGAAAGACAATGTTTGGGGCACGTTAGGCTGCCCCACACTCCTAGGATGCGGAGAAACACGGGATGCAGTGACTGAGAACGAGAGGAACCGTGTCCTTAAAAGAAGAAAGGACTCTGCTGGTCAAGAGAAATAAAACTGCTGTATCTTGGGGACATTGACTCAACCACCCTGTGTGCCCCCAGCCCCATATTCTAAAATCTATATTGCAGGGCGGGGGGGCACCTGGGTGGCTCAGCTGGTTAAGCGTCCAACTTTGGCTCAGGTCATGATCTTGCAGTTTGTGTGTTTGAGGCCTATGTCAGGCTCTGTGCTGACAGCTCAGACCCTGGAACCTGCCTGGGATTTTGTGTCTCCCCCTCTGTCTGCCTCTCCACTGTTCAGGTTTGTTCTCTCTCTCTCTCTCTCTCTCTCTCTCTCTCTCTCAAAAATAAACATTAAAAAAATTCGTAGTATATATTGGAGGCTCAAGTTCTCCTGCTGTGAAACTCAGTTATGCATTTGCTATATATATATGTTCACCTGAAGGGATTGTGGAGGTATTTAAATGACTGTGAAGTGTTACCGAGATGATGTAGTTTTCCCTTCAACCTGAGATACCTTGGCTGTATTTCTCAGGACAGGAGCCCTCTTATTTCCTGTGAAGATCACCTTGACCCTAGAACAATTGGCCCAATAGAACAGAACCTCGTGTTTCCATTACTAGGTGTTGAGAAGGAATGACCACATCTAGAGGTGCTTTCCTCATGGCACAATCACTAAGTGGATTTGCTTTACTTAATGTCCATATAGAGTTACTGTTTGAATGAGCGGTGGAGATTTTAACTGAGCCCTCTGCTGAAAACCCATGCCAGAGTGGAAAAGAATTAAACATTACCATGCCAGTGGAAGTACAGCTCTTGGAGATTTTGCCACCCCAGATTTCTAGCTAATTCTATATGGGAGACTCTGAACAGATGAGAGCCAGGACATAAAGTCATTTTGGAATGGAGAATCGCTTTGATCGCTTTAGATAACATGTATGCGCATTCAGGAAAGCCTTGATTTTATCCAGAAGAAAATCTCTTCTGTCACCCTTCCTAGGAGGCACCACACATGAGCCAGTCTTTCTTGGTCTGACTGGGATGAGCGCTGGAGTGGGTTACTGCCCTTCTCTCTGCTCCCTGCATCTTTTGAAAGTGAACTCTATCAGGCATTACTGATTTGATTTACTCCAGCGTTCGGGGTGTTCCTGTGATTTGGACACATTGGTATTGTTAATGTGGAAATGATAATTAGTCTTAATTTGGAAATGGAGAATCAGAAAGTTAAAATAATTTACTCCAGGTTATACAGTTAAGGTTAGTTGGATTTCTTACAGGCCATGGAAGGGAAGAAATGGAAAAGAGTACGAGTGAACGATTGTCTGTATGTGTCTATAAACTTAGGGGAATTTTTTTCTGGTGATTTCTGACTTCAACCGTTTGCGACGTTGAGAGGACTATTTCAGGTCCAGAGGGATTGGGCGGGGGGGGTACCCAGCATGCAGTCTCCATTCAAGCTGGCCTGTTAGGATGAGGGCTGAAGACTGATAGGTCTTTTCCTTATCTATTAAATAGGTGTCCCTTCATGTGCACAAAGGGAGTACAGAGAAAGCTGAGACTCCTTTCTTCTTTTCAACAATACAATTAATAATACAGAGTAAATAGTGTAAAGTTAAATAACTTGTTTACTCAACCGTTTTATGTATCCTGTTCTTAAAGTGCAGACAAGTTGGGTTTTGTAATCTTCATCTTACATGTACACTCACTGAGTTGTCTTACTTAATATATAAATTGATTTTTTTGTTTTTTGCTCATGTCAGTGATAAAGAAGACAAAAGCTTCCTTAGTCCTGCACTGTATTATGAGTAATCTAACTTTATCTTAATAAAATGAGATGTAGTTTGGGTTTCTCTTGGGCCAGTTCTATATCCTTAATAACCCCAGAAGCTGTCCACATAGCATCCATCACTGCCCAGACCAATTGCTGGAAGGCCTTCGATATTGCCCAGTGCCTCTGTGTACCCTGCCCAGCTGGCCCTAAGTGCCAGCAAGTCTTTCTCCAGCTGACAGGGCTAATCAGGATGATCAATATGGCCTCCCCTCCTCATGGCACAATCACTAAGTGGATTTGCTTTACTTAATATCCATATGGAGTGACTGTTTGAATGAGCGGTGGAGATTTTAACTGAGCCCTCTGCTGAAAACCCATGCCAGAGTGGAAAAGGATTAAACATTACCATGCCAATGGAAGCACAGCTCTTGGAGACACGGTATCCCAAATCAGGTGAGTGTAGGTAAATACTATAGCACTCTAGAATGTTTTCCAGGTGATTTTTCATTACTAAGGATGAAGGGGACTATTGGTTTGAACACATGGGGAAAAGCATTTGTTTTCATGGAAAATCTCATAGCTTATAAATCAAAAGAAAAATTACCATCTCTTACACAGTTCACCCAGTGACTGAGTAATGGTTCCATATTGGTAAAAACTGAGTAGAAATTTGTAAATGAGGTTTTGTTGGCTACGTTGCTAAGATAATGGTTGTGATTTCACTCTGTGGTTCATACGTGAAGTATTAGATGTGGAATGTAAATGTATCGTAAGTGTAAATCATAACCGATCGACACCAACACCATTTGGTGTAGACTGTCAGCTCTAAGGCTACTTCTAATACTAATGTGGACAAAAATACAGAATACACATTTTTTTCTAGTCCTCTGTTTCTTAGCAAGTTAGCTGTCTATCATTAGACTGCTTCTCATTAGATGTAGAACCTTTGGTTTTTGCTTTATCTTTTGAGTTCAGATGTTTCATTTGGGGGTGAGAAGGTACCTGGTAGGAGAGTAAAATATGAGGGAAGGGCATATGGACTTTGATTATTGGAAGAACTGTTGATTTGTCATTCCCTCAAAGAGTGGCCCGTAAGCTCATTGCTCATGTTAGATCTGCCCTTAATTGGTATTTGTTGGGGATATTATTGTAATTTTCCTGTCAACCGTATGATGGCTGAGATCCTCCTGGATTTCCATGTTACTCTAACCACAGAAGGGAATGAGGTATTCGATACCTCACTGGGGGCCTGAGGGTGTATTTTAAGGGCCCTAACCCATGGTTTTATAATGGAGCTGCCTGAGAACTTTGTATTCCACTCAGAAATAATGTATTGGTGTTAGTTTTAAATGGCCATTTTAACTGTAACCTTCATTAGATCCAGGAAGGTTCACACTATTTGACCTGAAACGTTGTCTACTCTTCGCAAATGGTCCTGTATTTCCATATTTGTTCCCAGATATGAAAAAATGTGGTCTTCAATGGCTTGCAGTATTACTTTTCTGTTGGGTTTAAAAGTGACTGTGATCCAGCCGCAAGTTTGTTGCTTCTCACCTCATCAAGGAAGCCACCTCTATCCTTGGTGAATCCTCTTTTCTGGGTCTCCACCGAAGGGTGGGATGGTTTGGCCTAGGAAGGACTGGGAGTAGGGAGATCTCAAGACAGGATATGTGAGTGAGTCGTTCTGGGGCTTTGTCTCAGAAACGGGCCAGATGAAAGGCATAGGATTTTCTCTTTGCAGGGCTGGGGTGAGGAGAGGAGGTAAAATCGCACAGTTAAGAGGGAAGAACAGAGATGGAAGAAATGGGCAAGCTTTGACAGTTTGCTGCTGCTGCTTTGTCAAGCTGTCTTAAAGCACCAGAGTGCTGACAGTTCCTCGGCAGTCCGGCGTGTAATGTGAAAAGTGTGTGGGGGTGGGCAGCTATATACATAAGCACAAGATGGGAGTAAACGCTAGGAGAGGATTGACCTTAAAAATAAAAAGTTAAAGACTAAAAACAGCACATTAATAGGACATTTACTGACCAAATGGGGGGGGAAAAACCACTCAAAAACCAATGCAGCTAAGAAAGATTAAGCTTCTCTTAATCAGAGGCTATTGCCTTGAACTGCTGGAGCACAGTGACCTGAAAGCTGCTTGTACCAGTAACACCCTAGATGGCTTTTCTTTTTCTTTCTGGCTGCCCCAGGGGAACTATTGTCGGGTTTAGGGGATCACTGGAAAATGCAGGAGGGTGTATTGTCATCGAGGCTGATGTGGGGGTACCGGTGGGGGCCATATTAGCAGGACCCACCTGTAAATGTCATTGTTTGAATCTTGGAAACCACACAAAACCTGTGGGTCTTAGCTGACGTGCATGTCGGCCTTCAGACCGACTCAAGCCTCTGACCTACTTTTCTGGTTACTCATGCCTAAATGAACGTGTTAGGAGAGAGCTCTTCCAAGTTGGAGTTACCCTGATCACAACTGGAACTCTTCAAAGTGCTGGCCTGTGGTGGCTCCCCTTACACTGGGGTACGGTCAGGCCTTGGTGGCCGCAGTATAAGCTGAGGACTTTTCACTATCAGAGACCTAACTATGCATTATTCATCCGTGTAATTGAATTAAAGGTGAAGAGGGCATAGGCTGTGGTTGGGACAAGGACTGGGAGGAAATGCCTTTTGCCACGAGCTGATCCTAGAGGTTTCAGCGGCCATTCCATTAGACTGCAGTGTGAGAGTCTGGAGGAAGCCAGCAGCTGCTGGGAGCAGCTAGGCCACCGTGCCCTGGCAAGGGCAGGGAGAGGACAGGAACTCCCATAGCATATGTTTTGGGGGAGGTGGTGGGGGGGGGGGGCATGGGCTGAAGCTGATGGGCAGGGAGGACTCTTAAATACAGCCACCTGTCTTTTCAAAGTTTAGGACTGTTTGAAATCTAGCCAGTCTGGGTTTTTGTGTCTCCAGCCTGGCTTTCAGACTGTGCTCTGCTGATGTCATGTTGCTGGAGACTGCAGAGATCCAAGTGTGGGCAGATGGGAATGGATGGTGGAGAAAAGATGGCAGGCTGCTCATGTGTTGATGTGCAATAGAGGGCGGCCAGGAACCTGGAGGCTATGGCGGGGGTGGGAGGGGGTGGGGTGGGGTAGACCTGAGTTCTCTATGAAATCCATTTGCATTCTGTGTTGAACAACACAGATATGTTGTTCAATGTGGGCAGATACCACATCCTCACACATGCCGGAGGGTGAGTTTGAGAGCCCATGTCTTCCTATAGCCCTTTCCTTCAAATCATTCATTCTCATGGTTTTCAAGCATTTGAGATGATTTTTATATAAGCGTACATATGAGGCATTAGCACATAAAAGACATTTTAACAGGAGCCGGTCGTGTATTTGTGCCAATTATTTGATACACATAATTTTTCAGAGCAACAATTCAGTCTAATATCTGATAGAATTGTGTTCTTTGTGGCTTACAAAAGTTCAATATTTGTTACTTTTCATCTATTTGAACAAACAGTAAAAAAACAGGTGTTTAAATTCCTCTTTCCAGGAATGACAATGTAGTTTGACGTCTGCTAAGATGGGTCTGTCACCTCTTAGAAGTTAGCAGTCAAAGGCCCAGGCAGGCCAAAGCACTATTGACTGGACTGTGGGAACTAAGTGGACATACTCACTATCACCCTTGATCATTTTCTTCCTTAATCCTCAAGTTCTGAATCCCTTGAGACAACACCAGAACCCGAGGCTGAAGTTCCCTTTCTCCTGATACTGGCGAGCTGACGGCAAAGATATGCAGCCACATGGAAGGCATTGGATGCTGGGAGGCCATTCTGAGATCACCTTGCCCTCACACAGGAGGAGAGGGAGACTCAGATGATAAGTGTCTTGTCCGGGGACCCAGAGCTCTTAGAGGTCTGTGCATTGCTACGTGGGAAGTTAAATGAGAGCTTTTAGTTGGATCAGGTATCTGTGGCTGCTGGTGTAAAGTTGGCATACAGATGGAATTAAAGATGTCGTGAATTGTGTCTGATACTGGCTGGTGGACATAGTGGGGAAGGGCTTCAGGAGTGTGGGATTAGTTTCAGCACAAGGACGAATACCAGTGTTTTTCTTCTTGGCAGATGCTCAGTTTTATTAAAAGTATTTTAAACTCTGCCCTACTAAAATAAGATTGTGGGCTTGAGGGTTGAAAGGAAGGAGTAAGGTGAGTGCTGGTGGAAAAACAAACAAACAAAAAACAAGGAACATCTCACTTTAGGAGATGCTTATGCTGGCCACGCCTTCAATACGCATGCCTTTTAAAATTGCATTATCCCCCAAGGCTAATGTACTTCTGGTAGTTAGACCATTTTGTTTCTTGGCAAAAGAGAATTCTTAAGGGGATGATCCATTGTCTGCATGGATTGTACAGGAAGAAAGGTTAGATGTTCAACTTACTGTATCATTCTGCCCTTTGGTAGGATGGAGTTGTATGCCAAATAATTCGGTTGGTTTCATCAAGAGGCGAATTTATACATATGCCATTTCTGTCTTGGTTTCCCTTTGTCCCTCATCATGGAGGGAGTTGGTGAATTTGGGGAGCCAGCCAAGCAGGGAATTACGTAAGCAAAGTCTTTATTTCTGCTTTCACCTTGTATTCATAGAATAGTAATGTTTAATAGTTGCAATTATCCTTGAGATAAGTGAAGAGGCTTGCCACACACAGAATCATATTGTAAAACATTGATTTCTGCTTTTTAGAGGCTAACACAGAAATTGAACTGCTGTGCATCAGAGACATCATTTTAAAAATAGAGCCATACTGAATGCATGCAAAGGGTTTTGTCTCTTATCTATACTAGAATTACCTCTATTTGAATTTTAAAAATTGGGGTTATTTTGCCATTATGGTATCAAGTGCATTATTATTTTTTTTTCCCCATTTCCAATTTCTCCAAGTTTTCATTTTTTTTTTAAGAAAGCGTCATGTTAAAACTTCCCAGAATGAATGATTTTTATTAGTCAATTTTCAGCTTGCTTTTTTGCCCCTCTCAATTCTTTCCAGGTGGAGATGGTATGGTCTCCTCTGCCTTGTGCCCAGTGAAGCTTTGAAGTATTTGGCACTGGATTTAATTCATTAAGGCTCTGACTGTGCTAGGGCTTTAGTTTTCAATAGAGCAAATTACCAAAAGGGTGAAATCAATAACAGCGTGGAAAGTGAACATTCTTTTTTTTCTGTAGTCCTGAGGTAGAAATAAGCATTTCATAATTGTTCCAGCATAGGAAGTCTCTTTCCACTGAGAAAGGGAAGATTAACAGTGATGGTAATTGATAGTCATTGCTCTGTTTAAATCTCATATTGCACTTGCTTAGTCTTGGTAACAAGATGAGGACTACAGTTCTCTTTTTTACTGATAATTCACTGTATACTTCAGGGCAAGACTAAAATGACTGTAGTTCTCAAACTGTTCACCTACCTACTGAGGCATCCTTGACCTGTTAAAACAACACATTCAGGCTTTTACTGCATTGTCATCCTGGAGTGGCTGCTATAGGTAAAATCGCAAGTAGACAATGCTATTGAAACAGGAACAAATATTGAAATACTGTTAATACTTAGGACATTGTATATGGTAGACCTTCAATAAGTACTTGTTGAATTAAATGGAATTCCTGTAAGTATGGATGAATTATGTAGAGGCCATTTGCTTTCCCTAAGTCTAAAAGACTTTTCAAAGGAAGGTCTGGATATTAAGCCAAGTCTTGCTAACCGTTTGCTGTAGCTGAGATCCAGTATCAGAAGAAGGGTTGGATGTTTCTGTGTACCAAGTATGGGGAAAGAAAGTCTGACAGCCAGTGTAAGTGGGAAATGGATCTTCCACGCATAAACCCTGGTTCATTGTAGCTAAGCAGATATTAAGGGACTGGGGTAGAGGAGGGGTCTGGGATCTTACAGAGAGCTCTTCAGAGGAATTTTTATTGGGAAGCCTCTTGGAGATCCAGTCAGTGGGTAAGACCAAACACTAGAGTAGAGTTTGCTTATTACTTGTAGAATCAGAGCAGAATCCTAAGTGGCCTTAGGAGAATTGGTCATAAAATAACCATATTCCAAGGCTCCATCGTTTCTTTGGAATTCCCTGTCCTGGTGATCTGCAGGGTTTCCCCAGTCAGTCCTGGTGACTGACTTCTCTGGTGGTGCGTAACCTTCAGTTTTCCGTGTTTCATATCAGAAATTGAGGTGGTGGACCAAAATTTAGGTAGAGTTCACTAGACTACTTCCTTGGTGTCAGGAACTTCATGTGGTCCCTAGATGGCGTAAATGAGATAAAATGGATGACCACTAAATAGTGTTCACATCTCTCTGTGAGTTGGAGCTTCCACCTCAGTCACATGAGACATTTTGTGAGATTATACTCTTTTCAAGGGGATCCTTCTCCTAAGAGAAGAACCTTGAGCTGAGCTTCAGGACGGGTCTCAACATTACCGGTAGTGACTTTGGTTTTTAAAGCTTCATATTTTTGACCTGCCTTCCTACACTGATATCTGTAGTTTTGTGGGGGTTCTATTTTCCCCAAATAAGGTGTTCTCCAAAGTTTTCCTGGAATTCTGAGATCGGTCCTCGTGAGGCTAGCCCAAGAGCTGAGGTTCGCGGTTTTATCTGGATTGCAAGGTTGTGCTCAGTGCAGGTCTTAACGAAGTTTTGTTCCCTTGAGAATAAGGGATATATTGATTGGTGCATATTTGTTCTCATCTTCCCACATCTTTCCAAATATGTTTTTGGGTACGTTATGCTTTTCTTTACTTTGGCAGTGTTTGAAGCACATGATAAACGGGAAACATTAGGCTATTAAAAAATCAAGACCTCGGTAGCCATTAAAATGGAGACTTCTAATCCATTTACACCTTGGAAAATTCCTTAGAAAGCACATAACATTCTAAAAATAATTGAGGATGCGTAGACCACTTTAACACCTTTTTATTCCTAATTCAGAGAAACTCTTCGTCTGTGTCTTTGGGGAAACTGTCTTTTTTGTTTGTTTGGTGAGGTGGTGGTCCATTGTATGACACACGTAAAGATTTGTCAGAATGGTCATTAACACTATAAAATCAAATCTGGTGTCACAGAAGATTGTGCCTCTATTGGAATATTGTATTAGCTCTGTTGGCTCCAGCATATTAGACTTTTTTTTTTTTTTTTTTTTAAGGCTTACGTAATTGAACTACTTCACTCTTAAGAGGTTGAACCACTTGCTGGGAAACCATCCTTATTTCCAAGTTGGTAGATTAATCCTTAGGGTGAGGGACTGTGTCTTAGCTATATTTATATTATAGATTGGGGGCTAACAGATAAAGGCTAAGATCACTGGTATTCAGTAATGGTTTATTTGATTGATCTTGTTAGTTTTAAGGCAATATCCCTTAATAACTGAACTCTTCCCTCTACTTGGCTATCATTTGAAAATCAGAGTGCTGAATTCTGTCCCAGTGCTCAGAACACCGAACTTCTGTAATTACCAAAGGGGATTTCAGACTCATCAGGGAAAGTTCAGTTGCTTTCTTCTGTCCTCGTTTATAAATGAATCTTAGGTTTGGAATTCTTTGGCCTTTCTCCCCATCTCCACCATGCAGTGGTAGTGGGGAGAAAGCTATTTCTTAGTTTTAAAAGCTGATGAAGAGCAGGGTACCTGGCTGGCTCAGCCATCCCCCTGGTGGGAGTAGAACCTACTAAAATAAATGAATACACAAATAATAAAACTGATAAAGAATAATCTTGGACCCTTACCTCAGACTGTATATTAAAAAAATAATTCAAAAAGGATCAAAGATTCACGGTGCCTGGGTGGCTCTGTCGACTGTCTGGCTCTTGATTTTGGCTCAGGTAATGATCCCAGGGTCGTGGGATTGAGCCCTGTGTCAGGCTCTGTGCTGAGTGTGGAGCCTGCTTAAGATTCATTCTCTCTCTCTCTCTCTCTCTCTCTCTCTCTCTCTGCCCCTCCCCTGCTCATACACAATGTCAGTCTCTCTCTCCAAAAAAATAAAAGGATCAAAGATTTTAAATGTAGGAACTGTAAGACTACAAAACTTAGAATAAAACATAGCTGTAAATCTTCATCGACCTTGAATCAGGCAATGGTTTCTTAAATAGGACACCAAAAGAATAAGCAATGTAAGAAAAAAATAAATTGGACTTGATCAAAACTAAAAACATGGGGGCGTTGAAAGGACACTATCAAGTAAGAGAAGAGACAGTGTGTGGAATGGGAGAAAATGTTTGCAAATTATGTAGCTGATAAGGTTCTAGTCTCAGGAATATAGAAGGAACTCTATAACAATAAATCTAACAATAATCTAACAATAAAAAGGAAAGTAATCTTTAAAATTAGCAAGGGATTAGAATAACTGTTTTCCCAAAGAACATACTCACATGGTCAATAAGCACGTAAAAAGATGCTCAACATCACTGGTCATTGGGGAAATGTCAATCAAAACCATAAGATACTGTAATAAAAATGACAGATGATAAGAAGTGTTGGGAAGAATTTGGAGACACTGGAATCCTATAGATGTCTGGTGGGAATGTAAGTGGTGCAGCTTCTTTGAAAAAAGAGGCAGGTTCTGAAAAGATTATTAAACAAAGAATTACCATATGACCCAGGAATTACACTCCTAGCTATATACCCCAAAGAAGAGAACTTTGAGAATTGTATTTCCTGAAACAAATTTTTTTAAAGACTTAATTTTTTAGAGAAAATTTAGATGTACAATAAGGCTGAGAGGAAAGTACAGAGACATTCCATATATCCCCTGTTCACATACGCTCACACACATACCCCACTTAACAACATCACTCAACAAAATGGCATATGTGTATATTTTTTCTTTACGAAGGATAAACCTATACCCATAATAATCACCCAAAATCCATAGTTTAAAGATTCACTCTTGGGGTACATTAAATCATTTTAAGGGTGCCTGGGTGGCTCAGTTGGTTAAGCGTTTGACTTTGACTCAGGTCACGATCTCACGGTTCATGGGTTCCAGTCCCCTGTCAGGGTCTGTGTTGACAGCTCAGAGCCTGGAGCCTGCTTCTGATTCTGTGTCTCCCTCTCTCTCTGCCCCTCCCCTGCTCACCCTCTGCCTCTCTCTCTCAGAAATGTATACATGTTAAAAAATTTTTTTTAATAAAATCAATTTAGATAAATGTATATTGACATATATCCATCATTATAATATACAGAATAGTTTTACTGCCCTAAAAATTCTGTGGTCTACCTATTTAACTCCACCCTCCCCCTTGAGATCACTGATCTTTTTATTGTATTGGTGGTTTTACATTTTTGAGAATGTCATATAGTTGGAATCCTACAGTATGTAGTATTTTCAGATGGTCTTCTTTCACTTGGTAATAAGCATTTAAGGCTCTTGCATGTCTTTTCATGGCTTGATAGCTTATTTCTTTTTAGTGCTAGATGATCCATTATCTGGATGTACCACAGTTTATTGACCCATTCACCTATGGAAGGCACATCTTGGTTGCTTGCAAATTTTGGCAGTTATGAATAAAGCTTTTATCAATATCTATTTGCAGGTTTTTATGTGGACATAAGTTTTCAACTCCTTTGGGTAAAATACCAAGGATTGTGATTGCTAGATCCGATGATAAAAATATATTTAATTTTCTTTCTTTTTTTAAATTGTTTTGAGAGAGAGAGATAGAGAAAGAGAGTGTGTGTGCATGTGTGCACAAGCAAGGGTGGGGCAGAGACAGGGAGAGAGAATCCCAAACAGGCTCCATGCTGTCAGCATAGAGCGTGATGTAGGGCTCAATCCCACGAACCATGAGATCATGACCTGAGCAGTTATCAAGAGTCAGATGCTTAACCAACTGAGCCACCCAGGTGCCCCTAGAGTAGATTTAATTTTCTAAGAAACTGCCAAAGTGTCTTGCAAAGTGGCTATACCATTTTACATTCCCACCAGCAATAGATGAGTTGTTACTTTTCCTCATGCTCTGCTCACCAACATTTGGTGTTGTCAGTGTTCTGGATTTTGGCTAACCTAATGGGTGTGTAGGTGCGTATATTGTTATAACCTAGACTTCCCTGATGACATATACTGTGGAACATCTTTTTATGTGCTTATTTGCACTTTAGATCTTCTTTGGTGAAGTGTCTGTTAAGGTCTTGGATTCATTTTTTAATCAAGATGTTTGTTACTGAATTCTAAGAGTTTGTGTATTTTGTGTATTTGTGTATTTTGGGTAATAGTCTATCACATGGGTCTTTGGAAATATTTTCTCCCAGTCTTTGGCTAGTCTCCTTATTCTCTTGATAATGTGTTTCATGGAGCAGCAGTTAGTATTTTTTATGAAGCCTAGTTTATCGGTGAACTTTGTCATATATCATGTCTTTGATGTTGTACCTAAAAAAGGCATTACCATACTCAAGGTCTTCTAGGTTTTCTCCTATGATCGAGAAGGTGGTTTTTTTATTTTTACTTGACATTTAGGTCTATCTTGAGTTACATTTTATGAAGGGCGTATTGTAGGTCTTTAGATTATTTTTTATATGGTTATCTTGTGCCAACACCATTTGTTAAAAAATTATCTACTCCATTATATTGCCTTTGGTCCTTTGTCCAAAGATCATTTGATTATATCCATGGGATTCTATTTGGGTCTCTTTCTGCTCACTGATTTATATATGTATAAACTGTGAAAGGAGCCCCTCATTGAATTAACACCTCCATCACTTCACATATTTACCTTTTCTTTGGTAAGAACATTTAAGTTCTACTCTTTGAGCAAATTCAATTATGTAATACAGTGTTATCAATGTTAACCACTGTTAGAGCCTTGGACTTTATTTATCTTACAACTGAAAGTTTACACCCTTTTTACCAACTCTCCTTATTTCCCCTATCACCCGCCCCTAGCACCCACTTTGCTACTGTTTTTATGAATTTGACGTTTTTTTTTCTTTGATTCAATTTGTAAGTGAGATCATGTGATAATTGTCTTTATCTGGCTTATTTCACTTAGCATAATGTTCATCAAATTCATCCATACTGTTGCAAATGACAGAATTTCTTTCTTTTTGAAGGCCAAATAATCCATTGTGTATTTATATCATATATACCACATTTTCTTTATTAATTTATCATTTACTGACACTGGGGTTGTTTCCATACATTGGCTATTGTGGATAATGTTGTGATGAACATGGGAGTGCTATAGTAAGTCTTCAAGTCAGGTAGCATCAACTTTGTTCTTCAATATCATATTGGCTATTATGGGTTCTTTGCCACTCCACGTAACTTTAGAATCACTTTGTTGATATCCTTAAAATAACTTGCTGGGGTTTTGATAGAGACTGCATTGAATCTATACATCAAATGGCCAAGAACTGACATCTTGATAATATTGAGTCTTCCTATCCATGAACATTGAATATGCCTCCATTTATTTACTGCTTTGATTTCCTTCATCTGAGTTTTATAGTTTTTCTCATACAGATCTTTGTTAGATTTATACCTAAGTATTTCATTTTGGGGCAAGTGCTAATGTCATTAGTACTGTGTTTTTAGTATCAATTTCTACTTGTTCATTGTTGGTATATAGATAAGCAGTTGACTTTTTATATTAACATTATGTCCTACAGTTTTGCTATAATGATTCCAGTTTGTCAACTCTTCCAGATTTTCTACATAGAGGATCATGTCATCTGCAAACAAAGTTTTATTTCTTCTTTCCCAGTCTGTGTATTTTCCATTTTCGTCTCATGCCTTATTGCATTTGCAAGGATTTCTAGTACACTGTTGAAAAGGAATGGTCAAAGGAGGCATCCTTGTTTCTTACATGATCTTAGTGGAATAGCTTCAAGCTTTATCATGTTAAGTGTGATGTTAGCTATAGGTTTTTTTTGTAGATAATCTTTACCAAGTTGAGAAAGTTCCCCCTCTATTACTGGTTTACTGACAGTTTCTATCATGAATGGGTATTGGAGTTTGTCACATGCTTTTTCTGCATCTCTTAGCATGATCAAATGATTTTTCTTTTTTAGTCTGTTGATGTGATAGATTACAATAATTGATTTTTGAAAAAAAATCAAACTGCTAGAACTAGTTGATAATACAATGGGACCTTTCTCATAATTATAGGAATATTTGTGCAAATATGGCACTAATCTTAGTTCTTGCTTCTTTCCAGGTTGTCTATCATTAGGGTAGAGGGAAGTCTATGCAGGTGGAGCCAGACTTGAGGTACCAGAAGAAGTATCCATAAAGGTGACCTGAGGTCTCATGGAAGGCAAGAAAGTTGAGGAGGGCCACACAAACATTTTGAGAGCTGAGTGAGGACTTAACAGTGCCCTCCCTGGATTTTGTTTTTATAATCATCTCATTAGATGTTCACTCTTTCCTACCAGCCCAGTCAGATTGGTAGAACTTAGCCTTAAGAGCATCTCAGAGAAAGAACTGCACAGACTCGGAGGCGTTCATAACAGATGGAGGTACTTGAACAGCCACTCTTTAATGGTCTGAGGCTAGGTTTGTTTTGACATGGATTGCTTGTTTCTGTTAATGCTCTCTGCAGATATGTCACAAAGAGACTTAATATTTCAAGGGGTCTGCATTTAATTGATGTATGACCTGGTGACTTGAGTTATACCATTAACCTTTTTTTGCTTTCTGATTTTTATGTACCATATAACAGAATCAATAAAGAAGAGAATGGAAAAATAGCTCTGTTTAACATTTCAGGGGTGATAGAGTAATGTTGTCTATAAATATTTATATATTCCTGAGAAGATGGCTTTCTCTTTTGACATTTAGACTGACTCATGGAGAGATTCACCACTGGGGAGGAAAGAGAATAAAGAAACTTTTTTTATCCATAAATTTATTTATATGTGTCTTTCAAAGGTAAACAGAAAAGAAGAAAACTCAAAAGGATTTTTCATTATAATATTTTTTTCTAATGGAGCATTGAAATATTTAGCAATCCTTTTCTCATCCAGGATAGTAACAGGGGAAACATGAATGTGTAACTGAATGCTCCCCAAAATCCAAATAGATGAGTTTGGCTTACAGCTTCCTGTGTGTCCCACAGCTTAATTTCCATCCAGCTTCCCTGCTCTCTCTGCACCTGGTCTCTCCTGCTTCCCTTATCCCTCCTTTCTCCCAGTCTTGGCTTCAGTCCTGTCTGCCTGAGTCATTGCCTCCCACATTTCCCCTTTGTCAGCCACAGTAATGGATAGAGACCCTCTGGGCAGCCCAAAGCCCAGCCCCAGTAAGTGTTCACCTGCCTTTCCTAGGGAGGGTGGAGGCCTGGTCAGGGAGCTTGGAAGCAAAGCAGTGCTTCCTTCCTTGGAAGCTCTGTGAACATAACTCTCTGCATTTCAGCAATCTGGCAAGCAGGCAGAGGGAAAGCTGTGCTTTTTGACTTGGCTGGAATTACCGCAACCTGGTTTAGAGAAGGTGATCGTACCTTTTGATCAGGGATAGGTCTTCGGTGACTGGAAACTAGAAAGTTGATGATTACAAATGTATAAAGTCGGGGGGATAGGGTAAATCTTTTTACAGCGTGGGGCCATGATATTTTAAAATGAAAACCAACCCTGAGAAAGTGGACATCCACTCAAAAATGATGTAAACTGAGCACTCGTCTGTTTGAGGCTCTCATGACAATCTTTGGTGTAGGGGACTCAGAGTTTAAGGTAGTGCTCCTCTGATGACACAGTGGGATTCAACATGTGAATTTTTAAGAGGGCTTCCTCAATGAATTCTTATTAAGTCTTATTTAAGCCTTCTGTAGCACAAATAATGATCTGTCGTGTTTTCAAGTTGACAGTTTTATAGTGAGGTATCGTTTTCAATAGTCAAATATATGTACATATGTGTGTGTGTATATATATGCATATATAGTGGTAATGTTAAAATCTGTCTACTCCAATGTCACTGGTAGCTTTGATAATGTGAGAACCCACAGGATTACATTGGGTGCTGCCATTGACCGCTGGTACAGTAGAGTGGCCACAAAGTCCTCGCAAGTCATGGTTGGAAGTTATTTGTACTTTCTTCTCCTTCTTGCACACAAATTTAAATTTATTCTCAGCTTTCATGACAACCCAAGCAGCTCTTTTGAGGCCTTCAAGTGTTATAGGCAAGTAATTTACAGAGGACACAGCAGTGTCATACACAGGGTTTGTGCCACCATGTGGGGTGGCACTAAGGTTGGATGGCTCTTGCCTGTGCTGTGGTCTGTTCTCATTCTGACTGACTGTCACCCATTTAGATGTTGCCTGGGAATATCCAGAAAGATCTAGACTAATCATGGAGCCCTTCAGGAGCCTCAGGGATTCCAAGCCACCCAAATTCTTAGAGTCCTGACTTCATCCTGGAATCATTAAGCTGCTGGAAAGACTTTGATGATCAGAGTGCCTTTGGCCTTTATTCCAGACACATCTCTCTGTATTACTTGTTGGGGTCCTCTGTGTACAAGGAGCAGCATCTGGTCTAATGAACGGTACTCAAAGAGTATAGGTTGGTGAATAAAAGGATGACTGCATTCTTTAAGAAATACGCATTTTGTACACTGTTCCAGTTGAAGTAGTTGGCTTCCTGCCATCCTGAGAAGCAGTCAGGGCTGAAACTTATTGTCTGGTTTTTTAATCGGTTCTACAGAAGATTTTAGAACTAGAGTACCCACAGTATCTCTCTGGTTTAAAGTTTTTCTACATCTAAAACCTGAGTCATAAATTACCCACTGACCTTCTTTTAGGCAAGAAAGACAAAAAAATAATGGCAGACACAGGATATGTTAAGCTGGTTTTCAGTGAAGAGCTATTACCCTACCTCTTCCCTCTGCTGGCTTGACTACTGTCAGTTATCTGATTTTGTATCTTCCTGGGGCAAAGAAAAAACCTTTTAGAATTCTGTATTTTTTTGTTTTTATCCAAATAGCATATTAGGCATTAGTAATAATAGTAGCAGCAAATACTGTGGTTTGGCTCTTCCAGTGATAAGATCCTTGCTATATGTTAAGTGAATTTTGCATGAACTGAGATGTAGTATGTGCGTAACCATGGAATTAGGAAGTCACACAGACCCTAAGTCATGTTACTGCTCAGACAGTGAACTCCCAATCCAAATCTGTGTTTTGACTCCCAATCTAAATATGTTTTCTCCATAACATGGCTTATCTCACTATTAGTCAAGGCAATGGAAAGGGTATGCTTCAAATTGGCTGACAGGTTGTGGTAGTATTAAGATGAGCATAAATCTTCTCAAATCTGAAGGAACTGGCCTATTTTTTTTTTTTTAACAAAGCCATCATTTCTTTTAGATACTTGTTCTTCTGTAATTAAAAGGAAAGAAATCAGGGGCGCCTGGGTGGCTCAGTCGGTTAAGCGTCCGACTTCAGCTCAGGTCATGATCTCGCGGTCCATGAGTTTGAGCCCCGCATTGGGCTCTGTGCTGACCGCTGAGAGCCTGCAGCCTGTTTCAGATTCTGTGTCTCCCTCTCTCTCTGACCCTCCCCCATTCATGCTCTGTCTCTCTCTGTCTCAAAAATAAATAAATGTTAAAAAAAAAAAAAGGAAAGAAATCAGATGGAGGAATTGCATCTACCTGTTTATCAATTACTTACTGAAAATCTGTCCAACATTGAGAACAGTAAGAAATCATTGTGGGCCCTCAAGAAGCTTACCATTACATATGGAAAGTAGACTGAGAAAAGGTTACTCAATGTTCAGTTTTCATGGCATACCTACACATCTGCCAGGCTCTGTACTAGGCCCTGGAGTCACTAAGTCCTGGGTGGTGAGTACTGTTGGAGAGGGGAGTAGGGAATGTGACCAACTGAGTCGTGAACAAAGAGTAGAACTTCCCCAGGGTGGAAGGGTGACTTATCCTAATGCCATCTGGAACATGAACCTTCTCCCTTACCTACCCAATTCTGTCCATCGTGTATGAGCTTGTATCTTGCCCTCTGCCTGATGTTATTCTTCCATGACTCTACCCAAAGTTTTACTTTCATCCCTTTGGTGTTTCTGGTCCTCTGCCATGTGTCTACTTTTTTTTTTTTTCCTAGTAACCTCTACACCCAACATGGGACTCAAACTCACGACCCTGAGATCAAGAGTCACATGCTCTTCTGATTGAGTCACTCCTCTTCTTCTTCTTCTTTTTTTAAGAACTTCTTTATTACCTCTTAAGTGGGTCTTCTCTGTGGGTGTGGGTTGTATGTGTGCTCTGAGAGTTGAAGCCCGTCGAATGCAATGCACCAGTCTCATTCCATCTGCTGTATTCCCTGAAGGACTCAACACAGTGGCTTGTACATTATAAGTGATTGGTAAATAGTTACTGATTGACTAGTTATCAGTCCCCTCTCTGCCTTTCCTTATAGCCCTGGGATATGAGTCTCAATTCTTGCTGTGTCCATGAGATACTCGTGCCCCAGATAGTTAGGTCTCCAACTTAGGGTGTTTGTGTTGAATGTGAGAGAAGACTCCACAGAAGGTCATTAAAATTACTCAGGTTAGGAATGGAATATATTATGGGGTTGCCTGGCATAAAAAGGCAGGGAAACATCCTGTTTCTTTATCCAAGGGAAGGGATGATCTCACAAGAAAGAGAACCATTCAGTTTCATCAGAATTAGAGCAGTTGAAAGTTGTCTTGTGTTGTAATTGAATTTATTTAATTCCTGGAGGAAAGTGTGTATTATGACTAAAGCCCAAATCAATGAAACTCAAAAAACATAGTTTTACTTTGCCCATAAACCACTTTCATAGTCTCTTCCATGCTTGCCTATAAGGATCCTAAGTTCTGCACATGTCCTACCACGCCATCCTATGAGGACAGGCATTCTCTCCATTACAGTCTAGTTTTGTTCGGTGGGATTAAAGCAAGGCCGTGGACCCCAGAGGTAGATACACCCAGGTTAGAGCCCTCCCTCTCCCTGCCACAGCTTACTACTGTTGTGACTGTGGGCAGAAGATATCCATGTCCATATGCCTGTGCATTTGCCTACCCCAATATCTGCATCTATGCCTACATTTACATGTTAATAAACACAGCGTATATGTAATTTCCCTGCAGATAATTACATACATTTGACTATATTGTTTGTCAGTTTGTGTCAAAATTGTACTAATTTCCTATATTTAGGAAAATTATACTAATTAAAATCTGAATTGAACCATAATTAGCCTGGCTAAGTGCATTAGTTTACTGAGGCAGCCGTAACAAAGAACTGCAAACTGGTGGCATAACCAACGGAAATGTATTGTCTCACAGTTCTGGAGGCTGGAAGGCTCAGGTCAGGGTGTCCTTCTGAGGGCTGTGAGAGAACAGTCTGTTGTGGGCCCCTCTCCTTGGTTTGATGGCCATCTCCTACCTGGGTCTCCTCACATTGCCTTCCCTCTATGTGTGTCTCTGTATCCACGTTTCCCCTTTTTATAAGGACACCAGTCATTTCGGATTAGGGCCCACCTTCATGACCTCATTTTACCCTGATTATCCCCGTAAATACCCTCTCTGCAAGCAGGGTCCCATTTTGAGGTTCTGGGGCTTAGGACTTCAACATAGGAATATTGGGGAAAGGAAACATTGCCACCAATAATGCTGTGTTAGGTGTTATATTTGATGATAGGTGTCCATATAACAAGCCAGCCCTGAGAGATGACAACATATTGTAGTGTAGTCCTGTAGATGAGGCCCTGACACTTTCAAAGCCAGGAAATTCTTTAGTCGTGCTATTTCCTTAAGGATCTTTATCCTTTGTTTCTCACTCTCTGTTGGTCTCTGCATCTCTTTTATTTTTCCAGCTTTATCGTAATATATTTATGAATATATCTATTAATATATTTATTTTTGGGAGAGTGCAAGCAGGGAAGGGGTATAAGGGATCTGAGATGGGTTCTGTGCTAACAGGCTGATAGCAGTGAGCCCGATGTGGGGCTCAAACTCAGGAACCAAGAGTTCATGACCTGAGCCAAAGTTGGTCTCTCAACCGACTGAGCCACCCACATGCCCCATCTTAAGTTTTCTATGTTTTGAAGATTATTTTCCAAGAATTAGTCCAGGTTGTAGAGACACATAATATGTAAGGAAACTACCTTAAAAGAGTACTTTAAGATGTTGTGCTATACTCAACTGTGTTGTCAGGAGTTCATTATTTGATGTCATCTCCCATGAGGACATGTTTGTTTCTTTGCTGTGCTCCTAATGAGGTGATATTTATGTATACAGACTGAAATTTGTTTTGGTTTTATTATTTGGAAAAGTAAATCTTATCTATAATGCACTGGTAGAATTCGCAAGACTTGCAATTTGGCTTTAGTAAGTACAAGAAAATGATACTCTGTCCAAGTACTTCAACTTTGTAATTATGGTTTGATCCACCAGGCAGTTCTAGAAACTTGAGCTTACAGAAATCAAAGCATTGATATTTACTGTGTATGTCCACTATTTGCTTTAGTAGAGTCTATTCCAATTTTTTCTTCTGTCACTTCTGCTATTAGCAATATATTTTAAAATTTATGTTAAGCATCTATCTTTCTTCAGCCTCTTTTCTGTAAATCTGGTTTATTGCCCATACCAGATGATGTTTTTCCCCTGTTCACGCCTTTGTCAATGCTATCTTTTGATATGGTCCTTGCCAGCCTGAGCCCTTGCTAGCAGGATCATTCTCCGGGCTAGATTGAACTATAAAATCTAGATTGATTATTGGCTTTCTTGGTTGTTAATGCATATTCGTTTAGCTAACCCATAAATCAAACTGCTAGTACCTGTAGATTCAGATTTTTTTTGGTCTTTAATATCTTCTGGGTTGCTCCTTAAATATAATGATGAATCCTTAAAAACAAGTCTACCTTAAGAAAACCTGAAATAAAAAACAAAAGTTTTTAAACAAAATCCTATTGCAGCCTTGTTTTATAATAGTGAAAACTCACAAGCAGCTGGGCCTATATAAAGGCAAAGATACAACTGAGTAAATTAGGACTTGGATTGCAATATTATATACCTATTTTTAATAGTTTCTATGGGAATGCAAGCTGATGCAGCCACTCTGGAAAACAGTATGGAGGTTCCTCAAAAAACTAAAAATAGAACCCTACAACCCAGCAATTGCACTACTAGGCATTTATCCATGGGATACAGCTGTGCTGTTTCGAAGGGACACATGCACCCCCATGTTTATAGCAGCACTATCAACAATAGCCAAAGTATGGAAAGAGCCCAAATGTCCATCAATGGATGAATGGATAAAGAAGATGCGGTATATATATATATGCAATGGAGTATTACTCGGCAATCAAAAAGAATGAAATCTTGCCATTTGCAACTACGTGGATGGAACTGGAGGGTATTATGCTAAGTGAAATTAGTCAGAGAAAGACAAAAACCATATGACTTCACTCATATGAGGACTTTAAGAGACAAAACAGATGAACATAAGGGAAGGGAAACAAAAATAATATAAAAACAGGGAGGGGGACAAAACAGAAGAAGACTCATAAATATGGAGAACCAAATGAGGGTTACTGCAGGGGTTGTGGGAGGGGGGGTGGAATAAATGGGTAAGGCGCACTAAGGAATCTACTCCTGAAATCATTGTTGCACTATATGCTAACTAATTTGGATGTAAATTAAAAAAAACAAAAATAAAAGTTTCCAAAAAATGTACAATCTCATGGAAAATGATTATTGTATAATTACAATGGGGTAAACATGAGAATACAGAATGACATGGAGTGTGTGATCTCAACCACCTAAAATCCTGCATAAACAGTGGAAGATGAGTCAAGATGTTAGCATTGCTTATGTGTGGGTGGGACTGTTCAAGGAAATCTGGATTCTGAAGGACTTGGGTTTAAATCTCTCCCTTCAACTGTGAGTGCCTGTTACTTAAGAGACATAACCTCCTAAGCCTGATGATCCAGGGCAGGTAAGACCTCTCTGAATTGTGGAGTGATTTCTAGTAACACAACCCATGAAAATTCAAGTATTAACAAAAACCTTAACCCATTTGGCCACTCTCCTAACAGAGTTTTCCACATTTCTTGTGGTTTCAAACAGCACACGGGAGGAGGCAGGGCCCACAGTGCAGTGGCCTCTGTCAAGCCCCGTAACCTCGGTTGTCCTGGTTGCCTTACCTGGGTGGAGTTTAAACTCCTTAGCAAAGGGTAATGTTGAAGATTCAGGGACTTGACATACAGAAAGGGTTTAGAATTCATGAAGGCACGTAATTATTTATCTATGTTGGCTGCTGTTGATTAAGAAATTTAAAAATACAAGCTTTAGTTCCTACATGGAGGAGAAGGGAAAGAAAGCTAGAGTAAGGATTTACCTACCCTGCAGGCAGGCAGGCAGGTGGACTTGATGACTTTCATGGCTGAGTTTGGGGATGCCACAGGCTAAAGGTAATTTAACTGAATCGTTCCAATTTTCAGATATAAAATGGGGGGTGATCTCAGAATGAATGGCCACAGAAAATGAGGATGCTTTGGAAAATCTAATCTCGTGTGTGAATGCTGAAGTGCTACTGTGATGGGCTTGGAATCTCCAGAAATGTAAATTGCATCAAATTCCCTGATTGGTTTCAGTTCTTCTCACAAATGCCTTATTGTTCGGTCTGCTGTAACCGAAATGCCCTTCTGATTTATGGTTAATGGATTAATAGAGATAAGCCTCAAGAATATGTTTTTAGTATTCTATTTTTTCTTTAGCATCTGTCCTTGCCAAAACCATGCACTATTGCCTTTTTGACCGATGTATGCTGCTGTGGGTTTGCAGTTGTGAATTCACTGGTCAGAGATCAGTGCTGAAAAACCTTTGTAGTGAAAGGGATTTGGAGCCAGGAAGTAGGAGATTTGTTCGTTTCTTAAACCAAACTTGATGGTGTGCCCTATTGCTAAATACCAAGCCTACACTGCTTTGGCAGATACTCTACAACCCAGTGTATACTTTTTTAGCATTAAATAAGCACAAGCATGAGGAATGTGACCTGAGAAGAAACTTGACGTTCTTTGCACTCGTTCTTCCGGGTTTGGCGTGCAACACGGTGAATATTTTTTTCCAGATTCATAGAACAAAGCTCTCTATTTTGTCCAGGTAAAACCCAGTCCATGTGTACCCATCCCCATGGTGTGTGCCTTAGTGACCAAGCTTATGTTTATCAGCATCGTCAGTAGCCTAGGGAATCTGCTTTCCTGGGATTTAACAGGCTTGTCACCAAGGGTCAGAAAAAACGAATAATGGGATGAGTTTATTACCAGTGATCCAAACAAGTAGTAAATAATTCACAGTTCTCCTGGTCTCAACCATCACTTTTATTTTTCTTCTGCTTTTCGTTGGATGTGACCTTTTTTTTTTTTTTTCCCTAGCCTATGTATTTTTGTAAATAGCTTCAAATCATTTGAGTTGGGGTACAAGAATTCAAATTAGAGTTCAATTTGGAACCTTCTTTCCTCTTTAACTTGTAAGGGGAAACAAATAACAGGGCTTCAGGGTGGACTACAGGAGGACTAAGCTGTGTAGATGATTTATTCTGCTGTCTCAGCAACCACAGGGGACCAATGATATTGCTGGAAAGCCACCACAACTTTCTCAGTGGTCTGAGGGAAACGAAGGTATATTCCATAGGAGTACTGTATCCTACCACATTGTCCGTCTGTGAAATGGAGATGTAAAAAAAAAAAAAATTAATAAATAAGATTTAAAAAATCTGTTGTACTTTGTAAACTCTTAGGCACATCAAGGGAGAAGACATGTGGAAGTGCTGTGGAATTCTCCAGGGCCAGATAAACACTAGATGTAGCATGTCCTGTTGTTGGAGTCGGGACTGGAGCCCGAGAGGGCTGGTGCTAGAGCAGGGGTTACAGGTGAGTGCCCCACGAGCTTAGGAGAGGAGAGGAATTCTCCATCGGGGGTGGTTGGGAAGACGAGGAAAGCCAAGCTTGATACTGGGCTTGGGCTTGTAGGGTGAGTAACCAGGAAGAACAGGATGCATGACGCATTTCAGATAGAGGTACCCCGCAAGAACTAAAATAACCAAGGCAGTTGTGCAGGATTTGGAAAGACATTGTTTTGCTAAAATGGAAAGTTCTTAGAGCATAAACAGGAGAGGGCAAGTGGGTGGATGGGAGGTCTCGACCACCCTGACGCTAAGCAGGTTGAACCTGATTACCCATACATTTCAAAGCAGTGTGCGCCTTCACCTTTCTAAGCACAGGTTAAAACACTGTGAGCCCATCAGTGTCTGCTCCTCTTCCTTTTAGCACGTTTTCTTCCCACTTCTCTGCTCACTGCCCTTTATTAGCTCCGCCAGAGCTCTGGACTGGTCTGCGGTAACCCTCCTACCTCCTTAGAATTTCCTGGGAATTAGGCATCATCTTTTTTTTTTTTTTTTTTTAATTTTTTTAACGTTTATTTATTTTTGAGACAGAGAGAGACAGAGTGTGAACAGGGGAGGGGCAGAGAGAGAGGGAGACACAGAATCTGAAACAGGCTCCAGGCTCTGAGCTGTCAGCAAAGAGCCTGACACGGGGCTCGAACTCACAGACCGTGAGATCATGACCTGAGCCGAAGTCGGCCGCTTAACCGACTGAGCCACCCAGGCTCCCCTAGGCATCATCTTTAATAAAGGGCAGCTCTCAATTTGTCTGAAAGGGTCTGAAACACAACATTCTAAGACAGTGATAAGTGATACATGCAGATATCCACTTGCATAGCAGGTTTAACCGGGGGCACATCTTTGTGACCAGTGATATAATTAATGATGGAATTTCATATGGCAGTGCCAAGAGGTGAGTGGAGATGGGAAGGTAAGTTAGAGGGATCCTTGGTTGGCTCTCGTCACACCACATACAAAGCACATCCTCATGGCAGGATGGCAAGGTCTGGTTGTGGTTTTCTAGCAGTATGACCTTGGGGAGGTTGCTTAATCTCAAGATCCTAGTTTCTTCATTTGAAAATGGAAAATAGGCTCAAAGCTCTTTTCCCCATCATTGTGTACTCCATACTGGGAGCACATTCTTCGCCTTTCGTCTTGGAGGTAGTACTGCTGACTTGCCCTGCCCTCCATGGATTAAATACATCTTGAGCCCTTCTCTGCGCAGGTACTTTACAGTGAGCAATGTACATGGTCCCTGCCCTCAGGGAGCGTCCCAAGTGTTCCTGACTACTATGGCCTTGGTCCTTTTTTTGAGTTTCTCCTTTGCCAGGCCAGAGAACTTCATCTTGTAAGCCGTGAGGTTAAGCTTCTGTGGTCCATGGGATAAGTTGCTGATGAGTAGAAATAGGGCCCACTTGGTGTTTGCCCTCAATCATACTTTAGTCATGGTGTTTGTGTGGATAATTCCTAATGACTAACTTAGTAAAACATCTGTTTAAATCTTTGCCTGCAGGACATAGAAATTCCACATTTACTGAGCATCTCCTGTGCAGTGGGCCTTGGGCTAGGGCCTTGAGATTCATAGGTCATTGTGATAATACAGTCCTTGCTGTGGGAAAACAGTGAGGGAGGAAGACCTCTCCCAGAAAATGTATTCCTGAGACCATGTTGTGTATGTGTCTTAGTGCAGGTGTACTCAGGACAGGCGGGAACACAGTGATAGCTCTGTGGATGAAGAGGCATATGGAGGGTTTGCAAAGCAGCTCTGGGTGCCAAACGCTTGGCTGGAATTTTTATTGACTTGCCCGACCTGCTGCTGAGTTCACACCTGCGTGGGTGGTTAATCATTTCCCCTCTGTTCCATTATCACCTGACCTTTTAAGGGCTATTTCTAGTTGAGGTATGCAAAGTCAAACAGTCGTGGTTCCCATGCTTCCATGAAGGAGGACTAGAGAGGAGATCCTCATGTGAATATTCTCCTTGCTTTTCTGGTCTCCCTGCTCTGGCTGCAAAGGGGGAGCTTGATGATTCTGGTATTTTTCTATGTGGGCTGTTACCATGTGAGGAAACCCCATCAGCCGTGTTCCTGTGCTGTTTTCCCCAAGCTTAGGGTTAGCTGGAGTTTCTCTCCCGAATTGTGAATGTGGGGGGCTAGAGGAGCCTCTCTACTCAGACTCTGCCGTCTGCGCTCTCACTAGTCGGGAAGAGGGAGGTTGAGGGGCCCGATGGGGGAAGGCCAGGTTATTAAGGAAGGCCTCTGGCTCCCTGGTAAAGCTGACTGTGAGACCAACATGGGACACTCTGCCTTTTTTCCTCCTCACCCATTCCTGGATGAAAACCAGCTGGCTCCCAGTGAACAGTGGATTTGACTTACCCTTCTAGATGGTGACACATAGGCACCTGGATGTGCCTGGTGGGCTCAATATCCTGTACTGCAAGTTGTGAATGTTTGAGCTGAGCACAGATAGAGGGCACAAGAAAGCAAGATAGAGGGCGAGACCCTGGTTTTTGCTTTTGAGGCACCTCTTGGGAACTGTGACCCCATCAGGTGGTGGGTTTTTACTTGTCAGCTGAGCTGTTCCCCTTCCTTCCTTGGGGAAGATCGGTTAAAGAATGGAGAGAAGGGAATATCCTTCTTGGGTGTATCAAGAGAGCAGATTTGCTCACTGGAGATTGAGGTGAATGATAGCCCCACATTTTATGCTGACTTTTGGTTATGCAATGCATGCTGTTATCAGGGCTGTATTTTGCTTGCTGGAGGGGAAAGAAGACCTAAAGAAGGGGTTCAGAGACAGCCATCATAATTGGATACAGTGGTCTTCCAATGGGTCAGAATGGAGTCAGTGGCTGGAGGTGGAGAGAGGAGAGGGATGGTGGCAGTTCTTACTTTATTCAGGATCTAGGGTCCTACTGAGGCATGGTAGCCTGGCCCTGTTGTCCTGTCAGCTGCGTATGACACTTGTGCTCCATAGAGGAGTGTGCAAAACCCCGTGGCCCCTCTCCTAGGTTGCCCCTGGACAGAACTCATTGACAAGCCCCAGGGCAGGGGTTTGCTTTAATGCCAGCCCTGACCCATACCGTAGGGTGAAGTTTTGCTCCTTTAGGCTCTTGGATTGGGGGAGTCTGACTGACATCCAAGAGAACAGCCTGAGGAGTTCCTTGTTTCACAAGCACACTCAGCTTCCCGGCTCATCCTTGGGGAATTCTGCATGTACAAAAAGCATGTCGAATGGCTTGAATAAAGATGAACACAGGAACTGTACAGTGAACAGGGTTACTAGAAGGGGAGTGCTATCTAGACAGGAATCTTGATTGTCTTTGCTCTCTAACGCCCATGATCATGTCTACTACATAATAGATGTAAAATAAACAATAAATTGAATTGCGCAGCTCAGACAGTGGCTAAATAGAATAAGCTGCTTCCAGTGTTTCTCCAACCACTGTGGCTAAGATGAGTAATAAGAAACCCTTATATGGCACTTTCTTTGTGTCTTTGACATGTGTCCATTTATTCCTGTAGCAACCTGCAGGTTATTGTCCCCCGTTTTATGGAAGAAATGGAAGCAGACCGCAGTGAAGTAACCAGCTCAGGGTCATGAACTGGGAAGGTTGGAGCACCTCACAGCCTCACTTGACAGAGTGGAGATCCCTGAGGGGTGGGTGCTCATCTTGAGCAATGGTGGACATTTCTTGGCTGGGCTGGGCTTGTTTACTCGAGGGTGGACTGGCCTGAGCCTGGCAGTCTGCACCGCCACCACCTTCCTGAGCTGTTTACAACTCCCTGGGACCAAACAGTGTTTACTTTAAAAGGAGAGTGTCAGAGTCTCACCCCTGGTTCCATTGGCTCATCGGCCACAATGGACGGCACAGGAAGGTTTTGTGTTGGCCCCAGGTGACCTTCACACATAAATCAGGGCAAAAAATGGTCAGAATGAGAAGAAATTATGAAAAGGAAAATAACCGGTGTTCTATGAATTCTATATCCTGTCCTTTAGCAAGAAACCAAAACTACAACAAAAAAACTACTTAAGATCAAGCAAGATAGGATACATTCAAATTGGGGTAAAAGAAAAAGATAGCAGCATAAAATAGAGTTAGAGGTTAGACTATAACACAGTTGGCTCTGAACCTTCTTTGCAGCCAAACCCAAAAAGGAAACCTGGTCTGCTGTCTCAGGCTCCCTGCCGGGAGAGGCAGGAATTAGCCAGAGGGGTTAGGATACAGGGGAGTGGAGGTGAGAGTCAGCTACAGGCCACATGGCTGCTGTGCTGCCCTGAGAACGTCTCACTGGAGAACGAGCATTCGTCTTGATCATGGCATCTTGTCTGAGCTACGAGATTTTCTCAGGGCTTGAAGGGATACATAGTGAGACTTCGCCTAAGTGTTGAAAACACATACTCATATGTACTTGACGTCTAGGTTCTTACATGCTTTGTTTGATCTGATGATCTTTTGCCATAGGTCAGGACCCTTAATGTCACAACGTGTCTGTTTTGCAAGTATCTCACTGTGTCATAGGTGGAACTAGAAACGGCTCGGTGCCATGTTCCCTGGGAGTGGTGATTAAATGACCGTGTACTTTGGTTGGAGACCTCCTTGAAATTTGCCTGTGTGGATGATCTTCTTGCATGATAAAAAAAAAAAAATATTTCTAACCTTATAGTTTATAAGGCATTTTTATGTACAGAATTTGCATGTTTATGACGTTGCCATGAAGGAAATCATGGGTCTTGTTTCATGCTTCATGTTGGGAACACTAAGTCATAATAAAACCGAGAGCCAGGAGTAAGAAGAAACTGGGGCCTTTGAGTTTTGACCACTGAGCAATGCTCTGAGAGTGACTGGTTTTCATTTTTTGGTTTTGCTGTGTAATGTGTACCCATGTTGAAACATTGAAAGTGGTAGAAAAGTTGAGAACGCGAATCCCGTAATGAATCTCTGGTGTCGAAAGTCTCCCTTGAACTAAGGATAGTTGTCTCCAATCTGTGGCTTCACTTTTGAGATATTAGGATGAGAAGACCCGGGGATCCTGTGGGAATAGTTGGCCAAGCATCCAGTGTCGCTGGGAAACTCCTTTCTTGGGAGCCACTTGCCCGCTGCTATCCAAAGAGCAGAAAGAGGAAAACTAACAGGCCCAAAGGTCCCAGGTATCATCAGACCTGGGAGTGAACCTGGAGCCCAGACTCCCTCCTAGTCCAACACCCTGCCCTTGAACCAAGACTTGGCTACACCTCTCCTCTCTTGCAGGTCCAGAACGGAGATCATGCACACTGAAGCACCTGCCTCCAGGAAGGGCACTTAGGTGTCTTGAGACTGCCCCTCAGGCCATCATCAGGTGGAAACTATGTTTGTACAGATGCTACGTAGATACAGACTTGGTGGCAATTACATGATACGTATTTCCTGGATAAATAAGCCTGAAGGGCATAAATGAGAACCACTGCCTGTTCCTCCACCCCTTTCAGTAGACAGCCCTAGGAGATGAGGAGACAAGTCTGCACTTGCTGTGCCAGCCCCTCTCCCCTTCTCCTCCAAACCTGCTGTTGTAGCTTCACCTCTCTGCTAATCTCTTCTTACCTCAGTTGTCAGACACCTGCAGGCCAGATTCAGTTGTATGCTCATCCTCCCTCAACTGTGATCTGCCCTTAGCACAGGTGCTCTCTCCCTCCTGCTTGGCGCACTTTCTTCTGGGCCCACCCTTTCCTGGTTCTCCTCCCTCACCCACCACCAGGCCCCCTTGCTGGTCCTTTCTTGCCCTAATTTTAGAACCTGGTTCCAGGACACAGTCTTCACGTCTCTCTCTTGCTCACTTCCCTAGGTGATCTTTCTCGTTCCGAGCATTTAAATATGATAAGCTCCCCTTCTCCCTACCATTATGTGTCCTGCTTTGTATTTGACCCTGTTCCGCCTCTCTACTGAATATATCCTTAAAAAACTCATTACGGATTTTTCACCCCAAACCTGTGCCTCCAGCAGCTTCCCCCCACCTCAGTCAGTGGCTTTTTCGTTTTTCCATATATTTTGGATAGAGATTTTCCCTCACTGCTGTATACATTCTGCTTCTCTCCTCCTGCTTCCCAAATCTCGGCTGCTCTCCTGTGTTCCTTGTTGACCCACAGCCCTAGGTTCTATCCGGCAGGCTTCTTGCTGCTGTCTGCTTCCTGCTTCTCCATCTGCCCCTTTCTCCTCGCTCCCCTATGTATCCTCTGTTTCCTTCTGAGTGCCAGTGTTTACTCTCTTGCTGTTCTATTCTTCTTTCAGCCCCATGTCATGGCTCTGTATTTTCCTTTGATTGAATCCCTCCTGGCTTGGCTAGAAAGACCATTAATTTGCTCTGCAGAAAGCCCAGTTATGAGCCTGGGAAGAGCAGCCTTCATGCAGGGACCCTTCCAATACTTGCTATTCCCAGAGAATGGAAGCGATTAACCATCCCATCCTCCCTGGTACATTTCATAAATGGCACCCATGACAGCAAGGACCCCCATAGCCTTTACCACTGACTGTTACCACCAGCCATGCTCAGGGATCTCAGCGGTTCGGGAAACCTCACAATTGTTACCAGCTCCAGGGGGAAAACTGTTCATGCAGTGATCTCTACATTGCTGTAAATTTGTCAATTTAGGTCTAGAGTTTAAATTTTATTTTCCCAAATTGGGGAGTTGTTTAGACAAATATGCCTATAAAAACAGAGTTGGATCTATCCTTTTATATATGGCATGATATTGTAAAGTCTTTGATATTGTAGGTGGAAAATCACTGAAAATTTTGAACTTGAACTCTTTTGCCATGTTAGCGATGTAGCCACTGCCCGGGCTGTAGTAAACTGATTCAGTTGGGGAGGATTCCCCGTGAACACTGCTGTTGTTGATTGAGAACTGTGTCTTGACATTCTTCAAGAAATATTTTTACAGACAGTTCATTCAGAACATAAGTAGATGTGAAAATGACTTTATAGTTGGATGGCCTAAATGGTTGGTTCATGCAACGATTCATGCAGCTTTAGGAATACCCTGCCCATGAACACCAGAACATCTGTTTAAAAATGTCCTGTGTCCAGTTGACCCAGGTACCTGGTGTTAGGAAGCTGGCAATCAATCAAGCATGCTAGGAAGTGATGCCCTAGAGGCACCCACTCCCTGGGCCTGGTCAGCCTGTTTCCCTTTCTGCGTGTCAGCTACCTCATTGGTTCTTAGTGTTTGCATTCTTAAGTGGGAAGAGGGCATAAAGGCAGTGGGGGTTCAGGTTCACTACCTGTAGGTTCTCTAAGAAAAGATAGGAAAGGATGAGAACTTGAAATTGCTGTGGATTTATGTTCTGTATCCGCTGCTACGACTCTAACTACTAACTCTGAAGTGCGTTATTTTGTTGGCCAGGATGACAGCCAAGTAAGTCGGTGTCAGTGTTTCAGGTGCAGGAGAGAATCCTCCCTCTTGTGCCTGAGAAAGATACATTTGATTGAGGCTGGCTTGGGTTGAGGGTAAGTTTCTGGCCACAGAATAGAGCACATTGTCAAAATAAGCCATAACTCACACAAGAGGAACTAAATTGTTGGACTTAGGTTTTAAAAAAGAAGTTACTTATGAAATAAAACCTAGGCTAAACCTGTATGCTTTCTAAAACCATAAAACTGGACAAGAAGCGAAATATCCCAATAGTTTATCTGAACAAAATAACAACTGAAGTGGCATTTTCTTCCCTTAGAGACCCCAGAAGAGTATGTATATAGCACACCGGCTGTTTCAAATCAACCACTCTGGCGTCATTACTGATGGTGGCTGGGCATTGGGCTCCCATTGAGAACTCCTCAGGGTTTGGTTCTTTTATGAGTTAGGCAGGGCTGTTAACATTGTGGCTTCTTTATTTGCGGGGAAATTAAAGTAGAGTGGCCAAAGGGCCTTGCTTGCATTTACACAGGATGCTGGTATTGGAGTTGGGCCTAGACACCAAGTCTTCTGGTACATGGTGTCGTGGAACTTTTTTGCCCTGAGGAGCACCCAGGAGAGCATTGGTATTTGTTCTCTCTCCCCAGGAGCTGTGGGGAGAGAGCTGGGGCACTGAGGCTGCTAACGGAAGCATCTTCAGGAGATAGCTGTGGGTGCCCAAGGCTCTCTGCTTCTCACACTGAGGACTCCCTGTTGGAAACTCCAAGTAGGGAGCATCACTGAGGAGTCTTGGTGAAAATCCACGGATCCTCTTCCCTAGAGCCTCGACTTGCCACTCTCTGATAACGATAGTCCTGGAACTATAAGCTGTTGTCTTATTTGGAAATTTTCAAAATCTTTTGTGTTTTTATCCAAAGCGTTCTCTTTAATTGCTGTTTTATTCCTGCAATTATTTAAAACTGATCTAGAGTCTAGCAGTTTTTTCAAGATGATTATGACCATCAGGGTTTGTCTCTCTGTGTTTTCCAGACCTTCTAAGTGAGAATCTTCACATCATCTAGGAAAATGGTGGCCCTGTCCTTAAAGATTTGTGTCCGCCACTGCAATGTGGTAAAGACCATGCAGTTTGAACCATCTACAGCCGTGTACGATGCATGTCGAGTCATTCGGGAACGGGTACCTGAGGCGCAAACTGGCCAAGGTAAGCCATTGGTTATTCACCAGCTTCCTGAAATGTGTTTGTATGTTCTTTACCTAGTGGCTAAAGAAACAGATGCTCTGAGTGGTGCCCAAACCACCTAGTCTGTATGCTTCAAATGAAATGTCTTCTTAGCCTAGACACTACTTGCCTCCCAACTGACTTTTGTGATGACAGTGGCCAAAACTGCCATTGAATTGTCATTGTCACGCCCATCATCATGACCCTTCCATACATGAGCATCGCTTTCTCTGGTTTACAAGTCACCTTTTGATACTTGATCTCATTTACCCCACGAAGTACAAATGTACCTCTTCCAGCGGTTACTGCATATGTATAACCGGAGCCCTCTTTTCCTGGAGGAGGCTGGAACTGCCATCAGAACACACAACAAGCCTTACATTTCAAGTACTTTGAAGGGGCTCTGTAAACTTTGTCTCCAACATTAAAGGGAGTGGGGAGCCTCTATGAATGTGTTTTATTTCCTGTTAGTTTGAACTGCTAACCACTATTAATCCAAGTTTAAACAACGGCCATTCATACGGTTTTTATTTTCCATTTCCCTTTCTCTACTGTCTACATTTCCTTCCTTTATTTTTGTTTGATTGGCATTTGGGAAATTGGGATTATTCCCAAATTAATAAGCCTTTACTGTGAAAACAGGATAAAACCTAAAAATTAGAAACATGAGGGGCACCTGGGTGTCTTAGTCAGTTAAGCATCTGACTCTTGATTTCCACTCAGGTCATGATCTCACAGTATGTGAGTTCAAGCCCTGTGTCAGGCTCTGCACTGACAGTGAAGAGCCTGCTTGGGATCCTCCCTCTATCTCTATGCCTGTCTGTCTCACACGCACAAAATAAGTAATACATAAACAAACTTTAAAAATTTATTAAAAAATTGGAAGCATGAAAATCAAATATTCAAAGATGATTAAATGTAGGCATTGATTTTCTCAAAAAGATGTCCTAAAACTGCCAAACTTTTGGTCCAAAAGCATTATTTATATTACTTAAAACACTCTGTTATTTCTAGATTGCCCAAAAATAAAAATACCCCATCCCCAAACTTACTCCAAATTTTGGTTGTCCAATCATTTCTTATGTCATTTCTTTTACTCTTTTTCTCCCAGATTAAAAAAAAATTTCTTTGGGTTGGATTGCTGTTTAGCTCTGGTGAAGATGAAACCCTGTATAGATCTTGGAGTTGTCTTTCTAAGAAACATTAGGATCTAGGACCCTCATTTGGGTCTCTGAGGTTACCTTGAATTACATTCAGGAAAACAGAAGTCTTTATTACACTTATTTATTTTTAAAGATCTATGTGTGTGTGTGTGTGTGTGTGTGCGCGCGCGCGCGCGCGCGCATGTAATCTCTGTACCCAAAGTGGGCCTCAAACTCCTGACCCTGAGATTAAGAGTTGCATGCTCTCCTAACTGAGCCAGCGAGGCGCCCTAAGACAGAAGTCTTTAGACAGGAAATGATACTGCTTTCCTCCTGCCACCACGTTCTCATACTTCCTGATCATCTTATGGGATTTCTGTGGAGAACACAGAGCTATTTTCCAACTGTATTCATAATTTAGTGGAATGGGGGGCAGAGTCTTCCTCTCACTGGCCACTCTTGCTTGACTTTTATAATGCTTTGTTGGGGTGTTGGAGGGATTATTTGAAGTGTAAAGGCTCTATTGGCCTCTCTCTGCCTCAGTGCCCTTGGGCTTAAGTGGTCACTTCCTTAGTTTCTCCATGGCTATCTTGTCATTCTTCATTGGTTCTCTGCCTGGTTTTTATATAGCAAGTGATAGGGAACAAAGCCCAGTGCATAAAATAGAAATTTGGACTGCTCTGTTCTTGATGTTTGCCTAAACATCAAGACATTGCTGCTGCCCACTCTTTTTAAAAAACATGAACCTTCTCTGTGGGTGTTGATTTTACAGCTCACGTCTCATTCTTCCCTATCTGTTTTAGCCCATTGGCTTGCTCGCATTGTCAAAACGAAACCTGTCTGGTAAAAGGAGGGTACCCACATCCTGCCAAATCAGCAGACTCTGGGCTTGGAAGTCCATGATGGTTACATTGTCATTCTTTTATTTTTCTCTCTTCTCCTTATCTTCCAGCTTCTGATTATGGGCTGTTTCTCTCAGATGAAGACCCCAGGAAAGGAATTTGGCTGGAAGCAGGCAGAACACTGGATTACTACATGTTGCGAAATGGGGTATGCTGTAGATGTCATGTTTTTTGTTTTTGTTTTTTTGGTCACTTTGTCTCGGGTTTCCATAGAAGCCAATATATTAGTATGCCTCAAAGCAAAAGGGAGACCCGGCAATCTGTTTTGCTTCAAGGGCAACTTATTTATAGTTTTGATGTAATGTACTCTGTAAGGGTTGTACAGGTAGTGATAGAAAATATCAGCAGTCCAAATTCTTGAAACTCCACAGAGTAATTAAAGCAGCTTGGGGTTAGTGCTTACAGCTGTTGGTACATGCCATGGTTGGACTTGGTAGTTACGAAATAAAACACAGCATCTTTCTGTATAGGAAGTATCCCAGTGACTGATGATAAAAAGTAAGGGTAAATCAGTGGCAAAAAAAAAAAAAAATCCTAAAGGTAGTCAGATATTGAATATTAATCAGAATTCTGTTTTTTTTTTTAAGAAAATCCATATTAGAGGTAAGCTTAATAACAATCAGTAACAGTAACAAAAGATGATTTTGTTGGTAAGTACAGAGAGGTAATGAGTAAAAAGTGTTGTATAGTCTGCTCAGTTTAACGTCTGAGAGAATGGGTTTTAGCGTATGGAATGCAGATATCAGACTGTTGAGTATTCCATAAAGTACCAAGTAATTTTCCGTTGCATAATTCTATCGTTAAGAAATAAAGTTAAAAAAAGGTGTCTCATTTAAAAGTGACTTCCAAGCCCACTACCCCTGTTTGATCTTGGCATTATGGTACAAATCACTTCTCTGGGGTCTGATGCCACCACTGTAAAGAAACATGGGGGCATTATTTATTCCTTCATGACATATGTATTAGAAACTGCTTATAACTGTAAGATAATTGGAGAAGCACACCACTGTCTTTTTCAATGACAAGTAGGAATTTGCCTCTGCTAATACTCTTCAAAGCAGATCATCCACAGTCTTTCAGGAAGACATCAGCTACTTTAAATTAACAGAGGTTAGTTTTCAAGAACCGTAAGCTAGAAAAAGTACTTCTCCGGGCACAGTTTCACTATCAGATTTTTAAGAAACCTTTATGGAAGCAGTTAATTGTTAGCATGGGAGTTTCTGTGTTAGTGGCAAAAATCTCATGAAAACTTAGCAGGAGGAAATCAGAGTGCTAGGAAAAATTAAATTTTTTTACAGAAGAGGGTCCAAGTTGATGACCTAATTTCCCATGTAGTGTGAAAAGCTGGTGTGGTTCTGCCCTAGGATATTTTGGAATATAAAAAGAAACAGAGACCTCAGAAAATCCGGATGCTGGATGGATCCGTGAAAACGGTGATGGTGGATGACTCTAAGACCGTTGGGGAGCTCCTGGTTACCATTTGCAGCAGGATCGGTGAGTATTGGCATGCCTGGGTTCCAGTTTTTGTTTTGCCATTAATTACATGCCTGTTCCTTTTTCATCCCCATTTGGTGTCTTACCCACTGATTTCCTCCCATTCCTGAGACACTGTTCTCTAAATATGTAAACCCACTAACTGTTATTGTAAACACATGAACGTCTCACTGAGTCAAAACTGAGAGATTTTATTTCCCTTTCAAAAACAAAAGGAACTTTTTTTTTTTTTGAGCAGAAATATATCCCTTTATTATCTCTCAGTATCTTTTTTTAAGATAAAATTTACTGTCAAGTTGGCTAACATACAGTGCACACTGTGTGCTCTTGGGTTTTGGGAGTAGATTCCCGTGATTCATCGCTTACATACAACACCCAGTGCTCATCCCAACAAGTGCCCCCTCGGTGCCCGTCACCCATTTTCCCCTCCCCCACCCCCCCCATCAACCCTCAGTTTGCTCTCTGTATTTAAGAGTCTCTCAAGGTTTGCCTCCCTCCCTCTCAGTAACTATTCAAAAGGAACCTTTTAATTGAAGATAGCATGTTTCAAATCCTATAATTTAGTTTCCTGCCCATGGCTGAGCTTCTGTATAAGCATTACTGACATCCAGTATTTCCTTGAAGACTGATAGGGACAGCCCATACAATTGATTGCTACACAACTTTTCTTCTTGTAGCTTCTCTTAATGCCCTCGGAGAACAAGTGCGTCTGCTTTTTGCATGAAGCCCTTCAGATGTTTGGAGAAAGTAGGCTGGCCTGTCTTAGTCTTCTCTCCATGCAAAGGAAGACCTGGTCTTTCAGCCACTGCGTGGTTGACATTGCCTTGCCTTGTTCTGCATGATCTCTACTCCATACTTGTTTGTCGAAAACTAGGAGAATCGAATGTGACCTTTTAAACATGGCTTCATTAGCTGAAAAGCCACCCTTTTGGCCAGTTTCTCAATGTTGCTCCCTGGGTGGCTCCCTGATCCTTTGCTACAAGGGGCGTCTCTGAGTACCACAGGGTGCCTGGCTGGAAGGAGTGACAGCTTCATAATCCCTGGTAATTGTAACCTCATTTCTATTTTTAGGAATAACGAACTATGAAGAATATTCTTTAATCCAAGAAACGATTGAGGAAAAGAAAGAGGAAGGGACGGGTACGCTAAAAAAAGACAGGACACTGTTGCGAGATGAGAGGAAGATGGAGAAGCTGAAGGCAAAACTCCACACGGATGATGACCGTGAGTGTCTGAGAAGGAAATGTGGGCCAGGCGCACGAGGGGCCTCACCTACCTCCCTTCACCTGTGGGACCCAGGGCAGGAGTTTTCTGTTGATTCATTCCCTCTATAAATATCTTGGTCTGTGGCACTAAAAGACCTTAAAGAAGGGGAAAAAATGACTCTGGTGCCATTTCACATCTAAAAAAGTAATCTCATAAACAAATTATGTTCACACTGTTTTCTAAAGAAGCTTACTATTTGTTTGAACTGGGGTCCAAACAAGGTTGGATGATGTGACACCTCTTTTAGTCTCCAACTTTGCCTCCATCTCTCTCTCTCTTTCTCTCTTTTTTTTTTTCCTTGCAGTTTCTGGAAAGAAAAAAGCAGATAGTTATTTATATAGAGTTTTCTACAATCTGGATTTTATTGGTTGTGGTATCAACTAACATGTCTCTTGTAACCCCTGGGATCTGGAGACTTGATCAGATTCGTGTGTGTGTGTGTGTGTGTGTGTGTGTGTGTGTATACATTTAAAGTAAAGACTCCTTCTGTGGTGTAGTGTACGTCCAGCAGAAGGTTGTATCTGGTTTTTGTCCTTTTTTGTGATGTTAATAGCCATCGGTGACCATTGCTGACATCCATTATTTCTTAGAGGTTACAAAATGGTAATTATATCATAGGAAAGTTGTCCTCTGTGGCCACACAGTTAATATTTGGAAAAGCCAATATGTACACCCCATGTGTCCCCAAAGCCTATGCTACATGCACCTGGTTGCAGGACATTCCCCATTCCACCGAGGATCATGCACAGTTCACGTAGACCTTTCCAGGCTCCTTCTTTCATTGTCCTTGCTGCTGCATTGGGAAGATGACATCGTTGTCATTACGTTTATTGATCTTCAGTGGGGCTTTCATTTCCTCTGACCCTTTCTCCATTTTTCTTTTTTTTCACCTCATTTGATTTCCAGTTGCATATTTCTTTCCAAGTGAGATGATGGTAGACAAATCCTGAGGATTTTTATAATGTGCATGATACTCTCTCAGGTTCTGCAGGAGATGAGATCACTCCCGCACATTCCCTGTGCTGAAGTTGGTTATAACCCAGTGAGGCTTGTAATGCTTTCTTATTCACAAGTTGTGTGCTAAGCCCAGGGAGGCTTTTGGGAGTGAGAGCTGTAGAAAATATAGAGGGGTGATCCATTCCTGTGCACCCAGATAACAGGTGAGCATTTTCTGGGATGAGATTCAAGCTGGGCCACAGGCAGGGTTCTACCATCCCTGATCCCTCAGTGTCCTGCCCTTCCCTCCCCCTTCCCTCCCCATGACTTTTATTTTCCTCCTCTTTTCTGCCTAGGGGTGGAGGTAACTCCTGATACTCAGTTTATAAATTATTTCACATAATGAGACGAAGTATCCAGTATTGACTTAAAGGAAAACGCTAACTTGGCTGTCTTGGCATAAAGCATTGATTTTCTTATGACCGTGGGACTTTAACGAACTTGAGGAATGGCTGGGAATTTGCTCTCCTTTGGTGTTTGGTGCATCACATGGTACATGACGGTGTATGTGAAATTATTTTGCAAAGTTAAAAAGCACAGTTCTAATAGAAGTACTTATAACTGAATATCGGTGTTCCAGAAATCCGCTTCTCTTTTGATAAATCCCTTCAAACTAAGAGGAAGAATGAACCCAATTCTTAGATCTGTCTTGTTGTGTTGCAGTAAATTGGCTGGATCACAGCCGAACATTCAGAGAACAAGGGGTAGATGAACATGAAACGTTGCTGCTTAGAAGGAAGTTCTTCTACTCCGATCAGAATGTGGACTCGAGAGACCCTGTGCAGCTGAACTTGCTTTATGTTCAGGTACAGCATTTAATACTCACTGAAGGTGGGGAGACTTCAAGAAGCTACTGGCTTGTGGTGAAGAGACACTCAGCTGTGGCCTCCATGGTGTTTGTGGCACGTGGTTTCTATTGGGCACTGTTGAGGAATTCCTCACATGTTTGGTTATGGTGCCTTTCTTTGGCATCTCAGATTGGGACCCGGTGGCTGGTACTATCTCTCTGTCTCTTTTCCTGACTTTAAGGCACTTAACTCGCTCACTATTGAACTAGAGCTTTCTTTGCTAGTGTCTTGAAATACATGTGAATGTTGGCCAAAAAAATCCATATTTCTCATTATTAAAAGATACTCTCTTCATAACCTTTTATGTCTTTACCGTTAACCTATTGTCGAAACTCAGACAAGTCATTGAACTTTTCAGAGCTCGCACTTTGCTAACATGGAAGACGTTGGCTTCACACCAGATGGTCTCCAGTCTTTCTTTGGCTCAAGGAAAACCTCCCTCTTTCTTCTTAGATTCTTTCCTTCCCTCCTTCCCTTTCCTCTCCTTCCATTTATCTACTTATCTGCCCTTAGAAATAATGCAGGGATCAGCAAAATGCCGCCATAGCATTGGCTATGTTTGTAAATAAAGTTTTATTGGAATACAGCTCATTTGTTTGTGTTACACACTGGTGAACCCCTTCAGTATCTCGTCACTTTTACATATTTTCTGCAGGTATTCTCATGTTTCAGTGGCAGAATTCAATAGTTGTTACAGAGACCACATGACCTGCAAGGTCTAGTATGTTTACTGTCTGGCCTTTTGACGGGAAAAGTTTGCTAGAAGGAAAGAAGATGGCAAGGCAATAAGAAAATGCTTGTTGGTTAAAGGCTCAGAGCCATAGCTTAGAGCACCTGTTGGAGAGTGGTCTGGGGGTCACCTAACTAGAGAAAGAAAAGACAGAAGAATAAACAGCAGTGGTGGGTCAGGAACCGGGAGAAAGTCTTCAGACATAGTAAGTTCCTGATTCTGGGACTGTGCAATTTGCTTATTTCCCTTAAATGTGTGTAGTATTGAGTTACTGTCATTGGAGTTCTCTCTCCCCCTGCCAACAATGTGTATTACACTGGCCTTTTTCTGGGGATGGAATTGGGTTGATTTTGCCTCTAGTTAATTTTTCTCTTGCCTCTTTATGTTTCATACTCACTTCTGAAGCTTTAGTTTTAATATACCGCGTACTGCTGATGCATTCTATCTATAGGCAATTTGGGGTAAGGACTTGTTTTCCTTTTGTTTTAATCCTGTTGTGCTACAGTCACCTGCAAAGTCCTGAGTGCGTCCCATTTGGCTGGCACTTTCCCCTTGCTCCACAGGGAGGGTGTGCTCAGATGAAGAATTGTGTCCCTGGAGAGTTTGCCTTGTTCCCCCAAGCTCCTGATGCTTTTCGCTTCCTCTTGTGTTTCAGGCTCGGGATGATATCCTGAACGGCTCCCACCCTGTCTCCTTCGAGAAAGCTTGTGAGTTTGGAGGATTTCAAGCCCAGATACAATTTGGACCTCATGTGGAACATAAACACAAGCCAGGATTCTTAGAGTAAATAACCTTTTGTTTTTTTCTTTTGCTTTTCTTGTTCTCTGCTCTTCTTTTCGGTGTTTTTGAGCCATATACATAAAATATATACCCTAGTTTCAGTCAATTGTGAGGTTGTTAGCTTTTCCTCAGTTGAGTATAGGATCAAATCTGTGGTCTTTGGGAAAAGCAGGAGGCCTGGAAATTCAGTGCTGGGATGACTATGGAGGCTACTGCTCCAAGTTGGGGCGTGGAGCTTCTATGGAGACCATAGAATCTGTAGCACTCTGCTTAGATATTGTCTAGTCTGTCCTAGGATATCTTGGGAGTTCCCCAGTGAGCTCAGGTGCTCCATCTTCTGAAACCTCTCCCATCAGAACATCCCTTTTTCACACTGGGCCAGATTTTGTCCTCTTGAATTTCTTTGCAAGACTCTCCTATATTAGAACAACAGAGCATAAAAGAGCTTCACATTCTTTATTACAGTATGAGGAAATCTCTGTTGCTCTGAAAGTGTGGGATACACAGTAAATACTTCACTCTTCAGGGCACCTGGGTGGCTCAGTAGGTTGAGCATCCGACTTTGGCTCAGGTCGTGATCTCATGGTTCCTGTGTTTGAACCCCTTGTCTGGCCCTGTACTGACAGCTCAGAGCCTGGAGCCTGCTTCAGATTCTGTATCTCCCTCTCTGTCTGACCCTCCCCTGCTTACTCCCTCCCACCCACCTACCTACCTACCTTCCTTCCTTCCTTCCTTCCTTCCTTCCTTCCTTCTCTTTCTCTCAAAAAAATATAAACAAGCATTGAAAAAAAATTTAAATACTTAACTCTTCCACACATCTGGTCTTTGGCTGTCATGCATAAAATGATGGGGTGTTTGAGGGGAGGGCTCAGTACTTGAGGATTTAAGAGAAAGCACCCTTACAGATACATTATGGCCCCACAGAACATGGGCCTTAGGGTTAAATTTCCTAGAAATGCCCAACAGGACAGACCCAGCCATACTTAGGCTGCTTTAGTTAGAAGTGATCTTGCCCTGTGTTTTGATCAGCTTCTCCAAGGGTTTTGTGTATTTCTTCCTCTGGTAATATTTCTTTACCTATTTCCCCCCCTCCCACCTCTTCTGCTTCCTCTTAGCACAGTTGAAACATTTGGCTGAGCAACCCCTTCCCCAATATCCAGAGTGTCTTGACATCAATATCCTGCTGTCATCTAGAATGCAGCTTGTAGAGGCTTTGGTAGTGGGACCTGAGCTGAATGCCAGCTGGGGGCAGACGTCACTTGTCTGTAGGATATGCCAAAATGAGATGTGTTGAGTAGGGCATCAACTGCATTGTGTTCAAGTACATTGAGGAGAAAGGATAACATAAATGCCAACTTGGCCCTTGATCCCACTTTAACTTTGGTGGGAAGTAACTGGGACCAGCATATGTCCTAGAGTAAGAAGAAAACCTGACTTCTTTGACAGAGGTGACAGAGGTGCTTGGACAACATAGTGTTTGTGCTAAACTGAGTTGTTATCCAAAACAAAACAAAATAAAACACCCTCTCCCCTTATGTTAATGAACCCCAAGGAACCTATCCAATGTGCTTCTTTGGCCTACAATATAGGCCTTGAGTGACCTTGAGTCTGAGAATGGCCCTACACATGTCGTGTCACTGACTTTGTTTTGTATTTTCCAAACAAGTCATATGGCTGAGTGTTCCCAAGGGCCCGTTACTACCCAGTCGGTCTGCTTCCTTCCTGCAGGAACCACGGGAAGTTTTGCCTTTCTCTGTTCTGTGACACCCCAGATACCTTACTTGTGTTGGGATTCCAAATGGTATCAGAGCATTGGTATTGCTCTTATAGTGTCTCCTGCAGTTTGGAGGCCTCTGGAAAACCTCATACTTAGACTCCAGTAAAAGATGCCCCTTGTCTTACTCTGTGGTAACGAAGGTTAAGCAATCGTATTCAGTCTGTTTCGTTTTTCTGAGATTATAGTAAGAAGCTCATGCCTGTAGTGGTATGTGTATCCTTACTCAGATTCCAAATTAAAACAAGCTTATTATGCCTAGTGGCAATTATTTTTCCTTATGAATTTGATTTACTTTTTAATTAGACCAAATCTAGTCTAGGTAGTGAGGCATTTTCATTTTATGTAGATGTTTAATTGTATACATTATTGCATATACTGTTCAGGTAAAACTTCCTGAGGATATTCGTCTCCTTTTAATTAAAACAAAACAATGGGGTCACATTTCCCTGACTGTGTGTTGGAAATTCAGAATGTTTTCAGGGATAATAAGTCTGAGCTGTCCCTGGTGACTGGCTGGGCCATTTTTGCCAGCCTTTGTTTTTTCCCACCTGGTTCTCCTATGTACTATGCGCTTGAACGAATTCAGAGTTGAAAAAAAAAAAAAAGGTGAAGAGGTTAGACATGTCACAGAGCCAGGTTAAAGATCCAGCCAGGCCACAATATCAGCCACATAGCTTCTCAATAAGGTACATTAGTGAGTATATTTCTTTCACTGTTTAAAAAATTTGTACAGCACTTTTGCTCAAAGTCTGCCTGCTCTGGACCTTTCTGTGAGGTCTGCCACACCTTTCTTCAGATCCTTTAATGGCTTCTGGACTCAGTACCAGCTTGGTGAAGGTATTTATTTAGAACAACGGAAATCGGAGACTCTGGAAGATTTTCAGTTTTCAGAGATTTAAGGATTATTAAATGGCTCCTGTCTGCTCCGCGTATGGGGAAAATAGATGCAAGAGAGACAGAGACAGAAATAAGACACAGAGCCATGGAGAGCTAGAATCCAGAAAACAGCCACTTGTCCCAGATCGAGTCTGATGTGCTTTATCTCCATGACCCTTTGCTTCAGGTCCTCTGCAAAGAGCCCCAGAAAGGGATATTTTATCAGAGCGTGAAATAGACCCAGCACAATCCAATAATCATATGCATACTTGATGCTCTTCTGTGGTAAGAAAATGCTTGCAGACAGCATGCCATCTGGTATTCTTTCACTCCATGAGGACTTCATATGTGTGTTCTATTGTGCCAGGTATAGGACGACTTAGGATGTGTGTTCTATTGTGCTGGGTATAGGGCAGATAGGAAAATATATGCTAATTCCTTGCTGTTTTTGAGGCTATAGTCTCCTTGGCAAATCAACATGAAATTGTTACTATGGAGAGGTGAAACTTGGCTCTGATTTTAACTATGTTTTGAATGCAGTGTGGTCTATTTAGGATTTCAGAAGTTGCAGTGCAGGCTATAGAGACTGCTGTGAATTATTTCAAGAAAGGTGGCAAAGGTATGGTGCCAGAAGCAATGTTGATGAAAGAATTTAGCAGAATACAAGGCAAATGTAAAGAACAATTAGCTCAAAACAGCAGTAACACCAAAACCAGTGTAATAATGACGAACTGCAGGCCCCTTAAAAACATGGTGGAAAAATCGAAAAAGTGATCAGAGTCAAAGCCTCCTATGGATCTTACTGTTATCAAAGAAGGTAAGATGCACTGATAAACTTTAGACCTTGAATCAAGTGTGGGTGATAAAACTGAGGACAATTCCAGGTGATGGGTATAGAGTGTTCACTGTATAATTCTTTCAACATTTTCTGTGTTGGAGATTTTTCATAATCAAATGTTGGGGAAAGATTCGCAGCTTCAAAGAATAGGAGTAGATGGCATAACTTCCAAACCAGTGCCAAGGAGGAAGAGCGGAGAGGAGATACAAACAACTTGACCAATGCAAGAGTAGTTGAGCCAGATGGATTATGGAAACACACCCTATGGTATATAAGATGTACAAATTAAGGGAAATACTTCTAAATATTGGACATCCTAGCAAGAAAAAATAAATCAAACTATTAATAGAGGCTCTCATATTATATAGCTCTGTACTATTTCTAAAAGACACACATTTTAAGGACAGAAGAAAGGTTAAAGGCATATAGAAAATAATGCCCTTGGAAACTAGTTAAAGCTAGAGAAGCTGTATTTAATGTCACACAAAATAGGACTTAAGACCAAAAAAACTGAAGTAGAGACAGAGAAGGCCATTATAAAGATAGAAGGACCAATTCACCAGGATGATAAGTTGTGAAACCTGTGTGCACCTGACATTAGTTTAACATAATTAAAGGAAAAAGACAGTATTACAAGGAGAATTTCAGATATACATTTTTAGTGGAACAATTTAGTGTGCTTTACTCAGAGAGTGCAAAGTAAAACAAGATGAGAATAAAAGATTTTAGTCAAGAGAAAGTAATGGAATAGAAATCATAGAATCAACACAACCCAAAGCTGCTGCTTTGGAAAAATTAATATGTTAATCTCTGGTAAGTTTGATCAAGAAAAAAGAAAAGTAAAAAAAGGCAAAAAAAAAAAAATTATTGGTAATGAAAATGAGGCAGAACTTCAGATAAACTCGTTTTAAAAATCCTAAGAGAATGAAATGAAAGCTTGAAGCCAAAAACTAAAAAATAAATTGAAAATAGACACAAAAAGGATGCTGAGAAAATCTGAGTAGATCACTAAACTTGAAAGAAATTGCCTTATCAGTTGAAAATTAACCACACAAAACAACAAAATGAAAACTAGGATCAAGGCTATTTTATATTAATTTTGTTTCCCTTCTCTTACGTTCATCTGTTGTGTGTCTTAAAGTCCTCATATGAGTGAAGTCATATGATGTTTGTCTTTCTCGGACTAATTTCACTTAGCATAATACCCTCTAGTTCCATCCACGTAGTTGCAAATGGCAAGATTTCAGTCTTTTTGATAGCTGAGTAATACTCCATTGTGTGTGTGTGTGTGTGTGTGTGTGTGTGTGTGTACACATACATACATATATACATACATATCACATCTTCTTTATCCATTCATCCATCGATGGATGTTTGGGCTCTTTCCATACTTTGGCTATTGTTAATAGTGCTGCTATAAACATTGGGATGCATGTGCCCCTTCAAAACAGCATATCTGTATCCCTTGTATGAATACCCAGTAGTGCAGTTGCCAGGGTGTAGGGTAGTTCTATTTTTTTTTTGAGGAACCTCCATACTGTTTTCCAGAGTGGCTGCACCAGCTTGCATTCCCACCAACAATGCAAAAGATTTCCTCTTTCTCCGCATCCTCGCCAACATCTATTGTTGCCTGAGTTGTTAATGTTAACCATTCTGACAGGTGTTAGGTGGTATCTCATTGTAGTTTTGATTTGTATTTCCCTGATGGTGAGTGATGTGGAGCATTTTTTCGTATGTCAGTTGGCCATCTGGAGGTCTTCTTTGGAGAAGTGTCTATTCATGTCTTTTGCCCATTCCTTCACTGAATTATTTGTTTTTTGGGTGTTGAGTTTCATAAGTTGTTTATAGATTTTGGATACTAACCCTTTATCTGATATGATGTTTGCAAATATCTTCTCCCATTCTGTCAGTTGCCTTTCAGTTTTGCTGATTGTTTCCTTTGCTGTGCAGAAGCTTTTTATTTTGTTGAGGTCCCAGTAGTTCATGTTTGCCTTTGTTTCCCTTGCCTCCGTAGACGTGTTGAGTAAGAAGTTGTTGTGGCCAAGATCAAAGAGGTTTTTGCCTGCTTTATCCTCAAGGATTTTGATGGCTTCCTGCTTACATTGAGGTCTTTCATCCATTTTGAGTTTATTTTTGTGTATGGTGTAAGAACGTGGTCCAGGTTCATTCTTCTGCATGTCGCAGCCCAGTTTTCCCAGCACCACTTGCTGAAGAGATTGTCTTCATTCTATTGGATATTCTTTCCTGCTTTGTCACAGATTAGTTGGCCATATGTTTGTGGGTCCATTTCCGGGTTGTCTATTCTGTTCCACTGATCTAAATGTCTGTTTTTACGCCAGTACCATACTGTCTGGATGAGTACAGCTTTATAGTACAGCTTGAGGTCCGGGATTGTGATGCCTCCTCTTTGGTTTTCTTTTTCAAGATTGTTTTCGCTATTCAGGGTCTTTTCGGGTTCCATACAAATTTTAGGATTGTTTCTTCTAGCTCTGTGAAGAATGCTGGTGTTATTTTGTTAGGGATTGTACTGAATATGTAGATTGCTTTGGTTAGTATAGACATTTTAACAATATTCTTCCTATCCAGAAGCATGGAATCTTTTTCCATTTTTTTGTGTCAATTTCTTTCATAAGGTTTCTATAGTTTTCAGTGTATAGATTTTTCACGTCTTTGGTTAGATTTGTTCATAGGTACTTTATGGTTTTTGGTGCAATTATAAATGGGATAGATTCCTTTATTTATCTTTCTGTTGCTTAATTGTTGGTGTATAGGAATGTAACAATTTCTGTGCGTTGATTTTATATCCTGCAACTTTGCTGAATTCATGGATCAGTTCTAGGAGTTTGTTGGTGGAATCTTTTGGGTTTTCCATAGAGATTATCATGTCATCTGCGAAGAGTGAAAGTTTGACCTCTTCCTGGCCGATTTGGATGCCTTTTATTCCTTTGTGTTGTCTGATTACTGAGGCTAAGACTTCCAATATTATGTCGAATAACACTGGTGAGAGTGGACATCCCTGTCTTGTTCCTGACGGTAGGGGGAAAGCTCTCAGTTTTTCCCCACTGAGGATGATATTAATGTTGGGTGTTTCATATATGGTTTTTATGATCTTGAAATATGCTTCTTCTATCCCTACTTTCTTGAGGGTTTTTATCAAGCAAGGACATGGTCTTTTGTCAAATGCTTTCTCTGCATCTATTGAGAGGATCATATGGTTCTTGTCCTTTCTTTCATTAATGTGATGAATCACATTGATTGTTTTGCGGATATTGAACCAGCCCTGCATCCCAGGTATAAATCCCACTTGGTTGTGGTGAATAATTTTTTTAATGTATTGTTGGATCCGGTTGGCCAATATCTTGTTGAGGATTTTTGCATCCATGTTCATCAGGGAAATTGGTCTATTTACCTCCTTTTTAGTGGGGTCTCTGTCTGGTTTTAGAATCAAGGTAATGCTGGCTTCATAGGAAGAGTTTGGAAGTTTTCCTTCCATTTCTATTTTTTGGAACAGCTTCAAGAGAATAAGTGTTAACTCTTCCTTACATGTTTAGTAGAAATCGCCTGGAAAGCCATCTGGCCCTCTACTCTTGTTTTTTGGGAGAGTTTTGATTACTAATTTGATTTCTTTATTGGTTATGGGTCTGTTCAAATTTTCTTTTTCTTCCTGTTTCAGTTTTGGTAGTGTATATGTTTCTAGGAATTGGTCCATTTCTTCCAGATTGCCCATTTTATTGGTATATAATTGCTCATAATATTCTCTTATTATTTTTATTACTGCTGGGTTGGTTGTGATCTCCCCTCTTTCGTTTTTGATTTTATTTATTTGGGTCCTTTCCTTTTTCTTTTTGATCAAAGTGGCTAGTGGTTTATCAATTTTGTTAATTCTTTCAAAGAACCAGCTTCTGGTTTCATTGATCTGTTGTCATGTTTTTTTGGTTTCGATAGCATTAATTTCTGCTCTAATCTAGGATCAGGCTATTTTAGGGAACAGAAAGAAAGAAAATTTTAAAAACCTTCTCACCTTAATTTGGAACTAGCAGAATCAAATAGAGTGCAATGTGACATGTATTTTGATGTAACTGCCAGTTACGGCTAGTTTCTTGTAGGAGTGGAACATTTATTCAGCAATTTATGGCATGCCTTCTAGGCACTGGGGATAGAGCCATGTAAAAAACACAAACATTTCTGCCCTCATGGAACCTACATTCTAGTGCAGAGGGGCAGATAATAAGTAAAATACAAAATAAGAGAAAAAGATGAAAACACAAGACTAAAAAAATGGAACTGTCACTCTGGGCAGGTGATGGAATTATCTGCATATATAATCCATTTGGTCTGCAGAGAAACTTCTTAGAGTTAATATTATCAGGGTTCCTAGAAAAAAGATAAACATATAATGGCTCATCACCACCTAGGTCCAAACAATAGTATTCATACTCACCTGCAGGGCTGGAAAACAAAATACTATTTATTTATATATGGCAAATAGTATTCCCATACATAACAAAAAGAAAATGTAATTTTTAAAAGGAGATACCTTTGGGATGCTTGAGTAGCTCGGTCATTTGAGCGTATGACTCTTGATTTTGGTTTGGGACATGGTCTCACAGTCATGGGATTGAGCCCTGCCTCTGACTCCACAGTGAGTGTGGAGACATCTTGAGGTTCTCTCCCGGCCTCTCCCTCTTCCCCTTTCCCACTTGACCTCTCTCTCTCTCTCAAAAACAAAAACAAAAACAAAACAAAAAAAAAACAAACCAACTTTTAGAACAAAAAGTATGATTTACCTATGAATAGAGGTATCTAAAAAGCTCCCAAGATCTAACCGATAAAATGATAAAAGATAAAAGTTCATTGAAGAGCTAAGTCAAGATCTGAATAAATGGAGTGGTTTGTTAGATTAATGTACAGGAAAACTAAATGTCATAATAGCAATTCATTTTCATCTATAAAATACAGTTCAATTTTAATCCAAATCCCACATACCAAGTAATGAGAAAACCTAATTTTAAAATGTATATGAACCTCTTAACCCCTTCCTACCTGTTTTGCCTACCCTCCAACCCCTCCCATCTCTGGTAATCCACAGTTTGTTTCCTGTATCTGTGAGTTTGTCTTGTGTGTGCATTCGTTGTTTAGATTCCATTTGTAAGTGAAATCATATTTGTCTTTCTCTGACTTAGTGATAATATCTTCTAGATCTATCCATGTTGTTGCAAATGGTAAGATTTCATTCTTTTTTGTGTTTGGTTGAATAATACTCCATTGTGTACATATACACCACATCTTCTTGATCCATTCATCCATCAATGGACACTTGGATCACTTCCATATCTTGGCTATTATAAATAAAGCTGCAGTGAACATAGGGATGCCTACATCTCATTGAATTGGTATTTTTGTTTTCTTCCATTAAATACCCAGAAGTGGAATTGTTGAATTGGATTGGTGAAGGAGATTGAGATACAGGCTTTCAGTTATCAAGTAAATAGGTCATGGGATGTAAAACATAGTAAAGGGAATATGGTCAATAATATTGTAATAATTTTATATGGTGACAGATGGTCTTACAGTGGGGTTCACTTTGTAATTTGTAAAAATACTGAATCGCTATGATGTACATCTGAAACTAATAGGATATTGTAAGTTAATCATATGTGAGTAAAAAAAAAAAAACTTATAAGATTATATGTATTTGTCAATATAACCATCAAAAAGTAACATGCACCAGTCAAGCCTGAAGAATGACGAAGGCTAATTGAAGGACTCACATAAATACCCAATTTCTTACAAAGCTATAGTAATCAAAATACTCTGTTACTGATGCTGGGTGATAAGAGTTCTACAGGTTGATAAACCTATATTTATTGAAATTAAAATATTGGGCGAAACCTATTACCAAAATAAGAGTGAAGCTCCACAGTGTGGAAGAGGAAATTTGCATATTTGCAAAGCACACTACAAACAACACATTAATATCCAGAAATCATTAAGAAAAGAAAAAACTAAGGAAATGACCACCCTGGATAGCAATAGGTACTTGAGAAAAGAGGAAACTCGACTGACTTATAAAGATAGGGAAAAATATTCAGTCTCGTAAGTAAACCAAATGCAAAATCAATAAGGGTATAGCATTTCGTGTCCATTAGATGGGGCACAAATTTAAATGTATGAAAACATCGAAGTGCTTTACAGAGGAAACAAGACATTTCAGAAAATGAACCTGTTGAATTAAAAAATACACACAAAGAGAAACAATATGTTGTTTATAGATACAAGGAGGTGAAGAAACATAATCAAATATGCATGGGAACTATAAGGAAGTGAATATAGTTAGGGAGAGAAAGAAGGATGGTATAGGACTTCAGATAAATCTATAATTTCTCTTTAAAAACAGGTAGCAGACAGAAAGCAAATATGACCACATGATTGGTATATTCCCAATGTTTCTGCAATTAACAGTTCTTTAAAAAAGAAAAACGCAAATAGTCTGTGAGGTGACAAAAGCTTGGGTTCACTGAGGTTGAACATATAACATCTGGCGAAGGCAAAATTAACAGGCCTTGGAGTTCACACAAGGTTCCACGGTGCTTGTGCTGCAGGGGGAGATAGCCAGTGGTTGGGCACAGGAAGGTGGGTAACAAGTGAGGACCCCTCTCAGCCTTGAGGACCATAGCCCTTTGTCTTGTGGGCATGTGCCTTGGATGTGTTCTATTGAGAAAACAAAGCAACTCAGGCTCTGAATCTCTGTTGAAGAAATCAGAGTGGACTTGGAAGTTTTTCACCACAAACTCAACATAATTCTCTTGTCAACAAGCAAAGCTTTTGACACAGTAGGAGGCCTCGAGTCAATTTTTCTCTTGGCGTTTGTTCAAACTCCTATTCCTTCTTTGGACTTGGTCTTTGGAATAATTTGGCTGTGGATTGTGTTTTCAAACTAACGGTGAAGGAGGCATTTCAGCTTGTGTTTTTTTTTTTAATTTTTTTTTAACATTTATTTTTGAGAGACAGAGACAGAGCACGAGTGGGGGAGGGGCAGAGAAAGGGAGAGACACAGAAACTGAAGCAGGCCTCCAGGCTCTGAGCTGTCAGCACAGAGCCCAATGTGGGGCTTGAACTCATGAACCGTGAGATCATGACCTGAGCCAGAGTCGGATGCTTAACCCACTGAGCCACCCAGGGGCCCCTCAGCTTGTGTTTTTCATCCGTTCTGTCTTACCTCCTGTTCCTTACCGTTACCAGCCCGTAGTTTCTTTAGTGTTTGCCTCTGTCATTATGTGCCTGACAGCCTAGGACTCTCCTATTGCTTTGAGAAGGCCATGACTGTCCATGGTGCCTTCATGTTCCCCTTTAGCAGCAGCCTCCTAAAGCTGGTGCCTACCTCCCTAACTACTTTCAGACTCCAGGACTTTCAAACCAGTTGCTGTCTGCCCCAAGTTGCCTCTGAGCCCCCGAACAGGTTCCAGTCCTTAGACAAAAGGGCATAGCGATTGGTTCGGGAGCTTGGAACTGCTGTGTGGCTGAGGTTAGGTCCTCAAACCCTTTCCCGAGCTGCTTCCATGCCATCTCCACTCTACACTTCTTACCACTTTAAGTGTTTCCCAGCTCAAAAGATGTTTCCTTCCTCCCCTGTCATCACCACAGTTAGCCAGGATTTAACCAGTACCCTCAATTGCACGGATATATTCGTCTTTGACTCTGGCTTCAAATTCTAGTGTGTCTGATTCCATCACTTGAGCTTTCAGCCCACAGTGTTAGTGGTTCTCCAAATTCAGCATACATCACAATTGTGTGGAGGGCTCGTTAAAACTCACAGTGCAGGGCTTTGCTTCCAGAGCCCCTCATTCGGCAGGTCCAGAATGAATCCTGAAATTTGTCCCTCCTGAGCCATTTCCAGATAGTGCTGATGCTGATGGTCCTGGGACCAGGCTTTGAGGACTTTAGGTGCTATCAAATTTGAAATGTTGTTGCTGGCCATGTGGTGATTTACCGTGCAGGTTGCACTTAGTAAACCTGGGTGTTACAGTGTCCTGTGGGTGACACTGCCCCCTGCTTATACCCTTCTGCTTTCCCTCCCCTCTAAGTCTCCACCCTTTGCTGGGTAAACACGTGACTGCTTTGTGTGTTCCTTTCTGAGAAATAACACTCCTAGGAAGGAATCTATCTACTTTGCAGATGATCGCACCAGCTTAGAGAATGGTGACTTGGCTGCGCTCATGCACTTGGGGCAGCTCTGGGACCAGTGAGAAGCAGGTCCACATTTCTCAAAATCAAAGCTGACTCATATACTTGTATACGTCTTGCCAGCCCATAGAATATCTTTAAGATCCCTCTTTTGGAATTTCTTGAAGAAGCAGCTTTAATTTTATATTAAAAAAAGTGAATATCTAGATTTGAGTCTAGACCCTGCTCCCCCAAATGTGTTGATTGAATTCCCCTTGTTCAGTGGCTTCTGGACATTTCTCAAAATTGCTACTGCTATGGTAAGTTTCATCATTACATGACTGGGTGTTTCTCGTGTTTTCTTCTTTGTGTCAAGGTTCTGAAATACTGATCACGTGGTAGGTTTGTCGATTAAAGGATAACTTGGAAGGATCAGAGTGTTGAGTGGCTAGGAGTGTGGTGTCTGGAGACCATAGAAGAGGCTTAAGTTATTGGTTGTGGTTAAGGACAATATAGCATCACTGAACCTCGTTTTTCATGTACAAAATAGGATATTTTCTTCCAAGGGCTTTTGTCAGAATTTAATTAATCTACTAATAAATGTAAGGCACCTGAAACAGTGTTTGACTTTAATAAACAGGAGCTATTAACAGAAATCCTCTATCAACATAGTTTTAGACTGTTGATAATTCAAAAAGACATTTAAAGTACAGAATATAGGATATCTACATCTCTGAAACCCTAAAATTAAACTTGCAACTTCTGCGTTCCCTTGCTCGTCTTTTGATGAAAGACCAAAGTTTTTTCTTGTTGCGGATCCCCTTGGTTAGGGCTCTTTTGTTGTTTTCTTTGGATGAACCCCGTCACCTAGGAGAGAATTGAAAGACAATCCTGAAGCAGTCCGAAGATGAGCTATTTTTAGATTTTTGTGGTTTCCTCTTTTCAGTATTTTACAGTTGTCTCACATCTAGTAACTTTTTAAAAATGTTTACCTTTCTTAAGCATTCAGTAGCTTTCTTTTTGTACCAGGTTAGCAGTTTCTGGGCGGTGCTGGCTTATTACATTATCATGTGATGCATGGGCAGCAGCAAGGGTGGACAACAAACACAGCTGAGTTGGCCACTGGCTACAGACTTTCAATTTCCCATTGATCTTGGGGGTGTAAGAAGAAGAGCTCAAATTAGCCAGCCATCCTAGCGAAATGAAGGATGTTACAAGTGCACCCAGAAAAAGGTGTTCTTTAAAAGGCTCGGGGTAAGGAGGTTTGGAAGAGGAGACTGCTACCCTTTTAAGAAGGGAATATTGAAGGACGCAGTAGGAGGGACTTTGCTTGGCCAGAGCCTGCTTAATTAAGAGAAAAATGTCCAATCAGGTTTGACAATCTGACCCATTTTCTCAAAGAAGGCTGACAGATTTCACTTGCATGCATGTCCCAGATGCTTAGGAGCTTTCCAAGCTCGGGTTTGGTAATCACAACAGCAACTGGGCTGGAACTGCTGCATTGCTGGCTGGCAGGCAGGGGTGACAGGCTCCCTGCTCCCCCTAGCTTCACTCTGACACTGTGAACTTTGCTGATTTACTGGAGAAAAACACATGCCACACATGGGCACACACACACTTCATATTTTCAAATACCTTAAAATAAACTCCCAAGTCAACTCCTGTGACATCAAGGCTGAACCTGTAGTGCAAGCTTCTGGAAGTTGTTTTCTGTACCGACTGAAGGATGGGAATGTCAGTTTGCAGAGTTCGAACAGAGGCATCTTGTTGCCACACAGAACTTTCCTGACATTAATGCCTGACGTGTTCTACCCCTGCCTGGCCACTGGGCACTGCCATCTGGCATTCTTCTAGTAAAAGCCATTGTTGTGAGGGGTTGGCTCGGGTCCCTTTTGGGATGCTTTGGGTTACCACAGCCAAACCTCCCTTTGCTGGTAGCACAACAGCTGCTGTCCAGTGGTCCACTCGTGATGGTTTTTCACTGTTATTGTCAGCGTGCTTCTGAGGAAAACTGTGTTGTTGGGTAGATCCGCTCTTGCTCTGGGAAGTCAGAAGCTCCCAGTCCTAACCAGTCCTGTGACCTCAGCTAAGTTACTTGACTTCTCTGTAACTCATTCTTTTGTGTGTGTGTGTGTGTGTGTGTGTGTGTGTGTGTGTGTGTGTGAGAGAGAGAGAGAGAGAGAGAGAGAGAGAGAGAGATATCTTGGTGCATTCCAGTTCTCAATCACATTTTTGTCCATGAAGTTGCTTAATGATAGTCATAACGTCCAAGGTGCTGCTGCTTAGATCGTTCTTAGACCCTGCCCCTGCTGACTGACTTGGGCTCTGAAGAAATCCAGATTGCTCTGCCACTAGATCCCTGAAATTCCAGAAAATGTACTTAAAACTTTTGCCAATGGAAATGGTTTGCAGATTGACCAGGCTTCATTATTCAAGTGTTAGTGTAGTCAGAATCTGGCCTCACCGTACCTCCCCTCTATGTTTTTGCTGGAGTATTGTTTTAAAACGTTTACTTCTGAGACAGAGAGCAGGTGCACAAGCAGGGGAGGGGCAGAGAGAGAGGGACAGAGGATCCAAAGTGGACTGTGAGCTGACAGCAGAGAGCCCGATGCAGGGCTTGAACTCATGAACCATGAGATCATGACGTGGGCAGAAATCAAGAGTCAGAGGCTTAGCTGACTGAGCCACCCAGGTGCCCCCCCTTGCTGGAGTATTTTAGAGCAAATTCCAGGCAGCGTATTATTTCATCTCTAAGTACTTCAGTATGTTTTTCTGGCAAAAAAAAAAAAAAAAAAAAATTTAAACACATACAACCAGAAATCTATCCTAACACCTAACACAATTAAAAATAATTCTGGGATGTCTGGGGTGGCTCAGTTAAGCCTCCACTCTTGATTTCAGCTCAGGTCATGATCTCATGGTTTACGGGATGGAGCCCTTCGTTGGGCTCTGTGCTGACAACGCAGAGCCTGCTTAGGATTCTCTGTCTCCCTCTCTCTCTCTGCCCTTCCCCCGCTTGCACACATGTGCTCTCTACTCTCTAAAAACAAACTTAAAAAAAATAATCCCATAATATCATCTAATACCCTGACACTGTTAAATTTCCCTCCAGCGTCTCACAAATAACATTTTACTTCATATCAGGATTCAGACACAGCCTACGAATTCTATTTGGTTGATATGGGTTTTTGTGTTTTGTATTTTTTTAAAAAAAAAAAGCTTTATGGAGATGCAGTTTACATACCATATAATTTGCCCATTTATAATGTTGGTGTTTTTAGTGTATTCACAAGATTGTGCAACCATCACCCAATCTAATTTTAGAACACTTGTTCCTCCTGATAGAAACCATTTGTCTATTAACAGCCACTCCTCAAATCCCCATCCCCACCGCCAGCCTCTGCAAGCATTGATCCTATCTATAGATTTGCCTATTCCAGAAATTTCCTATACATGATACCACATCATATGTGTCTCTTGTAATGGACTTCTTCCACTTAGCACAGGGTTTCCATGTTGGCTCTTGTATCACACTTAATTGCTTTTTATTGCTGAATAATGTTACATCATATGGATCAACCACATTTTGTTTATCCCTTCACAGTTGATGGACATTTGAGTTGCTTCTACCTTTCGGCTATAACAAATACTAGGAACGTTCATATACAGATGTTTGTGGGAACATGTTTGCATTTTTCCTGGATACATTCCTAGGGTTAGAATTGCTGTCTAATACTTTGAGAGACTACCAAGTTGTTTTCCACAGCAGCTGCACCATTTTACATTCCCACCAGCAATGCATGATTCCAATTTCTCCATATCGTTGCCAACATTTATTGTCCTTTTTGTTATTGTAGCCCTCTTAGTGGATATGTGGTATCATACTGTAATTTTCTTTTAATGTCCCTGGTGGCTACTGATATTAGGTATATTTCATGTGCCTTTGGCCAATTGTGTATCTTCAGAAAAATGTTTTTACGGATCCCCTTCCCATTTTTTGATTGGGTTGTCTTTTCATTGTTAGGTTGTAAGATTTCTTACGTATTCAGGATATAAGTCCCTTATCAGGTACTTAATTTGCAATGTTGTCTCCCATTTTGTGGGATACTTCCTCACTTTCTTGATGGTATCACTTGGACTTAGGAATTTTTTATTTTGATGTAGTCATACTTTTACTGAATGTGCTTTTGTTACTGTATCTTAAGTCTTGGTCTAACTCAGGGTCATAAGGTTTTATTCCTACATTCTGTTTTATCCCTATATTCTAGGAGTTTTACAGTTTTAGCTTAGATGTGGGTCTCTGATCCATTTGGGGTTACTTTTTGTGTCTGGTGTGAAGTAGAGGGTCAACTTTATAGTTTCACTTATGGATATCCAGTTGTCTCAACACCATTTGTTAAAAAGACGATTCTGTTCCCAGTGAAAAACGACTCCTTTGCGGTAACTTAACCAGCTATAAAGGTAAAGGTTAATTTCTCGACTCTTGATTCTATTCCATTGACCTGTCTATTCTTAGGTCAGTACTCCACTGTTTTTATTACTGTAGCTTTGTGGTAAATATGTTTTTTGAAACTCTTTTAATCGGTTACTGTGTCCTCTTTTTCATATCTACCACCAAGCTGTTTGTTTGTGAGGAACCTGGGTTCTTTTTATAGAATTGCCTAACTTAGACTTGGGCTTATTGTACCCTGGTGGTATCACTTACCATGTTCTTCTCTCTTTTTGTAAACCAATATTTAGATTTAACATCTTAATTAAATTCAGGTTAAATTATATTTTTACTTACTCTTTATTGCCAAGAATACTTCCTGGGTGGGGCTGTATATTTCCTGTTACATCAGTTAGGAGACATGTGCTGTCTGGTTATCCTACTTTGATTGATAACAAAATCGATTAAGTGGGTTTGAATCAGACTGAACCATCTACTATAAAGCTCTCCATTAACTTGTCACTTACTGATTTTAGCAGCCACTCAGCCTTGTTTTGATCTATTGCTTATTTCATTAGAAGCTATAAAATGATGACTTTGGACTCCTTTTCTTCTTCTCTATTGGTTAGCTTTGTTTCTTGCCCTAAATCAGTTTTCAGTAAGAGTTGATGCCCTAGCCACCTATTAAGGTGACCACTGATTATTTTAAAGGATCTTTATGGGATTTCATAGATCTTTGTTTTTACCCATTGTGGTCATCAATTTTTATGACATTCTGATTGCCCCATAACATGAAATTAGCTATATGATGTGTGGCATTTGCTTGAAAATAATCCTGGGGAGGGAATAGGTGAAGTCAGGAATGGCCGTGAATTAAAATTGTTGAAGCTCCATGGTGGATTCATCATCTCTCTTCTTTTGTAGAAGGTTTTACAAATCATCCTCTTATTGGCCAATGGTTACCCCTTAATGTCAGTCCAGTGTCCTTTTGATAGCTTCTTCGATCTCAGGCCTAAGAAGCCCCAAGAACATTTGATATATTTCCTACCCCAGAGTTAGAATCAGTCACTTCTCCAGGGATTCTTGATTCCTTTTAGCAAGAAATGGTATTTGGAGGCCACCTGGTTGAGGCCTTGGGAGGTACTCATTGCCACCTTGCCCTTAGCTCCCTCTGTGGACATACTAAAAAATGTTTTTCAGAAAAAAGAATGAATCAGATATTGGGACCAGTATTTCCAATTTGAATGAAAGATTGCAAGATTTTCAGTTAGCTTTTTTGTTTGTTTTTTGTTTGTTTTTTTTTTTTTTGCTTTATTTTAATCCGCTAACAGGTTTGGTTTCTTACAACTAACGTAATTATCATTTACTTTATCTTAATTATATATCATGCAGTATAACCTAATTTTGTAGTGTGTGGTGTATTTGTGTGTTTAGCAGAGAAAGGGTAGTAGTTTTAAAATAAAGCTATCAATATTTAGCATGTCTTCTGTAGTTCATTTTAACTTTAAGACCTATCTCACGAGGGATGTATACTTAAAAGACTTTTTTCCAATGTTATTTAAAGTCATTTTTCTCCCTGTAGTTAGACTGTCAACTTGATAAACTGCTAGGTTGATTTTTTTCAGTTTGCTTTGGATTTTTAGGTGTTGAATTTTTTCCCTCTGCTTTGTGATTCTAGGTGGTTCTAAAGTGATAACTGTAAAACAAGGAATATCCAGAGGTTGTTTTTTTTTTTCCATCCTTGTTCCCTTTGCGCCGTTTTTCCCTTGTTTCCATAGAGAATCATTTTAGTTAGTGCTAGGTGTATCCTTGTATTGTTTTAAAAATACACATTAATGATATAAAATTAAAAATGCTTTCTTTCCTTTATCACAAAGACACTCTTGTACCCTTTGCTTTGTCATTTCATGATGTATCATGGAATTTCTTTCTTCTTTTTTTTTATTTAAATTTTTTTAATGTTTATTTATTTTTGAGAGAGAGAGAGACAGAAAGTGAGTGGGGGAGGAACAGAGAGAGAGGGAGACACAGAATCTGAAGCAGGCTTCAGGTTCTGAGCTGTCAGCACAGAGCCCATCGCAGGGCTCGAACTCACGAACCGTGAGATCATGACCTGAGCCGAAGTCTGATGCTTAACCGACTGAGCCACCCAGGTGCCCCTGGAATTTCTTTCTTCTTAATGTTAGTTTGTTCTTTATATCAGACTGGTTTTATATTTGTGTCCTATTGAAGTGCATTGTGGGATGTGATAGTCCAGTCTTAATTTGTACCATCAAATACTGGGAGAGTTAGTGAACTGAGTTGTACAAAAAGTTTGTTTTCTTTGCTTCACATCATAGAACAAATGCCTTACTTTTTTTTTTTTTTTTTTCTGTATTCTCTCTCAGTCTAAAGGAATTCCTGCCCAAAGAATACATCAAGCAGAGAGGAGCTGAAAAGAGGATATTTCAGGTATTGGAAATATACAGAACTTTATTATTCCTCTCACTCCCTATTTCATCTATTAGTATGAGAGGGGCCTCTGCACCTAATAGTTTCGTACCCCGTGCATGTACTCTACTTATATCATAAATGATTAGTGGCTCAAGAGTAAAGAAGCTGACAGTTCTACTCTGGGCAGATTTATTATCTTAATCCGTACCTTCTTGCTAAAGGTTACTTAGTCCTTCTGAGAAAAATGTGCATACATTTAATTTTAAAGGCATTATCTTGGTAGCATGGAAACAAGGTGATTTGCTATTAAAATGCACTGAGGAAGAAGCTACAAGTAGCTTCTTTGTCCTGATACTTGTCCTTTGAAGCTTGGAATTTGAAAATTTGTATCTTTTTAAAATCTGTTTTTTTCCCCCTAAAAGAGAGTTGTATGTTCTAGGCCAACAGTAAAAAAAAAAAAAAAAAAAAAAAAAAAAAAGCCCTATTATCAGCTTTGCCATGCAACAATCACACCAGTGAATCCAGAATATCAGTCGCTTTTGGTACTGAAATGTAAATATAAGTTGAAATAGAAATTTCCTGTGTATAAAACGTATTTATCCTGTCTTGTTTCCAAGCCCTCTAATATGCAGGTATTTATATATCTGGGTCTTTGGGAAACTGCATATTTTGCATGCATGTTAGAATTATACCTCTCCTGGAGAACATTGTTGTAGCTCTCATTGAAAGCATTGCTTCTGAACCTATTGGGATATGGAGTTCTCCAAGAAGTTGATGACACTCAGGGACCCTGGTCTGCCATGTTGCACTGTGGGAACTGCTATGTATAGTTACAACATCTCTAGGGAGTCTGGGGTCCAGTTCTAGTTAACCAGGCCTGCATTTGAGCTTTCTCTGTGCTCCGGTCCTTGGTCAGCCGGTACATGGGTCACGGAGAGGTCTGCAACACAAAACTTGATGACTGATCATTCCCAGCAACTGTATGTGGCATATATCTTAACCACCTCTCCCAAGTCCACCTGCTGGCAGAACTCCAATAACTGATCCTTGCTGCTGTCACTTGTAGGAGCATAAGAACTGTGGAGAGATGAGCGAAATAGAAGCCAAGGTCAAGTATGTGAAACTCGCCCGATCCCTCCGGACGTACGGTGTGTCCTTTTTCCTGGTGAAGGTAAGTGGGCAGGGTGCAGAGGGGGTTTGCATCTACCACCTCCGCTATTAAAGTATCTGCTATCAAGCTGGGTTTGTTGTCCTTAGACCCCTAGTATTTGCGGATGAAGTGGTGACCATTTTAGCCATGGGACAGACATGAAGTGTGTGAGCTCTAAGGCTGGTGAGGGAGCCTGGCCGCCCACAGGCCTCCGGGCACTTGTGTCTTGCCTTGGCACACTGTTGATGGTACAACGTCACCGAAGGAGCACGTTTATGTTTGCTTGTGAACACTCTTCTCTGGAAGTGTTTGACTTTAAGATTACCAAGAATGCCCTGGACTATGTGCGGGCTGTTGATCACTGCATACCAAATTGATGTGGTGAATGCAGCACTTACTTTGTATAATTAACCTGAGCTGGGCGATTTTTTGTGGCCGTCAGATCTCTTTTCATGGGAATTGTTTGCCTTCCTACTAGAAGGAAAACGGTGGGTCTTTGAAATTCAAGACTAAGGCCCTTGATGGGTGTGTTCCTAGGTGAACTGGAAAGTACTCTCATTAGCTTCTTTCCCCCTTTGTCCATCCTGACCTCACATACTCTATTTTAGTCATCTCACGAATAGGTTTCATTGATTTCCACTTGTTTTGCTGCGATTCTTGGCTTCCTGCCTTTTGCCCTTGGCCCTGGAGAAAACTCCACCCTGTGGTGGGGTTTCTCATATTGCTTTACACAGAGGGGAGTATTACCCACTGAGCTGCAGCTGCTTTCAGGGACAGAAGTCCCAAGGCCAGAGTCAGGGTGATTTAAGGAGATTGCTCTCCCCACAGCTCAAGAGAACTGGAGAAGAAGAAAGTTATACTGTCCTCTAGGATGTTTGGGGATAGAGATGCTTTTCTTGACTCAACTCCCCACTGGAGGAAGCTGCCTCATTTGGGCTGAGAAGAAACAAAGATGTTACACTGAAAAGAAAGTGATCTGCTTCATGCTGAGGAGTTCCTTAAACTGAACAGCTCTCGGTTTTACACCCAAAAATGCCAGAGCCTTTGCAAATGATGAATGCATAGGTGAATCACTGTGTTTTTCAGAAAAACAATTTAGAAGCTGAATTTTTTATATTTAGTGTGAGTTTGTAACTATCCATGAAGTTTTGAATGGGGCTGATACCTTGTCGGTAAAAATGACTCCATCCCACAAGACAGCAACAGGAACATAGAGTAAACAGTTACATGCCAAGGATATCTTACTCAAACCTGTCAGCAGCCCCCTGGAAGAACTACTGTAACTTTCTTTTTACAAATGAGAAAAAAAGGCCCCAAAAGGTCAAATGAGTTAGCTGGGGCCCAAGGCTAATACCTGAAGGAGGCAGGACTTGAATCGAGGTATCTCTGATTTCAAAGACCTTATTCCCTGCCTTTGCACTCTGCTGCTTGGCTGAGGTGAGCCCGTTGGGACTGTAGTCACCTGCTCTCATCACCCTAGCTCTTACATCATCACCATGAACAGATGGCAAGGTCTTCTTGTTATAGAAGAAAAAGCTGCTTTTCATGGATGATTCTGAAGAACAGTAGATGACAGCTGAGTCCCAGTACCTAAGAGGTTAAACAGGTTCTCAGCATGTCTGATGCTTTGGCGTCGGTTTCCATGTTCTTGAGTTTTTCTGTAGTCCTTTATGTGTAAAATTCACCTCTTGTGTTCGTATCGTTTTCCATTAATACCATCACACTTGATACAGTCAGTTCCAGTGATGTGCATGTAGCTCAGGAAATTTAGGAAAATACATAGCACACAGCAAACTACACGTAATAATTAGGAAGGGCACTTGAGCAGCAGTTCCAGAAAAAATAAAATGTTCCCCAAGGATAATTTAGGGCCTGAGAAAAATACGCTTATGGTAGTAGAATAATTAGAGACTGAGCACAGATCTTGTTATTGCAAGGTCTTGCAGATTTACACAAAGAAAAACTTCTTTTACAAAAGCTTTTAAGGCAAAATAAGAAAATAATGGAAATTGCCTTCCTCTCTCTCTCTTCTCCTTTTCTTCTTCCTTTCTTGTCTTTGTTATTTTTTTTTTAAATTAACATCCCTTTGAAGAAAGGCCAGGATCAATTTTCATATGCATGTTAGGTATTCAAATTTTGGTTTTCTTTAGTTTTAATTTTGTGACTTTATCAAAGTGAGCAACCTGCCCACTTTAATTTTTTGCCCAGTGGTCCTGTTTGTACACATTTTAAAATGTTTTCATAATATTTCTTTTTACAAATGTTTATTTATTTTGAGAAAGTGAGCAAGCCTGAGCAAGGTAGGAACAGAGAGAGAGAGAAAGATAGGGAATCCCAAGTAGGCTCCACACTCTGTCAGCATAGAGCTGGATGCGGGGCTTGATCTCACACACTGTGAGATCATGACGTGAGCCAAAACCAAGGGTCAGATGCTTAACCAGCTGAGTCACACAGGTGCCCCTAAAATTGATCCTAATAAATAGTTTGCATGACCTCAGTTTGCCCTATTTTAAAATTAGTACAGCTGAGGAGTAATTTCATATTATGAATTATGAACCTTAATCAGATCAATAGGTCAAATCAGATGGCCTCATATACAGTGAAATAGCTACAAAAGAAATACAGAAAACAGTCCCATTTACAATAGCATCAGAAACAATAAATTACTTAGGAATAAATTTAGTCAAGAAAGTCAACGATATATACACTGAAAACTTTAAGGCACTGGTAAAAGAAATTTGAAAATGACACAAATAAATGGAAAGATGTCCCAGGTTCATGGATTAGAACAGTTATTATTATTTTTTTAAACATTTATTTACTATTGAGAGACAGAGACAGAGCACGAGCATGGGAGGGACAGAGAGAGGGAGACACAAAATCCAAAGCAGGCTCCAGGCTCTGAGCTGTCAGCACTGAGCCTGAAGCAGGGCTCAAACTCACAAACCAAGAGATCATGACCTGAGCCAAAGTCAGATGCTTAACTGCCTAAGCCACCCAGGCGCCCCTAGAACAGTTAATATTATTAAATCAACTATTCACTTAGCATAATTTCAGCCTACATGTTTGTGTACATGTTATAACAATATACACAGTGATTTTAACTTTTAGAGTTATTTTTAAAATCAGTAAGTTGGTCAAGTAAACGTACAAACGTATGTCAATGTAATGAATTCATATGTGCGTGTGTATAGATAAGCACAATCATTTAAGACATAGGATGAAAAGAGGTCCCACATAGAATAGCGCATGCATACATGCACACACGCACACACATTGTATGGCTAAGGGATGGTAAGTTTTTTAAAAGTATAAATAACATAACAGATTTCTTTAGAACCCCAACCTAAACATGCTATTAATTATGAAAGAGTTGCATTGGCATAATTTAGGAAGTTAAAAATGAGTGAACAGCTTCTCAATCCTTATTTATATAGGCTATTAGAAATGTAAATAAGTCAATGAAATTACAACTTATGAAACATCTTAATATTGATAGTGAACACAATCATAACCTTAAGATTAATCATAGATATTCTCAGAGTGGCTAGATATGTTTACAGGTGCTTCTATCATGTTTTCGTCCATATCCGTAAACATGTCCTAATATTCAGAGCATTATATTTTGTTGTTATAAAAGAAAGTGCCTAGGTGTTGGGAGTCAGGAAGATTGGCCTGGAATCCAGGAAAGCAGCATACATCTATGTGGGAAACACCAGAAACTCGTATGACTTTGAGAGCCCTCCATAAGCCCCCTCAGCCTCAGTTTCTTTCATCTGAAAACTTGTGTTCATGGCTTGTAGAGTGCAGTGCCTGGAAAGTAAGGATATTTGATAAATTTTAGATTATCCCAGCCCCTTAACTCTGTCCACATCTTCCTTATCCCTGGCTCCTGAATCTTTCAACTTCTAACGGGCTTTTAGCATCCATGATGTAGAACAAGAGTTGAAGTTTTCCAATAAAGGGCCAAATAGTTCATCTTAGGCTTTGCAGGCCATACTATTCATCTGTGCCCATGTGGCCTGAAAGCAGCCATAGACAATACCTAAGTGAATGAACTTGGTTAGATGCCTGTAAAGCTTTACTTATGGGCTCTGAAATTTGAATTTCGTATAATTTTTACATGTCATATAGTATTGTTCCTCTTGTGATTTTTTTTCAACTGCTTAAAAATGGAAAATTCACTCTTAACTCTTAGGTCATAAAAAAGCAGGCAAAAAGCGGGTGTTAGCACTGGCTGAGTTTGCTGACTCTGATGTAGAGAATGTCCATAAGCCATATAATGAGTCCATAGGGAACAGCTTTATGTGGCAGTATTCTCAGTGGCTAAGAACATATGCTTTGAAAAGAAAGACCTAGATTTGGATTCTGGTTTTGCCACTTAGTTTTACCTTAGGTAAGTTACTTTACCTTCCAACTCTACGCCTGTTGGCTTACCTGTAAAATTGTGACATTTTATGAAGTTTAAATGAGATAATATAAAAAAAAATGAGATTTCCATGAACGGAAGCTATAAATGTGTACAGGCTTCCTCTTTCATTGGCTCCTTTTGCATTTTATCTTGATCTGCTAATCAAAACCCCATGAGCAAGGATAAGGCATTTCCCATGAACTGCAAAGGATCTTGTTTTATTCCAAGAAATTACTGTGGAAACCTGTCTCATTTATAAATTTGTCTTGAATTTTCCCTGTGGCCACAACCAGAGCCTTGAGGTGAGATACCTGGGGACTGACCCTCTTCTCCCCTTAACTGTAAAAACATCACAGAGGGGCATTCGGAGCCTCTCAGGATCATGAATTAAGTCGAGATAGATTGCCAGCTGCTAGAGAAAAATGGCCAGTGAACAGGATCTTTAACACTGTTTTGCTTTTGAACAGCCATCCCTTTCTTCTATGCCCCTAAAAGAAATATGTGTGCTGATAACAGAGCAGAGCATATAAGCCAGCACTTTGGAACCAAGCCAAGGTAGAATTTTCGTGAGCACAGTTGGATCACAGGTTTAGGCCACATCCAAATCAGGGGCCTAGAGCCAATGCATGCCAAAAGCTTAACCCTCTTGGATCCCCTCACACATTTCTGAATTTCCCATGTAAAGCACAGGTGATGTGAGAATCAGCCAATCGCCACACCAGTGGGAAGAGTCAGAAGAAGAGCAGGCTTGACCACAACCAGCCGCTAGGGCTGAGGCCACAGTCATGGTTGAGATGCGCCAGAAAGAGGAGAGGTGGGGCTTGTTAATGAATCCTGCCCCTTCTTGGTAGAATGCGGACTTTCTCCTGCCTCTAAGTTATGCAAGCCCAAGACATCCTCAAAACAAAATCAACCTAATGAGGACCACCTGGAGAGAAGTTTCTACAGAAGTGCAGCTACAGTCCCTGTGTGTGTCTGTGCATGAGAGACCGGTCTTTACTGGGGCCTGCCCGGCCTGTTTGCTTCTGGAGATGAAAGGATGCTGGTCTGTGTAGCCGAAGGTTGGAAAGGCCAGGTGTAGGGTGGGCTGAGATTGGGAGATACAGGGAGGAAGAAGGCGCCTCTCCTAACCTGGAGGCTCTACTGCTGTGGGTCTAAGGCAGGACTTCATAGAAGAACCAACGTGAGTAGCTCTGAGCTGAGTGCTTCTTGATTTTAACTTTCTCCAGCTGCTGTGCATTTTGTGGGCAGGCCCTGAAGCAATTTTATCCTTGACAGTGGTCTCTGGTGCTGGGTTTCAGCATTTTCTGAGTTTCTTCTATCCCCTTCCCCCTAATCATGATCTTCTGACGGATGCCCACTCTACGTTGTTTGCTTGTTCACTGTGATTTCCTCTCCTGTCCAGAGTGAGCTCCTCAAGGGTCAGCATAATCTGTCACAATTCTGTATTCCCTCACCCCAGAGCCCCTCGAGGGGAGGTGCAGATGGAAAAGGCTGAAAGCAACAGCTGCAAACCATATTTTATTTCATCTCCTCTTCCTGGTCCCAGCAGCTGGGCTCGTGCCAACCCTATGTGACTCACTGCCTAGAACTTCTTCACCTAAATCTCAGTGTGGCTCCTGAAGCCAGATTAGACTAGCTGGCATCACCCACCCTGCATGGATTTCACCCCTTTGGGAACCAGCCTCTCCTTATAAAGAATCTGACTCTTCTCAGGGTTCATTTTTTAAGTACCGAAGGCTTCTTCCCCTGCCTTATTCCCTTTCTCAGACACCCACACAGATTCCCAATCTTATTCTCTCCTCCTCCTGGGAGGAAGCTGGGGCTATGCATTGACCTTCACTGTCAGATGGCTTATGAACTACCAGTGGGGGCTGCGGCCGGGAGGGGTGGGGGGGTGAATTTTTGTCTTTTCTCTGATTTCACCAGAACACAGTACACTGTTGTAGACAGACCACTTTGGAAGTGAGAGACAGTTTTGAGCTACTGAAATTTGTGTTCAAATCATGGCTTTACTGCTCACTATTTGCCTTGGACAAGTGGCTGGTCTCTTCATTTGCAAAATGAGGATGATGATCCCAACGTTTGAGGGTTGCCCTAAAAATTAATGGATAATATTAACTACCTAGCACATGTCTATTATTTTAAAATTGCCTATCCCTTTGTATGCATACAGAATTGGTGTGTGCTAATTTGTAAGTGTATTCCTCCGAGAATAACGATTTAGGCGTTGCTAGGTTTCAGCAAATATTTGGGAAGTTGTTTTCTTTTTTTTCCCTGATAACAATAGAAATAAATGTGAAATTATTTCTTAAGGGAAGTTTTAAGTGAATTGATTTTAAATGAAATTTGAAGAATAAGGAAAAAAGCACAAGAAAATTAATACAAATCATTTGAGATGATCATCGTGACCATTTTATCATGTAATGAAATTTTTATTTTTAAATTTTTTTGAATTTTATTTTAAAAATTTGTTTTTAAAATTTTATTTTATGTAAGATCATGCTATACAAATGGTTTTTACTTTATACTCTACTACAAATTTATTGCCATGAATCCAATTGTTTTCCAATCATATTTTTTTAAACAATTTTATGTTTATTTCTTAGAGTGTGCAAGTGGGGGAGAGGGGCAAAGGGGGGCGGAGAGGGAGAGAAAGAGAGAGAATCCAGGCTCCAGACTCAGTATGGAGCCCAACTTGAGACTCAATCCCACGACCCTGCGATCATGACCTGAGCCAAAATCAAGCGTCAGACATTCGACCAACTGAGCCTCCCAGGAACCCCTCCAATCATAGGATTGTTAATGGTTGTAGAATACTTGGCTACTTGACTATATATACCCTGATTGACTTAAGAAATCCCCTGTTGTTGACATTTTTAGTTGTTGCTAGTTTTTCACTGTGATAAACTGTAGCTATGCTTGGTATTTCCTGTTTCAGGAAAAGATGAAAGGCAAGAACAAGCTTGTGCCTCGCTTGCTGGGCATCACTAAGGACTCGGTGATGCGCGTGGATGAGAAGACCAAGGAAGTGCTACAGGAGTGGCCGCTCACCACCGTCAAGCGCTGGGCAGCCTCACCCAAGAGCTTCACGCTGGTACAGACCGGCAACAGGGAGGACTAACATGGCCTTGGGTGGTTCTGTGGGGCAGGAGAGGGGATGCAAGCCCCTTGAGTTTCTCAGGGAGCAGTGTGGAGAGAGACAGAGGTGGAAATTCAGAGACAGCAGGGACTGGTCCAGTCTTCTAGGTTCCTGATGCTGTGTCTAAGCATGCCCTAAAAGGAAACTTTCTAATGTTCAGAGGCCGATCCAAGGTTCCCTCTTTATCTAGTTGTTTTGGAAGTTCCTAAGCATTGTGACATCTCACTGAGGTGTGTTTTCCCAACCTGCCTAGAAACAGCATGCTGTATAGTGGCAATGGCATAGACTTTGGGGTAGTATTCAAAAGCAGCTGGTCATTTCCCAGTTCTGTACACTTGCCCGAGTCACCTGTCCACTCTGAGACTTAATGTCATTAGCTTTAACATGGGGATCATAATACGTGTTTGACAGAGTTGCTGAGATCAAACAAGATGATGATGATAACATTCTCAGTGTGAAATATGTGGAAAGTAGGGAGAATATAGTCGTCCCAGGCCTTCAGACCTTAATAGTTGTTAGCAGAGTATAGTTGTGTTGTTACCTTAACTATTGCTACGTTGACATGTGAGAATTGATAGGGCTGTTATTTTGTAGGGCTAGTTGAGTAATAAGAGATATCAGTGTAGAAATTTCTCCATCTCCTTAGCGCTCCTGAAGTGTACTATCCTCCAGCTCTAGTGAAATATCAGCTTGAAATATCAGCTTGTATCTAGGTAAGATCTCCCAATAGGCCATCAAAAAAAAAAGGTATAAGGAAGGGGTTTTACAGGGAGTCTTTAGTTATCTAGTTTGATCAGTGGTTCATAGACTCTTGCCACTTGGAAGGAATCATCAGAAAATATACCTTCTTCTATCCTGTAGTCAGTAACAGCTGTTGGTACATAGCCTTTACAAGGGAGTATTCCTACTTAGAGAACTGTATCCTTGTCTTACGTGACAGGAAGTTGTGAATAACTTGTGAAACAGAAAAATCAAGAAATCTATATAACCATGTTATTTATAAGAAACTGCTGCAAGGGTTCAAGGTAGTTGCCTGTGGGAATGGGAGGGGTGGAGAGTAAAGATGGGAATGGCTAGGGCAGGGGCCCGCTGTGTTGTATTATATACCTTTTAGAGCTATTGGTCCTTTAAAACTAGGTCCAATTCCCACTTTGTTGAAAACAAAAAGTTACTTTGAAGATAAATAGTGATGAGTTGCAGTAACTACCTCAAGCACAAGAGAGAAAGAATATCATCAATGCCGTTTATTAAAGTTGAATTAAAGTTTGTCACATGTGATATTTCTTTCCACTCCGAGCCTTAATTTAACTTCCAAATGTTGGAGATTCTCCTGTTGTCTTCCTGTTAATGATTTTTAGTTTGATTCTGTTTTGGTTGGAGGACACGCTTTGTATAATGTCAAGTCTTAGAATTTTAAGATTTGTTTTCCATCCCAGGATATGGTCCTTCTAGGAGATGTTCCCTGAGTACTTGACAGGAGTGTTCTGTAAATGTCAGTTAAACCTTGTTAGTTGATGGTGTTGTTCCAGTCTTCGGCATCCCAATAAGAATTACAGATTTTTCTATTTCTTTTTTCATCTTTATCACTTTTTACTTCATGTGTTTTGAAGCTCTCTTGGTGCCTGCACATTTAAGATCCCTCTGTCATGTTCATGGAGAGATTGTTTTATCATTATATTCTTCTGTTCCTAATACATTTTTTGCTCTGAAGTCTGCTTTGTCTTGATAGAGCCATTCATGCTTTTTAAAATTAATGTTTGCACGATATATCATTTCATCCTTTTACTTTCAACCTACCTATATTGTACTTGAGATAAGTTTTTTGTAGAGTGCATAAAGTTGGATTGTGCTTTCTTTTAATCCACTTTGTCAATCTATTTTAATTGGCCTATTTAAACCATTTTTATTTCAGTCTAGTTATTGATATGTTAGGGCTTAACGCTACCATTTTATAGTACTTTTCTCTTTATGCTCCCTGTGCTTATTTTTCCTCTGTTTTCCTTCTTTTAGGTTACATAAACATTTTTTAGAGCTCCATTTTTATTTCTTAATAATGTTTCAAGCCTATATCTTTGCTTAGTGTTCTTAGTGCTCTAGATATTACCATATACATAAGAAAATCAAAGCCTACAGGTGTGGATACTTACACTTTAAGAAAAGTCTAGAAACTTTACTTCTATTTTGGTCTCTTTACACTCTTCACTTTTTGACTATAACTCTTCAAAGAAATACTTCTGTATCCATTGAACACCACGTGAGATGGTATTAGACCTTCGCTTCACCCATAGAATACAATTAAAGAAAACTCATGAGGTGAAGGAGAGGTTACTACATTTACTTCTATTTTTATCTATCCCACTGTTGTTTTCTTTTGAAACTTCCCAGCCTTCTTCTGTTACCAGTTTCTTTGTTTGAAGAACTTCCTTTAGCCATTTTTTAAAGATAGGTAGATTTACTCACAACAGATTGTCTTACTTTTCCTTCATCTGAGAATGTCCTTATTTCCCTTTGATTCATAAAGGATAATTTTGACAGGTATAGTATTTAATATTGACAGTTCTTTTAGCCCTTGAAAAACGTGCTGCTGCTTTTTGGCCTCCTTGCTTTCAGAGTAGAAGTGGTCATTCAAGTTGGTGTTCATTAGTAGATAATGTGTCCCTTCCTTAAGTTGTTGGTATGGATTTATTAGGAGTTATTCTATTTGGATTGTGATCAGCTTCTTGAGTTTGTAGCTGTATCTCTTTAATTTGGGAAATTTTTCAGCCATTATTTCTTTTAATACTTTTTTTTGTCCCACATTCTCTCACTGTGGGATTCTGATGATATGAGTGTTACATCTTTTGTTACTGCCCTCCCAGATCCCTGAAGGTCTGGTTTGTAAGTTGTTTGTTTGTTTGTTTGTTTGTTGGCTTTTGTTTAGTCTCTATTCTTTTTACTGTTCAAACTGACTAAATTTTATTAATCTTTTTGTCAAGTTTACTGACTATATGCTCTGTCATCTCCACAGTGTTTACCTTATCACGTGAGTTTTTCTGTTTTGGTTATTACATTTTTTCACTTTCATAATTTTTTTTTAACGTTTATTTATTTTTGAGACAGAGAGAGACAGAGCATGAACAGGGGAGGGGCAGAGAGAGAGGGAGACACAGAATCTGAAACAGCCTCCAGGCTCTGAGCTGTCAGCACAGAGCCTGACGCGGGCTCGAACTCACGGACCATGTGATCATGACCTGAGCCAAAGTCGGACACTTAACCGACCAAGTCACCCAGGCGCCCCTCACTTTCATAATTTTTATATGGTTCTTTTCACTTGTTTCTTTCTTGAAACCTCCTTTTTGTATCAGGAGAATTTTGTAATTGATCGTCAAAACATTTTTTTAGGACGGTTGCTTTAAAATCTTCATCAGATAATTCTAATATCTGATTCAGCTCAGTATTGGCATCCATTGATGATCTTTTCTTACTCATATCATAGTTGCTTTGGTTCTTGATATGAGTAGTGATTTTTTTAATTATAGCTGGACATGTTGGTTATTAGACTCTTCATCTTCATTTTTGTTGTATCTGACAATCACCTTGTTTAGATTTAGTGTGTAGTGTTGTGGCCTCCTTTTGTGGGCTTTGCTTACAATGACAGCTTATTTTCTGAGCCCTGTTAGTGCTATTCTGGATTGCTTTGTTGTGATGCTACTGGGGTTCCTGCTCAAACCCTGATGGTGCTGTTTGGGAAAGTACTTCCTTGGAGCACCCGCTGTTGCTGTGTGGCCTTTGTTGGGGTAGGCAGAAGCCACAGGCCTGTCTCTGTGTCTCCCAGTGGGTGGAGGGCAGGAAGACAGAAGGCCTCACTGTGACCACTGCTGCAAAAGGACCAGACCACCTGCCTGTCTGGGTCGTGGAGCAGGTACTGGGATGCTGGGCTTCTCCTGCTCAGCAGCTGCCGAACACCAGCCCAGGTTTTGAAGCTGGGTTGAGACTCTCAGATCTCTTTTGGGCTTTTCCTCTCCTGGTCCTTTGGCGGGAAAGAACAGATTTTTGAAATCCTGCCTGTTGGAGGTTCTGGGTTTCAGGCACCCATCCTTGAGGCTAACAGATTATAAAAGAAAACCCAAGAACTCCCAGACAGTGGTTTCTCAAGTACTGTGGTTTCTAGCCAGTCTACCTTTCCAGCTTTCAGAGCCCTTTTACTACTTGTTGAACAAATTTTAGGGTGTTCATTTGTGTTTAGAAGCAAAGAGAAAGGGAAAGCGAGTCTATGTCATCTTGCTCCCAGACTGGACCTGTTCACCTTTAAAACTGCGGAAATATAACACAGTTCTATTTCTTCTAATGCTGTCTTTTCAGGATTTTGGGGAGTATCAAGAAAGCTACTATTCAGTACAAACCACTGAGGGAGAGCAAATATCCCAGCTGATTGCAGGCTACATCGACATCATCCTCAAAAAGGTATTTCATACTGATGCACGTTGGAAAAGCTGCTGTTTTAGAACACTGAATGATGTTGCTCCCTGGATGGGAAGAGTGGAACCTAATTTGAATTACTTGATTCCAGAATTTAATATTAATGTTCAGATCACTTGAGTGTGTAGTCCTTCGTCTCAAGATCCTACGAGAACTTGCATTTTAGCTGCAGTTCATATTTGTGTTATTGCCAGGTAGTGAACAGTAGTGCCTCACTTAGCTGTTGAATGAGACTAGCTAACCCCTCAGCAGCTTCCTCTCTAGGTAGTTAGGTTATGCTTTCTAGCCTCTTTAGAAACCCAGGTTGAGGGGCGCCTGGGTGGCTCAGTCGGTTGAGTGGCCGACTTCGGCTCAGGTCATGGTCTCACAGTTTGTGAGTTTGAGCCCCGCGTCGGGCTCTGTGCTGACAGCTCGGAGCCTGGAGCCTGCTTCCGATTCAGGGTCTCCCTCTCTCTCTGCCCCTCCCCCTCTCATGCTCTGTCTCTCTCTGTCTCAGAAATAAATAAACATAAAAAAAAAAATTAAAAAAAAAAAAAGAAACCCAGGTTGAGGGTCTGAAAATGTTCTTGGTATTTTTCCTGAAAAAAATTTTTTACTAATTTTAACGGGGTTATATGCCATAGTGGTATGCTATGATTGACCATGACTTCAAGATACAGCCCACTGAGATAACCAAGTTCTACCAGAACATCAGTATATCTACTAGAACATCTCTATATTACGTTACATAATGTATTTCGTATCGCTTTTGTTTTTGTTGACCTATCCCTTCGTCCAATAAAGGAATTTTGGGTAAACCTCAATATTGTTGCTTGTGTGTAGCTCCTTCTAAAAGGTATCTTCAGAGGTTCTGGTGTCAAAACCTGCTGACTTTGTGGGTTCTTGTTCTTGTTTTTGGTCTCGTTCTACCTCAGAAACAAAGCAAAGATAGATTTGGATTAGAGGGGGATGAGGAGTCGACTATGCTGGAAGAGTCTGTTTCCCCGAAGAAGTAAGTATTATTAAGAATGCTGGAGAACCCCCTTCTCCCTAAATGGGCAGGTTTCTTCGTGCCACCTCGGGGCTCAGTTACCCTGAAGTCCGAAACATGGCGGAGATGACAGTGGATGATATAGAGGAGTCTTCTGGAAGTGTGGTCCCCAGACCATCATTTTCAGTGTTGAGTATGTCTTGTGGGAGGAGGCGGCTATGGATTTCAGGGAGACACTGAGCAAGATGTGGTCTTTAACTCCCATCTTTGGACACAGTGAGTATTCGTGAATCCTGTTCTGCAATAGCTCAGTGAAATCTGATAACCTGCGTCATTTTCATCAAAGGCTGGAGAGTGGGCCTCTGTTTAGTTCTGTGCCCGTGGGGCAGGGGTCTAGCTGATGGAGGAGTTACTGTTTATAGAACTCTTACTACATGCCACGTGTGTCATGAGGCAGCACAAATGGTTAAAAACATGGACTCTGGAGCCAGATTTAAGTGGGTTCAAATCTCAGGTCTCTTTTTTTCATGTGTGGCCTTGGGGACATTACAAATTTCTTCTGCCCCTTCATCTCAACTGTAAAATGAGAATAAGGATAGTACCACCTTGTAAGTCTTATTTTGATGATTCAGTTGTTAATAAAGCATGTAAAATGATGCCTGGCACATCATAAATATTTCCTGCTCTTATCATTTTCAATTCAGAATAGTCTCAATTTAACTTCATTTTATAGGTGAAGAACCTGAGATGTATTAAAATTAAATAACATCTAATTAGTGATACTTTGGGGAAGTCTGAGCACTTGCTCCTGTTACGTTACGTAGAGCATTAAGTCATCTTGTCTACACTCTGTGTATCTAGCATGCTGTCTCCTTTGATCCCAATAACAACCCCCCGATGTAAGAGGTAGACCAGATATCATTACCAGTTCATGACTGAAGAAACCAAAGCTCACAGAAGTTACTTGAGATGCATACATGTGGCAGAGTCAGGAGTCAGTTCGGATCTTGTGATGTGTCTTCTAGGACACTGCCAGAAAGTTCTAGCATATTCAAGCATATCGAACTTGCTAAGTCATAATAATTGCTTCTCTAACATTTCCACACTCCGTCACTTTATCCCAATTTGCTTCATAATTACCTTGAAGGTGATTTTCCTTGTGTCCCCTATTTTAGTACACAGTTTGGAACCAAACGTGATGTGATGCATTTCACGTACTTGCTACCCTCTTGAAGAACATCTTAAGTCCTTGGAATTACTAATGACTGTAGATGGAAATCAGTAAGCTAGTGCTTTCTGGCAGGGTGAGTTTTTCCCTCAGAGGGCTGTGTTGCCCTTGGACTTATAAGAGCAGCTGAGTAACTGTATGAGCCTAGAGCACTGGGGCCTCTTCTGCCTGGGATTCCTGTAGCCCCTTCCCACTGCCTAGGGCATCACAGTGAGATTTGGTCACAGCAAAGAGGAGGAATGGTCCAGAGTGGTCCCCATCAGAAGAACTGCCACTTTTCCCTGCATCAGACATCAGCTGAGATCACAGACTGCAGATGACTTCCTACTGGAACCCCTATATCTACCCCCCTTGGTGCCAACCCTTCCACTGTCCCTCCATGGATGCCTGCTGTCTGATATCCTAGCATGGCTCATGAATTTTGCCCTGAGCAATAAGGAATGATCTGTGATGGTGGGAAAACCCTAGAACAGAGGCCTGACTTCTTAGTGCAGCTGCTCACCCAATCTGCCCCCTACAACCCCCCCCCCAACACACACACACACACACACACACACACACACACACACACGCACACACACACTCCCCCAGACTCTCCTTTGCGGGTGTGCCCTCTGGGGAGCTGTGGCAGATATACCACCTTCATATGCTCAAAGTCCTTTACTTCTCGTTCTAAGTAAATAGGAACAAGTAAAAAGTTATTTTTTTTTAAAACTAGATATCCTAGGAATCTTCCCAGACTTTAGTTGAAGTCCTCTGGAGGAGGTGCCAAAGTCTGTCATATCATCAAGGCTCCAAAGGTGTTTAAACAACCTTCTGTGGTCAGTGGCCTTGGACCTGGGGAAGGAGAGATAAGCTGTGGGAGATTTTCTTTTAGTTCCTTTCTACACTTCCCCCTTCAACCAAGAAGAGTAAATGACCTGTGTCTCCAGTGCTTTGAATAGAACCTGGCCCATGGTAGATATTTGTTGAATGAATGCTCTTTCAGGTAGGATTTACCAACTAATAGATCACTGTATCCTAAACTTTTTCTTAGACCTGGAACGTCGTTGTTAGAGGAATATCTATGTGTTGGTTTGGGCGGCCGGGGAGGGGGGCGGGGAGGGGCATGGAAGTCTTTAAGAAGGACTAGTTGCATTATATCATGAATCCGTTGGGAATGGTTATTTATAGTAATAATTATAAAAAGATGCAGGGTTCGGGGAGCCTGGGTGGCTCAGTGGGTTAAGCGTCTGTCTCTTGGTTTCAGCTCAGGTGATGATGTCACGGTTTGTGACTTCGAGCTCCACATCAGGCTCCATGCTGATGGTGTAGAGCCTGCCTGGGAATATCATTCTCTCTCTCTCTTCCCCTCCTGCCCACTCTCAAAATAAATAAATAAACTTAAAAAAAAAAAAAAAAAAGATTCCGGGTTCTTCAGGGTATTTGAGTATCACTTCATTCACAGTCCTGTCTGTGCATGTCTCTTGTGAATTGACCTCCACAGCGTAACGCAGCAAACTGCTGTGGCACTTATGCTATCTTATCATTACACTCCCTGCGAGCGGCCACCTCCCAGTGACCAGACCCTTGTCCCCTGCAGGTCTACCATCTTGCAGCAGCAGTTCAATCGGACTGGAAAGGTGGAACACAGCTCCGTGGCACTGCCCGCCGTGATGCGCTCAGGCTCCAGTGGGCCCGAGACCTTCAACGTCGGCAGCATGCCCTCCCCGCAACAGCAGGTCATGGTTGGGCAGATGCACCGAGGCCACATGCCCCCACTGGTGAGACTTCCCCCACGCTTGCCCTGCGCGTCAGTGCGCCACCTCTGATGTGCGGGGGGGGGGGGGCGGACACCAGCCCTGGCGATAGCTTGTGTGTGTCATCGTGTTCTCACTAACTCCCATCTGAGCCATGGCTCTTCAGCTGTGCCGTCCTGACGCCTGACTCCCCGGTGCTCCTGTTACACCAGATGCTTCGGGGCCTCTGGGGGGCTCAGTCGGTGAAGCGTCCAACTCTTGATTTCAGCTCAGGTCATGATGTCATGGTTCGTGAGATGGACTGGCATGGGGCTGTGCGCTGATGGCCTGGAGCCTGCTTGGGATTCTCTCTCTCTCTGTCTCTCTCTCTCTCTCCGTCTCTCTCTCTCTCTCCGTCTCTCTCTCTCTCTCTCAAATAAATAGAAAGGAAGGAAGGAAGGAAGGAGGGAAGGAGGGAAGGAGGTGGGTTAGTAACTCCCTGATCACAGGTGTCCTCTGGGGCTGGAGAACAGCCATGACCTCTCCACATGACTGGTGATTCAGAGCTATAGAACCCTGGTTCCCTGCCTTCACAGCATCAAGCTGCTAACTAGCCCAGGTACCCCTTAGAAGGTCTTAGAAATAGACCAGGTCTGTAGTGATCCACACTTTGCCCTGAGTGAATTGTTGCTTCTTCTCCTGCTGCTGGTCTGGTCTGCCTTCTCAAGGAATCATGTGCTTCTGGGGAAGAACTTGTTAAGAGCTGAAAAGCCTATAAGCTCAGAAGAAATTTGACTCTGAAGAAGCCCGTTGACTATGGGTTTTGGGTGGAATCTGTCCTTATTTACTAAGAACAGTTCTGTGTGTAATGTGTGTTTCCTATGTTTGAGATCTTTTGTCCTCAGTACTCAGAGTGGGGTAGCTTCCCTGCAAGAATTCTTTCTGGGCTTTTTGTCACCTAATTAAGCTCCACACGCTCCTGATCACAACCTCTGTATTGCAAACACCCATATCAAGCATTCCGTTGATACAATCAGCCCCTTGCTTGAAATGGGACGCGGTTGGGGTTGTTGAGACCCACCGTGAGCCACTCTCTCTTGAGCCCAGAGTTCAGTGTGGCCTTGTTTTGTATAAAGGGTAGTGTCAGTTCCAGCAGCCAAGGTATGACTGCCCTGTGGTCATCTGCCTTTGCAGACCTCGGCCCAGCAGGCTCTCATGGGGACTATCAACACAAGCATGCACGCTGTCCAGCAGGCCCAGGATGACCTCAGCGAGCTGGATTCACTGCCACCCCTAGGCCAGGATATGGTGAGTATTGTTCGTGGTTGTCAGTTCCGTGTCTCTGCCCTGGCAAAAAAGCTGGGTGTTGCATTCTGTTTGCATTCACCTCCAATAAGGGGAAGTAGAAACCTAGGGTTTGTTTTTTTTTTGCTTTTTTGTTTTCACTATATTGAGGCTTTGTAGTGGGGTGGTACCCACAGGAAGAGAATCGTGGGGCCAAGAACTTGAACTCTGGAATCAAGTGATCTGGGCTCAAATCCCAGCTCCACTGCTAGTGTCTATGTGAATCCAGGCAACTAAGTCTCTCTAAGCCTCCGTTTTGTCATACATGCACGGGGTCCTTGTGAAGACGTGGTAATCCCGTCGTGTGTGGCATTCTTAGCACACTACCTAACACACCGAGCTCAACAAGTATTAGCTGTTAGGTCAGTGCTTCTCAGACGTTAGCCTGCATCAGTCACCTGGAAAGGCTTGTTAAAACACATTGCTGCGCTCCATGTCTTTTTTTTCTCACTCAGTAGGTCTGGGGAAGGGCCTGAGGCTTTGCATTTGCAACAAGTCCTCAGGTGCTCTGGTGCTCTCTGAGGACTGTGCTTCCAGAGCCACTGCCTTAGTGTTCAGCTTTTCAGTAGGGCGGGGTAAATAGCTGCCTTTCTGTAGGTGCTGCTGCACGAAATTCTCTGGCCTGTCCCTACTCAAATGGTGGCCCATGGACCAGTGGCATTGGCAGTACGTAAGATCTCTTGAGAGGTGTGGAATCTGGGGCCTTATCCCAACCCTCTGAATCAGGAAACTCATGTTAGTGGAGGTCCCAGCTGTTTGATGTGCACATGAAAGTTGCTGAAGGACTAGCACTGCCATTCTCTGCCCTGCTTTGCATATTCCAGTTATCTGTAGGAGCTTAAAGTTGGTTCAGACTTGAGCTTTGAGGCTAAAGGCTGAGGCCCAAATCAATCCATGTCATTGAGGGCGGGGCCTGCTTTTTTCATCTCCCCAGGTGGTTCTAATGGGCAGTCATGACTGAAAACCACCGAGTTAGGACTGACAGGGCCATCATAGCCCAGAGCCAAGTGCAGTATTTAGCCTCGCGTTGGCCAGCAAGCATAACTGCCCTCTAAGTCCTTCCTGCGCACTGTGTTTTCTCACTTGCATACTTGTATACCTGCAGGTGCAATTGTACTCAGTGTTTTGTCTCCCAAGTACCTGAGATCATTAAACATTTTGCAAGGGGAAACTCCAGACTAAAAATACATAAGGCAGACACCCTTCCATATCCAGCACTATTGTGAGATAGTTTTAAAATATTTGGACTTGGGGCACCTGGGTGGTTCTGTCTCTTAAGCCTCTGACTTTGGTGCGGGTCATGATCTCACGGTTTGTGCTTTGGATCCTGTCTCCCTCGCTCTCTGCCCCTCCCATGCTGACACCCTCTCAAAACAACACAATTTTTTTTTAAATGTAAAATATTTGGACTTAACATTGTTGCTTTACCAATTTTTAAAGAACTAGTATACAAAAAAATATTAGTGCTAGACATATCCTAAATCTCGATGAATATTTTGGGAATGTTTTGGGAAGCAAGTCAGCATCTGATGTTACCACAGGGTCATCCTTATGAATGTAAACGATCATTTATTGGCTAACCTCAGAAATGCCAGGAAATAGAGAATTTGCTATTTATAGCTTCCAGTGAACATAAAGTCGAAGATCTGGAAAGGTTTTTAAAGACCATTGAATTCCTACAGTAGAAAAAACAGGAGGCACAGGACATAGATGCTATTTGCCCAAGGTCATGTCTCTTGTTAGTGTTAGAACTGGGTCTAGAATAGAGGTCTTAACCCACCCACCCCAGATCCTTACAGGACAGGTGTTGCATCTACACCCCATTCATGTTGTTAATAAAAGACAAATTTTCTGCTGACAGAGAACACCCATGAGCTGAAATACCCTAATTCTCACCCTGCTTGCTAAAAGTGTAGGTGGAAATTATCAACAATTGTTCGTGCTGATGTGCAATATTATCACGAGACATTAATTATTCTTATTTTTTACTGAATTTACCTAAATAAAACCATGTAGAATTTTTCTAAGATCCTAAAAGCTAAAGAGAAAACAGTGGAAGAAACCTGGAGAACTCCCATGCCATCCAGCATCAGTGAATGAGCAAGAGGCCTGTGAAGGGCATGGCTGACTTCTGGGCCTCTTTGGTGCCAGCCCAGTAACCAGAGTATAGACAAAATCTTGGTATTGTTTTATAGCGTGACCTCTCTGGTGTCCTGAGCAATCCCATGCCTATAGTGACCGTGTCATGTACTTGTCTGCTTTTGCAGGCGTCCCGGGTATGGGTTCAGAATAAAGTCGATGAATCCAAACACGAAATCCACTCCCAGGTCGATGCGATCACAGCTGGAACAGCTTCAGTAGTTAACCTCACTGCCGGTAAGTCTCTGAGGGCTTTGTGATGTGGTTTGCTTCTTAAAAAAAGGACTCTTCTTTGATTGAAACAACAGATTTTCATATAATGAGAGGCTGGTCTATTTTTAGGCACACTGAGTGCTTCAGGCAGTTCTTTGCACTGACCCAGGAGAAAGGTGGGGAACATCTCATTCCTTTCCATAGATATCATGCATCCTTCGAAAAGCACTTACATAGCTCTCCTCCTTGTTCATCAGCATGATGGACGTGCCTCAAAGTGTACGGAGACTAGTGTCTCCCTTCTGGGGCTTACAGTCTAAAACTGGCTTTGGATGAATAGACCCATCACGTGTGCCTCCTTCTGTCTTGTGGCACAGAGTGACTCCCACCTTGCGCTGTCAGGTGAGAGCCCAGAAATGTCTTGGGCTCACGATGCAGCATTTCAATGCTTCAGGAACAGAACTGACCAGCCTAAGCTGCTGACACGGACCTAATGGAAAGGGCCATGGGATGCCAAGACCTGGGGACTATGCCAGTGCTCGTGCTCAGTATTTCAGCTTAGGAGGCCTTGGGGCAAAAGATTTGGGAGAGGCAGCACCTCGGAGACAGGAAGCCATGTGTCTCCCTGTTTGCATCCAGCTTTGTGTCCGACTCCTGCACAGTGCGGGCTGATGCCATCGCCCATCTGGGCTCTCCTCACCCTTCACCACCCTCCCTTCTCTGTCCCAGGTGACCCTGCAGACACCGACTACACAGCAGTGGGATGTGCAATCACCACCATTTCTTCCAACCTGACGGAGATGTCCAAGGGCGTGAAGCTTTTGGCAGCCTTGATGGACGACGAAGTGGGCAGTGGGGAGGACTTGCTCAGAGCCGCGAGGACCCTCGCAGGGGCAGTGTCAGACTTGCTTAAAGCTGTGCAGCCTACTTCTGGAGAGGTGAGCTCCTGGGGCACACGGTCACCCAGGTCCTGGGTGGCAGGTGCCACCTTGAGCGCTACAGGGTTGTTGCTCCCTGAGCTGTTCCTTCCATCTTGATGGGGCACGTTACCAAACTGTGGGGCTTAGAGTTGGTGAACTGGGTACGGAATCTGTAGTTCAACTTTTGGGATTGGTTGAGCTCTTAGTAGGAAATTTCCCTTTCCCCTCACCCCGGGGTACTTGATCAGATACAACTTCAGAAGCTAACACATATGGTCAATACACATTTAAAGGGGATTCAAGTTTGTGCCCTAATTTCCGTAAAGTGCCTATCACCTCCCTACCCACCGAGCAAAACTCATTGATTGAACATTTCAAGTCTGTCTACCTGTTGCTGGTTTATAAGACATCAGGCCCTTCCTTGCACAGACTGTACCAGGATATTTAGGTCTCCCATCTGGCAGACGGTCTGAGACTCTCTTGTAGGTGAGCCAATCCTGAGGGGCTAGCTGTCTGATGGCACTTTCGAGGAACTGCATTTTCGTTCCAACCAGTGTGTGCTCTTTGTTGTAGCCTCGACAGACAGTTTTGACTGCTGCTGGAAGCATCGGACAAGCCAGTGGGGATCTTCTGAGACAGATCGGAGAGAATGAGACTGATGAGCGATTCCAAGTAAGATATCTGCAACCCATAATTTTGGAAAGGAGTCTATGCGATGGTCTAGACCCAAATGGGGAGAATGTGTGAAAAACCAGATCTTCAGTGGGCTGTCAAGAATAATTTTGAGATGGCTTACGTTGGGAATGAAGTCACTGTTAATTTTTTTAAAGAAATTTTTAACTAAAAAACTCCTTTCACTTACGTATCCCGCATCATCACTGTAAAGCACTTACTTAGCTATTCTTGCTAGTCTGGACGCCGGGCATTCATTAAACACAAAAGCGGAGGGAATAATGTCCTGAACTCCCTTGTGTCTGCCATCCAACCTCTGTAATCATCGACTCATGGCCAGGCTTGTTTCATCTTCTGGGAGCGGTTTTTAAGTAAATGAGCCCAGAGTCGCCATGGGAGGGAGAGTGTGGACTCCCATACACTGCACTCACAGGTAGCTTTGGTGCCCCCCCTCTTTGTATCCAGAGGTGGGTCTGTTGTCTGTGTCATAGCCCAAACCAGCATGACGGGAAAGCCTTTTTTTTTTTTTTTTTTTTTTTTTTGTCACTCTTGTTCAATACCAAGGATATGTGCTGTTTGTCCTCTGGTGCACAGCTGTAGCCACTGTTGGCAGCTGGCTTGATGTGCTGCCAGCTCAGACTGGAGCTCAGCTTGTCTGCCTCTGTTTCCAGCCACCACAGATGAGGGGAGCTTCGGGCTACGATGAGCTGGGCTTCTCACATACTCGTGGGCACATGCCCTCCATGCCTTTCTCCTTCTCTGACGTCCTCATTTTGAGTAGTACATAACTCCATTCTGTTGAAACCTAATGGTTCAAGCCCAGTTTCTCTGGAAGAGACCCTATTCCAAATCCTATGTCAGGTTTACTGTCAGGGAATTACACAGCCTTCAGAGGAAAAAGATCATTCAGCTTTACAGTAGCGTTCAAGTTTCTTAATTCACGAGTGCTGATTCAGCTTGCCATTTCATCCGGAACTACCAAACTGCATCTACACAAGATGCATCGGTTACACTAAGACAGGGTTGTACATGTTGGGATACATGGAACGTGTACCTGCATCTGTAGATGTAGCTGTCTCCTACTTTGCACATAGTTGCGATGCTGGGACCATAGGACTCATTCATGTTCTATCTACAATGCAATAAGACAGTCAGTGCTTAAACACTGAAGTCATGCTGGAGGGTGAGACCCATAATGGGTGGTAACAGTATTCTTGGAAGCCATTTCTAGGCTGGGATGGCCAGTAACGACTGAACTTGAAAGAGAATTTACTCCAGACCACATAAATATATCCCACTAAATTCAAGCAAACACCCTATCCTGCCTTGGCCTTGGCTAAACCCCCCAACTGCACTTGTCTTGGGCATTGATTGTTTTATTAGCACAGGTAATTCTTGGTAGGCAGGGACCTACTTAGGAATTGGGTAAGTATGACATTCAGCTGTTGGTGTACTAGGCTTAATTATCTTGAGGTGGTCAACTTTCTTTCCTCAAAAATATTACTGCTTTCCCCAGAGTGTTTGGCAAGGTGGAGAAGCAAGTCACAGTTCTTCCTGAGATCTTTCATGCATCCTAGTATTGTTGAAGGCTTTCTCTCTTTTCTTTCTCTCTTTGACAGACTGTTACACTGTCATGTATAAATGCCAACTCTGCTCCCTGTCGTTTGTTTCTATTTAGAGGTGCTAGGAAAGCAGGTTCACGTTCACAGTAAGGTCCTGCAGACTTTCTTAACAGTGAAAGGCCTTACTTTACTGCTTTCCATTTCTGTAAGGTCTCTAGGCAAACATCAGTGTAGTAAGGTGATCCTGTAACCTCTTGGAGTTAGGAGTAGCCCCTGGCTTTCTGACATTGGATTTCTTATGCACTATTTTTCTGATTCTTGAGATCTTATCTCAGAGCTATTCTTGGGTTCTCAATGTACTGCATGTTCCCAGAGTTAACAAAGATTTATTTTACACGGGCTACATAATAGGGGTCTTGTTGAAAGGTTTGACAAAGGCCTTGTCAGCAACTGTAGCTGTAGTATCACGTTCTTTTTCTAACTGTATTTTTTTTGGACAAAATTAATAGGAAGAACAGGATTTCTTTAAATGAGTCTAACAAAGCCCTTTAGAACAATCGTGAGCCTACATGACCAAATCTTGGTCCCTGTGTGAAAAGACGAATTCATATCAAGCGAAAGAATACTGTGACCTACTTTGGAAAGATTTTTTTTTTTTTAATCTTGTGAATAATTTGTGACATTCAAGTTGAGTGTGCACTGAGCATTGAAATAGGTGCTCAAGAACTGTAACTTAGGCCATGTTGGGAGCAATTTCCAAAAGTTATGTGGCCAACAAGTGCCAGTCAGATCCCAAAAGCATCTTCACTTTTTGGCACCTCAGGCCTTGCTTTTTCCTTGGACATTCAACAAACCTTTTAAAAAAAGAAAGATAAAGACTGAACTAAACTGTTCCTTTAAGACTGTTTGTTTTTGTCCATTTAAAATCTGCGTATGTGGTCATTTTATGGGTTTCTGATTTGCCTGGATAGCATGTAGTTTTTGCTCTGTGTAAAATTGTACAGGGTGAACACCCCTTTCAGTATATCTTCCTGTAAAACGTCTTCTTGTAAAGACTCTTTGGGTGCCCTTTGCATTCAGAATCAACAGTGCTTTTCATTATCTGATGAATTAATAAAGACTACTGACCACATTTCCTCTGGGAGAAAGCCTGGACATGTTCATTCAAAATAAAAATGGCTCATATATTTGGGATATGTTTGGGAAGGCATTTCCAAACCAAATAAACAACCTTCACTATTCAAAGAAAAGAAGCAAATTAAATGTAACAGTGATTATTCTTCAGGCCACACAGATGGGTGACAAATCTGGTGGGCTGAATCAAAGGATTCTCCACCCTGCAGACAGAGTGCCTTTTTGTTGAGTTGAAGCATGAACTGATACAGAAAGGCTCAAAGCTCCTTGCATCTTCAGTGAGGTCGTAGCTTATAGCTAGTTTATTTATGTAGGCTCCCTTTCCACTTTTCATAATAATTTAATCCCTGTCCAGAAGACTACGGAACACTGAGAATAACTTACGTTCAGAGCACTCCTTGGCTCTTGAGCTGTAGGTAATGTCTGTGCATGTCCAACATTGCCCTCTGGAGGCAGAGATGTGGCTGAATTTTTGATAGTAGCTTGGATCTTTGTGCAAAATGGAAATCCAAATGATAAATTTTTGCGTGACAGCAGGGCATGATGACTTGGAGGCCATGATTTCTATCCTTCCTACAGTATGTTGTATTTATGGCATCTGGATAGATTTCCAGCTTTTCCTGATCTCCTGCATCAATCACATATTCAAGAGACTTAAGACTTTTGGTGTTGAAGTACATGAATGTGAATCAGTGGTTAAAATACAAACTCTCCCCTCAAATCAACCTATTCTAGATTTAAATCTTTGTTCCTTAATGCATAGGAGACTGTGTAGCTAGGATGCAAGTCTCTTTCTTGAATTACATCTAAGGTAAGTTGACATTTCAGAAAAATAAATGGAAAGAATATTCTCATGAAGTACTGGAAAAAAAAAAAAGTTCAAATGGAATGTCAATAAAATGTTTCATCAGACACCGCATTTTATTTCTAGGCTGTGAAGGGTGATAAAAAAAAAAGTAAATGCCTGTTTTTTTGTTTTTTTAATTCTCTTTCTAAATAGGACGTTTTAATGAGTTTGGCCAAAGCTGTAGCCAATGCTGCCGCCATGTTGGTATTAAAGGCGAAGAATGTCGCCCAAGTAGCTGAAGACACGGTCCTACAGAACAGGGTGATTGCCGCTGCCACCCAATGTGCCCTCTCTACCTCTCAGCTGGTGGCGTGCGCCAAGGTAAGCCAACTGGCACCCCTGGCCCTTTCTTCAAAGTGTCACGTGCTCTCGTTTGCCCCCAGTCACTGGGGGAAAACAGGCAGAATTTGTTTAAACTGTCTGAGGCTTAGAGCTTGCTTAGGTGTTGTCTCCAAGGTGACACGACAGGATTTTGGCAATAACTGCCCAATTGTGCTTTCATCCCAAGTTCTTTCCCCAAGTCCTCAGGCACTGGGACATCTCAGTGTCTCATTGCCATTTCTACTTGAAAACTGCCATGTGTCCCCCTTGAAATTCTCAGTGTGTCCTGTTTACACCTGCACACCAAGGGTTCTTGCATTGTACAAGAAGGCAGTACAGTGTCACGAATGGGTTTGTAAATAACGTGCACATCCGGGGGAGCCCTTTTGCACTGCACAGTGCAAGAGTGATGGTAATCAGGATTGAGTTCATTGTTGTCACTCACGATGTGCACACTCCGGGTGTTAAACTTCACCTCGTTCAGCATATCATCCCCAGTTTACGGAAGGGAAACTGAGGCCTCTAAGGCTTCGTAAGTAGCTTGCGGCCACAGGAATCATTAAGTGGTAGAACTGGGGTTATCTCAGGCCTGTCTGCTTTCACGTATCCTTTCGGCACCATTGCGTGTTAATGCGTCAGAAGATGGGATGTGTCCATTTCTCAACTTGATGACCTATCGTATTCTATAGATCCGTGACTGGCTTAGCCCGCCATTTCCTATCCTCTGGTGGGATTTGCAGTGTCAGGCAGATGTGTTGATGGTATCGCTCCTACTTCCCTTGTACACTGTTAAAGTACCCACAGAAAAACGGACAGAATCCCCCTGTTCTTTAAAGTACCGTGAGGTACAGAGTTGCAGGTACCTCTGGAAAAGAAATACAATCCTGTTAGTCTTGTTATCCTGAGTCAGAGGACTCAATCTAGAGGTTCCTAAAAGGAGAAGCTATGCCATAAACACCAGAAATTTCTCTCTGTGGAAGTAGTTCGTACTATAGTTACGTATCACCAGTGAAGATAACAATTGTTGGGCATCAAAAATCACCAAGATAGGGTGAAATTGTCAGGTAGAAGAAATCTCAGTGATGGTACACTTTAAACCCTGGTGCTCTGAGTAAGGACCCAAGGCCCCGAGCAGGAAGGGCCTCGGTGAAAATGCTAGTGTGGGGCGGGGACTGAGAGCTGACCCTCGGTGCCCAGGACCTGCTCCTATCTCCCTCTAGGTGGTGAGCCCCACCATCAGCTCCCCCGTGTGCCAGGAGCAGCTGATCGAAGCAGGGAAGCTCGTGGACCGCTCGGTGGAGAACTGTGTCCGTGCCTGCCAGGCGGCCACTGACGACAGCGAGCTCCTGAAGCAGGTCAGCGCGGCGGCCAGTGTGGTCAGCCAGGCCCTGCACGATCTCCTGCAGCACGTGCGACAGTTTGCCAGCCGAGGCGAGCCCATCGGCCGCTACGACCAGGCCACCGACACCATCATGTGTGTCACCGAGAGCATCTTCAGCTCCATGGGAGATGCTGGTGAGGGGCGATGCTTGGGTGGACGGGTCAGCTTGGGGTTCCCCGATGGTCATCATTGTAACAAGAAAGGTGACGGTCACCTGGCAAGGGCAAGGTGTCATGAGCTTCTGTCAGAGACTTGGTTACTGAGCCTGGGAGAAAGATGGAAGTCTCCCGGTTTGCCCATCCATAGCAGCCCTTAAAGAGTTAATTAGGCTTTTTAGCAAATTCTTAGCAAATTCCTTTTGGTCAAAAAACCTCCATGTTGGATTTGGCCTGGTAAAGTCGAGGTAGCCACAGGAGGAGATAAGCCTGAAGCTTGGAAGGAAAAATGTATTCTGCTCACAAGTCCCAAAGAGAAAGCTACCACATGCCTGCAGGGTCACAGGGGTTTGGTCACAAGGGTTTGGTCAGGTTGCAGAAGACAGGAGTGAGGGGAGGAGCTTAAGCTCTATTCTTTTTTGGGATTTTGATTGGGAAGGCAGGGCAGGGGAAACGGCTTGGGGCTGCTTAGTTTGAAAATCTTCAGCAGGCTCTGTGCTCTACAGGTGATCCTCAGTTGCCTGGCATCGGGCCATAGGATGATTGAGGCCAGGGATATTGCCTCCAGGAGGGTACTGGCCAGATAGAGGGGATGTGGTTCTAAGCTAAGGTCAGTTTGCATATCAAAGGCGTGCTCCTGGCTGGACTTTTGCTATCTCTAAGAATTGGCTAGCCTTCAGAAGGGCAGTGTCTCTCTAGCCAGCAAGGTTTCTTTAAGATGTCAAATGTCAGGATGTACAAAAAATTTAAAAATGTGTACCTTTCACTCTATTAGTTGAAAGGTAAGTCTCCTGAGATCCAGCCCATCCCTATCCCATCTAAATCTCCAGATTTGGCAACTCACTGATTTCTGTTTTACGTTTCCAGAAATTTTCAATCTTCCTACAGTCACATGTTTGTGTGTGTTTGCATGCATGTGCGCATAGCGCTTTGTTTTCATATAAATGAAATTGCATTATTTATACTCTTAAACCTTTTTCTTTTAATGTGTCTTACAGATCTTTTTCATGTTGAGCTATACATTCATCTTTTTAATGGTAGCATAATATTCTACTGAATGGAATTCTAGGATAATTAACTTATGATCTTGAAGCACATCTAGGTGGTTTCCAAGTTTTTTGGTTTGCTTCTTAGTTTTGCTTTAACAAAAATATTATTACAATAACTATTTTTATAAAAGTATCTTGGTTTACTTTTGGGGATCTATGTAATTAGTGGAACTTCTGAGCCAATATATACGTACGATTTTTTTTTTTTACATACGGACTTGCCTTCCAGAAAGGTTCTACACTTTGTGACCCTGCCGGTAGTTTGTAAGATGTTTGTTTCCCTACTTCCTTGTCAGCACAGAGCCATATTTTATAGCAAGTATTAGAAACAAACAAAAACTTGAACTTTTCTGTATCTTCCTTATGTGATTTAAGAAAATAGGAGTACTCTACACGATTTGGATTTTGTTGTTGTTTGTTGTCTTTCTTTTTTAATAGATGTTTTATTTTGGAATATTTTCACATCTACAGGAAAAAAGTAGAGGTAATGCAGAAAGTTCTTATATACCCTTCCCAATTGCCCTCATTTTTAGCATCTTCCCAGGGCATCCATGGCACATTTGTCCAAACTAGATTAGCTTTGGTGCATAACTATTAACTACGGACATTATTCAGGTTTCACCAGTTTTTCCACTCATGCCCTTTTATTGTCCCAGGATCCAATCCACGATACCTTGAATGTAGCACGTTTTGATTTTTTATGAAAGCTTTGTTTCCCCCTTAATGTTACAGTGGTGCGGCATCCTTCTCAAATGACCTTTGTGAGAGGAAAAATTCCCTTACATTCTAGTAGTTTTATTTTAAACGTTTACTCTTACATCCTTCCTACTTCTAAAGTAGATTTCAGTAAAATCACGGTACAGTAAAACCAAACAACTACTAATAACAAGATCAAAACTGGTGCCTGGAAGAAAAGAGTGAGCAAACAGAAAATTGATAGGGAAAACTCAGCCAAGACAAATCTTAGCAATTGAGCATGAATCTGGGGTCTGTGCTTCTTATTAGTGAGAGCCAAATGACACAGATACAGGGGATCTTGTGATACTATTCATCTGGAGTTAGGTAACATACAAATTCTTTCAAAGTTTAAAGATAATTTTTTGCCATTATGCAGAATTTAAGGAGTTTTGGGTCAGTGATTCTTGAGCTAAATGATATTCACTAGATAAATATTTATTAAATCACATAACAAATCCACATAATTTTGTTCCCTGCCTTCTGTTTGTAAAGAGTTCTTCCTTGCTTAGTTGCGTCCTATTTACCCCTCTCTGTTCAAGATGGAACTTGGGTGGGTTTGGGGTACACGATCCTAGTAGCCATAGGGAGTATTTTCAGTCCTGGGTCTAAGGACATAAGCCTTGCTTAGGACAGGAACTTGTGGTCTCCCTTCTTTCTGTCCCTCTTGCTAGAAGAGTGGAGACTGGACTGTGTGCTGCTTTTGAGCTTTGGAAAGCAGACAAACAGATGGCATCCTCAATCCCATCCTGTAGGTGAAATGGTGCGCCAGGCCCGGGTCCTGGCCCAAGCCACCTCAGACCTTGTCAACGCCATGAGGTCAGATGCGGAAGCTGAAATCGACATGGAGAATTCAAAGAAGCTCCTGGCAGCAGCAAAACTCTTGGCTGATTCCACTGCTCGCATGGTGGAAGCTGCAAAGGTATTATGTTGGATCTGTTCTATTGAAAAATGAACATTATTAAGACTTGGGATTTGGAAGGTGCCCTGAAGATAAAGAATGGCCAGCTGAGTGTGCATTTTTGTTGTTTAAAACCTATATGGTTTTGTAATGTTTAACCTTGTTCCAGTGGGAAAGGAGAAGGGCATGGGACCCAAGAATAACAGTCTTTAAGGGGAGCAGGGCTGACTCAGCTGTAGCCAACACAGTTCCTGCTTAGTGCGCACTCTCTCGCCATTGGGTTATCGCCATCGGCTTATTGCAAATGGTGGTGAATTTCAACTTGAGATCTTGAACAGCAGATTCACTTAGGCCTGTTTTTTGCCCGCAACCTTAGTATTACTTTGCCCTCCATTTGACTTCTCAACTAAACTGTCAAGATTTTACATAGTAGAGTGCTTCCTGCCTCACTGTTCTTCAAATGCCAGTAGCAGTCTTGAATGTTATATAACAGCTTGAATGAAGAGTTAAGAGTCAGCTTTTCTGCTTTTTGACAGTAATGCATTAGCATGATGCTTCTAAGAGCCAGTGATTCTTATCCCAGGGCTCTGTTTCAGAGCCCCCTCCCCCCTTCCCCGCTCTGCCCTGCCCATGAAACATTACAATGGAACGTGTCTCCATTCCACCCCTCCTGATTCACAAGGTCACTGGTGGGACTGTGCAAGCATGTTCCACAAGGGATTCTGATGCCTCCCTCTAGGTGAGAACTGTATTAAATGGATAAGGCTGTATTTTTCTATGTTCCTCTTTTGGTTATTAGGCAACTAGCATACGTTTTTGGTGGAAATGATAGAAAATGCATATAAATATAAATAAAATAAAAAGCATCTTCAGTTTCATACTCTCAGATAACACATTTAATGTGTTTCTATGCATGTAAGATTCATTGAATGTCTCCACATCTTATCCTATCTCCCCAGCCTCCAATAGAATACCTTGTATGTGAATTCTTAATATGTTATGACACACAGTGAATTACGTAGACCTTCCTCGACTGACTCACCCTTGTAGTTCCTGAGGGACTGTGATTTCTTGGAGGTAACACGAATAGGATGAAGAGTAACCCAAGGAGAGGCAGCGTCTGAACTTGCTTCCTCTGTCCCCTGAGCCCTGTTTCAGCTGAGAAGTTAGGCCATTAACCATCCCTTTTAGCCAAAAATATATATGACGGTTTCGTGCAGTGGTTAATTTCTTTATGGTTTTTACAAGTTCTGCCCCTTGTATTTCTAAGTCTAAACATAGCTCTTCTTTTTTTTTTTTTTAATTTTGTTAATGTTTGTTTATTTTTGAGAGAGAGGCAGAGTATGATCGGGGGAGGGGCAGAGAGAGGGGGAGACAGAATCTGAAGCAGGCTCCAGGCTCCAAGCTGTCAGCACAGAGTCCAACACCAGGCTTGAACTTGTGAACCACGAGATAATGACCTGAGCCAAAGTCAGACACTTAACAATCTGAGCCACCCAGGAACCCCTACACATAGCTATTTTAAAGTTTATTTATTTGTTTATTTTGAGAGAGAGAGAGAGAGAGAAAGCAAGGATGCAAGCACGCAAGCAACTAGGGGAGTGGAGCAGAGGAAGAAAGAGAAAATCCCAAGTAGGCTCCTTGCTCATCGTGGATGCAGAACTTGATCTCAAGACCAGGATCATGATCTAGGCTGAAATCAAGAGTCGGACCCTTAAGTGACTGAGCCACCCAGGTGCCCTTAAACATAGCTATTTTAAGCAAACCTTCATGTTCACAAAAAATGATAGACTGAAAAGAACCTTAGTGTAAAATCTAATCAACCCGTGTTTTACAAGGGAGAAAATTAAAACTCAAAAAGATTTTGCCTACCATCACATACTCAAGATTGAGCCAGGGCCAGTGTGCACATTGGTTTCTAGACGCACAACGCTCACCAGACCTTAATGCACCAAGTTACCAGAAATTTGTTTCTTTTAGGTATTTATTTTTAATGATTTATATCAGATGGGACAATGTTAAGTGGTTTCATAAATTCTTGTAGTTAAGTGTGGTGACTTTGTCTTCACGACACTATTTTCATCTGCTGGATTTTGTTCAAAGCTGAAGAACCTGTTATAGTTAGAGCTCCAAGAAATATATTTAATGTGTAGGAAAAAAATACATTTCATAATCAGTAACTAAGATTCCAGACCAAGATTAGTACCGCATATCTAATGTACATTCCTCATGAAAGAGACGTTGCTAAGGAAGGATCCAGATGCCCACTTGAGAGTCAAGTGCAGAAATGGTTTCCTGCTGCTCAAAATACCAAAGGAAGGCTCGCACAGGAGTGGTCTAAACACCTGATGACCAAAAGAATAAAATGATTTTCCTAAACTCGCAAAAGAAGACAAAAGTAGCTGAAACAATCTTTCACATGTGAGATGCAAAAGTAGAGGTTTTTTTAGTTACTGAAACACAAAATCAAGGCTACTTAAAGTGGTTACAGTTTGAAAGAGTGGAAGATTCCCTTTGAAGGATTGCCAGAACACTTCTGTCACAGATGTTAAAACTGTTGCAGCCAGGATGAATCCCTATTCCTTTTATAAATAGTTGAAAACAAATAAACGGGTTCTTGTAAATGGTCAATTTGGCAAGTTGGCCATTTGAAAAATGGAGACATTTGAAAATTGATTTTCAATGATTGGTGAGTTTCTTTCTGTTTCTGTCTCTGCCTTATGAGCAAATATTAACACCCTAAAGTGTTGATGAAAAGAAACTCATTCATCCCTATACATTTAGAGCCGGTCACAGAACATCCAGACTCAGAAAAATCTTGATTGCTGCTTCTCTTGCAGGTAGGAAAGGAAGGTTGGATGTGCTTTAAGTCTCGGTTGAATTAGTATGCAGTGAAGTTATATCCTCTTCCTACGTTACCTTTAGACTTTTCCCTACTTCAGAATCCCACCCATCTAAATAAAATCCATTTTGAGGGGCCTGAGTGGCTCAGTCGGTTAAGTGTCTGACTCCCGATCTCAGGTCATGATCTCGCTGTTCATGGGATCAAGCCCCACGTTGGGCGCAATGCTGAGCACTGGACCTGCTTGGGAGTCTCTCTCCCTCTGTCTCTCTGCCCCTCCTTCCTTCAAAATAAATAAACTTTAAAAATAAATAAATAAAATCCATTTGCATTTCTCAGACACTTGAACCTACAGCAACACAGGGTGGCCATGGGCTGTGCATGGTGCCTTTCTCTTGCCCTGCCATGATCAGGGGCATGGGATATCTCTCATTACTTAAGTATAGTTGAGTACCATTTCTCCTTTGCTATACTTTCCAACTCAGTCTTTCTAGGCATGGTCTTTCCTGAACATTTCTTTATAGTATTGGGGATGGCATTCCCAGTCCCCCTGCTCCCTCTACCCCTTCCCCTGTGTCTATACTATATTCTCAGCCTGTTCACATAAACCCAGTGCCACAAGACAGGAAAATCTTTCCATAGTGACAAGCGTCTGTCCTGCCAGTTAATATAAAATTCTCCCCGAGAGATTGGGGCATGGGGGAGATTTATGTTAAAACCTTTTAAACCATGGATAGCTGACCACAAGTCAATTTACGTGGATGGCCAAGGCTATGATCTCAAGTGCTTAATTTTTACCATTGGATTTCTACTGTTAACTGGTACAGCTTTGAAACATCCCCAGTAGATTTTTTGTCGTTAGGAGATAAACATCTTTATTGTAAAGATACTGCTCGAAGCATTTGCTTTCTCTTCCAGATCTTTTGTGTTACCGGGAAAAAGTTAAATTGAAGGCATGAGTTCAGCATCTGTGGCGTGCTGTCCTCTGGACCTCTCAGAATCTCTGTTTTCTCCTTCTCAGGGGGCTGCAGCCAATCCTGAGAATGAAGACCAGCAGCAGAGACTGAGAGAAGCTGCGGAAGGTCTCCGTGTGGCAACCAACGCCGCTGCCCAGAATGCTATCAAGAAAAAAATTGTCAACAGATTGGAGGTGGGTAAAGAGGCTGGTTTCGTAGAATGTCTATTTTAGATTGCCAAGAGTTATTTGAAAGAATAACATTGGGCGCCTGGGTGGCTCAGTCGGTTGAGCATCTGACTCCATAGTGGGTCATCATCTCACAGTTTGTGAGTTCGAGCCCTGCGTAGGGCTCTGTGCTGACAGCTCGGAGCCTGTAGCCTGCTTCGGGTTCTGTGTCTCCCTGTCTCTCTGCCCCTCCCCAGCTTGCTCACGCTCTCTCGCTCTCTCTCTCTCTCAAAAATGAACATTTAAAGGGGCGCCTGGGTGGCGCAGTCGGTTAAGCGTCCGACTTCAGCCAGATCACGATCTCACGGTCCGTGAGTTCGAGCCCCGCGTCAGGCTCTGGGCTGATGGCTCAGAGCCTGGAGCCTGTTTCCGATTCTGTGTCTCCCTCTCTCTCTGTCCCTCCCCCATTCATGCTCTGTCTCTCTCTGTCCCAAAAATAAATAAACGTTGAAAAAAAAAATTAAAAAAAAAAAAAAAAATGAACATTTAAAAAAATTTTTAAAGAAAGAGTAACCAAATTAATAAGGCATTGCCCATATAAAGGAGGCTAAATCAAGATTAACGATCTAGTTTATTGGTTAAGGGACTTAGAAACAATGTGAAATGTTGGTTTAGGCACCTGGTACATTTAGGTTCAATGGCACACTAACAGTATATTCGAAAAACAACTTCAGCTCATGTTCTCAGTAAGCAAAGCCTTTTCTGAGTTGAGAATTTTTTTTTTAATGTTTATTTATTTTTTGAGAGAGAGACAGAGCATGAGCCAGGGAGGGGCAGAGGGAGAGAAGGAGACACAGACTCCAAAGCAGGCTCCAGGCTCTGAGCTGTCATCACAGAGCCCAACGTGGGGCTCAAACTCACAAACGGTGAGATCAAGACCTGAGCTGAAGCTGGATGCTTAACTGACTGAGCCAACCAGGGGCCCCTGCATTCAGCATTCTTGAATAGATTTCAATTTTTTTTTTGCAGCAGGAAATAGGAACTTTTTTCCCCTGGCGTTAAGGGTTGCCCATGTTCAGAAAGGACCTTTAGGTAAAAATTCCATACATATTTTGTCAGAGACAGTGACTCTTTCAGGACTTCCAGTAGAAAATAGAACCTTGGAAAGAGTGAAGAATGGGGATCCAGCTTCGGTGGAGAGGTGTGGATGGAGTAATAAGAAATATTTTGTCATTTTCAGAACATCTGTTTGGTGGGGGAGGTGAGGGGGGGTAGGAAATAGCACTAGGTGCAAACTCTGTAAGAAAACAAGTTTCTCTTACAAAGGCATACAGGAGACTCTTACACCAAAATTTGGGAGGTTGGAGGCCAAGAACCTGCCTGTCTGAGGAATCCCTCCGTATGGTCTGGTGGATCCAGAAACAAAATCAGTCTCCTTCCAGGGGGATGGGAGCGAGCAAACCCACTTAAGTACTCTGGTGGGGAAGCCCAGGCCTTTCTGAAGGAAGGCTTCACATGGGTGGCAAGAGGAAAACCATGAGCACACCAGCGTTTCTGCTGCTTGTGGGGAAGAAAATGTTTCCCCCAAAACATTTAGACTGGATGCCGCTTATCAGTGCCATCGTGGTCATGGAATTAATGGTCCCTTCTCTTTCTGAGAAAGACAAATGAACACCGGAACTTGAGCTATCAAGTGTGACTGTCTTTCTCTCTGGTCCCAGGGAACGTAAACCAATGGAGATAACAGGGCAATTGTTAGACGAGGCTCGTCAGTGGCATTCAGGAGGCAGAGTCTGGGCCTGGAGTCCTCTTTCTTCCACGCGTGCAGCTGTTCTGTGCCAGCCTCTTAATGGTAGGGCAGATATAAATGTGCGTGTGTGTGCGATGGCCCTGGCTCACCTACTGTCGCTCTGTCCTCCAGGTGGCAGCTAAGCAGGCCGCAGCCGCCGCCACACAGACCATCGCCGCCTCCCAGAACGCGGCCGTGTCCAACAAGAACCCCGCCGCCCAGCAACAGCTGGTTCAGAGCTGCAAGGTGAGGTTGCAGCCGCCCGAGCACCAGATCTGCTGGAGACCCCCCTGATAGCATTACAAGGCCAAGCGCCCAGATAATTCAGTTAAGACTAATCATCTGGGCCCCTAATGCAGTTTGCTCCAGCCCCTGTGTTCCAGGTACACACACATGCACACACACACACACACACACACACACACATGCACACACACATCTGGTTTTTGTCTCATAAGTGGATGCCCTCTGGAAGGAGAGTATGATGCTTTTTCCAGCATTGTCTTTCCTTTGCCTAGATTTTCTTTCTTTTCAAGAGACCGAATCAAGGAGGATCAATGACCAGGTCATTTTAGGGCTCTGCAATAGTAATGAAGCATTGAATTTCCAGAGTGCCTCTTTCCTCATGAGAGGTGGGCCTTCAGCTTCAGTGCTTGCTGGGAGGAGAGTTGATTTCCTGCTTTGCACTGATGGCACCCTAAGGATTGATGTTACCCTGTCTGGCCTCAGTGATGATGTGCTTCGGGGCTTTCTATTGTTGCATGTTTTTTTCTGAGACCCAGGCCTTGATGGCATGTTGACTCCAACGTACTGCAAAGGGTACAGTGAATACCTTTGTTGCCACTTCTGAGGGCCCACGGGGTCTGCTCTCCCAGGAGTCCCCTGAAAGGTGCCAGACATGACTTGGGATTGCGTAGCTATTGCCCTTGTGTTGGCAGTGTGCCTGACCGGAGTCTCCCAAAGGTCTTTGCGGTGAGCAGCGGAGGCTGGGTGGGCAGGTGTACTTGTGTTTAGGTTCTGAGAGTTGACTGCGCTCTGTCTGCTTTTTCACATCTCCTCTGTGAAACGGTTCACACGTGAGTGGTGTCGCCATTTCCACCTCAGAAATGGCTTTGCTTCTGAGAACCACCCAGAGCCCTCCACATCCTGAGTCTAGGTTCTCTGAGGCCAGCCCCTCACCAAGAAGCGAATGTACTCTGGCAGAGAAGTCTCAGCACTGGAGTAAGGCCCTGTCCTCGGGACTGTATGCAGAAAGACGGGGTTTTTCTGTGAGCCAGGCCCCCACAGAGGAGGAGAGGGTGTTTTCTGTTAGAGCCTCAATTCAGCCGCCAGCGTGGGTGAGAAAACCCTTCTTCACTAGCGCTTGCTCCTCATGTCCAGGAAAATACTACAGGATGAAACACTCCCCACCCCTTTTTGCAGAGACTGAAGATACTCAGTGTCTGTCTATCACTGTCAGGAAGGAAATCACTGTTTATCAGCTTGCAGTGCAGAGGGGAGAGTGGACCAGACTACGGGAGCCAGCCATCCTGAAGAGGATCTGAGGAAAATCTCTGGGAAATATTTGTTTTAACCTTTGCTGGAATGGGTTAAAAAAAAAAAAAAAATAGGTCACCAGACTGGGGTACACTTGGGACCTTCTTCAGCAGTAGTGGCCACTGTGTGCTATGACCTTTGAGGACCTGGTCAGTCAGATGAGGAGTGCTCACTGAGGAGAAAACCCAGAAAAGGTAGTAGGCTGGTCTCCTAGGGCATTGTGGGAAATTGTTTCTCGAAGTGGTCTCACCTCAGAAACGGCTGCTTCTTCCTCCACCCTGGGCATTGGGGTTTCCAGTTTGAGAAATGAGAGGGCTACTTAATCAAAGAAGACCCATGGTGGCAATGAAAGGTGACGGACAGAATGCATCCCTGCTAAGTGAGGAATCAAAGCACTGACCTATGCTGGCACTTGAGTAGTTCTCTTGAGTTTCTTCTCGTTGGGCATTGTGACTTGGGTTTCTCTGCCTGTGAATTGTAGAGACTTTTTGATCCTTGGCTGTTAAGCTTTATAAGTGGTCATTAGCCACATTGGTATTAGTTGCAAGTGGGCAAATGCTTTTAAGACCACCTTAGATTCGTACCGTGCCTAAATGTATGAGGAGCTGAGGGTCGAGCGTGTGTGGGAAACAGCTACCCAGAGGCACTGGGTTAGGATTCATTGTTGGTAAGGACCCAGCTAGCTTAAAAGTGCTAGCTAAATCCAAGGCTTGTGATAAGCATTGCTCACATGGGATAGCGCATCCCCCAAAACATCCATCACTGGTGTCATTTTCCACCCTGTTTTGGTAATTCGCTGTGCCGAGTGTGCTCTGTTTTAATTTTCCTTGCTTCCTATAGGCAGTGGCTGATCACATCCCTCAGCTGGTCCAGGGGGTGAGAGGAAGCCAAGCCCAAGCTGAAGACCTTAGCGCCCAGCTGGCTCTCATCATCTCCAGCCAGAACTTCCTCCAGGTAACAGGAGCATTCGCCTTGGTCACACCCAGAGTCCCCCATGGAGGTAGGAGGTGCCCTTAATCCTTAAGGAGAAGAATTACCCAGTGTCACAGCCACAGAGAAGTTTTTGCAGTAAGCAGACCTTGGAAGGCCTTCCCTTTGAATTTCCATTTTCAGGAGAGGTGGATTTAGCTTGGCAAAGCAAAATGCTAATATGCAGGGAAATTGCCCTGGGAGATAGCCCATAATCCATTTTTCTTGGGAGGCTCATCTTTATTTCTCCTCTGTGAGGGAAAACATGTAATAAGTTGCAAGTGTTGTTGAACAGCCTGGTACTAGATATAGCTCGAAGTTTGCCGGTTTCCAGAGAGTCTAATGCTATTATCCATGTACAAGGAGAAAAAAAGTGTTGAGTGCATCGTCTCTGAAGTTGTGATCTTTTCGTATGCCGATTGTACAATTAGTTAAGTGTTGGCAGTCTTTGTGGGCTAAGGGGTAGATTCATTTTAAAGAAAACAAAATGAGAAAAGTGGTGGGAAAACTCCCTCTTTACCTACTTCTTGTCTTCAAATCCCTCAGCACTTCTGTCTGCTTGTATCTCTTGAACAGTTCCAGTGATCAGGCGATGTTCTTCCCTGTCCCTTTCTAGTTGAACCTGTCACTACAGGACCCAGTGATACATCTGTTGGGTTAATTTTTCAAGTGTCATGACTCCAACATGCAGAGACAGAACGTGAAAGTTTTAATGTTATTTCCTCACGTTATACCTACATGCAGACATACATATTTTATGTATACATTTTTTAATTGGGATTTATTGTGTATAGACTCTTTGATTTTTATGTTAACATTTATATTATGAGCTTTTAACATACAGCTATGGCTCTCCTTTGTTTAGCTATTTTATCACCCCTAGGCATACAGGTTGTTTTCAATTATTTGCCATCATAAACAACCGATGATAGGATAAAGGTCTTTATCTGCACTCTACCTTTGTACCCATGTTGAATTATTTCCTAAGGATAAATTCCTAGAAATAGGATTGCCAATGGCTTATGTTTATCTTTGGGACATTGAGAATTGTGACTTGGACAGGTGTTTACCTTTTCATTCAGATGGTTGGAGGGCCTGGAGCCAGTTGTATTGTCCCCACTGCAGGAAGGCTTCTAGGGTAGTATGATAGAGCCATGTAGACATGTTCCAGGGTCCACTCTATCGCCGCTCTTAGATTTCCTTTTTCTTTTGTTCTTTGAATTTTGCTATCATAGACACATCACATAGTTACAAAAATAAGGCAGAGTTAGAAATAAGTAGAAATGGGGGCAGCTAGGTGGCTCTGTTGGTTAAGTGTCTGACTTCTGCTCAGGTCATGATCTTGCCATCTGTGAGTTCGAGCCCTGTGTCAGGCTCTGTGCTGACAGCTCAGAGCCCGGAGCCTGTTTCAGATTCTGTGTCTCCCTCTCTCTGTGCCCCTACCCTGCTCGCACTCTGTCTGTTTCCCTCTCTCTCTCAGAAATAAGTAAACATTAAAAATTAAAAAAAAAAAAAAAAAAAGAAAGAAAGAAAGAAAGAAGTAGAAATAGAATTGACCAGAAAGTTGCTACATTTTCAAGTTCATTCACACGTGTTGTAAAATTGTCCTTCTGGAAGGCTGAATGCATCTAAATTTCCAGTACGTGGAGCACATTTTCCAATACACCTTTTCCAAGTTGGGAATTCAAGCATTTAAAAAATATTTCATTGACAATTTCTCAGTGAAGTTCTTACCGTCTGATTTTTGCATTTCCTTGATAGTCACAATGCTAAATATTTTATGTTTCAGTTGTTGTTATTATGTGAAGTTATCTACTCACATCTCAGGCTGGTTTTTTTTTTTAAGTTGTTTTTTTTTTTTTTAACATGTATTTTTGAGAGACAGCACAAGCAGGGAAGGGACAGGGAGAGAGGGTGACACAGGATTTGAAGCAGGCTCCAGGCTCTGAGCTGTCAGCACAGAGCCTGTCGCAGGGCTTGAACTCACAAACTGTGAGATCATGACTGAGCTGAAGTTGGACACTTAACTGACTGAGCCCCCCAGACACCCCACAGGCTGTTTTTTTTAATGAATTCTCGTGAGTTATTTAAATATTAAAAGTATTAACTTCTGCCATTAATGTTTATTTTCTGACACTTAAATTGTTTCAGCTTTACTAAGAGAAATTTTTATAACATCTATATTAAAACCCCTAAAAGTGTATATATTCTTCAGTCCAGAGATTGTACTTTTAAAGTTCTATACAAAGAAAATAATGAATGTGTGAAAAATTTTAGCTACAAAGCCGTTTATCATACCCTGGAAAAAATGGACACATGCCCAACAACACAGGATTGAGAAATATTAATAGATGCATACATTGAAATACTATACAGCTATTAAAAATATAGAATATGTGAAACAAAAAATTTGAAAAATAGAATAAAGAGGATGATCTTATTTTTGAAGATATATATGCATGCACATAGACATCCATGCATAGTGAAATTATATTCTAGGTAGTGAGATGTGATGTGACAGGTCATTTTGTTTTATTTTGTCTGCCCGTATCTTTTAAAGTAGTTTGTTAGGTATATTTCAGACACAGATTAAAGAGCTATTCTAAGAAACACAAAGAAATGTATTTAATAAACTCTGCAATCTGTTTTAATGGGAATTTCAAGCCAGTATCCTAATTTTGCCCCCTCTCAATGACACATACTTTTTTCTTTCTTCCTTTCTTTTTCTTCCTTCCTTCCTTTCTTTTTCTTTCTTTCTTTCTTTCTTTCTCTTTCTTTCTTTCTTTCTCTTCTCTTTCCTTTCTTTCCTTCTTTCCTTCTTTCCTTTCTTTTTCTTTCTTTGTTTTCTTTCTTTTTCTTTCTTTTTTTCTTTGTCTTTCTCTTTTTCTTTCTTTTCCTTGTTTTCTTTCTTTCTCTTTTCTTTCCTTCTCTTTTCTTTCTCTTTCTCTTTTTCTTTCTTTTCTTTCTTTTTTTTTTTTCTTTAACATTCTTAGAATGTCCTGACCCTAGAATTGGGGTGGCAATTTTCCGGGATAGTCTAGATGATTTTACTCTTCCTTGTCATAGAGGAAAGTAAGTTCTGGCTTTGTTGTTTGGTGTGTGCTCTCGGACTCTTGCTGCTCAGATGTCGTCTTACTTTCTGCTCCTCCCTTTACAGCCTGGAAGCAAGATGGTGGCCTCCGCCAAAGCCGCGGTGCCCACTGTGAGCGACCAGGCTGCAGCCATGCAGCTGAGCCAATGTGCCAAGAACCTTGCCACCAGCTTGGCAGAGCTACGTACTGCCTCGCAGAAGGCAAGTGGACCCTGTCCCAGCAGTTAGCTCATTGGGAATGGAGCTTTAGATGCCTTACTTCTGGGTGTGACCTGTGGATGACCCAGGACCTGAACACGGCTGGGCATGTTTCCTGGCAGAGGCGTCCGTTCCATTTGCTTGATGGGGATTCGCTTTTACGGTTTTTAGCTACTGTTGCCTAGACTTAGTTTATCACTTTCCAATTACACATGACTTGCGTTAAACTATTGTAGGTTACATGCTCCCTGCTCCCATGCCCTGGGACAAGCAATGGTCCATGTTTCACAACCTTAAGGGAGACAGGGAGTCATCAGTTTCTTGGTGCCAGGTAAATTCTAGGCCACAATAAGTGATTGCGTCTTGCAGGTATTATTTTGTGAACTTCAACTATTCAGGCAGCAAAATTACTCCAGGGAGCAGGGCAGGGGGGTCATTTATAGTATCTTTTTTGCCCTGAAATCTTTTTACACCTTACATGGAAGCATTCACCTTAACAAGGTCCTCAACAGAACAGAGTAAGGGATTAGTAAGTTTCTGTCTCTAGGACTTACTTACCGATAGACCTCAGTACTGTACTGTTTGATGTGTTATTAGCATGAAATTCTGGCATGAAGTCATTTTTCCTCACTGTAGCAATCCCTTTATAGAAACAAGAGGCCTCATACATGAGAAAGGGAAGAAGGTTAGAAGCTGATTTGAATTCTTGATATGAACAGTGTGCCTTATCACCAAAGAAAAATTTCCAGAGCTTTAGGATAATACTCAGTTAAAAAAAAAAAAAAAAAAAAAAAAAAAAAAAAAAATCTTGAGCTGTGTTTCTCAACCAGAGGTCTAAGGACCATCTGTGCTGAAGTCACCTGGGAGCATTCAGAATGCATGTTCCTGGGCCTCACCTGTGAGCAACTGAATAAGAGTGCCTGGACATAGAGCCTGAATTTGTACATTTTACAAGTTTCTTCAGTGAGCCTTAGAGTCATCCATACCTCAACTGCTCTGGAGCAATGAGCCTCAAAGTGGGGCTCAAGCGAGACTGTCCACTGGGGAGGAAGATACTGAGAGCTTTTAAATACGTTGTTTTATATAGTGTAAGGGTTAGGAGTATAGGCTCTGGAATCAAACTACCTGCATTCAAATTCTGGCCTTGCCATCAACTAATTTTTGGTGACCTCAGCAAGTTAATTAGCCCCTCTGTGCCTCAGTTTCCCCACCTTGTAATACTGGCACATAGCAATCAATCAGTGACTGTTTACTGCTATTGTTGTCACTATTATCTAAAAAAAAAAGAAAAGAAAAAGAAATTAAGATTTACCAGTATTTGACATACTGAGCAATAATTATACACATATAATTTTTAACGTGGGCGGGGGGGGGGCTTGATCAAAGTATTTGAAAACCAATATTTTAAATGATCAAGAGAATGAAATAGTTTTCTTAAACAATTACTAAGGAAAAAAAATCTTTAGTGATCTTCACTATGGAAAAGTAATGGTTTATAGTCTAGAAATTTGTAGAGATTCAATAAGGTGGAAAAAGCCTTGTCCCGATAGTCCTGGGTTCATTCACTCATTCCTTCTTCATTAACTTACCACATGCTTCTCAAGTCTCTTTGTGGACACGTACTGTGCGTGGTGCTCTGTCTCTAGAACCCGGACACAGTGAAGAAGGATCCTCTTAGTTTGAGCAGCAAATGCATTTTATATCAAAATAGCTTCCAGGAGACTTTAAGTATATCCACTTATGAAGCATACATAATTGATTATTTCGGGACGTTAGGACTGTGGTCCTGAGTGAGGCTGGAAGTGCTATCAGGAAACGCTTACTCCACTTGCTTCCTGTTGCCAGTGTTGGAGAATCACTGGGTACATCCAGAAAGGCATTTTGTACATTGCAAAGTACTAGGGACGCTTTTCCTCGGCAGCCTTGGTACACGTATTCCCAACTCTGTTGACAGGCCCATGAAGCCTGTGGTCCGATGGAAATTGACTCAGCTCTGAGCACCGTGCAGACACTTAAGAATGAACTGCAGGATGCCAAGATGGCTGCTGTGGAGAGTCAACTGAAACCCCTTCCAGGGGAAACGGTAAGGAAATGCTGGAGCCCCCTGGGGGTGGGACTCTGCCTTATGGTACGATCATGGTGAGGCATTTTTAGAAGCTGGAGTTGGTGTGCTTGAATTTCTGACATTTTGAAGGCAAAGCCTTAAAATAGCCCCATATTTAAGCACTGGGTTGAGTAAAAGATGGCCCTGAAGGGGCCTCTGGTAATGGTTGTGTGGCTTGGGGTTTGGCTGAGGATGAACAAGTATCTGTTAATGATCATTACTCTTTTCATAAACAAGACACATCCTAGTGTTTTAGTCCCATGTTGTGAACCCACAGCATTTTTTAAGAAGAATGTCCATTGCAGCTAGAGGAGCTAGATTTTAAAATTTAGGAGTTCTAGGGGTGCCTGGGCTGGTCAGTCAGTTAAGGGTCCTGACTCTTAGCTCAGTTCAGGTTATGATCTCAGGTTTTGTGAGTTGTGCCCCACATCAGGCTCTTTGCTGACAGCTTAGAGCCTGCTTGGGGTTCTTTCCTCTGTCCCTCACTTGCTCACACTCATTTGCACTGTCTCTCTCAAAATAAATAAACATTTATAAAATAAATTTTAAAAAAGTAGGAGTTCTAGCATCTAGCTCCAGCTTATATCCTCTACTAGCTCTAGGTAAGTCTTGGATCTCCTCTGTGTCTCAGATATTTTATCTATGAAATGGATGGCAATGATGTCATTAAGGTTGACACAGAAAATACTTTCAATAGTCATTTGGAAAAACATTTCCTTAGTGCAAGTCACCAGGATGGACAATGACAAAGAACTTTAATACGGTACAGTCACAATAGTTGGTGGAATGATGGCAACAGAGATCTCATTTGATGATGTCATGGTACCTCCTGAGGCCTGTCAGGGTTTTCTTGGCTAAGATTTTTACCAGGTCTTCTCGTTTGTACGTACCTCCTTTTCCACATTACTGAACATTGCTAATAAAGAGATAACACGTGTATGTTCAGCTAGTGAGGTCGCAAAGACATATTCCTTTTGCCCAGTTACATGGGTTATAAGGAAACAGTTCTTTCAGTTTTCATGCACAAGCCCCAGCTTTACTTTCATTTATTTTTATTTATTTTTTTTTAATTTATTTTTATTTTTATTTATTTATTTATTTTTATTATTTACTACCACCATTTATTAAGTACCTCATAAGCACTGTATACACACAAAATCTATCTAGTTGTAACCTTAATGAGTGAGTTCTGTTAATCCCGTCTTAGAGCTGAGAAACCAGAGGTGTGGAGGTAGGTTGTCACTATTCTGTGTGGTACCTACCAGCTAGTGGCAGAACCAGGGTTTGAATGCAGACCTATAGGACTCAAAAACCCACGCTTTTGATCACTCATGTTGAGAGCTTCTACTCTTGACTACTGCTGCTCTTTGGGTGAACTGAAAACTTGTGGAATAGAAGGAGACTTAAAAAGCACCAAATTCACCATGCAACAATGCCTGGTACCTACGAAGCCCTCAGAAAATATGTGTGAAATCAAGCTACTGCGAAGTAGTAAAGACGAGGAAACTCAGGCTCAGAGAAGTTAAGTCACCTAAGGTCGCCTAGCTAATGATGAAGTCAGGACTGGCTGTAGGGCCAGCAGCTTTGTAATGTGGTCTGCATGACCCTTTACAAACGCTTGCTCCAGGGAGCCCAAGAGAAGCTGACATGACAGGAATCCTGCCTTTTATGTAAATCAACTGGTCAGTTAGAATGCAACAAACACGATGTAATTTTTAAGAAAATTGTTTGCCCCAAAGGAATGTGTGTGCAGCATTATAACACATTGTTGGCTACAATGGACCAGGTTCTTTTTTATTTGAAGGCACTGCCTCTCGGGAAGCATGTTGTGGAATTAAAAAATGCACATGCTCTCTGATGCCTTTCTGCACTCTTGCGGTGTGCCTGGAGGTTCTGTTCCAAAATGTTGTCCTCATCTAGTAATCAAATAATTATCTATACCCTGGACCTTCAATAATTTTGTTCTCTGAATTATTTATTCATTTTACAAAGCAACATGATGTGCTATTCACGGGAAGCAAGCACTTCGCCCATTTTCATAATCTCATTTACCACGGCAAACCTCTCTTTCTATTGCATTTCCTTCTGGTTAGCACTCCTCAAAGTATAAAGATTGAAATTAACAATGTTAATGGTCCCACACACCAGGAAGGTGGTACCACTGGATGACTGCCCACTTCCTGCCAAGGCATAATTAATTCTCGCTAAGGATTTGTTGCAGACTTTCTAAATTAGCTTCTAAAGGCATAATGCTAGTAGCTACCATTTGTTGAGTACCTACATTGATTCTGAGAACTTTCTGAGCTTAGGCATTAGGATCTCCTTAGGAAACCAAGGCATGGCGAGGTTCAGTTACCTGCCCAATCTCTCACAGTTAGCATGTGGGGGAAGGAAGTAGAGGGCAGGAGCATGAACCCAAATTTGTTCTGAAACATGGGCTTTTTCCCCTCTTTGACCCTACTCAGCATTACTGGTATTAGGGGGGGAAAAGCTAAGGCCCACATTTTATGTGCATTGTTTTTAATGCTAAGACTTCAGTGTATGTTTCTTTTCTTCTAAGCTGTCTTCCCCTTTGGGTATTCTTATAGCTGGAAAAATGTGCTCAAGACCTGGGAAGTACATCCAAGGCAGTGGGCTCCTCCATGGCTCAGCTCCTAACCTGTGCTGCGCAAGGCAATGAGCACTACACAGGTGAGACTCACTCTTTTTGCGATTCCCTGTGGCCAGGTGCAGGCTCCTGGGTGTGGGCTGAGGGGTTCGGCAGCTGGTGTTCATGGACTTGACCATGAACCTGACTTTGTTTTTCAACAGCGATTTACAGATTTTTCAAGCACTTTCCATTTGCTTGTTACTAGGCTTCATACTGTTAATAGGTTTCATATAAGACGAATCTAATATGATCACTCCAAACTATTTGTGGATCACCCCTACTAGCCTATAAGCAAACAGTAATTACAAACTTCTGGAACTATCTATGTGGGACTCTTGAAATCCCAGTAAAGTAAAGGAATAAAAAAAAAAGAGGAAAAGAAGATGACAATAAGATTTCAGTGAAATGTTCAAACATGGAAGGAGGCAGATGAGTGGTAGCAGACAGAGCCAGTGAACTAAAGGCCTCCCAGGATAGGGCAGCCAACAAGAAACAAGCTGATTTGTACTGCAAAACCCTGGGAAGGTTTGGTTATTGGAGGCACCAGTTACCCCCAAAGGCAGGAGACACCCTTAAACAGGAGTCTGTATAAGAAACAGATTGTGTAATTGTCAGCTCTAGGAAAAACACCAGGATATAAGGAAACATCTCCCTAGTAGGAAGAAGACCTAATAGGAAGTCTATGGCTACCTCAAATGGAAACATCAAGAAGTTTCATTATAAGCCCATTATTGGAAAGAGGAAATGTGTCAGAAAAAAGCTCAAAGAGCTGAAGTGGTTCTAGGAGAGGAATGGGGAACTCTGGGATGGGGAGGAGTAGTTATAAATAGTTGGTTTTGTTACACGGTAGTACTGCTTGCCTTTGGAACACACACACACACACACACACACACACACACACACACACACTGTTAGTGAGGTATAACATACATCTCGAAGAGAGTGTTAAGTCCTAAATGTAGACCTTCATGAGTTATCACAAATGGAACGCACCCAAAACATCACCACCATGCTCAAGTAATGGGACATTTTCAACACCCACATGTGCCTTCTGCTCCCTGCCCCTCATTATATTCCCTCCTGTCTCCCAGAGGTAAACACCCATGACTTGTAACGGCATTAGTTGATTTGCTTATTTGTAACTATGAAGGAAATCATGCAGATGTGTCCTTGTGTCTTCACTGTCTTTTCAGGCATTATGTTGTGAGATTCACGTGATGTAGGCAGCAGTTCTTACATTTCTGTTGCTTCCTGTAATATTTAATGGATGACCATACCTATTTGAGACTTGATCCCTTTGATGGGTAAAGCTGTAGACAGTTCTAGGACATGCTGTTTAGTGGGCATAAATAAGCATTTTCTTAATAGATACCTAGAAATGGAATTGCTGAGTGCCAGGCTGTGCTTGGCTCTAGCTCCCTTCCTTCAGGCGGTGGTGTATGAAAGTTCCAGCTGTTCACATCCTTGTCTCCACTTTCTGTTGTCAGCCATTGTCATTCTGCTGAGTGGGTGTAGTATCCTATTATGGTTCTGATTTTTATTTCCCTGAAAAGCAGTGCAGTTGAGGATTTTTTCATATACTAGTTGGCCATCTGGATATCTTGTGAAGTGCCTGTTCATGTCTTTTGCTCTTTTTAAAAAAAAAAAACAAAACCTTGAGGGGCACCTTGGTGGCTTAGTCCGTTAAGCATCCGACATTGGCTCAGGTCACGATCTCATGGTTCCTGAGTTCCAGCCCCTTGTCAGACTCTGTGCTGACAGCTCAGAGCCTGGAGCCTGCTTCGGATTCTGTGTCTCCCTCTCTCTCTCCCCTCCCTGGCTCATTTTCTCTCCCTCTCCCTCCCTCCCTTTCTCTCTCTCTCTCTCTCAAAAATAACTCAAAGTTGCATTTTTAATGTTTGTTTATCTTTGTATTTGTTGTAGGAAGTCCTTTTCATTTCCATGTATCTTTTATCTTGGAGCTTACCTTTCACTCTCAAAGTTGTTCCTTGGTGAATAGGTTTTTTTACAATTTTAATGTAGTTCAATTTACAACTCTTTCCCTTAAGGTTAGTAACTGTGTCCTTTGCAAAAATTTTACCTCCAGAATCATTAAGTACTCTTCTCTGTCGCTGTCTAGAAGCTTTGTTGTTTTACTTTCTATACTTAGAAGTACGATCCATCTAAAATTGAGTTTTGTATGTGAGCAGACACAAGTGGTGTATCCCATACCACTTGTTGAAGCAACCATCATATCCCCAGAAGTCTTCAGTTTTCTCTGTCATTAGTTAAGGGAACTTTTATGAGAATCAGTTTCTGATCTTTAGATTCTTTTCCAATGACTTAATTGCCTCTCCCTACCTTAGTACCACACTTTGCAAATTACTGCGGTTTTATACTAAGTATTAATATCTGATTATATAAGTCCTCTGACTTTAAGTGCTGACTATTCTTAACCGTTTGCCTTTCCAAACAAATTCTACCATCAGCCTGTCAGTTTCCACTCCCCAAAAAGACCTACTTGTTTTTTCCTTTTTCTAAATTGGAGTTACATTGAATCAATTTGGGGATAAGGAAACTTTTTATATTAGTGAGGTTTCTAATCTGTGAATATGTCTTGTCCTTACACTTAGATCTTCTTTTTAATACTGTTTTATAGTTTTATGTATATAGTTTTGTGCGTTTGTTTTCATTAGGGTGTGCATGATCTGTTTTGTCCCATTGTCAACTTTGCTATATGCTTTTGTTTAACTGGTATGTTATAAGCATCATGTATTTTCTGTTTTGCAGAGGGAGGGGTTGTTGATGCAACAATCTTTTTTTTCAGCTGGACTCTTTGTTCCATTTACCTATAATGTAATGACTGATGTATTGGGATTTTAATCTAGCCTTTTACTGTTTGTTTTCTGAATGTCTTACCTGTTCTGGATTCCTTTCTTGCCTTTCTTCAGATTCATATGTATCTGTTACATTCTGTCTGCCCTTGATGAGCTTGTTAGTTGTATATTCATTGACTATCCTACGATTTTAGAAGTCTAACATAAGTTAGTATGTTTAGTACAAGAATCTTGGAACACTTGAACTCCCTTCACCTTTCTTCCCTCTCATTCATTATTGTCATTTTTGTGTGTTTTAATTACACAGATATATCAGTCTTCTCAATACAGTCTCCATATTGTTTCATATGGTCAGTATCCATTTAGAGTCACCTCCATATTTACCCCTTCCATTGCTCTTTGTTCCTTCCTGCTTCTCCCATGTGCCTCCACTTGGGATTATTTCCTTTCTGCCTGAAGAAGTCCCTTCATTTGCCTTAGTACGAGTCAACTGGTAACAAATTCTGTCCATTTTTGTCTGCATCCACCTGTGTTGTGCCTTTATTTTTGGTGGGTAATTTCATTTATAAGATTTTAAGTTGGCAGTTATTTTATGCCAGCCCTTTGAAGATGTTATTCCATTGTCGTCTGGCTTTCTTGATTTCTGTTGTGAAGTCAGCTGTCAGTGTCCTTTTGTAAAGGTAATATGGTTTTATATTGCCCCTCTACTAGCTTTTTGAATGAAAGAAGTTTTATTGTGTGTTTATCCTGCCTTGGGTTTTAGTACTGTTTGAGAATGGGATTTGTTATCTTACATCAGTTTTGGAAATCTCTCAAGCACTGTATTTTCACGTAGTGATTCTGCCCCATTTTTTCTGTCTTCTCTGAAGATTCCAGTTACTGTATATGTGGGGCATTTCCACTGTTTAGCGTGCCTCTTCTTCTGTCCCATGTTTGCTGTGATTTTTCTTCTCCATGTGTTTTTCTCAGCATTCTCCTTTGATGAGTCTGCAGCTCACTGTTCCTCTCCTTAGCTGTGTCTACTCTGCTTTTAGCCTCTTCTGAGTTTTCAATTTGAAATGTCCTATTTTTCAGTTTGATAAAAGCCTCTTGATAGTTTTCTTGCACTTCCCAAACTTTGGATACTGAAATTTTCTATCTTGCCATCTAATTTCTTCAACATAGTTTCCACAAGTTATTGAAAGTCCTGGTCCACTAATTCCAGTATCTGGATCACCTGTGGGCCTGTATTCATTGACATTTTTCTCCGTTTTCAGCCGTTGGTCTTCCCTCCTGATGTTGCTGATATTTTTTAATCTAATGCTAGACATGGATACTTTAAATTGAAGATATGGTCTGAGGCTCTGAATTGTGTTTTTTTTTCCCTACAGAGGATTATTCTTTGTTTCTGGCATGTAGTGGACATCTAAGCAGATCACTGTAATATGGGCAGGGACTGAGCTGATTGGAAACTGTGTGGTCTATTTCCAGTTTGTTTTTTATGGGATAGCCCTTTGTGCATCCCATCAAAGCATCTGTGATGTTTACCAGGGACATTGCCTTTCATGGGCTCACAACTGTCCTTTTTAATTCTCCCAGCCCCATGAGATTGCAGGAAGTTTTGCTCAGCTCCTGGGCAACAGTTTACAAATTAAGGAATGCCTTGAAGGGAAAAGTGGCACTGTACCTCCCTCTCTGTGCTTTTTTTCTCTTTAAAATCTTGTCCCTCTTGGGATGCCTGGGTGGCTCAGGCAGTTAAACACTAGACTCTTGATTTCAGCTCAGGTCATGATCTGAAGGTTCGTGAGTTTGAGCCCCACATCAGGCTCCACACTGACAGTGCAAAGCCTGCTTGGGATTCTCTCTCTCCCTCTCTCCCTCTGCCCCTCCCCCATTCTCATTCTCTCTCTCTCTCTCTCTCTCTCTCTCTCTCTCTCAAAATAATCTTTTAAAAAATGAAAATAAAATAAAATCTTATTCCTCTTAGTGCCTTGGTCTCTCTCCACTGCCATCAAATAGATGTTTTGTATGATTTTTCCAGTGAGGGGGAATTTATGTGCAATAAGTTATTCTGCCATTATGATAACCAAGGTCCTCTTTGATTTTTTTAAAACTCTGTGTATTTATTACTTTAAAAACAGAGCAAAATAGGAGTGCAAAAAGAGTTCTCCATAGTATAATACAGTACCTGCAATAATAAGAATTTTGTCCTAATGGGAGAGTAAGAGAAGCTGTCAAAGAGAACTGGCCACCTGATCAGGGTTTTAAGGATTGTTTAGCATTCATTTAGTGTTCAAGGAGAAGGAAAAGTATTTATAAATTCTTACAAGGCATAGGGTACATGGGAGATACAAGCTTCAAGAAATTCTACACCTTTCTGGAATCTTGCCAAGCTTGGTACAGCTGATGAAATGCCTCTTTAATGGAGGGAAGACTCCTTTATAGGTTCCATCATTTGATACTGATAACATCTAGGATGACAGACTGTCTAGTCTGTGTGTGAAAATAGCCTGGAAGTAGCACCATTTAGTTTTGGCAGGTGCTGAATGGGTGGTTCGGGGGATGGGAACAGTGTGTATCAAGTCCCAAAGGGAAGAGAAAAGACTGACCAAGTGACCTTGAGGAGGGTTCAGGCAAAAGGCAAGCAGGAGAGGAGTAAAAACTTAAGGATGGAAAGGGAGACTGGGTCAGCTCCTAAAGAGCCTCGTAAGCCACCTTAAATAATTTAAAACTTAAGAGCATGTGAAGACAGTGAAGAGTTTTTATCCATGGACACAGTTTAAATTGCCTTTTAAATAGGTTGCCCTTCCTCTCCTATGCAGATAAAGTGAGGGAAACAAAGTTGGAGGCAGGAAGACGAGGGTGAATGCTGCTGCATTCATCCACCTGAGAGATGGGAGTGGCCTGCAGAAGAAATGAACAGATGAATAAAAGAAAAAGAGACCTGACAGCTGTTGGTTGACTGGTCAGGGACTGGCAGGGATGGAAGTAAGGAAAACAACATGGACACTCAAGTGTTTGGCCTGAGAGCTGAATGAAGCACAGGGCCATGGGCAAGCATGGTGGGGGCTGGAGTTCAGGGATGCCAGATTCAACTATAGATGTATTCAGTTTGAAGCATCTCTAGGTCAAGGTGCCCATTAGGCAGCTAGATATTTGCCTTTGAAACTCAGTAGAGAAGTTTGGACTGGAGACGATGTTTCTTAACTGTTGACTACAATGATAACAATTGAAACTGAAGAAATATGAACAAGTTTGCCGAGAGGGAGTGGTAGAGCAAGAAAAATTATCACAAGTAACTCTGGATAATGCAAATATTTAACAAGAAGAAGGCTAAGCAGCAAAGGAGATGTTTGAAAGAAGTTAGAATGTGCAGCCTTGGAAAGAGCAAGAAAACCTGGAGAAAGGGCAGTGTCTAGAGCCAGAGAGGTAATTGCTACCCAGAAAGTTGCCTGAGAGAAAGGCTTAGGGGAAGCATCCATTGGCTCTGGGAAAAACAAGGTCACTCTTCTTGTTGGAGGCAAGTCCTCGTAAGTTCGAAAATGGATGGTAAGGAAGGAGAGAGAACGTACGTGTGGACAGCGTCTCCCTGGGTCTCAGCCGCTGCTAGGCTAGATTCTAACACAGATGTGTTTTTGTTGGGCTGCTATCCAAATGTATCCAAACCACATTTCTGCTTGGGTGAATATGGTGGCATATAGACCTCTTTTCAGATCCTGTATGACAGATTAAAAACCTGTGGCATACCAGGTTTTTACCCTGTGAGTTTGCTTTGTCATCTACTGCTGTCTACACACAACCTACGTGAATTCTAATCAGCGGTGGCTGCCATTACAGAGAATTTCACTGCATCGCTGATCACTGAGGAATCTTCTTAATGCTTGTTCCTGAACGTAATTTAAGATCCAGATAGCAAGAATACCGTAAAAACAATTTGTGTCTTCAAAGCGTTGTGGTCGTTGAGACTGTAGTCTGCTTTTGTGTTGCCCACTGGCAATTCTGGCTGCATAATGTACCCTGGACTGTATGAACATTTTTATTTGGAGGGTGGTATTTGCCTGCAGACCTGACCCTGATGAATGTCATCATTACCATCGAGAATGTTGCTGTGAACTAAGCCGTATATAGCCGTAGATGTTCATCGGGCTCCTGGCCTCTTGTTCCATTCCTTTGATGGTGTAGCTTCCTCTTCCTTGGAAACCTGATTCCTCCTAAGAGGATCCCTGAGGTGCCTTGAGATTTCATAGTGATTCCTCAGCAGAAAACACATGGGATAGACTAGCCTAAGCTCTTGGCATTCAGCTCCTCTGGTTTCTGCCTTTTTTAAAAAAAAAAAAATGTCTGGGTCTGTAAAAGGTTTTTCAGTAAATGATTTTTGCATAAATGTGACTTTTCTAATTGTACGTGATAAATGTTTCATTCTCTCGAAGTCGTATACAGCTCAAATAGAAATGGACTCAGGAGACTATATAATAAATGGGAAGACAAGGGGAGATGTCGAGAAATCACAGCCTGGAATTTTCAACAGTCAGAGCAGTGATCTCAGCCTCCTAAAACTGGTGGGAAACCGAGGCCCTGAGGGAAAAGGCAGCAGTCTAGGCCACACAGCTAATCAGCTGCAGAGCCAGAGGTGGATGAGGCCTTAACCACATCTGGTGCCTTTCTGAGCAAGGGCATCCTTCAACCCTGTGCCAGAAGCTCAAACATAAAAAGGAATTGACTGTTCCACTCCACTTGTTTCTCTCCTTCACATTCGCTTTATTTATCTTTGTGTTTTCTCTTCTGGGCTTCCCCTTTGCCATAAAAAAAACACTTTGTTTAAAATTCTTTCATACCGCATGTTGCATTCAGAAGTGCCGGGTGATAAACGGTGGATTGGCAGCTTTGTAATTTGCCCTGATTAGATTGTAGAGTTATGTCCCAGCTGTGTGACTTACTAAATATTTACAGATTCGCAAGTCTGCCGCGCTGCAAAGTTGCCTTGTTTTATGGATGCAGGGCCTCACACATTACTGTATTATGGCGCCTCATCCTCCATAAGGAGACGACCACCTGCTGCTTCTGCTGATGCAGCAGAAGCCACGGCTGGTAAAGGCCCCCTTCAGAGGCGCCCAGAGACCATCCCGCTGAAGCTTTAGACAATCGTCACCTTGAACCTGAGCGCAAGAGAAACTGATGTGTGTCAGTTTCACGCAGATGGTGTATGTTCCAGCAAGAATCCCTCCTAGTTCTCTACCCCAAAGAGCACTGTGCAGAGAGTCTGACCCAGAAGCTTAAGAATCCTCAGATCTAGCCCCGGCACTGCCTCTGAATGTGTGTCACAGACAAGATACCCCTCAGTGCTAGACCTCCTCTGTGAAGGAGTTGGGTGAGATCTGCTTTAAGGTGGGTTCTCCTGCATCTCTCAGGGTGTCCAGGTTCTCTTGTTACATGCTCTGGCACTTTAGCCTTCATCTTCTGCTTGGCTATGCCAGGCCCTCAGTGCCACGTAGGAACGTTCGTGTCCATTTTATGGCAGATGGTACTATAATTTTTAACAACTAGTTTATATTCATAGTTGATCTCCACATCCCATCATCCTTAGAAGTGTTTAAAGATGAACAGGCAGGGGTGCCTGGGTGGTTCAGTCAGTTAAGCGTCCAACTTCAGCTCAGGTTATGATCTCACAGCTTATAAGCTCGAGACCCGCATCAAGCTCTGTGCTGATAGCTCAAAGCTCAGAGCCTGGAGTCTGCTTCGAACTCTGTGTCTCCTTCTCTCTTTTCCCCTTCCCTGCTCACTCTCTGTCTCTCTCTGTCTCTCGTTATTTAAATAAACATTTAAAAAATAAAAAATTAATGAAAAATAAAAATTAGTAAAAAATAAAGACAAACAGGCACTTCCCAAAGGAAGATATACAGATGGCCACTAAGTATATGAAAAAGTACTCAACATCATTACTCCTTAGGGATATAAAAGTTAAACCGTAGTGAGCTACGATCATATGCCCACCAGAATGGCTAAAATAAAAAAATCTGACAATAGCAAATTTTGGCTAGGATGTAGGGCACCTGGAACTCTCATACATTGCTGGTGGAGCGCGTCATAGTAAAACCATTCTGAAAAGGTTTTGTGGTGTCCTCTAAAGCTAAACTTCCTCTAAGACACAGTAATTCCGCTCCAAGGTTATAGCCAAGAGAAATGATTCCCTATGTCCACTTACATACATGAAAGAAATGCAGGAAAGTTACAAGAACTTTCTTGGTAGCTTAATTCATAGTATCCCTAAACACCAGTCCAAATGTCCACCCACAGAAGAGAGGATAAACAAATGGTGAATTGGTACAATGAAATACTACATATCAAGTCAGAGGAATGAATATAACAGCACGGATGAAACTCCTAGCATTCTGGCAGAGAAATAAACCAGACACAGCATATTGGTGGTTCCATCAACAGGGGATTGAAGAACAGATAAAACTAGCCTAACTAGAAGAGTGATCATTTCTAGTGTGAGAGGTTATTGACCGAGGAAGGGGACAGGTGATGGAAATGCTCTGTCTCCATCTGCATTGTGGCTATGTAGCTGTAAACATACGTAAAAATTCACTGAGCTGCACATGTGGAGTGCTCACTTGATTGTATCTAAGTCATGCCCGATAAAAAACAATTGGGAAGAAAAGTGCATCTGAGTGGTCCATCTGTGTACTTGATCCCATGCACTTGGTGTTACAGGTCCGTGGACACGCACAGCAGAGTGTGTGATGGAACCAGAGAGAAATCGTTGTTAGCCTGCCACTTGTTACAACATGTCTCTTGGATTGGCCCAGAGCTGGTGGTATGGGCTGCTCTTTCGAGAAGCATAGCAATTCACGTTTCATAAAAAGTGATTTGGAGCCCACCTGGACCACACACTGTCAGAGGGTCTTCTCCTTTCTAGGAAGCTGTGCTCTAGAGGCTGACTTTCAAATAAAGTATGGCTTTTAGATAGAGTCTAACAGAAAGTCTGGTGGCATTTTATCCCTAGGGGTGGCTGCAAGAGAGACAGCCCAAGCTCTGAAAACGCTGGCCCAGGCTGCCCGTGGAGTGGCCGCATCCACGAGCGACCCTGCAGCTACGCATGCCATGTTAGATTCAGCCCGAGACGTGATGGAGGGCTCAGCCATGCTCATCCAGGAAGCCAAGCAGGCCCTGATTGCACCTGGGGATGCTGAGAGTCAGCAGAGACTAGCCCAGGTGAGGCCCCGGAATTGGCAATTGCGGTCATCGCTAAGGTGGTCACTCTTTTCCGGGTGTGAACGTTGCTCAACGATGGGTGTTTTCAAGACCTTCCCAGATAGTATAACCATGCTGGCCATATGCGATACCCACTTTTTAACCTTGGCCTGGTAGCCCCCGTCATATGAGATCTGCTCAACTGAGTTAACAGAGAGTGTGGGGGCCTTTATTGAAATCGGTCCTTGGAACTTTGGGAGCCAGGACGCGCGGTTTGTTTGCTTGGGGCCCAGGTGTGCTTAAATACATTCCTCTTCCTAGTCCAGGAGGTGAGGTAGGTCCACTTAGTGGGTCCGCTCAAAGTTTTATACTCCTTTTATTGCCTCTTCGGATGAGTCTTTGCCTGCCTAATGAAACCTGTGGGCTAGAGACCATCTAGGCAAAGTTCTAGACAGGAAACTGGGAAGATGGTTTAGGTTAAAAGACACGACACAGCCCACTTCCAAAAACCTTACCCTTTGCCTAAGGATACAGAACAGTACATACAGCAAGTCCTTGGACATCCTAAAGAGGCAGCATGAGGGCAGCTCCAAGTTCAAGTCTGAAGTGCTCAGAGCATCCCGCCTGCCCTTGAGCAGGGTGAGGTGTGGGGGTGATGGCACCTGTGTGTCACAGAGAGAAATCAGCCACAGGCCTGCCTGCGACCCAAAGAATTCAAGGCCTCCTTCCACTTTGGTGGCCTCCACAGGGCTCTCAGGAAGGGGGCTCTTTGTGTTTCTTTTGGTAGTGGATATCTTTGTGGTAGAACCTGATGTAATATTAGAGAGTTCTGTGTTTGAGTCACAGAGCTGTGACAGCCTGGTGATGGGGTGCGCACGAGATGTACTATATCAGCATGTCAGACCCTTTGCCAAGACAGGATGTTAACCCCAGTGAGAGGCCTAGAAGAGGTGATTGAATGGTAAACAGTGTCAGCTGGATGCTGGCAGATAATTTCCCGATCCTTTTCAGCTCTGCGCACTGTCACTGCTGGTTCCCAGCACATCTGCACAAGTGTTAGCACTGAAACTACTCTCTTACAGACCTTTTCTCCCTCCGTGTATTCAGGTGGCCAAAGCCGTCTCGCACTCCTTGAATAACTGCGTGAATTGTCTCCCTGGCCAGAAGGATGTGGACGTGGCCTTGAAGAGCATTGGCGAGTCCAGCAAGAAGCTGCTCGTGGACTCGGTGAGAGGTTTTTGCATTGAGAAGGGGCACCTGGGGGACTGGGCTCGCCGTAGGTGTGAGAGGAGTCTTCTCCTTTCCATGGGGTCTCAGAGCAGCTAACCTCCATTTTAGGAGTCCTGTTTTTCCTCTCAATTTGCCTTTCCTTGTTTGGCTTTTCCATGAGCAAAGTTCCCAGGCGGAGCTTTTCAAGTTGACTTTTGCTTTGAGTCCTTGTTGCTGTTTGCTCTTGTATCCTCCCGGTGAAAACAGGAAAGGTGGTTATGTGATCATCTGACTTGTTATCAGGACATCACAGGCAGTCACAGGCAGGTGGTGGAGGGACATGTGTGTCCAGAACTCACCGAGAGAGCAAGTTGTCTAAGGAACTGCACCTTGGAGCCTGTTTGCTGTTTTGGGCACCCCTTTCAGTGGGGGCCTTTGGTTCATCCATCCCTTCTCTGCCTGGTGCCTGGCACATACCAGCTAATCAAGCCACGTATGCAGTGTGACTCATAGAGCCTAGCCCTAACCTCTCTGGAACTTAGGGCAATTCCGCCAGTGATGCTTCTGGTCCACGTAAAAGCTGTGTTAGCAAAGGTTACTCATTGGTGGCTATTAGTTTGGAAGAATAGGATTTGAGGTTTAATACAGCATCTGCTTTTGTGTTCTAGAAAGCTAAAGCTTTGAGAGGCTCCATCCGAAATAGAGTGATGGTTCAGAGCATGGATCCTGGAGTCAGATTGCCCACGTGTCAGTCCTAGCTCTGCTACTCAGGAGACCACAGCCCCTGAGGATAGACCATATTCGAATCCACTGTTTCTAGCATTGACTAGGTGTTCAAGTAAATTTCAGTGAATGAAATAACGTTGGTATGTTACAGGTCATACTTCACATAGGTGGGCTCAGACCAGAGCCTTTTCATTTAGGTGACTCAGAAATGCATCCCTGGAGAGCCCTCCTTCCCTCCATGGCGCCTTCCTTATTTCCACCACGCAAAGTAAAACTTCTTATGGAGCATGCCTTCCTTCCCCCTGCAGTTACCTCCAAGCACGAAGCCTTTCCAGGAGGCCCAGAGTGAACTGAACCAAGCTGCGGCTGATCTGAACCAGTCTGCTGGGGAAGTGGTCCATGCCACCCGGGGCCAGAGCGGAGAGCTGGCCGCAGCCTCTGGGAAGTTCAGTGATGATTTCGATGAATTCCTGGATGCTGGCATCGAGATGGCAGGCCAGGCTCAGGTGAGTGTGGCGGTGGCTGACTGGGGTTGACCCTCGCCTATCCTCTGATGGACTGTTCACCCTTGAGGGCCCGCTGGACAAACAGGAATAGGGAACCTGTCAGCAGACCACACCGATGCGTTCTTTCTGCTGCTTAGGAAACTCTGTGACCTCACAGGCCTGGCATTCCTAAAGATGCTATTAGCTTATGTGTGAAATGCTTCTTAGAGATGACGGATAACTTTTCCCACGATCATGCAGCAGCGTTCATGGTTTATTTCTGCTTTTTGCAGGGAGGGCAGCTCTGTGTCCTGTGCTTCATAGGTCGTATAATATGGTGAGAAATCTTGTGTTTGAGGTTCACTGGGCCCATTTGAGGAGATTGTGTCTGATGCTAAGTGTCGAATGATTAAAAATTACCTCCTTGAGATGAACAGGTAAAACCCTTGTTCAGAACAAGGGGACATGACTGGTCTGGTGTCAGCTTGCAAAGCTGTTTTTTCTTGAGCTCCTGTGAACTGCCTAGAGGAAACACCCCGGGGTGTTGCTTGCTGTGTTATCTACAAATGGTTATTTCTCGGGTGGTAAGTAAGCCAGGTGAGAAATGAGACTTCTCTCAAGTCAGGAACTTCTAGGCTGCAGTCAGCTCTGAATATCTAGACAGTGGCAGTCGTTTGTGCCAGGCCGAGATGTACGAGCTGCTCGACAACTCCAGCATTGTTGAGCGGGATGCTGGAATCCTGGCCTGGTCTGTGAGCTGGTGTGCATGTGCTCTCTCTCCCTCTCTCTCCTTCCCTCCCCCGCTTTTAATGCCTGCCCTTGTGAGACAGCACAGCTCTCTGCTGACCCAGTTGGGGCTGGATTTCTGTCCTGTTGCGTGCATCTTGGTCAGGGTATCTGTTTGGGGGAGAGTAGACACTGGGCACCGTCTCGACCATTCAGGCCTCTGCAGACTCACCGGGCTACATGCAGTCTCCATAACTTGCTTCCATTCGAACCTGGTACTCCTGGCTCTCTGAATGCCTCCCGGGAGAAATGGACAGTCCCTAATTACTCTGCCTCCTTTTGACTTTCCAGACAAAAGAAGACCAGATCCAAGTGATTGGAAACCTCAAGAATATCTCTATGGCATCCAGCAAGCTGTTGTTAGCTGCCAAATCTCTCTCTGTAGATCCAGGAGCCCCCAATGCAAAAAATCTCCTGGCTGCTGCCGCAAGGTAAGAAGGGAAACAGAATGTGCTTTCGTGTGTGCTTAAATAATGTCACTGTTGTAGAGCCGTGCCTGACATCCTGCTGCGCTTCTGTCGCTGAACAGAGACGAGGTGCTGTTTCTCTGTTGTCAGAGGTAGAGTCGTGACTCTGGCATTTGATTAAACTGGCTTATTTTCATGTGCTTTCCCCCACTAAAGAGGTCTTCTGTCTTCTACAGCCTTTCAGCTTGCTTAGGCTTCAGGCCCCCATTGATTTATAAACATGATGGCTTAAATAGACATTTTTAAAGTAGTGTCGTATCTTTGGGATTATGAATGTAATATATGCCCACTGGAAAAAAAAATGAGAAAATATTGCAAAGTACAAAAAGCTCGCAACAGCCAACGACACCTTCAACATTTCTTGAGCGCTTACTATGTGCCTGGCATTGATGTTAATTAGATGGATTTAAACATAATCTGTTTGTCACTTGCAGAAGGGCTCCAGTTTAGGATGAATGGGGTAGGGGTGGGAGTAAATTGTTTGGGGAGAAATATTAAAACGTGAGCCTGAGTTCGGGATGTTGTCCGTGTCCTGCTTTCCCGTTGTTTTCACCCGAGGAAGCGGTTAATACAATACAACATCTGTTCTACGGCCACTGTGGCTCCCTAACGGGTGATTGAATGCTGGTACGTGGAGAAAGTGCAGTGACAGCCCAGGCAGATTTTGTGTAAGCAAACCCACACTCATTTTCCTGAACCAAGAGAGTAGGGTGTTGCATGTTTCTCTGGTCCTGTAGGCATGCATGTTTTCGTAGCATTCCTTGACATAACTTGATACATAGGAAAGCTAACAGCAGGAACAGATGAGATGTGGGCAACTAGAATATATAGCATAATTGGAAGCCTTTTCAAAATGTGAAGATTAGTGATTCTTTTCTTTTTTTTTTTTTAAACGTTTATTTTTGAGACAGAGGGAGACAGAGCATGAACAGGGGAGGGTCAGAGAGAGAGAGGGAGACACAGAATCTGAAACAGGCTCCAGGCTCTGAGCTGTCAGCACAGAGCCCGCCGTGGGGCTTGAACTCATGAACCGCGAGATCATGACCTGAGCCAAAGTCAGACACTTAACCGACTAAGCCACCCAGGCGCCCCGAAGATTAGTGATTCTTAAAATGCATAGCTTGAATTCTGCTTCTCAGTTTTTCTTTTTAAACTTGACTTTGCTTGCTTATTGGTTTTTTTCATGTCTTTCTCCTGGGTGCTCAGTGCCTGTCTCTTCAAGCTAAGTTCAGAGTCAGAGCTGAATTCTAGTCCAGGCTCGAATGTTTGGCACGCTTGGTTACATTGGCTGGAGTGCTCAACCTGCCTAAACTTTCCCATCTGCAAAATGGGGGTATGTGCTACATCATCCTTAGGTTCTTGTCCATTCTCAGTATTAAGGTATCTTGGTGATAATGGTTAAAACCTGTCTTGTCCTCTCTTGGCTTGTAGTGCTTTTTTTTTTTTTTTTTTTTTGGCAGATGGTGAGGCAATTAGATAATTTTAGAGAATTTCCCTTGAAAACACTTATCCTTAGGTGTATATACTTTAGCTTCAAACTATAGTGAGAGCCACTAGGAGTGGGAAAAAAACCCTCCCCTCTCCCCACCTCTATCTTAGGCTTTGTGACTGTGCCAGTGAGTGAGTGCCCTCCGAAGGCAGGGGATGAGAAAGGAAGGAGTGATGGCTCCTCTGTTGAGCAGCTGTTTCTCATATAAAACCCTCTCTTGATTCCTCTTTTTCCTACAAAGACTCTTTGGATAAGGCAACTGATGTTTCCAGGTATCCGAACTCAGACGTTTTTCATTATCTTCAATTTTTTGCGTCGTTTCAAAATTATAGTTTCCAACTTAGAACGCGCTGTTCACTTTCCTAAATTATGGGAAGAAGGGGAGAGTGTAAATTGAAAGCCAGATAAGGAAGGAAACCCAGGCCCTCAAGGAATATTGCTGCTGTCCTGGCTCTGTGGGTCTGAAGGCCCCCTGGTGGTGACATTGAGGAAGGGCCCCGGAGACCAGGTGATAAAGCTTTCCTTGCCTCTGTCCTGGCTTTCAGCGTTGACAGGGAGTTCCCAGCCTGATGGTTTCATAGCCAAGTACGTGCTTTAAAACCATCACATGAAATGATTGTGCTGGCACATTGTCCTTGGCTTTGTGGCACATGTTGGGAAGCTGTGCTCCTTGAGGTTTCCCAGTGGAAACTTCCTGCCAGATTTCCTGAGTCAGGCAAGCTCCCTTTTGGAGGTAAAGCTCTGCACAGCTGGGGTGCATGCATTCATTCATTCATTCATTCATTCAGCTAGCAGATTTTTCCCAGATGCCTGCTATGGGCTAGGTCCAGCCTTGGATGCTGGGCTCACACCGTGAATACAACCGGGATGGCCCTGGTAGAGTTAGAGCAGAGGGCACACACACACACAGCATGCTCACCCCCTTCCATCTGGACTTGGCAACAACCCTGCATGTAAGTGCCCTTGGAGTTAAGAACCACATATCTTATTGCCACTGCCCTCCCTATTCTTGAGACACCAAGCCCTGCCTGTGTGTCATGTGGATGACACAGTAGCCCCAAAGATGCCATTGTGAGGACCCAGACCTGGACCAACTCAGCCCTGTCCTGCTCCTGGGTCAGCAACCTTGAATCCTGTATTCGTTATGGTCTCCAGACTCTTTCTTCTCTGGAAGAGCAGTTGAGTATGACCTTTTCCTTTGTTCTCCATTCTGCATCAGAGCCCAGGTGCATTTGAGGAGCCCAGTCCTTTGGTTTTGGATGCTTAGTGGGGATGAAGTCCTTTTCTGTTCAATGCCCAGTTTGTTTATCTTCTTCCTGTATAGTTGGTGAGCTCAGACTCTCCTCTGATGAATTGGGTAGAGCTGGAAACCCTTTGTCAATCATTCGTCAGCTTTTTCCCTGACCAGGGGCTGGTCTGATGCTCCCTGAACTTAGCCAAAGAAAGGGAAAACCAGGTTGCAGTTGCAAAAGGTGGGGGGAACATCATACCTCTAAGCACCTCCCCTCTATCACTGCTCACACCACAGTCACCCTGGCCAGGACAACTCCCAGCTGAGAAAACTTTACGCCCACCACTGCCAGCTTTGGGACCCAGCCAGTCTTTCAACTGCTTTCCTGTCCCCTGAGGGTTTCTTAGAACTTTGTGAGTGATTCCTCTTCCTGGGCTGCCCTTTGTTTTGAGGTTCCTGCCAGGCAGGCTTCCTCCTGTCTCCAGACACAGTGAAAAAGGATCACCCAGCAAGCAGCACTTCCACACTATGAAATAGGAAAATATAAACTAGGCCGTGTGTTGGTCTCCTCCAGAATGTTCTGTTTCCTTTTTCCAAATCCGGATCTCACTCAGGCCTGACTTCTCCGATTGCTGTGGCCTCCCTGGAGCTCTCCCTTCCTTGAAGAACCTGTGTCCTCTGTCAGTGCTGCCTGCGAGCCCAGAGTGTATCTGGCCTCTGGGAGGTGCAGGATCCTGTCTGACGTGCTACCCCCATCCCTGCTTCCTTTGGCTCACCTTCTTTGTGCCTTATCTGTTCATTATCCTGCCTCTCCAACCAGATTGCAATCACCTTGGTTTCCTAGAGAGACAAACTACATTGTTATTTTTTTTAATTCTCATGCCTTATGCAGAGAAGGACCAGGGACTATGCACAGGTGGAATTTGGGGGCTCTTTCTCACCTTCTTAAGGACACTGTCGCTTAAGGAAGGGAAATGTCTGATGTTGCTGTTTTCCCAGCCAAGCTCCTTATTAGATGATTTGTGCTTAACAGATCATCAAAAGCACAAATTGGTCGATTGTCTTTCTTACTGCTGGCACATCTCCATATCTGTTTAAAATTTCCGGGCTGCCTGGGTGGCTCAGTCGTTTGAGCCTGCGACTTCGGCTCAGGTCATGATCTCATGGTTCATGGGTTCGAGCCCTGCGTCAAGCTCTGTGCTGACAGCTCAGAGCCTGGAGCCTGCTTTGGATTCTGTGTCTCCCTCTCTCTCTGCCCCTCCCCCACTCACGCTCTTGCTATCTTTCTCTATCAGAACTAAAATAAACATGAAAAAAGTAATAATAAAATTTCCCTCCAGAACTCCCAAACTAGTTGAATCAATTCAGTATCTCTAAACACTAAACAATGTGTAGGTTAGAGAGTCTTAACATCTGAGGTTATGGATTTCAGTTTTTTTCTAAAACTGAGAATGGCTAGATATGCCTAGATAAAGAACAAAATACAAGGAAACACTCACTACTTCTAGATGGTGGAATTTTGGCTATTTAACTTTTTTGTATTTAAAAAAAAAAAAACTTGTGTAGCTTTAATCATTTTTTTAATTGCATAAAAAGATTACAAAAAGTACAGGTTAGGCCTATACATTATGACATTTAATGGGCACCCAGAATTCTCTTGTAGACTATACATTTATTCAGTCCTTTATCATTGCATATTTGGGGTGCCTCCAATTCTTTGATCTTATAACTCACTGCTATAATTTGAAACCTACAAATACTATTTATCACTGTGAAATCTGTGTAACCGTTTGCCTCTGGGCGACTCATTTTATTATTGGGCTCTTTAATCCAGACTAAAATTGGGAAAAACAATACCTAAACCATGCTCCTTAGCCATGGACCATTCAGACCTCAGTGCTGTGCTGCACCTGTATGGATTATCCAACCACAAACCTTTGGTCTCTTGGTGTTTTTTGACCCCAAGTTTTTACTTGAAAATTTTTCACATCTGAAAAATAGTCAAAACAATAGGACAATAAACAGCTCTGTATTCTTTGGATTCATCAATCGTCAACAGTTTTTAATGGAAAAAATCTTTATGTGAAGACTAGGTTAAAAAAAAAAAAGGCAGATAAACAGGAAACAGGGAAAGAAATAAGCTAAATGGAAAGCTTGTGTGATACGTAGAAATATCCTCCACATGATCATGTCATCACAGTCAAGGGCATTCTGCACCCTTTGTTATGCTCCTGCATGCCCACCTGTCCACTCAGAAGTATGTCTTGAAGCCTGCCACATGGAACATGGCGTTGGATCCCTGAGAGACCCATCTAGAGAAGGCGTCATGGACCACACCCTCCAAGATGCCCAGAATTAGATTGTCCTGCTCCCGGTTGTTTCTGTGTTGGCTTTGCACCATGGAGAACACAGCTGCTTCCTTACAACACCTTAATTAAACACCTTGCCCCCCACATAAGTGAATTGCTGGAGTTCATCGTACAAAGACTATTTTGGGATTCCTTTGTGAGTTCAGGAATGTTTTTTTCCTCTTCCCATCCACCCTAGCTAAATTTAAAATTCAAAGCAGTATCTCCTCATCAAATAATTAAGCTGATTGCCTTTGTGCATTGGCAACATCATCGTCCATCAAATGCGATATTCTGTGGGAAGCTGCAAAGCCAATTTAATAAAATGAGAAATCTTTTATATTAGGCCGCGTTAATGATGAACAGCAAGTGTGCTGTTTTGTTTTTGTTTGTTTTAAGTTGCCAGTTAGCTGCAGTGGTTAGTAACTATGAAGAGAATTGAGGGCCTGCCGGAGTGTAGACCAGTGATGATCCTACGGAAAAAAATGGTTGTGGATCTGGCTTTGGAGGCAGATAGGCATGGGTTTGAGTGTTTTTGCTCCTTGTAGCATCCCCCTAGCGAAGTCTCTCCCATCTCTGTTTTTTTCGTGTCTAAAACACAGGCTATTCAATTTTAAGACTTACTTAGGATAAAAACATTGTGCTTTTGGCAAAGGGTTAGACACATAGGTCAATGAAATAGGGTCCAGAGGTAGACTCACATAAATAAGGCCCAGGGATTGTCCACAAAATTAGAAAAGCAAGGCCATGCAGAAAGAACAGCCATTTTCAGTGAAGGGTGCTGAAATAATTCGACTTGCATAAGCCACCCTCACCCTCACAGAAAAAGAACGTGGACCCATATTTCACACCTTATTAAAAAATTAAAATGGACTGTGTCTTTGTAAATGATCCATGGCCTAACCTCGGCAGGAGGTAAGCATAGGCTGCCCGGGAGAGGTGGAATCTTTGCCAATATAGAAAAAACTCTGAGCTGCCTCTGAAGTTCTAAGAAGAATAGAAACACGTGTAAAATCACACGAGTCTATAATTCCTGTTAATGTTAAAGAAAAGAGCTATTTTAAACAATAATTTGGGGATAGCTTCTAGGAAGTAGCAAATCTTGTAGAATTTCATCGAAAGAAGAGATTTTAAAATTATAAGCACAGTTTACTATATGCCCGCTACGTTTTAAGATACATAAAACCTTCCAAATGATACAAAGACTATCCCAAATAGCCTAGCTCAGATCATCTTATTCCTTATGGGCTGCTAATGAAGGATATTTTAAAACAGTGTTAATATGATTTCTTTGCTATTTGCAACTTGGTTGTAAATTCTTTCCTGTGAATATGTTAAAAGATAGTCCTACTTTCTTAAAATAACTATTAGTACCCTTTAAAGGGAAATCAAATGAATAATTACAGGCAGAGTGGGGGCACTCATTCTATCTTCCCTGGTTGTGGTTTATTTTGGTCATTCAGAGCCTTGTAGAAGAGCCCGCATGGAGACCCCATCCTTTAATTTTTTTGAATGTTGACTAATTTTGGGGAGAGAGAGAGAGCCTGAGCAGGGGAGGGGCAGAAAGAGAGACACGGAATCCAAAGCAGGCTCCAGGCTCTGAGCTGTCAGCACAGAGCCTGACGCAGAGCTCGAAACCACAAACCATGAGAGATCACTACCTGAGCCGAAGTCAGACACTTAACTGACTGAGGCACCGAGGCTCCTGGGACCCCATCCTTGACAGTGATTTACTTGTATTTTTGGTGAACCAGAAAACATTGTTGGGGAAATGTTGGTATTCACAGAACAAAACAAAACCCTTTATCTGTTTCTGTCCCAGAGCTGTGACAGAGAGCATCAATCAGCTGATCACGCTGTGCACCCAGCAAGCTCCTGGCCAGAAAGAATGTGATAATGCCCTGCGGGAGCTCGAGGTAAGTCCCTGTGAAGGCTGCTGGGGATTTAAGAGCGTGTGGCTCTCTGTCCTTTCTGGAAAGGGTCAGTTTCTTCTCCTCTGTTCTTGCCTTATATCCTTCTTAGAAGACTATTGGGGCCAGAGTTTCAGTCCGAGTGGGAAGGAATCAAAGTTAGATTTGGTAGGAGTATCATTTCTGCTTCCCCTTTTTCCACTAGGATGAGGGTTAATTTGTTCAAAGATTCTCTATTTCAAATAGGAAGAGGCCTGGGTGCAGGCTGAAGATGGGCACTTCCCACCTGAAAAGTTTTGGAGTTGTTACTCTGGGGCAGGTGGGAGAAACTTGGATAGATGTTCTTTTTGAGTAAAAATGACTTTCCCATTCATTTTATGTTAGTCACTGTAGGGGGCACATGAGTGGAAACCCAGAAGTAACACCTATTACAGGATCAAGGCGATGGTGGGACCCCTAGTGGCCCAGAGCACAGTGTGGGTGCTCTTCAATTTATATTCAGGCTCAGGGTTTATTTATAATGGAGAATTCATGTCTGCCTGTAGCATGTATGTGGGTAAACGGAAAATCAACGTGCCTACTTGTATGTAAAGCAGTCCTAAGCAGTGCACGTTATATTGAAACAGCCAAAGAGATAACTCAATAGATGGGGTTGGTTGTACCCCATGTACCTTTAGTTTTCTGGATGATTAGCATGGGAACACCCACCATGCTTCTGCATGGTTTGATTGAGGCCCAGTCTGCTGGGGACTATAGGCCAGGGTGCACAGCTGGAGGTGAGAAGAGGCTTGTTACCACTGGCCTAAAACATTCTGAAAACAGTGGAGGCTGTTCCCTACATTGAGTAGATTACTGCCCTATCCTGGTCTGTTCACATCCACAGATAGGATATGTGAGCTGGGTCTAAGATCTGTGGGCCCAGATGCAAATACTCTGTCCTTTCACTGTATCCTTGGTTGCCAAAATTAGGACTCTTTCAGGGTTGCTGTGACTAAAACAGTTTTTATTGTGTGAAGAGTGGGAGGAGGATCTTGAATGAAATGAACTTCTTTATGCTGCCCTCTTTCCTGAGATCTTTAACTTAGTAACTCAGCAGTTCCCACCATGACGTCCCCAATCCTTGGTAACTCAACGACGGTGTCTTTGTTGGCTGTGCCCCCAAAGGCTGCTGGGTTCTTCTAATGTACATTCTCCCTCACTGGAGAGGAGGCTGGATGGCTACATCCCCAGACTCGCCTCCCCTGGAAAATTCCCTCGTATGTGATTGTCAGGGATAATTACAATCTGAGAGCTAGCGAAGATTTTTACTGGACTGGAGACAAAGGAGCAAGCCCCATACCCGGCTCCTTGATGGATACCTCAACAGGAGTGAATATTTTCTATATTTTGTGAATTAAAAATAAGTGAACCATCTCAGTGGACAGTTTGGAAGGGTTACCTTTCATGCCTACTCATGAAAAGCTTCCAGAACTGAAAACTAAGGGTTCTCCTCATGAAGTAGAAATGAGTTAACGTGTCCTTGAAATTTAAACTCCTTGGAATTATTCAGCAGAGAAATTGTGCTAATTGACTATTGTCGTGCATTAGCTTTTAGATTTTCTTAAGAAAAAAATCTCTCCCTTTTGTGGATACCATGATTCTCCTCCAAATGTGTGAACAGGAGACTCTCCTCTCTGTCGAAGCTAACCTGAGACATCCTCCTCCTTGCCGTCTATGTTTTTGTTGCCAGCGGAAAATCTGAAGTCACAGATAAAACCCTTTAAATTCCTTTCAAGAATCTGGAGACATGAGTGATCATGACCAGAATTCTCTGTAGGGAGGGGAAGTTGTTAGTTCATATGACGTTGGATTTCTCTTATTCTGTAACACTGGCTTGCTTTTGAAGTTGTGTTTTCCTTCTGTAGACTGTCAAGGGGATGTTGGACAATCCTAATGAACCTGTTAGTGACCTCTCTTACTTTGACTGCATTGAGAGTGTGATGGAAAACTCCAAGGTAAGGCTGTCTGTGCTGTTAACATTCCTCCTCGTTGTGGGGAAAAATCTAGATGGTTTTGTATGCATCTGCCTGCAGCCACTCTGTGTGACTACATCATCATGAAGCCTCACCATGAAGCCCTTTGCTCAAATGCTTCTTAAACTTGGCTGTGCCTCAGAATCACCTAGGGGTCTTGTTAAACACAGATTACTGGACCTTAATCCCGAGTTTCTGATTAAGTAGATCTGAGGTGGGGCTGAGATTGTGCATTTCTGACGAGTCCCCAGGTCCCTGCCAATGCGGCCCAGAAATAACACTTTGAGATACAATGATTAGACCATATCATGGATGAGTCTTACGGTGAGTCGAATCATTGATTTCTTTCATTTGGGACCGAATTGCAGGGGAAAGCCTGTCAGTTAACCTTGGCTTTTATGAGACCCTCTTGTGTGTTCTTTTTGCCATCCATTCATGGCATGCATTCTCGAGGGGACTGAAAAACTCGGAGTTTTGTGGGGGAGGTAGGAGGAATGGAACATCTAAATAATACAGTCGTTTGTGTCCCCACCCCCTGCTAAACCTTAACCTTGCTCAACAGAATCTTATTTCTTAGTATTTATTTGGATATGGGTGGCAGTTGCGGGTGGGGAGGCTAAATAGACTTCTCAGTGGACCAATAATGATGGCTTAAAAGGTTGAGAAACACTAACTTGTGATGGTAATACCAGAGTTGTTAAGAATGCTTCAAAACCACATTACAATGAAATACAAGTGAGAGAAACAGATAATGAGTAGCTGGCAATGCCAAGTTCGTGCTTGGAGCACAAGTGTGTGTTTGTCTACATCACTCTTATGTTAGCTCTGGGGACATGGGGCACATCTGTGTTGTGATGTCAGGACTGGCTTGCTGTGCATTGGGCTGAGACTAGAATTTGCTCCATCCAGCATCCTTTATGGAGTTATGGATTGCCTAGGCAGGCTGCATATGTTTTACATACTTTGAGCCAAAGAAACTCTTCCTTAAAGAGGGATACAGGGTTATAGAAAGGAAAATAACTCATATAACAATACCTTCTAACTTCTTTGTTTTGCAAGTCTTTATGCAAACTGGACTGTTTGGTATATCGAAGCATTTTTAGGGAATTTCTTTTTTTTTTTTTTTTTCATTCCACCATCTGTGACTCTGGAAAGTAGACTAGGACCTGTCCTCATGGGGCGTGATGAGACCCAGAGAAGACAGAACACCAGATATGGGGCAGGTGTCCTGCCTCTGCCCATGTGCCTTCTATGTGACTTTCTGTAGGATGCTTGACCTTTCTGGGTTAGATTTTAAATATTAAATTCCCTTTTATCTGTTATTTTAAAGACCTCTGGGAAAAAAATACATCAATGATTTTCAGAATAAGGGGAAATACTTAAAAAATTAGGAAATAGTCTTAGTGTTCAGATCACCCATCTGTGTGTGTGTGTGTGTGTGTGTGTGTGTGTGTACTTTTTAACAAAAACATATTTAAATTTTGCTATCAATAAGTAAGTAAATAATATTACCTAGAGTATGTCTTCTGCTTCCTGGGTGTGACTACCTACAGTTTACATATCTGATTTTTATATTCTGGGAGCCAACATTTCTCAGTTTAGACCACTAACTTGTGGCATGCCCTATATAGATTTTACTTTATTGATTCGTGTATACTAACTATGTCTCTTTGAGATGTAGGTAACTTTTAGATGAAACGTTCATACTTTCATTATTCACTTCTCTGTATGGAACAGAAATGATAGAATTCTCTTAAATCTCCTCTTAATGTGAATAAAGAAAAATAATGGCAAATACTGTCAATGAAGTGGCCTTGAATGTTAAGCTCAGAGAGTATCACTGGTTGGTTGTTTTGTAGGTTCTGGGCGAGTCGATGGCAGGGATTTCACAGAACGCCAAGACCGGGGACCTCCCTGCCTTTGGGGAGTGTGTGGGGATTGCGTCCAAGGCCCTCTGTGGGTTGACAGAGGCTGCAGCCCAGGTAAGGGACTGGCCCCCAGGCCCTATGATGCAGGCCTTCTAGCCTTAAGGCCTGTGTCCTTTGCTTGTGTCCCATGGTAGATTGTGGATACCGGGAATATCAGATGTCTGGGGTGGGGGTGGGGGGGGTGGGAATGGGGGAGCTCCAGCTGCAGGGGAGTACCAGATCCCTGTGGAGAGTGGGGCATGGGGGAGCTCCAGCCACAACTCCTTCTCCAACCACCATCATAGAAACCATGGTAAGGGCGGAGGTTCCTGTGATGGCTGGGGCATTTAGACACAACATCAGCCAGTTACCCCCCCAGGAGCAGAGCAGCCTGGCAAGGACAGTGAGACCCTGAACACCGCAGACCCAGCATAAGGGTTCAGAGGACAGATTTGTGTGTGTGTGTGTGTGTGTGTGTGTTTAAGACCATTTTTACAGATGAGTTGTTATGAGGAGAAAACAAATGGGTATTACATAATTCACATTCTCTCTGAAGCTTTAAAAATGCAAAAATCTTAGTCATGCTCTTTTTAGGATCAGAGGGAGAAAAAAATTAGATACCATCCTGCCAAGATGTGATCGGGCATGTTCCTTGCTTTTGTTCAACTGTCCTGTGCATCTCTGATAATTAGTGGGCTCATGTGACTGAAGCTTCAAAAATTGTCAGCATTTACCTTGAAGGATTTGTCTCTTGACAATTACCTTGAGCCTGAAAGATTTTACTGAACCAAAGGGAAATATTCCCTAGTTTGGGGGATGAAATTATCTTGCCCCTCAAATCTCACAGGAAATGACTTAAGGTTAAAATTCCCGCTCACAGATTCATTGTCTGCCTGTGATTTGACTAACCCATCCAAAGAGTTTTAAAGACAAGACCTTCTCTTAGAGCCTCTTGTCCTCTTAGAGAGCAAATACTGCCTTTTTTTTGTTTGTTTGGTTTTGGGTTTTTTTGCCCTCTTGAGCCATCCTGCGCATTCTCCTTACTTACTATTGGAAATACGAGCCTAAACACTAAGGATGCATTAGGCTGTGAGACCAGAAACTTCCGCGCAGGACAGGCTCCAGGGTTGAGTGACCTAGCAGCTTCATGCCTTTGGTCTACACCCACTTTCTTGTGCTTCTCCCATCTTCCAGTCAAAGAGTCAGCTTCACACGACACAGACTGGGTGCCCTTAGGCTCATAAGATGGCTACCAGCAGCACACAGGGCTGCCTTCATCCTTGTTCATGACCCATAGAAAAGCTTCTTTAGGCTTTCTTAGGCGCAGAGAGGTTTCGTTCCTAGAAGCCTACAGAAGACTCCTGCCACCATCGGCCCATGTATCCTTAAACCCTCACTGATGAGATTACCCTGACCACCGTGCACTAAGGAGCCCCTGAGAATGCTACATTTGCATTGCCAGGCCGTCGTCCCCTACAGGCTCATGTAGGAGCACAGACAGTCTGAGCTGTGGTTTCCTCCTCCGTTTCCAGGCTGCATACCTGGTGGGCATCTCTGATCCAAACAGCCAGGCGGGCCACCAGGGCCTTGTGGACCCCATCCAGTTTGCCAGGGCCAACCAGGCCATCCAGATGGCATGCCAGAACCTGGTGGACCCCGGCAGCAGCCCGTCACAGGTAACCACGGGGCGTGGGTGTGAGGTCTGTGAGTCCTTAAGCTGTCCTAGGTGGGTAGGAGACTGTGAGAAACGAGTAAAGAATACTGTTCTCTCAGAGCTCGCAAAGTCAGGTAAACTCAGCACTGCCAATAACAACTCAGGAGCGTGAGGGGGTAGGGGGATATTGCAAAATGTGGTGAGTGTGCCAGTGTGTCAGTGCTTTGAAACGAGGTACTGGAGGCAGGAGGAGTGAAGTAATCACTGAGAGAGTCATCAGGAGTCTCATGATTTCATTCCGGTCAGAGGACGTAGGTGGAGTGCTCGTTCTGTGCTCAGCACTAGGGGTCAACACGAGGACCTGATCCCCTCTGCCCTGGCACCCACTCTTCTGGATAAAGTTTGGAAGATGGGATGGTCGGGGTGTGATGACAGCACCAGGGATGCACGGGGGAACAGGGGATGAACTCGGAGGGGCTGTCAAGGTTCACTTCACAGAGACGGTGGTACTGAGCCAGAATCCAAATCCAAAGTACACTAAGGACCCACAGAGGCATTTTAGGACTAGACCATACGTGCAACACTCCTTACTCAAGTGTCATGGAGTCCTGTTCCCTTACTCAAGCTGCGTGTGCTGAAGAAACAAGGCCTGGCCTGTAGGGCCCCCCGAGCCAGCCTGGGAGTCCCACAGCCACTGTGAACCCTGAGACAGGCCTAGTTGAGGCTGGAGAAGGACCTACATTCAGGAGGCAATAGAGGGGTCCTCTGACCTATAGCAGGCCTGAGAGCTGGCGTGGAACGCATCAGGGCACCTAACCTCCCAACCTGTCCAATAAAGGTCAAAGATGTGTTACCAAACTCAGCCAAGTGGATCGGGTGACTCACAAGAGCCATTGGGGTTGGGGGTGGAGCCTGGAAGATGCCCGGCCCAGACCCCTTAATCAGGTGCCCACAGTCCACCTGTGCATGAAGAAGGAGGTATTACACCTTGATGTTTATTTTCCTCCTCTAGACCTGGGCTCCAGTGTGGTGGTCACACGCTGCTTGTGGCCATTAAGCACTCGCAACGTGGCCAGTCCAAGTTGTGGTGGGCTGTAAGTGTAAAATACACACTGGAGCTTGAAACTTGGTATGACAAGATTGTAAAATCTCAAATTCTTAAATCGATTACCTGGGGAAATGAAATATTGTGCCTCTATCAAGTTAATAAGCGACCGAAATAAATTTCTCTTGGTTTTCTCTACTTATTTTAATTTTTTTATGTTTATTTTTGAGAGACAGTGTGAGTGGGGGAGGGGCAGAGAGAGAGGGAGACACAGAATCTGAAGCAGACTCCAGGCTCTGAGCCATTAGCACAGAGCCCGAATCGGGACTCGAACTCGTAAACTTTGAGATCATGACCTGAGCCGTAGTCAGCACTCAACCAACTGAGCCACCCAGGCACCCTTTTGCTTATTTTAATGAGGCTACCAGAAAATTTAAAATTTCACGTGTCATTCACATTCTCCTCGTGTTGGGCAGCACTGGCCTAGATCCTGGACCATTTGCCTCTTGGCTGGCCAAGGGTCATGAATCATAGCTGCCTGCATCTCCTTTAAGACTCTCTGGAGTCCAGCCCTCTCCCAGTAAGGAAGCATCACTTCCTTTCCTTTTGTTCATTCTCTCTTGCTTAGTAATTCTTGTCCCCTGCTTTCTTGGAGTGACTTGGGGGCGGTGGAGCTAGACGCACATGTTGGAGTTACACAGATATGGGAGCTGAAGAGGAATCCAGGGCTTCAGACCAGGGTGGACTCCTTGGCACTGAGCATGGGATGCCCCAACCCAGCTCCACACTTTGCAGGTTCTGTCCGCGGCCACAATTGTCGCCAAGCACACCTCGGCCCTGTGCAACGCCTGTCGTATCGCCTCATCCAAGACAGCCAACCCAGTGGCCAAGAGACACTTTGTCCAGTCAGCCAAGGAAGTCGCCAACAGCACTGCCAACCTGGTGAAGACCATCAAGGTAGGTTTCGGAGCTGAGACCTTCGTGACCCCTGTGTCACCTGTTGCCGACGGAAAAGATCTTTGCAGGATTTAAGCTCTTTGTCCCCTAAAGCTTGTGTCTAGTGAAGCTTCACTCCTGATTCACATCACTAAGGAGGAGTCCTTTACTAATGGAGATACTTATCATGAAAAACCAACAGCCTTGGTCTCAACTAACCTTCTTGGATAATGGGGGAGGGCGTCTCCAAATTCTGTACATGGGAAGCTTAGGGGCAGAAATCGGGAAGAGGTTGGCTGTGAGGGATTTGTTGGCACTATGCTTGGGTAGCAAATACCTTGGGTTTACTCAAACAGTGTGCTAATGTAGGGTGGTTTTGAGCTCATTTGCTGCAGGGAATTTCTGGTACAGGGTATACCATTTTTGGTACATCTATTGGGACCTAGAGAGAAGGTGGAGGGGAGAAGGGAATGGGAAATTGTGGGAAGTCACTGTAAAAATTCAGTTTAATCTATCCTTTGATCTCTATTCTGTTTAAAGTTGTTTAAATGCTTGAAATGGAGTACTTGATTTTTAAAATAGAACGTCCCATGTTTCTATCAAGTTCATCTTTGTGTTAAAGGCCATGGACTGGCTGGGGGAGGAGCAGGGGCAGGGGCCCTTGTGAGGAAGGAATATGCAGCGGCTGGCCTCTAGTATTTATAGGTGGGTGATAAAGTCACAAATCCTGTCTGCCCCGAGCGGGGACCAAGCTGCAGCTGGCAGCTGACCTTGTGGGGAAAAGAACCACAGCTGAACAGCAGACCAGAAGCAAAGAGCCCAGGACCTCGCCCCCTAGATCCAAACCTCCAAAGGTGGCTGTTGTGGAAGGTGAGCAACCCCCATAGGAGGTTGGGGAAGCCACTGGAGGCTTAATATTTACTTAAAGATTGTCACATTCATTGAGGGAGGGTCACCTGCTTTGTTGTCGGGCAAGCCCGGGAGTAATGGGACTTTCCCCTGTCCTCTCCAGAGGATAGGGTACCACGCCCCTCATTTTTCTAGCACTACGCAGAGCCACTTTAATAACATGGAGAAGTCCATCCACAAGCTGAGCCAGCCAGAAGCAAAGGGGAGAACACATAGCAAGCTGGCGGGGGAGAGCAGGGGGCACTTAGCCCTGTCAGCAGTTTCTTAGCTGTCTAAACAAAGAGCCTGCGTATTTGAAGACAATAATGAGATAGGTTGGAAACAAATTAAAGCCATGACCAGGTGCCCCTGGGATCCGGGCGGCAGCTTACCTTAATTACCATCATAGTTCATAGAAACTAAGAAAGCTTACATTTTTAGCTGCTTGCTTTGTACAAAGCCTGTTTCAAGTGTTTTGTGTGTATTACTCATCAATTCATACAAATCCCCTGTGCTTGTCACCCCCATTTTACAGTCAGGACACTAGGAGCTAGCAGGTTAAGTGACTTACCCAAGGTGACCCAGCCAGTAAGTGGCAGATGGGAATTGCAGCCCAGACCCGGAGCCCCTGCTCTTTCCGCTCTCGATCCTGCTCTCACTCCAGCATCCTGTTCAAATCCAGCCTAACCTGGGAAGAAACACCTTGGTGTGTTTACACTCCTTATGTGCAAATTGGCGGTGGCAGGATGAAAGATAGCAATCGAGTTGAAGGGAGTGACATCATCAGTGCTTGCTGTATGATTAACTGACTTCAGTTAAGCTTAGCCATTTTCTGATCATTAGAAAACAGACTATATTTAGACGGACCATGGGAGGGAAAAAAGGAAGGAAACTGTTCTATAGAAATTCCTGGGAACCTTTCTTTTCTGTCTCCTCCTGGTATTAAGTCCTGACCTATCTCTGTATAAAGCATCTCTGCTAAGATCTCCTGTTCTTTTCAGATTCCCCTCACGGTGTCCAACCCTCTTTGCAATTCCCGGCGGCAAATGAGCTCTTGTGATGGCCTGAAAGATAGGCCTGTGCAGGAACATCAGAGGAGGGTACGGCGGGATCGTTAGGTGGGGAAGACGAAGGCCTCGCCTCTGTGAGCTCCCTGGGATCCAGTAGCAGTGCACAAGGAACAGAAATGAACCTAATGCCCCTCAACTGGCTGAAATGTGCTTGGCTTTGCAATTCCCCCTGGGGGGACGGGGCAGGATTGGCCAGGGACAATGAGCCTTGTTTTTAATTTACTCAGAGGAAAATGGTCATGGTCATTTCACTGCAGCTCACCACACTATATACTGAATGTGGATTTCCTATTTTAAGGAAGGGTTAAGAATCCTATCAGATGGCAAAAAAAATGAATATTTAATTCCCTAAAAGTTTAAAACAGCTGCCCTGGTAGCTGCATTTTGCTCTGTTTTAGGCCTCCTAGTGCTTCTCTTTTTCTTCTCACCGTGACAATGTGGCCAACCCTAAATCCCAGTTGCCGCATCTCTATAGGCACAAAGAAAGGAGGGGGACCCAGCCAGAGAGACACTGAAGACCAGGGAACAGACCTTTGTGATGGGTTGTCAGCACCCTAAGAATGTGTGCCTCCGGGAATCTTAAACTGCTACCAAGGGCGTTCTTTAAAATCCCAAAGCTTGGCTCAGCAAGAATAAATTATCCGCACCCTCCTCCCTGGCAGGTTGCTCTAAATGCCAGACACGTTAGAAGCACACAGACCCCCTCCCCACGGTCGCTGTCTTTCCACTGGTCACCCCACAGAGGTCAGCTGCTTGTCTTTCTTCATTCAGCTCATTACCTAGTCTTAAATCACAGATGTGGAATGGAATGCTGTTTTAAATGTGCAGTCGCTCAGGTTTCGGTGCCAGGTAGAAGTTGTACGACAGCTTTTACTCTTCTGAGAAGTGAAAGCGTGGCCTTGAGTCTGACAGCAGAGTTGAAGCTCGGGTTTTGCGATGAAGCATTTCCAGGGTGTACCAAAGATGCCCGATCAAGCTCTCATTAATCGATGTTGATCTTGTTGCTCATCTTTATGTTTGGATTGGTAAAGTAGGTTTCGTTGTGTTTCGTTTCGTTTTGTTTTCGGAAGAAAAAGGGAAAAACTTCGTGGGTTTCTCTTCCTTCTTATTGCCTTTGTCCAAGCTCAGGAGAAAAGGGAGGCAGATGTCACAGGCTGTCATTTGAGGCCTGAGCCTGGATAGCATGCCAGTCTCTGGGTGTTGGTTTTATCATCTAGAACATTAGGGATTTGTGATTAAGGTCCCAAATCTTTAAGGTCTTAAGGTCCCTCCCAACCCCCTAAAGTCCGTGAATGTTTGATTCCGGTACACGTGCAGGAATGAGGTCTCCCAGACTCCTGTGAGATTTTGCTAAGAGAACATTCAGAGGAGCTGGCCCAGGGGTCAAGAGTGTCCTTGTCCTGATGGGGCCTAGGCATTTGACTCGGTGACTTCACCCCCTTCATTGTTGCGATTGGGGTACTAGACATTCTGTGACATGGAATGTCTACACGAAAACTGTCACGTCTGCTTAAAATTTCACCAGTGAGCAGATTTGCATATTCAGGTTACTTGCGTGGCTCAGCCATCCCCAGAGTGGAAGAGGCATTCAGAAATGACATAATATCTGTGTAAACCGTCCTTTCTGACGCTAAGTGCTACCTCCAGCGGAAATAGCTTTTCCTTTTTTTTTTTTTTTAATGTTTTATTTATTTTGAGAGAGTCCGAGTGGGGGGAGGGGCAGAGGGAGAGCGAGGAGGACAGAGCATCTGAAGAAGCCTGCTCAGCGCTGACAGCTGCGAGCCCAGTGTGGGGCTCCAACTCATGAACCACGAGATCATGACCTGAGCCGAAGTCAGAGGCTCAACCAACTGAGCCACTGAGATGCCCCTAGCTTTTCCTTTTTGAAAATGAAAAAAAAAGTGGTTGACGTAGCTTGGCCCACCGTTCCACATTATTCAAGGTCCTGTCCCATGAATAGCAGTGGGCTGCGTGATGTGTGATTTTATTGCCCAGGCTCAAAAAATATATGTCCTTTCTTCACCTCTTGGTACAGTTTATGAAACTGCACAATTAGAAAACTGCTTCTTGGGATTTACCTCGGCTAATCATCTTTGCATTTTGAATAACAAGTTCAAGTAAAGAAAGGTTGCTGGCTTGATCGGATGTCTGCCTTCCTAACAGGCTGAGACGATTGTGGGAGGTGGAAAAGGGGTGGGGAAAAGTGTGGGGAGGTAAGAACAGGAGGCATGAGCATCACTGAGGGGAGGCTTGGCATCTTCCATTGAGCTAGAAGCCACATCATCCCAGCTGAAGGCGGTGGCATTGGCCACTGGTGTGGCTGGGATTTGAGTTCCTTTGACACCGAAGACCACTTCTGCCATCTGCCTGTTATGCTGCTTGCCTGTGCTGGGGCCACTCCTGCCCGGTTCCTGCTGTGTAATACCCGCCCTGCCTCCCAGCGTATCCTCATTGCTCTGAAGGCTGGCGGGGCCTGACTCAAGGAGTCAATGGTGTTGATAGTGTAACAAGACGAGAGTAACAAGACACCATGCAGGTCACCAGTGCTAACTCCACATTGACTGAGCACACGAGTGGCAGTTAGAACAGAGGCCATATATGTGAGCCAGAGATGTGAGCAAGCACATAGGGTTGCTCTTGGGTCTGGAAGATTGGCAGAATTGGTGAGGTTAGAATAGGGGTCATTGCCTATGGATGAGCAGAGGCAAGGCATGCATGGCATTAGTAATGATGGTAAATTAGCAGGGCTCACGGGAATTCCTCTGAAAATGTTAGCATGGTGGATGCGTAATTATTGTCCCCAGCAGCCAGGGCTTGATTGGAATGTAGCTGTTATTCAGAAATAGCCTTTATCGCGTACGTGCCTGTCTACTCTTGCCTTCCTGAAAAATAGAAACGCTCTCATCTCAGATCTGGTTTGTTTCATAATGCTGGTGCCTCTGTTTTTTTGTGCACTAATTGTCCAAATTGGCTTTTATATATTGCTCATCACAGTTGAATTAAAAGTTTAATTGGCCATCTAATGGAGAAATTTACGTTCTTCTACAAGTATAACTGCCTTTTCAAAAGTAACCCTTTGCCTAGAAGAAGGGATACTCTCACTGGATCACAGGCTTTCTAACAGTCTTGTTCTTCAGGAGGTAGGGTCTGGGTTTGGAGAACCTCAAATCCAAGTGTTAACCCTTTATCAGGCAGCCTGTCAAGGATCACAAACTACATTCCTGGATTCTTCTCATCTGGGCCATTAATCAGCAGTGTGACTGATGAGTCACTGCCACTGTGTTACCTGCTACTATTTTTTTAAAAAAGCTCTTGAAGCATAAGATGGATAGAAAGAAAACACATATCATAGGTACAGAGTTCAGTGAACTTAAGTTGAATACACATAGGGAACTATAGCCAGATCAAGACAGAACTTGGCCAGCCTACAGAAGCCCTCTGTGCTCCTTAGTCTCACCTGCTGTGAAGGGTCACTTGATTGCTAACACCTTACATTAGTTTAACCTCTTTTGTGCTTGCACAAATGGAATCATACAGTAAGTACATTTTTGCAACTGGCCCCTGTAAATATATGTTAGTGAGATTTGCCGATGTTGTTGGAGGTAGTTCTGGTCCATTCCTTCTCATTGGATTCCATTTTGCTCATTTCAAAATGGCAGATATAGAACCCCTACCTCCATCATTCTCTCAGGGGTATTCAGGTAAAAGTTAGAAAAAGTTGAAAGTGCTATACAATGTAAAGTGTTTTTATAACTTGGGAGGGAAAGAGCCCAAGGGTTATAGTCTGAAAAGTGGGGAAGAAAATGGTTCAGCTTGAAGGTCATATGAGTGGGAAATTGATGGACTTTGAGGTCAGGTGCCTTCTGAGCTACATACTAAACTTTACTTCTTATAATTGTTAATTGAGTCCCTCTGCTTGATGGCGTGATCTCTCCAATTACTTATTTAGGAATTCCCCTAACATTTTCAGTATTCCCATTAAACCACGTTCTTCCAATAGGAGATGATTACCGTGGCCACAAGCAGTTTGTGCATTTCAATGGGCTAATGTCTCTGTTTTCTCCCATCAGGCCCTGGATGGGGATTTCTCTGAAGACAACCGCAATAAGTGTCGCATTGCCACTGCACCCTTGATCGAAGCTGTGGAGAACCTGACAGCTTTCGCATCCAACCCCGAGTTTGTCAGCATTCCCGCCCAGATCAGCTCCGAGGTAGGGATCTTAGCAGCAAAGGTAATATTTCAGTCTGTGGCTAGTTTATGTGGCACTGAATGAGCATGAACAGTTAAGAGCTCCAAAAGCCCTGTCTTGTAGGACATTGTTGTTGTTGTCAATGATGATACGTGCCCAGAGTTCATGAAACTCAAGGTATGCACATCTTAAGTGGTAATGCCTTAATTTTATGTATTGAGAAAAATCTCTGTGCCTACGTTTAGGGCTGATTCTTTCTTGGGATGTGCCACACTCAAAAGTGATATTTAAGGGCAAACATGGACCCAGGTCCCCACCATTCAGGCTCTGTGTGAACCAGTCTTCACGGTTTCCTAACCTCTGTGTCACTTTCTGAAGAACCCAGGTAGTGACTTGGGAAAGAAGGGACCTTCCAGGACCCAACTTGTTCACTTAATCTGTGCACCCTGCCCTCTGACCCTTCTGCTGTTTGCTCTCAGGGCTCCCAGGCACAGGAACCGATCCTGGTCTCAGCCAAGACCATGCTGGAGAGCTCATCATACCTCATTCGCACTGCACGCTCACTGGCCATCAACCCAAAAGACCCGCCTACCTGGTCTGTGCTAGCCGGACATTCCCACACCGTGTCTGACTCTATCAAGAGTCTCATCACATCTATCAGGTTAGTTTCTACTCTAGAAATTGCTAGGGGCCTGCATCTGAACAGGGCAGAAAGTAGATAAATCCAATGGGACTTGGGTTTCATAGCAATGTACCTGATCATTATCATCATCTTTTCGTGTATCTCTTTGGGACCAGTGGTAGCACTGGGCACAATAGCTAACTTAAACACTTATTGTATGTCAGATCTGAACATTTTACCTGTATTACCATATTTCATCATCATAACCTTGAAAGGTAAACACTGCCATTGTCCACATTTTACTGATGAGAGAATTCAGGCAGAAAGGACTTAAGGAGTATTTTCACAGTCACCCCCAAGCCTGATGGTTCTAGTCCCAGGGCTAGCCATTGTACTACATTGTCTATACCTAGGAGCTTAGGCAGAGAACACCACTATGTATTTAGCAGGATTTGAGGTTACCTTATTTGGCTAAAGAGGCAAAAAGAATATTCCAGGTCCCACAGTAACTCTGGACATCTCTGAACTCCTTGGCAATAGAATGAACCTGAAAAACCCCCAGAGTCAATAGAACATCTCTAAGTTGGCCACATACCCCATAGCATGGAATGCATCCTTTTCCTTTGGTTATACTTTGTTTTTCGATTGTTTTTGAAATTCAGCACCATGGTTCTCTTAATGCCTCACAAAGTACAATCCACTAAATATTTGAACTCCTACCACAGGACTTTGTAAATAGTATACAACATAGAGAGTATAGTATGTTTACAGTGGAAATCACACTGACCTTTTTATAATACAAAGGTTTTTATTTATAATATTATTTATAGTATTAATTTATAAATATTCACGTAAGCCAGTGAAGTCAAAATTGTTTGATTAGCAGTTGTCTGTCGCCAGCCTGAAATGAGGAACAGCATCCTATCCTTCTCACTAGAAACAGAGTTAGCACAAGTGTTAAATTAAGAAATTCATGGGCTATGCAGAGAGGCCTTTCCAAGCAAGAGTCAAGGATTCACTCCTTTTTTTTTTAAATTTTTTAATGTTTATTTTTGAGAGAGAGACAGAGCTTGAGTAGGGGAGGAGTAGAGAGAGGAAGACAGAGACTCTGAAGCAGGCTCCAGGCTCCTAGCTGTCAGCACAGAGCCCGACGTGGGGTATGAACTCACATACCAAGAGATCATGACCTGACCCTAAGTCAACGCTTAACCGACTGAGCCACCCAGGTGCCCTGAGGATTCACTCCTTAAATAAAGCAATCAAATGTGGTAGAAGGTAGACAGGGCTCCTGCCCCAGCAGTGTTGCTGCAAGTTGTGGGACTTGAACCCCAAGGAACTATTGGACTTGCCCTGTCTCTTCCAGGGACAAGGCCCCTGGACAGAGAGAGTGTGACTACTCCATCGATGGCATCAACCGGTGCATCCGCGACATTGAGCAGGCCTCGCTGGCAGCTGTCAGCCAGAGCTTGGCCACAAGGGATGACATCTCTGTGGAGGTAGGCCAGGGCTCTGTGGCTGGATCCAAGGCCTCTGGGGTTGGGGAGTGGGACCAAATGCATTTTTGATGCTGGCATTTCATCACTGAAGCACCTTCCCCTGGAACAAACCTAGGAAGTTTTTGGATGGTTTGGTGAAGGAACACATGTACTGCTGGAGTGGAAATTACAAATAGGGCTGAAACTTGGAGGAAAATGATTAATGTCGGATAAGACTATATCAGTAAGGTGAGGTGACCATATTCAGTTTAACGCATCAGTAGAGCAGGCCAAAGTAGGTAAATTTGGATGTTTCCCTGTCCTGTGTTATCAATGTACTTCTTAACTACCAGGCATATTTAGCATTAAACTCTACACATGTGGTCCTTTTAGAGATCAAGGATTCTGCCCTCAGTTAACCATTATCCCATTGTTGGGATCCTTCTGCCTTTTTTGTGTGTGTATAGCTTTTGTGCTCGTTTCTATTATTTCCTTTATGCCTGGAATTTTTTTTTTTTAATTTAAATTCAAGTTAGTTAACATACAGTGTAGTCTTGGCTTCAGGAATAGAACCCGGTGATTGATCACTGGGCTTGAAAAAAGCATAGAGGACAGCAGAAAATCTATTGCCACAGAGATCAAGGGACTAAGAAATAGTCATGAGGAGCTAAAAAATGCTACAAATGAGGGGCAAAATAAAATGAAGGTGGCCATAGCACGGATTGAAGAGGCAGAGGAGAGAATAGGTGAATTAGAAGATAAAATGATGGAAAAAGAGGAAGCTGAGAAAAAGAGACATAAAAAAGGAGTATGAGGGGAGAATTAGAGAACTAAGTGATGCAATCAAATGGAACAATATCTGTATCATAGGAATTCCAGAAGAAGAAGACAGAGAGAAAGGGGATGAAGGTGTACTTGAACAAATCATAGCTGAGAACTTCCCTGATTTGGGGAAGGAAAAAGGCATTGAAATCCAAGAGGCACAGAGAACTCCCTTCAGACATAACTTGAATCGATCTTCTGCACTACACATCATCGTGAAACTGGCAAAATACAAGGATTAAGAGAAAATTCTGAATGCAGCTAGGGATAAACAGGTTCTAATTTACAAAGGTAGACATGTAAGAATAGTAGCAGACCTGCCTCCTGTAACTTGGAAGGCCAGAAAGAAATGGCAGGAAATCTTCAATGTGATGAACAAAAAAAAAAATATGCAGGCAAGAATCCTTTATCCAGCATGTCTGTCATTCAGAATAGAAGGAGAGATGAAGTCTTTCCCAAACAAACAAAAACTGAAGGAATTCATCACACTAAACCAGCCCTACAAAAGATCCTAAGGGGGAATTCTGTGAGTGAAATGTTGCAAGGACCACAAAGGACCAGAGACATCACTATGAGCATGAAACCTACAGACATCACAGTGACTCTAAACGCATATCTTTCTATAATAACACTGAATGTAAATGGACTAAATTCTCCAACCAAAAGACATAGGGTATCAGAATGGATTAAAAAAACAAGACCCATCTATTTGCTGTCTACAAGAGATTCATTTTAGACCAGAGGACACCTTTAGATTGAAAGTGAGGGAATGGAGAACTATCTATCATGCTACTGAAAGTCAAAAGAAACCTGGAGTAGCCATACTTCTATCAGACAAACTAGACTTTAAATTAAAGGCTGTTACAAGAGATGAAGAAGGGCATTATATAATAATTATAGGGTCTCTCCATCAGGAAGAGCTAATAATTATAAATGTCTATGTGCCAAATACGGGAGCCCCCAAATATATAAAACAATCACAAACATAAACAAGCTTATTGATAAGAATGTGGTAATTGCAGGGGACTTTAATACCCTACTTAGAACAATGGATAGATCATCTAGACAGGATCAATAAAGAAACAAGGGCCCTGAATGATACATTGGTTCAGATGGACTTGACAGATATATTTAAAGCTCTGCATCCCAAAGCAACAGAAGATGCTTTCTTCTCAAGTGCACATGGAACATTCTCCAAGATAGATCACATACTGGGTCACAAAACAGCCCTTCATAAGTATACAAAAATTGAGATCATACCATGCATACTTTCAGACCACAATGCTATGAAGCTTGAAATAAACCACAGGAAAAAGTCTAGAAAATCTTCAAAAGCATGGAGGTTAAAGAACACCCTACTAGAGAATGAATGGGTCAACCAGGCAATTAGAGAAGAAATTTAAAAATATATGGAAACAAATGAAAATGAAAATACAACAGTCCAAACTCTTGGGATGCAGCAAAGGCAGTCCTGAGAGGAAAATACATTGCAATCCAGGCCTATCTCAAGAAACAAGAAAAATCCCAAATACAAAATCTAACAGCACACCTAAAGGAAATAGAAGCAGAATGGCAAAGACACCCCAAACCCAGCAGAAGAAGAGAAATAATAAAGATCAGAGCAGAAATAAACACTATAGAATCTAAAAAAGCAGTAGAGCATATCAATGAAACCAAGAGTTGGTTTTCTGAAAAAATAAAATTGATAAACCTCTAGCCAGGCTTCTCAAAAAGAAAAGGGAGATGACCCAAATAGATAAAATCATGAATGGAAATGGAATTATTAGAACCAATCCCTCAGAAATACAAGCAATTATCAGGGAATACTATTAAAAATTATATGCCAACAAACTAGACAACCTGGAAGAAATGGACAAATTCCTAAACACCCACACACTCCCAAACTCAAACAGGAAGAAATAGAAAACTTGAACAGATTCATAACCAGCAAAGAAATTGAATCAGTTATCAAAAATCCCCAGCAAATAAGAGTACAGGACCAGATGGCTTCCCAGGGGAGTTCTACCAGACGTTGAAAGCAGAGATAATACCTATCCTTCTCAAGGTGTTCCAAAAAATAGAAAGGGAAGGAAAACTTCCAGACTCATTCTATGAAGCCAACATTACTTTGATTCCTAAGCCAGACAGAGACCTGGCAAAAAAAGAGAACTATAGGCCAATATCCCTGATGAATATGGATGCAAAAATTCTCAACAAGATACTAGCAAATCAAATTCGACAGCATATAAAAAGAATTATTCACCATGGTCAAGTGGGATTCATTCCTGGGCTGCAGGGCTGGTTCAACATTCGCAAATCAATCAGTGTGATACATCACATTAATAAAAGAAAAGATAAGAGCCATATGATCCTGTCAATGCAGAAAAAGCATTTGACAAAATTCAGCATCCTTTCTTAATAAAAACCCTCAAAAAAGTGGGGATAGAAGGAACATAATTAAACATCATAAAAGCCATTTATGAAAAGCCCACAGCTAACATCATCCTCAACAGGTAAAAACTGAGAGCTTTCCCCCTGAGATCAGGAACACGACAGGGATGTCCACTCTCACCGCTGTTGTTTAACATAGTGTTGGAAGTGCTGGCATCAGCAATCAGACAACAAAAGGAAATCAAAGCATCAAAATTGGCAAAGATGAAGTCAAGCTTTCGCTTTTTGCAGATGACATGATATTATACATAGAAAATCCGATAGACTCCACCAAAAGTCTGCTAGACCTGATACATGAATTCAGCAAAGTTTCAAGATACAAAATCAATGTACAGAAATCAGTTGCATTCTTATACACTAATAATGAAGCAACAGAAAAACAAAGAAACTGATCCCATTCACAATTGGACCAAGAATCATAAAACACCTAGGAATAAACCTAACCAAAGATGTAAAAGATCTGTATGCTGAAAACTATAGAAAGCTTATGAAGGAAATTGAAGAAGATACAAAGAAATGGAAAAACATTCCGTGCTCATGGATTGGAAGAATAAATATTGTTAAAATGTCAATACTACCCAAAGCTATCTACACATTCAATGCAATCCCAATCAAAATGGCACCAGCATTCTTCTCGAAGCTAGAACAAGCAATCCTAAAATTTGTATGGAACCACAAAAGGCCCCGAATAACCAAAGTAATATTGAAGAAGAAGACCAAAGCAGGAGACATCACAATCCCAGACTTTAGCCTCTACTACAAAGCTGTAATCATCAAGACAGCATGGTATTGGCACAAAAACAGACACACAGACCAATGGAATAGAATAGAGACTCCAGAATTGGACCCACGAAAATATGGCCAACTAATCTTTGACAAAGCAGGAAAGGATATCCAATGGAAAGAAGACAGTCTCTTTAACAAATGGTGCTGGGAGAACTGGACAGCAACATGCAGAAGGTTGAAACTAGACCACTTTCTTATACCGTTCACAAAAATAAACTCAAAATGGATGAAGGACCTGAATGTGAGACAGGAAACCATCCAAACCCTAGAGGAGAAAGCAGGAAAAAACCTCTCTGACCTCAACCGCAGCAATTTCTTACTTGACACATCTCCAAAAGCAAGGGAATTAAAAGCAGAAATGAACTATTGGGACCTCATGAAGATAAAAAGCTTCTGCACTGCAAAGAAACAATCACCAAAACTAAAGGGAAACCAATGGATAGGGAAAAGATATTTGCAAATGACATATCAGACAAAGGGCTATTATCCAAAATCTATAAAGAACTCACCAAACTCCACACCTGAAAAACAAATAATCCAGTGAAGAAATGGGCAGAAAACATAAATAGACACTTCTCTAAAGAAGACATCCAGATGGCCAACAGGCACATGAAAAGATGCTCGACGTCACTTCTCATCAGGGAAATACAAATCAAAACCCCACTGAGATACCACCTCACTCCAGTCAGAGTGGCCAAGATGAACAAATCAGGAGACTATAGATGCTGGCGAGGATGTGGAGAAATGGGAACCCTCTTGCACTATTGGTGGGAATGCAAACTGGTGCAGCCGCTCGGGAAAACAGTGTGGAGGTTTCTCAAAAAATTAAAAATAGATCTACCCTATGACCCAGCAATAGCACTGCTAGGAATTTACCCAAGGGATACAGGAGTGCTGATTCACAGGGGCACTTGTACCCCAATGTTTATAGTAGCGCTTTCAACAATTGCCAAATTATGGAAAGGGCCTAAATGTCCATCAACTAATGAATGGATAAAGAAATTGTGGTTTATATACACAATGGAATGGCAATGAGAAAGGATGAAATATGGCCTTTTGTAGCAACGTGGATGGAACTGGAGAGTGTTAGGCTAAGTGAAATAAGTTGTACAGAGAAAGACAGATACTGTATGTTTTCATTCTTATGTGGATCCTGAGAAACTTAACAGAAGATCATGGGGGAGGGGAAGGAAAAAAAAAAGTTAGAGAGGGAGGGAGCCAAACCATAAGAGACTCTTAAAAACTGAGAATAAACTGAGGGTTGATGGGGGTGGGAGGGTGGGGAAAGTGGGTGATAAGCATTCAGGAGGGCACCTGTTGGGATGAGCACTGGGTGTTGTATGGAAACCAACTTGACAGTAAATTTCATATTAAAAAAAAAAATCAGAACCCAGTGATTGACATCTTACTTAGGGCACCCAGTGCTCATCCCAACAAGTGTCCTTCTTAATGCCCATCACCCATTTAACCCACACCCCACCTGCCTCCTCTACAGCAACGCTTTTTGTCTCTGTATTTAAGAATCTCTTATGATTTGCCTCCCTCTTGGTTTTTATCTTATTTTTCCTTCCCTTCTCTGGTGTTCATAGAGCCATTTGGCCTGCTTTTGCCAATTTTTCCAAAGTTGAGAATAGTATTTTCCTACTTGGCTTCTGTGATTTTCTTTTCCTGTTAACCTGCTCAAAGACCCTTGATTTATACTTCCTTCTCTCTGTGTCAAAACTGCCAACACTCAGGAGGTGCTTAATAAAATATGGATGGTCTGTTTACTGATGTGTCCCTCACTGCCACCAAATTCATCAACAATGAACTTTGCCTGCTGTCTCTAAGTAGTGGGCCCAGAGTTGGTCTTGCTCATTTTTTTACTAGAGCTGTCGATTGTACTTCAGCTTTACCCTCCTCCCTCAATGCCAAGAAAAGAAAGAAGAAATATTCTTACCCTGTGCAGAATGTTAGAATTACTGTCAACCTGTTACTTAAAGAGGGGATATGCATACAGAAAAGTGTGCACATCGTAAGTGTGTGGCTTAATGAATTATCACCAATTGAGTATAGCCCTTAGCACCAAGATCAAGTATCAAAGATGACCAGCACCTTGGAACCCCCACCCTCGCCCTGCCTTTAACCACCCATCCCAAAGCTTGTCCTCTGTCTTCACTTCCTCCCTAGGAAGAAAATCCCTCCCTTTGAACTATGTGTGCTCCATACTTATTTCATGTTTATTTTAAGAAGCCATCTGTAATAAGATAACATTGCTGGAATGTTCTTGCATTCTTGACTATAATCACATTATGAGCAGAAAGATGATAACAAGCTACATAAGACCCTTGGAAGTTTGAAGGTTTCTTTGCACGTCTGTGCCTGTTTTTCCATTTTTCCCTCCAGGATTTTCTTTTCACTTTAGCATACTACACTGCACTTCTCATTGAGTAACCCCTGCTCAAAGGCCCCAGGCAGTATGCAGCATTGTTCAGAGGGGAAGCTGCCTGGGCCAGACTTTCTTTTCCAACAAGCAGGACATCATCACTTTGCCAGGAAGTACCCTATTCCATGCCGGCATGTGCTGACCTAAGATGTCCAGTGTCCTGATATATTAATGCTGAGTCTTACCAAGCGAAGCTCCTAGGAAGAATCCTACGAATCTGACCTTTCCTGCCACTAGCTGCCAGTGACCAGCTTGGAATTCCCCATTTCCGTCATGTGGCCTCATCATCCAGATACTTTGCCCCATCTCTTGACAGCATGAGTCCAATTCTTCTCTCAAAAGCCATTTTTAACATTTGCATCCACATCACCCAAAACAATGCCCTGAGAGCCTGAGCTGAGCTCAGCAGTTTACTCATCTGGCATTTTCACCGTGTCCTGTCTAGGAAATGGTCCTGCTTTCTGAGAGCTGATCTCATTTTCACGTCACCCTTCTTGCCCCCACTCCTTCCTTAAGGAGTTCCTAGTTTTGAGGACTCAGCCACCTGGAGGTTCCCCGAGGCTCCGGCAGTAGCTCTCCCCATTTGGATAAAATTGTCTTCCTTCCTGGAAGGGAAATGTTTTTTATTTCCAGTAATTGTGCTAAATAACCCAAAGTAAAGATACTAGCAACAGCACTCAACACTGTGGTTGGTGTGAGTGAGGAAGAGCCGGTAGAAAAAGTATCCTTGGGGCCTGCCTCGTGTCATCCCTGGGTAGAAGCGTGGGGGGCTGTGGCCCAGGGGGGCTGAGGGTCCCTGGGCAGGGCAGGGTGGACTGGTGGCTGTGTGGCTCACCCAAGTGAGCTTTTATCCACTACAGATAGAGTGGATATTTTGATATCCGTTTCTCGTGGCCTCCCATGTCTTTCATATGGGCCTTCATAAATCCGTGTGGCTACGTGGTAAACTGCCATAGGGGAATTTGACAGCCCTCTCTCCTTTTCAGGCCCTACAAGAGCAGCTGACTTCAGTGGTCCAGGAAATCGGGCACCTCATCGATCCCATTGCCACAGCAGCTCGGGGGGAAGCAGCGCAGCTAGGACACAAGGTAATGGACCCTGCTGGGGGTGTGTGTGAGAGATGGGTGTGGGGCAGTCATTGATCATTGACCGTTCCGGGGTCTGTTTTCCGCTGGAATCCAGACGGAAACTAGAGTGAAGTCTTTCTGGTTATGGTCAGACTTGCCAGCCAACAAGACATGACATTCCCATGTTGTGCTTGACCTCCCCTGGATAAGTCAGAGACTAAAGTTGATGTCCCTAGTCTGCTCTCTGCCACCATTTGTCCCTGGCTGGCTGGCCTCATTCTCATGTGTATAGGGGTACATTATTCTCCCATGGCTTCTAATAGAGTGCCTGCTTTCACACATGAGGGAGCAAAGCAACCTTGCAAACTTCATCTTGAACAGCCAGGCCTCGCTGGACAGCCACTCCAAAGGAGCCCTTCAACTGAGAGCTCATACCCGCGTTGTCTAAAGGCTGAATGATATTTTGCCTGTTTGGGACTCATTTTGCAAATCTTTGATGGGTAGGTGCCTTGTCCAGCAGCCTGCTGGACAGAGAGAGGGCCTCCTCAGCAGAGAGAGGGCAAAAATTGGATTTGGAACCGCCTCCAGGGTTTCCGAGCGTTTATCAGTGTGACTGTCAGTATCGATGTGCATATCAAGAGAACTCGGTAGCCAAAATCTTTTCAGCAGGTATTGATTTTAGAAAATCAGTATTGTTGCTTTTTCACATCATGAAACAGGGGAAGGGCTACTTAGCTTCCTGCTGGTTCTAAGGGCAGGTTTTTGAGATTTAAAAATGACCAGGGTCCCTCTACGCTTTCAAATGTGGCAAATTTCATTTCTCAGCTGAGTTCCTTTATAATGAGAAGAGAAGAGGGCTTGTCCACCTGTGTGAACCTCTTCACACAGGAGAGGAGCCTGGAGGAGCCGGGAGGGGAGGCTGGTCTGGAGGCCGGAGCTCTGCCAGCCGGGGGACTGGAGCCACTGCTTGAATGGTGCCGGCCACGGGGAACTGAGTTTGGCACAGAAACCAGACTTCACTTCAGCGGTGACTTTTGATTCCGGTCAGAACTTTGTAAGAAAATTTTTCTAGGGGTGCCTGGGTGGCTCAGTCAGTTAAGCATCCAACTTCAGCCTAGGTCATGATCTCACCATTCCCCACTTTGAGCCCCGCATGGGGCTCTGTGGTGACAGCTCAGAGCCTGGAGCCTGCCTCGGATTCTGTGTCTCCCTCTCTCTCTGCCCATCCCCTGCTTCTGCGCTTGCTCTCTCTCTCTCTCTCTCTCTCTCAAAAATAAACATGAAAAAAATGTTTTAAAAAAGAAAAGAGAATCTATCTAGACTTGGAGGACAACAAATCTTGTCCCTGCAGGTATTGTTGTTAGTCTGGAAGATTAATTCCTGTGTCTGTGGGTGATATCAAAAGAAAGGTAATATATTGTGTCACTTGAGTGACAAATTTACTCTCGGTCCTTGGGCTAACCCAGTCTCACTTGCCAAAAGACAGTTCTGGACAAAGGAAGCCTCGGCCCTCCTTCCACAAGAGTCTTGGACTGAGAGTTGATACCTACATGGTTCCAGTTCTTCGTTGAGACACTCTGGTGGAGTTCCCGGGTCAGCTTCACTTGGGAGTGATAAACGCAAGCTCTCAGAACCCACGCGTATTAGTTCCCTGGAGCTGCTATAACAAATTCCTAAGAACTGGGTGACTTACACCAACAGAAGTTGAATCTCTCACAGAAGTCTAAATTCAAGGTCTCAGCAGGGCCAGTCTCTTTCTGGAGGCTCTAGGGGAGAATCCATTCTTTACTCTTCTTGTTATTTATTTATTTTTTTTACCTTTTCTTTTTAAGTTTATTTATTTTGAGAGAGACTGAGACAGCACCAGTAGGGGAGGGACAGAGAGAGAGAGAGAGAGGGAGAGAGAACCCCAAGAAGGCTGTGCACCATCAGCACAGAGCTCAATGTAAGGCTCAAACTCAGGAAACCATGAGATCATGCCCTGAGCCGAAACCAAGAGTCAGACGCTTAACTGACTGAGCCACCCAGGCGCCCCACTTCTTTGCTCTTCTGACTGCTGGTGACTCTTCATGTTCTTTGACCTTATCCTGCCAGTGTCTGCCTCTCTGGTCAATTGTCTCCTGCTCTTTTCTTTGTCTTCCCTTCTTCCGGCTCTTATTAGAATATTTTTTAGTAGATTTAGGACCCACCCAAGCAAGCTAGGATGACCTCATCTTAAGATCCTTAGATACATCTGCAGAGATCTTTTTTTCCCCCAGTAAGATCGCACTCACAGGTTCCAGGGATTTGGACATGGTCATATCTATTTTGGGCCACCGCTCAACCCACTCTGCCACCCTAGGCCTAAGGAATCCACATCATGTAACAAATACTCAAAATTCTGTGTTATTTTAATTTCGGTGCTACCCCAGGTAAGGATATTTCCTCTGCCATGTCTTGAGAACAGAAGGTATTAGAGTCTTTGCTAAGCTACCTAAATACAGGGAAAAGCACATCCTTTCAAACCTTTGTCCACAATACATGAAGAATAAGGACATGTGGCATTTATCAAGGGCCTACTCCATGGCAGGCATTGTGCTGTGTACTGTTATGTATGCTAATTTAATCCTTCTAACAATCATTTGGAGGTTAGTGCTATTATTATCCCCGTTTTATAGAGGAGGAAACAGAAGTTTGGTAATAGGAAGCAGATTGCCTAAGATTTCTCATTTAAGGAATTGACAGGATTCAGATCCAGCGGCTTCTGAAACTGGAGCCTTCTCTCCATCACCCAGCCATAGTGCCTGCATGAGGGCACCAGCTCAGTTGTATTGAATTACTCTCCACACACAGCAGCCCTTGACATTTTACAGTTACAGTGATGAAATGTACTTTTAAAATTAAAAAAACAGAGGCTCCTGGGTGGCTCAGTCAGTTAAGCATCTGATTCTTGATTTCGACTCGGGCCATGGTCTCGTGGTTCGTGAGATCACGCCCCACATTGGGCTCTATGCTGACAGGGTGAAGCCTGCTTGGGATTCTCTCTCTCCCTCTTTTTCAAATAAATAAATAAACTTAAATTAAAAAAAAAAGAATCAAATTAACAAATGAAAATAAATAATAAATAGAATCTAGAAAACCTGTTAGATTCTAATGCACTAAACACCTTGATTCCTCTAGTACATACAGGACCCATCCTGAGTCCTGCCCCCTGATGACCCATTAGTGCACTGTGGTTCACCTTGGTGGTGACCCCAGTACCCTACTAGGGGATGAGGGTGAAATCCAATGCAAATGTGTAGGGCTGATACCTGGAGTTATGCAAGCTGGGTCTTACAAAAGGTGTTTGGGCAAAGCAGAGAGTGGGGCCAAAATCTAGTCGAGTCATGTGCCTTGGAATGAATCATGTCTGACCCACAGATAGGGAGCCCCTTTAAAATTCATCCAAAGCATCACAAAGGCCAGCAGCAGCCCTGCGGAAGTGCTTTGAAACCATCTGATTAAAGAGAACTGTAATCTAGAGTAAAAGAGCAAATGTACGTTTACTGCTGGCTGATGGTCCGTCTCACTGTGAGCTCTAATGACCTTTAATATTTTGGACTCCCACCTTGGCCCAGCCACCACCAACTGCATGAACCCCTGCCCCCTGCTTCATTTCTGACCCAGTGACTGCACAGCTCAGGAGTGGCCTTCTTTCCTCCTCCCTCCTCACACTCATTATTCCTCCACATAATGGGAAGAAGCATTAAGGGAAATTGCTGGCTAGATGTCTGAGCTCACATACACTTGATGGAACTAATTTATCAGTTAGTAATTGGCATGCACAATGAGGAGTTGAACAGAAAAGTGTGGTCAGTGCCACTGTGTTTTTTCCGAGTGGAAATAGATGGTGGTATCTGAAGCAAGTACAGTGAAATGTTCAACTCTGGCATTCTGGATGCTAGGTAAGTGGGTATTACTGTATTATTCTGGAAGTTTATTTTAAATGCCTTACAGAGCAGCAAATACCAAACAAGAAACTTCTGGGGCGCCTGGGTGGCTCAGTTGTTAAAGCGTCTGACTCTTAATTTCGGCTTTGGTCATGATCTCCCAGGTTTGTGAGATCAAGCCCCATGTCTGTCTCCACGCTGACATCAGGGAGCCTGCTTGGGCTTCTCTCTCTCCCTTTCTCTCTGCCCCTCTTAAACTCACATGTGTGTGTGCTCGCTTTCTCTCTCCCTCTCTCAAACTTTAAAAAAAAAAAAACAAACAATATGGGGCACCTGGGTGGCTCAGTCCGTCGAGCGTCCGACTTCGGCTCAAGTCATGATCTCACGGTTGACGAGTTCAAGCCCTGCGTTGAGCTCTGTGCTGACAGCTCGGAGCCTGGAGCCTGCTTCGGATTCTGTGTCTCCCTCTCTCTCTGCCCCTTCCCTGCTCATGCTCTGTCTCTCTCTGTCTCAAAAATAAATAAACATTAAAAAACAATAAACTTTTTTTTTTTTTAAATATCTATTCGTACCTTCTGCCCATTTTTTAATTGGATTATTCAGTTTGGGGGGTGTTGAGATTTTAAGTTCTTTTTTTTTTTAATGTTTATTTCTGAGACAGAGACAGAGCATGAGTGGGGGAAGGGCAGAGAGAGGGAGACCCAGAATCAGAAGCAGGCTCCAGGCTCTGAGCTGTCAGCACAGAGCCCGATGTGGGGCTCAAACTCACAAACCGTGAGATCATAACCTGAGTTGAAGTCAGTTGCTCAACCGACTGAGCCACCCAGGTGCCCCAACAATAAACTTCTAAAATCCAATATTACAACCATAGCAGAGCTGAACTAAAAAAGAGAAGTAGCCAACAGTAGAGCAGAAGGTGGGAATCTGGACTGTGGTCTGGGACATGGGATTCCTTTCATAGCTCCTTGTTTTAGCTGCTTGAGGTCAAACAAGTTACTCCACCCACCTAAGCCTTGGTTTCTTCATTTGTATCTACCTGGTAGGATTGTTGTGGGGATTAGATGAAGCTTGGTGAGCTGTTAGTAGAAAGCCTCGCATGTGGGATATTCCCAGTAATGCCTGTGAGGGGCGTCTGGTGGCCCAGTCAGTTGAGCGTCCGACTTTGGCTCAGGTCATGATCTCGTGTGTGTAGGTTTTAGCCCTGCATCGAACTCTGTGCTGACAGCTCGGAGCCTGGAGCCTGCTTTGGATTCTGTGACTCCCTTTCTCTCTGCCCCTCCCTTGCCTCCCCACTCACACACTCTCACTCTCTCACTCTCTGTCTCTCAAAAAAATAAAACATTAAAGATTAATAAAAAATAAAATAAATTAATTAAAGAAGTAAGTAAGTAAAAATAAATAAATATGGCTCTGCGGCACCCAGTGGGTGGGTTCTCGTGAGCACAGAAGCAACATGACGTTACCTACTAGAGAGGCCTAAGCAGGAATGGTGGTTAGCCATCTGGCTAGGCTTTTTTCTTCTCCTGGACTGGACTAATCACAAACAGAACATCTAGGGCAATGTGAAATCATTTTTGCTTTTATTCCAAATCTATATTTAGGCCAACAATGCTCCAGGTAGAGAGCAGTTGGATTGGCTTCCTCGAAAGCCTTTGCTCTCAGGCTTCTTTTCTCATCGGTCCTTGGTCCCTTGCTCCGCTCCTGTCCCCCTTTCTTCTGAGTTCCTAAGATGCTCCTCTTTGGTTCTTTTGAAAGCTTGACAGTTTGTGAGATTTGCAAAATGCTCACGCCCAACTCAGGATCACGAAACAAATTCCTTAACACTTGGGCCTTGATGAGAGACGAGATGAAGAGCTCCCCAGAGGAACTAACATCCAAGCAAGAGTTCATTAATGAGCAAGTGCTTCTAAAAGTAAAATTGAGTGATGAATAAGGTCTGAGGGTCTAATGTGTAACATGATGACTGTAATCATGATAGCGAATTATATTAAATAATAGAAAAAAACAAAAAGTAAGTCTCAGCCTGTGTAAAAAGTAAATTTCAGCACGTCTGTCTCTCCCTGTGCATCATCCCAGTCCCCTCCCCACCAGTGCGACCCCTAAAGGAGACACATGTGATTACGTGATATATCTGTGGTGTGTTTTTTTTGTCTTAAAAGGTGACACAGCTGGCAAGCTACTTCGAGCCCCTGATCTTGGCCGCAGTTGGTGTCGCCTCCAAGATTCTGGACCATCAGCAGCAGATGACTGTGCTGGACCAGACCAAGACGCTCGCAGAATCTGCCCTCCAGATGCTGTATGCAGCCAAAGAAGGTGGAGGAAACCCCAAGGTACAGTTCAGGATTCCAGGGACTCACCTAGGGCCACAGAGAAGACATGACACATTCCTCCTTGTTGTGTTCCTCCAAGGAAAACTCCTCCAGTTCTCGGTTGATTGTATGTGATTTCCCACGCAAAGATGGGAAATAATCTTCGATTGGCCTTCCCAGGGATCTTTAAGAGGAAAACCAAGAGACCTACATAATGAAGCCTTATTGAGAAGTTGCATTTTCCATGACAGAAGGTGTAGGCAAGCGTCCTTGGGAAAGAAAAACATTGTGTGGTGTTTGCAGGAATAAAAACTAATACTGCCCGGCACCTGCTCGGTGGTGACCCCCAGCTTGCGCAAAGCAAAGCTCTGTTGTTTTCCAGTGAATGTTATTTCCATTCCCGGTTCTCAAGTTCAAAGCAAAATGCGATGCAAGGTCACCCACGGCATGTGCTTCTATTGCCTTGGGGACAGTCGTTTAATATGGAAATCTCCCTTACCAGTTTGCAGGTAGAATGTTTCCACAGCCAGAGGTATCACCCAGCTACTAAGCGACCAGAGATGGTGACAGCATGCCATCTTTCAGGGTTGATACTTGTGTCAGGGTGATTATTTTACTTGTGAAACCATCACGTACATTGTGAGAAGGCCGGAGGCTCCTCCTGCTCTTGGTACCTTCTAGCAACTGCCTCCACACGGTCCATCTGAACTTAATGGGTCCTCACTTAAGCAGACTAAGTTGTGGGATTACTGACTGGAGAGATTTGTATGGGATACTTGCCTATAGGCTATAGAAATCCATATTATGTATCTATTCTTTTTAGTGTGCTTTGTTGCATTTCTAAGGTCTTTACAGGGACAACATGGCACAGCAGGGACGACTCTAGATTGAGAGGCAGAATCACAAATGGGTCCTCTCAGAGCTCACAGTTACTGAGCGCTGACTCTGTGTCACCCCTTACACCTCATATCCTCTTGATATTTGATCATCATAAAAATCCCATGGTGTGAGAAGGTTCCCATTGGACAGATGTGGAAACTGAGACTGGTTAGGTGAGTTGTCCCACGTCACAGAAGAGGTGGACGTGGAGTCAGGACGGAGCTTGCACCCTGTGAAGGCACAGGCCGACTGCCCAAAGCAAAGGCTGGAGAGAGGTCGAGGAAAGTTGCAGGAGAGAGGCCACATGTGACAAGTTGGTCTCACAAAAAGAAATTACCTGGTACATAAGGGCGGTCAGGGGCGTGCCAGGAAGAAGGAACAGCATATGCAAAGGTGTACGTGGGGTTATAAAAGGATTGTGATACCTTTAGAAAATAGCATGCAGTCTGGTGTATATGGAATGTGCTGGAAGTGGGGCCATCAGGGTGGGAGGATAGACTGGGCCGTGTTGTGACTGGTCTCCTCACACTGTACACAGGTTGGGCTTTGTTGTGAGTAGTGGGGATGACAACCCCACCAGAGTTCAGAAACACCGCTCCCGTAACACCATGCATACTATCTTAGACTTGGGTTTTCCGTGTGCATTTTTACCCGTCATGCATCTGGCAACTATTAAGAGCCTAATTCTTGGGATGCTAAAAATATTGAGAGCCAGCCATTGCCCTCAAGTTGTTCCCAGTGTTCTGGACAAAAAATAAGTCTCGTTGCTGAAATGGCGAGGTGGAACCACAAGAACAAGAACACCCTTTTGACTGATGGATGAATGATAGTTGCCTCTGAGTTGGGCCAGCCCCTTTTGCACCTGTCCCAAACTGGAGAAGCCAGGATTTGCCTTCCAGACCCAGTTCTGGGTTGTCTTTTCTCCATGGCTGAGTGCCACATGTCTCCCCCCTGACCTGAGAGGCTTTTATTCCCAGCAGAGTAATTGGAATTAGGAATTTTCTGGGGGCTATTTTAACATTTTTTTTTTTATTTTGAGAGAGAGACAGAGAGAGAGAGGGGAGAGGCAGAGAGAGGGGGGGAGAAAGAATCCCAAGCAGGCTCCACTATGCTATCAGCACAGAGCCCGGCGTGGGGCTCAATCTCATGAACTCAGAGATCATGACCTGAGCCAAAACCAAGAGTTGGATGCTTAACCAGCTGAGCCACCCAGATGCTCCACGTTTTCTGGGTTTTTAAGATATTAGCCCATCTATTTGGACTACAAGTTCAGAGCTCCATGTGGAATTCTGTTCTATACCAAGAAACTCACGGTTGGGAGTGTGTGTAGTGAGCACTGTAAGCTTTATAATGACATCACCTGCTTGAAAATGGTAGCTGGACATGAGAGTGGAACAGTTTTCAGCGAATGACCTGAAACATTGGCCACAAGCTGAGACATGATTGGCGGGAGCAAGGTGGCTACATGTGTGTCTCCACTGACTGGCATCCTTCGGCCCATGCTCTGTCTATAGACCCTGCCAGGCTTGTCGCAGAGGATGCCTAAGATACTACAAGTTGGCTTTTAGGTCCTTTCCTAAGAAGCCTGATGCGTGGACTTAATCACTTTGGCCGCTATTCTTTGGGCGAATATTCCCTAGGTGTTACTTGCTAAGTCTTCAGTGATGCATGTGTGTGTTAGATGTTGTGGGTCGTTGCTTGCCGAGGAAATACGGTTAAATGATGATCAGTGGCTTTGATGCGGTGACAAAGAGGATAAGCTTTGGGTCCAACATAATTGAATTCATTTCTTTGCTTCCTCATCTAGACAGTGGGGTTGATAATGAATACCTCTCAGGGAGAGTTGTAGAGATTGACTGAGATAATGTGCCTGACGCAGTAGGTATTCCAAGAAAGAAAAAAGTGACCTCCCCGGACCCTGCTGTTAATGAGTCATATGATTACAAGGAATTTGCTGGGTAGCCTTCCCCTTGCCCCGCAGAGTCCCCTCCTGCACTCATTCTCTACCCCTAAGTTCTCCCTTCTGTACTCACCCCTACCCCACCCAGTTCCCTCCTACATCCTCCTTGAAGGGCCCCTCCTGCTTCTTCTGCCTGAGACCCTCCAGCGTATCCACAGCCCTGCGCACTGTGGGGCATTTCTAATTATTAGTGGGTTTTTTTCCCTTCTGCTAACATTGACATCTGTCTCCCAACCCCCTGTAGCCTTCTCCCATTTTCCAAATTCCTGTGATGTCTGTGCCCGCTTTACTGGGCTTTGTAGTTGAAGCACTGTCATACAGAAATCAGACTCCCTTGGAAGTAGACTTCAGACGTGTTTCCAAAAAAGAACCGAGTCTGATGTTTCTCCCGTGTTGTGCTGTGAGGAACAGTAACAAGGAGCCCCTCCGGAATCTAAAATAATGAAGGGTCTTTGTTGAGCCTTCTGACTCCACTTCCCAGATTGCTGTTGGACTGAAGCATGCCCTCGTTGAGCGCCTACTGTGTCTTTGCATTCCTGACACTGGTGTGCACAGGTGGCCTGCGGGATGATAGGGACGTGGCCGTGTGGCGGAGATGAGGTTTGTCGTTGGAGGCACAGGAAGCAGCCCTGGGAGAGGCTTGGGGTAACTGGAGGAGGCTTCACAGACTCTCAGCTGACCGTTTAAGGGCCCGGGACTTAACGCGTGCAGAGTGAAGGGGAGCAGGCCCAGCGAGCTTCTCGTGCAAGCAGATGAGAAGGTGATCGTTTCTCAGGCAGCCGAGAGCAAGGGCGTGTTTTTGTGGGTTTGGATGCCCCAGTGTGGAGAAAGCGTTGTTTACGTTTTCGGAGTTCGGAGAGCAGTTCTGTGATTTACTGCTGCCGCCCCCAAAACTTGCTTCTCGTACCTTCCTCAGCCCATATGGGAAGGCACACGCTTGGCGGGAAATACTCACTTCTCACCTGGAAACACTCACTCGACTTTAATGTGGGGGTGCAGAATCGCTGACACTTTTGTGCCATCAGTGATCGTCTCATTTGAAGTGAGATTTAGAGAAATACGCACCGTCCAATTTTGCCTTCTTTTATCAATGAGAACGTCTTTGTATAGGGGCTCTCTCTAGAGGGTAACGTGCAAGAAATGTCACCTTTCAGGCTTTTGTCATCAAAATAAAGCAATCTGCACATGTTGTGTTTTACCTTCTCTGTACCAGGAAATCAGCGATCAACCTAAATTACCAGTTTCCTCCATCACATCCCTGATAGTTTTGCATCCTGACACGTTTGCCTCAAGACAACCACCTGTGATCTGACCGTTCAGACCTCTTCTTGATTCTTGAGACTTTTCAATTCTGCAGACTTAGCCAGTTCCTGTGGCTCACACAGCCACCTCTTAGAATTCTTCTCTTTCAGTTAGTCAAGAGAGTTAGATTTAGGGGTGCCTGGGTGGCTTAGTTGGTTGAGCATCCTACTTCGTCTCAGGTTATGATTTCGGGGTTCGTGATTTTGAGCCCCGCATCAGGTTCACTGCTATAAGCATGAAGCCTGCTTCCTATCCTCTGTCCCTTCTCTCTCTGCCCCTCCCCACTGGCATGCGTGCATTCTCCCTCCCTCCCTCTCTCTCTCTCTCTTTCTCAAAAATAAATAAAAATATTAAAACAAGAAAAAAAGTTACCATTCACCTTCTCTTACTGGCCTATTTACCTTCTCATCCACCAAAGTGAAAATGTCATTTCTTGGACCTTTGGAAGGGTCGTCTCCCCCTGAGGTATGTCAGGGCAGCCATGGCCACTGCCTGGGTGACCTCAATGCCTGGAGCAGTGCAATTCTAGAAATAACTCGCTGGCATCAGTTCCGATTTCCCAGTTTAAGAGCATTGTCCTCAATTCAGGCACCCGACCTAAGTTCCAGGGTTCCTGGGCCATCCTCACTGTGACCTGATGGTTACAAATTCAAGGGATTCTCAGTACCCTTCAGGTTCAATAATTTGCTAGAATGACTCAGAGAACTCAGGAGACTTCTCTACTTACTGTTACAGTTTTGATATAAAGGAATACAAACCAGCCGAAAGAAGAGACCCAGAGGTGAGGTCTGGGGGGTGCCTGAACATGTCCCAAGGAGGTGTCACCCTCCCAGCTTATTGACATGCATCACCAACCAGAGAGGGCTCACTCCAGCTTTGCTGTGCAGTTTTACTGGGATTTCAGTATGTAGGCTTGATTGATTGGTTTTAGTCCTATGACCCGTGATTCAGTCTCCAGCCCCATCCTGTCCGCAGAGGTCAGGCTGGCATTATGTTGCTCAAAGCCACAGCCCTCTAATCACACGGTTGGTCTTTCCAGCACGACCAGCCCCCCATCCTGAAATTGCCCACTGGCCACCATGAGTCACCTCCTTAGCATAAACTAATGTGTAGTCCAGGGGGCCCACCGGGAATAACAGGCAATCCTTGATCTTGGAAAGGCCAAGTCTCCCTCCCAGGAACCTAGAGCACAGATCAGCCAGATATTTTACTGCTTCACACTGGGTGAGTTTCCAGGGTCGGGCTCAGCTGGTGGCAAGCTACCAGGTGTTGGAAGGTATACACAAGGTCGGCCCTGGGGAGCTCCAGGGAGCAGATTGGAGAACTGTGACTGGCAACACATTCATGGGCAAGAGTGGAGCCCACGATGGCAGATAGAGCTGAGAGACTAGAGGCCGGGCTATTGCTGAAATGCAGAAGCAGGCACTGAATGATGGGGACCCAGCCAACTCGGGTAACAGTAGCAAGTCCTGAGGCCCCTTGCCTTTGCCACATGATACTTGTCAGGCTTTACCTTAATTTAAAAGCACCCCATTTGGGGGGAAAGGCGGAAACTTCCCTTTGTAGATGGCAAATTTCCTACATTAGTGGTTTTTTTCCTAGTAGTGCTGATAAATTTGACCTGATCTGACCATCTGCTCATTTTCCTTGTGACCAGTGGTATCGTTTCAGCAGATGGCCCGCTGGTGGGTGGCATTTGTCATCCACCAGATCCGGAAGCTTTAGTACTTAAGCTCCCATTTTCAGACTGTGACTGTCAGAGGGGGTCCCTGGCAGGGACATGGTCCAACCCTCCCCTTCCAGTGGGCTGTGAGGATGAACGGGACCTGAATCACAGTGGTGAGCACAGTGCCTGGCACAGAGGAGTCCCTAGGGAATGTTAGCAGCTGCCTGCTGTTCCTGCTGTCACGTGCTTTGACATTTACTGTTATTCCTGGTCCCCTGCCTGTCACCTAGAAGCAGTGACTGTCAAATGCAAAAATACCTGACCCGAGATATAAGAACACGGGTCATGAAACTAGTTGGAAAGTCACATCGGGTCCACAGGCTGGCTCCTACATTGTATAAAGTACACACCAGCCCTTGGCATCTTGCTCGCATCCCCAGGAACATCGCTGGGTATTCTTGGCCCAGTCAGAAGAGCTGGAGCAGGTCACTGCAGCCCGAGGGAGCCCAGTTGATGGTTCAAGGTAGGAAGGAAGGGCCAGGTCCCGTTCTGACTTCCCACAAGCCCCGTCTCCACCGTCAGCTCGCCATCCGTGCCTGTTCAGCATGAAAACAGATGGTTCCATTAATTTCTAAACAAGCCTCTCTAGAGGGGAAATTGGCACCAACAACCTGTGAAGGTTATCCTTTTAAAAAAATTATGCGTGAAGGTAAAAAATTAATGTGTCACCCTTTACATCAGCCCCACCTGGTGACTTGATCGGACCCTTCATTTCCTCTGAATACCGTGCTTCTAGAAGGAAGCAGAGCCCACTGTTGGCAAGGAGCACACAGTCTAGTTGGAGAAGGGGCAGGAGCTGTGCATCAGGCACCGTGTCAGACCCTTCACACACAGTGTTTGGGCTCATCTTCGCAGTCCACGTTCCCTCCTGACTCTGGACCTTGGTACAGGCTGTGTCCTCTGCCTGGAAGCCTCTCCCTTTTCTCCCATCCTCGCCCCGTCAACTCTGCTAGACTCTGGATTGTTCATCCAGGTCTCTGCTTCAACAGGAACACCACCTATGAGAAGTCTTGTCTGGCCCCAAGGTTGCATTAGGAGCACTCCTTAGGGGCTGTAGCAGTTCATTGCTGCTCCAAACAAGCCATCCTAAAACTTAGTGACTTCAGACACACCATTTTAGTATGCTCTCTGGTGGATCTGCAGGTGGACTGAGCTCAGCAAGGTAGTTCTCATTCAGTCCCTCCTGCCATTGAAGCCAGATGGTGACTGGGGCTTAAATGACTGGACGCTCCATCACTCCCCGGCGCTTGAGCTGAAATCAGATGTTGAGGCGGCTGGGGCTCCATGGGTAGCCCTTTCTCGCTCTGTGTGGCCGGCATACAGCCTCAAGATAGCCGGCCTTACCCAGTGGCCGAGGACCTCGCAGGAACATCTCCTGAGAGAGCAGGGCAGTACTTGTATTGTTTTTCATTATTGAGTCTCTTTTCCCAATGTTCTTTTCTCTGAGGCCTTTGTCTCTTTATGACTGTTTGACTCCAGAGATGCTTCTCGGGGCTACAGAAATCCCAGAGAAAGCTGACGGGAGGACGACAAGAAGGCTGCTGGAGGAGGTGGTATTTAGGCTGGGCCTTGAAAGAGGGCTGGGATTTGCATGGAGGGAAGAAAAGAGGCAAACTCAATAGAACCAGCTGCTACAGGCCTCAGGTGAGAGGGTGCAGCTGTGAGGAGGCTTCCAGATGGCCGCCAGGACCATACCAGGGAAGCAGGTCAGGGGGAAGAAGTCCTAAGAGGGAGGCTGCCTGGCTGCCGCCATGGAAGGCCCCTGAAGTAGAGAAGATGGCCACTAGTCTGGGCAAGCCACAATGGTCAATGATTCGCATTTGCCTCCTGACACAGTTGCCTCAAGGTAACCATCCGTGAGGTGCGTGTTTCACCTCCCATCAGATGTCATTGTGGAAGGCCTCCTCTCGTTTGGCACGCTTTCAGTTCCATACAGAGCCAGTTCCCATGGCTCACACAGCCCCTTCTAAAAATTCTTCTCTTCAGTTAATCGGTCAAGAGTTACCGTTGACCCTCGCTCAGTAGCTTCCTTGCCTTCTCATCCACCCAAGTGAAGGTGCGATCTCTTGGGCCTTTGGGAAGGTCTTTGCTCCTGAAATACGTCAGGGCAGCCACGGCCATTGCATGGGTGGCCCCAGCGCCTGGAACCTCACCATTCTCACACTGACCACCTGACATTAGGTCAAGCTTCCCTAGGCTCAGGCACCTACTAGACTCCTCTTATTATAAATATACGGAGATGCAGCCATATCATCTCACCAGAATTTGGCAGAGTGTTGTTACCATTATTCCCATTGTGCTGAGGAAGCAAAGGCCAGGACCACTTAGCTAGTTAGGGATGGATCTGGAGCTAGAACCCAGCTTTTCTGATGCCAGGACCTTGGTTCTTTGTCCTGCATCTTGCTTCCACTGGAGGTGTTTTTCAGGGAGCCTGCCACTACCATTGGTTCATCTTTTCATTCATGTATTCAACCAGCGCCTACTCTGTGCTTGTCCTGCATGTAGCAAGCCTGTGGTCATTAGAGCCTCTCCAAGTGTGGGTCAGGGGGAACTCGTGAGCGCTCGCGACTCTGCCTGCGGAATGAACATCTGTCCCTGGGGAACTTGGCTCACTCGTCCCTCCAACCTCATGACAGTGTAATTTGTGACATAATTCCAAAACCTGTTCATCTTTCTGCAGATTTGTTTGTTCGCCATATACTTAAATTTACGTGATCCAGTCTTAAGGAATGGTAGGGTATCGGGCAGCTTTGAACAGAAGTGCATTTGTTGTGAACACTTTTTTCCTTTATGTTAGTTTTTTTTATTATTTTCTTAACATTTTATTTACTTTTTTAATATAATTTATTGTCAAATTGGTTTCCATACACAGCCAGTGCTCATCCCAACAGGTGCCCTCCTCAATGCTCATCACCCACTTTCCCCTCTCCCCCACCTCCATCGACCTTCAATTTGTTCTCAGTATTTAAGAGTTTCTTATGGTTTGCCTCCCTCCTTCTCTGTAACTTTTTTTTCCCCTTCCCCTCCCCCATGGTCTTCTGTTAAGTTTCTCCACATTAGTGAAAACATGGTATCTGTCTTTCTCTGCCTGACTTATTTCACTTAGCATAATACCCTCCAGTTCCATCCACATTGCTGCAAATGGTCAGATTTCATTCTTCCTCATTGCCAAGTAGTATTCCATTAAATATATAAATCACATCTTCTTTATCCATTCGTCAATTGATGGCCATTTAGGCTCTTTCCATAATTTGGCTATGAAAGTGCTGCTATAAACATTGGGGTACAAGTGCCCCTATGCATCAGCACTCCTGTACCCCTTGGGTAAATTCCTAGCAATGCTATTGCTGGGTCATAGGTAGATCTATTTTTAATTTTTTGAGGAACCTCCACACTGTTTTCCAGAGCGGCTGCACCAGTTTGCATTCCCACCAACAGTTTAAGAGGATTCCTGTTTCTCCACATCCTCTCCAGCATCTATAGTCTCCTGATTTGTTCATTTTACCCACTCTGAGCAGCGTGAGGTGGTATCTCAGTGTGGCTTTGATTTCTATTTCCCTGATGATGAGTGACGCTGATCATCTTTTCGTGTTTCTGTTTGCCATCTGGATGTCTTCTTTGGAGAAGTGTCTATTCATGTTTTCTGCCCATTTCTTCACTGGAATATTTGTTTTTCGGGTGTGGAGTTTGGCGAGTTCTTTATAGAGAACTCACATTTTATTGATCTCTGAGACAGAGTGTGAGTAAGGGAGGGGCAGAGAGGCAGGGAGACACAGAATCCGAAGCAGGCTCCAGACTATGAACTGTCAGAACAGAGCCTGACGCGGGGCTCAAACCCGCGAACCATGAGATCATGACCTGAGCCAGAGTCGGACGTTTAACTGACTGAGCCATACAGGCACCCCATGTTAGTTTTTTTTTTTTTTTTAATTAAACCCATCAGCTTATATATTTGGGAATCTGTGGCATTCTCTTTCTGCTACCCTGAACGCACTAACTTAAAACTGGTCCTGTCGTAAGATGCTGTTTCATATATTGCAATTTTTCCTTTTAAATTGTAAAAAGAGATCTTTTTATATTTTCCCTTCTGATTTTTAATGATTTCGCACACAAACGTACCCACATAATAAAAGGAAAAACCCAGAATACATTATTGTGCTCCATAATGGAGATACAGTTTTGTATTGTGTCTTTTGAAGGTTATACTTAAAAGCAGTGAGGTGATTCTGAGGAAACTGAGCACCATTTTCTTCTGTTTATGGAAATTTCCCACAATCCTCTTTCCCCTTTGCTTTCTCAGGCCCAGCACACCCACGACGCCATCACAGAGGCTGCCCAGCTCATGAAGGAGGCTGTTGATGACATCATGGTGACACTGAATGAAGCAGCTAGCGAAGTGGGGCTGGTGGGAGGCATGGTCGATGCCATTGCAGAGGCCATGAGCAAGGTACGCCTGGGCATCCACGTGTTCACCTTCACCCCTTGACCCCATCTCCTCCTCAGTTTCCCTCAGACATGATCCCCAAGCGCTTTTCTCTAAGGAGTGGTCGGTCAAAGTGGATATCAGTGAGCCTCCTCTTGAGGGTTCTGATAAATGTATACATTTTCTATCCTCTGTCCACCATAGTATTCATCCTTTATTATTCCTTCATTACTTTTTTAGGCCACTCTCACCCTGTCTTTCAGTTTTATGCAAGGGAAAGAAAATGGAGATGGAGAAGGTATCACTGGCTCCTTCACTTACAAAATGGAAATAATTATTTACCTCCCCTGTTGACCTCACAGAGATGTCGTGGGGAACAAACAGCAAAGTGAAATAGTGAAGTGATTCCCAAGCCCTAGTCTTTGGAATGGCTACTTAGGAATCACAGGGAGCACGTTCCAAGACCCTACCCTAGCGATAATCAGTTGGAATCTCTGTGGGGTTGAGCCTAGGAATCTCTCTCTATTTTTTTAATGTTTATTTAATTTTGAGAGAGAGACAGAGCATGAGCAGGGGAGGGGCAGAGAGAGAGGGAGACACAGAATCTGAAATAGGCTCCAGGCTCTGAGCTGTCAGCACGGATCCCGATGTGGGGCTCAAACCCACAAACCGTGAGATCATGATCTGAGCTGAAGTCCGCCGCTTAACTGACTGAGCCACCCAGGTGCCCCGGAATCTCTGTATTTTTTAAATCTCCCCATGGTTTTGGTATCTACAAATGCAGAAACCACTGAAGTAGTATGTGTGAAAGCCTGTAGTGAACTCTTGTGGGCAACGGGCATAGGAGATAATGTGAGAATTATTTCTCCTGCAGTGACCCCTCCGTTGACTTGGATCAGTAGAGAAGTAAGACTGGAGAGTGTTTCCTGCTCTTTCCCCAAGGAATCCTTCACTCGTCTTATCAGTTTGATAGTCATTAAAATTAACAATTGTTTGTCAATATCTAATTGCCATTCTGGGATAGCACAGCCAAGAACTTGAGATTTTGTCTGTGTTTTGAAATGTCCATTGTCAGACTGTGAGTACATTATTACAGTTTTTCAGGATAATAAGTGGTCTTTAATTGCTCATTTAGAGAAGATTGGTTGGTTCATATCTCCATAAAGAGGTGATAGCCCGAAGCTGTAATTAGGATAATTCTCCTCAAACATCACAATCCAGGCCGAGATGCTGGGGCTCCTTCAGAGACCCCAGGCGTGCCTTGTCAGAGCCCTCCAGTAATTTCTGCTGTGGGCTTCTCGTGACTCAAATATGGACAGTTTGGCAGAAAATGAGTGAAGTTCCCCTCTTTCTAAAGGCCTTTGGGTAAGTCTCTATGGGTTTGTTTGGCTTCCAGGAGTCAGAACACCAGAACTTTGAAAGTAAGCCATGTGCCTACCAAGGTTATTAAATAATGGAGCTCAGGTTTTCTCAATACAAATTAGAAATTCAAATGATAACCTTCTTCTTCCTAGGAGAAGGTGTTTTCCAGAATCACCCCAATGATGGGGAAGGGTTCCACCAATCCCTGGAATGTGGAAGTCAGATTCTTGAAGTCTTTTTTTTTTGATAGCCTTTGAGCCTTACCATATTGTGACGGCTTTTCAGCAAAGAAAGCAGCTCTTGTACTGGCTGTTGTCAGTCGTTTGACAGCTGCTCTCTCACTCAGCCCAGGACACACTTGATTCTCTCTGAAGGACTGGGGAGAGAAGTGCAGTGTGAACTGATAGCAATAATTAGGAACTGCTAATGACACGACCCACAGAGGCCGGGAACAAAGGGGTTTTTTTCCTCAGTTCCACAGGGTATACAAATAGGGTTTTATTGGTACCCCTACACTCGGACCTACCCAGACCTGCCAGCCAAAGCCCAGTGAACCACCTAGTGCCTCTTCCCCATTCTCCTTTCGTTCAGCTCACCCCAAACTGCCCATCACTGCACACTTTGGGCTAAGTGATATTCCAGATCCTTTGAACCCCTAAGCGTTGAAGTATTAGGATTGGCACACATTCTTAGTCCTGGTTATTTGGTTACATTATTGATACACTGTTAGCATCATCGTCTGAACTTCTTAAAGCCATTGAGCGACTGGCGGAAAAAAACCAACGTGCACCCAAAGTTGATTCTAACGTGGATACAGTTTACACCACTTTTGGTGCTTCTGCTATGGAGGTTCTTTTTGGAATTCTCTTTCCATGTCTAAGCACCAGAAGGTTTGGGTTAATATGAAGTCAACTTTCTGGTCTACCTTGGATAAAGAACTCAAGCCCTCTGAACCTCGATTTCCTCATTCAATGAGGTTAGTGGCCCTCGGCCTTGGGACTCTTGTGACCCACTGCCTTTTCTTTGTTTGAGTTTTTGTTTGGGTTATTAGATGGTGGTGGTGGTGGTTTATTCTTTTTGATCAGGGATGGAGACGAAAACAAAAAAACCTGCTATCTGCATCACTACTGTTTCCTGCAAGAAAGGTCATGTTAACATCCCCCTCAAAAAAAGTAGGAAGGCTATAATTAAAATCTCAGAGTAAAGGAAAGTTCTTTAAACTAAAGAAATCTGGAATCCAAAAATTCGGCCCCTTTGATCTTAATTGTGTCATTGTCCTCAGATTGGTAAGTTTGTCACAGTAGCCTGAAGCCCCTGTGTTCCCAGCTGCCCTCCAGCTCCAGCATCCTGGTGTGTTTGTGGTTAGGCCACATTTCGTATGAAGTCTCCCAGCACATTGCTGGACACTTAGAAGATGCCCAGTCAGTCTCTACAGAGAGAAGGAGTCCACAACTCAGTCCTCATTTGACCAACAGGGTCCCCATAGTGCATTGGAGACTTAGAAAGCAGCTCTATCCTTGGCAAGGAAGCCTAGACAAATCCATCCTGGGGTTTGTGCTGAGGCTTTGATGGCAATTATATTCCCGAACTGTGCGGCCACATCACACGTAGGCTGTAGTGTTATGCCCCCTGGTCTCTGCCCAGACTTCAGACTGTCTGTCATTGCCTACCCCGGACCCCACGTTTTTCCCATGATCTCAGGGTTCTTCATCAGACAGACAAGCTTCATCCCCATGCTCTCAACAGCCCCTCTTCTGTTCACTATACTCCCTCTACCTGTATTCGTTTCTCTTTCCTCTACGTCCTTACCTGGAATACCTTTCTGCAGTCAGTGGCGACAGTAGCGATGATGATGGTGGTAGACATGGGTTGCCTTTCTCATCGTCATAGTGCTCATTGACATCATCATCATCATCATCATCATCTTCATTATCCTGGTCATCATCTCTTCCTTCATCTCACTTGATGTGCCCTACAACAGCCTGACGCTAGGAAGTCTCCACTGAAGGACCTGAGACTCAGTATAAGCGACCAGCTTGAGGCCCCCTCACAAGCCCTGGAACCAGGGCTTCTGAACCAGTATGCCCCCAACCCTTCAAGGGACAGAGTCACTGTCCCACTTGTTCCACCTCTTCCCCCCACAGTGATGTCTGCCATTTGTCAATTCCTGTTGCTTTCAGTCAGATGAGCAGCAAGTTGTTCCTAGTGGTTCCAATTCCTTGTCTTCCCCAACCTAGATCAGAAGTGAGAGTTCAAGGGAGTACACTCTGTGGGCTACACCAGTCCTAGGGAAGCCATTCAGGATGTAGATTCTGCCTCCTCTCCTGAGTCATCTTCTTTCATTCTGTGTTTCCCTAGAAGTGTCTGGCTCATGCCCACTGCCATATGCTTGAACTCTAACCCTGCTTCTTGGAACATCTTCCCCACCTTTTGTGTGTGGCAGACTCCTCCCCTGGTAAGAGTTGGCAGAAATGTCCTTCCTCTGGAGTGCCCTCCCTCTCCTCTCAGACAAGGCTTGGGACCTCCTTGCCTCTGTACCCCGAGTGCCATCTTGGCACTTCTGTTAAAGCCCTTATTGCCAAAGCTGAGGGATGCTGTTGACTCTAAGCCAAAGAAATTCTGTGGGCGTCTCCATTTTCAAAGTTCTGATTCTAATAAAATACAGTCCATCCTTCAACTGTCCTCTCCTGACATGTGGGTGCTTATTTCTCTCCTCTGTAGCTGGATGAAGGCACTCCTCCAGAACCAAAGGGAACATTTGTCGACTATCAGACGACTGTGGTTAAATACTCCAAAGCCATTGCGGTAACAGCTCAGGAAATGGTAAGAGGAAAAGAGCTGCCCCACCCACTGTTGGTTGCCCTGTTGTCCTCCACTACCACCACTGAGTCATCAAATCAGGGTCTGTGTTGGAGAGAGATGACTCCATGTTTCTCGTTCCTTATGGGCCCCAGCTCTGTGCTTTATCTGTGATCTCTCCAGCTGCCTATGGTCTAGACGCCCCCGTCTGTGGGAGCTCTGATTTCATGGAAAAGCTGCAAGAGGGAATTACAGATAATTGAGACTTGGGCATGAGGACAGGGGAGCAAAGGAGGGAGAGAAAATGAGAAGGAAGTCGGAGGTAAGGGGAAAGAAAGAAATCCTATCTGCCTCGCCAAGGACTGGACGTGTTTTATCAAGTTACAGTATAAGAGAAGACACATGGGGGTAGTACAGATTGTCTAATGGAATCAAGCTACAGTATGTGGACAATAAGATATGCTAGTCTGTCAGGCACAATGAAACAGCATGGGTCTGTAAAATCAATTTCCCAGACAACAGAAGGCCTGTAACCTTTGGAGGTAATTTTCAATTTTTCTTTTTTCTTAGAATGTATTGCCATCAGAATTGTATTAGATGCATCTTTAGATAAAAATGGCATTGAGAGACAGTGAATGCTATCTTGGTATGCTAAAAGAATAATACAAAAGATGACAAATGGTGTCCTCAAAAATACATAGTACGTAGTAAGAAAGCTCCTCTTAACCTCTGAAGGCTCAGAGGTCACAGAATAAAATTTTGGAAGATGCCTGTCTGCTGCTGCCACATGAGCCTGAGTTGAGAGAGGAGGTGGCTTCCCAGCTCGAGGGACTGAGCCCGGGCCTGGCTCCTGCCCCACCAGACCCAGCACCTCTGGATGGTTTTGTCATGTAGTCTTACGTCCACTAGAGGTTGAGCTTGGACCACAAAGTCTTCCCCGGCTGCTGCTACTCCTTCTTAGAAACTCTGTGATTGTGCCAAGCTCATTGGTACTTAAAAGGATTTGGGATGGGAGGGGGAACAGGAGCAGTGCCTGTCTCGGCGACTAAAAGAGCTGGAGTCAGGCCCATGCTGGTTCTGCTCAGGGCGCTCCAGGGCGGGGCACAGGTCGCATCCGGCGGCCCTCCTGTGCCAAGTTCTCTGAGCAGAGAGCACAGTGCAGCAAGAGATGAAGGTATTTTGAGTGGCCTCGTGGTGTTTTCTGGAACCTCTCGCAGGCTAGGTTCTCAGCAGGCCCATCCTGATCCTTGATGTGCATGCTCTTGAGGAGCCCCGCCTGGGATGGCGTGTCTGCTCCTAGGCTGGCTGGCCTGGACCCTGGGTTGGCAAGGGTCCGCTTCGCCATGCCAGGTTGCCCGGGATCCAGGGCTCACACAAAGCACCCTCCCTCTCGCAGGGTGTTTAGCGTGTGTGTTTCTTGGGAGCCCACGCCTATGCCAGAAAGCCTGTGATGTTTTCCTGGTACACCTGCGTTAGATGGCTACATGTTCCCATCCAGCCTCCGTGAATATGGAGCCATTTAAAACATTTTTTAAAGCCCTTTGAAGCCAAGGTCTTCTAATGCCACCAAGAGAGAGGAGAGGGTAGGGCAGGAGCAAAGCCTCTTACTCAAGAGACTGAGGATACCTTCCCGGGTGGCAGTTAAAACTGCTCTTGTGACAACCAACAGGCATTTTGTTGGAGGAAAAGGAAAAAGTAGAAACCACTGTGTTAGCCTTGTAGGGTAAACTTAAGTAAGTTTTTCTATGAAGCAGGAGGAAAACACTGAATATCCTGATAATGAAAAGGCAGAGCTCGACCATTTAGGCTACAGTATACTCTTTTTTTTTTTTTTTTTTTTTTAATTTTTTTTTTTAACGTTTTTATTTATTTTTGAGACAGAGAGAGACAGAGCATGAATGGGGGAGGGGCAGAGAGAGAGAGGGAGACACAGAATCGGAAGCAGGCTCCAGGCTCTGAGCCATCAGCCCAGAGCCCGACGCGGGGCTCGAACTCACAGACTGTGAGATCATGACCTGAGCCAAAGTCGGACGCTTAACCGACTGAGCCACCCAGGCGCCCCAGTATACTCTTTTTTAAGTTTATTTATTTTTGAGAGACAGCACAAGTGGGGGAGGGGCAGAGAGAGAGAGAGAATCCCAAGCAGACTCTGCCCAGTGCAGGGCTTGAACTCACAAAAACCAAGAGACGTGACCTGAGCCGAAACCAAGAGTCAGACGCTTAACTGGCTGAGCCACCCAGGTGCTCTAGAGTGTACTCTTAACTAAATTTGTGGCTGAAACCTTATTCTTTGGCACAAATTTACTACAAAGCTATATTCTCTTTGAATATCGTCCTCCCAGACATCCGGCTCGCCCATTCCTTCTCAGTCATGATTTCCTTAACAGCCCTGTCCTCATGCCCTCTTGCCCGTGTGGGACCTGCTTCTGGGTTCCCAGAGACCAGGTCAGCTCTCTGCAGAAGCATGTGACCAGGGATGTGCACTGCATGGGGCCCGTGCCCCCCATGTTTCCCTGGGGAACTCTCCTGCCTACCTGCAGGGCCGGCCGGGCCAGGGGCTGCCACGCTCACCTCCCGGAGTGGACGCCCGTGAGGGCCCAGCCTCCACGCTGCACAGCCGGGGCCTAGCATGTCGCCCACTGGCCTGGCCAGGGCCTGCTGGCCTGAGAGGGGCCCTGGCCTGTTGTGCACGTCGCAGCATGGGCTTCGCTTGAATTGCCCTCTCTGGTGCCCAGCCCCCCACGCAAGTCAAGAGCTTAAAAGTGAACGAACCCCTTTGGCTTCCAGTGATATTAACACGTGGTTCTCATGCTTTTCTCTGTATGTGTATGTGTGTTTGTGTCTTGCTTGTTTTCTTTTTCCAGATGACTAAGTCGGTTACTAACCCGGAGGAGTTGGGAGGACTGGCTTCACAAATGACCAGTGACTATGGGCACCTGGCTCTCCAGGGCCAGATGGCAGCAGCCACGGCGGAACCAGAGGAGGTCTGCCATCATAAGCCCCTGTTTTAAGAAGCACATGCACACTAGTACCCACGCCCAGGGGATGCTCTATAGTGTAGCTCCACCCTAGAAGATTCCAGCCTGATAGCGGAAACCAGGCTTAGTTTTCACTACTCTCCTGCCAGCCCTCCAGGTCCAGATCCAGTAGCCCTGGGCTGTGCTCAGAGCTCACTGTCCTTTCTGATGCCAACAGGCTGAGAGCTGGGTCCATCTGGGGAAGTGGGTTTTCAGACAGACGGCCTCTGCTGAGAGTGTTCGCCAGCTCACCTCCCTTCCAGCCCATCACCTGGCTCCCAGGGCAGAACACATGCTGCCATCATCCTCGTGCTTAGCACATCCCCCGCAATTATTTTCCTGTTTCTAAAGGCTCACAGAGATGTTGGAAGAACCAAGTATGGGAGTTAACTGCCTCTGATTAAGGGCCGGGTAGCCTGCTTTTGTGTAACAAAGTCTTGTCCAGATATGGTTGGTGGCTTTCTAAGATCTACCCCCCCATAATCTCCTTTGGACCCCTCTGTATTACCTACCTGCCTTCCCTAAACGCACTTTCCTTAGTGGCCAAACACAGACTTTGCCTTAGAATGCCTGCACCTGTAAGATTCTGAATTTGGTGAGAGGTTGGTCCCAAAGGTCACTTGCTAAGAACCTGCTTTCATCTCTGATACCCCAAGTAATCGGGTGGTCCTCTGGGAAACAAACAAGCCGGTGGGGGCTTCACATGCCTGAATGCTGCAGCCATACCAGTGTTAGCACACCGAAGGTGCCCCTCCCCGAGCGACCGCCCGGCTCCTTAGAGACTGAAAGCTCAGTCTGGAATAAAGAATAGTGGAGTCGATTATAGGGACACTGGGGAGATGAAGGTAACTACATACTGTGGGAGTTAGCATAGCCATTTCTGAAGCACAGATCCTGTATATGATATTCCTAAATGAAGCGTGCTGTCAGGATGGAAGGCTGTGACTGATCTACCTTTCTCTTTGTGGTGACAGCCCGTGTCCCCAGGTTACTTGGTGTCATTTCTCCTAGGAGTCCATTCTAAGTATGTCTTTACAAAGACTCCCAGAGATAATACAGGAATGACCCAAAACAAAATCACTTGCTAACATATGTTGTAACAACGCATGTAAATAGGAGTATCATATGTATGTACTTGCATACGTATATATCTAGCATGGGATGATGTAAGTTTCTAACAGTGCCTGCATTTTGAGATTTTAGTATGGTTGAGTATTAAGGCTGCAGCATGAATAATTCTGTTTGTAATGAGTCTGTTAAGTTACTACCAAGAAAGAAAAATCGTCAGATCTCCCCACCTTGACCCCAGTCAGGATTCTGTTGATTCTTTACACAGTCCTGTTATTTTTTTTTTAATTCTTTTTTAATGTTTATTTTTTGAGAGACAGCACAGGCAAGGGAGGATCAGAGAGAAGGGGAGACCCAGAATCTGAAGCCAGCTCCAGGCTCTGAGCTGTCAGCACAGAGCCCTACACAGGGCTGAAACCCACGAACAGTGAGATCATGACCTGAAGCCGATGCTTAACCGACTGAGCCACACAGGTGGCCCCTGCCCAATCTTTTTTTTTTTTTTAAATAGGCTCCCTGTGTTAGTAAGATCATCTGGACTCCTATAACTCGTTTGATTTTACTCATGCTTTTGAATTTCCTGAATAAATGTAAGGGAACTTGGGTTACAGAAAGGAACAGTTTGGACAGAAGGAAGCAATGTTAGGCTTTGTAGGACTGAAACACTAACAGGCTGTGGGGAAGGTTCGGATCTCTGTAGAAATCTTTAAAGACGGAATCTACATTTGTCTGGTTGGTTCAGATGTTGACCTGCCTGAGTTACTGAGTGAAGAGCCCATGATCTGTGGAGACCTTTCCACATCTGAGTTCTTCGCAGCTACCCGGCCCATGTGTGAAACAAGCAGGTTTTCTTACTGCAACCCAGAGCATGAAGCAAAATACAAAATAATGCCAGAGCAGCCGGGAAAGAAAAGGTATCGTTAAAAGCACAACACAAAATGACTTTAGTTCCTGGCCCTGCGTTTGTAGCAGCTGACGTTTTCATTAAGGTTCTCCCTTTTCACCATTGCATCTTGAGTTATGTTTTACATTCCAGACACAAGAGCAGTGTGACCTGAAGCAAAAGGGGGCAGCGAGAATATAAAATTACCAGTGGCTTGCTCAGGAAAATTCTTTGTGTGCATTTGCCAGACAGATATTTAGGGGAAAACTGAGAAGGTTGGGAGATCCCTAAAGCAATGTAGTTTTGTTTTTTTTTTCCCAAGACTTTGGAATTAGTTTTATATCCAAGAGGGCCCCACATCACAGCATGTGAAAGTATTTATACTCAGGGCAAATAAAAAGCCATTCCCCCGGCCGCAGTCCTGTAGGCTGTGCCGAGTCAGCGCTTTGGGCTTTCCCGGAATGTGACCGTTCCCGGACAGGTCCCAATTCTGCCCTCTGAACATCCAGCAGGAGCTTTATCTGCTGCTGCTTCCATGGGAAACTCAACTCCTGTTAACATCACCGTGAAAACTACTTTCTTCATAAAAACTAAAACCCTCAGGCAACTTCACGATCGAAGATCACTGCTCTCCTTAAAAAAGGAAATGTAGATCCTATGAGCCCCAAGTCCTGAATATAAATGCCGGGGGAAGGCTCTAGTGACTACAGCTTTGTCTCTGGAGAAAACTCTGCTGGGACATGTGTAATACTGCCTGTCTCCAAAGCCGGCAGGAACGTTTGTCAAGAGCCTGTGGCAAGAACCACAGCCTTTTCCCAAAAAATGAGACGAGTGTCTGCTCTAGAATTCTCTAAAACTTTCCACTCCAGGACACAGTTTCTATAGGTGGGAAGTGATTCTTTGCTTCTGTTGTACACTTTTGATTTCTCCTTTTAAGGAGAAATTTGCAAAGCCTGTCATAATAGCCATTTGTTGCCTCTTCAGTGTTCATGAGCTCTCCCAGGCAATTATGTGACCTGATTTCAGATATGATGGTTTTGGAAGCCTGAGAAAAATCTGTACGTTTTGTTTAGTTTTATGTAGTAAAGAAGATGATCAGGATTTCTGAGACCCCCCCCTCCACTTGAAATTTGATCCAAAATTTCATAAAGGCCAGACTTCCAATTTCCCCCAAGGCATAAAACCAGGAGACAATGCCCATTTTATTTGGGCAAGAAGGGAATTGAAGGCTTTTCTTGCCGTTCGAGTAATGCTTTGACTAAAGTTGCCAACTTAAAACCCCAAGTTGGATGTCTCTGAGCAATATTCCTTTATAACACACCCTGGTGGTAAGGCGGATCACCCTGGGGATTGGTCCTGTTCGCTGAGAATTGCAGTGTTGCTTTGACAAGTTAACGTTTTTAAAGCCCTTATCTTTTTTGAATACAGTCTTCAAAACACTTTCCCTTTCTCGGATGTTCCTCCAGCAGTACAGGATGTTCTGGGACACTGCAATAGAGTATGTTGCTTCTGTCATCCCCTTTTACGTAAACGCCTGCTCTGTCTCACGTAGAAAAGAATACGATGAGAGGCGTTCATCAGGTCCATACCACACGTCACACCCGTGACGGCTGCGGCCTCATTTACCGTCACAACTGCACAGACCTTTGTTCTTCCCCATTTCACAGGTTAGCTGAGGTTCAGGGAGCTCACATTGTCCAAGACCACATAGCTACGGGAGTTAGTGTGGAAGCCACTTGAAATAACTTTTTGGAATAAGTGAAGTTTCAAGTAAGTACATAATGCATGGAAATGCCGGGATTCAAACCCAGGGCATCACAGCCTTTGCTCTTTGCCCCTCACCGAGCTTCCTCTTATCACAGCAGTGAACATTCACGTGGCACTTTCTACTTGGAGATGTTTTCACACACGTATCTTTGACTTGGTGGTGTGTTAGCCCCGGGAAGTAGGGCAGCTTCTGTCCCATTTCACAGGTGAGGGACCAGAGGCCTGGGAGGTTAGCTGGCTCGCCCAGGGAGTTGATGTCCATGAGAGGGCCGGCCAGAAGCAGGGTCCATGGGCCTTTCTGCTGCCCATGCTGCCCTCATGGGCCAAGGGCCAGGAGTGGGGCTGGCATCCTGGGACGCCTCCCCTTCTTGTTGCGTTCAGCCCTCGGCCTGTGGACGTGCGCAAACCCTATTTCAGCATGTCCTTTGTGACCCTCTGTCCTCCTGCATGCTGTCCACATAGGGCCGTGCAGCCAAGTATATAGGAGGATTGCATGGCAACCAAGAAGGCAGTCATGTGACCTGGCACAGACGTGATACCCAGACTGAGGGCTGGATTGGCCAGGAACCCCACGGGCTTGTACACCTGTGGCCTTATTTTAGGCACATCTTTTTGCTTTCTGGTGTCGGTCTTCATCGGGGCTTCCTAACTGGAATCTCATCGCTAATGATCAGTGTCCCAGCTCCACAGTCGTCTTTACAGGATCCTTTGCTACGTGCACGATGTCCCCTCCAAGGAAGAGGCTGAGCGTCGGGACGTTGGGGTGCTTTTCATAGCATGGCCTCTTGCAGGGGTGCAGAGGGAGCATGAGAGTGTCCTGCCCGCCCATAGGTTTCAGGCTCGACACAGTGCAGGAGCAGGTCCCTTCTCCCTCATACCTCGAGGGTGATTTGAGAGTGATTTAAGAGACTTCTGCTGGCCCTGGTGCCCACCACTGTGCAGACCGGAAGCTCAGGCATGGTTCCAAGGAGAGAGTAGGAGCAGAGCATGGAGAATGTTCTTTCTGGGCCTGGTCCTTCCTAGCACCGAGGTCACTCACCTCACTCTTAAGAGCTCTGACCCCGGGAGGTGCTTTGAAAGTCCTGCATGTTTGACTCAAGGCTCACTTTTTAAACATAATTCAGCTATTTTTAAAACTATTAGGAAAACCTGTGTGTATTTTTGAACATACTCTGGGCCAAATGGTAACCCATTGGGGGCCACCAGCACCTTACCGTGGGCTGCTGGGTGGCTTGTGCAGATGTCAGGCTGAGCCAAGTCTCTGCCTGCTATGGTTTAGGGGACTACGGGGAAAATCGCTCCTGTTTGCCTTATGCACAAAACAGGATTTTCTCAACACTGCAGCCAAATCAAAATATAGAAATGAGTTGGTGGCCAAGGCTATCTATATCTGGCCTTCAGAGTCTGACATTTAAACTTTGGCTCATTTAGCCTTATTGTTGACTTTTTATTAAGTCAAAGAAGTTTTGACTCCTATAGGAAAGGTATACTTAATAACAGATGATAACAATTTTACATGTTGACTTTCCATGAGAGGTTTGGGGGGGGGTAGGGGGCAGAGGGTGGCTCTGATCACTTCTCTTCAGTCTCTGCACAGTCTCTTCATCTGTCATTGAGGTCTGACTAGTGAAGTCGTTTTTATTTTGAAATCATATGTTTCTTCCTCCATTTGTGCTTTCCCAGCAGCACCTGTCATTTAGAGCTCTGTAGGCATCCTTGACACAGAGCTCTTGCCTATGGATTAGTGCTGAGCCTCAAGTGTTTCCGGTTAAAGTACACGGATCTGAAAAAGCCTCGAGAGCCAGGCTGAGTTTTCAGCTTTCATGGGGCATCCTCCTACTTCAGCTGGGCCTCATGTTTAAACCAACAGCAAACAGCTACATTTCAGGGGCGTTTCTGCTGAGTGGGCTGAATCGGACTGGAGATAGTCCATAAGAAACCTGGCCTGCCTGATCGTGAAGCTTTCTCAGCATCCCCAAAAGAGCCAAAGTTCCACTTTCTGGATCAGGACAATTTTCTATTAAATGGATTTAAACATGCTTTCGGCCTTAAAAGGTCAAGGGAAGTACCTATCTTCCCAAAAGCATTATGTGTTTCAATAACAGAGTTAACATTTGCAGCTCCCTTGACTGCCCAAAGCCCCCCTTCCTAATAGGACGATACTGGAAGATAGCACCCAGGTGGTCCAGATCTCCCAGCTTTTACTTGAGACACCAGAGATCTTAGTAGCTATTCTTGGTAGAATAGCTGGAAGGAGAAGCCACGGCTTCTTGCTATCGTGGAGTCTTGGAAATAATGCTTGTTCACGAGAGCTTACGGTTTTTTGTTTTTAGTTGCTTACTTCAGCTGGAGGGCAGATTATTTATGGCAGCTGTATTGATCAGACCCAAATGAAAATTGATGTGAAATCACCAGAGGAATGCACACTTTGGGCAGTGGAATTTATTACCCAATAAAGAGACAGCTGGCAGCTTATCCATAGTGGAGCTCGTTTGGGTTCTTTTAGGCCAAGTACCTTTTATAATCACATGACCCAGAGGTCATTAAAAGAATGCGTGCCTGCTGAGCCTTTAGCTCTGAAAATATACCTTTTTAAGGAAACCTCAACCCTGCCTGATAGGCAGCCTGGGCCCAGTGTGGATATAGCTGAGGAAGGGGTCGTTCTGATTGGAAACATCCCGATGTTGCAAGAATCTGCAAGCTTTATGCTTCTTACTAAAGCTGTATATTTTGAACTTCTAATTACTTTTTAGGACTGTTATGTGGAATAAATGAAAGCAAATGCAATACCTGCTTAGAAGAGGCCCTGACACACAGTAGGGGCTCAATAAGTGCTTGAATGGCTAATAATTGCCCCCACAGAGTTCATCTAATGAACATACCTATCAGGTGGCTCAGATAGAAGTTGGCAGTTCACTGGAAAAGGTAACAAATATCAGAAAGCCTTTAGGCTAGCAGGATGAGGTGTAGGCCTGCTTCCTGGGGACCGTGGGCATTTTACAGTCTCTAAAAGGGGAAGTAAAATCAATGAAATTCCATACTCCACCAAGCACAGACTCCTAACAGCAGTGGAATTTTCCTAGCCAGGCTCCCATAGGACGTAGGAGAAATTTTCCACATAGGGGAGACCTCAATGGCAGAATCCCTCATGCTTCTCTTTCCCCACCCCGGGCTTGCCTCCGCAGATCGGCTTCCAGATTCGCACACGTGTGCAGGACCTGGGCCACGGCTGCATCTTCCTGGTGCAGAAGGCGGGGGCCCTCCAGGTGTGCCCCACGGACAGCTACACCAAGAGGGAGCTCATCGAGTGTGCCCGTGCAGTCACAGAGAAGGTAAGGAGCAGCCCTCAGGTCAGACACGGCCACAGTCACCCACACCTGCCCTCGATGGCCCACTGTGACCAGTGACATAAGCGGGACGCTATGCCAAAAAGGATCCAGTCAGGTCTGGTCTTCCCCCTCATGCAGGGATTCCCCAGGGATGGGGCACATAAGGGGGCCGGGGTAATCCATAACCCTGAGAAATTCCGAACATGGGACGTACTGTCCCATGAAAGTCAGGGCCCCAGCAGTGCACCTCCTTGATGGGTGTTCTTGTAGGTAGACTGGAAAGACCACATGACAGTCACATGAGTACCAGGAGCCCCCTTTTGACACTTGTCCCCTGGGCTTCCTTCTCAGGGAGGCTCCCAGGTGCTGGGGACTGAGTAAGAAGGGCCTGAAGCTCTCTTCGGGTTATCTCCTTCCTCCCAGAAGAGACTGAGGTGTGCAAGGGTTGAGCACCGCACCCAAAGTCGCACAGCACCTTGGTTGAAAGAGCAGGATCCTGCGTGATCTTTTTAGAGTCTAGCAGCGGCTGTTTGTGGAGACAACTCCATGGTGTAGCGAGTGGGGCTCCAGGGTCTCAGCTAAGTTATCTCACCTTTCTGAGCCTCTGTACCCTCACCTGCAGAATGAGCACAGAGAAATACATTTCCTGGCCCATAGGGTTGTGAAAATGAAATGCGGTGATAAGCGTGAAGGTGCTTGCTTGGCATCGTGCCAGACACACAACCCAACGTGTCACAGATACTTGCTGTCCTCTGTAAGCTGCCTTCCGACACCCTCCTCCCACGAAATCTACCCTGCTCGACGAAGCCGGTTCTCCGCATCCCTTCGTTCCCGTGGCTCCCTGATGGCCCCAAAGTACACTCCTCTTCTGCTTTGCTCATTTCTTAAGAGTCCTTTTTCAGGACAGCTGTTTTGCAGGCCGAAGCATCTGTGCTTTGCTGGCTTCTCCCTCTCCTTCTCTTGGGTCCCCAGGACACAGAGCTCTGCACTGTTGAGCAGCCTGGCCACAGGACTCAAGGGCCGGGTGGGGGACCCCTCACCTGGCAGCTGCCGGTACAGATGCTTTTCTGTACAGGGCTGCCAGCCGAAGCCAAGCAACGCCTGGCCGTCTCCTGCAGCCCACAGGACTACCCAGGCCTCCTCGGACTCCACAGGATGAGGAAATAAATCTCTCAGCCGGAGGAAGGCATTCTCCCTCCTTTCAAAGCCCTGCCTTGTTGTTGAAGTTACTCTGGCCGGGTTCCCTTGTTGAAGACCTTGGAACTGGCACATGAAGGCGGGGAGGCAGAGGTCCAAGCAACATGATCTTCCTGAGCTGTTCTCTGTCTTACTGCTTCTCCCAGCGGAGGGTCCCTGCCACCTCCTGCCCGGAGGAGGCTCAGAGTCAGAGGATCAGCTGTTCAGACTAAACCAGCCTTTTTGGTGCTTTCTTGCTACGTGCTCTGGCCCCCCATCTCCACCTGGTGTGGCTTTCTTACATGTCCTGGTTGTGTCTGTAACTTCCCACCAGCCGCAAGAGGCTTCACTTGCTCATCTTTATGTCCTTGTCCCCTAGGAACTGGTAGCTGCTCAGTAAACTCACGCAGCTTTTGTAGCAGGCGGGACACTGTTTCCGGACTCTTTGAATCTGGCTGAGAACGTCCCTCTCGTTCTCATGATCACTTGTCTTGGCCTTTGTCACCTGTCCTCAGAGTTCTTTCTGGAAACTAGATGCTTGATTCTCGGGCCATCTCTGTTCCTGGTGGGACATAGTGGCATTTAACTCCAGGAAGGAGAATCAGGCAAATGAGGAAGAGAAGCTGTTCCTTGTGGGCTAGTCTTGGGATGTGGCCGGTGCTCGGGAAGTGGGCCCTCTGCCCCGCATGCTGGGTTGTGTCCACCACCTCTCCTAAGATGTGAGCAGCACAGAAGGAAGAGAGCATACGAGCTCTGTGCCTCTCAGTGTTGCTATAACTCCTCTGTCCCGGCCATTGTATTTTTAGAAAATGCATTCACGAAACTTTGCAGACTCTTCTATGAGCCAGCCATAGTCAAGGGTGGTGCGTGTGTGGGCACAGAGAGATTAATACGACAGCTCCAGACTGTCTCTCAACTCAGAGCCTCCGGTCACTGGCTGGACGCGTGCTGTTTTAACCTCTGCTGAATGAGCTGCCCTGAGGCCAGGGACAGCATGCTGGTGTCTCTGGACGAGGACAGCTGAGACTTTGAGCTGGCTTCTGCAGGATGAGCAAGTTAGTGGCTGGAGAATGGGGAGGGGAGGCACGGCAGGCAGGGGGCAGACCCACTGCATGAGAGGCGGGGGAAGTGAGGAGCTGGCCGATGTGGCAAGAATGTGGCAGGAAGCCACACAAGTGGAACTGGTCTGGTCGTGGGAGGAACTCAGCTTCCCTTGACAGCAGGGGAGAATTGTACGCAAGGGTGTGGGGTTAGCTTTGTGTTATAGGAAAGTGTGTCTAGGAATAGCGAGGGTTTTCTAGAGGAGGTGATGGGTGGCAGGTGGCAGTGAAGGGTTTCTGACTTGAAAGGCGCTGGAGGGAACACAGCCAACTTGCTGGACTCTCAGGTCACTGGAATTATTATTTAGTGACAGGTGATAGCTCAAGGGAGTGTCGGGGTGGAGAGGTGACGCATGCAGGTCTGCTCTGGGCTCTAGCCTCAGTGGAGTCGACCATGAAGAATTTCTCATCGATAGGCAGCCAGAGGAAGGAATATCAAGTGTTAGCGGAAGGCTGTTCTACAGAAAACCTTATCAGAGCAGGGCACAAATGGTCACACCTTTCACAGGAGCCTGAACTTCTTTCTGGTTCCACAAACATAATCCTATTAAAATTATCTCCCTGCTCATCACCTAGTATGTGATCATGTGTCATGCTAGACAGTTTACATACGTCCTCCCTCCTTATTCCTCCAACAAGCTTTATAGGCAAGAAATAATATCCCCATTTTACAGATGAGGAAACCAAGGTCAAACAGCTTGCCCAAAGTTGTTTAGCCAGCCGGGGTGCCTGGGTGGCTCAGTCAGTTGAGCGTCCAACTTTGGATCAGGTCATGATCTCAAGGTCTGTGAGTTCAAGCCCCACGTCGGGCTCTGTGCTCAGCTGTGACAGCTCAGAGCCTGGAGCCTGCTTCAGATTCTGTGTCTCCCTCTCTCTCTCTCTGCCCTTTCCCCACTCATGCTCTGTCTCTGCCTCTGTCTCTCTCTCTCTCTCTCTGTCAAAAATAAAGAAACATTAAAAAAGTTGTGGGGCGCCTGGGTGGCTCAGTCGGTTAAGCGTCCGACTTCGGCTCGGGTCATGATCTCGCGGTCCATGGGTTCGAGCCCCGCTTCGGGCTCTGTGCTGACAGCTCAGAGCCTGGAGCCTGCTTCAGATTCTGGGTCTCCCTCTCTCTCTGACCCTCCCCCGTTCATGCTCTCTCTCTGTCTCAAAAATAAACAAACATTTAAAAAAAAAAAAAAAAAAAAGTTGTTTAGCCAGTGAATGATATTCACTGGTATTCAGCCTGTGATGTTGACACCAAAACTGTGTTGTTAACCCATCAGCTGCATTGAGTCCCAGAGAGGAAATTAAGTGTTTTTGTATTGTACTTTTCTCCCCCTGGTTTTGAGATGCAATTGACAAAGGCACTAAGTTTAGGCTGTACCGGATGATGATTTATCTGTCTTGTGTATTATAAAATGATTACCACAAGAAGTTTAGTTACAGTCCACCATCTCATGTAGATAAGACATGGTGGTAAGATCTTTTAAGATTTACTCTTAACCCTGCTGTATAATATGGATGAACGCTACATCCCTAGTACTTATTTTGTAACTGGAAGTTTATGCCTTTTAACCACCTTTGTTCAAAACACAACTTCATTCCCACCAGGAACCTGATCCCTTTTTCTGTGAGGCTGGTTGGTTGGGTTTTGTTTTGTTTTAATTTTTATTCAATGCGTGCAAACAAACAAAAAACTTCACCCATTTCTCCTAACTCCCATCCCCTGCCTCTGGCAACTACCAGTCTGTTCTCTGTCTCTGTGAGCTTGCCTTTTTTTTTTTTTTTAATGTTTTTTTTATTTTTGAGAGAGAGGGAGGGAGGGAGGGGCAGAGTGAGAGAGAGGGAGACACAGAATCTGAAACAGGCTCCAGGCTCTGAGCTGTCAGCACGGAGTCCAACACGGGGCTTGAACCAACAGACCGGACCGTGAGATCATGCCCTGAGCTAAAGTCAGACATTTAACCAAATGAGCCACCCAGGCACCCCTTGGCTTTTTAAATTCTATTTTAGGTTCCACATATGAGAGATCAAATGGCATTTCTTCCTCAGACTTATTTCACTTAGACCTTCGAGGTCTATCCATGTTGTCGCAAATGGCAAGATTTTATTCTTTTTCTGGCTGAATAATATCCCACTGGATGATAGGTCCCATATTTTCTTTATCCATTCATCCGTCAGTGGATATTTAGGTTGTTTCCAATGCTTGGCTACTGTAAATAATGCTGCAGTGAACCTGGAGGTACATATCTTTTTGAGTTAGAATTTTTGTTTTCTTCAGTACATACCCAGAAGTGAAATTGCTGGATTATATGATAGTTCTATTTGTAATATTTTGAGGAAACTCCCTGCTGTTTGCCCTAGTGGCTACACCAATTTACATTCCCACCAGTACTGAAAGAGGGCCCCCTTTTCTCAACATTTTCACCAACACTTGTTCTTTCTTGTCTTTTTGATAATAGCCATGCCAGCAGGTGCAAGATGGTATCTCATAGTGGTTTTGATTTTCCTGATAGGTAATGACTTTGAGCATCTTGTCATGTACCTGTGGCCCATCTGTTTGTCTTCTTGGGGAAAATGTCCATTCAGATCTTTAGCTCATTTTTATCATTAGATTGTTCTTCTGCCATTGAGTTGTATGTTTTATCTACATATCTTAGGTATTAAACCCTTATCACATATGTGATTTGCAAATGCTTTATTCAGTAGGCTGCTTTTTATTTTACTGACGGTTTCTTTGCTGTGCAGAAGCTTTTTAGTTTTCTGTAGTCTCACTTGTTCATTTTTGCTTTTGTTGTTTCATTTTTGATGTCAGATTCTAAAGTTCATCACCAGGACTTATGTCAAGAAGCTTACTGCTTATGTTTTCTGTAGGAGTTTCATGGTTTCACTTCTTACATTCAAGTATTTAATCCTTTTTAATTTTTGTGTATGCTCTCAGACAGTGGTCCAATTTAAATTTTTTGCATGTAGCTGTCCAATTTTCCCAACATCATTTATTCAAGAGACTGTTGTTCTCCATTGTATGTTCTTGGCTCCTTTGTCATAAATTAATTGACTGTATGCTTGGGTTTATTCTTTGCCTGTTCCTTTGATCCATATGTCTGTTTTTATGCCAGTACCATAATGTTTTGACTACTATAACTTTGAAATATAGTTTTAAATCAGGGAGTATGGTACTTCCAACTTTGTTCTTCTTTCTCAAGATTGCTTTGTCCATTCAGGGTCATTTGTGGCTCTGTAGAAATTTTAGGATTGTTTGTTGTATTTCTGTGAAAAAGGCCATTGGAATTTGAATAGGGATTGTGTTGAATCTGTAGATAGCTTTGACTAGTATGGACATTTTAACATTGATTATTCCAATCTGTGAACATGGAGAATCTTTCCATTTATTTGTGCCTTCTTCAACTTCTTTCTTTAATGTCTTATAGTTTTTCTATACACAGGTGTCTGACCTCCTTGGTTAAATGTATTCCTAGGTCTTGTATTCTTTTCAATGCATTTGTATAAATGGGATTGTTTTCTTAATTTCTCTCTGATGATTCCGTATTAGGGAAATATAACAGATTTTTCTGTATTGTTTTTGTATCCTGCAACTTTACTGAATTCATTGATTACTTCTGACAGTTTTAGATGGAGTCTTGAGGGTTTTCTGTATACAATATGTCATCTGCACATAGTGACGGTTTGACTTTTTCCTTTCCAGTTTGGATTCCTTTTATTTCTCTGAATTGCCTGATTGCTTTGGCTAGGGCTTCCAATATTCCGTTGAATAAAAATGGCAAGTGTGGGGATCTTTATCTTGTTCCTAATCTTAGAAGAGAAGCTCTGAGCTTTTCACTATTGAGAATGATGTTAGCTGTGGGATTATCATGTGGGCTTTATTATGTTCAGGTACATACCCTCTATACCTACTTTGTTGAGAGTTTTTATTATCAAGGGGTATTGAATTTTGTCCGATGCTTTTTCTATATCTATTGGGATGATCAAAAGGTTTTTATCCTTTGTTGGGGTACCACATGGACTGATTTGTGGATGTTGAATCATCCTTGCCTCCCTGGAGTAAATCCCACTTGATCATGGTGTATGATCCTTTTAATGTTTTGAATTCAGTTCACTATATTTTGTTGAGGATTTTTGCGTCTATGTTCATCAGGCGTATTGGCCTGCAATTTTCTTTTCTTGTGGCATCCTTGTCTGGCTTTGGTATCAGGGTAATTTTGGCTTTATAAAATGAGTTTGGAAGAATTCCCTCCTTTTCTGTTTTTTGAGTTGTTTTTTTTTTTTTTTTTTTCAGTGATGTTTGAGTCTGAAAATCTTTGGGTTACATCTTTTCCATTTCCCTGTTCCCCCTGGCATTCTCTCTGTGCCTACAGGTGTCCTTGGTGTTGTCAGCTCTCCAGGCTGGGAACAAGGGGACCCAGGCATGTATCACAGCTGCCACTGCCGTGTCTGGGATTATCGCCGACCTGGACACCACCATCATGTTTGCGACTGCAGGGACCCTGAATGCAGAGAACAACGAGACCTTTGCAGACCACAGGTATGGGAGGGGAGGTCGTCCTGGGGGCTCCTGGATCTGGAGAGGTTCAGGCTGGCCTGATGGATGTTAGAGACTGCTCAGAAGCCAGAAATGCGGTTATCCATGTTGATTTCAATAAGATGCTCAAGGGGAGAAAGTGAACCACATAATCAAAACAAGCCCTTCTTGCCAACTGTAAACATGTAGTCATGTTCCAGCTTTGTGCCTTTCACAGCCTGAACCCAGCCTGCTCTGGCAGAAGACAGCTTTTTGATCTTCTACTTGCCAAGCTGAAAAGATGTGCCTCTCATTTGCTCCCAACCCCCGTGGGAGTGGCCAGGACAGCCACATTTAGCTCTTACATAAATGGGGAGTGGGGCTCTGAGCCTACTGTCTCTCCCAGACTGCCTCTTTAGGCCCTGCTCCCGGAGGCTGGTGCAGGGGTCTCCACTTGCTGTTAGAGAACCACCCCCGCTCCCCAGTAGCCTTGCCACATGTCTGTCACCTTTCTTCCTCTCTTCAGTCCCAGGGCCGGGATAGGGAGGAGACTGCCAATGCTGTCACCCATTCCAGGACCCAGCTGACCTCTCACTGAGCTACAGGGTTGGGGGCCAAACTGGCGGGCCTGAGTCTTTCATGGAAGTTTACTATTAATCGACTAGGTGGATACTGGGCTGACTTTGCTCTCCTCTCCCAATTTTCCTACACAGAAAATGAGTACCCCTGATAAGGGAGGGGAAACACATCACCTCTCTTTTTCAAAGCCCTGTAACAAAAAGCCCCGTATGAAGGGTTTCTTTTCTTCCTAATTGCTGGTAGCCAAACTTTGACCTTTGTCTGTCCCCGTCTTCTCTGCCCTCCCCCCTTTCTCAGGGAGAACATTCTGAAGACAGCCAAGGCCTTGGTGGAAGACACGAAACTCCTGGTGTCAGGGGCTGCGTCCACCCCGGACAAGCTGGCCCAGGCAGCCCAGTCGTCGGCAGCCACCATCACCCAGCTCGCTGAAGTGGTCAAGCTGGGGGCCGCCAGCCTCGGCTCTAATGACCCTGAGACGCAGGTATGGATGGGCCTCGGGGGGCGGGTCAGTCACCCTCACGTTCCCATAAACACTGTGCCGCAGACCGCAGAAGAGGCCCGGGGCGAAATAGGAACTTCTGCAGTGACCAGTAGGTGCGCGAGTATGTCTGTTGATTTGGGGTCTGCTAGGAGGCATTTATCCTGGCAGGACGGTGGCACAGACTGTGATGGCAGCCACAAGGGTAGAGATGACTGGTGAGGGATTGAGCACAGTGACCCCTTGGGTATATGGGAGAGGGAAAGGGCGGGATGAGTGAGTGGATGGTGGCTCCCTGGGGAGACAAAGGCGGGTTCGGCGTGGGACCGTGCTAGACACACGTGCAGGTGGAACTAGAGAGGGGGTATAAGCGTGCACAGTTAAGGGCATGTGGATTCAGGGGTGTTGCCATACAATGACTACAGCCATAGGAGAGGAAGAGCATGAGGCGAGAGGAAAAGGGGGGTTCAAAGCAGAGCTGAGGAAGCCACCATTTAAGACCGTGGTAAGGAGAAAGGGATGCCCAGACAGATTCAGGAGCAGCAGCAGCTGATAGGAGGAAAGCCAGGGGTCCTGATGCTAAGAGCGGGCATGTTTCATTCCACCGGAGGCACGGCTGAGTTGTCGAGAAGGTGAAGGTCTGAGAGCTGGCCACTGGCCCTCGTGCCATGGAGGGCCATTTGTGTGGAGTGGCCCGGTGAGGGAAAGGAAGGAAGCCAGCATGTATGGACACCCCTTGAGAAGTCTGGCTCTGGAGGGACGGGGAGGAATGAGCTCTGGGCTGGGAAGGGCTCTGTGCTCCTGTAACCACGCTTTGATTTAGCGCCGTCTGCCCGCTCCTTCGTCCTCAGCCTGGTGGTCCAGGTGAGGGACAGCACCCACAGTTCGCTAACCTTGGAGAGCCAAGTACCTGCCACCACTCCAGTGCAAGGTGGATACTCAGCAAATGTCTCCTTAGCTGTTACTGAATGAGTAGCCAACCAGGGCCACCAGTAACGGACTCTACCCGTTCCCAAGGGCAGAACCGAAAACCCCTCTGCTCCATCCCGGCACCATCAGATGGCAAACACCTCCGTGTTCACTGCTTAAACCACTCTGTTTGCTCGTCTGTTTGGTCCACGTGGACAAAACTGGATTGGAAGCCGCCTACCATCCAGTGCCCCTGTTGACGACAGCTACTGTTATGGTTAACACAAGGCCGTCAGCTTTGCTCGCATGTGACCGTGACCCTTCCCTGCCCGACATCCTCCAGTGGAGCAGAGCTCCATGAGGAAACGTTCCTTGTGTGGCCATTTTACTCCTCCTGCTGGATTTCTCTCTGATAACATCTGAGCTCCGATTGGCTGCCCCTTGGAATTTGAAGCATTCACAGAAATGCCTACCTGTGTTTTGTTCTTACCCAGTGGAGGAAGGAAAAGCTTGAAAACGCTCAGTGAGGTTGGAATCCACACTCTCCGAGCCTGGCTCAGCCTTAGGAAAAGTGAACAGGCTGGGGAGCATTTAAGTCTTTGAAATACACGGAAATGTATCGAATTATTTAGTCTTCACTCCCAAATGGTCTAGTAGATGTCCTAGAGCCACAACCGCTAATGAGATCTCTAGTGGAAAATATCCTTTCAGAAAAATGCGCCTACTCACCAGTCAGATGCCCAGTGACCAGGGATGGGACGGTGCATGCTGGGTGTTAACAGCAAACTTTGCTCGCTGTCCCTTGTTCTTCCCTGGCTGCCCCTCCCCGCTGCGATGACCAGAATCAGGGTGAGTGAGGTCCACACCCGTCAGCCCTTCCTCAGGAGCCGATCCCCTTCTCCGCGTGGTTTCAGAGGTTGCCAGAGGCTCCATGTACCCTGAGGGTAAGAAGGCACAGGACGGAGCTTGAAAGGTGGGAGGGGCAGAGGCATAGTGTCACTGTGCTCCCCAGCCATCTGGGACACTAGAGTTTCTGATGTGTTCTCATGTATGTTACGCAGCCACCCTCACAGCCGTGCAGTGAGAGATACAGTGGCACTGCCAATGCCATTTGTACGTGAGGAGCCAAAGCCCTAGAGCATAATCCAAGTGTGAAGGTTAAGACCAATAACCCTTGGGATCATGCTGACTAGAGTCTGAAGCCCAGCCCTGCCGCTCCCAGGCCCTGAGACAGTGTGGACAGGAGCACCGTAGCTCCCACTTGAAACAGCAGGGGTGAGGATTAAGTGAGGGCATGGGTAGCGCACATGGCTCAGCACTTGGAACACTGCCCTCAAGTAAAGGGAAGTTGTCGCGATTACAGCAGCAGGAGCTAAGAAGACTCGTGTTACGCATTCAGTGTCACGTCTTTCCCAAGTATGGCTGGTGCTTCAGACCCCAGGTCCAACACACCCACTGTAAAGGTGGCCTGTGTTCTCTGTTGAGTCACGAGAGGGAAGATACCACATGCTGTCCGGTGTCATTAGGGTGCACACCTATCCATGCAGTCATTCCGTGAGTATTTACTGAGTGCCTGCTACAGGCCAGGCCCCGTTCCGAGCTCAAAACACAACACACACAAGTCCAGGCTGGCCCGCCTGGAGCTCACATCCAAGTGGGGGGAGAAGACAATAATTCCACGTACTGATACATGCTGTAAATAAGGACACGCTGATGGAATTTCAGGTGGGGGGTGGGGAATGGGGAGTGGTCAGGAAAGGTCTCAAAGGGCCCGACGTGTGAGCTGAGACGTGAGTAATGAGGAGAGCAAGAGGAGAGGCCCTGAAGGAGGAACGAGGGGGATCTGTCCTGGGGAAGATAGACCCGTATGCCCGTAGCATATTGAGTGAGTCACAGAATCCTACGAACCAAAGCTGGAGACGCAGGCAGGATGCCACGGACGCCTTGCAGGCCAGGGTGCGAGGCTTGCATTTTGTTCTCCACGTTTGGGGTTACCAGTTCAGGGTGCGGGTGAGTAGCGTTGCCTCTCAGGCGTCTGCTTAGCTGGTCGCCTCCTTTCCTAGGCAACTTGTCGTCACAACTGCCGGCTGGGAGGTGTCCAAACGTGCTGGGTGTGTGTGGGGTCTGTCTTCCGGCTCAGCGTCAGCCTCTCTCGGGGAGACTCCTGCGTCAGCATCTTCAGGGGTGGCTTCTGGGGAGTCTGCCTTGCTTCAGGCTGTGGAGCTGCTGAGATAGAGACTGGCCTCCCGGATGCCCGCACCTGGCCCTCGGGCCGTGGGCTCTTGGTCTTGCCCGCAGGGGACCGCTGGGGCTGCTCACCTGGGCTGTCTGCTTTCTTTCAGGTGGTGTTGATCAATGCCATCAAAGACGTGGCCAAGGCCCTTTCAGATCTGATAGGTGCTACCAAGGGGGCCGCCAGCAAGCCTGCCGATGACCCCTCCATGTACCAGCTCAAGGGGGCCGCCAAGGTAGAGCGGGGTGCCAAGCAGGGACAGGCGTGGCGGGCGGTGCAGAATGAGAGAAGCACACCCAAGAATAATGGGAACATATGCATCTGAGCGCCTTCCTTGCTTAGCAGCGTTTTGTCCTCCTGGCATCAGAGCCAGAACTAAAAGGAGCGGGGAGTAGACCTCAGGGTGCTCCTCATTTTCTCTCGGCCTCTCCTTCCTATGCAGGTGATGGTGACCAATGTCACCTCCCTCCTCAAGACTGTAAAGGCAGTGGAGGACGAGGCCACCCGGGGCACACGGGCGCTCGAGGCCACAATCGAATACATGAAACAGGAGCTCACGGTAAGGAGCCAGCAGTCACCTCCCTCTGGCATCCACGTGCAAGAGCTGACACCCCGCCCACCCCCAAGACATCTCAGTGATTTGTAGCATAAAGAGGTTTTACCTGGGGCACCTGAGCCCAGGAGGCCCACTCACCTGCCTGCCGGCAGCTTTGCATAATTGAGGCCCCGGGCATAACTGAACTTGTCAGCGTTTGTCTACAATCAATTTGTAATTAAGAAGTCAATTCAAATATGTCACTTAGGACTGTTCAGGTTTAGTTCCACTAAAACTGGAACTGAAACTAAAGCATTACAGAAGATTGCCGGCAAAGGGAAAACTCGGTACGGGTGTTGGCTGTCACCTTGAGCTTAAATGATGTGTATGGCGTGTAGGCCCACCCAGCACCTCTTGATTCCCAGTGCCGTTAGCACCAGCTTCACACGGCTGCCCACATACGGATTTTAGAGGGTGAGGTGCCCTGTTAGAAAAACCCGAATGCCTTTACCTGAGATACTTGCCTGTAAAATTCAGCATCTTTCTGTGCGTGGTCCCTCTGATCTCCAAGAAATTGACCGCGTGTTCTTTCTTGCCGTGTTCCCGCATTGTATAGTGAGGGTGTCCCAGTGTTCCTGTGATATGGATATTCTCTCCTGTTCTTTTGATCCTGTGATGGCTGTGGATTGACTCACCCTAATCCCTAGAAATAGAAATATGCTGAAAATGAGGGTTTCAAACAGATTTCTTTCTAACTGGAGGTCTGATCACAGATTCGGTTTCTCTGTGCAGGAAGCAGGGGACCTGCTTTTGCTTCCAGCTACTCTGCGTCTTTAGAGAGTCACCTGGGAAGGCCGAAGGCCCCTGCGGATCAGCAGTATAAAGCAGCAATTCTGTTATGTTTTGTTGGTGATTGAGCCTTGGGTTCTCTTGTCCTGTTTTTAATTAAGCCGGTCTTGCTTGGTGTTAAACCAGGTTCTTGCACAAAGAAAAAACTGAAAATTGCAGGTGGTGTCGTTAAGCACTGCCTCCTGACGCTCACCTGCCTCTGTGGGCTGTATGTTTCCTATCAAAAGTCCGGGTCTGTATTCTGATAGGTGTGGGTGGGGCTAATGGGGGCAATGGAAGAGATTTGAAACTGGGAGCATTCCTGGGACATTACCCACGGTCAACCGAAGTCTGCCAACGTGGTTTGGAATTGACAGGTTGTGTGTGTCCACGGACGTGGGAAGTTTCCAAAGGAGCATGTGCCAAAGGGCCACATTAATGCAAAGGGTTCCATACATGTGGTATTCATTCCCCTTGAGCGTTCAGGCATGGTCCTGGGTAGCTTAATTGCACCTGCCCATTTTTAGGGGGCTGGTGATGTTTGGTGCTGGTTAACAGGCTGCAAGGATGCTGGCTGGGTTCTCCCCTTTGCCTCAGGGAAAACTACCTGGCTGAAAGGTGGTTGCCTGGGGCTGAGGACAGAGCAACCCCAACTGGTTTAGGAGTACTCATGTGTGGGGACAGATGCACATGCAACATACAGTCCCTGGCACCAATCACTCATGTTAGAGAGACAAGACAGATGGGCTTGAAGCAGAAATGGCTGGCTTGACTGACAGGTGGAATTTTAAAGTGGGATATTCACTCAGCACGGTTAATTATTTCAGCTTCTCTAAAGAGTGGTGTGTGTGTGTGCGCGCGTGTGTGTGGTTTTAAATAATTCACAGTGTCACTGTGGCGCCCTCGACACGAACGCCTCCACACAATTATGCAGTTATATTTGTAAGACAAGCTAAGAATAGAAGAAACTGAATGCTTCATTTCCCCCAACCCCACACTCTCTTAAAGAAAGAAAGGGGAGTTCACAGGGATGCGTCCAGGTCCGTCCTGCCTAGGAACCAGCATCAGAACTGCAGAATTTCCGGGAGCTGCCGAAGCCCCAGCAGGGAGGGGGGCAAGAACTGGGAAGCCACACCACCACCTTCCCCCGGAGAGTTTACAAATACCGAGGGTCTGTTTCCGCAGGCGAACAGGTTAATGCTGTAGACCTGTCTCCCTCACCATATGGTTCCCTTGAATGCCGAGTACAGGTGTGCAAGACTTATCCGTGCTAGCATCTTGAAAGCAAGAATAGTATTACTCAAATTTCTAATTTCCTGCCATTTGACAGTTTCTTCCTGTTGCTGGCTCAGTTTTCAGACCGTGAGCAGCATCCTGGTCAGAGAAGAACCAATTATGTTTGTCTTTGTCTTTTTTCTTTCATTTTTTTTTCACCTGTTGTATTTCCAACTTCCAGGTGTTCCAGTCAAAAGAGGTGCCTGAAAAGACATCATCACCTGAAGAATCGATAAGGATGACGAAAGGCATCACCATGGCAACAGCCAAAGCCGTGGCCGCTGGGAACTCATGCAGACAGGAGGATGTGATTGCCACCGCCAACCTGAGCCGGAAAGCCGTGTCAGATATGCTGACGGCTTGTAAGGTAAAGGCCTTGGCGTTGTTTTGGGTGGCCGGATGATGCCCTGTCACGACTATTTGGTTTAGTCTGGAGCCAGGGAGGGGCCGGCCGTGTGCAGAAGGGAGCAGCTCAGTACCTCAAACTCGGTGATGAAATGCGTGCTGAAGAGCCCACGGGAAATGACTCTCCAGGGTAGTTTTGTGTTTGAGAGGGGATGGAGTCGGCCTGCTAACTCACCCTCCCACTTTTCCTCTCTGTTCTTGCCAAGTAGGCAGGATGCCTGCTCTGACAGAGGTGAAGAGGCTCCTGACCCTCTGAACAAAAAACACATCCCACTTGTACCTGCCCCCCTTTCCAGCCTCTGCAGGTAGCATTCTGGGCCAGGAGAGGTTCTGCCATGACTGGGGGAAGAAGTGAGTCAGAGGAACAAGACAGAATGTTGGGGAACAGCCTTTTTCACTATCTGTGCCAGACATCTTGCAGAAACTCTCGTGATCCTTGGCTAGACAAGCAGGGTACCTGCCCTGAACCCATCCTCAGTGAGGGCGCTGGTGGGACCTGACCATTAAAAGCTTTACTTTATTTTTTTTTAATCTATTAAGAAAGTGAGTCATAAGAGCCCTCCCACCACCCCCCTTGAGCACCCCACACCAGACCTTCACCCTTCTGGGGACAGCTGGGTCCCAGAGACTCTGGCTTCTGCTCAGATTGATTGATAACCCCCCACCATGGTGAGCGGGTTGGGGATGAGTCACAGAAGTTGAAAAAGCAGCTGTTGCAGCTTGGGGTCTGAGGAGACAGGGCCGTTCTTTGTAGGGAAGTCAGTTATGGGAGAGCTGGTGCCAGGTCCAATGATGGCTTCTCAGGGTTTCCTCAGAGCAGGTAGGATGGGTGAGAGGTGACTGGGGAGAGGGACGGTGAGGCATCCAGCCTGAAGGAATGGGTGTGTGAGGACCAGGCACGGGAGACAGTGTGGGGGGGTTGGGGGAGGAGAAGACAGTAGAAGGTGGTAGGGCCGCTTTCATGGGGGACCACCTGTGCTGTGCCAGGGATTTAGACTCTCCTAAAGCCGTAAGTATTTGCAGTTATGATGTACTTAATGGAATCTGTCCTGTCAGAAGTGACAACTTTCCAGAGGGGTTATGGCCTCAATCAGAAAATAGCACTTTTCTAGCAAGGTAAGTTCTGAATGCCATCATGACATGCAGGGAAGGCTGGGATGCATATTCTGTCATTGGATCCTGGAGGGGAAGGGCACCAGGGATTACCCCAAGTTGATGGATGATTAAACAGGCTTGGGGAGTTTAAGGGGAATGACCATGGTCACACAGCTATTTCCTCTCTTAAGGACGCTGAGGTTGATGAGTGACAAGTGCTTTGTCTCCGTGTTATAGACCTGAAATGAGAAGGGGAAATAGATTAAGGGGGAAAGGGAAGGCAGCTCGATTGTCAAGTCCCTTTCTGAAACACATACCCCTGTTCTCAGGGGAGGAGGATAAAGACAGGTGCCATTTGCACAGCCTCTGCTCCTCTCTGTCTTCCTGCCCCCGGATCAGGCCACCCTGACTTTGCAGGACAAAATAACAGCCGGAGCTTTATACCTCAAAGCCAGACTTGGATGACAAGTGTCAATGCTGAGCTCTGAGACTGCTGTTAGGAGAGCACTTATTTAGCAGACTTAGTGCAGCAAGGAAATGAGGCCGCTTGCCAGAAAGGACGTGCAATAAGGAGTATATAGAAAACCAGGGAGGCCAAGCAGTGGATCAAGAAGAAGCCCTTATATCCAGCCAGAAGGCCAACTTGGCATGTTGGAGCACTGCCTTTGGGGCCGAGCAGGGTGGCTGGGGCAAAAAGGGAAGCGCAGGAAGTTACATCCTGACTCATTTTATCAGAAAAGGAGGATTACACTAAATGTTCAGGTGGCGACAAGGGCTGCCCCACACCCTGAGTTAATTCTTGTGTCTGTTTCTCGTCTTACTTACATGTGCGTATGTCTGCACTATATACAATACAATCAACTATTACAGCTAATGTCGTATGGCTCTGGTCTCTGGTGCTCTGAGTCCTTATAACTGACTCTTTAATGACCACAAATACTCTGTCAATGGATATAATTTTACCCTCTTACCAGAAATTTCAGTTGTCTGCATTTTTAAATAATGCATAAACTGTACCGCCAGGAACATCTTTGGGCATACCTGTTTTTTCCATGCTTTGAATAATTTCCTTAGGCACGTCTCCCAGGAGTGGAATTAGTCAGATGGTCTGGCATTTTAATTTGTGCCAGATTGCTCTCCCAAAGAGTTCTGCCTGGTTAGAGCCACCAGCAGTGGACAAGAGCACCCACCCTCAGTCCCCATACAACTCTAAATTGGGGTCTGACACACTGCATACCAGAGGTAGCGTCATAGCCTGTGTCCTCCCCAAGACATGGGCTCCATTCTCACACTTGGAGACACAGGGCAGTGGTTAAAGGCACGGCCCGTTAGTCCTCAGGTGGGCAAAACTGAGCTCAGTAATGATAGATCCTGGCCACTCAGATTATCCCCACTCTTTCTGGGGTGTATTGGGGGAGCAGGTGAGGGGAGCACCCACAGGTGTTCCCACCAGCATCCCCCAATCCTAGACGGAAAGGCTTGAGCGGAACAAACGTGAAGGCTAGTCACTATCCCCCACCACTTTGACTTTTTATCCTAATGTGTGATTCATACGTGTCCTGGTTTGCGATATATTTGCAGTTTTGAATGTGTTCTTGTAAGCCCCAAGTTCTTTCCAGGGTAAGGCTTTGGAAGGAAGAAAGGCTGGGCAGGGTTGCCAGATTTAGCAAATAAAAAATGGCGTTTCTCAAATTAACATTAAAAATTTTTTTATTGTTTCTTCAAAAATACAGTTAACTGTGATTAACCTGGTAACCCTGTGAATGGGCGTGTCATCTGTTACATCAGGATTGAATGAAGTCAACAGGTCACAAGTGCAAGAAAAAAAGCACAGGGTGCTGTATTAACCATACGTCCTTGTTTGCTTATCTCACCGTGTATAATGTGAGATGAGTTATTTACGGCCCCTCTGAGGGTAGTGGGGAACTTACCATCTGAAGTTTCCCAAGAGCCAGAGGAGACATTGTGAGTGCAGCATGGTCAGGCCACGTAGTGAGGGCCTGAGTGTGATCAGCCTGTGAACAGAGAGGGGCTTCAGGAACCGCGCCCCCCCCCCCCCCCATGCTGCTGGAGAAAGGCAGGCACACCCTGGGACAGGCAGCACATGTCCGGCTGTAAGCCCTAATCATGACCCTTTCCTGGGCTTCTTAGTGCATGTGGAATTTCTTACAATGCAATAGAAGGGGACAGGGAGAAAGGATGGGAGGAGGAACAGGACTCAGGTGCTTCTGTCTGGCTCCAGGGCACTAAAAAAGGCAAGACACAAAATTCGGCAGAGAACCTGCCGTGGACACAGGTGTGAGGTTAACAGGAGAACACGGAGGCAGGCCACCTTCTCTATCCAGGGAGTCACGGAAGGCTTCTCAGGGAGGTCGCTGAAGGCAAGGCAGAGGGAATTCCAGAATCAAGGTCTCCTCCCTCTGGGGTGCAGGGCTGGTCAGCACTGCTAGGCAGGTGCCTTCCCCTCCCCCCTTACTCCTTCGTCCACTCACCAGCTGGCTCTTCCTGTTTAAGATGTCCACATTCCTTTCTCTCCCCAGCAAGCATCCTTTCACCCTGATGTCAGCGAGGAGGTGCGCATGAGAGCCTTGCGGTATGGGACGGAGTGCACCCTTGGCTACCTGGACCTTCTCGAGCACGTCTTGGTGGTGAGGAGGGGCGTGGGCCGGGCCAGGACTGGGGAAGAGCTTGTTCAGATGCAGACCATCCTTTCCTCAGGAAAGTACCTCGTAGAGCACTGTGCGGGCTCCACTTGGGAGGCTGGGGGTGGATGGAGCTAGAAAGTGCCCAGCATCACACTGCTTCAGCACATCGAGATGAAAGAAGGCTCTAGAAGAAGCTGCAGTTAGCATCCAGGGGAGCCAGGCTCTCTCTTGGCACCAAAGAGGCAAGAATAGCATGCCAGAGGGTGGGACAGGCAAAGCCACCACTGAAACAACGTTGGGAGGTCCTGTTAGGAAGACCCCAGTCCATCCTGCGAGGACAGGGAAAGCTCCAGAAAGAGCCACCCTGGCCTCCATGACAAGTTAAGGAGAAATTTCACCAGTGCTGCAGGTGACCTACCAGCCTCTTGTCCTTGAATGAGTACTCAGGCCACTCTGAGAATGATGCCTCCCTTCCTCTGATGACCTTCCTGTCAACCTAGAGTGCCCACCTGGAGCTGAGACAGAAGGCTGGTAGGGAAAATGCCAGAAGGGGAGGTGGGGACAGTGGTCATGGCTTATAGGGACTGTCTACATGGGAGCCTCAGGCTTATACCGACTTAGGTTCCCCACAGATCCTAAGGGCCAAACTCTGAGCAACCGAGAAATGTATTTGCTATGTGTCTCTCTCTGTCAAAACCCGCCATGGGGAGGTCTGCCACAGGCCCTGAGAGAATTTGTCCAGGAGTCAGACACAGCCTCCGAAGAGAATTGACAATGCCCTACATTCCCTTACTGCTCCTTCCCAAACCTTAAAAACGAAACAAACAAAACAAAAACAAAAAAAGATCACCACCAGGCCACAGACAACTGTAAGCCTTTCATTTGTGGAGCCCTGAGATTTTTCATTTTGTCCTGGCGCTAATATATGAGGCTAGCAAGGCAAAGGAAGGATCCCGAGAAGTTCGGCCCCTTGCTTGAGGTCACCTAGCTACTAGGACAGTCCTGGAACCGAATCCCAATTCTTACTACTTCCAGGCCCGTGCTCATTCCAGCACTTCACTGCCACCTTGAAATTAAATTACCTCCTGATGTTAAACATGTTAGGTCTCTTAGGGAGGGAGCATTACTTTCATTCTTCACCCAGGTTAAGTGTGGTCTGTGTGAAAGTGTATCTTCTGTGAGTGGAGGCAGTCTGGGGTTACTAACATTGTGTTCCAAAAGCCCTGAACTCCGGTGACTAGAAAACAGTGTATCATCGCATGTGGGCCAAGAAAACACGTTGGCCAGTCCCTGTTCACAAGGCACAAGCCTCTGCCGCCAAACTAACTTTCTGCGTTAGAACAGAGTTAAAGTGTTCACTCTGGAGCATGCATATTAGCAGGAAATTCAGGGTATTAAGAATGAAGCCAGCAAGGCTTCCAAAAGGCATTTTGTTCTCGGTGGAATCATATAGTCTTAGTCACTTAGAACCTTGTTCTATCAGAAAATTAGGAGTTGCAGGGGCGCCTGGGTGGCTCAGTCGGTTGGGCATCCGACTTCGGCTCAGGTCATGATCTCGCCGTCCATGAGTTCGAGCCCCGTGTCGGGCTCCGTGCTGACAGCTCAGAGCCCGGAGCCTGTTTCGGATTCTGTGTCTCCCTCTCTCTCTGACCCTCCCCCGTTCATGCTGTCTCTCCCTGTCTCAAAAATAAACGTTAAAAAAAAAAAAAAATTAAAAAAAAAGAAAATTAGGAGTTGCAGCAGAAGCAGTGTTAGGCTTAGGTTTAGAATCTTTGCATTCGATTCCCAGCTGTGCCACATAAATAGCTGCATGACTACTGCTTTGTCCAGACTTGAGTTTCCTCGGATGGTAAACAGTGTCAGGAATCCATGAGAATGTCAGGAAGATTGGGCTTCGGGGCTCAGCTCACGTGTGCTTTATACCTCATCGAAATCCACCCACAGGGTGCCCATTTCCCATATTGCTTTCTGTCTCAGACTTTTTTTTTTTCCTCTTAATCATTTATTGGGAGGGAAGAAAATACTGGGATTTTCATATTCATTTAAATGAGGGATCCTCATTTTGCCCCTTTTCCCCAGCTCCATTTCTTTTTTTCTCTCTTTTTTTTTTTTTTTTTTTTTTTTTTTAATGTTTGGTTATTTTTGAGGCAGAGACAGAGCATGAGCACGGGAAGGGCAGAGAGACAGGGAGACACAGAATCCAAAGCAGGCTCCAGGCTCTAGGCTCTGAGTTGTCAGCACAGAGCCCGACGCAGGGCTCGAATCCATGAACCGTGAAATTGTGACCCAAGCCAAAGTCAGATGCCCAACCGACTGAGCCACCCAGGCACCCCTCTCTAGCTCCATTTATTGAGCAAACCCTATGTCTTGTAGCACCTGTGCCTGTATCTGTGCAGGGCTGATCATTTACCTCACGCCTGTAGGTCCAGGCCTCAGGCACACTGCCCTCAGGCTGGTGCTCTCCGGCTTTGCTCGTGGTGAGCCATGTACCAGGAATGTCACTGCAGAGGCATCTACCTCCAGCTGTGTCCCTGACAGAGCCACAACCTGGATAAAAAGGAGGCAACAGCCTTTAAGGTGTTTAATGGACTGAAGGTCTCCTGTCGTGCTCTGCAGCAACAAGACAGCTTATACCTGGGAGAGGAGTTTTGCCTTCATGAGGAGGGGCAGGGGCCAGCACTTGAGAAATTTTCCCAAGCGGGGAAGAAAAATGGAACCCTCAGAGGGTCCCCTCCCACCTCAAGCCAACTTTAGACCCTTTGCCAATATCTGGGAGCCAGATGTCACATCTACCAAAGGGATACCCACCCCCCTGTCTCTGACCTCTTCTCTCCGTGTGCATCTTGTTTGGGTGAGCAAAAGAAGACAAGGCCTCTAGGGGGTGGGTGGATCATTGGCCTCTTTGCCCGAGAAAAGGCCAAGAGGTCCAATGCCTCCATGAACATTAGGGAAGCTGTAGTAGCCATTCCCAGTCCACACATTCAGAGACCCCAGTTTTATGGCCGTTTAATTACTCTATCAGGCATCGGGCCTAATGATAATCATCAGGTTTTTCTGGAAGAGGAAGAAGGGCACTTGGTGCATGGAAACCCCACATCATGTGTGATTTGGGAGATTAACTATGGAGGGCAGAGCTTAGCAAGAACAGGAGCATCCACTCCCTTCTTTTCCTGGGCCCAGGCAAGAGCGATTGCACTTTGCAGTAGATTATGCTTCTCTTGTGGCTGCTCATATTAGTTGATGGGTTTTCTGTTACGAGTTCTTCCTTGTATTTATTAGAGAAACGAGACTCTTAAGCCTTATGTGTTGTCAAGTTGGATGGTCGAGGTGACTGTTAAAAGCCTGCCATCTGAGTTTCTCTTCATCTTTCTATACGGTCTTCATCATTGTGACCCAGAATCATGGTGGAAGTAGAAACGTCTTGTTTCCCCAGAGCTGTTTTGGGGTATATTTTGTGAAGGTAGCTAGTGCTAAAAAGAAATCATTAATAGAAAGAAAGCCTGAATGGCGTTAAAAATGGTATAAAACATGCAGAACTTGTCTCATCTTTTGCAAGGATGTTTCTGCCTCCTCATGACAGGTACTGATGGTTCCGACTTGAGGGAAATGTGAATGAATTAGCATCATACCTTTATTTGTCCATATATTTATGTTTGTCTCTTTGGAAAGCTGGACATAATCTTTGAAGGTTATTTTCTAATAAAAACACAGCAAGAGAGCAAGGCTTCCCCGGGGATTATCATAAACATAGGAAAAATTGCAGTTCATAACTGAAAATTGCAGAAGTCCTATGACAGCGTACTTTCACGTCTGCTGTGGACATTTGTAGTTTTCTTGGGCCTGCAGCTGAGAATAAGTTCATCTCTCATATCGTTAGCCCTAATTCTTCCTCCAAAGCAGACTGAGAAGAAATCTGGACTAACACGAGGCCAAAGTGTGGAAGATTATACACCAGTGAGAGGCCCAGGAGCCACAAGACTGAGGCCAGTGCTGGTGGAGAACCCAGCAAGGAATAAGGAAAATGGAGACACACAAACAGGGAAGTTAGCATTCATGTCAGATACTAAATTGGCTCCTTGAGGGTGATGAATAAAGAAACAGTTAAAAAACTAGAGATTTTCACATGAACACACAGCATTCTGTTCTCCTCTTTGTTTCTGGTCTTCATGGGATGGCTACAGCATCTCCATTCTGAAAAGAAAGTTAACTTAAAACTGTAACAGGAGATGGGGCGCCTGGATGGCTCAGTCACTTAAGCGTCCAACTCTTGATTTTGGCTCAGGTCACGATCTCATGGTTTGTGGGATCAAGCCCCGCCTCAGACTCTGTGCTGACAGCACGGTGCCTGCTTCGGATTCTTCTCTGTCCATCTCTGCTCCTCCCCTGCTTGTGCTCTGTCTCTCTCAAAATAATTAAACTTAAAAACAATTTAAAAAATACAAATAAATTTTAAAAACTGTAACAGGAGATCTTGAGACAGTCCCCTTGGATCTCTTGTAAAGTTGACGTCTTGTTTTAATTGTTGAAAGAGAACTAGTAAGATTCCTGAAAGCTGAAGAAAGGCCAGATAATTGTCTAATTTTTACAAAAAGAGAAAGAAGTAGAAATAAAGGTTTGGAGACAGTGTCCAGCGATTTACAGAAATAAACTGAGGTCACTTTCAGCTGGTCAGGGAGCTTCTTTAGTGAGCTGCTGCTTTTCTTAAATTAAGGCGCATCAAAATGTGGGGAAAGTTATGCTGCTTCAGTCTTGTTCGATTTAAATATGTTAGGGCCAAGGATTCTTAACTTTAATGGCTGGTTTGTATATTTCAGTTTTTTACTTTTGAAAGAGCTTAAAAATACAGAAAATCATATCAACATCCATGTGCCCACCCTCTATAATTAACTAACTTTGTTAATGCTTTGTCCTATTGGGTTTAGATCCCTACTTTAAAAAATATATATCAATAATTTTTTATCCGTTATCAATCCCATTCTCCTTTTTTCTCTAGGCACAAATAACTATCATGATTTTAGCATTCTTAGACCTCTTGGAGCTGAAAGTCCATCTCCTGCCTCCCACTACCAGCATCAGAGAAACCGCAGCACATTACACGCACAAAATTGTTCCTTAAACTGTTAAGAGGGTCCCCAGACCCAAATGCCCAGCTGGATTCTTTGGGAATTTAGAAACTCCAAATCAAGAACCCCTGCTTGGGGAATCCTTTCCTTTGGAGAATCTAGTTAGCAATTAACAAATAATGGGATCCAGTTTAGGCAGAGCCCTGTCCCTGCTGTCCAGGGAGCTGCTCTGTGAAGCTTTAGACACGCCCATGTGAGCACTGTTGGCCTCCTGGCATTTGCTCTCTGCTGGTTTGTCATAGTAGGTTTGTACTGCAAGAGGCAGCCACATTGCCTCTGTAGCAACCACAGTTCAATATTGCTGCTAAACCACAATGTGAGATCTTTGACAGCCTTAAAATTACCCTCGCTTCCACTAGCAGAGCTTTAATTTGGTTCCGTCTCTTGTCTGCTATTAGAAATCATGTTGACTTAATGGCAGAATAAAAATAGAACTCCTTTCCTCCTGCCTTGTCTGAATAGGATACTTTACCATAGGACTTGTAATTTCTCAGAGCCAGAGTATATGAAGGAGTGGCTCTCTCTCTCTCACCCTCCAGGCTCTTCTTTTTAAAGACAGAAGTCTTTAATCACTCCACTTTGATGATGTAAGTGAATTTGCCCACCACACCCCTAACTTTTTTTCCAGCTTTATTGAACCATAACTAACATACAATAAACAGATAGTTAAAGTGTGCATTTTGAGTACTGATATGTGAATATATCCTTGAAAGCATCACCACAATCAAAATAACGAATGTATCCATTACTCCTCAGAATTTCTAGGCCACTGCTGGTCTTTTTGTTATTATAGATCTGTTTATACTTTCTAGACTTTTATGTAAACAGGATATATAGCACATACTTTTCTTTGTTTTGGTTCTTTCACTCAGCATCAATATTTCAATTCTAGCCATGTTGTTATGTATAACAATAATTTGTCCCCCTTTATTGCTAAGTAGTATTCCATCAAATGGGTCTGTCATACTTGTCCATCATTAGGTGAAGAGACAAATATTTAAGTTGTTTCTAGCTTCTGATTACTAATAAAACTGCCAAGACCATTCTCTGTATAAATCTCTGAGCCTAAATTTGTTCATTTCTCTCAGATAAATACCTGGATGTGGAATACTTATAAAATAGGGTATGCATTTTTTTTCCTTTCTTGGGAAACTTTTTTATAGTAGTTATACTATTTTACATTTCCTCCAGCGGAGGAGGAGAGTTCCAGTTGCTCCACACCCTTGTCAACACTTGAAATGGTCTGTCTTTTCAATTTTAGTCACTCCAGTGGGTGTGCAGTGGTATCTCACTGTGGTTTTAATGTACGTTGTTGAGTATCTTTTTTAATGCACCTGTTTGCCCTCTGTATGTCTTTCTTGGTGAAGTCCCTATTCAGATGTTTTTGGCTGTTTTTCATTGGGTTTGTCTTATTATGGAATTTTGAGAATTTTTTACATTTTCTAGATACAAATTGTGAAATTTTTTTTAATCCTTTCTCTTAGGGTGTGGTTTGCCTTGTTTTCATAACAACGTCTGGAGAGAGATGGAAATGTGTGTTATTAAAAAAGAAAATAACAATGCTGCAGAGAGTTAAGGAAACAAAAAGCTCAGATAAAACTTGAAAAATTAGAAAAGTAAAGCCAAAGTAGATCTTATATCTCAAATAATTAAACACATAAGATGAATTGAATGTTTGTTTGCGTCAGTTATGTTTGCAAATTATTTTTAGGATTCTACCCCGGTATAAGGGAAGAAAAAATAATTTTCTCTCTACACTTCAGAGTTCTTGCCTGAGATCCTGTGTAGTGAGGCAGATTAACAAGAGAAAAACAAATACATTGTGTACCTCATGGATGCATAGCAGATATCCAGGGGAAAAATGAGTAACTACATAGGTGGCCGAAACCACTGGCTTAAATACCCATGTTCAGTTCAGTGAAAAAAAAGGTGTGTAATTGGTTTGGGACAGGTGATGGGAGGTTGCCAGGAGATTATGCAGATTTAAATTTGTGCCTTCTCCTCTGATAAATTCTCTCATGATAAAGAGTCAACCTTCTCTTCAGGCAGGGAGAGGGAGACACTCTAAACAGAGGAAGATTTGCTTTGTCACTGTAAATTTCTCTTTCAAAAGAGTAACTTCTACTCTGTTTTCAGAGCTTCTCCCGTGTCTATTTCTCACAATAATTGGCCCAAAACAATCCGTATACCAAAGAGGTTATTTCGGGGTGCCATGCTCTGCTACCTCTCACCAGCTTCCTGTTCTTTAATTTGCATGCCTGATTGATTCTCTTTTGAGCAGCCTTATTGAGGTATAATTGGCGTATGACAGAATTTTCCCATTTCAGGCATTAAATTAATTGTTTTTTCCTGTCTTTACAGAGCTGTGCACCTATCACAAAATATTAGAATATTTGCATCACCCCAAAAAAGAAACCTCATACCCTTAAGCAGTTGTTCATTGCCCTCACTCCAATTCTAAGACCTAGACAAACACTAATCTCTTTCTGCCTCTGTATATTTGCCTATTCTGGACTTCTCATATAAATGGAATCACACAGTATATGGTCTTTTGTGACTGCTTCTTTAAATTAGCATAATGTTTTTAAAGTTATAAAACATAAACTTCCAAGTTCATGATTTTTAAAGTTTTCAAGCCTAGTTTATATTTTGTCCTCAGAGAATCCTTACCAAATCTGAGAGCACTAAGATTATTTTCTTTGGTTTGCTTCTGTATAGTTTTAATTCTTATATTTAGGTTTAGATGTGGGGAAAGGGCCAGGGTTCATACTCCTACGTATGGCTATCCAATTGTTCCATCATCATTTGTTGAAAAGAATTATTCTGTCCCCATTGAGTTAAAGGCATCTGAGCATACTTAATGGCAATCAGTTGACTATATATGTGAAATCTAGTTCTGGACTCTTTTCTGCTCCATTGATCTATATGTCCAAGTACCAATATCATGATGTCTTGATTACTACTACTTTATTTTTTTTTTTAACATTTTTATTTTATTTTTGGGACAGAGAGAGACAGAGCATGAACGGGGGAGGGGCAGAGAGAGAGGGAGACACAGAATCGGAAACAGGCTCCAGGCTCTGAGCCATCAGCCCAGAGCCTGACGCGGGGCTCGAACTCACGGACCGCGAGATCGTGACCTGGCCGAAGTCAGACGCCCAACCGACTGCGCCACCCAGGCACCCCGATTACTACTACTTTATATGAATGTTAAAATCTGGTAGTTGAAGACTTTCAACTTGGTTCTTTTTCAAAATAGTTTTAGCTCTTCTATGTGCTTTGCATTTCATATCATCATGTAAATATCTAAAAAAAAAAAAAGCTTTGGGGATTTTGACTGGGATTGTGGGGGAGATTTGAGGGTAATTGACATTTTAAGAGTGTTCTAATCCATCAACATGGCATATATCTCCATTTATTTAGGTCTCCTTTAATAATTTCAACAATGTTTATAATTTTTAGGATTCAGGTCTTGCACATGTGTTGTTGCATTTAGCACTAGGTATTTCATAATTTTTATGGTGCTATAGATGATACTGCTTTTTAAAAATTCTTATTTTTTTATTGCTGTTGAACCTAAAAATATAACTGATACTTGTATATTGACCTTATAGCCTGTTACCTTGCTATACTCACTTATTCTAGAAGCTTTTGTTTACATATGCCTCAGAATTTTCTATGTAGATATTCACATTATTTATAAAGAAAGATTCTTTTACTTCTTCTCTTCCATCTCTGTACCATTTACTTACTTTTCTTGCCTTATTGCACTGTCCAGGAATGTTAGTACAATACTGATAAGGATGTGAGATCAAACATCCTTACCATATTCTTGATCTTAGGTAGAGAATGTTCAGTCTTCCATCATTTACTGTGAATCTCCCCATCATACTTTTAATTCTTTGCTTATTCTTGTTGTGTTGACCACCATGGATAAACCAACTTAACCAACGAACAAGGCTATGGACCACTTACCTTTTCAAACCCTGAGCCATAACCATTATTCACTTGGTGAACTTACAACATGTATTGTTTCAGGGGGGAAAAAAATAGTACAGGCCTTTGATTAAGTGGTGCCAAATGGTACCATTTGAGTCTAGGGCAGTGGTTTACAACTTTGGCTATATATGAGAATCACATGGGGGACTTTTAAAAACCCTGGTGCCCAAGCTGTACTTCAGTCCAATTCTATCAATAGCCCTGATGGGAATATATATTGTATCAAATTACATATTAATTTATGCAGTCTTACCACAAGTCGGTAACAAAAGGACTGTTGCTATGCCTATTTACTAGGCAATTTACTTACACTGAGGCTTAGAAGAAAAGTAACTAGACCAGGGTTACATAGGTAAATTGACTCTAGAACCTATACTTAACTAAACTGCCTACCCCTGGCTGTATTAGAAAATAAAAGACACTTAACTTCCTCCCCCCACCTCTCCATGGTTCTAGTGTTTTAGAACTGGTCCATGAAGCTATCATATTAGGACTTGTCCCAATGGTATGTTGCTCTGTTTTTACCCATCCATTCATTTGTCCACTCATTCTCAGAATGGTACTGAGTTCTTTTCTTTTCCTAAAAATTTTCTTTAAGTAATCTCTACACCCAACATAGGGCTTGAACCCACAACTCCCAAATCAAGAGTCACATGCTTTACCAACTGAGCCAGCCAGATGCCCCTGTACTGAGTTCTTAGTATCTGCATAGTGATATGCATAAGTCCTAGGGTGAGAAAATAAGAGCAGAGTAACTCAATTCATGGAACAGTAGCAAATAGAAAATAAATTTTAAAGATTGCCAAAGGAAGGAGGATGGTGATGGATGCATGTAAAGTGATGCTCAAAGACCTTTGACTAATCAGCTCAGGCATATAATACAATGTCTTCTACACACTGGTGCGGCCAGTGCTGGTCAAAGTATAATCCCACTAACTCCCCCAAACCCAGATTTTTTTTAACCAGACTTACAGTTTTCTTTTATCTCTGGGGTCCAAAAGACTTCTTTTCCAGACTCCTAAGAATGAGTATGGGACACCAAGAAGGGAATTAACATTTAACGAACACCTGCCGTGTTGGAGGCATTGTGCAGGGTGTTTCTTATGTGTTACTCCTTTTGATCTTTATGCCAATCCTGAGGAACAGGCATTATCCCAGCTTTACAGAGGAGAAAACAGGTTCTGAGGGGTTCATTAATCTGCCCAGTGTCCAAAACCAGGCACAAAGGAAGCCAGGTGTGAACACAAGTTTGTCCAGTTCCAAAGCGATGTTTATCCCTGGCTCGAGGCTTCAAAATTATCCAGAGAGAGGCAGCAGTTGTGCTTTCCTCCTGAAGGTTTGAGCATTTCTTAATCTGAAGAGTAGCACTGGGAAGCATGAGAAAGAAATGCAGAAAAAGAATGTTGGAAGAGGAATTTCAGAGTTAGGCAGGAGCAAGGTGATTTAAGTCAGAATGTAAATTTATGGTGAAGATCTCATCCCATTCTTGAGTGAATTGGAGAAGAAATCCTCACACAGGATATCCTATAAATTGGATTGGGTGTTGGATAGCCAATATCTTTTTTAACACCATCAAAAACCAAAAGGCAAAAAAGAAACTTAAAAAAACCTTTGAGCTAGTTCCAAAAAAAAAAGGAAAATCCTCAGAATCTCTCGCAGGAGAGCTTGCCCTCTGATCAGAAGGTTGTGCTCTCTTGGGACTTTGTCTCTGAGACCCCACCGGAGTCACATATTTCTTCTGGTCCCACATTTGTTTTGTCACAAGTACCATCTGACCTGTAACCTCAGGCTTTCACGTTCACTCGGAATGTTCCTAAACTGTGCGTAATTTTCGTGTGCATATGTTTGGTTTATGTACAAAAGAAAGGGCAAATAAAGGACAAATAAGGACTTCATCACACTTACGATCTTACAGAAATGTGTCCAGAGGGACCTTAGAAAAACTCATAATTCCCAACTTTTCATTTCTCACAGGAAACTGAAGGCCAGTGAGCCTTAAGTGTTTTCCCCCAAGTTTCTGAAGTCACTTGGGTGGCAGAGTTGCAACTTCAAACCAGGTTGTCCAACTCGGTTCACCAGTAAGAGTGTGCTTTCTGTCACAATGGCTACCATCTTTCTTATGCATTTGACTTATTCTTCATCCTCAGATTCTTCAGAAACCCAGCCCGGAACTCAAGCACCAGCTGGCTGCTTTCTCCAAGCGCGTCGCTGGTGCCGTGACTGAGCTCATCCAGGCAGCAGAAGCCATGAAAGGTAGGCTGGATTCTCTCGTGTCATCTCGTGGGACACCACTCAGCGGCCGTGAACTGAGCAAAGAAACCCTGCAACCAACACAGGCCCTTTCTTGGTGAACGCAGTCAGAAGGAATACAGTAGGGGTTTTTTTTTGTTGGGTTTTTTGGTTTGTTTTTTTTAGCAAATGAGAATAGAGTTAGAATTTCAAAGTAATATCCTCCTCGAGCAAGGCTCTTGTCCAGTCCTTTGATTAAGTACTTCCACTTAAATGGTATAATCCACCTAGAGCAGCTTACTTCTCTTAAGGGTATCGCCCTTTATTTTTATCTCCATTTGCCTTCATCAGAATATCCTCATTCAAATCATACAGTCCATGTCTAGGAAATGATACCATCTGTGTACATTGTTTGCACACCCCCTTGTGGTCACATTAGAAGCAGTCACCTCACCAGAGCAAGGTTTTCTTACCAGGTTCCCTTTGTCTGAGTTGAGGTGAATGGTGGTTCTCCATGAGTCCCCAAGAGAAGAGGATGACAAATCTGTGTGGTCCGCATAGTCTCAAGTATCTTGAAAATGGTTACTTGCGTTCATGAGCTTTAAGAAAGAAGTCAGAGTAAGGCTCGAGCTGGCCTTGAACCATGAGATCTTGATTTTTGACACTGCATCGATGAGTGCTCCCGCGGTAGGGCTGTATACACAACTGACTTACACAAGCGACAGGATCAGATAGGAGCTCCCCTTCGCCCAGCTGATCTCGGTGAGAGCTGGAGAGAAGATCCCTTAGGACGGTGCAACTAGTAGGCTGACGGAGCCTCCTTGCACGTAAATCCAGATATGGTTGGTAATGAAGCCAGAGCCCTGCGGTCATAGCTACCAAGAATGACCCTCTTTGGACTGATTTTAGGAACAGAGTGGGTGGATCCGGAAGACCCAACTGTCATCGCGGAAACAGAATTACTGGGGGCTGCGGCATCCATTGAGGCTGCTGCTAAGAAGTTAGAGCAACTGAAGCCAAGAGCCAAACCGAAAGTGAGTGTCCATGTGTGGCTGCTTGTCCGATGTCAATAGGTCTTCCTGTGGATGGCTGTGAAGTGAAGCTAGGTGTGCCCACAGGGAGCCTCTCTCCTTCCCCGTGGTTAGACTGGCAAGTGGCAGACCTGCTCTACCTGCCCAGCACCTTTTTACAGGGCATGGAAAAAAACCCATGGGTTGATCCTTCAGGTTAACCACCCAGAAAAATACCTTTGGGCATCCAAAGGAAGAATCCAGGGCACTTAGGATCTGAATTTAGTTCCATTATATAGAAAGCAGGTGTTAGATGCTTACTATGGGAAGTCCCTGTTACTGAAGGGGACGTTGTCACCCTCAAATTTTCTGTTTTCCACAATGCAGTGCAAATAGCAGTGCTAGGTCTCTCCTTTTCTTCAAATCAATAAAGGGTAATGTGGACCTCAAAGTGGACCTAGTAACAGAGTTCCTCAGTATATGCTGGAGACTGGTGGGCTGGTATGCTTTCTCCATCTGTGTTGGTCATCTAGATAAATGTTTAAAACTTAAGTCGTTAAGGGGAGCCTGGGTGGCTCGGTTGGTTAAGCATCTGACTTCGTCTCAGGTCATGATCTCACGGTTTGTGGGTTCGAGTCCCGCATTGGGCCCTGTGCTGACAGCTCAGAGCCTGGAGCCTGCTCTGGATTCTGTGTTTCCCTCTCTCTCTGCCCCTTGCCCGTTCATGCTCAGTCTCTCTGTGAAAAATAAATAAAAACATTTTTAAAAATGTAAAACTTAAGATTTTAAAGAGAAACAGCCATTTAAGGACATACTCTAAGATGGGGCCATAGAAAGGACAATTATACATAAAAGGATGGTGAGCTAGTGCTGTCTAGGGGCAAAGCCCAGTCCTGTCCAGAAGCAGTTACCTTTCACTCTACCTCCCATGGCTGTCTTCTCCCAGGAGACGGTGGAATCAGAGGAGGCCTCTTTTTCTTTGTATTCAAGCAAGTCCCTGCTGGTACCTATCACCTCACTTCTCTTCCAAGGACCCAAAAACCTTAGGAGGTAAAATATGGTTTTTCCCCTCAGAAAAAGCTGGATCCCCCAGATTAGGTATGCCTAAAACTCTACCATTTTTATAAAACCAGAAGATGGAGTCTGAGCACTGAAATACACCAAACCACTCAAAAGCAGCACCCAGGTTAATGCTGCATGTAAAACAGACGTGAGCATGTAAGTGAATGTATTGAGCTTGGGAACCTTCTTAAAACCATTAAATTCTTAGAACCAGTCTCCTGATAGTTGCTGATAGTTGGTGAAGGCATTTCTGTAAATCTCTCATCAAGATGTAATTTAGGAGTTATGGCTTTCTGATTTGGGGGTTACCAGGGTTCTCTCTACTAGCCTCTAACCTAAGGGTCTTAAGAGGTCTGAGATTGTCCAAGGTGTTCTCAACAAGTTTAAGAACTGGGTGTGTATATAGGGGCAACTCCCACTTTCTGGCCTTGTCTTTATTTGTGCTTGATAAATCAGGTTAATTGCAAATGGAAAATGTGCATTCAACTAAGAAGCAAGCAACTGTTGACTAAGATTTGGAGGCTTTGTGTGTAATTTGTCTTTCCTTTTCCTCATCTGATTTAGCACAAGTAGCCTCTCCTGGAGAGCTTGCGTCTGCTATTGCTGAAGTCATGTCAGTTGACACTGTTCTGGAGAATTAGCCTGGTGCTCATGTAACATTAGCACTTCCCCAGATTCTAAGAGCTCCTGTTTCAATCCCTCTCCTTTTGTCCTTTTGTAAGGTCCCTCTGTGCTCTGTCTCTGAGTCCTAATTGCCCTCTGTCCAGCCATTGATATACCTCGTGATTCTTGATCTGAAAAAAAACCAGCAATTAGAGGCCCTACCCCATAGCATTGTTGTTATAACAGTTAAATGAGATAATTTAAGAATACAGTGCCTAACTGAATAAGCAGTAACCAAAAAGATGCTTCAGAGACTTTTATTTACTACTTCCTAGGAGAATGCCTGAAAGAATAATTTTTCCATAGACCCATGAGCTGATGGCCTTAGCAAAAAGAAAATAAAAAATTCACACTGATTGAGTACCAAGTATGTGCTAAGCAGTGCTTTACAGGCGTTGGCTCGTCGGGTCCTTGCAACGTGCCCACAAAGCAACACCTGTCCATGGAGAATCAAAGGCAAAATACCTTGCCAGAGTCAGGTGGCCTCGACTGATCTGGAAGCATTGTATGTGCGCTATGGATGACACAGTCAGTTCATACCAGTTTTCTGGGTTTAGCCAATGTCAGAGGCTGGGGCAGCTCCACAGGGAAGCTTTTTGGTTTGCCTGTACCCTCTGACCTGTTACTGCCACTTCCTGTGCAAAGGAGGAAATCCAGAGAGAAAGAAACCTGGGGGAGGGGAAACGGTCGGGGCTGTTGCCTGTAGCCTTGTTTGTAGTAAGAAGAAGTTAGACGTGAACTGAGTGTCTCCTTGGAGAAGAAGTACACAGCTGTTGAGAATAATGTTGGTAGGACTGTTCGGTGTGCAGAGGATTCTGCTCATGGCATAAACGTAAAGTAAAAACACAAAACAGAACAAAAAAACAGGATGCAGAATTATGTGCCCGGTATAACTCTGTAAACAACACTTACATACAAAGGAGACAGGCGGAGAATGTACAAGAATGACAGTGGAATTCAGGGAGTGCCTGGGTTTTAAAATTTTGTAAAACAGTGTTTTAAAAATAAGAGCACTTAAAAAATAAGTGATGGCTGCAGAGGTGGATGTGTGGGTGCTCCCTGCACTGCCCTGGGGTCATCTAGCTTTTGTATTTACAGTGTGGCTCTTTACTGAGAGCCAAGGAATCCTTCGGTCAAGGTCAAAGTGGACATAACTGTTGACCTGAGTCTCTTCCTTAGGGACGCCTACCTTAGGCCGCTTCCCTCTTCCTGTTAGGAAGAGTGCTCAGTACTTTCTGAGTGTCTCACAATGATGTGAAGTCTTACGCCACCCATTGGCCAGAGGCTCCTGACACATGGATTATATTATCGATAAAATTCTTTTAAAGAAATCTTCAACCCAAACCAGGGTTTTTGTGCCTGTCTAGGAACAAAACCATCTGCTATGTGGTAATAACTGCATAAAATCAGATATCTCCCTTACCTTTATAAAGGAATGCATTTCCCCAGTTTATCAGTCAGTGAAGCATCCGACTCTTGATTTCGGCCCACGTCATCTTGATCTCGTGGTTCGTGAGATTGAGCCCCGCATCGGGCTCTGCCCTGTCAGTGGGGAGTCTGCTTGGGGTTCTCTCTCTCCCTGTCTCTCTGCCCCTCCCTGCACTCACACACACTCTGTGAAAATAAACATTTTTTTTTTTTTAATTCCCAGTCTGACACCAAAAGCAGCCAGTCTTTTGTGGTTCATTGGTTCTCTCCATCCCCTTCCATAACTGAAAAAAAAATAAGTCATCCCCAAGATACTGTGAATAAGCATTTGCTCTCGCATTCCCATCCCTGTAACTACACACGAACACACAAGCCCTTAGTAGAGAGCAAATAATGCTTTCCTTTCGTAACGGGAGAGCATTTACACTGCTTAGAGGAATAGTATCGGGGATGGGCAATGTTTTATTTTTTTTGTTTGTTTGAATTGTTTTGCTCACCGCATTCTCAGGTCGCCTGTTTTAAAAGTAGAATGCTCCATGGTTTATGAAAATGATTCCTGGCACCTTTTCCCCGCTCAGGCCCTTAAAATCTCAGCACCTCTTTTTGCCTGGGATCTGCCAAACACAAATAACCAATTGGCACTGTTGGATCCACTGTTTTCTTGGGAAGATTGTATCAAAGCAAAAGGAGAGAAGGTCGGATGTATTGAGGCTGGTGCGTGTACCTACAATGTTGCTAATGGTGTCGTTTCCACACTTACAGACAGACTGTGCTCCACAGAGAGGTAATGGACTTGCGGCAGTGGTGACCACCCCCTGCAGCCGTAGCCTGCAGTACTCTGCCTTTTCTCGAGCTCAGTCAAACCTGGATGCCTTTTCTGCAGGCCTCTGTGTGATATGTTTGATATATTAGGTTGTTATTTAATCCAACTATATATCAAACATATTCCTACAGTGTCTTGCCCTGTCTCCGGGGGTTCCTAATATAGTTTATAAGGCAACAGGAAAGCATATGTTAAACTCACAAGCAGATTTAGAAGACGGGGTGCTCATTCCATTTCATAATGTTATCTTTCCGTTTTTTCTTGTAGCGTTTAAGACCTGTATCAGTGTCGCTAGATTCTTTTGTTTGCTGTAGAAACAAATCATAATTGTGGATGTTTTCGTAAGAGCTTGAGATATTATGTATAGTTTAGTTTTGTCAGTAATGAATCCTTAAGGGATATGCTCAGTGGAAAAAAAAAAATGGAATGTTCCAGGCCATGTTTGTGACATGGGCTAAAAGCATTATAACCCCCACACACATAGATTTACATTTCATCCTGATCTTCAATTTAGAAATTAGTAATTTTCATAATCTATTTTCTAGCAAATATTTAAACACAGATCAACTCTCTGTAAATTTCCCTTCTGCCCATAGTATCAAAACATATAAACCAAATCAGCCATACTAACTGTAGGGATGGTGAGTCACTGGGTTTATAGAAACCTCAGGACTAAATGTATCTAATAAAGATAGTGTGCACTCTGTCTGTCACATTTCCTGTAATAGGTTAACTGGTCAGTCGAAGTTGATAATATTTAGAATAAGCTGACAGAAAGTAATTCCATGGCCTAATTGGGTGCAACAGGAAGTTTGGGATTATGAAACATTTTTTTCTGGCATGCAGCAAGCCGCCTTTGGTTGGCTTTGACCTCCTCCTCATGGAAGCGCCTGTGCAGTTTGTGAGTTCATTCTGATCTGTCTCAACAGAAGACTGAGCACTGCTTTCTGGAAAGAGAACCATTGTGCCAACAGCTCAGTCTTTTGGAGCAGAGAAGTGCTCTTTTAAGAGCACATTTGAGTATGTGTGTAAGCAATGCCCCACACAGGTGTCGAGCCAGTGGTTTGAACAGGTTGGTCAGGAAAGTTTCCCCTGTTATGTCTAGAAGCCATCTCCAAGTTGCTTGCAGTGAATGCATAGTGACAGCAGCAAAGTGATGACACAGGAGAGGGAAACACAGTGTTGGAGTCCCAGCTTCCAGAGTTATAACGTGGAGCCTGTCCCTGGGATCCTTGTCCACTGAGAACAGATCAGTTTCGAGGGTGTGCAAGATGCTGCCACCTTCACGCAGCTAGAGGACAGCGTTTGGGTTTTGACTGCAGTTAAAGTTATTGGACCAAAATGACAAACTGTCATGGAAAAGAGATGGCAAGTTATTTTAAATAACGGAAAAAAAAAAAAACCCAGTTTAAAAGGGCCTTGAGGGGAAACCCATTGGTTAAAACTGATGGGATTTTCTTAATTCTTTCTGTAATCTTGCTGTTGGCCAGCATGCTGTACTGATTAGCTGAGTGGATGGGAAGGGACAGCCAGGTGTTCAGGGAGCAGTAGGAACAGATAGGACATTTTCTGTAAGGCTGAAGTGGGGGCTTTGAGCTCATCTGCCACTAGTGGCTGCCAGTCCCGGAGATGTAAAGAGTGTGAAAAGCAAAGGTGTGCGGGGAACTCAACCCGCCCGTGTTCCCAGGTGACTCCCGACCGTGTAGAACAGGAGGTCTTGTCACACTCTCGTCAGTTACATAGAGGATTCCTATCACAGCAGCGAATGTATCTGATCGAGATATTTGAAAGCATTCCATTATCTTTTTTGTCTGTGCTTCCTAAGTAAACACTCACATGACTTGTTTTGAAAGCACGATCATCTTTAATAATTTTTCCATCAAACAGAAGTAGCAATTAAAAGATCGTTTCAGTGGTGTTACTTTTTATCAGGAAAAAGATAAAATAAAACAAATAAAACAACAGCTACCATGGGAAAACCACTCCTAACATACGAATCGTGCAAGCTCGGACACTTTCTAATGGATGCTGCATGAATATGCAGTTATTACCTGGGTACAAAGAGTGGTCCCTCCCCAAGTTGGAGGCAAAACCATTTGGCACTCCTTTCTCTCCATCATCCATTTTGACTGTTTACTGTTTGCCTAGGGCTTTCAGGGGAACGAGGCCAGCTGTCCAGGTTTGGGATCCTGGCAGGTCTAGTTATTCTAAGAATCTTCCCATTTATAAATTCTCATTTATAGTAAGAGTGGTGGTCCTAAAGACAACCCACCCATGTGGCCTCTAAAAGAAAAGCTGATTTGGCTCTTATACAGTTGAGTTTTTGGGTACAGGCTAAGGTCTCCCCCAAGGCACTTCTTAGTTCAATACCAGAAGCAAACTGGTAGCAGCCAAACTATTCCACTCAGGCTTCCAATTGGCAAGAAAATGCTTCCCTGGTGTTTTGTGTGTTCTTGGTGTTGGCCTCCTTTTTTCCCTCAAGTATATTTAAATTATATGCAAAATGTCCACACCTTTAAAAAATATTTCCAAAGTTGTTTTTTTTTTTTTTAAGTGTCTGATGTGATATGACCTTGTTTTTAACAGCAAGCATTCTGCAGGACTTTGGGTAACACAGAACAAAGCCCAATTTCTAAATGGAAAAATGGCACCATGAGTTGTGATCTGTTTTTTGTAGCCAGTTGTGAGAAAGGTGACCCCTGTGTTTATCAGCTCTTAGCAAGGCAATCCCTTAAAGGAGGTTTACACAGAGGGAGGCGGACACCAGGGCAGGGACCTTTGGACCATCTCCTATGGATACCCTCAGCTACCTCACCTTCAAGCTCATGGGGGAAGGGGCCATAGGGCTGCAGGGATGTAATTCACAAATGGCAAGTAAAAGGACAACAGACCAAAACATTTTTTCTCTGGGCACCATGTGCCCCACAACCTGTCAGGGAGAAGGTTGGCCAAGATGCGGCATGAGGGAGGCAGGGTTTCTCCATGGAGGAGACTAAGAGAATAAGGAAGAGAGAAAGTCAGCACCTTCTTAAGAAATGTTTAATTTGGAACTGTAGCACGTCTAGGCTACAGGACCAAGAGAGCTGAGGTTCCTCCGTAAGTAACGAATAGAAAACTGATTGATACCTGGAGAAAGGCAGCAAATTCTCTGTGGCCAGAAAGTGCAGGGCACTGACTAGAACCCAGATTGCCCATCTCCTTTGGGGGGGTTGAGGCAGAAGCTGGAAGCAGTGCCAGTCGGTATCATGTGTTACTTGAAACTTCATTCATCGTTGGTGTATTATGGGTTTTATTTATAGTTATTTTAGGCTGTCATCAGAAGTGGCAGTTAGACCCTTTCTCCAAATGATGAGTGGAAAATGGTTCAGAGAGGGAAAACAGACTAGCTTAGCACCAAGTCTAAAAAGAACAGTTTTTAAAACCACAGAACATGAAGGTAGTAAGAGAAGTCACCATGAATTAATTGTTAGGAATTGTTGAGCATTTGCTATGAGTCAGTTGTGCTCTACATGTATTTATAATGTACTTATAACAACCCTATCAGGTAGGAGGGAAGGCAGGTTCAGAAAATGAATTGCTCCAAAGGTTATGTCCTCAGAATGCCTGAAAGGCCAAAAGGCAAAATACAAACTGAGTAAAGACCTCCCCTTTCCCTTCACTTCTCTTCTCCCCCTTCGTACCCCAGTAGAACCTCAAGCTCCTGAGACACATTAGATCAATCAGGACAAGACAAGAGCCTCACATGTTCTGCTGAGCACAGGAAGCAGGCATCAAGAGAGCCAGCCCAAAACGTGGCCTTTCCCCAGAGGCACTTCCCCAGACCTCCAACTTTTTAAAAGAGAAGCTCTGCAGGAGATCACCAAACAGGAAAAATACCAGCAAAAGGGTGCTTGGGCCTTTCCCAAAGCTACCAGAAAGTCAAGATGAGGATAGGTCTATCCTCTGCTAGGGCTTAGCGGACAGTCCAGGAAGGACAGCTCCTGAGGGCTGGCGGTGAGCTGGCCAGTGCTTTCTTACAGTGAAGGGGAGCAGGGAAAAGGGCACACCGTACAGAGGATGAGAAGACAGATTCAGCAATCATTTAAGCAGAGCAGATTCTCTGTTTGCACATCTGGTGCTCTTTTCACCAGCACTGCTTTGCTAAGAGCCTCTTTGCAAAATGCTGGAAATGCCATTTGCATCCGTATGTGCACAAGTAGATGTCACAACAAACTACGGATGCAGGTTGAGGGGTGAAGGCAGAGCAGACAAATAACAACCCATGGCCTTGAACGGGGCAGGAGCCAGTGTATAGATGTGTGTTTCTTCCTCCCGGAGGAACCCAGAACGGACAGTTACTGATGTAGACGCTTACTCCATGCATTTCTCCTTCCCCAACCATGTAAATTGCCCTCTGGCTGAACTCTAAAACTTGGAAGACTCGTTTTGAATGGATACATTCATTCAGCAAACATTTATCATGTAGTCTACGCTGCCTGATTGTATACTCGAGAGACCACATTAGTGGAATAAAACACAGTCCGTGTCCTGGAGGAAATGTCAGGCGGCTAGGCTTCAGTTAACTGGGGTCTGTTTCCCGTAGCCCAGGCTAGCATTTCCCGTGGAGTAGCCCACTTCCATTAGAAATGAGACCTATTGAAACACAATCTGCATCTTGAACCAGATCATGGGGTGATTCTGAGCAAGGGCTGCCCGTTTATTAGCCTGTTTAATGAAAGCATTTTCTTAAGTTCCCTGTGCCCTGGGTCTCGAGGTTCTTCAGGCTCTCCTTGTAGCGTCCATGTGACTGTCCTCATTGCCCGCCATCCCCCAGCTACAGCGGGATTTGTTCTGTTGACAAATCCTGCAATTTCGTTGTGATCCTTTTATGTAGGAAGATCCTTTGAAGACCAAGCCACTTTGTTTCTTTCCTTTTCTGCAACACGCTTGAGCATGCGCCCTCCTCCTCTTGTAGCTCTCACCGCCCTTCCCCCAGATGCTGTCACAGGTGCTGGTGAGAGCCAAGGAGACGGCAGCATGGACAGGGACACTTAGGCATTTCCGAGTGTCCTTGGCTTGGGGAGAATCCCACCTTGTAGGCTAGAAATTGTGTGTGGTATGAAGAAGTGCCCGGTGTTGATGTTTATGTCCAGCAGGAGAGAAAAGATGGGCAGTTAGTGATAAACCTGGCCTACAATGTCTAGACGTTAGCCCTCTGTCCCTGTTGTCATCCCGTTCGGCTTTATTAAGCCTTTCTTGGGAAACTAGTACTTTTTAGTCAGAGCAAGTGTCTCCCAGACAGGAGGCTTTCTGCCATGTTCGTTTGAAAACATCGAGATGTTATGGAAAGAAAAACAAAAATTCATCAGCAGGCATTATACCAGTTGCCACTGCAAGAAAAATCTGTGGGTGTCAAAAATATTTCCAAGCTGAATATCTATTTCAAGTATGTGTTCTACAAAAAAACTTCACGGCAGCAGGAGACGTGGTAGAGGCCTTTGAAATTAGTTTTAATAGGATGATTCTGTAAGATCTAGCCATGGCTTAGAGTTAGCACTTAATTGGAAGAAAACTCCATTTTTGTGGATCCTAAAATTTGAGAAAGCAGAAATCGGATGGGGTACTTCACACTCTGCATGGACTCACCTTGGAGGCCGCCTAAGATCAGGATCTGGGACCCATTCAGAAGCCCCCATGGGCTTCTGTTTCCCCTGCCACAGTGGAGGGGGCTCCCTTGGAGCTCAAAAATTACGTGATTTCCCTGGTGCTTTAATCTGTTAGATACTTGAGTTTCTTTTGTAGAATGAATTTCCAAAAAAGTTCTTAATTCGAGGTCACTGACTAGATAACTACTGATATCAGAGCCTAATGCAATTTCTTTGGGGCCTATGTATGATAGTACCTTTTATGCCAGTGTCTTACGATGAGTTGTTTTTCTATTTCAATAAATAAATGTTATACTCCACCACTACTATAAGCTCCCTTACTCCAAAATGAATACACTGCAACTGAATCCACTTCTGTCCTGAATGCTCCTAGAGCAAGACTTGGTCAGTTAAGAAAGAATGTATGACTTCTCAGAACTTCTAAAATGCTGGCGTCGTTCTCTGGATTCACCAGACGTGCCCTGAAATGTTATTTTGATAACATGACTTGTAAAAAATAAAAATGAGCTTGGAATCTCTCATAGTTCAAGATGTGGTCATAAAGAATGGAGAACGGAAAAAAAATTGTACCTATGTATCCATCCTGTCTGATGTTCCATATGGGACCATTAGCGACCAACTTTGAGCCTCTGGCACGAAATTAGTCATCACTGATGCCCAGAGGGGTGACCAGGCTAGTAAGAACAGATCCTCATGGAGTCCGAGAGATGGAGAATCTTAATTGCAGCCCTATGACCTCATCCCAACACTCTAGCTCCCTGAGTCTGCTTTCTCACTGTGAATATAAGAATGAATATAACTACAGTGTAAGATTTGTTTTCCTCTTTCTCAGAATTAAACAAGCATTGGAAGTGGAAATGCCTCACAAAACATTTGGCACATGGTAGGCACTCTTAAAGCCGTTTTGCTGTTGCACAGCATTGCAGATACACCTGATGATGCTGCCTTGTACACTTAAAATTGGTTCAGAGGGTGAATGGCATGTATATTTTAACACACAAAGAAAAGTATTGCTATACCTGACCCTCACTGCAGTGCCTGAAAGGTACCAGCAACACCTTTAACTTTCCTTAACCAAAGGGGGACTTAACCGTACTCAGACGCACAGAACATTAGTGGTGAGAGGACCATGGAGGGCATCCAGCGTGACCACCCCAAATTGTGAGACTGCATCCCAGCCAGCCTGGGATCAAGGTCCTTATGCTTGCCCCACTTAGCAGAGCTTCTCTTCAGCTTCCAGGGCTGTTCTGGCCTGTTGCTGGTGAACTTAGAGCAGGGCCCTCCTAGCTTCATAACACCTGCACAGTCATGGCTGGAGGTCTTCCCCAGCTGGAGCCGGGCCTCACATTCCCAGGGGGCTGAACAAGCTCCACCTCGATGTCATGTCACCTGGATTTCTTTCCCCCCTTTGGTGAGCTGTGGCTAGTAAGTCACTCCTTCTGCTCAGCCGCAGAAGATGCAAATACGGTTTTGCTTTTGTTTTTACCCAAGAAAAATAAGGCTTTCACCACTCCTAGCCACCTCATCATTGTTTCAACCCATTTTTGAGCCTTAAGGTCTGGAAGAGGATTCCACCACCCACTCTTGAGATTTTGATTACCGATTATTTAAATTTCGGTTATTGATGCCAATGGAGCAATTTGAGCGTAGTTTATTCACAGTGAATTTACATCCTGTTAAAGAGTCTGGTCTGGAAAAATAGTCTTAGAATTTCCTGATTTGAAATTTGTGTAGAATGTCAATGCTAGCAGCTTGTACCTTTTAGAATTGGGGAAGGGGGGGAGGCAGCAGATGGAGATTTGGGGCAGCTTAGGCCTACCTGCCCTGGGTGTGGTTTGTCAGCCAAAAGACATAAACGGATGAAGAGCCAGGTGATGGAGCAGTAAGTCGTTGGGCAAAAAAGCGCCCTTTGTGGATGTGAATGGCATGTGACGCCATTTTCTTTTGTTATAGCAAGCAGATGAGACCCTGGATTTTGAAGAACAGATTTTGGAAGCTGCTAAATCCATTGCCGCTGCCACGAGTGCCCTGGTCAAATCGGCCTCGGCAGCCCAGAGGGAGCTGGTGGCCCAAGGAAAGGTGGGTAAACCCCTCTGGCCACGTGCTGGAACATTGCCACAGCAAGAGCCTCTGAGGGCTGAGGGAAAGATGTGAACGCTCGTGGCCCGCACTGAGGAAACCAGCGCTGCGTCCTCCCTCACTGGATGGCTCATCTTTGCCCCATCTGACTGAAAACTCTGTTCGCTTAAGCCTGACCTCCAGAAGGACGGGTTTGGCTGCTGGGCCTCTCATCTGCTTCTTGTTAAGGAAAGCGTCCCATTCCAGACAGTGATCAGGGCCTGAACAAGACGTTTATATTCCCACTGTAGATTAAGCTATTTAAAGATGTGAACTGTCATATTTTCCTAGCGGATGGCTGGAGGAGCACCGTGGTCAGGGACTTAATATAATACAGTTTCCACCTCCAACGTCTCAATCCATTTTGGAGGACTGCTGAGCTAAATGCCGTCCAGCTCTGCAGTTAGCATTTTCCTAAGCCCATTGATCAAAAAAGGCCAGTCTGGTTTCAAATCTGAGATTTCTTTTATCTGCTTCATCCCTAGTAACCCATTCCATCCGCATTAGCATGAAAGCATAGTTCTGTTTCAGTGACCCAAAGGATTGTTAGTATATTAGAGTACTCCTGGATATAAGAGGGTCTTACAGTTTAGAATACCCCTGGTGGTGCTCCCATACAACATGGAATGACTCCATCCAAATCGCGCCTTGCAGACAGCCTCTCAAATATAGAGGCACTACAGAAATCCTGTCAGGTTGTGGGTTTGGGGAATTTCGTCACCATCATTTTCAATTATTTCTGCCTAATATTAAAAGGCCTTTGCCATCAGTGTATAGGTAGATGGATAGGATTGCACCCTGACCTGAGAAAACTTGTAATATAGACAGGAAGTTAGGTCCAACGAGTGGCCATCTGTCTTCCTCCACGAAGTGGCTTGTGAGCTAAGCCTTGTCGTAGTCCAGACCACAGACTTCGGCTCCTCTTTCTAAACCATCGTGTGTTCTATTGCTCATTATTGACATACGTATTTCTCTCCAGCCAGTATGTGGTCTGTCCCTTTGTGCTTTTCCCTTATGCTCTGTAGATATAGCAGAGTGTTGACCTTATTTAATCAAGTACTTGTTGACCCATCAATATGTAAAGACTAAAAATGGATCAGTTTTAAGATTTTAGGAATATCTTACCTACAAATTTCAGTCTCTTGATAAAAGGCTGACTGTGCACCAGATTGCTAGGTACTAAGAGAACCTAACTTGTTGACACGTTGAGAAAGTTGGTAAAGGAGGCACCCCTGGACTTGAGTAAGCTATAGGCTTATAGACAGGACCTTGGGGTTTTATCTGATGTTCACCGAGCCCTGGTATGGTGCCTAATAATTGCTGGCAGATCCCTAATTTCATATTCAAATTGAGGTTTGAGATCTCCTCTCTGACCTCTCCAGGCACCTCCCGCCACGTAAAGGTATGTAAAGGTATCCTCCCGTAGCCATTCCCTCTACATCTGGACAGAAAATGTTTCACTTCTTCGTATAATTTCTAAATCAAAGCAGAGATCATCTTACATCTAGCTTCCTACTTCTCTCCCCACCCCTGACAAAATAGTCTGTATTTCCTTAAGACCAAGGTCTGCACTCCACCATACTAAAGGAAAGGCTCTATCTTTTTTTTTTTTTTTCCCCCATCATCTGCCAGAAAGTCACAGCATGGCCTGAGGGTCAATGATCAGGAGAGATGTAAGTTTCCCTTGGCCCTTGAAAGAAGAGGGCTCAGTGGCTCCCATGTTTGAAATGGAGAAAGGTCAGCAGAGGAAATAAGCATGTAAGGACAGCCCCAGTCCATCACTCCTGAGCAGTTTTCCCAGAAACTAAAGGGAGACCATTCTGAGCATTTCAGATTAAGTCATTGTGGTGCCGTGGACCGCAGGCAGTCTCAGAATGGCAGAATCCCACATGAGAAAGGGTGTTCCCTTCTCACGCTGGTGGTGCTTTGTGTCCGAGGAGACGTCGTTCTCTCCAGTTCCAGAGCAGGGTAGAGTCTGAGGGGCTGCAGATGACCCTGCACCTTCCGGCTCTCATTACGGATTTCTACACTCTCTAGGTGGGCTCCATCCCCGCCAATGCTGCGGATGACGGACAGTGGTCGCAGGGGCTGATTTCTGCCGTGAGTCACCTTCTCCTTTCTTCCCACTTGCTTTTTGGGTCCCCTGAGGGAGTTTTGGGCCTTGGGTCACTTCTCTGTCAACTGTCCCCAGGCCCGGATGGTGGCAGCTGCAACCAGCAGTCTCTGTGAGGCGGCCAATGCCTCTGTTCAGGGACATGCCAGTGAAGAGAAGCTCATCTCATCTGCCAAGCAGGTCGCTGCTTCCACAGCTCAGCTGCTCGTGGCCTGCAAGGTGAAGGCCGACCAGGATTCAGAGGCCATGAGGCGGCTACAGGTAATGGTCACTGATGCTGGTGGGAAAATACTCCTGTTGGAGCGGGTAAGTGTCGCCAACGGGGACAGTCTCACTTCCTTGGCATGACCCACCAGGCCTTCCATCGGCTACCGCTGTCCCACTTTTCTCATTTTTACCACGTATGGCCATGCATCCTACAGCTGCTGCCCCAGCAGACTGACATTGTCCATGTGTGCCTTCTGGTCTCATGAGTTGGGGCCCTCTCTCACCTAGAATGTCCCAGCCCCTCCCCACCAGCCCAACCTGCTCTTTCTTCATGACTCCTCACTAGAGTCCCCTCTTCTAGAAAGCCCTCCCTGACCTCCTGCATGTCAGGCAGTCATTCCCTCCTCTATCCTGCCAGAGCCCCTGGCCAGACCACTCTTGGGGTTCCTGTCACCTGATACCACCGTATTTATTTTTATACCTATCTTTCGGGAGGCTGTGAACTCCTTAGGCACAGGCACCACATCTTTATCTTTGCCTCTGTCACACCCGAGATGGTGCCTATTCAAGAGGGGGCCCTCCTCCACTGTTGGCAAAAGAAAGCAGAGAAAGGACTGAGGCATTTATATGAGACTATGGCTAAGGTTTCCCAGAGCCCAAAGGACATGGTTATTATGTAGGTTATAATCCAGTCTCTCCCAGTGCATATACATTTTCCTGATTGTTTTAATTACAGAAGTGTTTTAAACACAGCGAAGGAAATGGTTGAATGAAAAAATCACATAGCCTCGACATCTTCCCATGTCAAATGTTATCATTTTTTTCTCTTCCTGTTTTATGTCTATACAAAATAGTTGTGTCTACTTGTAATCATAGCAAGAGACATTCTGCTTTTTTTCACGTAACATTTTATCATACGTGTCTCTTTACTTGAAGACAAGGCGTCATAATTTCTCTATGCAAAGCTAACTGGTCCATTCTTCATGAGTCTCATTTTTAATGATTGCATGATATTACATCAACCGATTATGCCAGAATTTCCTTATGCCTTGGACGTTTTGTTTCCAGTTTCCTAGATTTTCCAGGTATTTAGAATATAGACTATTTCTGTTGCTGAAAAAAAGTGTTTATACGTCATGAATAAACTCATAAATGGCAGAAGTATGAGAACAATTTCACCAAAACCCAGAACTCTAATTTTATTTTGCAAGTCCTAACATGTATTTCTGTTGTTGGGTTCTCCTGAGTCTCTCTCTCACCCACCTCCCTTTACCTTCATCTGACCCCTGGACTAACCCAGGGGGGAAATGGGGAGCTTCATGTTGATGACATGTGGTTTGTGGGTTTGGGGGACACTTCTGGCAAAAGCATCCTGAGTTAAGAGAGACCTGGGTTCAAGTCCTGCCTCTGCCATGTATGAAGTATGTGATCTTAACACAGATGACTCAAAACCTTTCAGGCCTTAGTTTGCCTCAGCTATAAAATGTGGCTAGAGATACCTCACTGGCTCTTAGGAAGGTCAAGAGATGTGAATGTGCTTTTCTAACCCCCAAGGACTTACACAGACAGAGCACAGCATCACTCTCTTTATCATCATTGCTGATTTAACTGGATGCTGCAGTGTCCTATCTGAGTCCCTTGCAGTGACCCAGAGGTCCCGTGGGGCTAGACTGATCTGTAGTCAAATCCCATCTCTGTAACATACTAGCTGCAGGGTCTGAGGTAAGTTACTCGACCCCATTTCCTGCCTCAGAAAAGTGCACTGATGACCTCTAAACTCAGAAAGCTATTTTGAGACCAGGTTTGTCATATATATTAACTGGCTTCCCCTTCTCTTCTTGTGCAAAAGCCCTCATAGTCCCTGTTGGTGACTTGAGATCACCAGCCAGATGAGCTAGTTCGCTTTGAGAAAAACTCAACTTTCTGATGGCTAATCCCCACACACAAGCCCTTGACCCAGAGGTGGCCTGGGCAAGGAATATGGGAGTCTTAATGCAGCTTTGACCACCCTTCGAAGAAAATTCCAAACCTCAGGGGGCAGAGGACAAGTCCCCAGGGCCATGCTTCATGAGCATTAAGAGTAAGCCAGTATGAGTTCACATCAAAAAGCTTTTCTTTACCTGTCTCTAGCAATTGCCCCATCCTTGAGCACTTGGCATAAAGCCCAGCTGTGACTCGGAAAATATACCTGTCGAGGCCCTAGTTACTGTGGGGCTCCCAGCCTTCCCATGCAGGGATAGGTTGTGCTTTCCTAGCCCATCATTCCCTCAAGAAGCATTCAGCAAGTGCCACCCCTGGGCATCCAGTGTGCCAAGTACTAGGGATGCAGAGAGAACGGTCACAGCCCCTGCCCCCAAGTGACTCACTGTCCAGGAAGGGAGAGGCAACCCCAAGTGTGGAAATGGCCACAAAGAAGCGAGTGCAGAGCACGCAGGGAGCACTGTGAGTAGGTGTTGGTAAGGCCAAGGCAGACAGGAAGAGTGCTATCTGAACCACATCTTTGAGTTTTTATAATTGGATGGGGCAGTGGGAGATAGTTTTCTAGACCAAGGAGATGACCACTGGGCATGCTTCTATTAACACGTTTCACATTGCTACCATCATTTGTGTACATAATTTTAATTCTCCCTCAAAAGTATGTGTTCTGGGGCGCCCGGGTGGCTCAGTCGGTTGAGCGGCCAACTTTGGCTCAGGTCATGATCTCACAGCTCATGAGTTCGAGCCCCGTGTCGGGCTCTGTGCTGACGGCTCGGAGCCTGGAGCCTACCTCGGGTTCTGTGTCTCCCTCTCTCTCAGCCCCTAACCCACTCGCATTCTGTCTCTGTCTCTCTCGAAAATAAATAAACATTAAAAAAAAATTTTTTTTAATAGTAAAAGATAAAAAAAAGTATGTGTTCTTTGGGAGCCAGGAACTATATCTCATTTATCTGTGAATGAGCGAAGGTTAGGTAGGTGCCAGCATTGGTAGAATCGTTGGACAGCTGGACAGACAGATGGATACTTGCTAAAGAGAAATTCTGTGTTATAATTGGATGATAAGCCATTCATAATCCCATGAATTGTACTCTCATGTCTATTCTTGGTGAATCCAAATTGGCTGTTTCTAATGATATAATGTATGCTTTTCCCCCCTCTCCAGGCAGCAGGAAATGCTGTGAAAAGAGCCTCAGATAATCTTGTTCGTGCAGCCCAGAAGGCAGCATTTGGCAAAGCTGACGATGACGATGTTGTAGTGAAAACAAAGTTTGTAGGGGGCATTGCTCAGGTTTGTGATTAAATCTAGACAGTGTTTACTCCCGAGATGGGCCTTTTGTTATTACAGAGACTCAAAGTAACAATGACTTCAACAGGATGGAAGTGTATTTCTCCTTTGGGAAACAATTGTGGGTGTAGGCAATCTGTGGATGGTGTGCTGGTTCCTTTGTGTGTCATCCCCAGGCTCCATCTGCCTTATTCCCCCCACCATCCCTGAGATGTTGCCTTGGCCATTTGCTCCAAAATGGGTCAGTAACCACCCTCGCTTCCCAGCCATCAGAAAGGGAGAAAGAAGGGACCACAGGACCCTGAAGTCGCGTCCCTTGCTCCCGCTCACATACCATTGGTCAGCCTTTAGTCACATGGCCAACCAACCCAGTGCAAAGGATTCTGGAAAATGTAGTATTCTTTTCTGAGTACCCCTGTGGCTAGGTAAAAATCAGGGATTCTGTTACAGAAAGGGGGAAGAAGAGAGAGTGAAAGGCAGTAGTATTATTTAAATAAAACGACGAATTTGGAAATACTACCCACTTCACATATTTGGCCCTACAGAGAGAATGAACGATAACCCCTTCCCACAACTTTTATAAGAGCAGCTGGGCTTCAGACTCACACAGGATTGCATTCTTGTGCATGGTAGTGAGGAGCGAACTTCAGGAAATCAGGCCTGCCGTTTAGGGTACGTGCTAATACAAATCCATTATACATGATCGGTTTTCTTATCAATGCCCAGAAGTTACTCATCCCCATGCATTCCTCAGCTCTTCCCAAACCACTCCCAGTAGACATACACTGGGTGCATTTTTATCAGAATCGATTTCTTGATGTGCTAGTTCCATGAGAAAAAGTCACTGATCGGATAAGGTGGGAAATACTGCCCTCTATACCTCCACCTTGGACTAGCACAGTGATGGTTAGTAGAGGCTCTGAAAGGGCCCACAGGAAAGTACGCTGTTTGGCTTTCTTGAACACTTACTTACCTTTTTCACCTGTTATCTATTAAGTGATACTCCTCAGATCATATCTTAGAAACATGAAACAAATATATGAAAGCTGTCAATTGGTTAAGGACTCCAGCTTTAGCTTCAGCATCACTTGGCCAAGTCCTGCTCCACTAGCTGGGTATTAAGGAAGGTAGACCCACATCTCTCAGTTTCTAGTTACTCGTTGGAAAAATGGGACATTCAATAAGGACTTCACTGTGTTGTCACGAGGATGATGGGACGCTCCGTGCAAAGTGTTTACACAGCATCTGGTGCATAGTAGGGATGCAGTAGATGTTTGCTGTTAAATCATTGGCCAGAAGCCACTTAATTTTCTTGGGTCATTTGGATCTCAAAAACCTAACTGTGGCCCATAGGCTGGTCTCCAGCACTAAGATACTTAGTACCATTGTACGGCTGTATATAGCAGAAGCTATGGGAACTTATGAGACAAGCAGTAGAGTTGGGAGGGCAGTTTCCTGGAGAGTTCTAGATTCGTCCAGCTTGTCATTTTTCCTTCTAGATCATTGCCGCCCAGGAAGAGATGTTGAAAAAAGAACGAGAACTGGAAGAAGCGAGGAAAAAACTGGCCCAGATCCGCCAACAGCAGTATAAATTCCTACCCACTGAGCTGCGGGAGGATGAAGGCTAAGGCCAGAGCCAAGATGGCATGCCCCAGGGAACGACTTTGCAACAAATAGTGTTCCTGAGAAGCTGGGACTTACCTGGAAACTGCCTGCCTCCCCTGGGGCCAACGCAGAGCCCTGAGTGCTCATTCTCACGTCTCTGTCCTGTCGGGCACCGGCTGCATGATCGTGATGTCACACGGTACAGTGTCCCACCCACAGCTCCTTCGCCACCTCCCCTCATGCCTCACCGTATCTCAGGAGAGAGGGGCGCACGTTTCGTGAACTGTTACCAAAAAAAAAGAGAAGTCAGTATTATGTCGTTCTCAGACACTTTTGCTTTTGTTGGTCCTTCTCTAGGCCTGCTCCTGGGCCTTCTGTGAAATCTTAAGAGGAAACAAAAATAATGGCTTGGGGGAAAGCATTGATATCCTAGAGATTATTCTCCCTCTCAGGAGAAGATGGAGGTTGGAGTTGGACATGGCTAATAAAAGCTAGAAACGTAAACCAGTGTGGACTCCAGGAGGGCCACTGCCGTCCTTCTGTATCTCAAGCACTGGCTCACCCAGAGGATGGAGAATTCCTGCTCCCATTTGCACGCTTTCTTGCCTCAGTGTGTAAGCTCCTTGTACAATCTAGATCCGTCTTGTATTCTGTGGCCCAAAAAAACTGAACGATTATTTTTTTCCTCCATAATCCAAAGGGCAGAAGTATGGGGGACTGTCAGGGCTCGGTGAGCAGAGGCTGGAATAAAATGTGTGGGCTCCTTACTCTGCAGAGACTTTTTCAGTTCATACAAGTCCCATGGCCTCTGATGACAAACCCATGTCCTCCGATGACAGTCCACTCAACACCCCCTCCGAAGCATCCGAGGTGGGGATTCAGCTAGAATAAAGCACTTCCTTGGTGACTGCCAGGTCCTACCCGGGGTCCTCTGCTCTCAAAATGGTTAGATTTCAGAACTGCAAGGCATCTGTTTCAAAATCTGTCCCCTGCCCTCCATCCCAAGGTGCAAATTTGTTCTGTGTCTTAATATTCTTACAATCTAGATGCAAACTAAAATCAGTGTGAACCTTTAACAAGTAGACTTGCTCACTCTCGCATCTTTCAAGGGAAGGTATATGGTACATCCAGAGTACATCTTCCTGATGCTGCACCTCCCAAATTTCGTATTATTTTCCCTCCTCTCTTTTTTTGCTCTCCTTTCAGATCCCTTTCTTTAAAAGGGCATTTTAAGGCCTTGAATTTACCTTTAATCTGGGTCTTTAATCAGAACAGTACATGAAGGACGAATGACTCGTGGAATAGATCTGAACGCCAGGTAGCCAGCGTCCATGAGAGAATTCATGAGGGGAAGACGATGGTAACGGACGTCCATGGGTTTCAAAGCTGATAACCGGTGAAGGCGGCCATCCTCCACTTCTCTATAGTAATGTGGCATCACATCTCCTATTTTATCCACAGGATGGCTTCAGTGTCCCACCCAGGGTCAATATTGACGCTTGGGTCCTCAAAAGGCATCACTTTTAGACCTTGCCCCCTGGTCCTGCTTTAATAGACTCTAGCCTGTGGCATAATTTTAAAATTTAATTAAACCTCTGACCGTTGCCCGTATTTATTACAGACTTGTAAGCACTATACATCAAATTTGTTTCCAGACAAGTGGAAAGTTAGAGGAAATACAGTACAAATAAAAAGCGGAGAGAGTGTAGGGCACTGGGGGGATGTGGGTACCAGCTCTGAAGAGGAGGGAGCAACAGAGCCCTGGCCTCTCAGGAAGAAGCTCACACACTCTTGGTTCTCCCTGAGTGTAGCTAGTACAACTCTTCCTCCCTGCCCTGGGCTGTACCCTCTCAGACCTCAGGATGAAAACTGAGGGCCCCCTGGACTTGGCAGGGGTGAGGGTTCTACCCGAGAGATGTTCCCTGGACAGGCACAGGGTGCTTTCTGAGACTCTTAATCAGACGGCTCAGAGTCAAGGTGTGTTAATGGCCTCATGTAGCAGGACCCAGGGAGCCCCTCCATGGCCCACCCTCCCCATATTTTCCTCCAGGCTGTTTGGTTCCCTCTCCTCTTCCCACCTGTCCTCTGTCACATCCCGGCGTCCCAGAAGTGAGGCAAGAGCAGACAGGGAGTTCTCTGTCCCTGCCTCAGTCATTGAAAACTTCTATTGCATTCGATACAGAAAACCCTTCAGAGAGAGGCAGCGAAGAGGCCTGTCCTTTACAACTTGAGAGAACAGGCATGAAACCAAGCTTGTTCTTGTATGACCTATAGAAATACACTCTTGTCTCAAGTGTTCTGCTGCTAGGAGCTTTGGGGAAGTTGGTTCACAGTTATCATTATCACCGGGCGTGGTGCTGGTTTTTCACCTGTCCCTTCCTCGTCCACACTGCAGACGTGTGTGTGTGCATGACCTTGTGGCTGCCTTCATCTCTTCCCATTTCATCAAATGGTTGAAAGACTGTGCTTCAGGAGTTATTTAGTAGACTCTACAGCACATGACCCCAAATGGCATTGAGGGGGCTTCTGGTTCTTCTTCAAAAGGAGCTAAGGCAGATGTGACTTGTGTTTGGGGTGTGAGCCTTCATTGAGGAGCCTCTAACAAGAAGATGGTTTCAGGGTAAAAATGGTCCCAGGCCTGGAGCATAGAAATGCTTCTGTCCCTGTGAAGGGAAAGCAGGTGTCTGCCCCATGAGGGGAACTGGCACTGGGCTTCGAAGCTTTCAGCTGATCTTTGCGCCCCAAAATTTCTATTTCAGAAGGTCAAGAAAGGAACCTGAACTGGACTTAAGAACTGCTCGTTGATTTGGGAGTTCGGATTTTGTTTGGTTCTGCCTTTCAAAAGTCTTGGAGTGTAAGGATGCTTAAAGCCACATTCAGTTAAGCAGCCAGCCCTTATTTAGACTGGCGGTGCCCCAGCAGGTCAGTGTGAGTGGAACCTTGAGTCCTGGGCGGCTGTGCAGTCAGGTGTCATGGGGACCCCAGGCCACCTACTGAGGAGCCACGTGGTCTTGAAGGATGAGCCACCTGAACCACTGCAAATGCTTTATCACAAATACCCTTAGGGCTTCTCAGAGGCTTTCCCTGTGTGCTTTTTGGGTGTTTCCTCAGTCCGTGAGTTTCTAGTAACCAAAGCCTATTCTAAGTTTATCAATGTATTAGTACCAAATTTCACCATCCCCCAAGACAATGAACCCCACCACCAAAGTAATCCCAAGGCCGAAACCTCATGCAGGAACCAGGCTGCAGGACAATGGTGGTAAGCAAGCTGTGGTCTCCACTCCCCGGGGACTTGAGGACCTCCCACTGATAGGCCACCTCCTCCTCCTCCTCAGCAGTGAACCCTCACATCTCCCCAAGCTCTGAGGTTCTGGGTCATGGCAGAGCCTCAGGGGATTCTGGCTTTGAGACCCCAGGACAGACTATGAGCATGTTCAGTTCTCAGACTCATGGAGGAACTGTCCCCGCTGCTGACCAAGGGAGTAGCCACCTCTGAGACCCTTAGGGGAACGCAAGGAGTTGGGGACAAATGTTCCCTTCAGGCTAAGAGGCAAATAGAATTCAGAAACCCAAAGATCTTAACAGCTGTGCTAGAGGCTCGGGTTCCAACTCCCCAAGGTCTCTTCCAGGTGCTGGCCTCCCCAGTAGGGGGCCTCAGGGGAAAGGTGTCTTCGTCCACAAGCAAGGTTCTACCACCTTTAAAAGTCCCTGAGATGACAACTCCGTCTTTCTAAGCGTCTGCTTGGTATGTTTATGGTCGTTAGGAACAGGCATGTGACAGAGCTTCTGGTGACTCTAAAAAAACACAATGAAGGGACATTTCTGTACAAGAGGTTGGGATTTGGCCTTCCTCTGGGCCCTGCTCGGCCTTCCCGTAAGCGTCGGCCTCTCCTTGTTCCACAGTGCATGAGTGTGGGTCTCCCTCCACCACCTTCCCACCTGGCTGCAAAATCTAGGAGCAAACAGGAAAGTTAAGCTCTGCCCTATGTCATAATGTCTTTATTGATCTGGTCGCATAAATTATTTTTTTTTAATTCACCAGAAATAAACTTTTAAAGGAATGAGCCTGTGTGAAAATGTCCTGGGAAATGGAAGGAAGGTGGGGGAGAGGGAGGAGGATGTGCCCTTTTTTTATGGGCGAGAAATTCTACCTTGAGTACAACCCCGCAGTTAACCAGGCGTGTGTGTGTGACAGGAACGAAGTTCGTGTGTGTGTGTGTGTGTGTGTGTGTGTGACAGAGGCAAAGACACAGGGACCACTGTCTATGTAGCTTTGCTGGCTCTGGAGGAAATTCAGAGAAATAGACCATAAGTAGGAAGATGATTATTTTCCTCTGAAAGAAGCAGGCCCCGTGGACAAGCAGCTTGGAGCTCAGTGACCATGGTGTGGTACCCAGCTGACCCTGCGTTGCTCTCCGACCCTGAGGGGCACCTGACCCAGGAAGATGAGCTTCACCTCTGACAGCTGAGGCTGAAATGCAACCCACAGGGATTGCACCTTCTCTTCTGTGTTGGGGGGCGGGGGGAGTGCAGATGGCTTGGCAGCATCCCTGTGGGGGGAAGCCAGACTCCGAAAACTGAGGCGTTTCTACTCTGCAAGAGGGCGATGTCAGAGAATCACCACGGCAACGGAGAGTGTGCCCACTATGTCTCACAACTAAGAGGATTATTTCCCTCCCTGAAATGGTGATGGAGGATCTCTAGGCAAACTGGTGATTTGTTTCTATCTTTGACTTGACGGAAATGGGGCTCAGACCGCGGACGGCCTGAGGTGCAGTCCAGGAGGGAGTGAGGGGAGCCATTGTTCCTGTGGCCCCCTACGTTTCTTGCCTCCACAGCAGTGGGGAAGGTGCTGTGGCTGTTTGGCGGAGGGGCACAGCAAGAAGGCGGCAAGGCACAGGAGTGGGAGGGGAGGGCTTGGAGGCCGGCTATAGGAATTCACATCCTCTGTGCAGCTAAATCAGGCTGGCCCACAAAGACCTGAGTGCCCCATCGCCCGCTCTGGGAAGGACACTGGAGACCGTAGAGAAGGTCACCAACACTTGAGCCAGGGCCCTGAGCAAAGAGGGCAGAGTCCTGGAGTTGAGAAAAGCCTCACGAAGAGGGCATTTGGCCTGACTCCTAACGGATAGTTTTCCCGGTACAGAAGAGGCAGGGGTTAGCATTCCAGGCACTAGGGACCACCCCATGCAGAGGCCTGGTTTCTGAAGGATGGATCCCTTAGGGGAACAAGGAGGAAGTCGGGGCTTGGGGCATGCGGCCCAGAGAGGAGGGCGGCCAGGAACACCGCACAAGGGCCGCTGCATCCGGCTGGGGCATTTGGGATTGTTATCAGATGAATTCCTCTGCAGGAAGCTCAGAGAACTCGTGATCGAAGCGTGGTGATGTACTGACAGAGGTCAGCCACTCAGGAGTGCGTCGGGGCCCAGACTATTGTGCCAGGAAACTTGAGAGCAAGGAAAGAGGGTGTGAGCCGAGAGCCTCTCTGGCAGGAGATGCCACAACAGGAGGGACTGACTTAGAGGGGAGCGGATAGAGCGCTCATGTCTAGATAGCTAGTTTATTGCACACTTAGCACATGCCAGGAACGGAACTTATTACCCTCTGGAATCCCTACCACATCCACACAGAGCACGACACAGAGGCACTCCTTTATTATTTTAGAGATGGTAGGGCTGAGGCACAGAGAGGTTAGGTCACATAGCCGAGGCCACACAGCTGGCAGAACTGGGATCTCCCAACCGCTGTGCTCAGATCACGCAGCTTGTGAGTGGCAAAGCAGACACTCACACTCGTTTGTTTCCAAAGCTCACGCTTGTGACCAACAGTATATGGAGAACCTGGAAGACTGGGTAGAAATTAGGCAGAGGCAGGGGTAAGGAACCTCAAGGACAGAGGGAACCCCGTATGCATGTGGCAGAGCCAGAGACATGCTGGAGGGGCTGCTGGGCAATTCGGAACAGGAGAGGATGGCAAGTCCTCAAGTGTGTGGAGGCAGGGGGCATCCGAGGGGTCACTGAGTGCCTAAGGAGCTTGTTCTTTAACGTGCAGGTTCCCAAGAGCCAGCCTTGGCTTTACTCCCACCTGGTACTCCAAAATCCTGATCTGGGGTCTCTCTCTCTCAGACCACAGCTCTTTCCTGAGTCTAAAGCCCCATGCTGGGGCACCTGTGTGGCTCAGTCGGTGAAGCATCCGGCTCTTGATACTGGCTCAGGTCATGATCTCACAGTCCGTGGGATCAAGCCCCGAGTCAGGCTTTGCGCTGACAGCACAGAATCTGCTTGGGATTCTCTCTCTCTCCCTTTCTTGACCCCTTCCCCGCTTGCTATCTCTCAAGTTTTAAAAAATCGTTTAAATAGGGGCACCTGGGTGGTTCAGTCGGTTAAGCATCTTTGGCTCAGGTCATGATCTCACAGTTCATGAGTTCAAGCCCCACATCAGGCTCTGTGCTGACAGCTCAGAGCCTGGAACCTGCTTCCAATTCTGTGTCCTCCTCTCTCTCTCTGTCCCTCCCCTGCGTGTGCTCACTCGCTCTCTCTCTCTCTCTCTCAAAAATAAATAAACATTAAAAAAAATAAAATAGTTTAAATCTCCAGTGCTCAAGAATGTCTCATGGTGGAGAGCAATGCAACTGTGGGTTTTTATTTGAAAATTGTCTGCAATCACAGGGTGTGATTGCAGCAGTTTCGCTAACTGAACCTCCCGATTGAGAAGCCCAGCCCCGTGTCCTCTGTACTGGCTGGCCTGGAAACGGGGACAGAAATGCCCTGTGGGGCTGGCACCTGAGAGGGACAGTAATGGGGCCCCAGCACTTGGGGCCACAAGAAGAGCTTCCTGTCTGCTTGGGCTTCTCTTTGCTCTATGTCTTATTTTTAGAAAGAAAAGTTTGGGGGCACCTGGGTGGTCCAGTCGGTTAAGTGTCCGACTTCAGCTCAGGTCACGATCTCGCGGTCCGTGAGTTCGAGCCCCGCGTCGGGCTCTGGACTGATGGCTCGGAGCCTGGAGCCTGCTTCCGATTCTGTGTCTCCCTCTCTCTCTGCCCCTCCCCCGTTCATGCTCGGTCTCTGTCTCAAAAATAAATAAACGTTAAAAAAAAAAACTAAAAAAAAAAAAAAAAAAAGAGAAGTTTGATTGTGTGAAGCCCAGAACCGAATGTTGAGACATGCTTTCTGTGCTCACCAGAGGGCAAACAGCCTGGGTCTTGGGGCACCCCAGAGTGAGAAGGGGTTCTGACTGTATTCTTGGCACCCTGAAATAGGACGTTCAGAGGGATCAGGCAGAGAGAGGCAGATGGGCTCTGGGCATGAGGAAAGGTAGAAAGAGAATAAAGGCACAGTCCTTCCCTCCACAGATGTCAGACCTTCCGGGAGAAGGCAGTCTCCTTCCAGGGAGGTGAGGACGACACATGTTGCTAGCCCTTGGGCCGAAGGCTGGGAGGGTGCAGGGACTGGGTTCTGGCAGGGCCAGGAAGCCATTAGGCTGGGCAAGCGGGAGGAGTAGGCAGAACATTGGGGGGCCTAAGCCTGCAGACGGGGGAGGGAGACGGAAGGAGAGGGTGGACCCTGAAGAGGCCCGACACTGCAGGGTAAGTAGAGGCAGAGGCCTCGGTGTGGCACGCTTCTGCCCCTCACAGGCTGTTCCCAGGTTACAGGGAGGAAGGCCCTCTGCACCCTTACGGCCCTAGTTTATTGTGCATCCTGGCTGGTGTTGACCCCAGGGGGCAGTGTGGTTCCACGGGACACCAACCAGGCATTCTTGTTTTCCCTGAGGGAAAAGGGGCTTTCCTCTGGCAAATACTTTTAAGAAACAGAGTATTAAACAAGCGAGTGCCTTAAGAAGCCTCTGTGAGATGTCTTCAGGCCTGCGAGATACTCGGGTACGCTGGATATCTCCAAAGGAGCGTATGATACATTTGGCCTTAAGGCACTTTTCTTTTCATTCCAGTGCACTTGGAGGGACAAATGTCCCACGCAGCGTAGCCGGGGACGCTCTGCTCAAGGATCTGTGGGGAATGACTGCCCCCCCTCCTCACTTGTCGCATGTGGCACACCCTGTCTAACATTACTAGGTAATATTTCGTCTGTGCAGCAACCTCATGTAGGTCCTAGGCGGGGATCACATCTTGGCACGTAGCTGCCCTGGCTCCTAAAACCGAGCTGTGGATATGTGAGATATTTCCTAAAGACTGATGACCTGGGTGATAAACTTGAGACCATGTCGTTTGCACCAGTGTTTACGACCTGGGGATCAGCTGTTTTGGACTCTGGCTGATTTGAACTCAAATAGGCCAAAGAAAAAAAATTTGTTCCCAAACAGTGCCTACACATGATAGCCACCCCCTTCCTTTCCCCACTGCCTCCCAGGGCCCCACCGTGCCACAGGGCAACATTACGGTTAAAACGGTTTCTCTGAAAATTGCTCTCCTAGGGTTCCCTTCCTAACACAGCTGCATGGAAACATCTTGACCCTAAATATCCTGAAACCTCCTGGTAACACTCCCCCAACATGTGACAAAATCCAGAGGATAGTCTCAGGCCGGAGGGGGTTGTTAATGAAACATTGAAAGGACTTCGGATGCTGTGAGTTGATCCCTACGAAATGGTGCCCATGGCCCAAATCCCAGTGCAATGCAGAGGGCATCTGGAAGAAAGGGGAAAAGCTGGGGTGGGAGGAAGGGGTTTCTTAAGTTTTCTCCAGCAGCTCCATTGCCTCAAAAGGGCACCTGAAATTCAATTCCCCAATCCATCCTTTTTTTTTTTTTTTTTTTTTTTTTTTTTTGCCACAGAAGGCAGCACAGTGAAGTGAAAAGAACACACACGGGGGCTCTGGACTATACGTTGACCTAGTTTTAAGCACATCATGTTGCTTCCAAGCCCACGGGGATATACATTGGATGGACCTTGCCCTTTCTCTCCCCAGCATTTGTTTTCCCCCAATGGGGCTGCAGCAACATTTGGGGCCAGTGGACCCTAGTCAGGGTTGGGCATGACTGGTCCAAGGACACCACTCCAAGGTTGGTGATTGGTTCTGGAAAAACCTGATCTGGCCAATCAGCTGGGAGGCAATGTCTGCTGAAGGCGTTAGCCTCTCTCTCCCCCACATCAATAGTGAAAAGAGAGGCTGCTTCTGAGCACAGCTAAGCCAGCCTCAGGATGGAGCCCATCCCAAGGATGCACAGTGAAGACAAAGAATCTGTGTCTTTGGTGATGTGGTCGGCCAACTTGTCTAACTCTAATTCTTCCAGAATTCCCAATCCCTAACCAGTACGTCCCTACCATGTCGAAGCCTGCTCAGTCTGACTTGCTCCCAGCACACTATGACTGACCCCAGCCAGCAGTCATGGTGGAAAAGAGCCACAAGCATTTGGCCACGTATTAGGCGCTCGGCAACCTTTTGCTTCCCCCTTCCCTCACACCTACGTAAAAGTGATCTTGAAATGTGGCCAAAGAAAACCCCATTTCTTCCACTTTTAAGAAGCAGCCCAAGTGTTCTCCCACGGGCCTAACGTGGTGCCAGACTCATAGTGGGTCTTCAGTTAAGTATTTGAATGACTCTTAACCCATGACACTCCTCTAGAGTATGATGTCAGTAATGTCTGGATTTCAGCTCATGGCGTGCGTGATCGGGGTGGAAAAGATAACAGACAAATTTGTTGCAGAGGTCTGAGTCCTGTTTTTGGACTCTGGGATGATCAACCGGAACACCGCTCTCCCCTCCCCCACACCCCCCACTTCCTCCACCCCCAGGCTCCCTCCCTCCCTTTCAGATAGACATCTGCCACTGGTGAGCTCAGAAGTCTGGCCAATCACCTACCAAGCAAACCATCTGAGGAATGTCTGGTATGCAGGGTATGCAATATGGTGTAGGTTTGTTTTTTCTGTTCATCACTTGGCAAGGAAATCCCTCACTATTTTGTCTGGAGGCATTAGCATGGAGCTGAGGATCCAGGGAGTAGGAAGTAGGGACGAGTAGGTAGGATAGTTTTCCCTCTTCTCCTGCTCCCAGGACGGCACAGCACCATCCTCAACTTAGCATCCCCCAGCCAGCACCCCAGGCACCCCAGGAGAAGTCCAAGTGAAACAGAAGGAGCTGTGGCAGGAGGGGAAGGCATTTCCCTGGGGAGGAGAATAACTGAAAGCCAGAGGGGAGAATAAGGCAGGGAGGAGGCTGAGCTACCATTGAATGACACAGATCAGTGTACTTCACCTTCAGGGTCTAGCTCCTTAGTTTTGTGCAGGGGACCAAATCCGGCTGGGAGTCATGAGACCTGGGTTCTAGTTTTGGCTGGGCGATCTTGGGCACGTTTCTTTACTCCATGGAACGTCTTTTTCATCAGTGAACAGGCCGTCTGTCTTCTGCCGTGACTCCAACTGAGCCTGGATGAAGGGCATCCCTGATGTTTGACAGCTACCAATATTTTTGAGTATTAATCATATACTAGGAGCTCCTCTAGGTACTTCATAAGTACCGTCATTTTCTTTGCTGGAGCTAACACTCACTATGTGCTTGCAATGTGCCAGTCACAGGTCTCAGAACTTTATTTCCATTGCTTCATTACATCCTCATTACAAACCTACAAGGTAGATACCAACCCCATTTTACAGATGAGGAAATTGAGGCACAATTACTTTCTCCAAGTTTATACAGCTTAAAAAAGAGCAGATTCAAGCAGTGAATCCCGAGCTGCCTGGCTCGGGATTGTATCTTCAACCACTGTGCTCTGTTGTTATTCATGATTCATTTTTCGTTAAATAAAATGGTATAATCTCTAAGGACAATGAAACTCAGAGTGAGAGAAGCCATACAATTTGTCCACAGGCTTTAGAGCCAAACCTGGATGTGTTGTTCAAAGTTTTTCCACCACTGTGGACCACTTCTCAACAGACCTATACAGAGAGAAGATTCTTCAGACTCTCGGGGCAACCCCAGCAGCTGGCTGGGTCTGATCTTGGAAGTCCCATTTGTAACCATGATAAGGATGTCCAAATATGATGTGCGATAAGGTCAAATTCATGACTCCTACAAATAGTGAACATGTGTCGAAGATTTATTTAACTTATTAAAGAAGGAACCAGTAGAATGGCAAGGTTCATTCAAAAAATATAGAAAACCATTAATCATCCCTGAAAGAATGCTGGGATAAGTTTGCTAAATTGTTTACAAGATTAATTACCCTATAAGGCAACAAAAATATAGCCTTTGGGTTGTAACCTATTTTACCAGCCAAAATCATGGTGCCTCTAGAAGACAGGAATCACGTGTGACTATTGGTCTCATGCAATTTCATGTAATACAGTGTCCCATTTGCGAGTAAAAAAGGAATAGATCCCCAGAGAGCTAGATAAGATTTAAATGACTCTGTTAGAACACACCCCATGCAGTCGTTCTTTTGCCTAACTCTAAGTTTTGGATCCTTAGTCTAAACACAAGGCAGTGAGCTGATGACCACCCAAAGCTGTTGTAGCACGATGTTGTAAAGCATGGTGTTTAGAATCAGGAGACGCCCAAGTTCCAATCGAGGCCCTGCCGTTTTGTGTGCATGAGCAAACCTCTGTACTCTGAGCCGTAGTTTAGTCATCTAAAAAGATTCTTTTTTTAATTAGGATAACCATACTTTCTCTTCGACCTCACAGAATTTGGGGGACGATCAAGTAAGAGTGAATATAGCAGGACTGGGTCAGCTCTTGCTCTGGCTTCTGATTTAAGGGGAACCAGCCCCTGGCCGTCACGGGAGGTCCTTGTTGGAGGACTTTGAACATGGCAGGATAAATTGCTAAGCCCCTAGTTCCCTGTGATGCTCCAGCAAACACAGGTGCACCCAAACGAGTATGTGCCACCTGCACACGGAGCCAGAAAAACAAGTATTGCGAAAGACCCCAGAGACCTAGGGTCGTATGCAGGGTTCAGAGCTGCTGGAAGGGTCCTTTTGACAATGAAGCTTTGGAGAGACACAATGACCCTGAGTCGTTTCACCGACCACCCCAGGGTGAGCTCAGCACTAGACACATGTCAGCCTTAACTGCGGTCTGGCAAACCCCTTCCCCCAGATGGTAGGTATTTTAGGCCTGGCAGGCCACATACAGCGTCTGTTGCAGAGTTTTGTTTTTATTTTTGTTTTTGTGTTTTACAGCGTTTTTCTTTTCTTTTACAACCTCTTTAAAATGTAAAAGCTATTCTCGATTTCCTGGCTGTACAGGCTGAATGTGGCCCACGGGTCGGAGATTACCGGCCCAGATGTGAGTGGCTTTGGAGTCCAGAGAACTGGCCCTGAATCATGCTTTCTTCATTTTCCAGCTGTGTGCGCCCGGGCAAGCTTCCTATCCCTCTGAGCCTCGGTGTCCTCACTGATGAAATTCTTTCATGAAACACCTGCTGCTCATCTCCTACCTTGCCAAGCACAATAGAGGGTTTAGGAAGCTAAAATAAAATGTAGAGGTCCCGGTATGTGAACGGGGTGTGGCCTGAGGCACATCAGCTATTGCTTGAGCCCTGAAATAGCTGGGGCTGCCCTGGGCAGAGGACCCTAAAGTGGTCCATGCTCCATGACGACAAAAGTTCCATGACAATGTCCTGCCAAGAGGCAGGGCTATTTGACACACCCCAACGACTCTGTGAGTCTGCCCTGCAGCCAAGGTCACTAAGCCCCCAGAGGAGTGTCCCGCTCCTCGTGGTCTGACAGCTGTTGCCCATGCAGACGGCACGATGCTTCTGGTGGCCTCCTGGCCCCCGTCCCTGTGCCCAGCTCAGCCTGGCGTCCTTCAAAGCAAAGCCGTTTCCCCAGTCCACTCAGGGTGAAACTTGTGCCCAAGACACCAAGACCTGTTGTCTGCCAAGTGCATTAGGCCTGGCCCTGTTTACAGACATAAAGACTGAGGCTCAGAGAGGTCACCCAGCTGGCTCAGGCCACAGCGTTCATCAATAATATTGATAAAGAGAGAGAAGTACAGTGAGTCTCCATAAGGCTGGTCTCCTGTGACTGCAGTCCTGTACTCTTACCAACACCCCTTTATGGCACTTTCTTATGGCCATAAGATCAGAATAGTGAAACATTTATGCTAAGTATTCCAAGGGGATTTTTTGTTTTTAATCTGAAAGGCTAATGATTTATTAAGGAACAAATTCCTGTTCCCATCCTGGAGATTCAGACGTGGGGCATTTCTGAGCTGGAAATACCCAGGCTGTCACTAATTCTCTGCTTTATCCTCCATTTGTTCCTGAAAAGATTGGATTTAAAAAAATCATTACATGATTTAACATCATTTAAAAGAAATTTGTGTGTGTGTGTGTGTGTACATGTATGTATGAATGCATGTGTTGAGGTTTTCTGGTTTTTTTTTTTAAGTTTTTGTTTTGTTTTGAGAGAGACAGAGCGAGTGGGGGTGGGGCAGAGAGACAGGGAGAGATAGAATCTCAAGCTGACAGTGCAGAGCCCGACATGGGGCTTGAACTCACTAACCGTGAGATCATGACTTGAGCTGAAACCAAGAGTCGGATGCTTAACCCACTGAGCCACCCTGGCGCCCCTAGGGGTTTTTGTAAACAGCAGAATTCTTCTGCAAAGAGAACAATGTGGTTTGCAAATTTGGATTTTGGCATAGTTGGTTTTCTTAATTATGTCTGTAACTTGAGCTACTGTTTCTTTAGTGACAGTTCCTAAATTCCCACAGATGGAGTTTGTACTGTGTGAAAACGGACTCTTCATTTACACTAACCCTGTACTCCTTTTGTACTTTGAGAGGAGCTGGTTCGCACACACAAAGAACACCAGTGTGGCCGGCTTCCCCCAAGTAAGAGGAAGCCCTTGCTGGTCTGAGTCAGTCAGGTGCTCACCCAAACCCAGGGAGGCTACAAAAAGGAGTGCGTATGGTTTAGATGCGTCCAGACTTCCCACTGATCCCTGGCACTGTCCTCTGCTGGCCGAGTCTCATGCTTCACTGCCTGCATTGCACAGTGACCAGAAGGGACATGGATGTCCTTGTCTCTCACGATCTCCTGATCAGCGGATGTTCTCCCAAGGCACAAAACCCCCTCACCCACACCCTGTGAATCTGGAAGGATGTTTTGTTTTGTTTTGTTTTGTTTTGTTTTGTTTTGTTTTTTGTTTTGTTTTTAAATGAAACTTCAGATCAAGACTCTGGCCCGAACGCTTATGTTGATCTGAGTTGAGCTTCTGTTGCTTTGCCACCAAATGAGACCTGAGGAGCGAAGCTAGCACAGTGCTTACCGCAGCGCCTCGCCTTGTGAGTGGTAAGTCTCTGATAGTTCTCAGTGTTTGTGGTTGTTAACATCAGCTTCGTCCGTCTGCCCGGAGTCTGTGCACTCCTTCAGTGGGGTAGGTGGTTGTGAAGGTTGTCCAAATTGACCAGTGGAGGGGGCTTCGAAGGTGGCCCATAGCCCTGACGCCCTGTGGTGTAACCGTGTCATAGCTCCGCTGCAGTCTTTCCAGTAAGTCCAGCTCATGGTTGGGGTACCAGTGGGCCCGACAAACAGGCCATGGTGATACGAGAGACAGCAGCGACTGCTCTCGACCAGGTGTGTGCCAGGTGCTTGGCACCAACCACGCCAGGAATCAGGAAGCCTCTCAAGGTGAAGGAAGTTTGGTCAGGACGGGGAAAATCATGGAAGGCTTTCCAGGAAGGTTTATGTCATCATTTAACAAATGCTTGCTGAAAAGAGCAAATAAATACTGCATTGCCAAGAGCAGCGACTCAGAGTCCAAGGACCTGTGTTCCTGACCTTGGCTCTGACACCCTTGCGGTGTCTTCTCTGAGGCTCAGCCTTCCCAGCTGTAAGACGGGGGATTTGGACCAGATTGGCAGTTCTCACCCTGAATTCTCTTGGAGTCCAAGGTTTTCAGAAGGCCCCATGGGCAGGGGTACGTGAAGGGGAAGCAGAAGGTCAGGACCCCACACCTGCTTCGGAAGAGCGGCTTGCGTCTGCTGTTTGTACAGGGACTCCGTGTGTAATTCCACTTGGAAAAGGATTCTGCTGCTTCAGGAGGGTCTAAACACCAGGCAGTCTCCAGGTCCCTGCCGCCCTGTCCACCTGGGGAGTTGTGTGCCAGGCACTGTATTTGCTGCTGAGCCAGCACAGAGCTGGGGACCCTGAGCTCCAAGCACGTGCAGGCAGAGTGGCAGGCCAGCAGAGAGGTTCCATGAACGTGGGGGCAGTGGGGGGGGGGGTGCTCTTCCTTCCAGGGGAAACCCTCCAGGCCCACACTTGCCTAAAACAGAGGGCACGTGCCTTCAGGGCTCCAGGGCCCTGTGAAAGAGTAGCTGTGGGCCAGGAGTCAGGAGTCCTGACTTCCAGTCCGGTCTTGGCTCTGTCCCTTCCTCTCTGCGATTTGGCCGGGCTTCTAAGCCCCAGTGAGCCTCATTCTCGTGAGTCATGGGCTCCTTTTGAGAAAGAAACAGATGGTGGACACGAGACTGGACACACGAAAGCCAATGTCATTATAAAAGGAAAATCAAGGTGGAAGAATTCATTTGAAGCCAACTAACTCTAAACTGCAGATCCGCATTTCTGGGCTCAGCTGAGACACCACCTGGTACAGTACTGGCTGCAGGTGCGCCCCTATCTGAAGCGCTAAGTGTGTTATCTTTTCTTCCTTAACGAGGTGGCCATGACTGCTCATGCCCCTGGCAAACTCTGATCCTCCTAGCCCTGCTATGGCCCTTTCTGCATGTATTTGGGGGCAGGAGCAACATGTTCCAACCCTTCTCTACCCCTTAATAGCCTTCGTGGCTTGGTTTCCCCACTTGCAAAAGAGAAATAGAACTAGTACCTATGTCCGGGAGCGTTGGTGAGATTTGAATGCACAAGTGTACATGAAAGGCCTAGAATCTTACCTGGCCCGTCAAAAGGGGTGGCTATGAGCTAACCGTTAGTATACTATGGTATAATGCACACATGTCTGTCTACAGTCGTAGACGTAGTACTCAGAAATATCGCTGCAATAAATGAACAACCGCTCAGGTTTTTGTCATGTCTGCAGTGAGCACTTTGCATATATTCATGTACACAACCCTCATACAACCCTGTGAGGTACAACTTACCACTCCCATTTTCCAAATGAGGAGACTGAAGCACAGGGAGGTTCAGTACGTTACCCAAAGGTACAGAGATACAAAGGGGCAGGGGCAGGATTTGAGTCCGGGCAGTCTGACTCTGCAACCATTACTCTTTTTTTTCTGATAACTCTTTATTTATCAGAATATTTACCAGACTATATGGCTAATCTATATTCAAGATAAAAAATGTTAAACTACAAGAAAGCACACTAATGAAAATCAACTTAAATTCCACCACCCGGATATGAACATCTGGCCGACCAACTTTTCCTACATGTGCTGGGTCCATGTTTATGCAGATGCCTAGTACTTACATAATGAGATCATGACATAGCTGCATTTTTTCTTTATCATAAGCACTATTACGGGTTGAATTGTGTCCCCTCCCCCCCGCCACCGACATTTCTACGTTAAAGTCCTAACCCCCAGTACCTCAGAATATGACTTTATTTGGAAATAAGGTACTTCCAGAGGTAATCAAGTTAACATGAAATCATTTGGGTGGGCCCTAATCCAGGATGACTGGTGTTATGATTACACAGGGGAGATGTGGACACAGAGTCACAGGTAGAGGGAAGATTATGTGAGGAAGCACGGGGAGAAGATGGCCGTCTCCAAGCCAAGGAGAGGGGTCTGGCACAGATCTTTCCCTCACACCCCTCAGAAGCAACCAACCCTACCCACACTTTGATCTTGCACTTCTGGCCTCCAGAACCACGAGAAAATACATTTCTTTGTTAAGTCACCCAATCTCTGGTAGTTTTTCACAGCAGCCCTAGAAAGCTAACACAAGCACCCTAAGTACTTCTTTGATCTCTGCTGACTTTTTTACACCTTATCTATAACCCCTCCCTCCTTCCTCTACACCTGGATTCTACTCCATTGGACCCAACATGCTGTGGGGGCCCTGGAATTTTTTTAATGGATCCAAATTATCTCTAATTTCTACCATGTTCTGCTCTGCATGATGGGACCAGAAAGTCTTTCAGAAATTGCTATGGAGTATCTCAGTGCTATGGAGTATCACCTCTGATTCCTACTGAAGCCTCAACTTTCCTGAAAGAAGATCAATATTATGGAGAAGCTGGTACGGAGGTGTTCCCAACTAGGGAATAATGGAAGAGAAGGGAGGTCCACAAGCCACTGTCAGCATTTCAGAAAAACCTAACAGACATCATAGCTTTTATTCTTAACAGAAACAAATTAAGTACCAGGCCAGCTGTCCAGGTTGCCAACCAATAAAGGCACCAAAATATCACTGAACTAATTCAGAAAGACGGAGCCACTTAACTCCACTCTCCAAATATGCCTCCCTGTTCAGCTGATGAAAGGTAAGTGAAGGTGACAGCATCATCTGGGAGCAAGGATGACGGAAGATCTCTCTGTCGAGCCTCTTGGTTGCCCATATGAAGATCCTGCCCTGTGCTCTCATGGGAGGTAAAAGCAGCCCTGAGCCCAGCCAGGAAGTAGGGCCCTGCAGGGCCTGTGTCAGCCAACTGGACACGAGACACCAATAATGCCTGTCATGGTGCGATCACTGGAATGCTGTCAGCCAAGTTTTAAGTCCTTTTAGGTGCCTTCCAGGAAGTTATCAGCTCAGAACATCAATACAGACAACAGAAGAGACAACAAAAACTCTGAAGCTCAGTTTATAAAGAAAGAAAACATTTTAGGGATCCCTGGGTGGCTCAGTCAGTTAAGCATCCAACTTCAGCTCAGGTCACGATCTCACGGTTCATGAGTTCGAGCCCCCTGTGGGGTTCTCTGCTGTCAGTGTAGAACCCACCTCAGATCCTCTGTCCCCCTCTCTCTCTCTTCCCCTCCCCTGCTTACATGCTCTCTTTCTCTCAAAAAGTTAATTAGTTTAAAAAAGAGAGAAAACATTTAGAGCTGCACAAATAGACTTTGTAACTTACAACCATGTTAATACCTCTGTCCTTGGTGAGCCTGTGAGGCTCAGGCCATCCACTTACGAATGACAGAAAAATAGGCTGACCTGCTGGGCATTTATATATGCGGCTTTATGCGACAGGAGAAAAGGAACCATTACCAAGGCATCGGGCTGAGTAGTTAGAATATTTCAACATGGGAAGGCTCAGGTTGGGGCTGGGAAGAAATGAATAAGAGAACACATCCTTGATGGTACAGAGATGGAACCCACTGAATGAATCAAGAAATGGGGACACAAGGTGAGGACGATGACCCAGGGGCAATAAATGGAAAATCTCCTATGCACCTGGTGCCACACCAGGCTAGAGGTTCTCAAACGTTTGGTCTTGGGACCCCTTTACACTCTTAAAAATTATTGATGCCCCCAGAGCTTTTGTATGGGCGGGTTCCATCTATTGACATTTACCACTTTATAAATCAAAACTGAGAACAATTCAAAAACAAGAAAACCCAGCACACATTCTCCTAGCTGTCAGAGCCAGTAGTCTTTGGAAAACTCTACTGTACCCTTGTGAGGGTGAAAAAAGCAAATAATATCTTAGAATTTTCTTCTTTTTTTAAAAAATTTTTTTTAGTTTATTTATTTTGAGGGAGAGAGAAAGAGTGAGCACGAGCAGGGGAGGGGCAGAGAGAGAGGGAGAGAGAGAATCCCGAGCAGGTTCCACGCTGTCAATGAGGACCCCGACACAGGGCTTGAACTCATGAACTGTGAGATCATGACCTGAGCCCATATCAAGAGTTGGATGCTTAACCAACGGAGCCACCCAGGTGCCACTCTTTTTTTTTTTTTTTTAAGTAAACTCTACACCCATCAAAATTCAAATTCACTACCTGACGATCAAGAGCCACATGTTCTTCCGACTGAGCCAGCTGGGTGCCCCGATAGCTCAGAATTTTCATGAAAATAGTTTTGACTTCACAGCCCTTGAAGGGTTTGGGGGACTCTCTAAGGCCCCTGGACCATGCGTTGAGAGCTCCTGAGCTGGGCTGCTATATTTCAATTTGTTCGTTTAAATCTCTGAAATGTATAGGATTACTATTCCCATTTTCCACAGGAGGAAAGTGAGGACTTGAAAAGCCTAACAACTTGCCCCAGGTGACCACAGCCCTCAAACAGCAGGCCAGGATTTAACCCCGCTCTCTCAGACTCTGGAGCCGGAGGAGGGGAGCACCTGGAGAGTCCTCAGGTGGTAATGAGGTGGGAAGAATGGACCTTCCCATCACGGAGCTGACTGGCCACGAGGAGCTGGGGTGTCCAGGCTGAACCCCGCTTCGTGCGCATGCAACCTGGGCACAAACCTCTGACCGTCTGGCCTGGGGAGGGAGGCGACTGGAGGTGGTGGAAGGAATGGGTGAGTGGAGGGAGACCTGGCTGCCGGGCCAGGCTTTGCCAGCCGATGGTGGGGGGGCTGGGCGAGGTGTGCCTGGAGGGGCGGGGCTGGATGAGGCCTTTGAGCAATATTGCTGCGACTCCCTCCCCAGCCCTGAGCCTTTATCCTGGATCCCAGTGGGAATCTCGGGGCCACTCTCAGCCGAGGGTGGAAGATGGTCTGCACAGCCTGAGAGGAAAATAGCTCTGTTCTGGCTAACCCACACGGGTGAAGGATCAGCCCAGAGAATCTGGGGCCTCTTCCAGGACCATAATAGGTGATTTTGTTCCAAAGCCTGACATTGGGAGTATCACTGAAATCCACTGAGAGCGAGAGTTTTATATTAGAACAGCATTCCAGAGCTACTGCTGGCCTTCCGCTGGGGAGCTCTGTTTCCAATCGCAGAGATGTCAAAAGGTTTTAAAGGCACAGGAGCTCATTGTGACCCAGCTAGTCAGCAGTACCGAGTGGGTATGGCTGTAGCCAGCACCATCCCGCCAGGTGCTCAAGGCACCACGGTGGCCCTGGCAGCCCCGCCCCCACCTCGGACTCTGGGCCCCGCCCGCTCCTGCTTCCCAGCTCCTACGTGGGCTTGTGGGCTCGGGGCACATCCAGTCCTGAAATTGGGGGTGCCCTTAGCGATCCACTCAGACCCTTCAAAGGAGAGGACGTCCACACCTTCAGGCTTGCCCACATTCCCTTACTCAGACACTTAGCTCCTGGCCACACTGTCTGGGATCACAGGCCCTGCCAGGCCCCCGTGGCCCACATTCCCTGCCAGCCTGGCATCATCTACATGCCACCTCCCAAGGCCTCACATGTGGCCTCCCAGGGATGGCCACACTCAGCAAGCAAAAATAACACTAACCGTAGCTCGCTCACGCTGTGCTTCACTTCACACTTCATACCTGACCACACACCTGTCTCCCCGGGTGTCGGGTTACACAGCTGCCCGCCTCCTGAGAAGAGGGAGCTGAGGCTTGGTGGGTGAGTGAGAGTGTTCAAGGTCACCCCAGGGAGAGTGACCCCAGCCCCAGATCTCTCCATGTCAGCCCAGGGTTCTCTCTTCTGCACGGTGTGCTGTTTGGGGGGTGGGGTGGGGGGGGAGCGGGAGAGATACAGGGCACTGGAGCCCACAGCCGTGGGGACCTGAGGGCCCCTTCCTCACCTTCGTTTGATCTCTGGTGGCCCATCTGCCTGGAGTCCTGGGAGAATCATTCTTTGAGGTTAGAATGGTACCAGTTCCAAGTTTTAATCAGCTGAGCAGTCTGTTGGATTTGAATTCTCTCTCCTAAAGAGCCCCCCCGCCCCCCCGCCCCCCCACCATTTAAGTGATTCTCCTGGGCCTTCTGCCCTCTGGTTTCTGGGAGTGAGGAGGCTGCCCTTGGTAATCTGAAGAGTCTCGGTGGGCAAGACTAGACTTTGATATTCTTCCTGTGATGTGATCATGGCCACTCAGTGGGTTATTTAATAACGTGCCCTGTGGGAAGGAGAACTTCTGACCTTTCGGCCATGGTGTGATAACCCCTGCGTCTTCCTGGCATCTGGTTACAGCCAGAAAGGGAGCTAACCTCATGTTGGGGGCCCAAAGGGACTGCTCTCCCTGGTAAAGCCGCCTCTGGGAAACAGCTCTCTGCCCAGACCAGGGATGGCAGAACTTTGGGGAGTCCTGTGAGGCATAGGCCTGGATGACCTTTGGGGGCCTCTCTAATTGTGCAGCGATGGGAGGCCAGCCCGGGACCACCCTGAACCTTTACAGTGAATGGGCCCTTCAGCTGGTCGAAGGCAAGTAAGGCTCCCAGCAGGCCAGGCAGCCCCAGGGGCCAAGGATGCCTCCAGAGGAGGGGGCCCAGGTGTGATGCTGACATTGCCATCTCGAATGCTCCACTCCGAGGGATAACAGGCAGGTAAAGCAAGCTTTACCTGAGAGCAGAGAGAAGCCTCAAAACAATATCACTGTCACTCCTCACTGAGCTTGCTGGCGTTCTCCAGCAGGTACAGGACTCTGGGATAGACTTAGGCATGGAAATGCACTCACGTGGGTGGGCAGTCACATGAGCTTTTTACCTCTAGGAAAATATGTTTCACTCCACTCAGATGCTTCCTGGGTCCTGAGTTTCCAGGGAGGGTCTCCTGGAGCCACTCTCTTGTGCTGGACATAGAGCTGGTGGATGATTCCAACCTCCCAGCTGTGCTGCTAGGAAATATCTCTGAGAATCTAAGGAAATACCTTCTACCAAGCAAACCCGGCTTTATTCCGGGAAAGCCAACCTTCCCTTCTAAAGCGACCCCTCTTCATAGAATTATGTTCTTCGGCCCCGTGGGAAGTGTGGGAGTGCGAGAAGACCACATTTGTCCTTCAGTCCTGGGCGTTTTTGTGCTGGGGTCAGTTAAGATGTAAACTGCTTCCTGGGTCACCACCCATGAATCAGTCACTGGTAGCCCACAGCCCTGAGGAGAGCAGAGGCAGTGGGACAGCAAATGGGTAAACAAACACGTGCATGAGAATGTGATTCAGCCACTGTTGGAGGCGAGCACAAGTGCCAAGAGAGTGAAGGTGGTCATGACTAATGCCTGTGGGCGCAAAGGAGGCTCTGCGGACATAATGGCCTGTTAGTCTGCAGTGGGGTGCGGCCCAGTTAAGAGGCAGATGATGTGCCCAGGCAAGGCCTGGAGCAGTTAATGGGGCTGGAAGTGAGGAGTGAAAGAGCTGACCCCAACATGTTGGTGGCCCCTAAGACTGCCCCTGGGTGGCAGGCCCGGCCCCTACCTGCTCCTGAGAGAGGATATTGAGAATAGGCTTCCGCTGAAGGTGTGGAGTGACTCAGGGTCATCAGGTGCAAGTAACAGAAACTCGTAGGCTGACTTGAGCAAAGAAGAGCTCTATAGGGAGACCCCTGGGGTGCTCACAAAATTAGCCAGAAATCTGGAGAAAGCAGGCTTGGAAAATAGACAGGAACCAAGAAAGGCAGGGCGGCAGCCAACAGATGAAGGGCATGTCATGGAAACACTACTGCCAGGAATGATCTCCCAACTATCCCTGCATCTTGGCATCTTTCCTTCCGAGGTCTAGGTCCCAAATGGTAGAGACTCAGATCCCATCTCCACATTCTGACTGCCAGAGGGCAAAGAGCAGGACCCTCTCACTCCCACAGTCTGGGGAAGGGAGGCTCAGAGTCCTCAAGGGACAGACCTCGGCCGTTCTCCCAGAGTCTTGGCTGAGAGATGCTTCCTGTGGGGAATGGGTAGCAGTTTTTCTAGGTGTTTTATCTCTGCTCCTAAGCTAGGGAAAAGTTTAGCAATGTCCTGGGGGATCAGGATAAAGGAAAGAAAGAGGTTAATTTCCTGTTTTCTATTTGTGTTTTTTTAAAGATTTTATTTATTTTGAGAGACAGAGAGTGGGGGAGGCGCAGAGAGAGAGAGAGATAGAGGGAATCCCCGGCTCTTGGGGCTCAAACGCACGAACCATGACCTGAGCAGACAGAGTTGGACGTTTAACCGATGGAGCCACCCAGGCACTCCTAGTTTCTATCTTTTCTAATGTTACTACTTCATTTCTTTCTATGGCTTTTTGAAAAAATGTCATGATCATCTGTAGGCATAGAGAGCCCACTGTGACTTATATGGAATAGGGGAGGGGAATCCTAAACAGAAAATAATGAGGACATCTCTGTAAAATACTTGCAATGATCAGAGTATATTAAATGTCTAGTATGTCAGGCTCTGGATTAAGTACATTTGTTTATATAGCAGGGAGAAAAATTTATTTAAAAAGCTTGCTACACACTATTTGTAATAGCCTCAAACTGGAAACTACCCCCATGTTCACCAACATTAGAATAAATGAATTGTGGTATATTCATATATGCACATATATTCCACATAGTGGAACACCATGCAGCAGCATTCTTAGGGGGTGGTCTGCCCCTGTAGGTGCCTAAGATCCTTTCAGGAAATCTGCAAGGTCAAAACTATTTTCATAATAACCCTAAGATGTTATTTGCCTTTATTGACATTTGCACTTTATTTACATTTGCACTGATGGTGCAGGAGCAGATATGGGTAAAACTGCAGGGGACTTAGCACACATCAAGGCAGTGACGCTCAACTGGACTAGGTAGTCACTGTCTTTCTCCTTATCATACATTCTCAGAAAAATTTGGCAGTTTCACTAAAGACTATATCTTGATGAAACAGTAGAAATGATGAATTCTGTTAAGCCTTAATCCCTGAGTGTAGGTCTCTAATATTCTGTGTCACAAGATAAGAAGCACACGTAAAGCCCTTCTTCTGCATGGTGAAATACGATGATGTAGAGAAAAACCATCCGTGTGATTGTTTGAGTTGCAAGCTAAACTAGCCGCTTTCTTGTGTGTGATTCTTGATGCCCGTACACAAGACACTCTGGCACCAGGAATGCAATTGCTGGGTCATAGCACATGTGCATGTTCAACTTGATAGGAAAATACCAAACTGTATTCTAAAGCATAAGGAATGTACATGAAATCTTGTGAATCCACATTCCAACACTTGGTATTGTCTGACATTTATATTTTTTTAATTTTTTTTTAATGTCTATTTATTTTTGAGAGAGAGGGGCAGAGAGAGAGGGAGAGAGAGGATCCCAAGCAGACTCTGTGCTGACAGCAGATGGCCCGACGTGAGGCTTAAATTCACAAACCTTGAGATCATGACCCGAGCTGATGTCAGACACTTAACCAACTGAGCCACCCAAGACTTTTTTTTTGCCCAAATTAGTGGCTATAAAATGGTATCTCATAGTGATCTCTATGTTTTCCTGATTGTTAATGACATTGGATGTGTTCATTGGCCATATATTTGGCCTTCCACTGCTAATTTTGAATCAGCCTTATCAGCCTCTGTCACAGAAAATAAGAGCATGTGTGGTACCAGCTAGGAGTGGAAGAGGTGGCTTAGTATAATCATATTTAATGTTATAAGATGCCATCAGTTATAAGATGCATCATCAATTTCATATAGATTTTTAGAAAAAAAGAACTGTCAAACCAAATCATACCATTTTTAAAAACTAGTAACAGTGTACATATTTATCAATACAATCACACACCATCTTCCTTTTTAATATCACCATCTAGAATCAATCTTCACATTCAGGATCTAAAGTTTCCTCCCAGTTGAGGCAAACACTGTAAAAGAAGTGTGGATGTATGAAGTCTCTTCCCACAAATGGACATCCTGAGTATACTTAATAAAGACAGTTAATATGCCACATTTTATGTGCATTTCCTATTTGGTTAAACTCATGGATTCATTTTCTCTGTAATTGAATTACATATCACTGGAAATTTGAAAGTCAGCCAGACACTTTTGACAGATGGGTGTGTAACGTCTAGTGACAATCTTCCACAAGGCACCAATTAGACACAGCAGCCTCTCATGGCGCTCGGTTCCGTGATCTACTCAGACTGGCTAAGTTTGCACAGTCCCTTGATGACAACCATGTCACGACTCATTCCTATGGTTGCTACTAGCAAATTTCAGCTGACAGCAATTAAAAGATACAAGCCAATCCCAGAAGCATTCAAAAGGGAAAGTATACATCTTGTTTTTCTGCTAATTATTTATTAATTAAATTGTAAATATATGTATGGGTGTGTGTGTTCGTGTGTGTGTGTGTGTGTGTGTGTGTCTAAAATTTATTGAGCATCTAGTAAGTGATAAATCCCATGTCAAGGACTCTCCATTCATTATCTCTAATCAATCTCTATAGTAGTTTTGTGAGGGAAGGAATATTATCCTCATTTTAAAGAAAACTGAGATTCAGGGGCACCTGGGTGGCTCAGTTGGTTAAGCATCCGACTTCAGCTCAGGTCATGCTCTCACTCACAGTTCATGAGTTTGAGTCCCATGTTGGACTCTGTGCTGACAGTTCAGAAGCTGGAGCCTGTTTTGGATTCTGTGTCTCCCTCTCTGTCTGCTCCTCCCCTGCTCATGCTCTGTCTCTCTCTCTCTGAAAAATAAACATTTTTTTTAATTATAGGAAAAAAAAAGAAAACTGAGATTCAAAGACAAGGCTCCTAAGTAGCAGAATCATTATTCAAATCCAGCCCTCTCTGGCTTCGAAGCCCATAAACCTTCTACCATGCCATAAAAGGCACAAATGTTGAAGATGATGAGTCTCTTTTTTAGGTACTGAACTCCCTGGGCCACTGGGTGAGATCTCAGACAAATCATTGGCCCGGTCTTGCCTGTTTCGTCTCTAAGGGTGGATGCCTCCCTTTATGAAGGTTACTGGCAGGGACAATAGAGAGACTTACTAGAGAGTTGAGCTATGTTAAAAATAACAACAAGGTATTTACTCCTAATCCTGTTAAGCTCCTCTGAGCTGTGTGCAAGCTGAGCAGGGGAGGGCACGTTGGCTGGCTCGAGTACCGGTGGGTCTAATGTTGCTGTTACAATCTCCCACATTTTCCCACCTCGGCCAGGGCTCCCTGTCACTGTTCCTAGTGTTGGTCCGTGCAAAACCCTAAACTTACTTGTTATGATGGATTGGTTGTCAACAAAGAAGTTCAAGTTTGGCCCTGGAACTGTACTTCTTTTCCTTAGGCATCTCCCACGCAGAGAGAGAAGGTGCTCTAGGCAGGGGGCTGATACCCCCGGGGTACCAGAACCCAGGGGATTGTGTTTTTGCCAGTCTCCAGTTTACACACAGGTCTGATCTGGAGTTCCCACAGATCTGAGGACATCTGGGGTGGGGGTGGGAAGGGTTCCCTGCCTTTACTCAGAATGACGCTAAGCTATCCTGGGCAAGTAAAAGCTTATTTGCGTTTTCAGACCCTCCCAAAAGATCACATTCGTTCATTTCCCTCACATGTGTGGCTAAGTCTGGACATTCGCAAATTTTTCACCACCATGATTTGTCCCCCATGGGCCTCTTTTGAAGGACTTTTGTCCACTAAGCTACATGTTGACTTTTAAAATGCTCTATGAATTGGGTATGGTCAGCAGAAAAAGAGAATCACGGCCCAAAGCAAAAGAACTTGAGATTTTTCTCAGTACAGGTTTTCATGTGAAAGTAAGTTTCCATTTCTCTTGGATAAACACCTAAAGGTGGGATTGCTGGGGCAAAGGATAAGCGCTTCTGCAACTTTATAAGAAGCCACCAAATTGTTTTCCCAAGTGTTTACTCCGTTTTTGCATCCCCACCAGTGATGTATGGGATTGTAGCTGCTTCTTGGCCTCACTAGGACCTGCTATGGTCAATTTACAAAAAAATTTTAGTTGTTTTTTTTTTGTTTTTTTTTTACATTTATTCACGTTTGAGAGACAGAGACAGAGCACAAGTGGGGGAGGGGCAGAGAGAGAGGGAGACACAGAATCCAAAGCAGGCTCCAGGGTCTGAGCTATGAGCGCAGAGCCCAATGTGGGGCTCGAACTCACGAACCGCGAGATCATAACCTGAGCCGAAGTCAGAGGCTTAACCGACTGAGCCACCCAAGCGCCCCAAAATTTTAGTCATTCTTACAGGTGTGCAGCTTTAATGTGAATTTCCCTAAAAACTAACAATGCTGAGCATATTTACATATGCTTATTTGTCTCCTTATAAGCTCTTGGGTGAGCTGCCTGTTCAGATCTTTTGCATATTTTTAAATGGGTTGTTTGTTTTCTTATTGAGTTTTGAGAGTCCTTTATGTATTCTGAATACAACAAGTCCTTTGTCAGATGTGTTTTGCAATAATGTTCTCCTAGACTGTGGCTTGTCTTTTTATTTTCTTAGCAGTGTTTTGTTTTGTTTTGTTTTGTTTTGTTTTGTTTTGCAGAGCAGTTTTTATTTTGATGAAGTCTGATTTATCCATTTTCTTTTATGGATTGTGCTTTTGGTGCCATATCTAAGAAATTTTTGTCTAACTCCATGTTACAAAGACTTTTCTCTGTATTTTCTGCTACAAATTTTATAGTAGTCGGTTTGACATTTAAGTCTTTGATGCATTTTGAGTTAATTTTTGTGTAAGGTATGGAATATGGATCAAGGATTGAGCTTCTTTTCTTTTTTCTAAGTGGATATCCAATTGTTTCAGCACAATGTATTTATTAAAAAAAAAAAAGCGTTCTTTTTCCATGAATTGCTTTTGTAACTTTATCAAAAACCAGTTGACCATATGCATTTGGGGCTCTTTCTAGACTCTTTTCTTTGTTCTATTTGCCGATAGGACTTGATCTTGATTATTCTACTTCCATAGTAAGTACTGAAAGAGGATAGTATGAATTCTCTAACTTCATTTTTCTTTTTCAGTTGTTTTGACTGCTCTAGATCCTGGGGCTTGCCATACACATTTTAGAATCAGTTTGTTGATTTCTACAAAAAGTCTTCTGGGATTCTAATTAAGATTACATGAAATCCATCAGTCAATTTGGGGAGAATTGCTATCTTATTTTTTTTTCTTTTTTTTTTTTTTTGAGAGAGAGAGAGAGAGAGAGCACGAGGAGGGGAGGGGCAGAGAAAGATGGAGACAGAATTTGAAGTTGGCTCCAGGCTCCGAACTCTCAGCACAGAGCTCGAATCCACAAACTGTGAGATCATGGCCTTAGCTGAAGTCAGAGGCTTAACCCGCTGAACCACCCAGGCACTCCAGGGAGAATTGCTATCTTAAACATAGTTAGTCCTCCAGCCTGCATATGACTTCCCTCATTTAGGTTTTCTTTGGTTTCTTTCATTAGTGGTTTGTAGTTTTCAGCATACAAATCCTGCCTATATTTTGTAAAATTTACACCTAAGTATTTCATGGATTTCGTTGCTTTGGTGCTATAAGTGATACTGTTTTTGTTTTGTTTTTTTTTTTAATTTAAATTTTCAATGGTTCATTTGCTAGCCTATAGAAATACAACTCGTTTTGTCTATTGACCTTGTGTCCTCCAATCCTGCTAAACTTACTAGTTCTAACTGTATTCTTTACCAGTGCTTGGGATTTTCTATGTAGACACATATGCCATCTGCAAATTGAGACAGTTGTATATTTTCTTTTGCAATCTCTACATTTCATTTCCTCTGCTTGCACTATTACATTGGCTAGAATTTCTAACACAATGTTAAGCTTGCCTCTCTTATGATAGGCACTTTGATGGAAGGAAAAAGGCTTTGTTAACCCCACAAGATGACGGCTGAATTACTACATTCTCCTGAAGAAACTGGAATGTAAGGAAATAGCTGTTCACATTTAGCTCATTAATGACAATACTTAACCTTTGATCACCTGCCCTAAGACCCAGTACTCTGCAGTTTAAGTGTATTATTTTACTTGATCCTGACATCAGCCTTATGAGTTCGATATTATTAACCCTACTTTGGAAATGAAGAAACTGATGCTCAAAGGATTTAAGAAACTAAGATAACAATCCTTTTCAAATGGTGAATTCAAATCTATTGCTCCCTCCCTCCAAAGTCCATGTTCTTCCCACTACAATACACTGCTCATGGTCCGAATCATTTTGAGGACATCTCAATCTTGTCTACACATGACAGGTCTTTGGGGAGCTGTTAAATATTATGGCTCCCTGGGTGCCCCCAGACCAACTAAATCTGAATCTCTGGGGCCAGGGCCTGGGCCTGGGCACTTTTTCAAAACACCCCCAGTTGATGCTGAGCTACAGTCAGGGCTGAGAACACTGGACCTGCCACTCCCAAAGAGAGAGGTCCTCCTGTCCTCAATAGCCCAGTGGCCTGAGCTGCTTAGTCTCTGGATCTGGAAGCAGTGGGTAATGAATGCTTAGCAGGAGGTAACTTCTATGTCTGCTTTGGGCCCGGGAGGCTCAGGGCTATAAAAGGCAAAGCTTTCTCCTTCATTTATTAAATGCTAGTAAATCCAAGGAGTATGTCATGGTATTTTAGCATCAACTTATCACACATGTTTGTGCTGGCTTACAGTTGAAATCTTGATGGAAACCAGGTGGGACTGCTCAAAGCCGTTGTTAAGGACTTAATGGGTTACAAAAGGATGCTAATGAAACAGTTTAATGAGAGGATCTTTGCCATTCTGGTTCAGAGGATGTGGGGGGCACCCTCTTTTCTCAGACAGATCAGGCCTGCTGGGGCATCTTTCAAAGCAAACAGTAAAACTCCTCCTGTCACTGTGGGAGGCAACAGCATCCTTCAAGTGTGCTGCCGAGAGTAGCCACAGTCAAGAAAGTGGAACCTTCTCTCTAACATGGCAGATTGAGTCTGAGGCTGAGTTATTGGCAGGACAAAATAATTTTTAGGCCAGCTATTACTAAAACTTTAGGATGCCTTTGGAAGTATTTTCCACCCCAGATATGGCATCTAATCTGGGTAACATTGCCTTGTTTGAAATGTTCCTATAACATGGATCATATTTTTGTTGTTATTATTTTAAACTTATTTTGTCCCATACTCGGGGTAAAATGCACATCATGGAAAATTTAGACAGTGCAGAACAGTAACCAACAAGAGGCTCAGGAACACTTACAAAACCAGTACTGCACTAGAACTTTCCCAAGCATCGTCCCATTGAGTCCTCATAAGAACCCTTGGCGGGGATGAGCCTTGTTGCCATCTTCAGATACGACCACTGAGGCTCTTGGATACTCAGTGGGTTGCTCAGGCTCCCACAGGGAGGCAGGTCGCCTTGCCGGAAAGCTCCTTCTCACTCTCAAAACCATACACATTCTGGAATGTTCCCTCCCCCCCCCCCCCCCCCCCCCCCCCCCCGTCTTCCTTTTTTTTAAGCAAGCATTTTTATCTTTGATGTGATGTTTGGGTCCGTACTTTTGAAAACACATGAAAAACTCAGTTTTGCTTGTGGCTTTGTGTGTGTGTGTGTGTGTGTGTGTGTGTACCTTTAGCATAGAAATGGTTTTCCCGATAGTTTTTATCCTTAGAGCGTTCATTTGATGGATGGCACACTATTAGTACAGGCTTTGAGGGAAGTTCCTCCCAGGTGAAGATTTGTCTTGGCAAACCTGGCTGTGGATGAAACTCGGTTCAAAGAGCACATCGCTGTCATAGACAGGAGTGGGGTGCTTGGGAGTGAATTTTGGGAGGCCAGAGCCAACAGGAAGTAAAGAACTGGGTTTTCCCATCACTTAGACTGATTGCAGCTCAAATCATTTTTTTTTTTTTAGCAAACCACTATCCTGATTGCCCATGAGAATGGAAGCTTTTACAAAGTAAGGATTTTATTTTTTTAAGAGACAGGATGACATGGGAAATAAAAAAAGAATGATGGTTCCAGAGTTAACAGGCAGACCCAGAAGGAGGGAGCCAAGGTCTGTGCTGGCTTCTTGGAGGAAGTGCCTTGGAGAGCCCCCTTGCTTGCTCTGCAGGCTGGAGCAGGCCAAGGCTGTGGGAAGCAGAGCAAACAAACAAGACAGGGAGAAACAGGCCCCAGGGAGAGCAGGGCCGGCTGTGGAGAAGAGGCAGGCTTGGATTTCAGGCCAAAAAGGCAGGAGCGAAGACCACGTTTGTTTTAGAATCCTAAGCAGTTATGAAGATTCCCCATCCAAGATGGTAGGAGTTAGCAAATCTCTTTTATAACCTCTGTTCCAGGTTAAAAGGACAAACCCCACCTTTGCATTTTTCTGGCTAAGGTCTTGCCTTTTTCTTTACTTCACAATAGATTCACTGACCCACGCTGTGTCTGTGAGTGTGTGGGGGGAGGGGGGACGGCAAACATGGGCATTCACAGGACAGAATAAACAGCAATCTAGGCAAACTGGGATCCCTCTGTTTTCTTTCAACGTAAGCGTTTTGCTAATTAACTACCAGGGTTTCCGGTAGGTGATTAGCCCCAGCGTTTCCACCAAATGTCCTGGGTTTTCTCTCTTTCATATTTTGACCCTGTGCTTTTTGGCTGAAGAAGAAAGGAAGGAAAAATCTGAAATGCTTTCTCCGATTCTCAAAGGCCCAATTCCTACAAGGGGAGGATTGAAAACAAAGCACGCTTGGACTCTTAGCCGAAGCGGCCGCAATATCTCTGCTCAGAAATCTGCAGGTGAAGGACGGAGTGAGACAGTCTGTTTCTCATTAGAATTCTTGGCAAAGCGTTTTGAGGCGCATCTGGAAAAGAAGGGAGAAGGGCTGTCGGTGCGGGTTGTTGAATAAGCCCCTTTCCTCCATCACACGTCTGTTGGCTTTTCCCTGTCAAGGTCGCCTGGGACCAGGTCTTCAACCCCTGTGCACCCCCCTTCATACGCCAGTACATAATCTGGGTATATTGTGCATAAAGTGGGGAATCCACAAAAGGAAAACCCAGTTGACTGTCATTTTTCTAAATGTCAAGTGAAGTTCTCCCGCAGACAGTCCCACTTTCACAGATGCAATGAATCCAAGGGGAAGGGCCCATAGTAAGATCCCTTACATTTATTTGTGTGGAATTAGACTTTTCAGGGTGATACCTTAGCCATTGTTTTCATTTGAGCATCATGACGTTTGCATGAAGTAGCAGATCTCCATTTTCAGATGGAGGAAAAACAAAACAAAGAACAAAACCCTGAGACCCAGAGAAGGTAGGTGACACATACCAAGTTTCAGAGGGAGCCAGAGCTGGGGCCGAGAAGCTGGTCCCTACCCTACTAAACGCAGCATATAAAAATCAGGCCGAACGTTACCCCTGCCTGGAGCAGCCTCTCCTAGTCCCCTTTCCTGAATGTCTCAGGTCTTAGTTTAAATGCCACTTCCTCCGGGAAGCCCTCCCTGATTGAAAGTCACCCTCACATTAAAGTTAGTTTTCCCTGTTAGCACTCTGTGTGCACTTTTTCTTTATGGCACTTATCACAATTTTTAATCAGAGTTTTGTGTGATTATCTGCTTAATCACCCCCTCTTCAGCAAGACGGTAGGCCCCTATGGACAGAAACTGTGTCCAGTTTGTTCATCATTGGAAATGATGTCCAGCACAGTGCCCAGGACATGACCCCACCGCCCCCCAGTGCCACACACACACACACACACACACACACACACACACACACACAAAATGCGTGTGAGATAAATGAATAAAAAATTGTCCAAGACAGTGGTGAAGGCTGAACCCAGACCAGGTTCCTAACTTCCTTGGTGAGCTGGCCAGTTTCCCAGGGAAATCTCTGGAGGTTCTCAACAATGTTGGGTGAAACCCTTTGCTATAAACATTGAGAGAGGTCCTGAAAGGTTAGAGGCTGGAAGACTAGGAATGGTGCAGAATTTCTGCTTACTGCCAGACTCGGGAACATCAGGGATGAAGAGACCAGGGATGCCTACAGAATTTATGCCCCACGGGTCATTTCTAGCTCCTGTCCTACAGCATTCTGGGGGACCTTTGCTGCTTGCCGGGTGGGTGCCTCGGGGCTGAGTAATGGACTTCCTCTTCCCCGCCTTCCCCATCACTCCTGTGGCCTGGTAGAGCTCTGGCACTTAGCCGGCCAGAATCACAGGGTGGTCATTGCACACACCATCTAGTTCACACGGGGAGACAGGCCAGAGAGTGGGGACAGGACTGGTCTGGTAAGTGGCAGAGCTGGAACCAGCACCCGGGCCTCCTGACTATTGGTCTGTTATTCTCTCCACCGCCAATCGGTCTATCGGAGAGTGTGCCCAGCCATTGGCATGGGCTCAGGGCTGCCTATACCGAATTCCTAAAGGGAAACAGAAAGTCTCCCTCATACTTGATCTCCTCTTTTGTAAAATGGGGTAAGAAGATAATAAAAACATTCCCCTCCTAGGGTTGTTGTGAGAATTGCATGATGTGACAGTTGTCAGGAATAAGCGGGCCCTCGATAAATCGCATAATTATTAATAAAAATAAAGCTCTATGGAGCTAAAGTGGGTTATCCCAGGGAGGCAGTGAGTCTCCCATCACCAATGGTGTTCAAACTCTGGCTTGAAGTTTTAGAAGGGAGTAAACCCTAGAACCCGGTGACATGAATCTTTTCCAACACGGATCCCAAGATTACGTTGTGGGGCACGAGTAGCCGTTGAGAACAACTGGGTGTTAGCCAAGTGGGAAGAGGGCAAGTGCAGTGTCCCAGAAGACGGCAACAGCGTGAGCGGAGGCGTGGCGGTGATCTGGAGCACGAAGGCATTGTTCTAGTATCGAAAACTTCATCCTGCTTGGCTTTTCTGACCTTCTTGTGGGTGGCTGTTCATCTACAGCTTCCAGAAACACACCCAGGGTTTGTGGCAACTCAGAAGACTTCCACCTGGGTGTACCTGAGTTCCACATTGAGAGAAGGGGGTTTTGTTATGTGATTTCCTTATTAATACAAACAGGTTTGGGGGGGGTGTTTATTTTTTGTCTTTCCTTTACAACATACTATTTATTTAGTGTAGTTGACCCACACAATGTCACATGAGTTTCAGCAGCCCAACCTAGTGATGTGACATTTTCTACATTATGCTATGCAAACGTGTAGGCTAAAGTTTTAACCATGAAGGTTCACTCCTGCTCGTCAGGGCATTTTTTTAACGGGCCTCACTGATACCCTAATGATCGCTGAAGAACTCAGCCGAGGCAGCCTTCCCCCGCCCGGAAACCGACCAACCGACCGAGGTCATCACCCTCGTCGAGCCTCTGCACGCACGTGCATGTGGGGTACTGCTCTTGGAGACCAAACTGCCAACAGGACAGGCATTTCACCGGAAGCGCTTGCTTTGCATTCGCCGGGGTTTATAAAGTCTCTTTTTTAGGAGACATCATAAAAGAAGAGTCGGCTGTCACGTGGAGTTAGCCCCTGATGCTGCACAACTATTATCAGCGAAATTAACAGGAGAGGATAATGGTTCTGGGTCACCCTGGCATAGAGGCTTCTGACTTCCCGTGCCGGGGCCAAAGAGAACGCGCTCTGGGCGTTCAGCTCCGAGGCTGAAAGTGATGATTACCTAATGCGCAAAGCTGCCCTTTAAAAAACTGGCCTCCTCTGTAGGACGGCTTAAAAAAACCAACTAATTGGAAACAACTTGGATATTTTATACTACCTCGGTTCAGTTACACGTGGCTGCTTCGGATACAGTTCAGAGCTGGCTGCCGGAAGCGGGTAGGGAGTGGGAAGACTGGTCCTGGGGGCCCTCAAGGGGCCCTTTGCAGACGACTGACTTCCTCACAGGCCGTAAAGGAGAGTGACATTTGGGGTCCCCCACTCCTTGCCTCCTTGGTGCTTGAATGGAGAGGGAGGAGGGAGGGAAATCACATGCTCCCGGTGGCACTGTGTGCCTTTCCAACCCATGGTTTTAGGGATGGTTCTCTGCCCTGCTAGGCTTTGTCTCCCGAAGCCGCTGACAGAGGAAATCAGTTCTGTTCCTGCTCTGCAGGGGAAGCCAGACAGGAAAGTTCATTTCATTCTTCACTGCATACCCGGCCCATTCTCCACAGCAAAGTGGCTCCGGCGACAAGGGCAGGCTCAATCCTGGCTTTCAGCAACGACTTGCGTCTGTCTCGTTCTTCAGGGCATCCCTGGCAGCAAGCATAGCACCTAGTTCGTAGTGGGCGCTCAAGGAATATGTGTGGTGTGGATGGATGCTCTGTGCAGTGAAGTTGGTGACCTGGCTGCCGAAAGGGTGCAGTTGCCGTTGCGTATCAGGCAGGAGGGAGGATTGTGCCGAGTTTCGTTCCTTTACCCGACAGAGAAGCAGGTTTACGGAGAGAGGGGACAGTGAGGCCCGGAGAACCATGCATCCCCTCCCATTAGTTTCCCTCCCTCATCAGTGAGCAAGATCTCGTTTCCTGCCATAACTTGGGGCTGTATCATTTCCCTGCTCATCTAAAGGGGGCAGCAGAACATACACTGCCTACCCCAAAAGATGCAGGGAGATAAATGGCAACGACAAGATGTCACACAGGGGCTGACTTCACTCTGATGACGGGCCAGCCCCTCCCAAGAACCAGTGCCTGAGAGCTGCCTGGCATCCTGTGCGTGGGCTGGGCTGCTATAACAAACTGCCATAACCTAGGTGGCTTCAACAATAGTCATTTATTTCTCCCAGTTCCGAAGGCTCAGAAATCCAAGATCAAGGTGCTGCCAGGTCTGCTTCCTTGTGAGAGCTCCCTTCCTGCGGATTGCCACATTTTCATTGTAGCCTCACATGGCAGAAAGAGAAAGGGCTCTGGTGTCTTCCTCTTCTTTTTTATAATGTTTTTTTGTTTGTTTTTTTCTTTAATTTTTCTTAATGTTTATTTTTGAGAGAGAGTGGAAGTGGGGGAGGGGCAGACAGAGAGGGAGACACAGAATCCGAAGCAGGCTCCAGGCTCTGAGCTATTAGCACAGAGCCCAGTGTGGGGTTCGAACTCATGAACCATGAGATCGTGACCTGAGCTGATGTCGGACGCTCAACCGACTGAGCCACCCAGGCGTCCCTCTTCCTCTTCTTCTAAGGGCACTGACCTCATCATGGCAAAGGTCACCCTCATGACACCACCTGAACCAAATTACCTCCTGAAGACCCCCACCCCCTACCATCACACTGGGGTGTAGGGCTTCACCGACTGAATGGAGATGGGGGAGGGGACACATTCAGTCTGTAGACCTTAGAAACCCTTCTTGGAAAGAAGGAGTTAATTAACTGCTCACTGGTCAGTGAAGGCAATGGGTCCTAAACTGCCTCATGGCCCTAATGCACTCAGGCTCCTGGGACCTAAGAGCAGGCCCATCCAAAGACGCTAAGTGTAGTCTGTTAGTTTCTGCACGGGTGAGCGGGCTTGTCTGTCCAGGAAGGTCAGGGACCTTCTTCACCCTCTTACCTTTTCCAGATTAATCCATATGCCTGAGTAAAAGAGAAGTCAACCCTGAATACTAGGCTTCATTGTTTTTTCTTTTTCTAAAGGAAAGACTGAACAAGAAAAACTTGGGGGTCAACTTGAATATACAGACTTAAGACTACAGATGGATAAGTCAAGTACTACTAATGATGTTTAACTTACGTACAACAAATTTTAAAACCACGGGTCACATAAAATAACAGATTGCTTTTTTCCTCTCTTGGATTTCATGAAACAGTTTTGTTTTAACTCCGCAGGCTCATCTTCATCATGTCTTCAATGCTAGAGCTACTTTCTGAGTCCTTACCACGGTTTCCAAGAGCCCATCACCTTTACTTGCTACATTGTTTGAAATCAGGCACTTTGGGGGCACCTGGGTGACTTAGTCGGTTGGGTGTCCCACTCTTGGTTCTCACGGGTCATGAGTTCGAGCCGCGCATCGGGCTCTCTGCTGTCAGCACAGAGCCCCCTTTCTCCCACTCTCTCTCCCTCAAAAGTAAATAAACATTTAAAAAAAAGAGAAAGCACTTTGTGAATTCGTGTTTCTTGTCACTGGAAATTTACTCTGAGTCATGAGTACCCACTTACACAACCCAGTGTAAAACAAACTTTCTAAGCTTCCAGTACGAGTATATATATGATCTCTATAACCAAACCACTCACAGTCCCATTGTGATCAATGATCTTTAAAAAGTTTGCACCGGGGGCGCCTGGGTGGCGCAGTCGGTTAAGCGTCCGACTTCAGCCAGGTCACGATCTCGCGGTCCGTGAGTTCGAGCCCCGCGTCAGGCTCTGGGCTGATGGCTCGGAGCCTGGAGCCTGTTTCCGATTCTGTGTCTCCCTCTCTCTCTGCCCCTCCCCCGTTCATGCTCTGTCTCTCTCTGTCCCAAAAATAAAATAAAAAAAAAAAAAAAAAACTTAAAAAAAAAAAAAAAAAAAGTTTGCACAGATACCCAGGGCTCGAATCTGTGAAGTCCTTGCCCCAGGGGAAATTAGTACTTTTCTATTCATTTCTTTGCTTCCTCTTTAACCAAATTCTGTCAGTGAATCCTTACCAATCTAAAAATAACATTGACTGAGTTCCTTTGAGGACTTTGTATATATTCTCCAGATAGTATTTTGTTATTCAAAAATACAATCATTAAGAGAAAACCCTGTAACTGAGAGCTTATCTAAGGCCACTCCCTCTTTTCTGAAGGATAATTTTAGGGGAGTGGTATATCAACAGTACCTTTGGAAAAAGTGATACTGTCTAATTACTATTTCCTTCCAGGAGGATTGATGCTAGAATTCCCTGGATGCCATTAAGGTCTTTCAGAGGGCAGCTTCCCAGGGTACCTAACTTCTTGACTGATACATATTCTGTCACTGCTGAGATCCTCAGTTCAGTCTCTAGCCCATTCAATGGCTAAAGAATGTGTTTCTATTTAATAGAGGCAAAGGAGACCCACCTGAGCTGGAGAATTTATCTTTCTGCAATATTATTGGACTATGCAAAACTGTATAAGAATCAGTTTCTGAAGTTCCAGGCACAGAAATATCTCTGCTTGGCATGCCATGGTTTTAAGATTCTGACAACAACTCGGATGTGGGCTTCCCCCCCCCCGCCCCCCCGCCCCCCCCGCCCCCCCCGCCCCCCCCGCCCCCCCGTCCCCCCCCCCCCCCCCCCCCCCCCCCCCCGCCACCACCAACCAATTCTGTGACACCAGCCGGGTGTCCTACAATTCAACTCAATGCTGACTCCATCTACTGGGAGATAGCATCAGACGCCACAAGTGAGGTAGGGGTTCAGTCCTACAAGACTGGCCCCTCCTTGACTTCAGACACCAATTGCAAATCCAGATTATCACCTGTGCCTCTGACTGGCTATAGCTCAGAGGTTCCCATGACCCCCTCTTTGGGTTCATTTAATTTGCTAGAGTGGCTCACAGAACTCAGAGGAACATTTCACTTACTAGGTTCCCAATTTATTATAAAAAGAATACAATTCAGGGGGCACCTCTGTGGCTCAGTAGGCTGAGTATCCCGACTTTGGCTCAAGTCATGATCTTGCAGTTTGTGAGTTTGAGCCCCACATCAGGCTTGCTGCTCTCGGTGCATAGCCTGCTTCAGATCTTCTGTCCCCTTCTCTCTCTGTCCCTTCCCCGCTCACACTCTCTCTCAAAAATAAACAAAACATTAAAAAAAATTTTTTTTAAGAATATAATTCAGAAACAGCCAGATGGAAGAAATACACAGGACAAGGTACAGGGTAGGAAGATCAGCTTCTGTGCTGTCTGAGCATGCCACTGTTCTAAATCTCCATGTGTTCATCAACCCTGAAGCTCTCAGAACTCCATCCTTTTGGGTTTTTATGGAAACGTCAGTACATAGGCATGGTTCATTAAATCATGGGCAATTGGGGCGATTGAACTCAATCTCCAGCCTCTCTTTCCTCCCAAGGTCAGGGGTGGGACTGAAAGTTCTAACTCTCCAATCACAGGTTTGGTTACCCAGGCAACCAGCCCGCATCCTTAGAATATCTAGAGACTTTCCAAAAGTCTCTCATTAGCATAACAAAAGACACCTTTCTGGCTCTCATCACAGGAAATCCCAAGGGTTTTAGGAGCTCTGTGCCAGGAACAGGCATGAAGACCAAATATATGTTTCTTATTATAAATCACAATAGCACATATTACTTACAGAATTTTTACATAATCCTGGAAAGAAAAGCTCTCTTAATTGGAAGGTTATGGGTACAATAATAACAAGTACAATTTCTCTTTATCAAGTACCTTCTTCTATTGAGTACTTGTGTGGCATACATTATGCAAAGAATCTCAAATGCAGTATCTTGTTTATTTTCTTTTTCTAGCATCTTACATTGAAATGCTAATTTATTTATTTTCATTCTTGTTTTTCCAGTAAGGCGTTTTAAGGCTATACATTTACCTCTAGGTGCTGTTTTATCTGTACCTCACAAGTTTTGTTATTTAGTCCTTCCATGTCTAAGTATTTCATAACTTTCATTAAGACTTTCTCTTTAATCCAAAATACATTTAGGAGTATGTTGTTTCTAACTTACTAGCATTGTGGATAGAAATTATAATTTGTATACTATAAATTATTTAAAATTTGTTGAATCTTCCTTTGCTAAAATAGTCAACTTGCTTGAAAAGGGTATGTGTTCTCTATTCAAATGAAGCCTTCCATACATTTATACTGGATCAAGTTTACTAAATTAGCTCTTCGAATCTTACATCTTTTTTGGTTGCTTGATCTATCAAGTCCTGATAAAAGTATATCAAAAATATTTTACTATAAATATGAATTAATCAACTTCTCTTTGTAATTTACTCATGATAAGTGCATACAAATTCACACTTGTTATATATTCCTAATGGGATGTAGCTTTTATAATTATGTATTATCTTTGTATATTCCTAATAATGCTTTGCTCTTACATTTTATTTGGTCTCATATAAATATTGCTAGCCACGTATATTGGTTTCCTGGAGCCGCCATAACAAATTCCACAAACTGGGTGGCTTAAACCAGCAGAAATTAACTCTCTCACAGGTCTGGGGACAAAATGTCGGAAATCAAGGTGTTGAGAGGGCTGTGGTCCCTCCAAATCCTGTAAGCAAGAATCCTTCCTTGTCTCTTCCAGCTTCTGGTAGTTCTCAGCATTCTTTGGCCGGCGCTGTCACTCCCGTCTCTGCCTCCACTGCCATGTGGCTATCTTCCCATGTGTCTGTGTGTCTCTTCCCTTGTTATAAGGACACCAGTCACATTGGATTAAGGGTCCACCCTACTCCAGTCTGACCTCATCTTCGCTAATTACATCTGCAATGACTCTCTCCAAATAAGGTCACATTCTGAGGTAGTGGCGGTTAGGACTTAAACATATTATCTGGGGGCACACAACTCAACCCATAACAATATTTCTGGCTTCCACTGGATGGGTATATCTTTTTCCAACATTGATTTTCAATCTTCTCTGTGGTTTTGCTTTAGGTATACCACATACATTTGTTCATTTGTATAACCTAATAGCCTTTTGATGGGTAAACTGTTTACATTTATTACAACAACTAATATATTTTAACTCATTTCTGCCGTATCGTGTTTTCTATTTACCACCCCTTTTTTTGCTTCATTTTTTTTTTTTTTGTCTCCTTCCAGTTGTCTTAACCTAGACGTCCCCCCCCGCCCCAAAGCAGAGTCTGAGATAAGGGCCTCTCTGCAGCTTGTTTATTTTAGGAAATGATTCAAGGAATAAGAACAGAAGGAGGTGTCTGGGAAGGAAAAAACAAAAATGAAGAGAAAGCTAATCACCACCACAGGCAAATGGGACCCCATCCCACTTGGGACCATGGGACAAGGTATTCAGAATACATCTCAAGGCTTGCCCACAGAGGTGTTAATAATGTTTTTTGAATGCGGCTGTGTCATTTTCACTTTCTCTCTCTGTATCATAGATCATTGGTGTGTGTTTGGAGCAGAGGGTATTCCTCACAGGAGAGCCACCATCTCGGCTGTCTGTCATTTGACTTTCGCACCATCCTGTGAGGCACTTTACCATCTCTGTTTCAGAAATGGGGAAATTGAGGCTCAGAAAGGTGAAATAACTTGCCTGAAGTCATACAGCTAAAAAGGCATGGAGCCAGAGCGCAGACTCCGGTCTGTTTGATTCCATAGCCATTTCTCTTAACCATAAGCTCTGTCCCCTGATGTGGCCCTGGGTGTGCCCCGAGGCTAGCTCACATCTACTTGAGTTTCAGTGCCATTTGCCTCAATCTCATCAGTCCTCACATGGGGTACAACTTTTCCACAAAGAGGAACAATGACACAACCAGGCTACTAAATGGTCTCTGTGTGGGTTTGAACCCATCTCTGTCCAAACGGGAATATTCTGGAGAGACTGAAAATTACAGAAGCCAAGAGATTTGTTAACCTTTATTCCAAGAAGGACTTTTGTTTTTGTTTTTATTTTTGTTTGTTTTGGCCCACAACTCTACCTACTCTCCAAAGAGTATGGATTTCTAAGTAAATCAGGTAATTATTGACTAAGGCAGGGGCTACTGTGATTGAGAAATTAACCATGTCTGTTTTTCTTCTGCAGGCTCACTGGAAAAGAATGTGAGGTATTTTCCCCTCTTCCTCTCCAGAGGCCCTGGTGTTTTGTAGGGCTGGGCTTCTCTTGCCCCAGGAGCAAGTTAGAGGCCTTTCTTAGATTTTCTAAGGGTCTGGAGACTTAACACTAATTCATAGAGATGCAGAAGGTTGGGGAAGGGCCAACCCTCAGAAGTCATTGAGGGCTGGCAGGACGCTTGAGTGCTGGGCCTCCATGGGGCACCCTGGAGGTGGCAGGGCTTTTGGTTAGTGATTAAGATGGGGGAGGAAGATGGTTAGGGACTGAACAACCCCTATGGCCTTTGATTTGGGGGGATGCTGGGAGCAGCATCAGGGTTTAGCTGGTCCCCCAGGACTTGGACATTGAGAAAGTCAGCATTGACCAGAATGAACCTGATGCCCTTCCTCAAGCTTCTGGAATCTGAAATTCTCAGGGTTCCACATAACAGGAGGGTGAAGGCCCTGAAAAGTGGCTGGGATTGAATTTTCTGAGGTCCTCATAGGTGGGGTCTTAACATGACTTCATTTAATTTAGAAAATTCGTGAAATGTGTCATGGAACACATTCGCAAGTGTCGTGGAACAATTTTTATCAGTTACGCTAATAATGACCAAATCCTGAAGGAAATTTTTCTAACGTATTTGGTAGAACAGGTCTTACTTTTTTTAATCCTTTGGAAATGGTTGATCGATAATTGACAGGATATAACTATTCCAAGCCCTTCTTCTGGTAAAAATATCCTCTATCCTAGTAATTTAAATTCCAAATTACCTCCAGATGAAGCTTTAAAAACACCCTGTGATTAAATCCACACCAAATGGAGTTTTGTGGGAACCTTCACTGATTCTGAAGGCTGCCTGTGAGTTTTTGAAAAGCTGGGATCTGGACGTGGCCAGAAGTACGACTTGGGGCCCCCAAAACCCTCATCTGTATGACTCAGCCAGGGGCTGCCAGCCCTGGATACTTGCCCAGAGAACATTCTACTGGAAGAGTCTTAGGAGGAGGCACCGGGAAGTATCTCTGGAATCTCACGACCCTTTCTCACCTACCCTTATTAGACCAAAGAAACAGAACTCAGGAGTGGGGGCCCCTGGGCAGAAGGCTGGGCCCAAGGGTTGGGAGGCAGCCAGTGCCATCGTCCGTGTGTCTGTGTGCCTGTGTCTGTGCGTGTCTATGGCTGATGACTCCCAGACAGGCTGTATGTGTGTCTGCATGTCTCTGTATCTGTATGTCTGTATCTCTGTATGTCTGCGTCTGTGTCAGCATATCTTTGTGGTGTCCATGCGTGTGTGTCTGCGTGTGTGTCTGTGGCACAGAGAGGGGGTCAGGGACACATCAAGTCAAGTGTTTGTTTTCTAAGCAACGTGGGTCACAGGACAGGTGGCCCAACTTCTCAGCCGGGAAGCCACCTCGGGATGTGTGGACCACCTGCAGCCCAGCCAGTGGCTGTGGGCAGGGAAAGCAGGGAGGACTAGCCTGGAACTTCTGCGTGGCTGAACCGGGGGTGGGGGTGGAGAAGGTGAAGGGAGGCGGGTGAGGGCTGAGTGGACCAACAAGGGGCTGGGGAGGCCCCGGAGCCACAGGGGAGCTAGGACCGCCATTTTCTGCAAGAGAAGCTGAGCTTCAGGGGCGTGTGCAGGCCCAATGCCAGCCGGCCGCTGTTCCCCTGTCCCCCAGCAACAGGTTCCCTCCTTCCTGGTCCTGCTGGGAACTCCCATCAGCCGCTGGGAATAATGGGGAGAGCACTTTTGTTTTCCAGTAACTGCTTTGGTGAGGCACAGGGCTGGGCACTTTCCACTCGTGATCTCAATGTGCTGGCGACCTGTGCTTTGTTGTCCCCCAGTCTTGAAGATGAAGACCCTGCAGCCCAGAGGGGGTAGGTGGGTTGCTCAAGGGAATAGATGAGTGTCAGAGCTGGGGTGAACCCACGTGTGTTGAAGGCCAGAGTCGAGGTCTCTCACCGGACAGCCCGCTACCTCTGAACTGCCTCCTCTCTGCATTTGGACACACACGCTCTCGCACACACGGTTGGGCCCGTTTATAAAAGACGACAGCCCAGCCCTCCAGGGTGTCCACATGACGGTAGTCTCTGTTTAGGATGCACGCACACAATAACAACAACAACAACGCAACTTTAGACCTAGGGAAACTTAGCCATTCTTTTACACCCCTCTCTTCTTATGGAAGAAGGTATGGAAAAAAAAAAAGCCTCTAATTAGCATAGGGTTAAGACCATGAACTTGGGAATAGGACAGCCTGAAATTTAAATTTCCATTTATTAGTTCTGTGACCCTGGACGAGTCACTCACCTGCTTTAAGCTCCACTTTCTTCATCTGAAAAATGGGATAACGCTATTTACCTCATTTGCTGTCGTGTGCGTTGAGTGAGGCAATGGTACCTACGCATAGCATCTGGCAGCCAGTAATCACTCAATAATTAGAAGCTGTAACTATTTCTGACAACAATGGTGGTAGCAACAAAACTACCCAAAGTCTCTGGATCATCACAAAAAACAAGGTGAACTGATTCGATGTAGGGACAAGGACGTGACATCCATGTTGTTGACAAAATCAGAGAGAAAGAGGAGGCGAGCAGCCTGCTGACTGACCTGGAAGAGGAAGGGGACAGGTATCAGGGACCCCTAACCTTGAGATGCAAAGTCCTGGCATTGCTCTGGATGGATGTCCTGATTTGCACCTCTTCTGCTCTCAGAGTTTTCATGGGGCACACCGAGTGCTGTGCATTGACACAGATAGGACAAGTGTGACCCACAGTAGGGGCTGGAAGCCAACACCGGGAAGGAAAGCAACTGGGGCCAGGTGCTAGAGTGTGTCTGCTCTTTGTCCCAGCACCTGTCAGCTGGGAATTCTGGACGTCATCAGTGCAATGGAGTGTGGCCAGCCCAGAGCGAAGACCCTACTCTGGACCAGCAGTGGCTTCGTTAACACCAGTGTGTCTCAAGGGGGAGGCATTTTTTAGTGGCTTTATTGATTCCTGAACATTGTAAAAAAGTATATTAAAACAACGTAGAGAAAGTATGAAAGTAAAACAGTAATATGGAGATACATATATATATATATATACATATATATATATATATATATATATATATATATATAAACTTTTTATTATGGAAGTTTTCAAGCATACACAACAGTAGCACCAGTAACACGGTGAATCGCCACGCGTTCATGACCTGCCTTCCACAACCGAGTAGCGTGTGCGGGAGAGTGCCGGTTCGAGCAACATGGCTTTAACATCTTTGCAGTGTGTTAATGAGCTCCAGGGATTCCATAATACAAATGTATCAAATCCCCTGATTTTCACGCGCCTGAAATTACTCCCCATCTCCTTCCCCAACTGCCTGGAGCGCCAATCTGAGCGAAGTATGAAAAAGGTAAGTTAATTTACCCCCAATACAGGAAGCTCAACAAGAAGCTCAACTAGTTCCTAAAACATAGGAGGGGTTCTAAAGAGTTGAAGTAATAATAATAATAATAATAATAATGGCAGAATAAGAGCTCGTGCTTAATGAGCACCTACTATGTGCTTGCTCCCTGAATTCTCACACTGGGCCCGCATCCTATCTTCATTCCTGTTTTACCAAAGAGGAAACGGGACACGAAGAAGTACAGCCACTTGCCGAACTTCACGCAGTTAGAGGCAGGGCAAGGACCTAGACCCGAGCATTGTGACTCTAGAGCCTGTCTTCTTAACCAGCATATGGGGTGGGGGAGGGGCGGGTGGTGGAGGAGGGGGGTCCAGATCAGGTGACCCCTGAAACAAAGCCTGACACAGGCAAAATGATTCCCGCTGGGAAAAATGAGGATGGAGAGAAAGTCGCTGGTACCGAACTCAGAACTCACGGCTACAGGGCCAGGCACCTGCTGTTTCCCTATGACGTCCTCACAAACCCCTCCACAGAGCCCAGAGCCTTCGCTGGGAGATGACATTAGCATTCTTCCTGCATGAGGAGCCCTCCTGGTTTCCTCAAGCCAGGCCTCGGGTGGAATTCATATTTTGAAAAAAAATAAATGCCTTATGTGTAAAGATGTGTAGAAAAAAGTCAGAAAAATATCCACCAAATATCAACAAGTGCTTATCGTCACGCACTCACAGTAGAAGGGTCTGGAGAATTATAGGGGGTTAATCTCAATTTTCTCATTTCTCTACAAGGAATTGTTGGTGTTACGGGGAGTAAAGGAAGGAAAGAAGGGGGAAGAGGAAAAAAGAAGAGAAAGGGATACTTCTCAAGCTGCCCTCCGAAGTCTGGGGCTGGGCTGGGCTGGGCAGGAGGGCAGCAGGTGGAGAGGCTGGGAGCATCCAGCAACAAGAGCCGGGCAGCTCCGGGCGACGGTAGGCTCAGGTTAGGCCCGGACTGGCTTTAAAGGTCATGGTACACGAGTAGACACGTCCTCATAGGACCTGTTGGTGCCCAAAGGCACAGCAAGTCAGCGTGTGTAAAAATACGCCATGCGGCCCAGCTCTGGTTTCTGGAAGGGTCTGCCAGGGTGGGAAGCAGCCACACTCGAAGCCTCCAGGCCCACGCTCATTTGGCAAGTCCTCCCAGGGCCGAGCTGTTTGTTCTCTAACGCTGCGTCTTTGGGATTAAAAATAACCCTGGGGCTTGGCCGTGTTCTCCCTGCCCTAGGGGCAGTGATGGGCTACACTCCCCGTGTGGGCATTTCTAGGCAGGACTGTGCTTTCACCCACCATGCCCCCCCCCCCCCCGCCGCCCAACTAGCCACCCCCCATCGTGAGCCCTTGATGAAAAGGGGAAGAAAGAAAAGGATTTGCTGTGTCTACCAGGTAGGAAAGTAACGGAACCTCCCCAGGGTAGTGGCTCCGACGCCACTTAAAATAGCAACGGAGCTCTCTCAAGAGAAAAGCGACAGGCCCTTTATGGACGTTAAATGCCAGACAAATATAAGTCCTGCTGCAGCATGAGGAGGACGTGAAGAGTGCCACAAGCCTGGCTGGCCCCCAACTGTGTATACGAGTGAAAAATCCCACCATTAAAATTATTCCTATCAGACTAAAAGGTGGTGTTCCCAAAGTCCCCTGTTAAAACGTCGGGGAAGGTTGGTTCTGGTGACTACAGGTAAGACCACCTTCCGTTGGAGAGATGATGGTAACTTAAAAGTCTTACACATACAGGGCCTCACTCCATTCTGATCCTTATTCCCGTGGCTGCGGATTCACAGGTGAGTAGAGCTCATCTCCTTGCAGCCGGGAGAGCCTCGGAGAGGCGAGGGCAGTTGTGGAGCCGCGGCTGTGGTTGGAACCATTGCTCCCCCCGCAGCCTCTGGAGGGGGCTGCGGGGACAGGGGCTTAGAAGCCAAGGACACACCTCCCGGCCTCCCAGTTTCACCTGGGGCCATCCTGCTTTGCAGACAATAGGGGAGAGACGGTGCTGGAGCAACCCATCCTACGTTTGGGGTGACAAAAAGGGTTCACCTGGGGTTCCAACTGCAATTGTTTTGTGATGCTGCCGGAAGCAATGTGTTGAGAAACAGGGTGTGGTAGGTCGTTGTCTCTGCCACCGGGGCCAGACTAGGGCACCGGGAGGCACACCTTTCAAGCGCTGGCCATCCCCGCCTTGTGCCCACCCGGAACCCCACAGTCAGGGAAATGATGGCAGTGGCCCCACAGGGGAGCGGAGCGGGGGAGGACCGGACCACAACCAGACACTTCTGGCCTTGATATCAAGACAACAGCTCAGGCAACCTGACAGGGTCAGCTTTCCCATGGGTGCAGTGAAGTCACAGAGCCCATCCAATGCCCATGGAGAGACCGAGGAGAAAACTGAGGGAAAGGCGTTAGAAGCAAGGTATGACATGGGTCAAGAAATCAGCCGGGACTTCGTAGCCGTGTCCCTCTTCGGTCACTGATGTTCTCCATAGAATCGATGTGGAGAAGGAATGGGATATACAAGATGGGGAGAAAATGCTCCAAATGATGAATCCGAAGGAACCCCTTGGGACGAGGGGGAGGGCTCCCCGTGCTCTTGGGAGATGGCCGTCCTGGCCCCTGAGAGTTTCTCAAAGGCCAGAAGGGGAGAAAGAATAACTCTTAGGTGGATAGGACAGCTCCCAGAGCCCCAGAACTTGGGGTTCTCATAGGAAAACCAGGAGGCTGAGCAGCAGCATGTGAGGCCTAGAAGTCTCTCCGGCCTCACACTAACAGTTGTTTCCTGTGCATCCCTGGCCCGGCCTGGCTTCCTGCCCTCCTTCCCCAGCAGGGGCCCCTGAGACTTCATAACGCCTCTTGCCTCCCTTGATTTCCTTCCTCAAGCCCCCTTACTCACTCCCTCATCCCCTTAACATGCTGCCTTCAGCTCCTTTTTTATTGTGAAGATCGAGCCAGAATCCCCTTGGCTCTCCTCTTTTCCTCTATGTCTCTCCATTCACCTTCTCCATCCTGCAACTGCAGTGGGAGGTTGTACCCTCTGTTCCAAGGAGAGCACCCCTCCACCTGCGTCTTCCATCCCATCTACTTGATGTTCCCTCTTTCAGGATTTTCCAGCTCTTTCTCAACAAAGACACTAGCCTGCTGCACTGGGCTCCACGACAGACCGTAGCCTTGCACCTGGGGCCTTCGGAGCCACCTGCCAACACCTCCCTTCCCTTCATTGCCAAATACAGCATGTCTCTGGCTTGGTAGGCTGGTTGGCTGCCTGTTTGCTTGCTTGATTGATTGTTGCAAAAGCCACCTCCACCTTCCCGCCCCTACTGCCCTGACTCTGCCTTGGAGCCCCAGCACAAAGGGTTCCTTATCATGGAGCCCTGGGCTCTGGCAGGCCCTGGAGGCTCTCCCCTCCAGCCCACACACGACTCACCTGCCTTTTCCCCATGGTTCCCATGCCTCGCGTGACCTCAGGCACCCAGGTGTTCCTGGAATTCTGAGCATGACGCAGAATGGACAACTAAGCCTCTGTTTCCTGGGTCAGATGGTGATAATAACGCCTGCCTCACAGGGTTAAGGTAAAGACAAAATAGGATAATAAGTGTAAAATGCCTAGCCTAATGCTAAATAATATTAAGTATTCAATAGAGAATAATTAGTAATTATCTTACAAAGTGTGGGGCTCCCGGGTGGCTCAGTCGGTTGAGCGTCCAACTTCGGCTCATGTCATGATCTCGCAGTCCGTGAGTTCGAGACCCGTGTCGGGCTCTGTGCTGACAGCTCAGAGCCTGGAGCCTGCTTCGGATTCTGGGTCTCCCTCTTTCTCTACCCCTCCCCCACTCACACACACTCTCTCTCTCTCAAAAAATAAACATCAAAAAAATTAAAAAAAAAAAAAGAAAGTTAATACATACCTGTGATTATGGGCAGCTCAGTATCTCATTAGGTAGCCAGTTCACTGCTGGACATCACTGTGATGTCGAGAAAGTTTTCTCTTATTTCTTTAATAGATACTGACATAACGTAAAGTATGTTCAAAGCAGTCTCTTAAGCGCTTTACAAATTTTAATGATTTTAACCCTTATGACAACACTATGAGGTATCTCTGTTTTACAGGTAGGGGAACGAAAGCACAGAGAGATTCAGTAACATGCGCGAGGTCACAGAGCTGATGAGCGGCAGAGCCAGGAGTTGAACCCAGGCAGTCTGACTCCAGAATTCTAGTTCTACTGTATACACAGCCATCTGTTAGGTTGAGTGTAATGAAAAGGACATTACTTAACGCCTGCTCATGGGAGTGCCCTGAAGTAACACAGAACAGTCCCCATAGTGATTTCATTAAAGTCCAGACACTACATCTTACTTTTCTTTGTTTTTTCATTCATTCATTAAGAAAGCACTTACGGGATATCTAGTGTGTACCCGGCGGTATGATGCCCTGAGGCCCAGACAGGCATGGCCCCCGATGTCACATTGCTGCTAGTGCCTTTCAGCAGCTAACAGTGAAGTTCTAAGGACTAGAGTGGACTTAGTCTCTGCATAAAAGCCCCCAATTCTTGGCGGTCCTAGGGGTCCCTTTCCCCAGAGAGGTTATGGCAGGAACACAAAGTTCCACTAGAAGGCGCTGTTCAGTAGAGATGCCATGAAGACTCACTTCCACGCAAGAAGGGATGTTTGAAGGGTGGTGTCGAGGCTGTTTTGGGAATCCTGGAGGGTTTTAGAGACGGAGGGAATCACTTGCATTTTACCAGAGAGATCCTCGAGCAGAGTCAAGTCCCCTGAGTCCAACGCGCTGGTGGCCACAGCCATCTTGCTGGGTCCTGATGGGAACTTCTTGGGAGACACTGGACTCCCCACTCGGTTCCTGACCAGCCAGCCCAGCGATGGCCCCTCCCTCCCCATGGCTGCCCAGAGGGCACCCCTTCCCCGTCCCTAAAGTTTGTTACCCAAGGCTGAGAAAAAGGTCTGGTGGAAGAAACAACTGGCTTCAGGCTTGGCGAATCTTGGGATAAAGGGGCAAGATGAACCAGTATGAGTAAGACTCATTGAGCTAAACATAAGGCAGAATAGAGCTCCCATAATCCAGGAAGCTTGACTCCCATCCTGGGGTTACTTTCTTATTATAAGGACAGAGCATATTCCTCAACATCAATTTCAAACTGGGCCTGATCCCTTGGCATGGCTGCAGGATTCTTCAGGGTCTGACCCGGAACCTTCCAAACTTCATCTACTCCTACACTCTTCTTTCCTGCTGCTCCCATCACACTGGTGCCCTTGAGTTCCCAGGAGGAGCCCAGGCCCTTCCTGACCATTCCTCCTGCCAAGGAGACTCCTCTCCCAGATCTCAGGGTGCCTGTTTCTTCTCATCATCCGAGTTCCTGCTCAGATTTTACTCCCTCAGAGATGTCTTCTCCAAACACCCTGTCTAAACTACTACCAGATCCAGCCACCTCTATTCCCTTGTCTTGGTTTACGTTCTTCAAAGTGTTAAAGTATAGCCTTTAAAAGTGAAAACCATGGCTCTCACACAAAAATACAATAGACACTGGGATGCCTGAGTGGCTCCGTCGGTTAAGCATCCGACTTCAGCTCAGGTCATGAGCTCAAGGTTCGTGAGTTCAAGCCCCACGTGGGGCTCTGTGCTGACAGCTCAGAGCCTGGAGCCTGCTTCAGATTCTGTGTAGTCAAAAGTTATCCTTGGAGACGAAGTAGAAGTTACTAGGGGCTGGGGCAAGGGGAATGGGGAGTTATTGTTCAATGGGACAGAGGTTCAGTGTGGGATGATGAAAAAGTTCTGGAGATGGACGGTGGCGATGGTTGCACAATGTGAGCATAGTTAATGCCACTGAGCCATCCCTCCAAACATGGTTAAAGTGGTAAATTTTATGTTATGTGTACTTTACCACAATACAAGTATATGATCATAATAGCAGCCTCTTGTCAAGGGCTTGTTCTCTGCCAATACTCCTCTGAGCACCATTGTACCTAAGTCCTGTACTTGCCCACAACTCTATGCAGTGGGCATTTTCCCCTATTTTCATATTCTATGCAAAATAATGAGGTAAAGAGAAGTTAAACAACTTGCCCCAAGCTGCACACCTAGTTAATGGTAGAGCTGGGATTTGAGGCCAGACGGATTGTGCCCCTCACCGTGGGTACGTTTATGGTCCAGGTCATCCGTACTGTGTGATTTTCCAAGAAGGAGCATTCTCCTTGTCTAGAGAAGTCAAGGAAGTCTTCCTGGAGGAGGTGGAATATGATCCAGAAACTATCACACAGAGGTGCCAGATGGATTTGCCCTCTGCTGTGGTTGCTATGCTGGACTCATTCCTGACTCCAGCTCACTGACACCAGGGCCCTTTCCCTGAAGCTCAGAAACTACCAAAAGTAGTGACTGAGTTGTGGTTGGGGGGGGGGGGGGCGGAGGGGCGGCACGATACAGGCACAGCCTGTGCCTCCTCCCCTTGCTTCTCATTTAGGGATAACGAGCAGACCTCGCCGAACTGAGTGGCCAGCTATGCTGGCGTCACCTGCGTTCAAGATGTGGCCACCACTTCCATTCCCTACAGCTGCGTAATGAGATTGCCGGGCCCCAAGGGCCGGGGTCCGGCAGGCAGCACTTAAATACTTTATTAGTCAGACAATGCTCTGCACCTGGTCCAGCCCAGCAGCCCAGCAGCACCACACCTGCTTCCAGGGCCTGGGCTGGGCGAGAAATGTAGGCGTGCGCTCATGAGCGTGGGTTTGTTCTTCTCTTTCCGACCCAAGCCAAGGAGGCGAGTTCACGGCAGATGGCTCCAAGTTGGAGCTCTCAAAATATTTACGCAGCACTGCAGCTGTTGGACTTCACAGACCCGCCCCTGGAGCCTGAGGCCGACAGGTCCAGCCCATGGAGAATGCTGGCTAGTCTGAGCCCCAAGAACCCATTTTAGATCCAAAGGAAAGGAGGGTAGGAGCCTGGCTTTAATTGCAAGGTATGTGGCATTTCTATGTTCCCGAAGGGGAGGGATGTCCCATCCGAAAATATGACACCTTCTCAGCTGCTCCAACCCCCACGGGGCAAGTCGCCTGACACAGGGGCTCCCTGAGCACCCACCATTCGCTGTAGGGCTGGAGAGGGACTCTTTTGGCCAGGTGGACAAGGATTCTCCAGGGATTGAGAGGGACGATCTCAGAGCTCCCACAAGATCTTAAGGAAGACTGTTGACCAAGCAGTTTCCCTGAGGCAGAGTTTGTAAAATGAAATAATATTTGTGGGTCATACAATGACTCTTTCTCTCAAGTAAAAATAATGAAGCTGGCAAAGACGAACGCCATTGTCTACCAATTCTGTTTGCTTACCAGGAGGCAAATCTGCCTTTGGGGAGATTGAAAGCATTTTATTACAAGAGCAAGCATGCAATCCCTCCATCTATGGCAGCCTGTGGTGGCGCTTTGTGTCCTGTATGGCCACGGTGCCCACAGGAGCCTGCAGGACACGGGACCCTTTAACAGGTGCAGGAACGGAAGCTGGTGCAGGGCTCCCACTAGGTCGTGTAGGTGGTCAGTGACAGTCCCGGGGATGGGGAAGGGTGTTATGGCCATTACAGGTTAGTCCCCGCATTTTATCCCTCACTTTCTCTCCTCTGGGATAGTAAGCCATCACTTCCTCAATTTTGCACATAAGAAACTGAGTCACAAAGTCAGTGTCCTTATTGGCTTCTTTGGAACAGGAAACCAGCCCGTGTCCTTCCTCTTCACTCTCTCTTCTTTAGGGTCACAGGAGAAATGGCTATTTGTCCTGCCTGTTGCACCTTCCCACCCCCATCAGGGACCAGCTGGTTGGTGGTTCATTGGAAAGCATGGGGCTGGGTTTCTAGTAAAATTCCCAGGAAGCACCCCAGTAAGATGGAGACAAGTGGGGAGGGGGAGAATGTCTTTTTGCCACTGGAAATCCCAAGGAGGCTGGGGCCAAGGGAGGGAGGAGTGTCTAGAGCTTGTCTCCAGACCACCAGGAGGGATTTTGGCCGAGCCACTCTGAGCTGACAAAGCCATGGGACTCATGCTCTGAGATGTAGCATCTCAGCCTACAGAACTTGGGGAGGTGCTTCTGGGGAGGAGGGGCCAACCAGCAAGGCACTCAGCTCTGCTCTGGGCCAAGCCCAAAGCCTATGGGTGCTTAATATTCCCTGGGGAGCTCTTGCTGGGTCACTTGCGGCCCCGAGGACAGTGACATGAGTACTTGTAGGATGCCTGTCCTTTCCACCAAGGTGGGCGAATGATAGACCTGAAATTTCCACTCACAGAACAAGCATTCAGGGCCAGCCATCGGTCTGTCTTTAGCCAGACTCTCCTCGGTCCAGACACTATGGCCCATGAGGGAATACGTATGCTGGTCTTGTACCCCAGTCCCTGTGGCCCCACTCTCTGTGCAGAGAGGTTCCTGGGTGCACATTCCACCACCTGCTTGGTTCCCCCTCGGCCCCAGCTTCTTAGAGCTTTAGTCCCAGAACTCAACGTTTCCCTCCAAGAGCAAAAAGCAAACACAACTGAGAAAGAGGTTTGTTGACTCTTGGGGTGAGGAGGTACATGTGCTCTAGAAAGCCAAGGTCAGAGGCAGGCAGGACCCCTCCATTTGGTTAAATGATCTGCTGCCACTGTCCTGGCATTCTTAATCATTTTATCTTTCAATTTGTGTTTTGCAAGTGAAGCCTGGGGAGTGCTCTTGAGCAGAGGAGATGTGCGAGCAGAGGAGAGCCTGGCAATGTGCGTGTGGCTGTTCCTTGCTGTTCCACATGCATAGAGCATTCCAGCCACCGCACCAGCACAGCATTCTGGGGGACAAAGCCTGGGAACCCGGCGAGAGTCAGTGTGAGTGCAAGGTAAGCATGTTCTGTTGATGACACTGAAAACCCCGAGAAGCCATGCTTTCCAATCGAATCAGAACTCGACTTCGAATGCAAAAAGGAGCCAGTGATGTTCTAAGAAGCAGGAACATCTAGAGAGTTCTGTCATCTCCTTTCTCACTCGTGTTACTCCCCTGTATTAGCCAACCACTTATGCTGAGAACGAGTTGGTGATTTGGCGATTCCATATACAAATTGAGTATCTTCATTTGCCTGTAAGACCGGGATTGTACTATGTAAAGACTGGTAAAATTAACACTGATCCCTTAGTTTTTTAATTTTTCTTCACTTAGAATGACATTAAATACCAAATTAAAAAAACTCAAGACGGTCAAGAAGTAGACAGTGGTCGAAAGGAAAATGTTTACATTTCAGGGCCCCTTGATGGTACTTTTTCTGGCCTTTTGAGAAAGGGGTCCCTTGCTTCCATTTTGCGTGAGGCTTTGCAGTTTGTGTGTCTGGCTCCGGAGGCCAAGCTGGGGTCGAAGTCTCGTTTGGCACTGAGGCAACCTTGGGCAGCTCTTCAGTTCGAGTTCCAGTTTTCTGTCTGGAAAAGGCGGATAGTACTTCAGAGTTGTTGATAGCTGGGACAGCTACACCTTGTTGATCCCTTGGACAGGACAGGGTGCTGTGCTACGTGTTTCACTGCTCTTTCTTCTTCCTCAGAACACCCCCGCCAGTGGGTACGTTGTCCGCTTTGCTGCCCTTCTGTGGTATTTGGGCCCCAGCAGCCGCTCACATATCCTTCTGGAACTGCACCCAGCTCTGATCTGGGGACAATCTTGGTCTTGTACAGATGGGTGGGGCTGTCTCCTATCCTTTCTTAGCCACAGGCAGCCATGTGACCCCAAGAGCTCAGTAAGTCTGTCTACCAGATCTATATTTTTGAGAGGGCCTCATCTACCCTCTTATTGTATGCGACCTCAATTGGTTCTAGCTTCTGGGATCTCTGAGTAACTCGGTAGCCTGAAACTTCTGAGCCCCCCCTTTCTGGGACAGTTTCCTTCATTCTGTGAGCTACCTATGACCAGCCCCCAAGTCTTCCTATGTTTAAGTGAACCAGAGTCTGTTTCAGATGCCCACAACCCAAAACCCCAAAATGTTTGCTCCTCCTAAGTTTCCAGATGGGGAATCCAGGCCCAGAGAGGTAAAGTAATTTGCTCAAAGCTCCACAGCAAGTGAGTAGCAGAGCCAGCATTTGAACCCAATAATCTCAGGATCCATAACTTTTACTCTCTTCTGTCCCTACAATGAGGTGCCCAATGCATGCACTCCATTATGTTAGCTCCCTTCCACCCACCGTGAGGCACTGGCTGCTTTCCAGGCTCAGACCACAGATCCTCACTCTGTGGACCCCTCACAGGAGAGGCGGGAAGGGAATAGGGCAGGAGGCTCCAGGTCTGCACCCACCAGGGGAGGCCTTGTCTGAACTGAGTTGAATGGTATAGGTTCAGTTCTCTCTTTAGGGCACTAGGAGCCCTGGAGGAAGACAGAGCCCCCACTGTGCCCCATCCTAGGCTGGCTTGGTGGCCCCTTGGGCTCCAGTGGGAGGTCAGGTCCTGCATGGGTAAGAAGAGAGAGTAGTCCTGTGGCTGCCTTGGATGAGGAAAGGCACAATCACCCGTCCCCCAGCCTCCCTGGCTGGATGCAAACAGGGGGACTCATCCTGGCCATGTGTGACTGACTTCTGGCCTGGCTGGCCTCACATCTCCTGCAGGAGGAAGTCTGGTGGTTTGTCTGCTACACGGAGCAAACCCTCATTTCTGCCTCCCCCCGCTCCCCACACGTATTTCCTTTGTTGCTCTCTACTCTCCTTGCTTTTATGGTTGCAAATGCAAACGGCTAAATTCTGGACACAGAATTCCAGACACAGATTTGCAGTCTGCAGTAGGTTCCATTTTCTTTACCAGGGAAAAGTAATGCTTGAGGGAGAAAATGAGCAGAAAGAGGATAATGTGATGTTAACATACAGACAATGAGATGGTCCTGGAATGATACCATTTTCGTTATTGCTAGATGTTGCCTTTATGTGTGTGTGTGTGTGTGTGTGTGTGTGTGTGTGTGTGTGTTGACTCAAGGAAACCTCTTGTTCTTTTATTTGGTCCTCATAAAAATCCTGTGGTTGGTCAAGCCAATGATGGTCTCGTTGGAGGATGAGGCCACTGAAGTGCAGAGAACCAGGACCGTCCAAGGTCACCAGGCAAAGTCGTTGCAGGATCTAACGGAAACCCAGCCCTTGGCTGCCAGGCCAGGCCAGGCCCCAGCCCAGGGCCCAGCACCACCATTGGGCTCTCAGTGAAGCAGGTGGCCAGGCACCTCCCTGCATGGCTCCATAAGAACCCGAGGGCAATGCACTTAATTCCCCTGTGCTGTCAGCTGCTGGTGAGACAATTTTCCAGACCACACACCTCTTCTGTCTGTGGAGCCCCTATGGGCATTCTCTTGGGGGCAGCCTGAGAGCAACCGTGTCACGTGGCAAGCAAACACTGGGAGCCGACTAAGACTTAAACCATGACTTAGTTCTTTCCCAGATGTCAGACAGCAATTAAAATAAGGCAGGAAGTTGTAAAATAGAGCCATGCCAACTATGCCACGTCAGAAGAACAGGGCCAATTCCACATGCCGTATGTGACTTGAGTCCCTTGTGTCCTTGGGAAGGATCCTATGATAAAGAAGAACCGAAGCTGGAAGATGAACGTCAGGAGAGCAGGGGCCTTGCCGGTTTGCTCACGGCTCTATTCCACGTCTGCAGCTGTGCCTGGCCTACAGGAGGCGCACAACGAATGCTTGTAGAATGAATGAATGATGGGCTGCCACTGTTTCTAAACAAGATGAATAAGATTCCCCGGGCGGGTGGACAAGGGGAGCTTTCTCTGTCTAGTGCTCCACCGTCAGAGTCTCATTTCATTCCTCGGATAGAACTCCGAGGTGGGGGAACCTTTGCAGGCAGAGAATCTGAGGCTCAGTCTTGCTGAAGCTAACACAATAAAATCCCTAACTGGAAGGGCTGGTCATCAACAGCCTGGGTCTGACTGTCTCCAGGCTTCCTGCTCCCCCTAGTGAGCCACACCAACAACCTCAAAGGCCCTTACAGGTTCCCGTGTTGACAGCACTGAACCGTCTATTCTCTGCAAGGCCGCCGTCTGCGTGTCCTGCTAGCTGCAATCCCAGGGGGCCTCTGTGCCCCACGCCAGGGTATCTCAGCTGTAGACAGAAGAGCAGTAACCACAGAGTCACAACGGGGAACGGAGTGAGGACGTGTGTGTGTGTGTGTGTGTGTGTGTGTGTGTGTGTGTGTGTGTGTTTGTGGTTTTACATGTCAACTCTGGATTCCAAAGGTCGATGGAAGTGAAATGTCCTTTGTTTGTCAACTCCTACATATACAGCCCGTAAGTGCTTACATGGCACTTAAAATGCAGTAAACTTGAAAACAGAAATCATGTGGGGGTGCCTGGGCGGCTCAGTCAGTTAAGGGTCCTACGTCGGCTCAGGTCATGGTCTCATGGTTTGTGAGTTCGAGCCTGCGTCAGGCTCTGTGCTGACAGCTTGGAGCCTGGAGCCTGCTTTGGATTCTGTGTTTCCCCCTTTCTCTCTGCCCTTCCCCTGCTCGCGCTCTCTTTCTCAAAAATAAATAAAGGTTAAAAAAAAGAAAATAGAAATCATGTAAACTTCATCTTTATATTCATTTTTACTTTAGCCATTACAGTGGCTAATACAATTCCTGGCACATAATAGGTTCTTAACACACATTACTAGTAGGTTGAATTTATTGGGCCCTCCATGTGTATCATGTTAAATAGCAGAAGAGTTCACGAGACAGAATAACCTGACTTTGACCATACAGCAGAATAACAATAATCCTACCGCCTTTCAGCTTTCAAAGTGCCCTTTAACTTATCTTGACCCCAAGGGGTCAAGGCGGACATCAACCCCATAACAGATAAGCTAAAGAAGAGAAATGATATGATCTGGCCAAGGACCCAAGAGGCAGAGCTGAAATCAGACACTGGCTGTCTGTCCTTCTCACCCCACACATTGCCCCACACCCTCCTCTCTCCCACACTGGCACTCCCAGTGCACCTCTGTAGAGACTTATGGGGACATTTAAAAAGAACACCAGAAAGGGGACGCCTGGGTGGCTCAGTCCCTTAAGTGTCTGGCTCTTGATTTCTGCTCAGTGAGATCAAGACCCACGTTGGGCTTTGAACTGACAACATGGAGCCTGTTTGAGATTCTCTCTCCCTCTCTCTCTCTGCCCCCTCCCCCCACAGTCTCTCTGTCTCTGTCTCTCTCAAAAAAGTAAACAGGAAAGAAAATTTAAAACAAAAAACAAAAGAGCACCGGAAAGAAAGGCTTCACCTAGAGAAGAATTAGAACCTCGGAGAAATTTTTCTTTCTTTCTTTCTTTGTAATCAAGAAGCAGTTTGTCGTATAAGCACGGACTATTCTGTAGTGTTGAAAACACTTAACTCCCAAAGACGTGCCTGATGGGAGGAGGCCCTCAGATCTCAGGCTTGTAGGTAGGGAGAGAAGCCACAGCTGTTAATCTGCTGCCCTTCGAGAATGTGAATTGGCAACTCCACAGGGCAGGACGCAAAAGGCTGTCACCCCAGCTAATGTTACTGGGGATGACTTTGATTGCGCAACCCCCCCCCCCCCCCCCCCCCCCGCAAGGGTGGCCTGGTCTGGTTCACTCCCAGGTATGTGTGAGCCCCGGAAGATCGCAGATTGGGCCTGCCGCATTGAGTTCCTTCCTAAAATAAACCGGTTCAGATGTAATGCGCGAAGCAGCTGGGAAAAGCAGGCTGGCCCCGCCATTCCCCCAGCACAGAGGGGCAGAGGTTTCCTAGCAGGGGCCTGAAACCCACTCTCGGGCATGAAAGACCTCTGTCCATCACACCTCCCCAAGGGAGGAGAGAGCTCCCTAGCCTGGACGCTTCAGTTGTCTGTACCTCTGTCCCCGGTCACTCCCCTCCCCCACTCCCGCCCGCCGCCCACCCTAGAAAGCACAGGTTTCAATCATTACAAGGATTTGGTAAAATGACCTCATTTTCCTGTGAGCCTGCCAAGTCTTAGGCATGTCAAAGAACTGCGGGGCTGAGAATCATTCCAGCAATTATGATGCCCTGTCAAAAAGCGGGGACTTTGGCCAAAGAAGAAGAGGAGGGAGGTGCAGGATGAAGATTTACAGGCGGTATTGATGGAATAACTATTGGCATTTATCTCTCCCATGCCACACACACAGAGAGGCAGAAACAACTGCCCTCTCGCTTTTGTTTCTAGATCCCTGTGCACACATTTCAGTCACAGTGCTTCTCCAACAACTACTGCGTAGCCCAGCTTCGGTACAGGCGTACCTCGTTTTACTGCTCTTTGCTTTGTTGTGCTTTGCAGATACTGCATGTTTTACAGATTGAAAGGGTTTTTGTCGTCGTTTTGTTTAGCACAGATGCTACACAATGTTACCTTAGTTTCAGGTGGACAATTTAGGGATTTGACAAATAGATACATGACGCTATGTTCACCCCAAGCGTAGGTACTATCTGTCCCATTACATTACTATTACAGTATAATATCATATCATTATCATTATAATATCGCTGACTATATTACTTATGCTGTGCTTTTATTACCGCAAGTTATTCATTCCATAACTGGACGCCTGTATATCCCTCTCCCCTTCACCTATTTGCCCAGGCCCCCACCCTTTCCCCTCTGGCAGCCATTGCTTTGTTCTGATTCTGCTTTTTGTTTGTTTATTCATTTGGCTTTTTTTTTTTTTTTTTAAGATTCCACCTACGAATGGAATCATATGATATTTGTCTTTCTTAGTCTGACTTATTTCACTTGGCATAATACCTTCTAGGTCCATCCATGTGGTCTCAAATGGTACGATCTTATCCTTTTTATGGCTGTGTAATATTCCATTATGTATGTATATACATGTGTGTGTATATCCATAAACACACACACCACATTTTCCTTATCCAATTGTCTATTAATGGACCCTTGGGTTGCTTCCATGTCTTAGGTATTGTAAATAATGCTGCAGTAAACATAACAGGTGCATTCATCTTTTCAGTTAGTGTTTTTGTTTTCCCTAGGTAAATACCCAATAGTGGAATTATTAGTTCATATGGTATTTCTATTTTTTAATTTTTTGAGGAAGCTCCATACTGTTTTCCACAGTGACTGTACCAATTTACATCCCCACCTACAGTGCACGAGGGTTCCTTTTTCTCCACATCCCCACCAACACTTGTTTCTTGTCTTTTTGATTTTAGCCATTCTGATATCTGTGAGGTAATATCTTATTGTGGTTTTGATTAGGATTTCCCTGGTGATTAGTGATACTAAGCATCTTTTCCTGTGTCTATTGGCCATCTGTATGTCTTCTTTGGAAAAATGCCTATTCAGGTCATCTGCCCATTTTTCAATCAGATTGTTTATTGGTGTTGAGTTATATAATTTTTTTTTTTTTTACATATTTTGGATGTTAACCCCTTATCAGATACATCATTTGCAAATATCTTCTCCAATTTGGTAGATTATCTTTTAGTTTTGTTGATGGTTTCCTTTGCTGTGCAAAAGCTTTTTATTTTGATTTAGTCCCAATGTGATTTTTTGTTTTGTTTTTTGCTTTTTGTTTTTTGGGTTTTTTGGGGGGTTTTTTGTTTTTGTTTTTGTTTTTGTTTTGCTTTTGTTTCCCTTGCTTAAGAGACATATCTAGAAAAATGTTGCTATGGCTGATGTTAGAGAAATTACTGCCCGTGTTCTCCTCTAGTGTTTGTATGATTTCAGGTTTCATATTTAGGTCTTTAATCCATTTTGAGTTCATTTTTGTGTATGGTGTAAGAAAGTGGTCCACTTTTATTCTTTTGCATGTAACTGTTGAATTTTCCCAGCACCATTTATTGAAAAGCCTTTCTTTTTCCCATTGTATATTCTTGCTTCCTTTATTGTAGATTAATTGACCATATAAATGTGGGTTTATTTCTGGAGTCTCTATTCTGTTCTATATTTTTAATGTTTATTTGTTCATTTTTGAGAGACAAAGAGGGTAATCCTTAGGTTTGAGATGAGTCTTTGGAGGTGCATATAGCTGGGTCTTGATTTTTCATCCTTTCTACAACTATAGCTTTTGATTGGAGCATGTAAACCATTTATATTTAAAGTAATTATTGATAGAATGTACTTAATGCCATTTAAAAATTTGTTTTCTAATTGTTTTTGTACTTCTTTGTTCCTTTATTATTCTCTTTCTCTCTTTCTTTATTTTCAATGAGTGTCTATAGTGTTTTGGTTCGCTTTCTTTCTCTTTATTTTCTGTGTATCTATCGTAGGTTTTGGGTTTGTGGTTACTATAAGGTTCATATATAGCATCCTAATTAAATAGCGTTCCATATTAATTTGATGGTCATTTAAGTTCAAGTACATTCTAAAAAGAAAAAATCTTCTTTCTTTTTCTTTTTCCCCTCTCTTCCCTTTTTTACTCTCTTCTCTATATTTTATATGTATACTGTCACATTTTACATCTTATTATTCATATTTTTCTTATGTCTAATTATGGCCATTTTTTCCACTTAAAGAAGTCCCTTTAAGATTTTTTTAAGGCTGGTTTAGTGCTAATAAGTTCCTTTCTCTTTTGTTTGTCTGGGAAACTCTTTATCACTTCTTCAAATCTGAATAACCATGCTGGATAGAGTATTCTTGGTTATAGTTTTGTTTTGTTTTGTTTTGTTTTTCCTTTCAGCACTTTGAATAGATCATGCCATTCCCTTCTGGCTTACAAAGTTTCTCCTGAAAAATCAGCTGATTGGGGCGCCTGGGTGGCTTAGTTGGTTAAGTGCCTGACTTCAGCTCAGGTCATGATCTCAAGGTTTGTGGGTTCGAGCCCCAAGTTGGGTTCTGTGCTGACAGCTCAGAGCCTGGAAACCACTTCAGATTCTGTGTCTCCCTCTCTCTCTGCACCTCCCCAACTCATACTCGGTCTTTCTCTCTCTCAAAAATAAATATTAAAAAAATTTTTTTAATTATCTGAAAGCCTTATAGGTTTTCCTTTGTGTGCAACTTTTTGTTTCTCTCTTGCTGCTTTTAAGAGTCTCTCTTTATCTTGGGGCACCTGGGTGACTCAGTCATTTGAGCATCTGACTTCAGCCCAGGGCATCATGATCTTACAGTCCATGAGTTCAAGCCCTGCATCAGGCTCTTTGCTGTCATCACAGAGCCCACTTCAGATCCTCTGCCCCCCCTTTCTCTCTGCCCCTTACCCTCTCGCATGTGCTCTCTTTCTCTCAAAAATAAAAAAATAAAACACTAAAAAAAAGAGTCTCTCTTTATCTTTAACCTTGACACGTTTTTAATTAAAAATTTTTAGTGTTTATTTTTGAGAGACAGAGAGAGACACACACAAACAGAGTGTGAGCAAGAGGGTCAGAGAGAGAGAGGGAGACACAGAACCTGAAGCAGGCTCCGGACTCTGAGCTGTCAGCACAGAGCCCAACGTGAGGCTTGAACCCACGAACCATGAGATCATGACTTGAGCTGAAGTCAGACGCTTAACTGACTGAGCCACCCAGGTGCCCCTAACCTTGACATTTTAATTATAATGTGCTGTGGTGTGGACCTCCTTAGGTTCCTCTTGTTGGAAACTCTCTGTGTTTCTTGGACTTGGATGTTTATCTCCTTCCCTAGGTTAGGGAAGTTTTCAGTTATCTTTCTTCAAATAAGGTTTCTACACTTTTCTCTCTCTCCTCCTCCCCCTCCTCCCCCTCCTCCCCCTCCTCCCCCTCCTCCCCCTATGTATATAATGTGAATGCTTGTTCTCTTAATATTGTCCAGAGGTCTCTTAATCTATCCTCATTTAAAACATTTATTTTCTCTTTTTGCTGTTCAGCTGTGTGCTTTCCATTACTGTGTCCTCAGGATCACTAATGCACTTCTCTGCATCCTCCGACCCACTATTGATTTCCTAGTGTGTTTTTTATTTCAGTTATTGCATTCTTCAACTCTGATTGGTTCTTTCTAACGTTTTCTATCTCTTTATTGAAGGTCTCACTGAGTTCTTCCACTCTACTCCAGCCCAGTGAGTATCTTTATGATCATTACTTCAAATTCTTTATCAGACATGTTGCTAATCTGTTTCATTTAGTTCTTTTTCTGAGTTTTTTTTTTTCTCATTCTTTCTTTTGGAGCATATTCCTCTGTCTCCTCATTTTGCTTGACTTTCTGTGTTTGTTTCCACAGAGTAGGCAAAATGCCTACTTCTCCTAAAGTTGAAGGAGTGGTCTTGTGTATGGTGTCCCCTGTGCAGCTTTGTGTCCCTGGTGACTCTTGCTGGCTGATTAGAACCATGGGTGTATATGCTAGTTAGGCTTTTAAACCATGGCATGTTTCTGTCTCTCTTGCTGTGTTCTCTTGCCATTCGCGATATCTTTAGTTCCTCAGTGGCTGTTCGGTCAGCCCTCAGTTCTCTTTCAGGAGAAATTGTTCTATTTTAAAAGGTTTGTCCCATGGTGGGGGTGAGTTCAGAGTCTTCCTACATCACCATCATCAGCTGGAACTCTACAAACTGGAGCTTTTATGGCAATCTTGTGTCAAGTAACTCTCTTGGTACCATTTTTCTTTTCTTTCTTTCTTTTTTTTTTTAATTTTTTAATGTTTGTTTATTTTTGAGAGAGAGGGAGAGATAGAGTGTGAGCGGGGGAGGTACAGAGAAAGAGGGAGACACAGAATCCAAAGCGGGCTCTAGGCTCTGAGCTGTCGGCACAGAGCCCAACGTGGGGCTTGAACTCGAGAACCGCGAGATCATGACCTGAGCCAAAGTCGGACGCTTAACCGACTGAGCCACCCAGGTGCCCCTCTTTTCTTTCAATAGAAGTATAGTTGACATACAATGTTATATTAGTTTCAGGTGTGCAACATAGTTATTTGACAATTCTGTACATTACGAAATGCTCACCACGTGAGTGTAGTTACCATCTGTCACCATATAATGTTATTAAAATATTATTGACTATATTCCCTATGCTGAAATTTTTATCCCCATGACTTACTTCCTTTATAACTGGAAGTTTGTGCTTCTTAATCCCCTTCACCTACTTTGCTCATCCCCCCCACCCTTCCCTGCTGGCAACCACAAGTTGGTTCTCTGTATTTATGATTTTCCAACAGCACTTTCCCACTTCATGTCCCTGTCAGTTTGGTAATTCTCACAATATTTCAAACCTTGTCATCATTATTATATTTGTTATGGTGATGTGTGATCAGTGATTATGACCTGCTGAAAGCTCAGATGGTGGTTAGCATTTTCTAGCAATAAAGTATTTTTAAGTTAAGGTATGTACGGGTTTTTTTCTTTTTAGACACAATACCATTGCACACTTAATTAGTGTAAACATAGCTTTTATATGCCCGGGGAAACCAAAAACTTTACTGGTCTCCCTTTATTGCAATATTTGCTCCATTGCAGTGGTCTGGAACCAAACCCACAATATCTCTACGTTAAGCCCGTACCCATCATTCACAGGTCCGGGGGTCTGCATGACCGGAAGTTGGAGCTATGAGTAGACAGCCAACACAGTCACATCCGGTGACCTTAGTCTTACCTCATTGTACTAGCAACTGTGATCCTACCCTGACCCCAACCCCCTGGACCCCTCTTTACCCAAGACTGTCCCGCTGAGCACAGATACTGTAACAATATTTCTTATTCATTTTGGAGGTCACAACATGTCACATAACGCTTCTTCGTCTCTACCATAACCCAGGTTTTTGCCTGCGTGTCTTACGGATTTTGCTCTACTAACCCAGGTCTCTCTGTGTCACCAGGTCTGACTCAGCTGCTACAGCAGAGGTTGCAGCAGGAGGCTGGGTCCCGCCTAATTGAGCCACAAGTGTTTCTCCCCAACACACAAATCCTGATGTTCTTCCTCCTATACGCTGTCCGTTTGGCTTTCCTCCATGCATAATGCGTAGATGCTTACCCTCAGTGGAGGAAGATGGATGGTGAAATGTAAGAACCCTCTGGAAGACCAGGAGCATGTATCTAGCGGCCATGGTGTTTCGCTCCAGATGAACTTCAGAAGGGATGTTTGTTTGGTTTTTTTTTGCAGTTTGTGCCTGGAACAGGCAATATTGCATTATTTAAGCAGTCCCTATTTTGAACTAGTCCCTAGATTAAAGTCTTTGAATATATTTTCTTATCGAATATATTTCTTAACCAACCCTATAGGATAGAAAATTATTATTCCCATCTTACGGATTAGAAAAATGGAGGCTCAGAACAATTCGGGAACTTGCCTAAAGGCACACAGCCAGTAAGTAAGGGAGCAAGGAAACAACTCCAGATCCTCTGGCTCTAGAGCCCAGGCCCCTTCCATCCCGTAGGTTTCAAGCTACAGCCTTCCCTTGCACACCTGTGGAGCCAGACACAGACCTGTGGGACCACAGACCCCCCTCAGCCCTGCTTCTCTGGTGAAGTGGGTCATATCTCACCCGGGCCTGATTATCAACAGCTCAGAGTAGGGGGTGACAGACCATGTGACTCCCTAGTGAGAGGCTCAGTACCAAGCTGCCTCTCCAGGCTAATGGATAGGAAAGAGCCAATTGGACAGGGTGAGGAAGGTGGGATTCTCCGTGGAGAGAAAGAAAACTGAGTAATGGAGATCAAGAGGCAGGAACACTGCTCCCGGGCCTACCACAGAAGGATCCACACCTGCGAGTGCCCCAGTAAGACAGTCAGGGTCTCATCCTACTCTGGGCCTGGCCCCCTCCCTGCCCTCAGCCTGTCCTGGGTCTGCACCATGCCTTCTGCTCCTTTTCCTCCAAGAGACACCGGGAACAGGCAGGAGCCATGACAGATTGGCTGCCACCTGGGCCAGGCCCTGCTGGTCCCAACACAAGCTTTCCTGTGCCTCTGTTGTCCGTCATTCAGGGATGTCTGACATACCACCCTCTTTCCCTACTGCCATCTCTGGCCCCCCTGACCTTTCAAGACCACGGTTGCCAAAGTCCTCTTTCAGGCGCTCAGTGTCTGAGGTGATCCGTTCATTTTACTCCCCTACCATCATGTTCTTTATGTTATCGTTTACTGTTGTTATTCTTTAAAGCACTTCGCGATCCTAAAAGACCTATTGCTGAAACCCCCAAGCAGAGCGAGGAAACAAATTGTATTATTCTTTAGACTCCTAATGTCTTCAAGCTGAATGACTCCTCAGATGTCATTTCCCAGAGGAGGGAACTGAACCCAGAGAACTGGCTGGCTTTCTAAGGGCCCCGCAGTGTGTTCATAGCAACTCAGGACCTGTGATGGGAAATTGTCAGAAATAATTTCTGTTAAACAATTTTCATAAAATACTTAGCACTGCTCCTGCCCCTGACTTCTCTGTGGGATCAGGCGTCATGGGGCAGTCACCAAAGCATTCACCCTTGGCAGACGACAGAGCTAGGTTTGGGCTCCACCTCTTTCTTGACTATAGGCAGGCCCACCACCAACATTTGCAGGACCCAGGGAAGGGCCCAAATGAAGGCCCCAGGCCATATACCTCCATACTGAAGAGTTATAAAATATACATATAACAAACTGTTAAAAATAGGATTTTTTTTTTTCCTCCAACCTTGACAAATAGACCTTCATAGTGACCCGGAAGACCATCTTTGATTGAGAATTCCCAGACTACTTGGAATTCTGCTCTGACGTGATGGAATGAGAAGACCCAGCCTCGAGCTCCTACCCTCTCTGTCGCCTGACCCTCCCTTCTCTTCCCACCCTCTCCCGCTCAGCGCTGTCGTGCATCATGAGAAGCCTCAAGTGTATGTGTGCAGACAACTGGCTCACACGGCCCTTTCAGCATCGCCTCCTTGGTCACCCCGGGGCCTGGGATTACACATCAACATCCCAGCACCCACTCAGGAGAATGAACCCAGGAAAGAGGCCTCTGTGGGCCTTGAAAGAAGGCGGGGCCATCTGGACAGAGAATTCCAGGGCTCCAGGTACCTGGAGCATCGTCCACTGTTGGGGGGAGGCACACATCTCTTGCCCCTGGAACTTTTTACTTCATGGAGAGCGGTATGGCCAGAGTAAGACCAAAGCAAAGCCTTCTAGAGCATGAGGCCCGCAGCGGGGGCCCCACTTGCCTAGGGGAAGGGGGACTGGCCATGTGATTTTAGGCAAGCATTTATTCCTTTGCCCATAAAAATAGGGATACTATTAACCTACCTTGCAGAGTGGCTTTGAGGATCAGGTGAAACACTTTATATAAAAAACTTAGCACAAAGTAGGTGTTCAGTTTCCTCTTCCTTCCTACCACCCCTCCCCCCCATCCTCACCCCCTTTCTTTTCTCTGTAAGGCCCAACAGGACTGGGCTTGGCACAGCTGACCGCAGCCGCCCTGGAAAGGGTTCACTGTCCCCCTTTCCTGCAGGAGAGCTGTTACAGGCCACTCTGAGTTCTTTGTCCATTTAAAAAGCAGTCTTCGGTTTTTCTGATGTTAAGTAAGGGGAGATACTGCGGTTCACAGAGTGGGTTAGAAACCTCATATTACTCTCTGGCTTGCTAATGAGAAGCTTGAAAAAGTCCTTTGGGTCCTGACCAAAAACTCTTGGCTTTTCCTTGGCAGAAACTTGATTTCCTGTGAGATGTCAGAACTTGCCACTGAGCATAACTCACAGAGGTTTACATTTCGTTCTATCTGGCTTAGAAATGGACGAGAGACGCTTCCTTTGTGTTGCCCTCCTCAGAAATGCACACATCTGTGTAACTTGCTCTCTGTCGGCTTAGGCCTGAGGGTGTGTTGAGGGATTCAAGACACTGTCAAGTTCAGATTTCTTTTGAAGACTTGCCTTTCTCCAAAAAATCCCTTTCAGGAAAAGCCTTGGCATCTCATCTTTGTTCCCTGTGACTTAAGCCTGCCTTTGTGAATGTTGTTGCTGCGCAGACAGAGAAGTTTGGCCTTATTCCTAAAAGCTGGAGCCTGGGCCAGGGGTCAAGCCCCCACTGTCTTGTGTCCCTACCACCAGCCCACATCTTACCTGGAGTTTCTGAGGTCGGGTCTCTTCGAGAGATCCACTGTCTTTGGTGTTAATGAAATTTTCCAAATCTTCTCCTATGCATCTGGTTATTGAGGAATGAAGTTCAACCTTCAGTCACTCAAATTCATCCACTCTTCAGTTTTACATTGTTAGGGATCAGGAGGAGAGAGCCAGGATTTCTCTGTTTTGGGAGAAGTGGCCAGAAAATTAATAAAACACTTATGTTGCGTCCCTTACGTGAAATGTTTTCTGTGGGTTAGATTAGTGCACGTTTCCCCCCCCCCCGACCCCCGAACGTTTACCCAGTCTGTATTTGCTTTCCCATATCAAAATGTACTTTCCTTGGAGCTGTACGTGACAAAACCAATTTATGATCATTTCTATCTTGATTCCGTTCATTTGGCAAATATTTATTGAGCACATCCTATGAGGAAGGCACTGTGTTAGGTACTGTGACTGATAGATTTATGAGCCATGATCTCTGCTCTCAACTTTAAAACCCGTCTTGGCTTAGTTATTCTTTCTCTTGAGCTATTTTGTCTTTCCCATGTGTGTCTGAAGTCAGTGATTCTTTCCTGGAAGCAGAACTGTGTCTATGCAGTTCTTTGTACATTTGAATAAGAAAGAATTCACATAGCAGGTACTCTGTACCCAGCCCCAAGCCCCCAGCACCATAGAGATACAAAGCAGATGAAGTCATGAGCCACTCCTCAATGATGTAGCTGCAAAGACAATTATACAGCAATAGAAGGCAAATGCCCAGATACAAACAAATACAAAATTTTGTAGTCAGGTGATTTTTTACATTTTGATCACCCAAATTCAAATGTGACAATTAGATTATCTACTAATCCTTTTTCTTTTAAGTTTATTTGTTTTGAGAGAGTGCACACAAGCAGGGGAGGGGCAGAAAAGAGAGAGAGAGAATCCCAAGCACGTGCTGACAGCATGGAGCCTAATGCAGGGCTCGATCCCACAAACTGTGAGATCGTGGCCTGAGCTGAAATCAAGAGTCAGTTGCTCAATCGACTGAGCCAAGCAGGGACCCCTCCACTAATTCTTAGCATACACATATCCTAAAACTCAGCGATTCTAGTCCTAAATATGTATCCAGTCGAGCTGTGTACTTGTATTCATCAAAAGACACCTAAAAGAATTTCATGACAGCGTTCTTTACAAAAGCTTTGCACTAGAAACTACTCCAGTGTCCTTGGCATATGGTAGAAGAAATAAATAAATGGTTGTCTGATGAAATAATGGGACACGATACAGCTCTGGGGATGAATAGTCTACCTGAATATGCATGCAATAATATAGATGAAACTCACAAAAATAATGTTTAACTACAACAACCAAAAGCAAAAGAAAAATTATTTTTCCATTTCTAGAAAGTATAAAAACAGGCAAAGGTATTCCATGCTTTGGGAAGTCAGGATAGTAGTTACTTTGAGGGGATAGTGACTGGAAGGGGACAGGAGTGGACTTCCGGGGCTGGGAAGGCTCTCTTTCTTGATCTGGGCTCTAGTTATGTTGGCGTGGTCAGTGTCTGATCCTTTGTTTGTTTACTTCCCTGCCTATATATTATACTTCATTTAAAAGTTTTAAAGATCCACCAACTTAAAAAGAGCTAGAAATCTGAATTGAGGTCAAGAAACCTGAGTCTTAGACCTGATTCTGATTATCATTATTTGCTCGTATCCTTGAGCAAATCATTCTCTGCATGCCTTGGATTTTTCGTCAGCGAAAGGGAGAGAATCCTTTCTCCCAATGTTCCCAGCTAGATGCTTTATTACATGTGGAGAGACCTAGCATCCCAGGAGGCAGATGTGGGTTTCTTTGTGCTCTTTCCCTGTATATTTAGAAGCTTGATTTACATGGATTTCATGCAGTCTAGCCTTGTCAACGTAGACTCTAACTTGGTCTTTGAATCATGCCTTCCTTTCACTGTGTTTATTCCCTCCAGCTCCTCAGTCTCACATCTGAATGTCTCACCTAACGACATTATGGTATTTGGCCTCAAAAATATCAACTGCAATATGGCATCTGCTGGGAATACGGAAGATGGTTTGGCTCTGTTCTGGGATAATACACGTGAAGGCTGAAGGCGGAGCCTGTAAGAGGGGATTCTACAAAGAACCCTTTTGCTTCTCTTCAGTTCAGTTCTGAATCTTAGAAATTGTCGCTGTTCAAGGCGGGCTTTGGCCTCTTCCTATGTCCCCTGGCCCCGCAGAGCTGCCCAACCAGGGGGTGGTACCCACATCTTGCCCAGGTCCCTTCCCAGGAGTTTTCCTCATGGGTTCTCCTCACCTCTGCGTTCCCCACCCCATCTGTCCTTCTCTAACAGTACCAACAGAAAGCACACGGTGCCTCCTCACTTACCATGTCCTCCTCCAAGTAGAATCACACTACCTCACAGGTGCTGTGAGAACTTCACAACAGAACGGCTCCATTTCCCCCCCCCCACCCCCACCCCAGCCTTGGTGCTGTTGTTATGCACATGCGTCTACATATTTTATAAACTCCACGATGTATTGCAATGATTTTCACTCAGTCCAATGTCTTTTAAAGAGAGTTACATAACGTTAAAATCTTACTATTTAGCCATGAAGTTAAAGTTCCTGGAATTGTCTGTTCCTTTGCTTAGGTCCATCTTTCCAGCTTGTGTCCTGTCCCTTCTACCCAAAGAACTTCCTTTGACATTGTTTATAATGCACTTCTGCTGGTGATGGATTCTTTCAGCGTTTGTACATCTGAAAAGGTTTTCATGTCACTTTCAGTTTTGGAAAATATTTTTGCTAGTTATAGAATTCTAGGTTGACAGGTTTGGCTCCCCCCCCCCACCAACCCCTCAACCCTTAAAAGACATTGTTCCGCTCTCCTCACATTGTTTCCAAAGAAAAATAACTGCTGTCATTCTTATCCTTGTTCCTCTGTCCATGACTTGTTTTGTTCCGCTGGTTGCCTTTAAGAGCTTCTCACTATCCCTGATTTTGAGCGAAGTGATTACGGTGTTATTTGGCATAGCTTTCTCCATGTTTCTCATGCCCGTGGTTTGTTGAGATTCTCGGACATGTGGTTTTACAGTTTTTATCAAATTTGGCACATTTTGGGCCATTATTTCTTCAAGCAATCTTTTCTGTTTGCCAGATTCCTCCCATTCTCCTTCAGAGACTTCTGTTACACATGTAATTAGGCTGTTTTAAATTATGTCATGGCTCACCAATGCTCTGCCCGTTTTCTCCTGGTCTTTTCTCTCTCTGTCTAGTCTCTATCGGTTCATTTTGGGTAGTTCCTACTGCTGCCTTCAAGTTCACTAGCCCATCTTCCGCAATGTCTAGTTAATCCAACCTTGGACATGGCAGTTTTCATCTCTAGAAGTTTGATTTGCTTCTTTTTTTTAAATATATCTTCCACCCTAGCACTTGACATGTTCCTCTAGCTTCTTGAACATCTGGAAAACTGTTATCGTAACTATTAACGTCCTTCTCTGCTGACTCTACCTTCAGTGTCAACTCTGGGCAGTCTCGACCGGTCAACGTACCTCCTCTGTGTGGTTCTTCTTTTCCTACTTCTTTGCATGCCCAACAACTTTTTGTTTGCTGCCAGACATTGTTGGGCACTGGACCTTCCTGTATTCCTATAAATATTCTCAAGCTTCGTCCTGGGACACAGTTGAATTAGTTGGCAACAACATGGTGCTTTTAGGTCTTTTATGATTTGTTAGGTGACGGGGGAGCAGTAGTCCACCTAGAATTAGCTCTTCCCCACTACTGAGGCAGAACTTTCCTGTGTATTTTGCCCAGTACCTTGTGAATTTTGAGCTTTTTCAGTCTGGTTTATGGGAATAGGCACTATTTTCAGCTCTGTGTGACCTCTGAGAATTGTTCCTCCTAATCCTTCAGGGTGGTTCTTTTTCCAGCCATGACTAGTTTGTTTGTATGAATGCACAGTTCACTACTTAGAAGACTGCTCTATAGATCTCTAGAATTTCTCTCTGGGCAGCTTGCTCCTGTCTGGTACTCGGCCCTGTGGAATCTAGTCACCTTGACCTCCCTGAAGTTCCTGCCCCATATTTTTTTTTTCAATTTTTTAAATGATTATTTATATTTTGAGAGAGAGAGAGGGAGGGAGGGGCAGAGAGAGATGGAGACCGAATCTGAAGGAGGCTTCAGGCTTTGAGCTGTTAGCACAAAGCCTGACGCAGGACTTGAACTCACAAACTGCGAGATCATGACCTGAGCCAAAGTCGGACACCTAACCAACTGAGCCACCCAGGTGCCCCCTTGCTCCACCTTTTCAACTCAGACCACCAGGGCTCCTCCTGGGTGCCCTCTCTCTGTGCACCTGGAAACTCCATGTAGCAAGCTGGGTAATTATAGGGCTCACCTCCACAGTGGTTTCCCAGCTCTTAGAGAACACTGACCTTCAGTGCCTATTGTCCAATGTCTTGAAAACCATTATTTCATGTATTTCACCCAGTTTTTTAGTTATTTCAAGTTGGTGGCTACAGTGAGTCCCTGCGACTCCATTTTGGCTAGGACAGAAAGCATGTATAAACCTGAATGTGTTTATGATTTCAAGTATTTTCCCCATAATCTGATAGTGTTCGCAAGGCTAGTGTATTCCAAACCTTTATTTTGACATAATGTAAAAGTTACAAAAGAGTTGCAAATATAGTGCAGAGAATTCTGGCACACCCTTCACCCAGTTTCCCCAAATGTATTTTTTATTTGTACTTCTTTTCAGTGTACAAGTAATGAATGCTAATGGTAAAAAAAAAAAAAAATGTTGATACTTGAGAATATAAATAATGTAATAATCACATCATGTATTTTCTTGTCGTGTTAATATGTATCAGGGAAGAGGGGACACTATTCTCCTTCTTGTCATATTCCTACCACAGCAAATGGAGGAGGGAGCTTCTCTGCCTCCTTGGAGAATGTTGGAGGGACCACAGCCTTCTGGGTTTTTCTCTTTATACTCACCTACTCGCATGAGCAGAAACAGCTCTTTGGGTGAGGCCCAACATTGGGCCACATTTTGCTAGTGGGCAGGGCTTAAAGTGTTAAAAGTTCAGCTCTTATGAGGTGGGCTCACTGGACTCTTCTTAGCTTCTTGTCTCTGGTTGGTGCCCCCCCCCCCCCCCACCAAGGCCAGGCCCAGCACCTGCTTCTTTTACGCTCTCCCTTTGACCATAATTAGGCAGATGAGACAGACCAATAGTCCAGGAAGGAAGCTGGCTTGGGGTCTGGATACAGAGCCAGTTCTGTGGGTCCAGCTCTCCCCATAGTCAAGCACTCAGGTCTTCATCCAGGGGAAGGAGGCTCTACCCTGGATTCACTTCCAAGACCTGTTCTCCCAGCCAGTTGACCAAGACAGTCCTGCACTCAGGGCTGTTGGTGTTTGCCTACTTAGTAATAAAGCTAATATTTCAATTCCATTTGCCTAGTGATTTTCCATTGGCCAGTATCCTAGGGAGAGTCAAGTGTATGATGGGTGTACCCAACCTCACATCCAAACCTCCAGAAATATACTTTACATCATTATTTTTTTAACTTTCTCTTTTTTTAATTAATTAATTTTTTTTATTTTAGAGAGAAGATGTTAGCCAGGGAGTGGGGCAAAGGGAGAGAGAGAGAGAAAGAGAGAGAGAGCGCATCTCAACCATAGTGTGGAGCCCTAAGCGGGGCTCCATACCAGGACCCTGGGATCATGAGCTGAGCCAAAATCAGAGTCTGAGCCACCCAGGGGCCCTTATGTCATCATTTCTTAAAGTTTACTTGTTTACTTTGAGAGAGACAGATACGGCACAAGTGGGGGAGGGGCAGAGAGAGGGAAAGAGAGAGAATCCCAAGCAGGCTCCAAGCTGCCAGTGCAGAGCAAGATGCAGGGCTCAAACTGATCTGAAACCAAGAGTCAGATGCTTAACCGACTGAGCCACCCAGGTGCCCCACGCCATCATTTTTAATAGCAATACAGAACTACTTTGAATAGTTATATCTATGATAATTTGTTCATTTCTCTCTCGTACATTTAGTGTGTTTTCATTTTCTCATTATTATAAACAGTATCATGATAATAATACATATAATATTTTTATACATAAAAATAATATATAATAATATATATTATTAATTATATATAATATATATAATTAATAATATATAATTAATATATAATTATTATAATATATAATATAATATATAATATAATATATAATAATATTATATGTATATAATAATTTTTATACATATATGTCTTCATAGTTGTTTAATTATTTTCTTACACCTGCCGTTCACATGAGCTTCTGCCAACTGAGTAGTGATACCTAGAGCTAATCTTGAAACCTCACAGATAGATTTCCCTTAGGCCTGAGCAAATAATCCAAAGAGTCTACTCAGTTATGTTTTTATAGAAAGATCCTTTTTAAATGTCAGAATAGTAGAGAAGGAACAATTAAAAATAACTTTTTACTCTATAATGTAAAAAAACACAATTTTAAGTGAGGCTTCAACACACAACTTATGGAAAATTAAAAGAAATACAAAATCATTGGCTCCATCTGATAAGTTTCTTGTTTAACCTTTGATTGTTTCTCCTTCACTGCAATATCTAATATCTGTCGTTACTCAAACTCAAATATAATCCAAACTCTTATTACTGTAAAAATAATCTTCCCAGAGACATTCCTATTTTTAAGGTTTGGAAATTGGGGGTTTGAGGCAAGGCTGACAACCAGATTTCTTTCATATGATGTTCTTTTTGCTGTTTTGTTTCTCTGTAATGGATTTGCCTCCCTCACTGTCCACTCGGGACTTACCTAAGATGGGCTTCCCTGGCCCGTACAGACTTCAAGTCTCTGCCATACCACTGCTTGGAGCAGACAGAAAGAAAATGGCAGCCGGGCCACTTCCCATCCCCAGGGAGTAGCACAGCACCTGACACAGGACAGACACTTGCAAACATTTGTCCAGGTTCTTACGGTGAACACTGTGCACCCAGCCACAGGCTGGGACCTCAAGAATGTGCTCTTCCAGGAAAGACTGTTCTCTGTCGACCAGTTCCTGAGCATTACCCTGGCTCTGTTCCCATGAGGAACCTGGTCATGAGTTCTGAGGCCACACTGCAGGCACGGTGCTAACCTGTCTTTTGACGTGCATTTTGGTTTGAACAAGAGAGAGACATAAGACCCTATTTTAGGGTAGGGCTTTTATGGGGGGGGGGGGACCCAAGCTGACTGCTTTGGGGCATTGAAAATTACAGATTCCCATGATGGGGGCTATTTCTTGAGAGCTCAGGGGCACAGGGATCCTTCCATGCTGTTCACCCTACAGGCCAAGAATCGCTGCTGGTTTGGCCTGTGTGTGGAGCAGGGAGGGAGCCCCAGAGCTGATCTCCCCCTCGAGAACCAGGAGTCTATGATCCACACCAGGGCAATGTGGGAAAGAACATAGAAAGGTCAGTAATGCAGAGGGATCATGGGAAAAGAGGTCACGTAGGCCACGAACCTGGGACCATGTTCCCAATAAGGGGGATTGCTTTCATTGCTAAGATGATAAGACCTGCTTTTCTAGGCTAACTAATCTCTCCATGTCTTCCACTGTCTTCCTCTGCCCTCTCAAATGCTCCTTCCCACTGTAAGCTTTCTCCCCAGGTGATCCCTGTGACATTCCCACAAGGACCCCAACATGACCGATGCCAAACCCATCTCAGGCCTGCTCCTCAGCCTGCGACCTCCGTGTCCTTGACTCACCCTCACCAGAATCGCGTGGTTCTCTCTGGCTCTCTTTTTCCATCACCCAAGTGACACCAAGGTGTCAGCTCTGTCCCTAACATGCTTCTCAGACCGGCTCTTCCCTTCATCCTACCGCCTCCACCTTGGCACAGACTCATCCCGTCTCTCTAGACAATTGCATTCTTTTCCCACCTGGCCTCCCTGACTGCAGTCCCGCTCTTTCACTGCACAGGACAATGGCACCATGATTACCTATAAAATGCCAGGTCTCACAGTACCCAGCTGGCTTCCAAATGTGCTGTGGCTAACGTCCAAAATCTTCAGCAGGCGTTCACAATGTACTCCCCAGCGTAGGGCTCACTATTGTAGTATGAATATCCTGCGGTACGGTGTTCCCGCATTGGTTATCGCTTGTTCAACATTCTGTATCTGGTATTTCTTTTATTTTTTTTATCAGCCCCATAGGATTTCAATCTTCTCAGTTTTAAAGGTTGTTTTCTCTCTTCACAATAGATAAAGAAGGTCCTTCAGTTGTAGAGTTTCAGATCTATCCTGCAGTCTATCTGTTCTCTGCTCTCATGCTTAATTAATATTTCTGCCACCATTTCTCAAAGCTCCTGTCATAGTTTATTTTTATACTTCTTAGCACGTTCAAATCCATAATTAAACAAATAAGAGTCCAGAAGGCACAAAATTCTTTTGATTAAGTAAATATACAGTCAGGAATACCTGCATTTCACACAAATACTTTCATGTGCTGTTCAAAAAAAAAAACCAAAAAACCCACGTTACGTGGAGTGGGAAATCTAAGTTTTAATCCAAGAAGGTTAACTACGTAAATGGTCAGAAATGTATACGCTGCTTATAAACAGCTCCGTACTCACCTGTCACCTCTCAGAGTCAACATTTATAACTCAACAGACATGCTTCTTGCGTGATCACCAGACGTTTTGTATTCTTTGGCATGAGTGATCAAGGTAAAACGTGTGCTCTGAGAAAAAGGACACGCTGTCTCATGTAGTCATATCACAGCATGGAGCCCATTGTGTTTCAATGATGAGGGGCTCAGCCTGTCTCCTGTCACCCAGCTACAGTCCGGGCATTAGAGGGAGCTCCGTAAATGCTGTGGGGCCGCGGAGACGGGCAGTGTAAACATATATATTTACACATATAGCCAAGCTTGCTGTCTCTAACACAGTACTAAGACACAGCTCTTCCAAAAGAATAATTGCTCTTCCTGACATAACTTCAAAAGTTGGGGGTCTTTCCCCAAACGTCTGTGTCTTTTTTTCTAGCCCAGGCCTCCAAGAATTTATGTGGTAAGCATTTACATCCCCCCACCTTCTCTAGCACTTGCCGTGACAGATCAGGTGGTATGGTCAGGTGCTTCCTTTCCTTGATCCTGAAACTACATCTTCCCAAACTCAGGGAGACTCCTCTAGAACTGAGTGGTATCTTGAGACTGCCACTTCTACCGTATCTGCTTCTTCCTGAACAACACCTGCATCAACCTTGTCTAAGACAGTGACATGACTTTCCCCTGCTGGACACTGACCCCGGTATCAGGGTCGGGGCCTGCCCACTGTTGGCCCTCAGTGCCTGCGTGTTGAGTGAATAACTGAACACTAAGTGACGATCCCTGTGACTCGACGCAGACTGTTTCATGTGGGAACCCCAACTTCCTTGGGCTTTTCCTCATGACTCAACCACGACTAGGGTTAACTTGACTCAGAATGAGCCAATGACCTGATTCCAAGCCTGTGGAGGCAGGAAGGCGGAAATGGAGACTTTCTGCCTGAACCACTAGGCCACAATTTGCCTGTGCAACAAAAGACCGTCTGACCTTTCTCCTCCTCATTTCTGTGTCCCCTGGAGCCCACGGAGGAGAGACAAGCTGCTGTCATCTACCAGGCAGCTGGGCTCAGTAATTTGATGTTGGGTCACAAGCAGGGAACCATAAACTGTACCCCAAACCCTGGGGCGGTTGTCATTGTTTGAAGTTTCTAGAGGTGCCTCTCTAGACAAGAGCTGGCTCCATGCAGGAACATTTCCCTGGCAGTTCCTGCCAAAGACCATCCCACCAAAGATCGGTATGTTGAAAGCTCTAGAGAATGGAGTTGCTTAGTCATGAGGCTGCCGACCAGCCGAGCTTGTAACTTTCAACTACAAGTTGTCTAATAGAATACAGGCGGTGAGACGACGCCTAGCAGAGTCAACTGGATGTGTCCTCTCCCTCTGCTCCGCCTTCTGCTTTCCGCTAGTCACAGAGTCTGCATGCAGGTAAGGCTGCTGCTTGAGTCCTGCCCTGTCACTCCTGGGCAAAATGTTAAGCTAGGCTGTAAAATCAGATGCTGTTTCATAAGCCCGAGCTTAATTTTCAATAGCAGCAAGTTAATTGTTGAGCAACTACCAAGCGCTCGGCAAGGCTGCAAGGATACATTAGACGGGACTCCTGCTCTCACGTAACTTGGATTTGAAGGTAAACACTCTGACGGAAGAAGTGTGGAATGGTATATGCTCTACCCTTTTTCCTCTTTCATCAGGTCATATTCATATAGAAAAGTCCATCTACCATACGAACTAACAAATAATTACAGAGTAGGTGCTGATAGAACCATGACCCACGTCTAGATTGAGAATATTTGCTAATAGCCCGGATGACGTCTGCCTGCTTCTCCCTGATCAAAAGCACATCCCACCCCCCGCCCCCATGGGAACCGCTCTCCTGCCTTTTGAACAATCATTTTCTTGCTTTGCTTTGCTTTTACCTCCTATGTATGCATCACTGAAGAGTGTAGCTCGATTTGTTCTGGGTCTGGAGCCCTCCTCTGTATATTCCTTAGTGTCTGGCTTCTTTCAGGCAAGCTATTTGTGAGATTCATTCATTTTGTTTTGCAGACTTAGCGTTTGTTCATTTTTAATTGCTATCTAGTATTCGATCATATGAATGTACTATGGTGTATCTCTTCAGCTACTGATGCACATTTGTGTCGTTTCCTACTCTTGCTTACCCCGCACACTATGGGGTCACGTGACACGCATGTGTTCAGCTTTAGTGACCCCTGCCAAACACTGTTCCACAGTGGATGTCCCGACTTTGTGCCTTAATCCTCAGTGTATGCGAGTTCCTGTTGTTCTCCATCCTTACTCACACTTGATACTGTCTCATTTTCTAGTTTTTGCCATATTTTTGGCTGTAAAATGATATTTCATTGGGATTTTATCTAACACATCCCTGATTACTAAATAGACGGGGAGATTTTTTTTTTTCATATACTTTTGGACTGTTTGTGTTTCTTTTCCAATAATGTCTGTTATATATTGGCCCATTTTTCTATTGGGTTGTGTTTCTTTTTCTGGGTGATTCATAGTTATTTTTGTATTCTGGGTACGAATCGTTTAATGATGATTGCATGTGTGGCGCATGTCTTTTCTTCATTTTTATTTTCTGTATAGCATCATTTCATGAAGAAATTCCTAACTCTACAATGTAATCTTATTCATTAACCTATATTTATGGTTTCTGCCTCTCAATCTTGGCTAAAGGAACTCTCTTCCACCTCGAGGTCGTAAACATTTTATACTGTCTTCTAAACATTTTATAACTTTTCCTTTCACTTTTTTATTACTTTTAATTTTGAAATAATTGTAGACTCACAGGAATTTGCAAAAACAGTGCATGGTGGCACCCTGGTGGCTCAGTTGGTTGAGCATCGACTCTTGGTTTCAGCTGGGGTCATGATCCCAGAGTCATAGCATTGAGCTCCATATCAGTCTCCACACTGAGCATAGAGTCTGCTTGAGATTCTCTCTCTCCCCCTCTGCCCCTCTTCCCCCCTCCCTCCCTCTGTCTCTCTCTCTTTCTCTCTTTCTCTGTAAAATAAAAAATTAAAATTAAAAAAATACTGGGGCTCCTGAGTGGCTCAGTGGGTTAAGCCTCCAACTTCAGCTCAGGTCATGATCTCATGGCTCGTGAGTTCGAGCCCCGCGTCGGGCTCTGTGCTGACAGCTCAGAGCCTGGAGCCTGCTTCAGATTCTGTCTGTCTGTCTCTCTCTCCCTGCCCCTCCCTCGCTCGCACTCTGTCTCTCTGTCTAAAATAAACACTAAAGAAATATTTTTAATTAAAAAAAAATAGTGCATAGAGGTCTGTGATCCCTTTCCTCAGCATTCCCCAATGGTGCTATCTTATCAAACTATAGTACAATATAATAACCTAGAAACTGACACTGGTAAATACCATTAACTGCACTACATCCTATTTAAGTCTTCCCCAGATTTTACAGGCACTTGTGTGTGTGTGTAGTTCTTATTCAATTTGATCACATTTATAGATCTGTCTTTCATTATTTAGTGCTTAATCCACGTGGAATCCAAAATGGAATTCCTTTTGCACAGAGTGTGAGGTAGGGATTCTGTCCACACCTTCCCTCCCCACGGATAACCAATTGTCCTAAAATCATTTATTGAATTGCCCATCCAAGTTTCCACGTATGTTTAAGTCTGTTTCTTATCTCTCTCTTCTACTCCATTGGTCTATTTATCTCTGCTCCTGCACTCTGTCTTAATTACTTTATATTAATAATGCCCTGCTCTATGGCAGTATGATTCCCATAACTTTATTCTTCTTTAAGAGTGTCTTAGCTACTCTTGACCTTTTTCTCTTCAGTAGAAATCTGGAATAGGCTTTTCAAGTTTTACAAATGATCTTGTTAGGACTTTTAGTGGCATTGCATTGCGGAGAATTGACATGTTTACAATAGTGAATCTCCCTACCAAGGAACATGATGTAGCTCTTAATTTATCTCAGTTTTCTTTAACGTCTTTTAGGAAATTATTGCAATTTTCTCCATAAAAAGCCTGCACATAAGTGGTTAGATTTACTCCTAAGTAAACCTTTACTCTGTACCTTTCATTTCTCTTGTCAATCTTATCATTTTAATTACATTTTCAATCTGATTGTTGGTGGTGGGTTGAAATATAATTAGATTTTGTGTATTGATTTTTTATCTGTTAATGTTGCTAAAAATCGTATTAATGCTAATAATGTATTTATAAATTCTTTTAGGTTTTCAGAGAAGATAATCATGCAATCTGCAAATAAGGGTGGTTTTACTTCCTCCTTTCTGATCCTTCTTTCTTTTATTTTTTCTGGTTGTTTTACACTTGGCCTGAACAAAATTAAAGAGAAGTAGTGATGGGACACGTCCTTGCTTGAATTTGTTTCTAAAGAGCCAACATCTGACATTTCACCATTAAGTATACTGTTTGTCATGAGCTTTTGTAGTTGCCTTGGGTCAGGTTAATAAATTTCTTTCCTGGGGTGCCTGGGTGGCTCAGTCAGTTAAGCGTTTGCCTTCAGCTCAGGTCACGGTTTGTGAGTTCAAGCCCCACATCGGTCTCTGAGCTCTCTGCTGTCAGCGCAGAGCCCACTTTGGATCCTCTATCTCCCTTTCTCTCTGCCCCTCCCCTGCATGCTCTCATTCTCTGTCTCTCTCTCTCTCTCTCTCTCTCTCTCTCTCTCTCTCGATCTCAAAAATAAATAAACTTAAAAAATAAAACATAAATTTCTTTCCCTTCCTGGTTTATTTGCTTATCATTTCTTTTAGCATCCTCCACCTTCTCACATATTTTTTCTTCTTGATAATGTATGTCTTCAGGGTGCCTGGGTGGCTCAGTTGGTTGAGCGTCTGACTTTGGCTCAGATCACGATCTCACAGTTCACGGGTTCGAGCCCCACATCGGGCTCTATGCTGACAGCTCAGAGCCTGGAGCCTGCTTCGGATTCTGTGTCTCCCTCTCTCTGCCCCTCCCCCACTCATGCTCTGTCTCTCTTTGTCCCTCAAAAAAAAAACATTAAAAAATTAATATATATGTATATATGTCTTCTAAAAACTCCTTTAATAAAAAAAAAATCTGTTGCTCATCACCTCTCCTAGTTTTTGTTTATCTGAAAACATTTTTAATTTGACTTTTGCTCTTGTTCTGAAAAGAAAGTTCAGTGCATAAAAGTCTATGTCTTTTAACCTTTATTTTTTATAGTGGGATGTATTTTAATAGCAAACTTACAGGAACACCACAGAAGACAGACAACATTAGAAACATGTGCTTGCATGTAAGATACCTCACAAAGTATAGTGAATGGATGGAATCTACTGTATGATAAAAATGCTACAAATACCATTTAGTAGCTATCCATAAGAAATTTACTTGTGGGGCGCCTGGGTGGCGCAGTCGGTTAAGCGTCCGACTTCAGCCAGGTCACGATCTCGCGGTCTGTGAGTTCGAGCCCCGCGTCAGGCTCTGGGCTGATGGCTCGGAGCCTGGAGCCTGTTTCCGATTCTGTGTCTCCCTCTCTCTCTGCCCCTCCCCCGTTCATGCTCTGTCTCTCTCTGTCCCAAAAATAAAAAAAAATTTAAAAAAAAAAAAAAAAGAAAAAAAAAAGAAATTTACTTGTGTTTGAAATAAATCCAGGGTCGCCTGGGTGGCTGTCGGCTAAGCATCCGACTTCAGCTCAGGTCATGATCCCGTGGTTCATGGGTTCGAGCCCCACATCGGGCTCTGGGCTGACAGCTCAGAGCCTGGAGCCTGCTTCCGATTCTGGGTCTCCTTCTCTCTCTACCCCTCCCCCACTTGTGCTCTGTCTCTCAAAAATAAATATTTAAAAGAAGAAAATAAATCCAAATGTTGGCGTTGTCCAGAAAAATGTAACGGTTTTATTTGTCATTGTTGTAAAGTTGAATTGCTGAGATGTATTCACAGAAACATTTTGATTTGCATTAATGCTTTAAGTCCCTGCATTTGTATTAAAAATTCATGCATAAATGAAAATGGAAATACTGCCAGTGCCTGATTCCCATTCACAGTCAGATACTTAGGTACCTTTTGACCCCATGGGGAAAAAAAATGTAATATTCAGAACTACCAATAACAAAAAGAAGAGAATTTCTTTTTTTTTTTTAAGAATGAAATGTTTTCCATCATAGTGGATTTTTTTTAACGTTTATTTATTTTCTTTTTGAGAGAGAGAGAGAGAAAGAGAGCGAGCAGGGGAGGGACAGAGAAAGAGGGAGAGCGAATCCCAAGCAGGCTCCTCACTGTCAGTGCAGAGCCAGATGTAGGACTCACACTCCTGAACCATGAGATCATGACCTGAGCAGAAATCAAGAGTCAGACACTTAACCAACTGAGCCACGCAGGCGCCCCATCATAGTGGAATCTTAATCACGTTCTCCACATATGCAGTGTGCCAGCTGCATGTCTTTGGGCATAATGGTTACACGTTTGGCATGGATAGCATGCAGGTGGTGTCTTCAAAAAGGCCCATCAGATAGGCCTCACTCGCCTTCTGCAAAGCACCAATAGCTGCTCTCTGGAAGCACAGATCTGTTTTAAAGCCCTGAGCAATTTCTCGCACTAGCTGCTGGAAAGGAAGTTTGCGGGTGCGAAGTTCAGTGGACTTCTGATCACGGCTAATTTCCCAGAGGGCCGGTTACCAGGCCTGTAACGATGATGTTTCGGCACCCCTCCAGGAGAGGGCGCCCTCTTGCGAGTAGCTTTTGTAGCAGGTGGCTTCCTCTGGGCTTTACCCTTGGTGCATTCGCAGGGTCTGGTGGATCTGCTCTGTAGGAGCCGTCGTTCGTGGACACCTCTTTATTTACCTACCCTTGTGCTTCGGGCGGAGCTCGGCGAGGCATTAGAAGCCATGGCAGCCTAACAGCGGCTGCAAACCTAGGTCTTTTCACTTCATTGAGATAGAGTTTACATTCATAAAATTCACCCATGTTAAGTATGCAGTTCAATGGTTTTTAACGAGTTTACCAAGTTTTGTAACCATCACCATAACTGAGTGTTAGAACTTCTATGTTACCCCAATAAGACCTTTTGTACTCTTGGGCCCAGGCAACCGCTAGTCTATTTTCCATCTCCCACAATTTGCCTTTTACGGACATTTCACATGCATGGAATTATTTAACATGTGGTTTTTTCTGTGTGGCGTCTTCACTTCGCATTCCACTTGGTTCTCCGTTGTATGGATGCAGTTCATTTGGCGTATCCCTCCACTAATGGCCTGTTTCTCCTTTTGGCTGTTATGATTAAGGATGCTGTGAACACTTCATAAGTCTTTGCGTGGACACATGTTTTCATTTCTCTGAGAGTGGAAATGCTGGGTCATAGCGTAAATTTAAGTTTTTAGGAGACTGACACATCGTTTTCCGAAATAGCTTCCTGCCAGTAGTAATATTTGAGGATTTCGATTTCTCCACATACTTGTCAGCGTTTGTTATTATCTGTCTCTGGTGATAGCCGTGGTAGTAGGTGTGAAATGGTATCTTATTGTGGTTTTAGTTTGCGTTTCCCTAATGATTTTGAACAACTTTTCGTGTGCTCATTTGCTATGCGGTTCTCTTCTTTGGTGAAATGTCTGTCCAAATCCTTTGCCCACTTTTTAATTGGGTTGTTTATCTTATCATTGACTTGAAAGGTTCTTTGTATATTCCAGATACATGTCTGTTGTGGACTGAATGTTTGTGTCCCCTGAAAATTCATACGTTGAAATCCCAACCCCCCACTGTGATGATATTAGTAAGTGGGACCTTTGGGAGGTAATAAGGCCGTGAGGGTAGAGTGCTGATGAATGGGATTAGTGCCCTTGTAAAAGAGACTCCAGACTGCTTTCTAGCCCTCTCTCTGCTATGTGAGGATACAAGAAACTAGCTGTCACCAGAATCGAACCATTCTGATCTTAGATTTCCAGCTTCCAGAACTTTGAGTATAAATTTCAGTTGTTTATAAGCCACCCAATCTATGGTACTTTGTTATAACAGCCCAAACTAAGACAAAGTCCTTTGTCAGATACGTGATTTGCAAATATTTTTTTTTTCTCAGTCTGTGTCTTGCCTTTTACTGTGAGTATATGTGCCTGGGAACTTTGTGGAATTCACTGAGGCCTGAAGAGTCACTGCATCATTCCAGAAATGAATTGTGTTTGCTTCTGTCAGTCACCTGGGGCACTTGTGTGATCCAAAGTCGCACACAAGTTTGCTTTCTAGACAACAGGAAAGGGGGGAGGGCAGGACATACTTCTTCACTTTCTGGGCAGATGAGGAAGCCAAACACCTACTCTCACTCACAATCCTGGAACTTAGTCATGTGGTCATGTACAGCCATGAGGAAGGCTGAGAAACATAGCGTTTACCTTGGTGGCTATGTGCCCGGCTAAAAATCCTACATAAAAGCGGTATCGTGCATTCCAGTAAATAATAGACTCACATTCGAACTCAAATCTGTAGGATTCCAAAGCCATGCCCTTTCCACTACGTTATGCTGCCTTCCTCGGAAGGAGCCAACAGGAAATTATTTTTTATAGACTCCTAAGAACCCTCAGGTCCCCCAGCCAGTAAATGGCAGAACAAGAGCCAGGACTTGAAAATGGGTCTTCTTCTCAGAGGATCATCTTCTCATTACTCCACACTGCTCTCTGGACTGTTCCTGGAAGGGGATTTGCAGGGTTATCTGGGTGATGTTGGATTCATTCTGTATTTTTTCCACAGAACTAGTAATTGTCCTCCCACACTTCATCCCTTCTCCTCTTTCCAGACAACTCTGCCCTGCGGCCCAGCATTGGGAATTTTTCCGTCCTGCCTTGTGGCACTCATCCCAATTTTGTGGCTTCCCGAGCATCCTCTGAGCCGTGGGGCCAGGAGGCTGGGAGTCAGCCTAGAGCCTCCCTGCTAGGGACAATATTTGGAAATCGATGCCCCAATGGAATGTTCACGGCCACGGTCAGTCAGGAAATGCCACTGGCCTCGAGGCTGCACATAGAAGCATCTATTTTGGCCGAGAGGGTGACTGAATCTGAAAATTATTGTTTCTTTTTCTTTCCTTTGAAGATTTTTGCAGAAGTTTGAGAACCAGCTAAGTGGGAAAAATGTCTGATAATTTCTGTCCTGTTGACAGAGTTCCTATTAGCTGTATATGCATGCTTCGAGTTCGTTCCGCTTCACTCTTTTGTCTTATGTATACCCTGTCAGGTCTGTTTCATGGGTGGTTGATGTCTCCCTAACCAGAGGTGACAAGCTCCTTTCAGGGCCAAGAAAAAACGGTTAGAGACGCTGCCTTCATGTGGGATAGCTGCCACGGAGAAAATGAAGCAATTTAAGCTGCTCGAAACCAAGGAAATCACTTTGCCTCTGTACAAAATAGACATCCGTGCCTTTTCTTCCCGCCTTCATTAGGTTATTAGCATATTCCTAAAATCTGAGGCCATAATGGCCTTGAATTGTCCCAGAAGGAAACTTGAAAATTTGAGGTTATTCATCTCTCACCAGGATACCAGAATCCATCCGCTAAGCCAGTTGCCAGCACTGGGGTTGGTGCTGTGGGTGGAAGCACAAAAGAATTAAAGGACTCTCTTCGGTCCAGCAAATATTTATGTGGCACCCACCGTGTGGCAGGTACCCTTCCAGGCACCATGAATAAAACAGCCATTCCCCTCCAGGGAAGCAATGCTTTCCTGTCAGAGTTGGTCATGCCAACACATATTTACAGTGAAATATGCTAATGCTCTGTGGAAGAATAAAATGCCCATTGGGGAAGCCATCTTCCTGAAGCCCCAAGAGGTCCAGAATCCAGAAAGAGCGTCCGTGGTCTGGGGAAAGCATTCAGAGTCCTTCACTGTGATTAAGTCCTGTGCTGGAGGAAGGGAGGGAGGGAGGGAGACACGTGTGGGAAAGCTGTGTGCTGGCTTGTCTCTGTGGCCTCTGAGGGCTCATTCTTGGCCTTTCTCTGCCCTGCTCTTGCCCTGGAAGCTGATGTCAGGGACTGTGTTACCTGGACTTTCACGCTCCTGCCTGCCAGCTGGGTTCAGCCAATAGGGGGGTCCCAGTAGAAGGTGAGATGGAACACGGAGAGTGAGGGTGGAATACTGATTCCTGCCACCCACCGGCTCCCTCCCTGCAGGCCATGGTGGCGGCCTACTGCATTCCTTCCCAGGCCACAGCTCCCACCGGGTGGCCTGTCCTCTGTGGCTACAGCTCTCTCCAGGTTCCAGTAACACTGCCCTTCCCTTTTAGCCTAGAAGTGGGAACATCTCTCTGGTGAAGCCTTGGATGCTGCAGTGTTGGTTCCCTTAATTTTACCAACCCTTCTGCAAACAGTCCCTTTATTAAACTCCTTTCTGTTGACCTTTATGAGGGGTCATCTGTTTCCTGCCAGAACCCCGGTGGACACTGCTAGGCTGGGTCAAATGTAAAGAACCGTCACACTCAGGAGTTGCTTTTGGTCTTGTTTTGTTTCACTGAGAGATCATTTAGGGGCTCCTGGGTGGTCCAGTTGGTTACGCGTCCAACTCTTGATTTCTTCTCAGGTCGTGGTCTCACAGTTCGTGGGACTGAGCCCCGTGTGGGGCTCTGCACTGGCAGGGCAGAGCCTCTTGGGATTCTCTGTGTCTCTGTCTCTCTCTCTGTCTCTCTCTCTCTCTTTCTGCCCCTCCCCGGATCATGCTTCCTCTCAAAATAAATAAATAGAACATTTAAAAATAAGGGAGAGATTTCATTTACGTACAACATTGTATAGGCTGACGGCGCACAAGATATTAGTCTGATACGTTTATATATGCAGTATGATATACTCTATCATGTCACATTATTGTTTCCCTTTTGTAGGGAAAATACATACTTTGTTTCTGTTTTACAACAGCTGTAGCAAGCTATTTTTTTTAACTCCTAAGATTATAAATTTAAATTAACCAGATTCAAAAGACCCTATATTGTACAATTCCATTGACATGAAATGTCCAGAAAAGGTGAAATCTATGAGGCAGAAAAGCAGAGCAGCTGGTGCCTGGGGCTGGGGTACCAATGAGGAGTGACTACAAAGGTGCGTGAGGGACCTTTTCCTGGCGATGGATTGTGGTGATGGTCGCACAATTCTGTAAGTGTATTAAAAATCACTGAATGGGACTGCCTGGGTGGCTCAGTCAGTTGAGCCCCGACTTAGGCTCAGGTGATGATCTCGGGGTTTATGAGTTCAAGCCCTGCATCGGGCTTGCAGCTGTCAGCACAGAGCCCACTTTGGATCGTCTGTCCCCCTCTGTCTGCCCCTCCACCGCTTGCTCGTGCATGTGCACTCTCTATCTCTCTCAAAACTAGATAAATATTTTTAAAAATCATTGAATGGTATACTTCACAGGGGTAAGTTTTATGACATATAAATTATACCTCAATAAAATTGATAAGATTATAAACAAAACGTATCCACGATATATAAAGTTTGGAAAAGAGAGGAAGCGATCACCTGTAAACCCCACCCCCCTAACAGAACTATTATTATTTTTTCATCCTCTGTTCTAGTTATTTATTATCTGCAGTTGACAATTATGAACATAACATTAGCCAACAGTTACTGCAGGCTTCCCATGGCTCATGCCAGGTTAAACACAGAGCACGGGCCATCTCGTCCCGTCCTCACAACATTTCAGGAGGAAGGTACTATTACCATCACATTCCATTAAGAAGAAACCTGAAGCTCAATTGCATAATGTGTAGAATTGTCAAATCACTCTGTTGTATACCTAAAACTAATAGAACGTTGTATGTCAACTGTACTTCACTTAAAATAACAAAGTAAAAAGAAACTTGAAGCTCAAAGAGATTCACTGAATTGCTATGTAAACTTAATTTTCTACCTTATTACAGTTTTTTTTTTAGTGTTTATTTATTTTTGAGAGAAAGTGAATGGGGGGGGGCAGTGGGGGTAAGGAAGGACAGAGAGAGAGGGAGACACAGAATCTGAAGCAGGCTTCAGGCTTCGAGCTGTCAGCACAGAGCCTGACGCAGGGCTTGAACTCACAAGCCATGAGCTCATGACCTGAGCCAAAGTCGGATGCTTAACCGACTGAACCACCCAGGTGCCCTGAGCCACCCAGGCGCCCCACCCTTGCTACAGTTGGGAATCTTTTTTTTTTTTTTCATAGTGTTCCAGAGTTCTTTATTATTTTATTTTATTGACATATAGTTGGCATGCAATCCTGTGTTAGTTTCAGGTGGCCAACATTCATTCAACATTTCTATATATTACAAAGTGATCACTACAGTCAATTTAGTTACCATCTACCCCCATACAGAGCTGTTATGTTATTAACCATACTCTCCATGTTACACGTTGCGTTGCGGTCTTGATTCTTTTAATGTCTGCAAAACAGTTTATTGGGTCAGTGTGCCACATAATACTTAACTCTTTCCTCTTCCGTAACACGTACAGTGTTCCATAAAAAATGTGATGAACTTCTTCATTAGAAAAAGCTTTATCTATATTGAACATTATCTTCTTAGGATGCTTTTCAAGCAATTGCCCCCCCCCCCCAAAAAAAAAAAAACCAAAATAATTTTAAAATTTCTTGAAGTGAAATCAGTTTCCAAAGGGTTGGGATTGATATTCACCTCTATCCTCGCCAGCACTAGACATGCTAGGATTTTAATGTTCTGCTTCAGTTAGTGGATCTTGCCCTTATTTTAATTTCCATTCATTTCACTACTAGAAGGGTTGGGCTTTTTACCATACCAGTTGAATTTTCTCTGTTGTAACTTATCTATGATTTATGCCCCTTTATTTATTGGAATCTCATGGGTTTTCTTAGTAATGGGTATGAGTTCTATATAAATATATTAACCATTAATGTTTTATCTTAGCTAAAAATGTTTCCCCTTTTTGCCTATTTCTTTATTTTATAAAATACTTTACCTATTTTTACATATGGAAATTATTGTTCTTTCCCTTTGTGAATTTATCTGTAGCTTCTAGACTTCACGGACACCTCTATCCGAGGCTTTGACAACATTCAGTTATATTTTCTCCTGACTTTCCTTAGTGCAATTTGTTTTAAATTTAAGAATAATCCATCACTGGGGCACCTGAGTGGCTCAGTCCGTTGGCTGACTCCTGATTTCTGGTCAGGTCATGATCTCATGGTTCATAGGATCGAGCCCTGCACTGACAGCATAGAGCCTGCTTGGGATTCTCTCTCCTTCTGTCTCTCTCTCCCTCCCTCTCTCTCTCTCTCTCTGTGCTCCTCCCCCATGCTTGCTCACTCACTCGCTCTCTTTCAAAATAAATAAATAAACTTAAAAAAAAGAATAATCCACCATTTATTTTTTAATTGAGGTATAATTGGCATACATTATATTAGTTTCAGGTGTACAACATAGTGATTCAATATTTGTGTATATAGTAGTCCCCCCCATTATCTGTGGTTTTGCTTCACATGGTTTCAGTTACCTGTGGTCAACCGTGGTCCAGAACATCTGATGTATCATTAGAAGGTCAGTGGTAGCCTAACAGTGTGTCATGATGCACACACCATTCACCTCACTACATCTCATCATGTAGGCATTTTATCATCTCACATCATCACAAGGGTGAGTACAGTACAATAAGGTATTTTGAAAAAGAGAAACTACATCCATCGAATTTTCATTAGAGCATATTGTCGTAATTGTTCTATTTTATTACTAGTTATTGCTGTTAATCTCTCACTATGCCTAATTTGTAAATTCAACTGTATCATAGCTATATATGTGTAGAAAAAAACTCAAGAGAGTTTGGTACTCTCTGTGGTTTCAGGCATCCACCAGGTGTCTTGGAACATATCCTCGCAGTAAGGAGACTACTGTTTTGTGAAATGATCGCCACAATATGTCTAGTTAACATTCAGGACCATACGTAGTTCCAGAATGTTTTTGCTTGTAACGAGAATTTTCGGTATCTACTCTCTTAGCAGCCTTCAAATATATAATAGGGCATTATTAATGGTAGTCCCCATGTTATACATTACAGTCCATGAACTTATTTATTTTATACCTGGAAGTTTGTACCTTTTCACCCCCTTCACCCATTTCACCACCCTCCTCCCCCTGCCTCTGGCCACCACCAATCTGTTCTCTGTATCTATGAACTTGTTGTTGTCATTATCATTGCTGTTGTTGTTGGATAGTTGCACATGTAAGCGAGATCATAATGCTATTTGTCTTTCTGTTTGTCTGACTTATTTTATTTAGCCTAATGCCCACAAAGGTCCATCCTTGGTGTTGCAAATGGTGAGATTTCACTATTTTTTTTATGACTGAATAATATTCTATTACATATATATAATTATAGAACATGTATTAATATATATTATATATGTGTGTATATATTAATATATTATATGTATATATACACATACACACCACATTTTGTTTGTTCATTCATTCATTGGAGAAACTTAGGTTGTTTCCATAGTTTGGCTATTATAAATAATGCTGCAGTGAACATAGAGGTAATATATCTTTTTGAGTTAATGTGTTAATTTTCTTTGCATAAATACCCAGCAGTGGAATTGCTGCATCCCATGATAGTTCTATTTGTAATTTTTTTAGAAACCTCCATACTGTTTCCCACGGTGGCTACACCAGTTTACGTTCCCACCAACTGAGCATGAAGGCTCCTTTTTCTCCATATCCTTACCAACACTTGTCATTTCTTGTCTTTTTAATACTAGCCATTCTGACCGGTGTAAGATGACGATACCTCATTGTGGTTTTCATTTGCATCTCCTTGATGATGAGTGATATGGAAGCTCTTTTCATGTACTGTTGGCCATCTGTATGTCTTCTTTGGAAAAATGTCTATTCATATTCTCTGCTCACTTTTAGTCAGATTATTTTTCCCCTGCTATTGAGTTGTACGAGTTGTATCCTTATATATTTTGAATATTAGCCATTGATCAGATATATGTTAAATGTTTTCTCCCATTCAGTAGGTTGCCTTTTCATTTTGTAGATGGTTTCCTTTGATGTGCAGAAGTGTTTTAGTTTGATGTAGTCCCACTTGTTTATTTTTGCCTTTGTTGCTTTTGCCTTTGGCGTCAAATCCAAAAAAATCACCACTCAGGATGATGTCGGAACTTATCACCTATGTTTTCTTCTAAGGGTTTTATGGTTTCAGGTCTTACATTCAAGTCTTTAGTCCATTTTGAGTCAAAATTTGTGTATGCTGTAAGACAGTGGTCCAGTTTCTTTGTTTTGCATGTGGATGTTCAGTTTCCCCAATATTGTGTATTGAAGACACTGGCTTTCACTCATTGTACATTCTTGGTGCCTTTGTCATAAATTAATTGACTGTATACACACGGGTTTATTTCAGGGCTTTCTCTTTTGTTTTTTCTTTTTAAGTTTATTTATTTATTTTGAGAGAGAGTGGGAGTGACAGTGTGGAAGGGACAGAGGGAGGGAATCCCAATCGCATTGTCAATGTGAGCCCAATTGCAGGGGCGGTGGTGGGGGAGCTCTATGTTTTGGGGCTTTCTATTTGTTCCGTTCACCTATGTGTCTGTTTTTATGCCAATGTCATACTTTGCTGATATGGTAGCTTTGTAATGCAGTTTGAAATCAGGAAACATAATGCTTCCAGCTTTGTTGTTCTTGCTTAAGATTGCTTTGGCTATTCAGGGCCTTTTATGATTCTGTACAAAATTTAGGATTATTTGTTCTATTTCTATGAAAAATGCCATTAGAATTTTGGTAGGGATTGCATTGAATCTATAGACTGCTTTGGTTAGTATGGACATTTTAACAATATTAATTCTTCAACGGGCATGCAATATCCATTTATTTGTGTTGTCTTCAATTTCTTTCCTCAGTGTCTTATAGTTTTCAGTGTATAGGTCTTTTATTCCTTGGTTAAATTTATTCCTGTGCGCTTTATTCTTTTGTAATACAACTGTAAATGGAATTGTTTTCCTAATTTCTTTTTCTGATAGTTTGTTACTAGTGTATAGAAATACAACAGATTTCTGTATTCTGATTTGGCATCCTGCAACTTTACTGAATTCATTTATTCTAACAGTTTTTTAATGGAGTCTTTAGGGTTTTCTATACATATAATATCATGTCATCTGCAAATAGTGACAGTTTTACTTCTTCCTTTCCAATTTGAATGCCTTTTATTTCTTTTTCTTGCCTCATTGGGGTGGCTAGGATTTCCAATCCTTGCAGAATAGAAGTGGTAAGAGTGGGCATCTCTGTGTGAGCTTTTCACCATTCAGTATGATGGTAACTGTGGGTTTGTCGTATATGGCCTTTATTATGTTGAGGTATACATATATTTTACTGTAGAGTTTGAGATATGAGTCTAAAAGACTTTTTCCCAAACTGCTACCCAACTTTTCCAGCGCTGAACATTACTTCCTTTCCCCACTGTTTTTTTTGTGATACTGCCTTTATCATACATTACAGTGTTATATGAGAGTCTGTTTGCTTCAGAACCACATGGTCTTAATTATTGTTTGAATATATACCTTTGGATTTAGTAGGTCTAAGAAATTTCATCTGTTCATCCTGCTTGTATGGCATCCAAGTCAATAGCAGGAAATGTAGGTCTCCTGCTCAACCCAGGACACAGGGGAGGCTGTTGATAAACTTTGGGGGGCATGCTATGACCCTGGGGGTGACAGAGATACTCAAGGAAAAGCGTGAACAAGAGGCCTGGCCCTGAGATGTTCAGAACTAATGATAAGAGCCTCTCAAGACAGTGTCACCCAATCCCTTGGGTGATAGAGAAGAAAACCTAGGTGAGGCGATTAAGCCTTTTGTCTAAACTCACAGAGGCAGTTAGTGGCAGAGTGGGAACTAGATCTGGGCCTCTTGACCACCGGTCAGGGGCCCTCTAGTGTTCCCCAGGACAGAAGGGTTTGTGAGTGGGGGAGAGGGGCATGTGGGTGCAGTATATGAGTACCACTTCACTAAAGCCTTTCACACCTGGTGTCTACACTTGATCCTCACCTCAATGATCTGTCAAGTCCTGTGCAGAGCCTCTTAACCAAACTCCCCTTAACCAACTGGTCAGATTCAGCAGCCCCCACTCCCTGGCATAAATCTACCAACCGCTGCCCCCAGCTAGGAGCTTATCTGTGATACATCCCTATACTTCTGCTCCTATCAAATGTTTACCAAGAATCAATTATTTTTGTTCCCAAACCTGTTTATGCCACTTACACTTGACATTTTAATTGTGCAATTTAACCCAAAGAGAGGGGTATGAACAAAAGAAACTCATTGCTGTTTTATGACACACATGTTGCTTTGGGAAAACTTGACAAAGGTGAGTCACTAAAAATTCTTACGGAATAAAATGCAGACAAGATGACTGTAACACACACACACACACACACACACACACACACACACACACACACAGAGGAGGAGCTTTGTATAAACATGGAAGGATTCTGCACTCGCATTCTTTTGCAAGTAACTTAAGTTTCTCTTCTCTTTATAAAAACAGAACATGGAAATCATGAGCTTATATGAGACAGACAGGGAAAACTGTCATCCGAGGGCTCTTTTTTAAAAGAGAGGCCTTGGACTCACATCAAAATAAGATTATATGTGTCCTGTTTTATGATTTCCCGGAACAACCAAAATTTTTTATTAATCAACCAACTACCTGTCCCAATCACATCAGATAGAAGGCTTCCTTCCATTTGCTATTCCTATAAAATAATACTCATTTTCAGAAGAGTTGTCTAGGCTTCCAGCACCATGGTCAGACTTTGAGAGGGAGACATGTGACTGTGACACTGGGCATAAGGCCACAGAAGCCATTGGTGTCCAAATTCCAGCTCTACCCTAACCAACAGTGTGGCCTCGGGCAAATCATCTATGCCCTTTGAACTCAACTTTCTCATCTGCTAAACAATTTCTGTGTCTTGGGATTGCTGTCTACTTGAAAGGAAATGATGTTGTTAGCACCCAGCATAGTGTCAGACCCATTTTTGAAGTGTGAGCTTCCTTTGCTGATGCTACATGGAAGAAGTGGAAATGAAATGAGTGAGCCTCAGTGGGTGGATTGGATGTGAGTGGGCAAGAAGGATAGGTAGCATCCCTCCTCATTGTCAGATTCCAATTCACAGAATGAGGCGGTCTTTGGAGAGGGCACCTGGTAAGTGATTCAGCCAGGTGTATGTTCAGACCCTGTACCTGAGGGTCAAGACAAGAGGACCCTGGTAACAGATCATGCAAGACCACACAGGAGCCAACTAAAGGGGTAGTTTCTGGGTCCTGTAAGAGGGGAGCAGCTACCCAACTGGAATCAATTTTCTTTTTTGCTTTTAAGGTTTTTTTAAAAAAATGTTTATTTATTTTTGAGAGAGAGAGAAAGAGTGAACAGGGGAGGGGCAGAAAGAGAGGGAGACACAGAATCCGGAGCAGGCTCCAGGTCCTGAGCTGTCAGCACAGAACCCAACACGGGGCTCGAACCCACGAACTGTGAGATCATGACCTGAACCTAAGTCGGATGCTCAACTGACTGAGCCACACAGGCGCCCCAACAGGAATCCATTTTCAGAGGATGGTAACACCTGGCCGGTGTGCTTTGCAGTGCCTTGGAGGGCATTCTGAGTCCTGGGACCTAGAAGCTGTTTTCAGTGGAAGTCAGCATCCTGTGACTTCTCCAGCTGCTGGGCCAGGAACTGAGGTACTTATTGTCCTCAGCACTACAGGAAGCCCCACTTAGTTCTAGAACATCTCTCTTCCTCCCTTACCATCCCTCACATCCACTCACTCCCTTCCTCTCCCCCTTTCTCTGTCTCTCTCTCTGTCTCTGCCTCTCTCTCTCTCTCTCTCTCTCTCTTAGTGGCTGAGTCAGATGGAGGAGTCCTCACATTTCACCGGTTGGCAGTTTTTGCCCTTCCCAGGATACCCGTCTTCAGCCCATAAGTTGCAGAAAGAGCTCCTGCTAGCACGAGTTATTTTGGTTAGCTGAGTCACCACACCAGAAAACAAGATATGACCCCACCTTGCGTCTGGTCAAAGGGGCTAGAACCAGCTGGAACCACAAGATCTCCAAAAGCCCTAACTGAGGCATCACTCATTTGAGTCAAGGGCCCGGTCCCGGCCCTTGTGACCCAACCCCTAACTGGAAAGGGGCAGCCAACCCTCTGCCCTGGTGATGCGGATTCTCAGGGATCATTGGCACCCATCCAGTGCAGCCCGTCTACAGCCACCAGGCTTTTATGTTCAGACCACTGCTCCCTGATGCTTCTGGTTCGTATTATTGTGAACGGTACCCTGGGTCTTGGCTGCCTGCCCCACTAGACCCTGTGTTCCCTTAGGTGAAGGACCACACCTGTTTTTGTCCCTCTAGAACAAATCACAGTGACTAGAACATAGTAGATGTTGGACAAACATTAGTTTTCTTCCCCTCATTGTTCCTCTGCAAGCAAGCCATCTGAATCTCAGCTCCTTCGCCTTCAAGAATCTCTCCTATCTAGAAGCACTTCTCATTTCCTCTGTGTAGCCAAGTCCACCGGGCCTGACTCTCCCAGTCCCCTAAGATTTCCGTCCTTCTGACCTCCTTCAGTATTTGCCGCCTTATACCTGCTGCCCTGCACTCCACTGTATCTCCTGAGATCCCAAGTAGAAGTGGTCCACACGTGGGCATAGGCATACTCTTTTGGGAAATCTCAAAGGAGTCCTCGATCCCCAAAAGGTTCAGAACCATGGGGGAGGGGATGAGGAGGCCCGGGAAGGCTTTGGACAGAGCAGCGCTTTAGTAAGACTGGCCTGGCAGTGGGCAGGTGGGCTCTCCTTGTCCCTTTTGTAATGTTCCCTTTTTGACTGGGGAAACTTTGGGAGAGGCTCCAGCATTGTGGCATTCAGTGTGTGTCTGCCCTTCCTGCGACAGCATTCAGATGTCATGAGTAATGGTGGCTATCAGAATAGCCACTCGCTAGGCTTGTCCTCTCTATAGTTTTCCCCTTTTTCATATTCTTCACATTTATAAAGCAGAAATCCTATTAGCTTGGCTGGAGTTGAAACTAGAGATGGAGTGAATTACCCTGGTCTCATCTAAAATAGATAAGGAGGCTGAGTTTGGTGAGAGCTGTAGTCAGCCATTTGCATGGACACCACTCACAGCGGCAGGAAATGATACCCCCTTGTAAATAAATCACCCGCTGGCAGCCTCACCTTGGAATATTTATAAGGAAATGGACCTGGGAAGAAGAACGGTATGTCTAGGCTGCAAAAATTATTGGAAGAAGGGCTTTCTGGTATGTCTAGAAAAGTTAGATTCTTGGTTGCCTGTAGGAAGAAAGGAGAGAAAGAAAGGAAAGCTGACAATTCCATCAGGAGAAAAATGGTGTGTTGAATTTTTATTTCATTTTCAACAGTGTCCGGTCCTTGTGTGTGTCTGGGAGTATTTCTCGCTACAGGAGAGTGGAACTTAGTGGGGGAGTCTGATTCTCTCCCTTCCTAACCTCCGAGCTTTGGTAGGGTAACCGGGGGCAGGATTCCCCCAGATGTTGGAGGAGAATCCCCAAGTTTGCTCTCAAAAATACCAAAGCCCCGTCTGCGCCGTGGGCCACAGGGACACTGGGCTGGCCCCCCTTCTCTGGGTCTAATATTGAGGAAGCACCTTGGGTGAAAGGGAATCTGCCATTGAGAGGAGATACAATGGATGTGGTGAAGTATCAGTGTGCACTTATCTCGATGCAGAGCCAAACACTGCAAGGGGACCCCCAAGTTCAATGAGCACAGCGTAACCTTAGGTATGCCGCCTCCTCTGGGAGCACCTTCCCCACCTGCACCCCTCCAACTGAGCAGTTTGTCTCATCTATTAAACTCCTCCAGGGATGATGGGGAATCACATCCTTCCCCCGCCTCCACCAGGAAAGTCTCAGAGAACCCAGGAGAGGAGTGTGTTGGTTGAGGAGGTGCACTGAGAACCCAGGAGAGGAGTGTGTTGGTTGAGGAGGTGCACTGAGCAAGGAACAGGGAGCATTGAACTTTGTGGTCTTGAGCCATTGATTTTGAGCTCACCGAGTCCTCATAAGCAACAGCGAATTTAACAGCAATTCATGTATTCATGCATCCTTGAACCACATGCACCACTGTTCTAGGTATAGATGGTGGGGTCACAAGATGCAAAAGGCAAGAGCCCATGTCCCCTGGGAATCGGAAGTGTACAGGAAAGCGAACACAGAAGTTACAGTACTATAAAGTAAACTACTGCAGAGATACGTGGAAGGTTCTAGAGGGTTGGGGGGGGTGCACATCACCTAGCCTAAGGGCAGGGGGTTATAACAGGGGGTAGCATCTGGGCTGGGTGCTAAAGGATGAGTAGAGATGAGCCAGGCCAAAGAGGAGTGACCTTCCAGGGAGAGGGACAGTGGAGAGACTCCCAGAGTGGGGAGACATCACGGTACATAGAAAAAAATGAGAGCATGTTGCTGTTGCCGATGGAAGTAGCAAAAAATGGCTGTAGAACAGTAGTCAGGAACAAAATATAAGGGACCTCAAACCTCAACCTAAGGAGCATGAATCCTGTAAATGATGTTAGAATGTGACCCAGAGCCTGTCATTCCTCTGCTCATAGCTCTGTAGTGGCCTTCATGTTCCCCACGGTAAAAGCCAAGGTCCTTATAGTGGCCCACAGCTGACTCTCTGACCTCATCGTTTTCTGTTGCCTCCGCCCCGCACTGCACACTCTGACAAGCTCTTCCTGAGCCCTCCAACAAGCCAGGAAACTCCTGCCCCAGGACCTTTGCACTGTCTATTCCTCTGCCCAAAACACTCTTCTCCCAGATACTTATGTGGCTCATTCTCTCACCTCCTCTAAGTCTTGTTGAAATGTTACTTCTTGGTGAAGCCTGCCCTGACCCTCCTTTCGAAACTGCCACACCCTCCTTCTCTCATTCCACACTCCTAAACCCCTGACCCTGTTTGATTTTGTTCTTCCAGAGCACTTATTAGGTCTCTCCGACTAGAATATAAACTGGACCAAGGCAGGGGTTTTTATCTACCTTCTTTATTGCTATGTCCCTAGCACCTAGAGCCATGGCTAGCCCATAATGCTTTCAAAGAGTTCTTTTTTTTTTTTTTTAACATTTTTAATGTTTACTTATTTTTGAGAGACAGAGACAGCGTGCAAGCAGGGGAGGGGCAGAGAGAGAGAGGGAGACACAGAGTCTGAGGCAGGCTCCAGGCTCTGAGCTGTCAGCATAGAGCTGGACTCAGGGCTTGAACCTATGAACGGGAACATCGTGACCTGAGCTGAAGTCAGACACTCAAGCTACTGAGCCACCCAGGTGCCCCAAGAGTATTTCTTTCTTTTTTTTTTAAGTTTATTTATTTATTTTGAGAGAGAGGAAGAGAGCATGAATGGGGAGGAGGCAGAGAGAGAGAGAGAGAGAGATCGAGATCAAGCAGGCTCTGCACCATCAGTGAAGAGCTCAATGCAGGGCTCAAACCCATGAACCGTGAGCTCATGACCTAAGGAGAAATAAATTGGTCGCTTAACCAACTGAGCCACCCAGGTGCCCCTCAAAGAGTATTTCTAAAATTTTTTTTTAACGTTTTATTTATTTTTGAGACAGAGAGAGACAGAGCATGAACAGGGGAGGGGCAGAGAGAGAGAGGGAGACACAGAATCTGAAGCGGGCTCCAGGCTCTGAGCTGTCAGCACAGAGCCCGACACGGGGCTCAAACTCACGGACTGCGAGATCGTGACCTGAGCCAAAGTCGGCCGCTTAACCGACTGAGCCACCCAGGCGCCCCAGTCAAAGAGTATTTCTTAGTTAACAAGTGACTAAGCTAATGCCATGAACAGGCATTAGGCGAGGGGAGGGACGTACTCTAGCTACACAGCATAGACTCATGGCGGTTTTCCCTTTCCCCCTCTTTTTAACATGACCCACAGTAAGAAACACATACTACACACACACAAATATACTTTAAAAAAAGTCTAACTGAAACAAAATTTCCATGAAATAATAGTTACCCTTTTCACCTTTTACAATGCTCCATGATCTATTCTATTTTATCTATTCTATGGCTACTTTGTTTTAAAAAAAATACATAATGTGGGGCACCTGGGTGGCTCAGTCGGTTAAGCGTCTGACTTTGGCTCAGGTCATGATCTCGCGGTTTGTGGGTTTGAGCCCTGGGTTGGGCTCTGTGCTGACAGCTCGGAGCCTGGAGCCTGCTTTGGATTCTGTGTCTCTCACTGTCTCTGCCCCTCCCTCATGCTCTCTCTGTCTCTCTCTGTCTCAAAAGTAAATAAACATTAAAAAAAAATTTTAAAAACCATAATGATCCAAAACTATTAAATTTTTTTCACATCCCACCAATAGGTGAAGGACCAGAATTGCAAAAATACTGCTCGAATATTCTGGAATTAGATCATGAGGATGGGTGTATAACTTTGGAAATATACCAGCAACAACTGTACACTTTAAAATGATCAAAATGATGGCTTTTATGTGATATAAATTTCATCTCAAAAAACCATTTCATTGATATGCAGAATTAATTTGAAACAGGCCAACCTGGAGACAGAAGACCAATTTTAGAAAATGACTGTAATAATCCCGGTAGGAGGTGATGAGTGGACAGAGATAGTCAAAATAGAGAAGGACAATTCCAGAACTATTTAGGAGGTTAAATTGGAAAGCACAGAAATAGGGAGAGTCAAGGAGGATTCTAGACTTCTGCCTCAGGTACTAGGAGATGATGGTGCTATCATTAGAAATCAAGAGCACAGTCCATACACCTACTAGGATACCATTATTTATTAAAAATAAATAACCTGTGTGTGTGTGTGTGTGTGTGTGTGTACTTGTACTTTGTTGATGCACAGAAAAGCTATAAGGCAGCACATCACCATTGGCCCAGCAGGGAAGCCTACAGTGTAGGACTGGAGGCGCACCAGCGTTCGAGGGGTGGGCAGAGGGAGAGGAAAGCAGGAAGGACGCCAAAGGGAAGTGATACAGAGAGCCCGGGAGTATGCTATGGTGTGGAAGGCAGAAGAGCAGAGACTTCTAGAAGGAAGGTGACCAGCCAAGACATCTAGAGATGTGGGTCCTGGAAAGTGAAGGGGGAGCAAAGACAGAGGAAGAAGGACAGGAGGCTGAAAGGTTAAGGTCCACCTGGGGAGTCTCAGTTTTTCAGGAACAGCTTCTCCAAGTGAGGTACACGTTCAAAACCAGCCATCCCTTGGACCGCGACAGGCCAGCTTACCCCTCACTCCCTCCTCCCTCCCTCCTCCCTCCCATTTGTGGCTTCCCTACATGGAGGTCCAAGTGGCCTCTGAAGGACACCCCTGAAGGAAATTTCCTGTTAATAAGATTCCTCCCTCTGGGCTAGGCAAAGAGTGGGCAGTTGTGACAACACTAAGGGCTGGACGGAAATAGAGTGGAAATAGGAAAATGGACAGTTCTCACTCTGAGGGAAAGAAATGCACAATTATTTGTTCAGCTAGATCCAGTCCTCACTGGTAATAGGTCTTCCACCAGCCACCTAGAGATGTGGTCCGGCTCTAAGACCCCCACGTGAGGCCAGAGAGAGGCAGACTGCTGTCTGTGGGGGAGGGGCTGAGATCTTTCCAGAAAGGGGTTGATGTTGGACAGATTTCTTACATGCTGTCAGAGAAGTATGCAGCCTCTTCAGGATAACAAAGTAAATCCATCAAGGACTTCACAGAGACAGAGCTGGAAAATAGGGTGTGGACATGACCAGTGGCCTTGAATCGCCTTGTAGCACTCACATCGAAGAACAGGACTGCACTGATCCCACAAACGTTCATGAAGCTCTTGTCACCTGCAAAGCAAAATGCTCAGGTGTTGAGAAGGGTACAGACTGGGCCCCTCTTTGTCTGTACAGCGTCTTTAGGGAAGACAGAAGAAAACCCACCTTTTCCTCTGGGCCAATACAGGCCCTTGCCAGGGAGCACAGCTTGGTGAGCAACGTGCAGCCTACATCAGATCCCACTACCTTGCACCTCCAAGCTGGGGGCTCTTGTGCAGTGTCCAACCTGCACAAGCATACACGGCAGCCCCAGATACAGAGACGAAGATGGCAAAGCCTTCCACCCCCAGAAGCTCATAAATGGGTTGGCCAGCACACACATGTAACCAGCCAACTAACAGAAGCAGCCTCTGGGAAATGCTGAAACAGAAGTGCAAAGGATGGTGGGGGCTTCCTACAGACCGGAGAGATTCACTCTGTCAGGGAAATCGGAGAAGGCTTCCTGAGAAGATGGAATCTGAGCCAGGCCTTGAAATGTTGCCACACAGGGGAGTAGAGAAAGGAGGCACAGGATTTCAAGGTGTCTTCTGGGAAAGGGGCGTCGACTGTTACGGCCGCAGATGAAAGCCAGAGGATGGAGGAAGACAGCTGGGAAGATGTTATAAGAGATGAAAATAAAGGTCATATGGGGGAGAGCACTGAGGGACTTACTGAGGAATGTGAGCTTGGATGGAGCCGGAGGAATCTGGGGAGTGGAGATCCCCTCCAACCCCCTGTCCTGGGCCTTTGTCAGAAGCGGGGTTGTCTTGCAAGAGGAATTCACACTGTGGCCTTCCAAAGGGGGTCCCAGATGCTCTTCACAACAGCTGAGGGAGTCCCCGAGGCGGGCGTCAGCATGACCGCATCCCGCAGACATGACCGCATCCCGCAGAGGGGTGGTTGAGACATGTGTGCAGACGCATCACAGGACAGGGAGAGCCTGGGGAATGCCCATCCAGCTGCATCAGTTAGAGGTCATCTCAGACAGCCCTGCCCTTGTTCCTGTGGAAGAGGGGACACCCTGCCCTGCTTGGGGGCCCTAAGGAGGCCGTGCATTCCACCAGAAGGCCTCCTGGAGAGAGCTTGCCTTTCAGAATCCATAGTAGGGACTAAAGATCATGGCATCACCCGGTCCAGGTAAACCTGGGTACTATGCGCAGTCAGTCTTTTTGCCCTGGAATTCCTAAATCCAAGAGCCTGAGTCCTCCCCACTCCGTGCTCCTTCTGAGACAGACTGGCATTGCAGGGTGAAATCCCACGGCCAACCACTTTGTCCTTCTGAAAAGCCTCTTCCCTGACTTCTCCTACATGCTTGCTTCTCCAGGAATGGTCTGCAGCCCAGTAGCATCAGCATCACCTGGGAACCTTATGGACCCACAGAATTTTAGGCTCGGTCCCAGATTTACTGAGTCTGCACTTTTACAAAAGCCTCGGGGGATTTGTGTGGGCTTCGAAGTCTGAGAAGCTTGACCTACACCATTCGTTCCCGTCCATGACGTAGTTCCCTGACCCCCTTTGCTCAGTCTCCTTACCTTGGCTCACGAAGCCTCTTCGTTGTTGCTGCAGGGGAAGTGGGTGGTTTGTAAGCCCTCACGCCCGCAAACACTTTAGCCCTAAGCTGACGCGTTACGAAGGCTCACACACCATTGGTCAGAACTGGTCACGTGACCCCATCTAACTTCGGTGGGAGGAGGGGGTGGCAGAGGGGGACCCTGCTGGGTCCTGGTCTAGAAGGAGGGGGCAGTTGGATTAAGGTGAGCGCTGGAAATCGCTGCCAACCATCTCCTACCTTTCTCCAGAGCCCTTATCATTGTTGACATACTGTGTATTTGCCTGTTTACCTATTTGGGGTTCTGCGCCCAAGCACATAAGCTTTCTCAGGGCAGATAATTTATTTTGTTCATTGCTGTATTGCCAGTACCTGGAACAGAATCTAGCACATAGTAAGCCCTCAACACATATTTGATACATGAGTCACTGATAAAATGAACAAATGAGTGGGCTGGACGGAATGTATATATGGGGGCCGGATGTGGGGGGCAGTGTTGTCGAGGAGGAGCCTGGCAATAAGAAGGGGTCATATCCCAAAAGGCATTATAAGCCATGTAAAGGAGGTTTTGCTCTATCCTGTGGGGTGTAGAGAACCACTGAGGGGATTTTAAAAGGGAGGTGATGTTCTGGAAGGTCACTCGGGATGCAGTTCAGAGGATGGATTGGAATGCACCCCGCGGGATGGTGCATAGTGGTTTAAACCTAGATGGCGAAGTGCCTGAAGGAGGAGAAACGAGACTCGCTGAGACCTTGAATGTGGGTTTGAGAGGGGTGGAGGTGACTTTAAAGAGGTTGGCCTTGAGGGGCGCCTGGGTGGCTCAGTCGGTTAAGCGACCGACTTCAGCTCAGGTCATGATCTTGAGGTTTGTGGGTTCGAGCCCTGCATTGGGCTCTGTGCTGACAGCTCGGAGCCTGGAGCCTGCTCCGGATCCTGTGTCTCCTTCTCTCCCTGCCCCTCCCCCACTCACACACACTCTCTCTTTCAAAAATAAATAAACATTAAGAAAAAATTTTTTAATTTAAAAACAAAGGGGGGTTTGGCTTGAGGTAACCAGAAGGATGGAGTCCCTTTATTCATCCTCAGGTGAGGAGGCCTGAGCACAGGAGCAGATCCGGGGAAGCTGGTGATGAGGGCTTCATCTGAAACACGTGAACGTTAACATGCCTATTCAACATGCCCCTGCTTTGCTGAACTCCCCACATATGTGATGCTTTTCCTCGCCACTGAAATTTTGCGCACACCATTTCTGCCCATGAATAGGGTGCCTTCCGTCCCAACCGCTCCTCGCTCTGACCTCAGAGAACAAATCAGAGAACGCTGTGAACATGGGCCATTCTCTCTGTGTCTGAGAGCTCCCCCCCCCCCCCCCATCCCCAAGTGGGTGTAGAGGTCTCCAGGGCTGGCGGGGACTTGTCAGCTGGGCCCCACGAGGACCAGGATGTGTGGATCGACAGCCTCGAGTCAGGGCCAAGGCGGCCACCCTGTTCAAAGCCAGCCGCCTCAGTCTGCCCTGGGTGACACAGTTACTTGTAGGTGAAATGCAGCTCTCCCTGACATGGGTGCTCCCCCTCTGGGTTCTGCTCCCCAGCCTTGGTCCCAGACAGTGCCCCTCTCATTCCCGTTCTTGTCCTGGCCTGGTCCCCCATGCTGACTTCCCTCCCAAAGGCCTGCCTTTTCCAAAGTGGGATGGGATTGAAAGTGATCCCTCGACGCCCTCGCTCAGCGGCACAAGACAGAAGCCTGCAGCCGTCTCTTTCTGCTTGAAGGAAGAGTGTGGGCCTGCTTAATCCAGCCCCTAGGAGATCCTCCCTGGCCGGTTGGATGGTTGGGAACCAGTCCGGGACCATCGTTCAGCTGCAGCCCGACTCTGGTGGTCTTCAGGGTGGTAATTCGGTGCATAGTTAGCTTCTCCGGGGCTTCTAACTGCTGCGCTGGGAGGTGATTGAATATCGCCTCATACATTAACTATGTGCAGGAGAAGGCCGTTCCAGCTCCATTACCCAACCCTCCGCCTGTGGCCCCCTCCTTTCCTCACTGGCCATCTGGATTGACACCTTGATTGATTAACAAGGGCTCTGGTATATGGAGCTGCCACAAGCACTATGTGGGCAGGGGGCCCTGCTTGTAACCAGCCTGTCAGTCCATACTGAGTGTCCCTCCCCTCTTTGGAGACTTAGGCACAGCATCCTGGCGTATTCATCAGAGCCCCTTCGTTTGTGAGCGTGTGTCTCCAGCTTAGGACTGTGCCACCCCGCCATCTGCTCCACATCCTGTAGAAGGGGCTTTGGCAAAGAGAATCACAATTCAGCAGTTTTGATAAACCCCCAGAGACGATCATCCCTGGGCCATTTCCCAGGGCAGGAAGTGCCCGCCCCTACTTGTGCCTTGCAAAACTCAGCCGCAAAATAAAGGGTTGCTAGCTTGCAGACGAATTGGCACAGCTGGGAAAGAAAAGTGCAGATGGAGAGCGCCTCGTCTTTCCAAGTATCAGTGGGTAAAGAAGAAACGGCAAGCCGCTGCATCCAAAGCCTTTGGAGGAAGAAGAAAATAACTCAAAACTGTGAATTTGGGTTGAAGTGCAAAGGGCTGTTGCCTGGAGTTGGGCAGGAGGGGAGTAAGAGGAGGGAGGCTCGTATTTGCTGAGTCCCTGCCACGGATCAGAGGCTGGGCAGGCAATTTCCCGTGCATTCTCTCACCACAGCGTCGAGGCAGGTGTTTCTGCGGCCATTTGTCAGGTAAGGTGGCGCCATACGCAAAGCAGTGATTCAACAGTGGCTGTCTCATTCCGAAGTCCACGGTCTGTCCGGTACCAGGTTCTCCCCCACCGCATTTCAGGCAAGCGGGGACGCTGAAAGGAGCTTAACTCATTCAAACAAAATCAGAACAAGAAACTTGAGAGCACGTGTCACCGAATAAAAATAGTTTGAATAATCTGTATTGAATTGAGGGTCTCCCGAGGCATCCATCCAGGAGGGAGCAGTAATTGGGCCTAAGGACACATTGTGTTGAGTAAACCTATTCCCCCAAGTACCACAGCTGATGACATTGAACACTCCTACCACGACTATTGTACCTGAGGGGGATTGGACAGGGTCTAAAAGAGGCACACCACGGGCAGGTGAAAGGCAGGGAACTGAAACCGTGCCTTGTGGCCCTCGCCCTCATCTCTGAGACTCTGACGCCTCCTTAACCACGGTTTGGATGCACGAAGGGCAAGCAGGAAAAGGTTTGGCGGATCTTCTGCCCAGGGCCGTTTTAAATTTTATTTTTCTCGTTTCATTTAAGTACGATTAACATGGTGTTATATTAACATGATGTCAGGTGTACAACATAGTGATTCAACAGTTCTGTGCATTGCTCAGTCCTCCTTTGTTTCCCCGTCCCCCCCATCCACCTCCCCTTTGGTAACTACCCGTTTGTTCTCTTTGGTTAAGAGTCTGCTTTTTTGTTTGTCTCTTTGTTCGTTTGTGTCTTTCTTATTTTTTTCAACGTTTTTTTTTTTTTTTTTTTTTTAATTTATTTTTGGGACAGAGAGAGACAGAGCATGAACGGGGGAGGGGCAGAGAGAGAGGGAGACACAGAATCGGAAACAGGCTCCAGGCTCCGAGCCATCAGCCCAGAGCCTGACGCGGGGCTCGAACTCACAGACCGCGAGATCGTGACCTGGCTGAAGTCGGACGCTTAACCGACTGCGCCACCCAGGCGCCCCCGTTTGTGTCTTTCTTAAATTCCACATATGAGTGCAATCATATGTGTATTTGTCTTTTTCTGACTGACATATTTCACTTCTCATTATCCATCCATGCTGTTGCAAATGGTAAGATCTCACTCTTTTTTTTTTTATGGCTGAATAGTATTCTGTTATATTTATATGTATGTAACACATTTTATTTATCCATTCATCTGTGGATGAACCCTTGAGTTGTTTCCATATCTTGGCTATTGTAAACAGTGCTGCAATAAACATAGGGGTGCATATATCTTCTCAAATTAGCATTTGTATTTTCTTTGCTAGTAAATGCCCCGAGTGAGAGTTGCTGGGTCATATAATTCTATTTTTGATTTTTTTTGAGGAAGCTCCATAGTGCCTTCCACAGTGGCTGCACTAATGTGCATTCCCACCAACAGTGCACAAGGGTTCCTTTTCTTCCACATCTTCACCAACACTTGCTATTTCTTGTGTTTTTTATTCCAGCCATTCTGGCAAGTATAAGGTGATACCACGTCGTGTAAACCTTCACGGTCTTGTAGAATCGCACTATCATGATTAATATGAGCAGTAACCATTGCAGTGGTCTAAATGTTTCCGTCCTCCCGCAATTCATATGTTGACATCCTAACCCCCAGGGCACTGGCATTTGGAGGCGGGGCCTTTGGGAGGTAATCAGGTGATCAGGATGGATCTCTCAGGAATAGGATTGGTGCCCTTATAAAAGAGGCTCCATAGAGCTGACTTGCCTTCCTTCTGCCAAGCGAGGAAGTCAGCAACCTGGAAGAGGTTCCTCACGAGAACCCGACCGTGCTGGCACTCGGACATTGGACTTCCAGCCTCCAGAACTGTGAGCAATTTCTGTCGTTCATAAGCTACCCGGTCTGTGGTACTTCGTTTTGGCAACCCAAACAGACGTAAGGCATGCATTATTTTTCAGCTGCTCTGAAAGCAATCTGGGACCGTGTTGGGGGGACTTCAGCAGTGGTGGATGGTAGACAACTTGGCTTTGTGTGGTGGCAAACGGCCGGAAGGAGAGGTACAGAGATTCCCAGAGCCCGAATGTTCTCCAGAGAACAGCAGATGGTATCTGAAGGCAGAGTGATATGCAGACTTGCCAACGGAGGAGACATGTGGAGGGAGAAGTGGGAAGGCATTCCGAATACTTCCCACTCCTACCCGCTCATGTAACTGGTCAGATATGTTGCCAAGTAAATAAAGCTCAGGAGTAGTTTACAGCAGCATTGTCCAATAGAACTTTCTGTGATAATGGAAGTGTTCTTTATCTGCACTGTCCAATATGGTGGCCATTAGCCACACATGGCTAGGGAGCACTGCAAGTGTGGTTAGTGTGACTGAGGAATCATATTTTTTTGTATTCCATTAATTGAAATTTTAAATAGCCACATGTGAGGAGTGGCTCCCAGATGGGATGTCACAAAGAGGAAACTAACCTTACATTTAGAAAATTATGGAACGGAGGCCATGTCTGGAGAGGGTTAGCCTTAATCAGGCACCACATTGCAGCATAAATAACCCTGGGCATTTGAGACAAGGAAGGGAAATTCCAATGGAAGGTGTGTTGCTGAGGGGTGTATGAAGACAGCCTCACCAGCTCAAGTTTTTCCAGCAACAGCCGTATTCATTCGGCATCTGGAATTTGACCAGATAGGTGTGGCTCCAAGGTATGTGACTGACCTCCATACTTTATGCAAGCTCTGGGAGACACTGCTGTGCAGGGGGCAGTTTCACTTGACATGGAATCTTCTTGGATATCAGGCTCCTTCTGTCCATGCCATTTGATTCCACAAACTGGGAGATTGCTGCCCACTCCATTGTTTCCCTTGATCCTTGTATGTACCTCCCAGAGAGTAGCCACTCTGTGGTTTCTCATTCTTTCCTCCCTCCCTTCCTTCCTTCCTTCCTTCCTCCCTCCCTCCCTTCCTCCCTTCCTCCCTTCCTCCCTCCCTCCCTCCCTCCCTTCCTTCCTTCTTTCCTTCTTTCCTTTCTTCTTTCCTTCCTTCCTCCCTCCCTCCCTTCTTTCCTCCCTCCCTTCCTTCCTCCCTTCCTTCCTCCCTTCCTTCCTTCTTTCCTTCCTTCCTTCCTTTCTTCCTCCCTTCCTTCCTTCCTCCCTCCCTTCTTTCCTTCTTTCCTTTCTTCTTTCCTTCCTTCCTCCCTCCGCCCCTTCTTTCTTTCCTTCCTTCCTTCCTCCCTCCCTCCCTCCCTTCTTTCTTTCCTTCCTTCCTTCCTCCCTCCCTTCCCTCTTTCCTCCCTTCCTTCCTTCTTTCCTCCCTCCCTCCCTTCTTTCTTTCCTCCCTTCCTTCCTCCCTCCCTTCCCTCTTTCCTCCCTCCCTTCCCTCTTTCCTCCCTTCCTTCCTTCTTTCCTCCCTCCCTTCCTCCCTCCCTTCCTTCCTTCCTCCCTTCCTTCCTTCCTTCCTTCCTTCCTCCCTCCCTCCCTCCCTTCCTTCCTCCCTTCCTTCCTTCCTTCCTCCCTTCCTTCCTTCCTTCCTTCCTTCCTTCTTCCCTCCCTTCCTTCCTTCCTCCTTCCCTTCCTTCCTCCCTTCCCTTCCTTCCTCCCTTCCTTCCTTCCTCCCTTCCTTCCTTCCTTCCTCCCTCCCTTCCTTCCTTCCTTCCTCCCTTCCTTCCTTCCTCCCTTCCTTCCTTCCTCCCTCCCTTCCTTCCTTCCTTCCTCCCTTCCTCCCTCCCTTCCTTCCTTCCTTCCTTCCTTCCTTCCTTCCTCCCTGCCTTCCTCCCTCCCTCCCTTCCTCCCTCCCTCCCTCCCTCCCTTCCTTCCTCCCTCCCTCCCTTCTTTCCTCCCTCCCTCCCTTCTTTCCTTCCTTCCTTCCTTCCTTCCTTCCTTCCTTCCTTCCTTCTCTAAAACACTTTGGATGCAGTGGAATGGGATTCATTCACAGGCCCCAAATTTTGCCTTGTAGGCCCCATTATCCTAGCAACAGCCTCTCTCATTTAATATCTCTGTCATCTTTGCCTGAGGCTTACAATTGCAGTTATAGAAACCAGTTTTTGTTTTCTTTTTAGACCCATACAGGGTGCAATCCACAGAGCATCTTAGAAATCAACGTGTCCAGATTCCTTATGTCCTGTATGTTGTGAAGGAAGCTCAGAGAGCAAGGCTCACCCTGTGAAAGAGTGGGAGGGGAGGGATTAGAAACTGCACATGACATACCCAGGCCCTCCCCATCCAGGAACTGCTCACCCTCCCTGGCTCAGCTGGAGCTTCAGTTTTTGTCAGCTTCTCATGTGTTTTCTACGGTCTCTGGTCTCCTCAAAAAGATACTCTTCACCCTGTGTGCAGGGATGCAGCTCAAAGACTTAGAATCCCAGCACACTCTTCGCGCATTATCCAACCTCCCAGGCACCAGTGGAAGTTAGCCACAGAAGAATCACCCTCCCCACTGTGTTCCATCCAGAGCTGTCTTTCTCTTTTACAGTGCTAATAATCGAGGACAGCCTTCTCAGACTGCAACGTGCGTACACATCTCCTTGGGAGCTTGGTAGATACACATGCAGATTCACTGGGACTGGCACGAGGCCCAAGACTCAGCAGTGCTAACAAGATCCCAGATGATGCTGAGGCTGCCGGTCCATGGACCACACTCTGAGTAGTGAGGCTCTACACTCATGCTCTGGTCCTAGAGAGCTGGAGCTGAAAGGAGCTGTCAGAGGTCAGGTTCTCTCCAAGCAGAGCCTGAGCCAGGGATTCTTGTAGAAGTGCCCTCTAGAGAAATTTGGAAGAGCGTGTAGGATGAGACCAGGGAAGAAACTAAGCACAGGGGTGGTGCAGAAGAACGCTAACCTCAGTCTGATCCTCAGGGAAGCTCTGGAACGCAAGTGAGACCGCGACGGTATTCCACCCTGAGGCGGGAGAGCCAGGGTTTTGCCCCACCGTCAGTCGGTCATTGGCCATGGGCTGCCGCAGGGAGAAAGGCAGAACCTCCCTGTATGGCCAGGCATTAGTGGTTCCCATTTGGTCAAGGAGAAGTATACAAGTGTGAGCCATCAGCATCCAACACTGACAGCCCCTGGGAGTTGCATACTTCCATGGTATAGGGATCTGGCAGGCCACCAACCGTCTACTCCAAAGGCCTAAAAGTCTTCCAGGCCACCTGCCCCATCCCCACTCATTTTCATATCAGAGATTTTACCTTTGAAAGTATGTACATGGGGACACCCGGATGGCTCCGTCGGTTAAGCAACCGACTTCCGCTCAGGTCCTGATCTCACGGTCTGTGAGTTCGAGCCCCGCGTTGGGCTCTGTGCTGACAGCTCAGAGCCTGGAGCCTGCTTCGGATTCTGTGTCTCCCTCTCTCTCTGCCCCTCCCCTGCCTATGCTCTGTCTCCCTCTCTCTCAAAAATAAACAAACATTAAAAACAGTATGTATATCTGTCTCAAACATAAAAAAATATGTATATGTACATAAAAAAAGAAAACTAGAGCTATATATATACTAAACCGTTCATAGTGATAATCTCAAGTTGACTTCCCTGCATTTTTCTGTATCTTTCAAACTCCCCACAGTGAACACACGTTAATATCCAGCAACAAAGTAAACCATGGATACCCTAGTTCAGGATCTTAGAAACATTTTTATTTATTTAATAACTATTGATTGTCTATTATGATCATATAGTTGTCTGGTTATAATCAATGTTCATAATGCAATACTAATGACAGAGCAGTCTGGAAAGCATTCTGTAGCAAAGAGAAATTATAGGCTCTTTGGTATGATTTTCAGTTTGAATTTATTTACTTGTGTTTTATTTTTGTCCAATTCTTTGAACATTGCTCATATCCATAACAAAAGCCCTGGTAACAGGAACAGCCCATTCATCAACCCCTGGCTTAGCAATGTGAATGCCTGTGCTTGACAAGGGTCTCGGCAGAAGGGCAAACAGAACTCAGACCTCCCACCTGATGCTGGTTCGCGGAGGCCACACAGCCTGTCCATGTGCCAGGAGCCATTTTCATTTTGAGGGTTTCCTCTTTTTCTTTATTTGCACTACTTAATTAAGCAATCAAGTTAATTGAGATTAATGACTGGCTATTTAATAGGGATTAATAAATTGCCAAAATTCCCTTGGGTTTGGGAACCCAGCTCTGGGCTGCTGAAAGTTGGAGATGTGGTGACTGAGTCTCAGCCCTCGGCCTCTCTGGGTTTATTTTTGTGTTTCTTGTTTTTATTTTTTATGTTTTTAATTCCGGTATAATTAACATACAGTGTTATAGTAGTTTCCAGTGTACAATATGGTGATTCATCAATTGTCTACATCACTCAGTGCTCTTCGTGATAAGTCTACCCTCAATCCCCTTCACCTGTTTCACCCATCCCCCCCCCCCCATCCACCTCCCCTCTGATAACGGTCAGTTTATTCTCTAAAGTTAAGAGTCTGTTTTTGCGTTTGTCTCTTTTTTCTTTGTTCCTTGGTTTTCTTTTCTTTTCTTTTTTTTTTAATGTTTATGTATTTTGAGAGAGAATGAGCAGGGGAGGGGCAGAGAGAGAGGGAGAGAGAGAATCCCAAGCAGGCTGCATGCCGTCAATGCAGAGCCTGGTGTGGGGCTCAGACTCACCAACCATGAGATCAGGACCTGGGCCCAAACCACAACTCAGATGCTTAACTGACTGAGCCACCCAGGCACCCCTTTCTTTGTTTTGTTTCTTAAATTCTACTTATGGATGAAATCATATGGTATTTGTCTTTCTCTGACTGATTTATTTTATTTAGCATTATATTCTCTAGATCCATCCATGTTGCTGCAAATGGCAAGGTTTCGTTCTTTTTTATGACAGAAAAATATCTATCTATAGATAGATAGATAGATAGATAGATAGATAGATAGATAGATTTCACATCTTCTTTATTCATCTATTGATGGACACTTAGGTTGCTTCCATAATTTGACTGTTGTAAATAATGCTACAATAAACATAGGGGTGCTTGTATCCCTTCCAAGTTAGTGTTTTTGTATTCTTTGGATAAATACCCAGTAGTGTGATTACGGGATCATAGGATAGTCCTATTTTTAATTTTTTTTTTAAGGAACCTCCATATTGTTCTCCACAGTGGCTGCACCAGTTTGCATTCCCACCAACAGTGTGGGAGGGTTCCTTTTTCTCTACATCCTCACCAACTCTTGTTGTTTCTTGTGGGTTTTTTTTTTTTTTTTTTTTTTTTAGCCATTCTGGCTCATGTGAGGTGATATCTCATTGTCGTTGTGATTTGCATTTCCCTGATGATGAGTGATGTTGAGCATCTTTTCGTATGTCTGTTTGCCATCTGTACATCTTCTTCAGAGAAATGTCTGTTTATGTCTTCTGCCCATTTCTAAATTGGATTATTTGGGGTTTTTTGGTGTTGAGTTGTGTAAGATACTAACCCCTTATTGGATATTTCATTTGCGAATATCTTCTCCTGTTCAGGAGGTTATCCTTTTGTTTTGTTGATTGTGGCTTTTGCTGTGCAGAAGCTTTTTTTTTTTTTTTTTTCAACGTTTTTTATTTTTATTTTTGGGACAGAGAGAGACAGAGCATGAACGGGGGAGGGGCAGAGAGAGAGGGAGACACAGGATCGGAAACAGGCTCCAGGCTCCCAGCTGTCAGCACAGAGCCCGACGCGGGGCTCGAACTCACGGACCGCGAGATCGTGACCTGGCTGAAGTCGGACGCTTAACCGACTGCGCCACCCAGGCGCCCCTGTGCAGAAGCTTTTAATTTTGGTGTAGTCCCAATAGTTTATTTTTGTTTTTGTTTCCCTTACCCCAGGGAATATCTGGGGAAAATGTTGCTATGGCTGAAGTCATAGGATTTGTATGATTTCAGGTCTCATATTTAGGTCTTGAATCTATCTAGAGTTTATTTTTGTGTATGGTATAAGAAAGTGGTCTAATTCAATTCTTTAGCATATGGCTGTCCAGTTTTTCCACTACCATTTATTGAAGAGACTTTTTTCCAATGCATATTCTTGCCTCCTTTGTCAGAGATTAATTGACCGTATAATTGTGGGTTTATTTCTGAGCTCTGTATTCTGTTCCATTGATCTATGTGTCTATTTCTGTGACAGTACCATACTATTTTGATTACTATAGCTTTGTAGCATATCTTGAAATTTGGGATTGTGAGTTTTGCTCTTTCTTTTTTCAATGTTTCTTTGGCTGTTCAGGGTCTCTGGTGGTTCCACATAAATTTTAGGATTATTTGCTCTAGTTCTGTGAAAAAATGCTATTGGTATTTTGATAGGGATTACATTAAATGTGTAGATTGCTTTGGGTAATATGGACATTTAACAGTATTTGTTCTCCCAGCATGGACTATCTTTCCATGTGTCTGTGTCATCTTCAATTTCTTTCACCAGTGTTTTATAGTTTTCAGTTTATAGTCCTTCACCTCCTTGGTTAAGTTTATTCCTAGGTATTTTATTATTTTGGGTGGAATCGTAAGTGGGACTGTTTTCTTAATTTCTCTTTCTGCCAACTCAGAATTGGTGTATCGAATCACAATGCATTTCTGTGTATTGATTTTGTATCCTGCGACCTTACGGACTTGATCTATCAGTTCTGATAGTTTTTTGGTGGAGTCCTTTGGGTTTTGTATATATGGTACCAAGTCATCTGCAAATAGTGAAAGTTTTACCTCTTCTGTTACCCATTTGGATGTTGGGCCTCTTTGCTTTGTTCTCACCGCTCAGGCCTTCTAGAAGCAGTGGAAGAAGGGCAGAAAGGGCTGGGGGGTGGGAAAGCTGCCGGGTTCTCCCTGCCTTCAGCATTGCTTTCTGGGGGGCGAGGCCCTCCAGCTCCTGCCCATGCCACAGCCAGTTGCTTCTCTGGGCGAGGCAGAGTGCCCCCACATCCAGAGCCTGGGCCCCCAGCTCATGCGTGTGCCTCACGGGGTTGGACTCCTGCTGCGTGATAAGGACACTCCCAGTCCTAACTGCTTCTGGGTCTCATGGTCTCAATGCTGGATCTCTCTTAGAACCCCTTGGCAGAGCTTGTGAAAAGTACTGATGTCCCAGCCACACCCCAGAGGTTTTTATTTAAGTGGTCTCATGACTGGGGGACCCTTTTTTGTGAAAGTTCCCCAGATAAGTCTAATGTGCAGACATTGATGATGAGATCAAGGAGTATTTTTAAGCAAGCCAGGGTGAAAGAAAGAAATGGAACCGTAGCCACTAATAAAGCACTGGGGGGTTATCAGGCTGAGGGGGAACTGGGCAATCAGAGCAGGGTGGGAGACGCTCCAAACGGTGGCTGCCCCTCTCTGGTGTGTCTGTTGTGGAAGAACTTGGGGTGTTTTTTCTCATTCCCAGTGGAAAAAGAACCACTGCATTTTCCTGCCCTTTGTTTATCTTGACTGATCCCCTCGACTCTCAGCAGAGGCCTCACAGAGGCAGGGACACTTGTCTCTGGCACACCACTACCAGGCTGCACCCTTTGATGAAGGGAAGGCTGCACCCGCTGCCACCTGGCCCCCTTGCCTGGTGGCCGCATCCCTGCCCTGCCCGCAGTCACTCAGCCAGCACGTGTGCTGTGGACAGCAGAGCCCGACTCCGGGGAGTGGGGTACTTGGACCTGCCAGCCAGGTGTGGATTCTAGCATTACCAGACCCTGGCCTTTTCCTCCTCCTCCGTCCTCCTACCCCCTCCCCGCAAACAACAGAGGCTTCACAAAACCTACCTGTGTGTCTCTGGGGTCAGAGACCTTTGGAAAGAGGTAGGAGCTGTGCCTGCAGAACTGAATGGACAGGGAAAGCTACCCTGACGGCTGTCAGGAGAAGGAAAGAACTATCCTGAAAGGGAGAGGGAACGGTGAGAGGAAAGTTCCGGAGGGTTTGGGGGGACTTGGCGGATCGGTGAGAGATCTTGGCCCAGCCGCCCTGCTCCGATGAGGGGGCGGGGGCAGATAGGCGTGAGCACACAGCAGTCAACGTTTTGCTGTGTTTCACAGACACGTGATCCTCCTGGATGTTTTTCGAGAGACGGCAGAAGCAATTTAAATTGCTTTTCGGTGATATGTGGATGTAGGGCCGCTGTGGACTTCTGGATGTAACTAACGCCTTGTGAACGGAAACTGCAGCTCAAACCAGGAGTCCCCAGTTTGCTCGGGGACACGGGCATCTCCCAGGTGTAGGTGAGGACTGAACTGATGACACGTGTACAGATGCCCAGGCACACGGTGCCTGCCACCCAAAGGCAGGTGCTCGCTGAGTGCCCGATCTCACTACCCCCTCCCACACCCATCGTTCCCTAAGCTGATCCCGCGGAGCCACGTTTTAGCCTAACTGCACAACACAGGATGTATTTCTTTCAGGGGTGACTCTGAGAGTGAGCCATCCAGGCCCTGGAAACTGATGCAGGTTTTGTGGGGTTCTAGGAAATGACTTAAGGGCAGTTGGGACCTCGCGGGGGGTGGGTCCAGTCACACACAGCCAGTGTTGTAGTATGAGGCTTACGGGCAATTTACTGTGTGCCAGCATCTCTGGCAGGGGCAGACCCCCCACACCCCCACCTCACAGCTTCCTGTGTGTGGGCTTCCTGGGTGACCTCTTTGGCCACCACTCCTGGTCAGCCCTCACCCTGTCCCCTTACCCGATGCGCTCTGACTCTCCTTGCAGGCTGGGCCTTGGCTGCAGGACTGGCGTTGTGGGAGGAGGTGGCGCATTGCCAATGGTCCCTAGGAGGATGGTGTCTGTAATTTGGCCTGGAGAGGGTGGCCTTCCAGATGCAGACGGTTTTGACTTGGATGCGAGCAGAATTACAAAGAGTCATAAAAGGAGCCTACTATTTGGGCTGAAACCCTGCCAACAGTCTGGTCCCAGCCCTGGATTTTTTCTAGAAAGAAATACTTGGGAAGTCAAAATCCCTAATACCAGTTGGCAGTGGCCTGAGGGACTACCCCCTGCTTGGCTCCCCAGATTCATCCTCTGCCCCCACCATGTCCCGGCGCCCGCATTGGCCCACCTGGGCTCCTCAGACTGACTCAGCTCTCCACCTCTCCCAGCCTTTGCCACACAGGGTTTATTTTGCCCGGAAGCTCTCCTCCTAGCACTCACCCTATGCCTGACCACCTCATGCTCTTGTCCGAAGTCCCACTTAAACATCACTTCTCCAGGGAAGCCCCCCTGACATCACCCTCCAGAAGAGTCTGGAAGCCCTAATGTGCTCGCTCTCAGCACCCACCCCACCCCTTCACTGTACCTACCACTGGTCCAGTCCCATCCCTATTTGGGCAATTACTTCACACCCTTCTCCCCTGTCAGTCTGCATTCTCCACAGAGACAGGAACCATGACTGTTCTGCTCACCCCTGCATCTGAGAGCTGGCCCAGGGCTGGCACATGGCAGGCACTCAGCACATTTGTTGAATACATGAATGAGGGAAAGTGAACTGTTTTTTCAACAGGATGTTTTGTGCTACATAAAGGGCTGTGGTTACGCAGAGTCCCTAGGACAGAGATCTAGGTGGGAAACCTCCTTACCAGAGGATCTAGACTTTGTGAACCCTGAAGCTTGTATAATTGGGGGAGGGGGGGTCCCTTTGAAGAAAAATAATATAAAATAATTGTGCTATAAACTTTACAAAAACATGACATGGGAGCACGCCATCTAGGCCATTCTCGGGACTTGCCAATAAGGGACCCTTACAGCTAAAGCTTCATTAGTTTCCTAGTAAATCCATCCCCCTCTGGCTCCAAGCGAGCGTGACCCAGAGTGACTTCCAGAACACTTCTGTTGCTGCACAGCTTTGGGGTGTAAGGAGCAGGCAGAGGCCTCCATTCTTAGTGGACCCTCCCCATTCCTGAGCCTCAGTCCTGTCAGTTAATTCAGGCCCTGAGAAGTTGGAGGTGCAGGGGTGGAGGACAAAAACACACAGAGTCACCCCAGCGCTCCTTGAAACCTCACCTACCTACTGTCGCTACTGTCTTCTATCTTTTTAATGGGGCCGGAGATCCGCACAGCTTTCTGGGCTAGCTCAGCACTTCGCTGAAATCTCAAGAGCCCTTCTGCAGTTCTCTGGGGGCTCTCTCCTCTCCTGGGCTCCATACAACACGTTCCCTGAATCTTCGGCTCTCTTTTCTAGATTCAGGGAGATTCTGTTCGGCTCTATTGGGAAGCCCTCCCCACACTGTGGCCTGGAAACCCTCCAGCGAGCTGAAACACCTCATTTGTGACCCTTCCCCAAGAGTCACTGTCCTGAGCTGCCTATTGCCCAGTATCTGAAGGCCACTGTTTCCTATAGTTTGTCTGGCTGTCTCTGTTTTTCAAGTCGTATTAGGTAAGAGGATAAATTCAGTTCCTATTCCTCCGTTTTGGCCAATAGCGAAAAGCCACTTCATCCATCTTCAGGAAATTGTCTGCCCGATACATGGGTAAAGAACCAGAGTTTGGATGTTCGTCATTCTATACGGTACAAATTGCATTCCATAAAACAGCGGCTAGTTCACCTTGCGATTGTTCCCTGAGTGTTTTTCCTCGGGAGAGCGCTTTACGGGTGCACCCCGTTTCACCACACACAACAGCGCAAAGACATCTGCTCAAGGACTGAGATTTAATATAATTAAGAAGTTTGCTGCTTCATCGAGGACACTCCTAACTGTATCTGGCATTTTCTTTCTTCTCTGTGAGGGCACAGCAGCCAAGAGCGGCTACACCCGTTTTTGTACACACATTTGCTTTTGTACCCGCAGTGCAAATACCAAGCAGCCTTGGTATTGTTATGAAAACGGTTTGGCTGGGGTGCCTGGGTGGCTCGGTGGGTTGGTTGAGTGTCTGACTTCAGCTCAGGTCGTGATCTCGCGGTCCGTGAGTTCGAGCCCTGCGTCGGGTTCTGTGCTGACAGCTCAGAGACTGGAGCCTGCCTCGGATCCTGTGTCTCCCTCTCTCTCTGCCCCTTCCCCTCTCAGGGTTTCTCTCTCTCTCTCTCAAATAAACATTTAAAAAAATTGAAAAGAGGGGCACCTTAAGGGGTCAGTCAATTAAGCGTCCATCTCAGTTCAGGTCGTGATCTCACTGTTGGTGGGTTCCAGCCCCGCATCGGTCCCCACGCTGTCGGAGCTCTGTGCAGGCTCGGAGCCTTGTAGCCTATTTCAGATTCTGTGTCTCCCCCTCTCTCTCTCTGCCCCTCTGCAGCTCATTCTCTCTCTCTCTCTCTCTCTCTCTCTTTCTCTCCCAAAATTAAATAAACATTAAAAAGAATTTAAAAACTGGGCCTTTCAGATCCCAGAAAGAGTCTCAGGCACTACCCAAGGGGTCTGCAAAACATTCTGTGAGAACTTCTAGTTGGGTTCCCCCAAGTAACCCCTAAACTGCTGGCTTGTCGGGCCTGAGAGAGAAACAGCCTCATCCTGGATGGGTTACTTGGTCTGTTTCTTGGTCTGTTTCTCATTTTTAGAAATGAGTTTCCCTCCCTGTGTGAGTCTGCTGGTGCTCCTCCTGTCCCTGCTCTCTGTTTCCACCTCTGGAGCCAGGACTCGGGGTCCCAAGGCAGCTGTGTGCTCCATGGAAGCACCCCATGTGACTGTTCACGACTTTGGCTCATTCCGGCTGAGTGGATTTATGGACATAACAGCAATAGCCAACATGTCCAGGTTCCTGATCCTGTGCTAAGAAATCGCAAACATTACCTCGCACACTCTGTTTATTCTTGAAGGGCAGCAGGCCGAGCCTGTCGGTCTCTACTGAGGCAGGGCCTGCCCCTGGGGAAACAATCCAGAAATTACCCCTTTCTTTCATGCTGTGCCTGAGACATGTGTGAGTGTGTGTGTTTGAGTTTATTGGGTTTTTTAAAATTACAAAGTAATTCATTCTAGGAAGTAACAAATGTATTTATTTTCTTGTCTGCATTTTAATTTCCTCTCTGAGTGTGTTCAACAGCAAAGAAAATAATGAAATAGAAATTCTGTACAGTGTGTTCTCAGGGCTGATAGCTGTTTCCCTACTCTTTTTGAGGAAAGAATGATCAAATGCTACCTTTTACACCTATCAGATCTTTGTTGGAATGGACTTTTGTATATATTGAATGAACAAATAAATCCAGACTCTCATTTAAATAATGCCCCAGGAGGTACTAAAAATGCCTGAAAAGGGGGCACCTGGGTGGCTCAGTCACTGAAGCATCCAATTCTTGATTTCGGCTCAGGTCACAATCTCACAGTTCATGAGTTCAAGCCCTGCATCAGGCTCTATGCTGCCACTGTGGGGCCTGCTTGAGATTCTCTCTCTCCCTCTCTCTGCCCCTCTCTTGCTCATGCTCTCTCTCACTCTCTTTCTAAAATAAATAAATAAATAGGGGCACCCGGGTAGCTCAGCTGGTGAAGCGTCTGACTTCAGCTCAGGTCATCATCTTGCGGTTTGTGGTTCGAGCCCCATGTCAGGCTCTGTGCTGACAGCACAAAGCCTGTAGCCTGCTTTGGATTCCGTGTCTCCCTCTCTCTCTGCCCCTCCCCCACTCAGACTCTGTCTCTGTCTCAAAAATGAATAAACATCAAAAAAATTAAAAATAGATAAATAAACACTCTTTTTTTAAGTGCCTAAAATGAGCCCTCTTCGTAGTTGGGGGCGGGGGCAAGGAAACAGCTATTACCATTGTACATCCATTTCAAAGATGGTCAAATGACGGTTTCCAGATGGGAAAGGACATGAGAGTCCAGGGAAGCCGCTGGAAAGCCAGATTGTGTTTCTTGTCAACCTCTCTTCTTGATTCTGAACTGTTTTTCCTGCATTTTTTCCATCCCTTTGTCACAGGACTGTCCCCTGGACTCGTGAGAGGGGAAAAGCCCTACCCCAGCCTCCGCCTGCTGAGGTTAGTGTCTACCGTGGCTGAGAGTGGGTGCTTGAATCAAACAGACCTAGAATCAAATCCAGCCTCTGCACTTCCCAGCTGAGCACCCTTGAGAAATTAGTTAACCTCTCTGAGCCTCAATTCCTTCCCTACAGAAGGCATAATAACAATACTAGTTCACAGGGTTGTTGTGAGGATTCTACATGATAGTGTAAGTAAAGTACATAGGCTAGTGCTTGCACACTAAACCAGGGGCTGAGTCATTGTTGCTGCTCATAAGGATAGCAAGCTTCTGGTAATTCTCTAGAACAGTGGTTCATAAACAACTACAAATCCAGCCCTTTGTCTGTGTTTGTATGGCCTGTGAGCTAAGAATGGTTTTTATTTTACACATTAAGAGGGTCATAAAAAGGAGGAGGAGGAGGTGGAGGAGGAAGAGGAGGAAGAGGAGGAAGAGGAGGAGGAGAAGGGAGACGAAGAAGAGGAAGAGGAGGAGGAAGAGGAGGAAGAAGAGGAGAAGGAAGAGGAGGAGGAAGAGGAGGAGGAGGAGGAAGAGGAGGAGGAAGAGGAGGAAGAAGAGGAGGAGGAAGAGGAGGAGAAAGAGGAGGAAGAAGAGGAAAAGGAGGAGGAAGAGGAAGAGGAGGAGGAGGGGAGCAGGGGAGGGGAAGGAAGAGGAGGGGGAGGAAGAGAAAGATGGGGACAAGGGGGAAGAGGAGAGAGGAAGGAGGAGGAATAGGAGGAGGAGGAGGAAGAGGAGCAGGAGGAGGAGGAGCAGGAGAGGGGGCAGGGGAGGGGAAGGAAGAGGAGGGGCAGGAAGAGGGGGAGGAGGACAAGGGGGAAGAGGAGAGGGGGAGGAGGGGGAAGAGGAAGGGGAGGAGCAGGAGGAGGAGGAGGAGGAAGAGGAGGAGGAGGAAGTAGCAGAAAGATCACATTTCCTGTCTAGCCCTTTATCAAAGAAGTTTGTGAATCCCAGCTCTCGAAGCCCAAAAGGAGCTTATTTTCAGATTATTGACACCGACCACCACCACCAATGTCTGCTCAAATACTTCCATCTAAGAATGCAGAAGTCAGTCAGACCTGGGCACCTCCCCTGAGGAACTTTCCCTAAATTGCCCAGGTCTGGGTGGTCCTCTGCTCCTGAAAACTTCTTCACCTTATGCTGCTCTGGACACGTCTCTTGCCCCTGAGGACAGGGACCATCTGTTAGATGTCTGTGTCTGTGCAACCCCTTCTAGCATATGATCCTGATCGTAGTAGGTGCCCAATAAACATTTGTAGGGTGATCGAACTGATTATCTAGCAGACACTAATAGTCTGCCCCCCTTCCTGATTCTCCTAAACGTTCAAAACCTCTGTACGTGGCAGGCAGACATGTACAGGTACAAATGTTGATTCCCGGGGGCTCGAAGCAGCATGTCAGTGACAGATGCTTCATTGGTCTCTAGTGAACACAGACCCAACCCCCACAGAATGGCTCATGCCCCGAACTGGCTTTTCCCTGCAGTGTCCCCATAGCCCAGCCTATCTCTGAGCGCTCTCCTTGGTCACCAAAACCAGATCTGGGAGGCAGTCCTCGCTAGATGCAGAAGCAGCAAGAGGCAGGCTGGGGTGGCCTTTAGGGGAAACGGCCCAGGCAAATCTGGGCTCCAGGAGGCAGCAAGCATTTGTGTACCCACCTGGTTACCGTGATGGATGGACGACTTGGATTGAGGGCTTTCAGCAGGGTGAGCAACCGCTCTGCAAGCACAGGCAAAAACATGGTAAGGGTTTTATTGGTATTGCATTACAATACTTGACAAACTAATAGAGCCTGTTTGCAGACACGGTGGCCGGCCTGTACATGTGTGGCACTGAGTTATAAGCACTTCATATGCATTATTTAATGTAATGCTCACAGCTGTCAAAAAAAAATTATCACCAATTTACAGATGAGGAAACTGAGGCTCAGAGGATGCCTTCGGACCACAGTCCTACAGCTGATTAGAGGCAGAGGCAGGAGTTGCACCCCAGTCTATCTGACCTCCAAGCCAGTTCTGAAAACTTCTCTGAGGACCCACCTATGTAGGAGGCATCGTGCCAAGTGCTATGGAGACCAGGAAAGGGTGGGCGCCAGCCCTGTGCAGAAACAGCTTACTCTGGGTCACCAAGACAAGATGTACAGGGATCTATCTGAAGGTCGGGGGACAGCCTTTTCCCTTGGGAGCCCAAAAGGCTTCATGGAGGATGTAAACCTGACCCTCTGTAGGCCTATGGGCCAGTCAGCCCTTCTAGGGGGCAGTTTGGGGGCGGGGGTGGGCAAGAATGCCCAGAGCAGGAAACCAGGCAGTATCCTGAACGCACCCTAATTGTAGGCTGCTCAGACATGGACGGGAGCCAGCAATGAACTCATTTCCCCAGGCCGGCTCAGGGCTGTGTCGAAATGGCTTGTCCCAGGGCTTGGGGCTCAGGCTCTGCCCACTTTGACTCCTCTGCCACTGCAGCCCTCCCTGAAGTCTTCCCTAAAGCCTTGCTCCTCCCAGCTGCCTTGTTATGCGGGAAGAGACCTTCCCTCCCTCTTTGCCCAGCACACTGATCTCCTACTGAAAGACGTAGCACCCCAGGCATGACGGCCCAGAACCAGGGCTAGGGGTGTGTGGCATTGGCCCCATGATCCCTTCCTGGGCCTGGGGACTGAAAAGCAAAATAAAAAAGTCACCCCACAAACATCCTCTGCAGGGCAAGAGGATATGATTTATCTCTGGAGTCCTTAGGAAGCACTTACCCAATGGCAATTATATTATCATGGTTGCTGCTATCACTGGCTATCTCTTTGAAGTCCCTAGCCTTTCTTGAATGGTTTTCTTCCCCTTCCTCGACTCACTCCCTTCCACCTTTCTCTGTAGCAGGGAATCTTTGGACATACCGTTCCCTCCCGGCTTCCCCCTACCCACCGCCCCAGGCCTTAGAGTATACCTGCCCTTGTCTCATTCCATCAGAGCCAAAGGAGTCCAAGGATCAAAGGGGAGCTCCTCCAACAGATGGGCCATTCTGTGAGTTAATCTGCTAAACAGGCCTATGCTGATACGTGACTGAGGCAAGTGGGTGCGTGTGCAGCATCTCACACACAGTATGGGGGAAGACATGAGGCTTACTTTAATACGTGTTTACTGAGCAACTATTTAGTGCAAGGCCCTGCAACGGACTTCGTCAATGTCCCCCAAAGCTGAAAAGGTTACGTAAGAAAAAGGCTTAAAAAGACATTCCCTGTGCCTAGTTTTTGTGTTTGTCTTTGTGATTTGTCCATGTTTTGACATTTCAGCCCTTAGACCAGAGAAAAAAGATGACAGAGCCAAGAACAAAGAGAACTCAGAGAAAGTCAAACTCGGTATGAAAACAGATGCAATGTTGAGCTGCGGCCTTGGGACCCTTTCCCTTCCAGCACCAACCATCATGGGGAGAAGGAGGGTTGAGGGTGTACTTGGCCCCTAATTACAGCCGGTGTGCAGATATTATTAAAAAAAACTCCACCAGAGGCCCGGCCAGCCATGGAGATTCAGCTGAGAGTGTGGCTTGTGTTTTTCCATATTAGGCAACTAAAATAGGGGCACGAGCCTACTCTCTTCTCAATACTCTCTTTCCCCGGAAAGCCCCGCGCTCCCAGACACTTTGGGAGCTGGAGAGAGAAAGGCCTGGGGATTCACACCAGTGTAAGGACAGATCTTTCTTAACCATCAGTATGACTCAGCCCTGTGCCACGATAAACTTTTCTTGTTGCTTCTCTGTTTCCTTGTTGTGAGGCTTGCTCTCCTACCCTGGAAGGGGACCTGTGAGCTACCTCTGCTTCCTGCAAAAGTTCCTCTCTCTCTCTCTCTCTCTCTCTCCCCCTTCCAAAATTCCTGGGAAGGGGCCCAGAGCCAAACCCAAACTGACGAGAAGATGCACCATGATGTGGTTGTAGCCCAGAAATAGTGTGGGCGCAAGGTGTCTTGGGGTCTTAGCAGTCAGTGGTCCCAGAGGGGGCTCTGGGTGTGCCTTCCCAGGCAGGAAGGGTCACTGAGGGGAGCACATTTCTAACTTGCAGAATAAAGAGCTTCTTTATCCCACGTCTTTTTTCCTTTGTTCAAAAATCGGTCTTGCACAATGGAAAAGTTTTATTTTTTCTAATTATGTAAGTTATACATACTTTATATATATATACACATATATATGTGTATATATATATATATATATTTTTTTTTTTAATCAGGCAACACAAAAAGTACAAGGAAAATGAAAATTGCCTGAGATCCCACACACTGAGCTGTCACCATTCAGTGACCATCATTTTCTTCATCATTATACGCATCTATCTGTGAACAAACACCTAATATTAAAAGGGATGTCACGCATACCATTTACTCACTTTGACAGTGGGTTTTCGTGTAGGTTTAGTTTAGTTTGGTCTGGTCTGATCTGTTTTAATCTGGTCTGGTCTGGACTTGACTGGTTTAGTTGGTTTGGTCTGGTATGGACTGGACTAGTTTAGTCTGATGCGGTTTAGTTCCATTTGATTTGGGTTATTCTGTCTGGTCTGGTCTGGTCTGGTCCGGTTTGATTTGGTCTGAATGAGTTTGGTTTGTGTTGGGCTTCCCTCCCCATTGTCCCTCCTCGGGGTGCCTGCTCCACTGCCTTTCTTCATGTTCATTCAAACCTGAGGGCAAAGGGAGCGTGGTGGTTCCTTTCACAAAGACTGAGACTGTGCTGGATACATTTCTCGGCACCTTGCATTTCTTTTTTCATGATACACCCTGGAAATCCCCTTGAATCAGTGGAAATCCAACACACTCTTCTTAATAGCCGTTCGATATTCCATGGTATGTATGTCCCCTAGTAACCCAGCCATCTGTCCACTAAAAGGCTGTGGCCCAGTTTTTGGTATTGGGCCACAGCACACGTGTTCCATTCAACGCCAGCACGTCGTGCACCCCTCCAAGGGCAGCATTCACATAAAGGAGCTACCTGCAACGCAGGCTGCGATTCATATTATCCCACGGAGGGGCATCTGGGTGGCTCATTTGGTTGAACATCTGACTCTTGATTGCGGCTCAGGTCATGATCCCAGGGTCATAGGATCAAGCCCCATGTCAGGCCCTGCTTAAGATTCTCTCCCTCTCCTTCTACCCCTCTCCCCAGCTTGCTCGCTCGCTCGCTCCCTCTCTAAAAACAAAAACAAAAAAATTTGTTTAACTAACACAAAAATTATCCCATGGCTCAATCTTACATTCTGATACTTTTATTTCTGTGAGATACACACCCAGCAGTGACATTGCTGGGTCAGAAGATATGTGTGGTTTTACTTATAAAAAGTGTTGCCAGGGGCGCCTGGGTGACTCAGTAGGTTAAGGGTCTGGCTCTTGATTTCGGCTCAGGTCATGACCTGATGGTTCCTGAGTTCAGGCCTCACATCAGTCTCTGCACTGACAGTGAGGAGACTGCTTGGGATTCTCATTCTCTCTCTCTCTCTCTCTCTCTCTTTCTCTCCCTCTCTCTTCCCCTCCCTCTCTCTCAAAATAAAAATAAACACACTTAAAATAAAATAGAATAAAATAAAATAAAATAAAATAAAATAAAATAAAATAAAAAGCGTTGCCACGAATCATCTATATCTCTGTTGGTAGTATGTGAGCCAAATCTCCTGCCATCTCTCAATTCTAGTCGTCAGCAGTATCTCACTGATACTTTATTTTGCATTTGCTAAACTAGTACTGAGACTGTGTCCTCATATCAACTTGGGTTTGCTTTCTTCTGTGTCCAATGAGATGTGCATCTTTGTTGAACTAAGAATTTTCTATTAGAGGTTTTAATCCTTTATCCATCGTAGGTGATGCACACCCCCTCCTACCCCAACTTTAACATTTGCTTTCTGATCTTGTTTACGATATCATACATTCATTTCAAATTTAAGGTAGTGTTTCATAGCTATCTTTTGATGTATAGCTTTCAGACGATTGGCTTACTTTAAAAGGTATTGTTATTCCCTAGATTACATGTATGTTTTCCTAGATTTCCTTTTTTTTTTTTTTTTTTTTTTTGCTTTATTTTTTACATTTGGGCCTTTAATCGACCTGGAATTTCTTTGTAAATGCAGTATAAGTAAGGATTCAACTTGATTTTCTTTCACACGGATGGCCAGTGATGTCATCATCTTTTATTAAAGAAACATTCACTTTCAACTGAAATAAAATATCATCCTTGTCATATATTACAGTCATATATTACTGTGACTCTTCTGGTGCTCTCTTTTTGGTTCCAGAGTTCTAGCCATCTGTTCCTCTGCCAGTGCTATGTTGGCTTTGATTGCAGAGGCTTTGTGCTATGTTTTAATACCTTGTAAAGCCCTCTGGTCTTGTTTTCCAGAAGACTTATGAGCCACTGAGATTCTAATTAGAATTGTATTACATTCTTACTATATTAAGTTTTCCATCCAAGAATATAGGATGTCATTCCATTTGTTCAGCTCTTATTTATTTTTAATAAGATTTTATGTTTTCTTCATGTAATTCTTGTGCCTGTCTTTTTAAATTTATTCCTAAGTTTATTATAGCTTTGATGCTGTTATCAATGAGTTACTTTCCATTTCTATGTATGACCAGTCTACTATTAGTATAGAAAAAGCTATATCTCAAAATAAAATATTTATCTAAGTACCGAGTGCCAAATTTTCTTATTAATTCTAGTTTCCCCCCCTAACTGTAGAGTACTTAGGTTTTCTAGATGCAATTATAGCATCAGCAACATGGGCAATTTTACCTCTTTTTTTCCAAAATCATATACAAATTATTTCACTTTCTTGTCTTTTTTAAAGTCTTTTTTGTATATTTCTAGTCTTTTTTTTTTTTTTTTTTTTTTTTAAGAATTAACATACAGGGGCACCTGGGTGGCTCAGTTGGTTGAGCCTCCGATCTCACGATCTCACATTTCATGGGTTTGAGCCTGGCACCTCAGAGCCTGGAGCTTGCTTCGTTCGGATTCTATTTCCCTCTGTCTCTCTCTGCCTCTCCTGTGCTCATGCGCGCGCTCTCTCGCTCTCTCTCTCAAAAATAAACGTTTTTTTAAATAAAAAAAATTAACATACAGTGTTGTATTAGTTTCAGGTGTGCAAAATACTGATTTGACAATCTTCTATATTACTTGGTGCTCCCCAGTGTCACTTTCTTGTCTTACGCCCATTAGAACCTCCTCCAAAACAGCCTTAATAGTCATAGGGAGAGGGGCTCCTGGGTGGCTCAGTTGGTTGAGTGACCGACTCTTGGTTTCAGCTCAGGTCACGATCTCATGGTTCGTGAGTTTGAGCCCCGCATTGGGCTCCGTGCTGGCAGTGCAGAGCCTGCTTGGCGTTCTCTCTCTCTCCCTCTCTCTCTGTCCCTTCCCCACTTGTGGTCTCTCTCTCTCAAAATAAATAAAACTTTAAAAACAAGTATAAACTTTTATAAAAAATAATAATAATCATAGGGCGAGTGCACATCCCTGTCTTGTTCCTGATTTCAGTGGAAGTGTTTTTGATGTATCACCCTTTTGTTTTTTTAGGTTTTTTTTGTTTTTTGTGTTTTTTTTTTTTTTGCTGTTTATTTATTTTGAGGGAGAGAGAGACAGGGTGCAAGCAGGGGAGGGGCAGAGGGAGAGGGAGACACAGAATCCAAAGAAGACTCCAGGCTCCTAGCTGTCAGCACAGAGCCCAATGTGGGGCTCAAACTCACGGACCATGAGATCATGACCTGAGCCAAAGTCAGACACTTAACCGATTGAGCCACCCAGGTGCCCTATTGTATCGCCATTTTTAATGTTTGCTGTTGGGTTTTGATAAATAGCAATTATCATATTTAGCCATTTCCTTCTCTTCTTCTTAGGGTTTTTATTAGGGAAGGCCTCTGGATTTTACCAAGCGCCTTGTCAACCTCTATTGATCTGATCGTGTTATTGATGAATATAGAAATATAAACCTAAGTAAAACATTTGCATTATATTAAAAGAATAATACACTTTGACTCAAAGGGTTTATGCCCACGTGTAAGGATGTGTCAGTATCTCTATTCACAAGTTAGATTATTTAGTTTTTTATTTCATACTAAATTTATCAGATTTTGTATATAAATTTATGGCCCTGGTCTAGTCAAGATTTTCATCTCTGGTTGTGCTTATTTTTTTTTTTTTTTTTTTTAATTTTTGGGACAGAGACAGAGCATGAACGGGGGAGGGGCAGAGAGAGAGGGAGACACAGAATCGGAAGCAGGCTCCAGGCTCTGAGACATCCGCCCAGAGCCTGACGCGGGGCTCGAACTCACAGACCGCGAGATCGTGACCTGAGCTGAAGTCGGACGCTTAACCGACTGAGCCACCCAGGCGCCCCTGGTTGTGCTTATTTTTGCTTCACCATTTCTTCTAGCTTTTCAGATTTTGTTGCCGCATACTTACACCTGCATTTGCCTACAATTACTCTTGTTTATACCTCCTTTCTCCAGGGCTGGTCTTCTGAATTTGGCTCAATTTTTTTGCCCCTTGGGCACAATTTTTTTTAAAAACTTTCCTTGGACTTTTCAAAAGAGGAATGATGTTTAACACTGAAATCTGGCTATTTTAAATCTTATGTTAAACATATTTTTTAAATTTTATTTATTTTTTATTTTTTTGATATGAAATTTATTGTCAAATTGGTTTCCATACAACACCCAGTGCTCATCCCAAAAGGTGCCCTCCTCAATACCCATCACCAACCCTCCCCTCTCTCCCACCCCCCATCAACCCTCAGTTTGTTCTCAGTTTTTAAGAGTCTCTTATGCTTTGGCTCCCTCCCTCTCTAACCTCTTTTTTTTTTTCTTCCCCTCCCCCACGGACTTCTGTTAAGTTTCTCAGGTCAAGGTGGAAAAGTAGCCACATTACTTCAGTTATTAATAATGTGGCTACTTCTCCACCTTGACCTGCCGTGACTGACACAATTCTTTAGGGGTCCTAACTCTGATCTGTAGAAGTGACACCACCACTGTGACAGAAGAGACCCCATGAGACTGTGAGCTCCTTCCAGATGAGGACTCTGGTTCCCGATTCCTGGCAGAAAGCCAGGCACAGCGGGCACCCCGGGGCATGCTGGGAGGAAGGTTGCAGGGGGAATTGAGCCAGTCCCCTAGATTAGTTCTGAAGAAATGGGTAGAAGAAAGAGTTGTTTCAATAGCTCTCTCTCTCTCTCTCTCCTTGTTACAAAAGGTCATATTTATTTACTTAACACATTTAAGAAAATATGGATAAGCAACGAAAAAAACTTTTAAACCACCCAACATCCCACCACCCGGAGATTCAAAGTCACTCAGTACTCCACCGCTACAGAGAGGGTCCCCGCAGCCCAGGCTCCGAGTGAACACCAGTTTCATGACCTACTCCCATGCTGTCTCAGGCAAGCAACTGGCTACATTTTCCTCATCTGTGAAACAGAGAGCAAACTGAACACATAGGCTTGTTAGGAGGATTAACTGAAGTGATATTTATGAAGCACTTGCTACATAGTATGGACTCCACGGGAAGCTCTTGTTAATGACATTTGTGAACATGTCTTTTCCGTCTTTGCCTCTATGCAAACAGACATCATACAGACACATGGGCCCAGTAAAAACGCAAGCTGAGTCCGCTTACAGTTCTAGAATAAGGAGTGAATGCTATTTTCTCAATCCAGTGCGCGGGAGCAAAGCTCCACCTGCTTTCTGCACCCTCAGCAACCTCCCCCCCAAACACACCACCACGTGCCTCTCCCTGACAATCAGACGGGAGGCTTCCTCCCACTTCAGGGTGAGAGCCCCTCCTCAACTCACCTGGGGGCTACTAAGTGGACAAGCACAAAGAAAACCTAGTGTATGCTTTTTTTTTTTTTCCCACTAAATGTGACCCATATGTCCTACATCTTACTCTTTGGTGCAATACTTGTTCAAATGAAGCAGACTCCACTCTTTCCAGTGTTACAGGGTATAAATAAGTTAAATGCAATCCAAGGATATTGTTTTAAATTGGACTGGCCAGACAGGCTGGACAAAGGGAAGTTGAGACAGTCGTTCTGCCCTGTCAGATCTCACAGCATCCTGTGCGGAATCTCACAGCACCTCCCTGTTCTAATATTTATAAAATTATATTGCCTAAAATTTATGCAAGCATTTCATCCTTTGGGCATGTTTCTGTCTGTCCCACAGGGCTTGAGCTCCTTACTCAGCTCTCATTGCTAGAGTTAAACACAGAGTGGATATTTTCTGTGTTCATTGAACAACTGTGTGAATGAGTGAGTGAATGAATGAATGAGTGAGTGAGTGAATGAGTGAGTGATCTCCTAACCAAGCTAGAAAGTAAAAGAGGACTAAACCCGGAACTAAAACCCAGATCTCCTACCCCGCCCCCCCCACCCCAGCCCAGTCCACATATTTCTGTCCTCTCACTGGGAAAAATGGGATCTGGTACCAAAGCCGGTCACTGTCATCCCATTCACCCTCCAGTCATTCACACAGCAAATAGACAGGAGCCTCTGCCCTGTGGCAAGTGCTTCCTCTAACAGTACACATGCGGAAGTATGGGTGATGGCCTTGACAGTGTTATTATCAGCCAGTCCAAGTGGTCCAAGATGTGCTGCCCCAAAGCGGGGACCCACTTTCCTTGTCACCCTGCTCCAGCCCAACCTGACATGAGAGTCAAAATTCGAAGGTGGGGAATAGGAGGGAGAAATATCAATCCAAGGAGTTTCTGTGCCCTGATCCCTTCTTTGAGTGCTGCACCCCAGGTTCTCAGGTCCTTCCTGCCACCCCCTCAGCTCCCCTAATTCCCCAACTATTGAACTTCACCCAGGTTGCCCTGCCTCAGACTTCAGACCTTTTCCTCCCCCTCAGCAGGGCTCTATGCCTTCCTGTACATGTTCATCCAGTCACCCGTAGCATGGCCTCTCTTCCCACATGCATCAGTTTCTTAGAACATTCTACCTTATGTTCTAGCTATCCAACATATATCTTATCTCCTCTACTAGATTATCAGCTGTGTGGGCTCAGGATCCATGTCAAATTCATCTTTGTATCCTCAGCAGTGCTTGACATGGTGCCTCTCAGTGGATATTACTTAATCCTTGTTGAATAAATGAGTGAATGAATGCATAACAGAAGGAGAAAATGTTATCTGGGGAGAAAGGAATTAGAAGAAACATTTGCTCAGCTCAGCATAAGAAATAAACTAGAACTTTGGCGGGACAGAGGAGAGAAATGAGGAAGGGAGAGAGCCAATAAACATGGCAGGAACTTGAGGAAATAGAAATAGCCAAGGGACTCTTTAAGAGCCGGAGAGTCTGGTATTTGAATCTCTGGTCTCTGGGGTGTGATGCCTGCTTTGGACTTTGTGTCTCCCTCTCTCTCTGCCCCTCCCCTGCTCATTCATTCTCTCTCTCTCTCTCTCAAAAATAAATAAACATTTTTTAAAAAATGAATTAAAATATGATCTGTGCCCAAGGAAGAATTGAGTGCATAAGCTCTGAGGCAACTCCTTGGTTAAGCTTCCAATCAGCATCTTGATTGGGCTTCCCAAGACCTTTCTGGTTTACACCTCGCAACGACCACTGTCCTAGGTGGAGACAGTGGCATTTCCACAGCTTGACAGATTTGAGAACAGAAACTCAAGATGTTAAGTGACTTGTTTAAACCCATGAATTTGGGTTTGAAGTCAGGTCACTTTAATGACCAGCTTCTTGCCATTCTTACGAGGTCAGCTTTCAGCATGTGACAATGATCAGACACTTCTAGCCACTCACTTGTGACTTCACTGGGACAGTGACCTAAGATAGGGTTGAATCAGGGTTGGAATCATAGCCCATAAATTTAACGAGCTCCAGAATAACTGCCTCGGCTCAAAGGCATCTCTTTCATGGACCCTGAGGCCACTGTATGAGACACTGATGCTCGTTAAAAATGGGTTTCTTTTTTTATTTTGTTTCTTTTAGAACATTGAGACACTAAGTCACTCTGAGTTAACATATTAACCATATGTTAACATATTATCCATATGTTAACATATTATCCATATATCCAAAAAAGCATACACTAGGTTTTCTTTGCGCTTGTTAACATGAGTTAACATATTATCCATAATTTATTCGTAATTAATTAATCAATTCATATGCCAAGTATCTAGTCTCCTGGCATTTCAGATTAAAATTAATGGCTTCAAAAGCATAAGAGCCTCTTAAAAACTGAGAACAAACTGAGGGTTGATGGGGGGTGGGAGGGAGGGGACAGTGGGTGATGGGTATTGAGGAGGGCACCTGTCGGATGAGCACTGGGTGTTGTATGGAAACCAATTTGACAATAAATTTCATATATTGAAAAATAAAAAACAAAATAAAATAAAATAAAATAAAATAAAATAAAATAAAATAAAATAAAATGAATGGCTTCAACCTCACTCCTCGTGTAGTGGGAAGCTCTTACCCCTTTTTCCCATGGAGTCTGATGGGGAGGGCAGCTTGAGCTTGGGCTCTGAGTACCAGTTTCTGCTGAATTCGTTCTGAGGACACAGCAGTCGTTCATACTGTTCTCTCTGGCTTCAGTCCAGTTGTGCACCACAGCTCCATTTCTTAGATTTCCCACAGAAAACATGACCCCTACAAGATATCTATCTCTAAAGGCAGTATAATTCACCGAAGATTGAGCATACAGTGAGAGATGGTTCCATCAAGCAAAGCAAAGCAAAGCAAACCACAGTCCTTGGTCTCCTTTGGCAATCTTTATTAGGTACCACCCTAAACCCCAAAGAAAATGGGGAAATGGTGGTTTGGATGTGTGGACTACAGGCACCCAGCTTCGAGAGGTGATGACGGAGAACAGAGAAGGTCACAAGGTGGGAATCTGAAAAAACGACAACTCTAGGGACAAGAGACAGAGCTATTTATAGGGCTATAAAGCTCCATCTCCCCCATAAAACTTAATAATCCCTAAAAGTAACTCTGGGGTGGTAGGGAACATCAGAGAGGTTCAGGCCAAGTCAATGATGGCTCAAGCCAGTTACTAGGTCCTTCCTTGGGACATGAGCACACACCGCAGACAATGGCTTGCGTTCACAGGGATGGCTTTGAGTCAACAAGAAAAGGCTAAATTGTGTCGCGCTGTGTTTACTGGGCAAGGTCGAGTTGAAGCGTGTTTCAGAGACTTTAAAATGGTCACAAGGTGAAGTGAGGAAGCCGTGCAGACCTGGATTCAAATCCAGCTCCACCCTAACCAGGCCACTGAAGCGTGCAAATAACACCTCTGAGCCCCAGTCTCCTTATATCCGCGACAGGAATGGTGAGAGCTGCCCCACAGAATCGCCGAGTGGCTTAAATGACAGGACACAGATGCCAGCCGGCACAGATGTTGCCCTTAAAAGATTAGGTTCCTCGCAGTTCCAAAGCTACAATGCTGGGCAAATTAAGACGGCCTCGCGGTCATTACTCCCACCGCTGCTGCTGCTCCTGTAACTACGACTGTTGCTACTACCATCTGTGTTGTTTTTCCACTCCCAGGGAGAGGTTGAGAAGCAACCGCGGATCGTATGGGCAGGGAAGCATTTATTTTCAAGGCTGAGACGAGCTCTCAGTTCACAGGCCACCTCCTCACTTGAAACGTCTCTCCCCGCTGGCCTCTCTCCCAGGCAACTTGTCTCCCAAACAGATGGCCCCCACCCTCCTCCGCACTCCCCAGGAGTTTGTCCATACTTGTTAGTCCGGCGTTCTTGTCTCTGTGGGGATGGTTTTCCCTGATGGGTAAGAGCCCTCCATTGCATTCAGGCAGACCGGGTTCCAACCTAGCGATAGACTTGGCCAGGGCATTTTACCTCACCGTGCCTCATTTTCCTAGCGTGCAAGTTGGGGGTGATAAAATACCACCTCGAAGGGATAGTATGAGGATGGGATGAGTTACTACATGTAAATTTCTTGGAACCGTGCCTGTGGGCTTAGTATCATCAAATAGCAGGTCGTTATTATTGGTACGTAACATGTACCTGTATGTATATATATTCCACATGGATACATATAAATATCTGTGTACCTCATACAAATGGATACTACGTATTTTATGAATGGATGGAGGAACCAGATGGTCTGAGAGAAACCCTAGTTCAATGAATTCCTGAGTAGGTTTGCTAGAGAGGCCATGACCTTTCCTTTCTAATTAACTTGTGGAGGCAGGGAGAGGGTTGTGGGGCGGTGACACTGAAGCCCTTTCTTGATTTTACAACACTCCCTGTCTCGTGACGGCACAGAGGAGGAATTCAGAGAATCGGAGACCCTCACCCAAAGCATGTAGGAGAGGAATCCCATCTGCCATCCTGTATAAATAAACAACACAGCAGGGACCAGTCCCTTCTCTCCACAGGAAAGCACTTGTTCCCATATTTTGTTTTTGCCCTCTTCTGCCTTTACAGGATGATAAATGTGGCTTCAAAAAGCCAGAGGTACATTTTTCCCCCAGCCGACTCAGAATACCTTCACATCCATGGGAAACCTGCAATTACACGGAGACTTGGAAAAGTGCCCATGAGCTCCCCCATCAACCGTCCCCACCAGAGCTAAAGGCCTGGGAGCTATAGTCTCATGTTTCATGCCCATCCCCCTCTGCTCAGATGTCAAGAGGGGACTCGGGAATCTAAATGACCCACTAAGAGCAGACAGCACCAGTTAGGAGTCAGGCAGGCCTGGATTGAAATCTCAGCGATGCCACTTGCTGACCGGGAGAAATTGGGGGAGTTGCTTCACTTCTCTGAGCCACCATGCCTACATCTATGAAATGGGGCAACACCCCCACCTCTTGGGACCGATGTAGGGATGAAATGACAGTCATATGTGAGGCATTTGGCACCTCCTAGAGACGTGGCCTACACAGGTCCCTGGAAAGACCTTTCTCCTGAATCAGGACTCCCTTTATGCTAATGCCAGCTCATTAATTCATCCTGGACTTTGTGCACATCATTTAAACCCTCTGCCTCAGCTTCTTCTCTGCAACATGCAGATAAAAGTTATTATCCGCTTTACTTCCCAAATTTACAAGAAGCTAAAAAGTTAATGTATTTTAAAAGTTCTTTGAAAGAGTGAAAACTGTTTAACTTATTTTTTTCTAATGTGCCAAGATCAGAGTTTCTTTAAATTAAACAAGATTTGCACTGTGGCCTTTGATTAATCAAAGTAGACCACCTCTCACAGATGAGACTTTAACTCATCAGGGCTCATGTGTAGGGCTCATCAGGGCTGAATGTGTCTACATTCAGAGAAAAGGCTTAATGGCTTTAATTCTCACTACAGTGTACATGGCTGATAGCAGATCCTTTAGTGAGAGATTTTGATAGAGTAGAGGAGGGAGTGAGCCCAAAGGAATCTGTGGGCTCAAAATGTGCCCCACAAGAGGCACCTGAGAGCTCCAGAAACATACTTTGCCAACTCATCCATAACCTTTGGGCTGGTCTGGACACACAGTTGTTCTAATTCCTGTGTTGTGTTTGTCCTATCTCGGGACCAGCTGCCCCCATCGTTTATAAATGGAGAGGCAAGAGCTGGTTATTATGAGGTATCTAGTTTCAAAAACAAGTGTTCTTACTACAAATATTCTAGCAACAAGCAGCCTGGTGTCCCCAGTTTACCTAAATCCGGGGCAATTGTCCCTGCCAATCTCCAGCCATCCATCTCCCCAGGCTGATCTACAAATCATCATAGAGGGTGAAGAACCACGGGTGGCCATGGCAGCGTGCTGCATGTTCTGGATCCTTGCTTTGACCCATCAAAGCTCCATGGCACATGAGCCCTGCAACGGCAATTCCTAACTCTTGTCATCGGGTCCAGGTGACAAGCTCAAAGAATGCTCCGGAGTGAGCCAGGAATGTCTTTGTCTGACTTGGCAAATGGCGCCCCTTCCCTACAGGGGCCAGGATGTGGGGGTGGGAAATTAATTTGGTTCCCTCTGGAAATGACCACAGTGGCCAGGGCCAGGCACAAATCCTTTAACTGCCCTGAGGGAAATTCGCCCCCCTTCAGAGGACACAGGGAGACTTAGCCACACTTGTTTAGGAAACCAGAGTGTCTCCCAGCAGCCACATTCGACCCACGGGCTACACGCTGAAACCAAGAGGGCCCGGCTGGATGAGAGTGGACCTCCCTGGAAGCTCTTCACTAGACCTTTCCTCAGATGTTCCAGACACCCTCACGTCTCTGCCACCATGGCTGTGGTTGACCTACTTTCCCAGGGGCGGTCCATTCATTCATTTAGGCAACGACTGCATCCCTGGCCCCCTGCGTGCCAGGCACTGTGCTCCCAGACAGGGGAGGCCATTATGGGAGGAGCCCCATCCATGTCCGTTTCCCTTTCCTGATGTATGAAGAGGTGGGAGGGGGAAAGGGAGATTGCCACTGTCACACTGGCCTGGGGGAAATGCTTCAACTCCTGTGCAAAACACACTATCTTCCATTCCCCTCTGCAGAGGTGAAAGGGTTGAAACCTTCTCTGAGGTTTCTATTAAACTCTAAAAGTACTTGGAGGCACCTGGGTGGCTTAGTTGGTTAAGCGTCTGATACTTGATTTCAGCTCAGGTCGTGATCTCACAGTTCGTGAGATCGAGCCCCGCATGGGGCTCTGCACTGACAGCCCAGAGCCTGCTGGGGATTCTCTCTCACCCTCTCTGCCCCTCCTGCCTCTTGCACATGTTTGCTCTCTCAAAATAAACAAACTCTAAACTGTAAGAGTACAGGACCACTATGTATTCAACTGCTATTTGTTCAACAAATTTTCAATGAGCCAGTATTATGTGCCAGGCACTGCACCAGCATGGGGAAAACAGGTATGAAAGTGCTAAGCGCCGACCGTAGGGGGTTTGATAAGCCTAGGTGCTGAATTCCCAGGCGGTCCGCTGGTTTCTAGGCATCAGCCCCCCTCCCCACCCCTTCCTCCTACTGCTGGCTATTTTATTAAAATAGGAAAGCCTAACACAATTTGCTGTCCCATGTGAGCGAGGAGGACCCAGATTCCCACAGCTACAAGTTCCCACTAACAGGCATGATTAACTAGTAGTTGTCATGAAAATGGAATGTCATTAATTATGCAGTTTGAAACCATTCAAGTTCACTTCCTTTGAAAATTGCATCCTGAAACTATGGCATCAGAAAGGCTCCACACATACTTGACTCGTATTTGAGTCATATACACTAACGTACTCAATACCATCTATAAAACAACGAGTGTTATCAATTTGTGTGTATGTGTGTGTGTGATGGGGTAGGAGAGGTTGTGCCACACACAAGGAAGGATGATTGAGTATGTGGCCCATTATTCAAATGTAACATAATTGCCACGTCCATTTTGAAGTCTGGACCCTTGTCGAGTGGATGGAGCCTCCACTGGGTCCCATAAAGTGTGCAAGGTGCCCACATTCACTGTCTGTTGTTGTGTGACAAGTCACCCAAAATTTAGCAGCTTAAAACAATAATCACTGAACATTTCTCACCATTTCGGTGGGTCGGGAATTTGGGAAGAGCTCAGCTGAAGGTTCTGGCTCACAATCTCCCGGGAAGTTTCCATCCAGTGTCAGCTGGGGCTGCACCTGAAGGCTTGACTGGGGATGGAGGGACCACATCCAAAGTGGCTCACTCCCATGACTGGCAAGTTGGTGCCAGATATTGGCCAGGGTCCTGTTCCTCTCCATGTGCCTCTCCTTTCTAAGAGGCATCTTGAGTGTCCTTAAAATATAGAGGCTGGCTTCCTCCAGGATGAACAATACAAGACACCACAGCCAAAGTGGCAGTGCCTTTTAGGATCTATCTTTGGTCTTAACTGTCACTTTTACAATATTCTGTTGGTCACACAGGCAGCTCTGACTCAATGTGGGAAGGGCTACCACCGGTATTCATCATCACGCATGCTTCAGACTCAGCCCTCTGCTGACCAACATAGGCAGTAGGACATTCCCTTTCATCCAATCTCTGCAAATTTCAGTGAATTTCAGTGAAGCTATGTGTAAACAGACATATTTTAGAGAATCTTGTAGCAATAAAAACAGACAATGCCAACACTCTGTCAAACATCATTTGGGCTGTTTTTGAACATTCAGAGGTCCCTTGATTCCACTACCCACAGATAATCACTGCTAACATTTTGGCATATGTCCTTCTAGGTCTTTTCTATGTCCTGTCCACTGGCTCCCCCCATGACAGCGTTTAAAGGTGTTTATGTCTGTCCCATCTTAACACAACCTTTCCTGGGGCACCCGGGCGACTCAGTTGTTTAGGCATCCGACTCTTGATCTCAGCTCAGGTCTTGATCTCAGGGTCGTGAGTTCAAGCCCTTCATTGGGCTCCATGCCGGGCATGAAGCCTACTTAAAAAAAATTTTTTTTTAATGAAAAACAAACACATGAAGGCATGAAACCTTTCCTTCTCCTCTGTTCACTTCAGCTGCTACCCTATCTCTCTTAGCTACTTCACCGCCTAACTTCTTAAACAACTTGGCTAAACTCCTCACCTCCCAGTTGCTCCTTGAACCACTTAATCTGGATTCAGTCTCCACTTTCGCAAAGAAATTGTCCTTGCCGAAGTCAGTAATAACCTTTTTGTTGCTAAGTCTGACGGACACTGTCAAGTCCCTTTCTTACCTAACCGCTTAGCACCGTCTAATGCCGCCATCTTCCCTGGTTTTCTCTCACTTCTCTGAGCATTCCTTATCAGTCTCTGTTATGGGCTCCTATTCTTCTATCCACCCTTACGTGTTGGGGTTCCGCAAACCTCTGTCCCAGACGCCCTTCTCACTCTACACATGTTGCCAGGGCAACCTCCTCCATTCCTGTGCCTTCATTCAGCAGCTGAAAGCTGGTGCTTTTTAAATCGATGCCCTTAGCTCAGGTATCTCCCCTCAGATTCGGTCCCATATAACCCACTGGACAGTGGATATCTTTTTGTTAAGATCTCACACTCAGCTATTGAAGGCCAGATTCCTCATTTCCCACCACCCCCCCCCCCACCACCACATCCACTCCTCCTGCGTTCCCCCATCTCAACACACGGCGCCTTCATCCACTCCAAGAGCCTAGGCATTAATTATTCTTGACAATCCCCTGTCTTCCATATCTCACATCCATCAGTCACCATGTCCTGTGGATTCTACCTCTACTGTAGGCCTGGGGTCCATCTGCTTTTCACCATGCCTACTGTCATTTCCCCAGAACCACTCACTGTCACCACCTCCCAGCTCTGTGCTCACCTCTGTGTCTCCGGTACTGCCCCACAATTTACCCCTCGTCTATCTTAGGATGTTTTGGCTTTTGTACATATTATAATTTTATTATTTTTTTGAGAGAGAGAAAGAGCGTGAGCAGAGGAGAAGGGCAGAGAGAGAGAGAGAGAGAGAGAGAGACAGAGAATCTTAAGCAGGCTCCATGCTCACTGTGGAGCCTGATGTGGGGCTTGATCCTTTGACCCTGGGATCGTGATCTGAGCTGATATCGAGAGACACTCAAACCACTGAGCCACCCAGGTGCCCCATGTACTTATTATACTTAAAAAAAAAAACTTTTGGCTACTTGAGTTCTTTGTTAGCTTGGATTTTTATTTCATGGTGTTAATATATTTGACTCTAAGGCATGCTTTACAAATAAAAAATTAGGGATAATCGCCTGATCCCCTTCTATACAGAGCAAGTCTATCTCCAGAGTCCAAATTCGAGGGGAATGGGGACTCCCGTGTGTTTCCACGAGTGGACACGCGACTCCTCAGCCTGAGAGGCAAAATCCTCCACCTCCAGTCCAGCCTCATTCCCACCCACACACAGTATTCGTCCACTCGCTCGTTCACTCTTACGCATCTGGTTGTTCCTTCATCAGGTGTTTACTTAGTACTGCCTCCATGGCAGACATTATGCTAAGGAATATCCTCCCTTTGATGGATCCATAGCTTCATGACGTTCTCCAGCCCACCTCCCAAACCGCATTTGATTTCTGGTTCTGGCCTCGGCTCACCACCACGCTGCCCCCCGTACTGCCCTCTTTGATCTGCTTCCTCACAGCCCAGTCTTCTCTGTCCTTTGGTGGCAGCCTCTTTACTGGCCATCCCAGTCTACAGTGATCCCTAGACTTTTCTTATCTCTTCTCTCATTTCCAACCATCACCCTCTCTGGCATTGCAATGTAATTATTTCTCTATCTATGGTTCTGGCTATAGCTATCCTCAGCTATATCAATACCGTCTCCCCATCTAGACTTTAACTCCCCCAGAATCATGTGATAACGTTTTCCCCTTTCTAGGGAACTATTTAAATAGTTAATTACTTGTTAATAGCTGCGTAGCTAACTAGTTAATTACTTTACTTCTCTGAGCCTTAAGCTTTTCCTACCTAGGACTGGAGGCAGTAATTCCAACATTACATTACAAGCTGGTTGTGGGAATGCAATGTGAGAACAGATAAGAAGGCTTTGTACTGTGCATGCTACATAGAAGGTACCCAATCAATGTTACTTCCCAACCCCATTGTGCTGAAAACACAATGACTACAAAGCGATTATTTGCAGAATGAATGAATGAATGAATGAACGAACGAGTAAATGAGTGACAAAGAACAGAAAGAAGAAAGCATTCTGAACACCTCAGAGTGGCCCTTTCAGAGAAATAAAGACCCTGTCCTTGGCTAGCAGGGGAGACATCCCGTCAGAGGGAGAACTGCAGAGGGGATAGTTCCTGCTTGGCTTGAAGATCATGAAATGTTGATCATTGGGAAATCAAATTTGATCTGCGTATTTCTGCTGCAGTCAGCTAATTTTTTATAATTTGACTGAGTTTGTGATCTGTCAGGATTCCCAGAAGAGAGTGGCAGGCAAGTGTTTCTTATAAACTGAAAAGAAATTCTTGGGTAAATTAATTTTCACTTGGCATAGGCCTGGCCCAAGGCTCTATAAAAAATGAGAATATGTTGGTTTCAGAGCCCAGCCTATAAATATTTATTCCCACACTGCCACTGGTGTTTGTAGAAACTTCTTTTTCACTAATGGGCATTCCATTTGTTTTGAAAAAGACATAAAACTGTCCCCAAAACACGGAAAGGTCATGACATAAAAGGCCACTGGGAGGAGGGCACTGAAAGGAGGGAGTGTCATCTCCAGATGTGACCATTTGGTTTTCTAGCTTCATACACTGAGTTCATGGTATTTTTTTTTTAATTTTTTTTTTATATTTTATTTATTTTTGATAGAGAGAGACAGAGCACAAGTGGGGAAGGGGCAGAGGGAGAAGGAGACATAGAATCCGAAGCAGGCTCCAGGCTCCGAGCCGTCGGCACAGAGCCCGACGTGGGGCTCGAACTCACAAACCGCGAGATCATGACCTGAGCTGAAGTCAGACGCTCAACCGACTGAGCCACCCAGGCGCCCCTGAGTTCATAGTATTAACTTTGAGTTCTTTGTGGAGGGAATGACTTTGTGGTCTTCTGTGGTCAGCAGTGATGATTAACCCCTCTCCTCCCATCTCCACTGCAGAGGGTGACAGTCATTTTGCATTTGCCACCACAGACACGGCAGAGACTTCTTCTGATCCCCTTCTTCATTCTCCCTTCCCTCTGCCCTCCCCATTCCAGCAGACCTTCCCATCCCTTCACACCATGTCTTCTCAACTACATGGGGCATTCTTAAAGGAGGGGGATCAGTCTTGGCACACTGATGTTCCATAGCAGATGAACAAACGGGAGAAATGTATTTTATGTGGTCACAAAATGGCAAATCTGAGACTTCACAGATCATTTACTTCAAGGATCCCTCACCAGGGTCCCTGCAACTCTATGCCATCTGTCTGTAGAAATGAATGAGTCCATGAATTTGGATGGAAAAAGATTGCATCTTTATTTTCAGTAACTACTAATGTTTTGCACTTCCTTCAATTATGAATGAAAGCAACACACTATAATTACTTGGGCAGTACCTGTGACTTTTTTCACCAAAGAAATCATACTCATTTTTATATGTCATTATAGCGATTAGGAAAATCTCAAGATGTTTTTTACTTCCAACACTATTTTAAAATTATAGTAAAATTACAGCATTATAAAAAACTACCCGCCAGCAGATCTTGTTAGTTGATGCATTAGTAATGAAGCAGCTCTATTATTACATCAAGCATTTATTCTTTTTCAATTATATTGAAAGCAATGTCAACATAATTGGTTCCTTTTATAATCCTTAGTATTTTGCTTTATGCATTTGAAAACATTTTTCTGAAAAGGGAATCTATAGGTTTCACCAGACTGCCAAAGGGGGTCCACAGCACAAAAAAAGGACAAGAACTCAGGTCTGCTCCCTGGAAGTACGTGGTCTGTCTCACACACATATCCCAGGATCTCGGGAAAAAATAGTGCAGACACACCAGAGGGCAGCAGGAAAGAACACAGTAATTGATTAGCAATGTCTGTCATGGGCACACTATGGAGAAGAGTAGGAGAGCGTAATTAATCACAGGTTTCCCCCGCTATCTGGAAGGAGACCATTCCTATGAAAACTTTTGCAAGCTGACATGGTGTAGAGCAAAGAAGCAATTAGCATTAATTTATATGGAAAATTTTGTGAGCGTTCCCAGACCCAAAAATAACCCTCCTAGGCTTTTCTAATACCTTAGGACACATCTTGTTAACGCAAGCACAAAATGAATCAAGCTGAAGCCCAGATGCTCGTAGGCACAGGTGAAAGCTATGGCGGCTGGAGGCTGAGATGCTGAGTGTAGCACCCAGGGAAGGAACTCGGCGATGCCACTCTTGGCTCCTCCTCTGCAAAACAAACGCTGAGTGCCTTTTTTCATAAAAGTGAAAATCCTCTTTGGATATCTTTCAGTTTCTTTCAAAAACCGACACTAACGTAGGTCTTTTGTAAAAGCAAAGTGGCAGGACTCGAACTTCAGAAAAGGGGGGGGGGGTTACCTGTACTCTCCAATCTAGGCCCCCTGCTGCAAATACTGCTTTGTGCATTGATGCAAATATTTTATATGCACCGTCCCACGTGGTGGCCACCAGCCACATGTGGCTTATGAACCCTTAAAGTGTGGCTGGTGCAACTAAAATTTGAATTTTTAATTCTGTTTAATTAATTTACATTAAAAAAATTTTTTTGAGAGCCAGAGAGACAGACATACAGACAGAGCACAAGCGGGAGAGGGGTAGAGAAAGAGGGAGACACAGAAGCTGAAGCAGTTTCCAGGCTCAGAGCTGTCAGCACAGAGCCCGATGCGGGGCTCGAACCCACGAACCGTGAGATCATGACCTGAGTCGAAGTCGGACGCTCAACCAACTGAGCCACCCAGGCGCCCCTAATTTACATTTTTTAAGTTCATTTATTTATTTGAGAGAGAGAACTTGCACAAGCAAGGGAGGGGCAGAGAGAGAGAGAGAGAGAGAGAGAGAGAGAGAGAGAGAGAGAGGAGGGAGAGAGAATCCCAAGCAGGCTCTGCACAATCAGTGCAGAGCCCAACGCGGGGCCCGAACTCACAAACCCATGAGATCATGACCGGAGCCAAAATCAGGAGCAGGATGTTTAAAGGACTGAGCCTCCCAGAGGCCCCTAATTAACACTTACATAGCCATGTGTGGCTAGTGGCTATGACATTGGACAACATAGTCCTAAACTAATCCCACCCACACCCATCCTTGTCACCCCACACCCCAGACCCCACACGGCCACCTATCACAGAGGAGGAACCTGGACCCAAATAGAATTCATTGAACCCATCTGTGACAAACCCAGACCAACATCCCATTTTTTTCTCATCTTTGCAATGCTCCTAAATTATCATTTAGCAGAAACTGTTCCCCGAACAATGCACTTTATGACATGAGAGAATAATTTGAGGTTACATATGTTCTCAGTAAAACAAGGTAAGACGCCATCTCTTCACTGCAGCAAGGTCCGAGTTAATGGGTTCCTTTTTGTTTTTGTTGGCTATGTCAGTTCCAAGGGGAAGGGTTGGAATTCTTTTGCCTTTTTTTTTCAGCTAATTTAAGAAAATGCTCACAGGTGTTTCAGATAAAAATATATTGTTTGCTGTTTTGCAATCTGCAAACATTTAAGAAGCCTGCTCTGAGCCAGACTGCTTCTGGAGATAACGCATGCCCCGAAGCAGGGTCCCCTTTGTGACTCAGAGAGCGCCCGCTTTAGTACTGTGGGGAGCCCATTCTCAGTTTGCCGGAGGGGCGGCTGTTGATGAAGAATTTGTGGTGGAAAGTTCTGGCCTGAGGAGGGGACAGTTTGTGATGAGGTCATGGGGAGGGAATGCCTTTCTCAGCAGAGGTGGGAGCCTGGGACAGCCGCCAGGGGTGAGAAGCAGGGGCCCTCAGAGGAAGGAAAATGAGTCCTGCCCTTGCACTGCACGTTAGACCTCCTTGGGGGTCTCAACAAGAAGTTTCATAGTTTCACCTCCCTGTAGGCTGAAGCCTCAAGAAAAACAAACAAACAAAAAATGGGCTCCTGGTCAGGATAGGGCTTAACCTTGAGTCGACATTGACGTTCTGACCTCAGCGAAGGCCTGCCACAACTCAAAACATTCAGACACAGCAAAACTGCCCAACACACTGATTATGATGTGTTCTAAAGTTTCAGCGGTATATAAACAATTTTCAGAGACTTCTTATTGCAGAGTAGCAGACCCTTCTCCAGGCAAGCTGAATCAGAATCTGAGAGGCTGTGTCCTGGGAAGATCAGTTTGCAGCAAAGCTCCCAGCTGATCCTGATGTGCAGTCAGGTTTTAGAACCACTGGCCTAAAGGATGACAGCCATACCTTTAATCCTGGCACTCAAGGCCTCTGGGAGCAGGCCCGACTCTACACGGGTGAGGCCTCATAGTGGGAAACAAATTGTGTAGGAATGATATAAATAACAACAGGTGACATTTACTGGGTACATGCCAGGAGCCAGGCATAGACTAAGAGCTTTAAATGAATCACCATTTAATGCACACACTGGCTCTGTGGTTACCATTTTTCAGATTAAAAAAGATGAGGTTTAGAATGGTTAAACAATTTGTCCAGGGACACACAGGAAAGGCAGAAATGCAACTTGGACTGAAGTCTGTCAAATTCCAAAGTCCATGTCCTTGACCCAGGGTGACCAATTATCCCAGTTCACCGAGAATTGCAGGCCTCCATAACACACGGGATGTTCGGTGCTAAAACCAGGAAAGCCCTGGGCCTCCTGGTGAGTTGGGAACCCTGTCTTGACTTGGAGATTCTGCCTGAGATGGAAACTCAGCTTCACCACTTGTGACCGTGAGACATCAGGCAAGCCTGCCCAGCCTGGTCTCCCAGGTTCCTCATGTGCAAACATGAATTGCCACATCTATCCCAAAAGGTGGTTGTGGGCATTAAATGAGATAGTGCGTGCAACACCCAGCTGTATACCTGGTACTGCAGGAAAGGGTGAACTCTGGGGCGCCTGGGTGGCTCAGTTGGTTAAGCATCCGACTCTTGATTTCAGCTCACGTCATGATCTCACGGTTCGTGGGTTCGAGCCCCACTTCGGGCCATGTGCTGAGAGCACAGAGCCCACTTGGAACTCTCTCTCTCTCTCTCTCTCTCTCTCTCTGCCCCTCTCATCCGTGCCTGTATTTTCATTCACAGGATTTATAACTCGCTCTTCTTCATACCCATCTGGTCGTGCCTCATATCCACCTGCTCTTTGTTTTTCGAATATCTTGGGTTTTCAAGGTTTTTTCTCTTTCAAACCCTTCCCCTGGCTGTCAGTTTTGTTGACCATCTTTCCTTTGCCTCCTGATTTGGAATTCCGGTTCACAGGTGCCTCTGGCGCTAGAGCTACCTTCCTTCAGTGTCCCTGCACCCGTAAGGGAGCCCTGACCCTCTCTTGTCCCACACGGCGCACTGGAGCTAGTCCTTCTGCAAATCGGGGTCCTTTAACTCCCCATTATGTCAAGAGGAGCTGAAATGGCCAGCGTTCCCTGCCGGCTCTCAGACCCAGAGCCAGGCAGCCCCAGCCTCGTCTACCCCCTCTTGTAGGTCTGTGTCTTATATTGTGTATTGTACCCTGGGGGGTTTATCTTGCATCTAAGTATTCCCGGGTGTTTGGGCTTTTCTTTTATTTCTAGTCTTTCTTTGCTCAATATTTAGAGAATGGAGGATCCTGAAAGAATCATCCCTCGAAGCCATCTCGACTTAGGTAATTCCCTGAAATTGTGTTTTAAATGAAAACGAAAACCAAGGAAGATTCAACATTCTCCTGAGTTTTTTTTTAACGAATAGGCCCAAGCAACCAAGAGAAAGAAATAAGAAGCCACATTGTGATGCCAGCACCTTTAACTGACTTTTCCAGACTCGTTCAAAGTCAGACGGGGTGGGCCAGGCAAAGATCCCTACGCTGGGCCCTTATTTGAGAATCTGCTGCATGACCTGAGGTTCTAGTTATTTGGCTTCTGGCCCCTTCCTGCTAAACTGAGACCTCTTCCAGTTCTGAACGTGTGATTCTCTAACCAAAGGGCAGCAAAGCCCCATGTCCTCTGATCCTGCAGAAGTGTCCCTAGGGTTTCCTTCTTATGCACCGCCACTCTCAGATGACTGCCTGGCCACCACCTCCAGGGCCGCCATTCCAGAAATTATAACTTAACAAACCCAAACAAAGGCTGTTTGGGTTTCACAGAGGGACCTATTGCTCAAAGGCTACTTATGCTTTTCCTTTTTCTTCCTTTTCCTCTGGTCCAAACTTGAATTGCTAACTATTGTTTCAGAAAGTCCCAGTCGAGGGCAAAGGGAGTCGTTAAAGAGAAATAGAGGTTGCTACTTCCGTTCCACAGAGGAAGACACCACAGGCGGCAAAGGTTAAGTGACTTGCACAAGGTCATTCAGCCAGCGGAGAAGGCAGGCCCTGAATGCAGTTCCACCTGCTTCCACAGTGCCCCGCCCCTCAGCTGGCTGATGGAGGGGTGAGGCCCTGGAGCAGTTGGCATGGTAACAAGCAGTAGGGTCTCTCCCTTCCCGTCCCGCTGTTTCCCAGAGCAATTCCTCAGACAGGGAGGCTGGGGCAGCCCCCACGGGTTCACCAGCAACTCCTATCCCCACCCTGGGTTCAGGGCCAGCTTCTACAAATATCCCCCTAAATCTCACCAATCTGGGGTTTTACTGAAATCACAGGGTGCACATTTTGCAGACCCAATCTTGGTAATCTCTCCTCTCTCCACTCACCATCACCTAACCTCCAGGCAGCGTTACAACCTCAGCGCAAAGCTCCTCTGCCAAGGAAAATAACTCTCAACCTTCTGTGTTTTCTGGCCTCGTAATTCCCAGCTCAGGGCAAAACCGTGTGTGAAGCAGGCGGCGCGCGTTCCCACCGCCCTGGATGCCTCTCTGTTCTGCACCCTTTCCTCCTTCAGAAGCCCCATCATCCTCAACTCCACCCCCATCCCTCTCATTACCACCCTCTCTTTAGCCACAGCAGCTCAGGAAGAGATCAGTATGGCAGCAAAAGGGTAATCTTTCCCAGGGGAGTGCCATATTGAGGCGAGTGCATCCTTTAAGCATGCACACGTGCCCATGCTCACACACACCCAACGTTTAATGTGTCTATTAAACATGCCCAACATAGAAAATCCGAAAGGCACAGAAAATACGAAGAAGTACAAACCCATAACCCCACCGGCCAGAGAAAGCTCCACTAACTCTTTAATGTATTTCCCTTCAGTTCTTGTCTTAGCGTGTATGTGTGCACACGTATATGTGGATATCATTCATACACACACACACACACACACACACACACACGCTAAGGTCTGTTTGAGGGCTGTATGGTTTCATTGCTATGCCTGCCAACACCCCTTACCACAGTGCTCACATTATCATTGTTTTATAATAGACTTTAATCCCTAATGGGTGAAATCCTCCCTCATCGTTTTGTCTCGGCATTTAAAAAATGATTCCCAACTATTTCTTTTTCCTAATGAATTTTAGATTCATTGTGATAAACAAATAAGCCCAGGGGCGCTTGGGTGGCTCAGTTAGTTAAGCGTCTGACTTCGGCTCAGGTCATGATTTTGTGGTGCGTGAGTTCAAGCCCCGCATAGGGCTCTGTGTTGACAGCTCATAGCCTGGAGCCTGCTTCAGATTCTGTGTCTCCCTCTCTCTGCCCCTCCCCTGCTCGTGCTCTGTCTCTCTCTCTCTCTCTCTCTCTCTGTCAAAAATAAATAAACATTAAGAAAAAAAAAACACAAATAAGCCCATTGTTTTGCAGGATTGCAAGTTCATTAAATTTATAAGTTAATTGGATAAAATCAGCATCTTCGGAATGTTCAAATTTCTATCCAGAAATATTGTATGCCTACCTATTTAGTCAGATCTTCTTTAATATCTCCTAATCAAATAAAAAGATTTCCTTCAAATGGGTCCTATACTTTCTTGTTGAGGTTTTTATTTCATTATTTTAAATTGGGAATTGGACCTTTTTTCTCTAAATGCTTCCAATTTGAATTATTGATTTGGAAAGTGTATCCTGCGACTGACTCTTATCTTACTCTGAATACTTTTTCAATTTCAATCCCTCTTTTTCCTAGGAAGATAATTATACCATCTGCAAATAATGATAATTTTATCTCCTCCTTTATATGTATAATTTTGTTTTGTGAGTCACTGTAGACATCAAGAACCATGTTAAACAATAGCAGTAAAATCAGTGACCTCTTAATTTACTATGGATTATTTTTATCCCATTAAGGAGATATTTTTCTAATCTTAGTTTTTAGACTCTTAAGTCAGGAATGGATATTGAAACTTATCAGATGCATTTTCATTATCTGTTGAGATTATCATTTTTTTTTTACCTGTTGATGTTAGAAATTACCTTCATGATTTCCTAATACTAAATTATCTTTACATTTCTAGAATCAAACCCACCTTTCCTTGGTGACATTTTTAAATGTACTATTTGGGGCACCTGGGTGGCTGGCTCGGTTGGTTAAGCATCCGACTTCAGCCCAGGCCACGATCTCACAGTTTGTGGGTTCGAGCCTCGCGTCGGGCTCTGTGCTGGCAGCTCAGAGACTGAAGCCTGCTTCGGGTTCTGTGTCTCCTTCTCTCTCTGCCCTTCCCCCAGTCGTGCTCTGTCTCTCTTTCTGTCTCTCAAAAACAGATGAATGTTAAAAAAAATTTTTTTTAATGTACTGTTGAAGTTGATTCTTACAACCACTCTATACATTTGTAAGATTAGTTTATAGCAGCATGTCCCAAAGTGTTTCCTAAGAAATACCATTGCTATGAGTTATGCTACCAGAAAAGGAAAAAGAAAAGAAAGGGGAAAAGGGGAAAAGGGGAGGGGAGGGGAGGGGAGGGGAGGGGAGGGGAGGAAGGGAAGTTCTATGTTGAAATTGGTTTGGAAAATACATATTCCTCTTGGAGATTCACCAGGTACATTCCCATTTTAAAGATTCTGAGACAAGCTAGAGTTTAAAAAAGAAAAAGAAATTTGTGCTTAAATTTATATAATCCAGCATTCCCAAAATGATGGCCATGGAGTCCCTATTTGACATAATTCCTATTAACATCTCGCAGAGTTCATGCCTGAGGCATGCACATGAAAATACTGTCTTTGTCAGTGTGGGTTTCAGAATCACATCAGAGGCTTTCACCAGAGAGCCTCTCCCTTCTCTGAAGTTCTAAAAAAGGCTTGTAATCAGTTATACCCTACTGCTGCTACCCTCCACAGTAAGATACTCACTGTTTTCTGAAGCCACCGTCCAACCTAGGTTTATGCCTTTCAGTTTCATGGTTCTGAGATACTGTCTCACCCACCGGGTCCCTTTGGGATCTCAAGGATGCTGAAAAACTCGGAGCCTTCAGAAAAATTCCTGAATCTTCAGGATTCAGCTCGGGGCTGTGTTTATTTAACCTTCCTACCATGCTTGAGTAGATCTTCTTCTGTTCTCTCCAGTTCCTGAGGCTGTATGGCCCTGGCCATCTACTGGCAATGTCCTCATCCCAAGCAGCCTGACTCTCCAACTCCAAGTGCCCTTGTTGGGCCAGGGGACCTTCCCTCCATCCCCTGGCATTCTAAAGCCATCTGTTCCCCCTCACCATGCCCTTTGCTCATTCTTATCCTCCCAACTCCAAAATCCCATTTTTCTCAAATCCCTAATAGTTACTCAAGACTCAGAAACATAAGCACTGAGCTGATTCATAGGGGCACATGTACCCCACTGTTTATAGTAGCACTTTCAACAATACCCACATCATGGAAAGAGCCTAAATGTCCATCAACTGATGAATGGATAAAGAAGATGTGGTTTATATATTCAATGGAATACTACTTGGCTATGAGAAAGAATGAAATCCCACCATTTGCAGCAACGTGGATGGAACCGGAGGGTATTATGCTAAGTGAAATAAGTCAGTCAGAGAAAGACAGGTATCATATGTTTCCACTCATATGTGGAACTTGAGAAACTTAACAGAAGACCTTGAGGGAAGGGAGTGGTAAAAAAAAATAGTTACAGAGAGGAAGGCAAACCCATAAGAGAGTCTTAAATACAGAGAACAAACTGAGGGTTGATGGGGGTGGAGAGTGGCAGAGAGGGAAAAAGGGGTGATGGGCATTGAGGAGGGCACTTGTTGGGATGAGCACTGGGTGTTGTATGTAAGCAGTGAATCATGGGAATCTACCCCTGAAACCAAGAGCACACTGTATACACTTTTTGTTAGCTAACTTGACAATAAATTAAAAAAGAAGAAGAAGAAAGAAACACAAACACTGACGTTCTCTTAGTTGCGGAAAGAAGTTCCCAGAAGCAAAGTCCTTCGAGGCATCATGGAGAATATACTAGTTTACCTTAAAGCCTCCACCCTCGAGGAGCTCAGATTCTCATGAGATAGATGAGTGAGTATCTAATCATTGCAGTAAAGCTCTCGCACAGTGCCTGGCAGAGGAAGAGCTTAGTAGCCATTGGCCGCCATGTTGAACATAGAGGGGTAGATGCCATAGTAGAGTTATGGGTACAGTACAGAATTCTTCTTCTGAAGAATTCACAGAGGAGTGACGTTTGAACCAGGTTTTTATTTATTTTTTTTAAGTTTATTCTTTTAATTTTTTTAAGATTTTATTTTTATTTTTTTTAAATATGAAATTTATTGTCAAATTGGTTTCCATACAACACCCAGTGCTCATTCCAACGGGTGCCCTCCTCAATACCCATCACCCACCCTCCCCTCCCTCCCACCCCCCATCAACCCTCAGTTTGTTCTCAGTTTTTAAGAGTCTCTTATGTTTGTGGGGAGAGGATGGAAAAAAAAAAAAAGAAAAAGAAAAAGGAAAAAAAGAGGTTAGGGAGGGAGGGAGCCAAAACATGAACCAGGTTTTAAAGGATGAGTAGGAGCTCAAGCGGCAGAGCAAGGGAGCAATGCAACTAATTCAACCAGCAGTTGAATTAGACTTGCCAAAGCTCTTTCACATACCAACCCCACTTGATCTTTACAATACGTTGAAGGTAAAATTCGTAGAACTGTTGAGGAAGCTAAGGATCCCCGGTAGCAATGAGCTTTCCCAACGCAAAATATTTCGGGAAAACATGAGTAGCTGTTTTAAAACTGACACCACACACTCTTACCAAGTGCTGAGGTCCCAGGAAAATGAGTCAGGTGTGGTTTCTGCCCTCCTGAGCTTACAGGCTAGATTCACCGAACTTCAGGGGTATAAATTCTCCCTGTGTAGCAAGCGGTCTTTAGCTCAGCAATTCATGAAAGAGCTAAAGAAATCGGTTTTTTTTTCCATAGACCGAAGCTGCAAGCATAGGAGTAGATGATGCAGCAGCCCAGGCAGGAGGCCTGCAGGTGCTCTCAAGGGGATGGGGATCAGGGTGCCTGGGTGGCTGAGTCGGTTAAGTGGCTGACTTCTGCTCAGGTCATGGGTTCGAGCCCCACAACCTGCTGATAGCTGACCTCTGACCTGCTGACAGCTCAGAGCCTAGAGCCTGCTTTGGATTCGGTGTCTCCCATTCTCTCTCTGCTCCTCCCCCACTCATACTCTCTCTCTCTCTCTCTCTCTCTCTCTCAAAAGTAAACATTACCAAAAAAAATTTTTTTTTAAGTGGGGAGTGGGATGGGGCTCCACCCGGGCTTATGAGTGAAGCACCTGGGAACCCATGAAAAATACTAGTGCCAGGCCTGCCCCAGACCACCCCACCCCTGCCCCATCCGCCCCACCCCTCACCATGGCAGAATCTGGGTTTTGGTGGAAGGGGGCAGTCATGGGCACACTTGAAAGTGTCCCACTTGATTCTGATATGCAGTCAACGTAGCAAACCAGTCCTGACTGAAAGATTGGGGAGGTATGGGGACACAGTTGTGAAGTTCTAATTTTGTTTCTTCTTTTTCCTTTGCCTCCCCTCCTCTGTCCCTGAAATTACCCTCTCCTGGTCTTGTTCTCTGAGTGCCCACATCTGCTTCATCCCAGCTACCCAACAGCTCCTGGGTTCGTCCCCACTAAAGGCTTAACTTCTTCCTCTCAGATCCCAAAGTTGTATTTAGAAGGGGCCTTGTAAGGAATGACTCTGTGGCGATAATGGTGGGCGAAAGCATAAAGCCAGAGTGCTATGGGCCTCCAGGATTCTGTTCAGTCACACCACAGAGGCAGCTGCCTGTGGGGTTGAATGTGGGGTACACAGAGGTAGGCCAGCTCTCACTGATGAGACCACCCCCGTTCTCCCCCCTCACCACCTCAAAGTTGTCAGGAGAATGAGGAAAGGCTCCTATCCTGCTTCTTGCCCATGGCCAGAGTGGCTCAGGGGCACAGCCCTAGGGAGGCTGGGGCCTGGAGCAGAAGGTACCAACACTGCTGAGGAAATGACCCACCACTCAGCATCCTCCCCACCCCTCACCACGGCTCGGCTGCTTTCTCAGTGACCCAGAGAAGGAACAGAAGTGCATGCCCTCAAAACTCTGCTGGTGTTTGGGCCTTTGTGAGGTCAGCCTGCCCTACCCCAAGTCCTTGGGAGTGGGCGATTCTCGCCAGCCAGCAGCAACCGGAATGTGTTCCAGAATTCATCTGGACTCACCAGGGCATGGGAGATGAGGTGGACGAGGGCATCCACCTGAGGTCCCACAGCAGTGCAGTCCGGCTGACCTGATGCCATCTGATTAAGCCACTGAGAGTGAGGTGTTATGGCACCAGAAGCCAGCTTTAGGCTGTCATCCCAAATAATCATCCCAGGTTGATTATCACTACTGTTATCCAATTTATGTGTTTCCATGAGTGATTTGCTGCACTGGATCCCTGTAGCCTTAAGTCCGTGGTATAGGCTGGACAGGGACCCATCCATGAAGCCCTGACTGGAGGTGTAGAGCATTAGACTGTAGACTTCCCCAGCCATCAGCCAGATAGAGGTGCGGGTGTCTACTGACGTCTGACTGTGACCTTCTTGGCCTCATTTCTGCAACTGCAGAACCAAAAGAGCACTGCTGACCCCGGGGCTGCTCCCCCAGGATGCTGTAAAAGTGAACAGGTTACTGATGGCAAAGAACTGGCCGTGTCTGAGTGGAGAGGCTAATGAAGCAAACGCTCCCGTCAGGTCTGTTTCCAATTTCTCCTTTCAGTGAATATTTACTCATTGTCTACAGCATGCAACAGCATGCCCCAGCTCTAGTGATGGTAATCTTCTGTGGGTCATGGGTTAAGAGCAGAAACTCAGGATCCAGACCGATTTAGATTTTCATCCTAGCTGGTGACCTTGGGTAAGTAACTTCTCTATGCCTCATTGGTTGTTAATAGTTAATAATAGTACCTACCTCACAGGGTTGTAATAGAGAACAAATGAATTAACATCTATAAAAGGCTTAAAATTGTGCCAAGCACATAGTATGTGCCCAATAAATTTTCACAGTGAGGATGATTATTACACAGCATTCTCACAAAATGATCCCACAGAAGCTTATTTGTTTGGCATCCAAACCATATATAGTGTTTCCCTAACTTGTCTAATGATTTAAAAAAAAAAACAAAACTAGCCAAGGCACTTGTTAAAAATAGAGATTCTGGGGCGCTTGGGTGGCTCAGTCGGTTAGGCGTCCAACTCTTAATTTTGACTCGGGTCAGGATCTTATGGTTTGTGAGTTCGAGCCCTGTATCAGGCTCTGTACTGTGTCAGTGTGGAACCTGCTTGGAATTCTCTCTCCCTCTCTCTCTACCCCTACCCCACCTGTGCTCTCTCTCTCTCTCTCTGTCAAAATAAATAAACTTTAAAATTTATAATATAATATAATATAATATAATATAATATAATATAATATAATATAATATAAATATAATAAAGTTTTTTTTTTTAATAGAGATTGGGCTCCTGACCTGAAGATTCTGATTCAGCCCATCCTGGGTGGAGCACATGACCTATAAGTGTAACAAGCAGCCCAGGTGATCCTAATGAGGAGTTTAGGGACCAGCTGCTCACCTGGGCTCCCCTGTGCTTTCCAGTGCTCACTCTGCCCGTTAACCTGAAGTGCCGAGGACCGGAGACTGCTTGAATTCGGAGCTTTGGGAAGGCTCATATTGTGTTTCCCATCCCATTTCCTCAGGAGAAGCTCCCTAGAAGAGGTGGGTGAAGCGGGGAGGGAGGTGGTTTCCAGAAGAACGAGAACAAAGGGAGTGTGCTGGGCTCACAGACAAGAAGGCGGTGAGTTGTTGCAGGGTCAGGACAGCAGGGGTGGAAGGGGCCACGGGTGCCGAGCGGTCACACACATGGCTGGAGCCTGGCACCGCATCAAGAATCACACAGCTTCAGTCCTAGGCTGTACAGCCCCTGGCCAATCTCTACAGGCTTCTGCACTTTGTTAGACCACCTTTTTATGCTTTGGGTAAAATCTTGAGGTTCTAAAAGACTACAGGTTCCATTTGCCCAGAAATTCTGAACTAGTTATTGAATCATGTATTCCTTTATTCAACCACATCTCCTGAGCACTCATCGGCATTGAGAATATAGTTGAATATGTGTATCTGTGACAGCCCTCTGCATGGCTAAGCTCAGAGGCTTGGTGTCCAGAGGGAAGGGCATGTGAACAGATATTAACAATGCAGTGACAAAAGTGTGCCAATGGTATGCAACAAGGACCATGGGAAACTCCAAGGAGAAAGGAACTCTCCTGGGGTGGGGGAGGAGGGGAGTTATTGCAATCTTGGAAGGCTTCTCAAAGGAGTTGAGCCAGGTCTTGAAGGAAGAAAGTGCAATCAGACTACCAGACCAAGGAACTGATGTTCTAATTTAAAACAAAAAAACTAGTTGGAGGAAAGACACCCAGGTGTCAAAGGGCACAGGTGTGGCCAGAACGCAAAGGACTGGGCATGGGCTGGGCAGGGAGGTGGGTCTGGCTCCCAAAGATCCCTGAGTTTCACCCCAAGAGTCTGGACTTCAAGGACTTGGTGAACTGGCTCTAAAAGGAGAGCAAAAGAGGGCAGGGGCCGGGACAAACAGCCTGAATTTGGTTTGAGATGTCCAGGAGGCCGTTGGGTATAACAGTCTGGGGCTCCACAAAAAGGCCCAGACTAGATGCAGACATTGAGAGTCTCTATCACTAAGGAGGGAGTTGATGCTGGGGCGGAACGCCCCCGTTGCCAGGGAGAGCACACGGTGACGAGGGGGGGTCTTCACTTCCATGGGAAAGCCAACCCCCCACCCATGCAGGAGCAGGGGGCGGTGAGCCCTGTAACTGCGCATCGTGCGGTGACCTGCTTTACCCACCGTCAAATTCTGACCCAGTCTCTGCCTGAGGCCAAATTAGGCCCTGGTGTTATCTGCTAGACAAGCCTCCTCTGGTGAAGGAAGTGTGGTTTCATGGTCGGTTTAGAACTTCCTGAAGGGATCTTCAAAGCTTGGGGAAAAGCAGGGACCTATTTCTGTCTGCAGATCTCTCTGAAGGAAGGGGTATGGTTTACAGCCCATTATCCCCAGAGCGAGCTGGGCAGGCAGGGAGGGGCCTCTCAAGTGGACCTTTGCTCCCCCGCCCCGAGATTTCCCCGCCCACCTGTCCTGACACTTTGAACTCCGCCATCTGCGTCCCGTTTACGATCCTCTCCAAGTGGGTAGGACTGTGTTACCTTGGGTTGGCTAAGTCAGCAGGTATTTATTGGTGCTCTAGCTCTGCTCCTTACACACTCCCCTAGCTTTCCACCTGTCACCTCTATTTAGGGATCTGCCACATTTGCCAGATGATCCAACCTCTTAGCTGTGTCTGGCATTTCCGATTGCCAGCAGGACCTTTATGGCCGAGAGATACTGTATTTTCGGGGTTAAGAACAAGAGCTCTGGAGTCTGAGTTCGGAGCCCAGTTTTACTTCTTACCGCCTCTGTGCCCTTAACTTTCCTTTGCCTCAATTCCTTAATCTGCAGGATGGGAAGAGGAGAGTACCGAACTCATAGGGCAATGGCAGAAAGAAAATGACCTCAGCTGCCTTGATCTGCACATCTGTGCAGTGCCTGGCTCACCATACACACCACAAAATTTGCTACAGTTTCTATCTCCTTTCGGAAGTCCTGCTCTCACTTCACCAGACCTGAGTCTGGGACTCTGGCCTGGCTCCGCCATTAAGAAACTCTGGAAGCTCTTATTTCGCAAAGAAATGAAGCCCAGGGTGGTGAAGTGACTTGCTCCAGAGCACACAGCCAGCCAAAGGCAAGGTTGGGGCTCAGGTCTCCTGGCTGCTTCCCATGTGCCTCCTCACATGGGCTTGTCTACCCTGCAGGAAGTTTCAGACACCTGCAGAACCCTTAGAGAACAATTTAGACTCCGCGCCAAAATCACCTGGGCCACTAATTAAAAATGGGGATTCCTGGGGCTCCCTATTAGGTTCCGAATCAGTAAGTCTAAGGTGGGGCCCTGAATTACCATTTTAACAAGCATGTCTCTCCCCCTCCCCCCTCCTCCCCCACCAGGTGATTCTAATTCAGTTAGTGCACTTTGAAAAACGCCTCTCAAGAGCCAGTCTCCCTCGGGTGCCTCCACATAGAGATGAAATCCTGAGAAGGACCCAGCAAAGCCCTCTGGCCGACACCGAACTGCACTTTCTGAGAAACACCCATGCCGGTGCAGTTACCGGGCATGGCTGCGGTCCCTTAGTGGTATCTCAGGAATTTGGTCACATTCTTTCAAACTCCCATCCTGAAAATGAATGCCATTCTTTCAGCCAAAAATACACCTGTACCCCTACAAAATCAGCGGGACATTTAACACCAGGATTATCATTCCACTGGGCGTTGTTTACTGCAGTAGGAACCCTGGAAGCTAGGGGGATTGTGGGTAATCTTACTCATAACACCTGCCTCCTCCATGGGTGACATCATCAAAGCCTCATGCAGGTTAATACTGCCTCAGAAGCTTCTGTCCTTCCTTTCCTACAAAGGCGACTATGTGGCCCTATGTCTCTGCCTCTCACCCATCGCCATCCTCAGACCCCTTCCAGAAGAGGGAAATCAAAGCAGAGCAACCTGTGTGAAGAAAGAACAAGTATTTTGAAAGCAGTGTGTAGAGACAGTGGCAAGAACTGTAGTTACTGTGGGGCACCGGGTTGGCTCAGTCGGTTTTAAGCATCCAACATCGACTCCGGTCATGATCTCACGGTTTGTGGGTTCAAGCCCCGCTTCGGGCTCTGTACTGACAACTCAGAGCCTGAGCCTGCTTTGGATTCTGTGTTTCCCCCCCTCTCTGTCTCTGTCCCTCCTCCACTCCTGCTCTCTTCCTATGTTAAAAAAAAATGTATCAAAAAAAAAGAACCGCAGTTATTGCTTATTGAAGGGCTCTGGCTGTGGACAGCTATCTGCTGGGAAAAGAGAAAGCGTCCCCCAAAATAGTTAGGTGGTCAGATCTGAGATATCATTTCTTAAAAAGCTGTCATCCAGTCATCCAGCTTGAAGAGGATTTCATTTTGGAGAATTTTAAGAGCTCTGTTTACTTCTCAGCTTTCAACTTTCTCTGTACCCAGGCCTGTGTCTATTCATTTCCATTTCCGAGTTATCACTAGGACACAGAGATAACAAGGTCTGCTGATCACAGTATGACTCTGGGGACTAAGAAGTTCCGTGATAACTGTCTTTCAGCAATCTGAAGTTGACCTTTGTCAGCCGTGTGGCCCACAGTGGGAAATACATGACCTCCAGATCACACAGAACTGGTTCTAATCCCAGATCTGCTGGTCGCTAGCTGTGGGCCCTTAGGTTACTTTTAACTCTGAGTCTCAGTTTTCCTATCTGCAAATTGGGGATACTCGCATTGAATTTACAGACAGGACTTTGTGCTGATCAAAGGACATAGTGAAAGTGATTGTGCCATTATTGAACTAAAGAAAAGAAGAGGAATTGCTTTTAGGCTAGAAGAGAGTGAAATCAAGCATATTTGACCAATCTAGCAGAAGGCAATGAAGCAGAGAAAGAGAAAAAGATACATTTTTTTAATTAACTTGTTTTATTTTTCGTAACTGAATATTTCTTTTTGTAAAATTATATTTATTTACCTATTTATGTTTTAATTTATATCCAAGTTAGTTAGCATATAGTGCAATAATGATTTCAGGAGTAGATTCCAGTGATTCATCCCCTATGTATAATACCCAGTGCTCATCCCAACAAGTGTCTTCCTTAATGCCCCTTACCCATTTAGCCCGTCTCCCCACCCACAACTCTTCCAGAAACCCTCAGTGTGTTCTCTGTATTTAAGAGTCTTTTATGCTTTGTACCCCTCCTTGTTTTTGTATTATTTTTGCTTCCCTTCCCTTATGTTCATCTGTTTTGTATCTTAAATCCCACATAATAGTGAAGTCATATGATATTTGTCTTTTTCTGACTAATTTCGCTTAGCATAATACCCTCTAGTTCCATCCACGTAGTTGCAAATGGCAAGATTTCTTTCTGTTTGATTGCTGAGTAATACTCCACTGTGGGGTGTGTGTGTGTGTGTGTGTGTGTGTGTGTGTGTGTGTGTATACAGCACATCTTCTTTATCCATTCATCAGTCGATAGACATTTGGGCTCTTTCCATTCTTTGGGTATTGTTGATAGCACTGCTGTAAACATTGGGGTACATGTGCTCTTTCAAAACAGCACACTTGTATCCCGTGGATAAATGCCTGGTAGTGCAATTGCTGGGTCGCAGGGTAGTTCTGTTTTTAGTTTTATGAGGAACCTCCACACTGTTTCCCAGAGTGACTGCAACAGTTTGCATTCCCACCAGCAATGCAAAAGAGACCCTCTTTCTCCAAATCCTCACCAACATCTGTTGTTGCCTGAGTTGTTAATGTTAGCCGTTCTGAAGGGTGTGAGGTGGTATCTCACTGTGGTTTTGATTTGCATTTCCCTGATGATGAGTGATGTTGAGCATTTATAAAGTTACATATAATTAGAAAACAAAGTGGTATAAGTCAATCAAATATATTAGTAATCATAACAAATGTAAACACATTAAACTCATCTGCTGAAGGACAAATATTCAGATTAGATTTAATTTTTTTCCATTCATTAACTCAAGAAATAATTACTGAGTACCTACTATGTTCTAGGCACTGATCTAGGCCCTGGAATCCATCTAAAAGCTATTCACAAAAGACACATCTAAAACCAGAGACAGAAAAGGGTTGAAAACAAAATAAAGGAATTAATATACTAGGAAGACAGGTACTAGGTAAATATTAACTAAAGGCTGATTTAGCAATATTAATTTGAAACAAAACAGGCCTTAAGGCAGAAAATTGGCAAGAAAGAAGTTCTTTGACAAAGGGAACAGATGACAAAAATTATAACTATCCTGAACCTATATGCACATTACAATATAGCCTCAAACTACATAAAGCACAAACCTACAACATTATAAAGAGATATGGACAAGCCACAATCATAGTGGTAGATTTTAATCCCTTCTCCCAGAAAGTGAGACAAAAAAAATAGAAAGGATATAGAAGATTTTAACCACAGTTATTCATCTTGGGTCTCATAAATAAACAACTTTTCAAGTACATATTTACAGGAATTAATCATGTACCGAAGGCCACAAAGGAAATATCAAAAGACACTGAAGAATTGCTTTTATACAGGTCACATTCTCTGATGTCAGTGCAATAAAATTCTAAGTCAGTAAATGAACCATTTCCACACAAAACCCATGCATTAAGAAAATTTCTAAATATGTTTCTAAATAATGGGTGAAGGAAAGAATACTCATGGAGTAAAAAGATTTTATCACTGAATGATGATAAAATATGATACAGCAGAGAGCAACATAAATATGGTTATTGCCCCCATGGACATCTTCAAAGCACAGGGGTATTCCAAAGGGGTTAAGGCAGCAGATGGAAGCCCTGAAAACTAGGGCAGATAAACAGGAGAGGTAGAGTAGTGCTGGACAAGCTTATTTCTCAATACTTTGTTCTCCTTCCTGCTTTTGCTCATTTTGCTGTCTGTCTCGAATGCCTTTCCTCCCCTGCTTACCCTCCAACCTGCCTCCACATCCCAACCCTCATCTGGTGAATTCTTTTTCATACTTGAAGGCCCAGTTCAATTATCATTGTCATTGTCACAGACTCAGCTTACCCTTGGCTCCCAAAGCATCACCTTTCTAGACCGCGTTTTGATCACAGGTAGTTATCTGTGTACATGTTTCTCCTTTACTAGCTGTACATTCTAGACAGCAAGGGCTGTATCCTAGACATCCTCCCCTATGAAGAGCCACACACGGTGGGCACTCAATAAGTCTTTGTGGAGAGTCCCTTAGGGTCTTCATCTCTGACCTGTGTCTTTAATTAGCTGGGGCATTTCAGACGGTGGCCTGCCTGCCACGGCTGGAGGAAAGACCCCCATTCTGGTTTCCAGAAGTGTTCCACAGAAGCTCCCAACATTTCTGTGCCAGAGAGAGCCAGAAAGCCACATTCTTACCAGGTAACGGCCCTCACAGCTAAATGCAATGCCACCCTGAAGGAGACCACTTGAAAGGAGAGCCCAGGATTTTTGGCAGATTCCATATTCTATTCTGCCTCCTGGAAGTCTGTAAATTTGGACATTTGGCCCAAATTCTGTGTAGAAATTGGTACTCACCTGCTTTTGGAGAAAGAAGTAAGATGTCACTCTGGGCAAAGGAAAACCTCATTAAAGACTGTCATTTATCTCCCCGGGGAGCCGCTTGCCTGTTGTGAACCGAGTCCGAAAATGCAAATTCTTTCTTGGAGAATGAGTATGGCAGCTGATGTTGCAACATCGCTCAGAATAATTTGAGAGCCATTCTTTTATTATTACTATCATCATCATTACCATTATTTCAACCTAGCAATTAGGTTAATATGATTTAGTCAGCATTTTCAGCAAATTGCTATGGCGTGAAGGAGTGTGTGTGTGTGTGTGTGTGTGTGTGTGTTAGGGACTCATGCTATCCTGTTTTAGGGGTTAATGCTTTAAGCACAAATATGTGCCCCAGGCTGAAACCTGATGAGTGATAGGGAGCCAGGGAGAAAGAAGGGCTCCTAACGATACTTTTCCTTGTAAATATGAACGTAATCAACATGACTGCCTAGTAAAATATAACCCATGTTATATAACCTGGTCTGTGAGGCCACACCAGATCACACGTGTACACATCAGCATCTAAGCACCTCCTGTGCATCCTGGCACTCTCTGGGGCTGAGCACCGTGGCAGCCCCAAAGAAGGCTAAGATGAACTTGACCTAAGCAAATGGAAGCAGCCCTTGTGGCTTGTCTCTTGCAGGAGCCACTGCTTGATTTATTATCACATCCCCAATTACCCAGTGCTTTAACACACCTGGTAAAGCAGGGGGGCAGGGGGCACGAACAGCATTAGATCCTGTCCACGGACAGCCAGGGAGCATCACCGAAAAAGTTGAAGTGTTGGCATCAGCAAGACCTGAGTGTGAATCCTAGCTCTGTGACCTTGCAGAGATTCCTAAACCTCTCTGAGTCTGTTTCCTCATCCAAAAAATGGGGGCCGTAAACCTCTCCCCAGGGCAGTTATAAGTGTTAAATAGGATAAAATTCATGTATCACCGTAGGCACATGCATTTAGGCACTCAGTAAAGAGAAGCTATTTTGTTGTGATGGTCATTCTGTTCTCACGAATTCACGCCATCTCGACCCTTGTTTCCTGGTTCCACAGTGCCCAAATCAGTGCCTACCCCAGGGCTCTCATGGTGCTTGCTGGCCAGGGCCTCACAGAACCTCCATGGCCAAAGGGACTGTCCTGAAGACATCCAGGAGGAGGCACCCCATCCCTGGGGAATCTCTGTCCTCTTCCCCCCCCCCTCCCACCCCCAACCCTGAGAAGTAATTTGAGATGTCAGGCTGGACATTTCTCTCAAAGGACAATGTGTTTTCAAGCACTGACAGGGCGACAGTGTGCAGGCTGCGCCTGGACGCTCGGTGACTATGTTTGGGTCTCCCTTTCCTGGGAACCCCCTGTCCATCTGTAGTGTTCCTCAGTAGGCACCCACATGACAGGCCTCTGAACCCCATTATGCCTCATCTTTTTTGGAGGCTGTGGCGGGGACTGAAAGACCCGGGACCATCACTGCAATGGCAGTAACTCTGCCCAGAGGGTAAATGATCTTGTTGATGGTTTAATCCCCCACCCTTAAGCTTACTTTTTAAAACTTAGAGGGGCGCCTGGGTGGCTCAGTCGGTTGAGCGTCCGACTTCGGCCCAGGTCACGATCTCACGGTCCACGAGTTCGAGCCCTGCGTTGGGCTCTGTGCTGACCGCTCAGAGCCTGGAGCCCGTTTCAGATTCTGTGTCTCCCTCTCTCTCTGCCCCTCCCCTGTTCGTGCTCTGTCTCTCTCTGTCTCAAAAATAAATAAACGTTAAAAAAATTTTAAAACTTAGAAATAATAAACAGGGAGAAAATAGAGGGAAAAACTATAGTTCTACTCTCTGAAAACCTTTGCTAGCATTTAGCAACACCTCTCACAAGTCTTTCTCTAATACATATTTTACACAGTAATTATCGTCCACGTATTTAATAGCCATGTGTATATGCCCTGCTTCTTCCATTTAATTGCACAGAGTAAGCATCATTTTAAAAGTCACATAATATTCCGTAAAGAAGGACACGCCATGATTTATGTACCCCAATCACCGGAACCCTAGATGACTGCCCAAACATTTGCTGTGGCTTTTATAAATCTGTAAACACTTGCAAATGGCATTACGAAATAAATCAAGCTTTCTCTGCTTTGGCGGTAATTTCAGGAATTATTTTCTAGAAATGTAAGTATAAGTTTAAATGTTGTAAGCCTCTTGACACGTATTACCAAACTAATTGCCAAGAGACTTATACCAGTGTGTAAACCCCCAAACTTTGGTCCCCCCCCCCCAAATCCCAGCATCCTTAGAGGATGCCTCAATTAAGCGGCAGAACACGGACTCCTCCATCAGTGTCGCTCCCATACTGCCGAGGACAGGAGGTGACATTAGGATATACATGATCAAAGTTTTTTTTCACGTATTGGCAAAACCGACATACCAAACCATCCATGTTTCTGTAAATGTCGTTATTTAGGACCTGGTTAAAATATGTGTTTCAGTTGTTCTATTTGTCTGTCTTCAGTGTGTTGGGTTGAGGGAAAACCACTATGTCCTAAGAGTTCAGCAGTACACTGTTAGGACAGACGCTGTGACAGTGGCATAGGAATCCCCACCCTGGTCAAACAGGCCGAGCCCAGCCGTGCCCTTAGGACAGGGGCAAAGGAAGGAAAAGCGAGTGGGGAAAATTGGTTTCCACCCATAGGCCCACATGCCAATAACATGCAGAGACCCTTGGAGGGCTGAGAGTGAAGTAAAAGCAGCATTTTGTGTTGTTACCAGACACGATGCCCTTGATGGAAATGAGGGATCTGAGAAAGTGAAGTGACCGGGGCAGACGTGAGGGTACCAGACTCCACCACGGGGATTTCAGGCATGGGGAGGGAGGAAGAGACAAGAACAGGCGATTCGGAAGGAGGTTTTGTAAACCAATCAGACGGTTTCGCAATCTGGCCTTGAACACAAGTGCTGTCAAACTGTGCCAGAGCTGGGACCCGTTTCTGCTGCCGAAACATCCAGGCGTGTGGCAAGAGCGTGAGCTTCAGATCCTGGTTCCACCATTCCGTGCCCAATTTTGTAACTTTCGATGGGAATAGTGACACTACTAATTTCATAGTACCAGTGGGAGAAAGGGAAGTGATGGGTGTATCTAGCTCAGTGGCCAGCACACAGACAGACTGCAACAGAGGCCAGTAAGTAAGAGCTGGGGGGAGGAGGGGTGGGGGAGGGGTGGAGACATGTCAAGTGGTGACAGCGGGGAGGGAAGAAGAGGAGGATGTGATACAGTATTGAGTGGTGACAGTCCCGCTGGTGGTCTTACCACCCAGATAATTCTTGGCTCTCTGTCACAGGGCTCAGAGGACATCCTGCCTCTCCCAATCTCTACCGAAGGAGTCCCAGCAAGAAAGAGGTGCCTGGCAAGGGAATTCTATGTACCCCCTGACTTCCAAAGGGCTGGGACGGGTAAGTACTATTGAGAACCTATACTCCAACTGTAGTGGGCTGAATAGTGTCCCCCTGCAAAACTCATGTCCACCTGAACCTCAGAACGTGACCTGATTTAGAAATGAGGTCTTGGGGCACCTGGGTGGCTCAATAGTTTAAGCACCAACTTCGGCCCAGGAAACGATGGCACAGTCCGTGGGTTCGAGCCCTGCATCGGGCTCTCTCGGAGTCTGGAGACTGCTTCGGATTCTGTGTCTCCCTCTCTCTCTGCTCCTCTCCCACTCGTGCTCTCTCTCTCTCTCTCAAAAATAAACATTAAAAATTTTTTAAGAAGAAAAGAAATGAGGTCTTTGCACATGTAATTAGTTAAGGATCTCAATGAGGATGGGTGCCAAATCCAACAACCGGCGTCCTTACAGGAAGAGGGGAGGACACACTAAGACACAGGGAAGAAGGCCTTGTGGAGTTGGAAGCAGAGATTGGAGTTATGCTACCATATGTCAAGAAATGCCAGGAGCCACCGGGGGCTGAAGACAAGGAAGGACTCTCTCCTAGAAATTTCAGAGCAGCATGACCTGAAATGTAGCAGCTCAACAGGAGCTAGAACCAGTGCCCTGACCCATCCAGGGGGTCTTCCCTCATTTTAGGAAATCCTCCAAGCCTTGGACGTGCGACTTTACATCTAGGTTTGGACCAGAGAAAGGCCCATTTTGACCACGCCCCTTACCCCACTGTGCACATGTCCTTCCCAAAGAGCACTCGGTGAGTGGAGCCTGCTTCTCCTAAGAATGACTTACTGCCCAGTTGCAGGTAAGAGCTCCGACTGGTTCATCATCCTGAGACTGGTGAGTTTGCTCAATGGGTGGCCTAAGAGGGAAAATGCCAGAGAGTTCCCTCCTCCTGCTGAAACCAAGGGGCAAGAAGTTAATCCTCCAAAGGTGCTGCCAACTGCCACAGGATGTTTCATCGTAAATGAAAGATACACTGCATAAATCATGTATGCTCAGTACTTGTTGAATCAATGAATGTTGGTGGATAAATATCGCTAAGCATTCCTTTAATAGGGCACAGAGTTATCTTTTTTTTTTTTTTAAGTTTATTTATTTTGAGAGACGAAGCGAGAGAGAGCATGTACATGCATTGGGGAGGGGCAGAGAGAGAGTGAGGCCAAGAATCCCAAGCAGGCTCTGTGCTCCCAATGCAGACTTTGAACCCACGAATCATGCGATCATGACCTTAGCCAAAATCAAGAGTTGGACTCTTAACCAACTGAGCCACCCAGGCACCCCAGAGCACAGAGTGTTCTATTCTGCATGTAAATAATTGCTTCCAGGGGCACCTGGGCGGCTCAGTCGGTTAAGCATCTGACTTCAGCTCAGGGCACGATCTCACAGTCTGAGTTTGAGCCCCATGTCAGGCTCTGTGCTGACAGCTCGAAGCCTGGAGCCTGCTTCGGATTCTGTATCTCCCTCTCTCTCTGCCCCTCCCCTGCTCATGCTCTGTCTCTCTCTGTCTCAAAAATAAATAAAAACTTAAAAAAAATTTTTTTAAATACTAATTGTTTCCATTTGTTGAGCACTTAACTATGGACCAAGTACTATGCTAAGTTTGTTGGCCAGGCCCCATCAGAAGCAAGCTGAACACTCTAAGCAGGTCATTTGATGAGAGTTGAATAAAGGGTCTATTTGTAAATGTGTGGCCAAGTGGGGGGACCCACAGAGGAGAATGCAGTACCCCAGGGTAGATGGCCCAGAGCTCCCTGGGCTGTGACTTAGGATCGAGGGAAGCAACTTACTGATGGTGCCCAACAAGCAAGGAGCCTGCCCTCAGCCTCATTCCTGTGCAGGATCCACAGGGGCAAAGGGAAGGTAGCCTTGCCCTCTCAGAATTTGACATGACTTAGGCCATTTAATTTTCACAGCAGCCCTGTGAGGCAGGTACTATGATCAGCGGCCCATTTCAGACACATGGAAACTAATGGTAAAAGAAGAAATAACTTCTGGTAAATAATTTCTGGGTCAGGATTTGAACCCAGATCGCTCTGACTCCACAGACCATAGAGTTTTTCCGTTCTCACGTATTGTGCCATGCGTTGCCATGAAATTAGCAAAATGAATTGGTTTAAAAAAAAAAGGTAACTCTAAAACTGGATTTTCTCTCCCCCTTAACTTTTCATATCAAATATATACTTTTCTTTGTCGTTTGGGGATGGGAAAACTAACTCATAAAGTAACTAACTGGCGAGCACCATAGAAACATGTTAAATCACTAAACAGTGGGGACCTGAATGTTCTGTTATTCAGAAAGAAAAGAGATAGAGAAAAGGTGAAAGAAGACGTAGGCTGTGGGCACCAGACAGATCTTGGTGGTCGGCAAGCTCCCTCCCCTCCCTGTGTGGGGAAGACTAGAGAGGTCAGCTGAGTGGAGAGCCGTGAAAGCCATGAGCCAAGAAAGCGCTTCAACCTCACCCTCTACCATAGGTACACTCTGCCCTCACCAGCTGGAGCAGCCTGTCCAGGCTTTAGCCTTCGCTCATGCTGTTCCTTCTGCTTGAAATGACTGGAAAGAACAAGTTCTAACACGGCTCCAAATGCTGCACGCACATCTGATTTCATCTTTGAAACAACCTGTTAGATGGGTCCTGTTACTACCCTCAGTCGACAGCCGTGGGAAGTGCAGGCACAGAGCAGTTGAGTAACCTACCCGAGATCTCACAGTTAATAAGTAGCGGAGCAGGAATTCAAACTCAAGGAATCTGATCCAAGCCCTTGTTCTTTTCTGTTGAACTCTACTTTCTAGAATGCCCTAGCCACTTCCTCCCAGCCTCTGTTCAGTTCCTTCCTATGGATATCTCAGAGACCTATAGCTTCCGGGTGCTCAAATTTTTCTGTCAAAAGACTTAATGTCTGAGGACAAGGAATACGTGCTCCTGGGGTCTGGAGCCATACCCTTGAACCTGTCATGTAGGAAAAATCTCTTTACAGTCTCTTGTTTTTAAAAATTCACCCAAGGGGCACCTGTGTGGCTCAGTTGGTTAAGCGTGTCTTAATTTTGGCTCAGGTCATGATCTCATGGTCGTGAGATCGAGCCCCGCGTCCTCAGCAAGGAACGTGAAGCCTGCTTAGGAACCCGTCTTTCCTCTCTCTTTCCCCTCCCCTGCTCGTGTTCTCTCTCTTCTCAAAATAAATAAACTTTAAAAAAATTTCATCCATATTTTATCCTCTTCTACATAGTACTTTCATGTATGTTTGGTTGTTAAAACAATATTTTTAATTACTTACCACCGAGTAAGCTGATGCTCTAGCGAGAGGCACCAGGCTTATCCTCTGACTTCACCCAGCCCGCCACGCAAGCCCCACACCCTCCAGGAATATGAAGTCCCCCTTAGTCCCAGCATTGCGTCCTCAGGCGAACCTGCCTTAAGTCTGCTCCACCTGGCTGAGCTAGGAGCCTGTGCTCACCAAGCCTTCAACACCTCTCATTTCCAGAAGAACTGTCAACTCTCCCATCCCTCAAGATGGTGACTCAGTCCTTCCTTGAGTAATTCAGGCAGCTGCCCTAAAGAGCTATTAGTTCCAAAAGGCGCCAGGCAGAGCAGGCAAGAAGCCAAGTGCTGCCCTGCAAAATGATGTGACACCATGAGAAAGGTGCAAGAATGCCCCGCCCACTAAAGAAACATGGGGTTTCTCAGTGAAGAGCTGTTAAAGGTTTATCAGCCAGCTCTGGGTGGGGGCAGGGGAGCCATGATTTGTGAGGTTTGCCAGTGTCCGTGGTGTAAAGATTCCCACCATGGCCAAGGTCAAGCTACCAGGGTGATGTCACTAAGCGTGGAGTTGGACAGTGATACTCAGTAATACACATCCAGTATTCGGCCGCACAGAATCAGTAGATGGAAGTTACTTTAAGAACGTAGATGATACTAGAGTAAAACAATTAGAAAGTACTGAATTTTTAGTATTTGTCTTCAGTTTGATATATTTGCTTATTTTATACAGTTTGCTACTTCTTAATGGCAACGCTTAACAAGCGGCTTGCAAAATTCCTAAACATGTATCAGTCAGCTCTTATAAGCCAGGATGGGCCACCTCCGGCACACCACTGAATAGCTGGATTTTTCTTGCATGGTTTAAACAACACTGTCTCCCAAAATTAATTGTTGTGTCAGGGAGAAATGTATAGTCATAATTTAATGGCACTGCTAGATCGTAGAACCCGTACCTATGGGGCTCACACTGATGGGAATATTAAAAAGAAATCCAAAGAGGGGCGCCTGGGTGGCTCAGTTGGTGGGGCTTCCAACGCTTGATTTCAGCTCAGGTCGTGATCTCACCATTCGTGAGTTCAAGCCCCACGTCAGACTCTGTGCTGACAGCAAAGAACCTGCCTGGGATTTTCTCTCCCTCTCTCTCTGCCCCTCCCCCACTTGCTCTCCCTCACTCTCTCTCTATTTCTCTCACACTCTCTCAAAAAAGAAAAAAAAAACACTTAAAAAGAAAAAAAGAAACCCAAAGAGAAGGATCCTTACTCACTGCCAACTATGGGATGCAGGACTTAGAACTTCTCCCTCTGTGGTCCTGGTTGGTCTCTAGGACTTGAGTGGCTCTGACAGGGATTGGGGAAGAGGAGATGGCTGAATGGGCAATACTCCAGAATGAATGTCCTAGGGCAGGGGTATCAGAAGGATGGAAGTTAGAGGCGCCTGGGTGGCTCAGTCTGTTAAGCATCCAACTCTTGATTTTGGCTCAGGTCATGATCTCATGGTTTGTGGGATGGAGCCCTGCATCAGGCTTCTGCTCTGACAGCACATGGAGCCTGCTTCGAATTCTGCCTGTCCCTTCTCTGTCCCTCCCCTGCTTCTGCTCTCTCTTTCCCTCAAAATAAACTTTAAAAAATTTTTTAAAAGAAGATGGAAGTTAGAAACTTCTAGTGGGGAGGGAGAGAGGATTCCCAAAGGAGTTGGGTGGAGATTTGAAGACCTAGACTTGCCAAAGTGTGGGAGAAATTCAGGGTTTGACGAAGCAGGTCAGGTTTAAGGGGGTGTCAGCGATAGGCTTAGTTTTAAGTGCCTTTCCTTTAAGATTCAAGGGAAACTTGGGGCACCTGAGTAGCTCAGTCGGTTAAGCATCCAACTCTTGATTTGGGCTCAGGTCATGATCTCATAGTCTGTGGGATCGAGCCCCACATCAGGCTCTGTGCTGACATCACAGAGCCTATTTGGGATTCCCTCTCCCTCTCTCACTGCCCCTCCCCTGCTTGTTCTCTCTCTCTCTCTCTCTCTCAAAAATAAATAAACATTTTTTTAAAAGATTTGAGGGAAAGTTTAACAAGAAATTTGGCTTTTCTTTCCATATGTCATAATTCCAAGTTTGGAACCCTTCAGTACAGAACTCAGGTCATGCCTGTTCAGCCTCATGTGGCTATTTTAGGAAGCCCAACTAGATGGAGTAACAAAGGAATATTCATCTAGTCACTGGCCTCAAAGAAGAGGAACCATTAGCTTCTCAAGCATCCAGGGAACGACTCAGGGTTCATGGAGGCAGAGCCATGAATACCAGGGGAGGCTCTGAGAGGACAGACAGATAACCCAACCTTCTGCCCACTCCTGTAGATTAGTGGACACTGCCTTCTGAAGGATGTGGGAGGGGCCCCCATGTCTGCATAGCATCTCTGACTACCTAGCACACAATACCATTGTTGCTGTCCTTGTCCGCTTCCTTTCTTAGATCTTACACTCTTTGAAGGGAAGAGAAAATGTTATTCCTAGCACAGACTTGGTATGCAGTAGGTAGTCAATATATGTTTGAGGGTATTAACGAGATTCCTGAAGGAAGTGCCTTCTTCAGTCTTCTTATGAGAAGAAAACCCAGAGCCGCTGGACCAGAACCAGCCATGAGGCAGACATAAGCAAGTGAGAGAGCTGACCCAGAAGGTCACAACCAAATGTACTAGTCAATGACAAATGATGTTTGGCCCCTAATAAGCTCAAGGCACTGAACCTGGTACTGGGAGAAGACAGGGCGTTTCTGGAGGAAAGGAACTGTGTCCACCGGAGGAGATCAGACGAGTCCAAGATGAGTTCATGGGCATCTCTGTGAGATTGGGTGACTCACCTAAGGTCTCAGGAGCAGGATCAGGATTCTGCCAAGGCTCCTTGCTCCTTCACCAGTGCTGGCCACTCCCCCCCTTCCACACACACTCTCTGGACCAGGCAGAAATGCTGGCAGGATCCCCTTCAACCAAGGAGTCTTTGCAGACCTGTGGTATTGTCACGGGGCTCTCCTGGGGTGGTGGAGGTGGCTGGAGGGAAGAAATGAGGAAAGGAGAAATGAGGCAGCCCAGGGGAATCTGGAGGCGGGAAAAGACAAGTTATACCCGGGGAAATGCATCAAGGGTATGGGTGGTGCTCCGGGTTGGGTGGGAGAGTAAAGTGGAACAACGCTGGAAAGGCAGCTTGAGGCTCGGTAGCCCAGAGCCTTGAGTGCCCAGCTCAGAATCTGGCACTTCACAAATCAGTTTCTTCATTGGAGGGAGTGAACATTTACTTGTGTCATTATTCAATTAATGTCTCTCTCTCGCACTACCCTGTAAGCCCCACAGGCGGGCTGTGCCTGGTTTTGCTCACCAGCGTTCCCCCTGTGCCTGGAGAAGTGCCAGGAATGGAGCAGGCACTCAGTAAGTGTTCATCTAATGAGTGATGTGATTTTCAATTTGTACTTCCAGTGTCAGATTCCGAGGCAACCTCAGGAGCCAGGGAGGCGCCAGGCCTAAGCAGCACTTCCTCCTCCAGTCCTCTGTATGCAGAAGGTAGCTTCAGTATCTCATTCAAAGCAAGAGTTCCTTACCTAAAAAACAGAACAAGTTTGGCTCCCACTGGAGCGGTGTCCTCTAAGGCCCTCACTGCCGTATCCTTGTGGGCATTGCCAGTGGCCAAGATGCAGAGGTCTGTGCGTGGCAGGGCCAGACCATGCTTCTCTAGGTCAGTCTGTCTCTGCTGCTGGTTGGACTGGGACGTTTTGTCCCCTTTGGAGTTCAGGACCTGATCCCCAACGAGAGCCTTTCCTCTGCTATTGCCCGAGGCCCCAGGAGAATGACTCTGTAGTTCCTGCTCTAGCCCCGCAGGCCCAATGTGCTCACCTCCTCAGGCTAGCAGATGCCCTGACCTTGCTGGAAGGTCACCCCCAGACATGCCAGCTCCCTCCAGCTCCCTGGATTTTCCAGACCTAGAGCGGCCAAGTCAGTTGAAAAGAAAAAAATATATATCCTCCTTCCATGCCCAGACTCCTCACACTTCAGCTGGGGAAGTGCCAACAAAAATAGCATGAGGCCATCCCCTGTGCCACTGATCCTGTTAATCCCTTTTCTGCCAAATATTGAGTCTCGGTTTTTATGTAAAAGTGATTTTATTGTCAGAGGCCGGTTAGAAGCCTCTGAGGGCTATGCTGGGAAACCTGGTGGTGTCTTTGATGTGTAGGGTGATGCGGAGCCCTCAGCCCCCTGAGCCCCAACAAGGAAAGAAATGAGATTTGCAGAAGGCCGGGAAGCTGGAGGAATTCTGTGTCAGACAGTATGCTTTACCAGTGGCATCTGTTTTGGCATTTCGCAACCAGCACACCTCTGCAAGGCAGCCTGCGGGAGAGGATTTCTCAGCCTCTAAGGGGCCTGTGAGGAACACCACATTCCTCTCTGAACCACCCCCTTTCCTATCCCCACCATAAGGAACAGTGTCCCCTCTGCTGGGGTGCCCTGCCCCCACTCACACTCCCATCACCAGGAATCCCAATACCAATCTATTCTAGAAGGGCTGCTTTCAATAGGTGAGGTGGACTTGGGGCCAGGAGGTGCAGGCTGTGGGTTCAGCTTTGGGCAACGCTGGAAACTTAACCTCTTTGGGATTAGTTCCTCTTCTGTAAAACAAAAACATGAATACCTGCCCTACACCATATATGACCACCAAAATGTCTAAGTGAAATCATGTAATTTCCAAAGCTCTACGTACTATGAAGAGCCTTGTACTTAGACCAAGCATCATTACAAGTTGGGTAAAGTACAAGGAGGGCTGGGGGAGCAAGGGAGTTAGAGGTATGTGCAAGGGAGTGATGCTAGTGAAGGACCATGGAATCTAAGACAGAAAGGAAGGGAAATGAAGCCAGGAAGACACTGATGGATAGCAAGAAAGGAGTGGGCCAATAGGTCCGGGTTTATGATGAGAACAAAGAATTATTGTAGGAAGGCTTGAGGAAGTAAGCTTCTGTATGTATGGGAAATGATGGTCAGAGAGTGAGGTGCTGGGTTTGCTATTTGGGACGTTATGCCCTTTTGGGTATTGGGAAGGGAGTGGGTAGCTGAGGTATGAAAGTGGTCTTGGCAATGAGGTCCAGACTGGGAACCTGGAAAAGTCATCCTCGTGAATGATGAAGGCCCAGGAATTATGAGGGAGTTGGGGTGGAAAGGGCATCTAGGAGCCCAGGAGCCAAGGTGGTTGGTGATGGAGTAGGTTGACCAGGAAGCCTGGAGAACATCAAGGAAGGGGAGGGAGCTGAATGGTGTGATTCTAAAGGAGCAGGGGCTTTCACAAGATGAAAGGGAGTGCAGGAATAGCTTGGGGAGCCAGGAAGATTGCAGACTGATCCCGTGACTCTGAGGAAGGTATATATGAGAATGGCAGTCCCCACCTGAGAGGACAACAGGCTGAGAGAAGGGAACATTCCAGAAAAAGACTGAGGGTACAGAGGATTTGCTGTCACGGAGCAGTGAGGGGATAAAGGGGAATAAGACGGGGACTGAGGACAGTGAGAAGATGAACAGAGTAGTGTGTGGATGGAGTCTGGGAGCCAGTGGGTACAGGAAGAGGCCTGGGCTGCCAGCTGAGACTGTGGAGAATGGGGATGGATATGATTATGTCATCCCTGTGGTCTCATAGTGAGGTGAGGACTTGAAGCTGAGAGCTTCATACAATGACTTGGCCACAGCATGGGTCTGGGCAGGCCAGCCTTGACCCAGCAATTATCTAAGAGCTGCTTCCATGGACCTTGCTCAGTGGGTGGTATTCTTCAGACCTCTGCTCCAACCAGACTTGGGAGAAGGGATGGTGGCCCCACAGGCTGGAGGCGTGGCCCGACAAGGGCCTGGATGAGTCCTGAGGTGCAGCCCATCTCTGCCACTCTTTGATCTCATGCTTCACACATATCCCAAGGACAGACCCCCAGCTCTGAACTTGAGGCTGTTCTCATTGCTCGGTCTCTAATTGCAGCTAGCTCTACCAGGTGTGTGAGTGCCTTGACCACAAAATGCTGAGAAAGGAAATGGGTACCCTGTCCTTCCCCAAGGTCTGAGCACAGCCACCTGAAGCCGCCCCCAGAGGCACACACAAGGGGGTCTGGACTGACAGGAGGGAACATACAGAAGCCCCTCGTTCTCAGGGCTCACAGCAGACTGTGGAATCAGAGATCTTGAAGCTAGAGGTGATACTGCTATTTCTGCTGCAAATAATAATAGCTAACATTTATTGGGCGCCTTCTGTGTGCAAGGCATATTACATGGCCCGGCTCATTTATTCTCCACAGAAGCTTAGAGAGGTGATATTCTCACTCTTGCTTTTATGGATGAGAAAATTGAGGCCCACAGAAATGAGGAACTGGCTAAGTGGTGGGGACTTGACCCCTGTGCCGCAGTGACCTGGGTTCCAAAGACTTTCTTACTCAGAGATGAGAAAACTGCAGCTCCAACAGGGGACATGACCCATCCTAGGACACTCAGAAGGTCAGAGTCTCCTGAGTGCCATCCCACATTTCTCTCCATCCCACCGTGCAGAGGCCACTTGGAGCATCTGTCTCTTCCTCTATCCAAAGGACCTTTCCCACCATGTATGACTACTCTTATTTGGGGTGGTATCCAGCCTCCAACAGAGTTCACAGTGAATCTCGTGCCTAGGTATTCCCCCTGTGGGAAGCTAATAGGACATTATACAAGTAACAGTGTGCTTTCTCTCAAGGAAGCCAGCTACCATGTTGTGGGGACATTCAACCTACGGAAAGGCCCACGTGGAGTGGAACTGAAGCCACCTGTCAACCACCAGCACTGACTCGGCAGCCATCTGAGTGAGCCACCGTGAAACCACATCTTCCAGCCCCAGTCAAGGCTTCAGGTCCTGCAGCCCCAACATCTTGACCTCCTCAAAGACCCCAAGCCAGAGCCCTTGTCTGGTATTTTCACCGTAAGTATCTTGGCTACGACCATTTTTGCCACATAACTAATTAGACGTAAAGCAATTTTAATGTAAAAGATTAAATCACAGAAAATAAAAGAGGGACAGTCATTAAAAGGACATAATGAAACATGAAAAATGAATAACAAAATTTTTTTAACGTTTATTTATTTTTGAGAGAGAGAGAAAAAAAGCGTGAGTGGGGGAGGGGCAGAGAACGAGACAAAGGATTCAAAGCGGGCTCCACGCTGATAGCAGAGAGCCAGCCCAATGGGGGGCTCGAACTCACGAACAGTGAAATTGTGACCTGAGCCAAAGTTGGACGCTCAACCAACTGAGCCACCCAGGTGTCCCAACAAAAATTTTAAAGCTTCATTGTGAAATGCAAAATAGTTAGATACATTTAAAATGCATATAGGTTTATATCAAATTTGTGCAAAAAAAAAAAAAGGTTTTATTTTATGGATTTTATCTAAGCCCTTATCTTCAATGTCTTTCATTTATAATGTGTTACTTTTTTATTTTTTTGGTTGTTGATCCTCCTCCTTATTCACCACACTTTTTTTTTCTTGCTAAAATCTCCTTCTTCATTAAGAGAGGTACCAGTTTCCGAATACTAGGATGTGTGTCTGTAATGGAGTTTTGAATTGTTTGGGACAGCCTTCTATGCTCTTGTTTGCTTGCTACTGTCACATGTCCGTTGATTGACATTCCAAAGTTCTATGGGAAATGTCGGTTCAAAACTCTGTGCCACTGCATAAAGCATTACGAAGGCGGAGATTTACATAATGTGAAAACAGGAGTAGTGGCGTCAACGGGGGAATGAAACCAAACTGTCCACCAGAGATGAAACTAACAAACTGTCAAAACAAACTGTCAACCAGTTATTTTTTTCCTTTACAGGAAAGTTGCCTTACAACCAATGAGTTATCTGACAAAAATGCTTGTGGCTTACAGTGAAACCACCTAGAACTGCCAGAACAACCGAGCTAAGCCATTCCTAGATTCCTGACCTACAGAAACTGTGAGAGATAATAACTGTTTATTGTTTTGAGGCATCACATTTTGGGGTACTTTTTAAACAGCAACAGGTAACTAATACAGGTGTGCAGACCTCTCACTGGCTCACGTATCAGGATTTGGTGAGATTCTCCTTGACATTTCTACTCTTGGAAAGTCCTTCATCTTTTTTTTTTTTCAATGTTTATTCATTTTTGAGAGAGCGAGAGACAGAGACAGAGACAGAGGATGAGTAAGAGAAGGGCAGAGAGAGAAAGGGAGACACAGAACTCGAAGTAGGCTCCAGGCTCCACACTGTCAGCACAGAGCCCGATGCAGGACTCAAACTCACAAACCGTGAGATCATGACCTAAGCCAAAGTCAGACGCTCAACCAATTGAGCCACCCAGGTACCCTGGAAAGTCCTTCATCTTGAGAAAGGTAAAGAGAAGCCACAGTGCCTCTCTGTCTGCTGTGGAGCCAGGAATAGAGACTAGACAATGATGCTGCCCCTCTAGCTCTCAGGTGTGCTAGGTGACAATGCTTTGACTGTTTTTACCAGGAGTCAGCACAGTGTTCCTTAAAAGGCCAGAGAGAAAGTATTTTAGGCTTTGCAGGCCACATATGATATTTGCTACAGTTATTCAACTCTGCTATTGTAGTGCAAAACCAGCATTAGACAATACACAAATGAACAGGCATATTCTGATAAAGCTTTATTTATAAAAACTGGTGAGTGATTCATGGGTCATAGTGTGTAATCCCTGGTTTACACACAGGGAAAACACAATCCCGGAAGGTCTTTGCTCTGACAGGCTTGCAGAGATGGAAGGACATTACTCATAGAGGGAAGGCCATTCCTGAACTGCCCATCCCTGGGCCCCAGTGATTGCCTTAATCACTTTAACCAGGAGGCCAAAATATTTGACATCTGTTACAAACACAACTACATATGAAAAACAGATAAGGGAGCTCAAGGTTTGCTGAGAATCTGAGTAACTGTCACAGCTATTATTGAGGAGATGTCCATACCTGCTGGAAGGTCCCTTTTAGCCCCAGGAAAGACTACGTACCTTAATTGGTTATTGCTTTCACACAGATTACATACTTTCTTTCTCACCTCTAATTTTTGTTGTATAGAAAATTACTTCAAAACTTAATGGCTAATTCACATGGCTGGCATGAGGCTCCTTGAGTGTCCTCACAACATGGCAACTGGCTTACCCCACAGCCGCCTATCCAGGAGACCGGGGTGGGGGGGAGAAGCTATAGTGCCTCTATGACCTAGCTCTGGAAGTCACACGTGGTCATATATACTGTATTCTATTGTTCACGTAGGTCAGCCCTGATTCAATGTGGGAGGGACAATACCAGGAGGCAAGAATCATTGGGGGCCATCTTGAAGGCTGGGTGGAGCGAGTGGGTCTTGAGGTTAGCACCACACTAGAGTGATCACTACAACAAAAGCTTACCCACTTAAGTTTGGTGAGGAGGAGCAAATAGACGGGACACTATCACCTGTTCAAATCTATATAAGTGACCTTAGGCCCTCAGTCTTGAGGCACCAAGGTTCAGGTACCAATGGATATGAGTTTTAGCTACATTTGACCACAAATTTTCAGTGGGGTTCCAAAACCACCATCCTTGATGCTCTGTCATTTCTAGAAGTCTGTAGTAAATGCTTATCGTTCTTTTTTGGCTTCCCAGCGTCCAAATACTTTCCCAGAGGAATTTCCCATGTGTGAGTCTTAGTAGGGGCAGGTTCATGCCTGGTTCTTCAGTCTTTCTGTCAGTATTTGATTTACCCTCTAATTCTCCAATAAACCCATTTGCTGTTTAAATGAGCTATACTTAGAGGAAGTTCACCTGGTGCCAAAGCCACTACATCTCTGCCACCTTAATGCAACAAGTTAATTTCCAACAAATTACTTAACATCTCTGAACTTGAGTTACTTCCCCTGTAAATTGCAGAAAGTAACCGTTAGCTCGCAAGATTGCTATAAGGATCAGCACCTAGCACTGTGCCTGACACATCATTGGTGCTCAATGACTGCTCTTACATAACAAATGACAATGGTGATGATGATGACGATGGTGGACATGGGCTATGGCTCCTCCTTACATGAACACCTTTCAGGGGTTCACAAAGAGGCATAGTTGCTCCCATCTGATGACAGGTCTTTCAAACTACCTTGAATGTCCTGGTCTCTCAATAATAACTGCCCTTTAGAACTCTCAAAGCTGGCCCCACTTGTGAAGTTGAACAGACCCTTCTAACAAGGAACTTGCTAAAGTCCCCCAGAGACTGATCCAAACCATGATCAAGAGACAACCCTCCTCCATCCCCACTCCCATCTGCAATGCTTTGCAAACGGGACTCTTTGTGGCCTGTGCTGAGGTCCTAGAGCATCCAAGATGGGCATGTTATTTCATGTCCCATGGTGGTCCTTGCAGTCTGGTACCAGGTCAACCAGAACTTTGGCCCAGGCCCCCTGCCTGATGTAACCCCGTGGCTGCTAGAGACATCCTGGATGGAAAGCCACACTCCGAGATACTCTATTTCAGCAGCGGCTCTGTCCTCTTCCATCCCTTCTTTGAGCTGAGGGGAGCTGTAACGCAGTGTGTCGCCTTTCCTAAGGATTATCCCGAGCCTAGGGTGTTCATGAGAAGTGATTTGCAAGTCTCATCCCAGGCTGCTCTGATTCTAATCTTATACCCAGTCCGAGCAAGAGTCCGATCCCTCTCTTCTGCCCCGCACCCCAAATCCTGGCAACTGGGTGATGCCACCTATACTGGTTATGTGGGCACTGAAGATAAATGGGCAACTGCAAGGTCAGGGAATCAGCCTGATGTGGCAAGAAACCTCATTTGTAGCTGACCAGCCCCCCGTTATCTTTCCCTGACTAGAGTATAAGCTGCTGGGAATGGGGAGACTTCTTATGTTCTTCCTGTCCCCTGGCATTGTGCCTGGAGATGAATCAGGGCTTAGAAATGTTTCAGCGGCTACTCCATTGAGGGGATAGAGCACAGGCCGCGGGCCCTGCACACACCACCCCCCTACCCCCAGAGCCCCAAAGAGTAAATACTGTGGTCAGTGGAGCAATGGGAGGCCGAGGCATCTCTCAGGGCAAGTCAGCTGACAGATGGGAACACCAGCCCTCGATGGCCTGTGTGTTTTTCCAGGTTGCAGAGACAGGACGGGTCCTGTGCCTGACCAGCAGGACACGACCATCCCTGAAACAGAGCTGAGCCCCAGCAAGTCTGCTGCTGCTGGGAAAGCTGGTGCTATCCCAGCTGAGATTTCAGGCCTGCGGTAGTGGGGTCTCAGGTTACACCCCGCTCTCCAGCTCCCCAGCCTTTGACGGGAGCTGCCTTAGGACAGGGCCATCACCACCACCCCATCAGTGCAAGAAATATTTGCCAGAGAGCGTCACCGTCCAGGAGGAGAATGACAACTGAAGATCTACATTTCATTTGTTCCAGGACTATTTTAGCTTAGATAGATTCCTTAATCCTCCCTCCTTCCCAGTGGGCTCAAAGACCTGGAGACTTTCCACACACTCAGTGTCCCTTTTAAGATTAGAAATGGACCTAACGATAACGCCTCCTTGCAATATCCTTCCAAGTGCGAGCCCCAGTATGCACTGCCTGGTGTATTTGCATGTCAGCATCGTGAGGCTGGACAAGGAGACGCTTCGGCCTGGATCGATAGTGGGCATGACTACCACAGCTAACGTTGTACGAAATATTTTATAAATAATCATGATAAGTAAGCCTCAGGATAACCATATGAGGTGGGAATGCCACTGTCCCCATTTTCAGAGGAGTAAACTGAAGCTCAGGGGCATTAAGAAACTTCTGAAGTGGCGAGACCAGGATTCAGATTTAGTGCCTAGCTCTAAAGCACAAGTTCTTCACACTCACAGTCTACTGCCCACACGCCTATGATACATCAGTCGCTATGCTCCACACAGGAAACACGGGGACAATGAAGATACCAACTTGATTCTCACGTGTTCAGCCTCGCCAAGGAAACCAATATTAGCATATTTTTTTAATTACTTATTACAATGTGACATTTGTAAGCATTAAAAAATAGGTACAGGAGTGGTTCAAAGGATGGTAATTAATTCCATCTATAAGGGAAGAAGACGGATTAGGGAAAGCTTCGCAAAAGGACACTCGAAAAGCCGAAACTTTCTTTGCCTACGGTTCCGTTTCTTTCCTACTTTGAATGTGTGATCTTTAGCCATCATTCACCCACCCTGGCATCTGTTAACTGAATCATCCAATCATCTGGGCAAGACCCAGGCAAAAGGGGCCCCGTCTCTGAGCCCTTACTTCACCGGGTCTCCTACATCACCAACGCCGGATAAGTTAATGTATGAAAAGACACAAGAGTGCCTCTGTCATTCAGGATCCTGAACTTGGCACTGGCACAGCACAACCGATAACCCTAGCCATCCACTCTCATGAGTAACGCCATTCAGGCCCCAGGGAAACTTCTCCACCTCTCTTGGCTTTGGGTCTGTGCGTCAAAAGGAAATTGTGCCCAAAAGCCATGACCTGTGGGTTGTGCTGCTGAAGCTTTGGAGATGGACCCTTCCCTTCAGAGGGTGGGCAAGCTTTGAGCAGTGGACACACATACGGGTAAAGACAAATTAATTAACTTATTGTATTCTCCCTCTCTGATTCGAACACAACAGATTCATGCCCAGTGAAGTATCTTTTCCTAGTAGTGTGAGTGTCCATTTCTTCTGTGTTCTAATGTGTGTTCCAAAGGCACTCAAAAATTAATGCAGTGTTCACAACAGTCATGCATGATGGCTAGGGAATATTTTCTAGTGGAGACCAAATCATGATACTTTTAGTTTGTTTATTTGCCAGCCTATCTGTAACACACAGGAAGCATGATACTAATTCTTTGTGTTGACCCCAGGCAGATACTGAAAGCGAGAATTGTAGACAGTTTTATTTTTATAAGAGTGTTTTTAAAGATTTAATTATATTTTCAAAAGATTAAATAACAACTTTTATCTAAATGTTGATTTTTTTAAGCTGATATGAATTTTTTTTTTATTTTTTTTAACGTTTATTTATTTTTGAGACAGAGAGAGACAGAGCATGAACAGGGGAGGGTCAGAGAGAGAGGGAGACACAGAATCCGAAACAGGCTCCAGGCTCTGAGCCATCAGCACAGAGCCCAATGCGGGGCTCGAACTCACGGACTGTGAGATCATGACCTGAGCCGAAGTCGGACGCCTAACCGACCGAGCCACCCAGGCACCCCTAAGCTGATAGGGGCTTTATCATATCAGCTGATAGGGGCTGATAGGGGCTGATAGGAATTTATTATCATTGATACTTTCTCTTTTAATTTCAGTAGATTGCTCTGCTTATTTATTTGCATAAATATTTAGTCACTTGAAAACATTAGATGGGTTCACTCCCCACTCCAGCCACACTCCCTTATCTCCCATGGGACCCTTCCTGGACCAGCAAACAGGGGCTTGGCCAGTGTGGTCTCATCATCAGCCCTGGTTCAGCAGGAAGAATATAAAAGGCTCTCTGGCTAAGGCAGGAAGGGCCTCAGTTGCAAGCCAGTTTAGTTGCTGCTATATATACTTCTAAGTTTCTTGTCTGGCTTTGACCTTGACCTTCTGACTGTCTCCTGGTACCTAATTATTCACCTGGCTTCCTGGTCTACCTCAACAGAGAGCTTCAGCCACTGTCCTCCTGAGCCTGGTCCTCATCAATCTGCTTTGGTGGTCACAATCCCAGCTTCCTCCCCAACAAGTACCCCCCCAACATCCATTGGCATGGCCTGATGCAGTTCCCTAATACAAATTCATGCTTTATTTTTTTTTTAATGTGTATTTGTTTTTGAGAGAGAGAGAGACAGAGTACGAGCGGGGGAGGGGCAGAGAGGGAGAGGGACACAGAATCTGAAACAGGCTCCAGGCTCTGAGCTGTCAGTACAGAGCCAAATGCGGGGCTCAAACTCAGGAACTACGAGATCATGACCTGAGCCAAAGTCGGACTCAACTGACTGAGCCACCCAGGTGCCCCGAAATACAAGATTTAAAGGTAAGCCCTCAGGGCACCTGGGTGGTACAAAGCAAAAGCAAGAGAGGTCATTTCCTAAATGACATAATGGCACTCTCCAGAGTTGAGTTGCAGGGATTCCGCCACCCCGAGAGTCTGCGTGCCTGTCTGAAGACTAAACATTTTCACAGTTCCTTTGGCCCACGGGTTATTTTCTTGCTGGAAAAAAAAATGGAAAATCCTCCTTACAGATGGTAAGAAAAATAACTTCAGCTGGACTAATCCAGAGACAAAGATTCTTCTGAAACTGGAGAAGGATAGGGGAGTCAGGGGGACCAAATATTTACTTTAACTACATACAGAACGTTTCTTCTGGGCTTCTTCTTATTTGCTCATGCCCAAGAACCCCTAACTAGCTCATTAAAGAGAGGCTGGGTCACCTAGGTCATAGGAGGAGCTGGGTGGTCATAAGCCTGCAGGAGCCCAGGCTCCCAGGGGTCCCCTGTTTGGCCAAGACCATCAGGAGCTGTACCACATAGACCTTGGTTGAGAAGAAGACACATCTTCAGGGGTAACCTCCCTTTACCCAGATGAGCCCCTCGCTAAAGACGGGATTGTCACAAGTCTAAGACTCTATTTGTTATTCATCTTCAAAACGTACTTCTTCTTAATAAGTGCCTTTGACATGAAATTTCAGTTGTTACAATTTATTTCTTCATATCAGAATGATTTATGTCCATTTCATCAATTTCATAATCCATTTTTTTAATCTGATTTTCTCTCACTTAGCTAAAGGAAAACTAGTTTTACATTTTATGTATCCCATCTATGAGACAAAACTGCAAAAGAAAAGAGGCAACTGATGGAAAACACTGAAAATATCAACAGCTTCAGGTACCATGGAAGAGAGATTTCTCCTGTGAGATGGAGGAAATCAGCTGGATGTCACCTATTCTGAGAGCCCATGATGCTTTTCCAGCATACTTGGAGCTGTGTTGTCAGGGTGACCATGAATGTTGTTAAGAGTAGGCAACCATCTTCTAGAATTTGTGTCACAGACAGATGGCTTTCACTTGCCAGAGTGTTTGGAATTGCCTTGGAAGGGCCCATGCAAGTGACCAGCCTAAGTGTCACTAGCTGCATAGTAAATTGCCCTGTCAACCAGAAAGTGGGTTTGGCCCAGCCTCTCAAGGGTCATTTCACCTCTAATTCAAGATACCTACCTCACAGCCCAAGCACTTGAACACAGCCTGGTGAACAGGGGCCACATCCTGATTGTGTATATGAATGGGGCATGGGGGAAAGAGCATCAGATTTGGGACTGTGTCCCATCTGATTGGATGATACTTTATATATCTGAAATAAAATTGTATTAATAATACTATTAATGCTTCTATAAAATAGTGTTGATAATACTAGCCCTATCTACCTCACAGTGGTGAGGATCAAATTGTATAAGATATAGAATAGTACTTTATAAACTACAAAGCACTTCCTGAAAGCAGTGAATATTGTTCAAACAGTCACGCGTCCAGCGAATGTTTACTGAGCACCTACCATATGCTAGGCACTATTCCCACATTGAAGGTAAAGCATTAAACAAATATTATTATCTTTCTGTATGTAAAATTGATTTTCTTTCTGACTTTAAGTTGAATGGTTCTTTGATGTGGCCAGTCTTCAAGATGCTCCCAGGGATCCTCGCCTTTGTTATGGAATACGTCCCGACCACGTTGACCCTGACCTAAGTGACCATTGGAGTATAGGAGAAGTGATACTCTGTGACTTCCAAGGTTAGGTCATAAATTACATTACTGCTTCATCCTTGGTCTTCTAGATGAGTTGCCCCAGAGCAAGCCAGCCACCATGTCATGGGGGCATTTATGAAGCTATGGAGAGGCTTGTGGGAATAAAAGTGGTGCTCTCTCAGAATCCAGTACCAAATCACCAGGCATGCCTTACTTTGGGAGTGACCGCTTCAGGATCAGACAAGCCTTCACATAGCTGCTGTCCGGCTGACGTCTTAACGACAAGCAAATGAGAAGCCCCAAGCCACAGTTGCCCAGCTAGACCACTTCTTAATACCTGACCCGTAAAAACTGTGGCAGGTAAGTATTTCTTCTCATTTTATTATATTTTGCAATAATTTGTTATGCAGCAATATCGAATTAATACTTCATCAAATGATTCTCCCGAAAGGTTAAATGATCATAGCACTATAAACTGATATTTGTTGCCTCTCAATCATTACTTGTTTGAGGAACCTTACTCCCATAGCACCAACCATGTAGCCTGTGCCATAAAGAATTATTTGTTGGCTGCTGAATTATTGATTTTAGAACCTCTGAGCACAACCGTGGCTTAAAGGGCAGGGGATAGGTCACAGAAGAGAGATGGTTGGCCAGGACAAAGGCAGACCCACCAAGGCATGGCAGGTATTTGAGGATGGTCTCAGTGACAGGTAATCCTAGAAGTCCACAGAGGTGGGCTGGCCTAAGGAAAGCTTGGGGGTAACCAGTGGACATCTTGTGGCCTGTCAGAACACAACATTCAGGTGGATCCAGGCTGGAACATCTGGATTGGAGGGAGGAAAATATCAGGTAAGTATAATTTGAAGGAAAGGCAAAGGATAGGTATGGAGACTCCAGGCCAAAACTTCAGACCAAGGCTTTAAGGTAAGGTATGGGGGTCTAGATGGAGGATCCCAATGTCAGAGACTTAGGGAGTCAAGGTAGAAAGGGCAAGCAAGTCAGGAGCCCAAAGCTGGAGCTCAGGCCCAGGGAGAGCTGAGGGGCACAGCAAGGTTACCGAAGGACCAGCTGCCAAGCTGACTCAGTAGGTATCCACAGAAGGGCAGCTCCAGGCCCCTGCCATTCTCCCTGTCTAAGATCTAGCTTGGCCCTGAAGCCCAGAATATAGGACAGTGTGCAGAGGAGACAGTTAAAGAGGCTCCTGTCAGGTGAAGTGGAGAGAGAAGAGTGGGCAGACATCAGATTCATCTGCAGTTTGGGAGAGGGGTCCAGATGGTGTGTACTTCTAGATCCCTTTCTTCAGAGTAGAGACAGCCAAGGAGACATAAAGCAAACCACAAGTTGAAATGCTTGCTTGTTTCAACCTCTGATCCTCCATCAAAACTGTTCTTTTGTTATTTTACTGGTTGGCGGCCAAGTGGACTCTTGTGCTTTCTCTCTGCTCCCTTCTCCATGGTCACTTTGGGATGGACGGTCAGGTAGATAGATGGATCCAAACATTCAGAGAGCAGAGTGTAGGCAGCAAACTGGCTAAGAAAAGCACACAGGCATGAAGGGGAGTTCCACAGATTCTCAAGGAACTAGGGTGAATGTTCAGCTTCTGACCCCTGACGATCAGCACTCCCCTCTGGGGAATGAGCCAGCCACTGAGGGTCATGGGTGTGCTAGCATACCATCTGCCTTCACAGATCTGGTCCTGACTGTTCAGCCCAGCTTCTTCCTCTAACTGCCCCTCACCCTTCTGCTCCTCCTCCTCTTCTACCTCAGCCACCTTTGGGATTTGACACTTGTTAGGGTGCCCTTGGTTTTGGCTTTGACCACCTCCCACTAAGATTCTTCATCCTCAACCTGACAAAAATCCTTGAGCTGCTGCCCTAAGGAACACCCCTCCCTCCGCTCACCTGCATTGGACCTTCTTAGCCAGACCATCTTGCCTTCCTGCTGGTAGAGCTCCCACCATACCCACCTCAAAGATATCTGGCTCCTAAGTCTGAATTCATCTTGATTTGGGATAGGGGGCTGAAATACAGTCCTTCCATATCAAAATCAGGAGAAGCTGTCTCTCCATAACCATACCTTCACAGTTTTCCTTTTGTAGTCCCTGGGCTTCTGGGGCAATAGACCATGTCCCCAAAATAGGTGGCAGTGAAAATCGAGTGGTAACACCAGATTGTGAGAGTCTGGTGGGGGACCAAAGCAGGAAACTTCACTGACAAAGAAGGACCTAGCGTAGGAGCTCTGGGGATAAATGAACAGAAACAAAATACAGAGCAAGCAAAGTAAGGCTCTCACTTCTCCAAATATCCTTGCTTTCTCCTGAAGCTGGATACTCAAACAAACCACAAACGTATAACACAATGTGAAATGTCAAGCTTAAATGCAAACTCCCTCCTAACACTGTAGAAACTACCTGTGGTTTTGAAGCATCTCCTCATTTTTCAAATATGTCAAAGACACACATTTTCCAGGCATTCATCCCAAAAGTAAACTCTCCAGAAAAAAAGTTTATCACCCAAAAAGTAGGTGGATTGATGCTGTGCTCTTCCATATCAATCTCTGCCCAATCCCACCCTCTACACACAATGTTCAGGTCCCAGGAGGGTTTTTCTATAGCAATTTCTCTACACAATGTTCACCATTGCTCGCTTAACTGGCTTAACTTTTTATTCCTTGCTTGAGCTGTAAGAATTGTTACTACTGAAATGTTTCTGAATTAAATCAAATCGGGCTCCAATTACTGATTAAACTAACCTCAGTGTGAAAGCCCATGTTGGTCATTGGGGCGGGGGGCTCCCTTGTCCCTTCCCTGAGGTTTTCATGATCCATGAGAAAATAGAAGCAAGTTCTCTGGTTGTGGTCAGTTAGAATCCCTGGTCCAAGCTTGTGGGGACTGTGCCACAAACATACCCATGACCACCATACCAAGCTCAGCCACGGAACGGAAGCCAAAGCTCCATAGGTATGGTCCTTAAGCATCCACCAGCCCACACTGGGTTCCTGCCACCCTCAGGAATGAAGGTCTCCTGTCCTCTTTCCCACCCAAGCCCCAAGCCTGATCCCTTCTCCTCTAGGACAATCAAGCCTTTCTCCTAGCTGGGCCTAGACTTGACAGAAAAAAAAAGCCCTGATGCTTTTCCTCTCCTTCCTGCAATCACACACACAAAAAGCTGTCCATTACCAGCCCTCCACCCCATTCCACAGGGCAAGTTGTGCAGGACTCGAAACCAGGAAGGCTGGTGCCCTGCACGTGAGGCTTAGGGAGGATTACCTCTGTTCTTCTGCTGATGAGCCTGCAGCAGCAAGAAGGACAAAACCCTCATTTTTCAATAACTTGATGATTAATTTATCTTCACCTAAACACATTTCATGTTCTTGATTCTAAAATAATCTACTTTTGGGATGCCTGAGTGGCTCAGTCGGTTAAGCACCCAACCCCTGGTTTTGGCTCAGGTCAGGATCTCATGGTCCGAGAGTTCGAGCCCCCGGGTCGGGTTCTGCTCTGACAGTGCAGAGGCTGCTTGGGATTCTCTTTCTCTCCCTCTCTCTCTGCCCCTTCCCTGCTCGTTCTCTCTCTCTCCCTCCTTCCCTCCATCCCTCTCTCTCTCTCTTTCAATAAATAAATAAACTTTAAAAAAGAAGAAGAAGAAAAGGCTTTGAAAAAATAAAATAATCTAGTTTTTTTTGGAGAAATCCAATGTAATAGAACTCATTCATGTCCAGGCACCCAACAGGGGCTCCAGACAGCTTTGCCTATGAGTACTGAAAGATTGTGTGAAATCCACCTTGCATTTCCTTAAGAGAGAGAGAGGGAGGGAGGGGAAGGGTGAGGGGAGGGGGGGGGGGAGAGAACGTGTGCGTAAAAAGGGCAGAGGGAGAGAGAATCTTAAGTAGGCTTCACGATCAGCACCTGAGCAGAATTCAAGCGTCGGATGCTTAAAACAACTAAGCCACCCAGGCTCCCCTCCACCTTGCTTTTTTCAGCTGCCATCTGGCTTGTTACAATCTCGGGAACTAAGGTAAGGCTCCAAAAAGACTACACTCAGGGACTGGTTTGGCCCATGGGTCAATATGCCTCACTAAGGATTTGTCTATTTTATTTGTTGAAACGATTTGTTGTGTGTTAGGTCCTGTTGAAGATTATAAGAAAAAGATGACATGGCCCCTACTCCCATGACTTTGATTTTCTCATTGGGAAGGTATGCACCCTTGAGAAAGTTTCAGCTTAATAATAGTATAAAATAACAATGAAAGTAATGTCACAAGACAATTTAGCCCATCTCATTGATTTCTTGCAGTGATCCTGAGTGGTATTATGACCTCCTGTTTTGTAGATGAGGAAACTGAGGTTCAGAAAAGGGATCCTGTCCTCCCATAAACCGTGCTTCTGGTGGTGTAAACTAACATGGGACCAGAGGAGCTGTTACACCCCCCTCCGCCACCCCCACTCATCGCTAGCTTTCTCCCCACCTTCCCTGGCCTGCAAACTTCCCAACACATATACACACAACCTGGCTCTACCTTATGGTGCAACTGACTCTGCAATAGTCTATAAAAGTTTTATTGTTCCTTCTTTTAGAAAGTTGCTGGATCTCCCCAGCACTTGTAAATAATAGGGCACTGCCATCCCTGCCCCCACCCCGTCCCTAACCACAGGCACCCAGTGAGGATGAGCAAAATGGTCAGGGGAATCAGCGATCACAGACCTCCACCTGTAGGTTGTCCCGTGTGTTCCCACCTGTCAAAGAGAATATTCCCACTATTTCTCCTCCTCAGGCTCTAGCTCACGTCCATCCCTCCTGGAGAACCCTCCCTTCAAATTATGCTTGTCCACTGCACCCCACTGACAAGAACTTAGTCGAGATATTACCTCTCCGTCAATCCTTCCTCAGTTTCGTCCCTCCGTATGCTAGCATGCCAGTCTCGGAAACACCATCGTTTGAAGGCACGCTTCACCATCTGCTTCTTATTATAGTCATTTGTGGATTTGCTATCGGGGATTGAAGTCAGAGCTCTGAATCTGTGTCCAACCTCTGCCACCTATGACCTGTGCAAAATTGGGAAACTGAGCCAAAAGAAATTCACCCATAAAATGGGTTTTCTTGACGATGAAATGAGATAATAAGGAGAAAAGCATTTTGTGAATGATAAGAGGCTTCGCTTGTGCCCTGCTTAACCACTCTGTGCCCCAATTTGCAAATTCATAAAAATGAGTAGTAGTAACAGTGTGTCCCTTTGGGATTCGCAGCAAGGATTAAATGGGCTCACGTACATAAAGCAAACTGAGCACAGTTCCCTGCCTCCATCTCTGACCCACACATGATATCAGCAGGGCTGGGACCACAAACCCAGCAATATGCTCTTTACTCAGACCACGAGGTTGTGCAGGATTCAGGACGCCTTTGCAAACACTCGTCCACAAGGCTGACTTTTGGAATCTGGGCAGGAATTCCAATGCTCTGTAATAATCATCATCATCATAAACAGTTGGTGGTCCCTGAGTCTAGGAAATTAGTTTTTAGGGGCCAGGTCTGGCTGCGACGGAACGTGCCCTCACCCTCAGAGGAGGGACTGCAGAGCACGTGTGCCTATAAAACCACAGCTGATCCTCAGTGTGAGATGAAAGAGCCGCCATCCTGCATGTCTGGCCGCTGCATCAGAGCCAGAAGTGCCCCTCAAATGGCAGTTCGTAGAGCATTGGCCTTAGTCCTCCATAAGCACTGTTATCTCCCAAGTGCTTCAGTACAAATTTGGCACAGAGTGAATAAATCAGTTTAGACTTTGGGTCGAGGATCTGTATGTGAGATGGAAAACAAATCATAGACTATCGAGCTAGAAGGGGCCAGTTTGGACCACGGTCCTTGCTGAGAACCTCCAAGCCAAGCCCCTCTGCCTTCCTCAACAGCCTTCCCACTTTTCAGGGGGAGGGGTCCACAGCCTTTCAGCACCCTGTGTCCCTAACCCTCTAGCCACAGTTGATATGACCAAGAGTAGGCCAGGCCAGGTCAATCAGATACTCTTCTTGGAATTCTGGAGTTGGAAATCAGAAACGCTGGTGGGTTTCTTTGGGGACCTTTGCCAAGGTCACTTCTATGGATAGAAGAGAGAGCGGAAGGCAGACAAGAGAGAAGAGTATTGGGAACTTGGACCTGTTTCCAGGGAGGCAGCCCTATGCGAGGAGGATCGCAAAAGTCACTCACCAGAGACATTCAATTTCTTTTGCCTCATTGCTTTAGTTAATTAACACAGTGTCTTGCATGCAGTTGCTGCTGAATAAAAGCTTGTTGACACTTGAATTAATAATCAAAAACAGGTGAAAACCTAGTCACAGTGTCGATCTGGGGGAGAAACAAAGGGCCCTGAGCTGCTCAAAATCAGGAGCCAGATTTATCTGCAGTTCAAAAACAGGAAACCACTCATCAGAATAGTGGTTACCCTTAGAGGGTATGTAGAAGGGGCACAAGGGGCTTCAGGAATGTTCTAATTCTCATTCTGGGTGCTGGCTACACAGGTCTGTTGAGTTTGGGAGACTTCAGTGAGCTGTATGTTTGTGACGTATGTACAGCTCTGTATGTGTGGTACGTGTCAATAAAAATTTTTAAATAAAACAAATAAGGGTCAGGTCTTAACTCATCCCCAGAGCCCACCTGATGCAGTGCTGGTAGGAGTTCAAGGATCCACCTCCCTAGCATTTCCATACACGTGATATCTGGTTAAAATAACTAACCGAAGCAGCCTGGAAAAGCTTAGGAATCCGAGGGCCAAGTCCCAGAAGAGCAGCCTTGTTCTGAAAAGAGTTCGGGGTGGAGAAGGGCTCATTGCTAGGGGACCAACCCCAAATGGTGTAATAACATTGTGTTTGGGCTAACATCTTATACACAAACCAACAAACAGACGTATGGGTGTGAGCATATGTTCACATGCCTTGGGCCTTTTGATAAATTCAGAACAATTATATAAGTCAATCTTACTGAAACTTTCTACGTGGCAGGGACTTGTGGTTTACATTCCTTAAATAGTTCAATGATCACAACAACCCGATGAAGTGAGCATTACTATTTATCCTCATTTTTCAGATGAGGGAACTGAGGCACAGAGAAGTTTTAGTGACGTGACTAATGTCAGAAAGCAAATAAATGACAAAATCAGGTTGGTCTGATTCCAAAACTTATATATTTTTTAAATGTTGAGAGAGAGTGCATGAGCACATGGGGGAGGGGCAGAGAGCGAGAGAATCCCAAACAGGCTCCATGCAGTCAGCACAGAGCCCAACGTGGGGCTCAACCTCTCGAACCGTGAGATCATGACCTGAACCAAGATAGAATTGGACGCTCAACAAACTGGGCCACCCAGTCACCCCCAAAACCTATATTTTTAAAAGAATACTTCCCAGCCCCCAAAAAAGTTATAAACAGAGGTTTGTACACTTGACTTCTCCATGTAAAATGTAAATACTCAGTTTCATTCATCAATGGTTTACACTGAAGTTACATCTGGTAGCAAGACAAGTGAGCTTGTTTGTTTCAAGAGGTAAATAGGAAATCATTAATTTGCTGGTCATTTTTCCATATGTGAAAGTTGGAAGGGAAGCAATAGATGCAGCAGTTCTGTAATCATACTTCTCCCAACAATTTTATGAGGTGGGTATTTTTATCTCTAGTGTGCAGAAGAAAGTGAGGCGGGAAGAGACGAAGGACCTTCATCCCCGTTCAGACTCTTGCCTGGATTACTCCAAAGCCCAAGAAGGCATTTTTACTCCCAAATATGGCAGCCTACATCCTTGTGTTGGCCTCTTAACTGGACCCTCTAGACTGTTGGATTGGACAGGAGGACTCATGTGTGGCCTGGCCTTGTGCTAGATCAGGTGTGCTCAGTGACTGGGCTGTTACTTCTCAGGACTTCTATTTGTCCCTTAGCAATACCAGGGCACCCAGGCCCAATAGCCCAGCAAGCACCAAGAAAAAGTGATCATGCCAAGGAGCACACCCACAATGGGTTCCCTGGAAAGGAGGAACCCAGAGAGCACCACCAACACTCATGCCTTGGAGGAATTTGGCTGATGACTAAAAAGTCACAAGCCATGTCAGCTTCCCCAGAGAAGAGAAGGACGTTAAGTAACAGCTTCCCCGCTAACAGCACACCTGGGAAAAGTACATCATTTCCAGCTATGAGCTCACCATCCTTGCTCAGACTTCAAGGCTGACAGAGAGTGAGTGGAGGTGAAAACAAGCTATGGTGAGCTTTGCTTTCTCTCTTTCCTTAGCTGAGAAGATTCTCGCTGTGGGCTTTCCTGTTGCTGTTAATGCTATTTAACTGCAAGATATTGTGACTGCTACTCTTTTAATTCACACATGGGACATTCGTTCACTCAGTAAACGTATGTTGTGGGCCTATTTCCATCAAACATTAGAAGGCGTGATGCATTCTGGCAGTCAAGAAAGGGAATTCTGTGGCGGTCTGAAATGGGTTCAAGTCCTAACCTTGTTCAGGCCTGGTCCAGTGAGAGTCTGGTGCTATTATTACTCGTGTGATTACTCAGTGGAAGTTGGGTGCTTGTCAGGAGAGGGAGAGTACTCAAGGAGTGTTCCTGCTAGGAGAGGCATTAAGACAAGTACACAAATAGCCCACGATTGTGAAATAGGAAACATGCAGAATATGACAAGTAACCTAATAGGCAACTGAGAATTGTAAGCACTGTCTCTTTCAAAATTGTTCCTTGGGGAGGCCTCATATTTACATATAAAGCATTGTTGCTGAGAGTTAAAGGAGCTTCTTAACATTTATTAATTTATCATTATAATACAAGTAAAACATTTTTTACTCTTTTTTAAAGTCATGTCTACCCTCAACGTGGAGCTCTAATTCACAACCCCAAGATCAAGAGTCACATGCTCTACTGACTAAGCCAGCCAGGCACCCTCATATTCATTTTTTAACTTTGGAAAGTACAGAAAGCATTTCAGAAATGTCTCAAAATTCCATCATCGAAGCAACTATAGTCAATATTGTGCATATGTTCTTTTGAGTTTTTTCCAGAAGTATTTTTGAGCTCTACATTTGGAACCTCTATTCCCTTAGACTCTGTAGCACATTCTTTTGACTTTGCCTAGTGAGACAGATCTTTATCCTTTGAAGGTAGGTTGTATGTTAGAAACATTCACAAGTCGTCAGGAACCAGGTGTGGCAAATTTGATGTGATCAAGCCAAGGGCACGTTGCTTTGGGTCCAAACACAAGATGATAGAGTAATGAAACTAATTTTATTGGGTGGCTTGTCAAATAGCTCTAATGACAGTTCCAGTGAGTTGCTTGAAATTTCACTTTGCATAAGCAGCGACTTAGAAATAAAAGGTCTCCAGGGCACCTGGGTGTTTCAGTCAGTTAAGCATCCGACTTCAACTCAGGTCATGATCTTGTGGTTCATGGGTTCGAGCCCTGCGTTGGGTTCTGTACTGACAGCTCAGAGCCTGGAACTGTTTCAGATACTGTGACTCCCTCTCTCTCTCTTCCCCTCCCCCACTCATGCTCTCTCTCTTAAAAGTAAACATTTAAAAAAATTGTTTAAATAAAAAATAAAAAGGGGCGCCTGGGTGGCTCAGTCAGTTAAGCATCCGACTTCGGCTCAGGTCACAATCTCGCGATCCTTGAGTTCGAGCCCCGCGTAGGGCTCTGTGCTAACCGCTCAGAGCCTGGAGCCTGTTTCAGATTCTGTGTCTCCCTCTCTCTCTGACCCTCCCCCATTCATGCTCTGTCTCTCTCTGTCTCAAAAATAAATAAACGTTAAAAAAATTTTTTTTTAATAAATAAATAAAATAAATAAATAAATAAATAAAAAGATTTCAGGGCCAGAATGCTGAGTTGTTCATTTTTAACTTCTGGGCACCCGAAGTTAAAAATGTTATTCCTGACAAGTAATAGGCACTTAAAAACAGTTGGGTACCATGAAGGAGATCAACCACTTTATGTTTTAATTGATTGTTAATTGCTGTGTGGCTTTGGCTAACATTCCTTCCTCTAGGAGACTCAAGAGATTATAAACCCTCCAGAATTTTCCATAATATACTCAAGAATATATTTTGAAAGAAGAGCAAAGAGGAAATAAGAGATTGTTAACACTTTAATTATTCAATTCATAAAAAGGTTCCAGTTATAAAATTAAACCTTAAATATATGGCTATACTCCCTTTTTACCACCATATTCAATCCTATCCACCCCCCCCCCAACTCCTTAGAGGAAATGAATTCAGTTATCATATTGATATGCACTAGCCAATTATTGTATGTTTGTGTATGTGTGTATATATATAATATATGACATATATAAAGCATACGTATCATTTTTTACTAAATTGTATCACTATATGTATGATTCACTGCTTACATTTTTTCAGTCAAGTAAATTAAAACTGACTTCTTTAAGGGGGACAAGACCCATTTACATATTTAAGTGCTGGTTCACTTCCTTTGAAAATAAGCTCTTGATGTCATAGGACTCCCATAGCCCTTCCATGGCATTTGGGAGAATTTAGAGGAGCCAGAGAAGTCAGCAGATGCACAGAAGAACTTCCCCACGGGCTAACCCTCGAATTTATCAGCGCAGCACCTCACATGTGACAGTGGCACTGAGGAATGTGGTGGATAACATGAACTGATGTCAAACTCCAGGATTAGACACTTCCTAAGAGATTCCCTTTATCCTTCATGACCCATGATGCATCTGTCCTCCACAAAGGTATCTGGCTCCTTGAGAACATATTTCTATTTCCAGCTTGTACCACCTTTAGGGGCTAATGAATTCAATACATTATATCTGCATTGAGAAAGAGGTTTGCATCCCTACCATTATCATCTGAACTAAAACAGCTGGACATTGTCTCTTCACATATTTTCGTGGATAGCAAAAGAGGATTTTGCTTCAGGGAAATGTGGACTGAGATTCTCGTATTCCCTCTATCTAGCACAAACAGTAGAGGGTGAAATGGAAGCTGGGAGCCAGGAATAGAGTCATTATAACTCAACTGGCTGGCATCTAGATAGACAGATCCAGTGGTTTTTCTCCAACCTCTTCCCAAGGCAGATGTCACACGTCTCAGCTAGCATCTGTAGCAGCCCCACACTTTGGGGAGGAACAAGGAACAGAGCTGGAAATGAAATGGCTCCTGTAAGAAAAGCCTCCCTTGGGTGGTATTTTAGGACATGAGCTCAGGCTGCCTTGTCCTCAGTCATCTTGCTAGCATTTAAGCAGCCCCTTGGGTCACAGATCATGGCAGGTGCTGGGAAGGAAAGAAGGCCATGCTAAAAATAACCAGCCTCTTCTGGAGCTCTGCCTGCTGCTGGGAGCTCCCTCCTCAAGCGGCAGCACCTCAGAAAAAGAGCAGAGTTTCCTCCACCTCAAGCAGTAGGAAAGGCCCGGCTCTTTCCTCCTCTGCAGTCATTGATGTGGAAATGGTCCTCTGGAGAAAATACCCTCAAAGAAGCATTTTTACTGAGAAATAGCAATTTCGATTAAAGCAAGAAAACGGGCTCTCTTAAGGAGAAGCCAGGTCCCAGTAGAAAGTGCTGACGGAGAAGGGTTTTGCTAGACCGCCAAGAAAGGGTCTTTACGAAAACAAGGAAGTCCACTGCTTATTTTCAGTAACCTGGGCCCACCCATAGGCCTCCAACCCAAACAATCGCCACTGAAAATTGAGCTGTTGGCAGTGGCCTGGCAAAGTCGCAGGAACAAAGTTCTAGAAATCCCAGGTTTGCGCATGCCGAACACAGCAGTCCTCCGAGAGCCTGGATGGGTGGTAGCTAGATGTCAGCTAGAGCGTGAGGCTCAGGCTAGCCCACGTCCACGGGCATTTCTGTGTCAGGTTTCACATCTGCAGAGCAAGAGTGGGGTTCTGCCTGCCACTCAGGAGTCTTCAAAGGTCACTTTCACATATGTTCCTGTTAAGGACATCAGTGGAAACTTGAGAACCAAGTATAAAAATATAAAAATGAACAGGTGGCATCCAATGCGAAAAGAATGCGGGGTTTGCCGGGAAGTAATGATTAAAACCATTCCAAAGCTTAAATGTGGCCCCCGAGGCTGGCTCAAGTCTCTGGACTGCAAAGTCTGTGGACGCTTTCATTTCTGCACAGTCTGGGTCTTGAGGAAGCTGCTATGCTGGCCTCATATCTTGTCTTCGTTTTCCCCCAAACATACTACCCGGGTTGATTGGTGGCTCATTCTTTTACCAACCCGACGGTTTTAGCAGGTGTAGATTTCTTTTTTTTTTTTTTTTTTTTTTTTAGCAGGTGTAGATTTCTAACAATTGCCTCAAACTCTCCCTTGAAGCTACTAGGAACAAAATTAATGTACCTGCCTTTCTCTCTTCATGAAGATGTCCTTCTTTTCCCATCTTGAGCCATAAACATAGAGAAAGGTCTCATTGGCCCAAACACGCTTTCTCACCAGGTTATCCCAATAGCCGAGGGCGGTGGGGTTTAGGAACCAGGGTGGTAGTACAGAGATGGCCTGTACAAGATAAGACACCCTTTCAGTCCCAGCCTCATTACTGTCACTTTTTCACCGTGTTCGTATGGATAAATGACTTCTGGTGGCCCTGAGTTCTCTCCTCCTCACCTTATAATGTGTTACTTTTCAATATGAAATCAAATATTAATATAAACACGACTGCAGAAGGGTTAATGGAAAGAACACCGTTGCTGGGAGCTGGGACATCCACGTTCCTATCCTTGCACTCCCACCTCCCAGCTAGGTGATCTGGAGCCAGCCACTGCCCTTGGCATTCCAATCTCTAGAGGGGGAATAACAGTCCTCATCCTGACGCTGTCACAAGTTGTAAGGAGGAGGTAATAAACTTGAAAGTGCTTTTTAAACCGTACGTCCATAGGGACTATGGCCACTCTTGAGGCTGCTAAATTCCACAAGTCAGGCTTGATTAAACCTACGACAATCAGGCTTGATTAAACCTGCTGCTGTCGTAAGAAGAGATTTGTCAGGCAGGAAAAGCCATATGCCTCTTTTCATACTGGGAGAACCATTTTGCCCGTGCCAACCCTCCAGGTCGCAAGCACACTCGGGTGACTCGCAGCGGGATATGGGACCGGCCGTGTGTCGCTGAACAATGGAGGAAGGCATCCACATAGCCTCAAGACTTTTCTCAAGGCTCTGAACCCTTCCTGGAAACAGAGCCTATTTTCGTTGGGTCCTTGGTGGTAGCATCACAAGCCCTTGAGAAAGAAAACTCCCTTGTGTACGAGGAGAACATGCTGTATCTTGTTCCGTGAGACAGTGAGCCATGAGCATAATAACACGCTGCATTCCAAAACCCAGTGGAAGAAGCAATTGTCTCTAGGTTTAATTATAGATTCTTCACTTTCCCTTAATTGCTTGAGTCAGCACTGTTGACTCCGGGGCAGTCACCATACACAGGTAGAGCTATTGCTGTCGAACAAGGTGCGACTATCAGGTAATGAGGTTTTCGGTTGGTTTGGTTTTTTAAACAAACAAACCCTCACATACATATTCAGGTAAGTGCTCCTGTTAAAGGTGTCGCTGATGTAACATAAGCTTTGCTTATGTTAACTCTGTTTTCTTTTTTTAATTTTTTTTTAACGTTTTTATTTATTTTTGAGACAGAGAGAGACAGAGCATGAATGGGGGAGGGTCAGAGAGAGGGAGACACAGAATCTGAAACAGGCTCCGGGCTCTGAGCTGTCAGCACAGGGGCCCGATGCGGGGCTCGAACTCACGGACCGCGAGATCGTGACCTGAGCCGAAGTCGGCGCTCAACCGACTGAGCCACCCAGGCTCCCCAACTCTCTTTTCTAACCAAATATTGGGAAAGGTAGTGTGGCCGGTATGGGTGCTCTCGTGGGAGTAAAGGGACAGTATTTTTAATACTAGAGCTCTCCTAGAAAACCTGAGATATGTGATCCTCATAGCTATAGGAGGCACAGACAGCATCTGGGACAATGATAGTAACACTGTTGCAAATACACATTAAGTGACCCCTAGAGAGAGGGTTTTATCCTCAACATATAGATTTTCCTGGAGGAAAAGATCCACGTCTCCTGTTCACCATCCGTGATCCCATAAACTCTAGTTAAATGCCTTGCATACCACAAGCATTCAATATATATTTGAAGGACGTCTGTCTTACCCCGTCACAATACTTACATTTATTCTTCAGAAAATAAACCATCGAGCCCATGTTTTCAATAGAAATAAATCTTTGGAGACTAGTTTTGGTATCTTCCCTTCCCAGTCCTGTTTCTCCTGCTTACCTGTAGCCATTGAAGAGTCATTCAACAAACATTGATTGAGAAATGACTGAATACTAAGCACTGGAGAAATCTGGAAATTCCACAGACATTCTTAATGTTCACAGAGAACCTCAGGGCCAAGGTGTTGTGCAGGCTTCTACAACGCCATGATTTGGTCAGCTTTTCACTTTCAAAGAACACAGACTCTCTCATGTTACCCCAGGAAAGAAAGGGAGTTATTATAAGGACACTCGGAACTGAAATATCATCATATTCTCCCAGTCTCTCTCTCTCAATGGTGCTTCTGTTTATCTTGATATGTCTACTCCATTCCTTCTCCATAACCAGACTTCTCTGCTTCCTCAAAATTTAGATGATGCTTGACCTATTGTAGTATATTAGTCAAGAGAAGCTAGTTATGCTTCAGTAAAAACAGCCCCCGTCTCAGTGACCTAAAATAGCAAAGGTTTATGTCTCACTCGAGCACTTGCTCACCAAGGGTTAGTTGGGAGAGGGGGGAGCTCCTCTTATCACAGCCACTTGGGAACCTAGAATGACAGAGCAGCAATAATCTTGAAAAGGGAACATGAGGAGGCATGTGCTCTTAAAGTGTCCACCATATGTCCCTTCCACTCACATTTCCTTGGCCAAAGCAAGTCAATGACCACAACTAAATTGAGTGGGGATGTGCAATCCTACCAAGGCCCTGATTGGAGAGAAAGCCAAAGTATGTATAAATACCCTTAATCACCCTCATACAAGGCGTCTTCAGCCCAAGACTGCAAACCCCTTTTGTTTCAGCAGCCACAGCTAATGATTCATATTTTCCATGTTCCTTCATTCAAACTGCAGTGAGAGAAAAGCTGAGTGGCCTAATCCGTCTTGGCCTGACAGGCTGCAACCTATGTCCCTGGTTAGCCCATGGATCTGTCCTTAAGTTATGGCCAATCATCTAGGGACAGGCGTATGCACTATAGCACATGGCTGTCCAGCCCACGCCTCTTAATCCTCTCCAGCCACCGGAAGATCTGTCCAGTGTGGAAGAAATTGTTGTTTGAGTTAAGTCATGATGTTTGCTTGTCCTAGCCCTTGGTGGCAGGTCATAGACGGTGCAGTCCATCAAGCTAGGTAGGGTCTGGCCATGAGGCTATTTATGGGGCAAATTCTCAACAGTGGCGAGATGGAAATGAGGGAACCCAGGGACCTGCTACGTTAACCCATCAGTGTAAGATCAATGATGGCGCACTAAAGGATTTAAAAAATTGGCTCTATGCAGCTCTGTTTCCACCCTTGGACACCACAATCTTCCTCCTCTGAATATGGACCTAGGTGGGAGGAGCAGAGAGGGTAACAGAACTGGGTGACTTCAACCCACATGAGAAGACCTGAACGTGTGAACCTGAAATTCAAGTCCCATATTCCCCCATCTATCTTTCCAGTCTCATGTCCCAGTCTCGTGTTCACCCGCAAATAAGCCTACTATCCAACCACCATCAAACATTCCTTTTTCTTCCCTTGGCTCCTCCAATAACCTCCTCTCTGACTGCTACCCTTCCTCTAAAATCAGTTTAAAAATCACCACTTTCCAGAAAAGTGTGTTTTCTGTCTGCCATGACCCGGTCACTTCTAGGTCTTCCTCCTCTGAATTCTAAAACCTCTGCTCATGCTGAACACCCGGAGGACACGGACAGGCCGGATTCACTTTGGAATCCCAGAGCTTAGTGCCTGCCTAGTATGTAGCAGTTCCTCATCGATGGCGTGTTTAATGAACGGTCTGTAGCACTGGACATTTAAGGAAACTTTAACAAGTTCCTCTGCTATATTAGGCACAGTGGAGAAAAGTTAGTAATATATGATCTCTCCAGGAGTTTCTCTAGTTCAGTTGCCTAGTTTCACAGATGAGAACATTGAGGCCAAGAGAGGAGAAATGATTTGCCTTTTGCCACCCAAGCAGCCACTATCTACTGAGCTCTTTGCTATGTGCTAGAAAAAAAAAAAATGCTTTTCACTCTTTATCTCATTTTCACCCTTGGAACAACCCTAGGAAGACTTTTTATACCTACTTTCCAGAAGAGAAAACTGAGGCTCAAAGAGATTGTAACCTGGCTAAGGCCACATTGCAAGAAGGTAGCCAGGCCGGGTTTGGATCCTAGAGTCTGACTCCCTAGACTCTTGCCCCCTATGCGGAGCTCCAAGGTAGGGAGTCAGCTCCTTATGGTCCATGCATCTGTATATTGCCCAGAGGCCTTGAACTTTTCTGTGCTCCAGTGGCTGCGTTGACACATGGTGATTTAAGGGTTCTGGTGCATTTTTGTGCCACGCAGCTCCTATGTACACAGGTCTAACATTCTGACCATTAGGTCAGGGTGTTTTTTCCTGCCTGGGCAGTTGGGCTAGTGGAAGAAACCTGATAAAATCCTGGAGAGGAACTTGATCATTCTCTGAAGGACTTACAAGTTGTTTGACCTGCCTAATCTGCTCAGGCACCGTCTGGGGAATATTCGGTATCCATGTAGTACAGGTTGTGAATTGCTCCGTGGGGACTGTTAACAAGACCCTCACCAACTCCATCACAGCCAGTCTCAGACAGGGCCCTGGGGCAGCCCCCTTTCCTCCTCTCCCACCAAAGCTCTGAAAAGAACAGGCTTTTCCCCCTTGGGAGCTGGGAGGTGTAGGAGATGGAGAGGAAATCCTCCTGCCTCCAAGCAGAGATCACTCTACAGAGCTGGATCCGGTCCCTCCTCAGGGATATGGCTGTGGGTACAAGGACTTCACTATGACACTCAGCCCACGTGTCGGCAACCTGGTGTCTGAGCACCTAAACATGGAAAGAGGCTGACACCCTAAAATCAGTGCAAGAAGAATGACAAAAAGCTAGATCTGGAGGCATCTCAGGGATCATCCCCCCCACCCTGGATATGAAAAGATGAGGAAACTGCAGCACTGAAGCTACTTGTCAAGGTCACACAGCTGCTGGTGATGGAGAACCAAGACCAAGGTGCCCGAGTCTAAACTCAACGTTCTTTCCGCTTAAACTCCCACCCACCCACCTACACGCCGACTCACGCCTTCCCACCCTTGGCCATAGCACCGCACACAGGCGCACGCACAACTAAGCCAACTGAGTCCTGTGTCCCTTAAGTCTTTGACTGCCCCTCCCCTGGGAAGAAGGACACACAGAAGACAGATTCGCAGACACCCTGACCCGCACCAGCAGGCAAGTCTCGGGAGCGGCCCCCGGGTCTTCCTCTCCACTCTCCTTTTCTGTGCACCAGTTGAGTTTCCGAGAAAGGGAGCGTCCAGATAACACCTGGCGAGCTGAGAGCCGCCAGGGAAGCACGGGGCCGGAGCGGTTGTGGGGAACTCGCAGGCCGGGCCCCGCGCGGCCGCTGCTCCGGGGGCCCCCGGGGCGGGATGCTGAGAGCGCCGGGGTCTGGCGTCTCCCGGGGCCACGCGCGCCCACTACCTGACCCACGCTCCCCCGGCCTCCTGGGGCTCTGGCGGGCCCGGCTCGGGACCCCGACGGCAGGGCACGGGCTCCGGGAGGAGGGGGCGCGGAGGGCACAGGGCACAGGTCAGGGCCCCGGCCCGGCTCGGCCCCAGCGAGGCCTGGACGCCCTCTCCCTGGCGCGCAGGTTTGGGAACAGGGCGGCCTCGCCCGGCCGCCGCCTCGGCGGCTCCGGTCCCCATATATAGTCATATCCACCGTCAACTGGGAGGCCGGCAGGCGGCAGCGAATGGGCGCGCGGCCCCCGCGGGAAGGAGCGGGGCGGGGGCAGGGGGCGGAGGGAGGAGAGGGGGAAAGGGGGCAGGAGAAAAAAGCTTTTCCAAAAAAGTATTGGCTGTCTCGAGGAATGCGGTCGCCCCCTTGGGAAAGTACATATCTGGGAGCAGCAGGCGGCTCCGCGCTCGCACTTCGGCTCGGCCGCCCCACCGCGCACTCGCCTCTCCGCTCCCGCCGCAGCCCCAGGGCCCCTCGCCGCCGCCACCATGGACGCCATCAAGAAGAAGATGCAGATGCTGAAGCTCGACAAGGAGAACGCCTTGGATCGAGCCGAGCAGGCGGAGGCCGATAAGAAGGCGGCGGAGGACAGGAGCAAGCAGGTCTGCGCCTCCCCGGCCCTGCGCTCCCCCCGCCCTTCACGGTGCCCCCGGGCCCTGAGCGCCTGGCACCCCTTCCCGGCCGCTCACCCCGAGGACAAGGGGAGCCACTCCCCACCCCGCCACTCCTGGGAGGCCGGGGACGCGCAGCTGAGAAGGGGGAGGGGAAGAGCAAGACTCAGGCTTACGCTAACTTTTTGGTCTCGTCCGGGGACGTTTATTTCCCTCCTCGGCTTCCCAGAGCCCGCGAGGTCTTCTCGACTCCTAGAGACACTTGACTCTCAGGATCGGGGATCAGTGTTGGACCGGAGTGGGGGGGGCGAGCAGGTTAGGGTGAATCGAGTCCAGAAAGTATTAGAAGTTCTTCTGGACTTTTGACTGGAAAGAATAAAACCTTCAACTGGGGTAGAGCCTGAGCAGGGGGAAGGGGCAGGGAGGTGGAGGTGGGAGCGGGGGGGGGGGGGGGGTCGAGTCATGAAGTTTTTTCCTAAGAACAAAGATGGAACAGAATGGAGAGTACGGCCCGAAAGCCAGGGAGACTGGGGCGTTTTTCTGCACCCGCAGTGGTGGACTTGAGCGCGCTGGGACCTTGGCAGGATTCTCGTCCCGCGGGAGGTGGGGGTGCAGGGTGGGCCACAGTGCGGTTCCATATTTAGGAGAGAAGAGGTTACTTAGAGACCCTTGAACCCCGAGTCGGCAGCGCCCCAAGCCGAGGGGCCGCAGCCAACCAGGCGCTCGTGTGTTGTGTGTGTCTAACACCCGGTCCGTGCCGGCCGCCCGCGCCCGCCCGCCGCTGCCCCCCAGCTGGAGGACGACATCGCGGCGAAGGAGAAGCTGCTGCGGGCGTCGGAGGACGAGCGGGACCGGGTGCTGGAGGAGCTGCACAAGGCGGAGGACAGCCTCCTGGCCGCGGATGAGGCCGCCGCCAAGGTACCCGGGGCGCGCGGCGCAGCACGGCGCACGAATGGCTAACTCTGTCTCTCTCTTTCTCTCTCCCTCCCTGTCTTTCCCTCTCTCTCTCTGCTGTCCCTGTCCTTCTGGTTCTGTGCACCCACACCCCTCCCCCGCGGGATCACGCTGCCTGCTGCACCCCACCCCCACCCCTCCCCGTCCCTCACGGCCAACTCCCAGCTGGAAGATGAGCTGGTGTCGCTGCAAAAGAAACTCAAGGGCACCGAAGATGAACTGGACAAATACTCCGAGGCTCTCAAAGATGCCCAGGAGAAGTTGGAGCTGGCGGAGAAAAAGGCCACTGACGTAAGTGCACGCACACAGTATCTCCCTCAACTCCTGCCCAGTGGCCACTCTGAGGTCACCACAATGGCCAAGGGGCAATGGAGGAGGGTCACCTCTTCCTGCTGGACACCCGCACACAGCCCTGACATGGCCCAGAGCACTGGATGCTGCCTCAGACTTCTATTGCACACGTTCATTTATACTTCATCCACTCCTCTCTCTTTTTCTCCTTCTTTCCCCCACTCCTGGGGGTGGAGGTGGGTGGGTGAGAAGCTGGGAGTGGAGTGGCTGAAATTGGATGCTGGAGGTGAACCTTGCCTCCCTGGTGGCAGAAAACCTCTGCGGTGTCATCACCAAGGTTTGTGCAAACAGAATGCCTAGTTTACTTTCTTTCCTTTGCAGCCTCTGGTGGGTGGGAATGCCTGGTTTTCAATGGTGAGTCTAGTCAGGGTACAGAGGGCCTGGTCTCTAAATTGAAGGAATGACATGGTGCTACTTTTACTTAGAAGGCTGAGCTTGATGTTGAGGTGCAGAGACACTTGAGGCCTCCTTGCTCACTAGGGAAGCCTTAATCCAGCCCTTAAGATCTGCCTGGGAAGATGATACTTGCTTGGGTCTGCAGTCTGACAGCACTAGATCCTGAAAGTACCCTGGGAGTTATATATAGCTCAGTGCTTTATATGGTATAGTGAGCTAACTGCCCCCTGCCCCTCCTGCTTGCCCCACCCCCACCTGTCAGCCTTCTGACAACCACCACATAGTTTCAGGGGTGATGCACACACTGCAAAAACTCTACCAGCACTTTGTCCATTGCCCTTTGGAATCTTTTTAGCTGAAGAGCTTGTCTCTTCTGCTCCATAAGTCAAGCCAAGCATTAGATTTCCAAAGGAACGACTTCTTTTCACACTGTTGGATTCCATTGTAGAAGCTCATTAAGGCTAGAGGCCCAATTAGGAAAGAATTCCTTGGGAAGTTAGTAACAATTCCAAGAATGTATGAGCACCGGGGAAAGCTGTGCCCAGAAGTTGAACTACCAAGCACAATGGCAGAATTTTTTGTATGAGAGTAAAATGCAAATTGCTGGAGGGTCTTGGGCCTTGAAACCAGTAATGGCTTTTTGTGGCGTGAAAGGCTTAAAATGTAATCTCCAAGCATGCTTTGCAAATGGGAAATCCAGACATAGGACATTTAGAATCGACCAAAAAAAAAAAATTCTTTTTTCAATGAACATCAAGATTACTGGAAATGGGGTTCACAGAAGCACTGACTTAGCTAAAACATTAAAGCTACAAACTACCTGGCTTTAGAAAAAGAGCCAAAAAACACATATAACTCTGTGTCTGCTTTGTATAATGTAGATCATATGTCTGCTTCGTGTAAGGCTAAATGGAGGATGTCTGTCTCCCCCAAATTCTCCAGCAGGACGTTTATTTAGCTTTTTCAAAAGAGCCGCTGATAGATCAAGGAGAGATATTCCTTATAAGGAAAAGAATGCAGAGAATTTGAAAATAGCCTAGTAAGACTGAAGGAGAAAAAAGCAACTACAATTCTTAAAGGGGAAAAAAAAAGATCATAATTATTGTAACTATGTAGTGCTATCATGTCTTTATTGAAAAGTTTTGTTTAAGGGAGCTTTGGAATGAAGTGGGGCAGAAGTGGATGAGGATATTTAAAGCCACCTTGGTGGAGGCGGGGTTAGCAAGGGAGGGAGCTTTTTGAAACTGTGTTTTGGTTTCCTACTGGAAAACTGTCGCTAATATGGTACTTTTTTTTTTTATAGTAGATTGATCATTGAACTTTTAAGATATTGTAGGTTGTTTGGAATGTGTAGGGATGTTGAAGAAGAACATTTGCAAAGAAACGCTATATTTAAAGTGATTTCCTAACAAAAATAATCAAGAGCTAAGGAGGAAGAGACCGATATCACTAAAGAAAGCGGGAGATAGGAGGTCAGCTTCCTGAGGTAGAATCATATTACGTTTGGAGTTAGGACATTTCACTGTCATTACTCACCAATTTAAAAACATTTTTACATTTTCCTACTACTTAAAACCTTTTTCTACATATTTACCAATACTTTACAAATTTTATTCCAAAAGAAGGGTCTTCCTAGCTTAAAAGATTGTAATTCACAAGGTAGCAAGCATCCTGATGGTTTTCTTTTGAAACTTTTGGTGTTCCACCTAAATGAGGCTGAATGGGATCAAAGGCTCCATTTTTTCTCTGGCCCCCAACCCCTTCCCCAATATTGTGATGTATCTGATATTTGCAGTATGTGAGTCTTTATTCCTTGCAGATCTTTGCTTCCTAAATCAGTGATTCTCAACCTTATGTAAACAGAATCTCCTAGGGAGGTTTTAAAAGCTCAAATCCAGACTGCACCCCAGGCCAATTAAATGAGAATCTCTGGGAGTGGAACTCACGCATTAGTATTTTTTAAATGTGCACCCAAAGTTGAGAACTGTCCTAAACTCTTGTATAAATGACATCAGCATTAAAATGAACTCACCTAAAACTGTCTTTCCCAGGTATTTGAAAAGCAGGACATTAAGTCATTAGTTGGCTGCTTTAGAGCACTTGCAAGTGTCCAGTAGTTTCCCTGGCGCCCCCTTCCTCCACCTTCAAAGTTGGAGGCCCACTGTCGGGACTCCTCTGGGGGAGGAGTTGTAACCTCCCGCCTGACCAGATGAACTGTGTGGAAACAAAGCGAGAGGCTCCACCTACAGGGCGTGAGGGCACATGCTGAGGTTTGTGAGAGTCTCAGCGGAGACTGTGACAAAGTCCATAGAAAATGAATCAGGAAAGCAAAGGAGGTTCCTTGTCAGGGCTTTGGAGAAGGAGGACGGGGTTGTCAAGTATGTTTTTGTTCTTCATTATTCCCACACTTAAATACATCAGGAATTGACTTGAAGGGCCTCCTGTGAAAAAGGTGAGGAAGAAAGCCATGAGATTTGGAAGGCATTTAAAAACGCAGCCCAAATGGGAGAATTGGCAGAGGACGGTTCCCAGAGTTTGGGTTTTCATCCAGCTGTAGCCAAAGGCTCTCATAGTGTTCTGTAGCCTTCATGGCTGTGCCTTTTAAAGGCATCTCAGTCCAGCCCAGAATTGGTCAGATTCCAGAAGATCTCTGAGGCTGATCTAAAACCAGAGAAGCTTGTAAGTTATAAGGGACCCGTGAGATGATTGTTTTTATGGAAAGGGAAGTGAGCCCCAAAGAGGTTCGTGGCCCTGAGAACACAGCCCGTGACGGGCCCCCACCTGACTCTTAAGGCAGTGCCTGCATATTTATTCACTAAAGCTATCATTTGAGTTAACTATGTACAATGTATTGTGCTAGGCACTTTGTTTTATTTCATAGATCTCACCACAGCCCCATGAGGGAAGTACTGCTATTAATTCCACTTTTAGAGATGAAGCCCAGAAGAGTCAAGTTACTTGGCCAAAGTCAACAGCCAGGAGAGATTCTAGGAGCCGGATTCTAACCTACCTAGGAACGCTGCATTTAGAAAGGTTTAATCAATATGTTAGGTTTAATCAAGGTTAATGCAATATGTTAGTGGTTTTCACTTCGTGAGTTTAGTGAAAGAGGAAGGTTGTTGTGATTAGGATCTTGTGTGCTGTAGTTCTTTATAACGAAGAAAGGTCCTGGGGACACACTCAGGCCCCAAACTCCTCCACTCAGCTTCTCTCTTGGGCTTGGGAATTCTGAACTCCCGAGTGCGAACTCCCGCCGCCAGTAGGCGGCACCACCGCCCTTAGCAACCAGGTCCGTTACCCGGGGTCACCACGGAGCCAAGGAGGGGCGCTAGGAATCGCAGTAAAATCCCTGGCGCGCTGGCCTCCCTCCCGGCCGGGCCCAGCTCTCCAGGTGTCCCAAAGCGAGTCCACCACCTCCGACAGCCCCGGTGCCGCGAGCATGCGCAGTGTCTCACGCGGGTTGCATATTCCCGGGGTCCGTGGCGCGCGCCCCGCCCTCTGTGCCCGCCCCCGGCGCTCGCGCACCCGCCTGCGGTTCGCCTGCGCCGCCTGGGAGACCGCCACTTCCGGGCTGGTCCTGGGCCGCTGGGGGCGCCGCCGTTGCGCGGCGCGGCCTGGGCGGGGCGGCCGGGCGCTCAGGAGTGCGGCTGCGGCAGCGGCGGCCGGAGCGCAGCAGCCGGTCTCTCCCACCGCAGTCCGCCGGCCAGACCGCCGCCGCCCCGCGCGATGGCCGGGAGCAGCTCGCTGGAGGCGGTGCGGAGGAAAATCCGAAGCCTGCAGGAGCAGGCGGACGCCGCGGAGGAGCGCGCGGGCAGCCTGCAGCGTGAGCTGGACTACGAGAGGAAGCTGAGGGAGACCGTAAGGGACCCACCCATTGCCCACCTACCCCCACCCAGAGGCGCCTCCGCCCCAGTTGGGCCCACAGAGCTGTGCAGGGCCCTCCAGAGCCCACCTACCCCTGCCCCCACGCCTCCAGGGGTGCACCTGGCGCACCTGGGGCAGCTGGCGTCGGACTCTAGGGAGGGGCCCTGCCTATTCCTTTCAGCCCTTCCTTTCCATCTTCGCTGGTTTAAAGTAAAAGCCCCGAGGGGAAGCAGGAGTGGTGTTGAGAAGGTTCTGGAAGCAGCGCTTTCCCAGAAAGGGCTCTATTTTGGGGTTATTCGCGTTCGGCCCGGGTGTCTCGGGTCCCTCGGGATGTGCACTTTGCGCTGCTGGCATTATTTACTCGAAGGGTGGGGAGGGAAGAGGGAAATCCTTTTGGAAATCCGTTCCTTTGGAAAGGGGCGCTGACAGGGAAAGTCTGGGGCACTGCCAGACTTTAGGGCCGGGGGATGCTAAACTCCACCATCCCCGTTGACCATTGGTTTTCTTTGTGGTGGTTGAGACATTGACAGCGCCGGGCTCTGACATACATGTATGTATGACATGCATAGTATGAGACCCGCTTACCTTTCCCTTTGTATTAACCATCTCTCCTCCCTAGTGGTCATATACAGATATTCCTTTGTTACCGAGTATTGAGAAGAGTTGGCTACATGTCAACGATCATTGGGTGTATTCTCTTGCCGGCTTCCCCCTCCCCCATGTTGAATGTAATACCTGGCTTCCTTCCTTTCTCCTAAGGCAAATGTATCCAACATACAGGAACAGGATTTCAGAGGTAGCTCAGGCATTTGCTATTTGTTGATTTTCGAGTGTGTGTTTTAAATCAGGATACTCAAACACCTTGGGAATTTTATGACAAGCATAATATGGTGTCCAGCTGTGCTTAATACGGACCCATTCTTCTGAGTTGAGTAAATCCTACCGGTTAGGCGTTTGTAATGGCAATATGGCTGGCTGCAGAAACTTCAATACCTGTTTTGCATAAAATACATAGAAACAAATGGGTCCTCCTAGGAGGAAGGCCTAACTAGAGGAAATTTGGCGGAAAATACAGACAGGAATCAGGAAATTAATAAGAAAGACAGTTTTCTTGAGAACAAGTCAGCAAAGATCCCATTGATGTGTCTGAATTTGACAGGGCAATAAAATGATTCCAGTTCTCTCTCTGCCTGGCTAACAGCTGTCCTTGAACCATTAGAACTAATAGAACATGATGGATAAGAATGAGAACTCTGGACCCAGACTGCCAGGATCTGAATTCTGGCTTCTGCTACTTACTCCCTGTGAGATGCTGGGCAGAATGACTTCTCGTTCTTTCAGATCCCTAACTCTAAAATGTGGATAATAATAATACCTACCTGTTGAGGTGGCAAAAGGAGTTAGTATGTGTAAAGAAATTATAGCAGTGTTTGACACAACAGAGTAAGTGCTAAATGTCAGCTGGTATTAAAACTGCACAGCACTTGGCTTTGTTCTTTGCTCCTTTGCCTTCAGTTCACCACCTATTCAAAGGGTCTTGAAAATGGCCTACTCTTTTCACTACATGTCAAAGCACTGCATATAAATGCTTTTAACCGATATTTTTTTTTTTTTTTCCTTTTGGGAACTTGATGGAGAGAGGATGTGGGCAGACTGGAGGAAATGTTTGGTTGAGGTGGCATTAGTGGTGGAAGTGAGTAGATAGAGCTCCCCTTACCCTCCTCAGAAAGGGAACATGTAGTCCTCTGCAGGAGAGCCTTCTATAGACTAGACTCCTGTCCTAGTGTTTGATGTTAGACACAGAAGATTAATTTTATGAAGGGCATATTGTTACTTTTATACATGTCTTCTCTTTTGTACATCATTTTTCTAACGGTAGTCTTCCTGGGCCTGCTGGCTAAAGATGATGCTTTCATTCTTTTCAAAGCTTTGTGTTTAAAGTGGTTTAAATAGTTTGAATTTTTTGGAAGTAATTTTGAAAACACTCCAGGTTGATTGGACACAGAACTTTTTTTTTTTTTTTTTTTTTGAGAGGGAGGGAGGGAGAGAATGAGAAAGAAAGAAAGAATCTTAAGCAGACTCCACGCCTGGGGCAGAGTCTGGTGACACAAGAACTGGATCTCACAACCATGAGATCATGACCTGAGCTGAAATTAAGAGTCGGGTGCCTAATTGACTGAGCCACCCAGGCACCCCAGAACCTTTTAAGATAGCAGTTTGAGGACTGGGTCAGAAGAGACCATTGCAGATTGAGAGTTGTTCCTAACTTCTGCAACTGTAATTTAGAGGGAGTTAATTTAAGGTGGTCTCTTGGTAGTTGTCAGACATAGCTGTGAGTTAAGCTAGCAGTCAGTTTCTCTTAGCCACAAGGATACAGGTTTAGTGACAAAATCATGAGCCGCTGCAAGAAATACTTGACTGGAGAGTTGTCCCTAAATTCTGATTCTGAAAAGTTCAGATGTACTGTAGTTAATTGGCCCTCTTAGGCTAGTACTACCTTGGAAAACTTGGTTATCCCTTATTTCCTACTGGTTTGTTTTTCCAGGGTGTGTGGGCCCTTCAAAATGTTGGAATGAGGATACTTTGCTTGATATAATGATTGACTCTAGGTCTTGTGACACACTAGGGTTTTGTGTGTTTTTTCTTATTATCAAAGGAAAGAGTAGCAAGAAGGAGCCAGTCTTTCCTCCTTTCTGGGTGGTATCCAGCAAACAACGAGACTTAAAGTTGTATCCTATAGGTTCTCAACTAGTAATTTTATTAAATCATGGGAAATAACCAATTAACAGAAATCCCCTGCCCTCTCCCACTTTCAAGTTGGTAAATAGCTCTGAGACCAGGAAACTTTTCAAAAGAGTGCGCTTTGTGTTCACACTGGCAACCCCAGGCTGGCAATAACTGGAATATACACTCATGATTTCTGTCTTCATATGTAGGCAAGGCAAGGGCACTACAATGCCCTGTTCATGTCCGTTCTCCCTCATTATACAAATATGCCTCATAAATTATAGGCCTTGGCACAGATAGAGGAGGTTGTGTTTATCTATTATCCATGGGAGTGCCCCTTAATGTCATCAGTGGTTTTTTCCCCTTTCCTTACCATATAAGGGCAGAAGTTTAACTTGGCTGTAGTCACTTGGTCTTACACAGCAAGTTGGGTGAAACCTTCGCCGTATAACTACAGTTTGCATGAAATAAAAATGCCTGACCTTTGGTCATCCCATGTTCCCCTCTGGTTCAGGCAGGACTTTGAAAACATATTCCAGAGGATCATTTCTTAGGATATAATGTTACTCTCCTAGTTACTATTGACTGTTTTAACTAGAATACTTTTTTAAAGTAAAAACCATTGCTATATATATATATATACATATATATATATGTATATATATATATACATATATATATATATATATACATATATATATATATACATATGTATATATATATATATGTATATATATAGTTATATTGGCCAAAACATCTGGATTTCATGAAAATGTAGGCATCATAAAAGTTTGCTGTCAAATCTGATTTGGAGTAATAGTTTGCTGTGTTGAAGTGGCCCTGCTACCCTTGATTCTGTATAGTACCTTGTTGAGGTTGGGGGAGCCGTGTGCCCACCCTTGTTTTCCATGTAGGTAGCTGGTACCTTTGGGTTGGGTGCAGGACAGGCCAGGCACAACTGCAAAGTGCCTGCTGGCTGTTTAACAACAGATCTGCAGGAAGATAATTGGTAGCCTTTACTAATATAGCAGTCTCTTTTCTGAGTAGCTCATTACATGGTGGGACACAATAGCACTTTTGAAGTAAAAGAAACTAGCATCCCAAACTGAAAGACTCCACCAGCAGTTATCAACACATTTTTAGAAGAAGCCAACCCAGCGCACTAAGGGTGATTTCCATGCCTGGAAATGATTTGCGTCTGGAGTCTTGACCCTTCCCACACTCCTTGTTGTTTATATGTGCTTTTTAAATAACAGATGCTCATGTGGCTGGGGACTTGTACTGGCAGAGGTAACCGAAGGTTAAATCTTAGGTAGACTACCCAGGTTCTGTGATGAAGGAGCCTTAGAGAATACCTAAATAAACTTCAGAACTTAGAAAACACATACCAGAAATAAAAGGCTAGTGAAGGTAAGAGCTAGAAGCCTTTTGAACAGAGCATAATCCAAAGCACACACATATATTCATTCAATCATTCATATTCTCTCTCTCTCTCTCTCTCTCTCTGTCTCTCTCTCTGTCTCTCTCAGTCTCTCTCTGTCTCTCTCTCATACACACACACACACACACACACACACAAGTAAAAATAAGAGTAAGAAGTTTCCTTAATTAATTTATGGACTTAAACTTGAGTTGCAGGGACCGAAACAAAATTGCGACCCTCCCAGTGTGGAACGGCCTGAGAAGCCAGTGGGAGTCCAGGTTTTTCCCAGGGAAAGCTTTCGTGCAGATAGACGTACCCCAGACACTGCTCCCAGGTCCCAGCTGTAGCCTACAAGCACCTTTGCCCGTGCTGCTGTGAAAGCTCAGGGGCAGCGGGTGTTGGCTTCCCAGCTTGAGGCCAGATGCTCTGTGTCTACCTGTGAGGTGTCACCCATGAGTGCTACTTGGTGAAGTTTTCAGTGGAATACCATACCTTATCTCTGAAGGGACGGAGAGGGCTTGTTTAGTGGATGCTAAGCAGTGCAGTAACTGTTCTCCTAGGCCTGTCATCAAAGCCTCTCTGTCACATGGGGAGTTGCGTTGAGAGAGGCTATAGGGGACTTGCCACTCTAACATAGGAAGAGAGAAGGTAAGAGGTAAGAACCACCAATTCCAGGGCTGCTGTGAGATCCCTGGAGGCCATGAGAAGTGGCCGAGCCCACACACGAGGACCCAGGCAACTGGGGTTTTAGTCTTGTCTCCCACTGATGTCAGTATGGCCCGAGCAGGGTCAGCACTGTGGGTCAAAGCTCCCTCTCTCCTTTCTTTTGAAAGGAGAGCTGGAAGAGTGGTTCCCACAGGATTTGCCAGCTTCTTTGGATGGTGGGGCCGGGAAGGTGGAGGGATGGAACAGGTTGCGTATTTATGTTGCAGATGTCTGCCCTCCCCTCTGACCTCCTGAATCAGAATTTCTGGGGATGGGGCCTGGAAGTTTGCATTATTAATACGCATCTTCTAGGGGATTCTGACACTCAGCCAGTTGTGGGAACTGCTGGATGATGCCTAGAGACTCTTCCAGATAAACAGGTGAGACCCCATTTTGTGAACCAGCCACAGGTCTGCTGTGTGCACGGTCCTGGCTCCTAGAATGGACCTCTGTTCCCAGTTGTTGCTTGGGGGCCCTGTATGAGGCCCTATATAGTGCCAAGAAGTCGAAGGTTCTACGACACGCTCCTGGGAAATAGTGACATTTACGTTTCAGGGTCCAGAGCTAAAGGAAGGAGTGGTTAGAGTGAGGGGCAATAAGAAGGAAGCTATGGATTGACGGGGGCCGCTTAGGCAGGGAGATCTTGTGTGCAGAGGCAGGAATGAGCACGGCGGCATGGTCTCCTTACTCTCCATGCGCCGGCCACATGACAAGCTGGGGACCTAGACTGCCCTGCCACCCGGAAGGTCCTTTCCCCAGAGCATAAACCCTGTTCTTTCTATGAGTACAAAGTCCTCAGGGTTGGGGCCCAGGTGAAACACAGAGCAGAACCTTAGAGTGTGGTGGCTACAAGAAAACATTTTGAAAATCATGTTGACATTTCTCTGGCCATAGCACCTGTAACGAAGATACTTGCCTTCATATTCAAAATAATAACGAAAGGTGAGGAATACTTTCAAGTGTATGACCTAGACATTCTACTAAGGTATTTTTGGTTTTGCTCTTCGTTTTTGTTTTCAGCTTTCGGAGTTGCTTGTTTCCTGACAACCCCCCACCACCATGCCCCATTCATAAAAGGAATAGAATTGTGTTAGAAATGGAAAATACAAAAAAAGTGAACAAAGCTGACCTGACCTTAATGTATAGTTCCTTCCAATTTTTAAGAAATAGGGCTAGAACGACAGTTCCTTTTATGTAAGAAATGCATTGTCCCTATTACCCTCACTCCTCCTCTAGAAAAAAAAACATACTCATTGGCCGGTCAGACTTAGCAGAACCCATTACTAGCTGTGCACCCCTAAGGATTTACTTTGTGGGCCTATATGGATGCAAATTGTCCTCCTCAGAGCCATTTCCCATTTCTCCTTTTCCCTGTCTCCGTCAGCCTGTTACTACTACATAGTTAATTTTCGTCGAGACAAAAGTGTATTTGAATTTTTTATAAAGAGTCCTTCACCATGGTTGGAGATGCCCTAATAACTTCTCTTTCCCAGACAAAACTTGGCATTTAAAATTTTACAAATCCAGAGGAGCAAAGAGCTGAACATTCTCGTATTCATTTCATTCAAGGCCATAATCACAGCCTCTCACTACATGTGCCTTTCAGACTGAGTACGTCAGGAGTCCATGAGCTAAGAAAGTTGCTTTTGTTTAAATTATTTATTTTATTCAGTAGACATTTACTGAGCCCATATTCTTTCTGTGCAGAGAACTATGATTCCTTACATGTAGGAAGCTTCCAACTGAGTAAAGCACACGGAAATATGGGTAGAACTGGCATGCCTTAAGTATGTATGGTAATTTTTAGAAAACTCTAAAGTGGTGTCCTGAAAACCTTCTCACCCCATGATAAGCACACATTCACAGTGGCTGCAGATGAGGAAATGGTACCTGATTAGTAAGTTCTCTCTTTGACTTCCAGGCATAGTATTGAAACAAACACCAATGCAAGTGTATGTAATGGATCATCATAGACTTGCAAGTGTTCTGAGGCTCACAGTAAAAAGTGTTTATAATAGCAGCTAATCGTTGCATCCCCCGAAAAGTAACATCTTAATTTAGATACAGATACTAAATAAAAATAGTATCTGTACTGCTTTCTCCTAAGGAGTTTGAAACTTTTCTTGTAACAACCTTGCAAGAAATGCCAGTAAGCTTATCTCAAGAACACTTGGGAAATTTGTCTTGGCCCTGTTCCAGCCTATGACCGAGTTCTCCTAAAGGGGTTACTGAAACGGGAGTGGGGGAGGGGCGGTTGTGTCTGTATGGCATATATTTTAGAAAGGCTGAGTTTTTAAATACTTTAGTTCCTTTCAAGACTCCTTTGAGAAAGTAGCCAGGAGGAAGGAGAATGCAGACTCCTGAGTCTGGTTTCCGGCTGGACTGCTCTTGTCCTATGTGGCGGAGCCTTGGTAGGTCTTGTCTGTGCCCAGTGCTCGAGTCCCCTTGAGTGAGATGGCCGTAATGAAGCGCCCCTTTAGCAGTCAGGGGGACCCACTGTGGAGTTCTGTGGAAGAAAGGAACCAAGTGAGAGAGCACTTGGTAACGGTCCCTCTCTCCACTGAGAATGGTGCGTGTGGACGTTCACTATATAAATCAATGTAGCAGTGTCTTCTAGAACTCTGGACTTGACCAGGGCGTGTAATGCACTTAGAGGTAGCTCACCACACGGCCAGGCTTCCTGTCAGAAATCGGTGTTTCTGGCTCAGCCACTTCCTGTAGGCAGTGCCCTCACTTTCTCTCCCAGTCTGAAATGCCTTTCACTGTCTCTGCCTAGGCTGAAGCCGATGTAGCTTCTCTGAACAGACGCATCCAGCTGGTTGAGGAAGAGTTGGATCGTGCCCAGGAGCGACTGGCAACAGCTTTGCAGAAGCTGGAGGAGGCCGAGAAGGCAGCAGATGAGAGTGAGAGGTGAGGGTGCCTCTCCCAGCCCACCTTTCTGCACAGGCCTCTCCTCCGGGTGGAACAGGAGGGCTTCTCTGATCTTTGGGGCTTCACAATTTTACAGTGCCTTGGTGGGATCGTCTCCTCAGTTGATCCCAGGTATAACTTTACTAGGTTTGTTCCTTTAACGTTTAGTGGAGCCCCTGTGTACAAAGCACTGTTTGAAATCCCAAGGTTACAAAGAAGAAAGAGCTCCTATTCCTGCCTTCATAGAGCTCATCATCCAGAGAGGGAGATGGACCTTTAAATGAGAAATGCTAGGGATGCCTATTGGTTCTTTCATTCTTGCTGACCGCAGAGCAGTTAGACATTTCCAAAAGATAAACTTTATTTAAAATACGCCAAGGAGACTGGGCCCAGATAAATGAACCATGCACTATCAGTTGTCAAGTAACCAGCAAATTGGTGGAAGAGGAAGCACAGATAAAACAGAAATATTATCTGCAAAAGTAAATTGTTTTGGACTTAGTAATGTTGGTAAGATACTGGTGCACATGTAAATATAGTCGGATAGTCGTGTATTCAGAACCCACTCCCTGTAACCTGGCCCCACCTGATTATTACTCCAAGATACAGTTTTGTGGTAGTAAAGGAATACCATGGCCATATAGCCCAGCACAACTCCGTGTATTCTAGAAGTTGTTCAACTGCTCAAGTTAATGTATTCATATTGCATAGAAGCGTTCCAAGAAAGACTGGACTGGAGAGTTCTCCTGCTTGGAAGCATGACAGAGTAATGTGGTGGCTCAGAACACTGGGAGTGTGCATCGGTGCTGTGGCCTGGGCAGGTGAAGGCAATCCATCATTCTTTCCATTTCTCCTTCTCCGATAGAAGTGAGTTTCTGTCCACTCACTCCGATAGAAGTGAGCACCCTGCCACCATGGGTAAAGAGTGATTTCAGCCTTGAAGATTAAAGAAGCATTTAAGTTGAAGTTTCCAGCTCCTTATTCACTGCTGCTTATTGTTTCTTCCCTAACCAAGAGTTTTGGAATTCCTTAAGATGACTCATCATCTTTTACCGTGCACACATGCCAGTGGTTTTGTGGCTGATTCTTCCTGAAATATACTTGCCAGTAAACGTAAAAGGCAATCTGGCAATGTTAGACTTTGTAGGAAAAAAAGGAACTCAGAGATCACTTACCCCACTCCCCTCTTTTTACAAATGAGAAGACAAGGGCTCAGAAGTTGATGGGGCCTGCCCAAAGTCTCACGGCGAATTTATAGACAAGCCAAGAATTTTAGTCTTCTGATGCATCCTGTAGTACTTCATCATCCGAACTGCCTACTTAGATTTTGGTAAACGAATCCCATTTCATTTTATTTTATTTTTATTTTTTTAATGAATCCCATTTTAAAATGACTTATTCCATAAAACTGTAATACATCCGACAACAATTTACATTTTCGAAAACTTAACACTGTGAGACCCAGAGACAGCACAGACGATGGCATCAATCTCTCTGTCAACACCTCTATTATGTAAGAATTCTCTTAAAGGCAAAACTCACAGTTTTTCATCTAAAGTATTAGGTTGACCCATATGAAGTTGTCATTTTTGTAGGTCTGACATAGTCAAGTGTCAGCAGCGTCACATGGTTCGGTCTAATGTTTACGTTTGTGACTGATGGGGTGAGAACAGCTACCTTCTTTGTAGGAAGAAGTACACGAAGACAGATTTGTTTTTGTTCTAACTAGGAAGAAATCTCATTATTTATATAGCAAGTAAAGCATGTTGGCTTTTCCTGTTTCCATGCCTCCCAGTTTCAAGCAGGATCCTGACGTGGTACCTTTCATTTAACATTAGATCCCTGGATAGCTTCACCAGTATCGAAAGTGTGAGGTTTCATTCACAATAAACAGAGAAGTGTATGTCTTTTTCTTCCTTCAGCTCTGGAAACTCTTGCTTCATCGTTTGGAAAATAAAAGCAGCCCTGTGCTCTATTTTGGTCTGCCAGTTACACCAAGCCTCACGGACCAGTGCAGCGCAGTGTGGGTTTACGGAGGTCTCCTCTAAACCTTGGGTCTTCTGCTTGTCTTCCTTTTCAGAGGCATGAAAGTCATTGAAAGTCGAGCCCAAAAGGATGAGGAGAAAATGGAAATTCAGGAGATCCAACTGAAAGAGGCCAAGCACATTGCTGAAGATGCCGACCGCAAGTATGAAGAGGTCAGATCTTGGGGCCCAGAGCCTCACAGACTCCCCTGCATTGGCCTGGGTGGGGGCCAGGAAGCAGTGCTTACAGCCTTGTGTTCTTCAGTGAAACGATCTGCTTCCTTGGTGGAAATGGGTGGTTTTGAGAAGCAGATTCCCTTTGTCTCCAGAAAACAGTTCTTATTTGATCCTGCTGAGGCATCCCAGTCTTGATCATGAAGCCAGGCCGTAGCACTGAGAAAGACCAAAGCTTCCCCTGCGATATCCCAGCTGTGCAGCCCCCAGACAAGGACAAAAGACCTTTGGCCAGGAGAGAGGAGAGTTGGGCCTCAATTGTGGAAAGAACGTCTCGTACTGTCACCGTGCAGGCGGCTCTTCCTGGTGTGATTCACCTAACATGATCCAGTTCAGGCAGCATAGGGACACAGTCCATGCACTAAAGTCCGTGTAGATTCAAGAGGCCCTTTTCAATGTGTCCTCTCTTTTCAAGGTGGTAGAATCCTGTTATCAGGATAGGTTCACAGGTGAATCAGCTTCTGGCCATGTCTCCATGAGAACAACTTCCTGTGATAACAGCTAACATGACTGTTGCTTTAGTTTTATCTTAATGTGTCACGGCTGTCTTGAAATGGCATTGACACTCCTTTTTTCTATTATTGTTATTTACCACCATCGTTATTACTATTATTACTTCCAGGTTACACTATGCCTGCTACTTTTGAAATGCTTCAAAGGATCCCTTTGAAGCTCTCAGGTCCTTTCCTCTGCTAAATACAGAGTTGACTCCATTAGTCATCTTACCAGCTCATCTCAAGTTAGCTTCTCTTGGTATCCTGTTGTCATTTTTAACCTCCTCCACAAAGAGGAGGTTGAGGTACAGAGCTCTAAATTGATAGAGTTCTCAGGATTATTTTCAGTGGTTTTTGGCAGCCCCCACCTTCACAGCATCGGATGCATCTTGTCTCACCATTCTGCTATTTTCAAGATGGTGAATTTCCTCTCTCTCCCTTCCTGCACACTTGGGCTGGCTGCCCTGTAATTAAATGGACTTCACCTGAGTCAGACTTAAAGTCAGACTGCCTCCCCCAAACGAGCAACTCTGAGTGTTTGTGAGCAGAAGCCTCTGGTCTGCTCTCCCCTGGCCCTCCGGGTAGCGAGTTGCTTCTCTCCCATCCACGGGAAAGAGGGTCATCTCATTTGTCGATAAGAACTTCTAGGGGCCGGTGGAGCCAGTACCCACCTCCGTGTCCTACCCCCATACTCAAAGCTTGCTGGCCCCATGGTATGTGTGTGTGTGTGTGTTGTGTTTGTCCTGCTACAGGTGGCCCGTAAGCTGGTCATCATTGAGAGTGACCTGGAACGTGCGGAGGAGCGGGCTGAGCTCTCAGAAAGGTAAGCGGGCCCCGTGCCGGTCTGCTGTGTGTGGGGTGCTACAGAGCAGTGACTAAACAGCATGACCTTCTGGCAGCTGCACATTGACCTGTTTCAGCTCCGGGCTCCTCCTGTGCTCATCCGACATGGATGAGCTGCGAGTACGGAACACGGAGGACTTGTGTGGGGTGTCAGTATGAATGCGTGTATCACTGCATGCCTTACCTGCACACTGATTTTGAGAATGGCCTTGTGCATTTCCTGTGTCCACTAACAGCCAAGTTCGACAGCTGGAAGAACAATTAAGAATAATGGATCAGACCTTGAAAGCATTAATGGCTGCAGAGGATAAGGTACTGATGGCTCATGTGTGGTTTTAGGTTTAACTGCAACCCAGACGCCTTTCAGCTTCCAGTGTCTACTGGTTCGTTCGGTATAACGACACCCTCTGCTGTCTTCTGTCTTGCTTTAAGTGCTTTCTTTGGGTCCTTTAAACTCCTTTGTTTTTCCTTCAAAATGCTCTTTGGTGCAGCCAAAAAGAAGCCAAATTATCATACTCCAAAATTACCGGATTTTTGTCACCCTGCCTTTCTGCTGGCGCAAGTTTAAGGAGGCAGTGTCCTCGGCACAATTGAGTTCTTTAATACCTGATGATTTGGCTACTTTAAGGCAGCCCTTTGTTCTCTGGGACTCGGTTTTCATTTTTTCCCATCCCTCTCCTTTTTCTCTCCTCCTTCCTTGGGCTTGTCTCCCACCCTTTCTGCCTCTGATCGAAAACATTAGCAAATGTGCCGAGCTTGAAGAAGAATTGAAAACTGTGACGAACAACTTGAAGTCACTGGAGGCTCAGGCTGAGAAGGTAGGCCAGGAGCATGGTGTGGGGGAGAAGCATCTTTTAAGAGCTGCTCGAAAGACCCATCCTTTTTCTCTTCTGAGGCCCTGCTGACGAAAGCATATTGTTTAGCAAATGGCATGATTTTGAGGTGATTTCCTGATGATTATTGGATAACAGATTCTCTTTTTTAATAAAGAACATCTTTTATGTCGAGTATGTGACTCGTCTATAACAATTCAATTTAAACCAAGTGCCACATGGCTAAGTTATCTTGTTCTTATCCCATGTAAAACAATAGGCAAGAAAACAGAGAATGTATTGTAGTGTGCCATTTGATACCAGAGGCTCCGTTACCTCCTAAGGGATCCTCAACATCTGTTGGCTGGGCTGGCGCTTTCTTTGTATTAGAAGACCTGAGTATAGAGTGAGCCGTAGCCTGACATCTGGAACGCTCTTTCTAATTACAGTACTCGCAGAAGGAAGACAAATATGAGGAAGAGATCAAGGTCCTTTCTGACAAGCTGAAGGAGGTAATACTATGAGTGTTTTAGAGGAAGCCAACTGGATTTTAAATGAGTCCATTTGTATAAAGCTGGTCAGGGCTTCTTCATTTCAAAAGTATGGTGATCCAGTGGTGTTGGAGTTAGTGCGCTGTGCTAGTGACTGACTGAAGTGTTCAGACCCGTTTTATGGGTGCTGTGCTTGATTTTGATTCTCTAGTTTTCCCTGTATTTGTAGCTCCTAGAAATGTAAAACCTCCCGATTTTGACTAAAATAAATGGAATCGTTACAGGCTGAGACTCGGGCTGAGTTTGCGGAGAGGTCAGTAACTAAATTGGAGAAAAGCATTGATGACTTAGAAGGTAAGATCTTAAGTTTTGTTTTTAATTTAGTCCTTATGGTTGAAAACTGACCTGGCGGAACACTTTGCCAATCCAAGTGCATCCTCCTGGATATACTTCTTTGCTCTTGCACCTTCTTCCTGCCTGTCCTTTGGGGTTTTCATTCTGTGGCTCTTAAACTCTTGGACCTGAGTCCTCTGCTCTCCAGATGACTGTTAGCCACCAGATGAGGCACGTCTCTTTGTAAGGGCAGATGCCATCCAGCTTTCCTTCACACTGTGCAGAAGTGGGGCAGGTTTATTTGTTGTTGTTAGGTGAGAATGACTTAGTGTATTCTCTGCTTATTGATACCTCCTAATTGTCAGAGTGGCATGGATTCGTTTTTAGACACAACTCGTCTTCCAAGTGTGAATTCAATGTAACAGTTGGGTTCTTGTGGTTTTAAGTCCTTAATATTTTGGTAAATGCTCTATATTCTGAAAGGGGGGGGGGGGGTGGGGGTAATAGGACATTGTGTTTTGAGATTATGTTCAAGCCTTTCTCCCCTAAGATATTTAGGTTTTTGTTTTAGTAACACCTGCCTTTGTCTCACGGAAATCCTAAATGTTGAACTCTGAGGCTCGTGAAGGGTCAGCTATGAAAAGGAAAGAAAGGAGAATGCATAGAATATACAAGAAAGGCAGAAGGGGCTGGCGAAGGCATCCAAGCTAGTGGAGAAGAGAGAATGACAGGTGGTTGTAAAACAGTCTGCCAAAGTGCAGCAAAGTGTGAAACCTTCATCGCTACAAAAACTAAATTGCAGACTTGGCAAGAGCCCCACCATAAACCTGTGGCTGTCCTCGCTTTTCAAACCTCGTGGGCCAGTAACAGGGTAGGTTAGTGAGAAGACCAAAGGAGTAGCTCACAGGACACTAAGAAACCGACATCCCAGTGGTCTGGTTTGGTCAGGAAGTCAGTGGCTTGAAGGCGGAGCCAGATAAGGATTTCAGAGTCACAAATTGTCCTTCCAAAACACTGCCCTTGGGAATTTTTTCCACTGTTGAGAGTTGCAGATGGCTGACTACTCCAGTGGAATTAAAATATAGCTATAGAAAGGAAAGCTATTCTATTACCTACCCAGGAGACGGCCTTCTGTGGTTGTATTCAGGGTGTAACATGATTTACTGAGAAGCCAATCCTATTTGTTATGATTTTTCATATTGAGTCTTTCTTGTTTTATTTTCTAATGGGTTTTGTTCTTTTTGTTTTTGTTTCAATTCATTTAAAAACAAACGCACGCCTCCTGCATTGGCCACCTGCTGCGGCATCACTTCCTTCATGCATTGCCCTTTTCTTGCTGCTGTGTGGGGATGGTGTCCGTGCCACCCTCGCTCACCCTCCATCTCTTGATCACTCTCCATGCCCTTGCACCTCTGCCTTCCACTTCCTGGTCATAGACGAGCTGTACGCTCAGAAACTGAAGTACAAAGCCATCAGCGAGGAGCTGGACCACGCTCTCAACGATATGACTTCCATGTAAATGTTGATCCACCCTGCCTGCTCACATCCGTGCCCTCACGCTAATATGATAAACTCACCACTGCTGCCTTCTGTACCTCCAGAATCTCCATCTTCACACCTTTCTGTTTGCTCTCTCTGCATAATCTAGGATAGTTATTGTCTGCTCACATTCTACTAATAGAAGAGCCGAGTAGATTAAGTCAGTCTATACACATCATTTTCCCTTCAGAATGTGTTCATTTCATGATCTCTGAGCTAGATTGTCCCCACCAAGCAGTGAACTGAAATACGAATGGCTTGAGCACTACCCTTTTAGGAAATTAAACGAGGCTCAAGTAAAACTAGAAGGCTACTCAGTGGTGCAGGAGCTTCCCCGGAAATATCAAAGATCGGTTTCCCGAGATTCGATTAAATACAATAGGATCATTTTTGGTAAAAGAAATATACACTTAAGGAACCCTCAAGTGTCTGGTTACTGAGGATCTGAGAGGAGATTGATCCAGTACAGCCTAGGGATGGTTGAGAGATGATCTCTTCCTCACCTGTAAGAATTCTGGAGAGAAATGGTTCATCTGCTGAATAACCGAGGCTTTAATTTTCTGTGTTTAAATAAACGGCATTGAAATATTCACAGTGAACACCACAGCTGGTGTCAAAGAATTGGGATATGAGACACCGATTACACAGTATGAGTTAAGCAGTTAATGGCTCACCTTTAACTGTGTGAGGCAGTGAGAGAGTAGATACCTTGTTCACATGCGAACTTCGATCATACACGACTAATCCACGTATTGCTAACCCATCCTAAGCATTACACTTCTTCTGCCTCTCTAAATTCTAACTTGGAGTGTTCCACAGAGCGTTCTCTTCATTCTAATAATATAGCGCTGAATTCCACCTGAGCTCTGGAAATTTCAGACCCACCCATGTATGAACATGGTAGCGTAAAGAGTGTGGCATGTGCCTGCTGCCTTACAGGCTATAGAATTTCCACATCACCATTAGAGACGTGACTGTCGCCATGGAAAGTAGAGAGAATTCCATCCTCTCTTCCTTCGTTTGTAAATGCGGGGGTGAATCAGAACATCTGTCTCTAGGTCTTTTCTGGTGCTAAAATGTGGTGATTCTATAGGGAAAATTTGTGGCATCAAGAATGCTCAAATATTCTGAAAGGTGAGTTAGCTTAAAACCTGTTTTTGAATTCTACTCGTGGGCCTTCTTGACGATGGACCATCACCCAGAGGGGCCTGTGCTGGCCTTGGGTCTAGACACGGGTGGGCGAGGAGGGACATCGTCCTGCAGGTGCGGAGGTGCGGCTGGCAGTGGGTTTTGCATGTCTGCTTCCTGCCTGGGTTTCAAGTGCTGCTCTCATCTGTTAGTTTGCTTTTCCTTTTTTCCATTGTGCCACTTTTTTTCTTTTTCTCCCACCTTTTCTCCTCATGCAGATAAGTTTCTTTGCTTCACTTCTCCTGAGACCCCTTCATCAAGCTGGCTGTCCCACCTCTCTGAGCTCTGCGGTTTGTCTGTTCTCCATCTGACCTGGCTCATTCTTTTAGCATCCTGCCTGAGAGCCAGGCACACTGCTTTCCATTGTACAGAAGCTCCTCATTTCAGTGTAAAATAAACACTGTGTAAGCTATTTCTGTTTGCTATTCTTTTTACTTCTTATTTATTGACATTTCAGTTTCAACAAAACTAAATAATAAATAAAACTACAAATCTGCTTCACACATAGGAGGCTTAGTTTTGGCTGCTACCCTTTTTTTTTTTTTCATTCTGAACATGAATATTAAAAGTTGGTAAAGCACTAGTTCCTCACTGGACTTTTAAAAAATGCTCAAGCGTGGGTCCCTCTCAGAGTTTTGGTTTCCAAAGATTAAAGAGTGGGGTGTTTTGTTGAGATTGTGATGGTGCTGGTGTATAGTCCTCACTGAGAACCCACACAGGGCACATTGCTTGTTGGAGTGGCAGGTGTGCCTTGAGCAGTGCCTTCCTCTGCCAGAGGTGTAGTTAGATGTGTCAGTGCTGAGTTGGCCCTGTTCGTGGGGCTGCAGCTAACTAACACAAGGCTCTGCCGAAGGCTCCACAGCCGTCCCACGCTGCTGGGACTTCACATACTGGAACTTGGATCCAGTGTTATTGAGATTATTGTTGATCCTCCTTTACAGCACAAAGAACAGTTAAAGATTTTTAAAAGTATGTTCATTACTTAGCCACCTTCATTTAGATCACGAGATGACATCTTAAGTTTTCTACATATGGTTACATTTAAGGCAAGATTCATTTTTGTGCCCGTAAGGACCTTATGTATTCTTTAGGAGGAGTTGTGCATACATAATCTTTGTGATAATAGCAGTTTTTTTTTTTTCATTTGTAGTTGTTATTAAAGTATAACCATTAGGGTTGGTTCTTTTTTTGCCAGTGTAGTTAGTGGAAATTGTTCAGAATACAGTTTTTTTTTAAGTTTATTTATTTTGAGAGAGTGTGAGTGGGGAATGGGGAGAGAGAGAGAGAGAGAGAGAGAGAGAGAGAGAATGAATATCCCAAGCAGGCTCCATGCTGTTAGCACAGAGCCCAGCGCAGGGCTGGGACTCACGAACCGTGAGATCATAACCTGCGCTGAAATCAAGAGACGCTTAACTGACTGAGCCACCCAGGTGCCCCAGAATACAGTTATATTTTATTTAGGCTTCGCTATTTTTACTTTAAAAACAATGGTTAAGTGATTAAAAAAAATTTTTTTAACGTTTTTTTATTATTGAGAGACAGACAAAGAGCGTGAGCAGGGGAGGCGTAGAGAGAGGGGGAGAGACAGAATCTGAAGCAGGCTCCAGGCCCTGAGCTGTCAGCACAAAGCCAACATGTGGCTCAAACTCAAAAACTGAGAGATCATGACCTTCGCTGAAGTCGGTGGCCCAACCAACTGAGCCACCCAGGCGCGCCAATGGTTAAGTGATTTTAAAAGAAATTGCAAAATTAGAACTTTAAAATGATGTGGATTTTTGTTTCTTAATTCCCAACATTTCTGCAGCTCAGCAGTCTGGCTCTATTTCTCCTGTGTTTTAAACGTGAGTGATCTTGATCTGTTTTTGTTAGCCTGAGAGTGTTGACATATACCACTATACTCAAATGTAGACAAACTGAAAATATTGTCAATTGCTCCACAAAGACATCAGAGTAGAGAAAAAATACTCTTTAAGAGGACCATAAATTAAAGCATTTTAATACTGGTGTAGTAGACTTTTTAAAATTTGGAATCTGGAAGTCAGTGTCTCTCCCTTGAGAGTGTAAAAAAAGCCTTCTATAATTTCGTGGATTTTTTTTCCCCCTAAAGCTCCTTGGGTCTGCTTTTGACCGTGATTCCTGTCATATATTTTTTTAACTTCCTAGTAATAGAAGGGGGCCCTTCTCTGAGTGCCCCTACTCCCTGCTATAGACAAAATGACAGGTTTCCAAGTTCTGCTGAGCAGATGTGTAGTTAATTCTGGAGGCACATCTGTTTTGGGGGGGTGGTGGGGGAAAACTTTGCAGAGACTTTCACACTTTGTGTAAGTACATTCTACAAGGAGAAACGGGAAAATGATGCATTGGGAAGGCAAATCTGGAAGAGCCCCAGGAGGTAGGGGTGCACGAAAGGATAAATAGCACCTTGATTCTGTCAAGAAATTGCCGGTGTCCAGGTTTCTAGTTCACAGAGTCAGGCCATAGCTGCAGCTGCTTCAAGAACCTGGTTGGACCAAACAGAAAGCATTCCTGAGTCTGGGCACTAGAGGCTCCAGACATCTGGGAGGTAGGACAGGAGCAGAAAATACTTCTGAATGTAAAACCACTTCTGGTTCCTGCCCCCAGTCTACCCAGGCATGGCAGCTCCATGACAGCTGAAGTGGAGCAGGCCCAGAGGGGGATGTGGAGGGACAGCTGTCATTTAAGCTGAATTTACATTGACCTTCTGGATTCTCTAGGGTTTCTCCAAAGTTCTTTTATTCCAGCTTGGCCAAACCTGCCTGCCCGTGGCAATCGCCCCCCTGCATTAGCGGTAATATTGCCAGTGGGGTTTAAATTTGCAAACCCCAAGCATGTGTCCTTTGCAGGACACTGTGGAAGGCAGCGGACAGGTGGTGAAGAGCTGAGCCCAAAATGTTCTTTGCCCTCGATGAGCTGGCCATTTTGCTGGAAGGTAGAGGAGTGAAGAGAGCCCAAACTCCTAGATGGTGTATGTTTGGAGCTACCTGGAGGAGGTGACATTTGACCGGCGTTTTGAATATCCAGAAAATGAGGATGAGCAAAGAGGACAAAGTAGCAGACACTCCAAGCTAGAAAGCATAGTGCAACCTAGCATCTTCCCCATCTTCTGTCACTTCTCAGAGAAAGCTGACATAAGAACTGATTAATTTCCCGACACCCCTGGGGTCCAGAGGCTGGATGTGTTCGTTCTCCCTGGGGTTAGGATTGTCAGCTTTTCGAGATCGGTCAGTAGAATTTCTGGGTCCAGGTTGTCACTGTCATTTGAACCAGTCGTATCTCCTCCAACTTTTCATGGTAAATGCCAGGTTCTTGTCATTTCGGGGGCATCCCCTGGGCCATCAGATACAGACTGACACCTGTAGTTGGCCTCCCTAGCGCATGAGCAGATTAGACGCCAGTGTGTAAAACTGATGCTGTGCCGGTGGCCTTGTGGATGTTTGAGGTCTTGTCCGTGCTGTACGCCTCCATCTCGCGCCACACACGAACGCCATTCTCTTCAAGAAGTCGGCAAATGAATTTTACGTCACTTGTGCACGGAGACACGGGCTTCTTGTGCTGTTTGAGTAGTGTAGCACCCTGTGTCAAAACGACGAGAGGTCAGAGTGCACCCTGTATGGTGGTGATTGGGGGACCGACAGGGAGCTTAGTTCTGCATTTTAAGAGCTGAGTGCACAGGCAGCCGGGGGGTGGGGGGTGGGGGGTGGGGGGGGGGGGCCCTCCTGGTTCTGCCTGAAAGGAGAGCCAGTCCCTGGAGCGCAAGTGAAAGGGGTTCCTGGAGGAGGTGGGCAAAATGGGCGGGTTCAAGTTTCACTGTAAGATCTCCACCATGACCCCCTGCCTTGGCTCCTCAGGCTGTTGCCAGGAACTGCATTCGGCTCCATTCACCTAGGGGTTTTAGTAAGGTGCAAGAGGAACATTCCCCCTCTCTCTTTCTTGCCCCTGTCACTCCCTTTCCCTCCCTGGCCACCAAGAGAGAAATCCTGGCTCATCCTGAGTCTATCAGGCCTTTCCCACCCATCCTTCCTGAGCACGGGACAGACGACCACCGGGTAAGGGTGAGCTGCTCGGCAGGTGACCTGAGGGATCTCTGTTAACTCCTTCACCACGTCTGGCTAACCTGTCTTCCTTCTGCCTCTTCTCTTCTGCTAACCTGCTTGCTGACCTGTACAGATCAACTCTACCAGCAACTTGAGCAAAACCGCCGCCTAACTAACCAACTAAAGCTGGCCCTGAATGAGGATTAAACTTAAGTGGGAAAGAACTTGGGCTGAATTCTAGGAATGGAGCCCATGGGCGGGAAGTCCAGGACTGCCATGCCTTCAACTAATAGGGCCGACAGCACTTGTTCTCTGCAGAATCGTACATGGAGGGAGTTAGCAGAAAGGCTGGCTTCATCTGCGTCTTTCTTCCTCTTATAATCTGGAATAATTAAGTTCTCTTTAAACCCAAAACTGCTTTTATGGTAAAGTTATGTGTATGTATATGGATCAAACATTTATAACAATCCAGCAATCGCAGTTCTTCTTGTTTGAACTGATACAGAATGGGGACCAAAAATTGTTTTCTGTTTCCCACAGAGAATGAGTTCTGCCTAAGTTAGAAAGCCAAAGCCAAGGAGTGTGTAACTATATACGTATACATATTATATATGATGCAATATATAATATATATATATTGCTATTACATATTCATATTCCTAACTTCTTAATATCTGGTATAGCGTTTGATTAAATGTACCTATGCTTGGGCAAAATAGCTTTTGAAAACAGGAGCTCATGTCAGAAGTCCCTGATTGTCTAAAAGGTATGCTTTTATTCCGTCTAATGGTGTTGTTGGAATCTGGTGAGAATGTCATGCTAATAATAAATATAAGAATAGTAAGAGAATGTCCTACTGAAGTGTGCATGAAACTTGGATATTTTTTTTTAATGAGCAACAGAAATAAATCATTTTAAAAGTTGTCAGAATACCGACTTATATCATCTCTGTCTTCTGTGTTAAACACAGCTCCCAGATCTTTAACTGCCTGTAACTCAGAAATGTCTGCCATAAGTAACTTAGTGCTGCAAGCACCGTCGCTGTCCCCGTGGCATACGGCCGGGGGACCTTCACCAAGCCCCACCCGTGCTCTGTTCCGAGTGGCCTGTTGGTGGAGGTTCCCCCGACTGCTCTGTGAGAACCTGCTGTGCCTCTAGTCCCTTTGGGTCAGAGATGTCTTCTCCCTTTGTAGGTCCTTGTCTGGAAATGAGCAGTATCTTACAAGCATGCCTTGTCCTAATCATCTCATCTTTGTTTGTGACTGATGTTTGCCTGCCTAAATGTACAAACCGCCTCTGTGTCCAAAGTGCAGCTATTCATGACTTAATTTTCTAATCCCATCACAGAGAAAGTGGCTCATGCCAAAGAAGAAAACCTTAGTATGCACCAGATGCTGGATCAGACTTTACTGGAGTTAAACAACATGTGAACCCTCCTTAGCTGCGACCACACTCTTTCATGTCGTTTTGTTGTCGTTTTGTTTTGTTTTGTTTTGTTTTGTTTTGTTTTGAAACACCACGCTTACCATGAAACCCCTTAAACGCATTTTTATTTACTTTTACACTGTCACAGAAACATCCACAAGATACCAGCTAGGTCGGGGGTGGGGAAAACACACACACATACACACAGACAAGGCGAGCCCATGGCAGGGCCGTAATGACTTAAATGTGCCATTTCCCGGGTTGACGTTGCCACACTTAGTAGAGAGTTTTGCAACACAGTATACTCAGCCAGTCTAGGAATCCTCACTAAAGCAGAAAGATTTCCACTCAAAGTGCCAACGATGTATTCAACAGGAAGGTTAATGTTGAAAACGCAATCAGGTGTGGATTGGTGCTACTTTAAGCAAAAGGTCCCACTGTGGTCTTTCGTTCAATATTGTACAATTTAGAATCCTGTCCGACACTAATTTATTTTGTCTTGAGTTTTATTATGAGATGAGACTGCGGATCCGGTATGCCTGAATTCACTAACGCCAAGGGTTTGTAAGGCACGCTGCTCTTTTAAGACTTCTAGGGCCTTCTCATTGGCACACCTGCGGCTCATTACAACTTGTAGGATAGCATTCGATGTGGACTTCCACTCTCCATTTCTCCATGTTCAAGTGAAAGATTTAGGCACTACGTACAATTGGTAAAGAAAAATCATTTTCTTAAGAGTTATAACTATATGTAAACATTGTATAATGGTATGGAATAAAATGCACATTGTAGGACATTTTCTAAATTTGGTGGTCCTGTCATTTGTATGTTTTTACTTGGTGAACTTTAGATGGTGTGGTCGACCTACCTTCCCTCATGAATGGTTTCTTAAAACAGTATCCCAAAGATTGGGGGAAACCGAATTCTGAGTGTTACCCTTCCAGAAGCTCTCGAGGCAGCATCCTTTTGGTCTGTTAAAGTTAGAACCCGCAGGAAAGACCCCATCCAGAAAAGCCTTCCTCCATGATGTGGTCATATATCTGCACATACATAAAGGCTTTTGCAGTGACTGTAGTGGTTCGGGGGGTTTTCCTCAAATCTTAGCTAAGTCCCTAGCGATGGCACATACACCAACACATAGTGAGTGAATGCACCAAGTGTGCCCTTGTCCCCCAGCAGTGTGACTCGAAAAAGTATTGCTGTAAAGGGTCTTTGTGATTTTATGCTTTCTCACTTGTCTTGAGTTCTAAACTCCAATACATCTTCGTCTTTTTGGACTTGGAAACTGAAAATATCACAGGTCGCTCCTGAAGACTCACAGCAAACAAAAGATTACGAACACTATTAGTTGGCCAAACTTGTGCTGCAGGGTGGAAAAGGACGTTCTCTTGGAAAGCAAACATGGGAGGATGGAAATAAACGGAAACGGATTTGGATGACAGATTATATTTTCATTGAAAAGTATGAAGTGTATCTGTAGCTCTTCTTTCAAGTCCTTTGATCAGGTATTTTCTCTCCACAGAAAGGGTGTGTAAGGCAAAGAAACTCCTTGGGTCTCAAATTCCCCTCGTCTTCACCGCCCCTAGGCTCACCCCTGCCCATCCTCAGCAAGACCAAGAAGGCCTCTCTGCCCAGCAGCCTTTCCTGAACCCAGCACCCTTTCACTTTGGGCGCCAGGTCTGGCTTGACCTTTCCTAGCTGCCTAGCCGCATCAAGTCCCTAAATCTGAGATTCTTCATCAATCAAGTGGAGACGAGAGTCTCACCTAGCTCCTAGGATATTACATGGGACTGGAATGCGTCACCTTTGTAGTAAAGTACGTAACACAGAACGCAGGACATGCTTGATAACCATTAGCCGCTGCCGCCCTCGTCATGCCGCATGTGCATGGACTACAGCAGAGCAGATTTGATACCGGACTTGGTAAGGCTGGGGCAATGCTAAACTTTGCTCCAGATGGTGATGATTATTAATTCCTTTCTGAGATACCGCTTGCCAGAACCTGTACTAACGTGCCTTCCGAGCGTTACTTCAGCTTCACATCGGTCCCTGCTTTATTTACACAAAACCCGAGGCTCGGAGAGTCCGTGAAACTACACACAGTCCCATAGCTCACAAGGAGGGGGTCCTGGCTTCAGATTTGGGCCTGTGTGACTCCAGAGCCCTGTTTGGATTCTTCCACTTGTTTTAGATGCTTTAGGGCAGAAGAAGATCAACTGCCAGATGTAGCTAGAAACAGACGAAGCCGCAAATACGGTTGGGGAAGGAGGAGACAGGGAAGGTGTATGCGGAGTCAGCTCTCTGGCCAACATGACCCCTAGTGAGTGGTTTACTGCCTAACTTCCTCCCTGGCTTTCAGGGGTCAGCTGAAATAATTAATGAGGCATTGATTATTCAACTTATTCACCGATTCAAATAATTATCACCTGATCTTTCTGATGGGGGGAACACCCTGTCTCCACATGGCACTCACCTTGGGTCTGTTCCAATATGATAATCCCGGAACACGCCGCCCCTGTGGGGTCAGGAGAAAGATGAGGGCTCTTCAGCGTGGAAACACGGAGGCTGGAAGCCAGTATGGTCACTGCTTAGAAAACCATGAAGTACAAAGAAATAGTTCAAGATTCATACCCTAAATTCCATTAACAGGCCTGGATTTCAGAACGAGAAGTTGGAAAACGTGCCTTGTTCATTTAAAGCAAGGTGGCTCTCCACAGAAAAAGGGCTACAAGTAAGAAATAAGCATCTCCCAAAAATGTTTAAAGTTACGATGAGAGTTGTGCAGACCGTTGCTTTCTGGACACAGTCTGAGCTTTTTGAGGCTGGCATTGAAGAGAACAATTCCTCTACTTATTATTGCTCCTGGAGATGTCCTTAGCAGAAAGAAAATCTAATTTTTGAGTATGCTGGTATGTATCCTCCAGAATTTAATACTTTGGGGCTGATTTCCGCCCCCCCTTCCGGGGCGGGGGGGAAGGCTTTTTACTTGAACAAACATTTGAGTGCATGTTAGCCATTTTTTCAACTTGTCAACACAATTTGTAGATGTGATTTTGTTTTAAAATCTGCAGTCAGATGTACATACAGGGGGAGAAAAAAAGTCTGAATTCTCCAATCAAAACAAAAAGTCCCGGGGTGTTCAGGGAGCCATCATTTCCAGAATTGGAGACAGAGGGTTTTGGGAAAATATTCGAGATGTCAGGCGGTGCAAGAAGTGTACCTTCCATTATGTATACTTTTTGACATTGAGGGTTTTCAGAGCTCTGTTCCTCCAACAGATGTCATAAATTTTGTGTGTCAAACAATGAATGAAGCTATGTTGAGGGCCCGCTAATAGGAATGCAACTTTTGCGGAATTTTTGACAAATGGGCATCGACCTGGAGGATAAGACCGGGGCCAGCTGCCTGTGAGAGTTTTATTTCCATCTGTTACCAAGGCCGTGGAGAACAAAGAGTCAAGTCACAGCCTTATCAGGGCCTGCCAAGGCTGATGCCCTAGCCGCAATGCTGATTCAGAGCCGGAAGGAGGCCTAGAGAGGTTCAGTGGCTTGGTCAAGGCCGCTCAGCTGCTTGAGTTCAATCCCATGGAGTTCAACTCTCCCGAGGGGCCTGGAAAGCAAATGGGCAAAGCTCTGAAACCCGCCCCACCGCTCACTGTGTGAGCTCGGTTAATTTCACCATTTGAGCAGTCATTTCTTGATCCTTAAGGGAGAGGGTTTGTTTCTTCACGTGCTTCTTCACTTCCCCACGAGCCTGGGAACTAACCGAGGTGGATTGTGATGATGCTCCTGCCACCTCCAGTCCCTTCTCTGCTCCTCAGCTGGAGCCCCTTTCCTCCTTCCTTGGGGTCCTTAGGAAAACGGAAAATACCTTCTTTCCTTTTGGAGTGAAAACCTCCAGGACCATTCCTCTGGAGGCCACTCGTTGCAGTGAATCAGTACCTCACACCTAAGAGCCATTCAAAATGCGTTTCTTGATTGGACAAATGGCCAGACACAAACGCTCAAGTAACAGTTAGAGTCATTAACCATCTATGCACAGAAGGTTAAGAATGTGTTTTTTTGTTTTTTATTTTTTTGATGTTTATTTTTGAGAGAAAGAGACGCAAAGCGCTAGCACAGGAGGGGCAGAGAGACAGAAAGGGAGACACAGAATCTGAAGCAGGCTTCAGGCTCTGAGTTGTCAGCACAGAGCCTCACGCAGGGCTCGAACTCAAGAACCGTGAGACCATGACCTGAGCCGAAGTTGGACACTTAACTGACTGAGCCACCCAGGCACCCCGGTAAAAAATGCTTCAAAGCAATAAATTGAGATTTCATTTTTTAAGCAAAAACACTGGCCTTTGAAAGTCAGTTTTTTGTTGCTGGCTTCTCAAACTGCATTTGGATGTGCTAGTGAGTAGGAAAGCAGACAGTAGGAATACTGCCCCTGGTTCGTTCTTGAGGAGCCGCTGGGCAGGACGGCTTGGGAATCCACATCTCCAGAGGAAAGCTGGTGATGGCAAAACAAGCCATGTGTGGTAGGCGGGGTGGGGGGGTGCAGTGCAGGATTGTCGGTCCTGTCTCCCAAGGGGCCTCCTGCGTCTGGCTGGGCCAAAGTTCCTCTGGGTGTATGTTGCATGGGGTTGGGGTGGGGGTGGGGGGGTCGGGGGTGAAGAAGGAAGCACACTTCATCCTGGTGAGTCCTGATCTGTTTTCAACTCCGGAGATACTCTGGATTTGCAATGCTGCCTTTCCACTGGAATTCTTATTTCTTGTAAGAATTTCTTATCTCCTAAATCGGATATTAAACTCTCGGGTACATGTGGTAGAATAGTATAGCCCTGTGGCCTTCCAATGAGCCAGGTTTGATTGGCTGACTACATTCTGCATCAGCAGCCCCACACTCTACCCTGCCCCATGCCCACTTGCTCTGTGAAAACCATGTTTCACACTAAAACAGTTTGCCAAAGAACTGCTTGAATCATGTTGTGTCAAGGACACCATTATCTAAAGCGAGCCCTGTCACTATCCCAAAAGGGTTTAGTACTGGTGCTAAAAAGCCCAGAGAGTGTGTTAGAAATGTGAGCCAGCACCTGGGCAGTAGGGTTTTTAATTTTTGTTCTTAATTAAGGTGGGTGATGGTTTCATAGGGACTCCTACGTCGTACCTCTCAGAACCCAGCTGAGAAGTGATGAATTACTGGTTTATTCAGCTTGAAGACTGCCTTTCCCATGATTTGTCTTCTTCCTGTTTTCACCAAGTACTCCTTTCCAGAGTACTCCAGAATTGTCTGCCTTAGCACCTTCCCAAGAAATTAAAAAGGAAAAAACAATTTGTCTAGGAATAGAAATATAAGAAACGTAAAGAAAATGTGCCTCAGTGAAGTGTTTCTAGACTCAAATCCTGGCAAAACTGTTCAGGCAAAACATCTGGCAAAACATCTCTTCAGTTACTAATTCTATACTTGAAAGCTTCTGTCTGTTTCTGGCTTGTGATCTCTCTTCCCTCTCCGGTTACAATTTTTTACTACTCCAATCTCTTGTTTTGTTCACTTTCCCTTAAACACAGAAAGGACTTCCATATTGTCCTCTAGTAACTAGAGAATATATAGAAATTAAGATTATACATGATTTAGCCTATAGGACTAAGAAATTCCATTTTCACCTAAGAAGCATGCACATTATTTTAGGAACTATATAGGTTGGGGGTTGTAGGACGATAAGGAAAAAGCATAAAATAGACTTCTTGCCCTCAGTGTCTACAGAAGAAGTGCACAGACTTGGAAAAATGAGAGGATATGAGGGCATCTGGGTGGCTCAGTTGGTTAAGTGTCCGACTCTTGATTTCAGCTCAGGTCATGGTCTCGCAGTTCCTGAGATAGAGCCCCATTCGATCCCTCTCTCTCTTTCTCTTTCTCTCTCTCTCTCTCTCTCTCTATCTCTCTCTCTCTCTCTCTCTCTCACACACACACACACACACACACAAACATTTAAAAATAAATAATGGGCACCTGGGTGGCTCAATTAAGCATCCAACTTCAGCTCGGGTCATGATGTCATGATTTGTACAGTTTGTGAGTTCGAGCCCTGTCAGTGCAGAACCTGCTTGTCTCCCTCCCTCTCTCTCTGCCCCTCCCCCACATGCCCACATGCTCGCGCTCTCTCTCTCTATCTCTCTCTCTCTCTCTCTCTCAAAAATAAATAAACATTAAAAAATAAAAACAGTAGGATTTGGTTGCATGGAAAATTGAGAGTAAATGTTACAGGAGTGCATTGAAAACACAGGCATCTTGCCTCCTTCCTGAAAGATTGCTAACCACCTGAAACCGGTGGAAAAGGCCCTCCTGGGTGTGCTGCATCGTTTTCTCAGAAGTACTCCAGTTACAGGCAGTTCACGATTCACTCTTACCTTTCAAACCTTAGAAACGAGACCTCTGCTCCTTTATAAAATGCTTTGGTTTTGCTCTTTACTCAGGCCACCAAGTTTTTTTCATTGTAGTTTTGTTCTGCCAGATTTTAACTGAAAAATTCTCCCTTCTTACCCACCTTCTTATTCTTTGTCTTAGGCTATTTTAACTTGTTTTAAATTATTACATTTTTGGGGTCTTACCATACCTTTGCTTTTATCCTAGAGCATCTCTCAATCTTTGCATAGACTCTTAGAGACTCTAAACTCAGCTTTCTATGCCAGTAAGGAAATTTGCAGGGAGCCTTTGATTTGTGGATAAGCAAATGGATGGGAGATGCCATGAACACTCCATTCTCCCCTGGGACCATTCCCCAGTGCTCTTTCTTGTGGCCTTTAGAGAAGATAGCAACCTGACCTGCTGGGGTTGCCAGACTTCAGCCTTCCTAATAGGTTAGGGGCCCTGGGGGTCTCCGGATAATTCATTTTCCAGCTTTCATGCAAAGATGAAAAGTGAGGTGGTGTATGTGAGAAAATTGAATTTCACTGTGTATTGATAGGAACTCTTCTTTTGCTTTTCTAGTTTTGGTTCCTACCCCCAAACGATAAGCACTATGGATAAATATGGCATAATTAAATTTGGATGACAAAGACTCTAACCTGAAGAATTAGCCCCAATTTGTATAACAGGGATAGATACTTATTATGTAGTTAAAGGAATATGTAAATTTCATGCAGCAATTTGCAAGCTCAAATGAAAAGCTCTGCCGGATTTGGAGACCAGGTTTTAAAGGAAATAAGTCAAAATGTATACATAAGGTCCAAACCACAATATAATTGTATACCCTGTGAGTTTTTCATTTGTTACATGTTATTAAAACTATAGAAAAAATCAGCAAAGGAAAAGTCACTCATAATCTCACCTCCATTTTTAAAAATAATATTTTCGTATGTTTTACCTATGTATATATTTAGGGCTTTTTCTTCAAAACTTTATATTATTTATTCAAAAAATGTTGCGTAGGTATCTCTCTATGTTGCTAGCCTAGCCTTTATGATATTACTAATATGATTTTCCATATGGTTAGTGTGCCATGATGTATTATTCTCCTATTTTTGATCATTTGGAATGTTTCTATTTTTTTTTTTTTTTTTTTTTTTTGCTTTCATAACTAGAACTGGTAGAGATTCATTGTGATTTGGATATTTCCCATTATCCCATTGTGATAGGATATTTCCCATATATAGGACATGGAAACAGACACTTAAAAAAAACAACAACAAACAAAGCTATTTCTTTTTAAGTGCAGGCAAACCCTAAATAGAATGTTAAGCTGTTTGTTTTTTTAACTATGTAGTGATTCCTGCTCTAGCCAGGACTAGGCAGCCCATTTGAGTTCCAGCCTTTGGGTTCTTAAAAAAGAAACAAAACAAACACTTCCCAAACTGGTTAAAATAGAGGTTTTTAAGAAATCCAGCTCTACATGTTATCTCTGTTTCTCCCCAATCTCCACAGACCAACAAAAACACAGAAACTTGGATTTTAAGCAGTGCTTTTACAGCACTTACCCTCTCTCCCATACCCCGGTCTAGACCCAGAATTGATAAAAGTGAATAATGGGTGTGTGGGCCCAGAGGCCCTGTCCAGGGCCATTCTTGCCTCAGTTTTAGGAAGACGCTTCATCACTGGTAATGAACAGTGACAGAGGGTAGCAGCAGCAATACGTTAACTTAAGCTACACTACAGAGAACCCAGCCTAGGACAGCAGTTACAATCTCAGGCTTTGGAGTTAGAGCAGAATTTGAAAGCCATCTTGGGTTGTGTGACTTTGAGTAAGCTACTTAACGTCTCTATCTGCAAAATGGGGGTGACACTAACAGTAACTGCATTAAGGTCATGACTAAATACGATAACGCATGTCAAGTTTTCAGTACAGTGCCTGATACCAAAAAACTCCATGATGGACAACTTCTTATGTTGTATTAGTATCTCTTAAATATACCTGAGTCTTGTGTCCTTGTGGTCAGCCCTTATAGCCATCCTCCTCAGGCTTCAAAGAAAAGGCTGCCCTTGTCCCTTCCATACTTACCTATGAGGCGCCTCTGATGTTCATCAGGATGGTACAGGGCCAGATAGTTCAGTGGGATCTTCCCTTTGAAATCACAAGGAGGCGAGGATTCACATCCCTTCAGGACTCAAAGCCAGGGTTGGTAAATAGTGTAGACAGCCCTTCTCCAGTGAGGAGGAGAAGGACCTGAGTAGACCCTTAGTGACCAAGGGAATGACCAACCATCGCCAGCTTTCCAGGGAGTCACCTCTTCCGTGGCATCCAAAATTGTGTACCCAGTTCCTGTGTCTTCACCAGAGCATGATGGGGGTTTGCCTGCAGGGTTTGGTTTCCTGGGGACTTCCCAATAACACTGTGAAAACCCAGCTCGCCTCGTTGCTGATCTTATTCCCCCGAACACTGGAAGGTTACCTAGGCCACATGAAAGTTTTCTTCAGACCATAAAGTACTCTCATCCTCCTCTGGTGAAATCCTTACATGTAAGGTCCTGCTTCTTGGTGTCCTCTGTTGGGTTGCGGCTCCTGCCTTCTGTATCTTTAGCCTTGAAAGAATGGGTTGGCAGGAGGAACAGGCTATTCTCAGTTGGAGCAGATCCTAGATATGCTGGAGGAGGCAGGAGCCCATGCTTCTTAACTGTGACTTTTGTCTAGAGAGGTGTGGGGTGTGGGGCAGGGTGCAGGGACCCAGCCAGCACCAGGAACCAAAGCCAAGCACCTGTTCTGTGCTTTTGGGTCCGGTTGGCTAGGGTATCTGACACTAGGGAACATCTTTTCTTTCACACTCCATTGTCTGGGGCTTCAGTTACATTCTTGACTCAGAGCCCAGGAATGGGGAGAACAAGCACTCCAAAATCCTTAGAGCAGTGACTCACTAAAGTTTTCGGCCTCCCCACCTCCCTAACAATGAGGCATACCACTGGTCTTCCAAGTGAAGGGTGTTACCACCACTTCCAAATAGCTGGGGGAGTGTCTCTTGGCTTCAGAGCTGGTGTTAAGATGGGTCCTATAAGCAGGGGCACTGAGGGCATCAGCAAAAGAAGAGCACCCAAAAGAAGGGGAAAAAAAGGTAGAATTTAATATTTTATATCTCTCCCAAAAAAGCATTGATGCAGTCATCATTGGAAAAATTTGAATATCCTTGGTCTATTGCCACTTATTTTATAGTGATATTTTATTTTGAATTATAAATGTGTGAACGGTATCTGAAGCCAACTACGTATCTCACCAATGCCATGGCCCACCATCACGAGGAGCTGGGTTCCTCTCCAAGCTTCTCACCTGTGCCTTTGACTCTCCTGAGGACCCCATCCCACCTTCCCCCAATGCACGTTCACACACACCCATACCCAGAGTCGTCATCACTACCCACATGGGGCAAATGCCAACCACAGTTACATCTTATGTGTTATGTTTTCATGTGTTTTTGTGAGTCTGCACCACTGATAAAACCTGTTCTATCCCTGGAGTTCTCCCCAGCTAACAACTGGGAAATTTGAGGCAAGTTACTTGTGCTCTGTGAATTTCACTTTCCTCTTCTGTGAAAGCCTGTCCTTTGTGGTTGTGTTAAAGAATGAAAGGTTGGGGCACCTGGGTGGCTCAGTCGGTTAAGCGGCCAACTTCGGCTCAGGTCATGATCTCGTGGTCCGTGAGTTCGAGGCCCGCGTCGGGCTCTGTGCTGACAGCTCAGAGCCTGGAGCCTGTTTCGGATTCTGTGTCTCCCTCTCTCTGACCCTCCCCCGTTCATGCTCTGTCTCTCTCTGTCTCAAAAATAAATAAACATTAAAAAAAAATTTTTTTTTAAAAAGAATGAAAGGTCAAATTTGTCCAGGCCTGGTACATGGCAGGCTATCAGGAAATAGTAGGGTTGTTAATGCCCTTTCTTCACCCCTGGCCCATTCTGAAAGGAAGACAGAGCAGGCCCCTTCTCTAAGAGAACCAACACCATCCACCATCCTGTGTCAGTCTCAGGGAATTTATAGGGAAATTTCACCCTTTGAAGTAGCTTCCTGAGTCTCCTGCACCCACCACCCCAAACCTTTTTTTTTAATGTTTATTTATTTTTGAGAGAGAGCCAGAGTGTGGATCGGGTAGGGGCAGAGAGAGAGGGAGACACAGAATCCAAAGCAGGCTCCAGACTCTGTCAGTATGGAACCCAATGCGGGGCTCAAACTCACGAACCGTGAGATCATGACCTGAGCCGAAGTTGGACGCTTAACCAATGGAGCCACCAAAGCGCCCCTCACCACCCCAAACTTTTAAAGGGGAGGATCATCTCTGGAGAGAGGCTGATTCAAAGGGTGGTACTGTCACCATTTTCTGAAGTCAATGCCTATATTTTTATTTTAGTGTCAGCCATCCAGTGGAGACTGGATGAATGGGTCTAAGGAGCCCTGGGCTGAGGATTCCTCAGAGAGCAAGCCCATTAGGAAGGGGAGGGCCAGCGCTGAGCCTTCTTGAGTTTCAGCAAGCTGTGCACTTCCCAGGAAGGCCCTTTCCCAGGCCCTTGTGGCTGTGAAACCCAAGGGGAGGAAGGTGGGGGAAAGTTATACAATAGATTTCCCACTTTTAAATGAGCACTGGAATCACCTGGAATCTTGTCAAAGTGCAGATTCTGACTGTGGTCTGGGGCAGGCTAGAGGATCTGTATTTCTCACCAGCTCCAGGTGATGCCAGCATGGCTGGTCTGTGGACCACAGTTGGAACAGCAGGGCTCTGAGGTGTGGCTTGGAATGTGACATTGGCATCACTCAGAAAGGCTGTAGATGTCATGTGGGTGGTGAGAAGAAAACAGAAAACAACTCATTCAGCTCAGAAGTCACAGTCCGGGAAGGGAAGACGTGATGCCCACACCAAGCTCAGACCCTCACACCATCCTAGGCCCTGAAGGTGAGGCTGGGGCGGGGGTGGCAGGGGAGGCTTCCACAAGACTACCTTGAGAAAGGAGGAATTCCTCATGAGGAAATTGGGACATCTTAGGAAGGGGACGTGAACATGAGGTAGCCCAAACCCATCAAGGCCTATATTCCAGCCCTCCCAGGACCACAGCAGGGCTTTGAGGGAGCTAAAGCACAAGCCAGGACTAGGGTGAGGCAACTGAGAGGCCCTGGGTGCAAGATATAAGGAGGTGCTCATTCTCAAGGTCATGCAGCACTTGTGTGTGAGGCTGCCTTGACCTTTATACCCTCGAGGTCTCACTCATCTCACGCTAGTCCCAGCCCTGCTAAGGTAGGTAGTAGTCACGCTCTGGTTTCCCACTTTGATATTCCATCTGGGACAGCCAGCTAGACCCTCCATACCTCCTGCCTCTGGTTTTCCTCAAGAAAATAAGATAAGAACTAAGTGAAGTGAGGAAGAAAGTCACTTGCAATAAACATCTTTGGAATTTATTTATCTTGGAATTTCTGGCACCTAAGCCAAGACCTAGCATGAAGTAGGTGTTCAACACATGCTTTGTTCAATGAATGGTTGGATACTATTATTAAATAGAAAGGACCTTTGATTATTTACGAGCAGTTGCCCCTTGTCAAAAGGCAGGAACTGTTTTTTTCATTGTCTTTATATGAAATATAATACAGGTCAATAAAAGTCTATTTAACTTTATAGAGGTGAAATCCATCCTGTCTGAAGGAAAAGTCAATACTTGTTTTACAAAGTGTCAAATGAGGAACCTTCTTGAAAATACTTTTCTTCTTGAAATTCCTGTATTAATAATTTATTCCTTTAACTTTCTTTTTGCTTACCACTTGTCTTATTTTAAAATACCAGAACCATAGGGAATGGATTACATTAACCAAAAACACAACATTACCTTCATTATATTTGTGTCCTGGGAATTTTATAAACAAGGCATAGTATCACCTATGGGCCAAATTCAACCCACCACCTATTTGTGTACAACCTGAGAACTGAGAATGATTTTTAAATTTTTTAATGGCTGAAAAAAATTCACAGGAAGAATGATAGTTCATGTTATGTGAAAAGTATATGAGATTCACATGTCGGTGTTTATAGTTTTACTGGAACACTCACATCCATTCATTGATGTGATGTCTAGGGCCGCTTTTGTGCTACAGCTATGGAGTTGAGTAGTTGTAACAGAGACTTATGTTCCAAAAGTCTAAAATATTTACTATCTGGCTTTTTACAGGACAAGTTTGCTGCCTGTCTACTCTAAAGGAAGGCTCTTATACTTATCCCATCAGCTTGTTCCAATAGTTTTTATAAAAATCACTGGATATAATCTAATTTTAGTGAGGAAATGACACTCATGTGATATGTAGATTCCTAGAAAGTTTTGTGTAAATAGAAATCTTATAAATAAAATCATATTTTTAAAGTTTATTTATTTTTGAGAGAGAGCAAGCAGGGAAGGGGCAGAGAGAGAGAGAATCGCAAGCAGGCTCTGTGCTTTCAGTGCAAAGCCCGATCCGGGGCTCGATCCCACGAATCATGAGATCATGACCTGAACCAAAATCCAGAGCCAGACACTTAACCAACTGAGCCACCCAGGTGCCCCATAAAATCATATTTTAAAATATTTTTTATATTTCTACTTAAAATAATTATTTAGGTTTAGAGAAGTGAAAACGTTCTCTCTCTGTTTTGATGGTCAGGTTTGTCTGAAGCAGGCACTGCATTACCCCAAAGGCACCTTCTCTTTATCTTGTCTTGTTCCTAATTCTTGGAGCTCAGGCAGTTGGTGCTGGTGCACTTTATCTCAGTCTCAGCTCACTGGAGGCAGACTGTTTGAATTATGATTTAAGCAAGAGAGAGACCTTTCCCGGGGATAGAGAAGGAAGTGATTTACTCTAGGTACTCCCAACAGTATGCCTGGGAAGTCATCTGTCTGCAGCTAAATGGTTTCCATGCTGCAAGGAGTGTGTGTGTGTGTGTGTGTGTGTGTGTGTGTGTGTGTGTGTGTGTGTGTTGGGAAGGAGGAGGAAGGTGGGGAGGACAGGACAGGAACAAACAAGAATAGGAATTCTAGAATGGGTATTTCTCTCGTCGTCTCCCAACCACCCCCCCTTCAAGCTTACGAGAAAAGATGGGATTGTTATTCTGGCCCCCACATCCCCACATGTACTCCCTCCCCATACTTCTATTTTGCAGTTGGTCAACCTCAAGGAAAGTGAACTTGGCTTCATTTGGCAGCACAGGGATTTGCAAGTTAGACATCATCTCCCAGTTATGAAAGTTGATGAAGTTTGATCCCAGTCTGAAAGTTGTGATTTCCCCCTGGCCCTCTGGAATTCTAGATTTTCCTGGATTTTCCAGAGGGATTTCGTTGGTCTCACCAGTATGAGCCTTGAAGCTCCATTCTCCCTTCTTACCTTAGAGTGTCACAGCCAAGTACTGTATGAGAACCCACAGGGCAGTAGCAGCATGGGCGCCTTCCAGCCACACTCCACATTGCTGGTGGGCAAGTTTAAAAGTCAGCTCCACCTTCAGGATGCAAACTGAAGAGACTTAATGGGAAACGGCTTGTTTTCATTCTGCCTGCCTCGGTAAACTTTTCCATCTCCCTGTTTTCATAGTGTAATGTGTTATATGTTGTGAAATACCCTTACACAAAGAATCCCCAATCTTTTCCTGATGTGAAGAAACTCTGAATCTGACCAAAATGATCAAATCAACGCACTACCATGCCTGCAACACTTCTGACACCAGACGTGTGGGTTTTCCACACTTCAGGCAATTCTCCGATGCTAGCTGGGTGTCCTACAATTCAGTTCAGTTCTGACACTATCTACCTGGAGTTGGCATTAGCTCCCATAGGTGAAGGGCTCAATCCCGCGAGACTGAGCCCACTTAAAGTGCCAATCCTAAGTCCTAGGCTGTTACCTGTACTTCTGACCAATTGGCTAGAAATAGAGCTCCCATGATCCCCTCCTTGGCTTCAATAATTTGCTAGAATAGCTCACAGAAATCAGGGAAGGAGTTAGGTTTTACCAGTTTATGATAAACGACATAGTAAAGGTAATGAGTGAAGAGGCAGATGAAGACATGCATAAGGCAAGATCCAGAGGGCTCCTGAGGAGGAAGGAGGTGGAGTAGGGCACCATCTCAGCATGTAGGTATGTTCAACAACACAGAAGTCCCCCAAACCCCAAAGCTGGTATTATAGGAATTTTTATGGAGGCTTCATCATGTAGGCATGGTTGGTTATTAACTCCATTTCCAGCCCCCTGCCCTCTTCAGAGAAAGGGCTTTGAGGCTGAACGATCCAAGCTTCTGATTATCCTCAGTCTTTCTGGTGACCAGCCCTGATCCAGGATTCCACCAAGAGGTGAATACCGAATACCAAAAAATGCCAAGAGGTATTTTATAGGAGACATTGAAGGAGCTTTGTGCCCAGTTTTCATACCAGCTGAAACCAAAGCATGAGCAGCTATACAGGAGAAAGGAATCAGAAGGATGCTAGAAATGAGGTGAGGGGCAGGCCAAAATCTTGGGAAGGCTTTTAGCAACCTCCAGCAAGGCCACCTGGTCTGCAGCCCCCATTCGTACAGGGCCTCTGGCAGATGTACGGTTTTCAAGGGCCCGTGAAAACATATGAGAAAAACAATGACCGGGTCTAAACACAGGAGAAAAGTATAAAATTGAAAGTAAAGCATTTTATTTAAACATCTATAAAACATGTAATTATGTCAACTGCAGTTTTAAATTTCGTATTTATAAATCCTTTGTATTTGAAAGTAATACTATTGTTTGATATTCTCACCCTATAAAATTTCCTGTGCATGTCTGATGACCGCCTAGATATCATAATCATATAGTAAATGAATGACTAGTAGCTAAATAATTTCGAAAACAAAACTCATTTTGATTTTTTTTTTTTTTTTTTGCCTAGCAAACATTTTGTATTTAATGTGAAATATGGATATATTCTAACGTGTTTGCTATGATGTGGAATGTGAATTCCAAAATTAATTGAAAGGGCCTGGGGCCTGTTATAGTCGAAAACTCACGCTGGTCACAGGCCTTGGAACTGGGGTTCAGGACAAGTCGAACCAGATCTCCAAGGGGTAAGATGGAGGTCCCAGCTGATACGAGATAATCACTGCAGTGAGTAACCTCAGAACCTTTCAGTTCACAGTCTGTCTATACCGAAGTGCTTTAAACCCTGTGACCTCCAGTGTACGAGCTTTCAGATGGTGGGTGTGACGCTTTCTGGAAAGAAGTACCTTACACATATAGCGAACTGCTACATTGAGCCTATGCTAGGGCTGATACAAGTCACGAAAGAGAAAGTAAGCCAGAATGAGTGGGTGATACGTTACTGGTTGGCTGGTAGCAAGAGGCCTGCGCAGGTCAGGCGGCCTGGCTGTGAGGCGAGAAGCTGCTGGAGGGCCTCTGGCCTGAACCGGCCAGCCCACAGCCTCACTGAGCGATGGTAGGTCTCCTGATGGCAGTGCCTGTGTACTGTCACCCATGCAAGCACTGAAAGCCCACCCTGGTTGCTTTTTCCCTTTGAAGAATGCCCTTCCTTTCCTTTTTCACTCTTGCACTTGAGAAAAGGGAGGAGACAAGAAAACAGTGCTTTCTAGACTTCTCCCCCCACTCCCCGCCACTACCATTCTTTTGTCTTTGGTGTTCCCAGGCTCTCTTGGCACACCCAGCTGTGTTCTGTCCCTTCCTCGGCCCTCCCCAGTGAGGTGTCCTTGACTGCAGGTTTCTTTCTGTGAGTCAGCAAAGGTGGCCGGTAGACATTAGCTCGGAACACTGACAGGCTGGCTTCAGCGCTGTGGTGAGAGGGAAGGGCCAGACCAGGGGGGCATCAGCAGCCCTTGCGGGCCCAGGAGTGACTGTGGGAGAGGCCAGGCTGCTCTCCTCACCCCTCCTGCAGTGGCTCTGCACAGACAACCTCAGCCTGAAGTGTCCAGGGGAGAGGCGCTGGTTATGAGGCCGCTGCTGTTTGTCTGCTCTTCACAGGCAGATGACCTGTGGGGGGCAGTTTAATAGGTCTATGCGTCTCTCTGTCCCGGGTGTCAGTGACCAGAAGGGCAAGGCCAAAGAGCAAAGGAGAGAGCAGGCCAGGCCCTCCTTCCCCAGGAAGATCCTACCCCTTCCTCACCACACCAGTGCACTTTGGACCCTGAGGTCTAATTGCTTCACAATAACGAACTCACATCCATCTAGCACTTCCCTGCTCCCAGAGAACACTTAAATATTTCATTTGATTTTGACAGTCATGCCAGGAACAAGGGAAGGGTGCAGGCTTCAGAATTATGCCCATTTTACAGATGAGGAAACAGTTCAAGGATGAGCCGGCTGGCCAGTGTTCTGGGGCTGGCTCTGGGTGAGCTGAATGAGGTTGGAACCTGGTTCCTCTGACTCCAAGCCCACAGTGTGTGGGCTTCTACCCTGAACCACCGGGAAACACTGGTGGATGCTGAGCAACCAACCAAGGCCATCGGCATGGATTTGGAGCAGAAGTCCACACAACATGATTCTAGAACCAGAATTTCTGTCTCAGGAAACTTTCAAGGCTCTTAAAATGCTGACATCATGTAAACTCATTGAATTTGTGTGTGTGCGTGTGTGTGTGTGTGTGTGTGTGTGCACCATTTTATTATTTTTTTATTTTCCACTTTTATTGAGAAATAATTGACATACATCACCATGTAAGTCTAAGGTGTATAGCATGTTGGTTTGATTCACATATATTGTGAAATGATCACCATAGTAGATTCAGCTAGCGTCCATCTTCTCATATCAATACAATAAGAAAAAAAGACGAAAGGAAAAAATTTCCCCCTTGTGACAAGAACTCTTAGGCTTTATTCTCTTAACAACTTTCCTGTACATCATACAGCACTGTTAGCTCTAGTCATTGTTTTGTACGTTACGTCTCCCGTACTTGCTTATCCGATTACTGGGAGTTTGGACCTTCTGACCACCATCCTATTGCCTCTCTCCTTCTTCCACCTCTGGTGACCACAAATCTGATCTGTCTCTCTCTCTCTCTCTCTCTCTCTCTCTCTCTCTCTCTTCTAATATGAGAATAGTTGACACATAATGTTACATTAGTTTCACGTGTACAGCTTAGTGATTTGACAAATATATACATGATGCTATGTTCACCCCAAGTATAGCTACCATCTGTCCCATTACGTCACTATTACAAGATCACTGACCATATTCCTTATGCTGCGCTTTTATTCCCAAGACTTAGTCATTCGGTAAATGGAGGCCGTATGTCCCTCTCCCCTTTACCCATTTGGCCCAACCCCCCAAACCCTACCCTCTAGGAACCATTAGTTTGTTATGATCCAGCTTTTTGTTTGTTTATTCATTTGGCTTTCTTTCTTACATTCCACTTATGAGTGGAATCATATGATATTTGTCTTTCTCTGTCTTACTTATTTTACTTTCTATAATACCCACTAGGTCCCTCCATATTGTCTCAGATGGCATGCTCTCATCCTCTGTATGGCTGTGTAATATTATTGTGTGTATGTGTGTGTGTGTGTGTGCGTGTGTGTGTGTGTGTGTGTCACATTTTCCCTGTCCATTCATCTGTTCATGGACTCTTCCACATCTTGGCTATTGTAAATAATGCTGCAATAAACATAGGGGTGCATATTATCGTTTCAAGTTACTGTTTTTGTTTTCCCTGGGTAAATACCCAATAATGGAATTACTGGATCATATGGTATTCCTATTTTTAATTTTTTCAAGAACCTCCATACTGTTTTCCACAGTGACTGTACCAATTTATGTTCCTACCAACCTTTCACAAGGGTTCCTTTTTCTCCACATCTTTGCCAACATGTTATTTCTTGCTTTTTTATTGTAGCATCTTAACTGATGTAAAGTGATCTCTCATTGTGGTTTTGATTTGTATTTCCCTGATGATTAGTGATGTCGAGCATCTTTTCATGTGTCTACTGGCCACCTGTATGTCTTCTTTGGAAAAATGTCTATTCAGGTCCTCTGCTCTTTTTCGTTGGATTGGTTTTTTTTTTTTTTTCTGTGTGTGTGTGTTCTGAGTTGTGTAAGTTCCTTATATATTTTGGATATTAACTCCTTATCATAAATATCATTAGCAAATATCTTCTCCCATTCAGTAGGTTGTCTTTTTGCTTTGTTGATGATTTCCTTTGCTGTGCAAAAGCTTTTGATTTTGATATAGCCCCAATAGTTTATTTTAGCTTCTATTTCCTTTGCCTTAGGAGAGATATCTACAAAAATTGCTATGGCCAGTGTCAGAGAAATTACTCCCTGTGTTCTCTTCTCTTCTAGGATTTTTATAGTATCAGGTCTCATATTTAGGTCTCTAATTCATTTTGAGTTTATTTTTTGTGTATGGTGTTAGAAAATGGCTCAGTTTCATTCTTTTGCATGTAGGCATCCACTTTCCCCAGCACCATTTATTGAAAAGACTGTCTTTTCCCCATTGTATATTCCCCATGTATATTCTTGCCTCCTTTGTCATAGATTAACTGACTATATAGTCGTGGGTTTATTTCTGGGGTCTCTCTGTTCTATTGATCTATGTGTCTATTTTTTGTGCTAGTGTTGTACTATTTTGATTACTACAGCTCTGTAGTTTATCTTGAAATCTGGGATCGTGATACCTCCAGCTTTGTTCTTCTTTCTCAAGACTGCTTTGGCTGTTCAGGATCTTTTGTGGTTCCATACAAATTTTAGTATTATTTGTTCTAGTTTTGTGAAAAATGTTGTTGGTATTTTGAGAGGGATTGTATTGAATCTGTACACTGAAAAGTCACTGAGTTTTAGAAGGGAAGATCATTTCGTTTATAACAAGATTCAGTGCATTCATTCATTCATTCAGATATTCATTACTCAACAATACTACTCCATGACCGATAGATGCAAGCCAATTTGCCAAAAGTCAGTGTACCCCAAAACTCAATCTGTTGAATGATCAATTCACTCAATGTGTCAATTTAATCAATGTTGTCAAATGACTGCTTTATTAGTTTTACCAAATTTATTCATTGTAATTGTAACGACTCCAGCAGTAATATTTTAACAACATGTTGGCTAAACAGAAATATGCAGACGTTAATTTTTTTCCACATCAAACACAACTTTTATGGGCAAAATTCTAGCCTTTAACCATATGATAGGACTGTTTTGGCTACTTTTGGCTTCTTTACGTGCTTTTGAATCTAAGTGTATACTTTCAAACTTAAAACATTTAAACATTTTTTCATCAGTTTCTCCAAAGCCATGTAATAAGCCGTAACATCAGAGAGGCAGTGTAGACCAGTGATTACACAGGACAGCTTGGACCTGGAGCCAGCCCAGCTCTGCCACTTGCTTAGGGACAGGTTGCATCTCCATACGTGATGTGATCTCAGCCATGTTACATATAAGCACTGAGGGGAAAAACAGCACACCGCAATAATAACAGAGTTAATTCTGGGTGGTGGGATTGTGAGGGGTGCCTTCTGTATGTTTGACCCTAAGGCATAGTTCTAATAATTTTAAGTGTTCCTTATGTAAGAGGAACTACACCAGAGAGCTTCACATATGTTATTTTATTTAACCCTCATAACAAACACAGAAGGTAGATGATATTATCACCATTATACAGACAAAGAAACCGAGGCTCTGAAGCATTCATTAACTTGCATGTGTTCCACACTTCAGAGGAATCTGACTTCCTCTGTCTGACTTCAAAGTTCATGCTAACTTTTACTTCCTCTGACTCAACCTGAGTCCTTCTCTGTTAAACGGACATAATATCTGCATCTCAGAGTATGGAGGGAGGATGGAATGGAATGATAGGTACGAAAGCCCTTGCAAATGAAAAAGCCATCTACAAAGAATAGTACTAATGAGCAGCATGTGTTGTATTCACTGTACTGTTCCAAAGATTTGCACGTATCATATTTCTTCAATCAATGACCCTGTGAGACAGGTGGCCATTATCATCCCCATTTTTCAGAACAGGATGTCAAGGATCAGAGAGAGCAACATGCCACCATCATACAACTGTACATGACATTAATTATCTGGATGGAGCCTTTCCATTACAAATGACTTCTGGGTCATTTTCCCCAGTCTTCCTCCCCCGGTTCCTCAGGGATACACTGCAGAGTAAGGGAAACACCTTAATAGGTGTCAGACAGTCCGCTTGGCTCAGTAGGAGGTGGATGAAGGACGGGAGACAGATCAGAGAGCAGAGGTCAGGCATTAGATCCGTGCCTTCCATGGTGCGCATTGACCTTGCTTTCCAAGGACTCAGAGGATAACCACAACTCCAAGGACGCTGCTGCCACCTGCTGTTCACACATTCTCCACCCGAGGGCTTCTCCCCACCTTCGTGCAGTTTCTCAGGATCTTCGTCGCTGTCTTTCCCAGACCTCCTTTATAACCTGGGTAGAAGAACATCAGCCTTTGCTCAATTTCAAATGCAGGGAGAGCAAACCCTCAGCTGAAGCAGAAGGGCTCCAAGAGGAGAGTTAGAGGCACACTCTGAGCTGTGTGACCTTGGAGGCAAGGCCCTGCTCTTCTGTGCGTCCGTGTCCTCATCTATAAAATGAAGACAACAATACCTGCTTCACACAGTTGTTTTTAAGATGAAATAAGATTTTTTTCCCTCTACAATCTACCTTATGAGAAAAAAAATTAAATATATAAAGGGCAAACCAGGGAAAAGGAAACGTCTCTACATGCATGAAATCACCTCTGCTTACCTTAACATTTTTAACAATTAAAAGAATTTTTTTTCAGTAAAGTGTTCCCCTTTATATTTTGCTACTGCTTTTGAGTCTATTGAAATTAAGGCTTAAGTCATTTTTTGTGTGTTTTGTGAAGAATATCTGAGCCAGATGGGCACCTGGGTGGCTCAGTTCGTTAAGCATCTGACTCTTGGTTTCGGCTTAGGTCTCATGGTTCATGAGTTTGAGCCCCTCATTGGGCTCTGCACTGACAGCACGGAACCTCCTTGAGATTCTCTCTCTCTCTCTCTCTCTCTCTCTCTCTCTCTCCTTCACTTTCTGCCCTTCCCCTACTTCCTCTCTATTTCTCTCTCAAAATAAATAAAAATAAACTTAAAAAAAGAATATCTCAGCCAGCATATGAAATAGTAAAAAGGGTATCTGATTTTTCTTTAATGGAGCAAGCTTTCATAATTAAAATTGTCACTTCTATCTGAGACCGTCAGAGTTATTTCCAAGATTCCATTTCACATGTTTCATAGCACTTCTCTCAGGCAATGCATTTAGCAAATGGGCAAAGTGAAACTGAGAAAACTACAGTAGGCTTTTGCCACCCCCAAGTTCTCTTGCGAATTTGTGCAAGTAGCAAAGCTAGGAGGCCTGGCTCCCTCTAAGCAGCAATAAACATCACACCAGATTCTGTTTGCCTGAAAATTCCTTCTGACTAGGTCTAGATGCCAGTATTTGGGTGATAATCAACTTTCACATTGCCAAACCTATATCCCTTCCTGGAATATTTGTAACTTGTATTTGCTGGTTTTGAAGTTCCAGGAAACTGAAACCCTCTATTGGTGAGTTCCAGCAAGTATGTAAACTATTGCAGGACTGTTCCTTTATGACATACCGGAAGCCCGAATGTGATGTGGTTCCAGGGCAGGCCCGGCTGTTCTCATCCTCTGAAGCAGAGGTTGGGAACCAGCTCATTTTCTCACCTTCTTGGGGTGGGCAAAGTGTTAAAGAAAGGTACTGTCTGCTTCCTGGATTTCTTCTTGGTACCCAAACTTTCTCCTCTAAAAAGTAGTCCTTTAAGGGTGCCTAGGTGGCTCAGTTGGTTAAGCGCCTGACTTCCCCTCATGTCATTATCTCATGGTTCAAGAGTTCATGCTCCACGTCGGGCTCTGTGCTGACAGCTCAGAGCCTGGAGCCTGCTTCTGAGTCTGTGTCTCCCTCTCTCTCTGCCCCTCCCCTGTTTGTGCTCTGTCTCTCAAAAATAAATAAATGTTAAAAAAATTGAAAAGCAGTCCTTGAAAATTGTCTTTCCTTTAAATACCATGTGATTTCACTCATATGTGGAATTTAAGAAACAAAACAGATGAACATATGGGGGAGGTGAGAAAAAAGGGAAACAAACCACAAGAGACTCTTAAAGATAGAGAACAAACTGAGGGTTGATGGAGGGAGGTGGGTGGGAGATGGGCCAGATGGGTGATGGGTACTAAGGAGGATACTTGTGATGCGCACTGGGTGTTGTATGTAAGTGATGAATCACTGAATTCTACTCTTGAAGCCAATATTGCACTGTATGTTTACTAAAAAATTTTTTTAATTGATAAAAGTAAATCAACTCTAAGCATTTTATACCTCTTAAATTGGTAAAATTTTATAATAAATTGCTCAATCCTGGAATGTTTGCAATGAAATCAAATACATCTATTGGCATTATAAATAGGGAAATCCTTTTGGAAAGCAATAAAAATATATTTGCAAGAATCCTAAAGATTTTTCATACCCTTTGAGGAAATAGTTCTACCCGTGAGAATTTATTTTTCAATTAGGCAAAAAGCTATGTTTAAGAAGCTCTCCATTGCAGCATTAGTAACAGTAGCAAAAGAAAAACCTGGAGACAATGTAAATTCTGACCCAAAGGGGATTATGATTAACTAATTTCATGGGATATTATTTTGCCATTACAGTGATAAACATGGAGGCTATGTAGAAACATGGACAAATGTTTGCTATAATGTTAAATGGAAAAGGGTAGAATACCAAATGGTGTGTACATTATAATTACAGCTATCTTAAGCTATCTGTGTTTTGGGATGACAACTACTGGACAGTAATGGGCAAATACACAAAAAGTTGTATTCAGATAGTAGGATTCTGGGTTATTTTTATATATTTCCAAGTTGTCTTAAATATGGTTACATTATAAGAAGAAGCCTGGCCTTTCAGGGTGCAGATGTCCTATTTTTAAGTTGAAACTATTTACTCTGCAGAGCACCTCTTTTTGGAACAAGGAGGCAGTTATGATCTACTTGCAGAGGCAAGTGATTTCTCATTTCCATCAGTCGTAGGTTGCCAAAAAATTTCATCAAGCACCACAACATTCAAACACGATATACTGCAACTAGAAGAAGCAAACATCTTGCAGAGAAAAAAAAAAAATCCTCTCTTTAAGAATCTTGTGTTCCTACATCCTCAATATGTTAATTGGGCTGAGATGACACTCTTGTCCAGCCTTAATGGGAGGAATCATAAAGTGGCTATTAAATATGTCAATGTCGGTCTTACTACCAACTTGCCTCTGTTTTTTTTATTTGTTTATTGTTTAATTTACATCCAAGTTAGTTAGCAAATACAATGACTTCAGGAGTAGATTCCTTAATGCCCCTTACATTTAGCCCATCCCCCCTCCCACAACCCCTCCAGCAACCCTCTGTTTGTTCTCTATATTTAAGAGTCTTTTATGTTTTATCCCCCTCCCTGTTTTTATATTATTTTTGCTTCCCTTCCCTTGTGTTCATCTGTTGTGTGTCTTAAAGTCCTCATATGAGTGAAGTCATATGATATTTGTCTTTCTCTGACTGACTAATTTCACTTAGCATAATACCCTCCAGTTCCATCCACGTAGTTACAAATGGCAAGATTTCATTCTTTTTGATTGCCAAGTCATACTACATTGTATATACCACATCTTCTTTATCCATTTATCTGTCGGTGGACATTTGGGCTCTTTCCATGCTTTGACTATTGTTGATAGCACTGCTATAAACATTGGGGTGCATGAACCCCTTCGAAACAGCACGCTTGTATCCCTTGGATAAATACCTAGTAGTGCAATTGCTGGGTCCTAGAGTAGTTCTATTTTTAACTTTTTGAGGAACCTCCATACTGTTTTCCAGAGTGGCTGCACCAGCTTGCATTCCCACCAGCATGCAAAAGAGATCCTCTTTCTCTGCATCCTCGCCAACATCTGTTGTTGCCTGAGTTGTTCATGTTAGCCATTCTGACAGGTGTGAGGTGGTATCTGATTGTGATTTTCCCTGATGATGAGTGATGTTGAGCATTTTTTCATGTGTTGGGTGGCCATCTGGATGTCTTCTTTGGAGAAATGTCTATTCATGTCTTTTGCCCATTTCTTCACTGGATTATTTGTTTTTTGGGTGTTGAGTTTGGTAAATTCTCTATAGATTTTGGATACTAACCCTTTATCTGATATGTCATTTGCAAATATCTTCTCCCATTCCGTCAGTTGCCTTTTAGTTTTGCTGATTGTTTCCTTCGCTGTGCAGAAGTTTTTATTTTGATGAGGTCCCAATAGTTCATTTTTGCTTTTGTTTCTCTTGCTGCCAGAGATGTGTTGAGTAAGAAGTTGCTGCAGCCAAGGTCAAAGAGGTTTTTGCCTGCTTTCTCCTCGAGGATTTTGATGGCTTCCTGTCTTACATTGAGGTCTTTCATCCATTTTGAGTTTATTTTTGTGTATGGTGTAAGAAAGCGGTCCAGGTTCATTCTTCTGCATGTCGCTGTCCAGTTTTCCCAGCACCACTTGCTGAAGAGACTGTCGTTATTCCATTGGATATTCTTTCCTGCTTTGTCAAAGATTAGTTGGCCATATGTTTGTGGGTCCATTTCCAGGTTCTCTATTCTGTTCCATTGATCTGGGTGTCTGTTTTTGTGCCAGTACCATACTACCTTGATGATTACAGCTTTGTAATACATCTTGAAGTCCAGAATTGTGATGCCTCCAAACTTGGTTTTCTTTTTCAGGATTGCTTTGGCTATTTGGGGTCTTTTCTGGTTCCATACAGATTTTAGGATGGTTTGTTCTAGTTCCGTGAAGAATGCTGGTGTTATTTTGATAAGGATTGCATTGAATATGTAGATTGCTTTGGGTAGTATCAACACTTTAACACTGTTCTTCCAATCCAGGAGCATGGAATATTTTTCCATTTGTGTGTGTGTGTGTGTCTTCAGTTTCTTTCATAAGCTTTCTATAGTTTTCAGTGTATAGATTTTTCACCTCTTTGTTATGTTTATTTCTAGGTATTTTATGGGTTTTGGTGCAACTGTAAATGGGAGCGATTCCTTGGTTTCTCTTTCTGTTGCTTCATTATTGGTGTATAGGAATGCAACCGATTTCTGTGCATTGATTTTATATCCTGTGACTTTGCTGATATGGATCAGTCCTTCAGCTTGCCTTTGACTAGCACTTTACAATTTTCAAAATACTTTCACATCCTTCATTATCAAAACTCCACACAACAGGCAGTGCATGGCGTATCATTACTACTTTGTAGTTGGGGACACCGAGGCTCAGAAGGTTAAGTGATTTGCCCAGTTCACACAGTTAGTAAGTGGAAGAGCGGGAACTAAATACAGTAAAACCTTGGATTGCGAGTAACTTGTTCTGCGAGGGTTCTGCAGGACCAGCAAACATTTCTAATAAATTCTAACTTGATAAATAAGCGATGTCTTGCAATACAAGTAGTACGTGATGCCAAACGTCACATGATCACAACTGAGCCAAAGGTTCTCACTCTCTCCCACTGCAGGATCGTGGGTGACTGTCTCCCATGCTCAGATGCTCAGTCTCAGGCCACGGTGTTTGGCAGAAATCAGTGATTTTTCACAATGTTGGAAGGTGCCCACAATGGGCGCTAGTGTATTTTTTGTCACTTCAAAGCACCTATGGACGGTCCTTTGCTTTTTCACACAAAAAGCTTAGGAATGCTTTGTTTCATCCTAGGTCAGGCTGCCTGCAGATATAGACCCTTTCCTCTGCTGCCTTATTGCCAGTTTTTAATTAAATATATTATTTAAATATAATATCTGACAAGAGTTTAATACTATACTGCAGTTAACACCCATACGAGCATATAAAATGGCCCCTATGCAGAAAGAGCTTGAAAAGAAAGGCAATAAGAAGAAGGAGATGATTATGGTGGAAGTTAAGAAGGAAATCATCAAGAGGTACCAACGAGGTACGCGAGTGGCCGAAATTGCAAGATTTTATAAGAAGTCCACATCTGTATCTCGTCTGCAGAGGAGGAGGAGAAAAAGGCAGAGAATTCCTCACTTTCTATATGAGATTGGGGAGATGTGTAAAATGTGGGAAACAAAATTTTGTAGAAAAGCACCACCTGAATAAGGCTGTAGCCGTGCGAGTAATGAATATATTTAACAACAATGCAATATCTAATTTCCACAAAATCCTCAAAAGGAGGCAAAAGCAAGTGTCACTAGATAGGTTCTTCGTTAAAGTTGCACGAAAAGTGAAAGATTCCATTGAGCCGATAGACAGCAGCGATTGTGTTAGTGCACTAGTGATAGTGAAAGTCATCCTACACAGTAACTCTCCTCTCGTGTCTCCCTCACACCAGCCACAAAGGTTTTCAAACGTAAGTGCAGGTTAATTTGTTTATTTCTCTTTATTATTTTGTATTATATTACAGTACTGTGATCATTTTTATATGAATATTTTTGGGTCGTGGAACAACCATCTGAGTTTCCATTATTTCTTAAGGGAAAATTTGCTTTGATATACAAGTGCTTTGGATTACAAGCATGTTTCTGGAACAAATTATGCTCACAAACCAAGGTTTTACTGTATTTGACAATTGTTTGACATAAGAGGACATGCCTAGACTGCAGTGAGTGTTCACACTCAACTCTACAGCACAGGAATCATGGAGGAAATAGTGATTGACTTTTTAAGGGAAGAAAGGAACATTTTGTGCTTAGTGTGCCTGGGAAATGTGCACAATGGCCTGTTGGAGAGCTTCATTGCAAAGTGGGGGAGCCAGAGTATGGAGCTGTGGAAGGAAGGTGACTCAGGACCTCTGTACCCACAACAAGGAGGCATGTGTGAGAGGGGGACAAGGCATATGACATGTCTGATGGGAACTTTGGGAGGAAGAACTAAGGGTGGACCTGGGCATAGATTTTTGGTCTGTGGGTAATCAACAAGCTAAGAGGAAAACATTTTGAACTGAGTTCTGGGGCATAGAAATAAGAACAACTCTTCAAATGGCATTTAGAGATAGCTTTTAAGAAACTACTAAGTAACTATGTAATTGGTGCTGAGAACAGCAGCATTTCCAGTGTCTCTGAGGTTCATTCAACATATGCTTGAGCCAGCTAGCTCGGGCTTCTCGAGCCGGGAGCTGTACACTCACCTTCAGGCATCTGTGAATGCTCCATGAGGACTTTCAGGTCTTGTCATTTGATGCCTATTTAAAATAATACTAATGTTTGCAGATTCTGGATCATCTAGATGGCCACTGAATACCATAACATGATTTCAGTATCTACATGGGCACTGTGTAAGATAGTATTGGGGCCAAAAAATGCTATGAGAATTGTCACAACTAGAGGAAGAAAAGAATAGAGATCTACATAATATCTAAACAACTAGAGGCCAAGGACATCACAGAACATTGTATGAAGAAAACTTTCCCAGCGGCATCTGGATTGGCTCAGTCGGTTAAATGTCCAACTTCGGCTCAGGTCATGATATCACAGTTGGTGATTTTGAGCCTGCTTCGGATTCTGTGTCTCCCTCTCTCTCTCTGCCCCTCCCCTGCTGGCGCACTGTCTCACTCAAAAATCAAACAATCAAAAATAAAATAAAAACATTTTTTAAAATTTAAAAAAAAAAAAAGAAAAGAAAACTTTCCCAGTTGTTCAACCAGAAAACTGATGGGTATGCAAAGTTATCACACAACTCGTTATGTATAGCCACACCAAATACATAAGAACTCTGTCAAGAGAAGATACCCAAAAAAGGTGGGCAACATGTTCCGTCCATAGCATACGATGTTCTTTCAGGTTTCAGGATCCATTTATAATCTTCAAAGTTATTGAGAATCCCAAAAATCCTTTTTTTTTTAAGTTTATTTATTTTGAGAGAGAGAAAGAAAGTAAGCTGGGAAGGAGCAGAGAGAGGGGGCAGGAGAGAGAGAGAATCCCAAGCAGCCTCCACACTGTCAGTGCAGAGCCCAACACAGTGGGCTCAAACTCGTGAACTGTGAGATCGTGACCTGACTCAATGTCAAAAGTCAGACACTTAACTGCTGAGCCACCCAGGCTCCCCAAAAGCTTTTGTTTATATGAGTTGTATCTATCAATGTTTATGTATTAGAAATTAAAAACTGAGATTTGTTTACTAATTTATTTTTAAATGATAATAAAAAACCCATTATAGATTAACATCTAACATTATCAATGAAAATATATCTTGCAAAATAAAATTATAGCGAGAAGAGTAGCATTATTTTACATTTTTGCAAATCCATTTAATGTCTGGCTAAACAGAAGACAGCTGGATTCTCATACTTGCTTATGTATTCAGCCCATTTTGATATATTGGTTGACAGATGTGAACAAAATATGACCTCACACATATATATTGTTGGAAAAGGAAGAGTATTTTAATAGACTTTCAGGTGGTTGTGGACATTCTTCTTTGATATTACATCAAAATTGAACAAGTGGTAGTTTCTTAAACATTAACTACAAGGTAGAATCTGGAACCATAGCAATGAACTTTTCATATTTGGTTATATTAAAATCCACTGGTTCATGTTGCATTTTGAATTTCCTAACATCATGTTTGTATAGATCTTCCAGATGTCAGCGTATTTCATTATACGATACCAACTTCACTCATTAAGGTCTCAATGAATCTCAAGTTACTAGAAAGCTGTCAAGCTTGTGGTGTTAGATATAAGCCTACCAAAATTCTAATTTTCACTTGAAAACTCAAGATTTACCATTGGCAACAAATACTGTTATAGGATTTCTTTGAAGTGACAGGCTTACCTGGCTCATTTTTAAGAAAATGTCTGCCAAACTCCCAAGTTAGAAGAAGTTGTCCACCATCCTTTTAGGTAAAAATGGCATTTCATTAAAAAGTGACTAATTCAGCTCACAGTTCACCTCTACGAGTGTCTCTCCTCAAGGCAACTAATCATACTTCGTGAACACTTCCCGTTTTGTCACACCAAATATTAAAAAAGAGTTCTACTCAGTGGGCAAGGTTTAATAGAAGAAATTTCTATGGCTTCACCAAGGACATTATTAAGTGAAACACTTTCTTTTCTCTAGGAGTGCGTGGTGAAGAATACACCAACTAGTTCAGTTCACTGCCACTGCCTTGATCTGTGTGACAGTGACAGCAGTGTCAGCCACCATTTCTCCTGCCCCATCAATGAAACTGTTAACACCGTGAGAAAGATAAATAATGTGATGATGATGATGATGATGATGATGATGATGATGATGAAAATAATTTTGAACACATAGATCCCTAAAAACTTCTCTCAGACCTGGGCGGGGGGAGTCTCATGGACCAGATTTGAGAACCCCTGAACTAGAGTAGTGTACTTAATTGGACTCAGTTTTTAATAAAGTTCCCAGATGTAGGGGCATCTGACTGGCTTAGTCAGTGGAGCATGTGACTCTTGATCCCTTGTACTCATGTCCAAGCCCCACATTGGGTCTAGAGATTACTAAAAATAAAGTAAAATAATGTTCCCAGACTTTGAAAAATTACATGTTAGGTTACAGATTTTTTTCCTAGGAGAGATGCAAATGATTTTTGCTTAGTACAAAAGGGAACTCCAAGTGTTGTAATTTATTGCCTTATGGGACATTAACCAGTCCTGTATCTAACCTAGCAATTATATCCTAACATTCCTTTATTAAATTACTGATAAATACATAGCTTCTCAAACACGTTCTAGACTGGTCTTTACATTTTCCTGTTTCCCTCATTAATTGATGAATTCAGTAAAATCTTTGACATATGTTTATTTATATTTGCATGAGTCATGATTTTAACTTTTTTCAAAATTGTCCTTCAGCAAACTCAACTTTTACCATCATCAGCATCATTATCACATTCATGTTACTAGTAGCAAATCACTTGTTTAGCAAAACATCTTTAAATTAATGTCAGGGCATGTGGGTGGCTTAGTTGGTTGAGTGTCTGACTCATGATTTCAGTTCAGGTCATGATCTCGTAGTCATGAGATCAAGCACTGAGTCTGGCTCCATACTGGGAGTGATGCTTACTTAAAATTCTCTCTCTCTCTGTCTCTGTCTCTCTCTGTTCTCTCCCCCTCCCTCTCCCCCATTGAATTATTTGGGGTTCAATGTTACATACATTTCAAGGGAAATATCTTGTAGACCTCTAGGCTTACCAAAATTAATTTTATTTGAATGCTACTTAAATATATACTAGCATGGAATTATGTATAAACTCCTTATGCTATTACACAGCTATAAATACAAAACATATCGAATATGTACAGAGCCACAAAACCAAGATAATACATACCTGCATCTACAGCACCATGAAGAATTCCTGACCCAAGAAAGACAAGTATGAGCAGAAAATTACCACTTGACTTGTGGCTGAGAGTGGTATAATATTCACAAACCCACAGACCCCGACAATGCCATTGTTATCAGTGGAAAACCCACGTGGACATGTGGCCACCTGCTGAGAAATTTTAGGTGCCTCTAGACAAGAAATTTACTTCTCTGAGCTCCTCTGCAAAATAAGAGTGTGCCTACCTATCTAATACAGATGTTCACTTGGAGAAGAAAGCATGCAGCCATTTTTTATTTCTAAAAGAAGATTTTAAAAAAGCATTTCACTCTTTTGATTCTTCTCTCTCCCCTTTCAAGAACTGTCTCATTCCCTAATTTTGTTCTCAGGGTTGGCCCTGGAGCCAAACTCTTAGTTCTACCCTTGCCTACAGATTTGACCTTAAACAAATCTTTTAATCTCTCACTTCAGATTCCTCATCTGTAAACTGGAGGTGTTTATAATCTCTACCTCATAAGAGTATTGAATGGGCAATTTAGAATATGGGATATAAAGCACTTGAAAGTAATCAGTCAATTATTATTACTAGCGTAATGCTCGGCGCCTAAGAGCTAAATAAATGTTGGTTATCACTAGTCAGATTTTAGATGATAAGTAAGGGTATAGTCCCTTCTACAATGATATTTTTAGAAGGAGGACAAGAAAAAAACTAGCAGTTAGTGAATGGACACCTTGTGCCAGGTACTTTTGATACACTCCGTAATTTCATCTTCACAAAGCCCTGTGAGGCAGATATGATCATCCAGGGTGGGACTAGGGTGAGGGGAGTGAGGCATTTAAGGTTCAAAATTAAGGAAGCACATAGAACACAAAATTAAGGAGGCTCTCCCTCTTAGTCTTATGCTCAGGAAAAATGAGACCCACACACAGGAACTTGGCAACAAAATGGTAAGCGACAGAGAGGGGATTTACCCTCTGGTCTGCCAGCTGAAGCTGAAGTGGATCCTCTGAAAAAGAGGGACCATGGGTGGGTCTTCTTTCCTATGGGTTCTTACCCCTTTACTGCATTCAGATAGTATAGGTCTCTGAGAGATTTCCCAACCTGTTCTAGAAATTTCCCAACTGATTTTCCTAATTGTGATTGAAGTCCCTAACATACTAAAATGTTCTAACTTTTCTTTCACAGGAGTGCCCTGTTAGAGCTTCACTTAAACTTCTGGTTAAGTATCATAGCAAGGGCCTCTTAAGATTTTCTCAGTGAGTCCAGATTCTAACAGCTTCTAACAACTTAATAAGAAAAAGCCTCAGGAGAAAAATGGGAAGTTAAGATCTTTCCGAGAGAAGCTTGTCTTTGTAACCTGGAGGATGCTTTTGGAAGTCATAACTGTCATTAGGATGAGTCCTTCAAGCCTACCCTAGGTATTGTTTTCTAACATCCTCTTTTACCTAAAAGGTTAAAATGACTCTGGAAATAAGAAAATCTGCCCTGCAGTTTAGTTTTTCCCTTTCCTTAAAATAGAAAGATTGACTGAGTGAACTTTGGAACAAAACATTGAATCCAGGTAGAAGCCAGCTTCTTAGAATTTGGGGGCTTTCTCTAGGAATCCCTGATGTATTTATGTGACTAAGCAACCCAAGGGCAGGAAAACCCTTCAAAAGAAACAATTAAAGTCTGTTTGGATAACCTTTCCTGGAGCCTGAGGGTAGAATATAGACGGAAGGTGCCCCTCCCTCCACCCTACCTCAGGAAAGGAAGCTGGGCGGAGCAATGAGTTTCGGGGAAGGAATGTGCCAGAAAAGAATGTGTGTTATTTCCAAGATTTAGTGATTCCTTTAGGAGCATGCTATGAACTAAATTATTTCCCCCAAAATTCGTAAGTTGAGGCTCAAATCCCCAGTGTGACTGTATTTTATAGAAGGGCCTGTAATTAAGATTAACTGAGGTCACAAGAGTAAGGATCTGATACCATGGGATTGGTATCTTTATAAGAAGAGACACAACAGGTCCACCATGTATGTGATCGAGCCAAGAAGAGGGTCGTCACCAGATCCTGACCTTGCTGACACCCTGATCTCAGACTTCCAACTCCAGAATTGTGAAAAAACAGATTTCTATTGTTTAAGCCACCCAGTCTATGATATTCTGTTATGAAAGCCAGAGCTGACTAATACAAAATACTTGGGGTAATGTTTCATGCCCAGAGTTTCTTCAGTTGGTTCCCAATGACTCCAGCCTTATTTATGCTGGTTTCACTAATTTTACATCTCTATCTCTTTAATGCTTGCCACCCAATATGTGGCTAATAATTTTCTTCTGTTTTGCAGCTGAAACTTAGAATAATAGATTATTTGGCTTATAGAATCAAAAACAGTAAGGTCCAGAGCTGGGTGGTCTTATTTGGATCACTTAACCTTTCTGGGCATTAATTTCCCCAGCTGTAAAATGGGGAATATATTAGTTTCTACTTCATAGATTGCTTATGAGGATCTAAGTATCTGCCCCACAATCCCCAATGGCCGGTGTAGGCACTGACCAAGCAGGTCAGAGCCAAGGTCTGGTTCCTAGAAGCCAGAATTAGAGGAGGCCAGAAAGGAGAGAACCAGAGGGGTGAGTGAGTGTTCATGTTCTTAAACGCTACAACGTTTCAGTGCTAAGAGAGGGTATAGGGACTGGGCTCAAATAGGAAACACATGTGTGTGCCTTACCGGGGGAAAGAGTGTCCTGGACAGGCAGAACAGATGACGGAACAGAAGTGGCCACAGCTTGCCCTATTGGCCATCAGATAAGGTCGAGGCCACAAACAGAGTGACTTGGGGTGACTTACATATTGTGTGGTAATGAATGAAATCATTACCAAACGCATTAATTTGTTTTTTAACACCCTCATCCCGCACCCCTCAACCCAACTCCCTGTGATTCAAGTACAAGTTGAGAGTCACAGATGTTAATGATGAAGTATGGGATTTGGTAGGAGTCAGGGCTCAGGTGTACATAGATCTCAACTATGAGATTTTAGAGCCTTAGTTATGTGTTGGATGCAATAGTTACTGAGTTTTAATTTGCTTCCCTCATTTCTTACCCTTTTCGTAATGCGTAATTGAACAAAAGTAATGGCCCTGTTTGGAGCCCACTGGCCATGTTCCCTGTTTGGGAGCCTTCAGTGTTCATGCCAGGATGCACTCTCCCCTCCCCCACTGCCTCTCTGCTGAGCTGGGAGGCCAGGGCTCTCTGACCCTTAGATAGCAGAACCTGAGAGGATGTTTGTTCCAAAAGTGCCTGCTCCCTTTAACAAGTGACTTTAATTGGGACCTCCATGTAGTCCCACCAGGATACTTAGGACCAGACACTCACATTTGAAATCTTGGAAATTCTCTCCCAATGAAGCAACCAAATGCTTTGTTATAGAAAAGCTTATTGAGAAAAAAAATGTTTATGCAAATTCTCATTGCACCAGAAAATATGCTGTATTTGAAGAGGGAGAAGGGCAAGGATTCTGAGATATTTAATCTGAAACAATGAGGCAGAGATTGTTCTGGACTCCATTGCCTTTTGCATCCCAGAGTTATTTGGTTTGAACGACTGCCAAATCCTAAAGTTCGTAAGATAGTCACAAGTGGGGAAGGGGGCCAGAATTCTTGGGGTTGGTTTCCCAGAATGCTCCGATTTATTGTAAGCTTCTCCCTCTGAGGTCAGCCTGCTCTGTCTGGTGGTTCTGTTTTAGAGACAACCCCTCCCACTAGAGTGGGTCTGACAGGAAAAGCATCAACTATGTTGGCCACCCAAGGACTTGAACTTGGATATGTAAACTTCTTCCGGAAGCCACCACCATGGTCATGTCTGAGGTTCATAAGGATGTGCAACCCTCTCACATGCAAGGCAGCTGTTCTCATCAGGCCTGTCATAAAGTACACAAGAGTGGGCATTTTGTCCTTTTAACAGTGTTTCATTGCAATTGAATGTAAACATCAGTTCAGTTAATAGGAGTTTATGTAAGCCATTAGGCTTGGTTTCACCTTTACCATCTTCCCCTCTGTGCCCTCATCTTCAAACTTCCACCATGCCCTGATGGATTTTACCTCCAAATTTCCACACCAATCACTTTTCTCCTCCACTGCCACCCCGGTGGCCAGGTCACACTCATGGTTTGCCTTTGTTACCTTGAGAGCCTCCTAACTGCTCTGTCTGCACCAATTCTGCCCTCTCCTCACCCAGAGTCTGTTCTCCACGCTCTAACTAAATCGATGGTTTCAGCACCCAAGTCTGACCTTTTGCTCTTAGGCTGAAACTCAAAACCCTTCCCTTGGCCCCTGGCCACCTCTGCAACCTCATCCTGACCTTCCTCCTGTCCATCCCCTTCGGCCTGAAGCCACGTTAACCTCACAGCATCTTCCTTCCCTCCCCTCACCCGCCTGATGAGCAAAGTTCAAATGGCACTTCCTGGGAAAGTTTCCCTTGAGGACTCCAATCTAGAACAAGTCTCTTTGTTTTAAGTTTTCATTAGCCATGTTTCTTTCCTTAAGAGCAATTACCTTCATTTTTAATTACACATTGATGAGTGTGATTATTTGATGAAGATCCATCTTCCCTATGGGTCTCTAGGTTTCATGAGAGTTGGGTCAAGTCTGCTCACTACTGTGCACCTAGGTCCTTCTAAGGTGCCTGGCACACAAACAGCTTCTCATGGAACATTTCTGAATGAATTTCAGAGAGGTAGACACTTGAGTGGGAAACACAGACAACTGACCTCAGCTTCCCTAAGGTCCTTTCCACTGGGGAGCCCGGCCTGGCCTGCGGAACCACTGGCTCTTCTTTGTAAAGACCACATTGGTCACTGATAGTTGCTAGTTATGTGTGGGCTATTCGGTGAGCTCTGGGAAATAGAGCAGAGACACTGGCACCAGAGAGGCCGAAGTTCAAATCCCTTCTCTACGCCACTCGATGGTCACGTGATTGTAAACAAGTTACTTAACTTCCTTCGATCATCATTTCCTAACCTGTAAAATGGAGGTGACAGCTTCCTAGTTCATAGTGTTGTTGGACAGATTGATAGAGATAATGTATGTCTAATGCTGAACCCAGACTCAGGGCCAGAGTAGACATCCCATCAAGGTTGCTTTCTTCCACCTTCTTGCTCCCCACCACCCTGCTGTCCATGCACTTCCCCTGTGCTCACCTCTTTTTATGTGGGACTCTTCAGCTACTTTCTCTAGGGCTGTGTAAGCCATGTGGTGGCCCTGTCTTTTGTTAGCCCCAGGGCTACAAATCAACGGCCTCAGTGATCACACTTCCAGTGGCCTGATGTCTCAGTTGGGTTCCCCCAGAACTGGCACCTGAGACAAGGATTCCAGTGTAGGTGGTTTGTCTGGGAGATGATTCTAGGAAGCCACAGTAGAGAGGGGAGACAGGGCGAGGAATGACGTGTGATCGTGCAGGTCACCACTGTGCCCATCTGGAGCTTAACCCTCAGGGAACGCTAGAAGACAATTATTCTATCCAAGGAGCAAGGGAATTAAGGCATACACCTGGCCCCAACAGTCTGTCTTTTCACAGGGGTGAGGGTGGCATGGCAATGACCCTCTGACATCTCCTGTGTGCCACATTCATGTGCAGGACTGAGAATGTGTGGCACCAGAGAAGCCTCACGGGCACAGAGCTGCAGGTGCTGGCATGGAAATATGGGCAAGACACCAACAGCTTCTGCCTCAACTGGTGAACAGCTCCTAAATTCATGCCTTCCTGGTCACAGCTTCCACGTTTCCTTGACCAAAGTGAGTGTAACATGCCTACTGCCTTGTTCTAGACATAACTACATTCTAGCCATAGATTCTTCCAATTTGCAAACTGATAAATGAAGGAACTTCAGGGGCGCCTGAGTGGCCCAGTCGGTTGAGGATTCGACTCTTAATTTCAGCTCAGTTCGTGATCTCACCATTCATGAGTTCAAGCCCCACGACTGGCTCTGCACTGACCGTGTCGAGCCTGCTGGAATTCTCTCTCCCTGTCTCTCTGCCCCTCTCCCCCCAAAATAAATAAATAAACATTTTTTTTATTTTTTTTTATTTTTTTTTTAGTGAAGGAAATTTATACCTGTCTTTTGATTTGGGACAGGAAGGAACATCATTTCCTAAACCAAAGGCTGCTTTCTCTGCTTTCTATTATACGTTCAAATATCCCACATAACTACCTTCATTTGGCAAGTTTTAAAGACACAGTCTGCATATTTAAAGCCTGTGTAAGTCCAAGAGAAAGTTTTCATCACCTTTAAAATTTCTAATTCTTTCCCCCCACCCAATCACATATAGATAGCTCAGGTTTATTGTTAACATTACCTGAGGATATTTTAAAACATCCAGATAATCGAGAACCCTAATTAATGAATGTCTGGATAATAGGAGGGTCACTACATTAAATGCCCGTTGATAATATAGGCCGGATAAAGCACAGGGGAGGAGTTTCAGATGTGACCTGTCCTGATGAGCCAACTCTGACCCTCTGGATGCTATTAATTATTAAGCAATATGTACTAAGTGCCTACAAGGTGCAGAGTGCTGTGCTAGGTGCACAGAGAGGTTTGAGAAGGTTTCAGAAAGAAAGAACTTCCCTTCCTCAAAACAACTCTGAGCCTATTCTAATTTCCGCTATTAGATATTTTTTTTTTTCTTTTCCAGCATCCTTTTATACAATGAATTCTCACTAGGAGGGATCAAAGTCCCAGATGATACAGCCAAGAGGGGCCTCAGTGGTCCTACTGCTGTACAGATAGAGACCCAGAAGGGAAATGATTAGCCTGAAGTGACCCAACCCACAGTGGGTAGAGCTGGGCCTGAAGTCCGTGCCTCTGTCCCTACTGTCTGCTTTCTTCACAGTTTAAAACTGTTATCTGACCTTTGCATTTGAGTGTGGATTAATTAAGGGCTGGTCTCCGAGATAGCATTCTTTTTTTTTTTTTTTTTTTAATTTTTTATTGTTTATTATTTTTGAGAAAGCAAGCACAGAAGGGGCAGAGAGAGGGAGACACAGAATCGGAAGCAGGCTGCAGGCTCTGAGCTCTGAGCTCTCAGGACAGAGCCCGATGCGGGGCTGGAAGTCACAGACCGCAAGATCATAACCTGAGCTGTAGTCGGTTGCCCAACCGACTGAGCCACCCAGGCGCCCCTCTGAGATAGAGCATGTACTGGCAAAGTGGGTTTCACCACCTGCCCCCACTCTCAACTTTGCAGCTGATGGTCGTTTTCTCTGGCAGACCCTTTGCTGGCTAAACTCCTCTGAACACCCTTCTAGCTCACCGCTGTTTCTCCTCTGACCACTGGATCAAAATCCAATGGGAAAATCATTTTTAAGTGTTCACTCTTTTTTTTTAATGTTTATGTATTTTTGAGAGAGAGAGAGAGAAAGCAAGCACAAGCAGGGGAGGGGCAGACAGAGGAGGACAGAGGATCCAAAGTGGGTTCCGCACTGACAGCAGAGAGCCCGATGCGGAACTCGAACTCATGAACCGTGAGATCATGACCTGAACTGAAGACGGTCGCTCGACCAACTGAGGCACCCAGGTGCCCCAAGTATTCACTCTTAAGAACCCCTGTACTCCAGACCTACTGAGTCAGAACTCATCTCAGGGGCTTGGGCCAAGGAAACTACACTTGTAATAAGCCTTTCATGTGTCACACCAAAGTTTGAGAACCATCAGCCTACTGGCTGAAGCCCAGCATCTTCAGTGTGGCTTAGAAGACCTGCCTACCTTCTGGCCTCACCTCCATCAGCCAGGCTGAACCACCCTCTGTTCCAGAAACAAGCCTCAATATTGTCAAGTCCCTGCACCTTTGCTCACTCTGTTTCCCCTGCCTTGTTTGCCTTTCTTTCATCAATTCTACAGGGTGAATTCCTGTTCCTCCTGTTCTCCTCCAAGGCCCTCCTGAAATGTCCCTTCCTCTCTGTCACTCTTCTTGACTCCTTCCCTGTTTCTCCTTCCTTCTCATAGTTATTGATACCTGTATCTATTACAGCACTTATGTTCCTGTATGAATGAGTTCTAGGCCTCTACCTCGATCCAGGGCCCCTGGGAACACACATTGCTCCTTTGTATTAGAAAAAGGCACCCCTTCCTCCAGAGCCAGACACGTGGCTTGGCAATAAGAGTAGAGGCTGGATTTCAGCCCAGGCACCCTCCCCAGGCACCCTCGTGCAGGCCAGAGGCTGCTCAACCACGTGCAGGGGCCCTCCACCTGCCTTCTCGGCTGTGAGCTCTTGAGGGTCCCCTGGAACTTATTCATCATTGTACATCCCCAGCCTGGAAGTGTGGCCCTGCGGTGACTGTTTATAAAAGGTTTTATGAGCTGAAGTGAACAGTACGCGGGCTGGGAGCATAGGCAGTGTTACTCCTCACATGAGTCATCAAATGCTGTGAATTGCAGGAGGCCCCCAGAGCAGCATAGGCGGGATGAATAATGTCATCTGTTCTGTTCTCCATGGATTTTGGATATTTTAACATCTGCAGCTGGAAATTGTTCAGAGCTGTGAGACTAAAATAGATGCCTGCAGCAATCTGTTAACTCATTCTTTGCCTTTTGGACCTAAAAAAAAAAAAAAAAAAAAAAAATCCTTTCTACTTTCCCCAGAGTTAATCTATCTGAGGCTAGTTGTTATTAAGGCCATGGGAGAAATCGCCTGCCTGAAAGACCCTCCACAAGATCCCTTCTGCCGCACAACTCGCCCATCAGTCAAGTGCGGTTGCCTGTCAGGCCCCCCGCGGCTGAGTCGCTAAGTAGGGAAACAGTCATCCACAGTAACAGAACGACAGAGCACAGTGTTAGACTCCCTGCTGCTCTGTAGAGAGGGGACATGGGTGGCAGTGCAGGGTTTGGTTCCAGTTCCCGGGTGTTTAACATTCTCATTACTCCAGTGAGAATGCATTCCCGTGTGACTTGATTCCTTTCCTTAAAAAGGTCATTATGACATTTCAAGACAGGGTTGTTCGTTAACCTTCTGTCAGTACCAATCCAGGAGAGGCACAGGAATTGAATTCCTATTTTGTCTTTAACCACTGAGGCAGTGACCAAACAATGAAGTGGACAAGTGGAGGAAAAGAGATGTGAGAGCAAGACAAACCATGTAAGTAGAAACTGGAAGATTAGTTCACATGCAGCAGGAAAAGAACTGGTGACTTTAGTAGTTGACATCTTGGGTGTTTGTTTGTTTGTTTGTTTTAATTTTCACTAAAAATAATATTAGGGGCCGAATAAACAGTTCTAATTTGTACTCTTCATCAGCTGGCCCCCTCACTAAAGTTTATATTTCATCATTTTTACAGGTCCAAGCACACTTAATTGTCACAACAACATTCAGTGTCATTATGATGAGTCCTACCTTACAGATGAAAAAACTGAAATTCAGGACTCATCACCCAAATTCAGACCCAACAGGTCATAAAACAGGTGCTGAACTTTGTATATGAGGGACACAAATATATGTAAGACAAAGTTATGCCTTCAATGGTTTGCAAACTAAATCAGAATAAACAACATGGACAGTGATTGGAAAACAAAAGATCAAGGTAAAAGACAGAACATTTAGCTCGGATATTAACCAGAGAAGTCTACATGCAGGAGACAGAAATCGGAAGTTGTGCAATAATCACATTCAGGAAAAGACACGAAAACATTCTGAGGGTCCTGAGGTTTGGATTTTTTTTTAATATACAGTTAGTACCAGAGCAGGGATTTGAACCCACTTCAGAACTCATCACAATTTCATTTGCACCCTACATTTTCTAAAAGAGACCATTTTTCGAGTAGATTTAGGGTAACAACAATATTGAGCAGAATATTCCAGAGACTTCCCATATATCTCCTGCCTCCACGCATGCATAGCCTCTCCCATTATCAACATCCTCCACCAGAGCAGTATGTATGTTACAAATGATGAACCTACCTTGACACATCATTATCATCCAAGGTCCACAGTTTATATTAGTATTCACTCTTGGTGTTGTACATTCTATAGGTTTGACCAAATTTTAATGACTTTATAGTATCATACAGAATAGTTTCATTGTCCTAGAAATCCTCTGTTCTCCACCTTTGTATGCCTCCCTCCCCACTAATCCCTGCACCAATCTTTTTACTCTCTATAGTTTTGCCTTTCCCAGAATGTCGTGTAGTTGGATTCATACAGTATGTAGACTTTTCAAACTGGCTTCTTTCACTTAGTAATATGCATGTGAGTTTCCTCCATATCTTTTTGTGGCTTAATAGCTCATTTCTTTCTTTTACTGCTGAACAATAGTCCCTTGTCTGGATGTGCTACAGTTTATTTATCCATTTACCTACTGAAGAACATTTTAATTGCTTCCTAGTTGTGACCATTATGAATAAAGCTTCTATAAGTATCCATGTGCAGGTTTTTGTGTGAACATAAATTTTCAATTCCTTTGGCTAAACACCAAGGAGAGAGACTGCTGGATTATGATAAAATATGTTTAGTCTTGTAAGAAATTGTTAAACTGTCTTCCAAAGCAGCTATACTGTTATGCATGCCCACCAGCAATGAATGAGAGTTGCTCCATATCCTTGTCAACATTTGGTGTTGTCAGTTAGATCTTGACCATTCTAATAGGTGTGTAGTTGTATCTCACTGTTGTTTTACTTTGCATTTTCTTGATGACATATGATGTGGAACCCTCTTTCATATGCTTATCTGTCATCTGTGTGAGGGGTCTGCTGAGATCCTTGGCACATTTTTAATTCAGTTGTTTGTTTTCTTATTGTTGAATTCTAAGAGTTTTTTGTATATTTTTGGCTAACAATCTTTTTCGGCTTGGGGGTTTGTAGGTTTTGTTTTTTGGATAACAGTCTTTTATCACATATGTCTTTTGCAAATATTTCTCCTCCTTTGTGACTTCTCATTCTCTTGATGGTGTATTTTGCAGAGCAGAAATTTTTAATTTCAACGAAGTCAAATTTATCCATTTTTTTCATGAATCATGCATGTCTTTAGTGTTGTATTTATGAAGTCATGGCCAGACCAAAAGTTATCTAAATTTTCTCCAATATTATTCTCTAGAAGTTATATAGTTTTGCATTCTTAATTTGTTTTTGTGATGATTTTAAGTTAATTATTGGAAGAGTGTAAGGTCTGTATCTAGTTTTTTTTTTTTTTTTTTTTGCATGTAAACATCCAGTTGTTCCAGCACCATTTGTTGAAAGGCTATCTTTTCTCCATTGTATTGCCTTTGCTCCTCTGTCAAAGACCAGTTTACCATAATTATGTGTGTCTATTTATGAACTTTCTATTCTGTTCCAGTGATCTATTTGTCTGTTATTTTGCCAGTACTTGATTACTGTAGCTTTAAAGGAAGTCTTGAAATTGAGTGATGTCAATACTCCAACTTTGTTCTTCTCCTTCAATATTGTGTTGGCTATTATGGATCTTTTGCCTGTCTATATAAACTTTAGAATCAGTGTATTGGTATCCACAAAATAAATTGCCAGGATTTTAATTGTGATGGCAATTAACCTATATATCAGGTTGTAAAGAACTGACATCTTGACAATATTGAGTCCTCCTTGCCACAAACATGGAATATCTCTCTACTTATTTAGTTACTTTGATTTTATTCATCAGAGTTTTGTAGTTTTCCTCATATAGGTCTTGTACATATTTTTCCAGATTATACCTAAGTATTTTTTTGGGGGGTGCTAATGTGAATGGTATTGTCTTTAATTTCAGATTCCACCTGTTCATTGTTAGTATATTAGGGAAGAAATTAGCTTTTATATATTAACCTTGTATCCTGAAACCTTGCTATAATGGCTGATTAGTTCCAAGAGCTTTTGGTCAATGCTTATGGATTTTCTACATAGATGATCATTTCATCAACAGACAAAAGTTTTATTTCTTCCTTTCCAGTCTGTAAAGCTTTTATATGCTTTCTTGTCTTATTCCATTAGTTAGGACTTCAGTATAATGTAGAAAAGCTGTGCTGAGAGGGGACATCTTTGCCTTGCTCCTGATCTTAGTGGGAAAGTTTTTCACCATCAATTATGATGTTAGATGTAGGGTTTTTTATAGATATTCTTTATCAAGTTGAGGAAATTCTCTAGTCCTACTTAACTGAGAGGGTTTTTTTTTTTTTTAATCATGAATGGAAATTGATATTATCAGATATATTTTTTTGCATCTATCCATATGATCATATGATTTTTCTTCTTTAACCTGTTGATGTGATGGATTACATTAATTGATATTTGAATGTTGAACCATCCTTGCATACCTGGGATAAATCCCACTTGGCCATGGTATATAATTCTTTTTATACATTGTTGGACTCAATTTACTGGTATTTTGTTGAAGATTTTTGTATCTTTGCTCATAAGAGGTATTGGTCTATAGTTTCTTTTCTTGTAATAACTTTGATTTTAGTATTAGGGTAATGCTGGCCTTATAGAATGAGTTTACAAGTATTCCCTCTTCTCTGCTTCTAATCTCTGAAAGAGATTGTAGAGAATTGGTTTAATTTCTTCCTTAAATATTTATTAGAATCCACCAGTGAACCCATCTGAGCCTGGTGCTTTCTGTTTTAGGAAGCCATTAATTATTGATTCAGTTTCTTTAACATATAGAGGCCTACTCAGATTATCCATTTCTTCTATGTGCATTTTGGCAGACTGTCTTTCAGGAAGTTGGTCCATTTCATCTAGGTTATCAAATTTGTAGACATAGACTTGTTCATAGTACTCCTTGATTATTCTTTTAATGTCTGTAGGATTTGTGGTGATGTTCCTCTTTCATTTCTAATATTAGTAATTAGTATCTTCTCTCTTCTTTTCTCTTTTCTTCTCTTCTCTTCTCTTCTCTTGTTATCCTAGGTAGAGACTCAACAATTTTATTGATCTTCTAATCAAAGAACTAGCTTTTAGTTTCATTGATTTTCCCTATTGATTTTCTGTTTTCAATTTTATTGTTTTCTGCTCTGACTTTCATTTCTTTTCTTCTGCTTACTTTGTATATTTAATTTGCTCTTCTTATTGTAATTTCCTAAGATTGAAATTTACATGACTGATTTTAGATTCTTTTTCTTATTTAATATATGCATTTAGTGGTATAAGTTTCCCTTTAAGCACTGCTTTTGCTACATCCCACAAACTTTGAGAAGTTATGTTTTCATTGTCATTTAGTTCAATAATTTCTGTGGGTTTTTTTAATGTTTATTTATTTATTTTGAGAGACAGAGCACAAGCAGGGAGGGGCAGAGAGAAAGGGAGAGAGAGAATCCCAAACATGCTCCATGCTGCCAGCACAGAGCCCAACGGGGGCATACAATCTCATAAACCATCAGATCATGACCTGAGCCGAAATCAAGAGTCAGTCGCTGACTTAACCAACTGAGCCACCCCGTCACCCCAAGTTCAATAGTTTTTTAGTTAAATTCCCTGAGGTTCTTCATTGATCTATGTGTTATTTAGAAGTGTGTTATTTAGGGGTGCCTGGGTGGCTCAGTTGGTTAAGCATCTGACTCTGGCTCAGGTCATGATCTCACAGTTTGTGGGTTTGAGTCCCACGTCAGGCTCTGTGCTGACAGCTCAGAGCCTGGAGCTGCTTCAGATTCTGTCTCCCTCTCTCTCTGCCCCTCCCCAGCTCATGCTCTGTCTCTCTCTGTCTCTCAAAAGTGAATAAAGGTTTTTAAAAAACATTTCTTAAAGAAAATTGTGTTGTTTAGTCTCCAGATATTTTGAGATTTTTCTAGCTATTCTCTATTATTAATTTCTTAAAATTTTTTTTTAATTTTTAAAATTTTTGTTCTGTTACTAATTTCTATTTTAATTCTATTAGAGTCTGAGGGCAGATGTATGATTTCTATTCTTTTAAATTTGTTGAGGTAAGGGTGCCTAGGTGGCTCAGTCGGTTAGACATCTGGCTCTTGATTTCAGCTCAGGTCATGATCTCTCAATTCATTGGGCTCTGCACTGACAGAATGGAGATTGCTTGGGATTCTCTCTCTCTCTCTCTCTCTCTCTCTCTGCCCCTCCCCAGCTTGTGCATGCACTCTCTCTCTCAAAATAAATGAATAAACTTTAAAGAAAAGCTTGTTGAGGTGTGTTTTGTGTTTTATGGCCAAGAATGGGGTCTGCCTTGGTGAATGTTCCATATGGGCCTGAGAAAAATATGTATTCTGCTCTTACTGGATAAAATGAACTGTAGATGTCCATTATATCCAATTTATTAATAGTGTTATTGACTTCAGCGGTGTCATCCCCAATTTTCTGCCTGCAGGATCTGTCTGTCCATTTCTGATGGAGGGGAGTTGAAGTCTTTAACTATGACAGTGGATTCATCTATTTCTCCTTGCAGTTCTGTCAGTTTCTGCCTCTCATCGTTTGACTCTCTGTTGTCAGGTGCGTACATATTAAGAATTGTTATGTTTCGTTGAAGAATGAATCATGAGGATTCTTTTTAATTGCATTTCTTAAATTAAACATTTTATTTTCTGAGATAGGTGTAGATCACATGCCCTGATAAAGAATCCAGAGAAATCCCATGTGCCCTTTACCCAATTTCCCCCAGTGGCAACATCTTGCAAAACCATAGTATTAATATCACAACCAGGACATTGATATAACTGCAATCCATCAATACAAATCAGGTTTCCCAGTTTTACTCATACTCATTTGTGCATGTCTGTGTATTTAGTTCTGTGTGATTTAATCACACACGTAGGTTCATGTGTCCACCGCAGTCAAGATAAAGAACAGTTCCATCACCACCAATATGCTTCAGGTTGCTTTTTATAAATGCTCCCAACTCCCTTCTCTCCTCCTCCTCCCCCAGTCCCTAACCTCTTGTAACCACTACTCTGTTATCCATTTCCATAATTTTGTCACTTCAAGAATGTTATATAAATGGGAAAAGGATCCAAATAGACGTTTCTCCAAAGAAGAAGTACAAATGACAGATAAACTCAACATCATTAGCCTTCAGAGAAATGCAAAGCGAAGCCACATCAGATAGCACTTCACACCTGCAAGGATGGCTGTTATCAAAAAGACAGTATTGGCAGGGATATGGAGAAATTGGGACTCTCATCCAATGCTGGGGGGAAAGTAAAATGATGCAGCTGCTTTGAAAACAATCTGGCAGGTTCTCAAAAGATTAAACATAGAGTTATCATATGACCTAGCAATTCCAGTCCTAGGTCTATGCACAATGAAAACCTATGTGCACACAAAAACTTGTATATGAAGTTTCATTGCAGCTTTACTGGTAGTAATCACAAATTGGAAATAGCTCTAATGTCCATCAACCAATAATACATAAACAAATTGTGGTATATCCATATAATGCAATGCCACCCACCAGTAAAAGGGAATGAACTATTAATACATGAGTTAGCATGTATTAATTTCAAAATAATTATGCTGAGTAAAAGAAGATATACAAAAAAAAGGGCATATACATGCCATATTTTTTCACATACATAATATTCTAAAAAATGCAACCTAATCTACAGTGCCAAAAAACTGTTGCTTAGGGAATGGATAGGGAAACAACTAGCGAGGCAGGAAAGGATTGTAAAGAAGATGATGGAGGGATGCCTGGGTGGCTCAGTCAGTTGAGCATCCAACTTCAGCTCAAGTCATGATTCCACAGTTCGTGGGTTTGGGCCCCACATCAGGCTCTGTGCTGACAGCTCAGAGACTGGAGCCTGCTTCGGATTCTGTCTCCCTTTCTCTCTCTGCCCCTCCCTGCTCACTCTATCTCTGTCTCAAAAATAAATAAACACTTTAAAATAATTTATAAAAAATTTTTAAAAAGAGGATGATGGATATGTTCATTGTCTTGATTGTGATTGATGATTTCACACTTAATCAAACTGTACACTTTAAATACATACAGCTTGTTATATTTTAATTATATTTCAATAAAGTTTGTTTTAAGTACACCATTAAATAACATACTTCTAAAAAACACACGTAATCCTACAAATTCCTCCTCCTCTACATTCTCATGTCTTTATACGTGTTTGTGTTTTTACTACTGCAAAGCAGAATGTCTTACTTTTTCCACTTAACACTGTTTCAATGATTATTTCTTAAATTATGCTTTATTACCATTTTTTCAAGTTTTTCCTTTTTCTTAAATTTTTTTTTAGTGTTTATTTTTGAGAGAGAGAGACAGAGCATGAGCAGGGAAAGGCCAGGAGAGAGAGGGAGACACAGAATCTGAAGCAGGCTGCAGGCTCTGAGCTGTTAGCATGACGTGGGGCTGGAACTCATGAACCACGAGGTCATGACCTGAGCCGAAGTCAGAGGCTTAACTGACTGAGCCACCCAGGCACCCCTCATTTTTTCAAGTTCTTATTTTGTTATACATGAACTTTTACATGAAAATATAAAATACAGGGGTACCTGGGTGGCTCAGTCGCTTCAGCATCCGACTTCAGCTCAGGTCATGATCTCACAGTTTGTGAGTTTGAGCCCAGCATCAGGCTCTCAGCTGCCAGCACAGAGGCTGCTTCAGATCCTCTTACTCCCAATCTCTCTGCCCCTCCCCCGCTCATTGCATGTTCTCTCTCTCACTCTCTCTCTCTCATAAATACACACACATATATATAATACAGAGAGAAAAATGCGCAAATTATAAGTATACATCTCAATGAATTATCACTAAGTGAACACATGTATAAGATCTCGCTTTGAAAACAAGGATCTCTGGGGCACCTGGGTGGCTCAGTCACTTAAGCAGCCAACTTCGGCTCAGGTCGTGATCTTATGGTTCGTGGGTTCGAGTCCCACATCTGGCTCTGTGCTGACAGTTCAGAATCTGGAGCCTACTTTGGATTCTGTGTTTCCATCTCTCTCTGCCCCTCCCCTGCTCATGCTCTGTCTCTCTCTCTCTCTCTCTCTCTCTCTCTCTCTCTCTGTCAAAAATAAACTTTAAAAAAACATTTTTAAAAATTTATTTTTGAAAACAAGGATCTCTTTTTGAAGGATAGTATTTGGGGCTGAACAATTCACGGTGCACCGTCAAAGAAAACACGGTAGGGCATTAGTTCAAGTGGTGAAACAGATTTTCTTCAGGAACCACTGACAGTAGAGGAAAAAGCAGAGGGCCATTCAGATTTATACAGAGGTGCTGGAGTATTTTAAAGGAAAAATGAGGGTACAGGGAGGGGGCAGAATGAACAGAATCAGAGAAGTGAAAAATTACAAAAAGCTGAGAGAGTTTGTTTGTGTAAAAGGCATCTGAATTAACCTGCTAGTTAACCTGTTAATAACCTGCTAGTTATTGAAGTTAGGTTCCTACGCACCCATAGAAACTGGGAGACAGATGGCCTATCTTCAGGTGTTGACTGACACAAACAGTAAATGCTTTTGGCAGCCCTGATTTTTGTCAGGCAAGCACCTTAGAGGGGAGGGTCCCCCTAGAGATATGGCCTTGAGCTGTTAGAAACTGTTAGTGTCGGTTTATGGGGGTTTTTTTATAGCCAAGGTTGAGGCCTAGTCGAGAGGAGGGCTCAAAAGGGTCTGGCCAGAGTTTGGTCACGGAGAAAATCTTTGCCAGCACAACTCTCCCACAGAGTGAAGGGCTTTCAAAATCATCCTGGGCCCCGTTCCACTAAATGTCAGGGGCCCCCCTCCTCCCTCCCCCAATTATGATAAGCAAAAAAAGAAAAAAGACAAAATAGCTCAATGCCTTCCTAAATGCCCCATCCCACTAAAACCACCACACTATATAATGTCTGATGTGCCTTCCAGCTTTGCAATCCTCAAGTAATACCACTGGCTATTTTGTCTCCATTTGAAGATAGAGTCAGGGGCGCCTGGGTGGCTCAGTCGGTTAAGCTTCTGACTTCGGCTCAGGTCATGATCTCTCGGTCCGTGAGTTCGAGACCCGCGTCGGGCTCTGTGCTGACAGCTCGGAGCCTGGAGCCTGCTTCGGATTCTGTGTCTCCCTCTCTCTCTGCCCCTCCCCCACTTGCGCTCTGTCTCTCTCTCTATCAAAAATAAATCTAAACAATAAAAATAAAATAAAAAAAGAAGATAGAGTCAAAGAAGCAGGCAGAAAAGACAGTATGCAGAAATGGCAGGCAGGGAATGGAGGGTGGAGGCAGCTATTGTGGCCCTGCCTCCTCTGTAAATCTACATGGCAAATGCATACACACTCCCTTGTCTGAATCACTTTGTACAAATCCCCGGGGAACAAAGCAAGAAAATGCATAGACCCTGGAGCAAACCCTAATTCTAATTCCAATTCTTCCATTTGACTTTATTTCTTTGAGCAATTTAGCCTCTCTTAGCCTCTGTTCTCTTACTTGTCAGGGAGATAATACCTACTGCTCAATGTACAAATGCATATCAAGTAGCCAGCACATAATAAAGTCCAATGAGGGTGAGCTCTCCTCCCTCAGGGGGTGAGATGGCCCAGTGCTAGTAAGGTCTTCTCCCCGGGTGAATTCCATTTTCTAGTCCTCCAGTAGGATTCTCTCAAGCTAAAAAACAAAACCTTCAAGCAAATGAAAACCTTAGAAGATGGAACTTGAGTAGCAGACTGCAACTATTTTTCTATAAAAAGTACAATTTTACACTCATTCATATAGAGTCTTCAATATATACTTGTTGAAAGCTCACCATGTGCCAGGCACTAGGGCTAAACCCAGATGAAATAGTCTCTGCTCTGAAGGAATTCACGGATCATTGGCAAATCCAAAAAGTTGGGTAAAAAAACAAATCCAAAGAGTTAGGTCAAATTGTACCACAGGGCTAAGTGCCGCAATGGAGGAATGTAGGGCAAGATGGAGGCAGGAAGGGAGCGTCCCACACCCTCCAGGGCGGGGTTTGCTGGGTAAACCCCAGATGTTGATGAGAACTTTCCGGGAAGAAACAAAAGCTTGTGCAAAGGCCTAGAGGCAACCAGCAGCCTGTTCTCTGAGAACTCAAGATAAGAGCCCTGATGAGAAGTGGGAGGTGAGGGCGGTGGGAAAGTTGGGAGCATACTGTCTGCTGCAGATTACAAAGACCACTGTAGCCAGGTCAAGTAGAAAAGGAGTTTATTGAAACATATTGGATGGGATGACCATATATTTTCTCGCCCCATTTGAGAGGGAAAGGGCACTATTTTTAATTATGCCTGACGGCAGATGTACAGGAGAGACGCATGGAGTTGTTAATATTAGGGCACTCCCCAAAGCTGGAAAATTGAGAGCAGTGCGCAGCCTGGAACACTGCCCAGGCCTGCAGTGGGGCGGCCCTGCCGCCCAGACAGGCACTGGACACTGGACAAGAATTCCTGTCACTGCCACCCAGGGAAGCACCCTTGATGGCATTACCAGCTTCCAAAAACGGGCACCTCTGATTGGTGGAGCCTACTTCACACACCTGCCACCAAGTGAAGCAAGACTGAGAAAATAAATTCCTGGGCCAATTACTTCACTTCCCTGTACCTCTATTTCCTCATGTAGGAAATGGCAAGGATAATAACACTAGCTGCCTTTAGAGTTGGCACGCTGCTAAAATGAAATATACGTCAAGAGCTTAGACCTGTGCCTGGCACAGAATAGCACTATGTAAGCATTTGCTATGATTGTCCTTATTCCCCAAGGAGGCAGAATTCAGAAGAGAGGAAATTCTCTCAAAGAAAGGAAAAGTGTTTTTGCAGGGGCCCAACCGAATGACACATATCCACTACACCTTGATTCAGTGCTGAAATTGTAACAGAATGTAACAGAATGTAACAGAAATGAATTATTCCACTCATTTATTTACTCAATAAAAATGGCAGTGTCCATGGGGCTGAGGGTACAAATAATGCCTTATCTTTCATTTGCATAAATCAAATCAAACATAGCAAACCCATCAAGGTTGGTAAAAAGCACTAGATGGATCTTGTTTGTGGGGGTGGGACTCCTTACACCACCTTAGTATTAAACAAGAGCCCCAGAAAGTTGTGGGATTGTGTTGCTGGACCCCTGTCTGTGGTTGTTGCTGTGGTGCTCTGCCAGGGGCGAGGAGTCCCCGGGTCTGTGGAGGCTATTGTAGGTGGGATTCTTCTCTGGACACTTAACCTTGTCAGCCTCCAACTTAGTCTGGTAGACCTTCGCTGAGCTCTGCAAAGCCATGGGTTTTGGAAGTTCCCGCTCAATGTACACAGGCAACCGTGCCTTCTAGGGGCAGGCTCTCTAAGGCTCCGCCAGCTGCATGGCCCAGACCCAGGGCTACACCGGCCACCATTCTTGCACCAACCACCATTCTCCCGTCAGCCCCCTGACTCCACAACTGCTCCTGGTGGTGAGTGTAGGCGTGAGGGACTGGAAGGAGGAGAGAGGGCGATGAAAGCAAGCAAGTCAAAGCCCCCCTTCAACCTCTGCCAGGGGCCTCCGTGCAAGAGGCAGCCTGCCCAGCTCCCGGAGAGAGGGTGTTGAACTGCACTTGGCAAAGGAAATAGTACCTAGAGCAACTGAATGTTCCCTTGAAATTACACTACTTTAATAGCTAGATGTGACTGAAAACGTTTGGGACCAGACAGGGATGTCACTAAAGTTCCTTTCTACCCAGTTGGAAAGGGATTTAGCCAAGCAAAGTAGATAGCTGGGAAAAAAACAAAACCTTCTCTGTTTATACTTTGGTGGGTTGAGATCTCTCAAACAACCAGTTACAGTTGTTAACTGCCCCCTGGGGGATAAGGAAAGCCCAGACCTTCAGGTTGCAGAGGCCTGGCTACCCTCTTGGCAGAGAAGGAAATGTCGTTCATTCCTTTGTGGTAAATCCAATTCTGAAAAGAAAAAAAAAAAAAAAGTTTCTCAATAGGTTATCCTACCACGTGACGAACCACAGGGGTCTGGACTTTCTCCTGTTGAGAAATAGCACTTTAGAGCATTTAAGTAGGGGATGTGCATGATTACATTTCAGTTTTGGCATATTCATCCTGGTTCACACTACATCTTGTATTTTTAAATAAGCTTTTTAAAATTTTGGGATAATTGTAGATTCACATGCAGTTCTAGGAAATGAGACTGATCTCGCATACCCTTTCCCAGTTTCCCCGTGGTAACATCTTGCAAAACTATAGGGCAGTATCCCAACCAGGATACTGACAGTTGATGCAGTCAAGACAGAGAAAAGTTCCATCACCACAAGGATCTCGTATGTTGCCCCTTATAGGATCTCTATATAGATCCTCACCACAAGGATCTCTTATATTGCCCAACCCCCTCCTTAACCCCGGCAACACTAATCTGTTTTTTATTTCTGCAATTTTGTCAGTTTCAGAATGTTATATAAATAGAATCATACAGATACATATATATGTTTAGATACGTACATATATATGTACGCAGATATATACGTATATGTACAGACATATACAGATACAGATATATAAGTATTATATATACTGTATTCTCACAATAAAGTAAGCTAGAGAAAAGAAAATGTTAAAATCATGAGAAAGGGGCACCTGGATGGCTCAGTCAGTTAAGCGTCTTACTCTTGATTTCGGCTCAGGTCATGATTTCATGGTCCATGGATTTGAGCCCCGAGTCATGGGTTTGAGCTGTGCCGACAACACACAGCCCACTTGGGATTCTCCCTCTCCCTCTCTGTCTGCCCCTCCCCCACTCATATGTGTGCACGCACTCTCTTTCTCTCTCTCAAAAGAAATAAATAAACATTTAAAAAAGGAAATTATAAGGAAGAGAAAATGCATTTACAGTATTGAACTCTATTTATCAAAACAAATCCACATATAAGTGGACCCATGCTATTCAAACCTGTGTTGTTTAAGGGTTAATTGTATATACTTTTAAACCTAAAAAACTTTCAAAAACATAGATGTGTACCCATCAAAAATACGTAATATTGTTTGTGTAGGTTTTAAAAATGTATACATGGTATTATTATATACAATTCGCTCGCTTCTCAGTTTTCTTTTTTCATTAAAAAAGGGGGGTTTATGGGGCGCCTGTGTGGCTCGGTCGGTTAAGCGTCCGACTTCGGCTCAGGTCATGATCTCGCGGTCAGTGAGTTCGAGCCCCGCGTCGGGCTCTGTGCTGACAGCTCAGAGCCTGGAGCCCGTTTCAGATTCTGTGTCTCCCTCTCTCTGTGACCCTCCCCCATTCATGCTCTGTCTCTCTCTGTCCCAAAAATAAATAAACGTTAAAAAAAATTTTTTTTTTAAAAAAAAGGGGGCGGTTTGTTTTACATTTCTTATAGGCGACCTAGAGAGAGACCTAGCCCATTCCTTTCAATGAATACAGAGTATCCACGTGGTATGTATGTGCCACAACTTACCCATCCTTCACTGAAGGATATTTAGGTTGTTTCCAATGTTTTGCTATTACTAAAAATGCTACAGTAAACACCCTTGCATTGTTTCTGTATGAGCGTGTGTGAAAGATTGCAAAAACGGGCCATCTTCTCTGTATCCATTGTAATTTTTCACCCTCCCTGAATCCACTGCAATATGACTTTGAGGCTCTGCCCATCAGCAGTTAACGTCTGTTTCTCCTCCCTTTGAATCTAGGATGACCTTGGGCTTATTTGGCTAAGAGAATGCAGCAGACAAGACAGCGTGCCAGTTCCAAGCCTAGGCCTCATGAGGCCTTGAATCCTTCTCCTTTTCTCTCTTGGGTCTTTATCCACCACCACGTGAACAAGCTGAGGCCCACCTGTTGGTTGGAGAAAGAGAGACCACACTGAAGAGAGTTGAGCTGTCTTCTGAGGGCATCCTGTACCAACCAGACCCAACTAACCCAGCACGAACTGCTGACAACGACTGAGGCCAGAGGAAATCAAAACTGCCTACCTGAGTCCAGACCACCTGCCAGTCTGAAGAACTGTGAGCCAAGTCATTGTTTTAACAGCGAAAGTTACCAGATACAATTGTGCAGGTATTTCTTTAGAGTGGTTTTCAAACTGTAGCATGTATCAGAATCAGCTGGTGGGCTTTTAAAATCACAGATAGCTGGGCACCCCTGTTGGAGTGTCTGATTTAGTAGGTCGATCTGGGTGAAACCTGAACATATGCGTTTCTAATGACTCGGGTCATGCTAATGGTGGTCCAAGTGCCATACTTTGAAAATCATAGCTCTAGAGTGTACAACCTAAAATGGTGTTGCTGGGTCATGAGTTACAAGCATTTTTTTAAACAGCTAATAGACACTCTCAAGCTGCCATCCAAAGTCAAGTTACCCTCAACTAAATTTTAAGGGATGAAAGAATAAACTACCGAAAGAACACATTAAAACCAGATAGTATGGTACCACAAGTGTAACAAAGGAAACAGCAGCATGAAAGAGGAAGTGCTCTGAAATTCTTGTGGTTGGAAGGTTGGGCAGGAAGCTGATTAACTAATAGTTATGACCCCTGATATCTACACACCAAAGCACAGCGTATGAGTGATGAAGTAATTTTGAAAGTCTCCCTAGAAAACAGATAGTATTGCTTATACTGCACTGAGATACGGTGGAATAGGACTTGTGGCAAGAAGCAGCTCTAGAAGAATATTCTTTCTTCCAAAGAATCAAAGGGGAGATAAGATCTTGAATGTCAGTGCTCAGCCTCATTTCTCACTTCTTTCCCCTTTGTTTTCCATGACGGCCGCCATGGCCACTTTTAATTTCTTGAATGAACCCTCCTCCCTCCTACCACAGGGTCTTTGCTGTTGCTGATCCCTCTACATGGGACACTTCCTCCTCTTTCTGTCCATGCTTGGACCAAGTTAATTCCCATTTATCCTTAAGATCTTAGATCTCATTTTGCCTCATTAGAAAAACCTTCCCTAATCTTCCAATACTAGATCAAATCTCACCATTATCACCTCTCAACACACTATGCACCCCTCCTTCACAGCTCTTGTTACAGTTGGAATTTTACATTTATCTGTGTGTTTATATGATTCATGAATATCTTACCCTCCTGCCTGTGATCTCTAGGGGGGCTAGGTATGTGTCTGTTTTGAGTAACCATTGTAACCTTAGCACCAACTTTGTCTGGTAAAGAGCAGATACCCATAAATATGTGTTGGATGATTAAGAGTAGGGTTCTGTAAAAGCCTTCAATGAACCTTAGATCAAACGTGCAATGGGAAACATTCTGAAGAGGAAAATAGGAGAGGAAACAGAAGTACTTTCAGGACATCACACACTAGCAGGTCACAAATAGCAATGACAGGCTGCCAGCCTTTTAAACAACCACATCAAAAGTACTGGCTACTAGATCTCTGATCTCCTGGAGAAAAGTTTCTATTGGTGGACTAGTGGGTTCTGTATGAGGTCCAGTCATATTCAATATTTGAACAAGATGGAAGGCTTGCCTATCTTGTTTGCAGATGATATGAAAGCCAAAAGGTTATTATAACATAGACAGCGACAGAATTTAGGTTAAAAATAATGCCAATGGAAATACTAAGCCAGGGGCACCTGGGTGGCTCAGTCGGTTAAGCATCCAACTTCAGCTCAGGTCATGATCTCATGGTTCATGGGTTCGAGCCCTGCGTCAGGCTCTGTGCTGACAGCTCAGAGCCTGGAGCCTGCTTCGGATTCTGTGTCTCCCTCTCTCTCTACCCCTCCCCTGCTTGCACTCTCTCTCACAAAAATAAACATTAAAAAATTACAACAACAACAAAAAGAAATACTAAACCAAAACAGGTAAGATAAAGGTTAATCAATCTTGCAAGTACATGCTAAAGAAGGGAAGCTAGGTTTGACTATATTGTTTATATAAAACAAAACAAAACAAAAAGACTTGATTGCTGACCACATATTCATTATGAACCAGTCTTGCAATTCAACTGGTGAAAATGCCAACTGTCCAGAAGAGGGAAGATGATGGGTTCACTTTACCGTGGACCCTTAAGCACAGTGTCTGCTAGTTCTTAGAACCGGTTTGGGGCCCGGAAACCTTAAGATATGAAGAACGATTAGAGCAGCTGGAGAAGGTTAGCCTGCAAAAGTAAACATTGAGGGAAAACAAAAACTGACCTCACATAAAGGCAGCCCACCAAATTCATACTTCCAACTTCAGAAAAGATGCTCTTTTTAAATCTCTCAAGATTTTTTATTTCCACAATTTCTGATAAATTCTTTTTAATATCTTTGTTGTTTCACTTATTCCTATTTTTTCATAATTCCTTACTTGTTTTGTGAATATTAGGCATTCACTTCTCTCTTCGAGGATTCTTCGGGAAAAAAAACATACTTTGTCTTCTATCAACCTTTTTTTTTTTTTTTTTTTTTTAACCAGGGAATGGCTTCTTTTTTCTCTTTTCCTATAGATTGTCCTACTGCTTTCATTTGTTTGAGGTATTTCACTTTTTGATTATTGCCAGTGTTTCTTAGAAATATTTTCCTTCATATGTTTAGGAAATTTGGTTTGCCGGTTTATACTTAATGGAAATTTTCTTTCCTTCTTACTTTTCCTTCCTTTCCTTTTTCTCTATTCCTATCTTTCCCCTCCTCTTTCTGTCTTTACTTTTTAAAGTAAAAGTTTACTTTTCTTCTTTCTGGTTTCTGTGGCTCCCAGTCCAGAGCAAGCTAAAATATTGGCGTTCTGGGCTCTTGCCCCATGGTGATAGTAAAGACGTAGCCAACACTTCTGCCAGCTGTTTGGTCAGGTTGCCTCCTAGGTACTCAGCTCTCATGGAGAACATTTATTCTCTGTTACCTTCACAGAAGCTATACTATGGGTGGCCTCTACCTGCTTCTGAACTGCTGGAAGTCCACCAGGAACTTGCCTTTTGCTCTCTGCATGGCTCTGTGCTTCTATTCCATTTTTGATCCAAGGAGAAGTACAGAAGAGTACATAAAATATATGTACAAATTTAAAAAGAATACTAAAATGAGAGCTCATTGTGACCACCACTAGCTATGTCTTTTACCTTTTTGCCTTTGTATTTTTGTTCTCTTGTTGTCATGTGCTTGGAGTAGTGGGGCTTCCAGCAATACCATCTGATAGAATGCACCTGTCCATTCTAACTGCAGGTGGTGCTCTAGAGACCTCTGTGAGTTTCAGTGCCAAACCCCTGAGTCCTAGGATACCCTGATCTCTTGCTGGTAGTGGCTTTGTTAGCAGCCCCAGTGCTTTATAATTTTTTAGCCCCAGTGTCTCCCTAATAAATATATATATATATTGAAAACTAAATATGCATAATTGTAAAATTGAAATGGATAAGTGTTTAATTTTCTTTAAAATTAACATCGCCATTACTTGTTCAGCAATAATTATACACCTTTTACATGTAGCAATTAAAAAATGTTTTAATGTTTATTTATTTTTGAGAGGGAGAGAGACAGAGACAGAGAGAGTGTGAGCAGGGGAGGGGCAGAGAGAGAGCGGGACACAGAATCCGAAGCAGGCTCCAGGCTCTGAGCTGTCAGCACAGAGTCCCATGTGGGACTGGAACTCACAGAAGGCGAGATCGTGACTTGCGCCCAAGTCGGTGGCTTAACCGACTGAGCCACCAAGGCGCCCCTTTTTGTAGCAATTTGATGTTAGATTTCTTATTTCACAGTAATCTCTGATCATCTACAGATGTCAGAAATGATAGCTAATAGTAAATTATTTCAAGTGCAAAAAAACGTTTAAATGTTTGCAGCAAAAAGAAAAATTGTTTTTAATATGGGCCTGCATATAACTTAACGCTTGATGTGGTGTAACACGCTGGACCTCCAAAAGTAGATTTTAAAAAGGACTCAAGTAAATGGAAGGAGCTGAAATGAGGCATAAAGAAAGGACATGGCAAGAGAGAGAGTTGGGGGGTTGGGCGCGGTGGAAGGAGATGCCTGCAGAGTGGCTGCTGTGTACGTGGCGCTGTTCCAAGAGCTGAAAATCCAAAGTAAAAGTCACAGCTCTCCAAAGAGGTCATAGCCTGTCTGGTAAGCAATCAGATAAGTTCAATGAAAGCGTTAAGTATTATTAAGGAGGTGTGAGCACTGGGGGGGTCAAAAAGGTGTGGCGAGTACTTCCGCTGGGATGGCAACTGGGAAGGCTTCCCTGAGGAGGTGACAGTTGATCTGAGGAGAGGCAGAGAAGAGAAAACCGGTGCGGGGAAAGAAACATCAACAAAGAGACCAGGCAAGGAGATAAAGGGAAAAGAGGAAAGGCTCGATGCTATCGGCGCTCCCGAATCCGGCGTCGACTGCTAAGGTCTGCGCGCGGTCACCGCCTCCTCCTTTCCATCCAGTCCCCTCCCCTCCCCGCGCCTCTGCCGCCCGCCCCGCCTGCGCGAGCTCCGAGGCTTCGGTCTCGCAGCGGACGCCATGTACCGGCTCCTGTCAGCCGTGACGGCCCGGGCCGCGACCCCCGGAGGCTGGGCCTGGGGCCGCGGGCGGCGCGCGGCCCACCACCGCGCTGGCCTGCCGCCCCTCGGCCCCGGCTGGGTCGGGGGGCTGGGGCTGGGGCTGGGGCTAGCGCTCGGGGTGAAGCTGGCGGGCGGGCTGAGGGGCGCCGCCCCCACGCAGTCCCCAGGGGCCCCCGACCCCGAGGCGTCGCCCCAGGCGGAGCCGCTGCCGCCGCAGGAGCAGCCCCTCGCTCCGTGGTCTGCACAGACCCCGATGCTGCCCCCTACCCGGCGCTTCGCCAGAGCCATCGACAGCAGCCGCGACCTGCTGCACCGGATCAAGGTGCGGAGACGGGGGCGTAGGCTGCCGAGAACCCGGCGCCCCGCCACCGGCGTCACCCCGGAATGGGGCGTCTTGGTGGTCATCTCCCGGGCCCGAGCGGACCCCACCCCAGGCGGTGGGATGCCTGCGGTCGGCTTCCAAGAAGGACTTCCCGTTCCCCGGCCGCCCGGCCACGGTCAGACGTTCTTGGGGGTTGCCCAAGTGGGGGCGGAGGTCACCTCGCCCGCCTCGGGGACCGCCCCTTCGCCCTCAGTGCGGACCAGGCACGCCCCTCACCGTTAGCGCCGGTCTTGGCCGAGCCGGGGTGGGCGGGGTCCGGGCGGAGGGGCGGGGTGAGGGCGGGGCCTCGGGAAGGACCTAGAGGTGGGCGCTGGCGGGCGTGCGAGGTGTTTCCGCCTGTCTTTGAACTGTCTGTTCTTTCCCCTTCGCTCTTAGGATGAGGTGGGCGCCCCTGGCATAGTGGTTGGAGTCTCTGTAGATGGAAAAGAAGTCTGGTCAGAAGGTGGGCTCAGAAAAGTGTTATTTAGTGGTTTGTTTTGTGCCAGTTGGCGAATGAAGTTTTGCTGTTTTACCGCGTGGAGTGAATCCCATGAAATGTTCAGTTTTCCTAAGACCATACGTGTTGTAGAGAAAACAATTCTAACGGAATAAAGAATGGGGCCTTCTGTAAACAGCAAAGTTTAAACGTGACTCTTGAAATCATAAAGACGGCTTGTGTCTAAGGACTAGATTTACCGTCCTGAAAGTTGTATATAGAACAATCTGTTACCTCCTGCATATTTGTAGATAACACTTAATACTAGTTAAATTTTAGTTAACAATTGATTGAGCCCCCTGTTCTGTAAAATGCACTAAGAACTAGGGGTATGCATAATTCTCTTAGTGGGTTTTACAATCTACTTTATTACTTTTGTTTTTCCAAACAAAAACTAGAGACTTTGGGAGAGAGATTTCTAATCATTTTATGATACTTTTATCAAAGCATATTTTATAATTTGATTTACTTACCCATTGGACACGAATTGGTCCAACTGGTCATTCCAGGCTTTTAAGAACCCTTTTAGGAAATGTGTCAGATATCATTTAAAGGAATGAGTACTTGTGGGGCGACTGGATGGCTCAGTCAGTTAATTCCTATTTTGGCTCAGGTCATGATTTCCGGGTTGATGGGCTCCGTGCTGGCAGTGCAGAGGGATTCCCTCTCTCTCTCTCTCTCTTCTCTTTCTCTCTCTCTTCTCTTTCTCTCTCTCTCTGCCCCTCCCTTGCTTTCTATTTCTCTCTCTCAAAATAAATAAATAAACATTTTTTAAAAAATAAAGGGCTGAGTGCTTTTTTAATGTTTATTTATTTTTGAGAGAGTGAGTTGGGAGGGGCAGAGAGAGAGAAAGAGAGAGAATCCCAAACAGGCTTCATGCTGTCAGTGCAGAGCCCAGTGCTGGGGCTTGAATTCAGGAACCGTGAGATCATGACCTGAGCTAACATCAAAAGTCCGACACAATCCACTGAGCCACCCAGGTGCCCCCAAAGGAATGAATATTTTTAAGAGAAGTTGATGGGAACAATAAGGTTTTGAATTTAAAGAAAAATGATTCTTCTCCCAAGTATAATTATAGCCTAATCAGAATACTAATTTTATAAAAAATATAATAAATTATATAAATGTCAGCTTTATGGGTGGGGGCTTTATTTTTATGTAAATATTTTTCAGCATAATCTACATTTACAATTTAAAAACAATCATTGTATCCTTTTTGTTCTTTTCAGATTTCAGTTCTTATCGCTTAGATTTTCACACTTTCAGCCTCCAGAAGATAAAAACAAACTTAAAAATTTCTCTAGGACTTTTTTCTTCTGGTTTGCAGCTGAGGTAAACTGATGGTTACCTAGATTGGGTTTGCAGGACACCTTTTCACGTTTACTTTTTTTTTTTTTTAAGTTTATTTATTTTGAGAGAGACTGAGTGCAAGCAGGGGAGGGGCAGAGAGAGAGGGAGAATCTCAAGCAGGCTCTGGGCTGCTGGTGCAGGGAAAGTCAGGAAACTGTGAGATCATGACCTAAGCCAAAATCAAGAGTTGGTTGCTTAACCCACTGAGCCACCCAGGTGCCCCTCACGTTTACTTTTCCTGTGTGGTTATTTTAAGGAATTTAGTGGAAACTCAAGAATAAAAAATAAATATAATCTGAGAACAAAGATGTTTTCTTTAAAGAATATAGAATAACTTACGTGAAATGTGGAATAACTGAATTGTTGAGATAAACTAAGAATAATTAGGATCTGAAGCAGATAGAAAATTGCTATCATGCACAGTGTGTAATTTTGGCTCAGTTAGAAGATTCTTAGCCTTACTGTTGGCAGTGTTACTGAGGTTCTCATCCCTTAAGTGTTGACTTTTTCATCAAAGTGTAATATCAGGGTGCCTGGGTGGTTCAGTTGGTTGAGCCTCCTACTTCGGCTCAGGTCATGATCTTGAGGTTCATGAGTTCAAGCCCTGAGTCGGGCTCTGTGCTGACAGCTCGGAGCCTGGAGTCTGCTTCAGATTCTGTGTCTCCCTCTCTCTGTTCCTCCCCCACTCGCAGTCTCTCTCTCAAAAAATAAATAAACGTTAAAAAAAATTTTTTTAAGTGGAATATCTTTTCCTTTAGATAAATACATGGGATGTTTTAAGATAGTATTGCTTCAGTTTCTGAAGATTCTTTTGACCATGAAGCCTGTTAATAGTGACTTTTTGCTTTTCTTTTTCTAAAGGTTTAGGTTATGCTGATGTTGAGAACCGAGTACCCTGCAAGCCAGAGACCGTTATGAGAATTGCCAGTATCAGCAAAAGCCTCACCATGGTTGCTCTTGCCAAATTGTGGGAAGCTGGGAAACTGGATCTTGATATTCCAGTACAACATTATGTTCCTGAATTCCCAGAAAAAGAATACGAAGGTGAAAAGGTGATGAAACTCATAGTTCATTTTACTGACGGCATGTTAAATGGTTTAAAACGTTTCACAAGATTCTTCAGTTTGTTTTTAATGATTGTTAATGGATTAAAGTTTTTTTTTTATCCAGATGATAAGTGATTGTGTATTTTTCTGAAACTTAAGGCTGAAGATGTGAACATGACATGTTTTTCCAGCAGCAGTTTAAAATGGAAAACAGTACTGAGGCATTATTCTAAGGCTACTAACTTTTTATTATACAGTTTAATATTATAATTGAATTTCCATGTTTTTACAATTAGGTTTCTGTCACAACAAGATTGTTGATCTCCCATTTAAGTGGAATTCGTCATTATGAAAAGGACATGAAAAAGGTGAAAGAAGAGAAAGCTTACAAAGCCTCGAAGATGATGAAAGGGACAGTGGAATCTGACCAAGAAAAAGAGTTCAAAGAAAAAGGAGGCAAAAGTAATGAAAAGAGTGACTTTGCTAAAGCTAAGATAGAGCAAGATAATGATGCCAAAGGCCGGAATTTAAAACCTGGCAAGAAAAAGAATGATTTTGAACAAGGCGAATTATATTTGAAAGAAAAGTTTGAAAATTCAATTGAATCACTAAGATTATTTAAAAATGACCCTTTGTTCTTTAAACCTGGTGAGTGTTAATTCCTTCTCTTAACAAAGTCATCATTATTGAAGTATTAATTTTCAGACAATCTAAGATGATCTCACCCCGAGAGCACTGGATGTGGTTGATGATTGCGGCATGGGTTTCGCTGTTAGACAAGTGTGGGCCTTTTTGTCTGTAGTTCTTGACACAGCCTACCCTCCAGGTAGCAAGTTGTTTAGATTTAGCCTTATCAGTCATTTAGTGGATTTTCTGTATCAAGAGATTTTTGAAAAATTAGGGAGAAATGTTATAATGTTCTCCAAATAAAATCTGGACCAAAGAGGGCATGATGAAATATTGCCAATATGTCAGTGTTTAGTGTCTAATTTAGTGTTTAAATTGCTCCACTTATTTTCTGTTTTCACTCCTTAAAGAAAATAGTTTTCATCAACTTAATTTTATTTCCCAAAAATCTGACTACAAAAAATGTTTGTAAACATATTTTTTGGTATGATGCCTACCAAAACCACTTAATATCTTTGAATTTACCATAAGCTTATGTACTTCTATTCCATTTCTATTTTAAAAGTTGTTTTCTACCATGAAGACATATTATATAGGTATAATTAATAAGGACAAAGGAATAGAATTCTGGATTTTGTCTTAAAAAATCAGGTTACAATTATTAGCACAGATCATACAATCTGTGTTTCCAGAATCCCAAATGATATAAAGGTATGTATTTGAAATGTATCTGTATTTGAATATATATTTGTATTTTAATGTATATTTGAAACAAAGTCTTTCTACCTACATATACTTTATTAAAATAAGAAAGTACACAACTAATTCATGCCTTAAACAATGAGTATTAGATATACTAAGAACAAGACCGTTAACTCAAGAAACCAAATTTGCTTTTCTTCCCCTTCCTGTTTTGTTACCAGTTTGAAGGATTTTAATTTAATTTTGAGGAAGGATAAGTTTGCTTATTCATTATCGCAGAAGGAGTAGATTCATGTGAAATTTTAAGTATTCTGATCTTCATTGAATCATGGAGTAAGCAGGGCCATTGCAAAGGTGACAAAATTTATTAACATATCACCCATTATCTTTTTCTAAATGCTGAAGTAAAATATCCCAGTTGTAAAGGTATGCCAGTTTTCAGTAGGAACCGTTTTATGATTGTAAATAATAATGAAGCATTTTCTTTTCTTCCCTCCCCCTTGCAATGATGTCTCAAGGTAGTCAGTTTTTGTATTCAACTTTTGGCTATACCCTACTGGCAGCCATAGTAGAAAGAGCTTCAGGATATAAATATTTGGACTATATGCAGAAAATATTCCATGACTTGGATATGCTGACAACTGTGCAGGAAGAAAATGAGCCAGTGATTTACAATAGAGCAAGGTAAATGATACCGTCTGGTGCGTCTAGCTGTATCACATCTTAACGCTGTGTTGTCCATTAAAAGTCAAACTTTCCTTGTCTCCGTTCCAAAATCACATGTGCCACATTTTAGAGCTTTTCCGCATGTCTGTTTTTCCATCTATAAAGTAAGAGAAATTGAATGTATTTGCAAAGTACCCCAAGTTCCTCAGATGAAAGACAGCAATAATAATTTCAACTCATTATTAATTGAACCAAAATTGCACCTATCATGGGCATCTATAATATGCTCTTCCATCATCTCTTTTCTTATGTTGTAGCTAATACTTTACCTTTTATTATTTTTTAATGGTTTTTCAATTTTGAAATGATTTAATACTTAATAGAAAAGTCACAAGATGAAGTACAAAGAATTCCCATATACCTTTCACCTGGATTCCCCAAATGTTGTCTTTTTACCACATTTGCTTTATTCATTCTTTTTTTCTCAACCATTTGGAAATAAGTTGCAGACATGGTGCCCCTTTACCCGTAAATACTTAAATATATATTTTCTAAAAATAAGGACATTCAGGAAATGAATATCAACACAATACTTCTATCAGATCTACAGACCTTATTCAAATTTTGCCAGTTCTTCCAGTAATGTCCTTTATAGCAAAAGAAAGGGAAAAAAAATTATTTTCGGGTTCAGGATCTAGTCCAGGTACATACATTACATTTAGTTGTCATGTCTCTCAGAAGTCACATGAGGTCAGTCCATCCCATTGTTGGTGATGGTGACTTAATTGCTTTTTGAGGTGGCACTGATAGGTTTGTCCCCTCTAGAAGTTTGAGTCATTTAATTGAAATGTATCAAGCTAAAATTTTATCATAATTTTTACTAGTGATTTGTAAAAGGGGTATTGGGAGAGAATTTTTGAGACTAATGACTATGATGAGTTGTATGGTTGTGTTTTCTTTTGCATTTCACTCATTACTATTTGGTTTGTTAGAGAGGTAACACATTTAACAAAGCAACTGTTACTTTTATTTTGTATATGTTTCTTAGTTCATGCTTTGCAAATGGCCTAATGGTACTTTCATAGTGGATTGTTTTAGCTTTATCTTCTTATCCCTTTATTGGTTTTGTTCAGTCTTCTGTTATAGTTAGTTAAATTGCCATTTTAAAATTACCAGTTTATTTAAAAGGATTAAATGTACATTGCAAATCAGCCTAAAAGAGGTTTTTTTGGATCTAAAAGAAATTAGGTTAGCAGCAAACAATGAATTTTAATTTTAAAATGGCCTATGGCTCTCAACCTCTTCAAACAAGTAGTGTTTATTATTTTTAGATCCCACGTTACATTCTCCTGGAAAGCATAAGAAAATGCCGGAGTTTGTCAATTGAATCTAAAATGATTCTCTAGTAAAGATGCCATAGATGCATGACCTTATTTTGTTTTAGATCCAGGCATTTGATAAGGCTTATACTTATATGTAAGGGGGAGAGAACATTAGGTGTAATCACTGAGCTTCTTTTCTAAACCGAAAATGAAGACTCTATGAAGGTACAGACTGCAGGGCACTTACTTGCTGTTCGTGTCTTGCACGAAAATCAAAATATGGCATATCATGCTGAGTTAATTTCAGCTTATCTCCCATTCTTAAAAAAAGAAAGAAAAGAAAAGGCCATGGGTTTCCATTTCTTTTGTTAAAGGCTCCTGTCAGCTCTGATTTGTTAGATTTTGATAGTACCCAGTGGAACTAAAGGGGTAGTTGATTCATTTTAGTTCTAGTAAATGGGCTGCTGAAACAGGGCACTAGAAGAAGGGAATATTGTTACCTATGAAAATGGTCTGTCTGTTTGCTTTGCTTTTGTTTTACTTACTACAGTATCTATTTGGGCCTCTAAAACTCAACTCTGATTCTTTTTTTGGTAATAATTATTTTAAAAGAGCTTGAAAGCACTAGCTTTTTAAGTGAGTTCAGGGAGTATAAGGAAATTTCAGAGATACGGTTTTTTAAAGACAAAAAAATCTTAAAGTAAAACTTAGTAAATGCGTATGTTTCTATTTGTTTATGTTAAACAAGTTCACTGCTTTGTTAGTCTCCTGACTCCTTGATCATAATCATAAATTTAAGCATATTTATATTATCATAACAGGCTTGTTAGAGTTATTATAACCCAAGAGTAAATACGTATCATCTTTATCACTTCTCTGTGTGTATATCTGTGTGTTTAAAATAATACCTCCCAGTGTCTGTCACCTGTTTAGGGTATTTCCCTGGAATCCCATCCCAAAATACTACTTATATTTCTTTGGCCACAATTTTAGCAACAGGCCACACTTAGCTGTAAGAGATGCAGAGAAATTAGTTTTTAGCTGGATACATTGATGTCTTGAATAAAACTGGGATTTTCTTAAATGGAAGATGAGGAACATTGACTTAGTATACACAAATAGATATATTAATTCTGTATAACAAGTATATTCTGTATAGGCAAGTAAACTAAATAACCCTTTAAGCAAATACCCATGGGGGGAGTGGACTGAATATTCTTGTACTGAAAGACGCTCAGTTTATTGATAGGGGAATCCCTAGTCAGTGCATTAGCTTATTTTCATTTTATTTTTTTAAAGAATATTAAAAAAATTTTTTAATGTTTATTTATTTTTGAGGGAGAGAGAGAGACAAACAGAATCTGAAACAGGCTTCAGGCTCTGAGCTGTCAGCACAGAGCCCTACATGGGGCTTGAATTCACAGACTGCGAGATCATGACCTGAGCCAAAATTAGATGCTTAACCCACTGAGCCACCCAGGTGCTCCGCCCTTTTTTTTTTTTTTTTAAGATTTTTATTTTCATTAGTTTATTTTTAGACTCTGCTCATATTTTCTGAGTTTGGCATAATAGTTGGCAACAAAAATCGCTTTTATAATTGGATGGGACCGAAAGCTAATACAATGGATGCTTTCCAAAGTGTTTGCTATAGTTTGACAGTGTAGATATGGTTTGTACCTCCAGTTATTATCTTTGTGATTATTGCTTATTAGCTTTGTTTCCTACAGTATCTTCCATAATTAAGCATTGTTACTTAGGTAGCTCTTTTCTGTGCCATTAGCTGATAGGCTCTCAAGTAATAGGTTCAATCCAAATGTTAATGCTAAATGTCAAAGTGTGGGATTGGTTTTTATAATATGCATTGCAAATTTTGTGGGTTTTTAAACTTCTCATAACAATATAACATGAACTGGTGCATATTGATCTCTAAAGGGATTTAAGAAGCATTGTAAAAATAAAAATATTTTCAATTTCTAAGTTGATATAGATTTCTATAGTTATATAATGCTGTTGTGCAGAATCTAGAGATTCTTAAATAAGTAGGAAGAGGCTGTTTGTCATCTGGCATTATTCCATCAGTTACTCGGTTACAAAGATGTCTCAGTAACTTACTCAAGAACTTGTGTCTATATTCCATTCTTTTTAGAGCAGAAATTCCTTAAGAATTTGAAATGGTAAACATATCTTTTAGCTGAACAAAATTATTTTCACGAAAAGTAATTAACTTGTTCTCTGTGAAAAGGAATCAAGAGATTAAAGCCTAGAATTTGTTTATTTAAAGTTTGGAATTCTTGACTGGAGTCTGAAATTCTCCATATTTTTATATTTTAAAAGAGGAATGCCTGAGGAGTACTAATTTCCAGCTTTGATATAAGCAGTTTGGAATGCTTTACTTTTAAAAGAAAGTTACTCACAGCTGATTATCAGCCAAAATATACTGGTGGTTCTCCCCTAGTTTACAAATTTGGAGTTCACTGTAAAACATACATTACCCAATGAGAAAATGTATTTCTATTATGTGGTTTCATTTCGATTTCACTGGCTGGAATTAGAAGTGTAATCAGAGTTCAGGAAGAAAGTAAGGAGGCCCTAAAATATGGGAGAAGCCATAGGAATGAAGGAAGGGAAAAGGGTAAGTCACAAAGCAGAAGTTGAATCATAGAATTTAGCATCTTGATGGATGTGAGAGTTGAGGGCAAGAGAGTCAACCAGGGTTTTAATGGAGATGAGAAATATGAGAAGAAGTTTTGGAAGAGATTAATTTAATTTTGGACATGTTCATTATGAGAAACGAGAAGACCAAACACATATCAAGTCATTGGTTCTCAAGAGAGCATATTAAGATTCTCTGTAGGCTTCCCCCCCCCCATCTTCAAAGCACTTACCTTTGGCCACCCCTGCTTCTCCCAGTGTTATGCCTCAGACTTTTAGGGGACGTATAAGATTCTTGAAGGAAGGAAGAAAGGAGTGATTTTTCAAATTATATATGCCCACATTCCCTCCAAAGTTATGAATTTTGAGGGAAGGGTACAATTTTGAGAGCGGGGAGGCCCACAGGTGATTCTGATAAACAACTTTCCTGCCTTTCCCCAAAACCAGATTTGAGAATTATTAATGCTAGTAGAAAATCTGATTGTAATTTGGAACAGGGGCTGTGGAACTGATGGAGATTTATAGTTATCTCTGTAGAAGAGAAGACTTGGGAAAGCGGGGCCACGGTGATTGAAGGAGATGTAGGAGATGTAGGGAATCGGGATTGAGATCTAGAAGCGGAGAGCAGACTGGCCCAAGGGGGAGTCTGGAGGAAAATCTGGTTAACAGTGCTGCAGGGGCAAATAGGATACAGCCTGGATGAGGGAATTAGGAGAGCTTTGAAAACCTACAAGAGAGCTGTTGAGTGACTAAAGACCAGAAGCCAGGTTTTAAGGAGTTGAATGACTAGAGAGGGTGAGTGCGTGGAAACAGAAGGTATGGGCTGCTCTGTGTAGTTGGGAAGTAAATGAGAAGAGAGAAAGGACTGACAACTGGAAGCTGTAACGAGGATAAAAAGATAAAAGGCTTCCCCCCCCCCCCTTAGGATACAGAAAACCAGAGCATTTTGTGAACTAAAGTGAAGGAGTCAAGGCTCCTAGCGTGACATAGAAAGTTCTTTGTGACCTGTCCCCTGGCCCATGTCTTGTCTTCCAGCATCACCTTCTGCCACTTATCCCCTCAAACTCTCTGCCTCAGCCAAAAGAACGACTTTGCTCCCCAGCCTGGCCTCTGTAATCGGCCATTTCAACAAGGCTCACTCTCACTAGTGCTCAGGAGTCCTCACATCCATCTTGCTAATCACCCCACAACCTGTTTCTCAGAGTGTGGTCCAGGATCCAGCAATATTGGCATCACCTGAGAGCTTGTTAGAATTGCAGAATGTTACCCCCTCCCCAGACCCACTGAAGAATCTGCATTTTAACAAAATCCCCAGGTGATTCATATAGTGCTTTGAAATTTATCCAGCAAGACTGTTAGCACCTTGAAAGCAGCCGGTGTATGGTTTAACCTGTCTCTCCAGTGCCTTCCAAGGTGTCTCCATTAAATATTTGGCCAACAAGTGATGTTTTCATGTATTGAAAACTTTTTTTTTAATGTTTATTTACTTTTTTTTGAGAGAGAGAGAGACAGAGACAGAGGCATGAGCGAGGGAGGGGCAAAGAGAGGGAGACACAGAATCCGAAGCAGGCTCCTGGCATTGAGCTGTCTGAACACAGCCCGACACAGGGCTTGAAGTCATGAATGGTGAGATCATGACCTGAGCTGAAGTCAGACACTTAACCGACTGAGCCACTCTATATTGAACACGTTTAATGAGCACTCAGTGGATGGCAAATACTGTTCTAGATAGGGGAATCATCAAGGAGCAAGATAGGTAAGGTTCCTGCTTTTATGGGAAAAAGACAAACAGGCTAAGAATTTCAGATACTGATAGGAAGAAAATAAAAGAGAACATGGGATAAAGAGTAACATGGAGAGAGGTAGGGGATCTATTTGAAATACATTGGTTTTAGACATGACTGATAAGGAAGGCTAAATTGCCTTGTTGCAAATACAGAAATAAGTCTGGCACAAAAGAAGCAACGGAAGATGTTCTAAGTGATGAGATCAAAGAAGGAGGGACAAAATCATATTGGATGGTGAGTCTCAATGCCATTAGACCCTCTGCCCCTTAATTTCACAAATATTTTATAATACTTCTTTTAATATCCTGAAAGGAAAGTTGTAGATCATATAACATATACTCACTACTCTAAAATAAAAGAAGAGGGGCACTTGGGTGGCTCAGTCAGTTGAGCATCCGACTTCAGCTCAGGTCATCATCTCACGATTTGTGAGCTCGAGCCCCATGCCAGGCTCTGTGCTGACAGCTCAGAGCCTGGAGCCTGCTTCAGATTCTGTGTCACCCTCTCCCTCTGCCCCTCCTCTGCTCGCACTCAGTCACCCTCTCTCCCAAAATAAATAAACATTAAATAAAGAAGAAATAAGAGAAATGTAATTTATAATACATAGTAGATATTTCAATATGTTTGTTTACTCAGAACATTGGAAGACATGATAAAGTCAGATGCAACTTAATACATAAAAGCATCCTAAATGTAACAACTGTAAATGCAGACCACCACAGGTATATTGTATTGGTGCTTCAACTCATGCCTTTGTTGGCCACCTCTGGCTAAAGGTTTGAGCAAAATAAAGTGCAGTCTTTCTTCAGTTTTCACAGTAGTTACTTTCAAGAAAAAGGCATTGTAGAATAAAAACATGCAAAAAGTACTTTGTGTTTATGTACCAAATGGAGAGGTTTGAGGCTCAGCCCACTATAAATAGATTTTTTACTTCCATGAGTGTCTGGTGGGATAGTGGAAGGTCTTACACGGTATGGGAGAATACCACTTTGTGGGACTTTTCCATACATCATAAGAAGTTTAGGACGCTTGAGCCTTTATCCACTAAATGTCAGAGCCCTCTAATAATTGTGCCACCTAAACAAATGCCTCCAAAAATGTCCCTTAAGGACTTAGTTCTGCCTCTGTTGAGGACCATCAATTGTGTTGTAGTCCATCATAAGAAACTTGGGTTTTGTCCTCAAAGTGGTAACCATTGGAAGTTTTCAAATGGATGGAAGAAGGGGGAGGGAGACACAGTCTCAGGCTTCTGCGTGGAGAATAGACTGCAAGGAGATAAAATGATCTCGGAAGTAGAACTGGTGGAACAAGGGTGTAGAGGCAAAAAGGCAGTCAGAGATGCAGGTAGTAGAATTAGTCTTAAAAATAATAGGACATTTTCATAAGTGACCGGAAAGGAGACAATAACGCGTGATAATGTAAATGCACTTTAAGATAAAAATGGCAGTTTGAGGCCATCTAAAGCACCTAGAGTAGGCTGGAATTTTCTCAGTAAAACAAAGGATATAGTTGTCTGCTCACTGGCCAGGGGTGGATGACCAAGGGTGGAAGAGATTGGAAGTAGCTCTTGTGAAGAACATACCAGATAATAACCAGGAAAAGAAGGAGATTTGGTAACAGCAGTGACAACCCTTAGCAAGAGTATGACTTGAGACCAGTCAGCTTTGTTGTGTGAGTATCTGCAGCCTTTCTTGGCAGATAAGGATCCAAAGAAAGGGGTGCCTAAATTTATTCAGGATTGGCAGATTGGTGAGTGAGGAACCCAAAGGTGCTAGTAAGACCACAGCTGAAACAGTAGTTCAGGCTAAAACAGAAAGTCAGGTGAGATCAAGAGGAACTCCAAGACCTGGGGAGATGGGGAAGAGTCGAGGGGGAATAGATGGGAGTCCAGGGGGAATAGTCACAATGAGGGCAAGAGAGCAGGTTCAGTTGGAGAGTTTGGCAGGACTGGAAATCACAGTCCCAGGAAGAAATTCCCGAGTTCGAGACCCTGCCGATAAAGCAGCTGAAAGTAATGGTGAGCTTGAGTCTGACAGTGTTAGGAATAGCCAAGGTGGGAAGAAGATGAAGGTCATCACAGATGGACAGCACACTGCAAACCTGAGAGCACATTTTGTTACGCATCTTGAAAGAACGGATTCTCCTGAACCACGTTTCATTTTATGTCTAATTATTGTGTGATTTCATTCCATTTACCTAATATGGATGGTGCAGTCTCCTCCTATTAGAGTAGAAAGCTCATGAGGTCAGGCGCTTGGTCTCTTTTGTTTAACATTTCATTCCAGCATCTAAGCAGCGCCACATGCATAGTAAGTGCTCCACCAGTAATTGTTGAGTGTGTGAGTAAATGAAAGCTAACGTTTGTTAGGTAGCTACCAGAAATGTGCAAAGGGATTCAGGCACGCATTCCTAACTCAGCAAAGCAGGTATTTTTGTCACCACTTCACAGATTAGGATGCTGAAGCAGAGAGGCAACAGACAGCCTGGGTTTGAATCCAACTCTGCCTCTTACAAGCTTTGTGACCTGGGACCAGTTAATTTATACCGTCTGTGCCTCAGTTTTCTATCTGTAAAATAGAAATTATAGTGGTACCTACCTCCAACTGTCATTAGTTCATACTTACATAGTTCTTAGAACAATGCCTGGCACAAAATAAGAGCTGTGTAAGTGTTAGTCAAATAAAATAAGCATATTTTACTAGCTAGGAAGGGTGAGTTGGGATTCAAACAGCTTTGCAAACTCCACTTTCTCTCACTACACCAAGAAAGTACCATGTGACATCGCTACACATAGTATTTCCATGGCATTTTTAACCAGGAGATGTAGTCTCCTTACAAATATTAATTTTATTCTTAAATATCCGGATGTATACACTTGTAGTTATAAAAGTTACATGTGGCACATGATTCATTGCCCCCAAGGACTGGGAATATCTACCAAACAAGAAGTGTTTTTGCATATGCACAGCGTAAATGTATCATGTATAACAATCAGTACATTTTTACCAGTATTAAAAGTATAATACACTCAGAATGGGCAAGCCATGCCAATAGGGGGGAAAAAACACACATTCTATGCTTTGATTACTCAATTATTTATGTTTTTATTAGAATCTGAATCATACTGAAAATCAGTGGTTTCTGAGAATGATCGCTCCATGAAAACACATTCTGTCTCATGTACATATTTTCCTATTCATTTTCATATGTAAAGTCAGTAGTAGACTATTAAATTTTTAATGACCATTCTTATTTCATTTTAGATTTTACGTTTACAATAAAAAGAGACGTCTTGTCAACACACCTTACGTGGATAACTCCTATAAATGGGCTGGTGGTGGATTTCTGTCTACAGTGGGTGACCTTCTGAAATTTGGGAATGCAATGCTGTATGGTTACCAAGTCGGGCTGTTTAAGAACTCACATGAAAATCTTTTACCTGGATATCTCAAACCAGAAACGATGGTTATGATTTGGACACCAGTCCCTAACACAGAGATGTCTTGGGATAAAGAGGGTAAATATGCGATGGCATGGGGTGTCGTGGAAAAGAAGCAAACATATGGTTCTTGTAGGAAGCAACGGCATTATGCCTCACATACTGGAGGTGCAGTGGGTGCCAGCAGTGTCCTGCTGGTCCTTCCTGAAGAACTGGATGCGGAAGCTATAAATAACAAGGTTCCCCCAAGAGGAATAGTTGTTTCTATCATATGTAACATGCAATCGGTTGGCCTCAACAACACTGCTTTAAAGATTGCTCTGGAATTTGATAAGGACAGATCTGACATATCTTAACATCACAGGTATAAAATGAGCTGTTTTATTCTTGTTGTTGTCTTTGGAAACATGAATCCCAAAATACATGAGGTTTTTTAAAAATAGATTTGTAATAGAGTATAATTGAATGCAGAGAATTATGTACCTCTAATTGCTTACTTTTGTAATTGTCTTTTATTGTAGGATTAGTTCTTTATACTCAGGGAAGTAACTATTATTTTTACTTTTTGAAAAAACGTGTTAATTCTTGAATAAAATATTCTGATAAAAAATATATTTTTGAACGTGTAATATAAAGCAAATGTCATTCTACAGGAAAGTTCAAATACTGTTATTTTAATATGACAGCAGAAACAAGTTTATGAGAAACTGTATATTATCTATTGCAGTTTAAAAGAACAAAAAATTAACTCATGGTTTCTGAGGCTTAAGAATTCAGTAGCCTGGCTGGGTGAGTCTGGCACCAGTCTCTAATGAGGTTGCAGACAAGATGTAGTCATCTCAAGGCTTCTCCTGAGCTGGAGGAAATTCTTCTAAAATGGCTTACTCGCTTGACTGGTGGTTAGAGGTCTCAGTTTCTCACCATGTGGGCCTCTCCGTAGGACTGCCTAAGTATCTTAGTCTCATGTTAATTGGCTTTTCCCAGAGCAAGTGATTCGAGGGACATTGAGAGAGAGGGACAGAGAAAGAGGGAGGGAAATAGGGAGAGCCATAAGCCAGGCAGAAGTCAGTGTCTTTTATAGCCTAGCCTCAGAAATCATCTACCATCACAGATGCTATATTCTCTAGATCACACAGACCAGCCATGATACAATCTTGGAGGGATTACACAAGGTATGAATATTAGGAAGTGGATGGAGATCATGGGGGGTCATCTACCACAGTCTGACCTCTGCTCTAAAAATCGTAAGATTTTTTATGTTCTCAGCATAACAACCAACTGAGAAAAAGGCACTGATGTCTTCATACTTCTCTCATTTTGAAAAAGGCAATTCCTGTGAGCAATGAATCAGATCCTGCTTGATGCTGTGGTCCTATCCGTTCCAGCTCTAACTGTTCAGCAACTTCCTGTAAACCACCTTTGAGATTTTTGCAGCTCTTCATGAGGTACTTCACATCATATATGACAGGAAAAAATAATCAAAGGATCTCCAAGAAGTCAAGTTCTTCAGGCAAGTTAGAGTTGGTCAGGATTTTCATTAAATAGCCAAGGTCATAACCACTATGAAATGATAACATTTGACCCCTTCACAGAGGACCACTCCCGATGTCATAAGAAGTTCTGCAAAGTACTGGGTCTCAATTCCTTCCTCCTCATGTTTCTTAAACTGGATGCCAGATGTTGTTAGTAGCTCTATAGAGTCCTGGGCATACATGTCCTCCGTCAAATTAAATTTAAAATTAAACTGCCAAGTTGAAGTTCCCTGGAGGGTATTCTCCTTGCTCATTCACAAATGTCAGTCCTAGCTGAATTATCTTTAACAAGTCTACATTAATGTCCTTTCTACATACAAAATACGCTTACCTCCTCCCAAGTTTTCCAGAAATTTCTTTCCATTATAGTATCCGCTCATAGCCCAGTATCTATCGTGTAAATCCGGTCTAGGTATGGATAAGGTTCCTTGGGGGTAGTTCCTGAAGTATAGTTCCTCTGTATCTGAGATCTGTGAACTAAAGACAAGTTATTTGCTCCCCACATGTGGAACATGCAATGGCACAACATATGTACAGTTATTGCTATAGACCCTCCTCTTCAGAAAGTGGGGAAACGGAAGACATACATGAGTTCTAGCAATTCTGAAATCCAACCAGACGCAGGTTGGCAGCTCCTTGATTAGTACTCAAGGCCTGGGGATAATTCTTTGTTCTTGGCTATATTCTCCAGGCCGCTGGTTCCGCCCACTGAGTTATAATTTGTTCATGAAAGGTAGCATGTGTTGGTAGCTGAGTGGCTTTCTCAGCCTGCTTTCTGCTCATATAAGTTTGAGGCCCAAAGGCCTCTTTTGTGCTCTGTCCTTTCAGTCTAAGTAGTGTTCCTGCCAATATAATTTGTTTCAACCTGGCAAGTTTCCTACAAATCTCACGGGGAGGTGGGGTGGGGGGCAGGTTCATGTTAGTAAACATTAGAAACACTTGTTTCTAATAAACCCTGTTGTTTATATAGCCCTCTGAGGCACCATCTTGGTTCTTCCAGCAGTGAAAGGATTTTATAGTCAGGACCTCAGCTTCATCTTTAAACCGTGTTTTCCAGGAAGTGCCCTAAATTTTATCTTTGCCTTGAAGCCATTTCTTAATTTTAGCTTCATTTGCCATCTGGAGAGTCTGGGAATTTTCCAAACCATCCATTATTGATTCTTTTTATCAAGTAGTCCTTCCTTTAGCTTATGTCTCTCGTGCCTTTGGTATAAGCAGCAGGAAGAAGCCAGGAGGCACATTGAACACTGGACATCTCAGCTGGATTCCCCCGTTTACTGGGCACATTTTCTACTTTCTGTGTTCCTGCAGGCCAAAAGTGTTTCTGCCACTGCAAAATTAGAATTCCTTTCCTCCGATTTCCAATAAGATTTTCCTTACTGTCCTTTAAGGCCACAGCTTCAGCCTCAAAGGCCATCATGCTTCTGAAGGGTTTCTTCGAGGCTCCTGAGGTTTTCACTAACACCCTCTTCAAAGTCCATCCAACTTCCAGCCCCTGCTCTGTTCTAAATCCACTCCCACATTTTGGGTTTCTGTTACAGCCACACTCTATTTCCAGATCACAAATCTGTAATGTGAAAAAACACATACTTCAGATACAATTCACAATTCATATACCTTAAAATTCACCCTTTTAAGGTGGTACAATTCATTGGTTTCTAGTATATTCACAGGTGTACACCCATTCAATTCCAGAACATCTTCACCCCAAAAAAGAAATACTCATTACCAATTGTTCCCCATTCCTTTCTCATCCGAGACCCTGGAAACCACCCACCTACTTTCTGTCTCTTTGGATTTGCCTATTATGGACATTTCACATCAATAGGATCATCCAATATGTGGCCTATTTCGTCTGCCTTCTTTCATTTTGTACAATGTGCATTAGTTATCTATTGCATTAACAAATTATCCCATCTCACAATTTCTGTGTTTCACAAATGTGGGCGCAGCTAAACTGGTTGTAGCTCAGGGTCTGTCCTGTGGTTACAGACACTATGTGAGCAAAACCTTCAGTCATCTGAAGGCTTGCCTGGGACCAGAGGATCTTATGTTAACGTGGCTTCCCCATGTGGCTATAGGCAAGAGGCCTCCATTACTTGCTACTGGCTTAAGGCAAGAGATCTCAGTTTCTCACCACATGGACCTAGCCATAGATCTGCTTGATTGTCCTATAGCATCCCCAAAGTTGAGTAATTGAAGAGAGGACGAGGTAAATGCCACAATGTCTGCTATAATCTAGCCTTGGAAGTCCTTTACCATCGCTTACGACAAATTCTTCTGATCACACAGACCAACCCTGATTCAGTGTGGGAGACTGGCTCCGCAGATGGTTTCTTAGAGCGTTGACATATTAGGAAATTTTATTGTAACAGCCATAGACGAATATATTGGGGATACACTCAATTCAGGAAAATTCAAAAAGATAGCAGTTTTCCTACACTCTAATAAAAGAGGGGTTTTCTTTACTTCTGAGCCCTAAGCCTGTTTCTTCACTTTCCACTTTGATCTGTAAAGGTAAATACATGGATGTTTCTGAGTTGGTTGAAGTATAGAGAAAGCAGCTCTCTCTCTATAACTGATCCATTTGATCTCCTTATTCCTTTCTGGCTTCTGATCTCTAAGTCTTGTATTCATATTGGTCAAAGTTTTCAATCCATGCTGTTTTTGATAAACGTGAAAAGGTCATGCCTTCTTTTAATTGATTAAATTTAATGTTTAAATTTTAAAATATGTTGTGACTTAAAGCAATAAAATTATGGCAACTTATTTATTTTTAATGTTTATTTAATTTTGAGAGAGAGAGAAAGAGAGCACAAGTGGTTGAGGGGCAGAGAGAGACAGAGACAGAATACACTGTCAGTGCAGAGAGCCCACTGTGGGACTCTGACTCACCAACCATCAGATGGTGACCCAACCCAAAATCAAGAGTCGGAAGCTTAACCAACTGAGCCACCCAGGCACCCCAAAATTATGGTAATTTAAGAAAATGGGGGTGCCTGGATGGCTCATTCAGTTGACCATCAGACTTTAGCTCAGGTCATGATCCCATGGTTGTTGAGTTCTAGGCCCACATCAGGCTCACTGCTGTCAGCGCAGACTCTGCTTTGGATCCTCTGTCCCCCTCTCTCTGCCCCTCCCCTGCTTGCATGCACGCTTTCTCTCTCTCTCTCAAAAGTAAATAGACATTTAAAAAATAAAAATAAATCAATGTTTCTGATACTGAAAGATACATACGCTTGCAACCTGATCATGTGATGTTATTGTATGCTTCAAACTTGTGTACAGACTGCAGAGTGAACTGCTCAGAGGCTCCAAAGTGCGGACATTTGAATTAGGGGAAAAGGATGAGGAAAGAACGTTATCTGGGCATTGGGGAGAAGTGCCCTGTGACTGAACTATAGGTGCAGGAGGATCCACACAGCGTGAAGAGCCTGTGAATTTAGTGAGTGTGTATTATGAACAAGGCACTTGCTTTAGATGTTTTTCATCTTCTGTAGGATTCTTAAAGCTCTGAGAAGAGCTGTGAACTTGCTCAGAAAATGAGGTGCTATGCAAATGTCAGGGCTTTGCAGACCCTAGATTAAGAATTCCTGTTTTAGAAAAAGAAAAAGAAAGAATTCCTGTTTTAGATATTTTTGCCATGATAACTTCTTTTCTCAATATTGTTAGAAACAGTCTTGATAAATGTACATATCTCCCAGAGTGCTATCTCTGGTGTGGCGGATCCTTAATATTAGGGAAAAGAACTAAAGAGAACTTGACACAAGTTTCTTGTATTTGGGGTTGTTGTTTTGTTTTGTTTTGTTTTTCCTGCAATTTACAAGTTGTCAAGGTGATCATTAGCTACAAATTATTTTCCTTACCTTCCTGTATTAAACTGATCTTTTATTTTTATTAAACTTTTGTGAAGTCAGAAAAAAAGCAGAAAGCACACAAGAGTCATATGGCAATCCCAATACCCAGAATTTAAAATGTTAACATTTCATTAAATTTTCTTCATTAAAAAAAATAGTATCATAAGAGATAAAGCTGAAGACCCCTTCATGCCAAACCCAAAGTTCCAGCCCTTTTGCCCTACAGGCTACAGCTATCAGGAATTGGTATTTACCCTTCCAATTCCTTGTTTAATTCTTTCACAGCCATGTATGTATCCATATCTAATAACAGTATTAACTTGTATTATTTACATTTATATGAATAGCATCATTGTATACATGTTTTATACATTCCCTTTTTAAATTTAACATTGTTCGGTGATCTGGCCAGTTTATTTTAACTGCTGTAAAATACTACATTGCTTAACTATATCGCATAATGTTTTCTCATTGACAGATTTTTTTTTTTTAGTAGGCAGTGCTGTAAGGAACATCTTTTTCTTGGTTGGACCATATGAAATTGCTGTTTTTGTAGGTCAAAAATATTTGAATAGGGAGTTTTTTATGATTAACCCTTAGCCATTTGGATTTCCTCTAATGTAAATTTCCCACTTACATTCTGTGCTATCTGGAATAAGATAAATGAATGAAGTATTTCAAGAATTTACTGTGGGGGTGCCGGAGTGGCTCAGTCGGTTAAGTGCCAACTCTTGATTTTGGCTCAGGTCATGATATCACAGTTTGTGTGATCAAGCCTGGCATCCAGCTGTATCTGATACCGTGGAGCCTGCTTGGGATTCTCTCCCTCCCTCTCTCTCTGCCCCTCCCCTGTGCTTGCACACATGTGTGTACACCCTCTCTCTCAAAAATAAATAAACTTTTTTAAAAATCTTAAAATAGTTAACATAACTATACTCTAGTACGGTAATGAGATGGGTAAATAATTTAGAGAAAAATAGAACTTGAAAGTACGTGATTTTTAATAGGATCCTTTTTAATTAAAAACATACCATTAACAAAGTGCTTATTATGTGTCAGGCATTGTGCTAAGCACTTTGTATATGTTACTTCGTTTGATCTTCAAAACACTCTATTAAGTAGAAATTATTCTTATTTTGCCTAAGGTCACACAACCATTAGCCATTGGAACTCATTGCAAACCCAGGTATATCTGGCTGTAAAGCCTGTTCTAACCATTATCTTGCCTTCCCATAAAAAAAAAAAAAGAAGTCTCTAAAAATTTACAGATCCAATAAAAGTCACACTTAGTGGCATGCAATTTTATAGATAGTAAAAATAGGTTAGTAAAAACTATAGATATTTATAGTTTATAAACAATAAATAGTAAGTTCTTAAGGTACATAAAATGAATAAAAATAAATATATATTTGGATTTTAATTAGTAAATCTGGCTGCAAATAAAGAAAAGTACACAACTTTTACATTACTGCACAGATTAATATAAAGACAAGACGGAGGTGGCACAGTAGAGTCATGTTCTTACATTCCACCTCCTAAATACAGAGCATGACATATAAAATGGGAAGTGGGAAAATGAGAAAGACATTCACGGACTGAAGAACACAAACACAAAACACTGAGCAGAGCTGAAGCTAATGTCTGGTGAACTCTGGGTCCAGAAGGCAGTGACAGCTTAAATTTCTGTTCATGTGGAATAATCAAAACTAAAACTGCTTCCATAAGGCAAGATTTGAAGGTAGGCTTTTAACTAAATCTGACAGGACTATTTTCCCTAATTCTTATCCTAAGGTGAGGTTTTGCTAAGCAAGAAAATAACAATAGACTTGGTATAGCAATGAGGGAACTGAGCTAGGATAGGTAGAAGAGATAAACTGAGAAAATTATTCCGGACTTCCCTTAGAAACAAGATTCGAAGGCTATCTGAGCCTGGGTTTAACTTGATGTAATTATTTATGCCTATAGTTAAGAAAATGTAGCATTAAACTCCTAAGAGGTTATAAGGTAAGGTCATTATTCTATAAAAGTAATTGTTTTTCTCTATAAAATGCAGTTATAAATTCTAACCCTTCCAGACAAAGATTTAATGTTTTTTTATATGTTTCTTTTTTTTAATGTTTATATATTTATTTTGAAGGAGAGAGAGAGAGCAAGCCTGCATGCATGCACACAGGCACCTAAGCAGAGGATGGGCAGAGAGGGAGGAAGGAGAGAATCCCAAGCAGGGCCATGCTGTGAGCTCAGACCCTGACTTGGGTCTTTATCCCACAAACTGTGAGATCATGACCTGAGCCAAAACCAAGAGTCGGATCCTTAACTGACTAAGCCACCCAGGTGCCCAGATTTAAGTTTTTTTCCACTGAGAATTACAAAGACACATTTCCAGAATCTGTTTTAAATTCTGGGATAGAATTTTAAAGCTTTGTATTCTGTGATAGGCAGAATACGGATGCCCTAATCCCCAGAACCTGTGAATAAGTTACCTTACACAGCAAAAGGGACATTGCAGATGTAATTAAATCAAGGATCCTGGACAGGGAGATTGTCCTGGATTATCTGGGTGAGCCCAATGTAATCACAAATGTCGTTGTAAGAGGAAGGTAGGAAGTAAAGGCCAGAGGAGATGTGATGACATAAGCAGAGCTAGGAGGATGTGGGGTCAGGGACCAAGGAATGCAGGCAGCCTCTGGAAGCTGGAACAGACAAGGAAACATCTCCCCCCAGAGCCTCCAGAAGGAACATGGCCCCACCACCACCTTGGTTTTTGCCATTTTGGATTTCTGATCTCCAGAACTGTAAGATAATAAGTTTATGTTTTCCTTGTTTCCCTCTCTCTCCCTCTCCCTCTCTCTCTCTGGGGGGTGTGTGTGTGTGTGTTTTGTTTTATTTTTAGAGACATGGATGATCCATTAAGTTTGATGATCCATTTAAGTTTGTGCTGTTTTAAGCCACTAAATTTGTGCTAATTTGTTACAGCAGCAACAGGAAACTGCATTCCAACTCTTTTTAGACATATTTCTAATGTGGAGAATTTGTTGTCGTTGTTGTTGTTGCTGGTGTTATTAAGAAAAGGCAAATGAGAAGGAATTCTAGGAAGATAGCAGCTTATTTTGCCTTTTTTACGTTCCCACACTCCTCAGTAAGCAGATATACAAATTAGAGTAACAATGATGTATATGTAACCTTATGGTCATCAAAATGTCAAAAAATTTAGATTCCATTTATTAGTGGAAGAGATGGAGAAGGAGAATGTTTTCATATATTGCTGGCGAAAAGCAATCGGTATTACCTATTAAAATGAAAAATACATTTATCTTTCCAACCAACAATCCCACTCCCAGAAATCTAACCCACAGAAATAAAAGCACCTTTACTAAAGACATTTGATTACAGTGGAACAAACTAGAAACAAAGTGCCCATCAACAGGATAATACTTAATAAATTATGGCACTTCCATACCATAGAATGGTATGCAACCATTAAAAAGAATTAGAGAATAAAGTTGAACCCCTGTCTCACACCATATGTAACAATTAATTCAAGTTAATTCACAATGGATCAAATCTAAATGTAAGAACTAAAACTAGAAAGTTCTTAGAAGAAAACAGGCATGAATCTCCATAACCACGAATTAGGCAATGATTTCTTAGATATGACAACAAAAGCACAAGAAACAACAAAAAAAATAGGTAAATTAGGTTTCATAAGAATTTAAGATGTTTCTATTTCTAAGGACAAAGTTGAAGACAACCCACAGAATGGGAGAAAGTTGTTTATATGTGTAATATCTACAGTATATAAGAATTCTTACAATTCAACAATAAAACACAACCCAATTAAAAATGGGTAAAGGATCTGAACAGACACTTCTCCAAAGAAGAAAAACAAGCCAATAAGCACATGAAAAGATGGTCAACATAATTAACCATCAGGGAAATGCAAATCGAAACCACAGTGAGATAACTCTTCACACATAGTAAGATGGCCACGATCAAAAAGGCTGATAAAAAAAGTGTCGGTGAGGATGTAGAGAAATTGTAACCCTTGTGCATTACTAGTCAGAATGTAAGATGGTACAGCCTTTTTGCAACATAGGCATTTCCTCAAAAAACTAAACACAGAATTACTATAACCTAGCAATTTTCCTAGGTATATTACCCAAGAGAATCTAACTTATGTCTACACAAAAACTTGTACACACATGTTCATAGTACAATTATTCATAGTAGCAAAAAGTGAAAACAACCCACTGTCCATCAACTGATGAATAAACAGAAGGTATATTTTTACAACAGAGTATTATTCAGTCACAGAAAGGAATGATGTACTAATACATGCTACAGCGTGGATGGCCGTCTTAAACATTATGCTAAGTCAAAGAAGCCAGACACAAAAGGTCACATATTATGTGACCCCATGTACATAAAGTGTCCAGAATAGGCAAATCCATGGAGATAGAAAATATATTAGTGTTTGCCAGGAACTGGGAGAAGGAAGGAATGGGGAGTGAATGCTAATGAATATGGAGTTTCTTCATGAACTAAGGAAATAGTCTGGGATTAGACTATGTGATGGCTGTACAACTTGTGGATATACTAAAAAACACTGCGTTTTGTGTTGAATGAAATGTTCACTGTTCAACATTGAGTTCTATATACATCGTATGAAGAAGAACAAGGACAAGAACAAGGATAAGAACAAGAACTTTTTTGGATGATTTGCAGGCACCACCAGGTAAGAAACCATTTGTCATCTGACCAGGTCAGAGCCAAGAATCCATTTTATTTTGTTATCTTTATGTAACTGGATTTTCTATTTAGAGAATAGAGGAAAGTTTTCCTTTAACAATCTGTTTACATCTGGGGTACCTGGCTGGCTCAGGCCTTAGAGCATGTGACTCTTGATCTCAGGGTTTTAAGTTTGAGCCCCATGTTCGGTGTAGATTACTTAAAACCTTTTTTAAAAAGTTTACATTTTTAAAAAATGTCAATATAAGAGTATTAAAGAAAAGCATTCAGTAAATAACAAGGTCTATTGGCAGACTCTGACATTTGTAAAAATCCTAGTGTTCTATTGCATATTTTTCAAACCCAGGAATACTGTTTGGATTAATAATGAAGTAAAAGTCAATACACCATTCACTTCCCAGTGCCAAGTATCTCCATAACTTAATCCTTGGATATGTTTTTCGAAGTACAAACCCTTTCTTTCAGTACTATTTCCAAGGAAATTTTCAGGGATTTGCCCTCTAGGTTAGATATCACAGGTTTTGCTCCTTTCCATTTCAATAGGCTGCCATCCCCACTGGCTCTCCATGGGGCCAAGTTTCCTGAACTGTGCAAGCTGAGGTGAGTTGAGGCACAAGAAAAGCTTTGATACGGGGTATCTTTTGGATACCATGCCAACTTGTAGTTCCAGGTAGTTAGTATGTGACACCACATTCCTTCCAATGTATCAGATCTTTTTTTTCTTCCATGTTTACTTTGAGAGAGAGCTGAGCAGGGGAGGGACAGAGAAAGGGAGACAGACCCCCAAGCAGGCTCCACGCTGTCAGTGCAGAGCCTAATGCCCAATGTAGGGCTCGATCTCAAGAACCATGAGATCAGGACCCCAGCCAAAATCAAGAGTCAGATGCTTAACCAACCGAGGTCCTCAGGCACCCCTGATGATGTCATATCTTTGTGAAGCTGGGTTTTGGGTCATTGCTGTGATAAAAAGCAAGCACTACGCAAAAATCAGTGTGGAAGAAAGGAGACGGCAGTTGTCTAGTCTGATTCCAATTTTGAGAAACCGTGCAGTGCCCAAAAGGGACACCCATTCGATTACTAATGTGGTCATTTAAGAATGAGATAAAAAATACCACTTTTGTTTTTAATTTACATGTATTAGAACCTAACTACTTAATGTTAACTGTTAGGTTTTGTTTTGTTTTGTTTTGGCCAAGGAACTCTGAAAAAATTACTGAGACTCTAAAGATACCATAAACCAAGCAAGTTTGGAAACGTTTGGGTTATTTACTTCTCCATATATTAAATACATTCCAAACTTTGGATAGTTCTTCAGTTTTTTTTGTTTTGTTTTGTTTTTTGAGAGAGAGAGAGAGAGAGAGGGCAAGCAGGGGAGAGCAAGCAGAGGGAGAGAGAGAGAATCTCAAGCAGGCTCCATACTCAGCATGGAGCCTAATGCAGAGGGCAATGCAGTGCTCAATCCCAAGACCCTGAGATGGTGACCTGAGCAGAAATCAAGAGTCGGACGCTCAAAAGGTTGAGCCACCCAGGTGCCCCAAGTTTTTCAGTTCTTGTGCCACATTCCTCTTGTATATGAATATGTTTAAGGATCAGCCTTCCAGATTGGGGGGGTGAATATATAGAAACATCTCTTGATAGCAAAGGCCCATCTTAAGTGCCTACTTTAAAGATAACACATCAAATACAAGCAGTCCAATGTGGCTAGAGGGAGATACACTCCACTTCCTAGCTCCCTAGGATCACTCCATAAACTATCAAAATGACAAGGAGACACCAGAGCCACTCAACACACATCTGTAATCAGGTGTGCTCATGTGTCTGGATCAGAGAATTCCATGCCATCTACCATTCCCAACCAGGACATCCTGGGGTAAATCATGCTACTCCTGATGTCTCCTCTCAAATTTCCTACCCCAAAAGGAGCTTCCTATAGCTCAGACCCCAGCTGCAGTTATTCTACTAAATTATGCAGCATGTTAGGGCCACAAAAACACAAACCATTACATTATAATTACTCTGTAATTATACTGATTGTTACAGCATTAAATATGTACTTCTGTAAATGTGTTTCCATAGTTGCAATAGCAAACTATTTTTAGAATTAACAAATAATGGACTTCTTTCCATTTTTTAATTATTTAGCCCACTGACAGCAATTTGGAAAAGGGCTGAAAATCAAATATTTAGGGTTTCCAGTCTTGAAATGAGACAAACTAATCAGAATACACTTCTTAAAATGTTTATACCAAATTCACAGACACAGTATACATATAAACTTATAGCATATTCACACATACTTTAAAAAAAAGAAAAAGGGGAATTTGCCCATAATCAAAACTTTATTGAAAAACTGACACCAAAATAGGAGATGACTGTTGTATACCTTACAAAATTAAACATAATTACATTATCTTGGTAGATTAACCGGAATTATTGAACTGATAAGGCTTTCTGCGATAGAACACAAATTCAAGAGGTTGTGTGATCATTAGTGTTGCTTTCTTCTAAATGAACACCCTGCAAAGGAATCACAAGAGCATGTTAAACAAGTGTACTCTATCTCTAGTATAGTTTTAATGACAAAAAGTACTTTTTAAGTTAAAAAAAACCAAAGTTTTAGGAATATTAGATTAACATTCATATATATGTTATTTATCCTTTTATACTAGAACTTTATTATAATAAATCTTGTACATTTGAATTTATTCTGATATGACTATAACTATTATTCCTGTTTCTCAAATGCTATGTTGGAGTCTACATAAGACCATGAGCCTAAATTCAACAGGTAAAACTTTAACGCCAGCTATCAGAAAATGCAATCTTAGTTTTTAGGAATTATTTTGAATCACTTTCCCAAGAAACTAATTTTGATTAGGATGCTCTTCAAGTCTGCTAGGAAAACTCTAATACCCTATTAATCATCCATCAGCACATGGGCACAAAACTCCAAGATCATGGCATGATATAAAGGTTTAAAAACTCTTGCAAGTATACTTTTGAGAGCAACACTACACTTAAATATCGTATGCTGACCTCATACTTAGATCTCACCAGCTCACACAAAATAGATTTTAGATCAGTACCCAAACTACTTATAACTCTTCTGGTGAGAACAATGTGGAATTCACAACTCCCCAAAATATCACAAGCAAATTTCAAATATAATTATGGAACTATAAATCTGTAAGTACTACTATGGAAAACAATATTCATAATTACTTTTTTTTCTTGGTGCACAAAAGTGAAAGAGCAACTCAAACGGGATTTTTAGGGGCACCTGGCTGCCTGAGTCAGTAGAGCATGTGACTTGATCTCAGGGCTGTAAGTTTGAGCCTCACACTGGAGGTAGAGATTACTTAAAAATAAAGTCTTTAATAAGTAGATGAATAAATAAATAAAAATTTTTAAATGAGATGTTTAATTAAGCAGGTACTCACAAATCAAAACCTCTGGCATTTTAATTTATACATTAGTTTTCTGTTGCTTAGCCAGCAATGATGAAAACTGTCTTCAGTCAAATGCGTCAACTATATATGAAACAAAATATTTATGATGGAATTTTTAAAATTCTATGGTTTTAAAAATCTGTATGTCCTATTGTATGTAGTTATTGTTTGGCTCCATTTTGACTTATGTTTAATATTCCAAGTTAAACAAACTAAATGACTAACTATAACAGAATTAGGTGTTCCAAACTAAGAAAAATAATAGTTACATGAGTTCTTTACAAAGTCAAGAATATAAACTTAGCCATCTGAGCAGGGTACTCTTTACTGAAAAAGCATACAATGAAAGATACAACTATTTTGGTAATAATGAATTTAAGATTTCTTTTAAACTGGTTTTTAGCAAAGGAAGACACTTATAATCATAAAATCTCATCACTGGGTTAGAAACGGGCAAATGACATACCTTCTGTGAGTCTGGCCTTTCCTCCCGTTGGCTGGCACAACACTGTTGAACAGCCTACACAAAGAACCACCGTCTGAGCATGGCTGAAAACCGTGGTAATCTTGTAGCAACCTAGAAAAAGGGCAAATTGAAAGCGAAAAGCAGAAGAAAATAAAGCATACTGTTCAACATATTTCTAGCAAAGACTTTGTAAAAGATTAAGACTTTAATGTTTGCAACAGCAAGCCACATATTTACGTCACATAAAAAATGTTTTTAAAAGCCAACAGGTGAAGTTAGTAATATATTTTATTGAACTCAGTATTTCCAAAATATTATTACCATTGCAACATGTAATCAATATGGTTTTTGTGTGTATATGTGCTACATCTTAAAAATCAGGTGTACATTTTACACTTAAGGAGTATTTCCCATTTTGGCCACATTTCCAGTGCTCAGTAGCTGCCTATGGCTAATGGCCACCACTGTGGGCAGCACAGCTTTACATTGAAGAATTAACATACTTTTCATGATTAGTTTCAAGAAAACTAACCATCTGCATAGCTTAACACTTAGTAAGTCAAATGTCATAGCCCCTTTGGAGTCTCCTCTTCACCACCCCCGCCCCCAAATCTTTCTCCCGTGGTTTGAATAGTTTACTAGGAAACTGTCCCTTTTGACATTCCAATTCTGTAATCCCACTGCTAGTCAACAAAGGGTCCTAAGGGATCTAAACATACACACCACATTAGCAATCCCTTCAGAAATTTTCCTTGATAAAGGAATTAAGATCTGAAATTTTACCTGGGCATTTTACATCCATAAAATAGGAATTTGGGCTTTGAACTAGACGTTTCTTCTTATGTTTTTTCTTTTCCTCTTCCAAGGACGGGTGGAGTAAATCTCTAGCCAACTGAATAAAAAAAACGTATTATTATTCCCAGAAGGAATCCACAATGGTGGCAGATTTAACCACACTTAAAATACACACGCAAAAAAGGGAATAAAAGTCATACTCAGCCGACGCAACATGTCAGATACTTGTTATTTTTTTAGCCTGTTAACTTTAATCCATACTTTTTATAATGCTTGCGTTCTCTACGTCCCGGTAAAGGTCTAGGACGATCAAGAAGCATATGGTAAGGTTAATCTCGTTCTTCTTTAGTCCGCTGAGTAACAGTCTCCGATAAAAACAACACTGTGGTGCTAAGTAAGAACTTGACCCCAACCGTGCACCCGCTGAAAGTAGAAATCGCTGAGGTAGACCGGAGAGTGCCAACCCGGGGGTGACTTCTGCCCCCGGGGTTCAACATCTGATCTGACAGGAACTCTGAGCGGCTGAAGCCTGACTGTCCTTGATGCAGTTAACAAGTAAGGTAACTGCGAAGACAGTTTTGAAAAAGGAAACCAGCAGAAAATCGCTTCCGAGACGAGGAGAGAACCACCAAGCACAAGGAGAGCAAAAAGACTCCAAAGACTACAGTCTCGCGAGCGCCCACCCAAACCCAAGAAGGCTGAGTGTTACCGAGAAGCTGTGTCCCTCTAGCTAGGGACTCGAGACCTAAGCACTGGGCGGCCCCGGGTCCTCCCGCTCCACGCCCAGGCAGGGCCCGACACGCCGCGCCGTCCAGGCAAGTCCCAACAAGTCCGCCACGCGCGGAGGAGCTGCGCGATCCGCGCCCCTGAAATGCGTTCGGCAGGGACCCCCGGGCCCGCGGAAGCGTCGGGCTAACCCGCCCCCAGGACCCCTAGACAGAGAAGCCCGAAATAAACGGAAAGCCAGAAAGTAAACAACTCACAGGCATGTTGATCCTTTCGCAATCCCAGCCAGTCCCGATCTCTAAGGCGACACCCCTAACGAGCAGCACGCGATCTGGCGAGCTGCATCAACTTCCGGGATAGAGGCGGCTGGGCGGAGCGGAGCGTCGGGACCGGCGGGCCGGTCCGCTCTAGGCGCTCCTCTCGGTGGTGGGGGTCGGCTTCGGCCGGGTCAGCCGATCAGGGGCTGCGGGAGAGGCCCTGAGGTTCCCCTCGTGCCGAACGCCCGAACCGCACCACCCTCGCGGGCTCCTGGGCCAGGGCCGCCGGCCGTAGGGCTCCGCGTCGAGCCAGCGGTGCCCGGAGTGAGGCTCAGGCGGTGTGTCCGGCTGGGAAACCACCTGGGGCTTAGGCCGCGGAGGGGGAACGCTGACGGCCGCCTGATCCCCGCGGCGTAGGGGAACCCGGCGGGCGCTGTGGGTGGCCCCCGCCACGGTCCTGGCCGCCAGGTCCCCGGCTGTCGCCGCCGTTCTCTGTTTTTTTAAAAAATAGTAGCGTCAATCGAAACCGTTAACCCGTGTTGGAGAAATTATGAAGGGTTCCTATACTTGAGCATCCACCTTCCAAGGTACCCGTTAAGTTCTTTGTGGGATGCGGCTGTGCCTTGGGTTAGCTTCGCCCTGAAGTTTTTAAGAAGCAGGATTCGCTGCCAGGCTTAGTTCACCGCATGGTTCCTTCCTGCCTCCGCGAACAACTGGGGCCTGAAAAAAATGGTGTCACTGAGAGCCAGACTTGAAATGTGGTGGGTTTTTTTTTTTTCTTTTTTTTATATTTAAGTTAGTTAATGTACAGTGTAGTCTTGGCCTCAGAAGTAGAACCAAGTGATTCATCTTTTACATATGACACTCAGTGCTCATCCAGGAAAGTGCCTGCCTTTTTTTTCTTTAATTTTTTTTAGGTTTATTTATTTTGAGAGAGACAGATAGTGTAGGTGGGGGAGGGGCAGAGAGAGAGGGAGGCAGAGAATACCAGGCAGGCTCTGCACTGTTAGCATGGAGCCCAGCATGGGGCTTGAACTCACCAAACCTTGAGATCGTGACCAGAGCCAAAACCAAGGGTCGGATGTTTAACTGACTGATCCACCCAGGTGTCTCCCCACCTCCCCAGCGAAAAGTGCCCTCCTTAATGCCCATCACCCATTTAACCTAACCCCCCCCCCCCCCCCGCCAAACCCTCAGTTTGTTCTCAGTATTTAAAAGCCTCTTATGGTTTGCCTCCCTCTCTGTTCATCTGTTGAGTTTTTCAAAGTCCACATATCAGGGAAATTACGTATCTGTCTCTGCTTGACTTACCTCACTTAGCATAATACCCTCTAGTTCCATCCACTTGTTACAAATGGCAAGGTTTCATTCTTTTTCATCGCTGAGTGGTATTCCATTGTATGTATATACCACATCTTCTTTATCCATTCATCAGTCATGGACATTTGGGCTTTTTCCATATTTTGGCTATTGTTCATAGCGCTGCCATAAACATTGGGGTGCATGTGCCCCTTTGAACTGAAGTATTTTTGATGAGGATGAACTTGAGGGATGGATGTGAGCAAGTGTAATTAAAAGGATACCAAGGAGAAAAATGTGCTAGATAACATTGTCAATCACCTTTTATTTCACACATTTTGGCAAATGGAGAAAAATTGAAGAAAATTAAAATGACCATCCAGAGATAAACATTATTGACATTTTGACCTTCCCAACATTTTTTATTTACTTGCATAGTAAACAGTAATACACTTGGGGTTTGGGTTTTACATAATTGTTATCTTGTGCATATTCTTTTGTAGACTTTATTTTCCCCCATTCATTATATAATGAACATTGCTCCGTGTTACATGTTTTCCCACATTATGACTTTTTTTTTAATATTTTTATTTATTTTTGAGACAGAGAGAGACAGAGCATGAGTGGGGAAGGGGCAGAGAGAGAGGGAGACACAGAATCTGAAGCAGGCTCCAGGCTCTGAGCTGTCAGCACAGAGCCTGACACAGGGCTCGAACTCACAGACTGTGAGATCATGACCTGAGCTGAAGTCGGACACTTAACCAACTGAGCCACCCAGGTGCCCCCACATTATGACTTTTAATGCGCACACTGCATTCATACTATCAATATATAGCCTCCTTTCATCCATACACGAAAGTGGACGTTGAATTTAGGATTTTGAAATATTACAAAATACCATTTTATGAAGATAAGTATATGGAACTATAATACAGTAGTGTAGGCAGAATAATGACCCCCAAAGACTTCCGCATTAATCCCCAGGACCTATGGTTACATGACAACTGGAATTAAGCTTGCTAATTAGCTAACTAGGAGCATTGTCTGTGTAGGCCCGATGTGATCACAAGGTCCTTAAAAGTGGAAGAGGAAAACAGACAAAGAGTCAGGGAAAGAGATGCGGTGATGAAAGAAAGGTGTGAGGGATGCTGTGTTGCTGGATTTGAAAATGGAAGAAGGGGAGCCTGAGCCAAGGAATGCGGGCAGCCTCTAGAAGCTGGAAATGGACACTGCCCTGGAGTCTCCAGAAGGAACACGGTCCTGCCAGCACCTCAGTTTTAACCCAGTGAGACCCAAGTCGGACTTTGAACTACAGAACTGTGACTTAAAAAATTTACGTTGTTTTAAGCCACTAACTTCACGGTTTTTTGTTCCAGTAAGAAACTAATACAATAATGAAGACCAATGTAGCTGCTCCCCAATTCTGTCAAATCTTAACATTCAGTACTCCCTCCTCAGAATTTGTCATTGTTAAAATAACACTGTCGTAAACATTCTTGTAGGTAAGTCTCTGTACACGTCCTTGATTATCCCCTTAAGATAAATTCCTAGAGGACAAACTGCTGAGTCAAGTTATGCACATTTTGGGGAGCCTGGGTGGCTCACTTGGTTAAGCGTCCAGCTTCGGCTCAGGTCGCGATCTCACGGATCGTGAGTTCAAGTCCCGCATCAGGCTCTGTGCTGACAGCTCAGAGCCTGGAGCCTACTTCACATTCTGTGTCTCCCTCTCTCTCTGCCCCTCCCCCATTCTCACTCTGTGTCTTTCCCTCTCTCTCATAAATAAATAAACATTTAAAATAATTTTTTTAAGTTATGCACATTGTAAGGTGTATAATATAAACTACTGGGGCCCCTGAGTGCTCAGTCAACTGAGCATCCGACTTTGGCTCAGGTTATGACTTCTTGCAGTTCATGACTTCATGAGCCCACATGGGGCTCAGTGCTGTCAGCACCTAAAGTGTCATCAGCACAGAGCCTGCTTGGGATCCTCTATCCCCCTGTCTCTTTGTCCCTCCCCCACTTGTGTGCACATGCTCTCTCTCTCTCAAAAGTAAATAAACATTTAAAAATAATAATAATATAAACTATCAATTACCCTCCAGAAAAATCAAACCAATTTACATTCTAGTTATATATATTTGAGATGCCCCTTTCTTTTACCCTTGGCAATACTGGATATTATATTTTTCCCTATCTCAGTCAATCCTGAAGAACTGTATGATATTTTATCATATTTCACTGTTTAATTAATATTTTCCAGTGCTTATTGGCAGTTCACATATTTCCATTGAGGTGATCATCCATTTCTTCCTTTCTGTGTTAATGACATTAACCAGTAATCACATATGCTGCAAGTGTTTTCCCAACTCATTAGTTCCTGTTAACTTTATCCCGTTTAATTTTTTTTTGGTGATTTGAAAACTATACAGAAATTTTTAATTTTGCATGTATATTTTTATTTCAAACTTGGTTTTTCCTTTTTTTTTTTTTTTTTTTTTTTGCTTTTGTGTTTTCACAGGCCTTGGCCATGTGAGGATCAGCTAAACTTTCTTCTAATTCTTTTGTTGTGGTATTCATTCTTTAACTTTTTAATTAACCTGGAATTGATTTTGGCACTTGATATGCAGTAGGCCTCAGAACACTTTTTTTTTTTTTAAGTTTATTTATTTATTTTGTGAGAGAGAGAGAGAACCAGCAGGGGAGGGCCAGAGAGAGGGGGACAGAAGATCTGAAGTTGGCACCAGAGAGCCCAATGTGGGGCTCCTCCAACCATGAGATCATGACCTGAGCCGAAGTCGGACGCTTAACCGACTGAGCCAGGAGGCGCCCCCCTCAGAACACTTTCTAGTGTTCTGACTAGTTATTGCTTCCATTCCTTACTAATGCCCCGTACTGTGTCAAAACCCTCAACTTCTGAGACACAGTACTTGCATGGGAAATAAAACTCAAGGTCAGAAAGACCTGGACGCTACAACTCTGCCTCCTCCTCCAAAGCTAAGCATCTCCTAAAATGTCCCGCTGTCTTTGCACTGCTGGCCAATTAAGGGACCCAGAGGCCCTTTGCCTTGGCAGCCTGCTCTCAGGGATCCGGCGGAAGGAGCTCCCACCTGACTTCCCAAAGTGCCAGTTGGAATTCTGTGTACTGCTGAGAACTCCCCAGCGGTTCTACCTGGCCACGTCCAAGAAAGTGCTTCTGTTATCTCCCGTTCAGTACCAGCCTCACAAGTGCGCAGCCGTCTCCGCTCCCTTCCCCCTTTGTCAACTTCAGACACTGGGAAAGCGCACAGGTGTTCCGATTAAGCCAGGAACTTAACCGGTGCTAAATTTCAGGCTAGCCAAGACCAGTTCTAAATAGGTCAGATCCCTACTTGCCTCGGAGTGGGGACGTGCCTCTGGCTTGTGCCCTTCTTTTCCCAGAAAGATGGTGGGAGATTCGTTTTGTCTTAAGAAATTAGGGGTACGAGGTGGGGCCCAAAGATAACTCTTCACACTCCTGCCTTCCTAAGTATTTTTCTGAGAAACTCAGAGAAATCTGTGTCATCAGCAAACTGTCACATGGTTGTATTCTTTTTCTCTTCCTCTGTGCTCCACCTGTTGTCAGGATTCAAAGCTTGAGTGGCTTACTCTCAACACATTCCTGAAATCAACACCAACTTCTGAAAGCTCGCCTCTTCTCTGCTCACCAGTTCTCCAACAGGATCACGATCATTGTCCCAAAAGCTCCGTTGTGGGGGTTGAAGTTCACCTGTCATTCATGAGGATGTTTGACACTCTCAGGTAAGCTCCCGTCTAGAAGGGGTAAGAGTCTCAGGTGCAAACTCTGTTGTCATTTTCTCTTCCATGCCAGCTGAATTTCTGACAGAAGCTGAGCCCCACTGGGCTGTACTATAGGCTGAATGTTTGTGTCCCCCTGAAATTCATAGGTTGGATCCTAACTTCCCAGTGTGGTGGTACTGAGAGGTGAGGACTCTGAGAGGTGGTTAGGTCATCAGGATGGAGCCCTCATGAATGGAATTAGTGCCATTATTAAAGAAGCCTGAGAAAGCTCCCTCACTCCTTCTACCATGTAAGGACATAGTGAGAACACTGCCATCTATGAACAAGGAAGTGGGCTCCAAATCTGCCCACACCATTGATCTTGGACTTGCCAGCCTCCAGAATTGTGAGAAATAAATGTCTGTTATTTTAGCCACCCACTCTAGAGTATATTGTTATAGCAGCCTAAACAGGCTAAGTAGTCTGGCCTGGCAGAACATTTCACCTCATTCTTGGAGATTGTGCTAGGTTTTCCCTGACCTGATCTCCTCTCCATCCTTCACCCTTCTCTGTGCCCAGGAAGCTGACTTTGATGGACTGCATCTGCTGAGTTCTCTTGTCCTCTGGTTTCTACTTGAGTTGGGCCAATGGGAGGTATTAGTAGGAAATCACAAGGTGGGTTTAGAGAAATATTGGGGTATTCACTCCCCTGGATCTATCCATGGTGGGCTATTTTCTTCATGTGGCTGTGCTTCTCGAAGTTAAACAGTTGTGGGGCACTTAGGGCTCAGTAGGTTAAGTGTCTGACTCTTGATCTCAGCTCAGGTCTTTTATTTTTTTGATGTTTATTTTTGAGAGAGAAGGAGAGAGAGAGTGTGAGCAGGAGAGGGGCAGAGAGAGAGGGAGACAGAGGATTTGAAGTGGGTTCTCCACCTTCAGTGCTTTCAATGCAGGGCTCGAACTCACTAACCATAAGATCATGACCTAACCTGAAGTCAGACACTTAACCAACTGAGCCACACAGGTGTCCCTCAGCTCAGGTCTTAATCTCATGATCCTGAATTCAGGTGCCTCATTAGGCTCCATGCTGGGTGTGAGGCCTCTCAAAAAATAAAAATAAAGGGACACCTGCGTGGCTCAGTTGGTTAAGCATCCGACTCTTGATTTCAGCTCAAGTCATGATCTCATGGTTTGTGAGAAGGAGCCTGTGTTGTGCTCTGTGCTGAAAGTGTGGGGACTGCTTGAGATTCTCTCTCTCCTTCTCTCTCTCTGCCCCTCCCCCAGTAAGTAAATAAATAAACAAATAAAAATAAAAGAAACTGTTGTTTCAGGTGTCCCTTTCCTACAGCTTTTATGGGATTCCAGTCAATACATTCTCCTCTTTTGGTTCTTCTGCCTGAGGGATGGTATCCCACCATCTTTTGTTCATTTCTGTTAACCCTGCCTCAACCTTGTAAATAATACCTACATGAAGCTATCTTCAGTCATCTCTTCTGAGTGGGCCATTTGTACTCTACCAGGACCCTGACATGGGGATCCCCTGCCAGGATATGCTCCTCTTTAGCCTGCCAGGCTTTGGAGATCTGTAGATGGGTCTGTCTGCCCTTCAGCTCTCAATCAGACCAGGTCACAGAAGGATGTCCTTTGCCCCTGACTGTGGAACACTTCACGTTTAACAGGTTGTGGCTTCAGATGGAAATGGGAATCTTAAGAGAGACAGCCTAGAGTCCTAGCCATGAAGATCTTTGACATGTTATGGGCAGCACTGGGATCACCTAAGAACTTTCTGGAAATGGAGACTCAGGCCCCACCCCCTACCTCTTGAGTCAGAATCTGCATTTTAACAAGATGGCCTGGCAATTTGCATGCAGATCCCAGACCTACAAACACTGCCCTAGATTTACCAACTGGCATTCTCTCTGGAGCCTTCCTACCTCCTCTGTGGAACTCTACGAAAACCAGAACCCAGATTCCCACTACTCCAGACAACAAATCAAGGCTATTTCTCTAGATTGCAACACGGAAGTTCCCCTCTTCCCTCCTTTTCCAAGATGCTTTGTCCATTTTAGTAGATCTTATTCTCTCTTACTATGTCCAGGAACCTTTTAAGTCAGTGGGACTCAAACTTGGTTGCACATTAGAATCACCAGAGGAGCATCCCAGGTCAGTTTAAGAGCACATGGGGGTGGGACCCAGGCGGCAGTGTTTTTTATAACTCCCCAGGTAATTCCAGGAGGAGTCAAGGTTGAGAACTACTACTCTCCATTCTCCAGAGGGCTCAAAATTTTCAAAAGCAAAGCCCAGAAGAACTACAGGCTACTCCTGCTGAAAGGTAGAATGAAGGACAAATACAGAGGGAAAAAAAATCATTAATATTTGGTACATCAAGACTCGGTAGCCAGGTGAGACCTGCCAGCACCATCTTGCCTGCCTTGATGGCCGGGTGCTTGGTCTCCATGTCTCTCCAGCTGTTGCTTCCTGCAAACCCTCTCATCGCCTGCCTGAGTCTCCAGGGGAGAAGTGAGCTACTGAGAGGCCAGGTGTTCTCTCATACTTCACTGTCTCCCCACAGCTCACAGTGAAGATATTTTATGAAGATGCTGGGGTCAGCAAAAATGTATGCAAATGTAACCTTTCCCTTTTCTGCAGCACTTACTGCCTACATTAATCCTTTCTCAATGACCACTGCTGTCTTGTGTGGTTTTTCTCTGCAAGTTCTTGTACTGCAGATTCATGCTTCTCATGTTCCTCTGAGTGTGTTCTCTTCCTTAGAAGTCCATAGGCTTCTTAAGATCAGGATGTGCTGTCATTCCCCCACTTGTCTAGTAGCATGATAGGCACAGGAATATGTCCAGAGTGCCATCTACTCAATGTAACTGGCTTGATCGTCTTTCTTTGAGAACTAACTCTTCTCCCTCTGCTTTATCCATAACCCTTCTTTTTCTCTCATAACTTTATAGGTCCTTCTTGATGCATGCCTTTGGTATTTCCTCTGCCTCAACTTGGTGTGATGAGAAGACCGAACGACCACAGAATTCTGGCCAAGCCCAAGTTAACTTGTTTTCTGAAACTGAAAAAGTAAGTGTAAGTCATTATAAGGTTAATGAGATATTACAGTGATATAGTGATATGGAGATAGTATAGCCTTCCCTTGGAAGGCATGTTCAAGCAAAAATAAATGAAAATCATTCTGTTTTCCCATTAGATAAAAGCTGATTAAAAGGCTAATGGGTCAGCAGGCTCAAAGTATTAAGAAGAATGGTGCTCTGTTTATTCACATTTAAAAACTTACTCAACTATTTGCAGAATGTCTATATACAGAACGGGCAGGCAATGCAGAAACTTTTTAAGCCTAATAGCCACTTAACTGTGTTGTTTCCCTATCTGTAAAATGAAAATATTTATGTCTGCTTCATAAGGTTATATGAAGACAGAATGAGGTAATGCTTGTAAAGTGCACAGTATACTAAGTGCTCAGTCAATGCCAACTGTAATTCCTAGAGCTTGTTGATTACAAAGGAATCAGTTGGCTCTGTGAATCTCAGGCTGATGATGATTTCCCTCTTAGTGACTTGTAAAATTCTAGCTTTTTAGAATAGTTCTGACTTAGGGAAGACCATGAATTTGTTCCAGCTGCGGAAAATACTTGCTGGTGTCTTACCTTTCAATCAAAACCTGAGAGACTGTTCTTTCAAAGTCCAATAGGTGGCACAAGGAGCCACTTGTCATGCAGGACAAGCACTGGCCAGCAGAGAGCCTTATCTTGCCAGCTCCAGAGGGCCTTAGTCCTGGCTCTGTCTCCCTATAGACTCTTTAACTATATAGACTGGGTTATTACAAGTTTTAGGAAAAATAGATGTGACTTAGAAGGCAGTTGAGAATGAGTCTAATCTTCCCCAAATATTTCCCCCTAAATATTCCACTCATCTGAAACTAGTTAACTCTGTTAAACTACTTAAATTCCAAATCACCCTTAGGTGAAAGTTAAATACCATTGGCCCTAAGTATATCTTTCATAGAGACACATAGTCCAAAAATGTAGTAGAAGGTCTGTCGTCATTGTGAATTGTGCCAGCTCTGCAGTCATTGTGTAGCATAGACTCGAAGCAGTGGGACCCTGGAAGATGGGGGAGAGTTATGTTGCTGATCTGTAGTGTTTGCTGACTTCCCTAAATGTTTCCACAGTGGTCAATTTCAAGAACTAAAATGAAGTCACTTTACACAGAGCCGGGAAGAGGAGAGCATAATCCTCCTGACCAGGTAATGCCAAAGTCTTATTCTAGGAATATTTCTACCATCATCAAAACTGCTAATAAAATATCCATATCGACACTTTGGGGCATCCTTTTCTCTTACATCAAAAGCAGGAATCAAAAATAGGAGAAAGAATGAACTACTAGACTAACCCACAAACTGTATGGTTGGCTTTAAATGAAGAAGGGCTGGGGCGCCTGGGTGGCGCAGTCGGTTAAGCGTCCGACTTCAGCCAGGTCACGATCTCGCAGTCCGTGAGTTCGAGCCCCGCGTCAGGCTCTGGGCTGATGGCTCGGAGCCTGGAGCCTGTTTCCGATTCTGTGTCTCCCTCTCTCTCTGCCCCTCCCCCATTCATGCTCTGTCTCTCTCTGTCCCAAAAATAAAATAAAAAACGTTGAAAAAAAAAAAAATTAAAAAAAAATAATAATAAATAAATAAATAAATGAAGAAGGGCTGACCTGCTGGATCATTTTATCACCTGAGCACAGCATATTACACAGAGTAGGAGCTCTATAAGCCATTGCTCTCGGACTTGCTAATAATGTAGCAACGTATTAAATATGGAATTTCAGGTTAGGAAGGGCCAACCCATTCCTATTTTCAAGAGGAAATCCTTTTATGTCGAAGTTTGCTTGCTTTTAAATTCCCCTATTGATGGGGCGCCTGGTTGGCTCAGTCGGTTGTGTCTGACTTCAGCTCAGGTCATGATCTCATGGTTTGTGGGTTCAAGCCCCATGTAGGACTCTCTGCTGACAGCTGAGCGCCTGGAGCCTGCTTCCGATTCTGTGTCTCCCTCTCTCTCTGCCCTCCCCCACTCATGCTCTGTCTGTCTCTCTCTCAAAAATAAATAAACAAAAAAAAAATAAAATAAAATAAATTCACCTCTTGACTTTCAGGCCTAGGAAGGGAACACAGGAAACACATGTCATTCATTTTCCAACTGAATGCCCTGAGCTAATTAAGGACAGGGTCTCCTCCTCTTAGAATCTACTTCTCCAGGATGAATATCAGAGTATTTGCCGTTTCTCATCACCCTTTTCATGTTTCTTTGGTCATGCTCCGATTTGCCCACATCCCTCTTACAGCGGGCCCAATGACTGAACACATTGTCGGCTCTGAATCACAGGGAACCATTGCTTGTCTTGTTCTGATCATCACATGTGTACCGGCACAGTCCAATATCACATAAGCTCTCTTGGCAGCATAATAGCATTGCACCATTTATTTACCTAACCGTATGGCTGACTAACATCCTAAGTCTTTTTAAGTGTTATTAAGCCTCATATTTCTCATGCTTTAATTGCATTTTAAGAAATCTAAGTCTAGGGGCACTTGGGTGGCTCAGTCGGTTAAGCAACCAACTCTTGTTTTCAGCTCAGGTCATGATCTCATGGTTGTGAGATCGAGCCCCACGCATTGGGGTCCGTGCTGGCCATGGAACCTGCTTAAGATTCTCTCTCTCTGTCTCTCTCTCTCTCTCTCTCTCTCTCTCTCTCTCTCTCCCCTCTCTCCCTCCTCCCCCTCTTTCCCCCTCTCCCCTCCCCTCAAGAGAAAAAAAAAAGAACAACAACAACCCTAAGTCTAGTGAATATAATAAAAACCGTTGCACTGCACTCTGTCAGTGGGTTGTATGATATGTGACTATCAATAAAGCTGTTAAAAAATATAAGTTCAGGAAAGAAAAGCAGATGTATTTTATCAAATAACTACGAAATCTTGCCAGACACATTATCTCATATAATCCTTTCAACGATTCTTTTGTGTTCTAGAGGAATTAAGAACCTTGTGTAAGTGAAGGAGCAGGCATTTGAACCTAAGTCTGCTCGAGATGCCCATGCTCATTCCACCACATTGCTTCCCTGTCACCTGTTAAGTGCTAGGCATTGTGACTGGTGCCCAGTTGAAGTGATAGGGAAGAGGTCTTCCAGGCCAGCAGAGCTGCAGGACCATGGACCCTCAGAGTAATAACAAGCGATGTGGCAATTTAGAGAGATTCAGGTACCAAAAGAAGGTGTCCCATAAGTGAAGCAAATGTGACTATTGGCAGCAGTGAAAGTGGGGGGGCAGATTTTGGAAATAACAGTGTGAGTGACCCCGAGTGGCAGTGGGGGAGGGTCACACAGGATGAAGGGCAGGTAGCAAGGTCCCCAGCTTGGTCTGCGTTTCAGGTGTGTTACCTACAAAGAATAGGTGTATGCAAATTACAGTCCTGATTTTGAAGGGGCCACGGTCCTGGCTGGGTTATGGTGGCAGGGGCTGAAGCCTGAGGAATCAAGGAGTCAGGTCCTGTGACAGGGAATCTAACCAACTCAATCCCTGGGTGAAGGCTGAAGCCCAGAGGCCAGAACCAGAGAGTTTGATGAGAGAACAAGTCGCAGGGTAACCTAACAGTGTCTCCTGAACTCCTGAGACAGAGCTCCTTGAAACCTTCCCTAGAGATAGGATTTGCCCCTGAATCTGGGGCAGAGCCAAAGCTGAGTGTCAAGTGGCCAGAATGGGGACAGACAGATCGTTAAAGCGACCAGTGCCCATCTGGTTTTTATTTTTCCCCTGCAAAATTCCTGACCGGTGACAGCTGCAGTTACATATGCCCCTGTACAAGTATTCAGGGTTAGACAAAATTCTGGGTGTGCCATCCATAATGCCACTTTCTTCCCTATTACACAAGAAAGTACATCAGGAAGTGACTAAGAACGTCGTTTCAAGAATAGCCATGAATCTGTTCCATTCGGTTTTATCGTCAGCAAAAATGATTCGTGTGCATGTCCGATTTGGGCAGGCTGTTGTGATGGGATCACCAGGGTGGGCATCATCAGGCAGACCCTGCCTGTGCAACCAGAATCCCTGGCTGAGCCTCTCTCTCTCTCTGCCAGACCACTCCCTCAGCCAAGAGTCCTTGGGTTTCACGTAACAGATACATCTTAAGCTTGCCTGAGCTAAGGTGGAGAGTGTGTTGGACATGGGCCAGGGCAGGAAGGGCAGCTGGGCCTCAGGGGGGGTCAGAACAAAGCCCTGAGAGGCCTTGGGAATGGAGACAGCTCTTCTCTTGCCACCTCCCTTTTTCTCTCAGGAGTGACCTGGTTTCTCATCTCTACTTCTCCCTGACACTCTTTCAGCCTCCTCTCCCTACATCCCAGCTTTTCTGCCTCTCAGGGCACATCATGACAGTGACTATGCCAGCCCCTTGTTATATGCTGTCCTACTTCCAGGGCCAATAGTGACTGACCCGAAGGCCTGTGTCCCAATTCCAGATGCCCTGGCAGGAGAATCTGGTTGTCTCAGCTTGGGTCACGAGCGTGTACTCCAACAGTCTGTGAGCATTTGGAGTGATAGTGACTCCTGGGGCCCACCCCTGTGCAAGAGGGTCAGGGAAGCTCTGAGAAAAGGAGGCATGGGCTGGAGAGAGACCCCATAAGGTGCCTGTTCCCTCCAAACATTGTCGCGACTGCCTTTGGTGAGGCAGCTGATGGTCTAAATCCTCCCCTCAGGCTGCCTCAGTGTTGTTCTGTCTTTTCCCTGAAACATTGAGTATTTGCTGGACATATTTGTTAACTGAAAACACCTTCTCCACAAACTTCAGCAAAGTGATGGTAAATGTATGCAAAAATTTTTTTTTGTTCACGTAGAACAATCAGATCTAGAGACCACATGTTGAGGAGAGATGCCATTTTCAACTAAAGACTTACCAAGTACATTGGAGCTAAGCCCATTTCCAAGGGCCCACATTGCCTAGCAATATATTTTACAACCAACAAAATGCCTTTTAAATAGCCCTTACGTTATGTCTGAATGAGAACTATCTTACTCATACTTAAAGTATCTAAAGAGTAAAATCTGAAATCAGGAGCTAGAAGCAGAAAACTTGGAATTTCTAACCTATGTGGTTTCCTATTTCATATTTATAAGGCATATTAAGGGAACTATGGGGTAGGCTGTGAAATCTGGAGGCAATACTCTAAGGCTCTGAGAGCACCCAAGACTCCTCCCCCTACAGTTTCTAATGGTGATGACAGTGATATCATCTGAATGTTACTTCTTGCTTATTTCGTGTCAGGCATGGCACTAAGCACTTTATATGGATAATCTCATTTAATCTTTACACCATCTCCATGAAATGTTATCCACATGTTACAGATGAGGAAGCTAAGGCACAGAGCTTGTTAAGTACCATTCCCAAGAACTCATAAATGGTCATTTGAACTAAGATGTAAGCCTAGGTCTGGCTGTAGCAGAAGAATTTTAACCAATATAATATACTTAGATATTCCAACAAGAAATTTTTAGAAAAGATATTTGCAAATGACATATCGGACAAAGGGCTAGTATCCAAAATCTATAAAGAACTCACCAAACTCCACACCCGAAAAACAAATAATCTGGTGAAGAAATGGGCAGAAGACATGAATAGACACTTTTCCAAAGAAGACATCCAAATGGCCAACAGACACATGAAATAATACTCAAAGTCACTCCTCATCAGGGAAATACAAATCAAAATCATACTGAGATATCACCTTACACCGGTCAGAGTGGCTAAAATAAACAAATCAGGAGACTGTAGATTCTGGAGAGGATGTGGAGAAACGGGAACCCTCTCTCACTGTTGGTGGGAATGCAAACTGGGACAGCCGCTCTGGAAAACAGTGTGGGGGTTCCTCAAAAAATTAAAAATAGATCTACCCTATGACCCAGCAATAGTACTGCTAGGAATTTACCCAAGGGATACAGGAGTGCTGACACATAGGGGCACTTGTACCCCAATGTTTATAGCAGCACTTTCAATGATAGCCAAATTATGGAAAGAGCCTAAATGTCCATCAACTGATGAATGGATAAAGAAATCGTGGTTTGTGTACACAATGGAATACTACTTGGCAATGAGAAAGGATGAAATATGGCCTTTTGTAGCAACGTGGATGGAACTGGAGAGTGTTATGCTAAGTGAAATAAGCCATACAGAGAAAGACAGATAACACATGTTTTCACTCTTATGTGGATCCTGAGAAACTTAACAGAAAACCATGGGGGAGGGGAATGGAAAAAAATAAGTTTAGAGAGGGAGAGAGCAAAACCATAAGAGACTCTTAAAAACTGGGAATAAACTAAGCGTTGATGGGGAGTGGGAGGGAAGGGAAAGTGGGTGATGGGCATTGAGGAGGGCACTTGTTAGGAGGAGCACTGGGTGTTGTATGGAAACCAATCTGACAGTAAATTATATTAAAAATAAATTAAATTAAATTAAATTAAATTAAAAATTATTTGAAAGTGAAGCTCCCCAGACAGAATGAAAGAATGAAAGAAAGAAAGAAAGAAAGAAAGAAAGAAAGAAAGAAAGAAAGAAACTCCCTATGAACATTAGGCTTTCCTATCATTTTCATCACCCATTAGGTCTTTTCATTTTCATTGTATTTGATTAAGTGTATTTTTGTGTCTCCTATAAAGAAGACACTGATGTAAAGGGCAATGTAACAATGATTAAGACCCTTTTGGGGTTTTAAAGGAGCTCCAGATTATCTAATAATAAGGAAGAGGTTGTATAAACATAATTACAACATATGATACACCATCCTAGAAACATAAAGTCTTGCAGAGATTAAGAGAAGGAGCAATCATGTTCACTTACTACGTAAATGTTAGGATTTGTTGCATATGAATGTTGTTAGATGAGTAGTGTAAGAGACACAGAAATCCCATGTTAGCCAGAGTAATCAACCGTTCCAAAGTGGAATGCTTAGCAAGGCCAGTATGACTTCTGGTAAATCATATAGCCATGTGTTTAAGTGAACCATGGAATGTGACCCCTATAAATAAGACACATGACTTTAAAGGAAGAAATGCATCCTCATTAGGCTTGATTCTTGTTGCATATTTTCAGTAAACACTGTCCCTGAAGAAAACACCTCTAGTGTGAGCTGTCAGCCAGCAAACTGAGGCAGAGACAATAGGAAGAAGTCCAAGGGAGACCTTTGGGAAGAGTTCTCTACTCGATGTGATGCTTGATAGCTCAAGAATCTTTCCAGAATGGTTCCAGGAATAAATGGATACACCTGTTTTTGAACTTTGCTTGCAGAAACCAGTCCATCATCTGCCACCGGCTAGACCCAGTGGATATTGGTGCCACCGGCCATCCAGGAATCTGAGATGGGCACTGATTACTTGCCCCAGTTCTCCACCTGAATTACCGACCCTGCTTTCTGCTTCAGGTAATGGGAGCCCCGCTGTGCTTTTCTGCACTCTTGAAGTCTGCAGCAGTCTGTGATCAGTACTTAGAGGCTTAACTGTGGCAATGGAAAGCAGGACGCACTCCAGACTTGGCAAAAAATAGTTGTAGTGCCCCTTTCATTTATGTATGACTTTACATTACAAAGCCCATTCACAGTCATCATTAATTAAACCTGCCACTCAATGTCCTCGAAGGTACGACCGAATTAGTCTACTCACTTGACCCCCTACAAAACAGATAGAAAGGCTTAGGGATTTGCCGAAGTGAAGTGGTTCAATCAAGGAAGTTTGGCCCAATTCTTTTTTTCTCATTCATTCTTTTTCGCCTGGAAGAGGCCTTCAGGGCGCCCAGCTCTTAACTCCAAGCAGGTTAAAGAAGTCAACTGGGAAGAGCATTTTGGCAGGGATACAGCAGCAGCCTAGAGCAGAGCAGCAATGTGGGCTTGAATTATTTGAAAACAGCCAAGTCATATTCTTCTGATTCCCAGTGGATGTTAGACATGCACACACACACACACAATTTCCCCTATCAGGCCAGGGAGCAGGACCAGGACATTGGGACGTAGTTGGAACATGGCTTATGAGCATGCTACAATTTGACCTGGTGACAAAGCTGCCCACCCACCACCCACATTTCAACCCTCTGTTACCAGATCCTTTGTATTCAGTTTTTTAAAAATTTTTTATTTAAAAAAATGTTTTTTAATGTTTATTTAATTTTGAGACAGAGCACAAGCAGGGGAGGGGAAGAGAGAGGGAGACACAGAATGTGAAGCAGGCTTCAGGCTCTGAACTGTCAGCACAGAGCCCAATGTGGGACTCGAACTCACCAACTGTGAGATCATGACCTAACCTAAAATTGGACCCTCAACCAACTGAGCCACCCAGACGCCCCTGTATTAAGATTTTAAACAAGCCCAAAATCAAACCTATTCTAAGAGAGGTCCTAGTCCCATAATTTGTGGGGCTTAGAGTGCAAAAAAGTGGGGAAAAAAACAACTACAACAAACAACAAAAACAAAGAAAAGAGTGAAAACAGAGGCCCACAAATCTTATGTCTAAATATTTAACAATTATAGATGAAGATAACAAGCAAGTTTCCTACCTTAACAGATATATATTTATAATGACCTAAAAAATTGATATGAAATTTAGAATATTTTAGCTCCACAGAGCTCCACACCAGAATGTGGTGGTTTAGGGAGAGCAGTCCTGGCCTGGACCGACGCCCCTCCTTCCCCCATCCCCAACCGCCCCAGGCAGGGCCCATATCATGAAGGCATCATACACATGCGATGAGGATCCCAGACCATGTGTTCAAGCTCTGTCCATGTTAGCACCCCCTTTTGGCCATTGCTTATGGCTGTGGTGCCACACCAATGAAACAGTGCACCCTCAGAAGGATAGATCTGGAGATGAGGTCCATACCATTCCTGGAAGCAGGACATTCGGCTGAGAATTCTGGGGTGTGGGTACCTGGAGTATATTCTGAAAAGGGAGCATGACTCTGAATGAATACATCTCCTGGCCTATGGATTCCCTGCCCAATTTGGAATAGTGACCAAAAGAGGGCAAGGGTAGGGTTCTCTAAAGAGTGGGCCCCAGGGGAAGGGACCCTCTTGCTAAGACTTGAGAACAAATGCTATCTGGCCATATAACAAATAAGTCAAAAGTCTGAGTTAATACTGGAGTCTGCACAAATCTGGATACCATAAGTAATTGCTACTTAACTATAAAACACAAAAGGCATGAGCTGTTTTCAAGTGTTTTGACTGTTTGCCTCCCACAGATAATTCTGGGCAGTAGGCATGGTCTCCGGCAGGTATAAGGGCCAGGAATCAAACGAATAAACTCCATAATTAAATATTTTACCAGAGAGGTTGAGCTCCCATAAAAAGCTAGATACCAAAGCTCTAGGTGGTGATCCTAGCATAGATGACCCTTTTGTTGCCTCCCCAAAATGGACCAAGTGGAAGGAAGAAGAGAAGCATGAATCCCTGGGACACTGGGTGTCTGCTGCCCTGCTCTTTGGTCAGCCAAACTTGCAAGGAGCTGGGGGACAAAACCGATCCCTCTGTCCTCATCATGCCCCTCAGAATCAGAGTCATGATCCCAGTCCTGGCCTGACATACAAAAAAGTTAAAATTATGAGTTTCCTTGTTAACTCATCTGTTTCATTTAATGATTTACAATATTTAATTAAAAAAAAAAACTATGTCCATACATAAAAAGTATTTTTAATCATCAATTTTGAAGGCAAAAGTTGTAAATAAGGAAATGTATAAGTGTATACTTTGATGTTAATTTGTTGTATATTTAAATGATGACAGTATTGGGGTGCCTGGGTGGCTCAGTTAAGCATCTGACTCTTGATTTCAGCTCAGGTCATGATCTTGAGGTTCATGATTTCAAGCCCTGCATCGGGCTCTGTACTGACAGCACAGAGCCTGCTTGGGATTCTCTCTCTCTCTCTCTCTCTCTCTCTCTCTCTCTCTCTCCTCTCTCTCTGCCCCTCCACCCCTCATGTATGCATTCTCTCCCTTTCTCTCACAAATAAATAAATAAAACTTAAAAAAAAAATGAGTGATTACCGTATTAAATTCTGGATTCTTGGCTCAGAGAAAGGCTTTAGACCAACTTTCTCTGACAGCATCGTTCCTAATGTATGAAAGATGTGTTTCCATAATGATCTTGGGATGTTGGATGTGTAAATGAATTCCTTACTTTTTTTGCTTTTAAAATGGAGATAAAGGGGCACCTGAGTGACTCAGTCAGTTGAGCGACTGACTTCGGCTCAGGTCATGATCTCACAGTTCATGAGTTCAAGCCCCAAGTCGGGCTCTGTGCCTACTGGTCAGAGCCTGGAGCCTGCTTCGGATTCTGTGCCTCCCTCTCTCTGTGCCCCTCCCCCACTCATGGTCTATCTCTCTCTGTCTCAGAAATAAATAAACATTAAAAAAATTTTTTTAAATGGAGATAAAAATATATCTCAAATCAGAAAAAAAAGAGTCAACTCACATCATCAGGTAGTGGTCACTTCTGGGGTGTGGACCGATAAATCCTCCTACTGCCCCACAACCTTCTCCCCCACAGACCCACTCTCTGTTCAGAGGGAGCTACTCGGCGAGCCAAGGACAATTTGTATGCCTATGTTGACCCCATTTCTGGCTGTCACTTAACAACTTGACCCCTGTATTACTATGTTGCTGCCCGAAGTACCCACCTTCCTGTCATTGTGATTCATCCTCCTCACCCATCCAGTTCAAGTGAATTGTATGTCCAACGTCAGGGACTTAGTGCTGGTCAATAAGACCTTCCTGGGATGGCCCTGTCCTGCTATATAACAAGAAGCATGGCTCCCAGACAATGCAGATCACTGCGAATAAAACTTGATGTCACAGATGCTGCTTATCCAGAATAGTCAGGAGATGGGGCATTCTAATTCACAGGGGAATCTGCTTACCTAGAGACTACCAGTTTTGAAAGAAAAATAAGCTAATTTTGAAAGAACTGTAAATTAACACAACAGCACATTACCAGCATGTTGTAATTTTACCCAGCATTGTAATTACTTATGTGTGTGCCCCACCTCTCCTCTAAGACCACAGGCTTCTTAAGGGATGGTCTGTATCAGTTTCTTTACTGCCCTTACAGTACCTAGTGAGTTGCTTTATATATTGTAGGGGCTAAAAAAAATTGTTTTTATTAAGTGAATGAATATACAGAAAAACTGTAATTTACCAACATGACTTAATCCTTCTTTGATGACTCAGTAGGCCCTCCAGGGTCACACATTGTTTCAGGATTATTATTATGTGTGTTATCTCTGGGGATGTTTAATACAGGCCAACTGGCTGACAGGGGAATTCTACAATGACTGGAAGATAGGAGTCGGTATCTATGGACTCATTCCACATCTAAGTCTATGTACATGTATTCAAAAGTCAAACACGGAAGTGATCCCACTTATTATTTCCTGAAAGAAATACCGCATCACAGTACAACCGTTTGTGAAATAGAAGGTTACAAATAAGGAGTGTTAACTGGCTTCTGCTTTTAAACCTTAACCAGGTCAAGGAATTTATCTTTGAGATTTTTGGAAAGATAGGATGTCATTAGTACCATTAATGTATTATTATCATTATTAAAGTCTAATCATCAGATTGTAATTTACTAATGAATGCAAACATATTTATTACTGTGTGCCTAATGTATGCCAAGCCCTGTGGTGGTCATTAGGGATACAATATGAATATAATTCATGCCCTCAAGAAATTTAAATAATCTATTTTTAAAAACATTTTATTACACAGACCATTTTACAGAACTTTAGATGTCAATGTAGAAAATTGGTCTGGGTGTGATGTGACCCTTAACACATCCTATAACTCACTCAAAATAGAGAATGATACAAAAGAAAAAACCACAAATGTTAGCTTAATTACTTGGCATTAACCTTTTAAAAAAATTTTTTTAAGTTCGTTTGTTTGTTTGTTTGTTTATTTAGAGCACATGCAGGGAAAGGCCAGAGAGAGAGAAAGAATCCCAAGCAGGCTCCACGCTGTCACTATGGAGCCCGAATTGGGGCTCAAACTCATGAACCGTGAGATCATGACCTGAGCCAAAATGAAGAGTCAGATGCTTAACCGACTGAGCCACCCAGGACCGTTGGCATTAGCCTTATTTCCTGAAAAAACTCAGCCTCAAGAATGTTCATTTAAGAATCTAGTTTTTTGGGGGCGCCTGGGTGGCTCAGTTGGTTAAGCATCCGACTTCGGCTCAGGTCATGATCTCATGGTTCGTGAGTTCAAGCCCAACATCAGGCTCTTTGCTGACAGGTTGGAGCCTGGAGCCTGCTTCGGATTCTGTGCCTTCCTCTCTCTGTGCCTCTCCCCCACTCACACTGTGTGTGTCTCTCTCTCTCTCTCAAAAATAAACATTAAAAAAAAAAAGAATCTAGTTTTTTGCACTTTTAGAATGCTGGGTAAATTTCCTTCTGCACATAAGGTGATTTTCATTTCAGTTCAGTACAATGTCTGTCCCCCAGGACTTGGGGGCAAGTCAACTGCCCCAGGTCAGGAGGAAGCAGCCATCACAGCACCCTAGACCCCTTGGCTAATCTTTCCATGGGTGTGATTGTAACAGAGGTAGCATGAGGGAGCCATGCCCTGGGATTCAGGAGAATCCTGAACAGGGACAGATGTTCTCAGTCCAGCAGGAACTCTGATAAATGGATGTTGCCTCCCTTCCTGACACCTTCCTATAAACATGCTGATTTTCTTCATGACCGTAGGACTTTACAGCTCAATCTTCATATCTAAAACTAGGGTTCAGATGAAATCACTTTCCTGACATATATACTGAACATAGGTCCCATAAGGTGCTCCATCAAAAAGGTGCCTCAGAGCACAAGTGTGGGGAAAGCCGCACTCAGCACCAGACTATGAAGAGTCACAAAGCACATCAGCATATTAAATGTTCTGAGAAGCCCTATCATCAAAACACTGTGATAGCAGAATTTGTCAAAAGGGTTTGGCCATGAAACCCATTCTTCTAGTTTCACCTACTGATTCACTTCGTATTCTGAGATACAAACTTTGGAAACAATAAATGATCTCTATACTCATTGGTTCTATACCATCTTCAAGCAGAAAATAGTCTTAGAAAACAGAAGTCCATGAGGTTAGGATCTCATAGTCAGTAGCCAAACTAGGTCCCTTTGATTTGTCAATTTCTTACATTCTATATTCCAGTAATCCCAGTGAATGAAATTTACTGTGAGGGCTCCAAAGAGCATCAGTAATTGAGATCTATAGATTTCTCTAAGCTCCAGGGTTTCCACGTTGGGTTAAATTCTCAGTTGAAGTTACTCCCGATTAAGCAAAACTAATGGTGTGTATCCATTGGCTAGGAAGGTGTTACTGAGCAGAGAATTATCCACAATTCGAGAAAGTAATGAGAAAGAGGGAAAGGCAAAATGAACAGCACAGAGTCCAAAGCCCAAGTAATTATCTCCTGGGTGACCAAGAGTAAATTCCTTTTTTTTTTTTTTATACTGAGTTCATGGAGATCCTTTGATTTTTTTTTTTTTTTAAGTATTGAGTCATATATTCCTTTGGTGTCAAGATTAAGAAAAGAGAACTGATGCTTGCTATAACAACCTCAAAGTCCAGTGTCCCTAGATAGTGTCTCCTTAATGCCAACTTATAAAAGTCTCACACATCACTTCACAAGGGACTTTGCCTTGAGTTTAAAGGACAAAAATAGTTTTAGGCTTCAATTTCTTTTCATGCCGTTTGCTTGTAAAGAACTCTTTAAGTTTGGTGGCTAAGTAAACAACCGTATGCTCCTTTCAGTGAATTGGCCGTCCCACAGTCCCAGCTATAGTACAGCCTAACCCCAAAGTAATTAAAGAACCAAGTGATTTGCATTCTTTTCCTACAAAAACTACTCTTGAGTAGCAGATGGCAAACACAAATGTTTTGCTCTAGAGACATATGGAAACCTCTCTGTTTCATAAAAGCCTCAATGAATATTAAATGCTGAATGATGCCATTCATGGCAGAAATAAGATGTTGTGATAATCTCCCAAAAAGGCCTAATTAGGCCATATAGCTACTTGAGTTTCAGAAAGCAATACGTGGGAAATTACTATGTGATTGGGATTTCATTAGCAGTTTTTCTTAATCTGAATATTCATCTTGGCCCCAAAGAATCACCTCTTCAGCCTTATTTCTTTAGCATCCTATTATGTTGTCACCATCACTTATAATTGTACATCTTAAAAATGAGTAATCAAAGAGTTCTACTTGATTTCATACTAACTGCTTCAGTTCTGTCTGGAGAGTGAGAGGCAAGGAATTAAAGAGGTAAGGTGTTTTATCCTAGGTTCTGGAACATTCAACATGCACCCTGATTAAGGGTGCCTTGCTGCTGTTAAATTAGGTGGGGGGGGGGGGGGGAAGCCTATGTTTAAGGTTATTTGGGAAATGATTATCCATATTAAATAGGAATTGGAAGCAGGAATATAACTGGATATGGCTCAAAATACAAAGCAGAATCTCATTTTTCTCTTAACCTTCTAGATTGGCAACCTAATAAATTGCTGTTGCCATCACAGAGAGGACTGAAACTTTGCACTCCTTGGAAAGAGAGAAGTACGATAACTGAGTCATAGGGTGAATTGAATGCTGTTTGGAACAAGGAACTAGGTGTCTTGGGCTCCTTTCCCAGCACCACACCCTGATTGGCCTCCAAGAGACCCGCTAGGCCTTGGGGCTGTTGATAAATCCCCTTGATTCAACAGGGTGTTTGGTTGGCCTGGGAGACCAATGTCTGTAAAACCAGAATCCCCAAGGCAGGTCTTGGGTCACCTGTTACGGGGGTTTGGATTTAACACCTAAAGGATTTTATAGACAAAAAGGAATCATCTAAACAAACTCCCCTCATTTTACAGACAAGGAAACTGAGACACAGAAAGGTTGTTGTCCTTGTTTAAGGTCACAGAGTTAGTTAGTGGCAGAGCTGGGAACAGAACCCCAGTCACCTGATGCTTTGTCTGCTCCTCTTTCCATCACAAAACCCCAGAACTTAGAAAGTTCAAGGCTGCTAAAGTGTTTAACCTTAGCTGCTTGCTGAAGTAGGGTAGAAAGGGACCAGGTGTGTAAGTGCCGATGTTAATTCTGGCTTTGGACCACCTATCCCTTCTTTCTTAAGCAAAGTTATTTCCTTCTTGCCTCTTCTTCCCAGTTCAACATCAATCCATTTGTATAAGAGAACAAGTCAGAATTTTCCTGGATTCAGCTTCATGACTTCTGCAGAAATTCCAACATAACTAACCACTTAGAGGTACTCAGTACAAAAACCAATATGCACTTGACACTGAAACAGGTGGTAGTATTCCTTTGTTGCTTCTGTCGCCTTGTCTCCTCTTCTTTTCTCTGTTTCTAACAGAATCCCATGATTTAGGTTGAGCTTGACCCTACACTCAGCCTTACTCCAGTTAGTGTAGGCCAGAATCTTAGACTCTAGGGATTGATTCATGGAAGGGCAGTCCAGTCCCGTGGAACTCAGTTTTAGGGTATTCATTTAAACTTTTGAGGAAGAGGACTCTCTACATCCTGCTTTGTTGAATCTGGAAGCGGTCTCAGGAGTTTCAGGAAGATATTTTGCAACCACAATGGGCTGGCCTGTTGAAATAAGTGTTACTTAGGAAACATTACTAAGAAAATGACAGAGAGAAAAACCAGGTACCAGGCATGTCATTTGAGCTGCTGAATTACTCACCTGTCATTAGTTTTATATCTGATTGTTTTAGTGTGTGATTAAATGTTTTTTCTTATTCAAGCTATCTAGTGTTCTATTATTTACTGCCATAAGCATCTCAATACCTATTAGGATGCTGATTGTGAGTTTCAGCGTATCTTGACTTTGCCATTGGATCAAAGTCCATTTTAAAGTTGGTCCCAAAACTTTCTTTAATCACCCACGCTTATAAGAAACCCCACCCAAAAATGCATAGTATTTAGTGCATATGCCTTATTTGACACAAAATCCTACATAGCAATGTCTAGGTTACTGAAAGGAATGAATTTTACTAGAATCTTCTATTATTTTTTTGTGAAATATTTTATTGTCAGAAACTTTATTATCAGAAAAAGAAATAATATAAGAGGTAGTGGAATGGGTTCCTTCCAGTCCACCCTTTAGTAGAGTAAAATATTGATCTCAACTCTCTATGCAGGCTAAGGTTGGCCTCCCCTTTCTGTGGGCTGGACAGTGCCCAGAAATGGAGCCACTCAGAATTGTTGCAACTTGGGTGGCTTCTTCTGCATTGTAGATGACTAGGTATTCACTCCTGACACCCAGGAAAGGAGTTTTGCCTTCATCTGGGTGTTGGCTGTGGTCCTTGCCCATATTCTAAGGGCCCATGCTATAGATGGCCTCCCCTTCAGTCACATTGATTAACTCAGGCCTGAACGATGCAGACTATCTTCTCATCCCCTCTACACCTTTGTTATACACCTACTGACTCTGTTCTAAAAAGCTAGGTTTATAGAAATTGGTTAATCAAGCAGATACTGTAATTTCATGCAGCAATTTTTGTACCATATCATTTTTATTTAACTTTCGTATCTAGTTGAGATATGCAACATATTTAACCATCTGTTTGGCAAGAGCATTTGATCCATCACATTGGAAGCCTGACCAATCAGAATGTATGCCCAAATAATCAAAATGGACACCCAACCAGTCAAATGGATGCCTAACCAATCTGAATTAAAAGCCAACCAATCAGAATGAACACCTGACCCATCATAATAAATGAAGAGTATACAGCCAAATACTGGTCTCCCATTTATTATTGAACTTATCACTTGTGGATTCTCCCCTCAATTAGATGGGAAGCAAACTGAGGGAAGGGATCATATGATAGATCCCTTTGTATTCTCCAAGTGGCCTTGCTGAGCTGGTTTCATAGGGTGAGCTTAATGGATATTTGTTTGAATGGACATTATTCACCCTGTGATTGCTCAGGAAACATCAGTGGGTGGAAAAGGTACAGTTTGTCTCTCTGATGAAGATAATTATAGAATTGTCTCACTGGAATATCACTAAACAAATAGCATGTTTTTGGCTGACACACAGGTGATAGGAGAAATTGGTATTTTTGAGAGATTATCATTCAATATGATCTTGACAAGCTAGAGAAGTAAGATATAATCATACTGATTTCTTAAACACAACAATGAACAGTATACTTACAGAATGAATAACATATAAATATACTATAGAGTACAACCAGAAAGGTATTTGTGAGGCCAAAAATACCCAAGCAAATAATAAACTGAAGGTGAACCAGCTGTTTGAAAAACTAGAAAACTGGCATGATCATCAGGTGTTCATTCATTTATTTGACAGCTTAATTGAGTACCTACTGGGGTACACAGTGAGAAATTAGAAATGTTCTTTTCCTCAAAGAGCTCAAGTTGTAAGGGAGAAGACAAAGAAGTACACAAACTATTAGATAACAGAGAGAGAACTTATTCAATGGCTGAGTCATCAGCCAGTGAAAATAATCACCATGAAGGACATCTTTGTAGCCCACCGGGACAGCTGTGCTCAACAGATGGCAGAGGACCAGAACCCAAGAGTGCTTGGGCAGAAGCATCCACACTGCTGGGTGCAGACAGATGATCAGAAGCTGCTTTGCCCCTAGTGTTTCAGGACCATGTAAGCTCCTGGATTCGTATAGGATATAATTAAGAGGAGGAAAAGCCCCAATAATGGTAGATACCAGTTTTGCCAGCCCTTGCCAGGTAGGGGTCTCAGCCAAATTTAATTTCACTTAGGCAGTTAAGAAAGGTAACTCTTCTTACACTCAAGTGCTATAGAGCAATTCAAAACAGTTAAAGAGTGCTTGAATAAATTTGAAAATTTGCCTAGAGAACACACAGACCCTCAAGAATATGTGTAGATTCTTGGGAGCCTTTGATCCCCCATATGAATAAACTGTGAGATGTGAATAATGCCCTTGGAATTGTGCAACATGGCGGTCCTGAGGAAAGCCAGTCCAAGGACATGGTGAACACGTAGAGGAGGGCAGCAACAAGAAAATACAGGAAAACGAACTAAAGCTCTGTTCAAAACCAGCCTGAAGCTCACACAGACCTCCCACCATTCAGACCTCCTTTCAGTATCATTGCCCCACCTCATCAGGAGATTCACAGGGAAGAACTCAGGTTCACCCAGCTCGGCCTTACATCCACCTCTTTGGCTGGAGGAGTAGAGTACCCTGATTCACAGCCATCAGTGGGGGAGGAGCACTTACCAAAAGCAGGAAGAAAGAGTGCTGGTCTCACAAAAACCACAGAGAGTAAACTCCTTGGACATCGAGATTTCTGTAAGTCAAGCTGCCATGTAGATGTTAACCTTATCAAAGGCTTCAGTAAATATTTACAGAATCAGATTGAATGTGCTGGTCTTCCTAGTGCTCTGCAGTGATGCAGCATTTCAAAGATGGGTCTGGGCAACTGGCAAAAAATACTGATATGGTTTCCTCAGAGCACAGTAGCATGGGTTTTTTGAAAGGGGTCACCAATGCCACTGAGAGAAAGAAAGCAAGGTGGCAATCAGTGATCAGTTACACGTGGTACTCTCAGCTCTACAAATAAACTTATCGTCCAGTCCTTTGAGAAAAGTACCCTGATTAAAAAAAATTTTTTTAATGTTTATTTATTTTTGAGAGAGAGACAGAGTGTGAGTAGGGAGGGACAAAGAGAGAGAGAGGGAGACACAGAATCCAAGGCAGGCTCCAGGCTTATGAGCTGTTAGCACAGAGTCCGACACGGAACTCAAACCCACAAACTGTGAGATCATGACTAGACCCGAAGTTGGACGCTTAACTGACTGAACCATCCAGGTGCCTCTTGATATAATAGTACTGTGCCTACCACCAAATCTGTTCTGTAAGTAACATTGTTGTACAAATTTAAAAATTAATAATGCATAAAGAGAAAAATTTGAATTCTTCTTGAAATAGGGCCCACATATCAAAATTTGTGAATGGTTCAACAGTGATGCACAGACTTACCACCTAGAAAGTCCCAATATTATATACTTGGTAATAGAGAAAAACCAGGGAAGTGAAAATAAGACAGATTTTTTTTTTAATTCCCATCAATTAAAAAAATTCCCCTAAGGAAATTTAGGGACTTTAAAATTCTTAACTCTAACTTTTTTTCTTTTTTTTTTTTTCTTTAGAGAGAGAGAGAGCAGGCAGGAGAGGGGCAGGAGAGGGAGAGGTAGAGAGAGAATCTTAAGCAGGCTCTATGGCCAGTGCAGAACTTGATCTCACCACTGTGAGATCATGACCTGAGTCAAAAATCAAGAGTCAGATGCTTTCCTAACTGAGACACCCAGGTGCCCCAACTTCTTTTCTGAACTTAAGTTCTATACCACATCTGTATGTTCTTATTCATACGGAAAAAGAATGGCAACAGTTGCATGCAGATAGGAGGACTAAAATTTATTTTAAATCAATACACATTTTATAAAAGAAAGATTTCACTGGTCTTTGAAGATTTTTTTCCTACTTCTTTCTCAGAATGAAGGTGCAGATATAGAACTGAGCTGTTCACACTTGTTCAGCCCTGGTTGAGGCCAAATTCACAGACTTGCACGAGAACTGACTGGGGCAAGGAGGCTCAGCCTGTGCCAGAGGACAGAGCCCTTCCCTTAACGGGGCAGAAACTGACACTGACCTCCTTAGACCTTTGTTTCCATCAGGCAGGCTCTAGGAACTAGACATTTTATTAGCAGCAACTCTCTGGGTACTGTATTACCAATAAGTGTGAGTTAATGACACATTTCATCTTTTTTCTACATGGAAGGTGAAGGCCAATACTAAGACCAACCAAATCTTCTGCCACAAGACTAAGAATGGAGCATCACTGACACTGTATATAAAGTCACAAGCCACTTGAGGTGTTTTAGAAAAGCCTGCTGTCGGGGTGCCTGAGTGGCTCAATCGGCTGAGCGTCCAACTTCAGCTTAGGTCATGATCTCACAGTTTGTGGGTTGGGCCCCCACATCAGGCTTTGCACTGACAACTCAGAGCCTTCTTTGGATTCTCTGTCTCCCTCTCTCTCTGCCTTTCCTCCCCCCCCCCCCTCAAAAATAAACATTAAAAGAAAGGAAGGAGGGAAAGAGGGAAGGAGGGAAGGAAGGAAGGAAGGAAGGAAGGAAGGAAGGAAAGTTTGACATCTTGTTTACTGTCCCAAGTGTTTTCCTTATTCCACTAATGGTTGAGTCCACTGGTTTCCTTAATAACCTCCTCTAACCTTCCATAAGGTGTTTCCTTAGATCTAAGGTAAATGCCTAGGCCAGTTGTTCTCTAATATTTTGGCCTCAGGACCCCTTTATCCTCTTAAGAATTATTGAGGTGGGGTGCCTAGGGGCTCAGTCGGTTGAGCCACCAACTCTTGATTTCAGCTCAGATCATGATCCCAAGGTCGTGGGATCAAGCCCTGCGTCTCTCTGGGCTTCTTGCTGAGCATGGAGCCTGCTTAAGATCGTCTCTCTCTCCCTCTGTCCCTCTCCCCGCTCTCTTTCTCTAAAATAAAAAAAAAATTATTGAGTACTCTGAAGAGCTTTTGTTCATGTGGGTCTTATCTGTAGGTATTTGACATATTAGAAGTTAAAACTGAGAAGAGAGAAGAGATGGGAGATTGAACCCTGACTGGATGAAGCCTCTGGTCCTAGACCTCCTTAGCCATTCCTTGCCCTGTGGCTTTACTTGAGCCAGGAAACTTCCTTTCCAGGAGAACTTGTTCTGGTTGGGTTTCTGCCAGTAGCAAATGAAAGAGGCCTTAATGATACATCCACAAAACAATTATAGAATAGTCTAAAACAGTAAATAAAGGATTACATTGAGTATGACAATGCTGCCCCCCCCCCCCTTCATTTGTCATCCATGGAGAGAGAGGGCTTAAGAAGGTAACTATCACCACAAACATTTATGTTAGGTATTTCATTTAATTTTCTTTACAACCCTATGAAATGCTTGTTTTATGCCCATTTTACAGATGAGAAAACTGGGGCGCAGAGATTGAACAGCTGAGTCGCTGAGCCAAGACAAAATCCGATTCTCATTCCCAACGTCATAGTTCGGGCCTCGCATAATGATTTTCATTTTATAGGACATAGACCTGTAGCACAAGTCTTAATATTTTCAATTTCCAGATTTTTTTTATCCATCCTCTTGCCTTGGGAGGGGAGCGGTCTGCACAACAGATCTCTAAAATACCAATTGTATTTGGCTCTGGTCTGTGTGCCGTGAAGAGAACACAGCTGAGGTTCAAGTTAGAACGGCAATCATTCTTTTGGAGCTCTGTAACTGAGGAGCTGCGGGAGGGGGCTTGAGGTGGTGCTGATAAGGAACTGCAGGAGAAGCCAGATAACGCACTCTGCAGATAATCCACAGGCTGCGCCACAGCAGCATGAAGCAAAGAAGGCATCTCTGCTCCGGGTCCGGACCGGAGACATACGGGAGTCGTGGGACTCAGATTCCGAGGTCTGGATTTGAAAGGCGCCCACACACAAAGAAAACGGTGAACTTGAGTTCCAGCGACACTACGCGCAGAGTCCGAAAGGGGACCCTCCTTCCCGGCAGGGGTGGAAACGTCTAATCCACCGGGTCACCGAAGCCCGAGCAGATCCTCTTATATCCCTTGGGGCTGCTCGGACAGCCCGCGCTGGGCACGCCCGAGACTCTCCAAAGGAACTACAAATCCCATCAAGCCCTGGGACGCGGGCGGTGATGACGAAGCCCCCTCGGATTGGCCGCGTGGGGCGGGGCGCGCAGGCCTTCTCCAAGGGAAGGGGCGGGTCTCAGGGCGGGGCGAGCGGTGGTGGCTCGGCGGACACGCCCCCTCGCCCGCGGCCCCCTCCCCGCCTCTCTCCGCCGCTTCTCTAGCTCCCCGGTCAGAGGGCCGGAGCGAGAAGATGGCGAAGACGTACGATTATCTGTTCAAGCTGCTGCTGATCGGCGATTCGGGGGTGGGCAAGACTTGCCTCCTATTCCGCTTCTCCGAGGACGCCTTCAACACCACCTTCATCTCCACCATCGGTGAGGGAGGGGCCGCGGCCGGGGACAGGGAGTGAGATGTGGGGGGCGGGTGCAAGGCGGCGGGGGAGAGGGCTGGAGGAGGGCTTGGGAGCCCCAGGGAGGGGACCCCGGGGACGGCAGGGTGGCGAGGGTAGTGGGAGAGGGTGAAGGCGTGAGGGAGAGGGGCGGGCGGGGACGTGAGGCTGAGGAGGGGGGAGGTGAAGAGGGAACTTGGGGGCAAAGGAAGGGGAACCAGAGGAACAAGGACTGGGGGTATTGGGGGAAATTAGAGGGTTGGAGGAGTGACAGGGAAGGGTCTTAGCAGGACAAAGTGATTGGAGCGGGGGGGGGGGGACACACGAAATCTCATGGAGAAAGAGAAGGGGATAGTGGGTGTGAAATGGATTAAAAGACAGGAAAGAGGAAGGAAATGTGAAGGGGGAAATGAAGCTTTGGGGGGAGTAGGAGGGACGTGAAGTAAAAGAAGGGAGGACATCAGGGACAAGAGAGGTGAGAACCCGACAATCGGAAGGGAATTCGGGGGAATGAGTGATCAGGCGGTGAGGGATTGGGGGCACTGGCCGCAAGAGGTCTGGATCCCTCCTCCTGGGAGGGGCAGAACAAAATTGCAGGATGGGGAGAACAGTTCAGGGGGCCAGAGTGAGGATAGGTGGTGGAGAAAGTAAAAGAGAGCTGGGCGTGAGACAGGAGGCAAAAGGGGAAGCGGAATATACAGTTGAGCGGGTGTACCGAGAAGACGGAGAAAATGGGAAAGGGAGGGGAAATGGAAAGTGTGGGGCACAGGACTTTCTGCAGTAACCGAAAACACTGCTTACCATTTTCTCCCTCTTCTTCCTTCGGATCAAGTGCCAGAGAAAGAGCAAAAAGTGACTAAGGGTGGAATAATGTCTACAGGATATTAAATTGTTGTGTGAGTGTTAACGGGTGTTAAGAGAATTGGTGACTCTTGGGAATGGTGTGGTCAGGAAAATATGGTTCACTCCTTTACTACCATCGCCTAAGAAGCAACACTTCCCAACTTTTTAAATTCTTGGGCTTGAATGTTTAATAACTTCTCAGCAGAGGAATTGATCTTACATTCTGCCTGCCTTCCTATGCATTTTGCTTTGGTTTTAATTATTACTTGCTAAATGAATCACAACATGCACTGTACCCACCCCCCCCCCCTCCCCCAGTTGCTTTCAATTGATTCAGTTTTTCCTGATCTTGGTTGGGAGCTGTCCTTTCTGCTTTTGTACTGGCAAGACTTTGTGTCCAGGTAAAGAGATCTCTAACTTACCATAAGCTGAAGAGCAAATCAAACTGGTGTTTTTTCTTTTTGTAATTTTATTTATGTATTTTGAGAGAAAGAGCACAGGAGTGGCAGACAGAGAGGGAGAGAGAATCTCAAGCAGGCTCCGCACTGTCAGTGCGCAGCCCAGTGTGGGGCTTAAACCCATCACCCGTGAGATTATGACCCGAGCCAAAATCAAGAGTCACACGCTTAACTGACTGAGCTACCCAGGTGCCCCAAAACTGGTTGTAAGCTGCCTATACAAGTGACCTTAACATCATTTCCTTTATTAAATAGCTGCAGTTAATTAAGTACCTTAAGAATCTTAGCTTTTGGTTGGGTGATGTCTGTGGTTTCTAATAGTAGCTCACTTAAGCACCTTTCACATGGTTCTTACAGCATATTTCGCCATGAACTTCTGGGGTTATTACGGGGCTAGTGCTATGGTAATAATTGTATGTGAGTATTGTATGTTTTAAGGATTATTTACCATTAAAAAAAGAATATTTGGATATAGAGTGCTCTTAAAATTAAGAGCTGGAAAATTCTTTGGTTGGTTTGTTTGTTTGTTTGTTTGTTTGTTCTGGCCTCTTTCATATGGATTGAGTGCTCTGATTCCCCCCCCCCCCCCCCCCCATGTTATGATGTCTGGGCTTAGGGAAGTTTGAGTTGCAAGTTCTTGGCAGCCATTCTTGAGTGGGACTTTTTCTTTTCTGAGGAAGCAGATTTTAAATGTCATGTCTCAAGTATATTCCCAAGAGATTTGGTGGGAGCTGTCACAGCAACCAAAGGACAGTAGTTTTGATGCTGGTACTAATTTCAAAACCCCAAATAAACCTTTTTCACTGTTGAATGCATATTGCAGTCCAGATGGTAAAGGACAATTTCTAACAAGTGGAGTGGGTAGCCTTTTGTCCATTCTCTATGTGACCCTCCCAGAAGCATTCTCTGTGTCGAAAGTGAATGAGTCTCGCTGATGCTGTTTCTGGTAAGCTCCTTGGATGACTTTTGCTCATTTGTAATAGCTTTATTAGTAACCCCCCCTTTTTTTTTTTGCCCTAATTTTCGTTCCACATTTCCTCTAAGAGTATCTGCTTCCTTTTGTGATAGTAGCTTTTAAAAATTACTTTTCATATTGTTGGCTTAGAATCTTTCTTGTGTGGATTTTTTTTTTTATTATTGCAATTGGTTCGGTGAAGGGTTGCAGCCATGAAGGCAGGAAAACCAGTATCCTGAAACTGTGTAGAACAGAAGGGAGACGTTAAATGGGGTGAGTCTCGTATGTGATCTTGCTCTTTATATTTCTGTGGGGTGGATGTGGTTAAAAGAGGCTCTGAGCTGTGTCTTCAGTTGACGTGGAGGAGGGGAAATCCATGCCTCTTACTTAGCCCCAGAACCCGACAGGAAGTGGTATCACACTGCCTTCAAACAGCAGGAAAACTTGTATACCTGAAACCTAATGCTTTGCACTTGAAATTAAGCTGGGAAAAGAAGGTGAATGTTAACACCATTCTAGTGAAAAAAGTTCCACACATTCTTCACTAACCACAAACGTAGGCTTGGAGTGTCCACATCTCTAATAGCCATGTCCACTCCCCCTCCCCACCTCCTCCCCAGGTGAAGTTGTTGAGGTAAGAGTTGGTGGTCTATCTCCTTCCAGTCATAATTGTTTTTTGAGGTACCCAATTGTGTAAGTTCCTGGGTTTCTCCTAGGTTCTGCTACAGCCTTGCTGACAAAACTTGATAAGGTCAACGTCACAGGAAAGAGTCATTTCTTAATGCCCGAGGGGTGTGTGTGTGTGTGTGTGTGTGTGTGTGTTTGTGTGTATGTGTGTGTGCGTATGCGCGTGCTCGTGCTTTGGTACCTACGTATGTGTGCTTGTTTCTCCCCATGAGGATACACGTTAAGTCTTAATTTTGCTCTGTCAAGGTGGAAGTCATTTTTTAAAAAAGGCATCTGCCATCCTTAGACCCTGTTGGATAGTGGTTCGGCCATCATGACAGGAAGGAGACAGTCATTTTGATTACAGATACTGTTGTCTCACACACACAAGAACTTTCTTCTTACTTCTCTAAGGTCCTGCTACCTTCTCTGATACCCTGGCTTCCCTCATTTCCTTTCTGCTCTTGGGGGTGGTGGAGGGTACATTTTCCCTCACCTGGCCTATTGGGGATCCTTCAGTGTATCAGTCAGATAGTATTTGTTGACTATTGCGTAGGGATGTTTTACCCGCTTGAAATTATAGGCCCAGTGCCTAGGACCAAGGAGCCTTTCAGTTCAGTTGTTTGAGAACTGAAAAAAGTTTTTCGATTAGCTCCCCCCAACCTCTTATGTAATCATAATTAATGTTTAATTAAATGTCTGTAAAATGTGACATTGAGACACTTAGGAAACAGTAGTACAGTCAGCTCTGCATCCTAATTCCTATGGGATGTGGGTGCAGTTTATTATCCGTATGAGGCCATACTGACACCTTGGAAAGGCCTGTCCTGAGCAAGGTACTGATGGAACAGAAAGAGAAAACCTAGCCCTGTCCTTTGACTGGACAGCGTGAGCGTCTTCCCCTGGCTGTCTCTCCCCTGCCCTCCCCCCTTCTTCCTGTTAGGGTATTTCCTGAGTGGTTTCATTATTTAGTTTAGTCATAGTTTGACAGCAGAAAGAGTTAGAAATTATCTACTTTATACCCTTGCCCCAATCTTGTAAATAGGAGCACGAAGGTGAAGTTGACAGCGTCAAGATCACGCAGCCGGGAGCAGCAGAGCTTAGTTCAAGTCTGTGTCACTTTTCACAGTCGAGCTGCTGCTAGTTTTGATCAGTCTGATCACCTCCATAAATCCAAGTCACCGCCTTTCCCAGGGAGGAATTAGATTTTGCACATGCGTTTTTCTGTGAGGAATTTCTGTTGGGATAACTCAGCACATTATAGCTGTCCTTTGCCCTTTCTTTTGTGTCCATAGTTTCAGATTGGAAGATCAAAGTGCATCCTGTCATTAACGTTCCTTCCATGTGCAAAATAACTAATGAAATCATGTTAATGGCAGTGTGCTGGTTAATTGTCGCTGCCTGGTCTCATCAGAGCACTTTTCCATGTTTTATTCTGTAACAGTGCATTTTTTTTCTTGGATTTGCTTTTCCTAAAATCAGGGCTTGGCAAACTGTGGCCCCCAGGCCAAATGTGGCTTGCAGCTTTTGTGCCATCAATAAGCAAAGAATGCTTGTTAACGTTTCTAAAGAGTTATTAAAAAATAAAACAAAGAAGAATATGCAACAGAGACCATATGTGTTCTACAAAGCTTAAAAATATTTACTCACTGTTCCTTTATAGAAAAAGTGTGTCGACCCCAGCTTCAAATTAAAAACTGTTTTTGGTTGGTAGCAATTCAAGACTTTTATCAAGACTTATTGACTGAAAAACAAACTTTGTCATATTTACATTTTTATCCAAGATGTTGTCAACATTTGGCCGAGCATAATCCAGATATGTAGAGCAAGTTGATTTTAATTTTCATAGTTGTTTTCCTTGGTTTCAGACTCTCAAACAAAACTATGCAAGGAACATGCAACTTCAAGTTGAACATTTTGTACATAAAGCTTTATTTTAATGTCATTGTGTTCTTTCAAAGCTGTCAGGAGGTTTTCCATCTAAGTGATAGCTTTGATAACCATACTATTTCAGAAAAAGTAGAACTTAATGCTTGATAATAAAGGGTTAAATTTACCTCCTCAATCAGTGTTTTAGTGCATGAGAAAAGCCATCCAACATATTAAGAATGGGTGTGGGGAAACTGAGTCTTGGATACAATATGGATATGTCCTAAGAATAAGTGTACTTTAAAAAGAGTTTTGCCAACTGTTCTATGTGGCCGCAAATCAGGGAGGAGGTTCTCTGGGCAACAGCACTGGCATTGTCTGGACCCACTGAGAAAGCTGGAGGGAAACAGGTTTGGATATTGTCTTGGGGGGAAATAAGTCTAGCCTTTGAAGACCAGGACAAATTTAGCAGTTGATCTGTGAATTAAGTCCCATAACTGAATCTGAAAAGAACCATGGAGCCAGAAGTGGAAGACCAGGGGGCTGCTGGCGTGGCCTGAGGCTGGCTCTAGTCTCGGTCTGCCTGCCTGCACACAGAGCCATCTGGGGCCCAGCTCTCTTGGGTGTAGTCGAATTGGGAATATTTTGCGGGAAAGAGATTTGATACAGGATGAGGGGAGGGTTGGAGTGGGGATGGAGAAGTAGATTTTCAGGGGTGAGTAATATTGTGGAACATAACATAATAGGGAGTTTGTGAAATGCAAGTAGCCGATCAAGTGGACTGGTTCATGTTTGGTGTTAGGGAGATATACGGCGAATTAGGAGGAGCAGTGGGGTCTGCGATCTGTTCATGTCCTGGCATCTGCCGTTCCTAGTGTTCTGGCCTTGGTGAGTCACTTGTTCTTCTAGGCCTTACTTCTTTCATCTCTAATAGAGTCTAATAATATTATACCAACTTTTCAGGGTTGCTGTGAATTGCATAGGGGCAGGAATCAAGCCTTTATTCACCTTTTAAATCTCCAAGGCCTGTATTAAATGACTCATCAACTGAACGAATGAATGGCTGGATGGATGAATTGTGAAAACACTGTATGAGCTCTACAGCATTGCTTGAGTTTTGGTTATTATTCCCTTCCATAGTATTATAATTACAGTATGTCTGAGATAAGATCAAAAGGGCTTAATCTGAATTCTTAACTCAAGAATGCCAGTAGAAAACGTAAAGGGACGTTTTAGACTAGGTACGGTATCACTTGTCTTTCAGTCTCCATAATAAGCTGTTTAACACCCCGCTTCCCACCCCCCACTGACATAAATACCAAATGGAAAATGAGTGGCATCACTGGGTTTGCTTCAGAAGAGCTTTCAGCTTTGTCTCTGCCCATTAGCTTCACACAATGCAACAGATGCCTGTTAACAGTTTCATGCCCAGTTTTAATTAGCAGATGGAGCTCTGTTTGTGTCTGTATGCTGCCTAGCGCTTGTTTGAATGACAAGGTAGCGAGTGGATTGGAACCAGGCTGGGCATTTGGGTTGAATAAAGCCAAATTCTGTTTTTCAAAAGATGATTATAAATATTTATTGTATAGAACTTCTTGTGTATCTCACCAGAGTGGCATAGCGTCTAGAGTAAAACTAATGTTTGCAGTTACGTCTTCCGCTCTTATTGCCACTTTAAAATTACATCAGGTAGAAAAAAATTACCATTTTTACGGCTTCAGTGAAGGCTTTACTGTCATCAAGTGGCTTTCTTTGAAGACCCATTTCAATATCTTGGCATGGTGTGTTGAGGCATATGCAGAGCCGGGCTGAAATAGACTTCAGCACGAATGCCAGGGCTGGCTGGTTGGTAGTGGCCCCCTGGCATGCTGCCTGGTGTGGAGTTCTGAGCTCCTAACTGAGCTCACCAAGACCAAGGGCCCGATGGATTCCTGACCTCTGCGGTGGTGACTAAGGGAGAGAATGGGTGGCGTTGCCCTACACATTTGCCGTCTCTTTTCTCAAGTGAATAGGTAGCTATTTGTGGTTCATCCTGTTAGGGCTAAATTTCAGTAGTGAAAATGTTATCCTGGAATGATAATTGGATATACTGTATGTAGAAATGTGTCCTTTTCCTCTGCTCGGTTTTGTGTTTGGGGATTTGTCTCGTTTTGAGTTGAATTAATAAGAACCTTAAGGGAAGGTGCCTGATTGTCTTTAGAGGAAGAAGTGTTGCAAAGCAACGTAAAGTGGTGGAAACAATTGGAAACTGTTCTCTGCAGCCAACCTGTTACTTGGCTGCAATGAAACACCTATTTTCTTGCTGTATTGACTGTAGCATTCTGCATCAGTTTAATTAGGCACTCTGGTACTTACCTGTAGCTGAACCTTGGGACATTTTCCAAGTAGCTCTCCTTCCTCAGCCCAGAATTTTAATTCTTGGCACCCAGGAAAAAATGCTAAAGCTCTCTATGTCCTCATGTTCATCAAATTTAGTCTTGCTATCATTAAGAGACAGGCTATGGCAGTGCTAGTCGCAGCCCTGTGACAGCATTACAGGACTGAAGAGCACTTTGCAAATGCCGGGTTAGGTATGAAATCCCGCCTCATCATGATAAACACAACCACAAAGCAGTTAAGCAACGTGTAGTGTTGCATAGCTTTCTGCTGGCAGAGCTGAGACTGGCATGACTTCCCCACATTTTGCATATTTTGGCAAAGAACTTGGCAGTAATTATTTTAATAACTTATAGATGTTTTCCTGATATATAATGTAGAGGGACAATCTCTAAAATATAATATCAAGTTTTGACGTGAGATTTAGGATGATCTATTTAAAAGTTGAATTATAAGGGGTGCCTGGGTGGCTCAATCAGTTGAGCGTCCGACTTCGGCTCAGGTCACAATCTCACGATTTGTGGGTTTAAGCCCCACACTGGGCTCTGTGCTGACAGCTTAGAGCCTGGAGCCTGCTTTGGATTCTGTGTCTTTCTCTCTCTTTGCCCCTCCCCCCCACTTGTACTCTGTCTCTCTTTCTCTCTCTCAATATAAATCAACACAATAAAAAAAATAAAAATAAATAAATAAATAAAGGTTGAATGATAAGAGTTTGTTTCTTACGGCCTTGTGCAAAATTTGTCTGGAATAGGTATTACACAATATTGTAATCTCATATACACAAAAACACAAAGTCCATCACAAAAAAGAAGAAAAAAAGTTTGCATTGTGAGCTGTGACTAACTCTACTGTAATTTGTTTGCTGCCTATGAATTTGGATGGGGTAGCTGTTTATGGTTTTCAACAAAGAATTTTTTACTTTTTCTTTTCTAAAGGTCTCTGAATAAAATCTTCAGATGGCATGGAAAATAATTTTTTATTGAGAGTCAACTCTTTCAGTTTTGGAATGATTCAGACCACTGTCTCAGTACAGTCTCCGTTAACACCTCACCCTTACCAGGGTTTGGGGAGAGGGGTTGGATTGGGAGAGGGAAGAGAATGAAAACAACATTCTACCCTCCTCCCCCTGTCAGTTTCTCTGGCTACGCCTTTAGTCTCTTTTGCTTTTGTTAGTAGTTGGAGAAACTATTGGGTAGGAGTTAGAAACTTCTGCTGGTAAGAGTGTGAGGACTGGGGGGTTCCTGGGTGGCCCGGTAGGTTGAGCATCCGACTTTGGCTCAGGTCCTGATCGCATGGTTCGTTAGTTCCAGTTCCGCGTCCAGCTCTGCCCTGACAGTGCGGAGCCTGCCTGAGATTCGCTCTCTCGGCCCCTCTTCTGCTAACTTTCTTTCTTTCTCTCTCTCTCAAGATAAACTTTAAAAAAGAAAGTGTGAGGATTGGGGCTCCTGGCTGGGTTGTCGGTTAAGTGTGCGACTCTTGATCCTGGGGTTGTAAGCTCGAGCCCCACGTTGAGTGTAGATTATTTAAAATTAAAATCTTTAAAAAAGGAAATAGAGGTGCTTGGATGGCTCAGTTGGTTGCGTATCTGACTCTTGATTTCAGCTCAGGTCATGATCTCATGCTTGCTGAGTTCGAGCCCCATGTTGGGCTCTGCCCTGACAGCACAGCCTGCTTGGTATTCTCTCTTCCCCTCTCTCTTTCCCCCACTGCTCGCAATCTGTCTCTCCCTCTAAATAAGTAAATAAACTCTGAAAAAAAAACAAATAAAAGAGTGTGAGGATTAATAGTGACTTTTGACTTCATTGCTCCCTTACATTGTTTCGAACTCATTAGTAAAAAATTGGTGCTTGTCTCAGTCATAGCCGGTAACATGAGCAGTGACAGATGAGGTGTATCCACAAACAAAATAATTTGAGCGAGTGTGTTTCCTATTTTGTCTACTTACTTTTGTTTTGAAAATTTCAAATCATACAGAAGCATGAAAAATTGGTGGGACAAGCAAAATAATTTCTTTCACTTCCAGAAAATTCTATTATAATCAAATTTTAAGACATGCATGTATATAATATCAGAGGGGTGTCTCTATCTTGGCCCTTCAGCCTTCAACTTTGATAAATACCATTACATTTTAAATTTGTTTTTTTTTTTCAATATATGAAATTTATTGTCAGATTGGTTTCCATACAACACCCAGTGCTCATCCCAAAAGGTGCCCTCCTCAATACATTTTAAATTTGTGTTGTGATCTCAGTATATGATTTATCACAGTTTTTATTCCAATTATCTGTTATTGCAGAATGTATAGTACTCTGAAAAACAATTGGTGCATGTTTCCAATCAGCCCTGCTTAAGCCCCTCCCCAAGGACAGTTAGACTGGGCCTGTTTTCTCATTGTGAAAGGCAGATACAGGCTTCGATGGTTTTCATAGTCTCTTCTGGCTGCATCATCCTGCGAGTCTATGAAATCAAGTAGTGTCTGTAAAGAAAAAAGGGTTTGTCCTTTCAGTGAATGACTGTGGACGAGGGTTCTTCTTGCAGGTGGACACTAGTGTCTTGATGACTTGAAGACAGAGGGAAGAAATAATGGCACTAGTTAATTCAAGCCACGCCTGTGTTGATGTTGTAAATCGGTTAAACTTTTTGTAGTCCTAAGGAGACTGCTGAAAGAATTTGAATCCTGTCTTTAAAAAATGCTTTGCTTTGAATAATAAAGCTAAATGTCACCAGAAAAATAACCATGTGAAGGTTGTAAAGAATATTTCTGTGAGAAGAGACGCATAAAGTATTTTCAAATTCTCTCATTTTCTTCACATAAAACATGGTCAAGTAGGTGAAAAATAATTGAAAAAGGTAGGAAACTTTTTGCTGCTTAGGTATGTTGGTGCTAAATTTCCAATTGACGCTTGGGGGGCCTGAGGCCGGCGGGCGTGGAGATGGCTCCAGGTCACCCAGAGCCAGGCTTTGGGTATCAGTTTTCAGACGTCAAGTCTCTTTACTCTTGCATATCATCTGCCTTCAGTTCCCTTGCTATGAAAAGACACCAGTGGTATAGCATAAAATTTGGACATTGTCAACATTCTGTAGTAAAAAATTCAGTGTTTGAACCAGGAGATGTAGGGGCCAAACACATCTCTGCCCTTGATTAGCCATTTGCTTTTGGTCAAGTCTTTTAACTTCTTCTCATGATCTTTGCTTTCTCACCAGTAAAAAGGAGAGACCGCGGTTGGGGAGGTTGCTTACAAAGCTTAGGGTGAGAACTGCAGAGATTTTGTTAGTCATTTACTACTGTCAGAAACAAAGTCATTTTCATTTTCACTACATTCACTCCTTCAGCAACTTTATTTAGTCCACCAATTTTGAGAGGGGGAAAGAGTAACAAGTATTCAGGCAGTTTAACACAATGATGAAGACGGCTCCAAAGTAAACATAAGAGGTTGTGAAAGCGCAGAAGAGAAAGCTTCTAGGAGGAAATGGCGTCTAAGCTGAGATCAGAACCCGAAGGAGTACTTAGTTGGGTAGAATGGGAGAGTGCTGGGAAGGAGGGCTCCCCCGCTGCAGGTGTACCAGACAACTTCTGGAAGAACTCAGGACATCCGGTCTGGCTGAAGCCTCAAGTGAGGTGGGAGGTAAAGTTGAACAGAAATTAGAGGACATGTTGTGATGGGCCTTTAAACCTGCTCAACGGTCTGTCCTGAGAACAGCGGGGGTCACTGAGGGTTTTATGCAAGAGACCAGTTAGATTAGCAGACACTATCAGTTGCCTACCTCACTGGGACCCTCATGTTCAACTCCTCAATGATCACCTCTATGGACAGAAGTTGCTATCTCCCTGTTCTAGACAAGGAAGCTAAAGTTCTGAGAGAGTAATTGACTTGATCAGTCACATGAGTCTTAGACAAGCCATGAGCACACTCTGTCCACAACAACCTGCTCTTCTCAGAATGGGTCCTGGAGTTTTCCATGGGGCCAAGTGTGTTGGCACTTAGACTGGAGTAGCAGGGCCTTTCAACGGTCTGTCACAACTGTGTAAACTGACTTGAGAAGTGTATTGCACGGAAAGACGAAATCAGCCTCTCCCTCGACAAGCTCCCACGCGGCTAACGCAGACATGCGTTGCATTGCCTCTTGGCCCTGGGAGGTCAGTGGACTTGCGGTTTGGGGTTGTCTACTGGCCTCTAACCCAATCCCTTAGGAAGCAGGCAAACATGTGCACAGCAGAACGGGGGCAGGAAGGGACAGAGTTTAATTATGAATCCAACTCTCTTGTGAAAAGGGAACTAATTATACCAGCATCTCAGCACTGTCTCTCCACATGGGGCCGTTGGTTGTTATGCTTGTATGTTGTTGGCCTTAGATAGATGGCGATGTGCTAGGAAGAGCTGCTTTAATTGTGAGCTTCTTTCCTTTGACAAATTAAGTTTAGACTTCGTGCTAGCCTGTCCCTTTCTTTTTTTCAGGGTGAAATCGTCTCTGCTTTGGGTTTTGTTTGTAAAGCCCTGCTTGTCAGCTTTCCTCAGAATCACGGTGACATTGTAGGCTAGACTAACACCTGATTTGTTTGCTAGCCCTGAGTCCGCAGCATGCTGCTGTGGGCCAAAAAGCAGAAAGGCCCAAGCAGCTAAACTTGATAAAACGAAGTCCATTTGCTAAAACCCATGAAGTTGCCTGCTGGCGAGTCCCTAGGTCTCTCATTTAGCCTTTGCATTCTTGATTTTTACAGTGGTCCTTTGTTTCTCTGAGCCCTTAAAAGCTCAGGAGCAGAGCTGAGATCCTCCTAGAGGCAGGCCACCAACATCAGAGAGAAAAAAGTGGCCTTGTGCTACTGTAGCAGTGGCTTTCAGTATACGACTGTGGGCAAGTCAGTAGTCAACTTCCTTGGCCTTCCCATTTCTTCAGAAGCAAAAAGGGCGTGTTGTGTTCAGTACACTCAAACAACTCTTCCAAAACTCTGATCCTAAGTGATAACCAAAGGATTCACTGACAAAGGGGAAAAATAGACTTAAGAACACGAGATAACATGGTGTAGATAAAAGAACTTGGGCTGCTGAGACAAACTCTCAAGTGAAGTCCTGTTTGAGAGCCTTGGGCAAATTATTTAAGCATTTTCTTTATTGATCAAGGAAGGATGGGAACTCCCTTTTAGGTTTTTTGTTTCATTTTTTATTTTGAGAATGAAATGCATTATAGTGTGTATATTATCTTTGGTACGTGGGACACACACAAAAGAGGAGTGCGTGTGAGGGAACTCAGTCCCAGTTCACTGAGGGTAGACCCAGACAGCTGTGAGGGAGGACGCTGGCAATCCCTCAGGCTTCATTGTTACAGCACTTGCTTTCAATAAAAGCGAACATTTATTGAGTGTCTGCTGTATACTAGGCACAGTTCTAGGCATTTTACGTGGATTAACATTTTTCATGATTGATCCATGTAATTCACAAAACAACCTCTTAGATGCGTTGTTATTATTTCCATTTTCTGAAAGAAGTAGTGGAGAAACAAAATAGTTGAATAACTTCTCTGGGGCATATAGGCCAGTTAGTAGTAAAACTGACCCAGATTTGAATCCAGGCAGTCTGGTTCCAGAGTCTGTGTTTTTAACCACTGTGCCTTTCTGTGTCACCAGCAACTCAGAAATATTAAAAAAAAAAAAAAAAAAAGGTTAGTTATCTTCAAGGAAGCGGTGTCAACGTGGCACCACTTCTGACCAGTGACCAAGTGGTGACATCACCAAGTCTTTTGACCTCCTTGGTATCAGTTTTCCTTTGTTGCAGAGGATTATTGCGAGGTGGTTTAATGATGGTACTATAGTAAAGCAGTTAGCATAGGGTCTAGCATGCAGTCAGTCTCAGTAATTACTGAAGGGTTTTGTTTTTTTCCAGGTAATTTAGGAAGCCCTTGTTGGAATGAGTTCCATAAAAATTATGAATGGGAACATTTTGGTTACTTAATGAGGTGTGCTGCAGTTTTCTAGAGAATTAGTTCTTACGGTTGAGGCCCACATGCATTTTATGAAGCTAGAATTAGAAATATTTGTCTTTAGCCTCATTGTCACAGTGGAGGTGATTGTCCCTGGCCTTAGCTGGTGTTAAAGGAGGTGTCCAAGAACAAGCCCTTGACCCAGGGACAGCATGTCAGTGTAATGTAAGGAGCAAATTCTCTGCAGCCTCTGGCCGCTGCAGACTCCCAGGGCATCTTGAATTCTTCCTTTGGGTGAGAACAAAAACAAAAACAAAAAACAGTGCAAAATACCCTGTCTAGGAGGGACAAATGTTTCAATTTAAATATTCCAGCTCAGTGTCCTCTGTTAGGGCCCTGAATTTTAAGTGGAGCGAGTTTCTGAGTGAAGTCTCCTGAATTTTAATGAGTTTGTTTGCATACATGAATTTGAACAATACATTAAATCTTGAAACACCCTCGCTGATTCTAATGGAGTAAATTACCCAACTTGAAAGTTAGTTGATAGGTTTTTCTTTACCAAATAATCAAGGTGATGATGCTTTAATCTGAAAAAAGTCATTAATCACATTTTTACAATATTGATACATGCTATTAATTTCTTTTTAATCATTAAACTGTCTTATCAAGAGAACTAGGGGAGTAAATGTGTCAGTATGAGCGTGAAGCACAATTTTCCCCCTTGTGATATTTAGTACTTAATGAATGATGACATGAACATGGTAAGCATAAAACTGAAATTGGGTTTGGTTTTGTACAGTACTTGCTTTGGACCACGAGGATGAGGTGAGATGCTCTTCACTTGTTTCAGTTTTTTTAAACATTAAAAAAATATGTACAAGAGGTGACAGGGACCAGGTCATGAAGGGCCTCGAGGGCCAGTGTAAGGAGGATAGATTTTATTGTGACTCTAGTTGAAATAACATATGCAGAGTTATGTGTAGGGAAGGGACACATACATGATTTGTAATTTTATTTTTTTTTTCTTAATGTTTATTTTATTTTTGAGAGAGAGAATGCAAGCTTGAGCGGGGGAGGGGCAGAGAGAAAGGGGGACAGAGGATCCTAAGCAGGTTCTGCACTGACAGCAGAGAGCCCGACGCAGGACTCAAACGCAGGAGCCTCAAGATCATGACCTGAGCCGAAGTCAGATGCTCAACTGACTGAGCCACCTAGGCGCCTCTATGATTTGTAATTTTAAAAGCCGCAGTGGTTTTAAGAAAGTTCATTTTGGGGCACCTTGCTGGCTCAGTTGGTAGAGTGTGTGACTCTTGATCTTGGGGTTGTGAGCTTGAGCCCCACATTGGGTTTATTAGAGATTACTTAAAATCTTTTTTTTTTTTTTTAAGTTCATTTTGAGGTTTAATGGCACTGAAAAACCATGCCATGGAACTCTCTGGTCCAGTGCATTCCCCAAAGTTATGTTGCATCCAGAAAAGTATCTTGTTAACAACCTTCAGGTGGCCAGAGTCTTCCCTTCTAATAAAACATAAAGATTGTGATGGTGGGTTCAGTTAATGCTCCAAACAGTGAAATATGCCAAAATCGTGGAAAGAGCAGAAGCTTTCAGAACATCACTTCTGGTTGTGACCTTCTGGCTGACAGGAACCATGACTCGTCTCTTCAGAGGTGGTTTATCTGATGCTCAGGCCCACGGTATCTGTGGGATAAGTAAACTAACACCATCTATTTCCTTCTGAGGAATGGATCTTGGGCTCCTGAGTAGTGACATCTCATCCATTAGCACATACATAAGCTTCAAAGGATGTGTAATTATCACCTGTTATTGCTTATGGTCTTTTTCTAGACGCAAGAGCGACAAAATCAGTCTGTTTCTTTTTTTACCCAGAGAACAAATGCCTGCTAACTTCATTTATGCTCAGCCATAAATGCACAGTTTGTGGAACATGGAAGGCCCTCAGTGAATGTTTGTTGAATGGATAGAGTTGGCAGCAGATGCCATCTTCTCAAGTCCCAGCTGTACATGTGGCTCACTCACATCTCTTCCCAATCGTTTCCAGAAAAGACCCTACAACCTCCTAACCAGAGCTTCCTCAACGTTTTTTCTTGCCATCTCTGATTTCTGGGTACTTTCACCGTCCCAACTTTCCTTTCCCCTTCTCTCCAAGGAGGCAGTGCTGACCTGTTGGTTGATGTTCCTGTTAACACCTTCCCTTTCTCTTGTGACGGGGCCCTGGCTGTTGTCCCCTTCTCTCTTGCATCTTCTGTTTTTTTCTTTCTCTTCCTCTGCTGGCCCTTTCTGCTCCACTTTCAATCCTGTTGAAATTATCCCCAGTCTAACAAGGAGACCCCATAAATGTATTGTTTCCTCAATCCCCCCCATCTCTTCCTTTCCTTTCCTTTGTTGTTTTACTCCCTGAAAGAGAAGTCTTGTCACCTGCACTTTTCTGTGTCTTCACGCCTTAACCCCTCGAAATCCTGCTCCACCTGCTTCACCGCTGCGTCCAGGTCATCCTGTCCTCCTCACTGAACGGGCCAGCGGCCCTTTCTCCGTCCTTGTCCCCCTTGGCCTGTCAGCAGCATTTGGCACTGTCGATCACTTGCTTCTTGAAACTCATTCTCCTACCAGCTTCCAGGAATTGTCTGCTCCAATTTGCTTCCTACTCTTCTAACTGTGCCTTCTGTCTCCATTGGTAGCCTCATTTCACCTTTTAATTGAAGTCATTTTCCAAGTGTCTATTCTCGATTTTTTCCTTTTTTCTCTTTTGGAAATTAGACACTTTAATACACTTTGTAATCACATTCATCTGCGTCATTACTGCGTGAAGGTCTGTCTCCCCTCTAGGTTGGCACTCCGGGAGCACAGGTGCCGGATCTGTTGTTCTTCGTCGTATCCCTAGCACCTGGTACAGTGCTTGCAATGTAGAAAGGGTTAGAAAATCCCCAAGTGGGGGCGCCTGGGTGGCGCAGTCGGTTAAGCGTCCGACTTCAGCCAGGTCACGATCTCGCGGTCTGTGAGTTCGAGCCCCGCGTCAGGCTCTGGGCTGATGGCTCGGAGCCTGGAGCCTGTTTCCGATTCTGTGTCTCCCTCTCTCTCTGCCCCTCCCCCGTTCATGCTCTGTCTCTCTCTGTCCCAAAAATAAATAAAAAAAAAAAAAAACGTTGGGAAAAAAAAAAAAAAAAAAGAAAATCCCCAAGTGATGAAGAAGGTAGGCTTGCCCCCTTCCAAGGCCTTCCATGTGGCACTCCCCAGCTTTCTATCTCATTATATCCCCAGCCTTTCCCAAACTCCTGCCCTGCATGTCCCACCTCCAAATGAATTCATCTCATCCTCTTATCTCATACCCCTTCATGAATTTTTGTATATCTTTTAATACTACCGTCAGCTTCGTTTTGTTTACTTTTTCATTTTCTAGGCTTAAGACCTGGAAGTCATCTTAGGCTCCTTCCTTTTCCTCAAATTCTGCATATGATGCGTTGCTGAGTCCCTTCCTTTCTGTCTTCCACTGCCCTGATACAGGCCCTGCACACCTTTCACCTGGACTTCGCAGCGTCCCCTAGGTGGCCTAGGCACTTCCATCATCACTTAGGCAACAGCCCTGCCCCCATTCCATTCTGTCCACTTTGCTCAAATTCACAATAGAGCATAGCTCTAGGTATTAATCATGTCAACTCCTTACCCCTCCTCTTAAAAGGCTTATTTTTTACTTTGCCTAATTGAGTATAATTTTCTCAGTGTATCCTTCCAAACTCCCTACAGTGAGGCGTCAGCTGTATTTCCTACTGTTTCTTAAAGGAGTCCTACATCCAAACCCAGGGCCTCCTAAACAGGTGTACCCAGCAGGCTGTGGCCACGCTTTTGCCTGACCAGTGTAAGGTTACTAGCTGCCCTTTTGTGAGAAGAAATGGCATTTTTAAGTTCCCGAGATTATGTGCTTCCTACATTTTTGGAATTCAAATGCTCTTTTATTTGTAAAATGATGGTGATGATAGATGGCCATTATTGATCTGACTAACATCTGAAAAATTAAAAAATAAATTGCAATAGAATTCTTGCTGTTTTGCTTCTCTGGGGGAGAAAAGCCTATTTCCAGCCCAGCAAATTTTATGGAATAACAGTTCCTAGGTTAGAATATTCCTTCTTTCAACTTCTTCCCTTCTCCCTACCACTATCTCCCCCCCCCCCCCCCCGGAAACTTTACCAGTTCACAAAATTAAACTTTCTAGGAATCACTGCTCTACCCAGAATGGGTGGTTTCATGAACACACTTCCTATCTGCCTATAGACATCCTACCTTTCATTCCTGATGCTCCTCGGATGTTCCTTTTTTGTGTCACCATGTCACAGCCTTTTCCCAGCCCTCCACCACTGGAAGGTGCTTCCTGTTTCTTCAGTAGTACTTGGTACCCTGTAGTACTTTGGACTTGTGCACGACATCTCCCATGTTCTTCCTGTGTTCAAGTAGAACGGGCTTCCTTCTCTGCGTCCCCACCTCCCCACCCCCATGATAACTTTCTTTAGGGCAGAAGCTTGTTTCTTCTTTGTGTTCTTTGCATTACCAGACATTGTACTTGGCACATAATTGTTGCTCAAAAAAAATTGTCATGGAACCGAAATCTTCGCCTGGTGCTGATGAAGTAGTTAGGTAAAGCTCTCATCTTTGGAGGAAAGGGTCTTTTAAAAGTATTCGTTCAGACTCTTTTTTTTTTTTTTATGATTCTGAAATTAAAATTACAGTTGCTTATTAAAATGTGCTGAGAATAATTGCTCATTTATCTTTTAAAGACACACTCATCTTAGACTGTAGCAGCTCCAGATATCTGAGTCTTGGATTAAGGTCTGCTGTGTTTGCGGTGGTTAAATTGAGAAATTTACACATTTCATTTGACATCTTTTGTGAAACCTGTGAAATCGTTGTTGGCACGTTGATTTTGATTTCATTTCGACAGAGGAGGCCCTGAAAATGTTCTTTCCCCCAGGTGGTCGGTTACGATTTCTTTGCTTCTGGCCTTCTCTAGAGTTGTCAGCACCCTGTGAACATTGGCCTGATCAAGACCATGAGGCTTTTCTCTGTGTCTATATACAGGCCTGTCACTTCTTCCCACATTGTCTATTTCTACTGTCGCTCCCCCCCCCCCGCCCCCCCAAATCTTTGGTTACTGCGTTTGAATTCTGCAAAAGCACACCTGGATGAGAAATACATATAAAACAGCTCAGCCTCCTAGGATATGTTTGAGGCACTCTTCAGTGCCAAATACCTTCTTCTCTGGGTTCCTGACCATCCGCAGTGGGGCCATGTTTCCCCATTTCCCACTGAAGTGCTGAGATCATTTTAGACATGGAGAAAATGGCAGGGTTTCTGACACGGAAGCCCCTGGCAGGAGAAGGAAGGGTGTGCCACGCCTTCTTCTGTCCTGCCTTTCCTCCTGAAAAAGGGATGGGGAAGTGAGTAGCACTGGCCATGGTGGCAGCCACAGCTGTGGGCACTGACCACTGGGCCAGCTCTTGGCCTCCTTTTTTTAAACTGTAGACTTGTTTTCTATTACGAGTGACAGGTATATAAGTAAAAGATGAGAAACTGAATTGTCTCTCGGGGAGAATGAAAGTTTAGCATCATACCACAGGCATTTTCTAGCAGCATACTGACAAGATATGTGGTATGGTTCTAATTAACTTTGAAGAGCCAGGCCTTAACTCAACCTAGAGAAACTTCTTTTGCCAAAAGATACTACTGCGCGGTGACCCATGGGAGCCCTTGCCGTATTGAAGGATAAAAGCAAGGCTAGAGTTTGGGGGAGGATTCTTTGGTTTGTTGGGGATGTGGAGGGCTTATCTGCAAAAGCCCAAGTAAAAATGAATGATCAACTCTACTTTCATTGGCTTAAGTGTTTTTGCATTAAAATCTCTTTTGACTTCTCTGGCCTTACTTTTCTTTTTTGACAGGGGAACAAATAATAGAACATCCTTTGTACATCAGAAGTATAGAAATTGCCGAGATTATGGGGAAATTCAGGAACAGATGTTCCTGAAACTGTAGCAAAATTCTTGCCTCTTTACATGTTGGGAGGTTGGGAGATTATTGTCTCACTGGGATGTTATAACTGTCCTCTGTTCTAGGCTGTATACACTCGGTATATCTCTTATGGACTGGCTTATTTAATCTTACCGTATTTTAACTATGTTGGTCATTCAAACAAAAAAGAATATGTAAGACCCTAGAGAGAGCCTGAATTTGAAATTTTCTTTAAAGCTTCTTGGTAATGAGGCGCCTGGGTGGCTCAGTCAGTTAAGCATCCAACTTTGGCTCAGGCCATGATCTCTCCACCTGTGAGTTCGAACCCCACGTTGGGCTCTGTGCTGACAGCTCAGAGCCTGGAGCCTGCTACAGATTCTGTCTCTCCCTCTCTCTCTGCCTCTCCCCTGCTCATGCTCTGTCTCTGTCTCTCTCTCAAAATAATAAACATTAAAAAAATTTTTAAAAGGCTTCTTGGTACTGCAGTTGGCAAATACTTCCTTTAAATATATCTTGTTAAAAGTAAAAGTAAGTAGGGGCACCTGGGTGGCTCAGTCAGTTAAGCCTCTGACTTCGGCTCAGGTCATGATCTCACGGTCCGTGAGTTCGAGCCCCACGTCGGACTCTGTGCTGACAGCTCAGAGCCTGGGGCCTGCTTCAGATTCTGTGTCTCCCTCTCTCTCTGACCCTCCCCCATTCATGCTCTCTCTCTGTCTCAAAAATAAATAAACATTAAAAAAAAATTAAAAAAAAAAAAGTAAAAGTAAGTGTGGTAGAATTCAAAATTAGCCCCCAGTTAAATCCAGTTATGGTTTTGGTGGATTTTTGTTTTTGTTTTTGTTTTTGTTTTTGCCAAGCACCACATTTTCCTTCATATTGTCCCATATTGACTGACCAGTGTCTCTCATATGTATCCTATCTGAAGGTGAAATGCCCCTAATTAATTGTTCAACATCACTAGGAGCCCTGTCTTCCCAGTACAATGCATTGTGGTCCTGCCTGAGTTGGTATAAAAGCATCCTTGGTGCATAACAAACGGAGCATGCAAAACTAGTTCACAGCAGAAAACAAAATAAAACAAAAACAAAAAACAAAAAGCAACAAAAACTTGATACCTAAGTTGCTGTTGGATAGGTCACCGTGTTTGTCATTTTTAAACCACTGGCATTGTGAGATAAAGTTGTTAAGGGAGGGATTTTCATCAGCACCTTTTCTGTTTCGATTTATGTTCACCTGTGACTCATATTTATTCTAGTCTAACCCCATTTTGCTTGGAAATTTTTTGTATTAGAAAATGTCACTTTCAAGTAGGGGAAGGGAAATTCTGCTGGAGTCTCAGAAGAGTCAAGATATTGTAGTGATAATTTGGCATTGCTTTTGACTCAAGGGAAAAAAAAAAGAATCCTCACAAAGAAAAGTGTTGTAAAGTACAAAGTGATTCTTATACATAGACACGGAAAGGAAATGTCATCTCTGAGCTCTACTGTGGGAAGGAGGAGGGTGGAGATCAGGGAAATTATTATAAAAATTTTATACATGGTGGGGAGATCGCCTCTGGACTTCCTCACGTTTCCCTATTCACTAAAACCGCTCTAGTGAATTGCCTCCCGATTGGTATATGAATAGGAAGAAAGACACTAGAACTCTTAAACTTGATCTTGAAAGGCCCGTCTTCACATATAATCATCCACAGATGTCTGTATGTGATTATATATTCCCGTAGAGAGGGAATGATAAATGTAAATGAGAACCATGATACAATTTTGCCTTGCTTGCTTGCACATTTTCAGAATATAATTAAAAGCACATGCCACTGTCAGTAGTTAACTATGAGGTTTGTGTTAGGTTTTTGTAAGACTCTGGCAGAAACCTAAAGCATGTTTTAGTATCTAAGTCTTCCCTCTCTCCTGCTTCCCTCCCTCCCCACTCTTCCTGTGTCCCTTCCTTTTTCTTCCCATTCTCCCCTTTGAAATCAAAAGGAAACTCTCTAGGTTCTAACTAATATCTCTTCAAAACTAGGGATAATTTAACCTTTAATACACAGATTAAAATAATTTTCAGTTTTCTACTTCCTAGCTGGTACCTGCAATTGTAACTAAGTTTTACAAGATAGTTGCTTTCTGACTTCTTTCTTCAGATAAAATCCAGTGAGAATAAATGTCTTCCTGGCACTATTTCACTACCCAAAACAAGTGAATGTGTAGGGAGGTGGCATGTGGGAAGGGAGGCAGAGGTTAGATTAGGGGAGCAATCGTAGATTAGGTCAGTGGATTGGTGTTTGGTAAATCATGGTCTTCCAAATAGTGCCAAATGCCCAGAAAAGCCCCTGTACTGCCTAAGGAATTTATTGTTCACTTGGTCACTCAATTTATGCTCAAAACTGTAATGTGTGCCTCTTCTGAATTCAGCAGGCTGTGCATTTATGACTTTAGATGATGCAGCTTTCATTTTAAAAATAATAATGGGGCGCCTGGGTGGCTCAGTCAGTTAAGCATCTGACTTCAGTTCAGGCCATGGTCTCACCATTCCTGAGTTCGAGCCCCCTGTGTAGGGTTTGCTGCTGTAGGCACGGAGCCTGCATCAGATCCTCTGTCCCCATCTCGCTCTCTGCCCCTCCCCCGCTCACTCTCCCTCCCTCTCTCTCTCTCACTCAAAAATAAACATTTAAAAATAACGATAAAAGCTTAAGTTGTAAATTTAAATTGTAATATGGACACTAAAAAAAAAAAACATGAAAAAATAAAACAGTCTTCCTCTGGTTAAGGGCAATTCTTACATGAGTTCTTTCCACCTGCTTTGTTTTGAGTATTGAAACTTAAAATGAGTAAATTTTGGTAACTTTCTACATTTTCCACTTATTCTTATATGTCTTTCATATCTGCTCTTGAGAACAAAACAAAAGTGGCCTCCTTCTCTGCACCAACTTTATAAAATGTAGAAATTTCCAGTGCTGAAAAATCCAAACTGGTCATTCTTCTCAAGGTATTACAGCATGGGAGATAAAGAGTCTGTCTAATGTAACTATCCAAGAGCTTGATTTCAGTTTGAGAAAAGAATTCTGCAGTGGTGTTGAATTCCTTAGAAATGGGTGTGCTCCATTTCTGACTTCATCCAAAGCTCGCGCATCTGACAATGGATGTGACCAGGGCGGGCTCTCTTGCCTCCGATTTCAGTTCAACAGTTCATTTCTCTTTTCTTGTGTAACCCTTGTGATTCGAGATTCTGCTTTTGAGAATTCACATTTCTGGTTTTTCCCTTCTAACTTAACCACATGTAGTGGTGTATTTTTTTTTTTTCCTAAAGAAAAAATATTTTCTATGGAATATAAATATAGTATTTATATTACTTTTCTTGTTTCATAATTAAGGTCTTTAAAATTGAACAGGATATCTAAAGCTCTTCTGTCCTTGTGACTTCTATCTCTTGTCAGATGTCTGCATTCTCTACAGGATTCTTGGCTGCTTCCCGATTCCAAACAGGGCAGGTACCTACTGTTGGTGGTTATGACCAAATACCACATTTGCCCCAAACCACCAGCCAGGGACCAGGAATCTGGACGTTGAAGACTGGTGTCTGCATAACTTAGTTCCAGGACCCTTCCTCTCTCATACACTTCCCTCTTCCACACTCTTATTTGGACTTTTGCCCTCTCCACCTGGACCTCAGTTTCTACTTGTGTGAAAGGGGCTTAATAGCCCCTGTGCAGGCTTGTTATGAGAATAGTGATAAAGTATAGTAAGTACCTAGCACAGTGCCTGGCACTCAGTGGGCCCTTGAGACGTGATAGCTATTTCTATTAATGATGGTCTGTCTCACAGCTGTCAACATCGTTCTGTGCTGAGTGGGTGAGCCATCGTCTCAGGAGAGTATCTCGAAGGATTTTATCTGATTCCATTATACAGAATTATCTGACGCTCATTGTGATTTACTGCCTCTTGTTCTTTGGTACAGTTTGCGCTGTAGCCATTCTGGATTCATTTAAATGGGGATCCTTGATTTTTCAGGCAATCATTTCCTCATTTAAAAGGTATAGTCCTATTTCATTCATTTGGAGTATGGTCAGTTACCAAACCATGCTGACCTCTTCTGCCTTTTTGTGATGGGCCTTTCTCTCTTTTTCTTCTTGGCCTTAGGCCGATGGATCAAAGCATCTCAGGTGATACAGGAAGCTAAACCTCTGGCAATGTTATGCTCAAAAAAATTGGGCATGTTGCCCAGGCAGTATTTCCATTATTAGAATTCTCCTTTTTCTCCTTTAAGACTTAGTTCCCTGCTCCTTTCTATGTTACTTTAACCACAAAACAGAAACAACAACACACACTATCTTTTTAATGGCTTATTAAATTTAACAAATATTTTAGTGCTTGCTAGGCCCTGAAGTTGTCTTTGTTTTTTCTTTCTTTGTCATTAAAAAGTGAAGCTAGAGGGGCCTCTTCTTATCAGCAATGGATTTTCTAAAAAGAAAGAGCATATGACCTTTGGTTGACTTCCACCATGTTCTTTAAGCCAATGTTTTTCAGTATGGGTTGCAACCTATTATTGAGTCATGAAGTCAATTTAGAGTGTCCAGACCAACTTTTTTTTTTTTTTAGTGGAGGGAGAGAGAATAGACCAGCACATAAGAGAATAGAAATACAGAGTCCATTGCATGTAGAAAAGTAACAAGGGGGAAAAGTCAACTGCTATTTTGTGAAACTTTTGTTTCAGTTATATAACATGTATAACATGCACACATATGTGTATGTGTGTAATGTGGTGTGATATAAAAAGTATTTCTTAGCTGTGGGTCACAAAAGCTGGGAAGTCACTGCTGTGGCTGCATTTGGCCATGAAGAGTTAAAAAACAATTTTTTTTTTTTAAAGCAATTATCTGGAGGCTGTATTTAATCGGATAAAACCCTTTTTTCCCCCGTGAAAGAAAACTGGGCCTTTTAACTGTTGAGCCTTTTATTGATGGAGGGCTTCGGCTGCTGGTTTGACTTGCTCTGTTTTTGTTAGGGTCTTTTGGGTAATGAGCCCATTGTCTCTCTCCTTTTTTCGTTTCCTACTTTCTCTTCTCTAAGTGGGGGCCCTGGAAGCCACTCTGGCTGTTGGAGCATTGGCAGCAGTTTTTATGCAGCAGAGACATCTGCAACATATGGTTGTGATTGTTGCCAGAGTTTTAAGAAAACTGTGGTTTGGGAAGAAAGTAAAACTCTCTAACCAACACAAAATACCCAATTCTTTTTTCCCCCCTAGTGGTAGCACTTATGTTATTGGTCCTCCTGATATAATTACCGAAGTGGTATTTATTTACTCGTGTGTAGATTTTTATTGTTTTTAATTTTTAAAGTTTATTTATTTATTTGGCGAGAGAGACAGAGCGAGTGAGAGAGAAGGAGAAAAAGAATTCCAAGCAGGCTCCACCCTGTCAGCACAGAGCCTAACGCTGGGCTCGAACTCACAAACTGCAAGTTCATGACCTGAGCCGAAATCAAGAGTCAGACAGTTAACCAACTGAGCCACCCAGGTGCCCCAAGATTTTTAAAAATCACTTCCACTCCTAAGCCTGTCTAAATTAACAGGTTACTATTTAAGGATTGGAGTTGAGACAATGGTAACAGAACCTTTCATTCAGTCCCTTATCTCTAGAAGAGACTGCACTATTGTCTTTTTTCCATTCTAAAATAAAAAGACGTCTATTTTATGTGTGCTTAATACTGTCTTTTGTGATTTGTTCTTTTCTCAATTATGTAAATGTTTTAGTGTTCGTGTATCTGTGTGTTTGTTTCTTTTTATCACCTAAAATTATCCAAATTTGTAACATAATTTGTCAGTCATTAAGATGCATTCCAGTAGGATCAGTTTGGAGATAGGTGAACCTGGTTGTATCCAGAAGTAATTAATCAATGTCAAGAAGTATTTATTGAGTGCCTGTGATGTGCTTAGCAAACAAGAAGGAGTTTCCAGGGCTCCTGCTTCTAAAGGACTTCTCTTTCATTCATCCCCGTAAACATTAATTGAGTACCTACTCATTCACCTGCATACTGTGCTAGGTTGTCTGCCTAAATCTAATTGGGAAGGCAAAACTTATCATGTGAAATAACAAGCATAATTAAATGCCGTCTCTAATGATACTTATTCTAAATTTTGTAGAAATTTAGGGTAGAGAGTGAGCAGAATCGGCTAGGATATCTGGAAGAAAGAGGAGGTGGAGTTACTGAGTCTTGAGTTATTGTCAGCATTCCAGTGGGAAGGATGGAGAATGTTCCTGACAGTGGAGGAATCCTGACAAATGCTCAGAGGCAGGGAATATCAGAGTGGAGCATGAAGGAGACATTGCTGAGGGTGTGTTCTGAGGAATTGTGAAAGGTAAGGCTGGCTTTGTTGGGTGGGACCATGTATTTTAAGATGTATGGATAATTGTAGAGTTTCATAAACTGAAAGGGTACCCCACATGCTGCGTGTGCTTACAGTCTACTTTGGGAGAAGGGAGGGATCATAAGTAACCATGAGACTGTCCTGTAAAGACTGTGCTGGAAACCAGTCGTATGATGGAAGTATTATAAGCAAAAAGCTTGGAGTCACCACTGTCAGTGGTTACCCTTGAGCTATATTGGGACTGCTTGGGCTCAGGGCTTGGCAACATCGCTGACTCAGTGACAGACTTCCTTTTTGGAAGGCCTGGCTCCTGACTTGCCAGCATATGACACTCCCAGTTCACCAGGTCATCCTGTCCCAAACTGCCCAGTTGATTGTGAAGCTGCAAGATCACAATGGCCAGGGCTGATCATAATGGCCTCGCACCTCCAGCTGGATTCCTACACAGGAATCCTCCTCCTGCTGCATTCCTACACAGGTTCCCCAAGTGCTTCTCTTTCAGCACCAGGGCACAGTTGGAGAGCTGTACGGGTGCTTGCCCTCTGCCCCAGGCTCACAAATTAATGGTGGAAAAGTTTTCCTCAAAGCAGTTGTTGAAAATAACTATTGATATCATTTCATGTTTTTAAAAAAGTTGTTTTAAATGTTTGTTTATATTTGAGACAGAGCGAGAGACAATGCAAGCGGTGGAGGGGCAGACAGAGGGAGACACAGAATCTGAAGTGGGCTCCAAGCTGTCGGCACAGAGCCCGACGCAGGGCTCGAACTCACGAACCGTGAGATCATGACCTGAGCTGAAGACGGACACTTAACTGACTGAGCCACTCGGGCGCCCCAATATTATTTCATGTTAATGGAGAACCGTGTTTGCTTATCATGCAGCTTTTGTTGTTACACAGCCCCCAGATCTCTGGCTTACAACAGTAATACACATTTCATTCTTGCAGCGAAGGGTTAACCATATTCTTGGTTAGTTTTCCCTCATCTATATTCCTCCCTCTTTTCCTGCCCAGGTTCCTGGGTTAGCTGACAGGTCAGAGACACTGGCAGGTGATTTGAAGGGAGGAGAAAACGAGACACCAAGGTATTTCTCCTTTTCCCTTTCTGCTGTGGGTAGCTTCTTCAAAGAGGTTTTTTTTCTCTGGGACCACAGTTTTCACCTCTTACTGGGTGACTCTGAACCTTCAGCTCTAGTAACACCATCTCCTCCTTTTGTCTCTCTAGCTTAGGGGTGGTCGTGGCTTCCTGCTGTTGCCAAACTATTCATCATCTCTTAGTTGGCTCTCAGCAACTTCATGGCTTAAGTGATCATTTCCCTGTATTAAATTCCTTCTGTTACAGATACTTGCAGGAGGTTCTTTTTCCCCCAATCAGACTCTGACTGATATACTTTGCTAAAAGAAAAGTTTTTCTTTTGTCTTTTATGGTGTTTTTTCCCTGTGGTGCAGCCTAAGAAATAGGTATAAAATAGCCCATATCATTATCCTATTAAATGTCTCCTAATGAAGCAATGAGATGTAGTGAAAAGAGGACTGGTTTTGGAGCTTCAGAACAGTCTACCAGCTGGTCATATTTGAATTTTTTTATGAGCATTTGTAGTTATTTCCAACATAGTTTCTTTCTCATTATAAACTCAGAATTGGAAGATGCAACTACAATTAGCTAGAGACAAGTTATGTAAAGCATTCATCTCATGTTGGGAGAAATTAATGTGCATTTCAAAGTTACCCTCCAAGTCGCTAAGAAGTACATATGACCACTGATGATCCCCAGTATCCCACACTTTTTTGGTTCTTCCTTGCTTTCCTACAGAACCAAGAGCATGTTCCCTGGGGCAGCATAAGTGTCCCAATCCCTGTTTTGTAGACTAACATGAAATGGATTTCAGTCATAAGAATAGACAATTGCCTCTTCTTCCTTCTCCCGAACTTCCTTTATTTGGGGCCTTGCCTTGGAGGGGAGATTCACTTTGATTCAAAATAAGCTTGCAATGATAGAGTCTTTTCCAGTTTGAAAGATGTCAGGATGATCTGATCTATTTCAGATTAATCCGGAAAAAGAATTCTTTATGCAGTGGTTCTACAAAGCATACTCAAAGGACTCAAAGAATGAATACCTAATATTCAGGTCCATTCAGAGCAGACCTATCCTTTTGTGACACAGAGATGATCTGGAACTAGGTTCAGCTTCCAGTGCTGCGTTGGAAGCTGGCTCCTCCCCAATATTTTGCAATGTGAATTAGTACCACGTGGTGGGGAAGGGCTCTGAAAGGGATTCCCCTCTTAGTACCATGTGAGTCACAGAATTCTCATCCTTAGCATAGCGGACAGCCCAAGGAAGGGAGCTAGGCAGACTTAGCTGAGCACATAGCCCAGCTCTGCCAGCCACCAGTTTGTCGTCTTAGACACCTCATTGGGCCTCAGCTTCTTCGTTGGTGAAATGGGGGAGAATGTTAGCTATTTCCTTGGGGTATACCTAGCTTGTAGTTAGTTCATAGTAAATGGTAACTCTTCAGTATAATTTCATCATGCTTATCAGATGAAGGACTTTGGAGTCAGGAACTCAAGGTTACAGCTGAGCTGCAGAGGTTTGCCGAGCCCCTTTGCCTTTGCCAACATAGGTTTAAACTGACAGAGTTTTTAATACGTCATTCCTTGTGAATATTGTATTTGCTCATTTTGATTTTCAGCTAGTCACTAAAGTTCTTAGAATACAGAGAAAATTTCAAATTTGACCAAGACTGTAGTATGATCACTGGAGGAGGGAATGTGAAGGTGATAGTATAGTACCTTTTTGTTTCTTTTATTTTATTTTTTTATTTTTTTTAAATATTTTTTTTTTAACGTTTATTTATTTTTGAGACAGAGAGAGACAGAGCATGAACGGGGGAGGGTCAGAGAGAGGGAGACACAGAATCTGAAACAGGCTCCAGGCTCTGAGCTGTCAGCACAGAGCCCGACGCGGGGCTCAAACTCACGGACCGCGAGATCATGACCTGAGCCGAAGTCGGCCGCTCAACCGACTGAGCCACCCAGGCGCCCCACCTTTTTGTTTCTTTTAAAGTTTACGTACTTATTTTTTTTTTTTTAAGTAATCTCTGTTACTTAAAACACAACCCCAAGATCAAGAGTAGCATGCTCTTCTGACTGAGCCAGTCAGTTGCCTCCCCTTCCTTTTTTTTTTAACTGCCCTAAACCTTCAGTCAAATTGGTTTCTCAACAACAGTGAAAAATTGCTATTACCATGTTTGCCATTTGTGATAGACAAATGCCACTTGTTTACTTTCAGCCTTTGGGGAGATAATTATACGCTTGCTCGTGGAAATGACAGAATTAAAGCAGCTAGTTTCGTATCTTAGGAAATCACGTTTTCTGTTGGTTCATCATCTGTCATTAGTTCCTGCTCCTGAGGAGCAGACCTTAGAATATTATCCTTAACAAAAGACACAAGTGAGGCATAGGATTTTCACAGTAAGACATTTTACTGATCGGTCGTAGCCCAGGAGCTCCTTGGGGCCCGTAACGTTTCGTCTTTGTGTTGCTCAGTGCCTAGCACAGAGTCAGGCTCAGGTCAGGCTCAAGACTTCCTATCAAATTAAATACTAAAATTTGCCCTTTCATTAGTTGATTTGATTGACATTTGACTAAGCTGAACCTCGCTGTGCGTGTCGTATGCGGTTGAGCGCTCCTTAGCAGATCTCCTATGTAGCCAGTCAGGCAGTATATAATTGGTCGCAGGTCGGCTGGGGAATTGGTTACAGAGTTGAAAAAGGTCCGAGTCTGCTCCTTCTTTGCCCTCAGTAATCTCCAAATGTGGACTTCAGCCTTGAGGCCCACAGTGGTTGGTCTGAAGTCGATTAAATACCAGTTTTTTCTGAATGTGCAGTTGTCTTGCTTTCTTCTTTTACTTTCAGAAATTCATGCAAAGAACTGCAGTCCAGTGGTGATGATCTCTTCTTTTCCCAGAATGGCCAGTGACATTTTCCTTCAGGTTCCTCATTCTGCTGACAGCCCATTTGGGGTTAGAAATACACAGTCATTGTGTATCATGTTTCTTAAGCCCTTTGCCTCGCTGTCGTACGCATTTCCTGACCTAATGGCAGCGCTGTCCAAACTGGGAGCGCTAACACTGTGACCACCAGATGTGGAAATCCTGCCCCAGGCTTGCCTGAGGACATCCTCGAAATGACGCTGTGTCTGTAAAGTGATCATGTGAGTGGATAGTTCTGTTTTTGCTGTTCATGTTAATAACTGAGGGTTCCACTTAACAGGGCTGCCAGTGTTCGTTTGGATCAGCCAAAAACTGGGTCGATGAATTTAACATTGTAAAATACCATCTTTTCAATTGCAGAGGTAGAATTTTTACCTCAATGGTCAAGTTCGTTTTGTTTAATTTTTCTCAACTCTTTATATATGGTAACACTCTGACTTGATCCACCTGCTACACACCAAAGGCCAGACTTCTCTACCCACTGTACCCCTGAGTTGACTTTAAAATAATCTGGATATACCTCCTGTTTCTTTTTTCTAAACCATATTGTAATATGGGTCCTTATGAGTAGAAAAATGAGTTGAAAATGTACAAAGCAGATGATTCACCAAGGCCAATTTTGCCCTTTGTATGTGTGGGATTTCACCGTGAGCCTCAGCTGAGTGGCTTTTGAAGTCCAGTGAGCTCAGTTTATTAGAGCTTGCTCTGTTGCCCTCTCCTGTTTTACAGCTGATTAGATTAATTGAATATGATTAATAAATTATAGTATGGCGAACTCAGAATTATCTGTGTTAATTAGGGGCAGGGAGAGCATGGAAAAATGAAATCTTCAGATGTTGTCTTTCCTCTTGGGTTTGTTTCTGCAGAAGCCACAAAGATGCATCATGTTAAAAGTAAGCTTCCATTTCTTTATCCCTTTCTTTGTCTTCCATACATTCTGTTGCAGGTGATAGCAAGTAAACTGGAACTGAAGGAATTAGGGAAAGAGGGATAGATTTGTCTGGTCTGTTTGGTAGGTGATGGTTGCAGTCTTAAGACCCTTTCAGATGGAGTGTGTGAATTGGTTATTTTGTGTGCTTTTTAAATGCTTGCCCAACTCCCCCTCCCAAAAAAAAGAAATGACATTATACTCAATGGTAAGATTTTGTAAGGGCAGCCCCTGAAAGCTTCTTTAATCTAGAATTTGAAGTCTAGTTGTAGTGAGTACTGCTTCAACTATATATAGCACATATAATATTTTTTCAATGTTAAAGACATAGTGCATTTTATATTTTGCTCCTTTTATAATACTTGTTTTGCAAGTTTATGTATGATCTTTTTTTTTTTTTTTTACATTTATTTATTTTTGAGAGACAGAGACAGAGCACAAGTTGAGGAGGGACAGAGAGAGAATGAGACACAGAATCTGAAGCAAGTGCCAGGCTCTGAGCTGTCAGCACAGAGCCCAACACAGGGCTCGAACCCACAAACCATGAGATCATGACCTGAGCCAAAGTCAGACGCTTAACCGACCCAGCCACCCAGGTGCCCCTAGTCTCTGTATAACCTTGATAATGACCAAGGATTGCTTTTAATAGCTTCAGAATATTCCTTCATGGTGAAAAAGACACAAAGCCTTCAGTGGCTACTCTAGCATTGGGAAGTCAAGGGTGGGGATGTTGAAGGGGTGTGTGTTATTTTCAAGGAAGTGTGTGCGTACCTGCCTAAAAGAAGACATAGCTCACTCATAGGTATTCTGTTGTGGGAAATACAGGTCGTTGCCCTCCAGGACCCAAGATCAGACTAGAGACCTCCAAATGAGTCCTTTGTATCTTACATGCTTGTCATTTGGAGCAACCTCCTGCTTGTGACCTGTTTAAAAAACATACTTTATATTTACAACTTTGAAAACCTTACCTGAGAAAGACAAGTGCTAACGTTCAGTGATCCTTAATGCGTTTCTCCAGGATTTGGGAAGAATGGTCTATTTTGAAAGAAGTGGGTAAAGGGAAACATAAAGTGAATAATTCTTTTACCCAAGATTGAGGACCAGTCATTGGAAACTATGCAGTTAGTTTTCTTGCTCTGATGCCTGAGGGTCAGATGGGGAGGGTGGGGATGGGGAGCCTTGAATGGGGTGTTCCACTTTGATGTTGGTTTAATAAAAACAAGTTGATAAAATATAATTTGAAATGTGTTTTGTCAATTTTAGAAAAATTATGTTATGTGCTGCTGGATGATTCTCTGAGCCATTCAAATATCAGGATGGCTTTTTAGAAATGGTCTCTTGTCAATATTGTTCAGGTTTTCTTTCCTCCTAACCCCAAACACTTTCCTCCTAACCCCAAATCCCCAAACACTGGGATTTGGAAGTAGGGAGCATAATGATCAAACGTAAACTCTGAAGTAGCATGTTTTGACAACTCATTCATTTTATGCTTTGCCTGAGTTATTATTCATTCCTTGTATTTGAAGATTAAAGTGGCAATTAGCTGGGGACAAGGGGTACAAAAGGAAATGGGAATCATTCTAGTCCTTTGTTAGTCCAGACTGCATCTGTAGATCTGAAATGTGAGTGAGAGAAGATCTTGGATTTACCAACTCAGTTGGTATTGGGTATTGGCCTCACTGTGTTCTGTTAAAAGTCAAGCCAAAGAAGTAGTAGGTGACAGAATCCTTTATCACCCTCTGAAGTTAGTAAAATGTCTTAAGTACGTAGAGGTGGATGGCCATATATATTTATATGTACACACACGCACACACACACACACACGCACATACGTACATACATACATACATGATAGCCCCATGGAAGTGTTTCCTTCCTCTGCATGAAGCTCATGGTGCTGTTAATTGTTTACTTTTATATCACAAGGGAGTATGTTTACAAATCAGGATGATGTAATCATCTGCAGAAGATTTTCATTCTGATTGGGAAAAACTATACTCTGTTCATGCCATTTGTATTGATCTTCGTGTCATCCTTTTACTTGCATATACTCCATCTGTTTGTTTTAACCTTACTCATTAGCAATAGCTTATTATAATTACCCATCTGTCACCCTGGCTACCGTGAGCTGTAAATGCTGCTTAATTTTACTCTACTTCTGTGGCATTGATGTTGGTTTTGATCAAGAAAAGGCTTTTTTGCTAACTAGATTCAGAGCACTGTGAGTTTGCAGTTATGTTTGTTTATTTTATAATCTCTGATCACTTTCCTTTTATCTAGTGAAAAATCAGCGGGAGAAGATGGGAAGGGGTGAGGTAGGTATTGCAGGAAAGAGATGATGACTTTTGATGATTCTTCTCTTCAGCTTGCAGTTATTTGGTACAGACCCTACCCCTTTCCCTCCATTAAAAAAAAAAAAAAAAAAGAAAAGTTGATTTGTATTAACTTGGTGAGGGAGATGACTAAATTTTGTCTTTTATACCAATATAAGCTGAAATCTTTCTTAAACGAGTGATTTGGAAATTTTCCTGGAAAATGCTAACATTATAGCCAAACTTTATTTCAGTCCTAGTTGCTAACTGATACATTACATCGATAACAATCTTTTTTGTGTTTACTCTTTTAAGAACTCAGTTCCCAAAGGGGAAAAAAATACATCATTTGTTTCTAGATAGTTGCACCATGGCATGTTGTTACTTAGTTATATTATTTTATATGTATTTTTTCTTTTTAGCTTTCATTTGCCTCCAAATGAATGGAAAATATGATACATGGTCAATACTTAGAAAGATATAAAGGATCAGTTTTACTGCATTTTTGGTGCGACATCATTGGAATGTAGTTGTAATTTTTTCCAGTGATAATTCCAGTGATTTGGCAGAAGGTTTTCCCATAGCAACAGTGTGTCAAATCAGGGAATTGCTTTTTTATTTTCATTTTCTGAATAACCACTGTATTCCCTTCACCCTTAAATGAAATGGACCTGACCCTGAGTTGTCAAAATACAAACAAGGAAATTCCAGGTTTAGGAAAGTGATAGTGACTCATAGTGGGGGGGGGGGGGGGGGGGGGTTGTGTTTGCCTACTGCAAAGGGACACTTTCTCAGAAACAGTGGATGGAGCAGAGGTGATGCAAGTGGTTTCATTTGAGAGCAGTATGGTTCTTGACATGGTCATGAATTAGTAATGGGGAAAGGGGTGGAAATCTCAGACATTCTGAACTTGTTTTCTTCAAGAAAAGTTTAATTCATATATTTGACTCTTTCTGAAAAAAGATTTTATTGAAGGTAAAACATCTGTTCATTCAAAACTTTTAAAGTTTACATTTTAACTACTTCAAGCACGTAGCTACTTCCAGATTGAGTAATACTTAAAACACATTTCCTTTTGAAAACGCAAGATTTGCAAAAGAGACTTGTCATGTATTCATTTGGCCATTCTCAAATGCTGATAATGCTGGATAATCTCTGCTGGCCCCTTAATCAGATTTAAAATTCTCAATCTTTTCTAGGTGTTTCTGCCTACTTTTTCTGAGTTGTAGCTGTGTTATTGCACCTTATTTGCTATTTTTGTTGTGTTTTTCCCCCTTATGTGATTCAACACGTAGCTCGTTTAGCAGTTATCACTTGGTATATATAATAATTTGTTATTTTGCCCTATAATTTCCCAAAGACATGTTAAGAGTTAATTAAATCATTATAATTTAATCTACAAAGCCCTTTGAGACTCTCAAATACAGACCTTACATAAAACTATTCCTATCTGCACAATTTTTGTATCTGTTGCACATATGTATATGGCTCAAAACAGTAAATTCTTCCTAATTTCTAGAATTAGTTTATGAGTTTATCTTTTGTTGGTATGATCAAATTGTATGGGTATAGCTGTCTTATGCCAAGAATGCCAAGAGTTGAGTTTAATTCAGTAACAAGTAGAAAATTTTAAAACAGTATAAAGATGTGCATGCACCTTTTTCAGCAAAAAGGAGTAATATGTGTCACTATTTATACCATAAAAGAGTTTTAATTTACTGCTTCCTATTCACAGAATAGAAGAACCAAAGAAATCTGAATACCTCTGTCTTCTTTTGGCATATTAGTTGTCTTTTCTAAGAGCAGATTATATTTGCAGACCCACGTTTGAAAAAAAAATCCTCTTTTTCCTATGTTGGATATAACAAAACTAACATATTTGGCTGCCAGTGATCATTTGAAACTGTTGTTAAATGCCTTCTAAGCTTACTTTTCAATGTTTTTTTTTCCTCCTAAATTTTAGACTTTCTGATTTTCAAAAAAGAAACCAGATTGTAAATTTGAATATAAACAAAATAAAAAATTAAATGATTCTAAATATATGCAGCAAAATTGGTCCTTGGTGAAAATACTTTTGTGAACTTACAGAATGTGTATTTAGAAAAGAACAATGCCTTGAACTCCTCTCGTTCCATCTAAGTAACATTCTTAACTTTATTTTTACTTTTACTCATTTTCTCCAAGTCCTTTTTATTTTGGAAAAAAAAATACTTTAAAGCTCTTTTTTCCTATTTCAGTAATCTATTTTCCTAATTAGAGATTTTAGCTATTTGTCCTAAAGTCAGCTACTCTAAAATCTCATTAATCTCCATGTTTGAAAGTCCACCAAAAAAAAGCAAAATGAGGTTGTCAAAGTTTCAAAACTGGCATTATCTGTCTACACTGCATCTTTATCGTTAATAATAACAATCTCAAGTGAGGAAGTGGATGTAGCATTTCTTTAAAGTGGATTTCAATATTTGAGAAACTTTCTTCTATTTCTGGAATATCTCTGAAATGTAAATAGACCAACCACATAACCCATATTCCGATAGCCTGGGATCACAGATGTTTCCAGATGTACTTTTGAAACAAAGTACATTTTTCCCCTGTTTCATTGTGAAAGTGCAGTATTGGACTTCTGCTTCTTAAAGTGGGTCAAAGGGGATAGATACCCCGTTGTTTTTTGGCTGTTGATATATGTATGTATGTTTGGCGCTGTGAGTAAACTCAGCTTTGGAATCTTGCATTGCTGTCATTATTGAAAGACTGAATGTCCCAGAAATAGGACTTCTTTTTTTTTTCATGGATCTCTTGGCTGCAGCCAGAGTGGACTTTTTATAAAAGAACTTGAGTGGGAACCGGGTGTGGAACACATCAGTTGAAGGTCCCTGCTGCTTCTCCATCCCTGATTTTCCTGGGTGAGCTGACTTCCCCAAGTAACCCAAGACAGTTCCAAGGTAGAAGAGAGAGCTATGTGTGTACTTCTTTTTTCTTTTTTTTCTTTAACAAATTACTCCAGGTTTCTGCCCCCCAGAATTTCAGATTGCATGGGTTGGGGGAATTTGCATTTTTTTAAATGTTTATTTATTTTTGAGAGACAGAGAGAGAGAGAGAGGTAGGGAGGAGCAGAGAAAGAGGGCGACACAGATTCTGAAGCAGGCTCCAGACTCTGAGCTGTCAGCACAGAGCCCAACGTGGGGCTCGAACTCATGGACCGTGAGATCATGACCTGAGCTGAAGTCGGTCACTCAACCAGCTGAGCCACCCAGGTGCCCCTAGAGCTTATTTATCAGCACAGAGCCTGACATGGGGCTGGAAGTCACAGACCGCAAGTTCATGACCTGAGCCCAAGTCGGAGGTTTAACCGACTGAACCACCCAGGCACCCCTAGCTGTGTGTTCTAAGCTACAGTACCCACAGGGCAAAAATGCATCCAATCACAGCGATGCTGAAGGTCAGGACAACTGGCTGGCCCTGGCGTTCCAAAGGCCAGGAATAGTCCTTCTTCATACCCTTTCCACACCCCGGCATAGGGTGTCTCACCCTTTCACAAACCCAGGGCAACCTCCCTATTCTCTTGAAGCAGAAAAAGGTTATGATAGTAAATAAAACATCTGTTGGCTGACTAGTTTGACATTGTGTAAAATAATTTTGTCAATCTATTCCTCTCCATGTTAAATTAGACCTAATTTGTGGAATGAAGGGTGGCCTAGTACTGCTCATTCCAAGCTCCTTGCCCTGCTAGGTCTATTAACTGTGGGCTTGGGTTGAGTTCAAAGGTTCCTTCCCTCTGTTCTGCTGGCCAGGCCCTCCCTCCAACTGCCTCCAACTATACTACTGGTTTCTGAGAAATATCTGATAAGCAGTGCTTTAGGCCAAGTGCTCACACCATATCCCTCCCTGGAGCCTCACTGCCAGGTCTCTGCCAGCTCTTGTTCCTGTGGGTCACCCTGGACAACGCAGAGACCTCAAGTACAACTTTACCTTCTCTTCAGAGGTGCAGGGCATAGCCCCTTCCCCCATCCTGAGCGGGGAGGGAGGCTATCCTCTTCCTTCTCCCACTGGAATGGAAAATCAGAACTCCTTCCTTTGTTCCTCTCCTGGAGTGCCACTCCCAACAGAGACCAAATGTGTATTCTTTCATTATTCTTAGCCGAAAGAGAATCTTTTTTTTTTTTTTTTTTTTTTTTCCCTCCAGGCAGGGAAGGAAATGCTCCTGAACCCCTGCCTGAAATCTGAGTGGCTAGCACTCCTTGCTGCCCCAAGGCCCTGATCTGCCCCCTCACTTTCTGACCTTGATCTAATCTTGCTATCACTCACGTTTGGTCACCAAGGGCTCCCAGGCCCTCTGTATATTGAGCAGTGTGGGGTGGGGTAACGCCTGCTTCCCCCACACCCCTGCCACCTCCCACGAAGATTTTTAAGTTACCTTTCATCTCTAAATTTGGTTTGATTTTTCTGCTATTATTAATGAGTGAGAGTCTCCAGATGTCATTTTTTTAAATAACTACTCCTTAAAAATTATGAACAATTTCAGGCATACAAAAGTACACCTAATATAAAACACTTCCACATCCAGGCACCACTACTGAGTTTTAGAAATAATAAATGACAGAGTTGAAGTCCCTCTGAACCTCTCCTTAATCCCTCCTCTTCCATTTCTCTCCAGAGGTAACAGCGATACTGATTTTGTTGATAGTCATTCTCGTGTATGTGTTTTATACTTTAATTACACACAGATGTATATACAAATGATACATAGTACCGTGTTTGGTGTTTTTGAAATTTTGTAGGCATGGTTTGACTGTGAGAAATTTCTGCAGTCGCTTTTTTCACTTCATATTATGTTTTTAGATTCACTCATGTTGATTCGTGTGACTCTTGTTTGCTGCTCCTGGATAGCCCCTCTGTACCAAGGGATTCTCCCACTGCTGGACACCGCCGTTGTCACTAGTGTTAGGCCATAGACCCTTAAAGAGCAGGCCTCCCCAGGGAGACATGGCCATTCTCGTACACATCTCTTTGGGAAGGCCTGATCTTTAAATGCCAAGTTTGATTTTAACCCCTTTTCAATTAGTCTTTGCCAATCTGGATAAGTTGCTATATCTCCCTGGGCCTCAGTTTTCTTAGGCACACAGGGAGGACTGACTAATCCATCTCTAAGATTCTTTCCAAGCCTAGAATTCTATGGTTCCTTTCATGCTAGTTTTCCTGGTTCCTTATAATGTATATATCAGTTGTGAGTAACTGTTTAGCATGAGAATCAATTCAGAAAAAAAAAAATGTGTGTGTGTGTGTGTGTGTGTGTGTGTGTGTGTGAATTCAAAATAAAGGGGCGCCTGGGTGACTCAGTCGTTTGAGCATCTGACTTCGGCTCAGGTCATGAGTTCGAGCCCCATGTGCAGCTCTGTGCTGACAGCTCGGAACCTGCAGCCCTGCTTCGTGTCTCTCTGCCCCAACCCAGTCGCCTCCGTCTCTCTCTGCCCCAACCCAGTCGCATTCTGTCTCTGTCCCTCTCAAAAATAAACAAACATCAAAAAAAAAAAATAAATAAATAAATAAATAAATAAATAAATAAATAAGTAAATAAATTCAAAATAAAAATGGCTTTGAGTCCTTTGGGAATGTTTTCTTATAATGTAGATTTCCTATTGACTAGATAAATATTAATGACAAAAACTGGCACTGCTTTAAAGCCATCAAAAAATTACTGTTGGGGCATGTTCTAGTACACGTGGAGACAGTGTTGGAGTCTTGTCTCCCTAACGTAGGTGTTGGGCTGTGTGGCCAGCTGGGCAGGCTGCACAAAGCCTGGTGGCTGATGGATTGCTCATGAGTTGGGATGACTCAGGGTCATCATTTTGAACATGAGTTATCGTATTATGTACTGCCAAGAAATGATGCTTTCTAAAAGGCTATTGAAATGTGAAGGGCTTTTTTTTTTACCCTAAACATAATGCTCTTCAGAAGCTATGTTTTTATTTTTAAAAAAATTTTTTTTTTCAACGTTTTTTATTTTTTTTTATTTTTGGGACAGAGAGAGACAGAGCATGAACGGGGGAGGGGCAGAGAGAGAGGGAGACACAGAATCGGAAACAGGCTCCAGGCTCCGAGCCATCAGCCCAGAGCCTGACGCGGGGCTCGAACTCACGGACCGCGAGATCGTGACCTGGCTGAAGTCGGACGCTTAACCGACTGCGCCACCCAGGCGCCCCAGAAGCTATGTTTTTAGATTGTATAGTTCTTTAAAAAAAAAAAAAAAGTTGCTCCCTTCCTGCCAGAATGAGCTTTGGTGGTTATTGCTGCTGTTGATATGACAGACAGCCCCCTCCTTCTTCGTGGTCTCGAATCATCTGGGCCTGGTGCACAGGCCACTCCTTTGGAGCTGGGACTCGCAGACGGTGAAGCTCATGATCTAGTGCGGAGAGGTCATAGCAGCTGCTTGGTTTGCTCATTGTATTTTTTTTTCCTTCATATTTTCTGCTTGTGGCTGAACACCGCATGAAGTCCTAGACTTATCATTAATCTTAGTAACATTCACGACAGGGTTGTAGTGATAGTGATATTCATATAGCTATGAATATAAAGTTCTACTGATTGGTAGATCTGAGTATTATTCTGACAGATACAATGACCAATTCAACAGCTTTTCCGCTCTCTCCTGTTTTTAGCAGTCTTGTGGGTCAAGGAAGTGACCAGCTCCAGGGATGGGTTTTGATTAATCTAAATTTAGGGATGAGTTTAGATTAATTCAATCTTGGTAACTGCCCATGGCAGTGATTGGTTTCTGAACTCAGCATTAGTCCCGAGAACACGACATTCTCATGGTTGTAATTCCAGAAGTGAAACATGACGGAAAGGTCGCTGGAGGCTTTGGGAAAACATTTCCTCACTTCGAAGTGAGAGGCACAAGATGATCTCTTTTCTTCTCAGTATTGCCGTGGTGGTCAGGAACGGTTATCAGTCAGGGGATGAAACTGATACTCCCAGGAGGGCAGAGCCCAAGGAGGTACAGAGAAATGAGCCGGAACTACTGAATTGAGTCATCCCTGAACCCCAACTCATCACTGGCCTTGTTATATGAGTCAACAAATTACTTTAAGCTAGTTTGATTTGGGCTTTCTGTTATTTGCAGCCAAAGCATCCTGATTGATATAATTGTATCCCTGTATTATGACTGGTTTTTCTAATTCTGGAGTAGTCTCAGGAAGTTATCTTTCCTTTAAATGTCAAAGTGAGTGTTAATCCACCCTACAGTCTACTGATGTTATTATCAAACTAATTGTAATGTAAAGACCTTGATTTTCATATTGTAATAGATTTCTTAGCATCCTTACTATTGTTACTATGGCGTGCTAAGAAAACTTGGAACTTCCAAGGTTTTCTTAATTCTCTTCACACTTAGTAGAATGTAACCTTTCCTCTCATAAGAGTATTTAACCTTTTATTATCTATGCATGTTTCTGCATGCAACCTAACTAGCAAAGAGAGGCTGGAGCCCTTGTTTGATTTGAGAGCAATTCAGAGGAGTGTGTTAACAAAACCAAATAACACAGGATTAAGCCAGGACTTGCTATGTAAGGGATGGACGTGGCCAAGTAGAGAGCTGAGGGGGGAAGGAGGGGAAGGACCCACAGGTGGCATCCTCAGGGAAGGCTGGGGGCATGAGTGGCCCTGCACGTGCGGATGGGAGGAGGTGTGGGGCGGAGAGATAGAAGGCGGCAGGTGGAGGGAGGCTCTGAGGGTTGTCGAGTCAGGGGAGCAGTGCCTCTGGTGGCAAAGGCCGTATTGCCAGGCAGAGGGAGTTGGGCCCATAGCTTCTTAAAGATTGAGGTGACATTACCACGGAGATTGTTGACAGTTATTCTTGCAGTGGCATGCAGGGGAGATAGAACCAGGAGAGATGTTGGCACAGAGTCCTGGGACGCTTTTACCATAATTCACATGTGAAGCGACAAGATCTGTAGGATCATAGCATCTGAATATGTAATATTTTACATTTATCTGGAATTTCAGAGTTTCTAAATCACATTCAGACACATTATCTAGTTTATCTAATTAGGTCCCCTCACCTTTTCCTACCTCCAGTCTAGGTCTTTTGGCTTTCAGGGCCAGTGCTTTTCAATAATAATATAAACGACATTTTCCATCTTTAGTGAAATTCAAGTTGAGCTAATTTGACTGTGTTCTATGCACGTGTCTCTCAGCTGGCTCCTGACAGCGGCGTGAACAAAAGCTAACCCCCACAGCTCACGACTCTTCCGAACGCTGAAAACCTCTGAATTGTGAAAAGCTGGTTAAGTTTCACAGATAATGTTAGAACCGCCTCAAATAACAGAAAGATAGTCCTTCTACAGAAAACAAAAGGCGGAGTCCATAGAAAACTCCCTAAATGTTTTAAATGACTGGAGAGTGACTGAGACTTTAATGAGCCTCAAAATGGCAGCCTTTTTGTGTGTTCTCAACGTTTATATGTAGAAACATTGTAGTAATTTAGCCGTTGAAGACTCTTCTCCCGGCAAATAACTGCATTTGATGGTTAGGTCAATATAGTGGATAATTGACATATTCTCTTGAAATGTCTTGGAGGCTGCTTTTAAGGGATTCTGTACAGGATGCAAAAGAATAGGGAAATCTAAAAGCTCAGTGGCCAGATGAAGGATTTAGCAAATTGCGTTCGAATTGTTTTCATTAACTTGTCCTGTCAGAGGGTAGCAGCTTATTTCTGGTAAAATGATAGAGCATTCTGATATTCGTCAAAGACTTTGTGGTTCTTTGTAATTGAAATTGCTAAATAAGTTTTGAGCTACATAGTGGGGGGAAAATGGGTGAGGGTGGCGTTGAAGGTTTAAGTGCCAGAGCCCCAAATGACTTTCGCAAACTACCTCACGGTCCCGCTTCAGTGTTATTTAAAGGTTAGAATCACCTGGAGAGCTTTTAAAATTACTAGTGCACAGATCCCACCCTTGACCAACTAAGTCAGAATCTCAGAATTTGGGGAAAGGAGCAGACCTAGCCATTAGTAGGTTTTTAAAGTTCTCCGGGTAATTTCTAAAGTTCAGTCAGGGCTAAAAACCATTCTAGCTATGTCAGGCCCAGTCAGTAAGATGCGAGAAACATTTATTAAAATGTGCATAAGATACTTGCCAGCCGTGTAAAATAAATATGCGGGTTTTCCCATCTCTGAGCTCAAACAGGCAGGTTTGGGAGCCGGGGGTTTTGTTTTTTCCCTTAGCCAGTGGCAGATCCCAAAGAACAAATGGAAGGAGACGGAGGAAGACATTGTAAAGAGGTCCCATGGTGTTTCTCAGGGAAAGATGGGCCAGAGGGGTAGGAATCATTGTTTATATGTATATCAGGAAGTGGAAAATATGGCATGTTCTCAGTCTATCTAAATTATAGAACTTTGAGGGATGTGATCCATTTGTATCAAAATAATGAGGCATATAATACGTTCCATTTAACATGTGTGGGAATTCTTTGCAGAGTAATTAGCATTCCTTTCTTCAGCCTGCATTCAGAGGAAACATACCATTCACACCCTCTCTGTGTTCACATTTTCCAGTGCGTTGGAGAGACTTTTTTTCTTTTCAATAGAAATCTTTGTCCTTTTCCTAATAAGACTTGGATTATATTTGGAGAAATTTAGCATCTCTTTCTTTCTTTTTCTGGCAGGAATTGATTTTAAAATCAGAACGATAGAACTAGATGGAAAGAAAATTAAGCTTCAGATATGGTAAGTAAAACAAAAATTATATACACAGTTTCTACCTTAAGTGGGAATTGAAAGTGGGAATTGAAATGTGAAAAATGTGAATTGTGGTAAGTTAGAGGTAACTTGTGATCACTAAAACGTCTTTTCTTTATCAGAACCAAGGGGAAGTGGGTAAATATTCAAAGGTGTCGCCACCGAGAATGAGAAGGTAAAGAATGAAGCCACTAAACCTTACAGCTGGAGGAGATCTGAGAACTCATTCTACACAAACACTAATTTTGTAGGGAAGGAAACTAAAATCTAAAGAGCGCATACACTTTATCATTGTAGTTGTTGCAGCTTTGAAATCAGATAAGGCAAAAGTATTCAGGCCGTAAGAAGCCTTAATGGCTTCTTCTGTGGGAAGTACAGATCTAGGTTCTAGGTTCTGCCTCTAATCTGAGGATTTGGACCTGTGCCTTCCCTTCTTAGGGCCTGTTTTTCATCATTTATAAATTGTTTGGTTGGACTGAAGACATTGGAGTTCCCCTCCCGATCTGATACTTTATAATCTGTTTTCATATTTCTCCTCTTTAAATAAAAAAATGAGGAACACTGGACTGATCTAATGTGCGATGATGACAAGAGTAGACAAAGCTTAGAAATTTAGAGCAGTATAGATTAAGAAGGAGGCAGGGCAAAATAGTCAAGTAATATATATCAGCTTTTTCCTTAGGCTGTTTTCTTCCTTGAATCTCAGAACAAGAATAGAACTAGAGCATCATGTTGAAACCCACTAGTCCTTCTTTTACAGAGGAGGAACCTAGGACTTAGAGCAGTTAAGTCCATCTGAGGGCATTTGTCTGGGTTAATGTTAAAGCTGGGACAGCTACCCAAATCTGAAGCAGGATGTCAAGCTTCATATATTAGCCTAGTATAGTGAGTGGTTCCCAGTATATTTGTTGGGAAACATTGTGAAGGTTACCACAGGTTGCCCTTTTCATCTATTGATGTTTAGTAGGCCAAATATTTTAAAGATAGTTTTAAAAATTTTAGGGGGAAGCCAAGAGAATTTCTGACTCTGTGCCGAACAGTCCTGACCATAGCAATAAGAAGCCTTTCTAGGAGCCTGCAGTCGGTCAGCTAATTAGAACTTCATGTAACATCATAGCACTATTTATCAATACTCTCAGCAGCAAAATAGTCTCCATTCAGTCTTCACGACCAACATTGAGTATGGCAGGGCTTCTCCTCCGTCCTCACGGCAGAGCTGGTTCCAAATGCAGCGGTGTGTTAGATCAAAATATGGTTAGTTGGCTCAAAGGTGCTTGGCTTGTTTTCCCCCTGATTTCTTTGCCATATACCAAACCAGTGCCGTGTGTATCTAGGCCTGATCAGTGAGAGAACAGCAGGATAAGGTGACTGTGGTGTGATCCCTGGCCCTGCACTAAACAACTGAGACCTGGATGCTCCAGTGTCATTCAAGGCGACGAGCTGCTTAGTGGCTTAGTGGTAGACCGTAGCCTACCTGAGCCTGTTGCCTCTCGTGCACAGTGAGGATGGTGGTCATCCTACCACTGCACTGGGTGGTGGGGCATCATGGGAGCACCAGAGGAAAGTATTTGGAAAGGTGGATATAAATGTTAAGGTATTTATTGTTTCTAATTTATGATATTTCTCTTGGGCCTTCGTCTCTTGTTTGGGTTTGGTATGCATTCGATTTCTAGTACATTTCCACAAATGCCTCACTCTCCCCTGCAATTAAATTCTACAATTTAACTTGCCTTAGTGGCACAGGGAATGAATTAGTTCTGGGGCTCATCCAAATTTAGAAATACTGATTTTCCCAGATATCAAGTCAATGTGACTCCCTTTATAGGGATTGCTTCAATAAGCATAATGAGAAATTTGAAAAAATTTTTCAGGATGTGTTTTCATAGAATGCCATCAGCTAAAAAGCAAGAATATATTCAAGTTTATGTAATTTTGAAGCGTTGTCCATATTTTCAAGTCTTTGGAAGCATCGTCACCGCTGTGTGTTAAACTCCAGGCTCCCATTTAATCCCAGGCTCTATAGCTGAAAAAGTGCTCGAGGAGATCCATTTTAGTGTGTTCTGAGCAGAATTTCCACAGTAGTAAGTCTAGCCCAATTGCTTGCGTTGTACAGAAATCAGACTTTCGGTCAAGAGAGCTAGATGCCTTAGTCATTAGGCGTTTATAGAAAGGATTATAACTACCTCCAGGGGTCCCAGAATTTAGAACCATTCTCTGTTCTCTCCCACGTGTGTTTGACTAATATGCCAGTTCCTAGCCGGGCCGTGTATTTTCCTGTTGCTGCTTTTATCATCAAGGACCAAGTTTCCCACCAAAGTCATTGTGAGCTCCTGACAGGCTCCTGTGGCCACCACCGCCTCCAGCTCACAGACAGCTGGCTCCCGCTGCGTCTCGTTCCCCTTTCCCTTGAAACCACTGCCTTTGTGAGCAGACCAGAATTATATCCACAGCTTAAGGTCTCTCCTTGGTGATGCCGGCGATAACTTTTAAAACCTCTCTCTCCTTTGTTTCAAATTTTAGGGACACAGCGGGTCAGGAAAGATTTCGAACCATCACAACAGCATACTATAGAGGAGCCATGGTGAGTGTGTTTTAGGGTTTTGTAACTCTTCCGGTGAAAGTAAAACATGAATATTCATTTGTCAAGTTGAGAGGATCCAAGCTAGAGTCTAGTACAATGGGGACGATACATTTTTGGATGTGAAAACAAGACATTTAAAGGTTTTGTTTTTGTTTTTGTTTTTTTTATGTTCTGTGTTTAGTAACTGCATGCTTTGCCGTTGGTCTTCATAATATTAATCAGGTCAATAGCCTGTAGATGTTTGAGAACTCCTCCACACATTCTGAGCAATTGTAGATTTTTGTGAAAGCTGGGAGACCAGTTAAAGACAATGCCAGCGATTCAGGTAAAGGCTAATAGATGAGAATATGAATAAGGCCGTGCGTGCGAGTCGGGGGTCAGAATCGGGAGATATTGCGATTGTTGGGCCTATAGGATTTAGTGACTGACTGGCTGTGAGGAGGTTACTCGCAGGGGTCTGCTTGGGCGGCCTGGCAGGGTTATATTGCTCTTTATCAAAACGAGTACAAAGAGGAAGAGAAGATTTGGAGGGGACAAAGGCAACCTGCTGGTTCACTTGTTGGGTTTTTGGTGACGACAGGGGATATTTGGGAGCTGATATCCAGTCGTTGGTCTCCAAAGCATGCCTGACCCTGTCTGTCTCTTTGGCCTCATCTTGTCTCCCATTGGATCTGTTCACTCTTACCAAGATGGCTTTCTTTTAGTCAATCCAGTGGGTTCTGGGCCTTTCTGGTCAGCAAGATATTTATAATGTTTCTACTGTGTGTTGGGCACTGTGGGTTTTTTCTCCACCCCTGCCTCAACCCCATTGCCCAATTCAAGTTTGATACTCAGTCCTCAGGTCTTGGCTTTAATGTCATTCTCTCCGGGAAGCCTTCTATGACCACCCCTATCTCCTCAACCAGATTAGATTAGCATTTATATTCAAAATTCTCCATGGTGGGGAGCCTGGGTGGCTCCTTCGGTTGAGCCTCTGACTTTGGCTGGGATCATGGTCTCGTGGTTTGTGGGTTCGAGCCCTGTGTTGAGCTCTGTGCTGGCAGCTCAGAGCCTGGAGCCTGCTTCGAATTCTGTGTCTCCCTCTCTCTCTGCCCCTCTCCCTGCTCCCGCTCTGTCATTCTCTCAAAATAAATAAACATTAAAAAGTATATATATATATATTAAATATTAATATACATATTAAATATATATATATATAAAACTCCCCATGCTTCTTCATAGCAATGGCGAGTTATAATTACTAGTATAATTATTGTTTATTGTTTTCTTTGCTAGCCGTGCTTGAAAGGAAGGGGCCTTGTCTATCTTGTTCACTGCTGGTAGCACTAAGTATGTTATCATACACATAGTGGGTGCTCGCTAAATATTTGTTGAATGGATGGATAGATAGGTAGATCTAGCACTTAGTATAGGAGTGTGGTCTGGTGATAGAGATTTTACAAGCATCGGCTGATACATTTAGAAGATAAGCCTTTTAGAAATACCAGACGTGAGGGTCTTTAAAGATACGATGACATTGCTTTTCATTAAACCTGTATAACAAATGTATTCTGTTTTAAGTGTCTGTGATTTACGTAGATGATAGTGACATTTTGATTAGCCCATATAAAAAGAAATAATTTTATTGTATTTATTTATTGTCAAAGATTTTATTTTTAAGTAATCTCTACATCCAGCGTGGGGCTCAAACTCACAATCCTGAGATCAAGAGTCTTTACCAATTGAGCCAGCCAGGTGCCCCTAAAAATTATCTTTTTGGGGCACCTGGCTAGCTCAGTGAGTTAAGCGTCTGGCTTTTGGCCCAGGTCGTGATCTCGTGGTTCTCAAGTTTGAGCCCTGTACCAAGCTTTGTGCTGACAGTGCAGAGCCTGCTTGGGCTTCTCTTTCTCTCTCCTGCTCTCTCCGTCCCCCCACCCCCCGCCCCCAAATAAATAAATAAACTTTAAAAAAAAGAAATAATTTTATTTTTATTTACTTTTTAAATTTTTTTAACTGTTCATTTTTGAGAGAGAGAGAGAGAAACAGAGCACAAGCAGGGGAGGGGCAGAGAGAGGGAGATACAGAATCTGAAGCAAGCTCCAGGCTCTGAGCTGTCAGCACAGAGGCTGATGTGGGGCTCAAACTCATGAACTGTGAGATTATGACATGAGCTGAAGTAGGATGCTTAACTGACTGAGCCACCCAGACGTCCCAGGAAATAATTTGAAAGTCGTATGGCTACAATCTTAGTATAGGGGTAAGAAGCAAGACATTTCTACTTGTAATAAACAAATAGACAACAGAAGTGATTATCTCTTTCTTTCAATGCTATTATCTCTGTTTTAACTTAAATACCCTTTTAGCTCCAGTTAGTGCTGATTCTTATCACTTGAAGTCTGGTAGAAAGGGTGTATCACCTTTACTGCAATCACTAATTCATTAAAGGTTAAGAGTAAAAATGTTTACAGACTATCTATTTACATGGTGAGACGATGGAAGTATTTATTTATTTATTTTTGCTTCTCTGTACTTTAAATTTTTTATTGTATTTCATTAAAAAGGACACAGGACAAAAAATGGTTTCTGGAGGGTAGGGTTACACTGCCATTATATTCTATTACTTTAAGTATATGAAGTACTAAATAAAGATGTTATTTTCTTGTCACAGGGAATTATGCTGGTCTATGACATCACAAATGAAAAGTCCTTCGACAATATTAAAAACTGGATAAGAAACATTGAAGAGGTATGTATGGAAAGAGAATGGTGATGCTACGGAGGAGCCCTGCTGAGTACTTTAAAGGGCTCCTTCTGTTTCTGGAAGAGGCGGCTGAGCTGCCACGAAGTAGGGCACGGCCAGGTCAGGCCCCCTCGCTCTGAGGAGCACCACAGAGGGAGAGATCTCTGGTGCTGCCAGCCTGGTGACCCTGTCAGACAGGGGGGTACAGCCAAGACAGCAGTTTCACAGAATTCTAAACTTGGGCCGGATCTTGAAAATAATTTCATCCAAGTCCCCCGTTTCACACATGAGAAAACAGAAGAGACTTGCTTGCGCTCCTTCCGAGAGCTTTAACATCTGACCCCCAGGTTCTTGCCGTTGGACTGGCAAAGATACCTCTCTATTCCAACATCTTATCAGTTTTCCCTTCTAACATTTTCTCCATCTTAACGTATTTGAAATCTGGTTTAATTCCAGATTGACTGGTATTAAGATGTGTTTTTATGTCTTTGACATTTCAGAAAGCAATCTGACTTTAAAATCATTTTGTACACATTTATATTAACCTACATGAATTTATATTTTAAGTAGTTCAGAAGCCAGAGTCCCTTCCTCATTGGCCCACTCAGTACTGGGTTTTTTTTCCCCCCTTCTTTACTAATATTTGGTAATCCTTCTAAATCCTTTAGTTTCCTTCTAAACTAATATTTGGAAGTTTTGTTGTTGGACTAACCGTCCGTTTTATTTCTGTTTGTTCATGTACCAAAAAAAGGCATGAGAATGACTGCAAGCCTTTGAGGGAAAAGTTAGCACGGACTCTTAAGCTGTAGCTCTTCCCTCCTCCCATCTTTTACATTTTCCTCTGAATCAGACCCTGTGTTGAGTAAAAGCTTGTCTTATTATTAAATTTATGGATATGTTTCTGACAGGTTAGGATTTGTCTATTGAATACCTGTGTTTTTCTCAGGCTGTTTTTATAACATACTATTTTCTCCCTGCAGCATGCCTCTTCAGATGTTGAAAGAATGATCCTGGGTAACAAGTGTGATATGAATGACAAAAGACAAGTGTCAAAAGAAAGAGGAGAGAAGGTAAATTTGAACTGAATGCATAAAGATTGGAATCTATTCACACTAAGCGTTTATTTTCTTAGTATTATTTAATTATTGGTTTCAGTTTGAAAAGTATCTGTGATTTTAATCCTTTAAAAAACAACAAAGAGATGTAATCCATACTTGAATGTTGTGAATTAGTATTCGAGATCCATCCCCATATAATGTGTAGTCATGACTCATTCCTGAAGAATTTGCTGTTTTCTGGGAGATACAAATTGGTCCTTTTTCAGATTTCTACAGCTTAGAGTTCAGGCTATTTCTTCCATATCTGTGTGAAAATGTCCAGTTTTAAAGGTCAAGTAAATCATTCTCTTCAAGTAAAAGTAATAGAATAAGTGAAGTCTAAATAGTAATCATAGTCCAGTTCCTTTTTTTCCCTAAGAATATTTTACTACACATTAGGTTTAGGTCATTATGAATAAACTGCTTGTAACTCATCAAAGCTGTGGATCTCATTTACAGGGATTTCTCTATTTTGCATCCTGCAAAAAAAGCAAAAACGTTTATTATATGTACATATTTACTTCTAAATTTTCTAAATTAACATTTTCTAAATTAACTTAGAGGCTTCGATTTTTAAGTCTTGGAATTTTGCTGTGCCTTTTTTTAGTGATACATACAAAATACATTTTGTTTTTAAATCTGACTGCAAACTTTTCCCCTATGAACATTCATTTAGTCTTTGTATTTTAAGTGAACTGGGAGCTTTTGGGGAGTAGATGGAAATAGAAACCAAATAAAAATGAAAGCATTGAGTACCTAGTATTTTAAGCTTTCATTATCTCCTGCACCAATTTATTAAAAAAAATGAAAAGTCCGTATAGTGACTGTTGGGAGAGTTGTACTTTGGGAGCAGATAAAAGACGTCAATGAATCCCAAATTAATGGTAGGAGCGAGTGTCTGTTTCATAGTTTTTCTTTTCTTCTTCTTCTTCTTCGTCTTCTTCTTCCTCTTCTTCCTCTTCTTTTATTTATTTATTCATTCATTCATTCATTCATTCTGAGAGAGACAGAGTATATGCACGCATAGGGGAGGGGCAGAGAGAGAGAGAGAGAGAGAGGGAGAGGGAGAGAGAGAGAATCCCAGGCAGGCTCCATGCTATCAGTGCAGAGCTCTATGCAGGGCTTGATCTCACAAACCATGAGATCATGACCTGGGCTGAAACCAACAGTCGGACGCTTAACTGACTGAGCCACCCAGTTGCCCATCACAGTTTTTCTTGTAAGTATATTAGAGAACTGAAGCATAATAGAAAAAAAGAAGTACTCAAATGGTGTTTTGAGTGGAAGCAGTGCCATTTTACTTATGATGAATGAGTTAGATGTCTACATTTCAAAAAATAGAAGAAAGCAAAGAAATTTGAGAACCACAAGAGTTCTCAACTGCATACTGTACCTTTGGGACTTTGAGAAACCTAGAAAATGGAAATGCTTTATATGTTGAAGCAAATTGAACTGAATTTAAATGTTTCTGTTTGCCTTTCAGTTAGCAATTGACTATGGGATTAAATTCTTGGAGACAAGTGCAAAATCCAGTACAAATGTAGAAGAGGTAAGAAAGAAATGTTTGATGACTTCTCTGGGGTAGCATTAGAGCTTAGGTACCTGTGTTCAAACAACTGTCCAAGACTTGTTATTTTCTTTCTTTTTTTCTTTTTAATTTTGTTAAATGTTTTATTTTTGAGAGAGAGAGAGAGAGAGAGAGAGAGAGAGAGAGAGAGATTGGGTATGAGCAGGGGAGGGGCAGAGAGAGAGAGGAGACACAGAATCTGAAGCAGGCTCCAGGCTCTGAGCTGTCAGCACAGAGCCCGACGCGAGGCCCGAACCCACGGACCGCGAGATCATGACCTGACGTGAAGTCAGACGCTTAACTGACTGAGCCACCCAGGCACCCCGTCTTGTCATTTTCTTAGTAAATGTCTTGTGGGAACTCCACCTCCATCTTGTGAACTTCTGTGCTTCTCACTTTATGCGGACTCAGGTTGTTAAATGCACCCAGCCTCCATGTGGGCTATAATGAGATTGCTCAGTTAAGATTCACGGAACAGAAGGTAAAAGTTCCATTTAAGTTCACCTTTGCCCTTTGTTTGGGAAGCTGGAAATCCTGCACTCGCTGACCAAGCATAGTGTCCTCTGCTCATTTATCATGGTTCCTGTCATACTATAGTAGCCTGTAGCAGGAGAGTCTTAATTACTTTCATGTCGGTACTCTCTCAAGAGAGAGACCGTATATTGAACAGGTTCCCTTAGATTAAGCATGATACATTGTAACACAGCAGTATTTAGTAGAAATAAGTGTGTCTATCAGAGAGTAGTTTTAATACATTTTCAGTAAGTTAACTGTTAAAGACAACCAAATCATCTAAAGACTTCTAAGAATAGATTTTATTTATCACCAGCAGAGTTGTTGATAATATTTTCTTTTTTCTTTTTCTTTTTTTTGGGGGTTAATAATATTTTCATTTTTAAAAACATTTTTTAAACTGATCACAAAAATGATATATGTGCGTTAATACATGTAACTCAATAAACAATAATGTTGATGGTTTTGTAGACATTTAATTTCTTAGGCTACTCACCACTCACCATAACATTATGGCTAATAATCGAGATTGAAATGACTTTATTGGCTAGTGAACACTGATCAGAACTTTTTCTTTGTTTTCAATAAAACTAATTTTTTTTCCGGGTTGGCTAATGGGTGTTAGGAAACAGGAAGCTTCTTTTGATTTATTTACATAAGCATAGATAAGCATAGATCCGCTTGCCACAAAAAAGCAGAAAAAGGGGAGCCTCTTTGGTAGAGAGAGAAGAAAATGTGTTCACTGAGATGGCCCAGATAGGATTGCTCTCCCAGAATGAACTCCATACCCTGGCTTAATGGAGCAGGTGTAGGTCTCTTTTTGTGCACCCTACTCACACCTGTGGCTTAGAGCAAGCTTTGAGTTATGGAAACACAGAGCTGGGGAGTTGCCTGAGCTGCTTATTCTGACCAGGTGTTCTACAGAAATTAGCAGTTTGCCCAGAGCTTTAACTTAGTGCGGTTGGCTTGTCATAAGAACTAGGATGGGCTTCTTTAGAAACTTAGACCCACAGGTGACCAGTGTGACAGTGCAACACTGATAATGAGTGATGATAGTGGTTGTCACATTGTTTCTATTTGGCTTGATTGGACATAATCCTGCTGAACATCTTTGGGGGTATCAGGAGTGTTTAGGAACAAAGAAAGTGACAACAGTGGGTTTAGCATGGAGACAACTGAAGGTGCTTTAAGAGTCTTGGCTCTATAGAGGGGTGCCTGGCTGGCTTAGTCAGTGGAGCGTGCGAAATCTTGATCTCAGGGTTGTAAGTTCAAGCCCCACATTGGGTGTGGAGATTACTTAAAAATAAAATCTTAGAAAAGAAAAAGTCCTGGCTCTGTAGAAACAAAGTAGAGATGATAGTTAAAAAATGTGTGGTTTGGGTCAAGAGACACTAGACACAAAGTGAGATTAGTCAGATTTGTCCTGCTTCCATTTGAACTGATTTCCATGGTGGGGAATTTAGCTGAGCTAAGACATGGAAGATGATATATTCTCGGTACAAGAGTGAAAGCAGTTTGAAAGGGAGGAGATTGGAGATAAAAGGTAGAGGTTTTTGGCAAAACAGATTCTAGAGCTCTAGGTATTCATTCAGTGATTAAACAGATATTCAGCATCTCCTAAACCAGGTGCTGTGTCCCTCTCTGAGGACGTGGCGGGACTTAGAGCCTCCGCCCCACTAGGTGCTCTTGGTGCACCGAGAAAGCTACCCATAACTCAGCCAGTGTCACATTAGAAACTTGTGCCGGATATTATGTGCAGAAAATATTTGGTGAGTGAATGCATGACAGTTTTATAACACTGGAAGTGTTTACGATATCATTGAAAAATAAGAGGCTAGGGGCGCCTGGGTGGCTTGGTCGGTTAAGCTTCCGACTTCAGCTCAGGTCATGATCTCACGGTCTGTGAGTTCGAGCCCCGCGTCGGGCTCTGTGCTGACAGCTCAGAGCCTGGAGCCTGTTTCAGATTCTGTGTTTCCCTCTCTCTCTGCTCCTCCCCCGTTCATGCTCTGTCTCTCTCTGTCTCAAAAATAAAATAAAACGTTAAAAAAAAAATTTAAAAAAAAAAAAATAAAAAAAAAAAAATAAGAGGCTATTCAAGTGTGTACTATGATTGTAGTTATGTCCTTTTCTCGATTAAAAGGTGTCAAATAATATACTTTATAATGAATTAATGAAAATTCCACATTTCTATTTTAAAATATGCTATAAACATATAATAATAAAATGTTTGGTTTACCTTTAGGCATTTTTTACACTTGCACGGGATATAATGACAAAACTCAACAGAAAAATGGTTTGTATCACTTATCATTTTTATTTTCTTTATGCTATTTGTTAAATTGGTGGTCTTATTCATGCTGTTTAATTTGATTCGTGCTTTTATTTGATTAAAAGGATAGGCCTGATTATGATATATTCACGTTGCCTCCTTTTTTTCTGGACTCACGTATTCACCTGGTTGAGCTTTGATTCTTATTTCTGTTTCTTCACGTTTCTTACTTCTGAACCACAGCTGCCTCAGTTCTTTCATCTGACTCTTAAAGGTGGTCTTTAATGGAATTTTGACCAGAATAATTAAAATATTAATGACACAAATTAAATTTTTGCCATAAAATTATGTAGCTTAGTTTTCATGCGACAGATACTTATATCTATATGTAATTATGATCTTAAAGTTGTTAACGTTTGCTTAAATTAGACATGATCTCAGTGATGAATCATTAGGACCACATTGGAGGTTTGTTTTAACCTGAAGCCTGAATATAATTGTATACCTTATGTTACCAACTCTTCCTACATCTAACAAGAGGATTGCCTATACCAATATCTTAACATCGTTTCCCTCATTACCCTTGAAATTTTACAGGCCTTTGGCTATAATTTCTCTGAACTGGAAATAGGAGCTTCCTGTCTAATATATTGTTAACATAAAAGGTGCTATCCTAAAAATATTTTTCCCGTTTGAATCCACCATTTCCAAAGAAACAATGTCAGAGCCTAACGAGTTACTTTCTAATAAAAAAACTCTACTGAATACGCATTTATGGTTTTATTTGATATTTGTGTTTTTTAGATAATTGGATCCAAACCATGAAACTTCAATTTGCATGGTAACTTTATTATCTTCCCTTTTTTAGAATGACAGCAATTCATCAGGGGCAGGTGGACCAGTGAAAATAACAGAAAACCGATCAAAGAAGACCAGTTTCTTCCGTTGCTCGCTACTTTGATGAACTCTTTCTGAGAGACTGCAGCACACCTAAAGGACCCTTTCCGGCTTCTCTGAAAGCACAGGTCAGCCAGCCTCAGAACCACACCGCCCGGCTGCTGCGGAGAACACCACTGAACCTAGACTTCTCGACACAGAACGCCACGTGGGTTCCAGCCTCGTGGCCTAGAAAGATAACAGGCTCCTTTTTTCAAACATGGAAGCAATGAAGTGGAGACATACGCAGGACTTAACTTGTTTTTTCTTTGGTTTGTCCCAGAAGCTGCTATCTTTCTTTTTCACTTTGCACATCAGTGTTAGCCTGTCCCTGCTACAGCACAGTCTCAGACTCGTATCTGCACACTTTTGCCTTGTGAAGTTCTAGACAAACTTGTGCACTTGGGGGTGTTTGAAAAAAGTAAAACATTTAACGCAGAGATTAATATGCTAAAACTAAAAGATGTTGGGTCTGGTTCATGTGGCCAAATGTTATTGCATTGATAGAATTTTTTTAAGGGCTCTAGTTTGTGATTTCCTTCAATAAGAATCATTAAATTCTGATAAAATTCATCTTAAAAGTTCATAAAAATGTCCATCTATTCATCAGAGGCCGCAATTTATTTCTCCAGGTGGTTGAGAATTTTGCTTCATTCCTGGCCTTTTGGTCAGAGAGTTTGGGTAGCTGAAGAAATCACTTTTTCAATTGATTACCTCTGCCTCATCTGTAGAAGCTACATTTGGAAATCACCTTAAGCTCACTTTTCCTGGGGTTTGTATTCACTGTTCTTTCCTATTTTTGACCTGTTGTAACTGCTCAGTTATCTAAAACATAACATATTTGAACATTGTTGTCTGTTTCTAATTGTGAACTTCTTGAGCTGAATTTTATACAGGCAGAGAGATGTACCATTTGGGTTTTATTTCAGCGTCCTATTGTTCCGTCACATCAGCATATGTAATATATTTTTTTCTTAGGTTCACTCCCTAGCTTGCTGGTTTCGTTTGTAATACCCAGTTCCTACTGTAATCCCTGTCTGCAAGAGTTAACAAGAATTATATTTAGACCTTTGTTCGTAGAAAGCTTACCTACAGGGAGAGAGATTAACTTGTTGATATAAATTTAATAGAGATAGCTCTTGGTGATGGTAAACATAAAGATTTTTTATTCTTGTTTTATTTGGGCTTCTTTTTTTTTTTTTTAAATAAAGATAATTAGACCTAGACCTAGTGCAGCCTCTAGGAAAAGTCTTGCCCTTTTGTTAGAGAAAATATGAGTAAGGTTTCCATTCTAAAACAGCTGTTGTTGAATGTGTAGAACCCAGTTCCATCTGTTCAGGTTCATTGTTACAGAACTTGGTCCAGTCATTTGGGTCAAAGCCAACCAAGAGCTTAGCTGCCTTTCTCACCAAACACTGGTACTGGTATACCTTTTGTAGATGTGCCAAATTCAGATAATTTTGACATTGCTTTTATCCTAGCCTTCAGTGTCAAAACACAGAAGGGAGTAATAAATCGGAGATTAGGGAAATGAACTCTCTTAATAATCACTCTTCCTGTTAGGTCCTTTTTGTTTCATGGAGAGTACCACCATGCTTGATAGTTTAGAGTGGAGGGGAAAATGGAAATGGATTGCTTGTTACCACAGAGCATTGTGCTTCAAATTAAGACATAGCGTTAGAATGCTTGGACCAGTCAACCTTTATTTAGTACTTGTTTGAAAACTTACATCCAGTTTAGCAGCAGCAAATATACCAGAGCTATTTTTGATGGATACGCTAAACTTAATGTTGACAAATTTCAGCCTTCTTGATTTTTTTTTTTTTTTTTAATTTACCTATCGGTTTAGAGGCACCTGCTGGTGTCCCAGTATAATCAGTAATTGCTCGATTGAAAGCTGATTGTACATCTACCATCTTAAAATTAGATACATTTTTGGAAAGAAAAAATAATTTCTTAGAAACATCTTGTCTTTGCTAATTTTCCGAAAAAATATCCAAGCGGTTAAGCTTTCTGAATGGTAACAAAGTACTTTCTAAAAGGCAAGTGCTATGACACCATGTATGAATGTAATTCTAGTAATTTACCTCTGACTATTTGGTGTCTTAACACTTTGGTTTATATCTCAGGGGTTGTCTGCAAACCAAAACTGACATTTTCTGTGGTTAGACTTTTTTTTTTTAACAGAATGCTTTGCTTCTGATTTATTCCTTCTCTCTTCTTTTGTCTTATATGGGTTAATAATTAGTCTCCATGAATTTCCCTTTGAAAGAGCCTGTAAAAGTGATGAGTCTAAAAGTGCTCTTTGAAGTAGCAGCAATTTGGGGATATATGCTCTGTTATATAGAAATAAATTGTCCTTGCTATTTTCTTACATGTAGCTTTGCTGAATTGTATATAGTTTGAGCTAAGACCATAGGAAATTCCCTTTCTGCATGGTAAAATGCCCCAATAAATACTCCACTTTGCTTCATAATGTACCTACAGTGCATTATTTTTTCTATTTGTAGATGAATTTAGTGACAGATAATTGTCTGTTCCCTGCTGAAACTGAAGAAATCTAGTTTTGCGTGAACATGTTTGTGGTCTTAGGGGAAAGGTACACGCAGACTTTGGCAGCAGTTAGTGGTTCGGTGGCTGCACTTTATTGTCCGTGTGCGAATTTTTGACAATGATTGGACTAGACCTTTTCAAATAGAGTCTGAGGATGTCAGACCATGAAAATGTGCTGTAACTAAGTTAGCATGTAAACCAGTTGATTGTAAGACGTTTCGCTGGGAATTTATTTTCGCTATGTTTTACTTCATACAGATTATGAGAAAATAACCACCTGTGCGTCGGTTAGGAGGCGCCACAGGGTTTCTTACTATTTACGTGAGCATTTTGTGCAGTCTTTGTTATAAATGTTCCGAAGACTATACTATTTACTCTGAAGGACTATTTTTTAATTATACCTCATTTAGCTAACTAGTATTCTAATACCTGGTAGAAAAACAGTGAGCCAGCCTTTAAGCATCCGGCACCATTTAGATTTTATGTTTTGTTTTGGACTAAAGACATCATTGGAAGAGGTAGGAGATAGTTTACTTTAGAATAGAACATACACGTCATATCCACTTAGTGCAAAAAAGGTATTCTCGCCCTGTCTACATTAAGAAATTTAGCTGTGCAATATAGATAAATGTTTGCAGAAATTTCTAAGTAAGAGATTATAACTCCATTTTACGGATTCTGAATGCTGAGAATCTGTATTAAGACTTATAAAGTTTTTCCTGTGAACAGTAAGTGATACATTTAAGGAGACTTTCTTTTCTAGTTCATGACTTAGATTTCTTTATAAATTTAGTACTTAATCTTTAAAGATGGACTTCTGAGCTTCAAATTTTAAAACAGCATTTCATTACGTTGGTTTACTTAGCTCAGATTTTAAGCACTCATTTCTGCTGTCGGGTTTTTTAGAATTTTTCTTTTAACAGAAAGGACCATTCCTTTTCCTTCTTGTGATATCCAAAGAAGGGAGGAAAAAGGAATGTCTAAAAATGAAATTCCTTGTCCTAGAGGTACATGATATGCTAATAAAAATTTAAATCCCAGCACAATTTTACAGGAGAATCAGTCTTTTTTTTTTTAGACTAATAATATTAACGGGAGTCATGTTCAATATGAAAAAATTCTAAATGACTGAAATTTACAGAAGTGAAAATTAGCAAACAGTTATTTTAGGGATATTTTCAAATTTTACTTTGTTTTTTGCAATGCTTGTGCCATATGCAATTGCATTTCTTATTGCCAAGAACTAATAGAAACTTCTTGTTTCATTTTCTTACCTTTTTTAAAATGTGAATTTAATTATTATAATTCATTCCTATGGCCTTACAGATGGGTTTTATTTTGTTTGTTTGCAGCTGACACTGTAGTTCCTTTAATGCAAAACGCCATGAACGATTTGACTAAAATCATGCCCCTAGTGGGAAATATCTAGTCTTTCCATAGAATTGTCCTATTGTGTATGTTTCGGCATTTTTTTTTCTTTCTTTTTTTTTTTTTTTTCTTGCTTCAACAGCTTATTGTGAAAAGCTCTGCAGATAAAGTGAACCTGTCATGTGGTTAATCTTGTTTAAGCCAATTCATTAACTGTATACTGATAACTGATGCTGTGTGTTTTTTTTTTTAATGGACTTTATTCCAGGTGAACTTTTTTTTACAATAATGTTCGTCTAAAATAAAAACTACATAATGAAAACACCCCCGACTCTGAAATGGACTGCACGTTTAAAAAATGTTTCTTCAAATTTGCTAAGTGTGTGTGATTCAAACCGTGGTAGACTTAAGATATGTTAGCAAACATATCTGACTTGAAGTTGTTTAAAACTTAGAAAAATGGCCACATCTGCTCATACCTACATCAGCATACATTGAGGTTGTTCTATTCTAGAACTGTAGCCTTCCCTTCTTAGTCCTCACAAGTGTGGTTTCTGTTGTTTTGTTTTCCCTTCCAAATCCCATGGATTGAGGCCCTGGACCTATTGCTGTCCTACCACTATGCTTGTGCACATTCCTGGCCACTATGCTTGTGCACATTCCTGGCCATAGCCTTTCGCATTCAGCCCCACCACCATTTTGAACGTTCACGGTTCTCGAGCTTCCTACTTCTCTCCCTTCACTCATAGTAGATAGGTCTTTCACCTCCTGCCTCACAGAGAAAAGCATCAATCAAACACGAGGTTCTTAGCCACCTCTTCCTCCCCAACCGATAGCTTCCTATGGGCTGGCTGCCCATCGCCAATCCTCATCCTCACTCCTTCCTTTTGGAATAGAGGCATCTTTTCCATTCTGTGCACTTTGCACCACTCACTGCCTCTTCTCTGAACTCTTCCTCCCCCCCTACCCTTCAGAGAACTCTCAGCTCTTTCTCTTCTACCTTTACACCCTTCTCCTGTGTCACCCCTGTCCCTTCAGCATCTAAGCAGCCCTGGTGTTTGATGTACCTGCAGCAGATCCCAGGGGAGATGTCTAGTAGGCAGATCAACTTGGAAGTTGATCCAGCCTTTGGCGTCGTCTCTGTCTCACCTATTGCCCTTTTTCCTCTTCTGTTGTAGCTAAGCTTCTTCAAAGAGTTGACTACAGTTACTGTCTTCAGTTTTTCAGTTTTCATTTATCCCTCAGCTCTCCTCCAGTTTGGCTTCCACCCCTGCCACTTCACTGACATTGTATTTACAGTTGCCTAGTTGCTAAAGTAGCTGACAATTTTCAGTCCTTATCTGGGTTAACCTCTTGGCAGCATTTGAGCAGTATATCTCTTCTTCCTAGAAATGTTCTCGTGACGGCTTCTGTGACAGTGTTCTCCTGGTTTTCCACTTTTTCCAAAAATAATTTCATCCCTTTTCATGGCTTTTAAATGTTCATAACTTCTGTGGTCAGCTGAATAATGGCCCCCAAGGATGTTCATGTCCTAATCTCTAAAACCTGTGATTGTTACTCTCTACAGGGAAAGGGACTTCGCAGATATGATCAAGTTAAGCATCTTGAAATGGGGGGTTGTCCTGCATTATCGGAGGGTGGGGAGCATGTAATCTCGAGAGTCTTTATGGGAGGGACACAGGAAGAGTTGGAATCAAACGGAAACTATGTGATGACAGAAACAGAGGGAGAAAAGGTGTGATCGTGAAGGGCTGTGAGCCAAGGAATGTAGGTAGCCTCTGGAGTCTGGAAAAGGTGAGGGAAGAGATTTTCTCCTAAAGTCTCCAAAAGGAACCAACCTGGCCCTAACAGGTTGGTAAGGTGTATTTCATAATTCTGCCCTCCAGAACTCTTAAGAGAATAGATTTGTGTTGCTTTAAAGCCACTAAATTGTGATTATTTGTCACAGCAATGATAGGAAACTAATACAGCTTTCAAGTTTATATCTCTAGCCCCAACCTCTCTGCAGATGGGCAGACTTCCAAGTCGATCTGCCCACCAGACATCTCCCCTGGGATCTGCTACAGGTACCTCAAACATCAAATACAGTCTGAAACTCATACTCAGCTCTCCATCTTTCCTCCTCCCCAGCAGTTCCCACCAACAGCCCTTAAACCTAAGAGGAAAAAGCTCTTCTGTCTCCTTTGTTCTTCCTTGTGATAGATAGCATCATCACCTACTTAGATCTGTACACAGTTCACTAGCCTCCAAGTCTTATTTATTTATTTTTTTAATTTTAACTAAGTAGGCTTCACGCCCAACGTGAAGCTTAAACTCACAACCCTGACATCAAGAGTTGCGCGCTCTGCTGACTGAGCCAGCCAGGTTCCCCTTTGGAGCATTCTTTTTTTTTTTTTTTTTTTTAAAGATTTTATTTTTAAGTAATCTCTCTGCCCAACATGGGTCCCAAATTTATGACCCCGCGATCAAGAGTTGCATGCTCAGTAGCCTCCAAGTCTTATAGATCAAACGCCTTAATCTCTTTCTAATCTGTCCACTTGTTCATTGTTTCTGCCTCTGTTCAGGCCTCGTCATCTTTTGCCTAGATGTCTGCAACCTCTCCTAACCAGTCGCCCAGTGTCGAATCTTATTTTCCTCCAAGCCGGTTTTCACAGTGCCAACAGGCTTAAAACTGTAATCTTCAGGGGCGCCTGGGTGGCTCAGTCAGTTAAGCCTTCGACTTCGGCTCAGGTCATGACCTCCCGGCTTGTGAGTTTGAGCCCCGCGTCGGGCTCTGTGCTGAGATCTCAGAGCCTGGAGCCTGCTTTGGATTCTGTGTCTCCCTCTCTCTGCCCCTTCCCCACTCTCTCTCTTTCTCTCTCTCTCTCTCTAAAAAATAAATAAGAATTAAAAAAATAATAAACTGGAATCTTCTATCACTGCCAAATTTAATCCTTCAGTGATACCTCATACCTTGGGGTATAAAAAGCTAAACTCTTTAGCCTGGCAAACAGAGCCATTTACCACCCCCACATCTTTCTCTCCAGCCTTGGATCTTGTCATACCCTAACTCATACCCGTTTTAAATGTCACCACTAATTGCAGTTTCCCAAATACACCACGTTTTGTCATTCCTTTTCTTATGCTACTCCTTCTGCTGACTTCCTACCCCTTTCCTGGCTAACTCTTCCTTATCTTTCAAGACTTACTAAGGGTTTTTCAGGGAAGACTTCTTGCACAACCTGTCCAGGTTAGGAACCCCCTCCTCTGTAGGCCCAGAGTGTCACTGTACCGGATTCAAATTGTCTGCTTATTTCCTTCCCACTAGACTCTAAGCTCCCAGGAGCTTGAATCTACGGTATCCAGTAAGGAGCCTGGCACATAGTAGGTGTTTAATCAGCGTTGAAGGAATCAGTGAACTTCATCAAAATTAACAAGTGATTGAAGAAAGCTAAGTAATTTAGGAGTTTTTTCCCCCATTTACTTCTTAGAGAAAAATTTAAAGTAAATTCATCAATGCCTCAGTGAGTATAGCAAGAAAAAGAGGAGCTTCATTATCTGGTTTTTATTCTAGCCCTTACCTTACATTATTTTAGTCTTTATTAAATACAGAAGAATTTCCTTTTAATAAAATAAATCACCCAGAATGCTACCTATGTATTGATAAATTGAGGAAACTTTTTCTCTCCTTTTCTTCATGTGTCCTACCTTCAAAATTTGGGTTTTCCAATATTGGTTCCGGGAATATATAAGAATTCCCCCATAGCAAATAAAATTAATTTCTGTCCCTCAGAAATGCCCTGCTTTCTTTCACTTGGAGGCCTTTCCACTTGTCCATCCATTTCTCCCCTGCTTCTCATCTTTGCTAACTCCTAAGCAGAGACCTGAGTGAGTGCATGTTCTTTTTAGCAAAACCTCACACATCTGGACTGGGTGCCCTTCCCTCTTCCTATACATTCTCACAGCACCCTGTACCTGCCTATCCGGCTTCCCACTAGACTGTAATCTTCACGGAGACAGGAGCACATCTGGCTCCTGGTGGATTCCCCTTGCCCAGCATTGTGCCTGATAACTTCATCGCTATTCAGCATGCATTTTGAATGAATAGATGGTTGAGTAACTCTGAATCTATCAGCACTACCAGAAACAAAGCTCAAGTGAGTTCATTAGTATCTTGTGAGTTACACGTAGGTATGTCAAAGCCTTATCTGATAAATTGCTAAAATGTGGTATTACTTTTGTACCCCCCCCCCCCAACCTCCCTGCCCACACCCAGCTTCCTACATGCACCCAATTCTGAGGAATTCCCAGCAGGCTATATCCAGAGCCATACCATGTGCCAGCCTCCTTCTGCCAGTCACCTCTTAGGGATTTAACCATCATCACTTAGTACCTTATGTTTTCAAGTTTTCAGGGGACGTTAATAGTGCATAAAAGCTTGAGGAGTCAATAGCACTGCTACTTAGCCTCAAACTCCTCTCTTGTAAACAGAATTGTTGAAGTCAGTGTAAAAGTGTTCTTCAAATAACAATGCATTATATAAATGTAAGGTGCTATTATTCAGAGAAAACTTGAAATCAGTTTTTCCAGTAAATAGCCGTGAATGCTGAAGATGACTATTTTCTTGGTGATTTTTCCAATTTGGTCTAGTTGCTTTCTTTTCTCTTCCAAAAGACATCACTTAAAGATGTCTTTACGGATGGGGGCGGGGGGGGGGGGGCAGACCCATTACATTTTACATTACCTTCCCATTGTTTTTAAGTGGATTTGAGGACCAAGATTGAACTGAAATATGGTCAAGACACTATGAATACAAATTGCCCCAACTTACAGTTCTGCCTGTTGAGTTGCCTACTACAAGATTATTTGAGGCAGCTTTAACCAAGACACAAGATCTTAGTTACGATTGGGGTAATCAAATCATTAAAATAGGGATAAAAGAATACGTCGTTTTCTGAGGTCATGGCAGTAATTATAATGCTAAAAAAAACCAGAATAGTTGCTATAACCGACTATTAAATTTAGCTCGAAGCTTCCTGAGAGTGCAATAAAGCCTGAATATGATGAGTTAGCTCTCAAAGCTGAGCATGTGTATCTATCGGGAGAAACAAAACTTTTTTCTAGCCCTGAACTCAAGTAGTAAAGCATGGATCTACTAAAGATATTGAACAATGATAAAGTTTTATAAAATATGCAGGAAAAATGTAGATGGCCACTTGTGGTATAAAAATCTTAATTTATGCTAAGGACATGAGTCCATTACGCTTCGTGAAGACATTTCTGCATGGAGCTGAAGTAATGGAATTGCATCTGGTAACTTTGATTCAGGATAGAACCAAAAGAATATGTAATGGTGAGTCACTCCATCATTTTGAACTGTGGTCTCAACCTGAGTTTCAGTAGGTACTATATAAGACATTTCAAAATGAAGTATATTGTGGAGTAAATGGAAAGTATATATGTCTGTTTTCAGTGAGCAAAGGTGACGTTTTATAATTAAATACTTGTAGGGATGCCCAGGTGTCTCAGTCTGTTAAGCTTTTGACTCTTGATTTCAGCTCAGGTCATGATCTCACATTTTGTGATATCTAGTCCTGCATCAGACTTTGTACTGACAGTGTGGAGTCTGCGTAAGATTCTCTCTCTCTCTCTCTCTCTCTCTCTCTCTCCCCCTCTGCCCTTACCTCTCTATCTCTTTTCTGTCAAGATAAATAAAATAAACTTAAAAAAAAGGAAGTAAATACTTGTAGTTGTATTATTTGAAGGCCCATTATGGAGACGAGATGCAAAATATTTTCAGTCAGGTCCTGGCTACCAGCGTTTCTCTTTTCAGTGTTCATTTCCAAGAGCTTTATTCATGATATTAAAGGATGAGTAGGAATGGCTAACACTTATATACCACTTACTGTGCAGGCACAATCCTCAAAATAACACATAAAGTATTATTATCATTATTATTCCCTTTATTATTTTTTTTAACGTTTATTTATTTTTGAGACAGAGCGAGACAGAGCATGAATGGGGGAGGGGCAGAGAGAGAGGGAGACACAGAATCGGAAGCAGGCTCCAGGCTCTGAGCCATCAGCCCAGAGCCCGAGATGGGGCTTGAACTCACGGACAGGGAGATCGTGACCTGAGCTGAAGTCGGACGCTTAACCGACTGAGCCACCCAGGCTCCCCTATTATTCCCTTTAAACATGGAGAAAAATCTTAGATGTGAAATCCAGGAACTTAACCTTCTGATTTTAATTCTTAAACCTCTCAGACGTTGTTCCATTAATATAAAGTAGCAAATGTTTATAAGTTCCATCTTTTAAATTGTTTCATTCACTTAACAGCTATTTAGTCAGCACCTTCTAGGTGTGTGGAAACAGCAAAACAAAACAAAACAAAGCCCCTACCCCCTAAAAATTTACATTTTAATCGGGGACGCAAAGGAGTAAGTGAAAACAGAGCAGGGAGATTTTACTATTCGTATAGGGTGGGGGGTAACCGGAGAATGTCTTCAAAAACATCTTTTCTGAAGACCTGGGGGTGAGGGGACAACATAAATAGAAACAACCCTGAGGACAGCTTCGTCCACCACTATTTCGTATGTGTGAGTTACCACCTAGGTTACCGCTATTCCAGCTTGGGTTTTATATACGATGGAGCACGAAGTTCCCGCAACTGTGCAAATGGAAAAATGTGCTTTAAAAAGACACATTTAACTTTTACTTAAAAAGTTAAAAAAGACAACTTTATTTAGAGATGGAATCCTGCTTGTGTCCGGCGCTATATTTCTTTAGGGGATCTGGAATCTTCCCCCATTCTGGCTCCAAAGAGGGCTGGGACCTCCCTTCCTAGACGCCTCGCGGCCGGCACCAGCGGCCTGATCGAAATGTAGGAGCAGTGATGGTGGTTTCGGGGACTCGGGGCCCTAGGCTAATGTCGCCAGGTACCCAGGGAAGGGTACCTCGGAATCCGGTCGGCCCTAAACGCCCAATTCGGGGGGTGGGGCAGGAGCTTGGCGATGAGGCCCGGCCTCCGCCCCGCCTTCCAGCATCATTGCTTCACACCCTCCGCCCCGTCCCAACATCCCCCCGCCCCGCCCCAACATCCCTCCGCCCCGCGCCAACCTGCCACTAACCTTCCGGGCTAAGAGCCGTCCCGCCTGCCCCAGTTCCCTCCGCCGCACCCAAACACCCTCCGCCCCGCCCCCAGCCCCCCGCACCGCCCTATCTCTCCGCCGCGCTCCGCCCCTCCCCCTTCTCCGTGTTCCGCCTCGTCCACCCTGCTGCGCCCCGCCCCCGCCCCGTCTCCAGCCCCCTCCGCCGAGCCCTGCCCCACCACCCCGCTTCCAGCCCCCTCCGCTACGCCCCGCCCCCCTTCCAGCCCCCTCCGCCGCGCCCCGCCCCGCCTCCAGCCTCCTCCGTCGCGTCCCGCCCCTCCGCCCTGCCTCCAGCCCCCTCCGCCGCGCCCCGCCCCGCCTCCAGCCTCCTCCGTCGCGTCCCGCCCCTCCGCCCTGCCTCCAGCCCCCTCCGCCTCGCCCCCTCTCCAGCCCCCTCCGTCGCGCCCTGTTCCCGCCCCGCCTCCAGCCCCCACCGTCGCGCCCTGCTCCCGCCCCGCCTCCAGCCCCCTCCGCCGCGCCCCGCCTCCAGCCTCTCCGCCGCGTCTCGCCCCCCGCCCCGCCTCCAGCCCCCTCCGCCGCGCCCCGCCCCCGTCCCGCCTCCAGCCCCCTCCGCCGCGCCCCGCCCCCTTCCCGCCTCCAGCCCCCTCCGCCGCGCCCCGCCCCCGTCCCGCCTCCAGCCCCCTCCGTCGCGCCCCGCCCCCAGCCCCCTCCGCCGCGCCCCGCCCCCGTCCCGCCTCCAGCCCCTTTCGCCGCGCCCCGCCTCCAGCCCCCTACGCCGCGCCCCGCCCCCGTCCCGCCTCCAGCCCCCTTCGCCGCGCCCCGCCTCCAGCCCCCTCCGCCGCGCCCCGCCCCCGTCCCGCCTCCAGCCCCCTTCGCCGCGCCCCGCCTCCAGCCCCCTCCGCCGCGCCCCGCCCCCGTCCCGCCTCCAGCCCCCTTCGCCGCGCCCCGCCTCCAGCCCCCTCCGCCGCGCCCCGCCCCCGTCCCGCCTCCAGCCCCCTCGGCCGCGCCCCGCCTCCAGCCGCCTCCGTCGCGCCCTGCTCCCGCCCCCGCGCGGCGCTGAGCTCTGTCGGCGCCTGGCGTACTTCGAGTCCCCGCCAGGCCTCCGGGCCGGCTTCCGCGGTCGCCATGACGGCGGCCGTGTTCTTCGGCTGCGCCTTCATTGCCTTCGGGCCTGCGCTGGCTCTCTACATCTTCACCATCGCCACTGAGCCGTTGCGCGTCATCTTCCTCATCATCGGGTGAGGCGGTTGCGCCGGGAAACCCGGGCCCGGGGCTCCCCTCCCCCGCCGGAGATACCGGCGACCCCCGGCGTCCGCACCAAACGGCTCGATCTTGTTGGGCTTGGAGGGGGGAAAGGTTGGGAGGGGTGAGCCGGGACCCCGGTCCCCTAGTACTCCTCGTCCTCCGAGGGTCGGCGGGAAAAGAACAGGAGCCCCGGGACCCCACAGTGGGGGCTCTGGGGAAGGAGCTCACACTGGGTCTCAGAAAACCCTGATGCTAGGCTCCTGAGTTTTTGCCGAGGGTCCATGGGTGTGGGCTTTAGTGAGTCGTGAACCCATTAGAATTACATGAAAAAATTGTGGGTAAGTTCACATATTCACCTTTTATATTTCTTGGGGAGGGGGGTCTCTAGTTTTCCTCAGTTTCTCACAGGCATCTGTAATCCCGAAGGGGTTAAGAGCACATTAGCACTTGGGGTTTAGGTGCTTTTAGAACGTAATGCCCACCCCCTACCCCGGATCAGCCACTTCGGAATGTCTGGGGCGGGGGGGGGGGGTGGGTTCGGGCTACGGATTTTTTCCTTAATGCTCCCCAGAGGGACAGCCAAAGGCTGGAAACCTGTGAAAACACCGACGCACCTGTCAGTGCATCTCCTGGCAGGAGCTTGGTAAATACTGAACTCTGGTGGCGAACGTGGTCATAATCCCGGTTCTCACCTGTCCTGCAGCCTTCCCGGGGCTCCCCACGTCCCCCTCCTCCCTTGAGTCTCACTTAGTACCAGGAGAAACAGCCTTGGTAGGCCAGTGATTCCCACCTTCTCTGAGCTGTTTCACCTCTCGCAGCTGTAGTGAAAGTGCTGCATCACAGGTGTCATTTTAAACACAATAGAGATTTGGGCAAAAGGTTTGTAAAGCTGGTTATAATCATTTAAAATCCACAGGTATGTTGCAAAAGCGGGACTGGAAAGCTGATTTAGATTTTCAACCATCATCGGTTTCCAACCTCTGAATTTTATACTAATCACTGTGTTAATAGAGATGTAGACATTTTTCTGGAAAAGGCTCATACTTACACATCAGTGGGCAAAGCCTTAATTAGGAAGAGTAGCAAATAACCAAGTTTCTAGCTAAATGGCCCTTGGCAGGTAGTCTGCAGATGTACTTAGAAATAGCAGAGTCACTGGAAAAAAAAATGACTGTTAGGAAAAATCTCACGTTCCTCTTGGAGGGCATGTTCGTCTCCCTGGGGAAAACGAACCAGTGATGAAGAACAGTTGATCCAAGCATCACTTTGTGAGGACTTCCCCCCCCCCCCCCCCCCCCACCGCCTTGTTAAGGAGTCAGGAAATCTGTTCCTTCTCAAGTAGGGGTTGTTTGTTTTTTTCACTTTTAAGTCTTTATTAATCCTGTTCACTTAACCTTTTCCTCCCTCTAATTTTCAGAGCTTTTTTCTGGTTGGTATCTCTGCTGTTTTCGTCCCTTTTTTGGTTCATGGCAAGAACCATTACTGACAACAAAGATGGACCAATACAGAAATATCTGCTGATCTTGGGAGTGTTAGTCTCCGTCCTTGTCCAAGAAATGTTTCGATTTGCATATTATAAACTTTTGAAGTAAGTTAAATGTTTGCTTTACCTTTTTTTGCATTTATACTTGAATTATGATTTAGTAGTTTGAAAATGTTAATATAGTGTGGTGTTTGAGGGTCCGTGTCTTCCTAACAGAGTTGAAAGTCAAGGGATTGTACATTTTCAGCCTGAAAATACTGAATATTTTAACTGAGTATTTTAACTTCCTTCATTCACTCATTCAAAAAATACTTCTTCAGAATTAAATTAGTGCCATGCACTATCCTGTGCACTGGGAATGATACATCCTGATTAAAAGACAGTTTCTGTCTTCACGGAGGTTATTTTATAGTGGAAAGAGATGACAAATGAATGAACAGGAAGATACATTGTATGTTAGAAGATAATAAGTGTCTTCCAGAAAAATAAGCCAGAGAGTTATTGAAACAACAAGAAAAACTGTTCCAGGTTAGAATTTCTGTGTGCTTCTTTTTGCTGCCACTTAAATAATTCTTGTGGAGATTATGCCTACCACTGTTTTAAATGCATTAGGGGAAAACTGGGGTTTATTTTGTGATAGTTCATGGCATTTCATATCTATAATAGAAAAATAGATTTAAAAAGAAGCCATTGTCTTGAGTTTCATTTTTTGGTCATAGGCTGTCTGTAGGACCCATGAAGACCTCACATGAAACCACTGATTTGAAACACAGCTTGATCTTGGGACCATATTTTCTTTCAGGCAGTCATGAGGTTGACTTTGATTATGTAGTAAGAATTAATAAAGTGATGTGTGCTCTTTTTATTTCTGCAAATGAGATGATTAAGGCATTCCACGAATTTCATAGATGAAATCAAGACAGAGCCTCAACAACATCTCTTATAATAGGCTTCTGATAATTTGTTCTTGCCACTATGCCAGGCCTTCTCTGTTTTTTTTTACTTGTTGCTTTTAATAACAGATATTGAAATTTAACACTGAAGCTGTTTTAATTACAAATAACAAACCCAGGAAGCTACTGTTTAAAAGCAAAAGTTCTATCTTAGAACAGGTTTAAAAATGATATTTCCCCTAGTTTCTGGAAATATTAAAGAGCAAAAACAAAATACCGACAATTACTTTTCAGTTTCCACAGGAGTACAGTACCCTTAACAGATGGACCATCTATTCACCTGTGGATGTTTCTGGTATGCAGCAGTTACTTTCATTCAAAAATTTAATTTTAACTTTAGAATATATTAAGGTAGACAAAGTCTCCCTCTTTCTGACCTCTGCCCCACATGGCCAAATGAAATCTTTGTTAACATGGTTGTCATCTTGTCTCTTACAAGGCTACCCATACCTCATTTCTTCACCTGGCCCTCAGAAGACATAGATATGGCTTCCAAACCTATTCCATCTCTGTTCTTTACATCACTAGACACCCCCGTTTTTAGTGCCTGGAGTTCACCTGTGCTTAAGACAAGCACAGTACTCTGCTGTGGTCGAAGTGGTACCGAGCAGTGGCCCTTCCCACCCTTGACTGGGCACTGTCCTCTGAACAACTCAGCCTCAGATTGCACTGTTTTTTTCCTGTCAGCAACATCATTGGCTCATGTTAGTTTTACATTTTCCACATGATGATCCTGATTTTGAAGTAGGTTAATTTTGAACGATTTTACAGTGTAGGGATATGGGTTTAATAACCCCTTAGGGCTTTAGGTCTGTAATTCAACTTGCCTGGAGTGGCTAAATCTGCCGTTCTTTACCACCTTTGTTCTTCATGGTGTCTACCTGGAATGCAGCCTTTTATTTTGCACTGTCCTATGTTTCTAAAGGACCGCAGGCTGAACATTACCATTTTTAATAAGGGTAGTGAGGGAGTGGGGCCATATGTGGAAGGAATTACAGGTCAGTCTGATGGCTCTCAGGCCCGCAAGTTCAGTAAAGCCACTTTGGCTTTCTGGGGAAACCATGTTTACTCCTCTGAAAGGGCCTTTGAAAATTAGCAACCAGGTAACACGACAAACCTGTATTCATAGGTTCCTTTAAGGACACCTGAGTGGCTCAGTCGGTTGAATTAGGCTCAGGTCATAATCTCACGGTTCTTGGGTTCCAGTCCCGTGTTGGGCTCTATGCTGACAGCTCAGAGCCTAGGGCCTGCTTCAGATTCTCTGTCTCCTTCTCTCTTTGCCCCTCTCCCACTCACACTCTGTCTCTCAAAAATGAATAAACGTTTAAAAAATAATAGGTGGCTTTATTTGCCATTGCAAAATGCATCTTTGCTGAAACTTTGGATTATTGTACCGTATCTTCCTAGCACATTTTAGACATACTGGCTGTCACGTAGTTATGTGTTAAAACAAGTTTGAGAATTATTATGATACTTTATTCATGACTAACCTATAAATACATTTAAGTTGTTGTCTTATGCTATGCTGTATTTAAATATAGGAACTTTGGTTCAGTCGATATTTTAACTATCTTCACTGTTAAAGTGGGTTCTTAACTTTAAAGTACTGCCTTAATCACATATTTGCTATCCGAATTTGGTGCCAAGATTAAAATGTGAACATTTTGCACTGTTTTTTTTTTTTTTTTACATATATGAAATTGAATCAAAGTAATTATCATTGTAATCTCATAGTTTTATTTCATGGGTCAGGCTTTAGGAAGAGTACTTCATCTTGAATAATGAATAATAATTTTCACCCTAGCAAAGAGTTGTACCCTGAGAAACTGGCATGTGGCCACAAGTAATAGCTCTTCCTATATTAATTTTTTAAAAAATCCAAATTATGGGCCTGTACATTGCCTACAATATACATTAAAAAAATGTTGGCTTGGGTTAACCTTTTGCAATTTAATCCAATTTTGTCTTACAATGCTGATACCATAAATATTTCCTAATTTTAGAAAATCTTCCATTCATAGAAAAGATACTCTTTACTATAGTTTCTTAAAAGGCATAATCTATTTTTAAAAATTTCTAAAATGGAATGTTTATATGCATATTTTTTGATACTGTTTGTCTCTTACTACACATACACAAAAGAAGACAAAGAAAACATGATTTATCAGTAGTTTTTCAAAGTTTGTATTTTAAAAATTGGACTTTTTCTTTTATGTTCTTGAAAATAGTAATAAATGCAAACAAAGAATTTTCCACTTCAGTAAAACTGTCAAAAACGCTGTCCATCAGGAATATGGAAACTACTTTTTCATTTCCTAATGTTAGCATTGAGAACTGTTAATGCCATTGACCTTTCCTCTCACAAATTTGTAATGTGGAATGAGGAAGTTTATTAAACTTTTGAAATTATATATTTAATATATTTGTGATAGCAGTACTTTGCTATACCAGATAGCAAAAATCTTTTATTCATTATTGAGCAATTTAAACAGATCCTCCAAAATTTAATGATTCTGTTGTATTCTTACGTCCATTTGTTGATAGAGATTATTACTATCATATATGTCTCTAAGCATTTTTTTCTAAGCTTTATTTTTTTTTTAAGTTTATTTATTTATTTTGAGAGAGAGAAAGCACGAGTCAGGGAGGGACGGAAAGGGAGAGAGAGAGAATGAATGCCAGGCAGGCTCCATGCAATCAGCACAGAGCCCAACTCAGGGCTCAAACCCGTGAACTGTTGAGATCATGACCTGAGCTGAAGTCAGATGCTTAACCTACTGAGCCACCCAGGTGCCCCTTTTTCTAAGCTTTAATTAGCCTTTAATAACATTCTTGTGACAGGTTATTTTATTTTATTTAGAAAAATTGAACATTTTAGTTGGTTACTGCTCCAGAGAAAGATGATGACAGGCACTTAATGTCACTGTCCTTGCTACCAAATAATGCTTCTAAATGGAGTACCCTGAAATCGCATATTGTTTGTCTTGAGTCTGGAAAAGCAAAAGGCCTTTTTCATTATGCTTATTGCTATTTTGGTTGAATTCTGCATTGCCTTAATTTACTTTTTAAAAAAAAATTTTTTTTTATGTTTATTTATATTAGAGAGAGAGACAGAGTGTGAGCAGGCAAGGGGCAGAGAGAGAGGGAGACACAGAATCGAAGCAGGCTCCAGGCTCTGAGCTGTCAGCAAAAGAACCCAACATGGGGCTTGAACTCACAATCCGTGAGATCATGACCTGAGCTGAAGTCAGACGCTTAATCGACTGAGCCACCCAGGCGTCCCCACATTGCCTTAATTTAAAGAAATCCGTGATATTTATACTTATGTAATGAATAAGCCAGCTGTACTGAATATGTGTACCTTGAAATTTAAATTAATACAATGCCCAGAATATAAGTATGTTTTGGTTAATTTAAATTTTCTGTTTTTAGAGTTAACCCAACTCATTTTGTTTCCGCATTTGCTAAGAAATCAGTCTAAAATGTTCAGTTTCTTTATTGCTTTAACAGATATACTTTATAATAAATATAATGTAGATATCCTTGGAGTCAGGATCATTGTTGCAGAGTTTCTAGCCAACAAATGTTAGTAATAGTGACAGTAGTGGAACAGACCAGCCACGTCTTGCATTCCTACATACATCTGCATGGGAGCAGGGACTCATGGTAAGTTTCTGAATTGTTCACAGCACAGATATGATCACTCTGAAGATCATTTCACATTGAGCAATATTTTAATGTTTCATTTAGGTATTCATTTATCTCCTTTTCTGAGCGCAGCATTTTATTCTCCTCTGATTATTTCTTATCTGAAGCCTGATTGGGATATGAAACAAATATGTTCAATACTTTTATCATCCGAAGACCAGGTTAAGTACTCATATAAGAGTTCAGACCATGGGTATTCTAGGATTTAAGAATAAGAAAGTAGAGCACCTTAGGGACCTAGATCCCTCACTGAGTGGCTCAGTGAGTGGAGTGTCTAACTTTGGCTCAAGGCATTATCTCACGGTTCGTGAGTTCAAACCCCATGTAGGGCTTTGTGCTGACAGCTGGACCCTGCTTCAGATTATCTGTCTTCCTCTCTCTCTGCCCCTCCCCCACTCACACTGTCTCTCAAAAATAAGCATTAAAAAGAAGGGGTAAGGAGATAATAGCAATCACCAGTCACTGGCAAAGGTGGTTTCTTTGAGACACTGCTGAGTCAGTGAGACTTTGGAGGATGAGTATAATTTAGGTCCTATGAAGTGGAAGGTAGAAGGGAGGGTAGCAACATAACTATAACCCAGGCAGGAGATAGTATAAAGTACCACTAAACTGGGATTGAAGATATAGTACTTTTGAAAGAGAAAACAATTCAGAGTGATAGATGCCATAGGATATTGAATTAAATATTTACTGAGCTCAGAAAGTAGTCAGACCCATACTTTTTTTCTTACTAAACCCAATCCTTGATGGCTTGTTTACTTACATTTTTCTTATTTTTTTCTCTTCTACATTAAAGTCAGATAAAAGGCAAAATGTTGGTTGTAAATTTCGATTGATTTAAGTTAATTGAAAATTTTCTGGGTTTCGTTTAAATGGATTTTAGATTTAGAGTATAACCTGATTAGAAACCTCAATAAGCATCTAGGTTTTGAAATATCTTGTGTATTTTCCTGATATGCTATTTTCCTTTTAAAAAATTGTCTGTATGGTTTTATTTTAGAAAAGCCAATGAGGGTTTGAGGAGTATAAACCCAGATGAGACAGCACCCTCTATGCGATTGCTGGCCTATGGTAAGTTGGAACTGCATGTTGTCGTCAAGAGAAAAAACCATGCCTGGCATAAGAGCCATTTTTACTTTCATGTCTTTGTAGATTTTAAATAGTATTTTATCCCTGCCTTGGCCTGTTGGTGTACATTGTGTCTTTTTCTAGCTTTTCAGGACCATTATATAAAGAAAAATAATTATACAGGTGATCTGTGTGTCCATTAAATATTAACTAGATTTGAAACTTGGGTTTCTAATATGTATACACCCTAACAGTTTTTAAGTGATGTTTCTCTTCTCTGGATGGTTACCATGACTTTGGCTATACTAGGAGGACTTTTCATATTAAATAATTAATACCCTTGTATAGTCTTCTTTCAGAATTATGTTTTAAAGACTGGATCTAGGTCCCTAAGTTGAATCACCTTTGTTTGACCCAGGAATTACTTTCTATAATCCAGTCATCCCTCAAGATCAGTTCCAGTTTTGAACCCTCAGACTTTTTTTTTTTTTCATTTTATTTAGCTTTATTTAATTTTACCGTATTAATTTTTGGAGAGCTGACTATATACATTATGACATAGGTGTGCAAAGATGAATACAGTTATAGACTTTAAGGTGTGAAACATTAACCAAAACAAGAGAAGTATTAACTCCCTTACTCTATGCCTGGCAGACCAAATCTAAACACTGTTTTAAAAATGATATTGATAAAGTAATGACAGCTCAACATTCTGACCTCTTAGTTTTTGACCTTTTCATCTTCAAAGACCTACCTCCAACTTTCCTTAGCCTCCCCCTCCCACGAATGGTAGGAGGCAGAGTTAGGAGGAATCTGTACATAGTTTATCCGTGTTGATTCTCTTGTCCTAAGCTCCCAGTTCCCAACCCTGGCTGCACATTAGTGTTACTGGGGAGGCATTAAAATATATTCATGTTTAAAACCCACTCTGGAATAATTAAATAGAGTTGCCATGAGGAAAGGGAAGAGATCTGTTCAATTTTAAAAGTTGCACAGATGTTTGTAATGTGTGGTCAAGGTTGAAAATTAGTTCTACAGACTGTTAACATAAACCAAAGCCAGAACTTCAGCAGTGTCTTTCTCTGCCTTGCCTATTGCTTCTGTGCCTTTCTAGATCTTTTTCTCTCCTTTTCATTTCTCTGCTACATTCCACTGTTTATTTCCCTTCCTTTTACACCATTCTTGCTCTATTTATCATTTAGCCAAGCACTCATCTTTTCTGAGCCAGCTTTCTCCACAGCTTCTCCAATAGCATGTGTCCTTTTTCTCCTTTAAAAAATAATATTCTCTAATCCTTGGAAATTTTATTTGAAGAGAAATCATAACATAAAAAGGGTCTAACAGTGTGTTTCTTCCTCTTTAGTTTCTGGCTTGGGTTTTGGAATCATGAGTGGAGTATTTTCCTTTGTAAATACCCTTTCTGACTCCTTGGGACCAGGCACAGTGGGCATTCATGGAGACTCTCCTCAGTTCTTCCTAAATTCAGGTATGTGCCTACCAGTTGTGAATGTCAAGTCTTCTGGTCTAAATGATCATCCTTATTGAAGTTACCTGGCTTAGGAATTCAAGTGAATATAAATTTATGTGATACCTTTTAAAGGCAAAATACTGTTAGACATCAGAAGGAAAGGACCTAGGAGGGGCGCCTGGGTGGCTCAGTCAGTTAAGTGTCTGACTTTGGCTTAGATCATGATTTCACAGTTGGTGGGTTCAAGCCCTGCATCGGGCTCTGTGTTGATAGCATAGGAGCCTGGAGCCTGCTTCACATTCTGTGTCTCCCTCTCTCTTTGCCCCTCCTCCACTCACATGTGTGTGTGTTCTCTCTTTCTCTCAAAAATAAACATTAAAAAAAAAAAAAAAGAAGTAAAGGACCTAGGAAAATAAAAATTTGGTTAGGGTATTTAGGATTTTAGGGTGGAATTTAGCATACATAAAATTTATTTTTATTTTTGTGTACTAATAATGTTGCTGTGTAGTTGATATATTGTAAGTGAATTTTTATAGGATATATGCTTTTTGATTTTTATTAGTTTGTATTTATTTTCAGTATAAGCAGTAGCCTTTACTTAGTCATCTTGGCCCCTTTTTGGGATAGGCAGTATAACTGGATTTTGAAATTGGGAGGGAAAATGGTTGTTTAATGTGATGTTTATGCGTCTACAATGTATATTTAAACATACCCGTATCATTTAGAGACTAACAACAAATCTTCCCTTTTCCTTAAGAACTAGAACACTAATAGAACCTTAGAATCCCTTGTTTTTCATTGTTTCTTCCCCACAGGTAACTATTGCCTTGACTTTGTGTTATTAATTCCCTAGGTTAACCGGGTTTGAAAGGTAGGGTTTGTTTTTTTTTTTAACTTATATACGTATTTTGTTCTGAAGGTAAAACATGAAAGTTTTACCTTCATGTATGTATCTGAAAAGAAATTAATAGTTTTCCTGCTTCTGAATATTTAAAAATAAATCATGCGACATTCTTTGAAAAAAGAAATTGAGAGGAAAAAATGATAGTAGAGAAGTTGGCCTTTTTTTTTTATTGCTTTTCAAATTTTTATTTAAATTTCAGTTAGTTAACATAAAGTGCAGTATTGGTTCCAGGAGTAGAGTTCAGTGATTCACCACTTACATACAACACCCAGTGCTCATCACAACAAGTGCCCTCCTTAGTACCAGTCACCCATCTAGCTCATCCCTCACCCACCTCCATCCATCAACCCTCAATTTTGTCTCTATCATTAAGAGTCTCTTATGGTTTGTTCCCGTCTCTCTTTTTTATTTTTCCCCCTTCCATTTGTTCATCTGTTTTTTTCTTAAATTCCACATATGAGCGAGCTAATTGTCCTTCTCTTTTTTCGCTAAGCATAATACATTCTAGCTCCATCCATATTGTTGCAAATGGCAAGATTTCATTCCTTCCGATGGCTCAGTTATATTCCATTGTATATACATACCACATTTTCTTTATCCATTTATCAGCCGATGAACATTTGGCCTGTTTACACAGTTTGGCTGTTGTTGATAGCGCTGCTATGAACATTGGGGTGCATGTGTGCTTTTGAATCAGAATTTTTTTTTTTATGAAATTTATTGTTAGCTTGGTTTCCATACAACACCCAGTGCTCATCCCAGAAGGTGCCCTCCTCAATGCCCATCACCCACTTTCCCTTCCCTCCCACTCCCCATCAACGCTTAGTTTATTCTCAGTTTTTAAGAGTCTCTTATGGTTTGGCTCTCTCCCTCTCTAACTTTTTTTTTTTTTCCTTCCTCTCCCCCATGGTCTTCTGTCAAGTTTCTCAGGATCCACATAAGAGTGAAAACATATGGTATCTTTCTCTGTGTGACTTATTTCACTTAGCATAACACTCTCCATTTCCATCCACATTGCTACAAAAGGCCATATTTCATCCTTTCTCATTGCCAAGTAGTATTCCATTGTGTATATAAACTACAATTTCTTTATCCATTCATCAGTTGATGGACATTTAGGCTCTTTCCATAATTTGGCTGTTGTTGAAAGTGCTGCTATAAACATTGGGGTACAAGTTCCCCTATGCATCAGCACTCTTGTATCCCTTGGGTAAATTCCTAGCAGTGCTATTGCTGGGTCATAGGGTAGATCTATTGTTAATTTTTTGAGGAACCTCCACACTGTTTTCCAGAGTGGCTGCAGCAGTTTGCATTCCTACCAACGGTGCTGGAAGGTTCGTTCCCTTCTCCACATTCTCATCAATATCTGTTGTTTCTTGTATTGTTAATTTTAGCCATTCTCACGAGTGTGAGGTGGTATCTCATCATGGTTTTGATTTGTATTTCCCTGATGGTGAGTAATGTTGAGCATCTTTCCATGTGTCTGTTAGCCATCTGGCTGCCTTCTTTGGAAAAATGTCTATTCATGTCTTCTGCCCATTTCTTAACTGGATTATTTGTTTTTTGAATATTGAATTTGATAAGTTCTTTATAGATTTTGGATACTAACCCTTTATCAGATATGTCATTTGCAAATATCTATCCTTTCCTATTGCGTTGGTTGCCTTTTAGTTTTGATTGTTTCCTTGGCTGTGCAGAAGCTTTTTATCTTGATGAGGTCCCAATAGTTCATTTTTGCTTTTGTTTCCCTTGCCTCGGATGACATGTCTCATAAAAAGTGGGTCAGAGGGGTTGCTGCCTATGTTCTCCTCTAGGGTTTTGATGGTTTCCTGTCTTACATGTAGGTCTTTTATCCATTTTGAATTTTTGTGTATGGTATAAGAAATTGGTCCAGTTTCATTCTTCATGTTGCTGTCTAGTTTTTGCAACATCATTTGTTGAAGAGACTGTCTTTTCTCCGTTGGATATTATTTCCTGCTTTGTTGAAGATTAATTGCCCATATAGTTGTGGTCCATTTCTGGGTTTTCTCTTCTGTTCCACTGATCTGTGTGTGTGTGTTTTTGTGCCAGTGCCATGCTGTCTTGATGACTACAGCTTTGTAGCATAGCTTGAAGTCCAAAATCGTGATGCCTCCAGCTTTTCTTTTCTTTTTCAGGATTACTTTGGCTATTCAGGGTCTTTGTGGTTCCATACAAATTTTAGGATTGTTTGTTCTAGCTCTGTGAAAAATGCTTGTGGTATTTTGATAGGGATTGCATTTAATGTGTAGATTGTTTTGGTGTAGTATAGACATTTTAAAAATGTTTGTTCTTCCGATCCATAAGCATGGAATGTTTTTCCATTTCTTTGTATTCTCTTCAGTTTTTTTCATAAGTGTTCTATAGTTTACAGAGTACAGATACTTTACCTCTTTGGTTAGTTTATTCTTAGTTATCTTATGGTTTTTGGTGCAACTGCAAATGGGATTGTTTCTTTGATATCTTTTTCTGCTGCTTCATTGTTGGTGTATAGAAATGCAACAGATTTCTGTACGTGGATGTTATATCTGCAACTTTGCTGAATTCATTTATTAGTTGTAGCAGTTTTTTGGTAGGATCTTTCAGGATTTCTACAGAGTATCAAGTCATCTGCAAGTTTGGCTTCTTCCTTGCCAATTTGGATGCCTTTCATTTCTTTTGGCTGAGGCTAAGACTTCCAATACTATGTTAAATAGTGTTGGTGAAAGTGGACATCCCTGTCTTATTCATGACCATAGAGGAAAAACTCTCAGTTTTTCCCCGTTGAGGATATTAGCTGTGGGTTTTTTGTATATGATCTTATGATGTTGACATATGTTCCGTATATCCCTACCTTGTTGAGGGTTTTTATCAAGAATGGATGCTATATTTTGTCACATGCTTTTTCTGCATCTGTTGAGAAGATAGATCATATGGTTCTTATCCTTTTATTAATGTGATGTATCACATTGGTTTGCAAATATTGAGCCACGCTTGCAGCCCAGGAATAAATCCCAGTTGATTGTGGTGAATAAATCTTTTAATGTACTACTCGATTTGATTTCGTAGTATCTTGTTGAGATGAGTTGACCTTTTTATTCAAAGATACAGTATAAAAGGACCACCTCATTTCAAATTGCTTTTTCATCCACCAGGTAAAAATTGTCGTCATGCTGCCATGATCATACATTTAGAATTGATAATGTACATAATATAAAATTTATCTTAAATGTTCAAGAAGAATCTTTTAAAAATAGTTTTAAGAAAATTCCATTGTATTTTTTTCTCCACAAGTTATATCATTAAAATAAGTGTCCCCCATAAACACGTTCTATTAATTAAAAATTATTTAACGTCTTATGGGGTGCCTGGATGGCTCTGTTGGTTAAGTGTTGAATTCTTGGTTTCAGCTCAGGTCATGATCTCATGGTTCGTGGAATGAGCCCCGTATTGGGCTTTGCATTGACAGCACAGAGCCTGTTTGGGATTTTCTCTCTCCTCTTTCTGCCCCTCCCCCCTCAAAATAAATAAAGATTTAAAAAAATATTTAACATCTTATACTAAAGGAATTTCTGTCCTCAAGGATCTTACCCTCTGGCAGAGAAAATGAGACTTAAAAAAAAAAAAAAAAAGGAATAACTGTTTTAATACAATTTAAGGTAGCAGTAGAACCAGATATTGGAAGGTATGCCCAAATTTTAAAAACTGCCACAGGTATGGAGGTTCCTCAAAAAACTAAAAATAGAACTACCCTACAATCCAGCAATCACACTACTAGGTATTTACTCAAAGGATATAAAAATACAGATTGAATGTAGCACATGCACCCCAGTGTTATAGCAGCATTAACAACAATAGCCAAACTATGGAGAGAGCCCACATTCCTTACACAGAGGAATATTACTCAGCCATCAAAAAGAATGAAATTTTGCCATTTGCAGCAATGTGGGTGGAGCTAGAATGTATTGTGCTAAGCGAAATAAGTTAGAGAAAGACAAATACCATATATTTCACTCATATGTGGAATTTAAGAAACAAAACAGATGAGCATATGGGAAGGAGGAAAAGAGAGGAGAGAGGGAAACAAACCACAAGGGACTCTTAACAATAGAGAACAAACTGAGGGTTGCCTGAGAGGTGGGTGGGAGATGGGCTAGATGGGTGATGGGTACTAAGGAGGGCACTTGTGATGAGCATTCGGTGTTGTATGTAAGTGATGAATCCCTGAATTCTCCTGAAACTATGATTGCACTGTATGTTAACTGAAATTTAAATAAAAACAAATTAAGCTGCTGAGGTAATTTAGTCATCCTGACTGTTTTAGTGATCCCCAAACCCAGTAGACTCTTGTTCTTCATTTTAGTCCAGGCCTTGGTATCTCCTGTCTAGATTACTACCATCAACTTCCAACTGCTTAGTCTTTCCTCAGCACACATTTCATATGAATCTGTCCTATATGCAGGCAGCCACCAAACTGATCTTCTTTATACAAAAATGCATGACTTGCTAAGGTCTCTTCTTTCCAGGGATTAAGTCAGGGCCCATTACATCTGGCTACAAGTTCATGGGTTGGACTTATTTAGAGGCACCTCCAACAAATCTAATTTTCTTCATCGTAAGCATTCCATAATTACAGCATTTCTGGCAGTTTTTTAAAAGAATTATAATGAACATTAGGTTTTTAGAATAAATGTAATGTTAATAGCTAAAGTCTGTTAGAGTCTAGTATAAATGAACAAAACATAATCAGGAGGGAGTATTACTGCTACGCTTTTCTGTATTTTCTGAAATTGGCCTATTATACTGCTACCTAAGCAGTTTGGTTCACGTAGCATTCTCCTAATGGAATTTCTTTTTCTGCCAGCTTCTTTCGCTAGATGGTGCTAATTCCCTTTCATAAGACTAGCTGAAGATGATTCTTTTGGAAGAAAGTGAAAGAAAGATGTGCTAGCAGTTTGAGGATTGTATTTGCAATTTCTATAAATGCAAGAGAAAATGCAATATTCCAAAGAAAATGAAGTATTTTAATGTCTCTGGCTGTTAGGATGGCAGGTTGACCATGCTGTGAATATGACCTATAGAAATAAAGAACAGCTGTCATTTTATTATATGCAAGAGTTTCTTATTTGTTATAGCATCATTATTTGGAACATAAACTCTGAATTATTCATTGAAGACATTTTCATTGCATTTTTTTTCAATATATGAAGTTTATTGTCAAATTGGTTTCCATCCAACACCCAGTGCTCATCCCAAAAGGTGCCCTCCTCAATACCCATCACCCACCCTCCCCTCCCTCCCACCCCCCACCAACCCTCAGTTTGTTCTCAGTTTTTAAGAGTCTCTTATGCTTTGGCTCTCTTCCACTCTAACCTCTTTTTTTTTTTTTTTTTTCCTTCCCCTCCCCCATGGGTTTCTGTTAAGTTTCTCAGGATCCACATAAGAGTGAAACCATATGGTATCTGTCTTTCTCTGTATGGCTTATTTCACTTAGCATAATAACACTCTCCAGTTCCATCCATGTTGCTACAAAGGGCCATATTTCATTCTTTCTCATTGCCATATAGTACTCCATTGTGTATATAAACCACAATTTTTTTTATCCATTCATCAGCTGATGGACATTTAGGCCCTTTCCATAATTTGGCTATTGTTGAGAGTGCTGCTATAAACATTGGGGTACAAGTACCCCTATGCATCAGTACTCCTGTATCCCTTGGGTAAATTCCTAGCAGTGCTATTGCTGGGTCATAGGGTAGGTCTATTTTTAATTTTTTGGGGAACCTCCACACTGTTTTCCAGATAGACTCCACCACAAGTCTGCTAGAACTGATACATGAATTTAGCAAAGTTGCAGGATACAAAATCAATGTACAGAAATCAGTTGCATTCTTATACACTAATAATGAAGCAACAGAAAGACAAATGAAGAAACTGATCCCATTCACAATTGCACCAAGAAGCATAAAATACCTAGGGATAATTCTTTGCATTTTAAAATAATAACCTCAGGGGCGCCTGGGTGGCTTAAGCGTCTGACTTCGGCTCAGGTCATGATCTCATGGTCCGTGAGTTCGAGCCCCGCGTCGGGCTCTGTGCTGACAGCTCAGAGCCTGGAGCCTGTTTCAGATTCTGTGTCACCCTCTCTCTGACCCTCCCCCATTCATGCTCTGTCTCTCTCTGTCTCAAAAATAAATAAACGTTAAAAAAAAAAAATTTAAAAAAAAATAGAAAAATAAAATAATAACCTCAGATTTGTATATATTTTGTGTTTGTTGTATATGTTATTTATAATTGCTATTGTAACCATTTATTTAGGTATAAGCTCATTTTTTTTAAGTTTATTTATTTTTGAAAGAGAATGAGAACATGTGCTAGCAGGAGATGGGCAGAGACAGAGGGAGAGAGAGAATCCCCAACGGGCTCCGCACTGAGCATGGAGCTCAGTCCCACGAACATGAGATCATGACCTGAGCCAAAACCAAGAGTCAGTTTTTTAACTGACTGAGCCACGCAGGCACCCTGCCATGAGCTCATTTTTAATTTGTTAGTTAAATCTGTAAGTTTATATGTTAGTTTAACATATGTCATTACACATGCCTAAGTAGTAATCAGAATAGGGCCTATGGGGTCACTATGTTAGTGTCAGAGATACACTGTATATAATACCTGTCTGTACATAAATTTTTGTGTTACAAGTAGGCATAGTTTATAAATGATATGTATTTCTAAGTTAATTATTTTTATTTATAGTTGTGTAGCAGGCGAGCATTAAATTTTATTAGAGTCATTACCATCTTAGTAATGCTGTATAGAGGCAAAAATATGGAAATTGGAGTCCTAAGTTCAAGTCTTTTTCTGGCTCATTAATTTAGTATTTTGGGCAAGTCCATTCGATCATTTAATCACTCATTCCACACAGGAATATTAAGTATTTTTATCAAACAGAAGTTATACCAAGCTATGAAAATACAGCTTAATTGGTGTCTGTGCCTTCCACTCTTGGTGGGGGATGAAGACAAACAGCTGATTATAGTAAAGTGTGATAAATGTTATGATGAGGAAGAGCCACGAGCACACAAAAGTCAAGCCCTGACCCATGCTCAGTTGACCTTGTGCTTGCCTTTTTAGTACTTTCTGCAGTTGTTATTAAGTGGTCAAGTGTGTAGTTATTTATGTCTTTCTCTCCAGCTGGATGCAAAGCCTTTTAAGCGCAAGGACTATATCTGTTTTGTTCACACCAGCACCTCGTGGAGTCCTTTATTTCTCAAATGTTGATGGAAAAAATGAAAGCTGGGCACAGCTTATGGAGAAAGTGCTATTTGAGTAGAAACTGAAAGATGAATAATAGCTAGGCAGGCAAAAGAAGGAGGTTGTCAGGGAAGAATGTACCAGGTGGAGGGAAGAGGTCTTTTCCCTACTGTCCTGGAGGTAAGAAAGACATTGTTCATTGGGTAAAGGAAGTACTAGACTTCTGTCTAACCCTCAATTTCCTCATCTTTCTTTTTTTTTTCTTTTATATTTGGCTTTTATTTATTTATTTTAAATATGAAATTTATGGGGCACCTGGGTGGCTCAGTTGGTTAAGCGTCCGACTTCAGCTCAGGTCACGATCTCACGGTCCGTGAGTTCGAGCCCCGCATTGGGCTCTGGGCTGATGGCTCAGAGCCTGGAGCCTGTTTCTGGTTCTGTGTCTCCCTCTCTCTCTGCCCCTCCCCCGTTCATGCTCTGTCTCTCTCTGTCTCAAAAATAAATAAACATTTAAAAAAAATTAAAAATAAATAAATATGAAATTTATTGTCTAATTGGTTTCCATACAACACCCAGTGCTCATCCCAACAGGTGCCCTCCTCAGTACCCATCACCCACCCTTCCCCCCTCCCATCCCCCAAACAAAATTTCCTCATATTTCAAGAAGAACAAAAATGATGCCTAGCTCCGAGTTGTAATGAATTAAATGAAATTAATTTAGAGAGTAAATAATTGAATAAACTGTAAAATGGCATAAAGGTAGAAAAGTCGTTCTTATCAGGGTAGAGAATTTGGTTCTTGAAATTAAAAAACAGGATTTGGAGGATAATTTCTCTAGTTTATGTGGAATCTGGGTTTATTACTCTGAATTGTGTCTCATGCTTTAGAAGAAAAATGTCTTTAACTGGTACTCAGTAAGAAGGGCAGCTAATATTTTATTTTTAAAACTTCCCCAAATCATTTCATTTATATCTTCTTGGCAGTGCTCCTATCTAGGTAAGGTCTTAAACTTTGTACCCACTCACTGGGAGAAATCAGCACAGGTCAGATCATCATGTTCAGTTCTGAGCATTGTGATTTAACAGGAATACCAAAGAACTAAAATTGGTACAGAAGAACATTGTGAGTATGGTGAAAGACCTAGAAGCTGTGTCCAATGGGGACTGATTGAAGGAAGAGGAATGTTGAGCCTGAAGGAAAATAAGAGGAACACAGGAGATTCGATATTTGTCCCAATTTGTCATTCCCGTTATAGAATTACGCATCCACATCCTTGCATGGCCTGTCGTGGCCAGGATGTACTTCTCTGCGCTTGAGGTTACACGCAGTAATGTGACTTGAGTTGGTTAATTAGTGGATGTAAGGTAAGTCAGAGGCCAAAAAAGCACTTTATGGTTGGGCCTGCCTCTTTGGACTCTGGTCATGTGCCATGAGAACGTGTCCTGCATAGACTTGCATGCAGCTGTAGCAGCCTGTAGCAGTGCTGCCCGGCTGAGCCCAACCTTAATCAGCCAGAGCACAGTCAGTGAGACCTTTAGACCAATGAACATGACTCTTATAACCCAGTGAGTTTCCTTTTTTTCCTAGAATATTTTAAGTATAATCCTTATAATATGTCAGTTTGTTACATGTTTAGACTTTTATTATTTTTGTTAATGTTTGTTTATTTTTGAGAGAGAGAGAGAGAGCGTGAACAGGGGAGGAACAGAGAGAGGTAGACACAAATCTGAAGCAGGCTCCAGGTTCCGAGCTGTCAGCACAGAGCCCAATGTGGGGCTCAAACTCATAAACTGTGAGATCATGACCTGATCTGAAGTCGGACGCTTAACCAACTCAGCCACCCGGATGCCCCAGGTGTTTAGACTTTTAAATGAAAGCTCTTTGTAAGCAACATTATCTCAAATGACTGTCTTACCAATTACAAAGTGGTAGACTAATAGATTAACATCTATTAATGATACAGAGAAAGTTTTTAACAATGGAGATTAATCTGCAATTCCTACTCTTTTCTGAATGTATTAGAATCTTAATTTCTTAGAATAAATTATCAGAGCTATCTGCCACTGCTTATGATGCAGTAATATGTCATCAGTGTTGTCATCACATATATTTTTTCGTTATGTTTTCATTATATCAGTAGCATAATAGTCTTTCCTTCAAGCTGTCCATGTAACAGAGAATGGGAAACTCTACTGTTCGAATGTCCTTGGCTTGTTAGAGACTAGCAGCTTGTGATACGTTATCATGGATGCAGAGCACCGACAACCGTCTTCAGGCAGTGTGCAAACAGGCAGCTCAGGAGGCTGCTTCACAGTTTGGCTGAAAAGAACGACGCAGGCTGTGGCTCTAAGACTTGGTGGCTCTTTCAAATATGTTCCAGGCTACTTTCTGAGACACTGATGTCTTTTCTGTCACATGGCTGAGTGGCTGGCCCCTGCTGACCTCTATGCAGCTCAGGCAGTCTACTGGCTTCTGCTGCTTATTTTTTTTCAGGCCATGTTTCTTCTTCTTTGCATGTGAATAAGTCCTTATTTTCTTCATCCACTACTGCCTTTAATTTTTGGTGTTTTTGTGTTTAGTTTCTTTTTCTTCCTAGAGAAATTCCCAGAGAATTTTTTCATAGCAGTGATGAGCAGGATATTATCTGCAGATGATTTGTGCTGGATAAAAGTAATATTTTTGGAATATCATCTGACATAGTATCTTTTTTTCCTTCAGTCCCATAGGAACATATATTTTTTCCACTACCTCACTATTTACAAGTTTGAAAGGGGGGGGGGGAAACCCACCCTGTTTCCAGCTTTATTGACCAGTCTGGCCTTTCTCAGTCACCTCAGCATGATCCTTTGAGCTCCGTTGCTGTGTTGGGAGCATGTTCTGGGAGTCCTGGCACTTGCTGATCTGTTCTGTGCCTACTTCTCGTCACCAAGGATGCTCTTCACTTCTGGGATCAGTGGTGCCAGTTTGCTCCCCTGCCTCTCCATGGTTCTTCTAAAGAGAACTAGAATGTTCACATCAGGGCCACTGCATTGCATCATTTCTGGGGAAATCATTCATATTGTAATATGTTTCACTGGTGTACTCTGAGGTTTTCCTCAGTACTCTGAGTGCTATTACTGGAGCAAGTCTTAGCCAAATTTCCTGGAACCAGACTTTTTGTATTTTATGCATAAATGTTTAGAAATCTTTGTGGTTCTTTTTTAAGGAATTAATCAACCTTGAGGTTTATTTTAAGGGATAGGTCTATTTGATTTTATCAGCTTTTTCATTATTCTGCAGTTCTTCACCAAAGAAGATATATTTTATTTCATCAAAATACCAAAGAATATTTTGATATACAAAGATTTTGATTTACAAAGGTTTACTCAAATATTAACTTTTAATATTTACTTGAATATTTTTTTCAATTTTTTAATGTTTTTTATTTTTGAGAGAGAGAGAGTGAGCGAGCGTGAGTGGGCAGGTACAGAGAGGGAGAGGGAGACACAGGATCTGAAACATGCTCCAGGCTCTGAGTTGTCAGCACAGACCCTGATACGGGGCTTGAACTTGGAAACGGCGAAATCATGACCTGAACCGAAGTCAGATGCTTAGACTGAGCCACCCAGGTGCCCCTTTACTTGAATATATCAATCTTGAGATTGAATTCCCAGTTTCAGATGTTGATTTTCCACCTTTGGGGGATTTTTTTCTTCTTACATTGAATGGAACAATGATTTGAAAATCTGACTTCTCATCAGTAATTCTGGAGGACAGAAAACAGTGCAACAACATCTTTAAAGTGATGTTCTTAAGAAGTCTTCCTCATTTCAATTGATGCCCTTCCATCCTTCCTCTTGCTCAGGCAAAAACCTTGGCACAATTCCTTTCTTGGCACAATTTTTCCTTTTTTCTTATAACTCACATCCAGTCCAGCTACACATCTTGCCTCCAACTTTCATTTAAATCTCCATCCAAGTTCTTTTGGCCAACTACACATTTTATCTCCAACTTTCATTTAAATATCCATCCAAGTTCTTTTGTGCTTAGTTTTGGTTTATATATAGCATTAGGAATGAACGGTTTGAGAGCTGGTTTGGAGCAAACACTTAAAGGTAAATCTTGGGATGCCTAAGTGGCTCAGTCAGTTAAGCGTCTGACTCTTGATTTAGGCTCAGGTCATGATCTCATGGTTTGTGAGCTCAAACCCCATGTTGGGCTCTGCGCTGACAGTGTGGAGCCTGCTTGGGATTCTGTCTCTTTCTCTGCCCTTTCCCTGCTTGCTCACTCTCTGTCTCTCTCAAAATAAATAAATAAACAAACAAACAAACAACTTAAAAAAAAAAAGGTAAATCTGATGGTGCTGAAACTATTCCAGGCCAGAGACAAACATGGAAAGGCCCTAGTTAATGTCGTAAAGCCAACACAGCATTAATACAAAGCAGTAGAATCCCGAGAACCCACACTCCCGGCCCACTGCCAGAGGATGGGTTTCCCATTAGGGAGTTGTACCCTAGGTTCCCATGAACACTGCCTTAGGCCACTCATGCTCCCAGTGGCAGCTGTAGCCAATAACTTTTGGCATAGTTATCCAGCATTTTTGTGACAATAGCTGAGTAGTAGAGTTTCAGTTTTTTTTAAGTGTGCTACATATGGGAAATAAAAGAGTTGACTCATTCTTCTTCAAAAAGCCTTCCTAGGATCAACAAGCAGCATTTGGAGCAGAGTTTCTTAATGGCACTATTGACATTTGGGGTCAGATAATTCTTCGTTAGCGGGAGATGGAGGGCAGTCTTGTGTATTGTAGGGTGTTCAACAGCATCCCTGGCCTCTGTCTACTAAATGCCAAAAGTACCCCGCCCCCAGTTGTGGCACCCAAAAATGTCTACAGATATTGACAAATGCTCTCTGGGGGCAAAATTGCCTCACTTGTGAATCACTGAGTTAGAAGGCAGATTTGGGTTCAGTTGGAGAAGAAACTTTCCCACCGTGACTGCTTTAATGAAGTAAGCTTCTAGACTGGATTTGAAGTGGACCCTGTGGGATTTACTTTTTCATTGCACAGAGATTAGTTCGTAAAACATGTAAGAAGTTTCCCAATGCTGACTCCCCACTCTGATGAACTAATCTGAAGAGAGGATTTCATCATTTTTTAACATTTGTTAGGGAGACTTTAAACAAAATCATATCTTTGACAGTCTGTTCAGTTCATGAGAATATTTCAGAAGCATTTTCGTAAATATGAAATGATAAATGCTGTTTAAACACCAGTAGTTAATTCAGATTGCTTTCAGAACATCTCTTTTATGATCTGTATTAAGGGATAGTACTACCCCTTTCTTATTGCTATGTAATATAAGATAGTTTTCAATATGTCTTTTTTAAATCTTGGAGAATGTTATTTGATCAATGTATATATTTCTATATTATTATAATTAGGTCACAGGAATGTCATGTTTTTTAACGCTAAATTTTAAGTTAAATCACTCTTATAGGAAAAGCATTTTCAAAAATATTTAGTTCTGTGGCTTGACTTCTACTTTGGCTAGGTCAATGGAGATTGCTCAAGAATCCAGAGAGTTTCTGCAACCAAGAGGGATGGAGAACAGTCCCTCACTTCACAGAACCTTGACACCCCAGACTCTTTTCTTACTTAGAGAAGGAAGCCAGAAGCTCATTAGTAACTACATTCTGTCTCTAGGCAGTTGAGGCTAACCCTTGGCTTTGCTAAGTCCTCCTCTGCCTGTTGCTGCCACCACCCAGCAACAGCCTTTGGCTCTTTCTGGCATACTTGGAGATACTCTGAAGTTGTCGAGGGAAGCCAGATGATAGCAGTGTCTGTGCTGGTAGGATCTAGTATTAGAATCAGTCGCTATTTTAAGCTGCTATCTTTGCAGGGACAGAAAAGTAGATACAGGAATAAGGGAGAGAGGGACAAGCATGAAAATGAGGATATTTGTGAATCTGTGTGCTGAAACATTTAGAGTATATTCAGGAAGAACAAAAGAGCCAAATAGTAAATGTGGCCTCTTAAAGATAACACTGAAACATTTTGCTTAAAAATGGGTTAGATTAAAACATTCTTTACCAAGGGAATTTGACTTAAAAGATATTTGGAAGAGGAAGTCCATTATCAAACTAGCAGCTACAGTTTCACAAACAGATGTACAAAATTCGTTAGAATGTTAATCAGGTTTCTGATTAATGTTCCAAAACACTAGAAATTATAGAACTTCCTTTTATCAGTCTGTATTATAAAGAAGTTGTGAAATTTATATAATTAAGTTAGAGAAGTTTTTTTTTTTTTCTATTTTTAAGAATATTAGAACAAAGCACACTTAGGGTTAGATTCATTGAAGGAATTGTTGAATTTTATAGTTAGGAACATGAAATGAGAAAGTTTTACTAATGAAAAGATAATATCCTAGAATAGCAAATCCTCTAGTTGGAATTCTGTTTACTAGAGACAAGCATCAACATAGTATGTATGTACCTCTAGCTACATGTACATGGCAGGATACTCAGGTCTCCATTTCTCTTGGACCTCTAACCAGTTGCAGAGGGAATAAACAATGAATCGCAGTATTCTAAAGAGCACATTGTAATAGGAAAGTCTTGTGATGACATGGAAGCCAGCCAGAAATTAATGCCAGCCGAGTAAATAAGCAGTCTGGTAAGCATATGCAGTGTTTTCACAAATGTCCGAGAGGTCCCCTTTGGATACTGTTAATAAAACAGGAAACTGAAAGGATGAGGCAGAGTCCCATGGGATTGTGTTTTGTGCACCGTGATAGCCCCAGTGCCTGGAACAGTGCCTGCCCATAATGGACATTGAATAAGTATGGGGAGGAAAAAGACAAATGTAAAAGTAATACCAGGTCAGAGGAAGAAATAAATGTCCAAGAGTGAAGAAGAGTGCATTTTAAAACATAGCCCAGTACCTAGGAAACTTGGATAAATGTGGTAACCTCTTGCTGCTTTGCCTCGCTTTCTTTCCCATATGACAGTATAACTCATTAAAGGCTCTGCCCTACTCATCTTTGAACCTGGAGACGTTGGCAGATGGTAGTATCATTTATTGAAAAGCTGTGGTTTATATTAAAGCACTGTTCTTCCCTGGAACAGCCCTATGAGGTATTATTGGCCCCATTTCTGAAATAAAGGAAACAGAAGGGGAGGGAGGTTAAATAATCTGGCCAAAGCCATATTGTGGAGCTCGCATTCCATCTCAGGATTGTGTGACTCCTGAGCTCCTATACAGAATCTTTAGGCCAGACTATCCAGGTGCTCAGTAAATGTGTGCTCAGTGTTTTTTAAAAATGAAGATTAGGTGTCCTAAAGAATTCACCAAGGAGATGGCATCAAGCTAGATCTTAAGTAAAAGTAAGATTTGGATGTGGTGAAATGTTGCCATCATCCCAAAGGTACATATTTTAAAACTCCTCCTCTACTTTAAAGTATTTGTCATCGTTTCACTAAATGATGTCATTATATATAAAAACTTGCCTTCTAGGGGAGCCTAGATGGCTCACTTGGTTAAGCTCCCGACTTAGGCTCAGGTCGTGATCTCACAGCTTGTGGGTTCAATCCCTGCGTCAGGCTCTATGCTGACAGCTCAGAGCCTGGAGCCTACTTTGGATCTGTGTCTCACTCTCTCTCTGCCCCTCCCCCGCTCATGCTCTGTCTCTGTCCCTCTCTGTAAAGTAAACAAACATTAAAAAAAAATTAAAACTTGCCTTCTTCTAATCACAACAATTATATCCTTTTAATGTATAACAGTTTTGTCCTTTTAATATAGTTTTTAGATGTTTTTAACTTTGTATAAATAGTGGTTGGTGTCCTACAATATACTTTTGTCCCCACTAGCATTATATTATTGAGATCATTTATATTATAGAGCATATAGTATTCCATTGTGTGAATACACCACAGTTTATCCATTCTGATAATGATGGAAATTTTTTGTTAATATAAACAATGATAGTATAAATATTCTTGTATATGTCACTTGGTGCACATATATTAGAGTTTTCCAGGGTAGTGGTTCTCACATTTGAGCATACATCAGAACCACCTGAAGGGCTGTTTAAACACAGGTTGCAAGGCTCATTGATTCAGGAAGTCTGGGGTAAGTCCCAAGAATGTGCATTTCTAACAACGTCTCAGGTACTAATGATCTATTGATCCAAGAACTAACTGCTTCAGAGTATATATCTAACTGTGGAATTGTTGGAGTGAAATAGAGAGCACATACTTTCAATTTTACTAGGTAATGCTAGATTGTTTTCCTATCATCAATGTGAAAGCGAATTGTCAGACTTGAATTTTTGCCAGACTGGTGGGTGTTAATGGTATCTTTTTATGTGGCTGAAAGGGGAAATCGATACGCTTTTTTTTCTTCATATTAAAACTTTCAGAATAGACCCTAGAAGCGGCTTCTTGGCTCCTTCTCGAACCTCAGGCAGGTTCAGCCTACCTGCCTCCACTCCAATTTCCACACTGGCCTCCACCATGTCTATCAGGGTGACCCAGAAGTCCTACAACGTGTCCTCCTCCGGCCCCCGGGCTTTCAGCAGCCTCTCCTTCACTCATGCGCCTGGCTCCCGCATCAGCTCTGCCCTGTCCTGGGTGGAAAGCGACAGCAGCTTCCAGCGTGGCCTGGGCAGCAGCATGAGTGTAGTTGGGGGCTACGGCAGGCCCGGGAGTATGGGGGGCATCACGGCTGTCTCAGTGAACCAGAGCCTGCTGAACCCTCTTAAGCTGGAGGTGGACCCCAACATCTAGGCCATGCGCAGCCAGGGGAAGGAGCAGATCAAGACCCTCAACAACAGGTTTGCCTCCTTCGTCGACAAGGTGCGGCATCTGGAGCAGCAGAACAAAATTCTGGAGACCAAGTGGAACCTCTTGCAGCAGCAGAAAACCTCTCGCAGCAACATGGACAACACGTTCGAGAGTTACATCGACAACCTTCGGCGGCAGCTGGAAACCCTAGGCCAGGAGAAGCTGAAGCTGGAGGTGGAGCTTGGCGACATGCAGGGCCTGGTGGAGGACTTCAATAAATATGAGGAGATCAAAGAACGTGCAGACATGGAGAATGAATCTGTCCTCATCAAGAAGGATGTGGACGAAGCTTACATGAACTAGGTGAAGCTGGAGTCCCGCTTGGAAGGGCTGACTGATGAGATCAACTTCTTAAGGCAGCTGTACAAAGAGGAGATCCGTGAGCTGCAGTCCCAGATCTCGGACACGACTGTGGTGCTGTCCATGGGCAGCAGCCACTCCCTGGATCTGGATGGCATCATTGCCAAGGTCAAGGCCCAGTATGAGGCGATCGCCAACAGCAGCCAGGCTGAGGCTGAGACCATGTACCAGATCAAGTACTAGCAGCTGCAGACATTGGCCGGGAAGCATGGGGATGACCTCCATCTCCCAAAGACGGAGATTTCCAAGATGAACCAGAACACTAACTGACGCCAGGCTGAGATTGAGGGCCTGAAAAACCAGAGGGCTTCCCTGGAGGCCACCATAGCTGATACCAAGCAGCGTGGGGAGCTGGCCGTGAAGGACCCCAATACTAAGGTGGCCGAGCTGGAGGCCGCTCTGCAGCGAGCCAAGCAGGACATGGCCCGGTAGCTGCAGGAGTACCAGGAGCTCATGAACATCAAGCTGGCCCTGGACATCAAGATCACCACCTACTGCAAGCTGCTGGAGGGCGAGGAAAGCAGGCTGGAGTCTGGGATGCAGAACATGAGCATCCACACTAAGACCTCCCACCAGCTACTTGGGTGGGCTGGTCTCAGCCTACAGGGGCCACATGAGCCCTGGCGTCAGCTATGCCTTCCAGTCCGGCTTCAGCTCTGGCCAGAGCTCTGCTTCCTCTGGCCATGTCAGCTCCTCCAAGGCTGTGGTGGTGAAGAAGATCGAGACCCGTGATGGGAAGCTGGTGTCCCAGTCATCTGACGTCCTGTCCAAGTGAACAACCACTGTGGTCCCTCCCAACCTCCCCGCTCCCGTGGCTGCCGTAGAGCCTGTGGGGGAAGGAGCTGTGCAGGGGAGCGTCGGGAATGGGAGGCCCACCTAAGCCTCACCTCAGTTCTTGGCCTACCCTTAGAGGGAGTCCTCCACCCTGGGTACCCCCCTCTTGCCCATGTCCCCAGCTAAAAGCCAATTCAAGAGTTTTTTCCCCAAATAAAGCCTCAGATGGCTCTGCCAATCCCCCTCTTCCCCCAAAAAAACCTTTCAGAATATGCAGAATTGGTTCATCTTAAATAATATTTTCAGGGCACAGGAAACACATTCTTTTCCACAGAAAAATCTGGGATCAAATTCAGTTTTGGTTGCCTAAGAAGAATCTTAGATAATTGTTGTAATTTTTAATGTTTTTATTCTTCCATTGGCCTTTTTAAAAAGGAAAGAACACAGGAGCAATTCCACTTTAGTGAGACTTGTGTAAACTGAATGTACTCCATTTAATTGAGGATGGTGCAAAAGGCTAATTTGGAAAGAGTTGATTAGATACCACACTAGTTTTATTGCGTTCCTCAGAGATACTCCTTGAAAGCCAGGTCCAAGCTGACTTTAGGTTTAACAGGTTTAACAGGTTCACATTCTGGATGAGAAGCTACTGCAGACCTGGCGCCTCTTTCAGAAATGTTGCTTTCCAGGGGCGCCTGGGTGGCTCAGTCGGTTGAGCATCCAACTTCGGCTGAGGTCGTGATCTTGGGGTTCGTGAGCTCGAGCCCTGCATTGGGCTCTTTGTTGACACCTCAGAGCCTGGAGCCTGCTTCGGAACCTGTGACTCCCTCTCTCTCTGCCCCTCACCCTCTCACGCTCTCTCTCTCTCTGTCTCTCAAAAAATAAACATTTAAAAAAAAAAAAAAGTGTTGCTTTCCAGTTTACTATTTGAGCAAATGTGTGTCAAAGTCCTGCTTCTGGCAGGTGGTAGTTAAACTCTCAAGGTGGTGTACCTCACCCCAAGAGCCTGTTGTATCATGACCAAGTGTGACTGGGCTTTGGCATCCGTGTCTGTATGACTGGACACTAATTGATAACTGTCTTTCAGCTTTCATGACGCTGGTTATCATATTGCTGCACGTGTTCTGGGGCATCATATTTTTTGATGGCTGTGAGAAGAAAAAGTGGTCTGCCCTTCTTGTAGTTCTTCTGACCCATCTGCTGGTGTCAGCCCTGGTGAGTATTGATTGTCACCATGCTCACAGTATTTTTTGGATCATAAGTCCACATACGGTACATTCCACTCTCAATGAAATACATGCTCATGGGAAGATGAAGCTCTTTAATGAGTGAATGGTAGATAGATAAATCATCTATTCCTACAGAAAAAGCCACTCTTAATTTGTTGGTTGATTTCATTAAAGATTTTATTCTATGTATCTATCTATCTTTTATGGGTATAGTCAAACCTGAAATAGTCTTGCATTAGGCTTACATTATGTAACACATCTTAAATAAGTACCATGTTATTAGAAATCCTTTTCATATATACATTTTAATAGCCTTATATCATTACATAGAATTATAGTTTGCTTAACTGATCACATCTATTTCAAAATTTTGTTTCTTACGATGCTGTCTTGAACATCTTTGTACATGAAATTTTTTCAATATGATGTTTAGATTTCATAGAATGAAAATATGAAATTAAATGGTACAAATATTTTTAAAGCCCTTGATATAAATTGGTAAAGTCCTCTCCACAAGGGTTGTACCATTTCTACTCACTCTGATAAATAGCAAGGGTGCCCATTTTATTCCCTCCTCACTGAAATTATAATTATTATGCCAGTTTTCTAAATAACTAAAATTTAAAAAGAAAGCTTGACTAGCTATATTTCTTAAGAATATTTAATGGTTTGGGTTTGACTTTCATGGCAATTTGCCATGTATTTACATCAGAATTATCCCCACTACTGCCTTGTCCAGACCCTTATCATTTCTCATCTCTTAGTTTTAGAAGGGTTCTTTCTGATGGTGTCCTACCTCATGTTTCTCTCTTCTCCATCCACTTAGAATTTATATCAAGTTTTCTCATACTGGGCTCCTTGACCTCTGATGCATCTAAAATGAAGTTTTGCAGGGGTGCTTGGCTGGCTTAGTTGCTAAAGCATGTGACTCTTGATCTCTGGGTCGTGAGTTCAGGCCACCAGTTATAGGCGTAGAGATTACTTAAAAGATAGATAGATAGTTAGATAAAAATGCAGTCTTATTGCTTCCCCTTCCTAAAACCTTTCAGCGGTGCAGGATACTAAAGTTAGTGTGATGGCAACTATGTGAAGCCAAATCTTCATGGAAAAAAAAGACTGGAAAGAGAAAGCATTAAAATACTAATAGTATTTATCTCTGAATGGATTCTTTTCTTCTTTATAGTTTTTGGCATGTTCCAAATTTTCTGCAATGTACACTTCTATAATCAGAAAGGAAATTAAATGAAAAAACAAATGTCCTTTTCATGGATCCATTTGGCTAATTCATTCATTCGACAAATATTTACTGAGTACCTTCTATGTTCCAGGCACTGTTTTAGGTAAACAAAACAGTTTGGTGAACAAAACAAAGATCCCTGCTTTTACAGTTTAGTGGTGAGAGAAAGGCAGCAAGCAGCAGGCATAATAAATAAGAAATTTTATCGTGATAGGTGCTATGGAAAGTAGAGCAGAGTTAAAAGGAATCCAGAGTGTGGGGAGGCAGAGGATGTCCAATTTTTTAATTAGGTGGTCAGAGTAGGCTTCGTTGTGAAGGTGACCTTTGAGCAAAGAAGTGAAGTAGATTGGTCATGCGGCTCTCTGGGGAAGAGCATCCTGGACTGCACAACCAGTAGCAAAGTCTAAGATCAAAGAAATTGCTTGGGGTATTTTTGGAAGTGAGGGTGGCCAGAACAGAGTGAACTAGGGTAAAGGTAATAGATACTGTCACAGAGTTGAAGGTGGGGAGGGAAGTAGAGGTTAGAAGTGAGAACCACATCTAGATAATGCAAGACATTGACATTTACTGTCAGTGAAATGGGAGTCGTTGCAGGGTGTTAGGGCCATGATCTGACTCAAATTTTTAAAAGATCACTTGGCCGTGTTAGGAGTGAACTGTAGCAGGGAAAGATTATAGTCATCAGGAGAAGGATGGTGATAACTTGCATGAAAAAGCAGTGGATATAATGAGAAATGATCAGATTGAGGATATATTTTTGAAAGTAGAGCCAGCAGTATTTCCTTACAGATTGGGTAAGGCATAGAGTGAAAGAAGAGGAGCCAAGGATGTCTCCAAGGTTTGGGGCTGGACAATTAGAAGGATGGAGTTACCATCAGCTGGGATGGGGGAGCTTGTGAGGGTGGATCAAGGAGTTCATCTGGACACATTATAAAGGTGAAATAGAGGTGCCTATTGGACATCCTAGTGAAAATATCCATTAGGCAGTTGGATGAGAAAGTACGGAGTTGGGGAGAGAAATCCAGGCCAGAAACCCAAAGACTGAGCTCTGGGACGCTCCCACATTGACACTGGGGAAAGAGAAGGTGCCAGCAAAAGAGACTGAGAAAGAGCCACTAGTGAGGTTGGAAGAAAACCAGGAGCCAGATGTCCTGGAAGCCAGATGTGTTAAGGAGAGAATGATCAGCTGTAGTAGATGCCTGTGGAATAAAACCCAGACTTCTTTGTTTGACATAAGCCTCTTATCAGCCTTACTGGTACAGAACGTAACCTCCTGCTGCTCCCCACAGTTCACATCATATGCTCCATCTAAATTAATCCATTGTGGCTTCCCAGTAGGTGTGCCTTGTCCATGCTGTTTTATCTGCAGTGACGCGTCTCCCCCTAACCTAAGTCGGTTTGGAAAAGTACTCGTTCCATGTGAAGCCTCCCTGGAAAAGGTGCATATTCCAGACTGAGCACGATCACCAGCCCTTATTCATAGCTCTGTTATAACACTTATCCCCAGATAGCACTGTTTTATTTAATATAGCTATTTATTCATTTATTATTATTTTTAAAAATTTACATCCAAATTAGCATATAGTGCAATAATGATTTCAGGAGTAGAATCCAGTGATACATACAACACCCAGTGCTCATCCCAGCAAGTGTCCTCCTTGATACCCCTTGCCCATGTAGCCCATCCCCCCATCCCAAACCCCTCCAGCAGTCCTCAGTTCTCTGTATTTAAGAGTCTGCAGCTACTTTCGAGGGAGTGCTTTTCCTTTACTCTCACGATGTGCTGCACGCTTCTCCCCTTTCTCTGTCCTCTCTCTGCAAAAACAGCTCTCTACCCTCCACAGCTTCTCTCTCTCTCCCCCACTTCACCTCTCCACACCATGTACCTGCCAAGTTCTGTGGTTCAAGTTATGCAGATTGTTGTGTTAATCCTCAGATCAATTTCCTAGATGTGCAAAATAATGTGGTGCTGATCTAGCTGCATTTCAGGGATGAGAGAATCTGAGAACTTGAGTGCTGTGCTGCTCTCCCATCTTGGCCTCACCATCTTATTTAATATCGTTTTTGTATATCTCTCTCCAACTAGAGTTTGATCATCAGGGATGATCTTATCTTGTCAATCTTTGTATCCTCAATCCTATAAATGTTGTAGAATATTGAATAGTTGATATTCTCTTTAATGATTAAAGAGAACCCAGGAAAATAAACTAAAATAAAAAAGAATTTGGGAAATTTGGAAGATTATCTACCAAAATTTTAATAGTAGTTATCTCTGAATAGCAGAGGGGGGAGGGGAACGGGGTAGTAGTGCTTGGTGGCTCAGTCGGTTAAACATCTGACTCTTGATACCCGCTCAGGTCTTGATCTCCTGGTTGTGAGTTTAAGCCCCCTGTGGGGCTCCATGCTAGACATGAAGCCTACTTAAGAAAAATAACACACACACAGAAACATATACACATCAAAACTGTACATCTTGTAACCTATGTAACTCGAACCTACATGAAAACTGAAACATCAGATCCCATGAGCCTCCTACCACGGTCCTGACTTCTAACACCATGGCTTGCCTTGCCTTTTGGTAGTTTATGTAAACAGAACTATATGGTATTTACTCTTGTGTCTGACTTCTTTCGCTTAACATTATCTTTGTGAGATTCATCTATATATATTGCTCATTTATTGCACTCTAGTATTCTACTTTGTGACTGTACTATGATTTATCCATTCAACTGCAGAAATGGTATCTCTAGTTTTTGACTTTTGTGACTAATTATAATGCTTTGAGCATTCTAGAATATATCTCTTTTGAATATATGTGTACATTTCTTTTGGATGTATGCCTAGGAGCGGAATTGCTGATCATGGGGCGTGCATATGTCAGCTGTTCATACCACTCAGCTTTTCAGAGTCGTTGTATTGACTTACATTCCCATTAATCCCATTAATTTGTGAGTGGCAGTTCCTCCACCTCCTCACCAGTGGTTGGTATGGCACTGTCTTGTTACTGATCCCCCTGGGTATGTGGTGGTATCACATTATGGTCTTAATTAGCATTTCACTAATGATTAATGAGATTAAGCAGATCTTCATATATTTATTGGCCATTTGGATCATTCTTTTTTTTTTTTTTGAGTTGTAAGAGTTATTTATTTTTTAAATTTTTTTATATGAAATTTATTCTCAAATTGGTTTCCATACAATACCCAGTGCTCATCCCAACAGGTGCGCTCCTTAATGCCCATCACCCACTTTCCTCTCCCCTCCCACCCCCCATCAACCTTCAGTTTATTCTCAGTATTTAAGAGTGTCTTATGGTTTGCCTCCTTCCCTCTCTGTAACTTTGTTACCCTCCCTTCTCCTCCTCCCTGGTCTTCTGTTGAGTTTCTCAGGATCCAGATATGAGTGAAAACATATGGTATCTGTCTTTCTCTGCCTGACTTACTTCACTTAGCATAACACTCTCCAGTTCCATCCATGTTGCTACAAATGGCCAGATTTCAGTCATTCTCATTGCCAAGTAGTGTTCCATTATATATATAAACCACATCTTCTTTTTTTTTTTTAATTTTTTTTAACGTTTATTTGTTTTTTTGAGACAGAGAGAGACAGAGCATGAACGGGGGGAGGGTCAGAGAGAGAGGGAGAGACAGAATCTGAAACGGGCTCCAGGCTCTGAGCTGTCAGCACAGAGCCCGACGTGGGGCTTGAACTCACGGACCACGAGATCATGACCTGAGCCGAAGTCGGTCGCTCAACCGACTGAGCCACCCAGGTGGCCCAAAACCACATCTTCTTTGTCCATTCATCAGTTGATGGACATTTAGGCTCTTTCCATAATTTGGCTATTGTTGAAAGTGCTGCTATAAACATTGGGGTATAAGTACCCTTATGTGTCAGCACTCCTGTATCCCTTGGGTAAATTCCTAGCAGTGCTATTGCTGCGTCATAGGGTAGATCTATTTTTAATTTTTTGAGGAACCTCCACACTGTTTTCCAGAGCAGCTGTACCAGTTTGCATTCTCACCAACATTGCAAGAGGGTTCCTGTTTCTCAACATCCTCGCCAGCATCTATAGTCCCCTGATTTGTTCATTTTAGCCACTCTGACTGACATGCGGTGGTATCTCAGTGTGGTTTTGATTTGTATTTCCCTAATGAGGAGTGACGTTGAGCATCTCTTCATGTGCCTCTTGGCCATCTGGATGTCTTCTTCAGAGAAGTGTCTATTCATGTCTTCTGCCCATTTCTTCACTGGATTATTTATTTTTGGGGTGTGGAGTTTGGTGAGCTCTTTATAGATTTTGGATACTAGCCCTTTGTCTGATATGTCATTTGCAAATATCTTTCCCAATTCCATCGATTGCCTTTTAGTTTTATTGATTGTTTCCTTTTCAGTGCAGAGGTTTTTATCTTGGTGAGGTCCCAATTCATTTTTTGCTTTTAATTCCCTTACCTTTGGAGATGTGTCAAGTAAGCAATTGCTGCAGCTGAGGTCAGAGAGGTTTTTTCCTGCTTTCTCCTCAAGGGTTTTGATGGTTTCCTGTCTCACATTCAGGTCCTTCATCTATTTTGAGTTCATTTTTGTGAATGGTGTAAGTTAGTGGTCTAGTTTCATTCTTCTGCATGTTGCTGTCCAGTTCTCCCAGCACCATTTGTTAAAGAGACTGTCTTTTTTCCATCGGATAATTCTGTTTTTTTGAGAGCAAGAGAAAGAACAGGCATACACACGTGAGTGGGGGAGGGGGTGAGAGAGAGAGAGAGAGAGAGAGAGAGAGCATGTGAGCAAGGGAGGGGCAGAGAGAGAGAGAGGGAGATAGAAAATCCCAAGCAGGTTCCATGCTGTCAGCACAGAGCCCAACTCAGGGCTCGATCCCACAAATTGTGAGATTATGACCTGAGCTGAAATCAAGTCAGACGCTCAACCGACTGAGTCACCCAGGCGCCCCTGGATAATTCTTTTGTGAAGTACCTATTCAAATCTTTTGCCTATAAATCATTTTGATTTTTAGGAGTTCTTTTTATGTTCTCCGACAAAACGTCTTTGTCAGATATACATATTGTAAATAACTTCTCCTGTACTATGGTTTATCTTTATCTCCTCATACTGTTGTCTTTTTTTATAAGCAAAGTTCCTCATTCTAATGTAGTTTAATCAATTTTTCTTTATGGTTTGCAGTTTTTGTGTTCTGTTCAATAAATACTAACCTATCTGAATTTCAAGTTTTAAAATTTGTTTATTTTACTCATTTGTGTATTCTAATTTTCTGCAACAATCACAGCTGCTTTTGTAATTGTTTAAAAGAGAAAAAAATTTAAAGAAACTAAAGAGAAATACAAAAGAGCTTAGCACCCTGTAAAATAAATTAAAATTCAGTGGATTTGAGGTAAATTATTCTGAAGAATCCAGAAAATGCTCAATGCCTGCCATACCCACTGATGCCTCTTGAGAAAAGCACTTTTTCTGCATAAGTAGCTACGTGCAAAATCAGCCCATTTTCCTGGCCAGAGCTGATAGGTGGGATCATGTACAGGTATGGTGAGGGTAAGGACAGTGAGGAGCCGTGGAGGCACTTCCCCTGAAGCCCCTTATTGGCAAAGGTGTATGGTGGCAAGTTGACCCAATCAGATTCTCTCCTTTGGTACGTGTAAGTGCTGGCTTACGTGGGAACCCATCTCCTTATCTTACCCTGGCCCAGTAAAGGAAGTATCCCTCTTTCCGTCAAAGGCCAGTCCCTCCTCCTGGCCACCAGATCCAGTTCTCGTTTAAGGACTTCACTCCTCTGATTGTGCCCTTTATCCCATACCACCAGCTTTTCCCTCTTTTCATCAACATACAGACATAACTTTTTGCTTTTTTTTAGAGAGCATAAGCAGGGGAGTGAGGTGGGGGGGGGGGGGTGGGGAGAGAGAGAGAGAGAGAGAGAGAGAGAGAGAGGGAGAATCTTAGGCTCCACGCTTAGCTCAGAGCCCGATGCAGGGTTCCATCCCATAACTCTGGAATGATGACCTGACCCGAAATCAAGAGTCGGACACTCAACCACCTGAGCTACCCAAATGCCCCCATGTAGACATACCTTTAAAAAAAAAAAAACAAAACTCTCCTCTTGCCTTTCCCCCTCCTAGCCTTCACTCCTTTTTTTCTCTTCCACATCACAGCCAAATTTCTCAGAGTTATGTCCACTAATTTTGTCTCCACTTCTTCACCTCTCCTGCTTCAATCCAGTCTGGCTTCTGCTCAACCACCTTCTTTGTTGTTGTTGTTGTTGTTGTTGTTGTTGTTGTTGTTGTTCTTAAATTTTTTTTTAACATTTATTTACTTTTGAGAGAGAGAGAGTGAGCACAAGTAGGGGAGGGGCAGAGAGAGGGAGACAGAGGATCTGAAGCAGGCTCTGTGCTGTGAGCACAGAGAATGATGCTGGGCTGGAACTCACCCAGCATCCCAGCTGGAGCCACCCAGGTGCTCCTCAACCACTCTTCCAAGATTGCACTTGTCAAGGTCAAAACACTTTTCGTTTCTCCAAATCTGATGGACATTGGTGTTTTGGTTTTTTTTTTTTCATTTCAGCAGCCTTTAAAAGAGTTCACCTTCTGTGAAACATTTTCCTCTTTGCTATATCACACTGTCCTGATTTTTCTTTTACCTCACTATTTGCTCTTCTCAGACCCCTTTGCTGACTCTTTCAGTACAAGTCAAGCTAACAGATTGGGGTACCTGGGGGTAACAGATTCAGTACGAGTCAAGCTAACAGATTGGGGTACTCAGTCAGTTGAATGTCCGACTTTGGCTCAGGTCATGATCCCATGCTTCATGGGTTCGAGCCCCGTGTCGGGCTCTGTGCTGATGGCTCAGAGCCTGGAGCCTGCTTCAGATTCTGTGCCTCCCTCTCTGTCTGCCCCTCTCCTGCTTGCACTCTGTCTCCCAAAAATAAATAAACATTAAAAAAAATGTAAAAAAAAAAAAAAAGAGTCAAGCTAATAGAAAGGTGTTGACACTTTTAATTTGCTCCTATAATACTAAGCAGCACAAACAATCTATAAATGTTCTCAGGGCTTATTCTTCTCCTTTCCCTTCTTTCTACAGTAGCTCCCTGGGTAGAGACATGGCTTTAAATACCATCTATGGGGGTGCCTGGATGGCTCAGTCAGTTGAGTATCTGACTCTTGATTTCAGCTCAGGTTATGATCCCAGGGTCATGGAATTGAGCCCCATATTGGGCTCTGCACTGGGTATAGGTCCTGCTTTAAGATTTTCTCTCTCTCTCCCTCTCTGTCTCTCTCTGTCTCTCTCTCTCTCTCACACACACACACACATACACATTCTCTTTCTCTTTTTTAGAGAGAACTCTAAAAAATAATAATAAAATAAAAATAAAATTTTAAAAATTTTTAAATTTTATGCTTATGGACTGTGCTTTTGTATTCCTCTTTCCAGCCCAGGCCTCTCCTCTGAGCCCCATGCTCATATACCTAATGCTTACCTGACATTCCGTCCTTTGAAATCTCACAGGCATTTCACTCTTAGCGTGTCCTTTTTGGACTTGATTCTTACCCATCATTTCAAGCCTGGTCTTCCTCAAGTCTTTGTCATCTCCTTAAATAGCACCATCATTTACCAAGAGCCAGAAACCTGGAAGTCATTTTGGCCTCCCCCTTTCCCTCACATTGCATCCATCAGCAAGTCCTGTCAGTTCATACTGCCCACTCTCTCCATCTCTACTGCCACCACCCTGATTTCATCAACCAGTGCAGAATCTTCCCAATGAGTCTCCCTGCTTTCACAATTGCCTCCTTTAATCCATTCTGTGCAGTTTTAAACATCTAAGCCAAGTCGTTCAGCCCCTCCATGTAAGCCTGTTCTGTGACCCTCCATTGCACTGAGGATAAAATTTACACTCCTTACCCATATGCTACATAGCTGGTCCCTGCCTTCCTCTTTGATGCCTCATCTCTTGTGCTGCCTCTCCATCCCTACACATCAGTCATAGCCCTCTCTCAGGTTCTCAGCTGCCCCAGACTCTTTGCTTTACTGTCATTCCCTCCCTCAGTCTACATGAGGCTGGCTGTCTCCTCCCAACTATGTGTCTCACTTTACGTGCCACTTACTCAGGACCTCTCCTGAGCAACCTCAATAGACCACCTTATTCTTACTTATCCTGGCACCATCACAATTAGAATTATTCTGGCTAGCATTCATCACAATGTGTAATTATTTAATTCATTTATTTGTTCTTTCATTGTCTCTCTTCCTAGCATATAAGCTCCAGTAGGTACATACTTTGGTCTTCACTGTTGTGTAACAGAGTACCTCTTGGCTTTTCATCATTGTTTTTTAAATAAACTTTTGGAAGCCTCAGCAATTATGCAGCTGAAAAAGAAATGCTGTGCCCTCTTGTTCCCTTAAATACTGAAGGTTCATACTAAAGTAACTTGGACGTGTCCTACTTTCTTGCAAGTATTAAGAGCCAGCTAACACAGAAATTATTATAAACTGGGCCCAGATTATATAACATGTATCTTCTCTTGGGTATTCCATTAGATGCTGACTTCTAATTACCCTCTAGGTTTGGCATTTGAATATTGCAAAGCGCACACCTATGGGTTAGCGTCTGTTGACTAGGTTAGTTCTGCTCGTCTTTGTGGAACTCCGCAGTACATGACATACATCATATGTTTGTTGAAACACACCCCAGCTGTTGAAAGTATCCTAGATTTTCCTTTAGCTTTGGTTACTCTACATGTTTAATAAGCTTGCTGTTGCTACCCAAACTGCCATATTTTCCTTTTGCAGACCTTCATAAGTCCTCATTATGGAATAAATTTGGTGTCAACATATATAATTGTGGTACTCATGGGCATTTGGGCATTCTTTGTTGCTGGCGGCAGCTGCCGAAGCCTGAAACTGTGCCTACTCTGCCAAGACAAGGACTTCCTCCTTTTCAATCAGCGTTCCAGATAACCTCTGACAACCAGCACCTGCCAAACAGTAAGCTGCATCTTTAGAGGAAGCACAACTGTGCCTTTTTCTAAAAATTCCTTTTCCTGGTGGGATTTAGAAAAAACAAAACCCTCTAGATAAATAAAATATGACTTCATGCAACAGCTCTCTGGAAGGATACAGCAGTGGATGTACACATCCTGGCTGCACATTAGAATCGAATCCCTTGGGGAAGCGTAAAGAATATTGATATCTGGGGCTTCACCCTCCACATATAATTGGTCTGGGCATTTGGTCATTTTTAAAAGCTTTTCCCAGATGACTCTGATGTGCAGCCAGGTTGATAATCATCAGCGTCCAGATAGGAACTTTCTGAGAACACCATAAATGAATAAAAGTCCGATGTTTAGCCGTCTCTCAACTCAGCTTGTGCTGAGCAGGTAAATCTCTGACTGTCAGATCCTGCTTAGCCTTTGTCTTTTTAAGTTATGAAGTCACAAAACGCTAAAGGGCTCTCACCCCTGTGAACTTTTCATGTTCTTTATTATACCCTAAATTTATGAGAACATGGTAGGTTGTGCTTCTAAATGCAATAGTAAATTGCACTGACTTACTATGATAATTTAGCCAAAGTAAGCTAGTGATTAACAAGCTGCATTTTTTCCTGTAGTTTTACATTCTGGATTCTGCTTTTTGAGGCATTACTTTGTTCGTGAGCGTAGATTCAGTTTCTTTACCTAAAAATCAATTATTTTCTGATTTCTGGGAAGGTATGATAAACCAAGAATTTTTGTGCAACTTCCGTAAATCTTTCCTGGGTTTAAGGCTTTTCGTGAGCTGTGCCCCGAGGCAGTGTTTCCCAGCTGAGTGCTAGCAACCAGCTGGGCTAGTTGGGGTGAAGTCCATTGTTCTATCTCTGAGCAGTTCTGCAGGTTGCTGAGTGATGTACCCTGGGACACGCTTCACTAGAGCTGGTGAAAGTTCAAAAGCATGAGGAAAACAAGCCAGTAGAATGATGTTGACACTTTAAATTTGCTCCTGTGATACTAACCAGTACTTCCTCCTCCTCACCAAGTGATGTAGTGCAGAATTAGAAATATGTCTTAAACTGCCAAATTGATGCTTTTACAGAATCCGTATAATCTTTAGAGCTAGCAAATGTCTCTGGGTTTTAGTAGCAGATACAACACTCCCTTTATAGGAATACCCAAGGTGTTTGTTCAGCTTCTGAGCAACCTTTTGATTTCCTTTATAAAGAGGAAATGCCAGTGAATTGTGCCTTTACTAACTAGAAATTGCTCCCAGTTAATGGCTTTTAGAGAGTGGATGGTGTGAAATGAAAATTCCCTACACATTAAAGTGATAAGCTCAATGGATCCCATATGTGCAGTAGAACACCCAAAAGAAATGGGAGCAGCAATGAGAGAGAGCTCACCAGTGCCATGACAGATGGAAGAATTGAACGGTACTGTGATGGGAAAGAATAATGAACGTGTCTAAAGTGGAAATGTGGCCAGTGTTTTGGGCTAGCCACACATCATTCCAGGGGCCAGACCTTTCACATGAACTAGATCTTTATCGGTGAAATCTCCCCCCATGTTTAAATTATGAGAATTTCTCAATCTAGGGATTCAAGAGAAATAGGATTTCTAGCAAGGCTGTAAACAGTCCCATAGCAATTACAGTTATTACCCTAAAGTTCACTTCACAACACAAATACCGACGCTTCCCCTGGAGTTTGCAGTTTTCCCCCTTTATACCAAGTTTTCCTTAGATGAAAAGAGCCACAGGAAGAGTCAGAGGCATAGAGACTGAGCAGTGAAATTTACTGTGCAGAGTTAAGGGAAACAGGATACCCACTGAACTGCCCTTTATTCCTATAGGAATGTGGTGTTCTTTGATGAACAGAATAAGAAAAACAGATAGTTGGTTATTAGTATTGACTTACACATCTCTTAAATGGATAGTCTGATAAAATGTTTGATCTGTAAAGTATTGAAAAATCCGAGAATATTAGTCGTACACATTCCTGCCCTCTGAGGATATCCTCTGTGCTTTAATAGTTTAATATTAAGTAAAGAAGCTGGGATATGGTACAATCTTATTTATAAAAATTTCTCAGGCCAGAGGAAAATTTTCTTTGATGCTAAGACTCTTGTCTGAGGAAATTATTTTTTGACTCCCTATGAATAAAGGAACTTTGTAATCCTGATTTCTCTTAAAATGTGAGCATTGCCATAGTCAGCTTAGGCACTGTTGTCATAAATAGCCCTGATTTGCCTGATGCCAAGGACACCCAGAAGGAGAGGAGAGGATAGTATTCCTCTGTTGCTGTGTATATATCGAGGTGCCTTTTTTTTTTTTAAACATTTGTTATCTATGGTGAGCCTTCTGAGCCCTGATAGTATTTGTAGAGGAGGTGGTGTTGATATTTTATGTTTTCCTCCGCACCAAGCTTTCTCAGTTTGGAAGGAAATGTGGGTTATAGAGTTAAAGTTGACCTTGGAATATGAATATTGTTGCAGTGCTTGAATATTTTGCCATGTGATTAATAGAGATTGGTTTTGTTGCTCTCTAATAAATTTGTATTTATTTTGTATTCATTTAAGTCAGTAGTTGTAACTGCAGAAGTTTTGTTACCTCAATCCTGGCCCACCTGGCTGGTCATATAGTAAGTAGCAGTTTCTTTTAGAGCATCTAATGAAAACATGGCTGAAAGGAAGAAATGATGATAATGGCAGATTGTCTAGAAAATGGTTTTTGTTCTCAATGTTAATTTTTTATTTTAAATCACACTTCAGTGTTTGCTGAGAGTGGTAGATTCACATCAAAAATATTAGGTGTTCTTATCCATAGAGTTGGTGCAGTATATAAGCAGCTGTTGACAGAAGCTTCCTCGTACCTGCTACTCCTCCCACTTCCCAGTCACCTCATACTAGCGCCAAGACAGGGATTAGCTGTCATTATGGGCCTGAGGGCTCCAGGGAGGCCAGGGTGGCGGCCTGTCTTGGGCAGCGGCAGCCTGATCCCCAGGAAGAGCTCCTTGAAGGTGCTAGCTTTCGTTAGCTAACTGTTTCTTAGGCCCTGCTATTCCTAACTCTGGGTGGACCAAGTAGGTATCACAACAAACCAATTTTAAAGTGCTTTGCTTAGAGCATTTTGTTTATGATTGCAATGTTTACAGTTCTCATTTAATACAAGGCTTTACTTCTATTAAATTCTAGTGTTTAGAGAGGTGGGGTACTGTATGTATCATTTTATGTAAGTATGCGATATGTATCATTTTATATAAGTTATGCCGTTATGTCATGTATCCTTGTAATGTCAGGCCTTGCGTTCAGTACACAATGCAATAGACTCTTTGCAGACCTGTATTTTTCAGTGAACAATAAAAATATTGTTTGGCACTATTCATTTCCCATGTTTCCTCTTTTTGGAGTAGTGTATCCTTCAGTATGTGTTGTTACAGTTTTTGTCTCTTATAAAACTTGGCTGTATATTCTGTTGTTTATGACTGGTCAGCTCTGAGACTTTTTAAAGAGAAATCTTTGTTACCTTAAAGTTCCTAAGGCCTATTTCATTTCTGTGTGTTCAGAAACAGTTTGGTGCAGAGAAGTTCTTTGAGGTGTTCTAAACCAAGTGGAAGATTATTCTTGAAGATGCTAGAATCACCTTGAAAAATCTCCTCTAAGTAATTTTTTTTTAAAAAGTTTGAGAGAGAGAGAGAGAGAGGGAGAGCATGAGCAGAGGAGGGACAGAGAGAGAAGGAGAGAGAGAGAATCCCAAGTAGGCTCTGCACTGTCAGCGTGGAACCCGATGTGGGGCTTGAACTCACCAAACTGTGAGATCATGACCTGAGCCTAAGTTGGACACTCAACCGACTAAGCCACCCAGGCATCCATCTTTCTAAGTAATTGTAAAACAATGAATTTATAAAACAGCATGTAATAGTGGCTAAAGATGGGAATTGGTTGACAAAGAGAGTATAGTTTACTTTCTACCCAGTGACCCTGAGCAGCCTATAGAGTCCTTATGTTTTTTTCTCTCTTTGATGTGGAGGCAGGGCAGCTGAGGGGTTGAGCTTGGCTTTCACCATCAGACAGGCTGTGAAGAGAATTGTTATGGCCAGAAACGCAAACCATGTGATACCTGTTCACTCTGGTTTGAAATGAGGCTGCTCAGGTTTATGTTGACTGTGTTATTCTGTGAAATAACCTCAGAGACCAAGAGCCTTTTGGTTGTAACTTGTAAGCCAGTGGAAGAGATGTACATTCTGTAGGTAATAGCCCAGATTTGTGTACAATTTTTTGGCCCCTTCCCACTGAAACTGTGGCTCTAGTTTAATTGTTTGATATTTAGTTGGAACAAGGATTTCTCTGTGACCAGCCTCAACACATGAGAAACCTCCAATGGAAAGAAGTACATATTTTATCTACATCTCATTGAAAATGTTGAATAGAAGGAGCTACTTAACTGGCTTTTGGATTTAGTCTTAGTAAAAGAATTGGGGACTTGACACATTCTAAGGCGACTGTAATTATGAGCCCTGAGCAGGTCCTGGTTTTAAGACTCAATAATACAAGGTACATGTTGCATGAGTGTGGATCACTATAAACCTTTCTTCGATTTTGTAGTAAACCATTCTTTTTTTAGTGCTTGAGCAAAATCAGAGATGGAGTTTGTAGTGTTTAATCAGGGCCTAGCACGCACAGAACACTGTATTAGATACTTTAAAAAGATGGAAAAGAACAAGATGGTGGAGATCTTTGTTCTCTGGGAACATACAGTCTCACCGCACAGATTAAAACACATAAATATTACTTTAAGGCAACTAAAAATGTACTACCAATTATGAAATAATACAGAATAGCTTGAGTGCATGATACTTGCAATTTTAGTGGTAGATGAAAGGCACCTAGGTAATGGATGTAGATCCAGAGGAGAAGGTGTGACTGAGGACTGAACCCTGGGAAACTCCCAGCTGAGAGGTTGGAAAGGGGAAGTGGAATTGTGCCCTGAAGGAGGGAGGAAAACCGGGAGGTGGCCTGAGAGGGGAAAGTATGTCACATACTGTTGGATAATGAGTAAGATGAGAAGTGAGAATTGATCATTGCATATGAAGAGATGGAATTTCATTGTATGGATGAACACCTAAATGGAGTGGGTTATAAATATTGGGGGATAAGGACGTAGACACAGCATATTGGGTACAGACAACCATTATAATTGTAGTAGGGGAATGGGATGATAGCCTGAGGAGTATGAGGGGGCAACAGAGGGTGTCTTTCTTCCCCCCCCTCCCCCGACCCCCATAATTTATCATTATAACAACATGTTTGTATGAAGATGGGAATTATTTAGTGGAAAGGGAAAATTGATTGATGCAGGAGATGGGGAGGATAGTTGCCAAAACAAAGTACCTGAGGGAAGAGTAGAGTGAAAGTTTTAGTATTAAATGCTTATATTGGGTAAGTCAGAATGCTTAAAATAGATGACTTCAAGCTTTTTCTTAAGAAACTAGAAAAAGAGCAAACTAAAGTTTACAAAATAAGGAGAAGAAAGGAAATAATGAAAAGAATAGCAAAAAATCACATAGCAGAAAAACAATGGAGAATTTCAGTAAAACAAAAATCTAGCTCTTTGAGAAAATCACTACAATTGATTAAGCTCTGGCCAGATTGGTAAGGGAAAAAAAGAGGGTACAAATTATGACTATCACTACAGATCCTATGTTTATTAAATAAAAATAGAATTTTATAAACAACTTAATGCCAATAAATTAAAAACTTAGATGAAATGGACAAATAGCTTTAACAACTCACCCAAGAAGAAATTGAAAATCTGAATAACTCTTCAGACTATGATAATTATTTATTAAACCTGCACACCATATATTGAGTAACAGGAACTGAAATAGGCTTTTAGTGTAAATTTTAATCTGAGCAGAAGTTGGATTGTATTAAATGTTTGTTGCAGCTCTAAGTACCAGAGGCTTCAGATTCCTCTAGTGTCCTGTTTTGGTCTCCCCTCTTGACTTTGGGCTTCTCTATGTGCTCCTTGTCAAAGAAAGTCTAAGTCTTACAGCTCTTTCAGCTATAATCCACTGTTATTATGTTGGAAACCTATTGGTGTGACAGTAAAAGACATAAGAGAAAGAAGGTGTCCTATGCTCTTAAGAATAAATTTCAATTTTGTAGTGGGCCTGCATCCTTAAACTAAGCGTCTCTTAACTTTTTACCCCCCTGGGTAAGACAGGAAAGCCAAAGAGGGCTAGAGTGGGAGGAATGCCTTCCCCCCAGGTAGGATAAGGGTCTTATAAGGTCTTTTTCTGTGGAGAGTAAGTCTTTGTTATGGATAACACTGGGCATAATTTACGATATTTGCTCTTACCCTTTCCCTGCCTGAGCCATAGGGGATGGACCATGAGATTGTGGTCATGTTCCTAGAGGTAAAACCTAGAAAAATGTGAGCCTCTTAAGATTGTGTGCTAGTCTTAGGGATTTCTCACTGTTAGGCTACTACACACTCAGACTGCAGCAGTTTGTTAAAATTAGCCTGTAAGTGTCCCTATCTATTTATGACTCTGGTGGCTTCTGCCCTAGGCAAGCAAATCTCAGTTGTGACTTTGCAGATTCCCCTGTCTTTCAAGATTTCAGGGTGGTGGCGTGTCCTGAGACTCAGTTCTCTAAGAAGTGCAAAGCATTATTGATTGTTAATTGGTTTAGTGTTTTCTTGTTGTAAGGATGGGAGCGACAACTTCCAAACTCTTTACTTATTGGAGCTAACCAGAATTCCCCTGTCTCTATTAAAGAAATTGAATTTGTAGTTTTCATGAGGGCAATTCCTAGAAGGCTTCATTGGAGAATTCTACCACACAGAAAGAAGAAAGGAGAAGGAAACAATACTGATTCTACACAAACTGTTCTACAAAATAGAAGAGATGGCACACTGTCCAGTTCATTCTATGAGCATTACCAATGATAACAAGACCAGACAAAGATATTATAAAGGAAAACAAAAATAAAAGCTACAGATCAGTATCTATCATGTATAAACATGTAAAAATCTTCAACAGTCTTTTGGCAAATTGAATCCAGTAATACATAAAAGATAAGATGCATGTGACCAAATGGAGTTTATCCCAATAATAAAAAATTAGTTTAACATATAAATACCATTCAGTTCACCATGTTAACAGACTAAAACAAACAAACATGATCATTATCAGCAGATCCAAAAAAGCTTTTGACAAAATCTAAATTCCATTTTTTTAAATTAAACAACTCTCAGCAAACTAGGAATAGAAAGGGATTTCTCTGACCTGAAAAGAAGACATCTATGTAAAACCTGTATCTAAGGCCATGCCTAATGATAAAGTACTGAATGCTGTCTCCACTAAGATTGAAAACAAGGCAAGAATGTCCACATTCACCACTTTGATTCAACATTGTACTGGAGGTACAAAAAGACAAAAGGAAATAAGTCATCGATCAAAAAGGAAGAAATAAAATTTTCTTTTTTCAGATAATATGAATTATTAGTGTAGAAAATCCTAAGGAAGCTACAGAAAGGTGATTACAACTAATTAGTGAACTTAGTAGGGTCATAGGATATAAGACCAACATAGAAAAATCAATCATGTTTCTCTATACAAGCAGCAAACAATTGGAAATTGAAATTGGTTGGCTCTCTGGAACTAGTTTGCTTCTCAAACTGTAGTGAAGGGCCATTTTAAAAAAAACCTTCTAATTCATTGCAGATCAATACTTTTGTAAAATACAACAAAAATGAATTATTATAAAAATGTAATAAAACATTCAAATTACAAACCCAAACTTGTTGTTGTTAGAGTCAACAGATATAAAATTACATTCAGTAAATAAACCAAAGCAAACATAGAGGAAAAAAAGAATTACAAAAATGTATACGTTTTATTGACCATGTGCTTATAGGCAGTTAATATGGAACCAATATTATACTCAAAACTTTCTGTTCTATAATAACTGAACAAAATGTCATAATGAAAAGGATATTCTCCATGTTGAATGCCTATTTAACACACCATGAAGCTTTTTTATGTGATAAATAATCTTGTATCCTGTTTCTTAATTTACCTAGTCTATTCAAAGAATAAAGCATATTTATAGTATTTCTGTGTTTATCATACTAGTTACCAAAATATACCATAAATCTACAATAATGGATATGGATAGAAGATTCAGGAGCAGGCCAATGTGTATATGAAAATCTAGTATATAATAAAATCAGCATTTTAAATTAACAGGGGAAGAATCAGCTATTCAATATTTGGGCTATTTGATAATTTGATTATATTCGGGGGGAAAATGTACAGGCAGGTCTTTTACTGTAAAACAAAATCTAAACATTAAAAATTCAAATGCAAGAAGTAAAACTATAAAAGAACTAGAAAAAAATTAGACTACAGTTGATCCTTGAAAAATGTGGGGGGGGTAGTGGTGTTGACTCCCCCGCCCCCTGCATGCAGTTGAAAAATCTGTGCATGACTTTTGACTCCCTAAAAACCCAAATACCACTAGCCTTACTGTTGACTGGAAGCCTTACTGATGGCATAAATAGCCACTTATCACATTTTATGTGTTATATGTATTACATACTGTTTTCTTAAAGTAAGCTACAGAAAAGAAAATGTTATTCAAAAATTATAAGAGAATGGGAATGCAAGCTGGTGCAGCCACTCTGGAAAACAGTATGGAGGTTCCTCAAAAAACTAAAAACAGAACTACCCTACAACCCAGCAATTGCACTACCAGGCATTTATCCACAGGATACAGGTGTGCTGTTTTGAAGGGACACATGCACCCCCATGTTTATAGCAATACTATAGACAATAGCCAAAGTATGGAAAGAGCCCAAATGTCCATCGATGGATGAATGGATAAAGAAGATGTGGTATGTATATATACAATGGAGTATTACTCGACAATCAAAACGAATGAAATCTTGCCATTTGCAACTGCATGGATGGAACTGGAGGGTATTAGGCTAAGTGAAATTAGAGAAAGGCAAAAATCATATGCCTTCACTCATATGAGGACTTTAAGAGACAAAATAGATGAACATAAGGAAAGGGAAACAAAAATAATATAAAAACAGGGAGGGGGACAAAACAGAAGAGACTCATAAATATGGAGAACAAACTGAGGGTTACTGGAGGGGTGGTGGGAGGGAGGATGGGCTAAATGGGTAAGGGGAATTAAGGAATCTATTTCTGAAATTGTTGCACTATATGCTAACTAATTTGGATGTAAACTTTTAAAAAGTAAAAAATAAAATTGAAAAAAATTGTAAGAGAAAATACATTTATAGTATTGTACCGTATTAACATTGTAAGTTTACATCATCTGTTTACAAGATGAATTGTCTGTCAGTACCTACATCAGTATTGCCTCAAATGATACAAAACAGTGTAAATGTTATATGTATTACTAACACTAGACATCAAAAATGAAAAGATAATGTGAAAAAGAAACTCATATTTATTTACAGGTATAAGAACTCATGCATTGAGAAGCAGCAATATGATTGCTTTATGATAACCATATTTTTATGTAATCAATAAGATTGCTTCATGGTAGCCTAGCCTACACTCTGATGAATTAATTGTTATAAGATTATTATGGCTTACAGTATTACAGTCATATTCATAATACAGTATTGGAAATATTGTTGCTAAAAAAAAAAACGCTTGTGAATGATAGGCTGATATGCAGTTTCTCTAATTATAAGAAGCATGCTGTAATTCCTGAAAGCAAAATTATAAAACAGAAAACTAACACATTATTAACTTTATGTTAAATATCACTCACCTTATGCCTATGTGAGGATAGGCTCTCCACTCCCATACAGGTTTCACATGCAGTGTTCTACATGATGAACACTTAGGCGATGATGGTAATGGTGACACAAAATGTCTCACACAATTACTGTACAGTTGTTAGATTTTCATATGAAGACACACATATATACATAACACATAAGTTTTTTGGCTGTACAGCATGATTGATTATTAAATGGAAGTGAATCACCATAAAGGTTTTCATCCTCATCATCTTCACATTGAGTAGGCTGAGGAGGTGGAGAAAGGAAGGATCAGTCTTGCTATCTCAGGGCTGGCAGAGGTGGAAGAGGTCAAAGGGGAGGCAGGGGAGGCAGGAGAGGCAGGCACACTCAGTGTAACTTTATGGAAATACATCGCAATTTCTGACTTTTTGTATTTTCATTTCTCTAAAAATGTTTCTATCCAGTATCAATTGTTTTTCCACCGTTTGTTTTAGTTTCAGTGCCTGTATCATAGAAGGGTCTATGTTGTAGAAGTCACAAGCGGTCTTGAATAGTCAGAACCCTTCTGCCAGATTGTCTAACATCAACTTGTTTTCTGGCTTCTGTGACTCCTTCTTTGTCTCCTTCCTCATCGTCTGGCACTATTTCCAAAGCATTCATTTCCATCAAGTTGTCTTCTGTTCATTTTTCTGGTGTGGTGTCTATTAGCTCTTGAATTTCTCTAAGATCCTTGAAACTCTCACCCTCCACCTTTTTTTGCCATATATAATCTCTATGACTGGCCCTGTTGTAAATCCTTTGAAGTCATGTTTAACATCTGAGCACAGCTTTCTCCAGCAGGAATTTATTGTTCCTGGCTTGATGCTTTCATGGCTTTTTCTATAACAATGATTGAATCTTCGATGATGTGATCCTTCCAGACTTTCATAATGTTTTCCCTTTCAGGGTTCTTTTCCATAGTGTTGACTATCCTTTCCATAGAGTATTATGTATAATGAACCCTAAAGGTCTTAATGACCCCCTGATCTAGAGACTGAATTAGAGATAATTGTGTTTGTGGGTAAGTAAACCACTTTGATGCCTTCTGTGATGAGCTCATGGAGTTCTGGGTGAGTAGGGACATTGTCCAGTATCATAAGAACTTTAAAAGGCAGTCACTTACTAGAGATCCTGTCTGGCTCAGTGGGAACAGCATGCAGTTCTTGATCTTGGGGTGGTGAGTTCAAGCCCCACATTGGGTGTAGAGATTACAAAAAAAAATAAACATTAAAAAAAAAAAAAAGCCTGGCTGTCACTTACTGGCAAGGTACTTCCTAACTTCAGGAACATTGATGGAACCAATCCAGAAGAAGAGTTCTGTTGTCCTCTTGTCGTATAACCAAAAGATTGGCACCTGGTCTTTTTTTCCCTTCAAGGCTCTGAGCTGAGTAGCATTACAGATAAGGACAACCCTGACTGCATCTGCACAGAACAGTAGAGGTAGCCTCTTCCTTCCTGCCTTAAATCCTGTTGCTTAATTCTTTATTAAGAAATGTCCTTTGTGGCTTTTTCTTCCCCCCTAGAATAGGGCACTTTTGTCTGTATTAAAAACCTGTTCAGGCAGATAATTCTTTTTTCAACAGTGATTTTCTTAACAGTGACTAGGAGCTCATCTGTTGCCTCTTGGTTGGCAGAAGCTGTTTCTCTTGTTATCTTGACACTTTTTAAGCCAAACCTCTTTCTAAAAGTATCAAACCACTCTGCTGGCATTAAATTTTACAGCTTTCGATCCTTCACCTTCCTTTTGCTCTGAGTTGTCACATAATCACTTTTCTTTTTCTCAAATCATGATTAGAGTATATAGGAATGCCTTTCTTATAGCAAGCCTGCACTCACATTAAGGGTGCATTTTCAGTACAAGATAAAGGTGTTTTGCAAAAAAGTGCAAGATTTTTTGCACCTGCTGGCATAGCTGCAGTGACAGCTTTGTGAATTTCGGTTTTGTTGTTGTTGTTGTTTCCCACAATGGTCCTTACACTGGATTAATTTGCCTTGGAAAAGCAGGCAACCGCAGCTGCAGACCTCAAAGTATGGTGCAATTCCACTTTTTCTTGTAACATCGTGACTTCTGTTTCTTGGCAATGTTTCCAGCATTACTTAGTGGTACTTCAGAAGGGTCCTGTAGTGGTATTCAAGGTTTATAGTATTGCACTAAACATAATGAAAACTATGTGAGACCTGAGAGAGATCACTTTTTACTGTGATATGCAAAAATACTGGAGAGGTAAATTGGTCATGCAGAGACGATTAGCGTCACACAGCGTTTTAAGCAGATGCTTGCAATGCTTGAGTCCACCTCAATAGCAACAGGAGGTGGCTGTGAACTATTACAGTAGTATGTTATGGATTGCAGTTAATTTTATGCAGTTAAGATTTAATGCTGCATTTTTGTGTGTTTACATTTCTCCTGACTAAATGGCGCCATGTAGGTAAACTTTCACTTTTTATGATAGATTTGTGTATATTTCATGGAAATAAATGATAAAGTAGACCATTATCTACATCTTTTGTATGCATGACATACCTAACATTTTCTTAATTTTTTTTATATTTCTAGGCTATGCAGTTGTCTAAGTTTTTTTAAATTGTTGCAAGTCTCCAAAATTTTTTCAATAAATTTATGGAAAAAAGTCTGCCTGTAAGTGGACCAGCACAGTTCAAACTTGTGCTGTTCACGGGTCAACTGTGGTTTCATAATCTTAAGGTAGACAGAGTATTTCTCAGCACTTTACTATAAATCACAAAGGGGAAAAAATGGATGGATTTAACTGCATAAAATTTAAAACAGCAAAAGATACCCTAAAGAAGAAGACTGGGAGAAATATCTTTGGCATATATTACAAAGAATTGCCACCTATAATAAGAAGCTTCTATAAATAAAAAGATGACTGATTTAGTGAAGTGATCAAAGGAGGTCAACAGATAATTCACAGTATATAAATGTAATAGCCAACAAACATAAGATAAAATGCTAAACTATTAATATTAAAAAAATATAACACAATTTTTAGATTTATCAGATTGTCAAAGGTGAAAAAGATTGATAATATCAAGGGTGGTTGAACATATGGTGGAAACAGCATGTTGTGAGATAGCAAATTAGTACAACCTTTTGGGTGGTAATTTAGCAAAATTTATTGTATCTATAAAATGTTGAGATATGCATATTTTGAGCCAGCAGTTCCTTTTCTGGGAATTTATCCTATTAAAATATATCCAAGTGCAAAAGGATCTTGCATTAGTATTGGAAGGTAAGGAATTTGCAATGTCTGTCAGTACAGCTTTGCCTCAAGGAGCAGAATACTTTATAGCCATTAAAAAGAATGAGGATGGGGGCTCCTGGGTGGCTCAGTCGGTTGAGTGTCCGACTTCAGCTCAGGTCACGATCTCACGGTCCGTGAGTTCGAGCCCCGCGTCGGGCTCTGGGCTGATGGCCCAGAGCCTGGAGCCTGCTTCCGATTCTGTGTCTCCCTCTCTCTCTGCTCCTCCCCCGTTCATGCTCTGTCTCTCTCTGTCTCAAAAATAAATAAATGTTAAAAAAAAAAATTAAAAAAAAAATGAGAATGTTGTTTGTTTTATTAGGAAACAAAAGCAAGGTATAGACCATTCTTCCATTCAGCACATATTTCTTAGGCTAGGCATTGTGCTAGATACTGAGAATACAAGAGTGAAAGTAGACAGGTATGATCCTAGCCCTTGTAAAGCATGCAATATGTATCCTATTAGTCCATTTTATTAAAAATTTAAAATAAATATTAAAATATGCACACACTTACATAAAAGCCAGAAAGATAAAACTAAATTACTAGCAATTTTTATTTTAGGAGTTAGGATTATGGGGGACTTTGGGTTTTATACATATATTATTTGTATTTTTTAATTAGCATATATTGTTTGTGTAATCAGACAAAATGATAAGCCCTTTCATGATTTTTGTTGTCCTTATTAGAAAGTGGATATCATTCGAGGCCTTTCACAATCTGATCCCAACCACTTTTTCCCTATCTTTGTTTCTCAGATGTTCCCAAACACATCCCTGAGAGCTCTTATTATCCACTGTGGACTTTCACACCTCTACCTTTTTGCTTTTGTTTTCAGTTTCAACCAGAAAGCATCCTATTCCTCCTTCAAGGTCCTGCTCAAATTTTACCCTTTGTGAAGTCCTTCCTGATTAGACTCAAAACAAATGGCTTTCTCCACTGTTATCCTTCAGCATGTATTTTCTTAAATCAAGGAATAATTTACATATGATAAAATGCACAGATTTAGAGTATACAATTGGATGAGTTTTGACAAACGGATACACCTATTTGGTAAACACCACATCTATCAAGATATAGAACATTGCCTTTCCCCAGGTGGTTTCCTCATGCTCCTTTCTAGTCTGTTCACCCCAGAGGTAATTGCCAGTTACAACTTCTATCGCCATTGATTAGTTTCACTTGTTTTGAACTTCATATAAATGGAATAACACTAAATGTACTCTTTTGTGTCTGACTTCTTTCATCTAACATAATTTTCTGAAACTGATCCATGTTTTTGTGTATATCAGTAATTTACAACTTTTTGCTAAATACCATTCCATCTTTTGGATATACAATTTGTTTATCCATTCTTCTGTTGATAGGTACATAGTATTCTTTTCATATTACTGTTCTGTATATTATGTTTAGTGTTTTCTGCTTGCTTCCCCAAAAGACACTGTGATACCAGTTATCACTGAATATAGGAACTCTATCTAAATCATGTTTGAATCTCCATCACTTAATCTATGCTTAGCAGACAGTAGTTATTCATTAAATTTTTGCTTTTGAATAAGGAGGTGTGAGAAAGGAAGGCAGTTGGAAATTACTTTGAATGATAGAGGAGAGATCAAGGAAAATGCTGTTCTGACAAAATGTGTGAGGTTTTCCACACCAAGCAATTCTCCAGTTCTCAGTGGACACTGTGTAGATGTTCTATAATTTAACTCATTTCTAACTAACTCCCCAGACCCACAGGTTAAAGGCTCAATCCCACAAGACTGCCCCCACTTCAAACACCAGTTTGTCTGACACCAGTTTGTCCCAGATTGTCACTTGTACTTCTGACCAGGCATAAGTTGTAAGTTTCCATGGCTCCCTTCTCAGGTCTGATAATTTGCTGGAACAGCTCACAAAACTCAGGGAAACATTTACTTATATTGACTGCCTTATTATAAAGGATATTACAAAGAATACAGATGAACAGCCAGATAGAGAGGTACATAGGTCAAGGTGTGGGGAAGGGGCACAGAGCTTCCGTGTCCTCACTGGGTGTACCACCTTCCCAGCACCTCCAGGTGTTGGAAGCTCTCTGCACCCCATGGTTTAGAGTTTCTGTGGAGGTCCCATTCTATAGGTATGATTGATTAAGTCATTGGCTATTGGTGATTGAACTCAATTCCCAGGACTCCCCTGGAGGTCAGAGGATAGGGCTGAAAGTTCCAACCTTCTAATCACATGGCTGGTTCCTCCGGCAACCTGCGTCCCATCCTCCAAGCATCACCTCTTTAGCATAAATTTAGGTATGGCTTAAAGGGGCTTATTATGAATAACATTTGGGATCTCTGTACCAGGAACTGGGAACAAAGACCAAACACATATTTATTATTATATTACAGTATCACAGGAGATTAATCCAGATTTCACCCAGTGGCTAAGAGAAGGTGGTAAGCTCCAAAGCATGCTTGTCCAACTCCATGAAAGATTGTACGTTATTTAGGAAAACTTTTTTTTTTAATTTTTTAAAATGTTTATTTTTGAGAGAGTGACAGAGCGTAAGCAGGGGAGGGCAGAGAAAGAGAGGGAGACAGAGAAGCCAAAGCAGGCTCAAGGCTCTGCACTGTCAGACAGAGCCGGACACGGGGCTCAAAACCAGGAACCATGAGATCATGACCTGAGCCAAAGTTGGACACTTAACCGACTGAGCCACCCAGGCGTCCCAGGAAAACTTTTCAAATGGTTATGTGTTGGGTGGCTGGGAAGGAAGGAAACTAAGGTGCATGAGAACTATTGTTGGATGTCTAGGTATCTTGGGAAACTAGTTTCAGCAGACGAATGAACTGGTTATATTACCTGACTCACCAGGAGCGTCTTTGCTTCTTGTAGAGAAGGTAGTAGACCCTGTCATCACTGACAACAAAGTTCCTATAGAGGTCTGCATCTGTCCTTGAACCTGTGGCCCTGTGTTTGTTGTTTTCATTGCAGGTAATTAAAAGTTAATATTTGATACTAGTGAACTCAAGCAGAAACAATGACTTTGACTTCCAGTATCAAGAGGTCAGAGCTGGTCATGTGAATAGAGAGCACACTTCTTCCTGGGCTCCCACCCACAGGGTGGGTCCCAGGGAAGGTGCCAGTCCTGGGCAGGCTTCTTCTAGATGGACCAGGAGGATAAGCTCTCAATGGAAACTCCAGGACAGGGCAGGGTGTCATTTGGCTGTGTGTGGGCACATATTTAAAGTGTAAAATTTGACCAGTCTTGACCTATGCAGAGAAACCATCACCGCAAACAGGATAATGAACGTATCCATCACCTCACCAGTTTCTGGTACCCCTTTGTAATCCCTTCATCCCCCACCTTCCACCCCCACCTCATCCCTAGGCGACAACTGATCTGCTATCACTATAGTTTATTTTGCACTTTTGAGAATTTTATACAAATGGAATTAAAGTGTGTGTGTGTGTATGTGTGTGTGTGTGCATGTGCACACGTGTGTATTTATTCCTTCTCTCCAGTTCAGCCGTCAGATAGAGAAAGTTCAATGAATGCATCCTTAGGACACATTTGGTTTGCAGAAGTAAGAGGTGAGGGTTACATCCCAGGAGCTGTGCTGACTCCTTTTTCTACTTGCAGTTGGCAACCTTTGGACCGACTTTTCCTGAACAGAGGCCAGGGGTTAATATGACCAAGCAGAGTGGAGGCAGGAGGTGGTTGTTGACTTTCCAGAAATTGTTGGCACAAATGCCTTTATTTCCTTTAGCCTTTGGGGCTTTATGAGGTTGTGGCATGATTGAGATAAGCATAGTACGTTCTATTATAAGAAGGTGTTTTCATGTCACTGGAGCTGCGAAGGGCAGATCATACTGTCACTGCAGATCCTAGAGCCGCAGGAGCTGTGTCAACTTAGCCCAGAGCAAGAGCCCTGGTTTGGTTTCCTGCTTACAAGGGCAGTGTTTCCTCTTACCCTGGGTTGTGAGATAATGGAGTGAAGGTACGTTCAGCCTAGGATATACAGGTGGGAGACTTACTGAAGCCTCCCTGGTTGACCTGCAGTCATAACAATATGCTGACCTGGTTGCAATGATTTGTTTATGGTGAATAATTCTATTACAAGGCACTGTGGCCTTTATCCCTACCCATTCAATATAAAATGAAAAGGCACAGGTAGAGCATGGGGCCCCTCCTCTCCAGCACTGTCTGGGCCTATGCCTTCTCTCCCACCCTCTCGTAGTGGAGTCTGAGCCAGATGACCATAGAGGATCATGCACTCCTGCCAGGCTGTGTACAATGTGGACATAGATGGCAATGCCAGAATGTGCGGTGGGCACCTCTGCTTCCCAGCAGGCCTCTCCAGAGGTCTCCTTTCCTCTTGTCTCAAGACTTCTCCCCATACCTGAATGGAAGGCAACTTACAGCCCCTTCCAATATGAGGGGCCAGGCCCAGCTGACAGTTCAAGGAACTCAGGTTTCAGGCATTTGCTCTCTTCAGGCTGGCCAGGACTGGAAGAGTGGAGACAAAGCAGCAATGTTGGGACTCTGAGATCAGGAAGAGGATGTTGTCGGGGAGGTGGGGGGGCGGGGGTGGGAAGAGGGGAGTTAGCACCTGGCACTTGGCCAGGGAAGTGCAGCAAGGTCCCCTAACAGGTTAACCAGGCATCCTTGTGCCTTTAGCTCAAACTCCTGCAAAGTCACCAGAATGCCCTAGATCGAGTCACTACTGAGCATCTGGACCCCAGGGCCTGGCCAGGGGACATTGCCAGGGTGAAGAGGGCTGGGAGCCCCCATGGAGCTACAAGAAGAGGTGTGAGGGAAAGGAGATCTATGCCTAAGGTCTGCTGCCCTGTTCACCTTGTCCTGATTTTCTGTCTGCCCTCTTTTCTTCTGTCGTCCATATCCACCCACCTGGATTCCCCCATTTTCTATCTCTCATCCCCCATCCCTTGCCCCTCAAAACTTTGTTCTTAGGTTGATTTTGCATGAAAGTTCTCTAGGTTTAACTCTCACAAAGGGTATGTCCCAGGAGGTGAGCGGTCCATATCTGCACAGTGGTTGTGCTGGCCTCTGGCCATATGTGGCTACTGAGCACTTAGGATGTGTCTAATGAAACTGAGAAAAAACTTGATGTATTTTCCTTTTTTTTTTTTTTTTAATGTGTATTTTTGAGAGAAAGAAAGAGAACAAGTGGAGGAGGGAGAGAGGGGAACAGAGGATCTGAAGCTGGCTCTGTGCTGACAGCAGAGAGCCTGATGCAGGACTTGAACTCTTCAAACCACGAGATGACCTTAACCAAAGACACTTAACCAGCTGAGCCACCGAGGTGCCCCTGATTTATTTTACTTTAATCACTTTAAGTTTAAAAGCTGATAATTGATTCAGTTGTTGGGAAAACTTTTAAGTGTGTTTGGAGCAACTCCTGGCATGTGAATCTGCTTTTTCAACTGTAATTTTGTCAAATCTAAATACAGATCAGATATTTTCAATGAAAGTTCAGCATCTGAATCAAGATGTGCTATAAATGTAAAAATACACAGTAGGTTTCAAAGACTTACTACAGGAAAAAAGAATGAAAATAACCTCATATCAAAATATTGATTACAAAGTGTAGCGTTTTGGACCCACTTTTTTCCTTTTGGGAGGTGTGGCTACTGTGAATGTTCATGTGTCTTGCATTATGTTGTCTTGTATTCTGTTGGGCTTTGTGCTCCAGAATGTCCATATAGCTGGATTTACAAGAGGAGGTAATGGCCAACCTGAAGAAGGACTTGAGTGTCACCTGGCATCCCATGGCTCTTGCCACCTCACATCCCGGATCATCAACCCTGATGAATCTTGAGTTCAGGGAATGGGGAGAGAGGCTATGGAGAGACGAGGGAGATGATTTCTGTTGCTCGCCCCAGCCTCCCCTCCCCTGTCGCCCCAGCCCCAATGGGAATGAGAGTCACAGGCACTCTGTGTATGCCTCGCTTCACCTGTCCTCACCCCAGAAGGATGCTAAAGGGGGCAAACTGAAGAATCCCTGTGTTCTGACCAAGAGACCATCAGAACCTGGAGGGTTCTATTCTAAAGTGTTTCTATTCTAAAGCTGGGTCCACTGTTTTATCACCTACTGGAGCAAAATTACCCTTGGACAGTTCATCTATTTCCATCCTTGGGCAACTAAAGTGAAGACTGGAAGCTTTTCTAAATAACTCAAACAATTTTGTAACCGGTACAAGACTGCCTCTTTTAGCAAACCAGAATATGAAATCTGGAATTAGATAAAAATTATATGGAAGGCGATAGCATGTTTTGAAAAAAAAAATCCAAAATAGGTAGCAGGCAAGCTAAAGGCTACCAACCTACTAAGTGCAGTAGCTACTAAGACCCATTCTCTATATTCATGTCACTTTGGTTAGGAATGCCTCCCTCTTTCCATCCATCTGTTCAAATGTGACATATTCTTTAAGGCACAGCTCAGATACCCGCTTCTCTCTGAGCGTTTCCCTGATTATTCTAAACTTCCCAGCTGTACTCACTAAGCAGCTGTGTGATCCTAGGACTTTACTGCACATACCATAGGCCTCCTTCCTCAGTAAAATGATTAAATACATTGGTGTATTTTCCTTTGGAGCAGGGTTCTAAGACCTGGATGCAAGTGACATCATTATGATCAGTTACATGTCACCATAGACCAGGAACTACCAAGTGCTTTGCCAACAGTAATGCTTAGCCTCACCTCCAAAAAATCAGTCTGATGTGAAAAACATTTTATTTATAATTTCTCATATTTATAGTTTAGGTCTTCATTACAATCATTCTTACAATAAATACAGAAGTGCTAAACGTCATCATCACAGTGGCCCATGATCCATCCGTGACACAGGAATGGAGGGGTGCTGCAGACCCCACTGCTCCCCAGCGGTGCTCAGGAGGACTTCAGAGAGTTTAGCAAAGGGGAGAAGAATCTAAGGTCTGAACTTGAAATAGGATTAATAGTCAATGCAGCAAAATCCTAGAATGTCTATTAAGGAAACAAGTATAAGTTACTGTTTTTACCAGACGGCACTAAAGAAACAGAATACAGAAACTCAGGTTATCCGTTGGTGAAGCAAAGAAGCCAGGGCCTTCCGTGTGTCCCTTTCCCAGTCTGTGCCTGGTTTTTGTGATCTCTACCTGCTGTGCACCCAGCACGGCACCGGGGCCCTCCACCAGGTGCATGGGAGACAGAGGAGCGTCACACACCACAGTCTGGGTTCCTGTAGTGGCCACTGGTGTCAGTGGAATGAGAGAGTATCTGAAGAAAGGCTTCCCAATTCCAAAGCTGCTGGGTCCTCAGAGGTCCCATAATGATTCACATGGAAGTTGACAGTGTTGATTCTTGGAGCCTTCTGCCTGCCTCCCTAGCATTGCTTTATCTCAGCCACAGGGCAGGAAAAAATGCCAGTTTTCATGGCTCAGTAGATCTCCCTTTCTTTGAGCAGCTGTCATGCCAGGTATGATGATCTCTTTGTTCTCTTACAAAATTTGTTCAAAAAAGGTATAGAGAGACATTCCCATGGCTCTGGAGTGGTTTATGTTGGTTTCTGATGGACAACTTTGGGCCAAGGCCAAGAAAGCATCCCCTAAGTCACATTGCTCTGTCATGAGGGCTGTCCCTACTGTCATTTGATCAGCATCAGGCATGCTAATGGCAAGGTTGGGATGCTGCCCCAGGCTCCAAAGCTGTCAAGAGTTCTCATCCACACACATCTGAGTGTCCATTAGGTCTTTCATAACTTTGTTTAGCAAACTAGCTACAAAGCCGCAGGGCTTGCCATCGCTACAAAAAGTCATGACAGTAGAAAAGGGAAAAGACTTCTCAGAGTCAGAGAGAGGAGTAGAAGGAAAAAGATGTTATAAAGAAATCTGTGCTTTGATAGGACATTCCATGCTGTCAAAATGAGACCAGGAATCAGAAAGCTGTCTGTGAACTGCAAGGTGCTGGCCATGAGAGGTTGGTGCTGGAAGCTCCTTCTCAGTCATGGAACTAACTGATCTCCATGGGGCTCTTACATCTAGGAAAGAGTTAAGTCTTTTCAGAAACTGCGACTTGAGTGGAAGACCATGAAGAATCTTTGTAACATTCCATTATTATTGGTCCCTAAATACCGTGGTGCCCCCACCCTGCACAGATAACTTCCCGCTTTCATATCTCGAAAACAGATTTTAACCAAGCCCCCCCCCAGATTTTAACTCAATATTCCCCAAGTCAGAGAAGTAAGAAGTCCCCATTCCATCCAGCTAGGCACTAGAGATACCACAGAAGTGGCAGAAATGAAATTTGGGCAAAAGAGATGAAGCTCTTCAATCGTTTTGTATCTGCCCGTTTCCTGTAGAATCAAAAGCAGTTTGAGTCATCTCAGAACTCATGTCTAGGAGAGAGAAAGCAACAACACATTTTCAAGGAATAGCCTAATCATGTATAAAGTGTGTGGAGTACAAAGCATAACTGCCCCACCTACAGGAGTCTGGGCTTGACCTTAATATTCTGTCCTTCTCACACTTATGGCTTGACAGACAACTTCTGACTCCAAAGTGAGGTTCCTCCAGACCTTAGGTGTCTTCTCATTCTCTCCCTCTCAGGTCCCTTCACTATATTTGAACCAAAGTACAGGACTTTGGAAATGCCTCTACTCTGTTTCAAAGAATCTCTCTTGTTTTCTTTTGTCTCTGATACCTTGACCCTTCCTGAATCATTCTTCCTTCCAATTGTAAGGTCAGACCAAAGCTTTTGTCATAGCAGGAGGAAATCAGAGGAGAACAACAACCCCTTCCCTGAGGAAAGAAACTGAGTCTCAAAAGCAAATCCTAAGCAGAGAGTGCACATCCAGGTCTGGAAGCTTCGACAAGAAGCAGGATTTCCAGGATCCTTGAAATCACACTCAGGTGAATCCCTGGGTCAGAGTGTTTTGTGCCCCCAGAATCCAGACACCTTAATGGTCCACACAGCTGAAGCAGACTCAGAGTTTCTGCCTCCTTGGTGAGTTATTCCCATCCATGCATCGCACTGGCCGGTGGCCGTTGCATCAGGATGGCAGGGCACCCACCGAGAAGCGCCCCCATGGGTCTGGAGTGTTTGTGGGTTGAGCGTCAGAGAACCTCAGCTATTTCAAGTGTCTAGGGAGCCACACTGTGTAGTGTCCAAACCAAAGTCCTTCCTTGGACGTGCCTGGGAGTTCTGGGGCCTCAGGCATGAGCTTCGGTCTCCTTCTTGATGGCCGGTTTGTAAATGACTCCTTTGTTGTCACCTTTTTTGCTACTGGAACAGGAAGAACACACATTTAGTCTCAGTTAAAGAGAAGAGACAGGCAGAGAGTAGCCTGACTCAGCTATGAAATAAGATGAACTTTAGGGGTCAGATTCCTTTCTTAGGGACCTTTCCCCAGTTCTGTCACTCTTGGGAGGAATGCCCCCAAATAAAGCATCAACCAAAAAGGAACCTCATCTGAAGAGCTTGTTTAAATGTAGACTTTTTTTGAGCCCAACCATCAGAGACCGATTCAGTCTGGAGTGGGGCCCAGGAATCTGCAACTGTTCTCTTTTAACAGCTGCATTTTGAAGAAGGTCTCATGACTACCCTGACTTCAAACCTTTGATTGTGTATAACAAAGCTCCTGGAAACTTTTGTTACAAATGCCAGAAGAAATAGATTTTATAAAAACCAAACATGACAATAAAAACATGAGCAAAGGGCATTAATAGCTAATGTGAGTGATGAATCAAATTTTCCTTCTTTTTTCTTTTTGGGTTCAGAGAAGAAACGGAGACAGCCTTGCAGCTTGTATTTAGCCAAATGGGGCCTCCCGCGCCCCAGTCGAGAGACTTGTCTCTTGTCTAAGGTGTTAGCTGGTGCAGCAAGGCTGGCAGACACACCTCCAGCTCTAAGCATAAGGATCCTTAAATGACCAGCATCTCCTGCAGAGGATGCGAGGGGCAATTGTGTTCTGGAAACAGCACCCGTAGGATAAGTGTTGGTACAGGTGACAGGGGCCCTTCGTTCTGCAGGCTGCCTTTCCAGACAGATCAATCCTCATGGACAAATAAGCTACCCACTCTCATTTAGAACCAAAACCAGCTCCTACCTCTTCTTTCTTCTGAAAAGCCAAATGGACACTGCCAGGACAACGCAGATGCCAAGAACGCCAGCCAGGGCCACTGAAAGGATGATGCCTGGTGAAGAGGCAATGAACACACATTACCTTCCTCCCTTCCCCTGCGTCTCGTCCCATGGCACATGGGTGTGAAGTCATGTGACAGCTGTATAATCTGCCACAGAAAGGTGTCATTTCCCTATTTCTGTTCTCAGGTTCTGGTCTTTAGCTCAGCAGAACTGGCTGGAGTACTTGGGGGGGATGGGCATTTGCAAACTGTAGTGACTCTTCAAGGGTTCTCAAACTTATACCAGGATCATCTGAAGAGCTTGTTTAAATGTAGACTTTTTTTGAGCCCAACCATCAGAGACTGATTCAGTCTGGAGTGGGGCCCAGGAATCTGCATTTTTACCAAACAAACAGCTCTAGCTGATGCTGATGTAAATGGTTCATGAACCACACTTTGAGAAACCCTGAGCTACAGAATAAGAACTTACTCTGTCTTTGTTTGCTGGATTTAAGGCCCATTGGGATGCCTCTATTGGCTTTTCCCCCAAGCTCCATTGCACAGTCCTAAGCAGTCCAAGACAACCAGGGGTCCATTGCCAAGATCACCTAGCCAGTCACCCAACCTCCACACTGGGCTCAGGCATGTTTTTTTTTTTTAGACAATGGCTTCCCACCATGGCCAGCAGGTCTTGGATAGCTCGTTGAATGTACACATGCTATAGAGTGATTAGGTCTTTCATTAGGGAAGCATTTGATTGGCGGTTCATCTTTGAATCACAGAGTGACCTGAAGGTAAGACCCACAGCAAGGAGAGGACCGGGAGCCAGAGCAACAGCACAGAGAAGCAGGGAGATTGGGCTGGAAGTATCACAGGCCCAGATCACACCAAGAATCACAGAGATCACCCAGCTGCAGCATGCAAGGCCAGCAGGCCACATACCCAGACTCAGTCCTGTGTAGGTAAGGTCTTGCACTTCAAAGGGGAGAGGAAAAGGTTGAAAATTAACCAAGTCAAACCATGGTGGATTTGACCAGTGTGCTGAACATTTGGTTGGAAGTACAGGGCTTATACAGACTTTCTGAGAGCATTCATTCTTGACTCAGGTGCCTGATGGTATAGAGGGAATTGCCCACCTTGGGAGTTCACACTGTGATCCTCCTTTCCAATTTTTGTCACAGCAGTCTTTTTGCTAGGGCAAGACTTCAGTTTTTAGTACAACATGGCTAGAGTGGGAACATAAGGAAGGGTAAGGATCAGAGTCTCCTTGGGCAGGCTATTATCTGCTGCTTGGATACCTATCCCTCTTCATCTGTAAGGAATCTTCCAGGTTCTGGCTGTCTGGGGCTGGCAGGGCTTAGCTGGAGCCTGTGGCTAGACTTCTGCTCCATCCCTGTCTAGTCCTGTTATCATGATTTGGTTTTGTTTTTGCTTTGGCCCCACTGGACAAACTGGAGAAACCCCTCCCTGATACTAGCCTCCCTTCTCTGATGTGGAACGAGAAGATTGTGGCTTCTCTTAGTGAGTTCCTTTGGGGGTAAGTTAGGAGTCTTCAGTGGGGCTGAAATAGTGCCCAGCTCTCTGAAATAAAATCCCATAGTCAGCCTCCTAGGGACCTCCCTGGGGGAGGGTAATGGGTGAGCCCATCTTCTTGAGTAAGACAGTGATGCCCAGTCATGAAGCTCCCCTGGGTAACCCCAGCATGCTCCTTCCAGGTTCTTAGAACTACTCCCCATTCTCCCAATCAGGTCCTGCATCTAAAGAAAGTCTCTGTTACACATACCCTCTTGTCTGGTGGTTTTCTGACCTTAGCAGAAACTTCTAGCATATGTGTGTATGTGTCGTGTGGGTGCTTGTTCCAGCTCACATTGGAAGCCAGAGTTGTGGCCACCCAGCGTGACACTCAGCAGAGCCTGTGCCCACAGAGCCCACTCTGAGACTCAGACCTTGGGAGAGCCCTGGCCAGTTGTGAGATGTCAACAGAGGGCCAGGGACTCAGACTTGGGGGCACTTGACACCCTGGGGAACCAGACCTGAGACTGCAGGATGAGGGTTTTTTTGTTCACTCCCTTCTCCTGTTATGTGGCCAGAGTCTGGTTGATTCCCCCGGAGCCATCAGCCCTGTGTCTTTTCCCGGCTGTCCTCTTCCACAGTCTCACACTGACCCTGCAGCCTCCCTCATCCAAGGCTGGCCCCTAGGAGTCTCTGGTCTGGCCTCCCCAGGTGGCCCGAGGCTGTTGTCAGAATAAGCAGAGCCGGTATGGAGAGGGGCTATCCACAAAGTACAGGGTGGCCTGTTCTCTTGGCTCTTGCTCGCCATCAGCAGCCCATGGCCTCCCAAGTGGCAGAGAGAGTGTGGCTCCGATGGCCTGATTCTCTGCTCCAAGTCTCTTCTTGTAACCTGAATACAAGGACCAGTCTGTGGCTTAGGGAGACACTCAGGATATGAGTCTCCCCTGAGGAGAGTGTCCAGTATTTGTATAGCATATGCTGTGTTCTCTGTACAACCTCTGGCCTCTGCACACCGTAATTTGGTATTTTTGGTTTTTTTTTTAAGTTACCTAGAGGCAACCAAGGCCTCTAAGATCTTAAAAACAACAGCCAAACCCCCAACTGCTCATGCTTTCTTTTCCAAGCCTTTTGATGAAATACACTTTTGTTCTTTGTTCCTAAAGCTCCAGATGTCTGTGGTACCAAACTAGTTCTCGCCACGTAAGACCATCACTAGTAAGCCTAACCACTGGCTAAGCTGCCCCAACTGAACAGTTTCTAAAGTCGTTGCTTTCACAGTCACCTCAAACATCCTTGAGAAACACACAGGGCCCCGGACAGCTGAGCAGCCCCACTCCAGACTGTAGGGGGCACCCCCAGGGAGCTTGGGGAGCAGAGCCAAGTGTACAGAAGCAAGGCCCCCAGAGATGGGACTTTTCTCAAGAGTCCATGGCCCAAGTTGATGTCTTATCTGGAAGGAAATCTGGCCGCCCTTGGCTGTATTAGGCCCTGTAAACAACGGGCTAATTTAATCCAGGGCTCTAACCAGGGTTCCTTGCTCCTGGATGACCACTTGTGAGGGCCTAAATTGCCTTTCTGTGGAAATAATGAAATGAGCAAGCAGCCACAAAGGCAAAGTAAGCCCCGGAGACTGGGACAGATGCTTTTCAGCCAAGACTTTGATGCAGCAAAGACAAAGCGGCTTGACTGAGCAAGTGAAAAGCGTAAGCCACTATGGAAGAGGAATGGTAGTGAGGGTGTCACCTCCCAAGAATTCCACCCCCAGGGGAGCCCAGGGCAGGAAAATGTTGTTGGGATGCTACCCCCTGCCAGTTGAGACAGCACCAACCATCCAGGAAGCGGGACTTCTCTGCAGAGCCAGATGAAGTCCACAGGGCTTGGGGCCCCCTGGAAGCAGCTGCTAAAGCATCTGCTAATTAACAGGAGAGGGGAAAGTCAGGGAGACTTTGGGGGCACAGGGAAAGCTCTTGAGGCAACTGAAGAAGTAGAGCCCAGAGAGAAAAGCCAAAGCCTGCATCAAGCAGAGCCTGTGTGATGGTGTAGAGAATAGGGAACACAGTTGATGATGGGAGGGACACAGCCAGAGAAATTCATCTGCAGATTAAACAAAGAAATGGTTTGGTTTCTAAATGGCGACTAACACAGGCAGTTCCCACTGAAGAACAGTGAGACAGGAGAAACAGAGACAGGCTGCTTGACGGAGATGGCCCACAAGAGCTACTGCATGAGAACACGACGAAGGGGCTTCCGAGCTGGTTGGTTAAGAGGGTGCATGCCATACAGATGTGGGAGCTATCTGCTACTAGAAAGTGCTCTGGTACGGGTCAGGGTGAGCAAAGATAGGGCAGTATGACACAGAGAATGAAATCACACAGATACAGAAGAATTCGGTTGTCACATGCCTCCCCAGGAGGGTACAGATCCCGGAGAAGGCAGACAAACTGATTGCCACAGGGGCACTGCTACCTGTTGTTGCTGGCTCAGGAGCTGGATCTTCCACTGGTATCTCGCTGGACCGAGGGATGCTGGTTAACTGCTTTTGAGGTCTTCTGAAGCCTCAAGTGCAGACACAGAAAAGCCCAGCAGAAGGAACAAGCCCCTCGTTCACACAGCTTGCCGTTCCTGGAACAACTCTAGCATTTTCGAGATCTATTTGCAATTCTGTTTATTCAAACAGAATTTTAAATAAAGAGGAATACAATCCTTACTGTTATTCCTTTCAAAATGTTATTTTAGGGGCTCCTGGGTGGCTCAATCGGTTGAGCATGCAACTCTTGATTTCGGCTCAGGTCATGATCTCACGGTTTGTGGGATTGAGCCCTGTGTCAGGCTCTGTGCTGACAGCATGGAGCCTGCTTGGGATTCTCTCTCCCCCACTCTCACTGCCTCTCCCTCGGTCATGCTTGTTCTCTCTCTCAAAATAAATAAACATTAAAAAAATATTAAAGTATGGACTATTTTGGTAAGTGACATTTTACATAGTTACATACACGTGTATACATATGTATATGCCTCTTTAGCAGTCTCCAGTCTTATAAAAGAGACAAGAAGAGCTTTGGCTTAGCAGGGATTTGATAGTTTTAAATACATAAAATCCAGTTTGAGATGATAAAAGCTCTTATTATTATGCTTAATACAAGTCATAGAGTGAAGTAACTGAAATGCTAGTCCTCTCTTTGAATGATGCTTTGGTAAGAAAAGCAAGGAAGATGCCCTCAGTGACCACAGAACATAGCTATCTTTGGAGAACATATTTAACTGGAGGACTTTTTTATTGACACTATGGAATCCCAAAAAGAAATAATATCTACAGATCTGCCAAAAGGTTGCCACCACATTACATCAGGGTGCTGGTTTTCTACAACCATGATAGGGACTGAGGGCTTTGCCCTCCAGATGGCAGGATTGTAGGCCCAGGACAGAAAGCCACACATTGCTCTGAGGGGCCTGAATCCCGGGGCAGTAGGCGTGGGTTACAATCCCAGCACTGGGGGTTTAGTGCGCTCCGCTCCCTTCAGTGGCCAGGCACAGGCTGTCTGTGCTGAAGGAATGGTAGGTGGTGGCACGGGGGCCTCTTACTCCTTTTAGGCCAGAGCAACAGAAAAAGCCTGACAGCATCCCTAGGCGACTCTCTCCTAAGACTTTGAAACTTGCCGGCTAAGTTCTGATCTTTAAGGCTTCTTAAACCAATGGATTGATTTGAATGCCTGTCGGCAACCTGAAACAAAGCAAAAGAAGACTTGAAACTAAAAGGTGACCCCTGGCCAGGCTTATGTTCAAATCATTCTGCAGAGAAGAGCCTGGGGAGGGGAGCGGAAGGGAGCTGGCTTGGTTATATCCTCTCAAACTTGTAATAAGCACCAGGCACGATGCCTGCCACAAAAGTGAGTCCCTGTCCTTAGGGTCTTGGAGCGTGTGGATAATCTAGACATTGTTTTTCTTTTTCTGTACAGCAGTAAATCATTATCCTGTGCTATGCTAAGAACCATAACAGAGATGAACGGGTTGTTCCAGCCGCATTGAAAGAGACTGTAAGTCACCTTCAGGGGAACAGGGAAGATTTCTGGCATGACGTTAGAGTGGGGTCGTGAAGGAATTTTCCAGGTGGAAAGCTGAGGGGCATCGCCGGCAAAGGGAGTCGTGTGCAGAAGTAAATCATGTGCACATGTAAAAGCAGTGCCTTGCTAAGGGAGGCCCTGCAGGGCGTGGACGGGTGCCAGGGGGAGAAATGCCGGAAAGATAGCTGGGGCCACCTCGCCGTGGGTGGGTCCAGCTTTCTGACTTTCCACCTGGTCTGCCCTGTGCCAGAGGCTTGTTTTTAAGGAGCAAGAGAACATCCACAGTGAGGTTTTTGTTCTCCATAATGCTCGGCTTGGGGTATGCTGAGGAAGCATGTGGTGTGTTGAATTGCACTAGATGAAGGGGCTAGGGACTTCGTAGCACATTTGACAATTACTCCTGACTGTTCAGCCCCCTGGATCCAGGGGAATTGGAAGGTGGGAACCCCTCTGTCTTTCATTTGGATGTCTCAGTAGACTTGGTGATACTTTCCATCTAATAGTTTTTATTTAAAAATAGGAACTTTTAGAAACAAGAGGTCAATAACCACAAAGCATACAGTCTAGTCTCAAAAAGTAGATAATTAGCCATCTTAGCTTTGTAAGAGTTTTTCCTCTTTTTAAAGGTTTTATAAAACTCCCCAGGTCTCTAAGGGTCAAGCAGATTCTAATCGTGCGACTCCACAGATTTAGCACGGGTCAAAGCCCTGCCCCACTACTGTCCAGCGCTCTTGTCTAAGAGTGCCTCAGCTGGCTCTGGGCTCTGCAGTGGGGAACATGCAGTTGCTCAGCGAAAGCCCACTAACGCATGATTATAGAAACTCTTTGGCTTCCCCTTGTCCCTCGAGTGTCCCTTGCCCTGGTATATTAAAAATAGGACTAGATAACATTAGCATTTAGGTTCGATAGGCTCTTGCTTTATTACCCACCACCGTCAGGACCCAGTGTTGCTATCTTTAGCTGGGAAGAGGTCAACGTGAAGGAACTAAGAATCAGGCTCCTGGACTGTAAATCTGCCCGTGCCATCTTTCTCCTTCTTCACAGAAGGCATCTGACTCCTGTGAGATCTGGTCTGGTCACAGGATGTCTCCCCCCTCTCTGGGGTCCCACCTTGAGGGCAATGACTCTTGTCTCCCCTCTTCAGCTCAAGTCCTCCATTTGTACCCCTTGGAAGAGGCACTTTCACAAGAGCTTAAAAAAAAAGTGCCTGACGTGACTTTCACCTCTCCATCAAGAGTGGTCATTTTAACTAAAGGCAACAAGAAACAAAACACACATGAGAGAAAAAATGGTATAAAAGCGAGGGAGAAAAATGATAACAAGTTTCCGAAGCAAATTGCTGCCTCGGAGGCATCTGGAGCCCTGATAAAGAGGTTTGTATGCTTCTCTTAAGGGTGGATAGTTCTCGCCTGTCCACTTCTCTTGGCCTTGGACATAGCCAATTATACAAAAAGCAGGTATATTCAAATTCTAAAGGAAGGTAGGGAACAGGGTTTCTCTTGAGTTTGGTTGTTCTACCTTAGAAACCCAACAACCTTTCGGTTTCAAGGGTAGCCATCACCAGATTGAAAATGTCATGCTGTAATAGAGGAAAGACCAGGGCATATGATAGAAAACTCCAGAATCCTGTCATATAAGTGAAAAAAAATCAGCATGGGCCTAGGAAATTCATCGTGTAATTCCTGGGTAGTGGTTCTCAATTTTGCCCCTCATGCCCTGGAGACATTTGGCAATGTCTGGGGACATTTTTGGCAGTCATAAGTGGGGGGATGCTATAGGCATCTAGTGGGGAGAGGGCAATGCAATGCACAGGACAGCCTCCCAGTGAGAATTATCCAGACCAAAATGTCAATAGCACCAAGGTTAAGAAACCCTGCCCTAGGGCTAAATCATAGACTACCCCTTAAGGACAGATTACTACCTCTTAAGGACAGAAATTAAGTTCTTTATTCCTTTTCTAAGCACAGTTGAGGAAGCCTGGTAAAGTTAAATGATTTAGTCCCAGTTGTTCCAATTTGGCTAAACCTCAGAGCCTACTCTCAAAGTCCTTGCACTTTCTCTCCTAGAGGATTTCCTTAACATCACTTTTCTCCTGGCTCAATGTTCCAACTCCATAGTTCCTGTTAACTTCCAGAGAAAGCTCTGAATAAATCAGGCCCTAATTACAAGTTTGCCTTAATGGAAGTTTACAGATAATTCAGCACAATTGCTAAAGGTTCACACTGACACAGGCTCACTCCATAAACCTGTAATGGCATGTTATGGTCTGAGGCCCCTCCAAGTTGGTGTGAGAGCCCCTCATAAATGCAGGTGCCCCCGGGGGGTGAGGTTTGGGGCTTCTCTCCTTTGTGGCCGTCCTCCCCATTGTTCCTTGGGAAACAGCCCCAGTAGCTGCCTGTGTCTTCGAGAAGTGGGAGGGGACAATTCTAGCCAAGTTTCTATAATCAGCCTCCAAATGAACAGGTTTGCCTTGGACTGCCAGGGTTTCTCACTCCAAGGGGAGAGCTGGGCACAGCCTGGGCTCTTGGAAGCAACAGTTCTGGGTGAGCCGTGCAGGAAGGGCAGTGGCAAAGCTGCATTTGGGCTTTGATCTTGATGTCCTGAGCCTGGAGTTGGTCTCTAGGCTTCTGCTAAGAGGCCCCTCAAGCTCCCCAGCCAGACTGGGAGAGTCTATTGAAGCGCTCTGCTACAAGCCTGACTGCACTGCCCACTCTGTGAGGGCCAACTTAGACCTGAGCTGGTCTAAGAAGATGGCTAATTATTCCCAGTGCCATAGTCCATTGTTACAAGTGGAGGTTACTTTGGGATGTCAGACTCAAGTTCCTGTGTGGTTTCTTCTGATCCTCTGTAACTGCCCTCAAACACTGTCCCTGCAACGTAAAGTCAGGATGGACAGTTGTTAGTATCCACTTCGAATCCTATAGCATGTTAGCGTTGAAAGGACATTAGCTCACCTTGTCCAACCTATCATTTTATGGCTAAGGAAACCAAGGCCAAAGAAGGGACATGATTTGCTTACATCATACAGCAGGGAGGAAACAAATTGAGGCCTTGAACCTAGATCTTCTGACTACAGGGGGAGTCTTTATGACCGTATCCCTTGTGACTTATATAGACCAATCCAGAGAAGAGATCTGATTATTATCTTGAATCACAAATAAGATCTACCTTATCTATGTGGGCCAAGTCCCTTATCTCCAGGTAGTTTTTTTGTTTTGTATTTTATTGAAGAGTTGAAGTATTTTCCATTTACCCTTGACTACTACTCCATTTAGATGAATGGGAAAAGAGAAATTTATATCCAAACTAGATCACAAAGGGATGATCTGTACATTTGAAGCATTTTCCTAGAAAAGAAGTTGACAGTCATCATCATATGCGTTCTCTGTGTTAAAGAAGGACCATTGTTCACAGATGACGTTTTCAGACCAGGAAACTGAGAAAAAGAGAGAAACTACCTTAACCAGTGGTGTGTGGCAAGGAGAGCACAAAAGATAAATTCTTGGCCAGGTCTGATTAAGTGATTGACAGGACATAATTCTGATCATATATATGGGTCAGTGCAAAAGGGCATGTTTCTAAAGCTTTCTGGCAAGGGCCCTGAAATACTATCTTCCTATGTTTAAGCTTAGTCAGTGGTAGTTATAATCTCACACAATAACAAAGGAATAAGAAGGTGAGACAAGGAGAACTGATTCTTGGACAAATGGGTTAATGGGGTCATCTTTAGATATGAACACCTGGCCCAGTTCCATCACAAGTGACATAAGGAGAAAAAGTGGAACTTGCACAGACCTACCTGTTTCTGACCATGAGATTCCCATGTTGGGAGTGGCCCAAGAGTCTATGGTGAGAGTGAACTTGGAGGTTTGAAGAAGGGTGTGGCCCCCCAGAGTGCTCTCTTACCTGTTTCCCTGAACCCCCAGCTTCCAACAGTATTGACAGGGGTATTGAACAAGTAAAGATGTTAAATGTCCTTCTGGGGAGTTATGGTTACAGATTTAAGAGGAAGAACGGAGCTTTCATAGCATTAGGAATAAACCAAACTATTCAGCTTCATTCAGTATAGCTCCTGTGTGTCGGTGCTTAGGCAAGCTTAAGGAGATGAGACAAAAAGGCAGTGAATGCAGACGCTTTCTTGCCTGATGGATCCTGCTACATCAGACCATGAGCTACTTATGCCCACAAATGTGGATTATGCCCACTCTCTGAAAGTTTAACGAAGGAGCATCCCTGGACGTTGGTGATGCTGATGGTGCTATGAATCACCTGGTGAGGCTGAAGATGGGCCTTGATGCTAAGAAAGCCTACAGCAAGAAGTTAGGAGTTTGTCTCGTGAAAACAGCCCTACCATGTGTCTTAGGAGACATAGTTCTCTGACAGAGAGGACCCCAGAACATCCTCTCTTCCCCATCTGTGAGAGTCTCCCAGACTTAATGGGGGCTCCGGTCCAGGCACCTAGAAGCCCTGGCTGGTGCTTCCCTGCAAAGGCTCAGGGAAGTCAAGAGCAGTGGAGGGAGACCTCAGTAAACCCACACACAATAGCTTCTTACATACTTGGTTCCCTTGGCAGCCAGAGTGCTCTGAACCCACCCCCTAAGTGTATCAGTGACAAAACCCCGAGGGTAGGGCACCCGACTGCAGATAAAATGGGTGTCCTGGCACCATACGCCCCCCACACACCGCATCTTCTCACCTTGTCGGAAAGAGATATACACCAGCCTCTCGTCAAAGTTCTGGACCCGCCGGAAATTGTTGACCATCTCTCTGGGGGATGGGTCATCCACATGTGTGCAGTACAGAGCAGTCTCCAAAGCTAGAAGCTGCAAGGCAGGAACACACCCCATGGGCAAAGTGATGCTCCCTTGCCTGACCTCAGTGGGGAGGAGAACTCTGGGGCTTGGCAGGAGGCACGTCAGAAAGCAGTGGGAAAGCCAGAGAACTGTTTCCCCTCCCTCGCAGGCGTCTGGTTGCCTGGACACCGGGTGAGCTGGTCTGTCACCACCTCCCAAGGCTTGGGGGGAGGTTACAGCTCTTAGCTGCTGGGTGGTGGAGGGGCTCCTCAGCCTCTCACAGGCCTGATTTGCAACCCGACTCTAAATCAGAGGGGCCTGGGGCTTATTCTGGTGGTCCCATCACAAGGAACAAAAAGAGGGAGGCAAGAGTTTCACAGTTCCTCTGACCACTGGTTCCATGGAATTTTCGTACACCCACATACATTATATAATCTGTTTCCAAGGCAGCTTCTAGGTTACTGCTCCCTTGAACATTTCATCTCTTGATTCATCACATCTCTATTCCTGTCTGCCCACCTGCTGCCATTTATCTACATTACTCAGATCAGTAGCTCATAGTAAAAAGAACGACCAACAGTGAGGGCCTTACTGGTCCGGAAGAGGGGTTGGGGGTGGGACAGGCCATGAGCCAGTGTGCAGCACTGCCCCTGGCCCTGTCTCCTGGACAGTCAGTTTTCTTCTTGATGAATTTCAACTGTGGAGTAGGGGATGGGCAGCGACCAGCAACCCCAATCTGACTTTGGGGCTTTGTCTCCAACCAGCAGGCGATCCCACAAGCTCCCTCAACTGTCTATCCCTCACTTTCATCATCTGTAAGATGAGAAGGTTGGAGATGATTGCTGAGGCTTCTGTCCCCCAGTTTTGCACTAGACTTTGAGCTTCTTGAGAACAGAGACCATTGCCTACTCACTGCCGCAGTCCCAGCACTCTGGTTGGTTAAACCATCGAAACTGGGTCTGTCTTTATTCTGCCCTGTAAAGGAACCGTGCTCGCTCCACCATGGAGGCAAACACTATGCAGCCACTGAGGGGTATATTAGGAAATGCAGCCTAACGACTTGCTTGTAAGGAATTGTGGAGATGGGTTCATTTTTCAAGCTTGACTTGATAACTCTGTTTTTGAAGCTCGGCCTGTAATTTTTGCAGTGCGTCTAGGAACCCGCACTATTTGGAGAGGTTTTGCACAGCTGTCAGTGAAACTCTAAGTGAGGAAATCAAGTTGTTATGATATTGGGTGATGGTAGAGATGGAGGTGCCACATGGCCTCTGTCTCAGAAGAGCACGACAGTTACCTGCTCCTGGGAAATTTGCACAGGGTTCCGGAAAACCGTCCAGAGCACTGTGGGGTGGCAAGGAGGTGTGGTCAGGGAGCCTTTGTAGCGGTAGTATTCGTCAGGCCTCTCAGGAAGCAGCTCTTCAATGCTGAAACCCGGAATGAGCACTTCTTGGCCTGGAGAGACATATTGGGGAGATGGTGTCCGCCTTTCACCCCATGGCAGAAGTGCTGCTGGGCATGCGACTGAGCCTAGAAATGTGAACAGCACCTGCCCCCTGCATTCATTTTTCTTCAGGTCACACGGGGGTGACTGTATTCTCCTCTCTAGGGGTAGATAAGCATCCAAGAACCCCTTACCTTTGTATTTGACATCTTGAAGGTGCCTGAAGATCTTGTCATAAGATGGATTGAAGGAACCCATCTGCAACATAGATGGGGCAGGTTGAAGTAGGACAGAATTATATAGGCTGAGCCTGGTGTAACAGTTACTAATGGAAGGACTGGACTAGGGGTATATAGTCATCACTGCCAAGGTCCTCCCTGAAGGATTCACTTTACTAGGACAATTATGAAGGATCGCTAGCCTGTTACAGAGTGAGGGTGATGGTCCTGTCCTCTTGCATCTCAGGACGCGAGGCACTGAGTCCTCAGGGCACTGGGGCTTGAGCGTCGCGAGGCAAAGAATGTAGCCTGTGCTCTTGGCGATCAGGCTTTGAGTCTGAAAGCCACAACTAGCATGTTTTCTAACCAGAACTCAAGGGAGATGTAGTACATACAAGCCAAGTCAGGCAAGCAAGCATGTCGAAAAACGAGGTACTTGTCTTATTAGGGAAATACATGCAAGCGAATCAGGAAACATTCCCATTTGGGGGATTAAGGAAAGAGCTCACTCCAGGGTCCATATAAAGACTACAACTTGGATGTTAGGAGTTGTGTAAGGGATTCGACACCTGATGAGGCAGCGCTGAATGATCCCCACCCCCCAACCCCATACACACAGGGCCTGCCTCGCTGGACAATTCCAAGCTTTATACAATAGGGCTAGCACCCAGTGCTCATTTTCTCCAGTGTTCCAAAGGACATGCCCATTTCTGCTGCCCAGCTACACAAAGTGCTGCCTCCTGGCCAAAAGACAAGGTCCCCTATGGGGGCATACCTCTGGCTCTAGAGGCAAGACACAGCCAAAATGAGAGTGAGCCACACACATCCAACGGACGGGCAATTCAGGGACCAAATGCCGAGCGTGATACCATCCTGGCTTCAAATTTCATGTAAAACCCCTTTCAACATCTCTTACCTCTATGAGAACAGCTAGGACGGCGAGGCCTTCTGACTTGTTACTGGCGGTGCTGGCGTTGGCATACAGGTCCGAGTTATAATGGACGATATGCAGCTGCAGTGGAAGGAAAGCTGCTCACCATGGGTGGGCGACTCATGGGAACCTTTTGCTTTTGCAGGGGGAGGACACATATTTATCCCTCCGGTGGAAAAAGAAATCACAGCCCGGCTTTTATACGGGTTTAATCAGCCATATTTCAAGAGGCCAAAAAAACAAGGACGTTACTCTCTGAATGTAGATTCTTAGCATTCACAAAAAAATTCTAAGCTCATTTTTTCAAAGCAGGAATTACTTGTGATTATTAAAGTGAGGGAAAGAGAACGTTCTGAGAAATCTTGGGTTTCAAAAGTCTAGGTAACTGGGACGCCCAGGTGGCTCGGTCGGTTAAGTGTTCGACTTGATTTCGGCTAAGGTCTCGTGGTTGTGAGATTGAGCCTCTAGTCCAGCTCTGTACTGAGCCAGGAGCCTGCTTGAGATTCTTTCTCCCTCTCCCTCTGCACTCCCCCCCCCGTCAACATTGCATGCACACATGCTCTTTCTCTCTCTCTCAAAAAAATAAATAAATAAATAAAAATGTCTAGGTAAGCATTAAGGTATTGTTATGATAAATTCTGACAATAGGTTGCACCTAGTTTTTAATCCAAAATGTGGTGTCTGTCACTTGTCCTCCAAAAAAACTATATTAGTAGATACATCTGTATATGTGACATACATTTTTGCTGAGTCTTTGCCTCTTGAGACTGTGACACGCTGAGATTTTCTCTTTTCCTTCATCTCTTTCTCCGTCTTACATGGTCGTAAATAGAATTCAAGCAGATTTTACTGAATACGGCTTAATGTTCCCCACCTTTCAAGTGGCCCTTTCTAATTTTCACAAGTGACATGACATCATTTCTTTTTTTTTTTTTTTTTTTAAATTTTTTTCAACGTTTTTTATTTATTTTTGGGACAGAGAGAGACAGAGCATGAACGGGGGAGGGGCAGAGAGAGAGGGAGACACAGAATCGGAAACAGGCTCCAGGCTCCGAGCCATCAGCTCAGAGCCTGACGCGGGGCTCGAACTCACAGACCGCGAGATCGTGACCTGGATGAAGTCGGACGCTTAACCGACTACGCCACCCAGGCGCCCCATCATTTCTTTTTTTAAGTAGTCCTCGCTATGAAGGATGTAGCCTGCCGCCTTGCCCCCCACCACGTTAGCTTGGCACAGCCTTGAGAAATGGGGGATTCTGTATGGCTGACACCCTGCAGGTCCTAGATCCGTATTTCTTTTTACAGCTGCCCTTTGAGTGTGCGGTCTGCTTCAGCACTTTTCTTACTGTCTTCAGATTAAACAGAGAGGAACAGAATTCCCTGCTGAAGAGATGAAGAGACTCTTCTCTATAGGACCCAATCCAGAAGAACTGTGCACTTTCAAGGACCCTCCACAGGGAATCTGCCACTTTCGGGTCACCTTGATGTATTTTCTCTATTAGAGACATTTATGGCCCATCTTCACCAGGCCCTTGGTGATGATGTGGCTTCATAGCAGAAAATATAATGATGAGAAATCCATTTAAATGCCCACACTCTCCCAGCCTACACCCTAACTCCTTCTTTATTCCCCGGGTGTAGGTAGAAGCCTCCACATTGCAATTAGCCTGAAAGAAATTGCAGTCCTGGGGTTTCAGAGATGGGCCTGGTTTGAAATGCGTGCCCCTCCAAGAGTGCCGTCCTATTGGGCCAGAATTATAGCCCCTCCACACGTGTAACTCTACCTATAATTAGCCTGAGACATTAAGCAGTTCAGCAGTTAAGAACAGAGGAGAGTGGTCATGTCATTATTTACCTTGGGCTCCACTGGCTGATCAGTAGCATTTATCTCCTTGTATTTATTGCCCTGTAAACAGTCAGAGCCACACCCCCAAGTTCTGTCCTCTGGGAGCACTTAAGTGGAGCACCTCAAGCACCCCCACCGTACCCCCTGCACACCTATAGTGCAGGAACAATGCTCCACTCCTTCCGTTTCCTCTGGGCATTTTGGGGTAGTGCCTCAGAACGACACAACACAATGTTGTGCCGACGTCCCAGACTATCCTCTTTGACTCTCTCATTGCCGTGATGTCCCGTGAATTATAATGCCAGTCTTCCCTTGGTTTGTGGCCCTGGGCCCCAAGGTTCCAAGCACAACCCATGCCCAGGAAAAGGAAAGCTGGAGTGGGAAAGGCCTGTGCAAACAGCATGGCTTGTGAAGAAAGATGGAGAAGGTGGGGGAAGCAATTAGCCCAGTAGGATTCAGCAGCGAGATACGATACGTCAGCCAGACAAGCCGGTGGGATCCCGATCTGTGCAGGCAGAAGAGCGATGCCGACAAAAGGGGCATGTGTGCCCCACTGTGCCACCCCGGGAGCATTGCCTTCTGAGCGGCGCCACTCAGTAAAGACAGAGACAAACTCCGTACGTTCAGGAGGAAGGGGACCAGGGCACCGCGGAAGAACCGCGGGGGGATGGGAGTGTCTCTGCCTTCCCTGAGTGGGTGTGTGGAGCCTGAAGGCAGCCCTTGCTTACGCTCTGATCTTCGCTGCACACCAGCCAGGTGGAAGGGTGCCAGACCACCCACCGCCAGGCAGCCTCTGCCGGCCTGCCCGCTCCACTCACCTCAGCAGCAAAGTGCTTCCCACCGACAGTGTGCTCGGAGCCGTGAGGGTCATTCTGGTTCCCCCAGTGCAGGTGCAGCTGGGCGGCACTGTAGCGGGACCGGAGGCCCTGGATGTGCATGTCCGAGGGCAGGTTCAGCCTCACTGTGGGGAGTGGAGCCTTCAGAGCCCTGGCCAGCTGAGCACTGCCTGAGAGCAGTTAGCGATGCGACACCGGCCCGGGGCCCAGACAGGAGGCAGGTGGATGCAGTGAGTGGAGACACAGCCTGGGGCTCAGAAACCTGGGCTCTTCTCCTGAAAATGTCCCCATTTCCCTAAAGCAATTCTAGTTGCACCAGCCCCTTCTAAGCTCCCCTGGGAAAAGGATGGCAAGAGCACTAATACTAGATGGGTGGGTGTGTTTTTACATATCCACATATTACACACCCAGCTATCAAGATAGAACCTTTAATGAAGTATCTTCCAAGCCATAGAATAATATAACAGCAACAATAATAATTGCTATTTATGAAGCATCTTCTGTATTCCAGATCCCCAACATACATAATCTCTAGTCTTTCCGCAGTACCCATCAATATGCCCATTTTCCACATGAAAGCTCAAGGAGGTTAATATTCTTACCCAGAGTCTCATGACTCATAAATAGTCAAGCCAGGATTCAAATCCAGGTTTGTCTGACTCCAAAGCCTGGGCGACCCCACAGTGAGTTGCGTGGCTCCTGGTGTGTTTGCACCAGGGAGCCCAAGGGCTCAAGCCTGTCCCCCGCCTCCCCCCCACCCTGCCCCTTCCCAAGAAATGTGCTTCTTATGCGAGGCGCTGCCCTGGAAGAACTGCCTCCAGCATCCCCCCCAGTGAGTGGTCCAGGCATCTCTCATCCCTCCCCCCTCCCACCGCCCCATCTCTTGGGGGCTGTATTTCAGTGTAGCCCCCTCCCTGCCAAGGGCAAGAGAGCAGGCCAAGGAGCTGAGGGGAGCTCAGACATCCCCTTGCAGTTCTCAGAGGTCTCTCTCACCTGAATGGCCATCGTTGGTCAGGAGAAACTGCTCATTGGCAGAAACATTGTAGCCTTGGAACCCAAGGGGCACAAGGCTGGCGTCGTACTGGAGGATGTCACTGTGCAGGTCTATTGGGGACTGCAGCACGCCCCCACATGATGGGTACTTCTTGGACCAGCTCTTCTCCCCATCTGGACCTGAAAGGGGAGATTCAGGCCCTAAAGTGAGTCCATTTCCCACAAAACTGTTTTCCTCACTTTCTAATTCTGTGTCCAATACAATCACTCCTTTTCTCCTCTTAATCCCCGGAGGTATATTCTTCGAGGCCCAGAAATCTCAGCCTCCTGCCATTTGTCCTTAAAGGGAGATGGGTATAGAAGGACTAGAGCAGCCCCATGCCACGGAATAGGGCCCACCAAGCTCCGTTTTCATTGCTCATATTTTGGCACAGTACACATCCTTTCCATGTGAGGACCTGTTGATATTCAGCAATTTAGCCTCTCTTTATGGAGCACCTATTATGAGCAGGAATTACTCAGGGTCTTGGGGCCACCATAGGGCCCCTGCTTGCCCAAGCTTGCATCCTCTGGGATGCTCCAGGCTGGAAAAAGTGGTGTCTTACTGACCACAGCTCCAGGGAAGTCTTCAGGGCTTGTGGATTTATAGATATGATCTTCTTGATAGGAAACCTTTGAGGACATTGACTCTTGATAGCCACATCCAGAGCAAGTGTAAAACCCCATCTGATAGGGATGCTTGAAAAATTCCAAGTAATTAGGGGATCACAGAGCTAAGTGCACAGTGTACCCTGAGAGAGGGTGACAACACTACAAACTAATGACAAACGATCAGTGAGGAGGAAGAGACTTAAAAATAAATCCTCCGGGGCTCAGGCTTCTTGCTAACTACCAGGTGATTGTCCTTCCTCTGGAAATGGAAATAAACAATCCAATCCCATGTTCAGATAAACTTTCTTACTCCCACAGGGAAAAATCTTTAAAGAATGTAAAGCTGTGCTTAAAAGATTATCTCCCGTGGTAATTAAATGGATTTTCAGGCTGAGGTTTCTCCAGAAAAGTGAATAATTGGCATGTCATGGCTCGTTAGGGTAAAACCATTGTGCCCTGTGGGCTCTGAGTTGGGGACCACGCTTTGCCATCTGGGGTCCATTCATCAGTATTTTGGCACCAGGAATGATGTTAACTGGAGCAGAGGGGAACAGAACTCCGCTTCCAGGGAGCCTTCCATAGACAGCGGCACCATTTCCCAAGAGTGTACGTGTGTATTCTGGTTCCCTACCCCTTGTTCTCTAACTAGGGGACTTCATCTGAGAGTAAGGAGAGTCTAAAGAAGAACTTGGGTGCCCGTGTTCATTTAAAATGCTATGAGGAATTGATCCGAGGTCTGGACACGCAGTGGAACCCTGCTAATTTTTCTGACTGTCAACCTTTGGATAGACCTTTTGGGAAATGTTAGGGCTTGAAGGGATTTCACCATCTCCTGTCCAACCTTCCAACAGACACCAGTTTCCTCACTTGCACAAGCCAGTCAGAGTCTTCACTGAGATATATTTTAATTTCCCAGACCTCAGAGCCCTGGACTCAGAAGCAACTCACACCAGGATGGCAGAGGGAGAGGGAGGCCGGAGGACATCAAAGCTGTCACTCCATGGGGCAAACCGGAGTAAAAGTAAGACCGTTACTCAGCTGAGGGCAAATCCAAATTCCTTAGGGACAGTAGGAAGCATAGATGAAGCAATCATGGGGACCCTTCGAAACCCTCGGGTCAGGAAGAGGTACAGCTACCGGGTGGCAAGCCTTCTGGAGTGAGGCCGCCAGCCTTTTCTCTGATCACAACATCGTCTGGACCCACAGCCAGCGTGGCAGAAGGCTGCCAGCCAGGCACGAATGGAAAAACTCAGTGAGTAAAGAGGCGTAGCGATGAGATGATTTCTCCTTGCCCACATGACTAAAGGGAACTGGGTCAGAAGGACTTTCTCTTCCCAGAGCAGAGGTTCCAAAAGGTGTCATGAAGAGAGCCTTCTAGTGATAACTAAACCAAGAGCTCCTGGGGGACAGGGACATCTCTTGTTCATCTCTGTGAACTCATGCTGTGATTAGGGTCCCATGCATAACAGGCATTTAGTAAAGAGCTTCCCAAAGAATAAAAGACCCCAAAGAACAGAGAGCTTGGGAAAAGGTTGTCAGGAGGAACTTTTCTTTTTCATTGCACCCTAAATACTCTTTGTTGGAAGTCACACTGAATTAGGTATTTGGGGGGCAGAAAGACTAGGGATATAAAAGGCAACAGAGTCTGTGTTGGCAAAACCTCCCGAGGAAAGAAAAGCAACTGCACAGGACCAGAAGAGTCCAGAAAACAAGATTTCAGCGCCAGCTGTCCCAGCACCTCAGTGAGTGACCTTGAGCAAGTCACATGCGCTGCCTGAGTCTCCTTTACCCTCGTACAAATGAGAGGATTGAACGCTGCTGCGTTCTGGAAGTTCCATTCTGGCTCTCAGTTCCAAGACTGATTGAGATTACCTAGGACTAAGCACCTCCACCCTCGGTGTCAGGCAGGTTTGAACGGGTTGGAGACGGTTGCTCATGCCAAGGCAGCTCCTGGGCATGTGACAAGGTGCCCAGTGGGGAGCGGCGGTGAGGCTGAGCGCAGGGTGCTGCTACTCCGAGGTCTGGCTGGAAAGCCATCTGCATCAGGAACTTGCCACAGGTGTTGGCTGCCGTCCACAGGGGGCCTCGTCTTTGAGCCCCACTCACAGGCGCTTTTATAAAAGGAGCAACAGGGTCTAGTAGAAAAGGCTACTCCTCCTGCCTTGTTATTATTTTTAGTAGTTTTGGTTGTTACATCTCTAAACTCTATAGGATCCGAAAGGCAAGAATTGCCCCATTTTACAGATGAAGAATTGACATTGAATGATTTGCCCTAAGTTAGACTTGGGCTCAGGTAACAGAGTTACCTTGCCTGGGTGCCAGGACCTCCATGCCCTTCTGTTTTAGTATGTACCCAGGAGATTTGGTGCATGCCTGTTTCCCCCCTCTCCTGTGCTCGCCATGCAGGTAAGCATCATGTCATGTTCACCTGGCACGGAGCAGGCCCTTACTTGTTTACTGAACTGGATTCTGATGCTAATTTTGTGCTTGTTCCTCTCCAGGGAAGCATGCACCTATGAATGCCCCTAGCTTCCCTTTTACCCCGTATAATTTATTTTTTCCCATTAAAAAGAAAAGAAGAAACTTAGGTCCTTTGCTCAGGTTCAAAATTTACCCTCCTAGCTTCCTCGTTTACCTGCCTGAGGGTTCGTTCTGTTTGGGGGCCACTCACTGAGAACAAAATCCGGTTGCTGCCCTGGAGCCTGGGAGATGGTCTGCCAAGTATGGGGCTTCACCACAGTTCATAGGACCCTCCACCAGCACGTGGCAGCCAGTGTCCCCTTCTTGCACATCTGGGGACACTGTCAGAGCAGCCTCCCATCGTTGTGGCTTGTGAGTGAGACAGGTGTGAGGTGCTGTGTGGGTGGACACCAGGGCAGCCGGTATCAGGGCTGGGGGTGTTGTCAGTAGACCTCTCTCTGCCCCCCACCCCTCGCCTCCGCCTGGGCAGTTTGTGACTTGTTGCAGAGGCAATGCTGGCTTTTTACAGGCAGCTCCAGCCCGGGCTGTGGTTTTTCAACTTGGCCACGATTTTCACACTCATGCCAAGTGCTCTGGTGCCAGAAAACCGCCCTTGGGATGGACTCTTCCAAAAGAAGCATTTATTATTTCCAGCTATCAGAAAAATTCCACTTTTCTCATCTGAATTTTGACTTTGCCTTTTCAGTTAGTTGGATTCCTCGCATGATCCTGATAAAGGAGATCGTGTGTATCTCCCAGTTTGTTTTTCCAAATAAAGTCCCAGCATTATTTCTTTTCCAGCACATGTTTTTCTGCTTTAGGCAAAACAGAAGTGGACCTCATTTTTGTTTTGAAATGTGACAAGAGATTAACATGGCACAGCTCAAAATGCCTCTCGTGATCTCTGAGTGGGAATTATGAAGCCCGGGGTCCAAGATTTGATGCCCAAGGACCAGAATTTTTTTCCATGGAGAATTTCAAATACATACAACGGGGGAGAGGGGAGCACAGTGAAACTCCGTGTCCCCCAGCTTCGACAACTAACAATTTGCAGAAACAAATCGCACCCACTCTCCCCATCCTTGGATAATTTTGAAACAAATCCAAATGTATTTTTTCTGTACATATTTCAGTATGTGTCTCTAAAACACAAGGACTCAAAACCACAAGACTGTTACCACACTTCCAGAGTGAACGACTCCTTAATATTATCAAATCTAGTCAGAACTCAGTTTTCCAGTTATCTCCTAACTGTTGAATGGTTTATTTGTAAGCTTCGGGATTGAAGTACGGTCCACAAACTTCAGTTAATCAATCTGTTATGGCCTGGATCTCAATTTGATGGTGTGATGCCTCATCAGAGAACAACTGGCCCCACTCTTCCAAGGCTCCAGATCTCAGAGCCAAGCTGGCTGTGTCCATCCTGTGCCCTCACTTGGTCATGGAATCAAACAGAAACTGTTACCACCACCGTCTCCACCACCCTGGGGTAAGCCCTCATCATGTCCACCGTCAAGGCTTTCTGCAGAGTTCCGTGCCTCAGCCTCTCCTGTTAGCTGCCAGGCTCCTTTCTCTCGTAACCGAGTTTAACCAGACTAACCAGACGTTGCCCTGCCTCTGTGGCGCCGCCCCTCCACCCCACCCCCCTTCTCCAGAGCACGCCCACTCCACCCAACAGGACAGAGCAGAGCCATAGCCATCTTTCAAGGCCTGTTGAGGCCTTCAGTGGCCCTCATACCCTCCCCCGCCAGCCCCCATGGTCAGGCCGGCTTCCCCATCCTCAGAACAAGCTATGAACTAACTCAACCTTCCCATATGTTCTTATGCTAAAAAATGTGCTTAAAATGCCACCTTCTTTCCTCTTTGCCTTTCTGAATCCTGTTCACTCTTCCAAGTCCAGCTCAAGTCCTGCCAAAACTACTTCCAGGGCTTTCTCCCTGCCCCGGGACTCCTTGGCCAGCCTGCTGGGGGTTCACACGGTGGTACAGTGATATGAATACTCACTTAAGTCTCATGTGTGACTGCTGTCTCCAGACTAGCATATGAACCTGCTCCAGACTAGAACTCTGTCTACAAATTTCACAGTCCTTTTGAAGACTAGAGCTTTTTGTCATGTCCCTCCCCCCATGTCTGATATAGCAACACTTACTAAACACTTAATAAATTGATTTGGGGGATTTCTTAAGCTCATTTCAGAAATCTAACCATAAAGGGTTGAGAAAAGACTCTGTGTGTGTGTGTGTGTGTGTGTGTGTGTGTGTGTGTGTGTGTGTACATGGGCATGCGCACATGGTTATAGGAAGATGAGGATAACAAGAAGGGTTTTGTTCTTAATAGACAGACTTAAGCATACTTCCATACAGAATGGAAAGGGGAGTAGAGAAGGAGAGTTGGATCCAGGAGAGAGAGGAACCTATGGATGGAATGTGGCTCTGAGAAGACAGCGGGTTGGGGAGGGTCCAGCCAGCAGAGCACAAATTGACTCCAGGCTGAAGGAGGCACTCAGTAAGTATTCAGCAGATGAATCAGAGCAGGACACTGAAGGCTGCCTGGAAGTGAAACCCATAGACTGAAAACCTAGGCAGAAATCCAGGAGCTCAGCGGGCCCGCAATGCTGATCAGAGGGGATTGGCTATGGGAAGACAAACTTTCTCCACATTCCGCAGTATATGCAACCAAAGTGCGCCAGTGAGCCTAAACAAGTCAGTGTGATTTTTTTTTAATGAACTTATATTTTGATATTTTCTTCATACATCTTGTGTCTTGTTTTAAAACTTAATTACAGAGAACTTCAAAGCAGGTGCAAAGGTACCATATAATGTACCCATCTGTCAATCCATGATTAGTTTAGTTTTTGTCTGTCCCCCCACCACTGGATTACTTTGAGGAAAATCTGTGGATGCTTATGTAAAGATAAGGAGTCTTGGGGCGCCTGGGTGGCTTGGTCAGTTAAGCGTCCGACTTCGGCTCAGGTCATGATCTCACGGTCCGTGAGTTCGAGCCCCACGTCGGGCTCTGTGCTGACCGCTCATAGCCTGGAGCCTGTTTCAGATTCTGTGTCTCCCTCTCTCTCTGCCCCTCCCCTGTTCATGCTCTGCCTCTCTCTGTCTCAAAAATAAATAAACGCTAAAAAAAAAAAAATTAAAGATAAGGGGTCTTAAAAAATAACCACAATATTATTTTCACATCCAAAAACTGTTGGCAGTAATGCCTTAATGTCATCAGATATCCAGAGGCTGTTCTGGTTTCCCCAATTGTCACATAAGTTCATTGAACAGTTTGAGTCAGGGTCCAGGTAAGGTTCATGGATTATGACTGGTTAATATGGCTCTAGGTTTCTGTTTAATGGCTTTAGGTCTCTCTTTCCTGTCCCCCCTTCATCTCTCCCCAATATGGGTGTATTTACTCTGTACATATATGAGGTATGTCTTTGCCTCAAGCAAATAATAATTTATGCATTATCCTCCATTTACTCCATTTACTAATGGAGGATAATTTTATTATTTTATAACCTGTTTGCAGACGTGGTATGGGGTAAGTAAAAACTTTATGGGTTGAGTAATTTCTTATATTTTTATGCCTGGTACATATACTAATACATATGTATTATATATACATATAATAAAAGCACGGAGAGCGCCTTCGAAGATGAGAGCTATGTAGTTACTGCTACAATCGGATTCCGGTTTCTCACCGATTATTCTCTCTCCCTGACTGTACATCCTATGTGCTCAAGAATAATAAAAATTTTAATAAAAACATTGTCTGTAACTTGCACTGTATCCGATGAGTCTGGACAAAAAACAAAATGCATTCATTGTCATCCTATTTTGAGGTTTGTCTTTGAGCCTTTCTTAAGTCGGTCCCTCAGATCCACCTGCTGCCCCTGACATTTCTTCATGGTCATCCTCTCTGAGGTAGACTCATCTCTGTGTCTCTGTGAACCCTTGTGCAGGCAGCTGCCTGGGAAGCCAGTCCTGTGCCACAGGCTCCAGGGCGTGTCTCTTCAGCGTGGCCGCCGAAACACAAAGTCAGATCAAAACTTGTGCCAACAGATAAAACCATCGTGGGAAGGTTTACAAGGTCTACATATTATGGATGTTGACATGCCTTTTTTCAACCAATAGTCAAAGTTTCAGTGCAATAAAAGCTTTCGGTCAGTCCCCCAAAGGATCTGACTATATAATGAAAATGGACCTAGTCCTGGCATGTATATACTTAAGTGGAAGTGATCACAGATGGTGTATCAAGTTTGAATACATTTAATGAAATTGATCATGTTTGCAATTAAAAATGGGTATTCAAATGGTGACTAGAGGAGGAAATTGCTACTCTCCTTGGAATGCTACTTAATTTTGAAGTTCATTCATTCATTTCTCCAACAAATGTGCCTACTATGTGCCTGACACTGTATTGGGTACTGAAGATGCAATGGAGAACAAAACAGATGTGGTCTCTGTCCTCATGGAGCATCCATTCCAGAGGAAGAGTCTGATAATAAAGTGCAAATAGGCAAACCAATACATAAATATAATAATTACAGTCTGCAGTCAGTGCTATGAAGGAAATCAGCAAGGACTAGGATGGAGAAAATGGAGGGATCACTGTGGACCAGGTGCTACAGGAAGGCTTCTCAGAAGAGGTGCCATTAAAATTGAGACGGAAAGGATGGATCTGAGCCAACCATGAGCAAAAACAGAGGATGGCATTCCAGACAGAGGGCACCACAAGCTCAGAGGACTTGCTGCAGCAGAGAGCCTATGTATTTTATATGCATGTGATGTATCAACTCAGAAAGAACCTAGGATACATCTGGCTTGCCCATGCCCAAGATGGGCATCGCCCTACGACAATGCTGCGAATCTTTCGGCACCTGTTCATGTACACTCCTCTGTTAGAAAGGTCCCCCTCTCAGGGGGCTGGTACCCACCTTTCCCTGAGGGCCATCAGTCATGGTCCTGTGGCTAGAGCCATACGGAACATGGCTAGGCCATAGGACACCATTCAGAGGAGAAGGCAGCCTTTGGGGCCCCCTCTAAATCCATCTTGAAACCATACATCCTGAAGATGTCATTAGGACATGGGAGCCACGTTTTAAAACTACTTAATATATACTTTATAGGTCCTGCAGTTTACTTCCAAAGTTGATTAAAAGATATACAGCTTCTCATAGAAGTCCAGTGGGTTCAGCCTATGGGGAGTAGGGAGTTCCCACAGAGTCCACCCTAGCTGGGTTCTGGCCCCCCTGCAGAAGGCCATGTTCTGCCGATTCTGCCTGTTTTCCTGCCAGTCAAGTGGAGAGGCATGGCCACAATAACCAAGATCCTGCCCGGAAGGAAAGGAGGCTAGCAGGGCTGTGGGTTAATGATTGGTGGATGAGGTCTTATGATTTTATTATAAACAAGTGGAGGCCAAGGAATCAAACTGGCATTTTCCTTTGTTAATGTTACAAATGAGTCAGAGACAGGGCAGTGAGCAAGGGCTAGAGAGTCAGGGTTACTTATTATTTATACAGCTTAAAGCTGGATTGCTGAAGGAGGCCCATTCTTCTTCCTTGGATTTTATGTTATGGGTTAATAAAAAGGGAAAAGTTTATTTTTTAAGTTTATTTTTGAGGGAAACAGACAGAATGAGAGGGGGGAAAGGCAGAGAGAGAGGGGGATGGAGGACCTGACAATGTAGGCCTTGAACTCACAAACCTTGAGATCATGACCTGAGCTGAAGTCAGATGCTTAACCGACTGAGCCAGCCAGGCGCCCTGAAAAGGGAAAAGTTTTCTAAAGATGCTTTAATCTGTACTTTATCTCAAACTTTCCTCTTTGTTATTTCCATTAGTATTTGGGCCAGCTTGAGAGGGAGAGCTGATGCTGGCGTCAGCTGGGCCAGTTTGAGAGGATCAAGCCTTGCTTGGTGTCATTTCTGGCTTAACCGTAGCAGTAGGGGGAGAAGAGGTGAGCTGTGAGACTGACCGCCAACTCAACTCTCTGCTAGCCCTCAGAAGCCCCTCCCCTCTGCTTGCCATATCTAGAGGTACCCCCACAGTAGCACTGGAGTTGTGTGGGGGGGTGGAGGTACGAGGTTAAGTATCTCTCCCTGCCCCTCTCTCCCCCTAACACAGGACAGAGTGTTTCCCCCTCCTCTGCACTCCTGTAGAGCCCTTGGCGTTTCTCTTTCCTAGTAACACATACACTTTTCAAAATAGTATTTTCTATCTTTCTATCCCAGTAGACCAGTGGTTCAGTCTAGTCTCAGAACAGCTGTTGTCAAGCTTGAGTGACCATCAGAATTCTCTGGAGGGCTTTTTAAAACACAGATTGCTGAGCCCCACCTGCAGAGTTTCTGATTCAGCTACCAGGTGAGGCTGATGCTGCTTGTCTGGGGACCACACTTTGAGAACCACTGTCTACAGTAGTGTTTCTTAACCCTGGATTTACACTGGCATCTCTGAGAGCTTCTAAGTGTGCCCCTGGCCCCAGCCCCTGACATCTGGTTTAATTGGTCTTGGGTGGGATCCAGACACAGGAAGCCTTAAAAAGCTTCCCAGGTGATTCTAATGTGCAGCCAAATTTGAGAAGAGCTGATGAAAAGCCCTTCCCAGATCAAAGGCCTTGAAGTTGGAGCCCTGGCTTTTACTCCCCATCGTCAGGGTAAGATAGCTTTTTTTAAAAAAAATTTAATTAATGTTTCATTGTGGTAAAATATATATAACATAAGTTTGCCATTAGTGACACTTGGTATATTCACAGTGTGATGCAACATCGTCACTCTTTAGCTCCAGAACATTTTCGTCACCCCAAAAGGAAACCCCATCCTCATCCCCCATTTCCCATCCCCACCCCCAACCCCTGGTAACCACTAATCTACTTTCTGTCTCAATGGATTTGCCTATTCCCTATGTTTCATCTAAGCAGATCGTACAACACGTGGCTTTTCTGTCTGGCATCTTTCACATCATAGAACTGTTTTCATGGTGCATCCATATTGTAGCATATATCCGTACTTCCTTTTTATAGCTGAATTCTATCGCTTTGTATGGATATACCTTCATTTATTCATTCGTATTGTTGCTTTTTATTGTAGTTTAAATATCTGACTCTGGTTAAATTGCTATTCTGTTGTGTAATAAAGCATCAGTGCCTCTCCTGTGAGGGTTTTAGAAGAAGTGTGACTAGAGTCAGCAGAAAAGGAAGATGGAGAAAATGCAGGCTGCTTTCCCGAGAACAAGAGTCTAGGGGTCAACGAGGCTCTTACTTGAATGAAAAGGGGAACCTTCCATCATCATGCTAACAAAGGCATGTTCCATACAAGGTGGTGTAGCCGTGTGCCCTCCCACAAGAAGGAAGTTGGTGGGAGGGCAAATTAAGTGGGCAGAGGCTGCCTTTGTGACAGGCTCTTTGGCGAAGAGAGATGTGAAAATGTCTCAGGTGCTCTGAATCATTGGTACAGCCGTCTCCTCTAGCTGACAAGAAGCTGCTTGTCTCCAACGCCACCCCCACCCCTTTGTTAAAAGGGTGAACCTGGGGGTGACAAACCGTGACTGCATTCAGGGTTAGACAGTAGGTGAGGGACAAAACTGGATATCTAAGTTGAATGTGGCCTTGGCAAAATACTTAGTTGTGGACCTTGGATGTCTGTTTACTAGAACGAGTACTTCCCCTTTCGCTTTTACTGTGATATCTTTCCTCTACTTTTCAGCCAAGCATCTCACAAGAATTGTCTAAGCTGCTGGCTTCTGCGTCTTCACTTCCCATTCAGACTCCCTGCTCTGCGACTCTGACTTCTGGGTCCATGTGCCACTGAATTCAAATAGACTCTTCAGCCCTCATTTTTCTTGCAGCCCTTGAACCCAATGCCCCCACCCCCATTTCTGAAACCTCTCCTCTTCCGCTATCTGTAACTCACTGCCCCCTTAATGACAGCTGTCTTATGGTTTTGTTCTTGGCTCTTTCTTTACTTTCACACATGCCTCCGGACTGAGGCCATCCCCTCCCATGGTTTCAACACCACCTCTGCCCTACGCAGTTTCCTCCTGAGCTCCAGACCTGCTGCCTACTGGATGTCCCCATTCGATGTCCATGGCTCCCTGAAACCAGACATGGCTGGAGAGGAAGGCAGACAGACAAACCATCAAAAAAGAATAACCAAACTTGCCATATTTTCCTCTCTTACCCTCCTCCTTCCAAAACCTCCCTTACTTCTTTCAAGGTTCTCTGTCTCAGCTGATGGTACCACCCACCACACCAAAGCCTGGAATCCCAATCTACCTCTTCCTGTCCTCTCCTTTGGCCCCATTGCTAGGCACAGAGACATAATGATTTTATTTTCAGGTATCTTTTTTAAAGACTTTTTTATTTTGAAAAATCTTAAATGTATGGAAAATTGAAGGTACCACAATGAATTCCCATGTACTCTTCACCTAGAGTCACTAGTTGTTAACATTTTGCCACACCTGCTTTATTACTCGCTCTATATATACATATATATGCACATTATTATTGTTGTTACAGTTCCTCCTCAACCCGTGACAGGATTATGTCCCAATACACCCATTGTAAGTTGAAAATATCATGTAATTTGAAAATGCACCTAACCTCTCGAACATCTTAGCTCAGCCTCGCCTACCTTAAACATGCTTAAATTAGCCTACAAATGGGCAAAAGCATCTAACACAAAGCCTAGTTTATGAGAGAGTGTTGACTATCTCATGTAATTTGTAGAGTGCTGGGCTGAAAGTGAAAGTCAGAGTGCTTGTCTGGATACAGGATGGTTGTAAGTCCCTCAGGTCTGTACCCTCGTGATGGTGTGACTGCCTGGGAGCTGCAGCCGCCCTACCTGGTGTCACCAAATGGAATCACACCAGGTATCCCTAGCCAAGGAAGAGATCCAAATTCACAATCCCAAGTATGGCTTCTACTGAATGCGTATCACTTTCACACCGTCCTAAAGTGGAAAAATTGTAAGTTGAACCATCACCAATTGGGGCTATCTTTTGAGAGGAAGTTTTAGACCTCATGCCTTCCTGTACTTAAATATTTACATGTCTGTCTCCTGAGAACAAGGATATTGTCCAACATAATCACAATATAACGATCCCAGTCACGAAATTTAACAATTAGTACAGTTACCTAATATACAATCAACATTCAAATTTTTTGTACCCAGTCTCAAAGGATCTTCCCATAGATTGCCTATGGTAACGTTAAAATGGAAAGCTACAGGCATTATCTTAACCATGTGATCAAAATTATCACCAATCGAGAGCCTCCTGATGAAATACATAGATATTCAAGGACACGTTATTTCTACGGTATTCATGCCAAAACGGACAGCCTAATCTCATGAGAAACCCTCAGACAAACTCAAATTGAGAGACCTTCTAGGAGATATCCAGTCTATATGCTTCAGAAATGTCAGAGCATGAAAGGTCTAAAGAGGCATGCATTGAGTTACCTGGATTGACTCCTGTATCAGCAAAAGTGCTATCAAGGACCACATTAAGTTTCTTTTAAACTTGGCCTTCATGTGTTCCCACTGGCACAGCCTTTGTTCAGACCCACAGCTCCATATCTGTCCACTTTGTCTGGCCTTGTCTCTCCAGGCTTACCCCACAGCCCTCGCCTCTCCACGCTAATTCACACCACTTCTGAACATTACTTTACTGAAAATTCTTCAGTGGCTCTTCAAGCCTTTAGGATTAATCCCAAGGCCTTTGCTGCAGCCCTCAAGACCTTTGTGATCCCCCCTTCTCCAGCCTTTGTTTTCCCCACTGCCACCTGTCAAAAATCTGAGGTCAATGGAGGGGGGACCTAAAATTTCAACCAGACTAACAAGTTAGGCTACCACAGTTTCATGGGAAAGACACGAGACTCCTGAGTCAGAGACAAAAGACAGTTTAATACTCACAGCAGTAGCAGAGTGACATTTGTGTCTGTTTCCCAAGCCCCAATTCCACAGGGTACTACAACGAGGGCCAGGTGACACCTGCACATGCCAACTGCTCCTCATCATGGCCAAGCAACTCCAAGTTGGGAAAACCTGCCCAACTTTACCCCCAAGGGAGATACTGTCTTTATCTTATTGGATAGCAAACAAACCTGCTCTCTGCCCTGGAGGAAGACACTGTCTCTGTCTTCTAAAACTATTTGCTACATACACATCCTTGAAATGATTGTCTGGAACAAAAGCCATCAGTGCCTCTGCCCACAGATTTGCTGAAACACAAGAGACCTAGGGAGAACAAGCTCCCAACACCACTCCTCAAATGCTAGGCTGCTGCCACCCTGATTCTCTAACCACTCCATACACTCTTACCTGCTTTTTGGACCTCTCTTGCCTTCAGTGGAAAGCCATCCTCATCCCTAAAACACACACCACCCATGCACATAAACATTCACATGCTCTTCTTGCTGTGCTCCTTTGTCTTTCAAGAAACAGCTCCTCAGGCAGTCCTGACAGTCACTCTGCCTCCAAATTGAGGCTTGTTGTCATCTCTCCGTGTCCACAGCTCCAGCACACATTGTCATAGCACTTAATTTGCTCCACTCTAATTGCCTGTTTACATGTCTGCGGGTCCCTTGGCTGTCAACCCATTGAAGGCAAGGGCTGTGTCGTGCTTGTCTCTAATCCCAGGACCAGCCCAAAAAGGAATCATTAAGGACTGCTGGCAAGAATAAGTGACTCTGTGAATGAACTGTTATTGTATAGCAGCCAGCAGTTTCTTCCTGTCACTTGAGGTAGAGTCAGATGTACAAACCCTTGAAGCTGGAAGATTGGCATGGGACAAGGGGTGGGGCAGGTGTGGGGTTCATAAGCACCTTCAACATTCTGGGGGAGGAGCCAGAAATTTGTCCACGGGGAAGCCCTCCCCGTGTTGTAGGATGGAGCACTTGGATAAGCCTTCTTAGCTCTACACACCTGAGGCCTGGAACTACCCAATGTTGCTATGAAAACGTAACCCTGCTGTAGCCATCCAAATGCTCGTGTTTCAGGCTGAGATGCTAAGCGTTCTGTTTAGTGACCCAATGATACAAACTGGGTGCATCTTTAACAGGTCTGTGTCCTTGCAAAGAACACTGTTTTTCTAAATATGAATTTAGGTGTCCTGAACAGGAACATTGTTGTCCCACTTGTGATGTTATTTCCAAAGTTTAAGTCATTGTGGTCAAGAGGAGTGATATTACCCCTCCGGGGACATTGGCAATGACTAGAGACATTTTTGGAATCCCAGCTGGCAGGTGCTACTGACATCTAATGGGTAGAGGCCAGGGATGCTGCTAAATATCCTACAATGCACAGGACAGCCCCGCACGACAAAGAATTATCCTGCCCAGAATGTCAGCAGTGCAGAGGCTGAGAAGCCCCAGGCTAGTCTATTGTGACTTCCTCTTCTGGGCGGTATGGAAGAAGGACCAGGTCATACAGTGCAGAGGAGGTTTTTCTTGAAGGAGTTGGGTGCTCTCACTGTGAATCATCCTGGGGCCACAAAGAGGAATAGAAACCTGGTGTCAGGGAGGAGGGAACACAGTCAGGAGGACTCCAGGCCAGGAGACCAAGGCCGGTGCCTACATGGTGGTAGGGGACCCATGGCAAAGGGATGATTGTTGCCCTCAGGGAGATCTGTAGACTGTAATTGCCTGTGTCATTCCAGGGCCTGAACCAATTTTTTTTTTTTTTTTTTTTTTTTTTGGCTAAATCCCAAGGCCTAATGAATTGTTTTTTAGTATTAGTGTTTTCTGTTTTTGTTTTTGTTTTTTTACACTACCATATAATGAGCGCTTACTATGTACCAGGTATCACTCTGTATCTGAGGTTGGCCAATATTTTCTGCAAAAGACCAGAGAGTAAAATATCTTAGGATTTGCAGGCTGTACTGTTTCTGTCACAACTACCCAGTCCTTTTGCTATAGTGCAAAAGCGTTCCTAGCAACTGCGTCAGTGGATGCATGGAGCTGCACGCCAAGAAAGCTTCGGCTACAGAAACAGGTGGTAGGCTGCCTTTGGCCCACGGGGCATAGTTTGCCAATCCCCATTCTGTATGCGTAACATCTGTTAATTTAATCTGCGTACGAGCCCTATGACATAGGTACTATACTCTCATTTAATAGAGGAGGTGACTGGTGCACAGAAGTTTGAATAATATGCCCAAAGTCATACTGCCAGTGAGTAGCAAGGCTGGGCTCTGACCTTGGCAGTTCATACTGGCCACCATGGCAGCTCCCAGTGCGCTTTATAGGGTACAGAGCCCGGGCATCGGCATTGGTTACAGGGTGGTTAAGAGGTGACCGGCAGGTAGGCCCTGGGTAACCGTCCAGAGCTAGAGAGGAGGAGCAGCCATGGAGGCATTTGTGACCTTGTAAACATTCCCCAGGGAGTCTGGGAATCATGAAAAGAAAGGATCTGGTAAAAGACAAACTTTCTGCAGTTACCCTGGGTGGAAGCTGAACTAAAGTGAAGGGTGACTGGCCTCGACACACGGGCCTGATGTTAGCTCAATCCTTCACTTACCAGCTTTCACAATGAGGAAGTTCTTTCTGATAGCTAACCTACAGCACTCTTGCTGTTACTTAAAGCTACTCCCTCAGTTTTCCTGTCTAGTGAGAAAAGCTGCTTTTTCATGGGTCTCTCCCACCTGAAGACCTCATCCCGGCTACTTCTTACTATCCCCTTTCCGGAGAGGCATGAGGCGCAGCAGGAGGGCTTTGGAGCCCTCAGGCTGAGCTGCTAAGCACAGCTCTCCCACTTACAAGCTGTGTGACCTTGGGCACATGTCATCGATGCCCTGAGCTTCACTCAGAAAATGAAAGTGACAGCACCTCCTCCCATCCCTGTCATGAGGAATAAATGTGGTAGCGTAAGATCAGTGTCTAGATGTGACAGACTCCCAAGACAGGCTGGGCCCTGGGCCATTCTGAGCTAAATTGTCTCAATCCTTTCTCTTGCGGGCCATTTGCCAACCTTTTCGAGCAAGTTCTCCCTTTCGCCTCGCTGGAAAGTAAATCTAGGGTTCCCTGTGTGTCTCCGTTTACTTCTAATGAGATATGCGTGGTGATGTGGCATTTCGTTTCAGACTGGCTTTTACCTCTGAAATCCTATCATCCCAGATCAAGTGTCACCTTCTCCCTGGTGACTTCCCCAACTCCCAAAGCCAAAAATAAGCAGAGAAATAAACCCTTCTTTCCTCCTTCACTCAACCAATGTTTCCCAAGCATCTTGCCTGGGCTGGGGTCTGTGCATCTGTCCAGGCAGCCCCTATGGGGAGGGTGTCGCTCCCCACAGGCTATGCAGTTATGTGCTCCTTCTGGATGACCCTCCTTGAGGCTGGAAATGGCTCCTTGCTCAGCCCCGTACCCTGCAGAGGCCCTAGAACACTGCCCTGCTTGCAGTAGGCTTATGCTAAAAAAAAAAAAAAAGCCACTGAAGCAAAAACTTCTCCAGTGATAACTGGACACGTTAATCTTCACTGGAAAGCAAGCGCTTGGCTATTATTACCAACCCAAGAGGCACCTGTGCTTCAGGGCACAGTTATGTGAAAGGAGAACACTAAGTTCCTGCAGTTCTCCATTTCTCTCCAGGGTGTAGTAAGCTTTCGGACCAGGCAGCTTTGCATACTCAGTGTTACTTGCACACCTTCCATACTCAGGGATGGGACACTCCCTCCTTCATCCTTGCTGACGGACACATTGAAGCATCGCACCCAAAGGTTTATCAAGAGCCGGGGAGGTTCTTGGGTCACTGCCAGAAGGAGGCACAGAGGAGTCACTTGTAAGATTGCACCTGAGGGTCCCTCCAAGCTGAGTGTGTAAACAGACCATGGCTCAGAAACCAGCCGAGAGGCTACGCCAGCTCACAGGCTAGGGGATGGAATTGTGAGCGTGTGTGAGTACAGACGCATCTCAGAAAGCAGATACTCACATGAATATGGATGTGGGCGTGCATGTGTGCATGTGTATGTGGGTGCATAGGCACGCCCTCCTTCCTGAGGAACCAGGACAGAGCACAATGGTCAGGCATTCCTCTTCAGTCTTGCCGGCTGCCTCTAGCCCTGCAGTGTCCCGTGCTCACACACTTGCCCACTAGATGCTCCCTCTGCCCCTGCCACCCAGCCCACTCACTTGATCTGCTTTTCTGACCTGCTTCCTCACCTCAATTCGTCCTCTACTCCCTACTCTTCCTTCCAACGCTGATCCTTCTGATTCCAATGACCACATTCCTTTAGCTGCCCTTCCTCTTCCTAAGAATCTGAGAAGGGTATTGATTCAGGAATGCCCCCAGAGGAACCCCGACAACAGTAACAGCCGTGTGTTGCCAACGGTAACGATGGCAGGGAGGGGGGTGTGTGTGTGTGGAATCTATTGATTTTTTTCCTACCAACCACACTGGTCCTTGATCTACATTTCCCATGAGTGTGGCACATGGAACCTTATCAGATATTTATCTATGTCAAAACGTATTGTGTTTTCTTTAACCACTAAGCCTTTTATCCTGACGAGGGGAAGGAAAGCATGTTAATTTGGCATTATTTGTTCCTGGCAAATCTACATTATTTACTTTAAAAAAAAAAATCACTGCCTTTCCTCAAGGGCTTTTACACAATGTCATGATGTGCAGTCTAGGGTATGCAACACCTGGTATAAAATAAACATCCGCAAAATGACCAGGAAAGCACATGCAGTGGGAACCGGGAGACACAAGTTCTGGTCCTGGCTCCGTGCCTCCTGCTCTGTTTGGGCCACTGTGGAACTGTGAGTTTCCCCTGCCTCATTTGTAAGTGGGGGTGGGGTTTGGCTACATCAGTGTCCCATACACGCACACACACACACACATACACACACCCCAGGATCCCACGTAGGCAATATGGCAGTCTGGATGCCAGTTTGAACAGAGACAGGCACTCATCCACAATCAGGCTTCACCGTGTCTACATTTCTGTTAGGTGTCTACATTTCCAGCTGATTTATACCAACAGGTCATTACCCCTATCCCCCCTCCCTTGGTTCAGACCCCTAAGCCCCTCTCCCACATCCCTCTGGCCTCCCTTTCTCCAGTGTTCGCGCTCCATTCACTCTCTACCCTGCAGCTGAGATGATCCTTCTAAACTGCTCATCTGATCACCTCAGGTTTGTACTTGGAATGCTCCAGCAGTCCCCTGCTGCCTCCAGAATGAGGTCCTAACTCCTCAGCTGGCTCACACTCGTCACACTCTGGCCCTGGCCTGCCTCCCCAGCCCCAGTCCCCCTCATCAAGGTTCTTGGGTGGTCCCTAGAACATACCAGCCTAGGTGGTCATTGCATAGGTTGTCCCTTGGCCCCCAGTGCCCTTTCATGCCCTGCCCTTTGCCTGGCTTGCTCTTATCTGTCCTCCAGATCTCAGATTAGATATCACCTCCTCTAGGAAAGCTTTCTCTAGTCCTTTCCCCCAAACCCTAGGTGAGGTCTCTTCCATGCTTCATCTCTCTGTATTGTAAGGCCCTGTCTAATTCACTGTCTCCTCCCAGATTCATAGTTCCACAATGGTAGAGACCATGCCTTACTCGTCATTCTTTAGCATCTAGTCCAATACTTGGCACTTAGTATTCACTCAATATTTGTGGAGTGAATGTGAACCAATTATCTTGGGCTAACTGAAAACTCTGATTGGTTTTTATGTGCATCTTTGATTAATAACAAAGGAGAAAGATTATTTCATTAATGTATTAATTTGCTAAAACAAATCTTTTAAGCAGTGGTGCCCATGGAGGGGGCAGAATAAAAAAGAGTGGTAGAAATCTAGAGTATCCCTACTATAAGGTCCCTTCTAGCTAAAAATTCCAGAAAGCTATTTGTTGTAACCTTTTGGCTCAGGACCAGGAAAAATATCTAGAAACCAGAAGGGTGATATAAGGAAGAATCTTTAGATTTGTAGGTCATAGAAGAATAGACAGTTACTTGAGTTGGAGCCACCAATTTGCCTCTGGGCTTCCTGGTGGCCAAAGCCAAAAGGGAAACAGTCATTTGCATGATTGCCTCAGACTTGCTACAAAATGTCTTGGCGCGGGGTGGGGGGGGGGGGGGGGGGGAGTTTTTGTTCAACAACCTTAAGAGTCACCTTTTCTCACTTCTCCACTCCTCGTCCACCTCCCAGAAGGTGGAACACCCAGGAACAGCCGCTGCTACGACAGCACTAGGCACCATTTGCCAATGTCCTTGTTCCCTGCTTTAAGTAAATCTCACTTTGAACATAAGGAGCCTTTCCAGAGTGATCAGCCCCTGGAAGGTGGGGGCTGCCTGAACCTTGCCCTGACTGTGCTGGTGTCCGGACGGGTCTCATCCAGTTCACCCAGGAGTCACCCAACTGATCTAGTCACCAGTTAATGATTGCAAAACCATTTAAAAATTTAAGATGATTTAAACAAACCATTCCGAATTACACCAGTTCTGAGTCAGCCTTTATAGGCAGAAGGAGGTGCAGCTGGCGTTTCTTCCTTCCTGGTTGGCATAAAATCGAGTGCTTGTGAGGAAATCGGGGAGCTTCCTTCTTAAAGAAACACTTTTGTTAAAAAAAAAAAAAAAAGCTCCTAAATTACTTTGTTTATGAGTACTTGTAATATTATCAAACAGAAAGCATACATCAACCGAAAATGGGAAAACGTTATAGTTTAAAATCAAATATGATGACCCATCATTCCCGTATGCTGTGTTGGGCAGTGTGCGTACCAGCCATTATTTTTACACTTTTTTGCCCCCACTGTTTTCACTATTGAGTTATCAAAAGTAATCATTTCAGCTCCTTTCCTCGTGTTCTTAGCATGTAACAGGGTGCTTCTCAGTGAGTATTTGTGGAACAACTACCATATTTCATTGCTTCCAGACACCATTGATGGTATGTCCCTATTTCAGAGACGCTAAAATGTGGGGGAAATGTGCGTCTGAGAATCAAGCCATTATGGTCTTTGTCCAAGGCAGGCACTTGGCCACATGGTGTGGCCCCTGGAAGTCTGGCTGTGCTTCTGGGCTTCTGTACCCCTCACCCCTGTGGGTGTCGCTGCATAGGACGGTAACAGAGCAGGAAGGAAGGCCCTCCCGCCCAGGGGATTGCAGAAACGGTCTCGGATCCATTCTCTCCCTCCCGGAAAACCAGACTTTCCAGTCCCTGCCTAGAGCCTCCTTCACACACCTGCTTTGAATTCAGCCTTTTTTTGCTTTAAATCTTCCTTTGAGCCAGTTTACCCCAGAGGTTCCTTTCCGTTCAGTGCTGAGGCTGGGCTGCCAAGGGCTTTCACCAGCTCCTGGGGGGCCCTGTTCTGCCCTCACCAGGAGGCCTGGGGCACAGGGCAGGAGGCGCAAGTCTGAGCACCGCAGAAGGCCTGATGGGGCCCCTGAGGAGACCTGCTCCTAGCTCCAGTCAGCCAGCTCTCACCCTGCGGTCCCAAAGCTTGACTCTGCCTCAGGTGGGTGAGGGTTTCTGCCTGGGGCTGGGCTTACTTAGCTCACAATCCTCACAGCCCAGCCTCAGGTTTCTGCCCAGGTTCAGACCTCCACCCTGGCATCCTAAATCAAGGATCAGCCTTGGCGCTTCCCAGGGGCTGGGTCGGGAGGCCAAGGAAGCTGCAGTGACTTCAGCTGTCTGGCTGAGGTGGCTGAGGTGGCTATGGCTGTGGAGCCAGGTATCTGGTCCCTAGAGGCCAGAAAAGCACCAGGGAGATGATGTCTGACTTCTCCCTGGCCTAATGGACAGAGCTAGAAGGAACATTCTGGCCTGTGAGGAGCTCGTGTTTTTTGCCCGGTCCCTTTCTTTCTCACAAAGGAAATGTCCATTTGCTCAGAATACAAAAGGAGTACCTCCTTGCTATTAAAAGCTCAGGCAATTCAGAAAAGCCCGAAGAAGCAACCCCCTCCCAACCCAGCTCACGTCTGTTTGGTGCGATAGGGTTTACAAGGCATTTTCCCACATATTAGCCAATATAATTCCACTCTGTGGGGTGGAGGGAAAGAAAATGGTGATTAGCTGTATTAGGGGCTCCACTAGGCTCTTTCCACACGTGATCTTACTCAATCCTCCATGAAGCAGACCCGTGCTTCTCAGACACGAGTGGGCCTCAGGATCCTCGGGTGGGCTTCCCCAAATAGATGGCTGGGCCCAGCCCCAGTTTTTTAATTTGTAGGCAGATCTGGGACGGGCCTGAGGTTTTGCGTTTCTAACAAAATCAAACACGGTGCTTTTGTTACTGCCACAGAACCGGAGCTGAAGAGGTTGCTGTTTCCTCCCAGCCTCCTTCATGTGTTCCTCTTCCAGTTCTTTCTTAGTGTTTGGGAAGGGCATCGCGAGTCCCAGGTGACGCTGATGCTACTGATCTGAGAACCACGGAGTAGACGCTATTACTCCCATTCGGTAGTTGAAAAAAACTGAAGTTCAGAGAGGTTAAGTTCCTTCCCTAAGGCCATTCAGCCAGAAAGCGGCCCAGCAGATATTCATGGAGGTCTGCCTGGGTCTGGGTTCCATACACTTTCCACTTCTTCCTCCTGGTTTTCTGCCTCCCCCACTCCCAAGCCACTACACCTGCCTTTAGGAACGAATCCTGGCTTCCCTATGGTCCTACCCAGCTGGTAAGGCCAGCCATGAACACTAAAATGCAGGCATTTTGGTAGCTACAGGCCAGGATCCCCCCGAACACACAAACCTCAATTCCACAGCTCAGAAGAGATGAGAAATGAGTATGAGTAGGCAGACCATACCACATCCTAACAGACCCTGGATGTCACAACCTCAGTTAGAAGTAACTGGAACAACAGCACAGATTTCATAAATGATAGTGGGTTGGATTGCTAGCCTCAAGGGAAATCCCTAAGGCATAGGGCTGGGGATTCAGTTCCCTGGTATGAGAAACATGTTCCAGCCTTTTCCTGCTGTCTCTCCTCACAGTGCTCTGTGCCTCTTGGCATTCACCCTCAGGACAGCAACTGGAATCGGGGGAGGGGCGGGGGGGGGTCACTGGGGTGTTTGGAGTTGGTTGGGCCTCTTACCTTTGGTAAAGACAAGAACTATTTTTTTTTTTTTTTTTTTTTTTTTTTTAGTTTATTCATTTATTTTGAGAGAGAGGGAGACAGAAAGAGCAGAGGAGGGGCAGGGAGAAAGGGAGAGGGAGAGAATCCTAAGCAGGCTCCGAGCTCAGCACAGAGCCCAACATGGGGCTTGAACTCATGACCACGAGCTCATGACTGAGCCAAAACCAAGAGTTGGATGCTTAACCAATGGAGCCACCCAGGAGTCCTAAGACAAGATCTGTTCTTAACTAATTGCACGTGCTTCCTACCTGTGTTTTAAGTTCTCCCTTTAGCTCTTAGTCTGCTTCCCATACTACATTTGAGAATGAGGTCACAAGTTGCCTTTATCTATACTAAAGAATAGAAAGTGAAGAGTTTTTCCCCCAACCTCCCCCTTGTTTCGTATCTAGCCTGTAGAGTTTGGGGAGGCCTTGGGAAGGATGTCATGTGTCAGGGAAAGCTTGTTTGTGGCAATTTAGTGTTCCAGAAGATTCGGGACAGAAGGTGGGTGGAGCCCAGAGTCGGGAAAACCAGAGAGGTTTGCCCCGTAAAGGATCCCTGCCTGATTCCCAAGGAAAATCCTTTAAGACAGGGAATCTATTGTCTGGGACCAAGGGGAGCAGCATGAGGAATGCAGTAACAGGGCCTGGATCACACAGAGTCCTGCCAGAGTCCAGGGCCTTCTGGCCACATGGCAGAGACGCTGGGCAGGAGGGCCTGTGAGGGGCTGCAGCCCACTGCCTGGTGCCCCCAGGCCACGCCACCGTCGTTCCAGAGTTCCCTGCACCAGGATGGTGCATCCCTGACCCAGCGGATATCCTGCAGGGCCCCGACTCCAGGAGAGTGGGACGCCCGCCCCATGTTCCCCATCCATCCCATCTCCTTTGAAGGCTTATCTTTTATCTCCCAAATCTCTAGCAGATGATGGTATCTGTTTCTGAGCTAGCTCACATCTAAGGAGCACCGTAGCAATGACTGCTATGCTCAGGGATGGGGCACGGCACCCGTTCTCTGCTCATCTGACATGTCCTTAGGTCATTAGTTCCAACACATTCATCCTTTTTGGCTGCTCTGTCGTTTTGAACACACTAAGGGGTCTGGGGGGGCATTTTTGTGGGGGGAGAAGTAAAAAAAACTTCCAGGGTAAGGACGACTCTCCCAGCCAGCTGGAATTGGTTGACTCTTTTATTGAATATAACACACGTACAGAACAGTGCATGGAGCATCCGTGAACAGCTTGATGAATTCTCCCCCCTCTGAGCACAGCACCCACACCAAGGAACTAACCGTGACCAGCACCCTCCTGGTGCCTCCTTCCAGTCACCTCCACCCCATGAGGGCCCCGGCTACCCTGACCTCCGTCAGCAGACAGTGACTTGAGCGGGCTGGCATTTATCTCCCGCTCACAGGACAACCTGACTGGAAGTGCCCTCCAGTCCAGAGTCGGCGGAGCTTCCCGGGCTCAGCAGGATTGATCTGGGACTGTCGAGCGGTGGGGAGGGCCTGCTCAGCAGCTCCAAACCCCGCTGACGCACCCAGCTGCTGCCCCAGCCACCCCAGAGGGGTGCACAGGACTGGGGGTGGGGGGGGCATCTTGCCTATCAGAGGGTTCTCCTGTCTCCAGGCGGGCCATCCAGGAGCTCAGCCTGGTGACTTTGTGGAGGGGGAGGGGGGAAGAGCTCTCTTTCCATGTGCTTCTAGAAATCCTACCCTGTGTTCCAGGCCTTGGGAGGTCCCTGGTTCAGGATGACTCACCCGCATTTACGTGCAGAGTAGCTGAGGTCTGCAGCCTGGGAAAACTAGCACGTGGCATTTGGTTGGACTCGCCTCATTCAGGGCAGCCCTCACTGTTTGGAAACCATTTCCCCCGAGCACCTATGCCAGGCCCTCTGTTTTGCCAGGTGACGCTGAGCACAGGTGCCCGCTGCCAGCCTGGACCCATCCCCAGCCATCCTTCATTCGTCCTCCTTCACTGGCCCCCACTGAGGGCTGACTCCACATCATGTGTACTCATGTCACTAACAGGAAGCCAGATCTGTCTTTGTGCTCACCCCACGAATGTCACGCACCATTAGACTCTGCCCTCTGCTTCCTCAGCAGGGGGCTGCTACAGAGGTGCCGGCCAGAGCCCGTGGTCAGGAAGAAACGCTTCTGCACCGCTCCTGACGCACCCCCCAACACTGACCCTCCCGAGGAGCCCTGGGGCCCAGACTCTGTGGGTTCTTCCTTTGTCACGTCCCTTGCCCTGCCCTTTCCTTCCCTCTTCAGCCCCTACCACCACATTACTCTCCCTAAAACACAGACTACTCCCGGCCCTGCCCCTCCATCTATGGAAAAAGTGGGAAAGCTCCGCCCTGCCTCTGCCTGTCTCCCCTGTTCAATCCAACCTATCTTTCCGAACTTAGAGTTAATCGCTCCCCTATAACTCTTTTTTTTTTTTTAATATTTATTTATTTTGAGAGAGAGAGAGAGAGAGAGTGTGTGTGTGTGTGTGTGTGTGTGTGTGTGTGTGTGTTCAAGAGGCAGAGAGACAGAGGGAGACAGAGAGAATCCCAAGCAGGCCCCTTACTGTCAGTGCAGAGCCCAGTGTGGGTGGGGCCTGGATCCCCTGAACCATGAGCTCATGACCTGAGCCGAAATCGAGTCAGATGCTTAACCAACTGAGCCACAGATGCCCCACCTCTTTCTGTACTTGTTGCCCCTCAAATACCACCTTATTTCCTGCCCCCACTCATGTGATCCCATCATCTTGGCCAATGCCACTTCTCTGAATCCACCACCACACTGAATCCTCTCCATCCTTCACGGCCCAGGTGAAAGCCCTTCTCCTCCAGGAAGCCTTCCTTGACCATCCAGCCCTAACCCTCTCTATCCTCCTCTGAACCATCAGAGCACTGAGCCACTTATTACCTGTCATTATCTATTTAGCTTTGAACTGTGAGCTTAAAGTATTCCCAGGTACAGACCACAGCCCACCCTTCTGATCACCCACACACTCCGCAGTGCCTTGCACACAGCAAATACATAAGGGATGTTAGTAATGATGGAGCCATGCAGTGCTAGGACCAAGGGGACCTTGACCTGTAGGATCATTGGTTAATTAGTTCAGTGACTTTGCTGTGCCTCCTGGGTTAACAAACATCCAGAGGCTAGCTTTTGCAAATCTAAGGCAGACCTTTTTTGGATTCTGCTTACGCTGTCGAGACCAACTCCTCTGCCTGTCACCACTCCTCCTGTGCCAGTGAGGCAGTCCCAGCCTCCTCACTATACCAGTCCATCTTGCCCATTGCTTGTGACCGTCCCTAACAAGACATTATTAACATTCCTGTGCTTGTCAGTGGACCTGCTACTTGGCCTCCATTCCCACCCCAGCTGACGACCAAATTTCCAGCTCATTGCGACACAGCAGCTGGGCTGATTTCAGGCTGCTAACCTTGCAGGCCCGCCAGAAGTGGCTAATGTCATTCTTGAGCCAATCCCGCAGAAACCCCATTGCTTACTCAATGTCCCTCTCTCTCCTCATGCACAAGGCAGGCATCCCTCTTTCACGAAGGACTAACTGTCACTACCCCTGAACTATGCTTGTTTACAAACATGGCAACAAGAAGTTAATCCTAGGCACACTGACAGCTTAACTCCTGGGGCCTGAGCCAAACTTCCAGAAAGGAGCCCTTTGTTCTTTGTTTTTTGGAGAATAAATGTCCTCCAGAGGAGAAGGTCTCTCTCCTAGCCAAGGCCCTTGCAGTCTGGAGGTAACCCGGGCTCATTCACCTGGGAGGTTTGGTAGAAATCCTTGCAGGAAGCTGGAAACCTTAACGCTGGGATTCACAGTTTACGTGCACAGAGCAGGCTCCTCGGCTTGGAGAAAGTGCTGCGTGGAACCTGGGTGGAACCATCCTTTACAGAAGCCGGGGTACCCCCTTTTAATGATAGCAGAGTTGCTCTTCTCAACCCCCACTGTCACCTCCACAGATGGTGGAGTTTCTGGCTTTCTCATTAAATACAGCCATCCATCTCCTCAAAAATAAAAAAGTATGCAAGATCTCTACTTACCAAAATAGCTCCACTTGGATCCTGCAAAGAACAAAACAAGGCAAAGTAAGTGCAACTGAACTTGAGCAAGCTGGAGAAAACTAGAGATTTTATTTTGAAACGGGTGCGGTCACAAAGGAGGTGGACACCCAGGCGTAAGACGTCATTGGAGTCGGTGTCAGCACAACCGGTTCCCAGAGTCACCGTGCTCCAGAGGGAGGCACAAGGCCATGGGTTCGGGCAGGGGCTCAAGAATCAGGGAGGGGGCTTCTTGATTAGAAGCCTCCCAGATCTTAAGCCAAATTTTATTTTTCTGAATACGTAATAAAATTCACAAGGCTCAAAACCCAAAAGCTCCCGAAAGGTACCAGTGAAAGCTCCTCCTCCCACCCGCTCTCCCTGCTTCCATTAGAGACAGCCAGTTTTATAGTTGATGAGAACATTTTCACGGTCTGACTACGCACACACATGTAATCACGTTCTTTCTCCCCCTTTGCACACAAACGTCCGCATACTGGAAACGTGGGTCTGCATCTTGCTCCTTCCCACTGAACAGCATACCCTGGAGAGCGGTTCACCTCCGTGCATAAAGAGGAGAAAAGTCATCTCAAAAGGCATGTTCTTCGTGGAGGAAGCTGCCACCCTCACCTGCGTTAGAAGGCCAGGGGCGGTAAGAACGTGGAGAAGTTCTGCCGGGAATATAATGGAAGCCGCCTACCCCCTCCCGCTCCACGCCCTTCACAGGTAGAAGTCCTCTGTTCCCACGTCAAAACACAGTTTGGGAAAAGAGGCTGCTGGGCGGCACTTTTAGTACCCCGCCTGACACCTCCCTCGTCACCTCCAGAAGGACACAGAGACCCTGAATCGAGACTCAGGGTGTCTCAGGGGACACCGCCAGGGAGAGGGACTCTCTAAATCCTAAGTGCCTCTCCTGGCTTCTCTGGAGGCCTCCATCATTCTGGGCCCACGGGGTATAGTCAGAAGAGGCTCTCACGGCTCCTTTCTCTCCTGGGAATTGATTTGCAGTAAAGCTTTAACTGACCAGCAATCTGCTCACTTAGCACAACTGGCCATTTTCTACTCAAGCCAATGGTGATTTTGCAAAGCTAAAAGAGTTTTTTAAAAAAGGGAGGGTGCGCTTGGGTGGCGCATTTGGTTAAGTGTCCGACTCTTGAGCTCGGCTCAGGGCGTAACTTCACAGTTTGTGAGTTCGAGTGCCGCATCAGGCTCTCTGCTGTCGGCACGGAGCCTGCTTTGGATGCTTTGTCTCCCCCTCTCTCTGTCCCTCTCTTGCTCATTCTCTCCCTTCCCCCTCTCTCTCAAAATAAATAAACTTTAAAAAAAGTTTGGAAATCGTTGAGTCTCCTTCTCAATCTGTAGTGTGGGAAAGAAGGGGGTGTTCAGATCTCTTAGAATATCCGATGAGTACCTAAGGACCTCTTCCCCAAAAAATGCCTGTAGGCTTGGACACACAAGATTTCACATACAGTTAATTTCCAGAGGTCCACAGACCCTCTAAAACCTGCTCTGCACCCCATAGGAGTTAACAGTCCTAAGATTAACCTTCCCTGAATTAAGAGTTAGATGAAGACATTCAGAACCATGGGGAAACCGAACTTGTACACTACCCCCAAGTGTACCGCTGGACCTTTTACTGAAACAACACTGCAAAGGAACAAAGGAGGCATTGCCGTGGAACCGAGCTACAGAAGACCTCAACCCTCTTTGCTGAACATTTTCCTTCAGCGGTTTTGCCTGAGGGGTTCATTATTAAAATACAATCATGGATTTCAGAGACAGAAGAAAGACTGCCACTTAGGCTGGGCAGCGCACTTGGAAGCTCAGGATCTAGAAGTTCACAAGTAACCGGGGAGTTTATCCTCGCCCCTAACCCGGAGAGACGGGCCACTGCGGTGAGCCTGGAGACCACCAGAAACACAGCTGCTGCCCGTGAGCAGTCCTGCCTTGTCTAGAAGTTGAATTGCACCTGCCCCAAATCAAATCGTAGCCCCAGTCTTCCGCACCTTCCGCTCTCCTCCCCAAAGCTGGCCACGCTGGGGTTTTCCCTACTGTTGTAGCTCTTCCTCTGATGAGGCATCTGTGTGATACTTTGGAAAGCTCAGGGACCAGTGGTATAGAGTGGACATCTGGGACCGTAAAGCCTCGCAGGACCAAGGACTCGGTCTTTAAAAAGCAGCGGCATCCAGAGTAAACGTTCCCACCCTCCTCTCCCCGAGCAGGCCTGCCTGGTCCTTAAGACCAAGATACAAATGGCAGTCTCTGGAAAGACTCAGGAGCTGGAGGCTGGGGAGAGGAAGCATGATAAAATGAAGGGGAGAGTAGTCTAAGGGGGAGGGGGTTTCCGATGAAGGTCAAGGCCCAGCCTGGTCCATCTTCAGCTCAAAATTAACCTTAGGAAGACTTTCTAAAGGAAATGTGTGTGTGTGTGTGTGTGTGTGTGTGTGTGTGTGTGTGTTTATGTTTGCTTTATCTGCAAGTAGCACCTCCTGGTTCCTCGCCTCTAGCTTTAGGGGCAGGAGTCTTTTTTTTTTTAATGTTTATTTTTTTTGAGAGAGAGAGAGACAGAGTACTAGCTGGGGGTGGGGGGAGGGGGTGGGGGTGCCGAGAGAGAGGAAGACACAGAATCCGAAGCAGGCTCCAGGCTCCGAGCTGTCAGCACAGAGCCTGACTCGGGGCTCAAACTCACGAACCACGAGATTATGACCTGAGTTGAAGTTGGACACTTAACCAACTGAGCCACCCAGGCACCCCTAGGGGCAGGAGTCTTAACAGACTCACCTGACCATACACAGGAGGCAGGCCAGGCCAAGGCTCCTTCAGCCACATTTCAGAGGCTTCCTGAGGGAGCAGGCTCTTCCAGAAGGAAAATTTTCCCCTTCCTGGAAAGGTGATCTTTTCTGTTAGATGTTGGAGGCTCAGCTCAGTGCCTGTTAGAACCTGCAGGCCTACTCTGTACTGGGCAGGGAGAATGCCCTGAGGGCTCACTGAGGAAGTAGTATGGATAAGGATCCAGGCCAAGGGTTCAGGGCCCGCCTGCTCCCTGTCCTGGGTGTTAGAACCTTCTCTGAGTAACTGTCGTTGGGGAGGCCAGAGACTGTCTAGCTTTCTATACCAGGTTCAGACAGAGCAGGCTCTGCAGAATTCATTGAAATGTTCCCCCACAGCAACTAAAAATTCCAAGGTTTTCTCCAGAAGACACTTGACCTCACTTTATTACATTCCCTCCTTCCCGACTGAAGTCATTTTTTTCAGACATTCACCAGTGCCAAATGCTGGAAGTTTAAGTGCTCCGGGGGGAAGGCAGACCACACTCCGACCTCTTTACCTAGCTTCACCCCCCTCCATTCCCAACCTTGGGTTAATACTGACACTGTTTGCTTTGACCTTGTCCCCCAAGGCAGTTAAACAGCCAAGAAACCTGCATGAGGAATAGCAGAATAAAACCCGTGTTCTTCAACTCTGGGGGGTAGGCAGGCTGGCTACTCAGTGTGGGGTGAAAGTGAATTTTTTTACTGCAAGCTTCCCCCAACTTGGAGAATGGGGAGGGAAGCAAGGCAGAGGAGGAGGGAAAGGAAAGGAAGAGGGAGGGCACTGAGAAGAGGGGAAGAAGAGGAGGGGAGGGCAGGGAGACAGGGGAAGAGACAGCAGGGAGGAGGAGCTGCCCCAGAGTGAGGGGAGTAACAGGCTTTCTGGAAGGCGAGCCAATAAATGACTGTTTCTCTCCCGTCTTGAGCAGCTTGGAACTACAAGGGAGATTTCTAGCAAAACTTGAGGTCTTGGTGCAGCTTTCTTGAGAGGGGAATATATGTCAAAGTCTGCAACTGTAAAAATTAATTTCCACTTTTAAATAACCCCTTTCTCCCACCCACCTTCTATTTCTCGTGGGCCAGATAGGGGAAATAATATCAAGCCTATCTTGCCAGCCAGCGGATTTGAGTTGAATTAAGAGTAATGCCAAAGCTGCAACAGGCCAGCTCCCCAGACCTTCCTCCTGCCCTGCCCCACGGGCATAGTGACCTCCAGGAGAGGAGGAGGGTTGGAGCTTGCATGCTACAGAGGAGGTCCAATGTCCCATGACCACTGCCTAGTAGGGGAGGAACCATTTCCAGCCATCATAGTCACTTTCAGGCCTCCTATAAATGTTTCACCCTAATCTCGGTCCAGGAACCAGGCACCTACAAATGCCCCTACAACTTGGGACAGACTCTGTCAAGGGCAGGAGCCACCATCGGTTAGCCACCCAGAAGTTTCCACAAATGTCACCATCTACCCTCAAGAAAAGTGCTCTCCCGGCAGCTGGAGAGGCAGGGGACAGGTTGGAGTCCTGCTGTTTGTTCCTAAGGATGAACTAACCTTGACCTTGGCTGCTCACCCAAACTCACTGCCTTGACCTGAGCCTGCAGTTCAGGTCCTCCCCGTCTCCTGTCATCCCATTGGGCACCCTCAGCCTCCAGCCCTTCGGGGTTAAGGGCCCTAATTACACTCAGAAATGATGTGTGTATGCTCTCCTGAGTGCACACACACTTCCCTTCAGGATAGTGGAGCCCTTCTGGAGAAAAACGGTGATTAAGGATGGGATGCACCATCCCTTAGACTTGGAGGTAAAACGTCATGGTAGAGAGTCTCTCCTCCAAAGAAAAGCATCCTCCACTGTGGAAGGTTCTTCAACTGGGGCGCGGCAAACCCCTCCTGGTAACCACGCAGCCCAGAAGGCCACACTCACTTCTCTGCCATCTACACGTGGACCGAGGCACAGTACCTTAAATCCCGGTTCCCTTTCTCTTCCCTTCAGCAAGTTCCCAAGCCGCCCCTGCCGAGCTGGCGGGAGCTCAAAGAACACACAAAACATCTTTCAATCCGAAGACGACATGCTTCCCCCAACCGCAACAGGTCATGCCTTCCAAAAGAAAACGAATTTCCCAAAACGCATTTTCTAGATTGTCTTAAAAACACGCGTTTGAAAGTATGCATGTCCATCCCGGCTCCCCCGCAATGATTTTGCTTTAGCATGAGAGAGAGAGAGAGCCCTGCAGGAAACCCTCCGTCCAGGTGTAGCTGAGCTCCTGGGACCGGGAGGAAAGAAGAGGCAGGCACTTTACCGTGGAGCGGGGCCGGGCCGGCAGGCTGTTGGTTTACGCACAGGAGCAGGAGGACGGCGGCGGCGTGCAGGCTGCGGGGCATCGCTGGCTGCCGGAGCGCGGCGGGGGCGCAGCCTGGGCTCCCGCTCCGTCCCCTCCCGGGCTCTCCGCGCTGGGGACCGCGTGCGCGAAGCCCCGCCGCCTTGCGAGCACGTCTGCTCTTCGGGCTCCGGGCTCCCCGCGGGCTGCTTTTAAGGAGCGACTCAGCCCCAAACACATGATGTCATCGTGCAGGGGTGGGGTGGGGGGGAGAACGCCCTGCCTACGGGAGGTCTGGTGCCCGGGGCTGCGAGGTGAGTTGTAGCCTGACTCGAGCCGCGCTCCGCGGGGCAGCGCTGACCCGGGAATCCAGGGCTCGTTGGGAGCAGCCGGCAGGTGTGGGTCGAGAGCCGCCTGCCTCGGCCCCGCCGGGACGGGTGCGGCTGGGGACTGGCTCCACTGGTCACCGCCTTGATCTGTGGCTGCCCTTAAGTGAGAAGCGCCCTGAGTATAATGCCATAGGGACAAGTGCCTCCTTCGGGACGCCCAGTTGCGTGCCTGCCTGGACCGGGCACACACATCAGGGACTGGAAAGGACAGCAAAGGGGCTGCACTCCAATTCAGAATTTCCGCAGGTTGTGCAGTGCAGCCTACTTTTGAATTTGCACACAAAGAAATTAATTAATTAAGAATAGGTAAATAGGGTGGGCAGTGAACAGCTTTAGGAAGCAATTAGACTTTCCCTAGTAACATGTTAAGTAGACAAGGCTCATATTCGTTCGTAGTACCAATCCGTTCTCTACGAAGCTGGGGGGCGGGGTGTCCCTTCTGTGGGGTAGAAAAAGACTTCGATTATTTATTGAGTACCTTCTATGTGTCAGGCACTGTACTAGGCATTTTGCATCATGCATCAATGTCTGAGTTCTGCTTCCAATGCATATTATCATCACCTGTTGCTCATTTCTGCCCATTTTTCTCACATATCTGTATTCTTTTCTTTTCTTTTTTTTTTCTTTCTTTTTTTTTTTTTTTTTGAGAGAGAGAGAGAAAGCTCAAGCAGGAGAGGGGCAGAGGGAGGAGAGAGAGAGAAGCTTCAGCAGGCTTCATGCCCAGCGCTAGCTGGACATGGGGCTCAGTCTCATGACTGGAGATCATGACCTGAGCTGAAATCAAGAGTCCCGTGCTTCACTGAGCCACGCAGGCACCCCTGTATTCTTTTAAGTATGTGTATACATACATCTAGTCACATACCCATGGTTCTGATTCCCCTTTGTATTTAGTCCATGTTCATTTGTTAAGTCAAAAGTCTTACTAACCTGCTGCCTCGATACATCTTCCTCCTGCTGTTACTGCCACTTGCCGTTCCCACATCCTTGCCGTTTGTTCTTTTGGCTTCCCCGGGCCGTCTCCATATCTGCACTGCTCCCCGTGCTGGGCTCAATTTCCTTCCTGCTCTGCGACCTTGCCTGTTCTCTTGGCTCCAGCTGCCTATAGACGCTGTACAGACCACATGGTCTGCTGAAGGGCACCCACCGGCCCTGGTACACGACCCCTGCTTTTGTGACTTGGCCCATCCTGCCCTCTTCTCTTGGCCACAGCAGCCTGACCAGCCTCCCATCTCTCCGGTCTGTGCTGACTCTCAGCCTATGTGGACTGTCAGGCTGGCCTCAGTGACCAGGGAAACCACTTGTCCATGCAGGTTTTGGAGGGAAGAGCAGCTTCTGTGCTGACAGTCACCAGCAAGCACATGCCACCCACATTAGAAGGGGTGCTACTGTTCTGTCCCCAGCAGCTCAGCTACTGTTTGCATTAATCAAGAGCCCTGAAGTCTTTGTAAGGAAGTAGCTACAAAGACAATCTTGTTACCGGCACTTCCAGACCACAGCAGGCTTAAGGATGACCTTTTCTGCCTGCAAATCTTGATAAAGAGCCTTGACTAAGCTCCAGAGCAGCGAGTGAACAGTTCACTTACAGTTCTTAAGACATTCCTGCCTCCGATTTGTCATCAAGGGCTTTAGAAGATTAAATGTACTTGAAGGACACAAGAGATAGGGAAGAGCTGTTGCAGGTTCAGAGATGCACACACTGAACCTGTGCAGATGAAATCATTCACCCCACGTCTCACAATGACTTAAAGGTACCCTGGGCCATGCACACACATTTCGTTACTCTCAGTTCAGGTGTTTTCCCATTATGTCTGGCTAAACATTAAGTTCAGTTTCTCCTTGAACATGCATCTCTAAGTCTTCTCCAAGGATCCTCTGAGATCAAGGTGGACGGGTTTAGAAAAGAGGGGGGATTTAATAGAAGAGTAAGGCAAGATTGTGAAGTGGGTTTGGTGCAGAGAAAGGAGAGGGCTGGGATGTTCACTGCATGTCTAGAACAGAGATGTGGTTAATTAGTAAAGAATGGATAGCAATCAAAAGAGAATTGGGAATATCAACTAAGATCCAATTGCCCTGCTTTGAGTGATTTTTTTTTTTTTTAAGTTTAGGGGATCAGAAAGGGGGAAAAGCAAGCAGGAATGGATGGAGTGACCAAATTTCTGAAGTATTAAAGCTGAACATCAAGCACCCCCTCGCTCCCCAACAAATAGCACAAACCTAACCAGCTTAAGTTCCCAACTCTGGGAGCCTTCCCTGCCAGAGGCTCCCTGAAGCCTGCGTAACTGGACATGCACGGGCTCGCTTTGCCATCATCAGATGGGGCTGTCATCCGCCAATAAATAATCCATTACTCAATGGGTTAAGGTGGAAAACGGACCTGTGGCACACAAAATGTGGCAGTTGGCCACCAAACAACATGCCCAGGCAGAAGGCTCCAGGGTGAGGAGCTCCTGTATAATGTCGCCATCTGAATTGACGAGAGGGCGAGGCTGCTGAGTCAAAGGGCAGAGAAGGCAGAGTGTGGGGCAAAGGAGCTCGAGATTTGGTGTCGGGGGGTCTGGGCTGAAGTGCCTGCCCCATCACTACTTACCGAATGGCCTTGACAGTGGTACAACCTCTTGAAACTTCAGTTTCCTCCTCTGTATAGTGCAGGTTGTAATCCTGGTCCCTGGGTGACTAACAGAAATGATATATTGCTGGAATGAGGGCGAGTGGAAACTTTTCTGTTCATTCATTCACCCTCTGTATGCTAGGCGCTGTGCTAGGCGTTCTCCTTGCTCTTGGAGAGTGTGGAAACGTAAAACAACCTCATAAACAACTATATCAGATTGGAATAAGTGTGATGGAAGGTTGATGTATAACCAGACGGGAACCACTCTGCCTGGGGCAATGAGGGAAGACATCATCCATATAAGAATTAGATTCTGTGACTTCATAAAACCTCTGAAGCACACTGCTAATACCAATCTCTTCTTTCCCAGAGCTGGCATCGTTTGTCCATACATAAGCTAATGTGTAGCCATAAGCATTCCAGTATAAAGAGTTTGATTTCCTGGGGCACCTGGGTGGCTCAGTCGGTTAAGCGTCCGACTTCGGCTCAGGTCATGATCTCACAGTTTGTGAGTTTAAGCCCCGCGTTGGACTCTGTGCTGACAGCTCAGAGCCTGGAGCCTGCTTTGGATTCTGTGTCTCCCTCTCTCTCTGCCCTTCCCCCATTCGTACTTTGACTCTCTCTCTCTCTCTCTCTCTCTCTCTCTAAGTAAGTAAACATTAAAAAAAATTTTTTTTAAGGAGAAAAAAAGAATTTGATTTCCTAAGGTATTAACTAACTTTTCACATAGTGTCACTCAGGGTTGCCCAGGTGGCTCAGTCGGTTAGGCATCTGGCTCTTGATCTCAGGTCAGGTCTTGATCTCAGGGTCCTTGGGTTCAAGGCCTGTGCTGGGCCCCAGGCTGAGCGTGAAGCCTACTTAAAAACAAACAAACAAACAGTGTCACTCAGTTGGGAATGACTTTTTTACGGGGCTAACGAAAGGACTAGTGGGCAGAGGACTAACATTTAGTGAGTACCCACTGTTTGGCACTGTGCATGGCACTTTATTCTTACAACAGCTTGTGGGGATAGTGTTAGGATTGCCATTTCACAGATAAGGAATCTGAGGCTTGGCAAGGTTAACTCCTTTCCTTGAACGAGGCTGTTGGGTGGCAGAAACTGAATCCTCAACCAGACGATTCTCTGTCTCCAAGACCCAGGCAGGCTCTTTTCACGGCTCCCCTAACAAATACCTTAGATGGGGATACTTTATATCCTTGTAGGATGAGGATTCTTTCATTTTTTAGATGCTTTGATCATTTATTTGTGGATTAGGGGCACAATGTGCCAGAATGCCCAGCATGGGCCGTGGCTGTGTCCTCCCTGACCCCCATGGGGTTACTGAGAGCCCCTGCACTCTGATCAACGCATAGCACATCTGCCAAAATGTGATACGAGGAACCTGAGACCACAGAGCTTTGATATGACACGTCTCTCCAGCAAATGAGAATATGAGCCCGACTGCCTAGTTACTTGTTATATTAATGGACTTGTTATATAATGAACCAAGGAAAGGGAGTATGGAGGAAGGCAGAGGGAAAGGAAGGAAGGAAGGGAGGAAGGGAGGGAGGGAGGAAGGAAGGACAAGGAAGGACAAGGAAGGAAAAGGAAGGAAGGAAAGAGGGAAGGAAGGAAAGGAGGAAGGGAGGAAGGAAGGGGAGGGAGGAAAGGAAAGGAAGAAGGAAGGAAAAAGCCACAGGTTTTCCTTTGACTGGGTAATAGCTGAGGAGACCTCTGGGCCAAGACTTGCACAGACCCCTTGATCCTGGTGCAAGTGTCTAGGTCTTTGAAAATGCAGTCACTTTTGTAGCTTTATTCACATGGGCTTCTTCACTTGTGAAGCTGTGGCTTGGAGTCATAGCCTCTGTGTGAACCCTAGCTACCCTGCTCACTTTCAGGCAGGAGCATCACAGGATAGAGTGACCCACAGGAAAGAATGCTGGACTCATGGCTTTGCCAGGAATGAGCTCTGGGCTTATAGCAGATCTCTCGTCCGGCGTAGGCGTCAGTTTTCTGATCTGTAAGTGGAAGTAAGAACGTCTAGCCACACACAGGGTTTCGAGTGTGGGATGAGACCATAGATGTGAAAGTACGTCAGAAAACCAAGTGAAAGTACTCGACAAACACGATATTCCTAAGAGAGGGCTTGAAACAAAAGATATTGTTTTGATCTCGGCCTTGGTTTACCAAAGAAAATGAAAACTGGATTCCAACAAGGGACCCTAAGTTCTCATTCAGCCCTTGCCACCAGTTACCATGGCAACTTGTGACTCTGGTCCAGCTACTTGTCCGCTGAATGCTTCAGCTGTTGCTCCTGTCAAGTGGGAAATAATGGCTTGTCATCAGGACTTTTATAAAGCACTCTGCATGATTAATAACAAAATGACAGTAATTTAAAATTCTATGCACAAGGAAAGTACGCATTGTCAGTGAAAATAAACCTTGGTGCAATATGTTTCCTCTTTCCAGGCAAACGATTCTGAAAACCATGGTTAGCCGACAAGAGACTGCTTAGGAGATATAATTAGACTACAATAGCTTAAGGTTTCTCACATCCATCTCCTTTCACCCCTGCTGGTTGGATCCACTCTTCTCTAACCTCGGGGGTTTGGTCCAGATCCTGGACTATTCACCAAAAGTGAATAGTCCTCATATCAATTCTGACAACTTCCGCCCAGGGTTAGGAAGGCCGAATGGTATAAGGGAAAGAGTTTGGCATCACATGAACCTGGGTTTTGAAAGTCAGCAACACCACTCACTACCCATGGGAACTTGGGCAAGTCACTTAACCTCTCTGAGTTTCAGTTGCCTATTTTTCTTTTCTTTCCTTTTCTTTTCTTTTCTCTTCTTTCTTTCTTTTTCTTTTTCTTTTTTTTTTTTTTTGAGAGATAGAGGGAGTGAGAAGGGAAGAGGGGCAAAGGGAGAGAGAGAGAGAGAGAGAGAGAGAGAGAGAGAGAGAGAGAGAGTCTCAAGCAGGCTCCATGCTCAGCACGGAGCTCAACATAGGGCTCAGTCTCACAACTGTGAGATCATGACCTGAGCCAAAATCAAGAGTCAGATGCTTAACTAACTGAGATACCCAGGCACCCCTCCTGTTTTCCTTTTTAAAGAGATGAGGGCCATAGAGTAAGAATACCCCAAAGAGCAATAAGGAGGAATAAACAAAATAAGCTAGGCCTGTAAAGAACTTAGCCCAGTGGCATATAATGAGGACCATATAATGGTAGTTCTCTGCTATAGAAAGGCCTTGAATGGCTGATGGGGGACTATTTCACCCACTGTTCCTGGTTTAGGCAACCCCACCAACTTCCCTGGTTTGGGCAACCACACCAACTTTCATGAACCCTAAGAGAAGAATGAGTGAAGATCTCAAGACATCTCTTTTCCCCTAATTTTACACATTGGCCTCTCAAAGAATGTCACTTTTGTCATAACACACCAGCCTTCCTACAGAAGCAATGATACCTTTTAATCAAGGAGACTCAGAACTACTTTATCACGGGAAATGCCTGATCACTAGAATCTCGGAGCTGGGAGGTACTCCTGAGCTCAGAGATGCCACATGCTATTAGAATAAGCTAGTAATTTCCTCTTGCTTCGATACCCTTGTTTTTTACAATTGCAGGAATTTATAATCTGATCCCTCATTTCCTTTCCTTTCAAAGAAAACTGGCAAGCAACTCCCACCTTCCTTCGGCCCCAGTGCCAGGCAGAGACTCAGTAGGCTGGAAGCCTGGTGCAGTTAACATTGCTGGCTTCATGGCATGGACAGGTGAGGGCCACTGAGCATCTCAACAGACCATCCAAGTTGAGTTGGCTCTCGGGTCAGGTGCCAGCCCTTGGCAAGGACCCAGCTCCATCTCAAGCCCTGAGAAAGGGCTCAGGTGTACCCAGTGGCCAAGGACAGCAGATAGGCAGCCAAGGCTTCATTGTTCTCTCACCCAAGAGAGTATGGCCAGTGAACTAGAGATACCTCCCTGAGGAAAGGCTGCACGGTGAGCTCACTGAGATGAGTAAAGAAATCTTACCTATGGAACTAACTTCTTTATGCCCACCCCGTCCCCCAATCCTTGAAATCAAGAGTCTGAGGCTCAGGGAAGAGGAGAGGGGCCGGAGGTTGAATCAGTCACCAACGGCCAATGATTTCCTCAGTCATGCTGATGTAATGAAGCCTCCAGAAAAAAACAAAAGAACTTCTGGGTTGGTGAGCACATGGAGATGTGGGGAGGGTGGGCCCTGAAGAGGCATGGAAGCTCCATACCCCTTCCCCAGGCCTCATCCCCTGCAGCTCAGCCATCTGTTCCTGAGTTGCACCCTTTAAATGTGTGGGGTTTTCTTTTTAATGTTTATTTATTTATTTTGAGAGAGAGAAATATATGCGTGCATGCACACAAAGGGGCAGGGCAGAGAGAGAGGGAGAGAGAGAATCCCAAGTGGGCTCCATGCTGTCAGCACAGAGCCCGACGCAGGACTCGATCCCATGAACCGTGAGACTGGCAAGATCAAGAGTTAGACACTTAACCAACTGAGCCACCCAAGTACCCCTGTTTGTTGTTGTTGTTGTTGTTGTTGTTGTTGTTGTTGTTTTGAGAGAGAGTGGAGAGTGGGCACAGGGAGAGAGACAGAATCTCAAGCAGGCTCCAGGCCCAGTGCAGGGCCCAACACAGGGCTCAGTCTCACAACCACGAGATCATGATATGAGCCAAGATAAGAGTCTGATGCTTAACTGAGCCACCCAGGCACCCCGAGTTATATCCTTTGATTATAAACTGGTGATCCAGAAAAAAAAAAAAAAAAAAGAGTTTGAGGCTCACTTTACAGTGGAATAAATTATAACTAGGTTACTTACATCTTCGAATTCTGTTTCTCTTGGGGAGGATGGGAAGGAAAAATGCCTCAGATACCTCAGTCATTCCATTTTTGTAACAGAAACTGTGCCAATTAATTCCAGTGAGAATTTGTAAAATTCTTTTGAAACATTTAGGAAGGATTCCATACTCCATAATTACAAAGTGTACTGATGCTTGTTACTATTGAGTTGTTCATCTTTAGTGAAGGCATCTGATCCCCCTGTGATAAGAAGGATCTCAGAGTCATTACCCCTCTGAGACAAAAAACATGTTAACACAGGCCCAGTTCATAGTAAAGAAATCACTTCAGAGGTAGTGAATAAGAGAAATCCCGTCATGGGGTGCCTGCCTGGCTCAGTCAGTAGAGCATGCAACTCTTGATCTTGAGGTTGTGAGTTCAAGCCCCATGTCGGATGTAGAGGTTACTGAAAAAATAAAATCTTTGAAAAAATAAAAAAGAGAAATCTCATCGTAATAGTTCCTATATAACGAGCTGCCAGCAGAAGGGAGATGGTAAAAACTGGGGAAGAAGGCAGAGAAAAGTTATGGAAGGAACAGTGCTAACTTGTAGCCATTGTCCAGACTAAAGGGGAAGAAGCCTGGGGAAGTCAAGGATAACTCCATGGTCTTCCGCCTGAGGGATGAGCAACATGTGATTTTGTGAAAATTCAGGAGTCTGATGCTGGACAAAGCATTCCTGGCCAAGACTGGAAACACAACTTTTTTTTTGTTTCTTTTTTTTTAATGTTTATTTACTTATTTTGAGAGAGAGTGTGAGCAGGGGAGGGGCAGAGAGAGAGGAAGAGAGACAATCCTAAGTAGACTCTGTGCTGTGAGCACAGAGCCCGACATGGGGCTCGATCTCATGAACCATGAGATCATGACCTGAGCTAAGATCAAGAGTGGGACGCTCAACCTACTGAGCCTCCCAGGTGCCCCTGGAAACAGAACTTTAAATGCTCAACTATAACAGGGAAACATCTCAAATGATTTTTATAAACAAAGTTATTTAGAGGGAATTCATAAAAGGAAAAGAAATCACATACGAATGCATCCTAGTTGACAATAACTTCTTGCACGTTCCATTCTTATTCATGTGAACAAAAAATATTTATCCAGTCACTATCAAGTAAATATACCATAATGTGCATACAACTTTTAATAAAAAAAAATGACAGTGGATCATAAGCACTTTTCTACTTTTCTACGTAATCTTAATAATTTTTACATTGACAAATCTTAAGTTTCAAGAAGTCATGAAACCTGGGAAGACTAGCGATTTAAAATAGGGAATCAAATTTCTTGAGGGAGTTCCTCAAGAAGGTCAGGAAACTCCTAGAAGAACAATGGAAGATACAATTTGACGGATTTAGATAAATATGACACTGGGTAGATTGTAAGTCAGTGGCTTGATGGCTTTGGGAACAAGGGAAAGTGATTGCATATACAGCACTGGCTGCACAGGGGAAGTGAGCCCACAAGGATGGGTCCAAGTTCACAGCCCAGAGCAGGAGCAGCCATAGTGTATGACAATGAGTCTCTTTCGAAGTTCACATGCTGCACAGTGTTTCACCAGTAGGCACTCTAAAGAAGCTTCTAGGCTTCAGAGCTCCTAAAAGAGCCCAAGACCAAGACCAAGAACCAAGGACATTCAATGAAAGGAAAAGTTTGGGGAATCATCAGAACCACACATCCAGGACATCCAGAGCTGGGCATTTTCTTCCTTGTCCCACTTCTAGGTTGCCAGCCGCCCTCCTCCCACTCGCTTGTTGTGCTTTTCCTTTCTTCTTCTCTATTTCATTTATTCCTCCCCCGTGAACGTTCTCCATCTTTCAGTCTGAAGAATCAATGGGCTAGGGCGCCTGGGTGTCTCAGTCAGTGAGTGTCTGACTTCAGCCCAGGTCATGATCTCATGGTTTGTGAGTTCAAGCCCTGCATCGGGCTCTGTGCTGACAGCTTGGACGGAGCCTGGAGCCTACTTTGAATTGATGTCTCTGTGAAGAGGGATTAGCTAGGGCAATAGGAAGTAAACTCCGAAGACCCTGTCCCAGGAAACAAAGTGACAGTTTTACTTGTTACACTTCTGTATTGTTTGAAGTTTTGGGATTGTTGTTGTTGTTGTTGTTTGTTTTAAGCAAATCTGTTACACATTGAAACAGTCACACAAGTCAAATTTTAAAACCATTGAAAGAGGCAAATGTTTTCTTTTTTGAAGTAAAAAGAAGCAACAGACAACTGTTAAAGAACAAAAGTGCAACTGAGTACATTTGAAGCTCTGATTGGCTTTATGAAGCGATTCAAGAATCTCGCAAGTGGAAGTGAGCTTCCGGAGAGGAATTCGACCACATGGAAGGTTTTTATAGGAAAGACAGTGGGACAAAGACGTCATTAGCAAAAGAAATGATTGTTCCAGGAGAGGGCGCTTTCTCTTTGGGAAAAGGGCAGGGGAGGTGGGGGGGTCTCATCATGCAGATTACTTCATCTCCCCTTGGGTGGGGTGGAGAGGACCCTCGGGACAGGTTGCCTCATTGGTGCTGGCTGGCCTGCATTTGTAGGGAAGGTTGAAACTACAGTTAGGTTAGGTATAAAGCCCCTGTTTCAAGACTTGGCCTCAGTAACGCCGTGTTGAGCCGCTGGTTGTTTTTCACACTACCTAAGGAGAGTCTACAGTGCCAATAAAAGCAGGGGCAAGATCCCAAATAGCAAATGCAGAGGAAAGGTCTCAGATGACAGGCAGTCAGTGCCTCCGAGAAATCCCGTTCTGCAAACACACAGAGCGAGCCTCGAGAAAGAACCCTGATAGGAGGGAAATGGCAACTGATAAGAGATGGATCATTTAAAAACGTCAGCAGGGAGGACAAGGAGACAAGGCAAGAGCAGCAGGAGTCTCGAAGATTTGGAAAGCTTGAGGCAAATACAGAGAATAAAAGGAGCTGCCATTTCTGAAGCCAGGAGGGAACATTCCAGACAGAGGAGAGCTGGAGAAAAAGGGACCAAGAGGAGCAAGGAGAGAGCAGTTAGGGCTTGCACTGCAGGAAAAAAAATGGTTCCGATTTTTTAAAACGTTGTACTAGGGAAAGCTTCCAAACATATAAAAACAGGGTACAGGGGCACCTGGCCGGTTCAGTTGGTGGAGTATGTGACTCTTGATCTCAGGGTTGTGGATTCAGGCCCCACACTGAATGTAGAGATTACTTAAAAACAAAATCCTGAGGCACCTGGGTGTCCGACTCTTGGTTTCGGCTCATGACATGATCTTGTGGTTCCTGGGATTGAGCCCCGAGTCAGGCTCTGTGCTGAGTGTGGGCCTGCTTGGGATTCTCTCTCTCTCTCTCTCTCTCTCTCTCTCTCTCTCTGCCTGCCCCTCTCCCCCCATGTGTGTGGTGTGTCCCTCTCTCTCAAAATAAATAAACTTTAAAAAAATCTTAAAAAAAAAAAAAAACAGTGTAGTTACAATGAATCCCTGTGTACCCATCACCCAGCTTCAACAATTGGCAGCTCATGACCAACCTTGCCTCCTCTATACGCTCACCAACTCATTACCCCTTCCCTGGGCTGGCTTGAAACAAATTCAAGATTCAACATCCTTTCAGTGGTTCTCAGACTCGACTGAGCATCAGAACCCCCTAGAGGGCTTGTTCAAACATGGATTGCTGGACCCCACCCTGGGTTTCTGATTCTGCAGGTCTGGAGGGGGACTGAGAATTTGCATTTCTATTTATTTACTTTTTTTAATGTTTATTTATTTTTGAGAGAGAGACGACAGACAGAGCACAAGCAGGGGAGGAACAGAGAGAGAGGGAGACACAGAATCTGAATCAGGCTCCAGGCTCTGAGCTGTCAGCACAGAGCCCAACATGGGGCTCAAACTCACAGACCTCAAGATCATGACCTGAACGGAAGTCGGACGCTTCACTGACGGAGCCACCCAGGTGCCCCGAGAATTTGCATTTCTAACAAGTTCTCAGATAATACCAGTGCTGTGGATCCAGGGGCCACACTTTGACAACCACTGTATTATTTCATCTGTACATATTTCTCTTTCAAAAACGACCCCCTTATCTAAAACATAATCACAATGTTGCCACCACTCACAAAAATCTATCGTAATTCCTTACTATCATGTTTTCCCAGTTGTCCTCTCGGTGGTCTTACCAGCCACTTGTTGATCTGTGCTCCGGACAAGGTCGGGGCCTTGCCGTTGGTTAGTCTATTTTCTACTCCTCTGGTCTAAGGGGTGGGGTTTGAATGAGTAGCGTGAGGGTCGTTTGGGCGGTAGCATTGAGAGATGTGCCGCTGTGTATTGTGAATAGAGCACAGCCTTTGGGTCTGAATCGCGCTCTGCCACTTGCGACTGACAGAGGTCGGACCCGCCACCGAAGTGCTCTGAGGCTCATTTGCGTCATCTCTGAAATGAAGAGAATAAGCCTATCTCATGGAAGACTTGCGAGAACTGCACGAACATCAAGCCTGTGGCATGGTGTCTGGTCACCTGTTGGGCTAAGGAACCAGAAGACATGGTCGGTAGCAGCTCTGTGACCTTGGGACCTCAGGCACGTGCTTCCCTAAGCTCCAGCTTCCTAACCGATAAAATGGAGATGATAATAATAGTACTTTCGTGGGGTGTGAACGAGCTAATGGGCGCAAACAGCTGAAGCATGGCATCTAATGTGCAGTAAGCTCTCAGATTTGTTGTTGCTCTTAGGAAAATACCAGTTATTATTAGGAGCACAACGAATGTCACTTCTCTTTCACCTGAGTAGGAACGCCTTCTTAGAATCTTGGTTTTCAGAGTGACGGGCTAGGAGATCCCAGGCCGTGAATGTTCATGTTCCCCATCTCACTTATTTCTTAGTTTGGTTAATGGCACCACCATCCTCCCGGGTGCCTGAGTTAGAAACTGGGGGTCGCCTTGACTCCACGCCACATTCAAGTGCATCATCCATTATGAGGGTTTCCCCCTTCAGGTTGCCGCTGGGATCCCAAACTGAATGAAAGAACCTAATAGCCCCCGGTATACAGCAGGTCCTTAATCAACACTGATGGTTTATTTTTACTTCCATTGCCTCTGCTCTCCTTCTGACCACCGCCCTTCCCCCACCCACACTGCCCAGCAACTCCCCTCCCCAACCTCCCTTGCCCCCCCACCCCCCCCCCCGCCAGCCTCTCATTCTTCAGATGACAGCCTTTCTCCCAGTTTCTCCCCCTCCCCCACCCTGTCTGCAGTGCAGTCTCCCTCATTCTCCAGCTGTGTAAGGAGCCACTTTCCTTTTGTTGTGCCTCTCTCCCTTTGTCCCTGATACTTCCGGCTGCCTCCTTCCCATAGGCCTTCACTCTCGTGGGTTTTTTTAAATGTTTATTTATTTTGAGAGAGAGAGAGCATGCACAAGCAGGGGAAGGGCAGAGAGAGAGAGAGAGAGAGAGAGAGAGAGAGAGAGAATAGCAAGCAGACCCTGTGCTGTCAGCAGGGAGCCCGAGGTGGGGCTCAGTCTCGTGAACCCTGAGATCATGACCTGAGCTGATGTCAAGAGTTGGACCCTTAACCGACTGAGCCACCCAGGTGCCTGGCACGTTTTTGATAACGTGTTCTTGGCTACGTATGTGAACTTAAAAAATACATTATGTTTTTTTGCGTACATTCTGTTCTTAAACCCACCTACCACATCTACTTATCCGGCCCCCTGGCAAATACCCTCAACTCCCCGCGGCCAGTACTACAGTGAGACGAATGTCTTTGTTGATGATCCTTTAGGACCTGGACAAGAGTTTCTCTGAAGCATATGCCAGGAGGGGAATCACTGAATCATAATATCTATGCCAATTTCCTTTGACAAAGTACTGCCGGGTCATCCCTGAGAACTACAGAACTCTCGGCATCTGAAGACTCCGTTGTCCAAACCCTTCCACTAACAGACTTGATGAAACTCTGGCATGGCTTCAGTCACTTAAGGTCATCCCTGGGATGATCCTAGCCCCCTGGAAGGGCCCACCCGGGATGAAAGTTCAGTGCTGCCAGGAGAATTTGCTGTTCGTTCCCGCAGATGGGCCCCGAACCCCCTCAAAGGGCAGTTACTTTAGAAAGCTTGCAATTATGAATTCTTTCTCTGCCCTTTGAAACGCAAAGCTACCACCTCAAACTGTTTCCTAAAAGACCTAAGAGGAAACATTCAGGGAGATAATGCTCCTCTCCCGCCTATCCCTGTGGGAGGACAAAGACCTAACTTGAGCGGGCGCCTCGTTGCATCTCACACCACTGCCTCCTTCATAAAGACTGGAGAATTTGTTTCTCCTCAAATAAGCACCAATGAATGACTCCAGGTAGCCTCGTCACATAGGCTGAGCCCTCTTAACCCCCATCTCAGTATCTTTCCCCTTGCACATCCTTTCAACACCTCCATGTTGAAACGTTTCCAGCCTTTTGTTTTGAGGATGTTGAGTCCCATTCCCTCTGGACTCATTTTCCCTGTTGCAACATAGTTACTGAATAAAACCTGTCCTCGCTGCTTAAACTCGTGTCCAGCTTCATTTGTGACATGCGCTAGAAAAGTCCTAGCAGTGTACTTTCTTCCCAGCAGGCGACCAGAAGAGTTTCAGACCTTGCGAGAATTTCATATTACCCAGTCCCCTAATTCTTGCCAGCCTCCTGGGTAAAAAGAGATCTCTTTTGCTATTGTTTGGATTTTCATTTACCTGTAACGGGTGGGATTGAGCAGAACTAGTGGACTTTCTTGTGTGAGTCACATATTCATATTCTTTGTCCATTTTCCTACTGGGTTCTCCATCTTTTTCTGATTGATTCGTAGGACTCTCTTATACATTCTAGGTAATAATCCCTGTTGGTTTTTGAAGTCTCAAATATTTTTCTCAATCACCTGTCAGTTAATTTTGGTAACAATATCCATCATTATCATTAATTTTGACATAGATCTCTCCATTTTTTTGGCCTATGATTGTACTTTTTAGGTCTTGGTTTTAGAAGAATCCTTCCCCACTTTAAAATCATAACTATATTCTCCTACATATATTTCTGTGTCTTTTTTCGTAGGGATGGTTTTCACAGTCAATCTTTAGTGTATCTGAAATTCACCTTTGTTTATGTGTGTTGAGGCTTCAACTTAAATTTTCCCCATGTAGTGAGTCAGTTTCCCTGTACTATTAACTCAGCAACTTACCCTGTCCCCACTGATTGTGGTACTTTTTTCCTGTACATCAGGTACACTCACACCCAAAAGCATATACGTTTCTGGGCACTTTATGGCCCTTGGTCTCCTCACACGTTTCTGCACCATAGTGTTTTTTATTCCATGACCCTGGAGTATAGTGAGGTAAGTCCCTCCTCTTTGCTCTTTTCTCAGAATTATGGATTTTGATTTTATTCTTCTAGATAAATTTCTGAATATGCTTTTCCTTTCCACTCAAAAAATTATTAGATGTCTATTGAAATTGCCTTACATTTTTAGATTCACTTTGGGAGAATTGGGATCTTTACATGTTAGGGAGTCTTGTCTACCAACATGGCATATGTCTCTGCTCATTCAAGTCTTGTATTGTGCCCTTTAATAGTTTTACATTTGGCTTCCAAAAATGATTTTGAACTTTTCGTTAATTTTTAGGTACTTTATAATTTTGTTGCTCTCATGAAAGGTATCTTATTTTCCATTATATTTTCTGGTTAAATATTGCTAATACAGAAGAATGCTACTGATTTCTGAAAGCAGACCTTGTTCCTGACATCCTTGCCAGGATTCTATTAATTCTGGGGTGATTTTCTATATGGATAATCAAATCACCTGTCAATAGTGACAGTTTTGTCACTTCCTTTCCTTTTTTTTAAATTTGAGAGAGAGAGAGAGAGAGCAAGCATGCAAGCATGGGAGGGGGCAGAGGGAGAGAGAGAGAATCTTTTCTTTATTAAAAAAATTTTTTTAATGTTTTATTTATTTTTGAAAGACAGAGAGAGACAGAACAGGGTAGGGGCAGGGAGAGAGGGAGACACAGAATCCCAAGCAGGCTCCAAGCTCTGAGCTGTCAGCACAGAACCTGACACGGGGCTCGAACCCACAGACCGTGAGATCATGACCTGAGCCAAAGTCGATGCTTAACGGACTAAGCCACCCAGGCACCCCAGAGAGAGAGAGAGAGAGAAAGAGAGAGATACAGAGAGACAGAGAGAGAGAGAGACAGAGAGAGAGAGAGAGAGAGAGAGAGAGAGAGAGAGAATCTTAAGCAGGCCCCATGCTCAGTGTGGAGCTGAAGTGGGGCTCAATCCCATGACCCTGGGATCAAGACCTGAGCCAAAATCAAGAGTCAGAAGCTTAACCAACTGAGCCATCCAGGCACCGCCCCCACCCTTTTTTTAAAATTTAAATCCATGTTAGTTAACATATGGTGTAATAATGATTTCAGGAATAGAATTTAGTGATTCATCACTTAAAACACCCAGTGTTCATCCCAACAAGTATCCTCCTTAATGCCCCTTGCCCATTTAGCCCATCCCCCCCACCCAACACCCCTACAGCAACCCTCAGTTTGTTCTCTGTATTTAAGAGTCTCTTGGGGTTTGTCTCCCTCTCTGTTTTTATATTATTTTTGCTTCCCTTCCTTTATGTTCATCTGCTTTGTATCTTAAATTCCACATAAGAGTGAAGTCATATGATATTTGTCTTTCTTTGACTAATTTCACTTGGCTTAATACCCTCTAGTTCCATCCACATAGTTGCAAATGGCAAGATTTTATTCTTTTTGACTGCTGAGTAATATTCCATTATATATATATATATATATATATATATATATATATATATATATATATACCACATCTTCTTTATCTATTCATCTGCCAATGGACATTTGGACTCTTTCCATACTTTGACTATTGTTGATAGTGCTGCTATAAAGATGGGGGTGCATGTGCCCCTTCGAAAAAGCACACCTGTATCCCTTGGATAAATGCCTAGTAGCGCAATTGCTGGGTCGTAGGGTAGTTCTATTTTTAGTTTTTTGAGGAACCTCCATACTGTTTTCCAGAGTGGCTGCACCAGTTTGCATTCCCACCAGCAGTGCAGAAGGGTTCCTCTTTCTCCACATCCTTGCCTACATCTGTTGTTGTCCAGGTGTCCCTTTCTTTTTTTTTTTTTTTTTTTAAGTAGGCTCTACACCCAACGTGGGGCTTGAACTCACGACCCTAATAAGATCAAGGGCCACATGCTCTACCAACTGAGCCAGCCAGGCACCCATCGCTTCATTTCAAATCCTTATACCTATTACTTCTTTTTCATGTCTTAACATGTTGGCCAAGACCTCCAGTATTCTGTTGAGAAGTAGCATTTCCTGTTCTTAGAGGGAATGTGGATCTACCTGAACCTCTTATCTCCTTCCTATCCCCAGGGGCTAAGCCTGCCTTCATGTAGCCACAAGCTCTATTTCCTACTCGTGCAAGACTGGTGATTCTGTTTTGCCATGTAGTAGAGTTGGGATAAACCCTAATCTGTCCATGGAAATATGGGGGAGATGTAAGTTCCCCCACCTGTGGCACCTTTCCTCTTCCCCTATAGACTGTAGTCACATACACATATACCCTGGGACCCAACTATTTGCTGTCTCTCTAGAAGCTTCTCACAGTTATTACATTAGATACTCAGATTCACCACTGCTCCATTTCTGAGGCATTCATTCCCAGCACTGGGTTGAGGAAGGTAGCCAGTAGCCTAAAATGGGTTGCCATTTTGTCAAGATCCAGAAGCCAGAGTGACATTTCTCAAATAATTCCCATCATGAGAGTGCTTTAATCATAGACCGTTGAAGGCCCTCATTATAAATTAATAAGAGCATTCAAGGACTTGACAAGGTGGCCTCACCTCCTTTTCTGCTTACCACAGCATACCCCACACTCAGACCATCCTGGGTGATCTCCTTTTCCTGAATGTGTGTCCATTCAACCTTATCTGTTTACCATCAGTTCCCTCTGCAAGGGATTCTCTCACTGTTTCTCCACATTGAGAAAGCCTAACCATTCATCAAGGCTCAGAACAAAAGTCATCAGTCTTATGCTGTCTTCCCAAGTTTATCTCATTGGTGTAAATCATTCCTTCCACCATGCTCTCCAGAGCACTTGACTATCAGATTTGCCTTACAGTTTGTTGTTACTTATCTAACTGTTCCATTAGATAGCAACGTCCAGAAGGTCAAGGACTGTGTTCTATTCATCTCTGTCTCTGCAACAATTCCTCGCACACAACAAATGCTCAATAAATGCTTGTTCATCAAATGAAAGGGTAGAGATCACAAATTACAGTCTTGAATAAAGATGAAGTAATGCTGATCGAATGTGTATTTGCAGAGATGTTGTTACCTGCAGTAATAGTCAGCAACACGCAGATAGGAGCGAGAACAGACCCCGTACGTGCCTAGTCATTCTCGTTATTCTGTGATAAACCTTGCGGGTGCTATAGTGACAGGTGTTCAACCTGTGCAGTGCGGAGCAACCCTGGGGACAATTGGGGAAGTTAGCGTGTGGGCAGACATCCCTGGGTCTCTCCTTCTGAACGATACTTCTTTTTTTTTTTTTTTATTTTTTTTTAACGTTTTTTTTTTTTTAAATTTATTTTTGAGACAGAGAGAGACAGAGCATGAACGGGGGAGGGGCAGAGAGAGAGGGAGACACAGAATCGGAAGCAGACTCCAGGCTCTGAGCCATCAGCCCAGAGCCCGACGCCGGGCTTGAACTCACGGACCGTGAGATCGTGACCTGAGCTGAAGTCGGACGCTTAACCGACTGAGCCACCCAGGCGCCCCTCTGAACGATACTTCTACTTATGCTGTATGCTACAAAGGCCCTTGAACTGTGCCACTTTACAGATCAAGATTATAAGATACCTGGAAAGGGCTTTCGAAATACTACCTTTGGAGCACCTGGCTGGTTCAGGTCTGACTTTGGTTCGGGTCACGATCTCACGGTTCTCGAGTTTGAGCCCCACGTCAGCCTCTGTGCTCTCAGCACGGAGCCCGCTTCAGATGCTCTGTACCCCTCACCCCGTCTCTCTGCCCCTTCCTGCTTGCTCTCTCTCTCTCTCTCAAAAATAAATAGAAACATTTTTAAGCACCTTTACTTTTGATAGGAATTTTCAATAAGTGGGAGAGATTGGTCATGTGGTAGAGGAAACATGGAAAAAGTAAATGAACAAACTGAAGTAAAATTAATCACGTTTGTATTGTTGCTTTTCTTTGAATGGTGGTTTCTTCTGTGCGTTTATTCTTTTTGGTTTTGCCTGTCTAGGCAATAAGTAAAGAAGGTAATATATATATATATATATATATATATATATATATATATATTCACACACACACACATATATAATTAATATATAATGATATAAATATATCATTATCATATAATAGCTGAGATAAGGAGGAATTAAATTCCTTTTCTTCCATAGATTGTTGCAGCAGTGGCCCTCAAATCGTTCACACCTCCCTGTATGTACATCCTTGGGTAATACCTTTCACACTGACTCCAGGCATGGCCATGTAACTTGCTTTGGCCAGCGATAAGAGCAAATATGACATTAGCAGAAATTTTATTTTTTTTAACATTTATTTATTTTTGAGAGACAGAGACAGAGCGCGAGTTGCGGGGGGTGGGGGCAGAGAGAGAGGGACACACAGAATCCGAAGCAGGCTCCAGGCTCCGAGCTGTCAGCACAGAGCCCTATGCGGGGCTCTAACGCACAACTGTGAGATCATGACCTGAGCCGAAGTCAGACAATTAACTTACTGAGCCACCCAGGCACCCCTGACTCTAGCAGAAATTTTGAAGGGCTTGCATATTGACCTTGCCATCTCCTACTGCTCTCTGGTCCCCTGAGACTGCCATGGTGCGATCACCACGTGAAGCCTGGGCTTGAGGATGAGAGAACATATAGAGACAAGCCATCACAGCAGAGTCCCGAAGAAAGGAGCTTATCAATCTTCGGGTATGTGAGTGAGGCCAGCCAACCCCAGAGGAGCCACCTACCGACCTCAGAGATCCATCACATCAACTAGATCAGAAGAACTGTCCAGATGACTCACAGAAGCCTGAGAAAAACTAAATGTCTGTTGTTTTAAGCCATTAAGTTTTGAGATGGTTTGTGACACAGCAAAACCTAACTAATACATTCCTCAAGAAAGCCTGCTCGGGCTAGAATCTAGAGGTCCTGGTCTCCAGGTTCATGTTCAATTGCTGTTACTCCTTTTCTAGTCAACGCTCAGGTTGAGATATGCAAAACTTATGTATCTTAGGTATGATCAGGCCTCTTGAATTCCTCGAGGGCAAAGGTCACGACTTTATTTTTCTGGTTGGCTTAGTACATCACTTTATTCATAAAATATGCTCAGTACAGAGTATTACTTTTTCTGAAAGGGAGTGAAAGTTTAATTCTTACGAGGATAAAGGTAAATTACATGTGATATGTATAACCCTCAAACTTTATATAGGACGGAGGTATTTCTAGTTACAAAGAAGGTTTTAGACTAGCAATCTATCCTAAGAGAGAAAACAGAAAGGAAGGAAAAAGCAAAGGCCATGTTTTTGTCCCCATGATAAAGAAGAGAGTCTTGCAGAGTCACTGGCCTGAACAACTTCAGGGAGCAACCATTCACATTGAGGTCTATACTAATAGTCTCCCCCCCAGTTGTGCAGTGCGCAATGTGCACAACTGTACACGAGGCCCCTGCCTGGCACATAGTAAATGTTGAATGAATGAATGAGCAAATGAGTGAGTGAGCGTGTGTGTGTGCCTACACATCATGTTTGTGGCATTTAGCAGAGTTTTAACTGGAAAGAGAAATAAGCCAAATTAGAAGGAGTATCCCTGTTTAGTGGGCTCCCAGAGCGCAAACCACTTTGCTTTTGGTGTGGAAAAGTGAGAAAATAGCCAAAGCAGCTATAGATTCAAAGAAAAAACTTTCACCAAATGTTTGGTTAATGGTGACACCTAGTGGTAGTATCCAAGGTGTGGGTTTTCCTTGGAGTAATAAACTATTTTATTTTACACGTTAGGGTAGCGGAGTCCTTGGGAAGGTCGATTCCTGCTCTCCTAACAGATTGGGCAGTTAAGGCCGATTGGCTTCCCACGGTCAGCACAGCTGGGACATTTGTTGTTCTGGAATTTAGCCCTGGAGAGGGCATTCCCTTGCTGCTGCCACAGAGACCTCGGAATAAATGCCAGAGGTGGTAGGAAACTCCCTTCCTTCCAGTGGCACAGGGTCACTCGCTGTCACTTAAGACAACTGTCCTCAGCTTTTCCACATATGTCTTAATCTTTTCCCCTCTCCTTCTTTTGCTTCTTCTATTTGTCCATTGCCCAAATCGCCAACCCATGTGGCCATTTAGAATGAAATGAATTAGGGGCGCCTGGGTGGCTCAGTCCGTTGGGCGTCCGACTTTGGCTCAGGTCACGATCTCGCGGTCCGTGAGTTCGAGCCCCGCGTCGGGCTCTGTGCTGACAGCTCAGAGCCTGGAGCCTGTTTCAGATTCTGTGTCTTCCTCTCTCTCTGACCCTCCCCCGTTCATGCTCTGTCTCTCCCTGTCTCAAAAATGAATAAATGTTTAAAAAAAATTTTAGAATGAAATGAATTAAAACTAAATGAACTGAAAAATTCAGCCCCTCACGTTTCAAGTGCTCCACAGCACTGGTGGCCACTGAAGTCAGTGCAGAACACGATCATTTTCATCATTGCAGAAAACCCTCCAGGAAAGCGCCAGCCTGGAGTTTGGTTACCTACCTCTCCAGCCTTCCCTCTCTTTTCCTTTTCAACACCTCTTCTCTAAGGGGTGATTCTGCCGCCTCCCTCCCTCCCTGCTCACTCCAGTTTATTTGGTGGCTTTCCGTGTTCTGTATATTATTATGTAAACTCGTTGAGGTGACCTTACCGAGTGAACACAAAAATATATAATCATATTGGACAGTTTATTCAGGACAGTCAATGATTCATAGCATCTTGTTTTCCATGCATTGGAACACATCAAAATATTTTTAAACTCAACACATCAACACATCATTTAAAACAATTATAGCTCAGGCTTTCTGTCTCTCTCTCTCTCTCTCTCTCTCTCTCTCTCTCTCTCTCCTGCTTTTTAAATCCACAGGTTTCTGCCCTTCTACTTTGTCTTGAGTTAAAGTGGCTTTAAAATTAAACAGTATATCTTTTTTAATGTCTGAAAAAAATATTTTTTAAGGTTTCATTTTTAAGTAATCTCTACACCCAAAGTGGGGCTCAGACTTACAACCCCAAGATAGATCGGGAGTCGCATGCTCTACTGACTGAGCCAGCCAGGTGCTCCAGAAAAAATATTTTTTATGCACAGAATAGCTTTGAAGTAATATACCAGAAACTTTTGGTTGAATACTCTTTTATAATATCTTAGTTTTTACCAGATTTTTTTTGCATGTGTATATTTGTATCTGTGTATGTATTTATCTCTATGTATAACTTTTTATTACTTTTTAGACTTTTTTAAAGTTTATTTATTTTGAGAGAGACAGACAGTGCCTGTTCAAGAGGGGCAGAGAGAGAGGGAGAGAATCCCAGGCAGGCTCCTCACTGTCAGCACGGAGCCCGACGTGGGCCTCGAACCCACGAAACTGTGAGCTCATGACCTGAGCTGAAACCAAGAGTCAGATGCTTAACCAACTGAGCCACTCAGGCGCCCCTGTATGTATAACTTTGTAAATTAAATCGAATTCTAAATCACTTTTGCAACTTAAATCCTTTCTGAAAATAAATGTCACAACCCTGAGAGGATCCAACCAGAGGCTTTGCAGGATACATGAGCTCTCGGAGGGAGAGTAATTTCTGAATGAGCCTGCAAAGTTTGGGTGGTGACCCATCTCTTTAAAGAGATCAGGCGGGACGGGGCGCAGTGGGGGTGGATGTGGCACTGCATGAACTTCAGATTTATGTCTAATGACAACTTGCCAAGAATCGGAATGCACTGACAAGGGGCCCTCTTGACTGTCGATAGGAAGTTACATTGGCTAGAGAGTCTTCCTTTTCCTTCCCACCCATGATTAGAGAAGAGTGACTGAGAGCTTGTCCCCTTGGTGCCCATCTCGAAAGGGACCTTGGAAGGTGCTAACAGCTTGGATCCTCCCTTTCAGGGGCACACTAACCCCCCCCCCCCACGTCTCTGTAAGGGCTTGATGAACAGGGTGAAAGTTACCATCTTGGGGCACTTGGGTGTCTCTGACAGTTAAGACTATGACTCTTGATTTCGGCTCAGGTCATGGTCTCACTGTTCGTGGGTTTGAGCCCCTCTGTGCTGACAGTGCAGAGCCTGCCTGAGATCCTCTCTCTGTCCCTCTCTCTCTCCCTCCCCACCCCCTCAAAATAAATAAATGAACATTAAAAAAAAAAGAAGAAGAAGAAGAAGAAGAACATGGGCTCAGGGCATGATCTCACGGCTTGTGAGTTCAAACCCCATGTCCGGCTCTGTGCTGACAGCTCAGAGCCTGGAGCCTGCTTCGGATTCTGTGTCTCTTCCCCTCTCTCTGCCCCTCCCCCTCTCACGCTCTGTCTCTCTCTCTCTCTCTCTCTCTCTCTCTCTCTCTCTCCTTCAAAAATAAATATTTAAAAAATTCTTTTAAACAAAAAAAGAACAAAGGTTACCATCTTTCTTCCTTTTCCTCTGATCCCTCGGCTAGTCATGGCCACCCACCCTCCATAGAACCACCGGCTTTCAAAGAAGAAAACCGGATAAACCCTGAGATCTCTCCTGACTTCAAATCTGGTTTCAGCTCAAAGTTACTTCAGAACTTGGATTTATGCAGCATTTATGTAAAGACATGTATCTCTTTGAAAAGAGATTTGGGGACCAGGACAGAATCACCATACTTCCATGATAAATAACGGCTCTACTGTCAGTATGAGAAAAAGGGAAACTGAGGCAGGGCACAGTAACTGTGGTGTGTGCTGGGATTTGCAGCCACTACTTTTGACTTCCCGTAAGCCAGTTTGCATCAAAACCATGTAATCATATGCCCAGACCAAACTGTAGCATCTCTGTGTGGATTCCTCCAAATAAAGTGCCGCCCGGACCATGCCACCCAGGGGAGTTGGTTTGTGGTTCCTTCTGACCGTGGACGCCTGTGGTGCCAGCCTGGCTCGGGCAGAATCATGGTCCTTCTGAAAGAACAGGCGTTTATGTGTCAGCTCCGTGGGACATGCAGGAGTCCGTTTCTAATGGTGCTCTGTGATGGGAAGACAAAAAACATCCCATCCCTTCCACGGAGGACCAGCATGGTCCTTATCCCAAGGCAGACTGGCCATGGGAAATGGATAACTCAGGATCATCAGTGCTACGAAGGCCCATGAAACACTCCTAGTCCATCCCCAATTTTATGGAGAGGGAAACTGAGGCCCCAAAAGGTTAGGGGGTCAAGCGACCTTCCTAAGATTATATAAAGGGAGTACAGGGCTGCAGCACAACCCCGGCCCCTGCCAGGCCTCCCAAACCATTTGGTGCTGCCTTGTCTGCACCATCCCAGCGGCCCCGAAGCCCCCTGTGCAAAGACTTCCTCTAGCCTCGTGGAAAGATGCAAACACCTTCATAAGTGTCCATTCATTAATATGAAGATTCACATACTGAGGATTACTCGGTGAGTGTTTTCAGGTCAGATTTTTTTTATTTATTAATTTTGAAAGAGAGTGCGTGCGAGCAAGGGAGGAGCAGAGAGAGATAGGGAGAGAGAATCCCAAGCAGGCTCTGGGCTGATGGCGGGGCTCGAACCCAGAAACCCATGAGATCATGGCCTGAGCCGAAACCAAGAATCAGGCATATAACTGATGGAGCCACCCAGGCACCCCTCAGGTCAGATTTTAAATGTAGATCTGTGCTAATAAATTAGCTACTAGCCACAGGTGGCTACTGAGCTCTTGAAATGCAACCACATAAACATGCTATAACTGTAAAATACACATCAGAGTTTGAATAGTTGTTATGAGAAAAACAAACTTTAATCATTTTCATACTGACTAAATATTGAAATAATATTTTAGATATATTAGGTATTATTTAATGTATTATTAAAATATGGGTGTATTTCTTTTTACATTAAAAAATTTTTTAATGTTTATTTATTTTTGAGTGAGAGAGAGAGAGAGAGGGAGAGAGAGCATGAGTGGGGGAGGGGGAGAGAGAGAGGGGGACACAGAATCCGAAGCAGGCTCCAGGCTCTGAGCTGTCAGCAGAGCCCGCAGCTAGGCTCGAACTCACAAACTATGAGATCATGACTTGAGCCGAAGTCAGATGCTTAACTGACTGAGCCGCCCAGGCGCCCCAGACAGGCTTCTTTTTATGGCAGTCTCAGGGCATTCTGAGTGATAAGGGCAGAAGCTGCAAGTCCTTTTGGGTTCTAGGCCCTGAACTCACGGGATGCCCGCTTAGCCATCTGATATCAGTCAAGGCACGTCACAAAGCCAGCCCCACTTGAAAGAGTAGGAAAATAAACTCTGCCTCTTGGTGGGAGGAGCTGCAAAGAATCGATGGCTGGATTTCATTCACCACACACATGTACTAAAATATTCATTTACTCTTTTGAAATCTACATAATGCATGGCAAACCTAGAAAGCATCGTCTCAATTTCCACCATCTCCCTTAACTTGTTAAAAGGAAAAGCAACTATCGCAAAACTATCCAAACACAGAAGGTTTAATTCTATTTAAACCTAGATAAATGTGTGGGTTTTTTTTAATGGAAGAATAAAAGGGGGGCGGGGAATGGACTTTTAAAGAGAATGATGAAATGCAGGCCTGGAAATGGAGTCCCCAGCAGGAACATCTGCTACCACTTAATATTTAACTGTGTGAGCCCCAGACGATGAGAATGGGTGGGATTTTAGTGTTTTGGAACTTACTAAGCACCATCTATTTGCTACACTAATTTTTAGTTGATGTGGTATTCTGTATTTTAGGAAGACAACTTGAAGGGCACAAAATAAAGCTAAAATGAATATAAGTGAGCAAAGTGGGGGGGAGCCCCGCGGGACAGCAGGTGAAGGGGGTTAGCAGGAGTGTAGCTGGGTATTCATTAGATGTGATTGTTACATTAAGTATCAGTTTTGCACTAAGACAAAATGCATGAAAGAGAAAAAAGGAAAGGGGAAACAGCGAGAGGAGGAGAATCTTAAATGTTAAAAAGTGCAATTTGTGAAAAAGCTTTACTTCCAAAAGAAAAGAAAATTCATTTAATTTTGGAAGAAACTCTTTCTCAAACAACTGCCGTTTTCATCTCCAAACCCAATCCACCATATGTGAGATTGCGTTCAGTTAAAGAAAACATGTTCTGGAAATGATTTACACACTCGGGCATCAGGAAAAGTCACTGATAAAAGCGAATGTGCAATTTTCTTGGGGAGAAATGACCAATGACCACAGGGATTCAGAGAGTATGGAGTGGAATCAAGGGCTGGGGGAGCCAGGCTGAAAACAAGAGAGAAAATGTAAGCCAGGTGAGAATGATCTGGATACGAGAATTGCAGGCTACGAGAATTGCAGGCTACGAGAAAGGGAGATAACTGGGCAAGAATCTGCTCGATTCCTTCCTACCGGGATCCTGCAAAAGCATTAACTGGCCTTTTAAAAATGAGAAAAAGGAGAAGGAGAAACGAAACGAAAAGGAAGACCCCGAGACATCACCAGCCTGGACCAAAAGCCAAAATGGGGCATTTAGAGAGAGTTGCAAGGCCTGTGGCAGCTGTGGGGTCCTGACCCACCCCTCGCCAGCCATTTGACCTTGGGTGAGTAATATGATATCTTTGAACTTCAAGTTCTTAGTCTGTAAAATGGGAGCCGAAAGTGATGCACATAGCTTGCCAGGCACTCAGTAAATTCCTATTATTCTCTCGGGGCGAGCTAAGCTCCTGCCATTTTGTCACGCTTCCTGTCTCCTCCTCAGCCCTGACATTTAAGCTCATTCAAGACAGGCCCCGACTCAGGCACGGCAGCTTTGGGGGTCCCAGCAGAAGCGGTGAATAGTTTTCCTTCTGGTTGGGATCTCGTGGGGCCCAAAGAGGCAAACCTCAGCACGGCTCTCATTTTTAAACATTTTGTTGCCTTAAGAGGCAAATGTAAATACTTCCCAAGAGTCTCAGTAGATTTCCAAGCGTTGCCTGTGTTGCGGCATCTGCGTCACCCCAGAGGTAAAATGCTTAACGTTTTTAATGTGGATTTTCCTTCTCCCGAAGGCTTTAAAAAAGATCTATTTCTCTGAGTGCCTTTTGCCAAGAGACAAGAGAGTAGAGAACATGCCTCTGTTGAGTTTTACTTCTAAGCATAACGTCATCCTTTGCATTAGCTGAATTCACTTTAAAAAATACTTATTGAACATTTACTATGTGCCAGGCAAATAGAGGAGCTCAGGTGAAACAAAGAAAAGTGAAACATAGTTCTTGCCCCTGAAGAGGGGCAAGAGGTCCAGAGGGAGCTAAACCGAATACACACTCAGGGACCCCCAATCAGGTAGGAACAAGGTAAACCGGGGAGTTTGAAGGAAGGGTAGCATTTTCTCTAGATTTTTATCACATCAACAACATTCTAATAAAAATAATGCCCTAATAAATAGTGGTTTTCCTTTCTCTGTGCTCCCTTACACAATCTTATTCAAACATCTATGTGATTTTTTATAGTATGTTCACAGTACAGTTTTGTGCTCTCCAAAGCATCAGGTTATAAGCATTTCCTTTTGCTAAATACTTTCCATCATAATTTCCCTCTGTTGGTGAATGTAATTGCCTTTACGGTCCCCCATTGTAGGATGGTTGGGCTATTTCCAGTTTTTTCATAGTTACAATTTATGATGTAAAGGGTATCTTTACGCATGTAGCTTTTTTTCTTCTTTAGTATAATCTTATTTAGGTTAGGTCTGCAAAGTAGGATGGATAGGGGTCGAAGGGCATGAACATTTCTGTATCTCTTGAAATATATTGCTCTGTTGTTTCCAACACCCTCCCTCAAAACTTGGACCCATTTACGATGTCACCAGCAACCTGTTTCTTCAAAACAATGTCAGCATTGGGTGATTTTTTTTTTTTTGGCTTTTTGTTTTTTTAATCTGATGTCATAGCTATGCCATGATGCCTCACTGCTATCTTAATTGACATTTCTGCGATAACTTTTTCCATATCCTTCCTGGTTGTACCTCTTAGTGAGTTCCTGTTCAGGGCAAGGGGGCAGAATTCTACAGGCAGAGAGCCGGTGAACAGGCCCGTTGGGGAAAACAAATGGCTCAAGCAGGTGTCGGGATGGAAGGGAAATGCAGACTTTTTGGTTGGGGGATAGGGTATACCAAAAAGAGAAATGGTGGCGGTGAGGCTAGAAAGGGAAGTGGAGACCAGCTTGTGCAAAAGTTTGCTTTGAATCCTATGGGTTTTTAGTGTAACTGGTACAAAATGCCTCATAGGAGTGAACAGTGAGATGGCCTGAGTCTCTTTACCTTGATGAATCTATGTGACCAACACCCAGAACAGCCAGCTTCATGACCCCCTATTGCTTCTGCCCAAACAAGCTCCTGCTGCTCCCTTCTTTGGCACCCGGGGCCTGCTGATTCCCTGGCTCCTGCCCACCTGCCTCACCTCCAGTCGAACACTCAGGGAACCCTGGCCCGCCTCCTCAGCGGTGTCCCGCACTCACCCTCAGCATGTGGCATGGGTCATGCTACATGGGCTCTCTCCACCTGACCCAGCCCAGGACCCAGCATCAGTCCTGAGCATTGGATCCCCAGTCCTGCACTCCTCCTGCGCCCACCCCGGCCCCCTTGGGGATGTGTTCTCTCTGTCCCGCAAGACGGTTAAAAACCACCAGACTGGGAAGGAGGCATCCACAGTGTCTTTCCTCACCTACTGGGAAAACTGGGCAGCCTGAAACAGAGCTGTAGAGGAGTGTGTTGTCCTTTGAGAAAGCACCTAGGCCTTGGTTCCTAAGCTTGGTGGAATCTTACACAATAGTGTTTGCAAGTATGAGAATCTCAGCTGTGAAATAAGGCTCCCAAGACAATGGCCTGGGAGCACTCTCTGACCCAAGGGTTGCCCTTGTGACTTTCTATAAGCAGACCTTCTGATAGAAAGCCCTTGGTTCCCAAAACATGCCTGTGGGAAATTTCATCCCCCCACTAAGCCTCAGTCTCCTTATCTGTAAAGTGGGAAGAATAAAACCCATGCAAGGTGTTATGAGGATTAAACATAATAATGTATACAGAGGACTCAGTGCCTGGAGACACTCCATAAATGGTGGTCACGATAATTTGGGTTGATTTGGTCAGCTGCCTGCCTCTGTGCCTCTTCTGAGTGCACCAGCCTGAACACCCACGATGAGATTATTGAGCATCTGGCCCCAAGCCCTCAGGTATACCACAGGCCGGGGCCATTCCCTCCAACCAGATCTGTAGACCAGAGCTTCCTTTCAGACATCTGTGGTGGGTCCAAATGCGGGTCTCCCGATGCCCACCCATGTTAGTAACAACTGTTCCTCCAGGGCAGGGAGGGGAGAGCCAAAACCAAATCCATGCTGGACCTTGATGGGAGGGGCTGCACCCAGGGGCCTGAGGTGGGCGGGTTCCCTCAAGGCATCCTGGCTTCCACGCTGGTTAGGGGCCTTGCAGCACGTGGCACCGCCCAATCTCAGGGGCCACTGGTGGGCCACGTACTGAGCTCCCGGTGCTCTGCTCAACCCACAAAGCCAATGTCATTTTCTCCCAGTGCCCTCCAAACAGGAGCGGGAGAATGCTGAGGGTTCTGTCCCTGGGTTCTCTGTGTGGACAAGCACTACTCTGTCTCCACAGGAGGAAGGTGTGAAATCATGTCTGTGGCAGCCCCGTGGAAACAACAAAGAGCTACACAGTGTCAGGCTCCTAACTGTGAGTTTTGGCGTGAGCCCCGCCCCTACGATTTACTGACCCCTGGAGACCAACTGCAGGTAGCGTGTTGTGACATTTGAGCAGATTGCATGGTTCGCCAGCATGGTTTTTCAGACAAGGCAGATGAAATCACACCCTCATCAAACTGGATAGACGCCCCCAGCTGGGGTCTGGCGTAAGCTGTGTTGATGATATCATCCGGATTCCAAGCTTGTCCCCACACTTACCTGGTGCACAGCCCGAAGGGAATTCTGGCAGCTCCAAAAAGTAGAAAAACAGTTGCTTTTGATCCTGGACTATACTCTGCTCTCATATTGTGGGAGAGCAATTATTAACTTGTCTTAACTTGACATTCAAAACCATCTCAGTGTCTGTTTTTTATTAACTATATCCCACCAGACAGCCTAAGACAAGTGAAGGAAAAGGTAAAGCTTTGAACGTTATCTTAGAGACCAGCTGGAGGAAAATTAAAAAAAGAACAATCATATTAGCATGTATTCAGTGCTGCCCTCCGCTAAATCCTGCCTGCGTTCTCCCTTTTTCTTGACAATGATGTGGGAATCTCGTATCGCCATTTGCCAAACAAATGGATTTCAGCTATTGGAATAATCAATATTTGGTTTTTACAATGAAAAATAAATTGAGCTTTATGTCCACATGTAGTAAAGCAATGGGGATGCTTTTCTCTCTACACCAAAACACAAGTTGTGGTAAATGTGTTGGTTGCATGACTTTTGTACGTTCTTTTACTAATTCCATCTGTTCTTCCTGGGGTAAGCTCACTACTTATATTTGCAGAGGCTAAAGCATGCATTTAAAGGGAGGCTCCCTGGCCACAGCTCATGTTGCTGCTCTGTGCACATGCTGTTCTGTTCCTCACTGCAGAGGGCCCTGCATGCACATAGGCTGACTTCGTCCTCGTGCTCCCACCAGAGCGCCCTTGGCTACCTCCTGGGCCCCTTGCTGTGCACGTCAGACACACTACCCGCCTTGGGGAGGACGGATCTGGGGAAAAGTTCATCAAAGGGTCTGGGGCTCATTTCAACAGAGAATTCCAGGGCCCCAGGCACCACAGCCTGATCTGGAAGGTGCATCTTGTCCCCGACCCCGTTGGCTCCATCTTGCTCCGTGGGGGAAGAGCCCAGGGATAGGAAGGCCTAAGCACGTGGTCCCGTAGAGCTGAGTGTATAGGGCAGGAACCCTGACTGCCTGATCCAAGGGTGACATTTAATGGTGTGTGCCAATGCCAGCCCGGATGGGAAACCAAGTGGAGAAGCATCGGCTGTTCTGGCCCCAGAGGGCCAATAAGTATATCCCTGGACCCAGTGGAGGTCCCCAGAGTGGAGCTGACAAGGACTGGATGCCCTCTCCACCTAGATATCATGTGGGTTTTTTTTTTTTAAGTTTATTTATTTATTTTCAGAGAGAGAGAAAAAGTTAGCACATGTGCATGCAGGGTTGGGGCAGAGAGAGAATCCCAAGCAGGCTCCGCACTGTCAGTGCAGAGCTCAACACAGAGCGTGAACTTATGAACCCGTGAGATCATGACCTGAGCCACAGTCAAGAGTCAGACACTTAACCAACTGAGCCACCCAGGTGCCCCTATGTCAAAAATCTCCTTAGCCTGGCCTCAACCCATTCCTCCCAACTTAGTCCCAGCATGTTTCCAATTAAAGGTTAACCTCCTGTCCCCAGTAAAAGGATCTAGGCCTAAAGCAGCTACTTCAGGAGGCTTAAGCCATGAGGCCCCCCCAAGCACGCAGAACCGACTAGGTGAAGTAATCAGAGAGAAGGTTGGCTCAAAGGCTAGACAGAAGAACAGATGAGAAAAATGAGTCCTGCTTCTATTCCTGAGTATAGTACCTGGAGAAAGGGGTTTACAGACCTAGAATTTAGTGGGTAAAGGCATCATGCAAAAGCAGGACTTGAAACCTTCCACTTAAGTCAATAAGAGCACTGAGCCTCAGTTTCTTCACTACAAAACAAAAATCTACCTCCTTGCAGGGATATTGTGATGCGTATGTGGAGATAATGCAAATGAAGTGTTTTATGCTATCGAGTGCTTCACGTATGTAAGGGCGTGCTACTGGGTAATCTTGGAGGTCTTTTCGAGTCACTTGGAAAAAATAGTTTTGATGAGGTATACTTTGTGTACCATGAAATTCACCCATTTTAAGTGTACAACGCAGTGATTTATTTTTTCACAGTAACAGAGTTGTGCAACCCTTGCCCCGATCCAGTTTTAGAACATTTCCATCGCCCCAAAGGGACCCCTGATGCCCATGTGCTGTAGAGTTCCATTTGCACCACCCCCCAGTCTGAGGCAACCATTGATCTGGTTTCTGTACCTTTGGATTTGTCCTTTCTGGACATTTCACATAAATGGAGTCATACGATACATAGTCATTTACATTCAAGTTACTTTTTACAACATTTTATATGTTGTCTTTTCCTTTTTCGCTCTGTAATTCCCAACTCACCAGACGAATTTATTCTAAAAGTTTATGTCTTGCATTGGTCTTTGAACCTCACTTATGCTTCCCCAAAGAAATACTGTTGTAAGTCATGGTTAAGTTCCCAGACCAACTCCCAATGCCTACTTAACCCCGAACAGAGCCGAACTAGAGTATAAACACTTCCAGCCTGAGCTTTGAGTCCTGAGAGGAGGGGGCCATGGGATACAGAAGGGACATAGGTTTTCTCCTGCTTTCCCTTATACAGGGTGCTCCTAGTAACATCCTTGGGTTGGGCAAAACTTCCTACTGCACCTCTCTCTAGATCAAAATGGGATCCTTGGATTACCCGCATTAGAATTCATTCATTGGGGCACCTGGGTGGCTCAATCAGTTGAGCCTCCGACTTTGGCTCAGGTATGATCTCAGGGTTCATGAGTTCAAGCCCTGCATCGGGCTCACTGCTGTCAGTGCAGAGCCTGCTTGGGATCCTCTGTCCCCCCCTCTCTCTCTGCCTCTCCCACACTTGAACTTTCTCTCTCAAAGAGAAATAAAAATCTTATTTTAAAAAATTCATTCATTCATTCATTCAACAGAAGCATTTCAAGAGCTCTATGAACTATGCATCAATTCCCCTATCCCATATTTGGAAACAGAATATCTGGGAGTAGACCGCAAGAATCTATCATATTTCACAAGCTCTCCAAGAGATCAGAATGCACAAGACAGTGTGCCTCTTCTATGCTGGACTGGCTGTCCCTGAATTTAGGGTGTCCTAAGCCATTCCGGCCTAGGCTAGCCACAAAATATCGATTACCTATCTCCCCTCCAATTAATAAAATTCCCTTCCCTCAGTGTAGCTCTTTTCTGCTAGATAATAAAAGAGCATCCAGCACTGCCCCTGCATGTTTCTGTATTTTCCAAGTTTTCTTGTCGAACGGTTTAAAATTAAAAAGAAAATAAAGATAACAACAGAGGCAAAACTGGATTCTGTAACCCCTTGTCCTTCCCTGCTCAGAGCCCTATAAAAACTGCACTTAACAGCTTGATTATTGTCTCCCTCCCTCCTGCTGGGGCACAAGCTTTGGGGGGGGGGGCGGGAGGGAAGGGGGCTGGGGGGGCTGCCTTTGTCTGGTATATTCCTGCTGCCTTGCCCAGTGGCTGCCAAATAGTAGGTGCTCAATAAGAATCTGCTGAAGATTGTGAAAGATATTGGAAATCTGATTGAACAGCTCAATACTTTGAGGAGGGGGCACCTGGGTGGCTCAGTCGGTTAAGCATCCAACGCCGGATTGCTGCTCAGGTCATGATCTCACGATTTGTGGAATCGAGTCCTGCGTCAGGCTCTGTGCGGACAGTGAGGAGCCTGTTTGGGATTCTCTCTCTCCCTCTCTCTCTCTGCCCCTCTCCTGCTCACGCCCTCAAAATAAATAAACATTTAAAAAAAACCCAACAACTCAATTCTTGGGGTTAATATTTCCATTCACTCAAAGGTAGTTAAATTTTTCAGAGACTGTCTCTAAGAGCAGGAGGGGTACCTGATGATTCCCTGCAGTTTCTGACAGAGAAATTAAGGGAAAATAAGAGTCCAGGCTTTTTGAAGAAAGAGGATTTGGGGCCCAGAGACCATCACATGCAGGCTCTTGCTTTTAACTCCGCCTTCCCAGTTTGTGGGACTCTGTTACAGAGGCCTGAAGAAATCAGTACACTGTCTCACCTCACTTCCATTTTTCCTTCACTTTTGCTGTGCTGTGGGATTATGTCCTTCCATAAAGTGTTTGCCTTAGGCTCTGTTGTCAAAGGCAGTTAAAAATATTATATATATATATGTATATATAATATACATATAATTTTTATATATTACATATTATTATATTATATATATTATTTTATTATATATTATATTATACATTAATGTATTTTACAATATATAATAAAATTATATAATATGTGTATATTGTAAAAATATATATAATATATATTTTATAATAAAATATAATTTATAATATATAATATCTATAAAATTTTAAGTATTATGTATATATTTATTATGTGTATATAAAAATGATGGTAATATTACATATTATGTATATACACATTTGTGTATATAAATATATATTTGTGTGTATTATGTATACCTGAGGTGGAATTCGACCCATGATAGATAGGAGATGATTATATATATATATATATATATATATAATATACATTATATGATTATAGGAGATAATTTTAGGAGGGTTATGTTTATAAAGGCATGAACTATTATTTTTGAGAGAACACATAAGAAACTGGTAAAAATCATTGCCTCTCCGGAGGAGGAGTGTCTCGGGACAGGGATGAAGAGAGAATTTTCTGGTTTTCTTTTTGCACCCTTTGCATGTCGAACAATGTGGATTTATTGTGTTTTGGTTTTTTTAAGGTAAATTTAAAATGGTTCAAAGACAGCCTAAGAAGGCCAGAGGCCCTGAAAAGGACACAGAGAGTACAGAGTAGAATGGCCTTGATGACCAGATAACAGATGAGGTACGTGATATCCCAGAAGCCAGCACATTCTGCGCCAAAGCCTTGTCAAGATGAATCACAGTTCAGGGAGTAAACATGGGCAGGTGTCTTCCTCCACTATTGTGATGACACGTAAGCCCCCAGGATGAAGGAGGACAGTCACCCTAGGGAAAAGAAAAGAGAGGAACAAATACAGACTTCACTGAGCTTAAAACTAAAATGACCAAGAAAACCCTCAAGTGTCTGAATTTTCCTGGAATTGACTATCGTCTGACTGTTACTGTGTCTGCATTTAACCAGAAGGCAGGATGGGAGCTCGTGATAGTATTTAAAGCTAAATTTCAGAAAAATTTGGTATTTTAATTGGTGTTTTCCCCATGTTACAGATGGGAAAACCAAGACTTAATCACGGTTAGGCAACATCTACGTGTTAGAGCTGGGTGTTAGTGTCAAACCTAGGTGCTTCTAGCCCCCGAAACTGATGCTTTCTTCAGGACTCCACATTCCATGTTAAGTGGGGTTTATCTGGTCACTTTTCTAAGAGAGGTCCGCACATCTGCCAATTAAGTGGCCAATTGGCTCTTAACCAAATGATGCTTTGGGGTCGGGAGTAGGAAAGACTGAAACTGGAGAGGAATGGAAAAAATAGAGGGAAAGAAGTGAAGTCCCACTCCCACTCATCTTTGTTTCTCTTTCTGGAGAAGGTACATCTTGTCCAACAGGTTACTTCTCCCTTCAGTACAGTCTGATCCAGGTGTAGCTCCCACTTGGCCTGAATTCTTGGTGACCCGGTGTTTTGGGGGACTGATTTGAGAAGGTTTGAGTTGACAAGCTATGGTGTCATGTCACAGGATGTCTATTATTGCCAGAGTGTTCTCCAAGGGACAATGATAATCTGGGTCAGTCATAGACTGTTCTCTTTGTCTGACTCATAGACAGACAGACTGTCTCATAGACAGTCATAGACTGTTCTCTTGGTCTGACTTTATAAAATACGAAGGATTCTGCTCCCAACTGGTTCTTGTAATTAAAGAGCAACAGTATTCCTGTGGCAAAAACTTATAGATTATTTATATAAAAATAAAAAGAATGCCTGAAACTATAGAAACTGGAATCTTCTGACCTAACTATGGTTAGCAATAGGAGAGCTTCATGTTTACCAAACACTTCCTTTCCTTTGGGCCCCAGAGTTACTGAGTTCATCTTCTACCAATCTACTTATTCTAACAATTATTGGGAGAGAGGTTTTAAAATCTCAGACAGTTGGGGCACCTGGATGGCTCAGCTGGTTAGGCATCTGACTCTTGATCTCAGCTCAGGTGTTGGTCTCAGGGTTGTGAGTTCCAGCCCTGTGTTGGGCTCCACACTGGGCATGAAGCCTACTTAAGAAAAAAAAAAAAAAATCTCAAACAGTAATTGTGGTTTTGTTTATAACTCCTTGTAGTTCTATCAGTTTTTCCTTCATGTATTTCATGAAGCTCTATTATAAGGTATACAAGTGGTTAAGATTATTGAATTGAATTGACTTTTGTCATTATTTCATTACTCTCTTTATTCCTGGTAATATTCTTTCTCTGAAATCTACATTGTCTGATATTTGTATAACCACTCCAGTTTTCCTTTGACTATTGTTAGCATGGTATATTTTTTCTATCCTTTTACTTTTAACCTATTTGTGTTTTTATATTTAAAGTGAGTTTCTTATCGATAGCATATAGTTGAGTCTACTTTCTTATCTTTGTTTTAATTTGCATATTTAGCTCATTTGCATTTACTGTGATGATTTTTATGATTGGCTTCAATTTTCTCTCTTGTTCTGCCTTTTTTCAGCTAATTAGATATTTTTCATGATTCCATTTTTCTCGATTTATTGGCTATAGCTCTTTGTTGTGCTACTTTAGTGACTGCTTTAGGGTTTATAGTATGCATTTTTAACATCACAGTTTAACTTCAATTGACATTATACCACTTCATGTATGATGTAAGAATGTTATAATGATATACCTATGTATAATATAAAAACCTTGTAACTGTATATCCTTCTGGGCTTTGGGTTATTGTTCTCATACATTTACTTCTAAATAATGGCATTATTATCTTTGCTTTAAATAGTCAATTATCTTATTTTTTAAGTGTTTATTTATTTATTTTGAGAGAGAGAGCACACAAGCACGAGCTGGGGAGAGGCAGAGAGAGAGGGAGAGAGAGAATCCCAAGCAGCCTCCACACTATCAGTTCATGGAGGCCGATGTGGGGCTCGAACTCACAAACCATGACATCGTGACCTGACCCAAAGTCAGACGCCCAAACAACTGAGCCACCCAGCCGCCCCATAAATAGTCAATTATCTTATGAGGAGATTAGGCTAGGAAGAAAAAATCCTTTAAATTAATGATACAATTGTCATTTCTGATGCTCTTTATTCTTTTATGTGGATCTAGGTTTCCCTTTGGTATCATTTTCCTTCTGCTTATTAGACTTTCAATAACATTTCTTGTAGAATATGTCTGCTACTGATGAATTTTTCCAGCTTTTGTGTTTCTGAAAAAGTATTTTACCTATCTTTCTTTTTCCTTCTTACAAAACTTTTTTTAAAGATTTTATTTTTTTTAGAGCAGTTTTAGGTTCACAGCAAAATTGAGAAGGAAGTATACAGATTTCTCATGTATCACCTACCCCCATACATGCATAGCCTCTCCCCTTATAAACATCCTCCACCAGAATGGTACATTTGTTGCAATTGATGAACCTACATTGACACATCACAGTCATCCAAAGCCCAGTTTATCTCAGGGTTCATTCTTTGTATCATACATTCTGTGGGTTTAAGGCAAATGTGTAGTAACATGTATTCACTATTATAGTATCATACAGAGTGTTTTTACTGCCCAAACAATCCTCCCTGCTCTACCTGTTCATTCCTCGCACTCCAACTCCTGGCAACTACTGATCTTTTTACTGTCTCCACAGTTTTGCCTTTTCCAGAATGTCATACAGTTGAAATCATACAGTATATAGCCTTTTCAGATTGACTTCTTTAACTTAGTAGTATGCATGTCTTTTCATGCCTTGATAGGTCATTTCTTTTTAGCATAGAATAATATTCCATCGTGTGGATGTACCACAGTTTATTTAGCCATTCATCTATTGGAGGACATCTTGGTTGCTTACAAGTTCTGGTAATTATGAATAAAGCTGCTAAAAACTAAGGAGTGCAATTTCTGGATCATACGGTAAGAATATATTTAGGGTTTTTTTTTTAATGTTTATTTATTTTTGAAAGAAAGAGAGGGAGAGGGAGAGAGAGAGAGACAGCGCGTGAGCAGGGAAGTGGCATAGAGAGAAGGAGACACAGAATCTGAAGCAGCCTCCAGGCTCTGAGCTGCCTGTCAGCACAGAGCTGAACACAGGACTTGAACCCACAAACCACAAGACCATGACCTCAGTTGAAGCCGGACGCTTAACCGACGGATACCCAGGCGCCCCAAGAATATGTTTAGTTTAATAAGAAACCTCAAAATGTCTTCCAAAATGCTCATGTGATTTTGCACTCTCACTAGTGGTGAGTGAGAGTTTCTGTTACTCTGAGTCCTCACCAGCAGTTGTCATAGTTGACAGTGTACCAGATTCGGCCGTTCTAATAGGTATGTAGTGATACCTCATTGTTTTAATTGGCATTTCCCTGATGACATAGAGTGTGGATTACCCTTTCATATGCTTATACATCATCTGCATATCTTCTTTAGTGACATGTCTGTTACAGTTTGGCCCACTCTTTATTTGGGTCGTTTGTGCGTTTAAAAAAAATTTTTTTTAATGTTTATTTATTTTTGAGTGAGAGACAGACAGACAGAGTGTGAGCAGGGGAGGGCCAGAGAGAGAGGGAGACACAGAATCTGAAGCAGGCTCCGGGCTCTGAGCTGCCAGCACAGAGCCCAGTAAGGGGCTTGATCTCACGAACCATGAGATCATGACCTGAGCTGAAGTCAGATGTTCAATCGACCTAGCTACCCAGGTGCCCCTAGTTGTTTGTTTGTTTGTTTGTTTGTTTTTTAATTACATCTTTTTTTTTTTCTTATTGCTATCTTATTGTTGAGTTTTAAGAGTTTTGTGTATGTTTTGGATAACAATCCTTTATCAGGTATGTCTTTTGCAAATATTTTCTCCCTGTCTGTGGCTTGCCTTCTCATTCTCTTGATCATCTTTATTTTTTAAAGATATTTTCATTGAGTACAGAATTCTAGTTTGACAGATTTTTTTTTCTTTTTAGCACTTTATTTAATTTTTTGGTAAAGTTTATTTATTTTGGGCTAGAGTGTGAGCAAGCACAAGCAGGGGAGGGGCAGAGAGAGGGAGAGAGGGAATCCCAAGCAGGCTCTGTGCTGTCAGTGCAGAGCCCAGTGCAGGGCTCGATCCCACAAACTGTGACATCATGACCTGAGCTGAAATCAAGAGTCAGATGCTCAACTAACGGAGCCACCCAGGCACCCCTCTTTTTAGTACTATAAAGATGTCATTCTACTATCTTCCAACTTGCTTCGTTTCTGACCAAAATAATCTGTCATCTTTGTTTCTCTGTAATATGTCTTTTTTCCTCCACTGCTTTTTATTCTCTCTTTATTACTCGTTTTAAGCAATTTGATTATGATGTGCCTCGAAGTTTTTTTCTTCATGTTTTTGTGCTTAGGGTTTGTTGAGCTTCTTGGATCTGTGGGTCTGTAGTTTTTGTCAAATTTAGAATATTTTTGGCCATTATTCCCTCAAATATTCTTTTTGACCCCTGGACCCCCATTTCTGGGACTCTAATTTCTAAATTACACGTATGTTAGGCCACTTAAAGTTATTCTTCATTTTACTGATGCTGTAACTTTTCTTCAGTCTTTTTTCTAAGTTTCATTTGGGATAGTTTCTATTGCTATGTCTTCAAGTTCACTCTTCTTTTTTTCTATAATGTACAATCTATTTATCCTACCTAGTGCATTTTTCATCTTGGACATCATAGTTCTCATCTCTCAAAGTTCACTTTGGGCCTATTTTATATCTTCCATGTCTCCACTTATTATGGCCATTCTTTCTTCTAGTTTCTCAAGATATTGAATACAGTCCTAATAACTTGAAAAATACATTGTTGTACATGAATTATAGCATCTGTATTCTTTCTGGGTCACTTTTAACTCACTGATATTTGTCTTCATTCTGGATTATACTTTCCTGACTTTACGCATGCCTGGTACATTTTGTTTGGATGCCAAACATCGTGAATTTTACTTTGATGGATGTGAATACTTTTGTATTTATATAAATATTCTTGAGCTTTGTTCTTGAATGCAGTTAAGTTACTTGGCAATAGTTTGATCATTTCAGGTCTTATTTTAAAATTTTGTGAGACTAGATCAGAGCTGCATTTCATTTACAGTTATTTTTTCCCCCAAGACAAGACCCTCTTTAGTACTCTAGTCAGTGCCTCCTGGGTTGTGATGTTTCCACTCTGGCTGTTGGGAAAAGGAATTACTTTTGGCCCAGTGTGAGCTCTGAGTACTGTTCCCTCAAATCCTTTTAGGTGGCTCTTTTCCTTGTCTCAGCAAGATTCTTCACATGCATGGGCTGACGAGTATCCAAATGTGTACCCAAGGGGCCTCCTTTGCAGATCTTCAGTATTCTCTCTCTGTGCAGCTCTCTCCTCTCTGCTACTCTGCCCTGTGAGCTCTAGCTGCCATGGCTTCCCTGGACCCCACCTCTGTTTATTCAACTCAGAGAATCTCTCCTTCTGAGAGAAGCCTCACCTGAGATCAGGCCCTCCCCAGGGCAGCTCACATCTGGAGACTTAGAGAGGCAGACGTTTTGCATCACTGTGGGACACTCTGAAGGCCACTACTCATCCCTGAGTTCCCTGTGGGTTGACTGAAGCTTTGTCAGTCCTGCATAGCAGTTCTTCTTCTCCCGATGCCCAATCCTGGTTTCTCTGCCTGCGTTTTGCAGGCAGTAATTCCTAACAAATGCCTTGTGCCCAAGCTCTGGCTCAACATCTGCTTCTGGAGAAGCCCGCTTGAGATGATTATCAAGCCAGTGACTACTGTGGGCAATTAAGTGGAGCTTAACCTCCAGGGACCTCTAGGAGACAGTGCAGGGCGTGTGCCTCAGAGTTATTCTGTCTGAGGATCAAGGGAGCTGGAGAATGTATCTACCAGCTCCCCTCAAGCAGGGACTGAGGGCTGCTCTGGGAGCTGTTAAATCCTGGCCCTCTGGTCTGCCCCGCGGGCAGTACAGCAGGTTCCAGCAGCCAGAGAAAGCCCTCCGGCAATTATGTGGGATGCTGGAGCGGGGCCAGGCCTAAGTGCTGGATCCAGGCAGGCGAGATTCCTGGTTGGTACAGGGACTGCTACATTCATACAAAGGAAGAGTAAATAGCAGGAAAAATGAACGAAATATTTGTATCGATATGAATAAATCTCACAAAAGTAATATTGAGTGAAACCAGCAGGTTGCAGGAGGAGATATGTAATAATATATAATTTAAGGAAATGTTTAAAACATGCAAAACAAGAGCAAATATTTTTGCGACTTAGGTATTCATAGTAAAAGTAGAAAATGTGATGAACAGCGAATTCAGGTGAGTCATGACCACTGACAGGGAGGGAGGGATGGGATTAGAGGGTGCACACAGGAGGCCTTAAAATAAAAGTGTATTTTAAGTGTTTTGTTTTTTATGCTGGGCAGTAGGTATACCTATGACCACGACATTATAGTCTAAAGTTTTTCTAGGTCTGAAATTTTTTTAAACGAAAAAGTAGTATTAACCAAAGTAAAATCTTACTGAAAGAATCCAAATGGTTTTAAGGATTAAGGATCTTTTTAAGTTGAAAAATGCATCTGTGAGAAGAGCAACAGAGAATGTAATAGGAATTGCCATTGGAAAGTAGAAATACTTCCAACTTCATACTTTCCCTGTCTGAACTTTTTTTAACATGAGCAGAAACTGCCTTTTAAAAGTTTTTTTTTTAATATTTATTTTTGAGAGAGAGAGCATAAGTGGGGTAGGGGCAGAGAGAGAAGGAGACGGAGGCACTGAGACGGAGGCACACACTGGGGTGTGTGGTGTATGGGGATACAACCCTATTACCATACCATTGCTGGGATTCCCTCCGTTGCACCTTCAGTCCCCTGACTTATTCATTCCCAAACTGGACACCTGTATCTCCCTCTCCCTGCCCTCTCCCCTTCACCCATTTTGCCTGGGCCCTCACCCCTTCCCCTTGGGCAACCAGTTTGTTCTTTGTATTTGTAGGTCTGTTCTGCTTTTTTTCTTTTTCTTAGATTCCACATCTAAGTTAAGTCATAATGGTATTTGTCTTTCTCTCACTTATTTCACTTTGCATTATACCCTCCAGGTCCATCCATATTGTCCCAAGTGGCAAGATCATTCTTTTTTTTTTTTTTTGTGGCTGAGAAATATTTCATTGTGTGTATCTATCTACCTACCTACCTATCTCTTTATCTGTGTCATAGCATCTTTATCCATTTATCAAGTAATGAACATTTGGGCTGCTTCCATATCTTGGCTATTATAAATAGGGTTGCAATAAACATAGAGATGCACACATCTTTTTTAATTAGTGTTTTCATTTTTTGGGGTGGAGGGGTAAATAACCCAATAGTGGAATTAACTGGATCATATGGTATTTCTATTTTTAAGTTTTTGAGGAAATGCCATACTGTTTTCCCCAAGAGCTGCACCAGTTTGCATTCCCAGCAACAGTGCATGAGGATTCCTTTTATTCCACATCCTTGTCAACACTCATTCCTTTTTGTCTTTTTGATACTAGCCATTCTGACAGGTGTGAGGTGATATGTCATTGTGGTGTTGATTTGCATTTCGCTGATGATTAGTGAGGCTGAACATCTTTTCATGTGTCTGTTGGCCATCTGGATGTCTTCTTTGGGAAAATGTCTATTCAGGTCCTCTGTCCATTTTTTAATCAGATTATTTGGGTTTTGTTTTGTTTTATTTTGTTTTGTTGGTGTTGAGTTGTAAAAGTTCTTTATAGATTTTGGATAGTAAACCCTTATCAGATATGTTATATGCAAATACCTTTTCCCATTCAGTAGATTGCCTTTTTATGTTGTTGATGGTTTCCTTCACTGTGCTAAAGCTTTAACACCACTATTTAAATTTCCATTAATCCTTTTCCAGGTTTGCCCACACACATACATAGTGCTGAACTGCAATCATATTGCACATGTATTCTATACTCTACTTTTCTCACCTAATCATACATGGTATGTCCATAAATGTTTCTCCATTTCTATATAGTCTAAAGAATCATCCTTTTAAATGGCTGCACGATGTTCCGTTGTGTTGATGCATTCATCCAGTCCTCTATTTTGGACATTTATATTGCTTCTCAATTTTAGATATTGAAATAACTTTATGATAAATATACTCATAGAGGTTTTTGTTTATGTTAAATATAACCTTAGCAGAATCCCAGGGGTACAATTACTAAGTCAGGGGGTGTGACTGTCTGTGTGGAATTTTGCCACGACACACATAAAGCTTTCCCTCTGACAATGGCTGTTTACTTAAAGCCCTGGCCCTCCCAAATGCCTAGGAATCTTCATTTTAGAAATCTATTTTGGGCTTGTTTTTGTTTTACTAGTTTGTGGGGAGGCTAAAGAAGACAGCTGGGAGGAGATGGGCAAACCCCAGTTTGCCCAAAGAAATGTCTATTTTCTTTTTTTTTTTTTTTAAGTTTATTTCGAGAGAGACAGAGACAGCACAAGTAGTGGGGAGAGGTGCAGGGAGAGAGGGAGAGAGAGCATCCTAAGCAGGCTTCGCACTGCCAGCACAGAGCCTGATGCGGGGCTCGAACTCAAGAAACTGTGAGATCATGACCTGAGCTGAAACCAAGAGTCAGATGCTTAACCGACTGAGCCACCCAGGCACCCCAGAAATGTCTATTTTCGAAGGGGCATGAAGAATTTAGGGGGAAGGCAGTCCTGACTTCTAATCCTGACTACTACTGCTGAGTTGTGCAGCCTTAAGAAAGTGGTCCCCTCTAAGACTCAGTTTCCTCATCTGTGAAATAGATATCAACTATGTCTACCTCACGGGTATGTTCTGAGGATGAAGTGAGAAAACGCACTGAAATGCCCGATGCAGAGCTTGGCCCCTAGCAGGTGCTCCCCAGATGCGGACTGATACTACGATCAGCAGAAATACTCCCCCACAGACCAGTGCATCAAAGGCACAGCCCAGCCCTGCTGATGCAAAGGGTGCAGAAGCTGGACCCACAAATCTGCCTGGCCACAAAGTCGCTTCCTACGTGAAAGGCTGGTATTTCTCAAGGGTTCTGATGCTGGTGATAGTTAAATGATTGAAGGAAGGGGAGGGAAAGAATCTTCTCTGAACTTGGGAACCTGTACTTTCCATATTAGCCCAGAAATGAGAGGAGACTGGTGTTCCTTGGACAACTATGATGTCCTAGGTGTTTCCCAGGCACTTGTTGCCCCACGGTCTCTGTGCAGTGTGAGGAAAACTTGGAGTCGTCTAGGTAACCCATGTTTGCACCCTGACCCCCCACAGCTGGGGAATTGCACAACTGTATGTAATGTTTCCTTGTGCGTAAAATGGGGGTGATCAATCATCCTCGTGGGAAGAAACCATGCCTCTAAGGCGCCTGGTACATAGTAGGCACCCAGTGGCAGCTGTAATGGAAACTTGCCCCAGCGCTGAGCCTGGGGTGGGGTCTCCTGCCTCCAAAATCCACATTCTTTCCACCACCATTCTTCCTCTCTACGCACATACCATGGTCTGTGTGACACAGAACACTGAAGGAATACTTTCATGTTGATTCAAGGAAAGGATTCTTCTGGGCGTCTATGTTCAGAGCATTCTATAATCATGAAATTCATCTCTCCACTCACTTCTGAAAGTTTCCCTTCTTATTCAGGACCTCAAAAGGGATGGAGACCCCGAAATGTAGATTTTCCCCGGATCAGAACAGCCACTGGGAACAGAAGCCCTGATACCCTCGTGTAGAGCAGTCCCTGCCTCTTCTTGGATGACGGCTTTCCCTGGAATAACTGGACATTCATTCGTTCACACAAGGGGAAGCAAGCTCAGAGAAAAGCAAACCCGCGTTTTAAAGCCTTGGGGATATTCACCACACCTTGTTGAACCTGTTTGGTTAACAGGTAAGGAAACTGAGGCCCAGTCAGTCACGTTGGTCACAACTGCTCCACGCTTTCGTGTCTGAAACAAAATTACTAACCACCCTGTGCTTCTGGTAAACAGTGTTTGAGGTTTCACATCAATACGAGCGATCATATATGACAGCGTCTCTGGCTGTGCCGTTAAATTACCACCTTTCTAGAGTAATCTCTGCCCGAAATACGCTGCGGCTGGAATGGCCTCTTGCACGTGAAATGACCGCGGGCCCCATGGGCATGCAGAGGTCTGAATCAGGAGAAAGGTGACCCCCTTGGCAAGATGGGAGGAAACCTCACGTATTTCAACTTGCTGGTACCAGACTCCACACAGGGCCTGCTTCTGTCAAACAGTCCCTCTCTGCAGCCATCCTCACGTGACGGGGTGGAGCCACCACGCTCGCTTATTTTCAGCGGGAGCAAGCAGGGGCTGCTTCATAGAGGAAAGAGCTAAGAACGTACTCTGCCCACAGCGGGTACCGCGTTTTGCTGTTCTTAGCCTCGGTTTCTTATCTAGAAGGTGGGGACGGTAACCTTTCCCGCATCCAGTCCTATGCATGACCGGCAATACCGTCGGTAGACTGATGCCTCCCACATTCGAATCTCCGTCCCCAGTGGCTCTCCTGAGCTCTAGATTCATGCATGTGACTGTCCCCTGTACCTCTGCTTTGTCATCCAATAATCAACACGCCTCTTCTCTGTAACCCATCAGTCTTCATCCACCTGCTCAGGCCAAAGATCCGGGGGCCCCAACTCCTCTTCCTCCCCTCCCCATGCTTAATCCACCAGCTGGCTCTGCCAGCTTCACCCACAGGATGCATCCAGAACCTATTTGTTACCACATACCCTATTTCCACTAGTGCTGGCATTTTCTTCATTTTCTTGCCAGGAACTGAAGGATCCCTGTATCAGAATAGTGTTTTTTCAGTAAATAAAATGCTGGGGATTACAAAGAAAACCAATCATACTGAAATATAGCTACCAAAATATTTTAAATAACAGACTTGTGGTATATTAATGTATGTGCTTCACTGGTTAAGTGAAAAGACCTAGTGGCAAGTCTAATAATTATTATAATTACAAAGTAGTGACAAGGATAAGCAGTATTTCTAGACACCTGCAGAAACTGTATGTAACATGATGTAAAACCATCTGTGATTTCTAGCGGTGACAAAGTCACAGGCACTGTCCGTACTGTGATCGTTGCCTACATTTATCATCGCGGGCAATGCTAACGTTTAGTTAGAGGTTAATAAAAATAAAGCGAAGCCCCATCTAAGGGCATGAACTCCCCGAATTCTGCATGCGAACACCTGGAGTTTTACAGGAAGCCTCCAGGCTTGCAACCCGGCCTCCCTCCGTCCATTTTCCACACCACAGTCCCCCTGACTGCTTCCTATGTATGTCCTATCATATCACTGCCCTGCTTCAAACCCTCCAACAGTGTCCCATCACCAAAAATAAAATACCAAGGGACCACAACAACAGGGCTTCACCTGATCCGGGCTCTGGCTGCCTCCCCGCCCTCATTCTACCACTTTTCCCTCACTCGTTACACCTGGTGGGCCCACGGGGTCTTGGCCCAGTGACACTCCTTACCCCAGTACCCACACGGCTCCCTCACTTCCCAGGGGCCTCTGCTCACATGGTGCCTCCTCAAGACACTTCCCACGGTCCCCTCCCTACCTACCCTGTCTCAAAAAGACCAGCCCCTCTTCTCAGTCACCTTCTATCCTCATGCTCCACTGTAGGTCCTTTCTAGTGTGTATTCCTACCTGAAACGTGTTATATGTGTCTGGTTTTTTCTTGCCTGTCTTCCCCACTAGAGCGTAAGGCTTTATTCACTGTTCTTGGGGAAAACAATGCCGGCCCTATAGAGAGAACTCTAGACGGAATGAATGGAGAAATGTAAGCTTCAGACTCCTCAGCCTTGAGAGCACCGGCCAGGAGAGGCCAGTCAGGGTAGTTCCTGGAGAAACTGGAAGGCGAGCAGGGCCCCTGCCAGTTGAAGTTGTCCTCTGTTTCAGTGCCTCACTTCATATGCTCCAGTCCCCACGTCACTCATGTTGCCAGTGGACAGCCCATCTCAGAACCTACAGAGAGCCCAGAGGAGAGCGGGGCACCAGGCAAAAGGAAGTCCTGCAGTAGCCGAGCCCAGCCTTGGAGGGCACTGAGTGAGCTCTTGATGTTACCAGTGCAGCACCGAGGCTCTCAGCCCCTGCCCCAGGCTGAGGTCCCCTTCCCCAACCTCATCGTGCTCTCCATGAGGCATGTTGAGAAACACACTTCCGGAGGGGAACCGTCTTAGTCCATCTGGGTGGCTGTCTCAAAATGCTATAGGCTTCATGCCTTATAAACAGCAGGAATTTATTTCTCACAGTTCAGAAGGCTGGAAGCTCAAGATCAACATGCCAGCATATTCTGGTGAAGCCCCTCCTCCTGGTTCATAACCAGTGCCTTCTCACTGTGTCTTCCTATGGCAGAAGGACAAGCAAACTCCCTGGGTCTCTTTTATAAGGCGCTGATCCCATTCATGAAGGCTCCACCCACCGTGACCTAATCACAATCCCAAAGGCCTACTTCTTAATACCATAGGCTTGGGGGTTGGGATTTCAACATATAAATTTCAGGGGGACACAGACATTCAGGCTATAGCAGGCTATACTGTCTTTATTGGTCAGTGCTCCGCCGATGCCCCTGTAATCGACCGTAGTGGGCTTTTCAGCCTCACGGTCTTGTCCTGGACAAGGACTGGGACCTGGACAAGGACAAGGATCTGGACTTCCCTCTCTCCTGGCCTGGCCTACCTGATCTCTCAATTTCAGGTTTTGGCAGAGCCCCAATAACCTTCAGCTCCCTCCAACCATCATGCTGCCTGTGCCCCAGATCTATGGTGGACCTGCCTGAAGAGTCAGCCCGTCGGCCACAGAAGAAAGGGGCTGCCCTCCCCTTTAATGGCCTGTCACATCTTGAAGCAAACAAAAGCAATAATCTAGCTTAAGTCCCAGCCCGATTCACCAGATTTGATTCCCAATCGTTGAAATTTCCTTCCCAGGCCTCTCAGGACCCAAGGCTGGGCGGAGGAGCTGGGTTGAGCTGGCCCCTGGGCCACATGGCATGACACCACGGGGGAGCTCTAAATCAGGATCTTGGGTGAAGTTGGGGCCTTCCAATGGAGCCATGCTGAGAGGCCGACACCAGCCCAGAGCAACAGGCCTGCCAGCTTGGGTCTCCTTAACATACACAGGCTAAGTGTTCAGAGGTCACAGACCATATACATCAGTATTTTAAAATTACAAATCAAGGGGCACCTGGGTGGCTCAGTTGGCAAGCCTCCGACTCTTGATCTTGGCTCAGGTCATGTGATCGAGCCCTGTGTCTGGCTCTGTGCTGACAGTGCAGAGCCTGCTTGGGATTCTCTCTCTCCCTCTCTCTCTCTGTCCCTACCCTGTCTCTCTCTCTCTCTCTCTCTCTCTCTCTCTCTCTCTCTCAAGAGAAATAAACATTAAAAATAAACAAATAAAATAAAATTACAAATCAAGCTAACAACAGCATGAAATAAATATGTTCTATCCTCCTACCTTGGCAAATACACCTTTATACCATACCTTCATTCCACAGGATGGAATCCCAGGTTCAGATGTAGAATTTTCACATTCCTCAAAGTTCCAAGTCCAAATACGATAGCAGAGGAACGCCCCCAACCCCCAACCTGTCGGTCCCCCTGCCCAGTTTTCTTTCCATTGCCAACTCTGTGTCATACCACGAGGGGACTTAGGTGAATGCATCTCGGCACCCCAACTCCCCACACAAACGTCATACTCACAAACAGCTGCCCTTGATATCCCCTCAGCCGAGGATAAGCACAGCAGCAGTGTAATCTAAGAGGGAGGTCATGCAGCTTAGAGGCTCTTGGGTAGGGAATGTGGGAGCCCCTGGTACCCTGAGGATGGTCCAGTAGTGAGGGCACAGCCACTTGGCACCATGAACTCCTGACCCCACGGGGAAGGCCAGGGCTAGAGAAGAGCCAGAGCAGGCCCTATAAAGTGTGAGGCCCATGGCAAGTGTCCCCCTTCCCCCAGGTCTAAGGGTGCTACCTCCCCAGACCTCACAGCTGAGCTGGTTGTGACATGGGACATGGGAGGGTACTGGGGAATGGAGCGTAGAGCACTTGCCTGAGGTGGGAAAAAGGAGTGAAACTCTGTTTAGAGGGTGCTAAGGATAGACCCATTATAGCATCAGAGGCAAATCCAAACCCATCTTCGGCTGTTTCTAAAAATCTTCCCTTAAAGGACGATTTTGTTCTCATTGAGGATTTAAAAAAGAATCCCCTACAAATAGTTCCAAAACATTCTCTTGTAAAAATTCTAGTATGTTGGCAAAAAATAAGCTTTTCTGCTTGATGGCTTCACCATTCATAAAATATTCGATCCATCCAATTCAAAAATTGGAACAGGATATTTAAACTTTCAATAAATACAGGTAAGGACGATGAACCTTGAATTGTGATTTTTAACCTTGTTTTTTAGTCATGACCAGTTTAGGGGAGAAATACCAGGGGAAATGGGAATAAAAAGGTAAAGTAATTTTTTAATGTAATTTATTGTCAAGTTGACTAACATACAGTGTATACAGTGTGCTCTTGGCTTTGGGGGTAGATTCCCGTGATTCATCGCTTACATGCAACACCCAGCTCTCATCCCAACAGGTGTCCCCCTCAATAAGGCAAAGTAATTTTTAAAAAATAAACGAAGTTGGGGGGCACCTGGGCAGCTCAGTCTGTTAAGTGTTAGACTCTTAATTTCAGCTCAGGTCATGATCTCACAGTCATAGGCTCAAGCCCCGCGTCCAGCTCCATGCTGAACGTCGAGCCTACTTGGGATTCTCTCTCTCTCCCTCGGCCCCTCACCCCCAACTCGTGCTCTCTTTCTCTCTCTCTCTCAAATTAAAATAAAAATAAATGAAGTGGAATAGGTATAGGAAGAAACAGAGATGTGTGCACAATGAGAAAAAGAAGCATAAAAGACCTACCCACACTGATGAATATTCTTATACTAGTGCCTTTTAAGACACTAAGTATTTTGAAACCATATGACATTTTTACAACCATAGACACCAACAGCGGTATCATCTCTAAGTACTTGCCATATGAGTTGTATGAACTTGTGTGACAGACTTCTGGTTTCTCAACTTTTTCTAAAACTGCCTGGGCATGAATCACAGAGGGCGGTTTATCTTAAAAGCATTAAGCAAGTGGCAGGGGTCAGATATCTGAATCAGCAGGACTCTCTTTTGTCCCTATAGCAACCAGTCATCCATAATAACTAATTTTTAGATAGGACTGGTACCTTTTAGCCTGTGACGTCATATTGCCTCTAGTGGTCCCACTATAGCCACGGGTGGGTGCCTATCTTTGAGATACAGATAAAGAAACTGGAGAAAGGGGAAAGTGCTTGCCTAGGGTTTGAAAGCAAGCGAGTTACTAAGAGATCTAGGGCAAGAAGGAGCAAGCACCTAGGTCTCCTGCCTTCTAGTGCTAAGTGCTCGCCATTTTGCTGACACTCAGCCTCCCCTCCCCCACCTTCCCCACCCACTCAGTGGAGAAGAGCTTGGGACATCCATGTTCCCAACAGCCAGGTGACTCAGGCACGGATGCCTGACAATGGCAGCAGGGAGGCATCATTCTGGGCTCTTCTGATGAGAGGTTGTAGGTGTAACCAGCTGTATGTGGTAGGGGAGGACCCAAGAGGCAGCTCTAGGGTGCCTTGTTTCTAAGAAGCCAAGAAAAAACAGGGTCTAATGGTGCCTTGAAATTAAATGCATGACATCCAGGTGGGCCAAATATAGAAACAAAATAATAGACGTGCTTTGGGAAATCACCATCCTTGCCACGTCTGAGGACACTGGCCCAGATTAAAAGGGAAGGAGGGAGGGAAGGGGCAAACCAGGGAGGCCAAGCTGCGGCGTTGAGCCAAGTTTGCCCCTTGAAGAGAGGTGCCAGGGCCACTGTTCCTGGCTACAGCTAACTGTGACCACTGGGCGAGCCATAAGTAACTCAAGAGGTGGCCCTAAGAGTCAGAGCTTAATAAATACACGTGGGATGAAAGAATGACTGCGTGGACAGACTGACGGATGGATGGAGGAACAGAATGAGTAATCAGTGCCTTGCTATCAAAGTTTCTGTGGGCACAGGGTTCAGGTTACATTTACTGCTCTGTATTTCTGGAGCTGTTTTTCAGGTTGGAATATTGGATTCTGCCTTTAACCAAATTTTTTAATTTTCAGAGTGACTTGGGCACTCCACAAAGCTGCAGACATTGGAGTGGGGAACCCATCACTCAAAAGTCACATCTAAAACTTGGCTTGATTTTGTCTAGCCCTTGACAAGAATTTCCAAAAACATTGACCTATGACTTGACTCTAATGGGCTTTTGTTGTTTAGTTTTAAGAATACTTTTGGGGACGCCTGGGTGGCTCAGTCAATTGATCGGCCTACTTCAGCTCAGGTCATGATCTCGTGGTTCATGAGCTCAAGCTCTGCATCGGGCTCTGTGCTGACAGCTCAGAGCCTGGAACCTGCTTCATATTCTGGGTCTCCCTCTCTCTCTGTCCCTCCCCAGCTCATGCTCTCTCTCTCTCTCAAAAATGAATCAACACTAAAAAAAAAAAACAAAAAAAAAAACGAGTACTTTTGTCCATGTGGCAGAAAACAATAGAGCACTGGTGTTGGAGTCAGAAAACTGGCCTCTGTCCTCAGATGAGATGTGTCATCATGTGAATCTGAGTTTCCTTATTTGTAAATGGATAGGATTCTCTGCCCCTCATAGGATGTTGTAGGAATCAAACGCAAATGAGATGATGCCTCTGAACATTCTCCACACATGGAAACTGCTAGTTATAATAGTTATCGAGTGCCTTCTTGATGCGAGGCATTAGTTCTAAGTTCTAAGAACTTCACATGAATCAACTCATTTCATCTTTATCACAACACTGTGAGATACTGTGAGATACCTGTGGCACTGTTAGTACCCTCACTTCTAGATGAGGCAACCAAGATACCAGCCCAAGACCACTCAGCCAGGAACCGGAAGCCCTCAGATATAAGCCAAATAGTCTGGCTATTGCCGAGCCTACACTGCAGCGACTGCCCATGTGCTCCCGAGCGTCGCTGTCGTACCACTAAATGCAACGTACTCAAGCCTGTCAGTGTTGGGGTGGACGGTGGGGTGCTATTGGCATTGACGTCAGACCAAAGGCTGATTTCAAAACTTGTACCAGGCCCGCGATTATTGCTGATGTTTGTCTGAAGCCATTGGTAGAAATGTTTCTTCAGATTTGTGACCCATGACGCTGTCACAGAAGGGGAAACTAAGGCTGAGAGGTGAAGAGCCTTAGACCATGGTCACCTAGCTAGGAAGTAAAGTAGCATGGGTGGGATTTGAACCAAGTCCCCAGAACCCACGTATTTGCCCTCACAGCAGGCCACCTCTTCTTGTCTGTGCATCCTGCTTAGATCCTGGGACAGGGCAGGCTGGACACTGGGACAACGTGAAGAACATATTTTTCTCTTGCCACTCGAGGTTCCACATGAAGAAAAAGCAATCATTTTTGTTTTGTTTTTATTTACTCCGAGAGAGAGATAGAGAGTAAGTGGGGGAAGGGCAGAGAGAGAGGAAGAGACAGAATTCCAAACACCAGTGCTGACAGCACAGAGCCTGATGTGGCGCTCGAACTCACAAACCGCGAGATCACGACCTGAGCCGAAATCGAGAGTCAGACGCTCAACCGACTGAGCCCCCCAGGCACCCCAAAAGTAGTGGTTGAATGATATGGCTACGGCAAGGCAAACAGACCATTTTGGAGGACAGGTTACTGTCCTGGAAAGGAAGACACAGACAGGACTCAACAGTGGGGGCCGGGTCAAGGGGGCGTGCAGTGACCAGAGGGCATCAGAGGACACGGGAGGTGAACTTGGCCTATTCCTCAGGCCAGCCTGGTGTTGAGAAGAGGTTTGAAATGAGTGTGTTTACCTTGCCACGGCCCTTCCTGCAAGGCAGCGTGGCCCTGGTGAACATAGCAGTGTGGCTCCTCAGATGGGATCTGGTCTCCAGGCTCACCTCGGTATGTCTACAAGTCCCATACGCTGTGGCTCAGAGGGATGGAAACACATTTGTCTTTGAATGGACAGGTCCACATCCCACCCATGCTATTTAAAATCAGAGTGGGCCAAAACAGCAAGCTGGGATCCCAAACACCAGTGGTTTTCATTCTGGCCCCCGAATCCAGGGGAATGATTTCCAAAACCTCTTTCAGTTGCCCAAACATGGCGTCCACCTTAAACCATCTAAAGATGTTCAGAATAGCCCCAGACGGGAGCCCAGAGCATTTTGGGCAACTTGGGAGCTCAACTGAGTCACAGCTTTGACTTCTTTTAGGTCAAGACTATTCATCTAAATAAGGCACAAGAGAAGCTGGTGTTTTAAGCTGTCAGGACAGATGAAAATAGCTCCCCAGCCTCCCTGGAGTCTGCTTTTCCACCTCAGCACCTGACACAGAAGTCACCAGGCCTGCGGCCAGAGATCTGTAATCCAAACTGTGGTGAAGGGGAATAACCGCCAAGGAGGCTCCTCTGTTAGCTTTGGATCACCAAGTGAGGATGGGCCTCTGGCCGCCGGACTCTGGCTTGGCCCACAGACCTCAAATGTCTGAGACGGGAACGATGACATGTGTGGGGCTCTGATCACCAGCCTCGGAGGGAACTCGCTGACCAAACGGGATGGCGTGCCATGAGCCGTGGGCGTGGGGGAGGCCTGTGTCTGGCTGGTGAACAACAGTAGCTGCCTTTTCTGGAGCACCTGCCTGGTAGAGATTTACATTAGAGACTCCTTGCTAAGGTCAGGTTGGACAGAGGAACCATCCTGAGCAGAGGAACAAATTGGAGACCGAGTGACTCTCCTGATTCAGCTCCGTGAGGACAGCACTAAGTCTGTCCTCTTCACTATCCTTCCCGACACTCAAACAGTGCCCAGCCCAGGGTAGAAATAGCAAATCGTTACTGAGTGGACTCGACCTCTCCTCATGGGGCTATTGGCATCAGAGTACTTTCTTGGAAATACCAGACATGTCAGCCCCCGTTCTGTGGAGAAACGTTAGTTCTTTAGTTTCTCTATCTGTAAAATGGGCGTAAGGCTCCCCTGCCTTTTTCCCATGGTTGCTGCAATGAATGCGGGAAATATTTGAAGTCTGAAAGCATCTTATAAGCGTAAGGGGTTAGGACCGTTGCCGATGAGGGAATCTCTGCTCAGATCTGTTGTCCCCGACTTTGAAAGCAGTCAGAACCTGAAAGCATGTCAGAGATTCGAGATGCCCTTCCGATTGTGAAAGATGGTATACTAAAGGACTTTCTCACCTTCGGGTTTCCATTATAGCACTGCACTGTGGCCACCCCTGTGATGATAATGTTGGATTCACATCCACCAGAGGGACAACCAACCACCATTGTAAGTGGCTAACTGTGAACTCAGCATTCACATCTGAGCGGTGAAGAGTAAAGAAGTGGGAATTCTTCACCTTTCTTAGGCACATTAAAATAGACCTGACCAACACAGTATCCTCTTTAAAAATCAATTCTCTGGAGGGGCACCTGGGTGGTTCAGTCAGCTGAGCGTCTGACTTCGGCTCAGATCATGATTTTGTGGTTCGTGAGTTTGAGCCCCACATCAGGCGCTCTGCTGTCACCGCAGAGCCTACTTCGGATCTTCTGTCTCCCTCTCCCTCCCTCCCTCCCTCCCTCCCTCTCTCTCTCTCTCAAAAATAATAAATAAAAATTAAAAAAATAGATAAATAAATAAACTCTTTGGGTGTTTTGTATTAGAATGAAGATCCGGGCAACTCCGTGAATATAAACATTAGCTACTATTCAGTGAGTACCTTCACCTGGGCCAGGTGTTTAACCAACACAATTTCCTTTTACTCCTTCCTTCGATGCTATGAGGCCAGTATTATTCCCATTTTATAGATGAAGAAATCCGAGCCCAGAGACTTCAAGTAACTTTCCCAAGATCACCAGCAGACACCAGGGATTTCTCCAGCAGCAAAGAGGAAGAAGCAAAGAGAGTAACGGTTTGGGACCAACCAGTGGAGTGACAAATGACAGCAAGATCCTTCCGGTTTGTTACAGACCATTTTTTCCTTTTCCACTTCAAAGTGTGTAACAGGCTGGAGGCATCTATAAGCTGCTGTCCGGGACATCCGGCTGTACCTGAAGTAAATGAGATCAATGAAACGAACCGAGATGTGCCCACTGCCAGGGATAAACTGGAATGACCAAGTGGTTAAGGTTAGTTTGCAGCAATCACACGGGAGCTAAGCCCTCCAAACCACTGCTGTTCTTTTCAAAGGAAGCACCTTGGAGGACTCCACTTCCTGCACTGGGCGTCGCAACCTGGCACATCGGAATCACTGGGAAGCTTTAATACACTGATGCCGGGCCCGACCTGCCAAGATTCAATTGAGTTGGGCAGGCAGGGCCGAGGCATGGGGATTTTTCACATCTCACCGGGCAGTTCTAACATGCAGAGGGTTGAGAATCACCGCCCTGGGCTGAGCCTTTTGGGAACTCTTCCTGTAGGAATGCCTTCAAAGTCTGTGGCACTTTCCTTTGAATCTTATCAATAGTAACCAATCTTCTTCCTTTAAAGATAGATTGGGGTTCTTGAAAAACAGGCGAAGTCATTCAGAGCTGAACCTGTGGGATAAGAATGAGATACTCTTCTTTGTCCCAAATAAGATGAGAAACCTCAGAAATGCACTGGATCCCATGTGTGGCTCTGCAGGGGGTTTCAAAGGCAATAATGCACTAAGCACCTGCCATACGCCAGGGGCGGGGCTGGGGCGAAAGCTGTCAAGATCAGAGCTGGTCCTCCGGGAGAGTGGGAACCAGGACCCAGGCCTTGGATTCCCTGTCACCAGGGCTTGCTCACACTGGCCTCCCTTTGAGGGACTTTGCCAAATGCCCCATCCCTCTCCTGCCACATGGAGTTGTGGCATCTAAACGCTCCTGGTTCCTGGGGCAAAGATGCTCTGCAACCAACATCTCACCAAGCTACTTTTGATCCTGAGCTGTGGCCTGAGGTTGAGGGTGGGTGACTTCCCATCCCTTCCTCTGTGCCCACCCATAGATGCCACAGGCCCTGCCCATCTTGCCTCATCCCTTGATGGAGTCTTCCCAGAAGTAGGTTCCAGAATGGGAATCAAGGTGTCAGGAATAAAACTCTGGGACACAATGACAAGGGGAAAGGGAGGACCTGACTTAGCCTTTCTTAGTAATGCCGTGGTCTTTTTTTTTTTTTTTTAAAGAATTGTGGGTTTTGTTTGTTTGTTTGTTTGTTTTAATGTTTATTTATTTTTGAGAGAGAGAGAGCACAAGCAGGGGAGGGGCAGAGGGGGGGGATACAGAATCCAAAGCAGGCTCTAGCCTCCGAGTTGTCAGCATAGAGCGTGACGCAGGGCTTGAACCCACAAACCATGAGATCATGACCTGAGCCGAAGTCGGATGCTTAACTGACTGAGCCACCCAGGCACCCCAGTAATGCCGTGTTCTGGACAGTAATTTCACAGTGTAACCTCAGCAGTGTCTACACAGCTTGAGATCCCAGTTTCCCCAACTGTACATAAAGGAGATTTATTTATTTTTGTTGTTTGCTCTTTTTTTATTTATTTTTATTTTTTATTTTTTTCAATATATGAAATTTATTGTCAAATTGGTTTCCATACAACACCCAGTGCTTATCCCAACATAAAGGAGATTTAAATCATTAATCTTTAAGATCCTTTCCAGCTCTAAAATGCTGTGAATCTAAAACTCTATGGGCCTGATTTTTGTTTTAAGTTTACTTATTTATTTTGAGAGAGACACACACACAGAAGCCCAATCAGGCTCCGGGCTGTCATCAAGAAACCTGGTGAGGGGCTCAAACTCACTAACTCTGAGATCATGACCCAAGCCAAGATCATGAGTCAGACACTCAACCTACTGAGCCACCCAGATGCCCCTATGGACCTGAATTTTTAAAATCAAGACTGGATTTTAAGACAAATTCATTACAACTCTGCTTTGCTACCCAGAGGGACTAGGAGAGGATGGGCACAAAAGCAGAGTGGACACCTTGGGCTTGAATTCCGGAGACAAGTCTTGATGGCTTGTGGTGTATTCTAGATGTGTCCATACAATGAGCTTTCCAAATAAGGTTGCGAACAGTCCCCTGGTGCCAGAGTGAGAGAAATGCCTTTCCTTGCTGCCTCTTAACACAATTATTGTCACGTCTGCATGGTGGTGGTCATAGAGGCAAGACAAAATCATTCTGGAAGGAGAGCAGGACTTCTGCAAGTACTGCTTGTTGGCTTGATTATTTTGTGGAGGGGCAAGCCTTGCTTATGAACCCTCGTGTTTCTGTAAACCAGAGGAGCTGGTGGAGCTGGATCATTTGGGCTTCGTGGACTCAAGTAGCTGAACATTGAAAGGGGAGTCTGCCAATCACCCTTGTAGGTTAAGGCCCGTTTATCCCTGGCCGCTTTCAGAATTCTCTCTTTATCCTTGTATTTTGCCAGTTTCACTATGATACGTCGTGCAGAAGATCGATTCAAGTTATGTCTGAAGGGAGTTCTCTCTGTGCCTCCTGGATTTCAATGTCTGTTTCCTTCTCCAAATTGAGGAAGTTCTCAGCTCTGATTTGTTCAAGCACAACCTTCAACCCCTTTCTCTCTCTTCTTCTTCTTCTGGAACTCCTATGATACAGATATTGTTCTGTTTCATTGAGTCACTTAGTTCTCTAATTCTCCCCTCGTGATCCAGAATTTTTTTATCTCTCTTTTTCTCAGCTTCATCTTTTTCCATAATTTTATCTTCTAATTCACCTATTCTCCCCTCTGCCTCTTCAATTCTGGCTGTCACTGCCTCTAGTTTATTTTGCGCCTCATTTACAACATTTTTTAATTCCTCATGACTATTTTTTAGTTCTTTGATCTCTGCAGCAATAGATTCTCTGCTGTCTTCTGTGCTTTTTTCAAGTCCAGCAATTAATCTTATGACTATTATTCTAAATTCTTGTCTAGTTGTATTGTTTATAACTGTTTTGAGCAATTCTTTAGCTGTCATTTCTTCCTGGAATTTCTTTTGAGGTGAATTCTTCCATTTCATCATTTTGGTTAGTTTTCTGTCCCATATGTGTTTTAAAAGCTTGTTATGTGTCCTGCACCTGTGAGCACTACTATATTAAAGAGGGGTCATGCACTGTCCAGGGCCTGGCCCTTCAGGAGGTGTTTTTTGGAGAGTGTTACTTGCTCTCTGTTGTTGTGAGTTTGGTTACTTTCTCTCCCTACTCGTGGTGATGTTTTGAACCCTCCACTAGGTGTGCTTTGATTTGTTCCTTGAAGTAGTCCTGTGGCTCGTCAGGTTGTCCCGGTGGGTCCCTGGAAGCGCGACTGTCTCTTTTCCTCCCGGACTCTCAGAGTTCAAAGTCCTTTAGCTTCGACACTGCTTTGTTTGTGAGACTGGGAAACTTTGGATCCCCTTATTTCTCTGCCATGTTGGCTCCTCCCCCCTGCAGTCTGCCAATCAGACTTGGTTTCCAAGCTTGGTCTTGCCACTTACTAGCTGTGTGACTTTGGACAACTTTGTCACCTCTCTGAGCATTGGTTTTTATCACTGGAAAATATGTAGGGATATATCCAGCTTGCAGGGTATAGGTCCGATTAGACACAATAATGCACATGAAGCAACTGGCAATAGAAGGTCAATGCTCAGTAGCTGAAACCTCCCCGTAACCTCTGGGTGTTTACCACCTAAACAGTTTGAGAACCACCTGCACTATTTATTGCAAGATCTGCGCAGTAAGGGAAAGATCTCAAAGAAGCAAAGACCTCTGCTCGAGGGAGGAAGGTTGGACCTTAGCAGCCAGGACTCCTGGGTATTTCCCTTTCTCTTCCGTCACCCCTCTGACAGTGCAAGGGGACACCGCCCTCCATCTTTGGCAGTAGAGGCACTAAATTATAGCAGCTCGAAAGCTGTGCTAGCAAAACCATAATATAAACACAAAGCTTCATTGTAATTCCCAAGCCAAAATTATTCAAACCTGGGCCAGGGACCAGCCCGACATTGAAGGGTCTGGCTGGAGGGCACCCACGTGGTTTCCTGGAAACCTCTCCCCGACAGCACAACATATGGTCAAGATGACAAGCCTCTGTGTAACCCCAGGTTAAATGCATAATGTGCTTATTACACATTTAAGTATGTTGTTGATGTTTTGAACAGGCAGCTTCAACATTTCAGTATATACCTATCATTAAGGAGAGTTTTAAAAATAAGATCCTATGTACCTGGGGTGGGAGTGATGAGAGATAGAGGCATCAGCATGATGTCACTTAACTTCAACCTCAGGGAGCCTGGGTGGCTCAGTTGGTTAAGCGTCTAACTCTTGATACTGGCTCAGGTCAGGTTCTCACAGTAGTGAGATCGAGCCTGGGTAGGGCTCTGTGCTGACAGCCCAGAGCCTGCCTGAAATTCTCTTTCTCCCCCTCTCTCTGCTCCTCCCCTGCTGACATTCCTTCTCTCTCTCTCAAAATAAATAAACTTAAAAAAAAAAAAAAAAAAAAAAACCTTCGACCTAAATACACTCAGGAAAGAGGCAGTCTCTGAAAGGCTTGCCCATATAGAAGTGCCCTCCTCATCACCTTGCCCCCAGGCCTAAGGTGCCACCATTAGTCTGGGTCTTTGTTCCAAAGGGAGAGAGGAGAAAGGTCAACAGGAGTTGGGTTTATTAACTCACTTAACATTGGAGTCACCTGGAGAGTTTACAGTAGTGATGTCACCCCAACCCTCAAGCCTCTCCTCCCCTCCCCTTCCCACTACAGTCCTGGTCAGTCTAGAAAGCCTGAGGCTCAGCAGACACCCAGTAACAAACTACAGGTAGGTATTGTGTTCCCATTTTATAGATGAAGAAATTGAGGCCCAGAGAGTTTAAGTGATTTTTCCCCAAGGGCACCCAAGTAATTAATAGCAGACTGGATTTCTCTGGCTTCAAAGAGATTCCCGGCTCATCAGGCTGCCTTGATAACCCAGAAGCATTAACTCCTTAAGCTATTAATACATCAGAAGATTTAATTTATAGTAATAATGACCTCTTACATTTTTATGGAGGTGTTATGGTTCACAAAGCACTTTCACGGTAATTTGTTTTTTGATAGTAAGAATAAGAAAGATAAGAAAGTTTAAAGATAAGAAAACTGAGGCCCAGGAACATTAATACATAGTTACACAGGTAGAGGAACCACAATTTGAGTGCAAATCTTCATATTCCTATTTCCAAAGCCTGGAGCACTTGGGAGAAGGGGGTGGGGGAGGTACCTTTTTGGATCTAGGGAACTGGAAAGTTTCAGAGCAGGACAAGCTCTCAGGTTCACTAAAGGCAGGAACCTGAGGGACTTCAATACCCAGGAGCCAGCAAAAGAGGGCAGGTGGCCATAAAGAAGGCTCCATCCTTTCTGCAGTTGGGTTTCTGGCAGCCAGCCCAGCTCAGAGAAGCACGTGTTGCTAAGTGTAAGGCCACTAATGCCCAAGTGCCCTCCCAGGAAAGACATGAAAGGAGAAGGCCTTTTGTCTGGTTCCCTGTGCAACTGCCCCTGCATAATGTGCTGAGTTCTGTTTTATTTTTCTAAATTCTATATCACATTCAGCACCCAAATATTGGTTTCCAAACACCATTGTCCAGTAAAAGCACCAAGGGCTCCTTAGAGAAATAGTTGATTCCAGGACTTGGGCAGAGAAGTAGAAGGTGAGTCTGGAACATCTTGCAGGACCAGAAAATGAGGGAGTTTTGAAATTTTTTAGATGGGAAATATCCCAATTAATTTTAAAAAGCTGATAGGGACATTAAAAAAAAAAAAACAGCGGGAAAAGGTTACCTACTGGACAAACCAGAGACAATTTGGGCATCAAAATAAATAATAACTGTAAAAGATTATAAGATGTTATTCATCCAAAGACTCTATTAGCCCATATTGATACTTATAAACACAAACAGATATACAAATAGATAAATAATTAATTAAGGGATAGGAAACAGTAAGGAGAAAGAAAGCTCTTCCTGTCAAATAATAAATGTAGAAGAAATGATGAGTAAGAAAATCATCATTTTCTAACTATTATACTAATAAATGATTGTGTATTTAAAAAATTTTTTTTAATATTTTGTTTTTAAGTAATCTCTACACCTGGGCTGGACCTCACCACCCTGAGATCAAGAGTTGCACGCTCAAAAAAAAAGAAAAAAAAATCACATGCTCTAATGACCCTAGCCAGCCAGGCCCCCCAATGATTTGTGTATTTTTTTATTATTGTGTATTTATTTATTATTTTTTAACGTTTATTTATTTTTGAGAGAGAGACAGAGAGACAGAGCATGAGTGGGTGAGGGGCAGAGAGAGGAGACATGGGATCTGAAGCAGGCTCCAGGCTCCAAGCCATCAGTACAGAGCCCAACACGGGACTCGAACTCACAGACCGTGAGATCATGACCTGAGCCGAAGTTGGTCACTCAACCTACTGAGCCACCCAGGCACCCCTGGTTTGTGTATTTTTAATTACAAAGTGAAAAGAGTCCCTTTACAGTTGAAAGATCTAGAAACACAACCTTAACAAACTGATCAAAGTTAACCTCACCATTAACGAGACAACCAACATCATGTGCCTCCTGGTATGATGCACTGAGGAGGACACACTGTTTCTGCCAAAAACTCGTAAGCTGGACCTAATCATGACAAAACAGCCAGACAAATCCAAATTAAGGGACATGCTACAAAACCTGTGCCCATGATTTTCCAAAATGTCAATATATAGAATATATATAATGCACTAAAATGTTAAAGCTAGCGGATCTCATTGAAGAGTAAGCAAGTGTTGTATTATTTGCCACTCTTCCATAGATTTAATTTTTTTTTAAATAAGAACAGGAAGTACAGGTAGCTTTAGAAATAGCCACACAATATTCAAAGTGAGTTGTGAAGAACCAGGGAAAATACTTTTATTCTGAAACTCGGTTACTCTTTCTAACAGCAAAAAAATACTGAATCATCTACCTGTGTCACTGCAAGGTGGGAAAATCCTTATGCCGTATAAGCACAGCTCTGTGTCAGTAGTTTCTAGGTGAAGCTCTTCAAAACAAAGTTATTTTTTTAATTGAAAATGAAATTTTAAAAATGTTTTTCTAGGGGCGCCTGGGTGGCTCAGTCGGTTAAGTGTCCACCTCTTGATTTCGGCTCAGGTCATGATCTCATGGTTCATGAGTTTGTGAGTTCGAGCCTTACATAGGGCTCTGTGCAGACAATGCAGAGCCTGCTTGGGATTCTCTCTCTCCCTCTCTCTCTGCTTCTCCCTCACTCACACTGTCTTCTCTCTCCGAATAAATAAATAAACTTTTAAAAAATAAAATAAAAAATGGTTTTCTATAGAATTTTATTTTTTTATAGACTTGGCAGTTTTGCTCAGACTTTATAGTTATTTAGCAGGGCTTATAATTGAGTAGAAATGAAAATATATACTATGTTGCTATATTAAAATAGCTACACAAAGAATGTATTTACTTTTAATTTAGTTATAAATAAATAATAGTTTTATATAAATTAAATAAATTTTATATAAATAAAATCCCATGGGAATTTTCATTCTGGGATATTGATGTATATCCTATGACTTTAGAAACGTTAGAAGTAGAAACTTTATAAATATATAGTTCGTTGTAATAGTCTTTATCATAAGGAGACAGTACACAAAAAATACCATGGTGTTACTCTCCTACTTGAAGATTCTTGGAGTGTCCCATTAAGTCAACAGAAGCCCATGCTCCTTATGTGGACCCCCATAGCCTTCATAACTGGATGCAACCCACTTGCTAGAATCACCTCTCTTCCCTGCCCAGGCACTCCCAGGCTCTTTCCTGAAAAGGCCCTATCCTTTCAAGACAGAGTCTTAGCAAACATTCTTCCCTGGCTAGAAGGCTCCTTCCTGCTCCCCAGCAGGTGTCTCCTTCAAATAGCAGCCCTACCTCAGCCCCATCCCTAACCCCCGCCCCTCTTTCTGCTCATAAATGTCCCCGGGGTAGCACTGCCTCACTATATTTGAACAACATATCATGGCGGTGGGATCTTTCCTCTTTTCCAGAATTGCCTGTGAGAGCCCATAGCTGGAAACCTCACATTTTTAGAACAACTCCACCAGCTACCCCTGTACAAATTTTCTAACATGCAAAACATCATTTCTAGAGAACCAGCACCCCATTTCTCCCACCCGAGCCCCATGATTCCACCCTGGGTCCCTGCAAGATGCACTGGGGGAGGGGGATTGATGATTAACTTTGAGGGGTGAGCACGTTTGTAAATTGAGATGACTTTTTTGCCATCTCCTGCCATTGTGAGAGGGTCCCCTGATTGGTCCCATGCATAAAGGCCAACAGGAGAAGTTCCAAGATAATGACCCTGAGACAATCTTTTGTAGGGCCTCAGAGCTTGCTGGCCTGAGCAGAGCTGGGGGAGGTGAAGAGGAGGCTCACTAGGGTGAGTTAGCTAGAAGGGACCAGGGCCACTTCCTCTGCTGGGGAATATCATCGCAAAGACATGACCTCAGATTGATTTATAAGCCAGACCCAGGCACTGGGAGGCTCCTCACTCCTCCCCTGTCCTGGGAAAGTGAGTTCTGCTGGCTTTTCCTGCTCCCAGAGGCAGCACCAAGGACCTGGCCTTGAGACAGTGATGTGTTGAGAACATCTACTTTGTAGGTGTGACTAAACCCAATTAAATCCTCTTTGTAAACTTTTAAGGGTTTGGAGGGCGGCTGCAGGGACCTATTGGTCTTGCTGCAGCCAGACGAGCCTCATATGTAAGTTCCCTTTGCTTATTAAAATTGCCAGGACCAACCTGGAGTGGCTGCCTCTTTCTTCAGTCTCTCTGAACTCTCTGTGCACCGACCCTTCTCAGGTTACACCAGGGGAGTTCCTAAGAGGGTTTCAAACCAACATCCTCTAATCCCATTTCTGGAAAGGTACGGCTGGGGGCTTCAGAGCTGGAAAGTAAAGAGACAGGGAGAGCAAGCTGCAGCGTGGTACCACCAGTGGGGGATGCACATGAGGTGGGGGCGGAGTGAGGCAGCCGGAAGTTGGGAGCCTGATCAATTCTGCGCCGACCAATGTCAAAGGGATTGCGTGAGCTTGAGTCCTGTCACACTGGGGCTGGATGGAGCTTCTACCCATCCACACGGAACCTCGTGACAATGAGGTAGCTCAGGGACCAAGGTCCCCTGGCCATCCCAAAGATCAGCAATTAGAGCAACCAGGGGGACCTCCTCCCCATCACAGTCAGTCAGTTGTGGGAGAAGACTGGTTTCCCTCTCAGGTTTCCAAGCCTGGAAGGGCAGGAACAGGGAGAGAAGAGGGGCTGGAAAAGGACATTCCCCCAGGGATACACTGCGGGAGCTGTGAAGCTGGGGAGGGGACCCAGAACCCTATGAAAGAGAAAATGGGAGTTTGCTCCAAGAAGTGCATATTTGTAGATGTTGGCACTGATTTTTTTTAATGTTTATTTATTTTTGAGAGGGACAGAGCACGAGCTGGGGAGGAGCAGAGAGAGAGGGAGACACAGAATCTGAAGCAGGCTCCGGGCTCTGACCTGTCAGCACAGAGCCCGACATGGGGCTTGAACCCACAGACTGTGAGATCATGACCTGAGCTGAAGTCAGACGCTCAACCGACTGAGCCACCCAGGCACCCCTGCACTGAAAAATTTTAAACAATTTAAAGACCATGTATTAAGTGTATTCCCATTTTAAAGTACGCATTTGGGGAAGCCTCGGTGGCTCAGTCCATTGAGTGTCAGACTCTTGATATCGGCTCAGGTCATGATCCAGGGTCTTGGGATCAAGCCCCAACTCAGACTCTGTGCTGAGTGTGGAGCCTGCTTAAGAGTTTCTCTCTCTCAAAATTAAAAAAAAAAAAAAAATTTCTCTCTCTCTACTCCTCTCCCACTCACATGTTCTCTCTCTCTCTCAAAAAATAATAAATAAATAAAGTATGCACTTGAATGGCTTCCTTGTGTAAAAATGTGGAGCACATAACTGTACCTGTGAGGAGCCCAGGCGCTTTATCATTGGGTAGCGAAACCGCTGTATGCTGAACTTCAATTGTATTAAAGTGGTGGCATTTCTTTAGTTATTTCAAAGTTGTGTTTATTTTGTATGATGGGATTTTCTCCTGATGGCATGGCATAATACTTACTTTAAATTGTCCAAATTTCCCCTCTTTGTGTGTCTATATGTGTCCTATGTTATTTTAAGAGCATGTAAAATGCTAACAACTTTTCTGAAAGTTTCAAATGATATAAAAATAGGGGCGCCTGGGTGGCTCTGACTGACTTGGGCTCAGGTCATGATCTTACGGCTCACAAGTTCGAGCCCCACGTTGGGCTCTGTGCTGACAGCTCAGAGCCTGGAGCCTGCTTCCGATTCTGTGTCTCCCTCTCTCTCTGCCCCTCCCCTGCTTGTGAGGTCTCTCTCTCTCTCTCTCTGTCTCTCAAAAATAAACAACCATTAAAAAATTAAAAATAAACAAATAAACAAAATAAATAAAACATTACCCCAAAGAAGTTATTATAAAGGTTGTGATAACTACCACTGATGTTTATACATGGGTGATCACACATGGGTCCCTTTTATTAACGAAGTTGAAATGATTTAGACATCAGGTCACTTTTTAAGAAACGTAAATGCCAATGGAAAACAACATTTTCTTAATGGAAATAATAGCCCTTTCTACTTTTTTTAACAGCTTTATTGAGATATAATTCACTTACCGTACAATTCACCCATTTAAAGTATATAACTTAAGGCTTTTGATATATCATTAAATTTTAAATCGAGGTAAAAAATATATAACATAAAATGTGCCATCGTAACCATTTTTAAGTGTATAATTCAGCGGCATTAATTATATTCACAATCCCTGATATCACACTATTTTTCTTACTAGGAAAAAAAAAAGTTGATTTTTCACGTGAAGTGCTTTTAATTCTCTGCAGGGAGGATGAAATCTTTATGTTCTGATACCACTTGTGAAAGATGAAGAATAAATTAGAAGGGAGACCTGAAAGCAAATTTAAAGCCCTTACATCTGCTGACCAGGCCTGTGCCTTGTGACTTAAAAAAAAAAAAAAATGATTATTTGTAATTCCTACATACTACGAAAATACATGCTTTTAAAATGTTTCATCCTTGGGGCACCTGGGTGGCTCGGTCGGATAAGTGTCCGACTTGGGCTCAGGTCATGATCTCACCGTCTGTGAGTTTGAGCCCCGCGTCGGGCTCTGTGCTGACAGCTCAGAGCCTGGAGCCTGTTTCGGATTCTATGTCTCTCTCTCTCTGACCCTCCCCCGTTCATGCTCTGTCTCTCTCTGTCTCAAAAATAAATAAACGTTTAAAAAAATTTTTTTTAATAAAAAAAATAAAATAAAATGTTTCATCCTTCTGGGGAAAATGTGTTTTCAAAAGGAGAAAAATCCCTCTTTGGGCTACAAGAAAAGTCACCTGTGTGAGCAAGTGTATCCACATGGTAACCTGGGATGAGCACTGGGCGTTGTGTGTAAGCGATGAACCACGGGAATCTACCCCCAAAACCAAGAGCACACTGTATACACTGTATGTTAGCCTGTTTGACAAGAAATTAGATTTAAAAAAAACAAAAGATAATCTGCTGATATAATAAAGTGGATTAATTGTTACTTCTCAGGGGAGAAAAGAACAATCCGTCACAGTGCACAGACATACACGTTCAGGAGTGAAATACAAATGTAGTTGCGTTTTTATAAAGGTCCTCAATATCTTACTCAACCCAAAGAGACAGCTGAACAGTGGGAATCTGAGTTAAGGTGGCAAACCCCAAGGAGGGAACGATGGTGAGCAAGGGGCACGAGGCATAGTGGAGGCAGCCTTGGACCTGAACTCAGGTACAGCTGGGACTGGGACCCTTTTCTGCGGTTTACCAGCTACTCGGCCCGGGCAAGTCATTTCCCTTCTGATGCCTCAATTTGTTCTCACCCATGAGAAGGAGCGTGTCGAGCGGAATGCTTTCAGGTGCAAAGAACAGAAAACCCAACTCAAAACAGCTGAGACAATCAAGAGTCTCGCAGGGAGAAGTGGGAGGGAGGAGGGTCAGGGTGGGCTCTCAGCTCCAGGCTGTTCTTCAGCCCCCAGGTTCCTTCTGTCTCCCTGCTCTGCTGGTGTCTGCTCAGGATAACTGCTCCTTCTCCAGGCCTCAAGCTCAGACGCAACACCGTCCAGCAGCCAAGGAGCAGAACAGCAGCTCTTTGAAGAGCAAGGAGAATCATTCCTCGAAGCCCTTCACCAGACTTTCCTGCATCCCTCTAGAACTGTGCCAGGTGCCTAACTGGCGACTAGCAAAGGGAGTGCCCCCCACCCTGCCCTGTGCTGCTCCGTGATCTGGGAATCGGGGAGCAGCGCCCACCCCCTCTGAGGCCCAGGAAGAAGGAACAAAGCCGAGGCCCAATATTCACAAAAGGAGACAGATGGGGACCCCCGGAATAACTGGTAAGTGGGTAACCAACTCTGCTGCCTGCGGTTAAAAATAAGACCTATTCTAAAGTCTTGATATGAAGGGGCACCTGGGTGGCTCAGTCGGTTAAGTGTCAGACTCTTGATTTTAGCTCAGGTCATGATATGGTTCGTGGGTTCAAGCCTTGTGTCAGGCTCTGCACTGACAGTGTGGGGTGTGGGGCCTGCTTGGGATTCACTCTTCCTTTCTCTTTGCCCCTCCCCTGCTCCTGCATTCTCTCTCTCTCAAAAATAAATAAACATTGAAAAAACCAGAGGCGCCTGAGAAGCTCAGTTGGTTAAGCGTCTGACTTCAGCTCAGGTCATGATCTCGAGGTTTGTGGGTTCAAGCCCCGTGTTGGGCTCTGTGCTGACAGCTCAGAGCCTGGAGCCTGCCTGGGATTCTGGGTTTCCCTCTTTCTCTGCCCCTTCCCTGCTCGTGCTGTCTCTCTCTCTCTGAAAAATAAATAAATATTAGAAAAAAGCCTTAATATGAAGATTAAATAAGATAAACATGTGTAATCTATTTGTAAATGTTAAAACACTGGGCATGTGTTAATTACTGAAATTACAAAGTGTTAAGCACAAAGGAGGGAGTAATTTTCGCCTCTCCATTTTCATATGCTAAATCAGATGAGTGGACAACCAAACTTTCCTTCCTTCCTTGTTTCCTTTTCTTTCTCCTTCGCTCCCTCACTCCCTTCCTTCCTTCCTTCCTTCCTTCCTTCCTTCCTATCTTCCTCAAACAGTCCTGGGAGCTATGCTGAGTGATAGAAACAGAGATAGGAATTAGTGTCGTCTTCCAGGTGCTCTCAGTCTGCCAGGGAGCCCTTAAAACTTATCTTACACTGTAAATGCCGTAAGGCGGGCAGAAGAAGCCCCAGCGAGCAAAGAGCCCAACTCTGCCTGAGCGGTGAAGGGCAGGTGGTGGTGCGGCCAAATAACACTACGCCTGATCTGATTTATTTCCAGTTTAAACTTGAACATAGCATGGACATACTGATGCTAAAATAATTGCTCCGTGATGATCTAAACTGGGCGCCCTGCGTGTTTCTGGTCATTGAATCTGACAATTCTGGGAGTCGGGGGATATTAGAAGAATTGAACTGAGTGAAATTAAGTTGCTGTGGCCAGTTCGGAAAGCTGCAGGAGTTGGGGGGTGGAGAGGAGGGATGGAATTGGGTTGTTGACCTGAGTTAAATAGAAAGGAATGGAATTTCACTTGTTGGGGTGGAATAAAACACAATGGAATCGGCTGAGTTGAGAGGCACGTAGTAGACCCACCTCTTGGCTCCTGCTCACCATTTATTGAGAGCTTGGCTTACACCTGACACGATGCTAAGCACTGAGCATGCGCTATCTCCTTGCACCCACTCAGAGCAAGGACCGAGGTGAGGCAAGTGAGGTGCCTAGGATGCAAACCTTACAGGGACCCCCATGCTCAGGGCCAGACAAGTATGCCCTCTTCCCAGCCCTGCATCCCTTCTACAAAACACAGCCCCATGTCACAGATAAGAAAGCTGAGGCTTGGGAAGGACTTAGCAGTGTGTTGAATTCATCAGCAGTGGAGTTGGGAGGCAAACCCAAAGGTCTATGCCCATAACACACTCATGGGCTGTCTGAGAGGGGCAAGTGGTAGAACCACGAAATGAACCAGTCTCCCTTCCAGCCTGCACTTCCTACACACAACTTAATTTGTGTGGAATGAAATTCATGTAACATGTTTAATCTAGGGTGAGCAAAGTCTCTCTACGTGGGACAGAATGGAGAGAAGTAACCTGTCTTTGGGGTTGGGGGATCCACAAATCCTTGCCACTCTGGCTACCCATTAGCATGCCTGGAAAACTTGAAGAAATGCGAGCCCCACCACAGATCTCCAGGGGTGGAGCCCCAGCATGGAAATTAAAACATTAAGGTTGAAAATCACACCTACCCCTAAGACTTGAGAATGCCCGGCTGATGAATTATCAGACATAAACTCCAACTCTGAAGAGAGATTGTTTCTGCCTTCCCACGGGGCCCCTCGCCAAAGGCCTGAGAGGTTTCAGGGGCCAAGTTGGATAGGCCATGGTAGGCTGTGTGAAAGGGAGTCTGGGGACACGCTGAAGGCTGGGGACCTTTGGCCTTCCTGTGTCCTATAAACAATGAGAGCAAGAAGATAGCAACGTGGGTGTTTTGATCCCAAACAGGCTTGTTTTAGTGTAGGCAAGACTGTGACATTTTTTAGTTCTGATAGGGGTTGGGGGGCAAAGAGAAGGGTAGGACTATTACTAGTTCTATTATCTTAGACCTCTGCCGATACTCTTTGCTAGAGGTTCTCTCTCTTGCCTCTTTATCCCTGAAGCTGCCTAGTTTGTCCACCCACCAGAGGGAAGATGTGGAGTTGCACAGAATCCTGTGTCATGTCCTCAGAAGGGGAGGAGAGGGAGGGGAGGGGACCCAGGTGCTGAGAGGAGGGGCCTTCCATATGCCTGGCTCAGCCACTGACCGTCCAGGTGCCCTTCACAGGCCCCTCAACCTGCTTGAACCTCAGCTTTGTCATCTACAAAATAAGGACAATTGTTCCTCTTCTACCTGCTTCCTAGACTTGGTCTAAGCAGACTGAAGGGGATACTAGTTTAAAGCTGTGCTTGGAAAGTGTGGACACTTCATGCAACTCTGAATATTTATCGTTCTAATTAGAATTTCGTATGTCGTCTCTGGGCTCTCATGGAAGGCTCTAGATATTTCTGTGAATACCTGAAAGGACTTTCAAAAAATCTTGATAGTATTTCTGACGCTATCTCTGCAAGCTTCTTATAGAACCCATATTAATTTATTTTATCTCTATGGACCTTATACTGACACTCAAAGTTTGCTACATGCTCAAGGGTCCATCAGCTATTCTAACTTAACATTTCCAGGGACTTCATACCATACTTCGCAGGTGTTTGCAAGGATGAGAAACAATAGCACAACCTGGGAGATGTTTAGAAATGCAGACTCTCGGGTTCCACCCCAGACTTGTGACTCAGAAATTCAGAATCTACATTTTAAGATCCCCAAGCGATTCAGTGTACATTTTGGTGTGAGAAGCCTTGTTCTAGTCACCAACTACAGAGTTAGAGAAAAGCTATGGGAAAGAAATGATGCCTGTGCCTGTGATACTTGAGAAGCCCTCACTCAGAAAAGCTTCCAGACCCCTGTGCCAGGAGGTCGTCTTGCACCTGCTAAGGAGGGCAAACACCCCCAATATTGCACAGCTCCTGAGACAGGAGAAGAGGTGAGAAAGGGAAGCCAAAGGCAACCAAGTGATGAGTGTGAGGCTCTGTACGTGCAACTACCTGCTAGACAGACTTCATTGCCCCATTTCACAGATGAAGAAACAGAGGTTGATCAAGAGTGAGCAACTTGACGAAGGCCTTGCATCTGGCTAGTGGAGGAACTAGGATTCTAATTAGTATCTCATTAGCTACCTCATAAGGCAGAATGCATTCCACCACTCCACTTGGAGCAGAAGACCTGCATATAAATGCTGTGTTAGGCTCACGCATCTAGCTTCTAAATGTAGATCGTTGTATTACAAAACTCTCGTTGTGGTTTTCCTCCACTATCTCCTTCCAGAACATTTTTATCATTCGATAAAGAAATGCCATATCCGTTAGCAGTTACTACCATGCATCTTCCCCCAGCCTCTGGAAACCACGAATCTATGCTGTCTCTATGGATATGCCCATTCTGGAAATTGCATACAAATGGAACCATACAACATGTCTTTGGTGACTGGCTTCTTTCACTTAGCAAACGTTCTCAAGGTGCATCCATGCTTGAGCATGTATCAGCACTTCATTCCTTCTTAATTGCCATGTAAGGTGCCATTGTATGGTTATAGGATGGTTTGCTTATCCATTCATCAGTCGGTGGGCATGGAGGTTTCCACTTTTTGGCTATCATGGATAATGCTGCTGTGAACATGGGTGTGTGATTTTAAGTGGACGTGTGCTTACAGTCTCTTGGGTATATATGTAGGAATGGCTTTTGCTGGGTCTTACAGTAACTCTGTGTTTAGGAACATTTTTCAGAAACTGCCAAACTGTTTTCAGAGAATCTTTTCACTATTTTGGTACTATATTGGAATTAAACAAGATCAGCGTGCAGTTAAAGAGACTTGGGGAGCCACAAAACTGAATAGACAAGAAATAGAAACGATTCAGTGAACTTCAACCCACACTACATCTGAAAAGTGGGCAAAAAAAAAAAAAATGAATTTGACCAGGACCTAGAAAAGCCAGTTGTCTACAGGCCTGTGACTCATTTGTTTTGTTTAAAAAAATTTTTTTAATTGTTTTTTAATGTTTATTTACTTTTGAGAGAGACAGATCTTGAGCAGGGGAGGGGCAGAGAGAGAGAGGAGGACACACAGAACCCAAAGCAGGCTCCAGGCTCCGAGCTGTCAGCACAGAGCCCAACAAGGGGCTTGAACCCAGAAACCACCATATCATGGCCTGAGCCAAAGTCAGACGCTTAACCAATCTAGGCACCCAGGTGCCCCTACAGGCCTGTGACTGTTAATGACAGCACAGGATGCTGGAGACCTGGGCCCAAGTCCCCACTTGCCACTAGCTGACTGTGTAATCTTGAGCAGGAGCCTTCCTCTTGCTGGCCTCATTTTTGTCATCTACACATTGAGAAGTTCTGTCTGAATGTGATCTCACTCCCTGTAGTTCTATGTCCATCTTCCCGCCTTCCCACATCTCGGAGCTCCTACTCCCAGTGATCAGGTGCTTTCCTGATATAGATATTCACCCTGGAGTTCCAGAAGCCTCAGGAAATGGCTAAAATTACAGGTGCCCTGGAAGACCTTTCAAGAATGATGACAAGTCAGGAGGGTTTTCCAGTCATATGCACAGTGGCAAGCGAAGTCTAATACCACAGGCACAGATGGCACTCAGCCACTGTGAACTGAACGATGTGGGTGAACAGATCCTGCATGCTGTGGATATGAAGATAGGATCCATCTGCACTGAAAGAATAAAACAGAAACAGCAACCACCTGACCAAACTCCACGTGTTTAAGCTTTGCATTTGAAAAAGAATATTTATTACATGTTAGTCACTCTAAAAATTCTATGTACTCATTACAGAAAGTTAAAACACAAAAAATTATGAAAAGAAAAATCAAGCATCCCACTACTATCAAAAATAACCATAATTTACAGTTTAATGTTTATTCTTAATATCTTTATAGTTTTAATTATTGGTATTCTAGTTGATAGTTTCCTATTTTTTTCTTATTCCATGTCATCGATGAGTCATCAGGAACTTGATTTTCAATGATTACAGGCTATTCCATTGTATAGATAGACTATTGTTTTTTTAACCATTCATTCATTATTAGATGTTTATTGGTGGGGGGGGGGGGGGTCCTAAGTTTTGTCTCTGAAAATAAACGATGTTCATCTTTGGGAATCCCAAGCACCTGGGCATTTAAAGCCCTTCACAATTTGTGGTGCCTTGGTGGCTCAGTTGGTTAAGCATCTGATTTCAGCTCAGGTTGTGGTCTCACGGTTCCTGAGTTCAAGTCCGTCATTGGGCTCTGTGCTGACAGCTCAGAGCCTGGAGCCTGCTTTGGATTCTGTGTCTCCCTCTCTCTGCCCCTCCCCTGCTCATGCTCTCTGTCTCTCAAAAACTGAATAAACGTTAAAAAAAAATTTTTTTGGTGGGGGGGGGGGCGCCTGGGTGGCTCAGTCGGTTGAGCGTCCAACTTCTGTTCCACTCATGATCTCGCAGTCTGTGAGTTCGAGCCCCGCGTCCAGCTCTGTGCTGACAGCTTGGAGCCTGGAGCCTGCTTTGGATTCTGTGTCTCCGTCTCTCTCTGCCCCTCCCCCATTTGCTCTCTCTCCTTCAAAAATAAATAAAAACATTAAAAATTAAAAAAAATTTTTAAAGTTTGTTTCTCTCTCTCCCCCTCCCCTTCCTCCTCCCCCTCCCCCTCTCCCCCCACTGCCCCTTTCCCCTGATTGTGCTTTCTCTCTCTCTCTCTCTCTCTCAAATAAATAAAATGAAAAAAAATGTTAAAGCCCTTCACAACTTAACTCCAACGTGACTTTACAGCCTCAGCTGCCATTAGTCTCCAATACAGGGCAGATGTTTAGCCAGCAGGCACTGATAGAGCCATCCTGGGTGTTCAAAGACGAATAACATCCTTCAGCAGGTGGTTAAATCGATCAGAAGTCATCTCTAACTGCTGTCCTGAGCTCCCACGCGCACACACACACCTCGGGGTCCCGGCCCTAGGAACGTCTCCCAGACCCAACAACTGAGACTCACCTGGCCAGTAATCATCAGGACTGGTTAGCACGTGCACTTTACCAAGTGTTAACTCAGGACTTTGCCACCTTCTCCAGGGTGACCCTTTTGTTGGTGCTGCTTCCCCCTTCCTCTGCCTCTGGCTACATTTCACCTGTCCTTCAAGACCTAATTCAAGTCGCCTTCTCCATGAAACTTTATCCAACTACTCCAGATCAGTTCGATCTCTTGGTTCTGTGAACTCTTACAGTCTTTTGTTATCATATAGTTACTGATATAGTCAGCAACTATACTGCGAATGCTATGCTTGACATGGTGTTTGCAATTGTACTGTTACTCACATTTTCATACATGCTCACTTTTCTCCCCAGCCAGATCCTGGGCTCCTCTGACACAGGCACGTGTCTTAAAGTCCTCTTGACTCTCTGCCACAGACAGTGCTATAATTTATTTATCAAGCTGTTGCCTCTTCCTAGACATACTGGAAAGTGATTTCCTCATATCCCTTGCGGTTCTGTTGGGACTGTTTGAATTCTAACCAAGAACATGTGTGCAGAAGTAATGTGCCTCTTCAAAGGTCTCATGCAAGCCTTCAACCCTCTTTTCTTCTTTCGCAGGATGGCAGAGACGGTGGCCTCACATGATGGAGGTGGCCTGGGTCCCTGAAGTACCACACGGAGCCTAGCTGCTCAGGAGATCACTGAGGCTGCCTGGGACAGTAAGTGAGCAAGTCTAAACCTTCAATGTGCTAAGCCACTTAGGTCGGGAGATTGTTAGTGCCCCCAGTCTGTTTTTATTGGGAATACAAGCTAAGAAAGGTGTTTGCATTTTCAAAGGGATATAAACAGAATGCAAGAGCTGTATGAGGCCTGCCAAGCCTGAACTATTTGCTCTCTAGCCTTCTACAGAAAATTCTTGCTGAGCCCTGGAATAACCGATGATGCTAACATAACTCTGCATAGCATTCAGTGGCCGTACAAAGTTCACTCCTCTGGTCCTTCCCCAATAGACTATCTGCACAGTGCATGAAGTCATGTGCTTGATGCGTGCTTCATTCATCTCTGCACCCTTATGGGTACTGTGCAAATAAATGTCGAATGAGTTAAGGAATATGGACATACCTACATCCATGTGGATGCGCTGTTCTAGGAAGCAGAGGTCACATAAATCTAAGAGTGAAAGATGTACCAGATCCAGTTTATATGCTCCCTATTATGTCTCCTTGGCCCTCAAACATTCCTTGTCCCAGGCCTTGACCCCTCTCCTTAATTCTTGGCCCAAGTGGTCCTGGCAGAGCTCATACTATTTGTGAGCTCATAAGGTCTAGCAGCTACCACCATCACCCCCTCTCCCAATGCCACTGGTTGCCTCCACCTCCTCTAAGGACAAGGGCCAGAGTACTAGGTGCTTCCATCTTGCCCACCACAGCAAGAATCACAGCAGCTCAGACCCCCAGACCTGAGCTCACCTGACTCATAGAGGCCTTGGCTTCTCCAGAGGTTGCCCGAAGTCTCAGGGGGGTGGGCTTGTAGGGGCGTGCAGAAATGCAAGGACTAAGTACCCCGTAGGGCAAACTTTGATTAGCCAGAGACAGGAAATAGGAAGGTGCTGGAAAGTAAGGTGTTCTTCTCTCCTCCAAGGCTCCAGATGGTCTCTTCAGAGAAATCCCGCATGACCCCATAACCGGCCATGCCAGCTCAGTACCACCATCCAGTATTTGCTCTTCCTTCCTCCCTCTCTTCTCTTTCCCCCCTCACTCTTGTTGCCCTGGGTGAAGCCAGCCAATAAAGCATCAGTGCATAAGACCGGCTGCAGGCTCTGTTTTCTGGGGAACTCAAGCTAAGACAACAGGAAACAAATACTTATGGATTCCTATTAAGTGCCAAGCACAGTGAGCCTTCCCTGTGTTGTCTCATTTCATCTTTAATACTACGATTATTTTTTTATTTAAAAAAAATTTTTATTACATTTATTTATTTTTGAGAGACAGAGTGAGACAGAGCACGAGATGGGGAGGGGCAGAAAGAGAAGGAGACACAGAATCCGAAGCAGACTCCAGGCGCTGAGCAAGAGTTCAGCACAGAGCCCAACGCGGGGCTTGAACCCACGAATGGTGAGATTATGATCTGAGCCAAAGTCGGACACTTAACCGGCTAAGCCACCCAGGCACCCCTATAATACTGTGATTATTAACTGGGTCTTCCAGATAAGAAAACTGAGGTAAGAGGAAATAGGCAGCTATTAACTGGTGATAATGAAATGGAGTATTCAGACAGGCAAAGGGCACCATGCCTCACCCTCAGTATGTTACACTTTTTGTGATCTCCTAAGAGTTTTGGTTCTTTGAGGAGCCTTTAGTTCATTCAGTTACATGCCAAAGAGGTTTGGGGCAGAATTAAACCATAGATAACAGCATCTGACCTAATAACAAACTGTTGTGAGGGGTCCTCCAAATGACCATACAGAATCAGGAGGAATTCCAGGAAAGGAGACAGAGCAAGAGGGAGGAGGATGGGTTTGAAAGACTGGCGAGGAAGCTTTCATGTGGTTCTTTCCAAACCAAGGAGAAGCCTGAGCCCCAGAGGCTCAGGCCCAGTGTGAAGCTGGGTGATGGCAGGAGTATGTTAGCTGATGCAGAGGTTCTACCCTTGCGGGCTGCTGGGATGTGAGAGCATGGGGGCAGGAGCTGGGCACAGCTGAGCAGGGCCGAGGGACGGGCTTCACCACCTCTGAGCCGAGCAGATTGTAGGGTAGGGAGCTCCATATCTGGTGTGGAGGCGCCTCCTAGGGGTTTTGGAGCAGCTGAAGGATGCAGGACACACGGCCTTTGAGAGCCAAGCCTGCAGCCCCCAATGAAGTCTTTCTCTTGGCACCTGTCAGAACTGAAAGCCCTCTGTGCTGAGAGGAGACATACTAGAATAGAAATAACCTCTGGCTTACATTTTATGGAAAGATGCAGGAGCTCAGAAGACAGAACAGTCCTAAGAAAGGCATTTGGAATTTTGTAACTTACAGCAGGAAATGTGGGAGATTATCTGTGTGATCTCAGGTGAAAAATAATTTCCTAAACAAGATGCCAAAAGTGAAGGAAATGATGAAGGGAAAGATGGACTGTGCATTAAAATAAGAACTTCTATTCATTGGGGGGAAAAAAATCACAGAGCGTGACAAGACAAGCCAGAGACTGGGAGAAGATCACTATCACACATACAACTGGCAAAGAATTTGTGTCCAGAATCGATAAAAGGCAGCTACACCTCAATAGGAAAAAACTTAATTTTTAAATGGGCAAAAGACATGAACAGGCATTTCAGACATGAAGACCAAAAGGCCACAAGTACATGAAAAGATGCTCAACGTCCTTATTAATAAAGAAATGCAAACTAAAACCAAAATGAGCAAATACTGGATGGTGCTATGGAGCTGGCTGTAGCTAGTCACAGGATCAGGTGGGATTTCTCCTCTGGTGAGTCAGTCTCGAGCCCTGGCTGACAGACAAGTGCCTTCCTACTTCCTATCTGTTGTTAATCAAGATTTGTCTTGTCCACAGTAACCAGAAATTTAGAAGCAATCAAGCATGAACAGGAATGCAGAACAGTGCGAATTCTCATATACTGTTGGTGTGTTAAGTTGTATAACCTGTTGGAAGAGTTTGGCCTTATCTTAAAAATTAAAGACCTACATGCTAAATGACCCAGCACTTCCACTTGTAGATACATACAAGCTCTTACCCATACGCTACAGAAGACCTAGAAAAGTATTGTTTATAATATTCTCAAACTGGAAACAACCCAATGTCCATTTGCTGTAGAACAGGTAAGTGAATGATAGCACATCCCCATCATGGATACTATATACCAGTGAAAAATGAATGAGCTGCAGCTGTATCTATCACCACAGGGACATCACAGATGCAAGAAGTAAGTTATAGAAACATACTTATAGTACAATCCTCTTTATAAAAGTTCAGAGACATGGGGTGCCTGGGTGGTTCAGTCAGTTAAGCATCCAACTCTTGATTTCGGCTCAGGTCCTAATCCTGGTTTGTGAGTTCAAGCCTTGCATTGGGCTCTACACTGACACTGCAGAGTCTGATTGGGATATATTCTCTCTCTCTCTCTCTCTCTCAAAATTAACTTTAAAAGTTCAGATACAGGCGCCTGGGTAGCTTAGTCTTTTAAGCATCTGACTTCGGCTCAGGTCATGAATTCACGGTTCATAGGTTTGAGCCCCACATCGGGTTCTGTGCTAACTGCTCAGAGCCTGGAGCCTGCTTCAGAGTCTATGCCTCCCTTTCTCTCTGCCCCTCCCCTGCTTGTGTTCTGTCTCTCTCTGTCTCTCAAAGTTAAGTAAACATTAGGGGTGCCTGAGTGGCTCAGTCAGTTAAGCATCCGACTTCAGCTCAGGTCATGATCTCATGGTTCGTGGGTTGGAGCCCTGTGTTGGGCTCTGTGCTGACAACTCAGAGCCTGGAGCATGTTTAGGATTCTGTGTCTGCCTCTCTCTCTGCCCCTCCCCCATTCACACTCTGTCTCTCTCTCCCTCTCTCCCTTTATTTTATTCTCAAAAATAAAAATAAACGTTTAAAAAAATTAAAACTTTGAAAAAAGAAGTTCAGAAACAAAAAAACTAATACATTTCTTAGGGATATCAAATATGTAATGAAGCTATTTTTCAAAAGGACAAGAAAGATCCACACAGAGTGAGGCTAGCAGAGTGAAGGGGCAGCATCTGGGAAGGACAAGTAAGGGCTTCACAGGAGATTTGGGGGACATTTTTTCTTAAGGTCAGTATGTGTTTTGTTGTATGAATGAACTTTTCACTAAAAACTCTTTAAAGATCAAGAGCTGTTTTTTTTTTTAATTTTACGTATGTATGTATGTATGTATGTATGTATGTATTTTACATCCAAGTTAGTTAGCATATAGTGCTATAATGATGTCAGGAGTAGATTCCAGTGACTTATCCCCTATGTATAACATCCAGTGCCCATCCCAACAAATGTCTTCGTTAATGTCCCTTACCCACTTAGCCCATCCCCCCCACCCATTACCCCTCCAGCAACCCTCAGTTTATTCTCTGTATTTAAGAGTCTCTTATGTTTTGTTCCCTTCCTTGTTTTTATACTAGTTTTGCTTCCCTTCCCTTATGTTCATCTGTTTTGTATCTTAAATTCCTCATGTGAGTGAAGTCATATGACATTTGTCTTTCTCTGGATAATTTCGCTTAGCATAATACCCTCTACCCTCTAGTTCCATCCACATAGTTGCAAATGGCAAGATTTCATTATTTTTGATTGTCAATTAATATTCCATTGTTTGTATGTATGTATGTGTATGTATATATATGTATACATATATATGTGTGTGTATATACACACATATGTGTGTGTGTATACACACCCACCACATCTTCTTTATCCATTTATCTGTCAATGGACATGTGAGCTCTTTCCATACTTTGGCTATTGTCTATAGTGCTGCTATAAACACTGGGGTGCATGTGTCCCTTTGAAACAGCACACCTGTATTCCTTGGATAAATACCTAGTAGTACAATTCCTGGATCGTAGGGTACTTCTATTTTTAACTTTTTAAGGAACCTCCACACTGATTTCCAGAGTGGCTGCATCAGCTTGCATTCCCACCAACGTTGCAAAAGAGATCCTCTCTCTCCGCATCCTCGCCAACATCTGTTGTTGCCTAAGTTGTTCATGTTAGCCATTCTGACAGGTGTGAGGAGGTATTTCATTCTGGTTTTGATTTGTATTTCCCTGATGATGGGTGATGTTCAAGGTGCTGGATTTTTTTAAAGGTCAGTCAGATAAGGGGCGCCTGGGTGGCTCAGTCGGTTAGGCGTCCGACTTCAGCTCAGGTCACAATCTCGCGGTCCGTGAGTTTGAGCCCCGCGTCGGGCTCTGGGCTGATGGCTCGGAGCCTGGAGCCTGCTTCCAATTCTGTGTCTCCCTCTCTCTCTGCCCCTCCCCCGTTCATGCTCTATCCCTCTCTGTCTCAAAAATAAATAAACGTTAAAAAAAATAATAAAAAAAAAAAGGTCAGTCAGATAAGTTTCAGAGGGTACTTTCTATGTAGCTGATCCATCTGGATGGGCTCAGGACAGAACATCAGGGCTGGGGGAAGGAAGGGCATTCACACTAACGGGGGGCTTACCCTACGCCAGGGTCTAGTAGGCATGCACACTCTCAATGGGCATCAAATGCTACCTTGCCAATAATGCAAACCACAAACAAACTGAGGGGCTGAAATTCTGAATGACAGTGAATTAGAACTTACTGCTGTACCCAGTAGTCCATGTGGAACATTTGCACAGTGTTTCACAATTTACAAAACCCTTTCATATGAGTTAACCTGGTTGGTTCCCATGATCTCTCTGAGAAGTAGCCAGAGAAGGTTATTTTTAGGCCTCTTGTAAAGGAGAAGAAGTCAAGTCCAAGAGAGGTGATGTGACTTGATTGAGGCCACACAGCCAGCACTAGGTCTTAGAACCTCTGGTCAAGTGCTCTATGGTAATAGCTGCTGCCTCTCTGTTCTGAGTGTGGTAGAGAGAGATTCTACCACAAATCTGCTACCCACCCACCCCTGCCAAGCCTGCACCATGCCCCTCTTCCCTCCAGCCACATCCTTCCTGGGAATGGGTCAGCCTGCCCCCCCCCCCCACACCCTCCCACCCACTGGGACTACTTCTCTTCTCTGGTCTTGAGTTATATTTCCCTGTGTCCCAATCCTTAGGAGTCTTCTATTTCTTTTTCCCTAAGGAATTTCTTCAGATGCTTCTTTTCCTTACTGTCATTATAGCCCCTCTACATAGATTTCAATCTGCCTCTTACTATATACATCACCAGTTTATTGACACCTGTCCAGACTAGAATATCCCGGGGGTGGCACCCTGGCACACAAATCTTATAGATGGCTCTGTACAGTGCAGTCATTGTCAATGGAAAACATAGCAAGATGGTTTGGAAAAGCTCCCCGGAGACTCTGATTGGCCATTCCAGGTCCCCACCATACCCCCATTTGAGGATCAGTGAGTAACACATCTTAGCTGTGGGAGCTGATGGAGTTACCTGACCTCTCTGAGCCTCCATTTCCAAATCTGTTACTCTACAGGTGTTTTTAAGAAACTAAATGAGGCGGTGCCTAATGCATAGTATGTGTTAATCAAACATTGGTTCCTTCTTCATCCAATCATCCCAGAAAATAGTAGTGGGGTGGGTTATTAAACCCAAAGCCTTTCTGACAGAGTCAAAATCGCTCACCCTCACACAGGCCCAGTTTCTAACATTTCCAGTCTTCTTTCAGGAAAAGAACTTGTGCTTAAGCCAAGTATTTGAGCTCCTGCTTGGATCCCTGGGTGGTGGGGCACTTGGAGTTCCCAGAGAGGAAAGGCCCAGAGTTCTTGTTGGAGGCTAGGTAGGAAAAGGAAACCAACTCCCACAACACAGAAAGTGTTCCCAGAACCGTGTTCTGGAAGTCATCCAGGCAGGCAAGAGGTGGACAATTGGGGGCAGGTGCCTGGAAGGAGAGAATCACAGGTTCATTTAGATTCAAATCTAGGACAGATGAGAACCAGGAGCTAGAGGTTCTAGCTCTCTCTGTAAGCTTGGGCAAGTCACTTGACTGCTCTGGGCCAGGGCTCTGGGCCATAGCAGAAAGACCTTTCCAACAGAGACATTCAACGATGCTTTGTATCCTTCAGAGTCACTAGGAAACGAATTAACTCTCCAATCACATAATTTTCATTTGCGTTATTGTAACCTGGGCTGATGTCCAACTCTTTAATAAACAGTGGGCAATTATGTCCCTTCCATTAGTGAGTCAAGCCCAGCCAAGGGTGTCACAGAATCCCTTTCCTCACTTAGTAGTTCTGGGCAGCAGAACAGAGTTGCACTCTAGATTCTGAAACAGCTGAGCTTTCTCAGGAAGATTCCAGAAGGACTTATTAACCCAGTGAATAATGCAGTAAGTGCCATTCTGACTCCCTGGGCTGCAATACTGCAGTCTTCTGGTGCTTTTCTGTCTTCACAGGAAAGACTCAAATGCTTAACTGCAGTAAGAACAGCCGTTTCACAAAGGAGCAATTATACAGGCAAAAAAAGAACCTGTGCACTGATATCCAAAGAAATGCAGATTAAAGCAAATTTGGGACCCTCTTTTAAAATATTAATCCTCAAAAATGTGTTAAAGTCACAACATTCAACGTACCCAATGTTGCAGCAAAATTGGCTCACTTATATAATATAAACTATGCCATTATAAATAGTAATAGCTCTTTGGGGAAACAATATGGCAACACATGGGATCCTAGAACCATATTCATGATTACTAAACAGTAATGCAATAAAAAGTCCGCATGAAGAAGTCAATATCAGCAACTTCTCTTATAGAAAAAGAAAAGGGAAAAAATGTGTCCAAGCTTAAGGGAATTGCTACATGGATTTTGATAGGCCACACATTTACCTCCTACGTAGCTATAAGGATAATTATGCAGATTAGCAACATAGAGAGGAGTGTTCATTATGATTGAACTATAACAAACTTCAGGGTAACATGCATTTTGATTATAGCTTTTTAAAATGTGCATACACGTGTAAAACAGCTGGAAGGTGTTGAAATACAAGTCGCTGTAGCATTCAGTTTTTCTGTTCAGATGACATCTTGTCTTCAGTTAAAGTATATCAGTTAAAAAAGAATTCATCTTATCACCAAACTTGCCCACTAGACAATGAGACCAGGAACTTGGCTTGTTTTGTTCAAACTTATTTACCAAAGCACTTGTCTGGTACGTATGAAGTGCTCTGTAAATATTTGTGGACGGACTGACCACTGCTGTCTCTAAACAGGGTCTAATAAATCCCCGACAAAGACCTCCTGTCTGTGCAAAGACGCCCTTGCCAGCACCTTCCCAGTCTCTAAAAACAAGAGCACCGTCACTTAGAAACAGCTTTTCAAAACTCAGTATCTTCTCTTTCTCAGAGTTTCACTGGCAGAAGGAGGACATCACCCTAAAGCCACCAACGGCCCCGGGGTCACCTCGGCTTCCTCCTGCATCTTCACCCGAAGGGCAGATCTTGACAGGGACACAAGGGGGAGCACTGGATCTGGATACTAATTCTTTACACCAGAAGGTGGCAGTCTATACACTTTGTTAGGGCACAGAAGCAACACCTTCCAGGACCTTTTTGATCATCAGATTAGTCAGTGGTGGACCATAGTGAGCATGTGACAAGGGTCACCAGGGCCTCAGGCCAAAGTCAGGAGCAGATGGAGGCAATCGATGCCTACTGTGCCTGGTACTAGGAGAGATGGCATCTCCTTCGTTTTACAGTTGGGGAAACCAAACTTTATAGAGGCCAAGAGACTGCCAAGTCCCCAGTCTCTAGTAGATGAGTATTGGCCAGACCTGAGCTCAGCTCTCCTTACTCCCATCCCTACCCTCCTCTACCACATCCTGTGACTCCCAGCTCCCCAGCAGCAGCAGCAGTCTGTGAAAAAGTGGGCAAGGATATTTCTAAACCATGATTTAAATGCTTTTTACACAACTTAGATCATACCCTTTGATCATACTCTTAATATTACAGTTAAAACTGGAGGCAGCCTGAATGCCGACCCTGGTAGGAGCTGGGGATACTGTACTATGGTCACTATACTGACACTGGGAAGATCAGAGCTGATGTCCAGCTTGTCACGTGGATACTGTCATACTGGTTGTTCCATTACTGAAATAAATATTCACATGCCAGTCGGTAAATAGTATGACCTGAGTGTCCCCCACCCCCACTTGCCAACCTCCCTGGCTCCTCCTGTAGGATCCTCCTGGAACTCCCCATCCAGCCACTAAATGGTGAATGCCTGGCCCAGGAGGATGCTCCAGGACCCTACCCTGTCAGTGGTCAATGCGTATCCTAGGAACAGTTCTTAAATATTTTCTAAACCTCCTCTGGCTAAGATTCCCTACAGTCATGTAAAGGGGACCTTGTTTTAGAAGGAGACCAGAGATACGGAGATTGATAAAGGCAGAGACGTCATATGACTTAGTAAAAAGAGGTAGATCTTGATGTAATGAATATAAGGAATAGCAATGAGGCAAATTTTTATTTACATAAAGAAAAGTTTCTAAGAAGCCACAGAGTTTGTAAATATTTGGTAATTTCATGAATGGGAAAAGTGGCAAATATTGTCAGTTGCCTACTCAATAGCCTTTCCCCCTCATTCCTTCTTAAAAGAAAATTGCAATTTTGTTCATTTTCCTCCTACTCTTCTGACAACCAAGTGCTTTGGGGAAGGTTGAGCCTGGAGGTCTGGAAAAGGGGGGGCGGGAGGGTTGGTACAAATCTAAATTGCCCAAGGCCCACGTGGCAGCCCATTTCTCTTGCCAAGAGGTTAATTTAGACGTGGGCTGGTCATGCCATTCTGGCCAGTGAGGTAGAAGGGAAGGTAGCTGGGAGATTCTAGCAAGACTTTCTTTGCCCGTATAAAGGGTTCATGGCAGGAATGCCCCCTTTGTTTCCTTTGAGGATGTCTTGTTTAAAACTAAGGCAAATATCTTGTATCCCTAAAGGGAGAGCTAAGAGAACGGAGTCTTAGTCATGACGTCTTTGAGCTGCTAAATTAATCAACCCTGGAACTGCTCTACAGCTAACCTTCTTGTTATTGTTCAAGCCACTTTAGTTGGATTTGTTGGTATTTGCAGAGTCCCACTAGAACGTAAGCTATTTGTTCACTGCTATATCTCCATTATCTATAATACTGTCTGGTACACAGTAGACCCACCATCAATATTTGTTGAAAGGATAAATGATAGAAAGCACCCTCATTGATGTAGGAGGGTGTTAAGTTTTTTGATAGTCTTGGTGTTAGACTTTTCCATTTAATGAATGTCATTGACCGTCTATTGTGTCTAAGGCATTCGTGTTATAGAAAGTGGCAGACAGAACCAGATTTGAATCTGGCCCTGGTACTTACCACTCAAGTACCCTTAGGCAAATTGCTCATCTTCATTCAGCACACATGCAAAAGGAGCACAAACGACTAAATTATAGGGGGGTTATGAGGCTTAGACGAAAAACAGCCATAGAATCAGACACACGGGAGGGGCTCAGCTGGTGTTTGTTCCTCACTTCTCTGGATTTCCACATCCTCAGGTACCAGGACACCAGGATGAATCAGGCCAATTCCCTCCTTAACCTTGCAAAGGGCCTCACTGGCCAGGGGAAGAATCAGACACATCAACAAATCAAGTGATCAATGTTAACATGACCAGAAATGAGACAGTGACCTCATGGACATCTTGATAGTGACACCTCAGGGTGAACACAGGTGAACACAGCATAGCCCATGGGATACTCCAGCCAAATCTGTACACCATGAACCCATCACGAGGAAACAACCGGCCAACCTACAATGAGATGCTTTGTATAAAATAACTGGCCTAGACACTTCAAAAATGTCATGAAAGACCAAAAAAAAAAAAAAAAAAAAAAAGGTAACTCTTCTAGATTAAAGAATACAAAAGAGACATAACTAAACGCAATGTATGAATCATGATCTGGACTTTCCTTTGTGATAAAGGACTGCATTGGGGTACTTTGTGAAATCTGAGGAAAGTCTGTATGTTAGATAATAATATCAAAGTTAATTGCCTAATTTCGATAATTGTTCTATGATTAGCTAAGAGGATGAGAAAACATATACGTTGAAGGAATAGAGGGGTATAAAGTCTGCAAGCAACTCACCAACAGTTGGGAAAGAATAAAATTATACCTCCAGATAAATAGACGGATAGATCTAGAGAGATGAAGGCAAATGTGGCAAAACATTAACATTTAGGGAATCTGGGTGAACAATGTACATGAATTCTTTGTATACTATTCCTGCAATCTCCCTTTAAGTCTTAAATTATGTCAAATAACATTTTAAGAAAACATTTTTAAGCAATAGCAGAGCCACATCTGGAAGGAAACTAGGAATTCTGAGGTTGGGAAGGAGGAAAAGGGAACCCCGGGCCAAGTAAAGACTGAGGAAAGCATTCAAGAACCCACTGGATGCTGGTGGGCCCATTTCACAGAAAGCTACATTTGAGCAGGTTCTGGAAAGAGGAGTCAGGGCGCTCCAACCAGACGACAGGAGGAAGGGCCTTTCAGTAAGTGGCCAGGAAGTATGAAAGAATAGGGCACTGGCAGGCAGGAGTCACATGTGGGCAGGCACTGGCTGTGGGCAGGAAAGCCAGACTGTAGGTTGGGGTTGAACTCTAAAGGAATGAACGCCCTGCACAGGTGACAGGACTTTATCCTGTAAGCAGGGAGTGGGCAGGGAATAAGATATATGTCATACATGGTGGGGGGATGAACGTAGAAGAGCAGGACAGGAGCTACGGAGACCCAGGACTACTGCAGCATTTGGAGGCTAAAGACGTTGAGGGCTTGAATGTTGGTTTCCCCGGCTACCCAAAAGTAGAGTGTTATATGAAAACTTTTGTAAGCCACAATAGTATAAAGTGAAGCAGGAATCCCCGTTAATTTATGTGGAAAAAATTTTTGAGCATTCCCAGAGCCAAAAAAAATTGCCTCTCTTAGGCCTTTCTTAGGACACATCTTGCTAACAGAAGCACAACATAAACCAAGAAAAGGCTGGGATGCTCACACTTTTCAGGGCTGTGAGGACTGGATGCTGCCACGCTGAGTGTAGTTCATGCGGAAGGAGCTTGGTGGCGCCACTGTTGCGGCTGGGGTGTGTGCTTGATAGTGGCTGACTGTAAAACAAACACTAAATGCTATTCTCAGTTTTCACATTTAAAAAAAAAATCTTTTTTAATGTTTATTTTTGAGAGACCGAGCATGAGCGGGGGAGGGGCAGACACACACACACACACACACACACACACACACACACACACACACAGAATCCGAAGCAGGCTCCAGATTCTGAGCTGTCAGCACAAAGCCCGATGCCAAGCTTGAACCCACCAACCACGAGATCATGACCTGAGCGGAAGTCAGCCACCTAACTAACTGAACCACCCAGGGGCCCCAATTTTTGCATTGTTTTTTCAATCATAAAAGTGAAAATCCTCTTTAGATCTCTTTTGGCTAGTGAAAATAGATACTAATGTAGGGTTTTTTTGTTTTGTTCTGTTTTTTTACATTTTTTTTATGTTTATATTTTTTTGAGAGAGAGACAGGCAGAGTGAGAGTGGGGGAGGGGCACAAAGCGAGAGGGAGACACAGAATCCAAAGCAGGTTCCAGGCTCTGAGCTGTCAGCACAGAGCCCTATGTGGGGCTCAAACTCACAAACCACGAGATCATGACCTGAGCTGAAGTCGGACGCTCAACTGAGCTACCCAGGCGCCCCTGTAACATGTGATGTAACATGAACTTTTGATAATTAGGGGATACCTGTAATGCCTTTCAGCCAGAACTAGAATGGTAATATTTACATTTATGTCTCCAGGAGGAAAACTGGAATCCCATTTTGGTGCTCTAATTTGCAGAGGCCACGGGACAACTGCTTTGCTGGCAAGGGCGAGTTCCTCTCCAGGCTTAGAGGGTGGAGCAGACATGGACACGTACGTGGACAGCCAGGGATAGAGGGCCACTAGCCATAGCATCATAAAAGGCCTTTGCAAAAAAAAAAAAAAAAAAAGCCTTTGCTAAATGCAGAAAACCACCTACATTCCCTGTCCTAGTCAGCTCAGTCTCTGATAAACCCCACAGTGCCTGCCTGATTTGCCAAGATTTCAATGTGCTCCCCACGTGGGTACTATGGCCACTCCTGCCACATTTCCACCCAGGATCCTAAAGACCTGGCCACAGACTTGACTCCTTTTATTGCACAACAGTTGGGCATTTTCAAATCAAATAGAGTCAATCCATTCACTTAACACTCAGCAAATATTTGCCCAGTGCTACTGTTTGCTCAAGGGACTTAACTAAAAGGAAAAGGGAAAGCAGGCAGGGTGAGAAAATGACTAGGTTATATTAGGATAAGAGTGGTTTTTCCTGTCGGGTTTTCACTTGGTATACCCAAGTTAGATAGGGATTTGGAATTTGGATTTCAAACTTGAAAGGAATTGTCGTTGCTGGCTGAATGAGAAGTGGCATTCTGAGCAGCATGTTAAACGCTCATGGAACAAGATGATCCATATTCAACCTGAAGATTTTCCTTAGATGCATCTAGAATTCTTACTCGACCAGGGAATTGTTCGTAGTCATGGTGGGTAGGATGATGATGAGCACCTTCTCTGTGCCAGGCACTCTGCTAAATGCTTTCTGCATATTCTCTCCACACCTAACCACCTAATCCTACAAACCAGGTATTGTACACTTGAGGAGGTCAGGATTCAGAGAAGCTGATGCACTTGTCCAAGGCCACGTAGGGGCATGTAGGGGCAGAGCCAGGATCTGAATTGAGGTCTTCTTGTCTCCAAAAATTACGACCATTCACCCTCATGCCATGTCCCACCACTTCAGAATGGGAGGGGACTTTCAGGTAAATTAACAAAAGTGTGTGCTAAGTCAGGGCTCCTCAAACTTTCGCAGGCACCAGAGTCACTGGGAGGGCTTATTACAATCAGGTAGTTGGGGGGGAGGGGGGCGCCTGGGTGGCTCAGTCGGTTAAGTGTCTGACTTCGGCTCAGGTCCTGATCTCACCATTTGGTGTGTGAGTTCAAGCCCCCACACCAGGCTCCCTGCTCTCAGCACAAAGCCTGCCTTGGATGTTCTGTTCCTTTAGCTCTCTGCCCCTCCCCTGCTCTCATTCTGTGTCTCCCAAATAAATTAACATTATATATGTAGATATATAGTACAGATAGTTGGGGGCCACCCCTAGAGCTTCCGATTCAGTAGGTCTGGAGTGGGGCCTGACAAACCCAGGTGCTCCTGGTGCTGCTACTCAGAACCACCGCTCTAAGGGACAGACTCCATTAACTTTCCCACCTCCAGGTCAGTTTGGCCCCTCCAAAGTCTACCCACTTTACCTGCCTGAAGAGAAGAGGGAGGGCAAGTGCTGCCCCAGATCTTCCCCTCTGTTTTCATGGGAGCCCGTGTTAGAGACCGCAGGCTCCGTGCCGACAGAGCGGGGCCGCCCTCCCCCTGCACCCCGGTGTCAATCCCAGGCCCCCCTGGACTTTCGCTCACTTGCTGCTGCTTGGTGGACCGAATCCGCTTTCACCTACTCTGTCGAGTATGGTTTGAGAACTCTGCCTGCCTGCAATACCCTCTTTCTTCCCATCCGCGGGACTTTAGACTGGGAGTAATAGATCTGATTCAGGGTGACATGGGCCATAGGTTATCTGCTACCTGAGATCCTTGTTCCTCTGGAAAGATAAACTTTCTGGCAGCTGGGTGACCTTCCCGACTTACAGGTTAACATGGGAATATGTGTTTCAAAGGCTCATGAACTTTTAGACTTGGAAGAGATCTTAGCCGAAGAGGAAAGGAAGGAAACTCATACTTAGAATATGCCACGTATCAGGCACAAGGCCAGAGGCTTAGTATGTGTCATCGTATTTACTCTTCAGAGCGACTCTATGCGTTAGGGTGTGTGTGTCTTTTGATCCCATGTACAGATGAGAAAACTCAGATTCTAAGAAGTTCAGCAGCCGGCCACTCTGACACAGCTAGTAAAGAACTCCTCCACGATCTGCCCCCAGGTCTGCCCCTGCTCTCTCCACTAATGCTGGCCCGTCATTTCACAACACTGATATCCTCTCCACTTTCAACATAAAGTTACTGAGCTTTGGGCCACCCACGAGGTCCAAAGCCTGCCTTAATAAGACAAAACCTGAGTCAGTCACGTAGTAGTCAGTGCTAGGGAAGCAATAACAGGTCCAGTTTGAGATGCAGCCGTGGTGGGCAGGAAAGAGGCCATGGTCAAGTGCTGGGGGAGCAAGTGGGAGGTCCTAGGATTCTAGAAGAGTGGGTTGCAAGAGCTGCTCGGGGCAGGCAAAGACAAACAGGGTCACACGGGTCTCAGAGGAAGATGTGACAGTCAGTCTGGGGCCTTAAGTTAGAACTAACTGCTGTGCTCCTCCAAAGAGTCAGGTGCCAGCCTTCCTGGCCAGGCTGCGGGCCTTTGTGAAGGCAGCTCCCATGCCCAGAGGCATGTCTGTCAAGTGCCTACCTTTGTGCCCCAGCATTGTGCAAAATGATGAGGCTACACGTTTAAAAAAAAAAAAAAAAAGTCATCAAAGAGTACCTGTTTAGGAACAGGTACAAGCAACTAACTAAACCCAGGCAGATAAATTAATTTGAATATAGTGCCTTATAGTTTGGAAAGGCTGTTCACATACACACACGGTGTCCAGTGACCCTCACGAGGACCCTACCACAGGGGCGAAGAGGAAGGTTGCTGTGCTAGGCATTCTGTCCTTCCACACCTGATGTCTCACGGACACTTGGCACACCCTAGGAGACTCACAGCGGAGGGGTGGGTGAGCCTTCCTGGAAGTGTAGCAGTTGAGTTGGGCTTGGAAGGACAGGTTAGGAGTTCTATGTGCAGAAAAGAGGAAAAGGAGGTTCCTGCAGGTGGAGGGAACGCTGCCATTTGTTTCACTGTGACTTCGGGGTTGTAGGCACTGTAGCCTTAGCTGAGGGGAGGGAAGCTTGAGACAGCCTCTGGGCCTCTTCCCTTCCCAGTTGAAAGGCTGTAGCTTTTTTACATCTGCCCTCTTGTGACAGCTCCCTCTGGAAGAGCCAGTATGTCTCAAATGCTGGCAAATAGGCATCTCAGGGGCTGGGGACATGTGCTTTCAGCTGACAAGGGCTGGCTTGGGGATAAAAGTTAAAATTGATTATTTTCTCTCTCTGCCATCCATTTTTCCTCCATGACTGTTTTCCTAGAGTCCATCATGTAGTGATGGTGACAGACCAGGAACAAATGAGGGAGGAGCCATCAACCATGGGTGTCATCTGTCCTTGTTGAGTCACTGAAAGAAAATGTTAGCCCAGGGGTGCCTGGATGGCTCAGTTGGTGAAGCACCTGACTTCGGCTCAGATCATGATCTCACAGCTTGTGAGTTCGAGCCCCGTGTTGGGCTCTGTTCTGACAGGTCAGAGTCCGGAGCCTGCTTCAGATCTGTGTCTCCCTTTCTCTCCGCCCTTCCCCGCTCATGCTCGCGTGCGCATGCTCTCTCTCTCTCTCTTTCTCAAAAATAAGTAAACATTAAAAAATCAGAAAAAAAAAATGTCAGCCTGGAATCAATGAAAAGTTGAGCATGAAGCCAGAAGGGGAGGAGATTTAAATGTGTCTCTGAACCAGGGCAAGTAAGAAAGCAAGTCTTGGACTGGAATTTAGCAGAATGGCTTCACCTTAGCATCTGGGGAACCAGGGGCCAGGAGGGCCTGGGAAAGGACTCTCACAAGGAAGCACAGACATTAGTGAGATTGAGGGAGGAACGGGAAGAACCGTCAGGCAGCCTGAGTGGTCGCCCAGCCCAGCTAGCACCAAGAGGAAAGACCATTCCTCCACCCCCAAACAGATGTGACCACCCCTCTGGGGTGCTCTTTGGTGGGGCCAGACTGAATACTGCCCAAGGGAACCTTGTACAGCACTCACACTGAGACTGTCTCTTCAGTGGACCCTGGACTGAGCAGGTGGAGAACCTGGCCCTGCCAACCCCAGCAGCACCTGGATGAGGCCATGGCCGGGAGCCAGATAGTATGACTCAGGCAAGGGGAGTCCCAGGAAAATCACTGTGAATCACTGTGAACTCCTACTGCCATCAACAGGCCCTCATTTGTTTCCTCTCAACACTACCCCCTTCCTCAGGACCAGGAGGAGGAAGGATATTGAAATCGTAAACTGCACAGTGACTGAGATTTTAATAACCAGTTGGAACTACAAGCCTGTAAAACCTTAGAGGGACCTAAATAAATTGCTTGCTCTAAGCCTATGGAGGGATCCAGGCCAAGAAGGGTTAATGCCATTATGGGAATAAAGCTAGTTTCATGTTTGCCCATGTAAAAGTGATGATAAAAACAAATCCACCAGACTCAATCCCCCCACAACAACCCTTGGGGATATTTTGTTTGTGTTTTTGTTTTGTTTTGTTTTATTTTGAGTGTTTATTTAGTTGTTTTTGACAGAAGTGAGCAAGTGGGGGAGGGACAGAGAGAGAGGGAGACACAGACTCCAAAGCAGGCTCCAGGCTCTAGGCTCTGAGCTGTCAGCACAGAGCCCAGTGTGGGGCTTAAACTCATGAGCCATGAGATCATGACCTGAGCTGAAATCGGATGCTCAACTGGCTAAGCCACCCAGGTGCCTGTTTGTTTTCTGATTGAGGTGAAATTCACATAACATAAAATTAACTATTATAATGTATACGATTCAACTGGCATTAGTAGATTCACAATGTTGTGCGACCACCACCTTTAGCAAGTTCCAAAGCATTTTCATCATTCCTTGGGGTTGTTTTTATGCCCTTTTTATGGGTGAGATATTAAGGCTCACGAAAGAAAAGTGACTGATTCAAGTTCATCAGTGGTAGAGGCCACACTTGAACCCAGATCCTCTCGCTCCCCTGAAAGGAGGGAATGTTTGTCTTCAGACTTCAGTAACAGCCTCTGAACCCACTTCCTGTCCTCTTGTTTGCCCTCCCTCCAGTTCTCTTAGACACAATTAGTAGATTGATCTCCTACAGCAAGGCTCCAACAGCGTCATTCCCCTCCTCAGCCTTCCAAAGAGTCTTCTTAGCATCGAAATAATGTCTGAGCTCCTTTACATCGAAATAATGTCTGAGCTCCTTTACGGTTTTAACCTGTATGTGATGGAATCACCCCGCACCTTGCAAATGCTCACTCATTGTTGGTGGGAACTCTGGGACTGGAGGCTGATCCCGGCCCTGCCCCTTCCTTTATCCTGTCCATCAGCTGCCAGCCAGCCTGCATTTGCCCTTTAGATTTCTTAGTTTTGGACACCAACGTTGGCTCTGAGAACAATAAGAAACCCTTATTAAGTTCTTTGAGTGTTCCCATCAGAGCCCCTTGCCTTGACTTGAGGGGAAGGACAGGAACCTCCTCTCCCTCCACTTTGGCTGGCTAAATTATTTTAAGGTCAAATAATGGATGCAAGGTAGATATTAAATATGTTGATGGCAGCATATATGTGTTAGTTGAAAAGATGTTCTTGGTGTATTGTAAGATGCCAAAGGGTAAAATCATATATATATATAATTGTTCCAAAAAATATCAATCTATAGAAAGAGTGCATATATATGTCTTGAACTGATGCACATATTTGCATGAGAAAAAAGTGTGAAAAGATATACTCCAAAATATGAATGATGCTTCTCTCTGGGTGGTGTAATATGGAGTGATTTTAATTTTTTCCTTTTGCTTATTTTCACATTTAGTAAGATTTTTTCCTAGAAAAACATGGCTTGAGTAAGAAAAAGAATACCGAAGGGGAAAAGCGTTCCTATAATACTTTGCTTGCCCACCTCAGTGTGGTTTATCTCACAGCTCATTCATATATGCGCCTGCTTTCCCTTTACCCTGGGGACATGGATCTCCTCTTATTCATTTTATCTTCTCCATGACAACCCCATGACCTGCTCAAGAATGAATTAGCTGGCTAATGAGTGGACTCAGGCTCTCCTCTCTCTAACCCCTCTGATCCTAGCCCCTCGGGCAGGCCACCAGGAGATAAAGCTCCTGACACTTCCCAGTCTTGAGTACCTGAAGTTTCCTGCCAGGCAGGGGTGCCAATGAGCAAAAGGGGCAAGGGGGCAGCCACAGGCATACACAACTACCTCATCTGTGTCCTGTATTCACTAGACGAACATCAGGGGGAGAAACAGCAAGACTGTAGACCCAGCAAACTCTTGTGCATGTGGGTTTCTTCTCCATATGCTTTCATTACTGTAAGGCAGATGTTCCATTGCCAGGGCAACCAGACCGGGGAGTATGCACAGAACAGCCTCCACCTCAACCTTAATTCTATTTTGTTAAACTCCCACTGGGTTTTGAGCTCACTTCACATTTGTGGTTGCAATAATGTAAACATTCTTCAGTTCTCCTGGTTGGGTGGTAGTTGCGGGGGGGGGGGGGCAGTCTTCATCTTGTCTTGTCTCTCTTTATAAGGTCTGCCTGACATGTATTATTTCTTCTACAAATGACCTACGAAACTCATTTTATTTTTACCAGCTCACTTTGATATCTTTCACTCCTCCCCTACTGTGTTGTGATCAGTATTGCTCACTCAAAATAGATGACTATATATATATATTTTTTTCAATATATTAAAAACTAACAAGAATATCAGAATTGGAAACTTCCAGTGGAGAGAATGCTAGAGAAAACAGCTTTTAACTATGTTTTTCCCCCCTTGATTTGCATCCCCCCCTCCCCCGTTTGGTTTTCCTTCTCCAGCTCCATAGTAGCACAAACACGCATGTTTCTAAACTACATTGGAGAAGCAGCTCTCTGTGGCATGGCCTGATTAGGGTGAGCCATGATTCTGCCTCTCTTTGGTAAAATCAGAGGTCTCAGCATGACAGGCTGAGAACTAGACTCCTCAGTAATAATGAAACTCATGTGCCCTCCATTTCCCTCTCATTCCATCTCTTGTCCCAGTTAAATTATTTGTGAAGTAGACTCCATTCCTGGAATTGTGTCCCAAACAAAGTGGTTTTCTGGAGAGTTGAGCTTCAGTCATCGAAACACACTAGGCTTGCCCACCACCTGAAGTTTAATTGTTAAAAGGAGTTAAACCTAATTAAATAGAATCAAACCAGATTGAACTGATAGGCCAAAACCTAGCCTTGCCCGTAAGGGCCACTGGCCCTTTAAATGTAGCCCAGCTGAAACCACAGTGTCTAAGAGGAGGCACGCACACTCCTAGCACCCATTCTGGTAGTTTGGGAAGGTTCTCTTCTTACTTAGCTCATTGCTCTGTGGTTCAACTCTGGTTTCTCAGTTACTGCCTGTGGTAAACGACTGGCTTTGAATCAAGTCAAGAGCGTGAAGTCTCTGAGAGAATCCGGGTATGAGCTCAGCCGGGGTGTGAATGAGCATAAACGGGGTGGGGGAGGAAGAGAGGCCCCACCTACAGTCAGTGAGGGGAAAATGTAACTCAGAAACATAAGAGAATTATGAGGTGAAATGGTCCCGCCCTCTCTGGATAGGTCCCAGCCATGAAGGTATCCGAGAACAGCCAAGGCTAGAGAGGTACACACAGCCAACTTCAGGCTACAGCCTGATCCTGCACCCGGAACTTGAAGGGAAAGAAGAAAGGTCAACCAATGTGCTAGGTTAAGCAGTTAGTTTTCCATGACAAATCTGGGACGTAGATCTTATTCCCATTTTACAGAAGGGGAATCTAGCCCAGAAGGCTTAAGCTGTATAATGGGCAGGCCATCACCTTTAGAGATGAACTGGGTATCTAATATCACTGCTTCACCTCCCTGACCCTCAAACTCCTCATCTGTGAATGGGAGATATTAATGCCCGCCTCCCAGAGTTGTGAGGATTCCATCCAATTAAGGACAATAATGCACAGAAAACAAGGCCCTGACACACAGGAGGTGGGTTTTCAGGGAACGTGGCTCCTCTTGTTCCTTGCCCAAAGTCAAGGTCACCCATCCCCCTGGGGGGTAAGTCGGGGACCTCACTTTAGGGCAGGATCTCCATGCCTCCTCTGGTCTCCCTGTGTGTGCTCAGGAATCGGCAGCTGAAAGGAGAGAGAGGGGGGTTCTCCAAGCACCCAGTCAGCTCTTCCTCACACTTGTCCCTCCTCCAGCCCACTTCATTGCCCAACCTGTTGCTGGACTTGCTTGCTTTCAAGTGACATCCCTTAATGTCCACAGAAGAGCCAGTTCTGCCATGTGGAGCTCATAGTAGCCCCAACTCAGACCTCGACCCACTGACCATTCTGGCCCCTTCAACCTCTGTATTAATACCTCCTATTTCCCCCCTTTCCCCCTCAGGGCCCACCATCTTTCTTTCACGTGGAGGCACAATGTTTGTGGCCTCCGCTGGGAAGCCTCCCATCACACTCTTAGCTGCAAATAACTCTGTCTTGCTCTGCTCACTTACTCTTGACCAAACAATTGTCACCTACTGCTCTGCGTCCCAGTAGTTAGCTTGAGACTCATCCGGGGAACTACAACTCCACTCCCCAGGAAGGAGGGCCCCTGTCTCTTTTTCCCTTCAGTGGTTTCTGTCCTGCCTCCTCCCCCAGGGAGGCCCTGCCACTTGAGGAGAGGTCAGCAGGGGAACTTCCAGTTTGCACTGACCAGCTGAATCAGGTGAGAAAGAGGAAACCATGTGCCATCCACTTTCTCTAATCCAGTTTTGCCAACCATTAAGACCCTTAGCCCTGGGTCAGTTTCTCAGCTGGTTGAAACCCACATGGAAGGAGGAGCAGGATTTCTGCTCAGACCTCAGCGGCAGACTAGGACCCCTGTGGGGTCAGAAACTCTTTCTTGTTTTTGGTAAATTAAAAAAAAAAAAAAAAAAAAAACAAAAAAAACCCCTACTACATATAAAAGGAAAATACAGCATATCTGTAAATTATAAAGCACAATAATAAACACTCCACTTAAAAACTAATCCAAATGGTCTCCTCCCATATATCCTGTCTCTTCTCAAAACGTAACCACTGTCCTGTATTTTGAGCTTAAAATTGCCTTCTATTTTTTTGTTTTCAGTTTTAGCAAATATGTATGCACTTCTGAGCTCTATATACTTTACCTGTGCTGGGTTTTGAGGATGCGGTTCTCTATAAACAATCTCAAGCTGAATTTAAACTCCAGTGGTCATGAGATTTACCATTTAAGGATGGATATGTACCTACCCTGTCACTCAACAATTCCACTCCTCAGTATGTACCCTAATGCAGAGCTTCTTAAACTTTTTGGTTTTAGGATTCTTCTGTGCTCTTAACAATTATTAAAAGATCCCATCCCAAAGAATTTTTGTTTTTGTGGGGTTGTGTTTATTGATATTTACTATATGAGAAATTAAAACTGGGACGCCTGGGTGGCTCAGTTGGTTAAGCATTCAACGTGGGCTCAGGTCATGATCTCCTAGTTCGTGAATTTGAGCCCCATATCAGGCTCTGATCTCAGCACAGAGCCTGCTTCGGATCCTCTGTTTCCCTCCCTCAGCCCCTCCCTTGCTTACATGCACACTCTCTCTCTCTCTCTCTCTCTCTCTCTCTCTCAAAAATAAATAGATATTTAAAAAATTAAAACTGAAAATTAAATTAATTTTATTTTTTTAATGTTTATTATTATTGAGAGAGAGACAGAGTGTGAGCAGGGGAGGGGCAGAGAGAGAGGGAGACACAGAATCTGAAGCAGGGCTCAAACTCACGAACTGCAAGATTATGACCTGAGCCCAGGTTGGACACTTAACCGACTGAGCCACCCAGGCACCCTTAAATTAATTTATTAATTTTAAAATAAACTCATTACATGTTAACACAACATATTTTATGAGAAAGAATTATATATACTTTAAAATTTGGGGAGATGAGTGGCATATTTTTACATTTTACCAATCTCTTTATTGTCTGGCTTAATAAAAGACAATCTCACACAGATACATAGTTGGAAAAGACAGGAGTATTTTAATTTTTTTTTTAATGTTTATTTATTTTTGAGACAGAGAGAGACAGAGCATGAACGGGGGAGGGTCAGAGAGAGAGAGGGAGACACAGAATCTGAAGCAGGCTCCAGGCTCTGAGCTGTCAGCACAGAGCCCGACACGGGGCTCGAACTCACGGACCACGAGATCATGACCTGAGCCGAAGTCAGACGCCTAACCGACTAGGCCACCCAGGCACCCCAAGACAGGAGTATTTTAAATAGCCTTTTCTGATCACGATGCATATATCCTACAACCTCTGGAAAACTGCACTGCATATGCCTGACAGAAAAGAGGGAAAAATTATTGTGAAAATAGTTTTGACCTCATGGTCCCCCAAAAAGGACATAGGGACCCCTAGGGTCCTTGGATCACACTTTGAGAAATGTGGTCTCAGTGAAACTTAAACATGTGTGCTGGGAGGAATGTGCTAGATTGTCCATTGCAGTATTGTTTGTAATAGAAAACACTGGAAACATTCCAAGTATCACCCATCAGCAGGAGAATGAATAAATGAATTGTAGTTCATTCACACAATGGAATATTTTATAACAGTAAAAATAAAGCCTCTTTCCCCCATCTTTGTATATGGGAAGTCTATGTATTAGCAGAGTTCTTGCATTTTGATTGAGTAGCTCAATTGATAGGTAGACTAGAGTGTTAAATGAGGCCTTGCACAGAGTAGGTATTTAAGAAATGGACAAATGAAAGAACGTGCCCAAAGGCTGTGACTGAAGAAGCAAAGCCAGAGTCACCTAACTTCCTGCCGTGACTTTTGTCATGTTAAATTCTCAGGCTGAAGCCTTCCTATTTTCTGAAGCACTTGATTTCAGACAGATGATTAAAAGCTAACTTCCTGTTTTAAAATGATGTTTATGTCGCTGTAAAATACTTTGCAAACAGCGGGACTTGATAAACTGTGAGCTCACAGAGAATTCAGCACATTTATAAAAGATCTTCCCTCTGGAAGTTGGAGAGCCCAGAGCTAAAACAAGTACATTCTGTGTTTAAAACTGAGTCTTCTTGCTGGAATAAAAACATTTCAAAGCAAAATCTTCCCACACATCTGATCCCCAGTTAAAAGGGAAGAAGGAACAATTGAGAGCTTTATAGAGGCCAAACAGGCCACTGAAATAATCCTCATCAGCACAAACTCCTAAAGGTTGTAGGGAAGTAGACCCAAGATTCCTATGAATGGAATTGTTTCCCAAAGGGCTCCCTTCTCCACCATCCCCATCACTCCTGCTCCTCCCCACCCCCCCACCGTGGGCAGTGTATGGTACATTCTTTCAACTACAGGTGCAGGCGGTAGCATTACAGGGGCCACAGACTAAGGAAGTAGTAAAGGATACGTGTTACATCTGTCCTTCAAACGCACTTATATTAGTAGTTATGAATACGGTGACACTTCATGTATCCAGAGGCTCTTACCCAGCAAACTTACTGGTTTCCAACATAGATTCTCCACATATTAGTATTTTAATATTGTTTTGAGATATCAAATATCAAATCTTTTCCCAAAAGATTTTTCCATTCTGTACTGTCCCTATGTTGCCAATGCCACCTCCCCCACACCCCCCAACACACACACACACACACACACACACACACACACACACTTCCCTAGCTTAACTCCCAAAGAGCAGGCAGCCAGATATACACCCACTAAGCAGGAGACTGGAGGCCCCAAGGGAAAAAGGCTTAAGAGATTGACAGTTGAAGGTCACCTAAATAAACAGTGGGCTCTCTGCCTAGTTGTCCTGCCTGAAGCCTTTTTATCAAACAACCTTATTCTCTCTCTTAGACACACACACACACATACATTTTCCAGTCAGTTTTTCTGATGCTCCGCTCTTAAATAAGGATAAATAAGCAAAAATCATATAATTAAGGCAAAGTCTCTAATTTAAAAGCAGCTAAAACAAAACAATGAACTCAGAGAAAAGAGAGATATACAGAAAAGAGGAGGGAAAAAATTCTATATTTAATCTTCAGGAAGGGAAGAGAAAATAATGTATCCATGAAACAAAAAAGGAGCACTTGGAAAACAATAAAACACTCTTGGACTTAAAAATATGATAGCAGAGTAGGGTCTGGGTGGCTCAGTCAGTTAAGCTTCTGACTCTTGGTTTCGGCTCAGGTCATGATCTCCTGGTTCATAGGATGGAGCCCTGCGTCCCACTCTGTGCTGATAGTGCAGAGCCTGCTTGGGAGTCTCTCTCTGCTTTCTCTCTTCTGCTCTTCTCTCTCTTTTTCTCACTCTCTCTGTCTCTTGAAATAAACATTAAAAAAAATTTTTTTAATATTTTTTAATGACAAAATCATTAGAAATGACAGCTCAGTAAAAGAGTCACAAGATAGAATTTAAAAAATCTCCCAGACCAGAAAGTAAACAAAAAAACCCTGCATAACTTTTTGTTGAAATCAGAAACTTAAGATGCATTTGCTTTATCAACCAAAAAGTATTCAAGAAGACTTGGTTTAGGAAATCAACTTTTCTATATTTCCTGTTGCATCAACATCTGGCTTCTTAGACATGATTGGATCCCACCCTCTTTATCTTGTGTTTTGACGTCCAAGAGTTACTTACTTCAAATGTAGAGGTATTTGTATGGATGATTCCATAAAATCAAATGCTGATTTCTGGTTAACAAATAAAGTGTTACCGACTGAGAAATAGACAAACCAATTAAAAAAAAAAACCTGTCCAGAAATAGACCCAAGTATATATATGAACATAACACTTAATAAAACTAGCATTTTAAAGGAGAAAGGAAGTACTATTCAAGTGTGTGGGTATTGAGACAATTGACTAAACACCATTTTCCATTTGGGAAAACTGTTTAAATTATATTGCTACTTCACTCCTTACTCCAAAATAAATTCCAGATGAATAAAAAACTCAGTGTAAACCATGAAGCCATAAAAGTATAAGAAGAAAGGGGCACCTGGCTGACTTAGTGGGTAAAGCATGCAACTCTTGATTTTGAGGCTGTGAGTTCAAGCCCCACATTGAGTGTAGAGATTACTTAAAAAATAAAATCTTAAAAAAAAAAAGGAATATGTTTATAATCTTGAAATTAAGAAAGCATGTCATGAAATATAGAAGCTCTAAAGGCAAACGTTGATAAATTTGAGTATATAAAGTTTTTAAATTTCTGAACAAGAATAAACAGAAACAAAGGCAAAAACAAACTAATAAAATCATTACATATATGATAATTGGCTAATTTCCTTATACAAAGAGTTCTTACAAATGAATAAGGAAAAAATCACCCAAGTGTATCAGTCAAGATCCAGTCAGGAAGACAGAAACCATGCTTGGTAATTCCAGCAGGGATAATTAATGCATCTGATTACATAGATGCTGGAGAGTTAAAAGACAACGGAGTAACACATTTAGAATGCATATCATACATAGAGAGCTAATAGTGTTAATTTAAAAAAGTGCCTGAGACCAAAAAGAAAAACCAACTCCACATCAGGCAAAATACATGAAAATTCACATAAAATAAAAATGGGTCTTTTTTAAAAAAATGTTTATTTATTTATTTATTTTGAGAGAGAGAGTGCACAAGCAAGAGGGGGCAGAGAGAGAATCCCAAGCAGTCTCCAAGCTGATGGCACAGAGCTGGATGTGGGGTTTGATGCCACGACTGTGAGATCATGACCCCAGCCAAAATCAAGTCGGACACTTCACTGACTGAGCCACCCAGACACTCCTAAAAATGAGTCTGAAATGCATGAAAAGATGCTCAATCTCATTCATAAGAAAATAAATAAAAATTATAAATGAGATAATATTTTTCATTTATCATTTTAGAAAGATCAAAAGCCATTTAAAAAAAAAAGTACAGACTTAGAACCATCCAAAACAATTTAAGCAGAAAAACAATGCTGCAGAATGGTATGACCATTTGCTGTTCAAAAAATGAGAAAAATAATATATATATAAGCATATACAGTAATATTAATATTATATAAATATATATCCACATGCACATACATACAATAATAATTTCTGGAAAGAGAAGAGTTCTAACAGTTGTTTTTGTCTTCGGGAATGGAACCTAAATAAACCTTGTGTATTTGTATTATGGTAAAATAAAGTCATCACTTTATTTTAAAGTGTACAATTCAGTGGCATTTAGTGCACTCACGATGTTGTGCAACCATCACCACTATCTAGTTCCAGAACCTTTTCATTGCCCAAAAAGAGACCCCATACCATTAGGAGTCACTTGCCATTCCAACGTTCCCCCAGACCCTGGCATCCACTAATTTGCAGAGAAGAAAATCTCTATGGATTTGCCCCTTCTGGATATTTCATATAAATGGAATGATATAATATATGGCCGTTTGTATCTGGCTTCTTTCAGTTAGCATAATGTTTTCAAGGTCATCCAAGCAGTGGCATGCATCAGTACTTCATTTCCTTTTATGGCTGAATAATATTCCATTGTACAGATACACCATGTTGTGTTTATCTTTTGTCAGTTGACGACATTTGGGTTGTTTACACTTTTTGGCTATTGTAAATAGTGCTGCTCTAAACATTAGCATGCAAGTTTTTGTTTGAACACCTGTTTTCCATTTAGGTGAATATATACCCAGGAGTGGAATTGCTAGGTCATAGGATAATTACTGAAAACTCTGTAGTGACTTTGGAATGTTATCCCATGTGCATATATTACCGAACCAAAAATGGACTAGTGTAATAAAAATAACGAGAGACAGATATTTTGTTTTACAATCACTGTTGGGCAGCGCTGCAAAATCAGCATTGGATCAATAACTGGCCTTGTGAAAGAAAGAAACTAAAAGAAACTGAGGTGTAGGAAGTAAAATATCCAATTTTAAAACATGACTCATAGAACCAGTAGGTCTTCAGGCTACAAATGCTCCCCATCATTAAATGTTCCAGTAGCATTGCCCTGGTGAGCGTGGGAAGGGCTGTGAGAATGTTTTCTAAATCCATTTTTTAAAAAAAGTTAAAGCGGTAATTAAAGTTGACTTGGGCCGCGTGATTACGTTGGTTTGTCAGTTGCGTGTACTCTCAGCGGGAGCCCTGGCTCCCTCAACACCACGGATGTCCTCCAGGGGGCGATCCCAGGAGACACGCAAGAGCCCCTGAGTTGATCTGCACAGGCGGCCAGGGAGAATTCGTCTAGCGGAGCTTTTACAAAGGCGAGAAGAAGAAACTTTGTACAAAGAATCCAGTGTGGGAAGGACACTTCGAAAACATATTTCTCAAGTCCTTGATTTTTATAAAGGAGGATGAAACCCGGAGTGGTTGCTGATGGTCACACAGACTTTAAACATCAAGTCTGGAAAATGCCGCCTTGCTGCAGTGCGAGGTGTGTGGAGAGTGACTTTTCAAGCCCCATCTAGCTGAGTTTGGATCCCTCTTCCTTCCCCCTTGCGTCCCCCTCGCGTCCCCCTCGGCCCCCTGCCACCCAGTTTTCACTACTTACTTAAATGTGTGACCTTGAGCCAGTTACTTAAGCTTCCTGAGCCCTTTTCATTATCTGTTTAATGAACGGAAGAAACGCTATCATGTACCTTTAGGACCTTCCTCACGTCTCGTGCATTGTTGGTTCTCAGTAAGTTTCTGTAGCCTGAATGAATAGGTCCTTCCTCTAGCCCTCTAAAAGGCAATGGTTGCGCTGCCGGAATAAGTCTTTACTGATGACATTTTAGGCAGTATCTTAAGGGCTTTCTCATACTGGGAAGGCAGACTGTGGGAGGGGAAGGAAAGGAGAGTTTGGGGTGGTAGCCCCACTCCAGTTGGAGTGAAAAGCTCCTCTGTGCAGCAGGAGCAGCCCCGGTGACCACCTTGCTCCCCTGCCAACATCTGGGCGCCTGCGTATCTATCAGCCAGAGGTCTTCAGAGCTCCCAGGTCCAGACATTCTTTGCCGGAAAAGCGGGGGCCCTCGTGAGGGAGAGTCCCATTCCCCTTGGCCCAGTTCCTGCCTCCTCTCCCCCGGTGCTCTGACAAATGGCCCTGTCTGGTTGTTTCAAGTAATACTGATCAAAGCATTTTATGAGAAGTGCTGTTTATGCCCAGCTACACAATGATTATGCATATCATCAAACACACCAGAGTAACATGGTGATAAAGCTTATTTTGGTTGCATTATGAAACTGAGGTCGTGTTTTCTCAGTCTTTATAATGTATATGGCACAAATTTGTTTAAAAAATTAGGTAGTAGGTTATTCTCACAATTCTTTCCTTGGGGGAGAAGCAAGGCAGGGATGGGGTTAAAATATGCTTTTTTCATTAAAAAATATTGCTACAATACACAAAATATGGAAAATAAAGAAAACTCCCATACTTACATCATTCAGTTGCTGTTAATATGTTTCAGTGGGTTTTTAAAACACTTTTAAAATGAACTTTTTAAAAATTTTTTCTTTAATTTTTTCAATGTTTATTTTTGAGAGAGAGAGAGTGAGAGACAGAGCGCAAGCTGGGGAGGGGCAGTGACAGGGAGACACAGAATTCGAAGCAGGCTCTAGGCTCTGAGCTGTTAGCACAGAGCCCTACGCTGGGGCTCGAACTCAAGAACCATGAGGTCATGACCTGAGCCAAAGTTGGATGCCTAACTGACTGAGCCACTCAGGAACCCCTCAATGTACTTTTTACAACGTTGTAGTCATGGTAACATTTCTGATTTTAAAAATTTGGCCTCCTCCAGAAAAAAAAAGGGGGTGCCTGAGTGGCTCAGTCAGTTAAGCTGCCAACTCTTGATCTCGCCTCTGGTCATGATCTCATGGCTTGTGGGTTCAAGTCCTGCGTCTCTCTCAAAATAAATAAAAATTTGGCCTCCTCAGTGCCTAGCAGTGATATTCACTCATCAAACATTTCCCAAATGCCTACTCTGTGCCTGGCAGTGGGGCACAAAAATGAATTACACAGGGTCCTTGCTAGGATACTGTTCCATCTCCTCTTACAGTATCTTCAGCTTGTTTATGTATCTGCTAAATGGTCCTATTCATAGAGGGTGGGGACTCTGGGAAGGAGAGCACAGTGATGGATTAAAGGCAGGTAGGGGAATGTATGTGGTAATAGCAAGGAACAGCAAAGAGCCTGGTGTGGCCAGAGAAATAGGTGCTCCGGTCAGCACTTGCTAAGTGAAGGACTTATCCCAGCATGCAGTGCACACACTTAAGTTTAGTCCTTGGAGTTCAAAGTGGCTCTCAAATCACAACTCCTTCTGCCTCCTTTATTCCAGGTTTTAAAAAATGTTATCTGTGCAGATGTTATCCTCTTCAAAATAAAACCAGTTTTTTAAGAACTCATTCCTCCCACCGTCCTCTATCCTTGCTTTCCATTTCACTGAGAACCTGTCTATGACCTTGAGTTTTCCTCTTCTGGGTCACTTACATGGGTCTCTTCTTGGTCTCATTTCCCCAGTGCCTAGAATTGTACCTGGTTTAATTCAGTGTTCAATCAAAATCTCTTGAATGAGTGAATGAATGTCCCTTTGTGAGTTTCATCAATCCTTTTGACATCCGCCCCCCTTCCTTTAGCTTTTCCATCTGTCATACCCATGCCAGTTTTATTTACTTGTTTTTTAAAATTTTATTTATTTTTGAGAGAGACAGAGACAGACAGAATGTGAGCGGGGGAGGGGCAGAGAGAAAGGAGAGAGAAAATCCCAAGCAGACTCCCTGCTGTTAGCGCAGAGCCTGATGTGGGGCTGGAGCAGGTGAACCCGTGAGCTCATGACCTGAGCTGAAACCAAGAGTCAGACGCTTAACTGACTGAGCCACCCAGGCACCCCCAGTTTCATTTACTTGTGTGTGGGGTGTGTGTGTGTGTGTGTGTGTGTGTTAACCCACATGAGTTACTGTCAGTTTTTCATTTACTCTGTTCCTTTCCCTGGGAGAGGTGCCAGGTGCTACCTCCCAGGGGTGTCTCATTACACACCAGCCTCCTTTGGACTTTAAGAGGCTGGAGATCTTTTAGGGAAGGAGGGAGAGAATGCCTGCCTGCCTACCTACCACTCAAAAAAGCAAGCTGATCCAGCCAAAACTCTCATGCCTTGGACCTTCCCCAACTTCACCCCAAGATTCCATCTGAGGATGAATCTAGATACCATTTGCACGTCACCAATAGGAATGAGAAGCTGCAAGTCAAGCAAGAAGTAAATAAGGGTTCCAATTTGAGAATAGAACAAGCAAGATTCGTGCTTTCTAGTCAAATCCAGATTTCCAACCACGTGGTGACACCTTCATCATACCACACCAAAATGCCTTTATGAGGCTATTATAGAGAAACAGGATAAAAACCCTGAACTAGGGGTGAGGAGACCTGGGCTCTCCTTCTGATGATTTGATATCCTACACATTGTACACACTCTTGGACTCTTTTTTTTTTTTTAATTTTTTAACATTTATTTATTTTTGAGACAGAGAGAGAGCATGAACGGGGGAGGGGCAGAGAGAGAGGGAGACACAGAATCGGAAGCAGGCTCCAGGCTCTGGGCCATCAGCCCAGAGCCTGACGCGGGGCTCGAACTCACGGACCGCAAGATCGTGACCTGAGCTGAAGTCGGACGCTCAACCGATTGAGCCACCCAGGCGCCCCAACACACTCTTGGACTCTTTAGGTCTCATTTCCTCATCTGTAAAAGGGTGGGTTGGATTAGATGATCTCCAAAAGTCATTCAGATGCCAAATCCCAGTCCAAGATTGTAACTCCAAGGGAAAGGCTGCCACATGACATTCAATTCCTCCAACAATGAGTGTTTTGCAAACTAGTGTCACCACCACCACCCCCCCCCCCCCAATCCCACAACACTGCCCTGTCACAGGGACCTACATTTTATACAGGCTGGTGGAGGTGGTGTCTGGAAGGAAACAGATCACCTCATTCAAGGGAGCTCAGCCCTGGGAAAAGCTGATGGCCCTGCCCAAATTCTCAGAAGACTGAAATGCATCAGAACGCCCACTTAATGTGTACTGAGAACCACAGCTGCCAAGCAGAGAATATTGCTCTGTTCCCACTCTACCCTTTCCACCCTACACTATACCCTGTCCCCCCATCACCCTTTCCAGGATGCTGCTCTTAGAAACCAGGGTAAGATCAGAAGGCTGTTGGGCAAGGTGAATGTCTCCATGATAGCATAGGCTCTCTGGTACTCTAGAGTCTTGCCCTCCTGGGCCTCTGTTCCCCACACCCCAGTGCCAGGGACACACTGGCCAAGATCCTTTGAAAATGCTCTTTCTCCATGCTCCAAGCTGTCATTCCTATTCTCCAGTTACCCAGGCTCACATGAAAGTATGGAGATGGCTTTGGGAAGGGTCTCTTGTAGGTGCTCATGTATCATAAATGAGACTGGAGGGGCTGATTTCCTGGGCAGTGTATGACCTCTTGGGTTGGGAAGGGAGTGGCACACCTCCTCCAGGGCCTGGAGTCAGCTTCAGGCCACAGGCCTTTCTTTAGAATCATTTGGTCTTTGCCATCCCCTCTGTAACCAGACCTAGTTTGCAACCAACTTATCTTTATCTGCCAGTGCAAATATTCTAGTAGCCTTCTTCCCAGATATCCACTCCAGGGAGTCCTTGGCAAAAGTTAGGGCTTGAAAAATGTGCAGAGGATGAAGTTGGTGACTCATGTCAAAGCCAAGGCTCTATCCATCAAGTCGCTGTACTCAAGGGCTAAACATTTATTGAGAACCTAGTATATGCAACCCCCCGGGGCCATGATAAATGTGCAGATGAATGAGGAAGGGGTAGTTCTTGCATCCCAGGAATGCAGTTTCTAATTGTGATCTGGGGTGAACGTAAAGGATTCTATTCCAAAGCAGACTGAAATAAGTGAGATCTCCAAAGTACAAGCAGTGTCCATGGGAACTGGATGGAGAGAGATCAATTCACACTGTGTGTATGAGAGAGGGAGGGGTGGAGGAGGGGAAAAGGGAGAAAGGAAGAAGAGAAGGGACGAGAGAAAGAGAAAAAATATGACTAAGATGGGTACTGGGAAGAATTTTTCTAGAAGATGGGCTTTGTGTTGGGTCTTAGATCTCCCACAGGCTGCAGTAACATGGGCAGAGGAGGCAGCTTGAGTGAGAAGCCAGGGCGAGAGTGCTCAGAATCTCAATAGCAATCAGGCCAGTGTGGGGGTGTAGAGAGAAGCCAGGCAGGTGAATCAGGACCTTGATGCCAGGGGAGGGTCTAGCTTGCTTCTGGGAGCAGTGGGGGAGCTGCTGGAAGCTTCTGACAGAGCACAGGCAGGAAGAGATGACCAAAGTTTGCAGTGAGAACTGGCCGTGGGAGGTAGAGATGAGGCCATTGTGGTTCCTCCCTTCTTTGGCCACCGCCTGCTGCTAGGCCGGGCACTCAGTGCGGGATAGAAAGAGGAGGATTGCTTCCAGCAGTGGGAGCTCCCTATCTTAGCACAGGCTGAGCATAAGGCCCCTAAAGGCCTGTGGGAGAGATTCAGAGGAGGAAGTGGCCTGATTTGGGGGCGTGGGGTGGCTGTAGGAAACTCAGAAGGTCCCGAGGCAGGAGGAGATGGTGGACATGGGCAGGGGGAATGGAAAGGAAACACATTCTGGAACATGGTGAAGAAGTCTTTTCAACTCAGGCAAAGCAAAATAATAGCCTTCACCCCCTACAAAATCAGGCTCATTTCTGGCTTTGAAAATCTTGCTTTTTTTAAAAGTTTATTTATTTATTCTGAGAGAGAGAGAACAATCACAAGTGGGGGAGGGGCAGAGAGAGGAGAAGGAGAGAATCTCAAGCAGGATCCGCACTGTCAGCAAAGAACCTGACATGGGGCTGGAACCCTCGAACCTCGAGATTATGACCTGTGCTGAAGTCAGATGTTCAACAGACTGAGCCACCCAGGCGACCCTGAAAATCTTTTTTAAGGAAGTGCAGATGAATTTTTCTTTTAAGTGCAATAAAAACTCAGTGAAATTAAGAACACAATTGCCTGGGTGTTCAATCCACTGAGAGAGAATTATTATTTGATTGAATTATAAGAAAAAGAGGTAAATGACCACAGACAAGTTAATATCAGAATATTAGTCATAAAAACACCTACTATGGATACCGCAAGCAGATGACTCAGCCTGGGGCCCATTTGAAGGGTGTGGGAGAAGCAACCCCACCTAAAAGTTTGCTCCACCCTATTAATGTTTTTAGAGTCCTTAAGTTCTGAAGAACTTCTGGTGTCCTCCTCTATAATGTATAAAAGAGAAAAATTACACATATGCTACAATTTAACTTCATTCTCTGATTGCAAATTTTTTACTTCATTGGAACCGATTTTGTGTGTGTACGTGTGTGTGCATGCATGCACTTTTCTTTTTACCTGCTTTGCTGATTACTTAACCAGGACCGCCCTTACTAGCCTGTCACCATATCCAACAGCCTACCATTATAAAGACATTTGGGGGGGCTCTTGAAAATGTTTATATTTTAAGGGTTCCCTATTGAAAAGGAGAAGATGGAACATTACAAGGCAGCAGAGTGGAGGTGGGAAGAGCCAGGCTGGGGAGGTAGCCTGCCTGGCTGTGAGACTCTGAACAATTTTCTCAGTCCCTCTGGGCCTCAGTTTCTTCATCTATAAGATAAGGATGGGGGTGCCTGGGTGGCTCAGTTGGTTAAGCGTCCGACTTCGGCTCAGCTCATGATCTCACGGTCTGTGAGTTCGAGCCCCATGTCAGGCTCTGTGCTGACAGCTCAGAGCCTGGAGCCTGCTTCAGAGTGTCTCCCTCTCTCTCTCTGCCCCTCCCCCGCTCATCCTCTGTCTTTCTCTGTCTCTCAAAATTGAATAAATGTTAAAAAAAATTTAAAAAAATATATAAGGAGGAACCAAAGAATAGTAGTATCCCTCAGGGTTGTTCTGAGGGTGAAATGAATCGATACACAGAGATTAGCTTCAGAAGGGTATCTGGTCCGTGGTGAGGCTCTAGAAGTGTTGATAGGTTATCTCATTTACCTTCACAACAGTCCAGTCGAGGATCATTGTCCTCGTTGTGGTTAGATGAGGCCCAGAGTGAGGCTCAGAGAGGGTAGATAACCTGCTTTAGGATACACAGCTTGGAAGTAGCAGGATTAGCTGACAGTCAAAGCCAAGGTGATTTGACTCCAAAGACCCAGCTCTCCCTCTTAATGTGGTGCATGGTTCTCTGAGTGGGGAATTGCCTTAGCCTTACGTTTTTTTTCTTTAAATGTAACTTACCTTTTTGATAACCAGTAGTACACAACTCAAAAGAAATAAAAGGGTGTACAGTGAAAAAGAAATTTCCCTTTCTCCCTCCTCTTCACTCAGCCTTCCTCTCCAGAGCCAACAGCTGTTACCAATTTCTTGTATGTCTTTCCAGAGTGAGCCTTAGACTGAGCCGCTCACTGCTTAACACACACTTATTTACCAGAGTAATGTAATTCCCTGAGTGCCTCATATGCACTGGGGACTTTTTTCTGGGCTACTGCTGCCTTCAGAGGGCTCACTGGCTTGAGTCTAGAAGTTATTTATGGAGGAACTTGCTGTACTGAGTGCTGCACCCAGTATTTTTCCCTCTCTGGCCATCTTTTTCCCCAGTACAACCAACATCCTGAGCACAGGAAAAGGCCGAAAGAAGTGCACAAAAAAACTCTTCTCTAACTTGGCTTTGCACAGACTCTGGCAAGCGAGGAGCACTCTGGTGTCAGAAGCCAACCAGAGGACTCTGGGGGGTGCTGGACAAATGTGACATCTCTCTGGGACCAGCTTCCTCCTCTGTGAAACTCCTGACCCTTCCAGCTCGTTAATCGTTTTGCCCGAAGGACTCTTGAGAAGGGTCATTTTCTGTGAAGCCTTGTTGCTTCTGGTCTCACTTCCAGCCCAAAAGGGCCAGCTACTCCACGGGTGACTGAGAATGGCCAAGAGGGCTGGAATGCCTTTTCCCTACTTTCCCACCATTGTTCTGTAGATGATAATAATGTCAAATACCTTTTTTCCCCATGCTTCTGCCAGTTTATAACTGGATCAGCCACAGCACTGCTTTCTATAATGTAATTATAAAATATGTTTATAGATGCACCTGGATGGCTCAGTCATTTAAGCGTCTGACTTGGGCTCAGGTCATGATCTTGCCATTTGTGATTTCCAGCCCCGCGTCGGGCTCTGTGCTGACAGCTCGGAGCCTGGAACCTGCTTCGGATTCTGTGTGTGTGTCTCTTTCTGCCCCTCCCCTGCTCACACTCTGACTCTCTCTGTCTTTCAATAATAAAATAAACGTTAAAAATAAATTTAAAAATTAAAAAATATATATGCTTGTAACCTTTGAGGTATAATTACATAAATGCAGAAGTTATGGGTGTTGGTGACTTCAGAAAATGGTTCCAATCATGACATGTGAATCCCTGTTCTCTCTTTCCAAATAGTAAGTATATGGCTAAGGGAGAGTGAGCATTAAGTAGGGAAGTCACCATTTTGGAAGCAACTATTATTATTCCCATTTCATAGACAGAGGCTCAGAGAGGTCAGGATGCTGGCCTAAGGTCACACAGCAGGCCAGTGGCAGAAGCAGGATCCTAGTCTGATTGGCACCAAAGCTCCACTTCTTTCCAATGCACCAGGCACCTCACAAAAAGGCCTGGGACTATGTTCTGCATTTTGAGAAATTCATTTTCTGGTGAGCTGAATATTCCAGATAGCTGAATTGTCAGGTCAGGTTAAGGTTAGGAAAGGAAAGGGGAAGGTAGAGATGGAGGTTCTCCAAGCCTAGGATTCTTTCCCCATCAAAATTCCATGAGCCTCTCCTTTTCAGTGGGTTGTAAGCTCCTCCCATCATGACACAGTCAGGACACAGTCTCCCATCACGATTAGGGGTAAAGGGGAGTCACATCTGCATTCTAATCCCTGCCTCTTTGTTTCTAGGTAGGTATACACTGTGGTTTTAGTTTGCATTTTCCAGGAGGCTAATGCAATTCAACATCATATAGGTGTTTAATAATTGTTAGTGCCTTTCTTTACTCTGTCATATCTCTTATTCTTCTGTATCTTTGCACCCTTATCCCCTTTTCCAGGACCTGGCAAAGTGCAACCCCGAAAGATGCCAGAGTCTTGGGGCCCCAGATTTCTCTGTGTTGGCAGTTCTCTGCTTTGGGGAGTCAGTAGTCCTACGTTGTCTGTCTTCTGCCTACCTCCCAGCTCATCTTTCAGCTTTCCATCTCCTTCTACATGACTCTCCAGCCAGACTGGCAGGTTCAGATCCTCTCCAAGCCTCTGAGCATTTGCAGATACAATTCCCTCTGCCTTGGACACTATGTTCCCTTCCCACCACCATACTTTACCTGGCTAACTCTTAGGTATCAATCAAGTCCCACATCATATCTCACTTCCTCCAGGAAGCCCTGCATGATGCTTTCCCTCACCCCCACCCACCAGTTTGGGTTAGTTGCCCCTTATTTGTGGCTAAGCAACATCCTGTACTTCCCCTCCTAGCACTTATCACACTGTGTTGCAATTGCCTGCTTCTCTTGCCCCTTCCTCATCCCTTTGAGATGAGACTTTTTGTATCCCATGAGCCTTGAGCATCTGTGATATTTATTGAATGGTCTGGCCCAGATGCCTTTAAACGAACAAAAATCTAACCTTCTGGGCCAGCTATACTAGAATCAAGGATTTCGAGCCATCATCCTCCATTTCCCACACCAATCTTCCTGTTTGACAAGGTATTGAGAAAATGAACACTTCTTGAGGATCTACTGTATGCCAAGCACCAAGACAGGCCCTTTACATGTAAAGCCATTTTCACAATTAGAAGGCTGGAAGCTCCACATCTAGATAGCACTTTGAAACTCAAAGGCTCTGATGTGCAGTCATGCAACGAACAAGGAGAAAGGAGTGATACCACAACACTTTCCATCTTGTTAGTGGCAAAGAGATGTTAGTAGAGGGGGACCCCCACATGGCACCAGGCTCTGAGTCCCTGAATCTTCAGTGCCTCGCATATGGCAGCAGCACAGACAAGATTTGTCAAACAAATGAATGAACGGTTGAAGAGAGAACGCAGAAAGAGCAGATTGGAAGCCTAGGAAACCCATCTTTCTTTCCAGATCTGACCTAAAATATTCCCCCCACTTCCTCCATGTGTTGATACACAAAACTGGACGCTGAAGTATTTTTGTCTTGGGCAGCTGTCCACAGTGCCGGCCAAGGCTGATCCTTGCGATTTCTGCTCAGTCTCTATTGACTAAAAATGGCTACACCTAGTCACAAGGGAAGCTGAGAGATTGCTGGTTGTGAACCCAGGAGGGAAAGAGACAGATTTGGGGTAAACAGCTAGCAGTCTCTGCCACAGGACAGAAGGATCATCCTGGCTCTGCCAGTGTCACTGGCTGGCCATGAGTTATCACAGGATCACTGGATGCTCACTCTGGAAAGGCCCTCGGGGATAATTTAATTCCACCCCCTAATTTTACAAATGGGACACTAAGGCCTAGTGAGAGAAGTATTTCCTTCACTGTCAGAGTTGTTTGGTGCTAGGGTCATGCTGTTTTGCTTAATCAGTCAGTGCTTTATCTGCAAAGGGGATCTTTTTAAATTTTAGTTTAGTTTTAGTTTAAGTTTATTTATTTTGAGAGAGAGGGCACGAGCAGGGGAGGGGCAGGGAGAGAGGGAGAGAGAATCCCAAGCAGGCTCTGCACTGTTAGCTAGGAGCCTGATGTGTGGCTCGAACTTAGGAACTGCAAGATCATTACCTGAGCCAAAACCAAGAGTCAGACGTTTAACCTACTGAGCTACTCAGGTGCCCCATTATTATTATTATTATCATTATTATTGTTTATTTATTTATTTTGAGAGAGAGAGAGACAGAGAGCGTAAGCAGGGGAGGGACAGAGAGAGACACACAGAATCCGAAGCAGGCTCCAGGCTCTGAGCTGACAGCACAGAGCCTGATGAGGGATTTGAACCCACCAAATGGAAGATCATAACCTGAGCCAAAGTTGGACGCTCAACAGACTGAGCCACCCAGGCACTCCTATTATTTTTTTTAAGTAGTTTTTACTCCCAGCGAGGAACGTGGAGCCCAACGCAGGGATTGAACTTATGACCCTGAGATCAAGACATGAGCTGAGATCAAGAATTGGAAAGTTGGATGCTTAAATAACTGAACCACCCAAGCGCCCTTGAAAAGTGGGTCTTTAAACAAGAGAACCTTCTCATCTCCTTCCTGAAAGCACTGTGAAGTTTACATTTCAACGATAAAGAAAAAAGCATTAAAAGCAATACAAATTAAGATGTTGATGAAATAATGATTATTACAATGGGAGTAAATGATTCTTTAGTTACTTAGAAGGCTCTTATGTGTCCTGTGGTCCTTAAGAGTCTTCATTATTAGGAACATCAGCTACCCCCCCACACACACACATAATACTGCAAAATCCTTTAGCTGACCATGTGTATGAGGGGTGAAACTACCACACTGGATAAAATACCAAGTACTAATTGTGTAAATTTGTGCAAGTATTTCACCTTTGAGCTTTAGTTCTTTCACCAATAAAATGGAAATGATAATATCTACCTCTCAGGTTTGTTGTGGGGATTAAACAAGAAATGAAAACCACTTGATGTAATATTTGGCACCTAGTTGGGACCCAGTAAACGTTAAGTTTCTGTTGTTATATAACTGCAATTCTTTCTGTGAACACCTAGGGGACCATTACATAATGATTGATATAATCACTCTCAAAAGGGGCACTTTCAACATTTAATCAACTAATAGGATGTTTTCTTAATATCTGCAATCGCTGAACTAGGTACCTAATATCCATTGAGAAAAAGATAAGCAACTCTACCCAAGGGAGACTGAACCCTAAACAGAAAGTAACAGCACTATATGACAAGCTTAGGGGACAGAATGGGTGGGGGGGGGCAGGGGGGGCTAGGAAGTCTGCTTACCTGAGTGATGGAGGACTTTCTTGAGGAGATTATATGCTTCATGGGGAAGGAGCAGGAGCTGTCAGATAGAAGCGAAACAGGTAGGGGAGGACACAGACGTGTAAGGAAGCACATTTTCTAAAATGAGGGAGCTATTTCAGTACTGCTGGAACAGTAAAATAAATAAAAAGCTTTAGCAAAAGAGAAGGGACAGGTGATTGACAGCAGTGGGTTTCTGATTGATTTTATCTTGCCGGAGATGGGGAGCCACTGGAGAATTGGGGGCAGGGAGATAATGCGAATGGGGTAAATGGAAGAAGTGGGAAAATTACACCGCAGGCAACTATTCGTGACTACGAAAGAGAACGCTGGCTGGCTCAAGACCACACCCACCTTCCTTCAGTTTTTCAAATAGTTACCCAGGACCTGCAGAGAACCAGGCTCAATTCCAGGAGTTGGAAATCAGGCAGTGAACAGGACTGGAAAGGTCTCTGTTCTCATGGAAGAGACTGATACTAGATAAACAAGTAAACAAGCAAGGAAGTATCAGATAAGAGCCTCTTGGAAAATCAAACCAGGTGATAAAAGAGTCCCGAGGGGCTGTTCCTACCTGCCCCCTCACTTCTGAATCTTCGCCAAGCCTTCTCTAGATCTAAGTTTGGTTTCCCAAGGAGGCTTTGCTCTTAGAAAAAAAAAATCTCTACGGTAAATAATTAACTCAGCTCTCTGTGCGCTTCCAATAAGCCTGCGTGGAGATAGCTAGTCTTCTCCAGGGCCTGGTCAGTTTGTAATCCTTGCTTCGGGACCACCCACTTCTGGTACAAATCTCAAGTGTAAGGCTAGGGGAAGGTCACAGCAACCTTGCGACCTTTCCTGATCATTGTTCCCATGGCAACGTATGACGTCCCCTCTCAGCAGGCCCCCTCCTTTATATATATATATATATGTGTGTGTGTGTATATATATATATATATATATATATATATATATATATATATATATCCTTTATAAGAGAAACCGTTTGATAGCATGGTTGAAATTGTGTATTCCTGTCCTCTGAAAAGTGCAAACTTTTAAAATACTCCCGCTGCTCCTGGCAGGAGCTCCCCCCACGTCCCTGCCCCGCCCCATTTCCCCTCTCTAGAGGGCTGGTCGGGGAATCCCCATCGCTGCCTTCCCTACTGCCCGAGCTGGAGGTTGGCTTGTCACCACCAGGGCTCTATGTATGTCAGGGCTCCCAGGAGCCAAAGGGATGTGGGCTAAGAACAAAAAAGCAAACATTGTTATAGGTAGCCGGGAGAGATCAGGAACTGAGAAAGTTGATTTCTCAGTGTGCATGGCCATGGTCTTCCCCCTTTTGACACATTTACTCACCGTGAAGGTTCCCCCCCCAAAAAAATGTGTGTATGTGTATGTGTGTATACACATGCATATGTATGTATGTACATGTATACATATGTATGTATATATGTGCATGTGTGTGTGTGTGTATATATATATATATATATATATATATATATATATATAAAATGAAAGCTGAGACACAGGAATGTTCTCTGTGTTTTAGGGAAATTTAGTGAAAGCCCCAGGAGGGCCTTTCTGATTTTGCCCAGCTTCTCTGGACTGTTTGACTGTTGGAAAGTCATAGTTTGCCCTTTGGGAACTTTAGCAGTCAGTGATGACTAAATTAGGGCCCCTACTCACAGGAGTTTTTAATTCTACTTGGGAGGAAGAAGACGCTAATAAAAACCTTCTTTTCCTTTTCTTTCTTCTTCTTCTTCTTCTTCTTCTTCTTCTTCTTTTTTTTTTTTTAGCAGTTTACACTTTAGGTGCTTGCACATTCCTAATGTCATTAAAATGATAAACTCAGAGCCCAAAGGAAATTTAGAGATCAACTGGGAGGGGCAGGGGAGTGGCAAATACCTGGCCTAATACCAGCCACTTCCTCAGCTCCTGCCCCTGGTAGACATTGCTAATTGATCACTCATTCATTCATTCATTCATTATTGAACACTTACTTATTGGACATCGTCCATGTTCCATATGTTAGGAATACAGAAGGAAATCAGACAGACTTGCTTGCTACTCTCATGGACCTCCAAGGGGGAGACAGACATTAAATAAATAATTACACACATGAAGAGTGTTTCGAATAGGCAGAGTATGGGGGAAGACAAGGGCATCACATAGGCATCACCTGGAAATAACCTAGGGGTGGAGAGGGGTCAGGAAAGGCCTTTCTGAGGAAGTAATGTTTAAGCTGAGGTCTAGAGGATGAGGAAACTGAGTCTCTTGGAGGGTGAAAAAAGCAGTACATACTGGAATGAAGAGGACATGGGTCAGCGCCTGCTCCATGGCTAAATGAGAGGGTATGGATACTAAATGGGGGGTAGTTGTTTAGAGAGAAACAGAGGTTGCTCTAGCCAGGCATTGGAAGAAGGACTGGAGAGGACTGGAAGGTCAGATTGAGCAAAGGTCCGATTTATTGTTTATCCACCCCCTTCCTGGGGAATTATGTCCTCACAGGCTATTAAAAAAAAAAAGCTATAAATTATGGGCTATCTACTAAGTAGTGGCAATTCTTATGAAGTCTTCCATCTTCCTTGTGAGATAAGTATTATTTTTCCAGTTTTACAGATTAGAAAAAAAAGGGTTGGGAGGACTAGAGAGACATTTGCTTGCTAAAGTTGGCCATCAAGTAGACAACAGAGCTAGTATTTGAGCGGCTACACTTTCCACACTCCTCACTGCCATAAAATCCCCAGACCGGGGCATGCTCTAAAAGCAGTCAAATAAAACTTGGAAAGCAACAGAAGAACTTTAATTCCAAAATATTGCTGGGAGAAAAGGGTCGGCAGAGATGCTCCAGGTGACTGACTAAACATCATGAGGCAGAAGAATGCGAGGAAGAAACCGAGTCCTGGTGGAGGGTGGGGGGGGGGGGGCGAGAAGGGGGGAGTGGGGCGTAGGAGGGGTAGGAATGGGAAGGCGTGACAAGTGACCGGGAGGGCGTCCTGGGCTGCTTCAGGACTGCGCTGCTGCGGGGAGTTGCCCAGCTCTAACCACTACCCGGCCCTGCCCGGTTAATCATTTCCTGACCTTCCTTCCCCCTTTCGCCCTGCCCGCAGGATTGCCACATCAGCCCCCACCCCCACCCCGCCCCCGCTTGCCTCCTGGCCCTGCAGCTCCTTCGCCGGGTTTTACAAGAAGCTCCAACTTTGAGGCAATATTTGTAATAGCCCCGGACGTCCTCAAATCAAGGCCATTCCCCAGAGAGATCGCAGGCTAGCTCGGGTGTAATGACTGCCCAAGCGGCCGGTTGAGGATTGCCCTGGCCCCTTTTTCTACAGAGCGGTCTGAGAGCTAGGGATCCAGTCCTCGCAAGGATTAACCAAGTCCCCCAGGCCAAAAAGGGTATGGTAACGGCAGCTAGCAGAGCGGTGCGAGGTTTAAATGAGATATTGTGTGTCAAGTGCCTGGCTAGTAGGTGTCTAACGAAAAAAGTAGTAGGATCTAACCAATGTTAGATCCCTTCCCTTTTTATCACATAGTAATTGAGACCTCGCATGCAGCAAACCCAGGTTACATCTCGCTTAAACCCACACTGGGGGGTTAGGGATGAAAGTCCAACCACGTGTTCCAGGCAAAGCAGATGGTGAGTCACAGTGACAAGATCTGAAGCCAGGTTCGTGGGCGCCCCCGCGGTCCCAGCCACACAGCACCCAGGTGACTGGCTAAAGGCCACGTGTTCAGAACCTGGAACCAGGTCAATATCGAACCTGTCGCAGGGAGCATAACACTAAATCGGGACTGTTCTGGGATGTATGCAGCCCGCTGGGCCACCGAGAGCCAGTACCTAAACCTCTCTGCGCTTGTGTCTTCGTGTGTAAAATGGGAGCTCCAGTCCCCGTCTGCCCAGGTGGTTTTTATTTTCTTCACACTTTTCTGAGTGGCCAGATGTTCTACCACAGAGTAGTCAGACCACCACACAACACGCCGGATCAGTCTTCTCTGTGAGCACTCGCTCCTCCGCGGTAAACGCAGCGGACCTGCCCGGCGTGTGGGGGCTTGGCGTCCCACCCTTACGGGTAAGAGGGGGAAGCCACAGCCGCTACGCGCTGCAAAGTTGGGAAGTCACTCGCGAACGCAGCGGGATTCTCAGCGCCACCAGCCCGCGCGCTTTGGAACCCCACCCGGAGCGAGAGGACGGGGGCGGGGCCGGGTCTGGGGGCGGGGCCTGACTAGGGGCGGGGCGGGGCCGGCCTGGGAAGACGGAAGCCCTGAGCCTATGGGTGGCGGTAGAACCCGGATCGCGGAATTCCACGTTCTTGGGAGCGGGGCTTCTGGAGACGGCGGGTGGGAAAACCCGGCGCCCGGAAGCCTTTGCTTTCTTTGACGCAAGGGCTCGGGACGCAGCCGCCGTCGGCCGAGCGCCCGGCGAGGAGCGACCCCAGACGGAGCCTTCGCAGCCGCGCCGCCCCCCGCCCCGTCTCCCAGTCTCCGAGCCTTAGTCTTCCTCGCCGCCCTCCTCGTGGCAATGGAGTGTCCACACCTCAGCTCAAGCGTCTGCATCACTCCGGACTCAGCCAAGTTCCCCAACGGCTCCCCGTCGTCTTGGTGTTGCAGCGGTGAGTGCGGCCCCGGGGCGGCCCTGCCGCGCACCCGAGGCCCCGGTCTCGCCCGGCCTGCCGTCTAGGGGCCGCGGGCGGCCGGCGCGCGGACCCAGGGTGGGGTGAGGGCGAGCCGGGCCCGGCGGCTGGGGAGGGGTACTCGGTGAGGCGGGCTCGGGCGGGCGCCGCGGGTGGAGCGGCGGCGGCTCCTTTGTTTCCCGCGGCCCGACGGCCCGGCCCGCTGAGGAGAGGCCCGAGAGGGGCGGGAGCCCGCGGGGGCCACGAGCGCGTGGGGGCAGCGGCGGGCGGGGGCCCGGGCCCGCGCGGCTCGCCCCCCGCCCCGCCCTGCCGGGGGGCTGTACTCACCCGTGTCGCCGGGTCCGGGGCTGTGGGGGCGGGTGTCCGGCCCCCACGCGGCGGCCGCACGTGTGGTGGGGCCCGGGTTGCGTCCCTCCTCAACCTCACGAGAAAAGCGCCGCTCGCCGGGCGCAGCTTTGTCTGGGCTGCGGGGCGCGCAGGGGCCCTTCGCCGCTTCCTCCGCCCGGCTTCCTTTCGCTTCCCGGCAGGCTCGGGCAACTCGATCCACGCCAGGTGGGAGCCCTCAGCCCCGAGAGGCGCTCGGAACTCGGGCGGCGGAGGTTGGAGTCTTTCATCAAACGTGAAGGGTGAAGTTTGAAGACAGGCTGCGGGCTAAAACGCTCCGGAGGCTGAGCCAGCAGCTGGTTTGGAAGGGCGGTTCGAGTTGCCTTTCATATCTTTTGGGTTGTCTGAAATTGCATTAGGATTCCCGAATTCATGTGCTGTAGGACCGTTATTAGGTTTATGTACTGCTTCTGCGTTACTTAAGCATCTTAACTCCTTCTGTTGGGCTCTTTGGAAGCCCCAGTGCCCTCTTATTGTCTGCTCTAGCGACTTAGGATCGCACCAGCCACACTGCTTTGATTACTTCCTGGTAGGGCCCTGGTGCCGCCGCTAGAGTCTTTGTTTATTAGCTTTGAGATGATCAATGGTAGCTTGAGGTGTAGTGTAAAATTTGAATTGTGCATTTCAAAACCCTTAAGTTCATTTGAAGAAATATAGGAAAATGGCAATGGTACAGTTTGGATGTGTGACATTTGTCATTGTGGTTTGGAGCTGGGAAGGTAGTTGAGAGAACGCTTTAACACTTTTGACAGGTTACTTCTTAAATGGTGATTACGTCCTTGGAGAAAAACATAGGCAACGCCACAAAGAAAAAGGTACTCTAGGGTAAGGACTAGAAATAACTGCGGTTTCTTGGAGCTTTCAGAGGTTTGATGCTTTTTCGTGCCTTTGTAAAGTCAGATGATCTTTTTCTGCATGATGCCTTTAAAGATTAACTGGTTAAATTGGTTTTACAGTGCAGTATTGCAGTTTTTTTATGAAGGTGCAGAAACTTGTACAAATTAGCTTTCACCTACAAATTTCTCTTCCACAGTGAATGTTGAGTATGGAAAAATAAATACGGTGTAGCAAATCGTTTTACAAATTGGTTGGGGGTGCATTAGCTATAATTGTAGCTATAGCTGTCGTGCTATAACCTAACTTTTAATCCTCCCCCCCCCCACCTGCCCCAGAGATTTGAAAAACAAAGGACCAAAGTAAACACTAGGAAAAGCTTATCACTTGAGGAATGGGGCTCTTGCTCATCTGTAGTAAACTTCAGGGGTACAAAGTGGACAGCACACTTCTGGTTTTTTTCTAGGTAAAATCACATCAGATTTAAAGATGGCCTCGCTGGGCATATGCATCTAAAAAAGAGGGACGCCTGGGTGGCTCAGTTGTTGAAGTGTCTGACTCTTGGTTCCAGCTCAGGTCATGAACGGTTCATGGGATCAAGCCCTGTGTTGGCCTCTGTGCTGACAGCACGAAGCCTGCTTGGGATTCTCACTCTCACTCTCTCACTCTCACTCTCTCACTCTCACTCTCTCTCACTCTCTCTCACTCTCTCTCACTCTCTCTCACTCTCTCACTCTCTCTGCTCCAGTCACCCATCCCTGCCCCCCCCCCCCCGTGCTTGTGGGCGTGCTCTCTATATCTCAAAATAAATAAACATTAAAAAAATTATAAAGGGGAAAGAGCTTATGCAAGTGGCAGATAGCCTGTTGTGAGTCGGTCTTGGCCTTTGTCAGTCAGGGAGTCCACTTGACTGTGGAAATAAGTGCAGAAAAATGAGTATCTCTTGAGGAACTGAAGTTAAAATGGAGCATAACTAACAGACTTGTGCTGATAACAAAAACAAAGTATTATGTGTAGCCTTAAAGATGGGGTGATTTCTCTCCCAGGAGGAGGATGGCGGTCTTTGCATCTTGAAACAAAATTTGTCTCTGACATTGCTTCACAAGGGTGGTTCTAGTCACATGCTTGGATTTCTAGAATCAGTAAAGCTAGATTCACAACTTTATGTTTTTTTTCCTTCTGTTCATGTTTTGTGAATTGAACCCGTTTCGTATGGGCCTCCCATTTTAACCTGTTGTCATCCATTTGTTGATATAATCTTCTGTTACTGTATTGAGCTTGATCTTGTTCTTGCCTGCCTGTTTCAGTGATTAAATGATTAGTAAATCTGTGAGTCCTTAACTAATTCATCATCTTGGAGTGTTATGTATTCTGGTATTTATTCTCTAACTCTTGAATTTATTTTCTTTCTTTCTTTTTTTTTTTTTTGGTAGGGGACCAAAAGGGTAGCCAGTGTGTTGAATAATGCTGTGACTGAGTATTGAGTCCGATTACATTCTTATTAAGGAGGGAAAAAAAAATCCCTGTTTTGGCACTGGGACAATAAAAGTAATGCCCTCGCCTTGTTTTCTTTGGGAGCTTGCAATTACACCACAGTGAAACAGCCTTAAGGCAGCCAAGCAAATTGCAAAAGGCCAACATCCTAGGCTCTGTTAGCTAGCAGTACATCCTTGGACAAGTAGTTCTTTTTCTTTTGAGCATCACTTTGATTATTTCATCTGTAAAAAAAAAAAAAGGGGGAGGTAATACTTCACATCTACTTCACAGGTTGCTGCTAGGATGAACAAGATAATTTTTCGTGAAAGTGTTGGGAAACTCCTGTACACTAGGCAAGTAATAGGTGGTATTACAGCCAGAACATCTTTATAAATAGGACTCTGCATACTTAAATATCTAAAGCCCCTTAAATAGGGCGTAGGACAGACTGGCTTTATGCTGAATTACGCTTTGCAAGGAGATATCTTACCCAACAAGATTAGGGTGTGTAAGAAGTAATTATATTTCAGCATTAACTTGAGCTTCTTATTTATGGAATAAGGCACTGTATGTTAGGTTATATAATTGTATACTACAGTGGTTCTCAAACTTTTTCTTCTTGGGACCCCTATATACTTAAAAACTACTGAAACCTCAGCTTTTGTATGGCTTGTATCTATTGATATTTGCTGTACTAGATATTAAAACAAAATTTAAATATATTTTAGTAAGTCATTTACAAATAACAGTAATAAACCCATTACCTGTTAATAGAAACAATAGTTTACATAAAATAACTGTACTTTTCAAAACAAAGATTTAATAAGGAGAGTGGCATTATTTTACATTTCTGCAGCTCTTATTATTGTCTAGCTTAATAGGAGACAGCTGCATTTTCGTATCTGCTTCTGCATTCAGTCTCTTGAGATACCACACATCATGTAGCCTCTGGAAAACTCACTGTATGCTTGTGAGAGAATGAGGGTAAACAATAAAAGTAACATCTTATTATTATTTATGAAAATGGTTTGACTTCACTATACCCCTGACAGGGTTTTGGAAACTCTCAGGGGTCCAGGACCACACTTTGAGAATGCACTAGTAATATAACTTTACTAACTGTGAAGGACAATTGCTCTAATAAAAAGCTTTAAAATATTAGATAAATCCTTAAGGCTAGCCACATTTATGTCTTTGTGGAGACTTACAGGGTTTTTCAAATATATTTGCTGGGAACGGATCCAGTTCTGTTGGGGTCCAGTTGTCCTGTCCTCTCAAAAAAGTTACAGTCTAATCTAGTTGGTGAGAGACAGGAAGCTAACAGGTTAGAAGATAAATCCATGTTGTGGTTTAAGGTAAATGTTGAAAATAGCAATTTCCTAATAAGGTAAAGGCTGATTTATGTCTAATCTTTGCTAAGGGCATTTCATTTTAAGTGAAAAAGTTTTAAATAAAAACTAGGACATTCTCTCAAGATCTTTGTTACGTGCACATACCAGATGTTATTTTCAGAAGCTGGAGGCTTGGGCATTTCTTACTTTTGTGGGTAAAATGACTGAACCAGTGGTAAAATACAGGAGAGAAAACACAAATTGTTTAAAAAGGTGCCCTAAACACAACTGTTTTAATAACTAAAGCCAAAGAATAAGCATTTGGGCCTCAGGCGTTTGGATTAAATAAAATAGCCAGTTAAATTGGAGATATTTTAATAGCGTAGTCATGAGAATTTTCCCTGATTAATTCTTCAAAGAGCTGAGAATACCTGTTTAAGTTTCCAGTACACAGTTGCCCTCACATTATTCTACCCAAGAAAACTAAGTGTAAATGAAGTAAGTGTTCTCCAGTTGGGGGTGGACATTAGAGATACCCCCACCTGTTTTGAAGGTCCGTTTAGTAAGAATAGGCACTAATTATTGAGTCCTTGACAGTGGTAATAAATTTGTGATTTTTAGTAAAGCTTGTGATAAATGTGAGAAATTACCTTGATCTGGTGATGGGTTATCTTGTGTCATATTTCTCTTACAACCTTCATCTAAAGAAGACTCTTGGATGCCCAGTAGACTAAATTTTCTAGATAGGATCAGTCATTTGTTCATCCTTGAGTCGAATGTATTTTCTGCTTTTGGTAACACTGTTTGAAGTACTTATTAGGTGCTTAGCATGTATATAAGACACTCAGTAAATATTTGCTTAATGAATGAAGGAATTTCTTCAACTTAAGATCATGGCTGGAATGGCCTTAAACTTTATGTTGAAAATAAATGCAGAGTGAACTTCTCCCCAGAATGCTTTCACCAGACCTCACTCCCAATATTTTAGTTTGTAAGGTATACTTTGTCTGGATTAGAGCAAATGGCCTTCTGCAATGTTGTTGGCACAATGAATTTGTATTCTTTTGGCATTCTGTGTTTATAGATGGGCATGTGTACATTTTAGTGTCAGTGTGGTTGGGGCAGTTAAAAATCAGTGGACAGGTGATGCTTTTCACATTAATTCTAGAGGCTAACATTTGAATTTTATATACTTCTCTGGAGAACTTAAACTTTGTTGGTAATATTTGTAAGCTTAAGTCAAATGTAATTGTCTTTCTAGTTTTTCTAGCAGGATTGCCCCTCACCCCCAGAACCTTAAACCAGCCTTAGCAAAGTCTCTAAATAATTGGTAGTAGATGTGAAATGCCTAGAATCTAGAGTGTGCTTTGTGTATTTGCTTGGAGAGGCTGCAGTCTGGGCATTGAGCCTAACGTTTTGCTGTTGTGAAGTTTTGACACATTGATCAGAAGTTATTTTCTAAATAGTATTCTTAGTAGTATACAAAGAATATCCTTCATGTCCAAAGCAGAAGAAAGGATAGGGTTAAGAGGAGAATGTGAACTCTTTGTTTCGGTTTCCCGTTATTCATTTATTCTCAAAATAATTCCTTCTCATCATTATTTGCTTTTACAGCATTAGCCTTAGGCCTTTATAACATCCTACTTTTTAAATCATTTTAATATATGCAATTTCCTTCTTTACTGGAATTTAGTAGATTCATTTTTGGATTGTTGAAACTAGATTTAGAAATACTTACGTTTGTAGTATTTGTAGCTCAGTAAGCAGGAGAGTAAGTAGTTTAGTTTGAGCTCAGTGAGTAATTTAAATTACTGTTTTAAAAATTTAATTGAGTCTCTCTTCTATCAGGGAGTAATTTACATGTACATTTCCCCCAACTTTGTTTTTTTCTTTCTTTTAGAGTTTTTCTCTCTTTCTTGAGCTATTTTATATATTTTTTCTTTTTTTAAAATATTTTTGAGAGACAGGGACAGAGCGTGAGCAGGGGAGGCGCAGAGAGAGAGAGAGAGAGAGAGAGAGAGAGACCCATAATCTGAAGCAGGCTCCAGGCTCCAAGTTCTCAGCACAGAACCCCACATGGTGGCTTGACCCCACAAATGACGAGATTATGACCTGAGCTGAAGTCTGATGCTTAACTGACTGAGCCACCCAGGCACCCTTATTTTTCTCCTTCTTTAAAAAAAAAATATTATCCTTCGATTAACTGCAGTTTCCCACCTCCCTCCTTATGGGTTTGGTGTTCAGCCTAGGCATTGGAATAGAGTTGGGTAGGTAGTTTATCAGTGCTTGAAGTGGAAAATATATACGGTTTAATATATTTTAGTGTTTCATGTTTATTCATAGCTCCTTTAGACATGAGAGCAATTGCATTCTGGGTGTTTTAATAGAGCTTTCCTGGACAGATGGCTTAGAAGGAAGTACTTAGATTCTCAGCAGGGGCTAGTACTTTTTGGATGGTATATTTGTGATGAAGCTTACCTTGATTGGCAGTTTAGAATGGTGAGAATAGCATTGATATTAGTAACAGCTTGTTCATCTTACCTAGAATTATTTTGTGCCAAGACCTCTCAAGATGCTCTGTGATTCATAGTGTCTAAATTGAGAATGTAGGTAAGAGTAGGTGTCTTTTAGATTGAAAGAAAATTTACCTAAAACTTGTTCATTGCAGTTGTATCCTGGAATCTTTTGGGGTTTGAATGCTTTTTAATATAGAAACTTGTATGTAGAGATCATCTTTTAGCTGCTGTGAGTCTGCAGATGTTAGTATCTATAGTAATTCCAGATGTTTTCTCATCTATTAGTTTTACTGAGTAGGAGGAGAATGGAGAACAACATAAAGTAACTTCAAAGAAGATTGCTAGCGTTTAATCCTGACTAATTTAATTAACTGCCCATCCTTGTAGTTTTTCCTGTTTTATGGATTGTGAAACTGAGACAAAGATTAAGAGAGTTGCTTAAGATGCTTGGGGGTATTAGAGATAGCCCACAGCTTAGATTCAAATACCATTCAAACCATACTTTCAGCTTGCCTTTTAAAAAGCAGGGTCTTTATTTTGTCATCCAGTAACTTAGTGCTTAATAATTTAAAGGATTTAAAGTGTTTGGAAACATACTGGAAATAATTCCTTTGAAGATTTTTGGCAGAAATATGTTTTAAATTCCACATTTTGAAAATAATTGATTTTAAAATTCTGTATTTGATTAGCCTTTCCTCTCCCTGCTTATTGATTAAAGTGCAGACAAGTTGGAACAAGATTGGTAATGTGGTTGGAAGAAACTGCTGTTTTTGAATGTCATAACTTCATTACAGTTCATATCTAATTTTTTTTTTGTTGTCTGAAATTCATATTACTTTAGTTCAGATATAACAAATCAGCCTTCTCAACATAGCAGTGGATAAAATGCAGTTAGCCTTTGGTTATTTTTAAAATGCACTTCTGTTCTTCCAGCACCTAGGTGGCTGGGTGAGCATCTGACTTCAGCTCAGATCATGATCTCACATTGTGTTCGTGAATTTGAGCCCCACATTGGGCTCATTGGCTCACTGCTGTCAGCTCAGAGCCCACTTCAAATCCTGGTCTCTCTTTCTTTGCCCCTCCTCTGCTTGTGCTGTCTCAAAAATAAAAATAAAACATTAAGAAAAAATAAATGTGCTTCTGCTCTTGAAGTTGTCCTTCTCATTTTTAATTTTTTTTTAATGTTTATTTTTAAGAGACAGAGAGAGCACAAGTGGGGAAGGAGCGGAGAGAGAGGGAGACAGAATCCACAGCAGGCTCCAGGCTCTGAGCTGTCAGTGCAGAGCCTGACATGGGGCTCGAACTCATGAACTGCAAGATCATGACCTGAGCTGAAGTCGGCGGTTAACCACCTGAGCCACCCAGGTGCTCCAAGTCCCTTCTCATTTTTAAATTTTGTTTCTGGTAGAGGAGATTCTTCTTGGAGGTGGTTTTCATATGGGGTAGGGGAGATAGGGAATTCTTAAGATATGAAATTTTGCTTTTGCTTTTGGTAGCTCAGAGGTTTTTTGAATTTTTGCTTTTAGGCCAGTGTACTTTGTAGATTGCACTTAGTTATAGTCTAAGATTTTCCAGTTGTATTTCTTATAAAGGTTAATTATAGTTTTTAGACCACAAAGATTAAAACAGATTTCCCTCTCTTAAGTATTGAAAAGTATGTATGTGTGTTATTTACAGATGTATAAAATGCAGATGAACTTAGGCCATTTCAGATTTTGAAAACTATTGTTGAAATTAAACTTAGACATTGAAGTTTATAGTTGTCTTAGTGTTTGTGTTAGCTAAATGCTTCATGATTAATAAATACAAGGTGGGAATTCAAAGTTTATTTTTACAATATGAACTAGCTTGTATCTTTGGAAAGATATAACCAGCTGGTTTTTATGTGAAGACTTTGTACTGTGCTTTAGGATTGAATAGTTCTATCAGTGGGCCGTTTTCCATCTTGAGTAGACATTCAGTCCTGATATTTTTTCTAGTTAGGTTTAAGACAGCCTTGTAAACATCTGTTTGCCTGTTTATCCTTGACCTACCCTGAAGACTCGTCATTTTATAGACTGTTCTTGTACTATCTCATCATCAGAAAGAGCAGGCTGGTGATTAACTGTCATATTCCTACAGGTTTAATTTAACTGCTTGTAAGATAGTACACTTATTGTATAATAATAGATTATTGTTCATTCCTTTGTTTTGAACATTTGTTGCACAATATTAGGATGGTAATGTTTTGATCAAAGTTTTTGAAGATCATACTGTAATTTCAAGGAAACAGTTTTTGCTCTAGAATGTTTTGGAAAAATTGGTAGATAACATGTTAGAGAAATGCTTTAATGTAATATTTCTTAAAAAAAGAACTTCTATTTAAAACTTAGAGTTAGTTGCTGGCGTGGCTGGGTGGCTCAGTCGGTTAAGTGTCTGACTGGCTCAGGTCATGATCTCACAGTTCATGGGTTTGAGCCCTGCATCAGGCTCTGTGCTAACAGCTCAGAGCCTGGAGCCTGCTTGGGATTCTGTGTTTCCTACTCTCTGCCCCTACCCCCCTCACAGTCTGTCTGTTTCTCTCTCAAAAATAAATAAACATCCATCAATCAATCTGTCAATCATTCTTAGAGTTCTTGGGTCCAGTACTTAGGTTATTGATTGATGATCTTTTAATTTTAATGCCACACTGTTAAACATCCTTTGATTTATTTGAGATTAAATCTAGCTTCCACTTAAATTATTTTGAATGTTAGGGGAGCCTGGGTGGCTCAGTTGGTTGAGCCTCCAACTTCTGCTTAGGTCATGATCTCATGGTTTGAGAGTTTGAGCCCCGTGTTGGGCTCTGTGCTGACAGCTCAGAGCCTGGAGCCTGCTTCAGACTCTGTGCCTCCCTCTCTCTCTTCCCCCTCCAGCTTGTGCTCTGTCTCAAAAATAATAAATAAATATTAAAAAATTTAAAAAAAAGTTATTTTGAATGTTAATTGTGAGATGCATTAACATTGGAGAAATTGCTCTGCCCCGACTAAGGACTCAAGTTTTACCTTATGGGTATGCAGTAGTTGCCAGACGTCAGCATTCATGACATGAGAGTTTAATTTGAGAGCTTTACTACATCAGTTACATTCAGTTAAGTGTTTTGTTTGTTTGTAGTCTTTTTAGAGCCTCATTTAAAAACATTTTTTAGGCTTTTGTGGGTTTTTCTTCTTTGAACAACTAATAGATATTTTGGGGAAATGTGGGTCAGATTTTAGATTTGTGTCTACTATTTTTTATAAAATTCCAACACTTGGTTTTTGTTAAACAATTAGAACAGCTGTTGGAGTTTGCAGGTGCCTATTTTCTGTAATATTTGGTATCTAGCCCCTTAGGCAGAATATAACCATGTGCCCATTTTATAGTTTTTCTTTCCATTTTTTCCATAAATAGTCACACTGATTTTTGGAGAATGAAGAGATTCCCAGCATACCAGTAAATACAAGTGTGGTGTTCCCCACCCCCACCTCTTTGTGCTTTACTGTTTTCCTTTATTATGTAACCACAGAAAACTAGGAAGAGAATTATACAATGCAGATATTAAACCTGTTCTCTCAGTAAAGTCTTTGACAATGGGAGGTTCTTGAACTTCTTACTTATTTTATTTATTTATAAATATAAATTATAAATATTCATATATGTACACACATATATATATGAGTCTTGTATTGCATATACTTGCTGTTTTGAAATAATAGTTGTGTGGTGTTTATATTTATGACCTGATTTTTTTCTTTTGAAGATCTCACTACCATTGGATTTGCTTACTCAGTTTATTGGCAAAAGCATGGAATAGATTAGATCTTGCTATGTGAAATAAATGGAAAAATTGGATGTCAGAATTATTCTTTTTTTTTTTTTTTAATGTTTATTTATTTTTGAGAGAGAGAGACAGAGCACAAGCGGGGGAGGGCAGAGAGAGAGGGAGACATGGAATCTGAAGCACACTCCAGGCTCTGAGCTGTCAGCACAGAGCCTGACGCGGGGCTCGAACTCACAAACTGTGAGATCATGACCTGAGCCGAAGTCAGACACTTAACCGACTGAGCCACCCAGGTGCCCCATCAGAATTATTCTTAAGTGATGCATGGCTTTTGTTTTCATTCTGCATAATCTGCTTCATAGGGGAAGTTATTTTTGAAACGATATAAATATAAACTCTTGGTAATTTTTCTGTAGTTATTTGTGTCTGGTCTTCCAAAGGCAAAAGTGGCCCATTTTGACTCTAGATTTGGTAATCTGCTTTGGCTTTAGTAGTTTTAATCCTCCTCCCCACTACCCTTTCCCCTCATTTGGAGGTAGGGGCACAGTTCCAGCAGTTAGCTGAAGGCTGGTAGGGTAGATATAGCATACATAATAGCTTCATTAGGTTTTTCACCAAAATAGGTCTGAAGAAGTCAGAGTTTGTGATAGAATGACTAATAACAATTTTATTTAATGCATTACTGTTTGGGGCTTATATAGTTTCACATACATTGTTTCCATATGCTGTTTGCATTTGATGTTGAAAACTGATTACAGAAATTTCCAAATAGATTAAAATGCTTGAGCATTTAATCTCAGGTGAGGGGACCAGCCTTATGGATCAAAATTTGCCTCTATGTGGGAAGTCAGCAAGACCAGATGCCCTCTCTTTTCTAGCTCTGTAGGTAACTGGATCTGCTAACCTATAGATGACACGTTTTGGCCAGTTTTGAAATTATATTCTCTAATAAAGAACACATACAATTAGCTCTGCAAATTCCACCTGTAGTATATAGGGAATTCACTGTGTGCCTAACACACCTCATATGATAAGTTGCTATTGTAAATTTTATGTCATGTAAGAGATTTTTAAAAAATTTTAATTCCAGTATAGTTAACATACAGTTTTATATTAGTTTCAAGTGTACGGTATAGTGATTCAGCAATTCCATACATCACTAAGTGCCGTGTAATAATGAAAAAATGGTTTGGGCAGTTACATGAATTGATAGGACTTTATCAATTTACCTTTTAAAGATTAATTCATGTTTTCAAAAAGTAATACATGTACATAATTAAGTCATAGTAGCCAAAGGTTTAAAACACAGCAGCAATTTCCCTCCCCTCTGCCCTCAATTTTACTGCCATAGACAACCACTTTAAGGCCCATTTAGTTTTCTCTCTCATGCAGGTAAATACCTGTATACTTCTAAGTAATACATTGTTATTTCTTAATTTATTGCTTTTAGGCTTTATCTCTTGACATCTTGCTCTGGTAAATGGGGACACTAGTGTTTCTTCCACCCTCCTTTCTGCCCATTTTTGCATTTCTCAATATAGTTAGAGTACAAGTTTTGGTTAATATGGAGATTACTTTTTCTTTCTTGTCCAGAATTTTATTTTTCCTTGAGTTAATAATTGCCTTTCTTAAAAAATTTGCCTTCTACAAAATTTCTCCCAGATTTACTTCTAAATTTGTCAAATGTCTATGAATATTGTTTTTCAAGCACTTAAGCAGACAATCTCTTAGTATTATTATTATTTTTTTTTTCTGAAGACCTCTTTTCCAGGGCCTTCTTGCTCCTATTTGAACAGATTGTTCTCTAGGCCTACTGTGCACTTTTTATCCTATTTTATCCTATTATTCCCTTGCTGTTCTCTTGTCACTGAGATCTCCCATTTCCTGGATCCCATTTCTTTTTCTTTCTTGGTTTATTAGACTTTTGTTGGAGTACGTCATACAGCCCCCTCCTCATAGAAGGCAGATTTTTGACCCCATGCAAGCCTGACACTTTTATTCCACCTTCATACTCGACTGCTTGACTGACTATAGAATATTAGTTAGAAAAGATTTTTCTCTGAGAAATAGAAAAGTGTTGTTTCTTTGTTTTTAGGCTTCCAGTGTTGCTGTTGAGAAACCTGATGCCTTTCTGATTATTAAGACTTCACATAGTGTATATCCTTTTATTCTTTTTTCTGGATGCTTTTAGGATATTCTTTTTATCCTTAGTGTTCTGAAATCTCAAAGTGTGATATGTGTTGGTATGGGTAGTTTTTCTTTTATTGTGATGGGTACTGAAGGGGCCTTTCAGTTTCCATGTGTGATAGCATACTTATCTTCCCATACTCACATCTCTCAATTTGTTCTTTTTTCTTTCTGGAACTCCTGTTAATTGAATGTTGGTTGTCCTGGATAGAACTTGCAATTTTCTTATCTTTTTATTTCTTTGCCCTTTGGCTCCAGTTCCTGAAATATTTCCTTAATTTTTTCTTCTATCCTTTTTATTGAATTTTGATAATCATATTTTTAATTTTCAAGAGCTTTTTCTTGTTTTTCTGACCATTGCCTCTTCATATATCCTATTGCTTTTTTGCAGTATCTTCTATTACTCCAGAGTTTTAGAATTTGTTTTAAAGTTCTTCTGTGCTTCTGTGCTACAACATTATTTGTTTCCTCTGGATTCCTCTTGTTTGTTCTTCCTTCCTTCTTTTCTTCCTTTCTTCCTTTCTTCCTTCCTTCTTTTCTTTTCTTTTCTTTTCTTTTCTTTTCTTTTCTAAGTAATTTCTGTGCCTAACATGGGGCTTGAACTCATGACCCTGAGGTCCAGAGTTGCATGCTCTACCGCCTGAGCCAGCCAGGTGTTCCTTTCTTTTAAAAGGATTCAGACTAGGGGTTTTTTCAAGGATTTGTTTAATCTTTGTCTGTCTGTCTTCATACAAGAGTGAGGCACTAAAAAGCTTAATGAGTTGATGGGGCTTGTTTATATTTCGCTTTGCTATGAGGTAAGGGGAACTTTTTTCATTGAAGGTGACACTGAAGATGTCTGTATGAGAACTTTTTTTTTTAGCTCTATTCAGTTTTTCAGTTTTCCAGTTTTCCCAGGCTATACACCTGGCCACGAATGTTCTGACATCAGGGTGTAGGAAGTTTCATGATTCAGTTGTTCCTTACAGCCCTTAGATCCATTGTTCTCAATCCTGTCCTTCTCCTGCTGTCTGCTGTGCCTAGTGTCCCTGAGCCCAGGGCCACCTCCTGTCTGCATTCTTTTCTGCTGGCAGTTAGGTTGTAGCTTCCTTTGCACTACTAAGATTCTTAAAGCTCCTCTAACTTCTTCCTGACTTCCAAAAACATGTTGAAATCTTTTGTGTGCTTTGGTTGCCTCACATGTTCTCTTTATCCTTGTAAATTATTATCAATTTAATTCCTTTATTGTCATTTTAGTGGGATGTTAGGAACAGGAGATTAGAGAGAAGTTGGTCTGCCATGTTTAATTTGGTGTCTATTTTTAAATGAAATATTTTAAATCCGTTTTTAGGGCAAGATCTTTGTCCTATCAAAAATGGATCTTACTAATTATCATTCAGATAGTTAAATCACTGAGACTGAACTTTTGCCTTACTCTATTTGAGTAAAAATTCAAACTCAGATTTACCTTCTCTGATGGACAGAGCAAGATATTGTTTCTATTAGAGTCAGCAGAAAAACTAGGTATACCAGAGGGGTTTTTTGACTCTGCTTAGGAAACCAAATCACAAGCCAGACTTTGAATATGTAAAAGAAAGTTGTAAGGTCCTTTGGACTACTACATTTAATATGTTGGAATATTTTTACTGGATTAGTTCATCATCAATATAGTGGAGTTAATGCTGGGTTCATAAAACTCTTTGGCTCTGTGCATTGGTAATTTAGCCTTGTTCCTTGTGTTTTGGTATTTTAAAAAAAGTGTGTTCTTTTTAAATTAATTTTTTTAAAGTTTATTTATTTATTTATTTTGGAGCAGCGGAGAGAGAGGGGGGAGGACAGAGGATCTGAAGCCAGCGGACTCCTTGCTGACAGCAGAGAGCACAATGTGGGGGGCTCGAACCCACAAACCACGAGATCATGACCTGAGCTGAAGTCAGATGCTTAACTGACTGAACCATCTAGGTGCCCCAAAAAGTGTGTCCTGAATTGGAAGTAAAGAATAAAATTTTTTTTAATCTCCAAAAACTTGTATTTTGATATAATTCCACACTTAAAGACACATTGCTAAGAATGGTACAGAGAACTCCCATGTACTTTTTTTCCCCCAAGGTTTTATTTAAATTCCAGTTAGTTAATATACAGTGTAATACTGGTTTCAGGTTTAGAATTTAATGATTCCACACTTTTGAACAACACCCAGTGCTCATTACAACAAGCGCCCTCCTTAATCCCCATCACTTATTTAACCCATTCCCTCCCCTCTTTGGTAACCATCAGTTGTCTATGGTTAAGAGTGTTTGCCTAGACTCACCAATCATTAACATTTTACCCCATTTGTGTTATTTATGTATGCACCCTCTGTTTGTATATTTCCCCCCTGAGTAATTTGCAGATAAAATGCTTCTTTGTCAATAAATACTTTAGTTTGTGTTTTTTCTAAGAACAAGGAGTTTCTTTTCAGTAAGTGTAGGATATTGGTGAAAACAGGACATTAATACTGATAGAATATTAATGGTATGCACATTCCATATTCAGATTTCTCCAGTTGTCCCAGTAATGTCCCTTATGTATGTCCTTTACAGCACTTTTCCTTTGTGTTACACCTACCTAGCTACCTCAGATCTAATCCAGGATCATGCATTTCATTTTGTTGTCATAACTCTTTAGTTTTCTTTAATCTGGAACCGTTTGTTGGCTTTTATCTTTCAGATCATGGTATTTTTAAAGAATACAGGCCAATTATTTTATAAAATGTACTTCAATTTGAGTTTTTCTGATATTTTCTCATGATTAGATTCAGGTCATGCACTTTTTTCATAGGACTACTACAAAAGTAATGTGTCTTCTCAGGACATCCTATCAAGAGGTATATGATGTTGGTTTGTCTCATTTTTGGTAATGTTAACTTCCAGTATTAAGGTAATATTTACAACGTTATTCCACTGTAAAGTTACTATTTTTCCTTTTGCTATTAGTACCTTTTTTGGAGGTCCTTTAGAATTTGTGTGTATATACTGTTCCAAGCTTTCACCCAATAATTTAGCATCCATTGATGATTCTTGACTGAATCACTTATTAGTAGGATGGTTGCGAGATGTTGAATTTTTTTTTTATTATGTTGAATTTTTAATTTGTATTTCTTCTAAATATATTAGTATTCTGTAAAGAAGAGCTTTTCTTTCTCTCCCACCTATTTATTTATTCATTTATTGTATTAGCATGGACTCATAGATTTTTTTAATTTTATTCTGTGATACTGTTATAATTTGAGGCTCATATTAGCATATATTTGACTAGTGGGGGCAACTTAAGCTATAGTTTTGACATGTCCCTATTGTTCTTTGAGCTCTTTCTTACTTTCTGACACAGCAGAATACTCCAGTCTCGTCTTATACTCAGCCTTCCCCAGCCTTGGAGTCAGCCATTTTTCCAAGTATTCCTTATTCTGTTTAGTGGGAGTGATGTTTGTAAACTAGGACATCTCAGCAGATAAGAGCTAAGAAATATAAATAAATGCACATGTCTGTATGTGTGTGTGTGTGTGTGTGTGTGTGTGTGTGTGTGAGTTCATATTAATCCTTATAATTCCAATTCAACAACACAGGTCTGGTCTTGCCCAGTATTTCCCTTCAACAGCCTTTTCATATTTGCAATTCTCTTCTCTGACATTGAAAATCTGGTTCTTATTTTCCTCAGTATATGTACTTATTTGTTCTGTGTGCCATAATCAGAGAAAGTAGTTCCAGAACTGCTAACCCATACCATTATAAAGAAAACCCCCCCTTTTAACTAGAGTTCAATATTTGTTTATAGTTATGTTTGTCTGTATACTGACAATATATAAAGTATTATGCTCAAAAGCCACTTAGGTTACTTTCTGTCTTTTAATAAACTTATTTATTTGATTTACATTTGGGTTCATTTGCATTTGATTCCCATTTTGGATTTTTTTCACTTTCTCTTTAAAAGCTGATTTTTATTTTACTTTTTGAGTGTATAAAACATTAGCATGGTTCCAAAAGTTAAAGCTATACTGGTTGGGGGGGGGGGGCGTGCCTGGGTAGCTCAGTTGGGTAAGTGGTTGACTCTTGGTTTTGGCTCAGGTCATGATCTCGCGGTTCATGGGTTCAAGCCCCATGTAGGGCTCTGCACTGGCAGCACAGACTGCGCTGGACTTTGCTTCTTTTATTTAACAGTATACCCTGTATATCATTTTATGTTTGTAAGAATTTTGTTTAATGTTTGCTTATTTTTGATAGAGTGAGCGAGCACAAGCTGGGAAGGGCAGAGAGAGAGAAGGAGACACAGAATCTGAAGCAGGCTTCAGGCTCTGAGCTGTCAATACAGAGCCTGATATGGCGCTCAGACTCATGAGCTATGAGATCATGACCTGAGCTGAAGTCGGATGCTCAACAGACTGAGCCACCCAGGCGCCCCTCCGTATTTTTTTTTAACAGCTTCATAGTACTCCATCTTTGGATGGGTCACAGTGAATTCAACCATTCTCCTGTGTTTTGGCTCCTATATTTAGGTTGTTTCCAATGTTTTACAATTAAAAATAATGTTTCAATTAATAACCTTGTACAGATATGCTTTTGTATCAAGCGTTTTGGAAATTTTAACTTTTTAGTTGTGTGAGCAATAATGTGTAAGTCATTTTATAATTATACCTCAACCTATTTGCCTGCCTGCTCATGTCTTCCCATCTGCTTTGGCCTTACAAATGTATTTAAGGCTGTTGAAGGGAAATACTGTGTTGTAATTATTTTTCTGTTTGAGAAACCTTGAAATCAGAGAGCTCTAAGTGGCCTTGGAAACATTTTTAGTCAGTACATAATAGCTAATCATATGTGTTCTGGGCCCAGTTTCATTTTAAGCAGTTGACTGCTCCTTGTGCATGCTAATCAATGCTATTTTACCACCTGAGTATGCAGACTGAACTGTTTCTGGGACTTCTTTCTTTCTTTTAATTAGTGTTAGGTTCCTTCAAGTTGTACTGCTGACTGGCTGCTCCCTGGGGTTATAGAATTGCATTGGATGAGACAGAAGTGGATATTTGGGCATCTGTTTTCTCTGATGGTCTCAGAGCATTAGTCAATATTATAAACTGCAGATTTTCAAAGGAATGGCTTCTTGGATTCCCAGATAATACTGCTGGCCCTCTCAGGTGGCTGAGGACTTCCAGTCTTTTGTTCCAATACGTGGGCATTGCAGCAGAAGGAAGACTTCTTCCTACATTAGTAGATAACCATGTAAAACATTGGCTAGTACAGTTTCCCATCACAGGGACCATGAATGAATTATACATGTGTTGAGGTAATGATTCCCTCAGCCTAAGGGTAGCTGTAGCCTCCCAATAGATCACTTTTGGTTAAGAGAAGCCTTTTGAGTTTATGTGCATGTGCCATACAGATGTTGATCATTTTCTGTGCATGTCCTGACATGGAAAAGGTTGGAAAAGTAGGTTAGAGCACAGTCTCAAAATTAGCGTCAAAGAGCCAAAGACTTGGCTTTTTTTTTTTTTTTTTTTAATGTTGGTTTAGTTTTGAGACAGAGAGCGAGGGAGAGAGAACTTGAGCTGGGGAAGGGCAAAGAGAGGGGGACAGAGGATCCGAAGTGGGCTCTGTGTTGACAGCAGAGAGCCTGATGCAGGGCTCAAACTCATGAACCGTGAGATCATGAACTGAACTGAAACCAAGAGTTGGACGCTTAACTGACTGAGCCACCCAGGCGCCCCAAGGACACTGCTTCTTAAAGAGAATCTGGTAATAAGGTGGATAAAGAGGAATTAAATTTCAGCCTACTGGTTCATAAAAATAGGCTGAACACCATATATTTAATTTGGTGTGATTTAAAATCATTCCTATTTTCTTCTTTGCTAAAAAGAAATTTGCTAAAAAAGAATTGGAAACTTAAAAAATATTTATGTTTACCCAAAGAAAATGAAAACACTAATTCAAAAAAGATATATATACCCCCGTGTTTATTGCAGTGTTATTTAGAGTAGCCAAAATAAGGAAGCAACTCAAGTGTGGACTGATAGATGAATGGATAAAAAAGATGTTTTATACACACACACACACACACACACAGGAATATTACTCAGCCATCAAAAATAATGAGATCTTGGCATTTGCAGCAACATGATGGACCTAGAAGGTATAATGCTAAGTGAAATAAGTCAGAAAGACAAGTACCATATGATTTCACTTCTATGTGGAATCTAAAAAGCAAAACAAACAAGCAAAGCAGAAACAGACCCCATAAACAGAGAACAGATTAGTGGTTGCCAGAGGGGAGGGGTGGAGAGACAGGGAAATGGGTGAAAGGGAGTGGGAGGTATAGGTTTCTAGTTACGGAATGTTTAAGTCATGGGGATGAAAGGTAAAGCATAGCGCATGTACAATGGTATTGTAATAGTGTTGTATGATGACAGATGGTAGCTATACTTGTGATATAGAGTTGTCGAATCACTGTTGTATACCTTAAACTAATGTAACATTGTGTGTCAACTATACTTCATTAAAAATAAATAAATTAAAAAAAATTTTTAATGACTTGGCTTAGTGCATTGTATTGGATATTGGAATACGCAAGGTATATTTTGCTTGATTAGATTGGCGAGCCATCATATAATCTCTGTTGTAAATACCTTTGAGTTGAGTGTATTTCAGTGTGGTTTTGACACTTAAGTTGTTTCTGTACTTAAATATTTTATCTGTGTCATTTTATTAAGTTATTTAAACTTCTTTGCACATCTCTCAAAATGTACATCTAAAATGTATTTGCTTTCTAAATACAGTATATTTCTTTTACATTGGATATATAAAATTTAATGATTCTGACATTAAGGTGGTTATCGTACTTCAATCAATTTTGAAATAAACTTCTTAAAATTGACTATTTTACCTCTTTCATTTGATGTTTTGAATATTATAATTTTAGGTCAGATATAGGAGGGGTTTCTGAGGGATTTTTGCTGACTTTAATGTGACTTATGTATTTGAATTTTTTTATGAAAAAGAATTGTCAGCTGCAATTCCTTTTAGTGAGTGTAAACTAAGGTAAAAAATTCTGAGAATTGGTACTCATGGTATATGTGGACATATGTTAACTGTATTATATATAATAGCAGCCACCAGAATTAACCCCTGGCAGCCATTTTATTCTTTTTAATACATTTTTGAGGGAAATAAACTGACAGTCACTGGTGCTGTCTCTTTGTTAGGTCCTTTGCTGTGCACTTTGTATCTTTTGTCTTAGGAAATCTTTACCATAGCCATGTGAGGTTGAGGTGGTGTTTGTCTTTTATTCCAGATGAAGAAGCTAGCTCTGGAACCAGCCTCTTAAGGTCACAGAATAAAACAATGGTAAAGCTAGAAGGTAAACGTAAAACTGTTGGTTATGAAGCCCATGCTTGCTTCATTATGTCACATGACCTCTTAACATGTTTATTTTGAGTCTGTAGAGTAACAGCTACCTTCCTATAAGGGTTAACCTAATCATTTGGTGTATTTTTTGTGTTAAAGAAGGAAGATTTCTTTTGGCAGCGTTGAGTCAAGGGCAGATGATCAAGGCCTCTGCCTAGTTCAACCAAAATGATATAGAAAAGAGTTCTGGCCATTGTGCCCGTCCTTTTCCTGTTCCTTCTTCTAGGCTGGCCATCCAGCAATTTTCTCAGAAATCCAAGAGAAAAGTGTGAGTACTTCCTCAGAAATCTTGGCATTCTAGATAGGATGGGGGGACTCTTGATCCCAGCTAGAAAGGCCTGGGATCAGACATTGCTGAGTAAGATAGGGATCAAGTCAGGCTGGCTGAGGAGTATGTTAGAATTCTTAGAGCAAAGATAGAATTGGAAGCAGAGATAGAGTATTCATTCATAACTATACAGTTTTTCCAATCGAACCTTCTGTAAAATCTGAGGTTACCCAGAATGCTTATTAAAGAGCATATTCCTGGGGATGCCCGGCTGGCTCAGTTGGTTAAGCTTCCCATCTTGGCTTCAGCTCAGGTCATGATCTCATGGTTCGTGAGTTTGAGCTCCGCTTTGGTCCCAGCACAGAACCTGTTTGGGACCTTCTCTTTCCCTCTCTGTCTGCCCTCCCCTGCTTGCTTGCTCACTCTCTCTCTCAAAATAAATAGATAAACTTAAAAAAAAATAATCCAGAGAGACCAAAAAAAAAAAAAAAAAAAAGAAGAAGAAGGATAAGCTCGTGGGGCACCTGGGCGGCTCAATCAGCTAAGCCTCCAACTTCGGCTCGGGTCATGATCTCACAGTTCGTGGCTTTGAGCCCTGCGTTGGGTTCTGTGCTGGCAGCTGGAGCCTGTGCCCTGGTTCAGATTCTGTATCTGCCTCTCTCTCTGCCCCACCCCTGCTCATGCTCTGTCTCGCTCTCTCTCAAAAATAAGTAAACATTTAAAAAGAACAAAAAAAAAAAAAGAAAAAAAAAGAAAGTTGGATCCTTAACTGACCAAGCTACCCAGGTGCCCCGAGGCTTTGTAGTTTTAAAGGAGAGAAAAGGAATTCTTGAAAGTGCCCATAACGCTTCCATAAGAATCTTTATTCAGAATTTGGGGTTGCTATGGGAATAGTGTTTTTGAAATTTGAAGTTTGTTTTTATAATATAGGGCAACATTAGAAGTGATTTTTGTGCTCAGGTAAGAGTTAGGTTGTCATATGGTAGTGACAGCACATCTGGATTTGAGTTATTAAAATATTGAGAGGATATAGAAAGAGCCAGTCCCAGAGATGATGGCAGTTTAGTTGATGATAGACCACCATGTCTTTACTCTCTTACTACCTCTATTGCAGAGAGGATAGTCTAGCCCTTATATAATTTTGATTCGTATGGGTAGAACCTTTTGAAGGTTCCCATCCTCGCTTCTCTTAAACAATGTCAATCATTTCAGTGAGTTTGGTAGGTGTGAGTGATGGATGCTATATCACTGATAGCTCTCTTTCTGGATGTGGTTTTCTGGTTGTCTACTGCTGCATATCAAAGCTACATGTTAATAGCTTAAAGCAACCATTTTATGTTGCTTATGATTTTGTGTGAATCAGGAATTCAGGAGGAACTTGGCTTGTGTTGCATCTTATGGAGTACCTAGGGCTGGAGCCGTCTTCTTCCAAGATGGCTTCTTAATTCACATGTCTGGTGCTTCTGTGCTCCATAGTCTCTCTTCCTTTCCCAACCCCTGATCCCATGGTATCATATTCTCCAATGTCTCTCGATGTGGCATGGGTTTCTCATAGTATGTTGGTCTCAGGATGATCAGACTCCTTAGATGGTGGCTGGCTTTTCCAAGAGTAAGCATTCCAAGTAATATCAAGAGTAAGCTGTCAGTTTCTTAAGGTCTGGACTTGTAAATGGATACAGAGTCTCTTCTCTTATATTCAGTTGATCAGGGCAGTTACAGAGCCTGCCAAATTCAAAGAATGAGGACATAGACCTACCTCTCGATGGAAGGAATGTGAAAGTATTTGTGGCTATCTTTAATCTATCACAGGGCCATTAAACAGGAGAGAAGGATTATGAGAAATACTGAACCGTGACTTTACCAGAAAACAATTTACTTATTTAATGATTCAGGAGAGATTAATGGATTGCTAGCCTTGAATAAGAATGGGAGTGAGCAGGAGAGAGCTGCCAGAAGGAGGAAGGTAGAAAAGGTTCTTATGGGGCAAAGTGGAAAGGCGACCAAGATACGCTTTGCTTCATAATTGCTTTTCCTGCCTTGGCCCTGAACTCTTTGTTCTGTGATCTTGGCCTTGAGTCCCTCCCTGCCACTTCTTTCCCCTTTGGATTTGGTGCTCATGCTTGGTGGTCATCGTTGTCACCATCATCATCTTCTCCTCCTCCTCTGCACCCTCCTTACTCCCTCCTCCTCCCCTCCCTCTAGTATTTGGACCTCTGCCTAGTCTCCCAGACTCTGCATTGACTTACTTCATTGGCCCTTGGCACCTCCCGTTGCTTTTTAAGAGAACTCTCCTATTTCTCTGTTCCTTGGGAACCCGATGCCCACTCCCAGAATGAACAGCATTGGGTGATGGGGTGTGACAGACAATGATTTTGGCTGTGTTCAAACTGCTCTGGCACCTTTGGCGTTTGATTAGTATAGCTGGATTTCTTCTTTTCTGGACTACATTGTGGCCCAGTTCCTGCTGTCTTTATGTGACTTTACCAACTCTTTTCCCCCAGTGATTTCAGAGGATTCGAGTTGAAGATAGAGACTTCAGAATTTGTAGCATAGAATAGGCTTGTGAACATATGGTTCAAATAATATTTATGGTATAAAGAAGATTATATGCCTTGCTCTTAAATATCTAAAAATACATTAGTTAGAGGGTAAGCTGGTTTAGTCCTAGAATATTGTTCTACTTATATTTACTGGAATACTCATAGAATTTTTATGATAATACTGTTCTTCAGTTTCACAGGGAATAACACTTTTACTATTGACACTTTTGTGTAATGTGTATGTGTGTGTGTTTTGAATAACACCTGCAAAAATTTTGTTTTCACTGATTATATTTTTACAAACCCATAAGTTGTAGTCTTGGATTTTGATATAATTTACCACTCATGCTTAATAATTTAGAATTAAGTCTGTTTCATTAGGACAACTTCATATTATCAGCATCTTTAAATTTAAGCCATTTAAAAATTTTACTATACAAGTAGTAATGGTTTCTGAAAAAAATTCAAACACTGTAGTAGAAAATAGGCCCATGTGGCTCCAATCCTCCATCCCATTTGTTTTACATAACCACTAACAGTTATATACTATATATCTTTTCAGACTTTAAAAATTCCGTAAACAGGTATATAATATACACACAGAAACACATAGTATAAAATCTTTCTAAAAATATGACAACCTTCTGGACTTACTGCTTTATAGCCATCCGTGCCTTCAAACAGAGTTTGATTTCCAGTTCTGTCACTTACTAACTTAGCAAGTTACATAACTTGTCTATGCCTTAGTTTGCTTATCTGTACAAAGAATAATATATTCCTTATTGGATTTTAGAGGATTAGATTAAGTAATATTCATAAAGTGGTTGCCATGGTGCCTGATACATAGTATGTCCTAGATAAATATGAATTAGATAAAAGTGAACTTGCTTTTTTTTTTATTTTTTTTTTTTTAACATTTATTTATTTTTGAGACAGAGAGAGAGCATGAACAGGGGAGGGTCAGAGAAAGAGGGAGACACAGAATCTGAAACAGGCTCCAGGCTCTGAGCTGTCAGCACAGAGCCCGACGCGGGGCTCGAACCCACGGACCGTGAGATCATGACCTGAGCTGAAGTCGGATGCCTAACCGACTGAGCCACGCAGGCGCCCCTGAACTTGCTTTTTAAAAAACCCGTATTGTGGATGTTTTCTTATGGCCTGGTAATATTTTTAGAGTGCTACACTTAAAAAATTTTGTGTGTGTTTGGGGGGAGTAGTGTTCTGAGTTTTACTGTCATAGCAGCATGTTTGTCTATAACAGTTTTATACAGTGATTCCATACACTTACACTTCCTACCCCTCACTGTTGAAGTGAGTTGCTGTTACTGATGGGCGATGTGGTGGGAATGTGTTTGCCTCTCAAGTGGTGGGAGGCAGGAAAAAAAGCTGAAAACCATTGGTTTAGAATTTTATACTACATTAGCAATTAATCCTTGTGTTAGGCCTTCAGATTAGATGGAGAGTAGAGTTGGGAGACTTCTGCCTATATGGGAAGATGACATTATTGTTTCATTTTTTTCCTTATATTCTTTGACTAATTTTATGATTAGAGAGGGCATGCCTATCGCCTAGTCTTCATTTTACAATGAAGAAATAGACCCAGAATAGTAGTGATGGTCTCAAAAATTTTTTTTTAAGTAGGCTCCATTCCCAGCACTGAGCCCAATGAGGGTCTTGAATTTATGACCCTGAGATCAAGAGTCAGACACATAACTGATTGAGCCACCCAGACACTCCTGATATTCTCAGTTCTGGTTCTAGTAATGGTAGAACCAGGACTGGAATCTTGGTCATTGGATCCTCACCTTTCTGAATTCTTAAGAAGGTAAAGAGCCTCACTTTGAGTTGAAGCAACTAGTGAGTAATGGATGCACTATAGGTGGCTTGCCTGTCAGTGCTGTATGCTTGAACTATTTTGTGGGTAGAAACAGTGACTGAGTTGTATCATAAGCATTGGTGCATGATGTTTTATTAAAAACATTTTTAGAATTTCATGAGAGTTGTTGATAGGCTTTGAATATCAAATGTCCTGTATATTATTAGGTTCTAGGTAGTGACTACTAAGGATATTGGATATCAGTGGTTATGTGGAAAGAACGTTGTATTCAATGTGGATGCCATCTTGTCTTGTGAACGAACTCCTTGTCTTCGGAACACAAGCTGAAAACATTTGTGTGTAAATGACCCTTTAAGCACAAAATGGGCCCCTAGTTTTCTGCCTTTCTTTATCTCTTGATAAAGGAGCACACTACCATTCCTTTTGCAAAAGTAGTTAAGAAATAAAATCATTTTGGTCATAGATCACTTGGATGCCTTCCCTCTGCCTGTGTGCCCTATTAGTTCTCACCTCCTGGTTTCCAGGAGAGTTAAAACTTTGGGGCTTTTAGGAAGAAGATCTGGCATGAGCATGTTTTAGAGGCTGGTGCTCCTTCACCCCTCTCAGCATATGTGTTACAGCTTCTACCTTCTGGAGACTGGCTCTAGCCAGGAGAAGATCAAGACTCTCTACCTCCAAAAAGGCCCTTTTGCCAAACTGTAGAGTTTGTGGCTGAGGTGAGAACAGGGCCAGAGGAAGGTTGTGATGCCATAGTTGAAGGAGGAGAGTAGAGGGAGCCTAGTTAGTACCAACCTCTGAGCTGAGATGCCCAAGCTTAGCTTATAGTTGGAAGAATCCAAATAAATTGGAGAGATTGGTGAAAGAAAGAGTAACTTTGAGGACATTTTATAATCTGAGTAAAGGCAAAACTCCATTTATGAGATCCAGTGACTCTGTCGGGGCCAAGTGTAACTGAGAAATACACCACCTGACTTCCTTGCCTTGATATCACCTTTAAGTATAATTAGGTGTAATAAAAAGAGCTCTAATAAGTTCTTAGATTTATCTTTTTAAACTTCTACAAGTTTCTATCCTTATAACTGTTTCTGTCAAGTTCTAGCATTTAAGATTTAAAAAAAATAAAACCTCTTCAGTTTAATATTTTTATTTTTCACTGAATAGATAGTATGAATATTCATAGCTTAAAAACATTTTTATTGACTCTGTGTGGTTGTGTTTTTAAAAAAAACATATATATATATATGTATATATATGGTCTACCCTTGATCAACACAGGTTTGAACTATGTGGGTCTACTTATATGTGGATTTTTTCAGTAAATATAGTGTAGTACTGTAAATGTGCTTTCTCTTATGATTTTCTTAATATTTTCTTTAGCTTACTCTTATATAGCATACAAAATATATGTTAATGGACTGTTTATGTTATCACTAACACTTACAGTCAACTATAGGCTATTAGTAGTGAAGTTTTTGGGGAGTCAAAAGTTATATATGTATTTTTGACTGTGTAGGGTTGGGACCCTAAACCCTCCCTGCATTGTTCAAGGGTCAACTGTATATTATTTCAGTTACATTATGGTTCATCTAGCATTTTATAGAAGAGCCTGGGAAACTTCTAATACTGTTTCCATGGACAATATGTTCATCCTACAGATAAACTTTTGAAACTCATCTGCCTATAAACTGAGACTACCTTTTATAAGATAGTGCCCCTTAAGGTGATAAAATAAATAATTTTAAAATTATTTGTAGTGTTCTTTTATTCATGCTACGTCTTGTTCTCAACAACAATTGAAAGTTAGTTTAATGTACCCCTACAGTGGGGTACATTAAAGGTTCCTTGTTTGGGAGTGCCTGGGTGACTCAGTCAGTTAAATGTCCGACTTCGGCTCACGCTATGATCTCATGGCTTGTGAGTTTGAACCCCGTGTTAGCTCTGCTGACAGCTCAGAGCCTGGAGCCTGCTTTGGATTCTGTGTCTCCTCTCTCTGCTCCTCCCCTGCTCATGCTCTCTCTCTCTTTCTCTTTGTCTTTGTCTCTCTCAAAAAGAAAAGAATATAAAATTTTTTTTAAAAAAGGTTTTTAATTTGGATAAGGTATGTATAAACGGTGACTGTTCCCCAACACAGTGCAATAAGTGGCTTCAGAATGTCTCATCATACCCTATTCTCTATAGTTTTTTAGCTTTCAAATGTTTTTTTGCTGTTAAAGTATTAAGCCCTCAGAAAGCACTGTCATTTAAATAGCCAAGACCAACCTTCTTACTGTAAATATTCATGTTAGAAGAAGTCAGGTTTCTTAACTTAGGAAGTGAAGTCTTTTTTGAGTTTTATTCAAAGGCACAGTCACTTTTTGCAGTATTTCTGAAAGTCAATACTGTATTTTCTTTTATTCTCTTTCTTCATCCCTGTGTAACATACCTGTTTACCTACTTATTTATTTTATTGAGGTACAATTCACATAACAAAATGAACCATTTTAAAGTGAAAAATTCAGTGGCATTTAGTACATCTACAGCCATGACCTCTATCTAGTTCTGAGACATTTTCATCATCTCAAAATAAACTCTATACCCATTAAGTAGTTACTCCCATTTCTTTCTGCCCTAGCCTCAGGGTACTATTTTAAAATTTGATATTGAGAAATTAAAAAGCTAATAAAACTTTTTGAGTTAATTGAGATGCTATAACACAAGATGTAGAATATGTTGTTCTAAATTCAACAGCATGCAGAAATGCATTTAATATGCTGACAGTGGAGAAATTAGTTTATAAAGTTGTATGTGCTGTGTGTATAGTTCCAACTATAAGGAGGAAAAAGGAATACTTCATAGAAAACACACCAAAGTGATAGTGATATTACTCTAGATTTTTTTCTCATTTAAAAGAGGAAAAAAAGTTTCCATAATTAAAATGAAAACAAACTCCAGATAGTTAAAAACTTGGGCCTAAACTTACTGTTGTAATATGATTACTTGTTTCAGGTTAATACTAAACTTCAACAGCTCCCCCCACTCCCGATTGAGTTATATGTTTCTTAGTATTTAATAAGAGAAAAAGATTTGCTGGAGGAACAAAGTTATAGTATTCATGGTTTTTCAGTCCTCCAGTTATATCTCAAACCATGAATACCTGTTTTGAGTAAGCTGTGTTCTAATTTATTTTCCTTTAAAAAATAAATACTTTAGAACTTTCTTTTCAAACTATAAAAACATCATATTCCTGTTGATATAAATCAAATACCATGGGGGTGTACAAATGAAAAGCTAACACTCTCCCCTCAAATATAGTCTTCTCATGTACCTGCCTATAATAATTGCTGTTAGTAGTTTGGCTAGAATTCTTCATGGCCTTTTGGTCATGTGGCTTACATGCCACATATAATAAAATTGGACCCAATCAAGTAAAAACCTCAAATGCCTTCAGGATGGCCCTGGCAGTTACTGTAAAGGTGTGAATGCATTAAGGAAAGGTAGGAACCTTGCCTGCTGGAAGGAAATTTTACCACACAAAGCTTTCATATTCAAGAAGGGTTAGAGCCCTGTGCTGGCCAGACAAGCAGAATCCCTCGGGCAGTGTATCACTGTGCTTTCCTATTCCTTGCCCACCTCTTCCCTCCCATACAAATATAGAATGAATGTATGTCAGAGATTTATTTAACTCATTAATGAAGGAAATAGCAGTATGATAAAGCTGATTCTAAGAGCATTTGAGGAATTGAGTGCATGTAGATATTGAAGAAAGAACATTGAAATAAATTGCTAAACTTGATGTAAAATTGGTTAATGTCCTATATAGTAGTAAAACCATTACTTTTGGAGTGTGCTGGACAGATACATCTCAAAAATCTACCTGTTTACCTCTAACTTCATAGAATTTGGGTCCTAATCAACAATAAACAGTAGTCAAACAGTAGTGCTATAATTAAATATCTTTGGGAGGACCTCTTAATGCTTCATTACATGTTGAAAGGGCCAGTGGTTCTTGATTAACCTCATTTCAAGTTTTGGTCAGTTTTTCTTACCAGCCAGAAAGGCCTTTTGTAATGTGTAAGGCAAGAATAGTACAGTAAGGACCAGGATTTGGAAGAGCTTAAACTAGGAAATTTGAACTTTCAGCAGATGTTTATTGAGTACACACTGTGTGCCAGGCAATGGATTTATTATACTCCTGAGTGTGGTTGTGCCATGGTGCCCCTCCCATACCCCTAGGAGGTGGACTTATGGTTCTCAAGGGGTTGTATTACGGGGTCACCTGAGAAGCTACTTTTCTCAAAATACACATGTTCTTTGTCCTCTTTCCCCACCCCAATGTAGATATCTTTGCCTGAGTAAAACATAGGAGTTTTGAATAGCTTTCCACGTGATTTTTGTGTCTCTTCTTTTTGAAAATCATTGTTATGTTTATTGGGCTTTTTTTAAAAAAATTGAATAGGTAAAAACAGTAGGCAAAATTATAAGCAGTATTTTAAAAGTTTTCATGCTTTTCTTGCCTGTCCCATCCTTATAATACTTAAACTAAAATAATGTCCTGATTTACCCTCAGCAAGAATTATATGCAGTTGTCCTCTTTAGAATTGAATTTCATGCAACCAAGACCTTCATCTGGGAAGAGCTGGGTTTGGTCTTCCTAATTGTATCTTTAGGCTTTGTCTCTAAGTAAACTGAAAGAATTGTCATTTATATTAGTATATAATCTGCCTGGCAAAGACATGTGATTAAAAAATTAGACTTAAAAAATGTTTTTAAGAGAAAATAGACTGTCATTAGCTTGTTGGAGACTGGTAAAAGTAAATGTATATGTTCTTAACTTGTGATTGAACTGTTTGAGTCAACAATTAAAATGAGCAGCTGCTGTGGACATGCATTTCAGTTCTTTTCAGTGTAACTTTAATTAGGCAGCCATTCTGTGTACATGCACTCACAAAGCAAGGATTTAGGATTTCAGTACACCTAAGCAGCCATGGAATTTATAACTTAATCACAGGATATGATATTACAGATTAGGGGAGAAACTGGGAAATAACATGATACAATTGGTATATTGTGTATTTTTCTTTTTATTAGTGTGCCGGTCCAACAAAAGCCCCTGGGTCTGTTTGACTTGTTCAAGTGTCCACTGTGGAAGGTAGGTGACATACTTATTACCTCACTACCCTACTTGATTTTTTCAATTTGCCTTTAAGCTTTATGTCAAAGTTTTATTGATTTGGATTATCAACACCATTGCTTAATCATAGTCTGTAATTTCTCTGTATGGCTTCCCTCTCCTAATACAGTCTATTTGCTCAGTGATAAAACTGAGGATATCTAGGGGGAAAAACCTTTGTATTGATACTCAGAAGAATTAATTTGATGATCAGATAATCTAGTAATATTTGATTAAAAAGATGAAATGAGAGAACTTTGAAATCTTTAAATAAAAGTTTACCTTATGGTTGTTTCTTAAACCTTTTAATAGGGTAAATTCAAGCATACACAAAAGTAGAGAGATAATATAATTGAACCCCATTACTTTCATCACCCCATTTCAACAGCTGTCAATACGTTGCCTGTCTTATTTCTTCTATTCCCTATACCATGCCCGGCTTTACTAACTTTTGAATCAAATTCCAGTTATCACATCATTCTTCTGAAAATAAAATAACAAAATGTTTACAGATAAAGAGTTCCCTTTATTACAGATAAAGGATCCCCTTGAAAATGATCTCACTGTGGAGTTCATTATTAATTGGTGTCTAAGATGTACCAACTGTTTCATTGTTCCATTAATACATTTTTTGTTTTACAAAAAACTCCCACCCCCACCTCCCCAATTCTGGTTCAAGCCTAGCTTTTCCTCCCCATTCTTGGCTTCAAAATGATGTTACTTAAATACTTTGATAACTCTTTTCTTCAAACTCAAATAAATACCAACCTTTGTGTTCTTTTATCTTGGCAGTAGCACATTTATTCCTATTGCTCTTTTAACTTAGAAAATCCACTTTGAATTTACTTAGAATGGGAAATCATACTGTCACACAGGTGGAAATATACTTTGTATTTATTAGGACTATTTCCCCATTGTTATTTTTAAATCTTCATTGCATGAAGAAAGCATCTATGTTCAGTTCACTTTTGATTTTTTACATTTTGAGTCGTGGAATTGAGTATTTTTTCCATGTACACTTAAAAGTACGTTTGGAAAATGTTAACTGCATATCTTAATTGTGGCTGTTGTGGTTTTGAAATCTCTAGGATTTGGGGAACCTGAAAATACTTTGTACAGATAACATTTTTTTTAAAAAAAGAAGAAAAGTACAAGCACTTAAATTCTGCACTTGAAGAGACAGATTCCTCTCCTAGATTTTGAGAGGTGAGAATTATAATGCACTAAAATTTATGTAGTTCTGTTCTCCAGTTGTCTCATAGTGCTCTACGACCTAAATCTTGAAGGTCATATGCCAGCAAAAAGACCTAGCAAACTCGCAAAAATTGGAGAGATTAATATTCTTAATAGCAAGCAACAAACAATTCTCTTAAGTAGGTTTTGGAAAAACAAAATGAAAAATTTCTAGACTCTGCAGGTAGTCTGTTTCTAATTGCAAGCAGTCTTAAATTTAGAAATTTTACATAGTTTCAGAGAAATATGATTAAATAGATTAAACAGATAATGACAGTAGCTTGTGTTTGGTTCTTCATTTTACATAGCTGATTGGTTAATTTTCTTTCATGTAATCCTGGGTATTGATTGCCAAGGGTTCTGATTTTCAGTAATTTTAGGCCAGTTGTCTGCAGAAAGTCTTAAATTGAATACTCCTTCAACTAGAAAACATAGTTTGTCAGTAGCATATTTGATTTATGTAATTTAGTTGGCCTTCACGACATCATCCTGTTTATTTTTCAAATTTTTGTGATTGTTAGAAGTCTGTGATATATACATTGATGCTTTTCCTTCTTAGACCAAATTGTCCAGTTAAAATCTAATCTAAATGAGGGAAATACTTGTTTTTATGTTATTCATCTTATACGTAACTGTTAACTTCTGAGTGATATATTTGAATATTACCCAAAACATTGCTAATCTTAATGTCAGCAGTAATACACTTCCTAGAACTTTTCAGTGATGTTTTACAGTAACCATTGAAACCTCTAGTACATTGAAAGACTATAGTGTGGTGGCTAAGTGAAGTATACGTACTATGTACAGATGACCAGTTTTCAAAGACTTAAAGTAATGCCTTATTATTATCATCATTCAGTACTGCTTTTTCTTTGATTTGGAAGGTGCTCATTATAAATAGTAGTTGTGTTTCTCATAGGACAGTATAAATTATATAAGCATAGGAAATTGAGGTAATTAGATGTTGAACCTATATGATGCCTTGGAATTTAAATATTGGGTGTTTCTTGACCTATGCAACGTATGTGCGTAATATGACCACTTTCTAAGCACAGAGGTTAAGTAACTCGTCTAAGTTCACGATGTCTAGCATGTGACAAGGTTACTTTTGAAGCCAGGAAGTCTAGTTTTTGAGCTTATACTCTTAATCTATATTTTATTTTAAAATTGCTTTATACCTTTGTGGACAAAGGACTCATATACACACAAGTTTTGGTTTTGTTTACTATGATGAAAAAAACAGGGGAAAAATACATCAAAGTTTAAGGTGAGGTTGTAGTGCCTCTGATGCTTCCAGCTTTCCTAGGGTAGAGGCTGGACCTGAAGTTCATCCTCCCTATTTACCCCAACTGTCCTACTTTCCCCAAGGTGAGTGTTGCTCCTAGTATAATTGAGATGCCTCATGACAAAATGTTACTTTAATTCTCTGAGTATGTTTATTTTGGTACCATTTAAACAACATTTGTTTTGACTGAGTTTTCAATTAGGCCTTGCCTCCTATAAATCGACTACTGTCTAGGGACTGGGAAATTTTGTTTTATAAGGTCTTCACAGTACTGGTCAGTTACAACATAGTACAGTATTTAGGTGGAGGTTGAGAGGAATTTGGGTGTACACCATACGCATTATTTCAGTTTCATTCTGCCTTCTGTAATACATTGATTTATTAAATCTGAGTTGGAAAGTATTAGGAGATTTTTATGAATATAGTTGACCTTTGATTGTCCATGTAAAGAAATAAGTTTAGGTTTAAGATGATTTGTACTTTCTGTTGTTTCCAAACAAACGTGTTTCCATATGAGTGGAACTAATTATTTAGGCATTCGAATACAAGATTTGAAGCCATATTGATGAGAAAGAGACAGAAGATGATCTTGTTTCCATATCTGACTTTCACCTTTTATATTAAGCAGCAGTCCAGGCATAACCTATGGTCCTTTGGGAAGTGGTTGAGTGATTTAGTTTACAGAGTTCACCTTTGAGAACAACCTGAGTTGGGGGTTAGCAGTCTGAGAAAAGCTTAAAAAAAGAAAAAAGCTACAGCAAAAGCCTTAGCAGAGGGGTTGATAAGTGATAATGTCAATGGTATTGAAACTGATTTGCATAGATGATGCTTTTCCTTGCCTCACCCTAATCTGTGTATAATTAAAAGTTGACTGTCATGTTTGATTGTAAAAAAGCATATTTTAAGCACTCAGCTTAATAAATCACTATCCAATTGAATGCTTTTATAGGGCTGAGTACTCTTAAAAGGAGGAATTCTTTCTCATTCTAATTTGATTATCATCTGATTTTATTGTCATCTGCTACTATTTTAACTTCCAAAGTAATATTTGGATTAAAATAAATTTTTATTTGGTTTTTATAAGGTATGTGAATGGCCATGCAAAAAAACATTATGAAGATGCACAAGTACCCTTAGCTAATCATAAGAAATCAGAAAAGCAAGATAAACCTCAGCACACAGTGTGTATGGATTGCAGTAGCTACAGTACATACTGGTAAGTATTAGTATTTTCTGGAAATGATATTCCTTAGTGTGCAAACGTTGTCTCATTTTCCTTGCTCTCACCTCTTCCCCGTCAATCTCTAAACCAGTGCTGCTGCCATTACCTCCTTTTTGTTCTGTTAGGACTCATAGGGGATTGGAGCCATTGGGAATGCCTGGCCTTATTCATTCAGTTTTTACTCTGCATTGTTCCCTTCAACTTCTGGGCCTCCTTCTCTTTCCCACCCCCTCTGTTCCTTGTTCATCTCAGTAAACTGCAGGGCAATGAAAAGCATTTGTTTGTGGTTCTTTATAATTCTTTTTCTTGTTTTGTTTTTTATTGAAGAATATTATGATACAAACTTCTGTTAAAAACAAACAAACCAAAAAAAAAAAAAAAAAAAAACCAAAAAAAAACCAAGCGTATGCTTTTACTGTCTGGGTAACATTTTGTTATGTAATCTTAAAAATGTAACTTCTTTTTAAAAAAACTGTTCTGACACTCTGTCTTCTTCCAGCACAGATCCATTCTCTTCTCCTCCTCTGTAGATAAATGTTAAGGATTTCATGTGTAGCCTTTCAGGCTGTTTTTTTTGTTTTGTTTTGTTTTGTTTTGTTTTGTTTTGTTTTGTAAATATCACATCCTTTAAAATATTAGAGTCCCTGTTCTCTCTTTGTAATATAGTATACATATATATTTCATATAAATGGCAATGAAAGAAGTATCAATTTTTGTGACTACTTAAAACTAGGTTATTTAGTTTACAGTAACGTTTAACAATTCATATCCATTTGTTATACTCAGAAGGTCACTGTTTTTGCAGTTTTAACTTCAGTGTTAAGCAAATGTTTTTCGTTGACTAGTAAATTATGATGATGAATTCTTTACTTGTTTTAATCAGTTTACTCTCAATTCAAAAGGTTTTTGACATTGAAGGGGGGAAAAAAGCCATTTGAAGGATCCCTTTGGAGATTTTTTTTTTGGCCATACAGCCCTTGAATGTCACATGAAAGCAGTACTGGGCGCGGATGGGGATTTAAAGTCTAAATACCACTTTTGATTCACACTCTACTGAAGTTTTGTGCTAATCTTTTCTATATCATCCTTAGTTGGTTATTGTATTGTAGAAAAATTTCCATTAAAAGGAGGAAAGAATGGCTTCCCGTCTTTAAAATTTTTACAGGTTGAACATTATTAAATTGTGGCTATTGAATAAATACCTTAAGATTTAGTCATTTAGACTACTACTGTTTCGGTGGAAGATGTCCAGACCTGGAAGAGAGAGAAGCTGGAGGTAGATAAAAAGTTTCAATAAAAATGAAAATCTTTGTGAGATTTTGACACATGGTCTAGTGCTCAGTTTATTGTTATTTGCTGTTGTAAAACACTGCTTCCTATGAAAGTTAAGCATTAGCCAGGCTTTTAAAGTGTTCTCATTAGTTTTTCCTCTTTTCCTTCAGGACACTTAGATACTAGAATGAGGTAGCTACCTAATTGACAGAACCATGTTTCTTTAAGACTATTTGTTTTAGTGAGTGGAAATTAAGATCATTCTTTAGGTATAATCTCACAATCATTGTTGTGAGTCAGATCACTCTATACATACCAGATATTGAAAACACACATTTTTCTTCATTTTCATTTAGCAGTGTGCATGAAATGTTAAATTGGGAAGTTTGGAAATACAATTCGATCTCTGTGCGCTATGTAAAAAGTTTGCAGTGGGTTTTCTTGCAGCTGGTAAGATTATGAGGAAACAGTAACTCTGAGGAAATTTAAAAAATTATCATAATGGAGTGGAATTAATATTCATAGGTCTATTTAAAAATATGTTGTATACTTCAGTGTCTTTATTTGTAAAAATACATTTGAGACTTTATGAATTTTGAAGGAATGCCTTTATTAACCAGAATTGCAATTTGATTTGTTTTATGTTGGTATAATATGCTAGAGTACGTGTGGTTTCATGGCTGAATTGGAATTAAATGGCAGATGTTTAAAAAAAAAATTTTTTTAATGTTTTTTACTTTTGAGAGAGAGAGACACGAGTGTGAGTTGAGGAGGGGCAGAGAGAGAGAGGGAGACACAGAATCTGAAGCAGGCTCCAGGCTCTGTACTGTCAGCACAGAGCCCAACACAGGGCTTGAACTCACGAACCATGAGATCATGACCTGAGCTGAAGTCGGACACTTAACTGACTGAGCCACCCAGCTGCCCCTTAAATGGCAGATCTTGGGGAATATACACCATGGCAGAGCCTTCTTGGCCAATTGCCAGTCTTTTGTGTGAAGTTAAACAGAGCTGCAAGTGTATGGACACTCAGAGCTTCTGCAACGTAGGACGGGAACTGCATCTGGTCACATTACTGTATCATTTGGGGGTTTAAAAACAAAATGCCAGGGACTCACCCTGTAGCAGGATTACACTGATGCCTTAAAAGAAATCTGTGATAGTTGCAAGCTGAGAAAGCTGTACTCTAAATTAAGTTTCCTCATACCTCAGTGTGATTAAGAAAGAAATGAAAAAGGATTTCTTCTTTCTGTATGAATGGGTGTGTGTTATTTTCTAGTACACTTCAGTAATTTCACTTCAGTTTATAAATTTTCCTTGCCCATAAGTTTCTTGTGGTTAGACTCAATGATTTGCTTCGTTGGTAAAATATTGGTGCATTAGTTTTAACTTTATTGTTATTACTGTGGTCAAAATCTTTTTACTTTAGTTAATGTTAAAGCTCCTTTTCCATGTGCTCTGTACTCTAAAGAAGTTGAAACATGCTCTTGAGAAACATGCCATATCTTTATTTCCCCTTTCCAAGAGTCCCTGCCCTGTCTTATCTTTGCATATCCTTCAGTGAAGTTAACCACTGAACTCTCCCCAGTCCCTCCTCCCAGCTTCTATTGTAGCTAGATGTAATCGCTCCTAAACTCATAGTTCTTGGGATACTTGTAATTTCCTGCTGTGCATTAGGTTATTTGTAAATGTCCTTGGTGACTGCAGGAACCATATGTCAGATCATCTCTTCCGCGCTACTCAGTGTCCGGTGCAGAGAGGGCAGTATATGTTTGGAGGTTTGTATTTTGTTACGTATCTTCCAAAAATGGGGAAGGTTACATCACATCTATAATATCGTGTCCTTTGGTCATTTTGGAGGACTGAATAGCCATGGAAAATCTTTCTCCAAGAAGACCTAAATCATGGCAAGTGTGAGCTATTTTATTTACCTCCCAAGAAGGACACCTTGCTATAGCTCCCTTCACTTCTCACATAAACAGGACATCCGGAAGAAGTTCATATCATCCAAACAGAACAACATAAAATGGGTCACTGTTTCTAAAGAGGGAAAGCGACACCAAAAGGAGTAATTCTGATTTGACACAGACCTACTCATTTAGGAGATCAGTCAGCTAAACTGAGCTTTGAAGTCAAGTGAAGATTTCTATAAAAATGAAAATCTCCCCAAAAATGAAAATCACTCCCACAAGGGCTAGTGTTCACTTTTATTATTTAAGTAATTTATTTTTTCCTCACACCCCATCTTCTCTCTCCAGTCAGTAAAAATGGAATTGTATGTGGTATATGTTCTTTTATCACAAAGAAACTAAGATTAAAATTAGGAACTTTGATTTCTTATGTAGATATTTGGAGTTAATAGTTTTTAAATACTGAACAAATAGCTTTTGACATCTGACATAGTCTTGCCGATTCCGATCCTTATCAACAGTAACTGAATTTCTGAGGATACAAAAATATAAAAGGAATATTAAAACTAAATTACTAGAATTTTTCTTTTCTGGCAGGTAATGTTTTAAGGCACTCTTTCACACAAGGAAATAATTATGAAATGTTAAGCAATTCATTTGTTTAGAAAAAAGACTTGTATTTCAGATTTTAAACACCTGTAACAAATAGTTTTAACTAAAACTAGTAAAAATAAAGCTCTTATTTGTGGACTTAAATTGATACCGAATTGTTCTCAAAGAAAATTGTGATTGACTATTAAAAAGGGGAACATCTTTTGACTATCTTTATAAATAATTTTAGTACAAATTTTCAGTGATGTAAAGATTAGAGAACAGGAAGAGTTTTGTTTATTTAAAAACAGCATTTTGAAGTTTATTTATTTATTTTAATATGAAATACATTGTCAAATTGGTTTCCATACAACACCCAGTGCTCATCCCGACAGGTGCCCTCCTCAGTACCCTTCACTTACCCTCCCCTCCCTCCCACCCCCCATCAACCCTCAGATTGTTCTCAGGTTTTAAGAGCCTCTGATGGTTTGGCTCCCTCCCTCTCTAACCTTTTTTTTTTTCCCTTCCCCTCCCCCATGGTCTTCTGTTAAGTTTCTCAGGATCCACATAGGAGTGAAAACATACGGTATCTGTCTTTCTCTTTATGGCTTATTTCAGTTAGCATAACACTCTCCAATTCCATCCATGTTGCTACAAAAGGCCGTATTTCATTCTTTCTCATTGCTGTGTAGTATTCCATTGTGTATATAATCATTTTGAAGTTTAAAAAGAACTTTTTTAATAGAGGTGTTCTGAAAACATAAAGGGCTCTTTCCTAATAAGCTAGTACTTGTTTGCTTTTAACAAAGGATATAGATTTTCTCTGCAGGTATTGTTCTAATTTTCCAAAATTGGCCTATTCGATGGCAATACATTAGAATTTAATAAAAGAATTTAAAAATAAGCTTGCTATGTAAATGAGTTCTTTTGAGTTTTAACTTTTCTTGGTTTGAAAAGATGAAGTCACTGGATTACAAGCTTTTTTTTTTTTTTTCCTGTATCCATATCTAGTATTTATAATAAAACCAGAGATCAAATTTGCCTCCAAATATAACAATACTATACAAGGGAATGAAAAGGAATTTAAAATTTATTGCTGGATCCCCTACTGCCCTTTTTGAGGGGTACTTTTTGCATAGAAGTTTTTGTTTTATTTTGAGGGGATTTTTTGGTATTAGTATTATACTCAACTTACCGTTTAAAGATCCCTTTGTAGGGGCACTTGGGTGGCTCAGTCGATTAACCATCCAACTCTTGATTTCAGCTCAGTTCATGATCTCACACTTCATGAGTATGAGCTCCTTAGCAGGCTCTGCGTTGACAGTTGCCTGCTTGAGATTCTCTCTCCCTCTCTCTCTCTGCCCCCTCCGCTGCTCGTACATGCGCGCTCTCTTTCTCTAAAAATAAATAGCATTAAAAAAGATCACTTTGTAGCTGTAGGTTAAAAGATTGTTTCTTTACTGTCGCATAAAAAATCAGGTTCATTTGGGGCGCCTGGGTGGCGCAGTCGGTTAAGCGTCCGACTTCAGCCAGGTCACGATCTCGCGGTCCGTGAGTTCGAGCCCCGCGTCAGGCTCTGGGTTGATGGCTCGGAGCCTGGAGCCTGTTTCCGATTCTGTGTCTCCCTCTCTCTCTGACCCTCCCCCGTTCATGCTCTGTCTCTCTCTGTCCCAAAAATAAATAAAAAACGTTGAAAAAAAATTAAAAAAAAAAAAAACAAACAAAAAACAAAAAACAAAAAAATCAGGTTCATTTGTATGATGGTTGCTTCTTGTTTCCGATTGGTGGAGAGTCGTTTGGCTTGGGAGTATTTTCTTAGTTCTTCAAGGATGCGATACGGATCTTTGTAACTTTAATAGCATTTAATAGGAATGGAAAAACAACCTTAGACTTTTAAAGTTAAGAAAGAGAAATTTTTCTCTGTTTTGGGTGTGATATGTGTGCCATAAAATATGGTAGCATTTGAGCAATTAAAAGTGGCTAGTACAGGGGCACCTGGATGGCTCAGTACGTTAAGTGTCCAACTTCAGCTCAGGTCGCGATCTCATGGCTCATGAGTTTGAGCCCCGCATTGGGCTCTGTGCGGACAGCTCAGAGCCTGGAGCCTGCTTCAGATTCTGTGTCTCCCTCTCTCTCTGCCCCTCTCCTGCTCTGCCTCTCTGTCTCTGTGTCTCTGTCTCAAGAGTAAACATTAAAAAATATATAAAAATTAAAAGTGACTAGTACAGGGCACCTGGGTGGTGGCTCAGTGGGTTAAGTGTCCAACTTTTGATTTTGACTCAGGTCTTGATCTCACATTTTGTGAGATAGAGCCCCACATCAAGCTTTATGCTGACAGTACAGAGCCTGCTTAGGATTCTCTCGCTTTCCTTCTGCTCCTCCCCTGCTCTCACGCATGTGTGCATTCTCTGTCTCAAAAATAAATAAACTTGGGGCGCCTGGGTGGCTCAGTCGGTTAAGCGGCCGACTTCAGCTCAGGTCGTGATCTCGCGTTCCGTGAGTTCGAGCCCCGCGTCAGGCTCTGTGCTGACCGCTCAGAGCCTGGAGCCTGTTTCAGATTCTGTGTCTCCCTCTCTCTGACCCTTCCCCGTTCATGCTCTGTCTCTCTCTGTCTCAAAAATAAATAAACGTTAAAAAAAAAATTTTTTTTTTAAATAAATAAACTTAAAAAAAAGTAGCCAGTGGGACTGAGGAATGTTTTGTTTTGTTTTATTTTAATTAATATAATTTTAAATCACCACATGTGGCTGGCAGCTATTATCTTGGACAGTTCAGCCTCAAACTATTACAATTTAACATTGATATATTTTAATGTTATAAATCTTTCAAAGCATTTAGACAAAAATCTGACAGAAACTCCAAAAAGAAAATAAGTCAGTTTCACAAATTAAAATAGTTGCAGATAATTAAAACTTAAAGCAAATATAACCCAGCAAGATGTACCAAAAAGAAAAATTATATAATTAATTTCATGTGAAGTCTGCAGACATATTCATTATTTGTATCAACGTATTTCATAAAGAACCCCCAGTTATTATATCATTACAAGCAAAAATACATTTATAAATAGCCATTTCTGAATTTAAAAATCCTAATAACATTGAAACAAAAGGAAATTATTAAAATGTCACAGTCTTCTAAAAACTAAAAAAAAGGAAGCATCATGTCCTAAAGCCATTTCCATTAAATCAGAAACAAGACAGAAATACCTTTTATAATCATTTACATGCAGGGTGCCGGGGTAGCTCAGTCCTTTGAACATCCGAGTTCAGCTCAGGTCATGATCTCGCGGTTCTGTGAGTTCAAACCCCACTTGGACTCACCTGCTGTCACCTCAGAGCTCTGTCCTTGTCTCTCTCTGCCCCTCCCCCTCTCATTCTCATTCTCTCTCTCTCTCTCTCTCTCTCTCTCTCTCTCTCACACACACACACACACAAATTTTAAAAACCGTTAAAAAATGAAAAAAAAAAAAAAAAAGATCAGGGTACCTGAGTGCCTCAGTCGGTTTATCATCCAACTTCAGCTCAGGTCATGATCTTAAGATTCCTGAGTTCAAGCCCCATGTTGGACTCTGTGCTGATGGCTCAGAGCCTGGAGCCTGCTTCGGATTCTGTGTCTCCCTCTCTCTCTGCACTGTACCCCCCCTCCCACACTGCCTGTGTGCGCGTGCTCTTTCTCTCTCTCTCTCTCTCAAAAATAAATAAATATTTAAAAATCACTTACATGATTGTCAGTATTATTTAGCATTGTTTTGGCAGTTCTAGCCTTTGAAGTAAGATAGTAAGTAAATGAGATAATTAGTATTAATATTGGAAAACGGGAAAAATTTGTTTTCAAATTACATAATAGAATGCCCAGAAAATTCACAGAAACTTTAGTAGAAAACAACTAGAATTAGTTAAGAAATTTTGAAATGGTGATATATCATATACAAATAATAATAGCTTCATTAGCAGTTATCAATCAAAAATGGAAATACCCAGGGACAGCTGGGTGACTCAGTTAGTTTTGGCTCAGGTCATGATCTGATGGTTCGTAGGTTCAAGCCCCGCAGCCAGCTCTGCACTGGCAGTGTGGAGCCTTCTTGTCTCTCCTTCTCTCTCTGTCCCTCCCCCATTTGTGCTGTCTCTGTCTCTCTCAAAATAAATAAACTTTAAAAAAAAAAAGGAAATAATCAAAGAAACAAAAAAAACCCCAGCGTAATGGCAAAAACTATAAACTATATGTAGGAATAAACGTATTAAAGACACAAAGCAAAGATATAGATCCTTTGTGAATAAAATTCCGTGTTATAAGCAGTCCTTTCCTCCCCAAATTTTTACCTTCAAAATTTTTACTTGAGAGTCTAATTTGCATAATGATTTTCAAACATAATGTGAACAGGAGTGTCTGGGTGCCTCAGTTGTTTGAGTGTCTGACTTTGGCTCAGGTCATGATCTCACGTGAGTTTGAGCCCTGCATTGGGCTCTGTGCTGACAGCTGAGAGCCTGGAGCCTGCTTCAGATCTCAGATCCTCTGTCTCCACACCCCCACACCCCCTCCCCCCCTTCCCTTGCTCTCTCTCTCTCTCTCTCTCTCTCTCTCTTTCTCAAAAATAAATAAACATTAAAAAATAAAAACATAATGTGAACAGCATCCAGAAAAAATCACAAGAGCAGATGTGTTGCTCTTATTCAGTAAATATCCATTGAGAACCTACTCTGTGCTAGGAACCTAGTTTTTTTAGTGCCAGCAGTCACCAAAATAATGCCCTTGAGGGGATGAAAGAAAATATAGGACTTCTATTAAATGTTTTTATTGGGGTTCCTGGGTGGCTCAGTTGATCATCAGACTCTTGATTTTGGCTCAGGTCATGATCTCACAGTTTGTGGATTTGAGCCCTGAGTTGAGCTCCGTGTTGATGGGCTCTCTCCCTCTCTCTCTGCCCCTTCCTCATTCATTTGCATGTTCTCTCTTTCTCTCTCAAAAATAAATAAACTTTTTAAAAAAAGTTTATTAAAAAAAAAAGCTCTGGCCAGCATTTCATATACCTGCTGCTGGTAGTCTTTAGATTAAGTGGTCATGTGTCATGAACTGTACACAGAATGTCTTGAATCAGAGCTTCGTGTGTGGAGTCCTCACCCTTGTTCACCTTTAGCATTTTGCAGTTTATTGCAGTCTGCTTAGTTACATGGATTTACTTAGTTTTTCCAAGTCAACCCTCATCACATGATACACTATTTAAATGATTTTTACCAAATGGGGCACCTGGCTGGCTCAGTTGGTAGAGCATGCAACTCTTGATCTCAGGATTGTGAGTTCGAGCCCCACATTGTGTGTGGAGGCTACTTACAATAAAAAAATAACACAAGAGATTTTTACCAAATGAGCCCTGCAAGATAATAATGCAAATACTAGTGAACAAGAAAAGGGAAAGCTAACAGACTTTCCCACTCTGAGCTCATCAAACACAAGAGAAGATAAAAATATTGGCTATCTAATAAAAACACAGACTAATCAGATCCGATAAGTTTGGACAGAAAGCTTAAGCTATAAGAAGTATGAATTTGTATCTATTATCATTAATGTCAAATCTCACCCTGTGTATATTATGCTTTGAGATATTAGTTTAATCATAGTGTGAAGATATCATGAATAACAGGACATTTTCAAATAGTTTATTTTACCTCCAGCTTATTTTAAGATGTTTCTTTTTTATATTATGCACATTAATTTAGATTTACTTACATATATGTGATTTCTTAATACAAACGTATAAATATATTGGGGGTAGTTTTGTGGTTTACTTTTTAACTTGATTAGGTGCCTGATGAAACTAATTTGGAGATTTCTTCTTAATAGATGAGGGTTTTGCCTTTTAGAATTAGAGGGGGCATGTAGTGCAGGAGTGAAAATAGGGAAGAAAGAAGTGTTTCTAAAGTTAGAATTGGGGCGCCTGGGTGGCTCAGTCGGTTAAGCGTCTGACTTCGGCTCAGGTCATGATCTCGCGGTTCGTGAGTTCAAGCCCCGCGTCGGGCTCTGTGCTGACAGCTCAGACCCTGGAGCCTGTTTCAGATTCTGTGTCTCCCTCTCTCTCTCTCTGACCCTCTCCCTTCATGGCTCTGTCTCTCTCTGTCTCAAAAATAAATAAACGTTAAAATAAGAAAAGAATTTTTTTTTTAAGTTAGAATTAAAAAAAAAAAAAGCCAGGGAAAGAAAGCACATACGGAGATGACCAAAAGTGAGGAATATTTTTGTCATTAAACAAGTGAATGGTCCTACATGGAAGATATTAAAGAAAGGTAAGGGAGTTGATATATATGGGATGAAAGCTTAAATCTAAATGCAAAGCATGTAATACTGAAGTGAAAGGGAAGATTGGGAGGGAAAGGTGAGAGAGAAGAGAATGAAGGTAAGGCTAACATTGTGGGACCATCAAATACTATAGCTTAATTTGGCTGTAGTTATCTGTAGATTTGAAAGTCACTGTATAAGGGGGTGGGTGGGGTGGGAAAGATCATACCAGAGGAAATAACCAAAGTAGAGAATAGAATGTTAGTTGAAATAGAGGAGAAAAAAGATCGATCTGGGGGAGATTTTATAAACAGAAAAGTAGAAAGGATTAGATATGATTAGATGTTAGAAATTAGAAATAAATGAAAATCTTAAAAGTATACACATAAGGAATCAATGTAATCAAGAAATTGGGCAGTTTTATTTTGCTCTTTATTAGAGTAAGCAGAATGTGAAATAAACCTCTGATTTTATCCATTTTTTACCTCCCTAATTATATAGTAGTATAAATAACATATTTTTTATGAAAATTTAGCTGCTACTTGTATATTCTTTCAGTGCAAGGTAGTAAAGTTAATTATTATCTTAACATCAGTGTACATGTAATTCCATACTATATGCTTAATTTCTTTATTAACTATTGGCTTAAAGTAATTTGAAACTATTTAGAGATCATTTTTGGCTGAGGGAATTTGGATTTGAGAAGAGTCTTTACGTAGCCAAGATGATAGTGTGGTTTGTCTCAAGGTGTTAGAAATAAAGATACCAATCCCCTTCCTGCCTTGTTTTTTTATATCCTATTTCTTTATCTAACATCACTAATATGTTGCCTGATATGATTTCTAAGTGTTATTTTTTATCTTTAATGCTCAAGTTACTTACATTTTCTTAAAAAGTTCCTTTTTCTAAATACAAAAGTGGACCTTTTCCTTATCTGACAAATAGTCTATTAGAAGTAGAACTCATAGCCATCTTTGTACTTTCTTGGAAGTTCTTCTCTAAGCCTGAAACAGTCATGTGATGCTTTGATGAATTAAAAAAAAAAAAAAAAAGAAGTAGAGCTTATCTTTACTTGAAAAATCACCTAAAATCACTAAATAAGAACTTTCTTAATTGTAAATTTAATAACCTAAAAATTGGTCGTGTAATATTGGTGGTTCTTGACTTGTGTTGTTACATACTTGAAGTCCTATGTGTATGAGGAGATGCTGAACCCTGGCCCTCTTCGAGAGAAGTACTAATCAAGTTAGTTACCTGAACTCTGACCAGCTTCCTCCTTTCACAGTTTCTCAGTGACAGCAGTATAGAAAGAAGAAAAAGAAGAATACAACTCTTTATAGTATTATTTCAACTACATTTTGTGAGCCAGGTGTATGTTCACCTTATGACATTTAACCATATTTTATAACATTTATTTCAAAATGGGAAAAGCTTCCGAGTTTCAGAGGACCAATCTACAAGCTTTTGAAACCCATCCTACAAGTTAAGTACTTTTTTGTACTTCTTTTTCTGACATAATCTTCTTGAAGGGAAAACCACGGAGAGTGGCTGGTTTTTTTTTGTTTTTGTTTTTGTTTTTGTTTTTTTTAGGTGTTTGAGGTAAGTATAATTCTGACCGATTGGCTTCAACACAGTTGTAAACCAGAAGAGATGTTTAAATTTTATTTTTTTTAATATATTTTTTCATGTGTATTTATTTTTGAGAGAGAGAGAGAGCACACAGGCAGGGAAGGAGCAGGGGTGGGGGATGGCAGAGAGAGGATCCAAAGTGGGCTCTGCGCTGACACTGTAGAGCCTGATGCAGGGCTTGAACCCACAAACTTTGAGATCATGACCTGACTGCTTAACAGACTGAGCTGCCCAGGCGCCTCCAGAAGAGATGTTTAGAACTTGTTTACTTTTTTTTGTTTTAAGCTTATTTATTTGGGGGGAGAGGAGTAGAGAGAGGGAGAGAAGAATCCGAAGCAGGCTCCGCACTGTCAGTGCAGAGCCTAACACAGGGCTGAAACTCACAAACCATGAGATCATGACCTGAACCAAGATCAAGAGTTGGATGCTTAACTGACTGAGCCACCCAGGCACCCCAGAACTTGTTTACTTTAAATCCTTCTGTTTGCCTTGAGACTTTTTAATACCAATATTAGTGGGATAGTTTCCAGTTTGAAAGCAGTGTCTTCAGCTAGGACTAAGGCAACCAGACAACATTTAAATTCTCATTTATATCCTACTTTTGCTACTTGTTATCTTTTGACCTCTGGGTCAGGGAGGAAGAAGAAATCAAAAGGAGTTGGGGCAGGTAGAGAAGACTGTGCTGTGAGGCAGCTCTTGGTTACACAGAGGAAGGAAACTAACAATTATTGATCTCTGCCACATGCCAGGCACTCTTAGAAGTTTTGACCTATAGAAGTAGGTGCTTTCCTTTCAAAATGTCGTCGTCGTCGTCATCATCATCATCATCATCATCAAATAATAGTGGTAAATTATTTCAGTTATCAAACCATGTGGTAAATTCAGAGAGTATAAAAATTATAATCTTAAAGATAAGTGTCCTTAGTGACTGTAAGAAAACCTAAAATTGGCTCTTGAGAAATAGGGGCAGTTGTGAAAACATTAAAAAAAGTTTCAAACCAGTGAAAACAACACCAGACAAAACAAAAATGATTTCTTATAGTTCAATAAAGTTAAATTTGTTACCCCTTTATGATATTGGGTAGTAATATGGAGTATTAGAGTGGGTAATGTCCTAGATACCCTTTAGATTAGCAGTGCTACCACCAGAAATAATACAAGTCATACATGTAATTTAAACTTTCCTAATAATCACATTAAAGCAGAAGAAATAGGTGAATTGATTTTAATTGTATATTTTATGTAACCCACTTGTTCAAATAATGTGTCAACATGTAATCACCATAAAATTAGAGATCGTTTGTATTCTTATTTTTACATGAAACCTTCCAAATCCAGTGTATATCTTACACTTACAGCACATCTCCATTCAGATGCTAAATTTTCATTAGAAATGCTTTGCTTGACTTCTATAAAAATTGCAGTTAAAAAAAGTAGATTCTAGGGGTGCCTGTGGCTCCGTTGGTTGAGTGTCCATCTTCAGCTCAGGTTATAATCTCACAGTTCATGAGTCCGAGCCTGCATCCGACTCTGTGCAGACAGCTCAGAACCTGGAGCCTGCTTCAGATTCTGTCTCCCTCTCTCTCTGCCCCTCCCCCACTTGTGCTCTGTCTCTTTCTCTCTCAAAAATAAACATTAAAAAATTTTTTTGAAAACCAATTTCATAAATTGGTGATGATGCATAGCATTTGCACATATATACTGAACAATTTTAATAACCACATCCATGATACAGTCTCCTTCAGAACACAAATATTTTCAATATGTATCATACAGTGGAATAAATACAAGGGAATTTTAGTAAATTTTTTATAGTAAAAAAAATTTTTTTAAGTTTACTGTTTTGAGAGAGACCGAGTGTGAGTGGGGTAGGGGCAGATAGAGAGGGGAGAGAGAATCCCAAGCAGGCTCTGCACCATCACTGCAGAACCTGATGCGAGGCTCAAACCCATGAACCATGAGATCATGACCTGAGCCAAGATCAAGAAAAGGATGCTTAACCAACTGAGCCACCCAGGTGCCCCATAAATTCAGATTTTTGATCTCACATAGCTGGCCCGTTGTCTGTCTTGATAGAAACTTTTTCCTATCTACAGTCGTTTGAGACAAAACATACCCACAGTATTAATTGGTCAGTATCTCTTGTGAAACTCATGTAAAGCTAAAAATAAAAGTACTTGCAATTTTTCAGATGTTGAATTGATTGACTTTAATTGTTAGAAAAGTCCTTTATTCACTGACACTTGCTTGGTGGGTCAATTTAAGATCTTTTACATTTTGGGGGTGCCTGGGTGGCTCAATTGGTTAAGTGTCCAACTCTTGATTTTGGCTCAGGTCATGATCCCAGGATTGTGGAATTGAGCCCTACATCAGGTTCTGTGCCACGCGTGGAGGCTGCTTAAGATTATTTCTCTCTTAGAAAAAAAAAAAAACTTTCACATTTTGTAAAATCTCTTTTTAATCTTTTCCTCGAATTTTAAATCCTAATTCCCTTAATGAAATGACAATTTTTTTTTTATCTCTTCTTCTAAAAATGGTTTTCTTTCTTGAGCAAGAATCTAGGCCATTTTATAGTTGGCCAAAATTATAAGCTCAGATCCTTTACTAATCATTGAGACATTTTTTTGTTGTATAATTCTATTTCATGAACTGCTTTAAGTTTTGTCTGTTGAGAGGCAACTTCTTATTAAATGAATATGCATTTGCTGAAGGTGACTCTTAATATTGTCTACTCCATTATCTTGAAACCTTTTTTAATATAACATTCATTTTGCTCTGCTGTAACAAATTGTAATTGCCATCCTTTGTAAAATTTGTGACATAACTTCTCTACTTGATACTGCCTCATTAGTGTGCCTTCATGTGAAAGTTAAAATTTTTTTCATAATTTTTAAGCTAGAAAAAAAATTTTATTATAGTTAAAATAAGTATTTCAACTTAACTATCAATTACTGTTTACATAACAGTAACTCTGCTGTCTGTATAAAATATTCACATAAACATTGCAGTGCTGCATTGTTGCATAGAAAAATAACGAACTCAACCATTCTGTTGACATAAACCAGATTGGTAATATGCTAATGCATAATACTAGAAATGACACATGCACCCATCATGTGATGTAATAATAAAAATGAAACATAGTTTTACCAAAACCATAAAATTGTGTTTAGTGGAAAAGTATTTTGTAAAAATACTTTAAATTTTTTTTTTCAACGTTTTTTATTTATTTTTGGGACAGAGAGAGACAGAGCATGAATGGGGGAGGGGCAGAGAGAGAGGGGGACACAGAATCGGAAACAGGCTTCAGGCTCCGAGCCATCAGCCCAGAGCCTGACGCGGGGCTCGAACCCACGGACTGCGAGATCGTGACCTGGCTGAAGTCGGATGCCCAACCGACTGCGCCACCCAGGTGCCCCTGTAAAAATACTTTAGATGTTAAGTGAAATTTTGTATCAGTTAGAATTTTTTAAAAATTAAAATTCAATTATTCAGTTGCATCAGTCACATTAGCACAGCTGTAGAGTCTTGAGCAACTTATTTAATTTTTTTTAATGTTTATTTTTGAGAGAAAGAGAGACAGTACGAGCAGGGGGGAGGCAGAAAAGGGGAGACAAAATCTGAAGAAGGCTCCAGGTTCTGAGCCATCAGCATAGAACCCGACACGGGGCTCGAACTCACCAACTGGGAGATCATGACCTGAGCTGAAGTCGGATGCTTAACGGACTGAGCCACCCAGGCACCCGGCACCTTACTTACTTTAATGATGAAAGTTCAGAGAGATGAAGCAACTATATCCAGTTAAGCCAGATTTATTTAGAATGGAGCAAAAGCATAAGTAAATCTATATTTCAGTATATGAAAGTGTTACTTTAACAAATGTTATTTTATATTTTAGGCTAAAGCCATATTACACCAAAAAGAATTACTTTAATAAGAAAAAAACCCAGTTATTTAGTTTAACTGGACATAGTTTGTTTAAACAGAACAACAACTTTTTTGTAGAGGTTAGAGTTTCCAGTTAGATATTATTAGATATTATGGCTTAGGGTAAATATATGAAAAGTGATCTAAATTTACTCTTAGATGTTGCTCCCCAGTTGAACACTAGCATTTAACATTGTTTTTGTTTTTAATACTGAGTATTTTATTTGTAATACATGCATAAATTTATGTAAACATAAAATGAAAATGTAAGGAAGAATGTAGCAGTGCAATTTGATTCTTCAGTCAATGCTTAAGCTTCATGGAGGAACCAAGTGATTTAAGCCCAGATTCACAGAGTAGACCTTAACCCTCTTAACCTTTATGCTGAGAAGAAGCAAGGAATTAAACCTTTTCGCTAATTTAACTTTTTATGTTTTTATCATAAAACTGATAAAGAATTATTCTCCTGCCATTGCTGGTTCTTTGGTCATAGAAAAACACTCCAGGATGTAAAAGGTAGCTTTTGCTGTTTGTGTACATGTTAGGAAACTTGGAGAATACATTAGAGACTCATGATTGACAGCATAGGTAGTCAGTTAATGGGGGAAGTGGTGTTAAATAGTTACATATATATTATTATTTTAGAGTTTTCAAAAGCATCACTTGAAATTTTAACTTCTGTAAATAAGAGACACAAGCCATGCTTTTGTGTGTGTAATCTTTTTTTTTCATTACTCTCCCCCTTTTCTTCTCATTTTATTATAGACTGATTACAGACATGTAAGAAATATTTTTTGGATTCTGCTGAAATGACCTAATTTTTACTAGTTGCTATGCATTCAAAGTTTAATTTGCTCAGAATGGCAGCATTATTGTCATTATTCTTTGGTAGTTAAAATAGTGGTTTTATACAAAGCTGCTATTCAAAAGAACATATTGGTACTAGCTTGTAAGGTTTTTTGTTGTTGTTGTTAAAATTGGCTTTATTCCAGGAAAAAAATTAAATGCTAATGTACAAGGTAATGTCTATTACATATGAGTCCTTGTAATTGCTTACTGACTTGCTACAAACACACACAATGTCTGTTTTGTTTCTTAATTTTTAACAGTGTTGATTTTTTTTTTGAGAGAGAAAGTGCATGTGGGGGAGGGGCAGAAGAGAGGGAGGGAGAAAATCCCAAGCAGGTTCCATACTCAGTATGGAGCCGAACGTGGGGCTCGAACTCATGACTATGAGATCATGACCTGAGCTGAAATAGAGAGTTGGATGTTCAACTAGCTAAGCCACCCAGGTGCCCCTCACAGTATCAGTTTTAAAGAACACCTTAACATCTTTCTTCAAAGCAGTTATCAGTTTCCTAAAAGGTGTAGCTGCTGTTTATTTTTGTTTTCTAGCACCTCAGAATGAAGATTCTTCTCAACCATCTGAATTCAGTTTATTTTAGTTAAATTGTTTTAAATGTATATCTTTTAGTTTAGTTTTTTTGTTTTTAATTTATCCCTACCTTTTCCCTATTCTTCACTTAAATCTTTCCTCCCTGCAAATTCCCATTATTTTGAGTTGGGAAATATCACCTGAAAGCTTTAGGCTTGAGGCTATGTGAATCGACTTGGTGCTTTTTATTTTCTGTGTATTATGCACCACTAAAAAGAATGTAACACCTGTAGCAGCTTATTTTGTTTTTGAAGGAGAAATTGAAGAGCTTTTGAGTAAAAATGTGAAAAGAAGCTAGTGATCATTGCCTGCATGGCTTTTTTTAAAAGGTTTTTAAAAACATTCCATTGTGGATTCCAAGTTCTCTTTAAACTTACCACTGACAGTAACTGCCTGCAGAGCCATGTGATCATCTTGGCAGCAGCCAGGCCTTTTAGTGATTTCATTGCTGTGGTTTCCTCAAGCTCTTTACACACATTGATTAATATTTTTCTTGCAGTTATCGCTGTGATGATTTTGTGGTTAATGACACCAAGCTGGGACTGGTACAGAAAGTCAGAGAACACTTACAGAACTTGGAAAAGTAAGTAATAGGCTTTGGGAAAGGAAGGGAGATAGAATGGGGTTGAGGGGTTGTTTAGAATTTTTGAGTGGGATTTGTCTTAATGAGTTCCATAACTTCCATCATGTTTTTAGTGTGATTGAAATGTTAGTGAAGTAAACTTTGGGTTTACTTTGGATATCTGAGACTGTGCCCATAGTTAATGGTCATAAATGAGCATTTATTTCATTTAATATTTATCATAAGTTATAGCCAAGAGTCCATGAGCCTTTTTTTAAGTTATTACCCATCAGTGTACGTATGTATGTCCACACACACATATATACATATATACATATATGCATATATACATATATACATACACACAATGGAGTATTACTCGGCAGTCAAAAAGAATGAAATCTTGCCATTTGCAACTACGTGGATGGAACTGGAGGGTATTATGCTAAGCAAAATTAGTCAGAGAAAGGCAAATATCATATGACTTCACTCATATGAGGACTTTAAGACACAGAACAGTTGAACATAAGGGAAGGGAAGCAAAAATAATATAAAAACAGGGAGGGGGACAAAACAGAAGAGACTCATAAATATGGAGAACAAACAGGGTTACTGGAGGGGTTGTGGGAGGGGGGATGGGCTAAATGGGTAAGGGGCATCAAGGAATCTACTCCTGAAATCATTGTTGCACTATATGCTAACTAATTTGGATGTAAATTTTAAAAAATAAAATTAAAAAAAAAAGTTATTACCCATCAATTTATAAGCTACTCAATTTATTTGCAAGGGGAATTTTGGAGGTGTAAGGAAAGGACATAAAATGATAGAAAATCATTATAGAGTTACCTTTGATATTCGAAAATCCTTGTCAAATGTTTTATGAGGTCTTCTTAGAAGCACTAAAATTTATGCATTATTTTTAAGGGAAATTAGGTTTGTTATATTATTGTCCCTTTGCACCTGTATGATAGCACAAGATCTTATTTTCTTCTTTTCCTCTTTTTTTTTATTTTTTTTAATGTTTATTTATTTTTGAGAGACAAAGAGAGGGACAGAGCACGAGCAGGTGAAGGACAGAGAGAGAGGGAGACACAGAATCCAAAGCAAGCTCCAGGCTCTGAGCTGTCAGCACAGAGCCTGATGCGGGGCTCGAACTCATGGACAGTGAGACCATGACCTGAGCCGAAGTCGGATGCTCAACCAGCTGAGCCACCCAGGCGCCCCTCTTCTTTTCCTCTTTTGTGAGGGGCTGTGTCACTTGAAATTACAGTAACTTGTGAAATGCTTTGCCATCATAAAGAAATTACAGTACTTATGTGAATAGAATTTTTTAGCTCTAGCAAGATAGGTTGTTATTCAGATAAAACTCCCTGAATCCAAAATTGAAGCAATAAACAGAAATTAAACAGTGATGGCTTTGAAGCTGTACGAATAGAAATGGCTCTGGAATGGCTGCTGATGCTAGTGAAATTTGTACAAATCACCCCTAGTCATCAGGTACCATTTATTTTATTTTGACAGTTGATATTAAAAGCTGTTGTATGAACATACCAAAACTAGGTGTCCCTTAGGAAACTTAAATGTAAAGGCAATACAATATTTTTAAATCATATAATGAGAGAAAATAGACTGAGGTCTTTGAGTAAAACACGGTATAGTTTTCATTAACTGAAGTCTTTATGCATGTCTTACTGACTAAATAGATTATAAAGCTGATAAGGGAAGAATTGATTTCTTTAAAATCTCAACTAGTTAAAATACTTGGAGTTTAAGTACTCCTTGGCCCCTCTCATTTCAAGGGCTTCCTCCCTTCTTGTAATCTGAAGAGAGCAACAGAAGCCCCATCTAGGATTAGAGGCGGAAGTACAGGCTGTGTAGTATGTGTGTGTCAGTGTCTTTTTTACTATCTGTTTTTGTTTTAACAGCTCCGCTTTCACGGCTGACAGGCACAGGAAAAGAAAACTTTTGGAAAATTCGTCACTAAACACCAAGTTATTAAAAGTAAATGTAAGTAATTAAAATTTATGCAAATGTAGGAATTGGTTTAGACCTAGTCACTGTTTTTGTTACATCTCTAACACTAATGTTGGTCCTTATGAACTTTCATAAATGTATGCCTTGGATTTGGAATATTTTACGAAATGTTTGCCACTTGTACTAATGATTCTTGATGTGACTGAATACCCCAGTGAGTCCATCTGTCAGTGCCTTCCTTCCATCAGGATTACTACTGTGTTCCTCTCCCTTAGCAAGTGTTCATTCTGGAGGCCTAGTCATGTATTTTATTACTCTTTTCCTGAAGATCCCAAAGTTCTTTGCTTCCTTCTGTTAAAGGTCCTAAGTGCAAATTCTATGGGTCTGAGGTTTTGGTAAGTTTTGTTTCTTAGGACTTCATTAATAAAAGTCTGTCATGAAAGAATATGCTTCCTCATTCTGGTAACCATCTGTTACCAGATGTATGAGCCATGAATACATTAAAAAAATTTAACGGTCGCTAAATACTTACAAATACATCAGTAATTTTGCCCTACACCTGCCTCTCTGCTGTCATGCTAGTTATGTTTAGACGTGCACTTAATTGAAGTGTTACGATTTTGTGCGATAAAGAGCTTAAAGTGTTCCCTGGCCATCTGAGTTATGGGCAGAGAGATTTTGTGTTGGATTGGTAGATTCACTTCTCAGGTGTAATATTTAGATGTCACGGTGCATTTGTAGAGTTAATCAGAAAACACAGCCTTGGTCTTTAAGGGAAATTCAGGTAGCGTTTTAAAGACTGATATCCTGTTGCTAGGAATACATGTATTGGTCTTTTATGCATGGCTTAAAGTTAAAAGTTTGGGGACAGATTTATTTGAGGTGTATATGTTTATATTTTTCAATTTGTAGTAGTTTTAATAAAATCTTGTAAAAGCATTCAGTCTTAAAACTTTATTTCATTTAAGGATCTTCCTGGTTTTTATATCGTGTACTCCATGGTATTTATTAATGCTGATTTCCATATAAGCTTCCACGGGGTACTTCCATTGAGAACAATCCCAGGATCAAAAGTAGGCTTTTAAAAATATCTGGATACTTAGAGAGTAGAACGAGAGTTTGAAATATTCATTGGACAAAAAAGGACCAATTCCAAATTGGTTTGATGCTAGAGTTTCAAATATAGGCCTTTGCTTTGATGTCTGACACAGCCTTCTCTTGGTATTGCTGATGGCCTTTTCTTATCCCATTTTACAGGGAAGCACCACTGGCATTTGTGCCACAGGCCTTCGGAATTTGGGGAACACCTGTTTCATGAATGCCATCCTTCAGTCACTCAGGTAATGTTCAGATCAGAGTTAGTTTCTAGCAAAACGGTTAGGAGCAAAGGCTCAGGCTTCAGATTTTATCTCTGCCACTAACTCTAGTCATGTGGCATGTTATCTCATTTCCCTGTGCCTTAGTTTCCTCATCAGTAAAATTGAGGTTAATAGTTCTGCCTCATAGGATGGTTGGGAAGATTAAATAATATAATTTATATAAAGTGTTTAGAACAGTGTCTAGCAGTAAGTAACTGTTAGTTGTCATTATTTATATACTGTTGCTTCTTGAATGAACTAGAGCAGAGGTCAGAAAACTTTTTCAGTAAATGGCCAGATAGTAAATACTTCAGTCTTTGCATCCCACACACAGTGTCTCCTATCTTCTTCTCTTCCCCGTCTCTTCTACCCCAACCCTTTATAAACATCTCTTTAAAAATGTAAAAGCTTGGTGGGGAGCCTGGATCGTTCAGTCTGTTAACCATCAGACTTCAGCTGAAGTCATGATCTCACAGTTCATGAGTTTGAGCCCTGCATCAGGCTCTATGCTGACGGCTCAGAGCCTGGAGCCTGTTTCAGATTTGTGTCTCCCTCTCTCTCTGCTCCTCCCCGCCATTTCCTCCGTTCCTCCCTGGCTGCCTCCTTTTCCCTCCCTCCCTCCCTCCCTCCCCCTCCCTCTCTCTCTCTCTCTCTCTCTCTCTCTTTCTCAAAAATAAATAAACATTAAATAAAATTTTTTTAAATGTAAAAGGTCACTGGCCCAGGATCAGATTTGGCCTGTGGGCTGTAGTATGCAGACCCCAGGATTATAGGGAACCTTGTTGAGAGTTGAATCTGATTATAGTTGAGTCTTTTTTTTTTTTTTTTTTTTAAGAGAGAGTGCATGAGCAGGAGAGAGGGGCAGAGGGAAAGAGACAGAATCCTAAGCTCAATCCCATGACCCGAACTGAAATCAAGAGTTGGAGGCTCAACCAGCTGAGCCACCTAGGGGAGTCTTATGTTATTTATTTATTTAATTAATTATTTAACTTTTTTTTTTTTTTTTTACATTTATTCATTTTTTGAGAGACAGTGTGAGCGGAGGAGGGGCAGAGAGAGAGAGAGACAGACAGACAGAATCGGTAGCAGGCTCCAGGCTCTGAGCTTGTTAGCACAGAGTTGGACGTGGGGCTTGAACTCACCAGCTGTGTGATCATGATCTGAGCTGAAGTTGGACGCTTAACCAACTGAGCCACCCAGATGCCCCTATTTATTTATTTATTTTTGAGAGAAAAGGAGACCAAGCACGAGCGGGGGAGGGGCAGAGAGAGAAGGAGACAGAATCTGAAACAGGCTCTGAGCTGTCAGCACAGAGCCCAACGCAGGGCTTGAACTCACGGACCGCAAGATCATGCCCTGAGCCAAAGTCAGATGCCTAACCGACTGAGCCATCCAGGTACCCTGCCCCCCCATTAGTTGAGTCTTAAATATGATCATAAGATCAGATGTTTAGAAGATCTTTAAAGTGTAAGATAAGTAGTAAAAATAAAATACCCAACAAGGTTGACCTCAGTTATATAGAAGAAATTATTTTGAAAGCCATATACTTGTAGATTTTAATGCGCCATCAAAGGCCAGAATAAATTATCTTCCTAAGGCCACCTTGCTAATAAGGAACAGAAATCATACTTGGTCCCACCTTAAAGATACTTTCTCTTGACCTCTCTAGTTTTTTTCAAACAAGAAACTCAAATCACTGCAGAATTCTCCTTATTACTCTGTACTGTATATCTAAACAATATGGTTGGTTTCATGGTTTGTTTTTATTTGAGGAAATTATTGAATACCTGGAAACAGGCACCCCCCCCCCCCCCAAAAAAAATGGTGACAACCTTTGGGGGAGGGGAATTGAGGATATAATGAAACATTTTTTAAAGTTTTATTTATATGAGTAATGTCTGCACCCAATGTGGGCTTGAACTCACAGCCCTGAGATTAAGAGTCACATGCTGTTCCAACTGAGCCAGCCAGGCACCCCAGAAGTGAGGAATTTTTTTTTAAAGAGATTTTGCTTTAAGCTCTTTGTTCATTTCTACAAAGTCATCTGTTAATACTGTTTTCTTAGAGTAAATGAAGAAACTTAATGAGGAAACTCAAAGCAATTTCTTGAGAAAGTGAAATCACAGTTTCAAAATTCACATGTGGGTTTTATACAACTTTCTTTACAGTCCTAGTAAATTCTTTTTTTTCTTTTCTTTTTTTTTTTTTAAATAATTTTCTTCCCTTCCTTTTAAAATAGTAACATTGAGCAGTTTTGCTGTTATTTCAAAGAACTGCCCGCTGTGGAGTTAAGGAATGGGAAAACAGCAGGAAGGCGAACATACCACACCAGGAGCCAAGGGGATAACAATGTGTGAGTTCTAAGAATATGTCCTTTCTGGCTTTGAGCTACAAAACAAGTGACTCTTACCGGTGATTTCCATTTCATTATGTGAGTTAATAGGCACATACATTTTAAAACACTCTTCTAAAAATTGTGTTTAAGTATGTAGCTGGTAATCTTAATAATTGTTGGAATTCTTTTATTTCTGTTTACCTAATGGGAGGATAAATTTAGCTCTCTACTTATTAAGTCTTTGTGGATTTGAGCTCTCAAATTGATATCTATATATGAAACACAGTTCTAGGTTTAGACCAGCATGAATATCATTAGCCTTTGTGAGTTGATTTGTCTTATAATAGTAGATAAACCTCTTTTGGCTAATAAAATTAATTTGTAGTCCTCACATTAATTATGGGGCAATGCAATCAATTTTTAGTTGACACGGAGAAGGGAAAATTGACAAATGATTATTGAGAACCGATATGTATGCAAATTCAGTGCAGCTGTGCTCTATTTGGGGTTCAGATAATCTCTATTATCTATTATCAGTGGGCACATTTTTTCATATTTTAACATTACTGAAATAAGGCTATGATTTATAATTGGTATATATTTTAACGTAATATTCTTTCTGCCTGCCCATTCCTGCTCCCACACACCCCATCCCCACACATTCTGAAAAACCATTTTACGATCTGACATTATTCTGCTTAAGAGGCTCAGGGAAATTACGATAGAACATGTTAGAATAGTGTACAGTTTGCATAGAGCCAAAATACCAGGGAACTTTAGAGCCAGGCACTGGAGTAGGGAGTAGTCATACCACTATAAGTGATGTCTTTAAGAGTTTACTTTACTAGCAGCATATAGAATGAACTGGAAAAATGCCTGCATTCAAGGAGACTTCACACTTTATAGTATTTGGGTTGGAGGGGATAGCAGTGAAATAAGGAGGAAAAAATACATTTTCAGAAAAATTAAGGACGTATGAGTAGTACTTGATGCATTAGTGTCATTTAGGGTTTAGTTATAAATTGCAGAAATTATCTCTGGCCATCTTAGGCAGAAAAAGAATTTATTCAAAGTCTGTTGGTAAGCTGTTACTGGATGGGTGGAAAATCAGGTCTGGCATCTAGACATCCAGAACCATAGCCACGATCACCCCATGGAACTATCCCATAAGGATATTACTGTCCTCTAACACACTTCCCATTGTGACACCAGAGTTCCTGTTGCCAGCACTGCTGGAGTTGAGTGCTGGGTGAATGCTGCGGTTTCTGCTATTATTGCTGCCTCTGTACTCCAGGTGATGTTCTTTGTCACCAGAAGGAATTTGCCACTGCCCCAGCTTCTTCGCCTCACTAACTTCTGCTTCAAATAGGCAGGACCCAGGCCATGTACCTGAGTGCTGTCTGCAAGGTGGTTTGAGAAAGCAAGTATCTGGGCTTTCCAACTTCCATAGTGGGAAGCAGGCTCTGACTCTTACCCAGACTCTTAACGTGGGGAATTCCTCAAATACAGGAAGAAGGTTCAGGTACTAGGAAGCAAAAAATATGGTTTGTGAGCACACTACTGGATGACAAAGGTTGAGCTATTAGTGAGATACTCTGAGAAACCAGTCAGGTATCTGTGAGGATGGTAGGTGTATTGACAGACACAGGTATTGAAGTTGTTTGGTGATGTTTCAGTTTAACTGGTTATTGGAGGTGTTTCATTCTAGCTACCTGCATAGGAAAACAAAATTAATAGTGACTTAAACAACCGTTGTTTATTTTCTCGTGTAAAAGTTAGAGATTATCCCTCTAGGGCTGTTTGACACCATCATCGTGCTCCTTGTAGCTTTCTGTTCCACCAACCCTAGGGTAGGGCTGTCATCCACATAGTTCAGAGTGGTGCTGGATCGCCACCATTTTGTCCTTCCAGCTAGAAGGAAGAAGGAAGGGATTAATGACGACTACTCTTTCTCTTTAAGGAAATTTCTCAGAAGTTGAACACACTCAAAGTTTTTTATTCCAGGAGTTCTTACACCAAGCAAAAATTGGAAGTTCTGTTCCTATGAGAGAAGAGAATGGTTATTGGGCGGTAGTAGGGAGAGTATAGAGAGCAGCTTTAGTGTACATTGGGTTTGAAGTGACAAAGGACATTCAGAAGAAAATTCCCCTTGGAAACTGGAAAAACCTGACTGAAATGTGGTCATGAGAGAATCTGGCTTTTAGATTTGGATTTGGGAGTCATGGTGTAGAGCTGAGTGTTGAAGCTTTGTGATCAGATGAATTGTCTCAGACAGAAATGAGCCGATTCTCACACACTGAGATCTGGGAAGTGCTCCTTGTAAGTGGTAAGAAGGAAAACTACAGGAAATGGAGAAAGAGATTCTGTTACTTAAAAACTTAAAAAGTTTTTTAAAAATGTACATTTTGAAGTAATTTGTAACTTCTCTATTGCTTTATTGTACAAGTATGCCATTACTCTGGCACACTCCATGTTCGCTGTGGGGTTAAAAAAACCTAGTTTTGTCTATAATTGCTGCTCTTTATGTGGGTTTTTGAGATGCTCTTACTTAACTGTCAGAATTAGGTTAGAAGAAACCAAACCCTTTTTATGTTTTAATTTTTTTTAATATATTTATTTTTTTTAATTTACATCCAAGTTAAGCATATATGTTTTCACTTTTATTATGAGTTGTAGCCAGTTGGACATTATGCATTGAAATAGTAGCCTCTCACTTTCTTCTTTTCCAGGTCTTTGGTCGAAGAGTTTAGAAAGACACTCTGTGCTTTATGGCAAGGTAGCCAGACTGCATTTAGCCCAGAGTCCTTATTTTACGTTGTTTGGAAGATCATGCCAAATTTTAGGTAAGTATTACTTAATGAAGCATATTTTAAAAATCAATATTAGTCTTCATACTATTCCTGGAACAATTTCCTATGAAGCGGTGGTATTCTAAATAATAAAGACTGGCTTTATTTTGTTTTGTTATTAAAATGAGAAGAACAAGAGTTGGATCATTTGACTAGACAAATGTGTATGTTTAAATAATATATAGACATTAAAAATGACTTTAACAAAGGGTAAAGGGTAAGGGCAGTGCCTGGGTGGCTAATTCCGTTAAGTGTCTGACTCTTGGTTTTGGCTCAAGTCATGATCTCACAGTTCACGAGATCAAGCCCTGGTCGGGCTCTGCACTAACATGACATTGACACCTTGACACCACAGAGCCTGCTTGGGATTCTCTTTCTCCCTCTCTCTTTCTGCCCCTCCCCTGCTGGTGCACACATGTTCTCATGCACTCTTTTTCACACACACACACACACACACACACACACACACACACACACACAGGGAGTAGGATATTTTGTTCTGAAAACAAAGCCCTTATAAATAACTTAGGTGCTCTAGGAAAACATACTGGACAAAATTTCCTTGATTCTTTCAAAAAAAAAATTTTTTTTTTAATTTAAATTTTTGTTAACCAACATACAGTGAAGTATTGGCTTTGGAGTAGAAGTCAGTGATTCATCACTTACATACAGCATTCAGTATTCCTCACAGCAGGTGCCCTCCTTAGTACCCATCACCCATCTAGCCTGTCTCCCACCCTCCTCCATCAACCCATAGTTTGTTCGCTATCATTAAGAGTCTTTTGTGGTTTGTTTCCCTCTCTTCTCTTACTGCCTCCCTCCCATATGTTCATCTGCTTTGTTTCTTAAATTCTAAATATGAGTGAAATCATATGGTATTTGTCCTTCTCTGATTAATTTATTTCACTTAGCATAACACATTCTAGCTCCATCCACATCATTGCAAATGGTAAGATTTCATTCTTTTTGGTGGCTGAATCCATTGTATATATTGTATACATACAATACATTGTGTGTGTGTGTGTGTGTGTGTATATATATATTATATATATATTATAATATATATATACCACATCTTTTAAGAAAATTTTTAAATGTTTATTTGTTTTTGAGAGAGAGAGAGAAAGAGAGAGCGAGAGTGCTCAAGTAGGGGAGGGGCAGAGAGAGGGAGACACAGAATCCGAAGCAGGCTCCAGGCTCCAAGCTGACAGCACAGAGCCTGATGCGGGGCTCAGATTTAGTAACCGTGAGATTATGACCTGAGCTGAAGCTGGGCCATTAACTAACTGAGCCACCCAGACGCCCCATAGCACATCTTCTTTATCCATTCATCAGTCAGTGGACATTTGGGCTCTCTCCATAATTTGACTATTATTGATAATGCTGTATAAACATTGGGGTGCACGTACCCCTTTGAATCTGTGTTTTTGTATCCTTTGAGTAAATACCTAATAATGCAATTACTGAATCACATGGAAGTTCTATTTTTAGTTTCTTTTTTTTAATGTTATTTATTTATTTATTTATTTATTTAATTGTATTTTTTATTTTTTTAAATTTACATCCAAATTAGTTAGCATATAGTGCAACAGTGATTTCAGGAGTAGATTCCTCAGTGCCCCTTACTCATTTAGCCCCTCCCCCTTCCCACAACCCCTCCAGTAATCCTCAGTGTGTTCTCCATATTTATGAGTCTCTTCTGTTTTGCCCTCCTCCCTGTTTTTATATTATTTTTGTTTCCCTTCTCTTATGTTCATCTGTTTTGTCTCTTAAAGTCCTCATATGAGTGAAGTCATATGATTTTTGTCTTTCTCTGACTAATTTCACTTAGCCTAATACCCTCCAGTTCCATCCACGAACTTGCAAATGGCAAGATTTCATTCTTTTTCATTGCCAAGTAATACTCCATTATATATATATATATATATATATATATATATATATATATATATACACACACACACACACACACACACCCCCCACATCTTCTTTATCCATTCATCTATCGATGGACATTTAGGCTCTTTCCATACTTCGGCTATTGTTGATAGTGCTGCTATAAACATGGGGGTTCATGTGTCCCTTTGAAACAGCACATCTGTATCCTGTGGATAAATGCCTAGTAGTGCGATTGCTAGGTTGTAGGGTTCTGTTTTTAGTTTGTTGAGGAGCTTTCATACTGTTTTCTAGAGTGGCTGCACCAGTTTGCATTCCCACTAACAGTGCAAGACTGTTCCCCTTTCTCTGCATCCTTGCTAGTAGCTTTTGTTTCTTGTGTTAATTTTAGCCATTCTGACAGGTGTGAGGTGGTATCTTATTGTGGTTTTGATTTATATTTCCCTGATGATGAGTGATGTTGAGCATCTTTTCATGTGTCTGTTAGTCATCTGGATGTCTTCTTTGGAAAAGTGTTCGTTTCTTCTCTCCGTTTCTTAACTAAGTTATTTGTTTTTTGGGTGTTGAGTTTGATAAGTTCTTTATAGCTTTTAGATATTAGATACTTTCAAACTTTTATGAGGAATAATTACCATATACACCATCTTGTTATTTCAACTAAAAAAAAAATTCAAATGCAACTGCAGAAATATGTGTCTTACATTTCACTGTTTGGGCTGGGTTCTAAAGGTGTTAGAAGACTAGTCAAGGCTAGTCCATCGGGATTCAGTTTTCAGAAGGTAACTGGGCCACATCCTAATGTGCCTGTGGAGTCACTGTGTTTTCCTTGCTGTCTCTGGCCTCACTTGAGAAGGGAAATAGCCTTGCTGTCAGAGGAATCTGCCTCTTCTCCTTGGTTAGTCATCTCTGTAGGGATTCAGGCAGTAGCAGATTTGAGGCACTGCAGGTGTTTGACAACAGTCTTTGCTACCTTCTGCTGATTTCATCCTTCTGAAACGTGTCCGTGCTCTTGCTAGTCAGGATGTGGGCATCTAATGTATATTCCTCTCCTTTAAAAACAAACAAACAAAAAACACAACAGCCTGCTTTAGTAAAAGTTAGCTCTTTTTCTTGCTCTATTGCCTAATAGTAGTTTAGATATATTAGTAATATAAAGAAATGTTTAAAAGGTAATAAACAGAACTGTCATTTGTTACCTTAACTTGAAAAGTCTAGCCTTGAGGACCTGAGGTGATCGACTGTTGTTCCCCCTGGTCTTTGTTTTGAAGGAAATTTCTTTTATATATCATGCCATTTAAATCCGCTTCCAGAGGAGATAAATTTTGTAAGGATTTTAAAGTTTCTTTTGTTTTTTTTTAATTTTAAAAAATCTTTAATGTTTATTTTTTGAGAGAGCATAAGTGGGGGAGGGGGAGAGTGACGGGGGACAGAGGATCCGAAGCAGGCTCCACACTAATAGAAGTGAGACCAATATGGGTCTCACAAACTGCGAGATCATGACCTGAGCTGAAGTCGGATGCTCAACCAACTGAGCCACCCAGGTGCCCCAGGATTTTAAAGTTTCTTGACTCTAAGTAGGAAAGGTGGAAATGACAGTTTCATTTACCACTAACCAAGTTTGGACTTAATATTAACATTTCTAACACAGTCTCCTAGTTAGACTCTTGGTAGGGACTTAGTCTTTGTGTTTTGTAAACTATATATTTATAAATACATACATATTTTTATATGTTTTTATATAGCTTATATGTTTTATAAACTATATTAAAATAGTTTCTATTTATTGAATGCTATGTGCCCAGTACTTTACGTCTTTTATGTCTGACTTTAATTAAAAAACCCAACAGTAAAATTTGTCAAGGTAGGAAGGGTTAGCCCCATTTTAAAAAAGATAAAACTGAGACAGAGGAGGTAAACTTGTTCAGTCTTAAGCATCTAGTAAGTGTAGGACCAGAATTAGAACCCAGGTCTTTGTGGAGTTGGTAAATGATAGATGTGTGAGCAGTAATTTGTCTACATGCCTGAATAAAGGTCACCAACTAACTTTATACTATTCTGCTTGGTCCCCATGGTGACTCAGGTCCTTTATTTTTCTTTCTTTTTTTTTTTTTTTAAGTTTATTTTTTTATTTTGGGAGAGAAAGAGAGCACGAGTAGGGGAGGAGCCAAAATCAAGGGTTGGATGCTTAACCGACTGAGCCACCCAGGTGCCCCTCAGGTCCTTTATTCTTAATCAGTTTAGAAACAGTATGAAACTTGTATTCAATAGAATTGTACTTTTCTTCTAAGTCTGCCCACATCTCTGCCCTTTGTATAAAGTTTCTGTAGCCTGTGAGCATGATTTTATTTTTAGCTGCTTAATTTTGTACATCCTGTTCCCTTACCGATGAAAGGAAAGGACTCTTGGAAAAGGTAACCACGTTTCTGTTTATTTAAGGATGGACGGCACCCTAGATCTGAGAGGGGTGGCCCCATTCCCTAGAGAATAAATTGGATTATTTTCTAAAAAAAAAAAAAAAAATTGAGAAATGGAGTGATTCCTACACATGAACTCTTAGATTTCCTTACTGACTGATGAGAGTAGAATGACTGTGTGTTGTTCGCAGGGCTTTCATTTAGTTCTGCAGTAATTGAGATTGTTCCCCATTGTCTTTTAATCAAAGAATAATTTTCTCTTGGTTAGATCTAGATCTTGAGATTATATCAAGGATAAAGCTTAAGTGTAATGTTACTGTACAACACCCAGGTGTGAGTCAGGGAGGTGTGGGGCTTTCTTCTTAAAGCTGTTACTCCTATTAGGTGTGCAGGGTAAAGTTCCTATAGTGTGCCTATGTAGAAGTGTAGGGAGTCTTGAACTATGTTTTTGTTATATTTATGATCCCCAAATAAATGTTTTAAAAATGTTAGGAAGTGGGGTGCCTGGGTGGCTCAGTCTGTTAAGTGTCTGACTTCGGCTCAGGTCATGATCTCATGGTTCCTGAGTTTGAGCCCTGCATCAGGTTCTCTGCTGTCAGCACAGAGCCTGTTTCAGATCCTCTGTCTCCCTCTTCCCTGCCCCTCCGTCACTTGTGTGTGCTCGCTCAAAAATAAATAATAAAACATTAACAAAAAAATGTTAGGAAGCCCATTTTCCTGATTAAAACCTATGACAGTGTCTCGGGAATTTGATCCCTTGGAATGAAATAAAAACATGCATCTGGAAGTAGGAACAGCTTTCATTCATTAAATAAATGCAGAAAAGAATACACTGTAAATGTAATCAGCACCTTTGGGTATAGAAACCACCTAAGCTATTCTTTCTTTTTCCCTACTCAGACCAAAAGCCAGCAGGTAAACAATTGCCAAAGTTTGACCTTCTCAACATGCGTATCTACTTACCACACTTCTTACTGCTACCTAGTATGTCCTGCTTTTCCTGTCCTTTTCCTTTTCATAAAAGTACCTTTACGTTTATGTTTTTTAAATAGATAAAATACAAATGGCTCCAAATTTCCAAAGATGAAAAAAGGAATATACAATGAAATTTTTTTCTTTTACTGTATTTACCAGCCATTCATTTTGTTTTCTGGAAGCAGTCATAGTTACTAGATTTTTTTGTATCCTTTTGGTGATACTCTGTGTATGTACAAGTGTGGGGTGTGTGTGTATAATTTTTAACAAATGGTAACAAAATTTTTTTCCTACTTTGAAGTGATTCATATTAGTATCAATAACTTTCTTTCTCTGTTCATTTTATGGCCACATAGTGTTCTACTTTATGGTCGTATCATAATTTATATACAGTCCCCTACCAGTGGTTATATAGACCATTTCTTTTGTTGTTGGAGACAGTGCTGCAGTGGATAGTCTCATACGTGTATGTGCAAGGTTCTAAGAGAGCAGTTGCTGGTTCAAGAGACAATTGCTGGGTCAAAAGATACTGGCTTTGGGGTGCTTGGCTGGCTCAGTTGGTAGAGCATGTGACTCTTGATCTGACTCTTGATCTCAGGCTTGTGAGTTTGAGCCCCACATTGGGCATAGAAATTACTTAAAAGAAAGATATTTGCTTTTAATTTTGATAGGCCTTTTTTTTTTTTTTAACTCCTTGCTTTCCTTAACATGATGTTTGTTGTCTCATTGCCTCTGTATCTTTGTTATGTTTGTCCTATGGGATTTGCTTTATGATGCCCAATTTCTTCTTTAAGGTCAAGTTTAATGCTACCTCTCCAGGAGAGCCTCTTGATAATTCAGATCAGGTCCTGGTATTTATTCCCTTGCTTCTTATATCATTTTTTTTGCTGTCTCTGATTTCAGATAAACTTGACTTAATATGTATTGGCCTTGACTTCTCAAAATCGAGTTTTCTGTAGTTTTGTTTTTATCAGTTCTTGTTGTAATTAATGTTTAAAAATGGTGGGTGAATAAAGTACTGAAACATTATTTTTATATTTGCTAGCTAACTTGGCTTTGTAGAGAATATAAAAAATATCTTTGTGGATAACAAATAAGTCTTTGCATGTGAGATCTTAATTTAATGGTAATCTTTCTAGGTATGCTGTTAGCAATTTATAATTAAGTAGTACTATTTCTTCTGAGTAGGAGTTTTGCTTCTGTATGTTTTTGTGTGTTTTGTAAATAAAAACAATCATGTTTGTTATTTTCACTTTTTGGTATTTTTATCTCCGAGAAACTCAGCCATGGTTGATTCCACAAAATGGATAGGAATAGATAATTGTAATTGATTTTGGTATTTCAGATAATTTAGAAAAAATAGTAACAATTATTTTATGAATGTTAAAGTTATTTAAAAAATAAGAACACGACCTAAAATTAGAGTATGTCCTAGGTATTTTAGAAGAAGTTTTCTCTGGAATGATAAAATTTGATTCTGTATAGGCATATTCTGTTCCCTATTGGACTTTGCATTTTATGCATTACGTACTGGTACTGCCAAAACAGAGCATAGTCAGTAATGTACAGGTGTATGTCACGACTGTGTGTGTGTTGGCTTCATACAGGAAGTACTTGCATCTGTTTGTATTCTGTGGTATCTGTTTCATTACTTGGAATGTCTGCTTTTCACACTTAAGCCCAGGTACAAAGTAGCATTTTCTTTTACTATTCTTTATTGGAACACTTCTTTATTTGTACAATGTGAGTAAATATAGCTTGTCTTGGGGCACCTGGATGGCTCAGTCAGTTGAGCTCCTGACTCTTGATTTTGGTCTCAAGGTTCGTGGGTTCGAGCCCCACGTTGGGCTCCATGTTGACAGTGCGTTGCTTGCTTAGGATTCTCTCTCTCTCCCTCTCTCTCTGCCCCTTACTTGCACTCTCTCTCAAAATAAACTTTTAAAAAATTTTTAAAAAACATAGCTTGTCTTATCGTGCCAAAAATTGTTGTGAAGAAACAGTTGCCCCTGTATTCTTATACGTGGTGCTTCAGCAGTGCCCCTCTTTCTCGTCTCCTTCACTCAGAAGGGATGCTTCATGATCTTTTGGGCTTTTTATATTTGCATTGTGGTCGCCAACCATTATTTCTCACAGCATCTTTATGACACAGATTTTCTGTAAGCATTAAGGAGGTAATCTTTATCTAAGGTTACAAACAAATGGAGATAAGGAACAGTATTAAAACTGGAGCCACTGTTTTTTCCCCCTCCGTCTTTACTTTCTTAATTCTGGTCTGTCAGAGAGATACCAGTTGGCTTTTTTTTTTTTTTTAATGTTTATTTATTTTTGAGAGAGAGAGAGACAGAGAATGAGCCGGGGAGGGGCACAGAGAGAGGGAGACACAGAATCTGAAGCAGGCTCCAGGCTCTGAGCTGTCAGCACAGTTGACAGCGGGGCTCGAACTCATGAACTGTGGGATCCTGACCTGAGCTGAAGTCAGACACTTAACTGACTGAGCCACCCAGTTTTTTTATAAATCTATTTCCTCACTAATTCACAAGTACTTGCTCGGGTGACGTCACTGAAATGATTTGTATCCAAAACAAACATTGCATCCAATGTGAGGAGTGTTTCCTTTAAACATGATTACCAACCAAGAGAGACCTAAGTTGAATGCAAAGGAAATTTTGAAGCTCCAGATTGTATAATTGGGAAATAATTGAAAAGCTAACTGAAGTTTGTTGGTTGTAACTTACTAAATAGTATTTTTTAAGACTTTCAGATAAGTCAGTGAAAGTGTTTAAAAATGGAGTTGTAAATGTCTGTTTAGTCAATCAGAAAAATTTCCTAGTCTTAATTTTTTTTTTAATGTTTATTTTTGAGAGAGGGAGAGAGAGACATGGTGTGAGCCAGGGAGGGGCAGAGAGAGAGGGACACAGAATCCGAAGCAGGCTCCAGGCTCCAAGCTTCCAGCGCAGAGCCCGATGCGGGGCTCGAACTCACAAACTGCGAGATCATGACCTGAGCCAAAGTCGGACACTCAACCGACTGAGCCACCCAGGGGCCCCAAAATTTCCTAGTCTTAGAAGAAAAGAAGCAGAGCCAGTGGTTTTTTTTTTTTTTTTTTTTTTTTGGTAAAGATCACAAATTGGAACAAAAATATAAGTTATACCTTTATAGAACAGCTGAGTGTTCCATGATCACATGAAGGTTAAAAAAAATGTTCCTGACGGTAAGGGAAGTGTTCGAAAATAATGTGCTTTTATATAAGAAAAGAGAATCGTGGTGTGTTGGGAAGCATTCATGAATGTACATTAGGAAGATTGTTTTTTAAAAAGGAATGGATATGTGTTTGATGAAAGTACAAATCAACATAACTACAAAGTACTGGTTTTCATGACCCATTTGAGAAAAATGATTAGAGATTAGTTTATTTCGGTGAGAGAATAAAACTGTTTTATATGTGATAGAATTTCACATATGATCTGAGATACTAATCTTAACTTTGAGTCATAAAAAAATTGAATGTTATGATGAAAAAGTTTAAAGCACCTCCATAGATATGTAAAAGAACTACCAACTTGGAATACTTTTGACTGAATTTTAACATTTTTGTTTATAGAAGTCTTAGAAGAAATCCTTGAACATATATTGATACTTAGTTGCTAAAGAGATCAGTTAAAGCTATAGTGGTCAAGTGACTTCTGACTTCCGTTGCATTGGTTGGGTAGATGTTTTCAATAATTTATGATTTCCAGGAGAAATTTTAGGGAAAGGAGGAAAATATATATTGAGGGAAACTCTGCTTGAAAGAAATTTGTTTGTGGAACCACTGCCTAGAAGAGTGGTGGAAGTTTTGACTCAAGACCAAGCCAGAAAAACTTGTGATTTAAAAGATAAAAAGAACCTCCATGCTAGCAAACTGTAGTCAGAAATGTTTTCTACCCATAGTGTTTTAAAGTACTTTATACGTGTATCATTGCTTGATTATTTTATGTACGTTAACCTCTATAATCTTCAACTGTACCAGCTTCATTTTCTGTCTGCCTTCATTACTGTTCACTTGTCATGGTCTATATTAGTATCAGAATTCCATACAATTTCCTGTCTGAATATAGTACAAGAAGTAAGTTAAGAATATGTTGCTGCTTATATTCAAGTTTTAGGCTAGAGCATAATTGTATATGAGTCAATGCATTTTTTAAAGTATTTATTTAAAAAATGTCTTTTGAATCAGAGATTAGGAACCAAGTATAGACTCTTTAGAAAGTTAAAAAACTAGTATCTTTCAATCTAAAAAAATAGTTTTAAATTCCTTATCTCTTATAACAGTAGTTTAGACCTAGTTTTCTGGTGAGGGCAACATGTGACACTTTTAACATTTGAGCATCTTCTAGAGAGGCCATGTGTGATAGTGGGAAAGCTCGGAGTCCATCTAGGAGAAATGGGTTAGAGTTTGTCCCATCTCTGTAAGTCCTTTGTTATAGAACTTAGGCACGTCATACACCCCTTTTCTTGCCCCCTCAGTTTTTATCTCTAAAGTGAGTTCAGTTGAGATCACTGCAAGCCCAGTTAGCTCTAATGTTCTGTGTTTTCACACTTGTTTTAGGAGAATTGTTCCTCATGGAGAAATTTTAGAAATTCTCCCTGAAGAGAAGTAAAACCTGGGGCAAGCGGGGGGACTGTGCTCTGAGGTGGGACTGCAGCCCTTCGCAATGCTTTGCCTTCCTGAATGTTTGGCTGGACAGGTGGAGCCTCCCCAGTGACGGTTGTTTCTTTTTGCTTTAGGGGCTATCAGCAACAGGATGCCCATGAATTCATGCGATACCTTTTGGACCACCTGCACCTGGAACTCCAGGGCGGTTTCAATGGCGTTTCCCGCTCAGCAATTCTGCAGGAGAATTCTGCTCTGTCTGGAAGTAACAAATGTTGCATGTAAGATGTAGTTTTCTTCTTTTGTTTTTAGGAGGAGCGCAGACATTTCTGTTGGTGTTACTATTTATTAGCTTTGTAATGGAAGGTGGAGAGTTTTCCTGGATCTTTGGTGAAATTTTTGTACACTTGAATTTAGTAACAAGTGGGTGAGCATGTGCCCCCTGCTTCCATACCAGAGGCATCCTGTACTTGCTTCTTGGTGTAGTACCGATTGTTTTTGGTATATTTTAAAATATGAAAAAGAACAGAAAATATTTTGTACAATTTAGCATTTAAAAATTCCTTGCCAAATGTATTGAATAATGTTTGGGAGACTTAATTTTCTTTACTAAAATAATTATATTTATTCAGTAGAAACAAAGGCTTAAAATATTTTGAATGTAAATTTTCCTTACATTTGTTCTTGAATGAAATTGAGGCCTTTGTAAGTTCTCAGAATTTTTCTTGCCTCTCAGTAGGAATAAAACAAACCTTTTAGATTGTTCTCCCGGGTACTAAAACCCCAAAATATACATTGAGATTAGAAAGTTTATTTTGCTTGAGGTTGGGATGATTTGCTGTTATTTCAGGTTGATTTTGTTTAAGTGTAGTCTCCTTTTGTTCAAATTTTTTTGAATTGACCTGTGTCAGAAAGGGATTTACAAGACAAATTTTTTGTATTGACCTGTGCAGGAAAGGGATTTACAAGACAAACTCCCTAGAGACAGAAGGAAAAGAGTAAGTAATATATGGGGGTCACTATAGTATTGCCTTGCAGTTCACAAATCTGATTTAATTTGGAGTTAGGGTCCTTATAATGACAGAGCAGCCTCATAGCTAATCTGGCTGTATCAGAGAAGGGCAACCATTTGAATTGCCATGCTTTTCAAAATGTTTGGCTCTCTGGGTCCTACTGGCTATGATTCCAGTTAGAATCCAGTACAGAAAGGGAGGGATCTGTGACCTGGTAGAACTCTTCTTGATGCTAGCACCAAGTTGACAGTAGTATTAAGTGAAAACTTCTGCTTTGTATTTTATGATGGAATTTCATACACTAAGAATATTGAACTGGGCCTTTATCAAGGATAGTCTGTGTGAGGTGAGAGGGTATATGTTTTTATTTTATTTGATGCCCAAGGCACCCTCATGGGAGTCACAATGTGTAATAGTCCTAGGATGATCTTCTAGTAACTGATGAGTTTTCAACATTAGCTCAATCTTTTCTTGATATTTTAAAGAGTAGTAATTGTAAGTTCCATTAGTGAGTTAGGAACAAAAAGAAGAAAATTATCATTTCAGGATCTAAGCATCCTATTTGCTAAAACTGCAAAAAAGGTCTCCTCTGCACTGTTTACTTGTGTAAACACATCCAGCCCTGCTGAAGGTGGGGATGGTAGAAATAAATTACAGACGTGTTCTTTTTAGTACACAGAAAATCATTACTGCCAATATAAAAGACCCTAGCGGCGTGAGGCTGTCCAAGGAACTAATATTTCAACACTCTTATAACACAGTTATAATAAATGGGAAAGCAGTGTTGAAATTATTTATGAATCTCGTTTTAAATCATTTAATGCCATACACATCACATAGTCAAGACTTGATTAGTATCCTTTTCTCAGTGGAAGAAATAAAGCAGTTTCCATTTTAACTAAGGGTGTCATTGTATGAGAACATCAGTATGAAAAGATCATAGTCCCTTTATTTCAGTAGTTTTTTTGGTGTGTCCTTTATTTATGACATAGATATTCCACCTGAAACCTGAAGTGGCTTTATGTCACATAGTTCCAATGTATCTTCCCTTTTTTAATTTACTAAATCTAGATATCTTATGAAAAACTTAAAAAAAGATGAAGCAACAGTGTATTTCTTTGCCAGTAAGGAACAGAAGCCTTTCTGTGGAAAAGGAAGCAAACGTTTAAAATAATATAATTGCTCAAGTAGGTTTTGTCTGTCTCATCATTGCAGTGGGTTTAATTTTGGAGCAAATCAGAAAGTATGGTTACGTATGTTAGAAGTATTACTGCTTGCAAGTGACAGAAACCACCTAAAATTGCTATAAGCAGAAAAGGAGCATTTACTGACTTAACTGCATACGCAAGTGCACAAAGGTTAATAATACACAAGTGTTTGTGGTAGGTACTATCAATGATAGCAAATAGTTGAAACCACCTGAAAAGCCATTACATTATATTGGTTAAATTAAGAAAAGGAGCATAGTGTTAAGAGCATCTGCTCACACCAGATCAGCTGTGTGACCCTGGGCCAAGTTGGACCTCAGCTTCCTGGTCTCTGAAGTGGGAATAATTGTATCTACTTTATAGAGTTGTTTTGCAGATGAATTGATTTAATACATGGAAAGTACTTTGAATGTAGTTCAGCATCGATTCAGTGCTCTCTAAGTGTTTGCTAATCCTGCTTTCATGGTGTACTTTCTTGGTGGTTCTTGAGTCTATTACGTGTTCGTACTGTGGCATGCCATACTGCTGTCAAAGAGAGTGAGGTACGTGTTCAAGACATATATTTTGAAAAAAAAAAAAAAAAAGCAAAATGCAGGTATGAGCCTAATTATTATGCTAGTAGAAAAGCCTTGAAATAATTTGAAGGCTTTCTTTTTGGTAAGCACTTGTCTGAAAGCACTGAATGTGTAGACTCCATTTCATCTTCACACCAGGCCTCTGAGGTAGGTAGATGTTATTCCTGTGGGACATGTGATGAAGCTGAAGCACAAAAAGTTAAGTACTTTAGGGCTATTGGTTTTGGTTTTTTGTTTAATCATTCTCAACGTATACTCTTGATCTCAGCAAGGAAATTACAGTATTATTTTATAAGTGAGCTTTTTAAAAGACTTGTTGACGGTAACATCTAGCCTTCAACTGTGAAGTCATACCTCCATCAGTAATTAGTATGTATTACATTTCTTTACCTGTTTTTCCTCAGCCTGACAGTTGACCATGTAAAAAATCTAAAACTATCCCTGAGTGAAGTTATTCAAAGTAATTGAGAGAGCTCCATATGAGAGACTTTGCAGAAATTTGAATATAAGGTTGTTTCCCTTTTTTCTGAGGGATATATTTGTGGGTAAAGGGGTCCTTTTGTCCTGAGTATAGGCATGTGCGTGATCTGTTAGTAATGACAAATGTCCAGGGTTAGTGGCTTTTGGAGAAATCAGTGGAATTGGAAGTGGTAGTGGGGGGGGGGGGGGGGGGCAGTGGCTTAAACCTTTTATTTGGTAGATATCTCTATAGCGTTAAAGTTTTTGTATTTCATAATTTAAATAAAATATTTAATAAGATACCTGTTAAATAAATGACATACATATTTCCCCAAAGGGGAGCTTTGTACATATTTTCCACTTTTTACTGAGGTATTTTCCTCTGTGGTGATTTTCTTTAGAAATGGAGCATCTACGGTTGTCACAGCTATATTCGGAGGTATTCTCCAGAATGAAGTTAACTGCCTCATATGTGGGACAGAATCTAGAAAGTTTGATCCATTCCTAGGTAAGACATACTTGGCATGTGGAGATAAAATAATATATTAAAATGACCGTAAAGAGATAAATGTACAAATATGCCAGTTTTTGAAATTCTTTTTTGAGTGTGGTATATGCCTTTAACAGCTGTTTTCCTATTTCCTTTTAAGACCTTTCATTAGATATTCCAAGTCAGTTCAGAAATAAGCGCTCTAAGAATCAAGAAAATGGACCAGTTTGTTCATTACGAGGTAAAGATACTTTAATGTTGTAGTTTCCACCTGAATAGACTCATAAACTCCATCTACATGTGCTATGATGTTAATTGCTTTAATGAACTTGTGTTATAACAAAAGTCAAACCTGAATGTCTTTTTCTATCAAACAAAAGAATGTGTGCCAGAGATACTAAATCAGACATAAGGTATTTCTCACCTTTTTCTTTAATACTGATTTAAAATTGAGAGTCTGTGACAGTTTCTGACCTAATGAAATAGAATTCATTTTGTGGATATACCACTAGTATCCATAGAAGGAAAGAACACTCAGCTAAATTTTTTTAAGTTAGGGTGTTATTCTTTTCTGTGACTAAGTTTTAGAAATCTATTGATGCTACATCTGTTGGTTAAGCCTGAGGCCTTGATTTTAAAAGCAGGACTATGAGATTTGGAACAGATTTTTTCTTTGATGAGTGTTAACTACTTCAGTCAAGGCGAAAGACTGATTTCTGACCAGTTACTAAAGTGACTGGTTGTTCTCACTGATCATAAAAAGAAACTAAGATAGGAGAAAGAGGGCCTAGTGTGTGTTCTTTGATTAAGTAACTCTACACTGAAGGCAAATAAGAATTTATACCCTGAATTGTCTGTTCACTGAAAGTAATTCTTTTTTCTTTCAGCTGTTCTAGGGAGCGTTGTCATAAGGATTTTTATATATTTTATATGTTTAGTATTTTATATATTATATATATCCATTTATATATATATATACACATACATACACACACACACAAAGTCTTTTCCTACAGAAAATTCTAATTGGTCTATAACTACAGTGTCCACTGTGGTGAAGTCATACCACATAGGTGGTTGGTAAAATTAAAAATTCATTTGCTTAGCTGATCAATAACCACATGTGACTAGTGGCTACTGTATTCGCACAGATGGAGAACATTTCCATTATTGCGGGAAGTTCTGGGCAGTACTGCTCTAGAATCAAATTATCCAAGTAGAAAAGAGTAAAACCACCACCACCATCACCTAGTAAAAATAACTGTTGGGGGAGGGGCAGGCTTGTCTGTGTCAGGTACATTGGGCAGCATCTAGTTTTGTTAAAAAAGGAGCAGCATAGGTGCTTGTAGCGCTGTTCTTCAGGTAGTATGTTGAAATCTCTCGGGGTGGCTGTCCAAGACACTGGACTCCTGTAAGACAGGAAAGAAACTGGGTATGAAAACATTTTCTAGATGCTTTCAGTGCCTCACCTTTGCAACAGTATTGATGGTCTCTTTTGAACAGAAGAAATTTAAGCAAATCCTATCTGCTCCTCTTCCCTCTAAAATATATGGTTACAGGTTTCAAAAATACCACAGTGTACTTGGTATCAAATGTCAGATTATTTTCTCTTTATGTTGATGGCATGTGAGCACAAGCTAACTTAATCATAAGACAAACATTTGATCATTTAGCGAAGAAAGCAGTGAGAAATTATTAGTTATTGTCGAAGTCTGGTTATCTAAACTGGACATGGCTTCATTTTGTAACTCCTTCAATGAGAACAGTAATAATGCTGACATTAGTTAAGAAAAACCCACAAATGTTCTTTAAGTACAAATATGTGAATATATATTTGAACAGTATTTCCTAATGTTTAACAAAACCCAGTAAGTCCAGATGATCTTGGAAGACCCAGAGACCCTGGTTTGTTCAGGCTTCTTACCTTCCTTCTGCACTGTGTGCCCCTATCCTGAATTGGTTGTATACATGGTTAATCCTGAATTGGTTGTATACATGGTTATTATAGTCCCCTCTGGCATTTCACTTACTACCTATTCCACAATGCTGTAATACTCAAAGACCTTATTCTCTGGAGACTGTCCAGCAGGGGAGAGTGTATGACATAGCTTAAGTGGTTGATTGGTACTATAAACAAGTGGCAAATGGCATCTGCCTTGCTTCCCAAGTGGTATTTTTCTTGGCATAGACTCCCTGAAATCTGATTTGATTGGGATTTAGCTTCAGGGGGCCCAGACCATCCTGAGGGGTTTAGGGTTTGGCTGGAAACAGGTTTCCTGTATTCTCAGCTGGTTTTCCTTTGAATTTTCAGACTTGATTTTTATTTTATTAAAGAGCTTACTGTTGGCTTAAAAAACTAGACGGTAGAGTTGGGTATCTCCTCATTCTTTCTGTGTTACCACTGTTATCAATTAAAGGTACTACTTTTCTTGGGACATCCAGAATGTGATGAATTTTAGTCGATATGCATTTCTTTATTAAACAGATGGAGATGTGATTACCTTTCACACGCTTTTACATGCTTTATGCAAGGATTCCTTGTGTGGTTTCTGGAATGTTAATTGATAAGATTAGTTTTCATAGAAAGGAAAAATATGGTGAGAAAGATCCCTGGAATTTGAAATTATGTAACTGAAAGCATGCATATCATGAGAAGCTAAAATAACCCCAGTTCTAAAATCTCACAAAGATGGCATCAAAAAGGAAGATGATATTATAGACCAAAGAATCCTACATAAAATATTAGCTAATAGAATTTAGTACTGTAGTACAATAACATAAAGAGATCAAGTAGGATTTTTTCCAGCAGTGCAGGACTGATATATTGGGAAGGAAGCATTTCTTCTGGCCATCAAAGTCCTAGGTGGACTAAAAACCAAGTTGACATGAGACACATTAGCAGGAGAAAACCAAATTTAATATCTTATGTATGGGGAATGCACACAGCCATGAAATTCTGAAGACAAGCAACATGAGGTAAGGAGAGGGGTAGGAGGGCAAGGAGTATTAGCAGGAAGGTGAGAGGAAATGTTTGGAAAATAAAGGTGGTCCTGTTACATAGGGAAGTTTCTTCAGTAAAGATGTATCTCTTGTTCATGGTACAGGCTCGCCTTTCCAATGTAAATTTAGGCAGTTGAGGGAAAGGGTAAGAGCTTTTCCTGAATTTTAACTTAACAGAATGTTCATGCCAAAGTGGCCTGTCTTTGGGGCTGCCTGCCCTGGGCCCCTGCAGTTTCCTCCTCTGAAACTTCCCTCAAGTTTCACACATTAAAATTAAGCCGGTTGATTGTTCTGTCTGGTTGAACCAGTCCTGGTCAGTAGATCAGTTCAGTTAAACTCATTTTGGGGGGCATGATGCAAGTGTGTTCTCAGAGTTAGGCCGTGAACCATAGTTCAAGCAATCAGGTATTAAATAAGAGGCATTTCTGTGGAAACACAAAGAGCAGTTAGTGATTAGATCAAATTTTAAGCTGGTGTCTGAGTTTTGAGGGTAGCCAGTTGAGAAGATTTCTAGATGTCAAGCTTAAAGTGTCTTCAGTGCAGTGGCAGTCTGACAGATTTTCTCTGGTTTGTAGTTTGAATGTCTCTGGTGATCTTTTTGAATGGCCCACAGAGCAAAAGGCATGAAGAGTGCCTGTATATGCTGATGTGTTTATTTCTCTGAGGTTTACATAAATTTATTCATATTTAATTTGGAGAGCTTCAGGGGAAAGGGCAGTTTTAGTTCTCAGATGAACTCAATGTAGAAGGTTGGGACAAAAATAAAAAATGTGGAGAGTTATAGCTAGGCATCGTAGGAAACTAGAAGAAATCAGCATCTAGTCTGGATTATAATGAACAGTATTAGAATCTAATAGGTATGTTACTGAAACCTGTTTAATCACCTTTCGTAGAGAGCCAAATTAATAACTCATTTGTTTGTAAAATCTAGTTTCAAAAAAACGTGGCCTGATCATTTATATAAGTGCAGCAGGAATAGCAATAAAACCTGCTTTGCCTGGAGCTTTTTCTAGGTTGAAGCTTTAACAGCCTCTTGAGACCAGATCCCCAACGAAACATCATCACAACTTCCGCAATACCTATAGATTTGGGTGAATTCCTCTCTTCCCGAGGTCCCCAAAATATCCTGAGGTTCCTGTACTTGTCAGGAATTAACAACATTTACTCACCTGGTAAGGCTGCTGAGAACTCTGTAAGCAAGGTACTAAATTGATATCTCTGAGGGGCTTTATTGGCTTCTTAAAGCTGTCTGGTCATATCTGAATTTATGCATGTATTAAATGTGACATTCCAGTCAAAGCCTTGGTTATATAACCAGTGTTTCCAATTGTGTCCTGTTACAAGGAGAACAAAATTGAACTTGTGCAAATAGTTATAAGAATACTTACTGAGAGTTTCTGAATTCTGGAGGGTTCAGGTAGAGAAAAAGATGCAAGTTTCAATTTGTTCCAGTGGTAGTATTCTATCAAATTGCTCTAAGTCATTTAGCTTAAGAGAAAAAAATTTTTTTTTTTAATCTAGAAAAACAAAGCATTTTAGAAAGTCAGCAATGTGGTAAATAAAAAGTCATAAAATTTCAAATTACCCTTTTCAGTTCTTTCATTTCCATGTCATTAATTCTTGTTTTGGGTTGAATCCAGTTTTTCTCCTAGTTCAGAAATTCTTACCAGTTTCATGGTAAGAATTCAGTTTTATGATCTTAAGCTTATCAGAAACCTGTACTTAGAGTTCTTTATGTGAGTCTCACTGAAGATAAGGCACATCTGCAGTACCATCAGAGTAAAACAGTGACTGTATCAGAGTTCATTACACTGTAGAGGACAAGGAAATTTGGTTATTTCTGTGACACACAACACATAATAACATACTAGGACATCAGAGTGCTAGGGGTTTTATGTAAGATATTTGACAACATTTCCCACATAATTTAACATACCTAATTAGTTTAATTTCTCACAAAAACTTTGAAATATTCTAGGACCACTCTCGAACACCTTACATTGTGGTCAAAAGACTTCATATTAGAATCACAGATCATTATGAAACAATAATTATCTATTTAACCAAAGTGACAGTAAAAGATTTCAAAGGCAAATATAGAACCTTACATAGTTGTGAGCAAAATTTAGCTTTTTTAACACTGATTATTTAAGAAAACTGGAGTCTAGTTAAAGACTTGATAAATAAGCATTCAGTGATCATTTCCTCATTTCTAGGCAGATTACCTTTAAAGATTAAAAACAACAACATTTGTTTATAGTTTATGTTTAAGAAAACCTTGGTCTTTTAGCAAAGAGAAAAACTTAAACTTAAGTTTATCCTAATCTTAGCCAGTACCGATCATATATAAAATTCCTTTCCCATAAACCTTCTGAAACCTCTTTTTTTTTAAATTTTTTTTTTTTCAACGTTTTTTATTTATTTTTGGGAGAGAGAGAGAGACAGAGCATGAACGGGGGAGGGGCAGAGAGAGAGGGAGACACAGAATCGGAAACAGGCTCCAGGCTCCGAGCCATCAGCCCAGAGCCCGACGCGGGGCTCGAACTCACAGACCGCGAGATCGTGACCTGGCTGAAGTCGGACGCTTAACCGACTGCGCCACCCAGGCGCCCCCTGAAACCTCTTTTATATTCATTTCTTGTTTTAAGTTTTCCCCTCTTTAAAAAACCAGTCTCCCTTCACGACAAAATTCTTTTCCCTAAACAAAAAAATGTATTCCTATCCCTCATACTTTTTTCTACCAAAACCACATATCTTTCTTTCCTTCCATATGGAATTGTTTCTCATTGTTTCTAGTAGTCTTAATTACATTTATTAGTTTCTAGTGAAAACTAAGTGGTAAGCAACTATGAAGTTATACAGTATTCTTTAGAATGGCGAATTTGTGAATACATTTCATAATTTCTGAAAACACAGTTTTTCAGTAAAAAACTAGGTTTACTAACAGACTTCTGTTTTAGTTTCTCTATAAGAAGACAAAAATAAATTAACCTATGTTCAGTACTTACGGTTTTATTTTACTTTATTTGGAAATGACCTAGATATTCAATAAATTTCACTTAACCAATCATTTAACTTAGTTTCAGGGATTTGGGAAACTAAAAGTTTACCTACGAATCTTTTTATCTTATTTACATCTGTTTGCTTATTCTTAACAATTCCCAGAAAACTTCATGAAGGGTTAGACAAAAATCAATATTTTTTTTTTCCTGATAAATTTTCAGAGGTGAACTTACTTGACTTTCAGTAAACACAGGTAGGATGACAGTCTTAACATTTCATGCTAACTCTAAAGACATGTTTTTTAGTTAAACCAACTTTAAATTAGCTTTTGTACTGAAAATTTCCCAGATCATGCAAATTTGGAAAACATTTGGGTTAGTTTCTGTCTTTCTGAGTTTTGGAATTCCCAGTACTTACAAGTGCTTGGCTTCAAACCAACTAAAAAGAACTCTTTTACAAATTAATTTTGGTGATACCTTCTGGAGATAGAGAAAATATCTTACATTTATAACATATACGAACATACACAGTCAAGAGACAAAATATTATAGCTTTTGTTTTTACTAATAATTTGTGGAGAGGACATTTAAGGCCCAGTTGCCCTTTATTTACAAACTTCCCTAAAGTTTGTATTTCAAAGGAATGGCTTTTAGGTCCTAGAGAAGATGCGGACAGAAAACTTAGATCACAAAGAATCCCAAGTTTTCTCCAAAATGGAAATCTGGAGCATATCTGCCTATTACCAGAGGTGCTGGAATCTGGGCACAAGACATTTTAGCAGTATGCATTTTAAAAAGGTCTTTTATTTTTTCTTCAGTCTCAGGTGACTGTGAACTGTGTTTAAAGACATGATGAAATTTATAATTTTAGGGGTGCCTGGGTAGTTGGCTAAGTGTCCAACTCTTGATTTTGGCTCAGGTCATGATATCACAGTTTGTGAGATAGAGCCCCGCAGTGGGCTCTGTGCTGACAGCGAGGAGCCTGCTTGGGTTTCTCTCTCCCCCTCTCCTGCTCACGTTCTCTCAAAGTAAATAAATAAACATTAAAAAAAATAATATAAAGAAAAAAATTTGGTTAGAGTTTCAGGGCAATTGAGATTTAAAACTTACTATTATTTTTTTTTAAGTATAGGACAATTTTGTTCCAATATCCTGATCTTTTATCGTAAATAGCTACTAACATTTTGAGGGGAATAGGCGAGCTTTAGGGATTGGTAAAAATAGCTGGGATTTGACTTGATACTAGAGTTGCATTTCTGGTTTTGGAGAGGTTTGTAAGCCAACTGTTTCTAATTCCCAAAGGACTGGATTACAGTCAGAATATCAAGGGATTGGCTTGCCTTTTTAAATTAACCCCCCTCTCTCCCTTTTTTTTTTATTTTTTTTTAACTAAAATGGGAATCAACAGATGTAGTAAAGTCCATATCAAGCAATTTAACAAAAGCCTTCTTGCAGCATACATAATTCAGTCTTGGCTTCTGTTAGCCCCTGAATGCTGGTCTTGCGCAGATCATTTGTGTGAGGGTCTGGGAGAAAGTTTGGTCTTCTTTTCTTTGTGAAAGGGGGTCTAGGTTACATCTGCAAAGTATATTGCAAAGGAATGTCTCAAGCTAGCAGAGGGTGCTTACAGAGCCCTGGAAGGTAGGAGCAAAGCAAGCCTTATTGCCAGTCTCAAGTGCTTTTGTCAAATTTATTACCTGGCTTTCAGCCTCTACATTAGCAACATGTATTCTTTGAACCCAGAGATTTAGCTGCCTGTAATTCTTGGTAGGAAAAGGGAGGTTAAAACAAGTAGATGAGGCCAGATTTTAAGGGGATTTTACATTGGATGTAGACATTTATTTTTAAGTCTTAGGCCTGATTTCTGTTCAGCTTGTCAAGGGAGTCCCTAAGCCTCGCTGTTCTCTAATAAGACCATTGAGATCTCTCTATACAGAGTGTCTTTCCTTTAAATATAACCAATTTAAAGACCATCTATGAGTAGGATCTATTAACAGTGACTCCAATTAACCTTTTAATGGCTGAACCAAAGAAGCAAGAAGCATCCAAAAAGGGCATAGATGATACACCCCCCATGATCTAAAAATCTGCTCCCAAAATTAGTCTAAGAAAGCAAAGACATTCATTTCACAGTGTGGTAAGGATGGTAAAAACAGGTTCTCTGGTCTCCCAGGAAAACACAAGATTCCTCCAGTCACAGCCTGCTAATCTGTGACACTGGGCAGGTGCTGATGGACTGGGACTTGCCAGCATGAACAGGCAATGGTGACTGAGATGACAATCACTTTTTTTTTTTTTTTTTGAGAGAGAGAGAGAATCCCAGGAGGGGCAGAGAGAGAGAAGTGTGGCTCACCCAAAGCAGAGCAGGAGCTTACCCGAAGCACGACTCAAAGTCATGAACTGTGAGATCATAACCTGAGCCAAAGTCAGATGCTTAACGACTGAGCCACCCAGGTGCCCAAGATGACAAAGATTATAAGGGTGTGGGACCTCCCATGACAAACACCCCTGAGAGCTGCCTTGGCCAGAGGGAGAGTCCAAGCCCAGTCTATTCCACTGGCCATGAGGCTACCCTTTTAGGATATAGAATGAGATGAAAGAAAAAATATCTTCTATACATGTTAACAGCTTTGGCTAAACCTTGGGTTTCTTGGAGCCACATGAATACCTAGAAGGGATGTGCTGTAGGTTTGGGGACTGTGTGTTGTATTGCAATGTACCTTGTTGCAAGGAAGTTTGTTTGAGGCTAGTGGGTAAACCTAGTGTCAATCTAATCTGTTCTGTGATCAACTTACCTATCACAAGAGTCTTCTTGAGACAGCACTCTAATAGCTTTTAAGTGCTTGATCTGTGCCCACCAGTTTTGGGGCTTTAGCTTCCAAGATGTCCCTTAGCAACAGTCTTTACCTTATGTGCATATTCAAAGTTCATATGACAAATGACTTAAAACACAAACAGAAAATCCCAACAACTTTTTTTTGGAGGAAATGGATCAGTAACCAAAAGAGGACTCTACCAAATTCAACCAGAGTTGCTTAGCCTAAGGAACTAGGTTCCACCAATATTTTCTACTGCTAATTTAACTTAGCAAGAGAAAGGAGGGCTCTCACCACTCTTGGTGTACTGGACTCTGCAGATAGAGATTTTGGGAGGTTGACAGGGTAAGAAATCTTACCTTCTGCCGGGTGTATGTCAGATGTCCCAAGGATCTCCATTGCAGTGGTGTCTGGTGAGTTAAAAGTATCCTACTGACTATGTCAGCTGTTGAAGAAGAGTTTCCTCTGCCCTTCAAGGTCCTTCTCTCTGGGCAAAGAACCAAAGTGACTCAAGATAGATTAACTGGGTAAAATCAAATTTAGGTATGTACAGGGAATCCACACAGACTTGAAATCCTGAGGACCAACATGAGGCTTTCACAAGCTAAGGAGAGGGGTGGGGGTCTGAGGATCAAAGGGGAGAAGAGATGTTAGTAAAACAAAGATTGTCCTGTTATGTAGGCACCTAAGTTTCTTAAAGAGGAATCTCTTCCTGGTGAGCTGGCAGTTGAGGGGGAGGTAAAGAGCTTTTCCCGAGCCTGCTGAACCTGCTGGGTTTTGTTTGCTTTAACTCAAAATAATGTTCATGTTAAAGCGGCCCATCTTAAAAATAAAAAAAAAAAAAAATTGGGGCACCTGGGTGGCTCAGTCGGTTGTGTCAGACTCTTGATTTTGGCTCAGGTCATGATCCCAGGGTCATGGGATCAAGCCCCATGTTGGACTCTGCACTGAGTGTGGAGCCTGCTTAAGATTCTCTCCCTCCCTCTCTGCCCTTCCCCTCCACTTGTGCTCTCAAAAAAAAAAAAAAAATTCAAAGTGGCCTATCTTGGGGCAGCCTGCTCTGGCCAGCTGCCTTACGCCCCTGCAGATGAAATATTGGAAAATATAATTTAATGGGGGAAGATAAAAACGCCCAAATAGGTTTTGATACAATTCCAAATACATCGCTGATTAAAGAAGGAAAAAAACCTTTTACTGACTCTTAGTAAGCTAGGAATAAAAATGTTAATTTGATGGAGATTATCAAAAGCTGTCAGTGATCTTCATAGTTAACAGTGAAGCAATAAGGATTTTCCATTACAGTGTGGAAGCAGCCAGGAGTCCTGCCACTGAGGTACAAGGCATTAGACAAGGAAAATAAAAATAAGGATGAAGAAAGACCAAATTGTCAACATTTGCAGATGAACTGGTTAGACGCTGCGAACATTTCAAGAAAATTAGTTGGAAATTATGAGAGAATGTTTAATAGCTATCCCTGAAGAGCAGTCCTGGGTAGGAGACTTGTTTTTCTAAAACTGTCAATTTTTTAAAAAACAGGTATTATTTTGATAAGTTCTAAGCATGGAGCTAAAAAGTTTAATAAGGCAGCCAAATAATAAATAGGCAAGGGGTCCCTGGGTATTTCAGTTGGATTTCGGCTCAAATCATGTTCTCACGATTCAGATAATGGAGATTGAGCTCCGCCCATGTCAGGCACAGAGACTATTTGGGATTCTCTCTCTCCCATTCCCCCACTCAAGAATGAGTTTGTGCTCTCTCAAAATAAATATTTAAAAAGTAGGCAAAAAACCAATTGCTTTACTATACATAGCACAAGATCCTATTCACAGTAGCAGTAAAATCTTTTTTGAAAAATATTTAAGACCTAGATGAAGAACATTATAAAACTTTATACAAAAACAGATTAAAAGTCTTAATAAACAGAGCCATGTCCTATTCTTGGATGGGAAGACCCAATATGAAATGGTAGAGATGTCAGTTATCCCCCAAATTATTCCCTAAGTTTATTCTAATTTGCTCAAAAGTTCTCCTGTAAGCAGAAAAATTCTTAAGAGGTGCTTAAAAAGTTTTTTAAGTGAAGATGAGGAAACAGGTTAGAGATGAGGTAGAAAATGTCCTAGATGTACTAATTTAGCAGGTACTAGTGCAGAAATGCTTATATATGGGAATTTATATAGCGAAGAAAAAAATTTTTTTTTAATTTTTTAACGTTTATTTATTTTTGAGACAGAGAGAGACAGAGCATGAACGGGGGAGGGTCAGAGAGAGGGAGACACAGATTCTGAAACAGGCTCCAGGCTCTGAGCTGAGCTGTCAGCACAGAGCCTGATGCGGGGCTCGAACCCACGGACCGTGAGATCACGAACTGAGCCGAAGTCGACTGCTCAACTGACTGAGCCACCCAGGTGCCCCGCAAAGAAAAAATTTCAAATCAGTGCAGAAAAGAATTTAGTCAATAGTGTGAGTGAAAATGAAAATTAAAACATTAATTTCATCCCTAATTCCTGTGTTTTCTCAAATTAATACAAGGTTTCAAGATTTAGTATGAGGGGCACCTGGGTGGCTCTGTTGGTTAAGTGTCCAACACATGATTTCAGTTCAGGTCATGATTTCATGGTTGAGTTTGAATCCATTCGGCTCTGTACTGACACCGCGAAGCATGCTTGGGCCTTCTTTCTCTCCCTCTCTCTGCCCCTCCCCTGGTCTCTCTCTCAAAATAAATAATAAAAAAACTTTAAAAATTTAATATGAAAAATAAAACCACAGAACTCTATAGGCAAGCTTTTTTTTGGATCTTGTTGTAAGGGAGAGCTTTCACCAAGGCCAGAATCCATAAAGGAAAATATTCATAAATTTAACTGCGTAATGGTGAAAGACACCATAAACAAAGTGGAAAAGGAGATGACCTGTGAGAAAGAGTACTTGAGTAAAGTATACGAATAGGAAGAGAATTGCAAACAGTTGATTTAACATATGAAAATGCATTGTCTCACATATTCAAGAAAGTGCACATAAAGCAGAATTGTTCAAAATGACAAAGATAGGTAATATTCATTGTTAGTAAAGGTTTTGGAGAGTGGACACTCTCATTGGGGTCAATGTAAATTGCTGGTTTGGGAGGACAGTGATCACTTTCAGTGAGCATTTCCTTAAAAAGTAATTTTACTTGTGAATGTGGACAATGAAACCTGTAAAAAGATGTCCTTGAAGCATTCTTTGTTATTGCAGCGATCAGAAACAGTTTTATGTGCCCTCTAGTTTAATAAATTGTGAATTTAATAAATAATGCTATGTAGTAATTAAGAAAGATGTAAAGTTGATCAGTAGCCAGGCCACAGAAAGATAGCCACAGAGTACTATGGAATACTATCTATGGAAGTATGTTTATAGAATGATTCCATTTGTATAAAATAAAAAACATTCAGATGTGCATTAAAATTCTTGAGCAGCATATCCATCTGTTCACAGTGATTTCTTAGGGACAGGCATTCCAGAAGAAAGTGAACTAGGACTTCCTTTTTCATGCTCTTTTATGTTGTTTGGATTTTTTTTAACCTATTCTGTCACCTTCATAATTATATATTTGCTTTGGGGGAGTAAAAAAAAAATGTGGATTAATTTAAACATACTTCCCAATTACTGTTTTGCTAAATTAAATTTATATAGTGCATAAAGGGGATCTAATAACGTCAACAAATCAGTTTTATTCCCTGCTCTCCATAGGGATGTATTTAACAGTTTAAATAATGTGGAAGACTGACACTTGTGAAATATATGCCCTGAAACCTTTGAGAATCTTAGGAGTTTCAAAAACCACCATGGCATATATTTTTTTTTGCTCATGAAATGCAGTAATGTACAAATGAAAAAAGTTTAAGCAGCTTCCTCAGATGGGAGGTGTGAAGGTAAGTAGAGAACAAAGCTTTGCTGAGATGTGAATGCTGGGTAGCTAGTAGACTGTTCACTGGCCATGTGATTCACTTCCACATACAAGCTTTGAGAAGTGAAATTTGTATTCATGCTGCTGCAAAATAGTAAACTGTAGTCATTTCAGGGTCATTCAGACTTTCCAGATATATTAAAACGGCAGGCATCAAATCTGTGAATGTCAGGGGTAGGCTGTGCCTAAGCAGTCTTTTTCTTTGAGAAATAATGACTGTATGCATGTATGTTTCAATAATAAAAGTTGAAGGACATTAAGAAAAGTGTGTATATTCATTGTAGAATTTAGCAAAGATTCAAAAGAATACAAAGGGGAAAATAAGTGACCCTTATAATTCTGTCCAGCAGTACCATGGTTAAGAGAATTTTTATTTAAAAACTGATATAAAAGCTGTTTTATAAAAAGGCAGCAGTTGGAAATTTAGAATTATTGTGGATTGTTACTGTTTTAACCCATAGAAGCCATTACAAATAGGCATTAGTTTTAAGGAGAGCTAAAAAGAAGCTTTTAAAACCCATATGGAGAGGACTATGTGGGTAGTTCTTTACTAATCCAACGAGGGTTTATAATGTTCCTTCTTTATTAAAACTAGAGGCTGCCCACGGACACGACAGTCTTCTGACTTTCTGATGCAGCTGTGACAATAAAGCTGCCTCAATGTCTGAGGGGTATAGCAGCAGGTGTGGGCTGTTGAGCTTGTAGCAAGAAAGAGGTGTGAGAACACAAGATGGCTTTGAGAGACAGTTGGGGCTACCATTTTAAAAACCGAATGTTTGAAAAACCAGATTCAGCTTGTATGGCTTACTAATGAATTGTTTAATGAGCCTTTTCTGTCTTCTGTTGTATTTTGGTTTATCATATATCAGTTATGCATAAATCAGTTATGGGACCACTTACTTAGGTCACCCTTTAAGTTTAAGCCTTTCAAAAGCAATGGAGCAAAACCTGGTCTTCTGTGCCCCTGTAGCTGTGGCACAGAGGCTAATTGCAAGCAGCTAGGCTGAATGTGGACTTCACCCAACAACGAGCCCAACCAAGGTGGCCTGAGGCATATAAAGGGCATGGGACCAAACTGTGCAGCATACCCACAGCAGGCAAAGTAGGTCATTGCAGCTCCCGGTGCTGAAGGCATATGCGGCTTACCCACAATAGTAGGTCACATGTAACCCACACAAAGGGCACCCCTGGAGGACCTGGTTTTGGTGACCTGAGGGGGGTGTTCTCTCCTACACAAGGCCACCACTTTAAAGACCAGGAGATGTAGCTGACCTACCTAATACATAGAAGCAAAAACACAGAGTTATAAAACATGAGTAGAGAGAGGAATACGTCCCAAATGAAAGAGCAAGACAAAATCACAGCTAAATGAAATGGTAATAGGCAATATGCCTGATAAAGAATTGAAAGTAGTGGCATAAATATACTCACTGGACTTAAGAGTGGATGAACTCAGAACTTAAAAATATAAAAACCAGTCAGAGGTAAAGAATTCAATAACTGAAATAAAAAATACATTAGAGGCCATCAACAGCAGATTAGAGGATTCAAAAGAATATAATCATCTGGAAGAGAGGGTAATCAAAAGCAACCAATCTAAATGGGGAAGAAAAAAGAAAAAAAAAATGAGAATAGGTTAAGGGACCTCAGTGACATCATCAAGCATAGTGACATTCACTTTATAGAGATCTCAGAGGGAGCAAAGAGAGAAGGAAGCAGAAAACTTACTCTAGGGCAGAAGGAAATGACAAGATGTATTCAAAGTACTGAAAGGAAAGAACCCTGCAAACCAAGAATACTCAATCCAGCAAGGTAGTCATTCATAATAGGAGGAGAGATAAAGAGTTTCCCAGACAAAAGTTAAAGGAATTCATTACCATGAAACAAGACTTTTAAGAAATGTTTAAGGAATTTTTTAAGTGGAAAGAAGAAGCCATAACTAAAAGGAAATTACAAATGGAAAAAATTTCACAGGTAAAAACAAATATATAGTAAATGTAGTAGATTAATCACTTAATGGAGTTAACACACAAAAGTAGCAAAATAGATTATATCTACAAAAATCAGTCTAGGGATCAATAAAAAAAGATGCAAAATCTATCATGTACATAATATGGAGGGGGAGTAAAAATGTAGTCCTTTTAGAACTTAAGGGACCATCAACTTAATATAGACTGCTAAACACATAAGATGTTATATATGAACCCAAGTGTTACCATAAATAAAAAACCTACAGTAGATACAGATACACAAAAAATAAAGGAATCCAAGCATAACACTAAATAAAGCCATCAAACTACCAGGGAAGAGAGCAAGAGAACAAGAAAGGAACAGAAAAACTACAAAACAACCAGAAAACAGTTCAAAGAATGATGTTTACTTTAAATGTAAATGGACTAAATGCTCCAATCAAAAGATATAGGGTGATGAAGTGGATTTTAAAAAATCCAACTGTATGCTTCCAAGAGACTCACTTCAGACCTAAAGAAACATACAGACTGAAACTGAAGGAATGCAAACACATATACCATGCAAACAGAAGCAAACAAAACACAACACACACACACACACACACACACACACACACACACACCCGAGGTAGCCACAGTTATATCAGACAAAATAGACTTTAAAACAAAGACTGTAGCATGAGACAAAGAAGGGGACTACATAAAGGGATCGATCCTACGTGAAAATACAATTGTAAATATCTGTGTGCCCCAAATAGCATCTCAACACATAAAGCAAATATTAACAGACCTAAAGGGAGTAATTGACAATAGTAATATCAGGGGACTTTAATACCCTACTTACATCAATGAATGGATAGGTTATCTAGACAGCAAATCAATAAAGAAACAATGCTTTTGAATGATACATTGGACCAGATTGGCCTAACAGGTATATTCAGAGCATTATACTCAAAAACCAGTAAAATACGCATTATTTTCAAGTGCACATGGAACATTCTCCAGGATAGATGATGGTAGGCCACAAAACAAGTATATTAAAATCTTATTAAGTATCTTTTCCAAACATAATGAAACTACAAATTCATTACAAAAAAAAATCTTGAAAAAACACAGAACAGATGGAGAAACAACATACTACTAAACAATCATTGGGTCAGTGAAGAAATCAAAGCAGAAATAAAAAAAATACATAGACACAAGTGAAAATGACATTAAGGTCCAAAATCTTCAGGACATAGCAAAAGCAGCTTTAAGAGGGAAGGTAATAGTGATGAGGCATACCTCAAGAAACAAAATTCTCAACCTAACTTACACCTAAAGGAGCCCGAAAAGAATAAATGAAGCCCAAAACTAGAACGAAGGAAATAAAAAAAAAGAGTAGATCGCTCAAACTAAGAGCAGGTTCTTTGAAAAGGTAATTGATAAACCTTTAGCCAGACATATGAAGAAGAAGAGAGGACTCCCAGTAAATAAAATCAGAAATGAAGGAGACACAACAAATACAAAGGATATAAGAGAATATTATGCAAAGTTACATGCAACAAATTGAAAAACCTAGAAGAAAGGGGTAAATTCCTGGAAACTTACAATCTTTCAAAACTGAACCAGGAAGAAATAGAAAATTTGAACAGATCAATTACTAGTAATATAATTGAATCAACAATTAAAAAGAAAAACTAACACAAGTCCATGACTAGATGACTTAACATATGAATTCTATCAAGCATTTAAAGAAGAGTTAATACCTGTTTTTCTCAAACTATCCCCAAAAATAGAATAGGGAGGAAAACTTCCAAAATCATTCTACAAGGCCAGCATTAACCTGATAACAAAACCAGACAAAGATACAAAAACAAAGATACAAAAAACAAAAACAAAACACCAACTATAGGCCAGTATCTCTGATGAACATAGAACCAAAAATAATAAAGTAGTAGCAAACCAAATTCAACAATACATTAAAAAAAAAAAAACACTCACCATAATTAAGTAGGATTTATTCCAGGGATGCAAGGGTGGTTTACTACTCGCAAGTCAATCAGTGTGACAGATCACATTAACAAGAGAAAGGACAAAAACCATATGATTATCTCAAAAGATGCAGAAAACGCATTTAACAAAATACAACATCCATTCATGATAAAAACTTTCAACTAAGTAGGTTTAGAGGGAATTTACCTCAACATAATAAAGGTCACATATACAAACCCACAGCTAACATAGTACTCAATAGTGAAAAAGTGAGTACCTTTTCTCTAATATCATGAACAGGACAAGGATATCCACTCACCATTTTTATTCAGTATAGTACTTGAAGTCCTAACTGTAGCAGTTGGACAAGAAAAAGAAAAGGCATTCAAATTGGTAAGGAAGAAGTAAAATTGTCATTATTTGTAGATGACATGATAGCATATATAGAAAACCCTAAAGACTCCACCAAAAAACTCGTAATGAAGAAGCAGAAAGAAAATCCTGCAGCAAAAAGATACATACCTAGGAATAAATTTAACCAAGTGAAAAATATATACACTGAAAACTGTAAGACATTGATGAAAGAGATGAAACATGATACAAAGAAATGGAATGATATACCATGCTCATGGGTTGGAAGAGTATTGTTAAAATGTCCATACCACCCAAAGCAATCTACAGATTGAATGTAAATCCTATCAAAATACCACTGGTATTTTTTATAGAAGTAGAACAATCCTAAAATTTGTATGAAAGCACAAAAGATTGCCAAAGCCATCATGATAAAGAATAAAACTGGAGGTATCACAATCCCACACTTCAAAATATACTACGAAGCTATACTAATCAAAATAGTGTGGAACTAGCACAAATAGACTTGGAGATAATGGAACAGACTCAAGAGCCCAGAAATAAATTCACAACTATATAGTCAGGTAATCAGCAACAAAGGAGGCAAGAATATACACTGAGGAAAAGACAGTCTTTTCCATAAATAGTGTTGGGAAAATTGGACAGCTACTTGCAAAAAAGCAAAACTGGACCACCTTCTTACACTATACACAAAAATAAACTCTAAATGGATTAAAGACCTAAATGTAAGACCTGAAACCATAAAACTCCTGAAAGAAAATACAGGCAGTTATCTCTTAGACATCACCCTTAGCAACATATTTATGGATAGGTCTCCTCAGGCAAGGGAAACTAAAGCAAAAATATAGTAATAGGACTACACCAAAATAAAAAGGTTCTGTACAGCAAAGGAACCAACAGAACAAGAAGGCAGCCTACTGAATGGGAGGAGATATTTGCAAATGATAAATCCCATAAGCGGTTAATAGCCAATACACATACACACACACACACACACACACACACACACAACTTGACACCAAAAAAATCCAAGTAAAAAATCAAGATGAATAGACATTTTTTCAAAGAAGACATACAGATGGCTAGACATGAAAAGATGCTCAACGTCACTAATCAAGGAAATGCTAATCAAAACCACAATGCGGTATTACTTCATACCTGTCAGAATGGCTAGTAGCAAACAGAAAAGAAATATCAAATGTTGGCAAAGATGTGGAGAAAAGGGAATCCTAGTGCACTGTAGGCAGGAATGTAAATTGGTGCAACCTACTGGGGTAAACAGCATGGAAATTCCTCAAAAAAAATTAAAAATAGAAATACCATATGATCCAGTAGTTCCACTGCTGGGTATTTATCCAAAGAAAATGAAAACACTAATTCCAAAAGATATATCCACCCCTGTGTTTACTGCAGCATTATTTACAGTAGCCAAGATGTAGAAGCAACCCAAGTATCCATCAGTAGATGAATGGATAAAGAACGTGGGATAGATATATATACATGATGTATATTAGTCATAAAAAAGAATGAGATCTTGCCATTTGGGACAACATAGATGGACTCAATAAGGAAACATTGGCCTTAAATGACACATTAGACCAGATGGACTTAACAGATATGTACAGAACATTTCATCCAAAAGCAAAAGGATGTACATTCTTCTCAAGTGCACATGGAACATTCTCCAAGATAGATCATCTGTTAGGCCACAAAAGAAGTCTTAATCAATTTAAGAGGATTAAAATCATATCAAACATCTTTTCTCACCATAGGAGTATGAAACTGGACATCAATTATGAGAAGAAAACTGGAAAATCCACAAATATTTGGAGATTAAATGACATGCTACTGAACAACCAATAGGTCAAAGAAGAAATTAAAAGAGAAATTTAAAAAATGCCTTATGACAAATGAAGCTGGAAACAAAACATACTAAAACTTAAGGGCAAAAGCAGTTCTAGGAGGGAAGTTCATAGTGATAAATACCTACTTTGAGAAACAAGAAAAATCTCGAGTAAACAAAATAACTTTACACTTTAAGGAATGAGAAAAAGAACAAAGCCCCAAGTTAGTAGGAGGAAGGAAATAACAGAGATTGGAGTGGAAATAGATGAGACTTTAGACAACAGAAAAAAATCAATGAAATAGCTGGTTCTTTGAAAATATAAAATTGACCGACCTTTTGCCAGAGTCATGGAGACAAAGACAGGGCTCAAAATCTGAAAGGAAAGAGGAGACATTACAACTGATACCACAGAAATGCAAAGGATCCTAAGAGACTATTACGAACAGTTACACACACTGGACAACCTAGAAGAACTGGAAAAATTCCTAGAAACCCACAACCTACCAAGACTGAACTATGAAGAAACAGAAAATGTGAACAGACATTACTAGTAAGGAGATTGAATCAGTAATTGAGAAACTCCCAACAGACAGAAGCCAGGGACTATATACAACTTCAGTGATGAATTCTTTTGAACATTCAGAGAATTCATACCAATCCTTCTCCAACTTTTCCAAACAATAGAAAATGAAAGAACACTTTTTTTTAATGTTTATTTGTTTTTGAGACAGAGCAATAGAGCAAGCAGGAGAGGAGCAGAGAGAGGGAGACAATCCTAAGCAGTCTCCATGCCTTCAGCACAGAGCCCAATGTGGGGCTTGAACATTCGAACCATGAGATCATGACCTGAGCTGAAACCCAAAGTCAGATGCTTAAGTGATTGAGCTGCCCTGTCGCCCCAAGGAGAGAACACTTTCAAATTCATTTTACAAGGCCATGTTACAATGGCCTTGATACCAAAGACAAGGGCACCATAAGAAAAGCTGATGTTCCTGATTAACATAGGTGCAGAAATCTTCAACAAATCATTAAAAAAGTGAATTCAACAATACTGTTGACCCTGGAATAACATGGGTTTGAACTACACAGGTCCGCTTATATGCGAATTGTTTCAATTAGTACAGTATAGTACTATAAACGTATTTTGTCTTCCCTGTGATTATTTTTAAAGCTTATTTATTTTGAGAGACCCAGCATGTGTGTCCAAGTGGGGGAGGGGCAGAGAGAGGGAGAGAGAGAATTCCAAGCAGGCTCCTTCCTGTTAGCACAGAGCCCATCATGGGGCTTGATCCCACAAACCCTAAGATCATGACCTGAGCTGAAATCAAAAGTTGGACACTTAACAAGCCCAGGAGACCCTTCCTTGTGATTTTTTATAATAACATTTTCCTTTTTCTTACTTTACTGTAAGAGTATAGTATATAATATATATAAAATACAAAATACGTGTCAATTGTGTTATTAGGATTCTGGTTAACAATAGCCTATCAGTAGTTAGGTTTTAAGGGAGTCAAAAGCCATATATGGATTTTTTTTTTAATACATGGATTTTCAGCTGCACAGGGGATCAATGCCCTGAATCTCCGTGTTGTTCAAGGGTCAACTGTACACTAAAGGTTCATATACCATAATCAGGTAGGATTTGTTCCAGGGATGCCGGGAAGGTTTAACATCTGCAAGGCAGTCAGTGTTATACAACACATTACAAAATGAAGGATAACAATTCTATGGTTATCTCAGTAGATGCATAAAAAGCATTTGGCAAAATTCAACGTCCATTTATGATAAAAATTCTTAAAGTGGGTATAGAGGGTACTTTCCTCAACATAGTAAAGGCCATATAGGACAAGCCCACAGCCTAACATAATACTGAATGGTGAAAGCTGCAAGCCTTTCCCCAGAGCGATGAATAAAACAGGGATGTCCACTTTCACCACTTCTATTCAATATAGTATTGAAAATCCTCACCAGAGCAATTAGGCAAGGGAAAAAAAAGGCATCCTATTTCAAAGATGACACAGAATTATATATAGAAAAACCCTTAAGATTCCACCAAAAAGCATATTCAAGTTTTAGCATCAAAATCATCATAGCAAAAATCTATTGCACTTTATACACTAATAATGAACTGTCAAAAAGATAGAATAGTCCCTTTACAGTTGCATCAGAAAGAATACCTAAGAATAAATTTAACTGAGGTAAAAGACCTGTACAATGAAAACTGTAAGAATGAAGAAAGAAAGGACACAAATAAATGGAAAGATATACCATGCCCATGGATTGGGATAATTAATGTTGTTAAAGTGTTCATATTACCCTAAGCAATCCCCAGATTCACTGCAACCCCCATAAAAATTCCAATGGTATTTTTCACAGAAGTAGAACAAATAACCGTAAGATTTGTGTGGAACCACAAAAGACCCCAGATAGCCAAAGAAATCCTGAGAAAGAAGAAGAAGGCAGGAGGCATCACACTCCTTGATTTTTTTTTTTTTTTTTTTTTTTTTTTTAGGTTTAGTTATTTGTTTTGAGAGAGAGAGAGTGGGAGAGCAGGAGAATCCCAAGCAGGCTCCACAGTGCCATCATGGAGCCTGATGCGGGGCTCAAACTCACAAACTATGATATCATGACTTGAGCTGAAACCAAGAGTCATATGCTCAACCAACTGAGCCACCCAGGTGCCCCACACTCCTTGCTTTTAAACTAAATTACAAAACTATAGCAGATCAAAACAGTATGGTTTTGGCATAGAAACAGACATATTTATCAGTGGTACAGAATAGAGAATCCAGAAATAAGTCCATACATACATGGTCAGTTTACAACAAAGGAGCCAAGAATATACAAGGGAAAGGATGGTCTCTTCAATAAACGATGTTGGGAAAACTGGACAGTCACATGCAAAAGAGTGAAAGTGGACTACTTTTTTTAACTCAAAATGGTTTGAAGACTGGAGCCTAGGACCTGAAACCATGAAGATCCTAGAAGAAAACATAGGAGGTAAGTTCCTTGACATAGGTCTTGGCAGTGACTTTTTGAATCTGTCTCCATAAGCAAAGGCAACAAAAGGAAAAATAAGTAAGAGGGATTACTTCAGAGGTGCCCGGGTGGCTCAGATGGTAAAGCATTTGAGTCTCGGTCTTATCTTAGGTCTTCACCTCAGGGTCATGAGTTCAAGCCCTGCATTGGGCTCCACACTGGGCTTGAAGCCTACTTAGAAGAAGAGGAATAACTTCAAACCAAAAAGCTTCTGGACAGTAAAGGAAGTAAGATAAGAAGGCAACCTACTGAATGGGAAAAAATGTTTGCAAATAATATTTGCTAAGGGGTTAATATCCAGAATATATAAAGAACTCATATAATTCAATAGCAAAACAACAACCAAACAACAACCAGTTCCATTTAAAAAATGGGCAGAAGATCCTAATAGACATTTTTCCAAAGATAACATACAGATGGCCAACAGGTATATGAAAAGACGCTCTACGTCACTAATTATCAGAGAAATGCAGATGAAAACCACAATGAAGTATCACCTCACAACTGTCAGAATGGCTGTTATCAAAAATATAAGAAATAACGTGTCGGCAGAGATGTGGAGTACGCTCTGGTCAACATGTGTATTGGTGTAGCCACTATGGAAAACACTATGGAGGTTCCTCAAAAAATTAAAGTAGAACTACCAGATGACGCAGCAATTCCACTTCTGGGTATTTTCCCAAAGAAAATGAATATACTAACTTGAAAAGATATAAATGATCCCCATGTTCATTGCAGCATTATTTACAATAATCAAGATATATAAGCAACTGTTACATGAATGGATAAAGACAACATATTTATACAATGGAATATTTCAGCCATAAAGAATGAAATCTTGCTTGTCATTTACAACAACATGGATGGAACTCAAGGGCATTGTGCTGAGTTAAACAAGTTAGAGAAAGACAAATACCTTATGATCTCACTTCTATGTGAAATCTAAAAAAAAAAAACAAAAAAAACCAAAAAACCAACAACAAAAAATCCAAGCTCATAGATAACAGAAAAGAAATTGGTAGTTACCAGAGGTGAGGGATGGGGGGTGGGCAAAATGGGTGAAGGGGAGCAAAAAGTAGAAACTTGCAGTTAGTAAGTCATTGGGATACAATTTGAGCATGTTGACTACAGTTAATAATACTGTATTGTATGTTTAAAAGTTGCTAAGAGAAATCAGAAGTTCTCACCACAGGAAAAAAAAATTAAACTATGTTACGTATGGTGATGGATATTAATTAGACTTACTGTGGTGATCATTTCACAGTACAAATATTGAATTATGTTGTGCAGCTGAAAATAATATGTGCCAGCTATACCTCAAAAAAATCCCACAAAGAATGCATGGTCCCCTTTTCCACACATTGGCCTGTGCACTCCCAGGCTCTTCCTTATACTGTCTCATGGAAGCCAGCATGGACTATGACCTGAAAACTCTTGAGTACAGAGACCAGTGTCCCTTTTCCTTATATAGCTAGGTTTGTGCTTGCTACCCAGCTTTTCAAACATTATATTGTTTAAAGATGCATATATGCATATATGTGATCTAGAGAGGGAAGCAAAAAGACAGTACAGAATTCAGGATAATGGCTATTTCTAGGGGGAAATACGGGGTTTGTGAGTGGGAAGATACAGGAAACTCCTAGCAGGGCTCCCACACATGGCTTTTTAGGTCGTTCACTGCAGAACTCTAGGGGAAGCCGTATATATACATAAAGTCTGGCTCCTCCAGTACTAGAGAGAATCCATTTTTTTACCTGAGGGCTGGGTACAGGCATTCATATTCTTCTCTAAAAAGAATATTATTTCTCTACAGAACAATACATACCTTTCTGATTACAATAGGAGTTGGCAAACTTTTCCTATAAAAGGCCAGATAGTAAATATGTTAGGCATTATTGCACAGAAGTTCTGCATCCCAACTACTTAACTCTGCTGTTAAGTGTACAAGCAGCTACAGATGATATATAAATGAGTGGGTGTGTCTGTGTTCCAAGAAAACTTTATTTACAAAACCAACTAGCTGGATTTGGCGTGGGGCTGCAGTATGCCAAACCCCAGATTACACAGTTAAACCTTTAAAAGAAAAAAAAACAACTATCTGTGGTTTGTCTAGTGGATTCAGAGTAGAGCCTGGAACAAAGGATTCACTGGAGGTATAGTAGGAAGGTCAGTAATGTAGTTTCCTGCAATCCATGTTTTTAAGTAAGTTATGACTGAAAATGTTGGATCTGACTTTGTCCAACTATAATGTAAGACATTGAGAGAAAGTTGCTGCTCAAACATGGATTTAAGGAAACCATTTTTATCAAAATGATCCAGACTAATTCTTCATTAAAAACATTAAACCCAATAACCGTATCACCTGTCGTTAACTGATCACTACCAGATGTCAGACATGATGGCCAGGAACTTCACACATTATTTTCCTCACAACAGTTCTTCAAAGTGGGTTTGTTTGGGGTTTTTTGGTATCCATTTTGCAACCAAGAAAGGCTGACTTTTCCAAGGTCACAAAGCTAATAAAGCTGAGATTTGAGCCATAGTTGTCCAGCTTCAAAGTTCAGTCTGTTTTCTACAGCACACTGTCTCTGTAGAAGGCTTTCTGTTTTAATGTCGCCAAAATCAATTTGGTTTTAGATTGTCTTCGCAGTTTTACTGACTTAGAAGAACTCGATGAGACAGAGTTATATATGTGCCACAAATGCAAAAAGAAACAAAAATCCACTAAAAAGTTTTGGATTCAGAAACTACCCAAGGTAAGCATGGAGTTTCAAATTATGCAATTTTGAGGGGAAAAATGTTTATGATTGATGAGAAGACAAATTATTTTTGTAACTTCAGCCTATGTGATCTATTCTATATTGGTCTCTAGAGTTTTCAGCAAGAGGTAAATGAACCCTTTGAGAATGTATAATTAATGTGTCCTGATCACAATTTCCAGTATGTGGAGAGGATGGTTTCCTATCACACCACTGCTAAGCAGCCAGCTGGGTGTCCTACAATTCAGTGCAACTCTGACACTGTCAAAGCCGGTGATAGTGATCAGATTCCACAGGTTCAGGGCTCAATCCCCTAAGACTACCTCTGCTTCAGAAGCCCAGCAAATGCAGCTTGTTACTTTATGCTTCTGCCCAACGGGCTAGACATGTATGTGAGGAGATGTATAGGGCAGGGTCCTGAACAGAGGAGCTTCTGCCCTTGTGGAGTTTGGGCCTGGCACAGTAGCACTTTGAAGTGTTCTGGTTCCCCATCTGGAAGCTGTCCAAACTTCTCCTTTAGGATTTTTATGGAGCCTTCATTACATAGGCATGGCTGATTAAGTCATTGGCTATTGGCAGTTGTTCAACTTTCAGCCCCTCCGCCCTACCTGAAGAGTTGGGTTGGGGAGACTGAAAGTTCCAATTCTGTAATCACATGGTTGGACCCCTGGCAACCACGCCTGATCCTTTGAGGCAGTCAAAAAGTTACCTTATTGGCATAACAAAGACACCTATATGGCCATCCCTTTGGAAATTCTAACAGCTTAGGAGCTGTGTGGAAATACATATATAATATATATACTATATAAGTCTAATTAAAAATACAACATTATATAAAGTATATATAATTATTTTAGAAAATACATAGTGTGTATATATAACATATATATGTATATTATATATATATATGTGTGTGTATATTAGGTCTTAACCCCCTTTCCATACAGCTCCTAAACCCTTAGCATATATATTTTCTATATATTTTCTAGTTTATTTCCAGTCAGTTAACTACAGTGTTGTATTAATTTCAGGTGTTATATTTATTATAAATCACAATATCATAATAAGGTATGTGGAAGAAAGTACTATCAAGGTTCAAAAAAAAAAAAAAAAAAAGAACTGATAGGCCACCTAAAATATTACTGAGAGGTATTAGTACCAAGTAGTTAATTTTACTGAAAGGGAAATTAGATGTTTTTGGTTTTTTTTTTACAGTCTTCGTCCTTATCTCTCATCCAGGTACTATGCTTACATCTGAAACGATTTCACTGGACTGCATATTTAAGAAACAAAGTTGATACCTATGTAGAATTTCCATTGAGAGGCCTAGACATGAAATGCTACTTACTAGAGGTATGGTAAATTAATTACCTTTACTAGGAGGGTGCTAAGATGGCTTTTCAGTAAAATTAAGTCCTCACATTGATAGGAGCTAGGGTGTCATTGACCTCTGCTCCTAACTCAGTCCTGGATGTCTTCTCCCTTGTTCTATAGCCTGAGAACAGTGGCCCAGAGAGCTGCCTGTATGACCTTGCTGCTGTGGTGGTGCACCATGGTTCTGGGTAAGTGTGTCAGTGGCTTTTCTTATGGTTGGTTTTCGAAAAGCACAGCAAAGGGGCACCTTGGTGGCTCAGTCAGTTAAGCTTCCAACCTCAGCTCAGGTCATGATCTCACAGTTTGTGGGTTCGAGCCCTGCGTCAGGGTGTATGCTGACAGCTCAGAGCCTGGAGACTGCTTCTGATTCTGTGTCTCTCTTTCTTTCTGCCCCTTCCCCACTCACACTCTGTCTCTGTCTCAAAAATAAGTAAACGCTAAAAAAAATAAATAAAAAGCACAGCGAAGACCTGCAATTTTGCACCACTCTTGATCATTCTCCGTCAACTCCTTAAAAATGGTTTCAGATACATAACACAGGTGAGGTAGAACTTTCTTTCAGTCGTGGTGTGGAAGAATGTTCTGGAGAGGATGTTTGTGAAGGAAGAAGAAAAGGCACATGAAAGCAAAATGGAGAAGGGTTCATTTGAGCTCAGCATTGAGAACCTATTTATCCACAAAATCCTCAGTAGGCTTTACTCCAAAGTTGTTTATTTCCTTTGCCATTTGACTTTTAAATTGGGGGAAAATGGGAAATTATTTAGAGTAACTTCATATCATCTGTTTAAAGATTTGTTTTTTTATTTTATTGAATAATCTTTTTCTGGTAATTTTGTTATTAGTTTATACTTTCTGATTCCTTAAGAATGGCTATTTTACTTTTAAACATGGACAAACCCCTATCCATGTTGAGAACCCTTTTCCCTCAGAACTTTGTAGACATTGCTCCCTTGACTTCATCATTCCAGGGCCAAGTCCACTACAGGTCTGATTCTCATCTCTTTATAGGCAACCTTTTTTTACTTACTGGAAGGTTGTAGGATCCTCTCTCTTCGGATTTAAGAAATTATAGTAGATGTATTCCTGGCTTAGTAGTTGATAGGGACACTCTTTGGTGTCCTCAGCTCATGGAAATATTGTTTGTTCCACCCCATTCTCTCCCTGTTACGTGTGTGGCAACCCCTCCGTATCTGCAGAGATACGTTCCAAGACTCCCAAGTGGATGCTTACAGTCATAGTAACAAATCCTATATATACACTATATTTTTTCATGTACATACAAACATACCTATGATAGCTTAATTTATAAACAATTATAATATTAATTATAATTGTGACAGTGTTAGGCTTCTCTTGACCTTTGGACAATACATTAGAAAGCATCACCTCTTGGACCGCAGCTGACTGTGGTAAACTGAACCGTGGAAAGGGAAACTGAGGACAAGGGGTGACTATTATATAGTGAATTTTCTGGTTCTTTTCCACATTTTAACCGTTGTTTAATGATTTCCATCTCTGTTTCTGAAGACTGCCATGGCCTATTTTTCCAAATCACCAATTTGGATTTCATCTGTACCCAAATTGAAGATGACATTTTTAATACCATGGCAATCCCATTTTTCTGGTAACTCCTTTTCCTAACATACATTTTTGTTTTATGGTTGTGCTTTTTTAAACCATTGGTATTAATTAGAATTTTTAAAGCTCCTAGGTTTTCTGCATTAAATTTGTTAGTGGTTAATTGCTTGTTCTTCCCAGTACTTTTCTTTCATACTATGTCCCCACCACTGCCCCCCAAGGGTTTGATGATTTGGGGCTGTTTAGAATCCTAATAGATGATGATGAGATTGATCATTATCGATAAATGGTAAGGGTTTCTCTAGCATTTATGAAAAGTGTTCTACCTGAGGCTTTTCTCTCACCTGGGAGGGCTGACTATAGGGCTGACTGTATGGTTGAGTGGGTGGGTCATGCTGAAAGAGAAAAGCCCTTTCCTGGAGGCAGATTACTTTCTTAAGCTCAGGTTTTTTCCAAGGCTGTGATGGAAATCTGTTCCTCACTTTTCCATGTGTCCATAAGCCTTGACCCATGCTTATTAGGTTGAGCTCCTTGGCCCCTTTGGTATTTCCATTAACCCAGTGCTATGTGAACACTGCTTTTAGGTGATGTAGAACATCCTCAGTTCCTGCTCATTCAATGGCCCTCTTCCCTGTATTTCCAATGCCTGCACATTCATTGTTACTTCCTTGAGTTTTGAGGAACATAAACACATGAGTTTAGTCCGCCATCTTAAACCACAAGTCCCTAGGCCTTATTCTTTATTACAGTATTTATAATTTATTGCATATCTAACAGATTATATGATTGCGCAGATTCTTCTGTTATTTCTGTAGTCCTTTTCTTTCATTTTTTTACGTTTCCTTATAGGGTCGGTTCTGGACATTACACAGCATATGCAACTCATGAAGGTCGCTGGTTCCATTTCAATGACAGTACTGTAACGCTGACTGATGAAGACACCGTTGTGAAGGCAAAGGCCTACATCCTTTTTTATGTGGAACGCCAGGCCAAAGCTGGATCAGATAAACTTTAATACCTCCTTTAAATCATTATTTGTCAACTATACCGGACAAACATTTCCAGTTTTCCGTAAATACTTGATCCGAGATTTAATTTCATTATGCACTTTTCAATTTCCTATTTTTGGTTTAGTTTTGTCAATGGTAGTGACATATTAAACATGGGCACCAACTAATTTTTTTTTTTAGTTCTACCAGAAAACCTCAGCAGATACTTTGATTTGCTGCTTTAGTTGTAATAATTGTTTTTATATGTAGTTTCAAGAACTTAGTTCTATTTGACTTTTTTTATATTAATGTTTTCAATTCTCACTTTGAGGCACATTTACATCAATGCTTTGTTACTGTCACATGCTGAAAGCAAGATATGTTCCTGATTGCGAAGAGCAGAACTGCCTGCTGCCTTTCACAGCTGTAATGGGAGATCAGGTGGACTCGAAATCCAGGATCATGTGCGCACATCATTTGTGGCCCACAAGATTTCAGTGACTGTCAGTAATCGTTCTTTTCGATTGTAAGAGGTAACTGGGAGAGCATCATTTAGTAGACCAGGTGATTGCCGCTCTTGGTATCTCTCAAGGCTGCTGCTTATCAGCACTGATTAAATAAATTTGTTGGATCACTTGTACCTGTACTGCAAATTCAAGAATTAGTCCTTTGAAGTTTTATTTTGTTTCGGGGTTATTTTTTGCTTGCATGTGTTTTCATGGAGAGAAGAGTACAGAAAAGTCCAGATAAGACCAGATACATTTAGTGTTTAAAAATGTCTGTGACTCAGCTACACGGTATAGATACTGTCAGGTGAGGAGACCACAGCTTGTTTGCCTTTAGAACCAGCATCTAGTTCCCCCACTGTCTGTGGTGCTGGATGGAAGGAACTACCTGTCCACTTTTGCCTTATTTCTTGCTTGGCCATCTCAAGTTGAGATGCTGACCTCCAGAGCTGATTTGACCATCACCTCCACTTCCCAGAAGGAAATTTGAGTCTTTGCTACTTTGGGTTTTAACAACTCCCACTGGCCTATCCTGATAGCAGAGCAAGCTGAAAATATTCTCACTGTGAACAGAGTTTCTATTCTTGAGTTTGGCAGTCTTGGTTTTAAAACTGTGTTCAAGAAACATAGGTACAGGCTCCATTAAGATTTAACTCAAATTGAAATTTGGAACCAGAATTCCATCTAAGAAAGGTAATTGTGATTTCTGCAAGTGTTCCAGGTTAGTTTGTTGATTTGGGGGTGGGGTGGGGGGCAGTGGCAGCACTGATGAAGGAATCAGAGAAAGGGACTCCCAGAGAGGGTTGCACCTTAGGACTAGGCACTGTTTTCAGGTTCATCTCTCATTCCAGCCTTTATTTTCTTCTCAAGTGTCTACAAGTTACAAGGGGCAGAATGTATTTCATATTAAGCCAACCTACCAGACTTTTTGGTAATCTTGTTTTTTTCTATTAAAAGAAAAAACTGTCAAGTTTTAAGTGCATGAATGTAAAATAAAGTCTAACAGCTGTCCTCAGGGTGGATATTTGAAGTTGCAAGAGAAGATGTGGCTCCATTTCAGTATTAGCTAGGTATATCTCCTGTTCTCTCAGAGCAAAAATCAGCTGCTCAACACTTTAACATGGCCAGGAGAAAACTGCAATTGTGTCTAAACTTGTACTATCCACTATGGTGGTCACCAGTTATATGTGGTTAAAGTTTAATTAAAATTAAATTTAGGGGCGCCTGGGTGGCTCAGAAGGTTAAATGTTCAACTTTGGCTCAGGTCATGATCTCTTGGTTCCTGAGTTCGAGCCCCACATTAGATTCTGTGCTGACAGCTCAGAGCCTGGAGCCTGCTTTGGATTCTGTATCTCCTCTCTCTCTGCCCCTCCCATTCCCCCCCCCCCCCTCAAAAATAAACATATATTTTTTTCAATTAAATTTCAAACTCAGTTCTTCGGTCACACAAACCACATTCCAAGTGCTCAGCAGCCACATGTGGCATAGGACTGCTGAGGTCTAGGGCAGTTCTCTTAGATAGCAGTGGTCTAAATTTTCACTCCAGAGAAAAAAGCTTTGCCTTTATGTTTAGGTCTGACACCTTAGAAGATAATTAAGAGGGCAACATATATTTTAAATAGTTTACACTTCTAAATTACATTAGGTTGAACCATAGGAAATTTGTGGTATTTGCCTTTTTGATCTACAAAAGTGAAAGTTTCACATAATTTGACCTAATATATTAATATATTAACACCACATGTAATTGAACTTGGAATGTGCATCTTCTTTGATTTTTGTTCAGTGTCTCCTATGAATTCAGGCTCTTTTACTGAGACGGTATATAGCTGTGACTTCTAACATTTGCACTTAGATTATTCCCTCTTAATGGGCAGCTGCTATGACTTCAACAATAAAGCCTTGGGCAGTGTTGATGTTGGTGGAGAGAAACTGTCTTTTCGTACCAAAAGGAACTTAGTGACAGCCAGACTGCTTTGCTGGGGGAAAGTGGTCCTTAGACAGGTAACATCATTGGCTTAAGAGATGGGCACATCTCCTCTTTGAATTTTTGGAGTATTTTTAGTGTTTGATTTTACTTAAGCAGAATGTTTGGTGTTATGAAGGAAGGCTGTTTGGAAAAGTGATTGGATCCATTTGAACTGTGCATTTGAACACCAGTGATGTAAATGTGCCTATTCGTATTTACAAAATTTAACTGTGTAGCCTTATCACACCTATTTTAAAAGCTGATCTTTGTGTGCTCTTCAGGGCTTTCCCCTTGTGCCATGTCGTCTGTGTGTGTGTGGCTTCTCGCGCAGAGAGCTTATGCTGAGGCGGTGCCTCATGCTGTCACACCTCTCCCCTGGAACAAGAAAACTTCCTCAGAAGTCCTCCCACACAGGTGGGTGATAGAAACCGTTTGTGGCAACACAAATCTCTCTCCATGGTGGAGAAACCTTTGCTTATCCACTGTATTCTACTCAGTGTCTAGTGATGACAAATGTAATAGAATTAAACCAGTGAAGTGTACAGGCCCTGGTCAAGTGCTAAATGTGTATCTCACCTGGGGAACCTACTCAGCAGCTTGGTTCTGCAGTTGGGGACATCTTTATTTCTTAACAGCCAAACCTCTTTCATGGGTTTAGTGTACATAAGTCTATTTAGATACGCTTCTCCCACTTCAGCCCCCAGCATCCCCTCAACTCCCTCATGGACCCTGTGGCTCAAGTGGCCTCTTCACTCCGGCCCTGAAAAGGCTCGTGAGCAGTCTGTTTCTGCGGCCAGGGCACCGGTCCCAGGGGACTGGGGTGTAGCCCACAGGAACGGGCTGCGGTGCAGGAAGAGGCAGCCACGGGGTGGGTCGTGCTGGAGGCCAAGGTCTCTGCATCGCCTCGCGGGTCTGAGCATGATGGACTCCAGAGCACCCTGCCCTCCGCCGGTGCTGGTTGTGTCTGATGTGACCGTTTGCCGCGAAAGCCTCGTTTGTGTGATGCGAGAGGATTAACTGTGCAAGTGACTAATTTCATTTATGTTGTAATCACATCCCTTTTCTGCTTCACCAACCTGAACTGTTTTATGGATGAACGTATCATTAAATTTCTGGTCTCTTTCCTCTTGGCTATTATTTCTGAGCTCCTTTCATGGGAGCCAAGGAAGTAATGGTGCACTTGCTCCAGCCATGGGCCTTGTCAGTCAGTCAGCAATTTGCTTCTCAACCCTATCTGGGGCCGCCAGAGTACAGAGGCCGGGATGGAGTGACTTGCAGGGACAGGTAGTGGCGGGAAGGGACACCCTGGCACCCGCAGTCAGGTGCTGGAGGAGCAGCCCGTGTGCACCAGAGCCAAGTGAGATCACCCTGCCTCTCCTGGCACAGCTCGTCTTATCAAGTGCTGTCTGCTTGCCTCCTTCAGAGCTAGACGCCACCCTGAGGAACTGGCTTTTGGGCTCTGAGCAAAGGATGTTTCTTGGTCACCTTTTAAATAAAGTAAGACAGGCAAATAAAGTGCCACTGTTAAGAAATAAACATTCTGGTTTTCAGTAAGCTCCTATATACACACACACACACACACACACACACACACACCACCCCTCTGCCCCCATGGTCCCTGGAGAATGAAAACACAAGAACCATCCCCCTCTCCCCTGTCCACATCCCTCCTTTTTCCCTCTTACTTATTGGCCTGCTCCTGTCAGTCTTCCACCTTTGGAGACAGAGGTGCCGGAAGCGCACATGGTTTTGCCTCCAGCTCCCATAGGCAGCTGTGCTGGTCAGAGGCTTACAGGCCAACTGGGAGCAGCAGTTGTCAACAGCACCCTGGCAGTCCAGACCCTCCCTGCAGGCGCGCCTGCCTCCTTGGGCCCACCCCCTGCTCCGGGATATTCCTCCCCTCCCCCAGGCTCTGAACATTGGCCGTGCCAGCCTGGAACTGTTCCAGCAGGGCCCCAGGACTCTGTGGACGCCACAACAGACCACAAGGACTTGCCAGTGGCCAACCTTTTAAGAAGTTCAAAGAACCACCTATTTCTAAGAGGTCAGCCCTCTGAAAAGTACTGGTTTGGAAAGGAACTGGGAGGGAAAGTGGAGATCGTAAGGCTTTCTATTAAAACCCAGCCGAGCATACCTTTAGACTGGCTAAGTGCAACCAGAGCCAGAGGGGCCGTGGCTGTCAGCTGTACTTGTGAACCATTAAAATGGTTAGTCTGGAATATTAGCTGTGACTAGTGGCCCTTTCCTTGAGAAATGCTTCTTTTAGCTGTCTCTTGGTCTATGTTTTTAAGAAAAGTCACCCCTTCCACTTCGCCTTGGCAGTGCTGGGGTAACCAAGCACACGGGACCGCTAAGTCTGGTGTCTCAGAGGTTTCTTTAGCCGAATTATGGTTTGTTTTGTTTGGGGTTTATTTCCCAGAGAGAGTGGTGGGCTCCAGGGGGGGGCAGAGAGAAGGGGACAGAGGATCCGAAGTGGGCTCTGTGCCAACAGCAGCGAGCCCAGTGCAGGGCTCGAACCCATAAACTGCGAGATCATGACCTGAGCCGAAGTCAGACAGTCAACCGACTGAGCCACCCAGGCGCCCCTGCATCATGCTTATTTCAAAGGCAAAGCTGCACCAGGAATGACTAAGCCTTAGTCTGCATTCATCTGCATTATAGCCACACAACTGGACACCTAGTATCCCCTTATGTCCAATTCCAATCAAATGGGAGAATGAACAAAGCTAACTTACTTAGATGGTGTTCCCTGGAGCAGAGAAAAATATGGTCCATGCCTCATGAGGCAGCATGCGGCCTTTGGCCTCTTCCCCCAAACAAACTAACAGAGGGGCATATAATGCCGGTAATTCACAATAGCAGAATACATACGGTAGGATCCGGGATGGTAGAATCCGGGATGGGAGTGGGAGTGGAGTATTAGAAAATAGATCCACGTACTGAGAAACCTAAATTACGTCAGGAAAGGAGAACTTAAGGGATGATGCCTCCAGGCAGCCTGCCTAGGCTCAGGGGCCCGGTTATGAAGGCATTCACAAAGAGGATGGTGTGTGGCTGGCTTAAAGGGCAAGCTTAGGCTAAAATACTTAGAATTGTTTCAGGCAGTTTTGTGCTAAGAGCTACCTCATCCATCCTGACATTTTGGGAAATACAGACGAGATACAGCAGGGCTCTTAGCCGGAAAAATAGTAAGATGTAAAGCCAAGTAAACTGAAGCTTAAAAGGTTCCACAAATACACACAGAAGACCCTTGACAGCTAAGCTACTTGAGGGGAAGCTTTGCGAAACAACTCAAGGTAAAAACAGCCAGCTGGGAGGCCAAGGCAGTCCAGTCGCCTGGTGGAGGGTAGCAGGATTTGAAGGTGGTCCAGCCTGGCCTGCAAAACTCACAGGAAAGGGGGCATTACCCATGGCTTCACCTTCCCCCTCTGCACACAGAACTGTCACCCTTAGCTCTCTAGACAACAGGCTGCTTCCTACTAAGTGAAACAGAAGACTCCTATTGATACACTAGAAAATGAAAACATACAATTTATAATTAGGGTCTCTCCCAGTGAGCGGAGACTGCAGGCCTAGACAGGTGGTCTGGCCGTCCACCCTCCAATGAAAGTGCCTTGGGAAGAGCCAAGAGAGCTCTCTGCTAAGCACCACTGTCAGCTAAAAGGGAAAGAAATCCCTTTTAAGGAAGCTATTTAACTTCAATAGCCTGCTTTTCTGCCAGGATTTTCAATTCCTCTGAACATAAGCCGAACCACAGACTGCTACACGTATGTCTGGATCTTGGCTTTCCCCCCCGCCCCGTTCTCAGAGCTTCAGCACCAGTTGTTAGCCAAAAATAAACACCATTCCTCAACCATATATGTCCACCAGCCCAGAGCGGGGGAGGAGGAGCAGGAGGTAGGGCAGGTCCCCGGGCTCCGGCCACACACTGTGGCTGCTGCACGCCATGCATCTCACCCAGCTCAACCGGGAGTGCCTGCTGCACCTCTTCTCCTTCCTGGACAAGGACAGCAGGAAGAACCTTGCCAGGACCTGCCCCCAGCTCCAGGACGTGTTTGAGGACCCCACACTCTGGCCCCTGCTGCACTTTCACTCCCTCGTAGAACTCAAGAAGGACAACTTCCTGCTGAGCCCAGCCCTCAGGAGCCTCTCCATCTGCTGGTACTCTAGTCGCGTGCAGGTGTGCAGTATTGAGGACTGGCTCAAGAGCGCCTTCCAGAGGACCATCTGCAGCCGGCATGAGAGTCTGGTCAATGATTTCCTCTTCCAGGTGTGCGACAGGTAGGCCACCTCCTGAGCAGAGCTGGCTTTGGTGGGGTGTGGATTCTAGAGCTCTAGACTTCTGGGGGACAGGGAAGAACAAACCACAAGACCAAGATAGCTCCATTTTGGGGACAATCTAACTAGGCCCAAGGCAGACTGTCCCGGCCAGTCCACAGCACAGTCCCCAGAGGATGATGAGTACAGTCGTGGGGATTCTCCTCCTCTTAGCCTCACAGGTCCTGGAGCTGCTTCTGCCACAAGGAGGAAGCATTCGGGCAGCTGTCTGCCCTGGCAGCCATTAAGACCTCAGGGGCTCTGGCTGGGCCTCTATTTTCAAGGTCAGGCCCTGGGAAAGGTTCTTAAGACTCAGCTATTAGCTTCCGCCTCCACTCTTCCCCTAGCAAACAAACTCCAAGGTTTGTGACATGCAACTAAGGAAGGAGAGCAAGGGTGCTCTGGGTTAGTCCAACCAAGCCAGACTGCGGGGGGAGGAGGGGTGGTGGTATTGAAGAATGGTTTCCTCATTAGAAATTTACTAATCTCACTGTACCCCTAGGGAAGGGTGTTTTGGCCTATTTTTACAAATGAGCAAATCAAAGCTCTGAGAGATCATGTGATTTGCCCATAGCCTAGGATTACTGGATTTTAGGGAAAAAAAAAATGCAAGACATCCAGTTAAATTTGAATTTTAGACGAAATTAATTTGTTTAAATGTTTATTCATTTTTTGAGAGAGCAAGTTAGCGAGCATGAATGGGGGAGGGGCAGAGAGAGAAGGAGACACAGAATCCGAAGCAGGATCCAGGCTCTGAGCTGTGAGCACAGAGCCCGAGGTGGGGCTGGAACTCAGGAACCACGAGATCATGACCTGAGCCAGTCGGAAGCTCAGCTGACTGAGCCACCCAGGCTGCCCCTAATTTTCTGATGTAAGTATGTCCCAGATACATCCTGTACTCATCCTTCAAGCCTACCATGGGTAGAGGCTGAGCCACAGGCAACCCTCCATGGTCTCACCCTCCTGCCTAAGGTAGCCCACACAAGCAGACTTCTGCTGCCAGCCTGTCTCTCAGCCTGTATTTACCAGTCCTGTCCTGACTTTGAGGAAGAGCACTCTTGGTTGGTAACACACTAGGCTCCGCCAGTTTGCTGCCACCCAGGTTTAAAAGCTGCTGTTTACTGGCAGCATGACAGGAATGAAGGCAAACAGTGTGGTGGCCCCGCCCTGCCTTTTTTTTAAGGCAGCAGGAAGAAAAGCCCATCTTGGCTAGGCCCTGCCAGGATGAGGCCATCTCGATGGGTTTAACAAGGCCCGGAAATCAGACTGGAGTGACATATACGGGAGGGTCACGCCTACTCTCAAGTTGTTCCATTCTTGCTGTAAGAGAGCTGGCAAGGTATGGATGAGGCCCCTCATGGCACCATGTGGGTGCAGCAAGGGGCCCCAGTGACACAAAAAGAACAAAGAGCTTGGTGGTCAGGGTTCTGTGCGGAGTCTCCCAGCTCTGCTCCTGTCCAACCATGGGAGCCCAGCCCAAACATTTACACTCTTTCAACCTACTTTCTTGATCTTTAAAATGGGATAAGTCACCTTTCTCACAGGCTAAGAGGATGAAATGACACAATAGCACTGGCACACAGTGGATACTAATATCCACCAAATCTGGTTCTTTAGCAATTGGCTCTTGGCAGGGAGAGACGGGAGAACAGGGAAGGATGGCAGGGAAGGAGTCTGCTTTCTCTGTTTTGTTCCTACAAGCAAGATTATTCTAAAGGTTCTTACAACAAAAGGGACCACTCACCATCTTTGTGGCTTAAACACCTAATCATCATAACCACCCTGAAGGTAATAATTTCTCCCACTTGACAGATAAGGAGGACTAGCACAGCTCAGGCATTTGTCCTTGGTCAGAGCGCAAATAAGTTACAGGCAAGTTACCTGAGCCCTCATTCACACAACAGGGTGTAGACAGAGGATTGGATATGAAGACTAAAGAAGCCATGTGAACTTGGAGAGGTGAAATAGGCTCAGTGCCTGAAATGAGGCGGTGCCCAGTCTGCTACAGTCAGGGGGTTAAGGGAGAAGCTTATCGGGAAAGGGAAAGCCCCAGTCTAGACGCCAGCAACTTCTGGCTACAGGGAGCCAAGGCCCCTGCCCACAAGACCGGTCCTTCTTGACTGCAAAGCTGTCTGGTTCTGTGTGCTCCCAGAAAAAGTGAGTTACAATTGCCTACAAAAGGCCCTAAGGCTCTTTACACTCCCCATCTCAATCTTCACTACAACCCCACCGGTAGGCATTATTCCCTCCCTGCTGTGCCTGCCCCACTTCCCCCAAGAAACTAAAGCTCAGTGAGTGGTTTAGCAAATAAGCCAAATCTAACTTCTGCTCAAGATTCTTCTCAGCAGCAGGTGCTGGTTAGGTTGGGGCAGAGGAGCCTCCAAACTGTGTAGAAGTGGCCCTGACTATACCCACTTCACTCTGGTTCCTGACCTTTTCTAGGCTGGCATCCCAGTGGGCATGCAATAACTGTCTCAGTTAACTGAGCTGAAACCCGGGCTCTAGAACCCAGAGACAGGCATACTGGGAGAAATGTCCCGACCCCAGATTCACGGGTTGAACGTGCCCGTCTCTAAGCCACCCTACAGGAAACCCTTGTTCCCACCCGACCATCCTCCCAGGAGCATCAAGGCCTAAGTTTGAAGCCAGACTCGATTGGTCACCCAGCATCTCTTCTCTCACCCCAAAGCAAACGAGTCCGGAGAGAACCCAAGAACATCCAGAGTTGTCCACCTACAGCAGGACCAGGGGCGGCTCACGAGGCTGAAAGCCACACAGAGTAAAGTTTGGTGGAATGGAGAGGCAGAAAGTAGGGGAAATGGGACAGAAGCCTTGGTTTTGATCCTGGCCGCGGCATCGCAGGCCAAGTTCCTTAAACTTGCTGAGTCCCTTTCCCTGTTTCCGTGCCCACAATATGCAGAGAGTCCCAGGGTTGTTAGGGGGCAACCTGGCCTGGGAGCTCCAGGACCGGGCGGGGCCCAGGGCAGACGCAAATCGCGACCCCGCGGGCCCCTCCCGGGGTCACTACGATCTCTCCGCAGGTGCCCCAACCTCGAGTCCGTCACGCTTTCAGGATGCGGCCATGTCACCGACGACTGCCTCGTGCGCCTACTGCGCTGCTGCCAGCACTTGCGTGCGCTGCGCCTGGAGAACTGCGCGCGCGTCACCAACCGCACGCTTGCTGCTGTGGCGACGCACGGGCGCGCGCTGCAGACCCTGCACGTGGACTTTTGCCGCAACGTGAGCGCGGCCGGCCTGCGCCGCCTGAGCGCCGCGTGCCCGCGCCTGGCGCTGCGAGCCGAGCACAGCGCGACGATGATCCCCGACCAGCTCCCCAGGGCGCCCGGCACTGCCCTTCGTAAGCTACTGCCGCGCTAGGCAGACGGCGCCGAGGCACGACACGCGGCCAAGGGCCGCCGGGCGGAAGGAGCAACCTGGTTTCCAACCACAGCCCCTCCACCTCCCAGAGCGTTGTCACACCTCTGAAGCTCAGTTTCCCTGTCTGCAAAATTGGGACACTAATGCCTACCTCACATTAATGACGGTTTTACGCACAGGAGTGCAAGATTAACCGGATGCTGGGAAAACACTCGGATAGTTCTCACTAAACACCAGCACATTTCCCGACGCCCTTCTGCCCCCAGGTCCTCAACCACACACTGCCTGCAGCAGCGGGACAGGCCTGCACCACGCCTGGACTGCAATCCCCGGCGGGGGCCGAAATACCCGCACGGGGAGGCGTGGCCACCGGGAGCTCTCCGGCATCGCGCAAGCGCCCTGGGAACGGGGGTGGGGCGACCTCCGCAGCCGGCCTCTCGTCCAGCACTACGTCTGCGGCTCCGGCTTCCCAGGAGCGTGGCCTCCGTGCAGCGCGAGCGGGCGGGACAAGCGGGGGACCCGGGACTCACAGTCGGAGAGAGCCACCGAACCCGCCACCGCGGCCCTGTCGCCCGCACCTTTGCTCGGTGGCCGGGAGAGCCCGCTTGCCTTTCCCCAGCAGAGACCGCACACATAATTCTAGAAAATGCGCTGGTAGATGTGATTCTTTCATAAATAGCATATCCTTATTTTCTATGGTTATCTTATCACAAAGGCAGAAGAAATCGTTTGAAAAACCCTAAGTAAAGATTTGAAAACAAGAGCAGCAGCCCCCCTTAAGTCTCTTGATAATGAAACCAATTAGAAGCTGATACAAAGTTAGATTTTTACATGCTGGACTTGCTCAACATGGGCACACGCCTTGACTTAACAATTTCAGGGCTTTAGTCACTGATGTCTCACCTTTAGCCACAAAGTATAGGCTCTCGTCCAGGCAGCAGCCTCCGGGTCCCAGGTACACGGTGAAAACTTGGGTTAAGAGCGGAAGGCAGGGAGCCATGGGCCGGCAGGCAGGCGACGCTCACGCTCTGGCTCCGCCCACCACCAGCGGTTACCTAGGGCCTTTAGGCACTTGAGGCCAGGTGTTTCTTTTCTGGGAAAGAGGATCTCCATCCCTACTCACGGTTGCCCAATATTGGGGAACCAGCGAGGAAATTCCATTCTCACGGAGCTTACCTTCTAGTAGAAGGGACAGTAATTGGTATATAAAAAGACAATAAAGCTACGGTGGCGGAAGGTGGGGAGGAAGCACCAGGGAAGGGGATATCTGGCAACTGCTGGCGAAGGTTTGGGGAGAGGGAAGCTACTTAAAAGGGGTTGATCAATATAAGCCTGAGTGGCAGCATCTGAAACAAGAAGTGAGGGAGGGGGCCAAGCAGCATCTGGCAGGAAAATATTCCAGGTGGAGGGAATAGCCGGTGCAAGGCTCCAGACCAAGGGCAGAGCCCGTGAGTTAGGGGAGGCCTGGTGATTAGCGTGGCCGGAGCAGAGTGAGTGAGGAGTAAAGGTGAGCAGAAAAGGAGATCAGAGAAATAGGGATGTGGGCGGCCTTTGGGGCCTCAGAGGTTATTGTGAGCACGAAATGAGAGCTGGAGGTCCCCCACCCAACCTACCCGCAGGAGCCAGGGCCCCAAGCAGAGATGATATACATGTAGGTGACTCCCAGGAGCTGAAATTTCTCCAGGCAGAACCTGTGGGCAGGCAAGCAGCAACCCAGCCCATCCCAACCCCTCCAGGGACTGCCAAAAAGGCCTCAGCTTCCCCCAGGCCCCCTTGTCTCGCCAGCGCTTAGCCCAGAAACAGGTGGGTAATTGCACTGAGGCCACGCCTGGCATAGTTCCTTCACACCCTTGTGTAGGGAGAGCCCGCTGCCTCAGGCCGCCAGCTACTCTGGAATGGGAGGGCCCCACTCCTCCGGGTGGGTAATTTTCCAGTTTACCCACCATAGCTCCGGACTCTAGAAGGAGGCCTTGCTGGCCTTTCCCCCACTCCTGCAAACAATGTTTAAAGAAAGCTCAGGCTTCCATGGGGTTAAATGTTTGTTTAAAATAGCACCACTTAAGCCCTGGGCTTTGCTTTTATTATCTCTGATAAGCCTGAATTCTCAGCAGGTTCTGTTTGCCCTGAGTTGGGGGGTTTAGTCTGGGGAACAACAGAATCCTAGTTTCTGGCTCTCCTCTGACTGAGAGCAGTCAGCCTTCTCCAGACCTCACCTTTTTTTTTTTTTTTTAAAGTTTATTTATTTTGAGAGAGAGAGAGAGAGAGAGCTTGCATGAGCGAGGGAGGGGCGGGGGGGTGGGTGGAGGGGAGAGACAATCCCAAGCAGGCTCTGAGATGTTGGCACAGAGTCCTACTCGGGCTCGATCTCATGAACTGTGAGACCATGACCTGAGCCGAAATCAAGAGTTGGACGCTTAACTGACTGAGCCAGGCGGGTGCCCCTGGCCCTCAGCTTTTTAATCTGTGGATTGGGATTGCTAGAGAATCTTGCTTGCAGGGCTCTTCTAAGGATTAAGACATTATGTGTGTAAAGCGGAAGTCACTGCAAGTTCAGCTGGAATAGGGTAACCTGAGGCCCCCTTTCCCTCTCCCTATGGAAGCTCTTTTACAAATGAGGGTTAAATCCCCTGGCTAAGCTTCTGGTGCCCAGTAATCCCCCACATACTGAGGCTGTAGTGACCACAGAACTGAAGCCGTGCTGACAGCTGCATCCAACACGGTTTCTCCAGCTTGAATCGGGCCCCGCCCCCTCCCTGGGGCGTGAGGGCCACCTGAGGTACAGCCAGAAGGCAGGCACTGATGAGATGGCTCTCCGATCTGCCTTCTAACAGGTGCTGTTCACATCAGTGGGCACTGAGCAAAAAGCCCTTGACAGAACAGTCAGTCCCCTGCTTGATCAGTAACAATGTTCCAGGTCTTCTCTCAGATCTGCATAGAACAAGGGACATCACATGCCTAATTAATCCACGGACTCAATCATCTGGGGTTGCGGGGAGTGTTGAGTGATCTGCAGCTCTGCCATCCATCACTTCTGACAAGTTATGACCTCTCTGAGCCTGTTTATCTCTACAATAGGACCAGTACCCTCTCTGTGACGCTCTGATGAGATCAGGTCTAAATGTGCAGTTGCCTGGAGGGCTGGGGTAGGGAGAGGCGTCCTCACATCCACATCTGTGGGGGCCTGGAAAAGCCAAGTGCCTGGCAGAACCCACAAGGCCTGGGCACCAGGAAGATGCAAGCAGGGTCTATATGGGGGTGATCCAGGAACACTGGATGGAGGACATCACTTGATTTGAGCCACGCTGGAAGACTGACCCCCGCTCCCACGGGGTCTGTGTTCCATCAGCAGGTACAGTTCAGCAAGGGTGCAGCCAGAAAGCCCAAGGCATCCCCACAGATGCCAGGGGAGACGGGAGCCTGTGTTCCAAAGCCACTTGAAAATGGCTCGGAGGTTACGAGTGTCCTCACGGCTTCCATTAGAGCAGACTACAAACTCTCCAGCTCCTGAATGCACTCTTCACTCAGTTTTGGCCAAGGCAGCCAATGGCTACACAGAGGAAAAGCTAGGGGGAGGGCACACAGCCTTGGCACGGGCACCCAGGCAGGAGAGTGCTCCCCGGTGGAAGGCTGATGCCAGTCACCACACAGTGCCAGCTGGTCTGCACGGGAACCTCAGTACTAGCAGAGACTGGAGCCGCACGCTCTTAGGTCAGGGGCTCCAGGATGCTCCTTGGCAGGTGGAGGCTCCTGGGGTGGGGGAGGTGCCATGAGGTTTGTGTTACAGGGACACACGGGCCCATTTCTGCACAGGTGGGATGACTGGCGGGAACTAAGCTCTCTGGGTTCTACCATCATTGGTGGGCGTGCTCACAGGAAGCCAGGGCTCCCAGCTCTAGCCTGTACACACTTGTGATCCGGCACTTTCCCTCTCCAGACCTCAGGTTATGGTCTGTAAAAGGAGAGGTCACCTGACCCCTTAGCTCTAGGATTCCTCCAGCTGTAGGATACAATGCCCAAGACTTGTTTTTTCTGCTAAAAACCAAGTTCAACACATCTGACTGGCAGGGCTGGGCAAGGGCCACAGAGCTGGGAGGCCCAGAACAAAGCTGCACTTTGAAAGGCCTCTGGGGAAATCTTAAATTTTAAAACTTTTTTTTTTTTTTTAATGTTGTTTATTCTTGAGAGGGAGACAGAGTGTGAGCAAGGGAGGGGCAGAGACAGCGAGAGACACAGAATCCGAAGCAGGCTCCAGGCTCCGAGCTGTCAGCGCAGAGCCCGGCATGGGGCTCGAACCCACAAACCGTGAGATCATGACCTGAGCCTAAGTCGGTTGCTTAAACGACTGAGCCACCTAGGCACCCCAAGGGGAAATCTTAAATTTTAAAAGCTGGGGGTCCAAATTCTCTGGAGACTATGTCAGGGTCAAAAAAACTGCAAGTATTTAACTGAATGAATCCAGCAAATAAAAAACTGCCCAAGCCTCTACAGAGGCTGAAAGTGAACTAGGGGATAAACACCTGTGCTGGGCCCACTTCAGCCCCTCAGACCAGGGACTTCAACCTTCCTCTCTCAGGGCTTCTAAAAATCAGCAAATTACAAAAGAAAAAAAAAAAGGTTTCCAGCAAAGAAATGGCATCTGTTATAAAATCAAGGTGTCTATGCAGATTTTCCTTGCAGGGTCAGACCTCCTGAAAAGCCGTCCAGGAAGCCTGACAGGTGGCGCCTGGAACCATGAGCATCAGCCTGCTGAGGGCACCTTTGCCCTACAATCAAGAATCAAATGTGGCAGCAAAGGACAGAGCCTTTCAAAGGTTGAGGCATTATTTTTATTTAAAATAAACCCTGAGGGGCGCCTAGGTGGCTCAGTCGGTTAAGTGTCCAACTTCAGCTCAGGTCATGATCTCACAGTCTGTGAGTTCGAGCCCCACGTCAGGCTCTGTGCTGACGGCTCAGAGCCTGGGGCCTGCTTCAGATTCTGTGTCTCCCTCTCTGCCCTTCCCCTGCTCATGCTCTATCTCTCTCTGTCTCAAAAATAACATTTAAAAAAAATTAAAATAAAATAAAATAAAATAAAATAAAATAAAATAAAATAAAATAAAACCCCGAGACTGCAGATGTAGCCTTCAGCTGGGCACACTCCCAGCCCAGCTCAGAAAGAGGGAAGAGCCACTTGTTACCAGGAACCAGCCCAGGAGGCTCTCAGAGACCCATCTTCTGGCATTGCCCAGGACCTCAGGAGCACACAGAGGCCTCTCTCCTCTCACTTCCCTCCTGGCCCAGAGGCCTGGGCAGTGCGTTTCCACCCCAGGCTGAGTGCTTTAGGCCCAGAGCCCTTCACCACTTCTGTTCCTGCCGACTGAGCTCTGACATCAAGTATTAAAGGTTCGTCTTTGCCCAGAACCCCTGTGGCTTCCCAGAAGCTGTAGTTTCTCCCTCTGAGACCCAATTCCAATTGAAGGCTTCTCTTCGACAAAACTAACATGTGATCGTGACACGTATTATTAGGCACAGTCACTGGGAAATATCTATATAACACAAAACCGTATCTTTGTTCCAATTTCTCTTTGAAAACACTTATTTTCTACCTTCCTTGTGGAAAACAAGTGCCTGCAAAGCTCTCCATCTGGCACCTCATTTGACTGAACTGTCCTCGGTCCATGAAGTACTGCAGCAACGAACTGGCTGTAGATGAAGACAAACCACCCGAAGGCCTTGCCCTCTTCCTGTTCCCACTCCCCGCAGCCAGAACCTTCATAGCTGCTCTTGAGATGGCCCCCTCTCCCAGAACCACCCGCTCATTCTGACATGCCCAGGAGTGTAACCCCTTCCCCAGCCCATGCACAACTTCCCACCATCCACCATTCAAGGATACGAAAGCCACTCACTGGTTCTCATATTATTCGCACATTCACCCGCTCATTCTCGTGGTCACTCATTCGTGCGTGCGGAGTGCCTACTAGCAATGGCGGTCCGTCTGCACGACCATAAACCACCCGGCTCTCTAAGCCCCCACGTACTCCTCACAGGCAAGGTTAAATCGTGTTACTCTCGTTAGCTTCCTCCTTGCTTAGGAGAGCCACTCCCCACTGGGGCTATTCCGGAAAGGCTCTTGTTAGCATGTTACACTCAAACCAGCATCAGAGGAGGAGGAAGGGGGTTGCTGAGAGGACAGGCCAACGGGCTGACCCAAGGGCCCCGGGTGATGGGTGAGGGGACGAAGTAAGGCAGCCAGGATGATAGAATAAATGAAAGTAGGGGCTGCCCACTCCCAGGGGCTGCTCTGTCATCTCCAAGCCAAGCTCACTCAGTGTGAAGGAGTGTTTCTGACGGGTCAAAACGCCGTCACAGTGAGACTAGCCCCAGAGCTTGTCCTTTCTCAGTCAGAGGCTCCACTGGAGGTAACAAAAGCAGCCCACGCTCTGGTTCCTGCATCGGCTTTATTTCTCTGCATAAGGAACCCTGCACAGGCAATTCAAATTAAAACAAAATAAATATATGAATATTCATGTAAAACTGTCCTTTCTAATGAACAATTATACACAATGTACAATTTCATGTTCACTGGGTGGGTTTACAAAAATGTACCATTCCCAACTAAAAATGCACCAAAATGGTTCCATGCAAACTTATCAAAAGTGACCAAAAATGTGGAGGGAAAAACCTGACTGAGAGCACTTTGTCTTTTTTTTTTTTTTTTTTGTACAATCACAGAAAAATAAAAACATCTAATTTCTTTGTTACATTTAGAGTAACTAAATGTGGCCACTGTTTGTAATGTCGGTTTATGTTCCTAAAACATCTATGTAGTTACCATAAAAGTGTATCCACATGAAACTGGAAGTGAGCATCACTGAGAAAAGGGGCTGGTGGCCCCCCCGCGCGGTCAGTAGTCGGTGTCGGAGCCCTCGGCGTTGTCCACGTTCCGCGAGAGCATGTAGTTGTCCATGTCGATGGAGCGGCAGTTGTTGATGGCATAGCGCAGGCGCTCGGCCATGACCAGCTGGCTGGAGTAGGGGGGCAGCCGCAGCTGGAAGAAGCAGGTCTGTGAGGTAGGCAGACTGTCATAAGGCTGTGGAGAGAGAGACCCGGAGCCGTGACTGCAGCATCGGGGTGTCACGGGGTACCTGTGACTGCTGCCCCCCCAAAATCAGGAAAGCACTTCTCCCGGCCTTTAAGATGGGCTCCACAGACAGGACTGCAGGGCCGACTAGAGGGGAAGGACAGACTGTGCTGTGTTGGAAGGAAGGCGGGCTCTGGTGTCCCACGGCCACCAAAGTTTTTGGTGAAGAGGGTTCCTTCCTGTCCTCACTCCCCCAGTGGCCCCGTGTGGAAGGTGAGAGCAAGCCCTGACCGGCAGGATCATGTGAGAGAACACACTTCTCACGGTGCCTGCCACGGAGTGTCGGTGCAGCAGAGCTCGTTCCCTATTGCCTGAGGCACCTGAAGCGGCTGCAGGGATCCCCTGCCAGCCGATGAAATGGAAGGAACTGGGAGGGAGTCACCGCCCTCCTCCACGCCCACCCCACCCCCGCCCATCCCTCCCAGTGTGCATTCTGTGTCCCTCGTCTGCGATGGCTGCCAGCACACAGCTCGCACGAGGAGGGAGCAGTGAATTAAATCCCAGTCCATCCATCTAACTGACAGTGACACAGACATTTAAGATGATCATTACGATGACCAGCAGCAAAGCCGAAAAGTGCCTGGGGCAGACTGCGCTAAATACAGCACACAGAACCACATATGCTGGAGGCTGACTGGGAGGCGCGCCACATACGCGAAAGGTGGAAAAGGCCGCTACTGGGGAGGCGACAAACGCTCTCTGGCCCTCCCTGCAAACACAACTGGCTGCCCAACTGTCTGTACTGATGGTAATGATTCTACTTTTTTATAACATTAAAAAAAAAGTTTTTAAAAAAGCATTTGGCCTCTCTTTCTCGCTCACCTCCTTGAAACTGGCTCTCCTCCTCCTCCCCGGAGCCCTACACCTGGTGAATACACCTCAAAGACGTGGGAGATGGAGGGCCTACAAGCCTAACTGGGCCTGAGTCAGTGAGGACACAGAAACCTCGATCGCAGAAAAACAACAACCAGCAAAGACACTGAAGGGGAATGTCAACAGGTGCGTCTGATCAGGAAGGTGGAGCGATGGTCTGAAAGTCACAAAGGAAGGACCTGTAGTGGTCGGTTTTCTGAGGCTGAAAAGTCTCAGGCAGGGGATTAGTGATGGATTAACTCCCAGGACGGCAGGGGTAGCTTGGGACGGACACACAAGGCAAGGGTTTTTTCCAGAGCTGAATAGAAGCAAACCATTTCTTCCACCCACCTCTCTCTGAAGCAACAAAACAGATTTACAACTTATAGTTTCTGGCAAGTCATGTAGAAAATTTATGGAAAGGTTCTTTTCATAGCCCTTCCTGTGCACGGCCTCTCCAGCAAGCCTAGCCTAGGCAGGCAGCTTCAGGAGGCAGTGGGGGAGGGACAGCTTTGGCTACAGCAACCTCCAGGAATAGTTACTGGAAAAACACCAGAAAGGCAGACACTGAAACTGGCAGGAAGGGTCCTTGTGTGAAGAGGCCCTACTTTCCTTACTGTTTCCAGAATAAACATGATGGGCCCTGCTCGGAAGACTGCCCAGCTCTTGAGGAGTTGGGAGGTAAAGAGATAGAGGAAACACATTCTAATTTAATGCTGGGTTCAAGGGATGTACCAGGTGTCCAGGAAGTAGATAAAGGGAGATCCAAGTCTGGCCTCAGGAAGGGTCAGGGGCAGCAGGAAAGCATCCAAGAGGGCTTCCTGGAGGAGATGACATTGGTGTCGGGACTAAAGGATAAGTAAGTGCTTGCCAGGCATAGATGGAAAGGGGTGTGAAGAACTTCCTAAAGCAGAGGGAAGAGCCTACACAAAGGCACATGAGTGTAGAAACAGCGTGGTCTGTCAGGAAAAAAGATAAGCAGTCTGTTACGGTCAGAAGGCACTATGTGTTAAGAGGTGATATCAGAAGGCAGGGACAGAGGCCATACTGTGGAGGTATTTAAGGCCACTAAGGCAGCTGGCATTTATCCTCGAGTCAGGGGGCTCCTGAATGGTCTGAAAGGAGGAGAGTGACAAGGTCAGATGGGTGTGAGAAAGATGACTCTGGCAGCAGCGTGCATTTAAGGCTCTGAGCCCTTTTATTTCTAAGCCATCTGTCAAAATGGCAGCTGGGCTGGGGCTGTGCCGCAGAGAAGCCACACCACCTGCTCCACGGCACGCACCACACAGCAGCCACAGGGCACGTATTGCTGTTCCCGTCTTCATGTTCCTTCTGCAGTACGTGCGCCAGTTACTGGTTAGTATTTTGTGAAAACAGACAAGACCACGTCTGAGCGCACAAGTCACACGATGAAAAGGCACAGGAAATAAGGGCAGAGGCAACACGATGGCCCCAGTGGCAAGCTTAGCTTTTACTCGGGAAGATACTGGAGGATTTATCAAATGTTGCTGGCTGTAGTGTGATTTCTATATCCATTTAGGGCTGTTTTCAGTCAAGTTATGTTTCTTAACAAGTTTTTCTGCTGGATTTTTTTTTAAATCTGGAAATTCCAAACACTAAGCCTGAATTGGCAGGCCTACTTGAGGGTCACCAGTTCAGTTTTCCCAAAATGCAAGCAACAAGGAGTCGGCGGGGTGGACATTAGCCAGGAAGGCAGGCGTGCTTACTTACCCTATCAACCTTCATGATTTGAAATCTCTGAGAAATGTCAGCAGTGTTGGCTGGTAGTCGAGATCTTCCAGACACAAACCTCATGAAAAGCACCCGCTCCTCGTTCGAGAACTCCTCCAGCGTGTGCCAGAACCACTGCACCAGCTGGTGCTGCTCGTCCACCTCCCGGTACCGCACCACTTTCTTCAGAACTTCCACAGAGATCTCGGGCATCCCACACACCATCTGCTCCAGCTGCTTTGCCGTGAGGAGGGACAGCAGCGGCACAGGGACGATCCAGGACATCCCTTCTCGGACTGCAGCCACCTGCTCCCAGGACAAGTTGCTTGTTACACGTGTGCACGGAGACCGGGAAACTCCCGCTTGCTCATTCCCCAGACCCCCACTTTTCCCCAGAACTCAGGTACACATGGCCCACCTGCCCCTGCCCCTTTGTTACAGCTTCTCCCTGCCTGTGGGACTTGTACACCCCTTCTGGTCCCAGATCAAGTCCATTTAGGAGCCTGTCTTCTGCCTCCACAAAACTCAGCCCGCTGGGCCCCCCAGTGCCATCCCCGCTCATACCCCTAATCACGTGTGGCCGCGCACTGTTACACTGGGCTCTGTGGGCTACTTGGTCTCCTCATTAGGGTAAGAAGCTCCTGGAGGATGTGTCTAGCTTCTACTGTTTTTGTCATTCATATTTTTCTTTTGAAAATAATTCTATCCTTTCGTAAGATTTATTTGTGCTCATTGTAAAAAAAAAAAAAAAAAAAAAAGAAACGTACAAAGAAGAAAGTAAAACTGGCAAGTCTTTCTGTGGGAAGGGGGTAGAAAGGACAGAAGATTTAATCAGGAGACTTGGGGTCTGAATCCAAGCTCCACCTCTTCAATTTTTTCATCTGAGAAGCAAGGCAAATGATTGCTGCTCACGTGACTATGACGAGAATTTTTAATGCAAGTCTGTGTGACCAGACAGTTACATTGCTTCTTTTCTCCTAGTGGGGTGCTCACAACAGGTCAGCTGGGGAATGTGGACCGGGAGCTGCCCGGGGCTGCCCAAGTCTGTTTAAAAAAATCCCCCCCAAGGAGGGCGCCTGGGTGGCTCAGTCAGTTATCGTCTGGCTTCAGCTCTGATCATGATCTTGTAGTTCTTGAGTTCATGAGCCCTGTGTCGGGCTCCGTGCTGGTGGTGTGGAGCCTGCTTGGGATTCTCTCTCCTCTCTCTGCCCCTTTCCCATTTGTACCCTCTCTCTCTCTCTCTCAAAATAAATAAACTTAAAAAGAAAAAAAAAAACCCCAAGGTTGCACAGCAATGCACACACCCTACGCACAGACTCATCACCATTCAAGACTTGTTCACAAATACTTCTTCACTCTTGGCCAATTCAGAAGCAACAATGATAAAAAGCAAAACAAAATCTGAGGACCTCAACAGGAGCCACACCTTGGGGAAGGCCCTGGGGTTGTGACTGGTATAAGGCTGTCCTGCCCAGGGCTAAGAAACAGGAGTGGCAGTGAGGGCAGTTTGCACTGTTATTAAAGGGAATACCCTAGCCAAAGTTTGTCCCAACACAAGCTGTCATGCCTGGCAGAATACAAACCAAAAGCTGTCTGGAAAAAAATGAGGCTGGGGTTTGGGGCTGGCTGCTTGGCAGGGAACAAATGGGGACAGCTGTGGGAAAAACACTGGGTTCTAAGAGACATGGAGGAAGTGAGAGCGGAAGAAGGCCTCATTTCTGAGAAAGGAACAAAGCCAGGGCAGAGAAGAGCTCAGCTGAGAGTGGAGGGTCAATCCGACCCTCAAAGGAAGGGCCAGCAGAAGAGCCTAGACCCCACTGTTAAACCTGGTTTGGGATCCTGGCTTTGCCTTGGGCACATCACTTCATTTCTCTGGACTCTGTGCTTTCATCTGTGAAATGGCGACAGTAACCCTTATGTTACAGGGTAACTATAGGAAAAACTGCACCTGAGGGTGCCTGGTCCCAACCTGGCCTGCAGGGGTGACCAATACATTTTTAGTCAATTATGTACTCTAAGGACTAAAATTCTGAAGAACTGGAGACAAACCCTAGGCCCTGGCTGTTGTTAACAGCGTCACTCACAGGATTTGCTTTCACTAAGCTAAGGGATAACAGTTTTCTGACCGGACTTGGCCCAAAGCCAGAGTCAAAGAAGGAAGCAGGAGTGAAGAGTGCAGAATATATATACACTTCAAATTACTACATAGCCTTAGAGTCTCAGTATAGCTCTCAAGAAGACCCTAACATATTCTGCAAATAAAGTATTACTAAAATGGCTATTAAGGACTGTGCACCCAAAAAAACCCATTTTTGGACAAAATATTCGTTTCTCTGGTCACTCATCACATTCTCATTATTTATTAAATGCTTACTACATGTCAGCACAGAACAAGAATATTGAGGATACACCATATATATATCATGTGTGTGTGTATGGATACGTGTATGTATGTATGTATGTGTGTATTTATACGTGTATATATACATATACACACATACACACACACATACATACATACGCACACACTTCACTCAAAGTCTGACAGGCTAACTAAAGAAACAAAATCTAAACTTTGTGGCCTAGTTCTTAGACCACAATATAGAAATACTTTGATATCTTGAGAAATTTCTAAGTAACAAAAAAGAATTCTACAGGCTATGGACCTGGAGGAAAGCTGGTCGGTAGAGATGAATTTTCAACTGGAGCTTGAAGGACTGCAGCAGGAGGGAGAAAGAGGGATTCGTGTGGGATTGCAAGGCCAGTGTTTAGGGGTTCACTTGCATGGGCCCTGACTGACCCAGCTGAGTGGGGACACTGGGCTGGGGACAGTAAGAGATACAGACAAACAAGACAGGGGAAGAGTAAGATGTTGTGGTCTAAAAGCCTGGGTGAGAGCTTGGTCCTTCAATCCAACCAGTGACCAATTCAGAGCTGTCCTAAGGCCCTGAGTAAGATGACAGGAAATTCATAGATAAGGCCTGTAAAGTCTCTGAAGAGCAGGTGAAATTCTGATACAAGTTAACTGACATGGTTAAGTTCATACATTAAAATTCAGTAGTAACCAGTTATCTCTTCTTTGAAGACAACTGCAAACACTCACAAGCACGTCCCAAATGTCATCTCACCTGTCGGTCCATCTCATGAAGTCGATATTCAATGGCCCTCTCCACATACTCCTTCCTGTTGGAAAATGTCAGTGGGATACTATTTCCACCAGGGATTATGGGAACCATTTTGCCATCAGCACTTTGGCCAACAAAAGAATCAAGAGGAATCATCTAAAAAGAGAAAAAAAATTTTTACAAAAAGAACCCGCTTTTTTTTTTATGTAACAAATAAAAGTAGATTACACACAAATATAGCAAAAACAGTAATAACATCAAAAATATTTTAAGGATAAAAACAAGGAATCCAGGTAGCTAATCATGCCACTTGATCAGAAGGGAATGTGCTGACTTATGAGGCTGTAGTTAAAAATTCCTCTGTTCTCAAATGAGGCTTGATGAACTCTGGTCACCCCAGGCCTCCCTCTCTCCAACTGGGCCCCCTCGCTCGTCCATCCTGGAGGCAGAGAGTTGACTGAGGAGGAAGGAGCAGAAGCTGGGGTGCTGGTGTCAACTCCACCCATCGGCAGCTATGTCAGTTGCTGGGGCTGAGCTGCTCAGGCAGCAACGGGATATGGCGTGAGTTAATCAGACAGCAAGTGGAAGACTGTATCTGAGTTTTACACAGAAAAATTCTAGTCAAAACCAGCAGAAGGCAGACTGGCCAAGATTCACCTCATGGAAACTTTCCTCGGTAATCCCACTGTCTTCAATGTGAAGAATGCTGTTGAGGGTCTGCACGTAGAGCAGATCCACCTCCTCCAGGTCTTCTAGGGTGAGTGGGACACAGCACAGCTGCTTCCACACCAAAGGGGCCAAGTGGAGGTCCAGAGGCTTCTTTGTGCGAATGGCAACCCCCATCAAGATCCCTAAGAACTTAAACTGCATTAAGTGTTCGTCAAGGCAGGCAGAGGGGTTAAAAAGGAACCTGCAAAATTAAAGGAAATATTTCAAATAAACTGCCTTCATTTCTATTAGAAATAAGTTATCCGACAGCTACAGCATAATCCAGACCTGTGCTGTTCAATATGGTTGGTAGTCATCTGCCACATGTGGCTATTCGAATTAATTAAATAAAATGTAAAATGCAGTTCTTCAGTGACTCTAACCACATTTCGAGTGCCCGACAGCCACATGTGCCATGGGGCTAGTGTTCTGGATAGCCCAGGGACCATATTTTGAATTATTTTTAGAAGAACCATAAAATAGCAACTGAATGGTCTATTAGCCCCTAAGCTACCTGCTCCAGGATGCTCTGTTTCCTAAAATCATTTATCATTTATAAGTCCATGCAGCAGGATTCAAAATTCAAAATTTGGCAATACAGATAATTGCTAAGACTAAGTGCTGTGACTTAATAGCATAGCTAATCTTTCTGATGAATTGTGATGCAGCAAATTCCTTGAGTGGAGGCCATATGGGCCTTCAGAAACACAAAATAAGTCAGGTTTCATTATCAAGTCTGAGTTTCCTCTCCCCTCTGTATGATATTTGAATTGGTCCTATAACAAAGTCATGACGGAAGTGCCCCAGTTTCCTGACCTGTAAAATGGTAATAATAACAGTTCCTACTCCTTTGGGTTCTAATGAGGATTCAGTGGGATAACATATGTAAAGCACTGAGAACAGTGCCTGGCACACAGTCAGCACTCAATAAATGAACTATCATTATTATTATCATTATTACTGTAGATAGTCAACAAACACTTGCTGACTGCCTTACCTATCCCTATTGTAGCCCACTTCTGCAGTAGCATTGGGAGAGGGTATAAGAAGGTCAACAATACCAGTTTCAAGTTCCTGTAAAAGAAAGAACAGGTTTTTGAAAAATGACAATCAAATGCATCAAGAGAACAAACTAAAGATCATACTGAAAAGAGAATATTTTGAGGAATTTATAGTTATGTGACAACCAGGCAACTCTATAATTTTTGTGGCTTTAATTTAAAATGAAACTAGAAACCTTCCCCATGTAGAAAATATCCTGTAGTATGCGGAAGTAACAAAGTCAATCCAGGGCAGGAGTTGGGGTATCTGTGAGCAGGGTATAGGTCTATTCGAATATACCCAACAAAGGAGAGCCAGAAGTTATTTCAGTCATAGGACTGATTAGAAAAATCCTGCTACTAAGCAAAGCAGGAAGGGTCGAGTGGATCTGGAAGCAAAGTTGTCACTGCAGATCTCAAAATAAGAACCAGTCCAAACTCTTAGTATTTGTTTTTCTAATTCCGCTAGAACCTGGCAGTTCACTTCCTTCTAAAAGCACCAGAATTAATCGGAGCACACGGGTGGTCCTGGATTTGTCTATTACATAAATGTAAGTATGTGTCATCATTGTTTCCCCTGCCAGTATTAGAGCACCACAGACTGTGAGTCATTGGTAGATGGTTAAGCACTGACAGGTATCTTCACACATTATTTCACAAACCCTAGCTATAATTCACCTATACATCATTAACAGCGTGATTTTTATAAGGCTCACAAATGCATCCTTGCTACATTTACAAAAACATGTCAGAGCAGTCACTGGAAACAGTAAAAAACAGCCACCACTTGAGCACATGACTCAGCAAGGGACACTGCATGAATATACCTGGCACATCTCTGTGATCGTGTCATCAAACACTCCCCCAGCATCATCCGCCCCTTCACCAACCAGCTTAACCTTCCACGCTCGTGAGGGCAGACGGAGGTCTGATGCATTCAGCTTAACTACTTGTCTTGCTATCTGGACAAAGATGGGCTTACACTTCCGTCCTCTTTAAAAGAAAGGGAAAACAGAATGAAAAACAACTCTCACTAATTTTCCCAAACCACCACAAAGGTCCCTTGAAGGTATCTTCCCATCAGTGAATGAACAATCCAGCCTAACAACAGTCAAACAGTGTGCTAGGCCCACTATAACCACACTGGGCACTAAGGGAAGCACTGCCACTATCCTAGTTTACAAGTGAAGAAGCTGAAGGTCACAGAGATTAGTTAGTAATAAGATTCATCTAAAAAAATGCTAGACAGTGAAACATACACACATATGCTAACCTGGTTGATATCCTCTTCACAGTAATTTGAGGTCCATAGTTTTTGCCTTGAACCATGGTTTTCCCTATGGAGCGCACCATTGGCAGGGTGTAGACCCTTGGAGCTAACAAAGGCCGAAGCTGTCCCTGTACAATGCCCCATGTTCCAGCATTATAATGAGATGTACTGTTCTGTAACAGAAAGTAAGCTACTCAGAAATGGAACACTCTAAGGCTCAAAAGAAATAACACCTCTCACTTTTAGAACATAATTCTTCATGAATTAAAAGCATAAACCTGGGGACATCTGGGTGGCTCGGTCAGCTAAGCATCCGACTTCTGCTCAGGTCACGATCTCATGGTTTGTGAGTTCAAGCCCCAAATCAGGCTTGCTGCTGTCAGAGCAGAGCCCACTTCGGATCCTCTGTCCCCACTCTCTCTGCCCCTCCCCGGCTTGAGCACACACACACACACACACACACACGCACGCGCTCTCTCTCAAAAAAAACAAACATTAAAAAAAAGTATAAACCTGGATAGTAGTATTAACTTTTTACAAATACTTTTTTCTGATAAAATACATGATTATCATTTTTTAAAACTTGGAAAATACAGAAAAGGACACACACACACACGCACACAAATGAGTCATCCATAATCTACATTATCACTCTCATCTATTTCCTTCCAGTTTCCTTCCGTGTGTGCATTTTTTGCATTGTTGAGAACATACTGTTTATACAATTTTTTGTTTTTCTCACTTAACTTTTTATCATCAACATTTCTCCCATGAATTACAAACAGTTTTCTAACATTTTCTTTAGTGCTGCCCAGTATTCTGTTGCCTGGCTGATCACCTATTTCTAACAATGATCTGTCAAATCTCTCATATGCCCCATGACTAGCTACCCAAAGATTTCTGACTAACAGTTTTACAAACTGTGACACATTTTGGCAGGCATGTCTATACATTAACGCAAACAAACAAACATAACCAGCTTGCTTTCTTCCTAAATTACTGACTATCCTACACAGGCAGTCAAACCAGCCAAATTTACTTTATCTCCCCCACAGGACCCAGAATGCTCATTTGTAAGGAGATAAGGAAGTCTCCCCAGTGTCTCAGATTCATTACAGAACCACTTAGACTGTGGTGCTAACATCTGTGTGTGCTTAAGTTTTAAAAATCACATCACATATTGGACTTTACAGAAAATACATGCTTAGCATTCATACTTCCTTGAGCTATGGACAAACCAAAGCATTGTGTCTAGCAACACAGTTATCAGTATCTGGACTATCGCTAAACCAGCAACAAAATGGAAACAGAACTATTGCCTTTTCTACATCTTTTGGGAGCTGAGAGTAAAAAGTATTTTCCTGGGACCTGGAGAGCAGTGCTTCCCAAGCCAACATGTTACCTGGTTGTTGGGGCTGAGGTTCAGTAGCCTCCAGGATGAGTACATGAGGTCAGAGAAATGGTAGAGCAGCCGGAGCCTGGCCCTCGCAGTGTGAATGCTCACCTCCCTCAGCGCCCCATACTGGGGGGGGACCGCATCGGGCAGGCCCAGCTGCAGAGGTACCGACACACCTGCCCAGAGAGCAAATGGACACTTACAAAGGAAAATGCACTGCTTTCATTTTGAGTATTTGGAAAATTTTCAAACACACAGAGAACGTGAGATAAGTGTACAATGAACACCCATTCCTACCACCTAAGTTCCCTAATTATTGTCTATATTTGCCATATCACATATTTATCAGTTCCTCTCTCCATCAATTCACCTTTATTTCTTGAGGCATGCGTGTTGGTTTTTAAAGCATCTTTTTTATTTATCATTATGGAAACTTTTAATTTAATTTAGTTTTCCATTTAACTATGGGGCCTAAACAGTTCCTTCACAAGAAAACAAAAACACCCCAAATTCTTCCTTTCATATTCAATAACTGCCATCTTCATAAAACACAAGATGTAAGCCAGGACTAGGTAGGCAATTCTGGAAAACGGAAATGGGCAACTCAGCAGTCACTTCCCACGCTCACTAGGGATCTGAGAGAAAGTGACCATGACAGAAGGAAAGCTATGGGTGCATGGTTTATGAAGGCTTTGTACTGAGGAATAAGAGCTCTGCAGAAGCAAGGGCTGTAAGGACCACATTCATGGTGAACCTCTTATTAAAAATGCATAAAAGAGTAAACATACAACACCCTACTTATTTGAGTTTTGTGTAAATAAAGATTTGTACAGCTCAGTTCCCAGCTTATTTTTATTCTAGTTAATTTTATGACTATTATTAGTAAAAGCTAACATTGAGTACTTCTATGTGCTGGGCACTATTCTAAGAGTTTCACACAAATTGTTTAATCCTATAGCCCTTTACAATAGGGGCTATTTTTATCCTCATTTTACAGACAAGGAAACTGGGTCTGAAGATCATTCATTCAGCTTGTAAGTGGAGAAGCTAGGATTCAACCCAGGCAATGTGGCTCCAGAGTCTGGACTTTTAACCACCACACTGCATAGCCTCTCTCCTGAAGTGCAAGTGAAATCTCTCTCGAAGATGAAGAGGACCCTGAATACGTGGAATTGTCAGTGTGTGCACAGCACTGCTCATTCCGGATTCTGTTAATCAGAAACCATCTCCTGCTTGTTTGGCCTCTACTTGGCAGTCCTCATTTGCTCTCTAAGGATACCTATCTAGAAGAAAAAATTCTCTATGGTGAGTCTTCCCCAGGGACCTATGGCTTAGAAGTAGAGGTCAGCAAAAAGGGAAGAGGATACTGAGTTCCCAGGTACAAGGTTGCTTTAGGGAAACTCTAGTCTCTTAGAAACCAGAGAATGGTAGAAATAACGGGCTTAAGGGCCTGGAAGAGAAACAGCCCCAATATCAAAAAAATGCTTAAGAATGATAAATGCCCCACATTTGCAGGGAATGGAAGATGGACCCAATCTGGACAGTACTTGCTAGGATGTTAAGTACACAAATACACATTTTCTTAATATGTTTTTGTAGCTCTATAAGGATTTAATAATAAACAAAAAGGTAGAAAACTGCCTATCGGTCCTACTACATGCTGGAGTAAAATGGCAACATTTTTTTTTTTTTCTGTGTCAGTGCACAGACATCATGTTTCAAATGGTTAACTTGGGGGGTGGGGGTGTGAAGAATTTGACAGACGGTCTCAGACCTTTTAATCTTTATTCCTAACAGCAAGCCTTAGAAAGCTGTGATTCGTCACTTCTTTCATATAAATATGAAAAAACACTTAGTTGCTGCTCTAAAATTGTACATTTTTGCCTAAGTGACAGGTTTTTTTCTTTGGCGGGGTGCAGAGAGGGAGTGCTTTGTGTGAGGTCTGCAGGAGAATCACCTGCTATCAAAGCATTTACAGTGCTGGCAGCACAAAGACTGCTTTGGCTGGGTGGGGAGGCCTGGCGGTTTCAGAATGATGCCTCGATGCAGTCTGAAAATGGCAAGCAGACAGAGCAGGTGGGCTGAAAGAGAAGCTGCAGGAGAAGGGTAGTTCATCCCTCACCGGGTGCTCTTGGCGGGACAGGTGGCGCTGTCCATGCAGCACTGTGGCAGCGGCCAGCTGAGATCTGCCGGACATTTTTCCCTTGCAGGACTGTTACCAGGGTTGGTTCTCGAACATGGTTGGTGTGGCCTAAGCCAAGCTGGAAATAAATTACAAAAATACAGAGCCAATTACAAAGAGGAAGAAAGGAAGTCAAGATGATGAGATGTGCCTTAGGTGGTAGCAGATACAAATAAATATCTGTACTAACCAACATCAAAAAAATGAAGTTAATTCTGATTTTCTCGATCAGAATAGTCCTCACAGCTCAGACTGTCTCCTAAAAACCAAGCTGCAACAAGGCTATTCCAAATCTAGCAGTGAGTCTTAATGACTGAACACATCCTTGGATTCCACTTCTAGAGAGGAAATTAATTCATGAAAAGTTTAAAAAAATAACAGAATGATCTACACAGCTTTTATTTAAAACACACTGATTTCCTTTTAAGATGGGATGCCTGGGTAACAATAAATAAACAGCTATAAAAACGTACACAGAAGCAGATTCTCATCTCCAGGTCTCTGTTCCTAGGGTGTGACTGGACACCCAGTGTTTAAGCAGCTAAGCACCTTGACATCATTAGAGAGAATCATGTCAAGACCCTGCCAGTGACCTCCCTAAGATGTCTTCAGCATCAACTCTCTTCTCATTAAGACACTGTGCATGCAAACCACAATGATGAGCCGCTTCCTCATCTGTTAACATAGTGATGAGGTGACCACAGAGTCACCCATGAACAATGGAGACCTTGAACTTGAGGGCCTCTGGCTCTACGGGCAGACAGACCCAGAGAGGATTTACGGAGGAAGGGAATGTGGCTCTGCACACAGGGTTGAAAGCCACTGTAGCAGCAGGCATCCTAGACATCTCCCACCCAAATCTGTGTCTCCTCCATATATAAGGTAGGCTGAATACGTCAACTTCTTGAATCTTTTCTCAAGCTCTTAGAGGCTCAGTTTATTCCTCTGTAGAACAAGAATGACAAGACTTCCTGCAGAAACACAAATATACTATGGATACCATACTATGTACAGTACTATGTCATATTATTAAACATAAAAGTATGGGTTCATTCTTTCCATTTTCCAGATTAACTGATGCTCCTAGGACCTAATCTCACCCATTACCATAGTAAAAATCATGATGATGCCAATAGCAAATACCCCTAAAGTGCTGCTTACTATGTGCCAGGTACTTAATGAGTGTAGATACACACACATACTCAGTTAATTCCCTTAACTGCTTTGCTATACCATCAGATTTTTTTTTTAAACCATGGTGTAATGCCTACTTGGCCACAATCAAGAGAGACACACACAACTGGACTCACAAATAATTCAGTCCGTGTCAAAGAGATATGTGTGAGGCATCGTGGTAGATCTTATGAGTTTCCTAGCTTATCCCTTTACCAAACGAGGAACACTGTCAGATTTCTAGAATATGAGGCAAGCAAGATAAATATTTACCTGCCCTTCTGAATTGCTCCCCCAGGCATACACATCTCCAGTTGATGCCAAAGCAAGAGTGTGCTCAGCTCCAACCGCCACATCTTCGATGACCACTCCAGCCAGCACAGGGATCTGCTGTGGTCGGTTATGATTGCGAGCACGCCCCTCTGGCAAGCCTATCAAGCGATCTGAAGAAATAGAGGAAAGTTATAGATGGCACACAACAGTCCTTTATGTTTTCTAATGAGTTCTCTAACTTTTCTGGTGGAATGGCGATGACATATAGAACTCTTTAGAGCCAAAGCTGCTATTCTGGTAAGGTATACTGGATTCTGAGCGGATGAAGTTTGAAACTGTTTCTTTGCAAAATGTCACAGACTCCTTATTCATAAAATAAATAAATCTAAAATTAGCAGCTTATTTCAAACCAAGAGGCACCTCCAGTATCCTCCTATTTGAGAGGATTGGCAGGTAGTTAAGAAAGGCCCTACAGTTCTTGTACTCTAAGAAAAGACGTTGCTCAACTTGCCTTGTCCTCAAACTTCCAGCCAACTTCTCGCTTTCCCTCTGCTGCCAAACTTCTAGAAAGTGCAGGCCAGCCCCTGTTACCCCATGGCCTCTAGAACTGTTTGGTTTGGCCACCTCTTGCAGCCTACCTTCCACTCTCACCACTACATTGAGACTGTACTGTCAAAAGCCATGAGCAGCTCCTAACTGCCTCTTCTCAGCAGCCTCTTCTCAGGCTCCAGCCCCTGGAGCTCCACATAACCTTCTGATGACCTGGCCTCAGCCCCCTCCCACCCTGCAGAGACTTCTCACTACCCTGGCTCACTGGCAACCTCTCTTTCACCCCTTTCAAAGCCAACTCTCCCCAGTCCTCTTTCTGTGCTCACCTGCCCTAGACTTCTATCCAAGTCTTTTTATTGTATACTCTCCGTGGGCTTCCTGAGCCTGTTAACATGGTTCTAAGTACTATTATTGTGCATTATGCAAACCTACATCTCCATATCCAATTTCTCTGTGGAGTTCCAGATCCAAATCCCCAATAACTTGCTAGACATCTCCATACATATACCTAGAGTATATGGCTCCAATTCAGTATGACCTTAACTAAGTTCTTACCTACTTCCAAACCAGCTTCCTGTCCTCAGTTAGTGGCATTAGAGTTCTTCCAAGACTAGAAACCTCATTCACGACTTATTCCTTCCTCTTCCTCTTCCTCACATTTGCCTTACACCTTCCTCAGTCACTACAACTTGCTAAGAAGTTCGATTTAAGAAGGTGAATATACTGCCAGGGAATCCCACAGTGGATGACTCGACTACGAACCACTCAAGATCTGAACCCTGAATGCCTGTGAATTCCTAAGACCTGAATCCCCAGTCCCTGAGAGGGCTGGGGAATCAGACAGGATCCAGAGGAGCTCTGTTGGTCAAGAAGTGTTTATGGCAGAACAGTGGAGGGAGAACAAAGGAGGATGGGAAAGGCTTTGGCAGGAACTCTTCTAGCAGGATCAAAGGCTCTGGTATGACAGACTATCAATGGGGAGAAGAGTTTGTCCTTATGACAAATTTCATGAAAAAGGAGCAGAAATGTAGCTAGTGAGTGAAGGTCACAGTGGCCATTCATCACCCAGAACAAAACACAACTCAATTTAGAGCACTTTCTGTAAAACTGGAAGGCAAATGTTTCTGTAATACATGTGTACACAAGACAAGTAAAGTATTGCCTGGAAAATGCCTCACCTTGACCAAAGGTATACACATGACCATCTTTGGTTAATGCAACAGAAAACTGAGTTCCACAAGCAACCTTTTTTATTCCAATTCCACAAAGGACATCAACTTTCTGAAAAACATAAGCGTAAAGCACATACTTTAAAAAGAAAATAAGAACACTTTTGAATTTGCCTACTGGCCTGTATAAACAAGCATTGTCTACTAATAAAAATACTAATTGTCACCTACCTGTCTCCACCCAAATTCACACTCCTAAATTGAATCTGTGGGAGGGAGTGTTGGGGACAGGGGCATTTGACTAAAATCCCTAGGACCCCAGGTGAGTGAAAGCATTTCTCTAGGCAACAGAGACCAAAGAGAATCCTGTGGCCTTTTAAATAATACTGCAAGACCATGTCCACGGGCTGCTCCCAGTTAGGCTTTTTCTATTTTCAGAGGTGACAATAACTGCTTTATATGCACCCCAGAGATGGTTTCCTGGCTTTCCACATCCCTAGCGGAATATTCAGCAGTCTAGATATCAAGATGTTACAGACTATATATGATAGGGCATCTGGAGTTGAAGTTACATATTAAATATTCGTAAATCATGCTGCTTGTTAAACGTGTTAGGAAAACCCACTAAAAGAATTGCACAGAAGGTCTTCTGCAGAGCCAAGAAACCTGTAACATATTAGCTTCTAATTTATTATTTTCTGCATTTCCTTTTTATTATTTTTTAAAAGGAGGCATATACCTCTATAATTCAGTGATAATAATAAGCTAAAATGGCAGCTGCAAGCATAAGGTTACAAAAGATTGTTCATGGTTCCCTCCATAAGACACCTTGGAGACATGTTTATAACTATTTCTTCTCTACAAGGGAGATAGTCCTATATTGTTTGGCCTGTGTATGGAGACACAGGCTTCTCCATGCAGAATTTTTACATTCATTTTAGCAATTAATGGCTTATTTAAAACCAAGATCCAAAATGCTGGACATTTAAGAGTAAGTAATAGAAGTTTCCAAATTTCATTATGAATTTACTAAAATGTTAAAGGTAAATGATTTTCCAAGTAAAAAGAGGCACTGACACAAAGACAATACTGACCTGAGGGGAAGATTTTGCAGTGGAATTTCCTAAGCCTAGTTTTCCATAGTCCCCGTCTCCAAAAGCCCACACCATGGAGCCATCTGCTGATACTGCCAAAGTGTGGTTTAAACCACAAGCCACCTGGAGAAATAACAGGGTACTCAGTAAGATAAACGCATAGCACCTAAACCACATACCCGCTTCTGAGACTTCGGCTATATATATTTGTATTTTTATTAATTTCAGGACTTTCTGCATATGTTAACCAAAATGTGTAAGAAAAAATTCCTAATGTCCACAAAGAAAAAAATAACTTTTTCTTTCAAGGCAAAATCCTTTAAATACCTGTGGCTAACTCAGAATCAGAGAGCATAAAAGAGGAAAAAGTACATATGACTAAAAACATTTATACGTCTGAGGAATGATACAGGAAAAGATAAAAATATCTCCTTGTTCAGAGATAGTCTCAATGTATACAGGACAGGGACAATATTGCTTAAGAGCAGTAGCTACCCATGATGCTGCACTTCAGCCATCTACTTCAAAACTAGCAGACAGCAATGACAAAAATCTGTATTGTTTAAAGGTTTTATATCAAGTTGTACTACAGAGGGGTTTTTAAAACATTCATATCCTGAATTAAGGCTTCTATATGTTGGTCACATTGTTTGCCTTAAAATGTTAATTTTCACATTGGGAAAAAAAATCATGACAAATGATCAAGTACGCCAAACAAAATGTACATGAGGTTAAGTAGAACTGGCGATTCTAGTCTTCCTGAAAGAACAGAGTCTCAGTGCACACAGAGGAAATACGAATCTACGACCATGAAACATATTATGGATTTATTCCTTGCCTGTCCAATCTGATATCCCTCCAGTGCAGTCACTCTCTCTGGTAGTTTTTTGTTAGAGGTGTTTCCAAGACCCAGACGACCGTAGTCACCATTCCCAAAAGTGAACAGTTTGCCATCTGAAGTTACCACTGCTGAGTGCTTGAAGCCACAAGACATCTACAGACAGAACCAAGAAGAAAAAAAAAAAATTAAGAAGAGAGTATACTAAGAAATAAAGAACTCTGTCATTTTCGGGTAATAATATAGTAATAAACTTCACTGACAACTCTGGGTCTTCAAGACCAGTATGTCCGACCTGCCCAAGTGGCCCTCCTGCTCCTTCAAATCTTATCGCCTCATCATCCTCAGGAAGACCAAGCTGAAGAGACTATGTTGGAAGAACTGTTGCTATCCTGTAGCTGTGTACAGATGACCTAAGACCACGTGTAATAGTAAATGTGGAAATGCTTTGTGAACACTAAAGTGCTAGGCAATTTTACATTAATCACTAACTGACTTTCCAGAATATGTGTACAACTCAGCCTTGGTAACAATAATGATAAATGGAAAGCTTTTCATTCAAACTAATACTGTGTCCAGAACTATGCGGCAGAAGCTAAACCCCACTGTTTTTCTTCCAAGGACCTGGAGTACCCCAGCCTGGGCCAACCAGCTGGTTCAGGAGAAAGGACTCCATTCTAACACCAAAGCCCATTCAAACTTCTGACAAAGTCAAGAATGAACAACCAGAAACAGTGGATCTCTTGTAATGATTGTATAATGTATTTTTACCATTATCTCCTGTTACATGAATTTGAGAACCCTATTCAACAACTAGTATATTTTCATTCAAAGGCAAACTTATCCATGTCCTGCCTGACCTGCACCACTTCTTCTCCTTGTAAGGCCTCGATCTGCCTGGGGCGCCGCTGCCTGTCGCTGTTCCCGTGGCCGAGTTTGCCATAATCGCCATCTCCCCAGCTAAAGACCTCACCACTTTCAGTCAGGGCCATTGAGTGACCATCAGAACCACAAGATGTCACCAGCTGGGTCACCACAAATCCTGAACAGAGCAGAAAGAAACCCAACAAGAATCACTGGATGTTAAAATTCTTTAGTTGCAGCTGCTACAGAATACTCTTAGAATGGAAAAACACCAAAACTGCACTACAGTAATAAAAACAATGTCTTTAATTTTAAATCACATTTGTAGCCATAACTTAGTAAACTGAGAGCAGTTCCATAAAATAATGATGACCAGGAAGGAGAGGAGGATGACGGAAACAGTTAGTCATTAAGGACTATGTTCTAGCCACTCCTATAAATGCTTTACCTGGATTATCTCTTCTCTATTTTCACATAAAACCTACAAGGCAGATATTATCATCACCACTTTTACAAATGGGTAAACCAAGTCACAAAGAGGTCTAGTATAGCTTGTGCAAGGTCCTAGAGGCAGGACGTGGTAGTTCTGGCCAGGAGTCCCACCTTCCCGTCCCCACTGCTGTGCTCTTCACACTTAGATCTCAAGGAAGAAAACTTAGAACTGTTTCGGAATTGGTTCTCAACTCATTATTACTTGTATGCTTTTAATACAAAAACCCTCTTTGCTCTCTTGTAGGCTTTGGAGTCAGTAAAAGTTGACTTAAGGAACAAGCCAGGGGCTCCTGCAGTGGTTTCTCCAGGGATATACTTTTTCCAAGTCAGAGAACTCTGACAGTCTTTGACAGCACTCTGAGAACTCTATAAAAGTCTTTCGTACATTTGCACATATCCATAGAAACTGATTTTTACTCTTAAGGAAACACATGCATGATTATTGCTATTAATAGTTGCCTAATTTCAGTTTTGTAATTTTACAAGAATTTGTTTACAACAATCTTTATGGGTTTTAAAATAGTTATTTATATCATTGAATTCTAGCACTGCCATGAAAAACAGCTTGCAAAATAACAGCTTAAAATATGGAAATCAGGCTGTACATCCTAAATGAGAATCTAAATAAGTGAAAATCCTATTATGACTTTATCCAGCAAAGGTTTGAGATGAGTTCCAACATAAGCAAACATTCCTATGGTTAGTCCATATTTTCTGACCAGCTTTTAATTGAGAATAATTTTACCTTGTAAGGCTGAAATAACTGTCAGCACATGAAGGTCATCTGAATTTCCTTGCCCCAATCTGCCATAACTTCCTTCCCCACAAGCCAACACTGTGCCATTGGCCTGGATGACAAAGGTACAATTCTGACCACATATGACCTAGTAAAGAAACACGGAACTATATTATCCTTCATTATACAGCCTTAACACTTAAAATGATTCTACATATACTTAGGATGCCTTTATTAATTATTTTATCCTTTCACTAAAGGGGATGACTTGAAATAAGTATGGGGTTCCTACAAGCCCTTGATTGTTATAAAACTGCTTACTTAAAGAGATGTAGGAGGCTCATCGGACTATTTAAAATCATTTAGAACTATGTGATCTACAGGAATTTCAGCCAGCTGTGCGGTGTTAAAATAATAATGTTAACAAAACAGACAGCGGAAAGGATGATGGGGAAATATTAAAGACTGGCTAGAGATCATCAAGAAGCAGAAGCCTGAGGAGATATACACAAGAAAGAGTAACGCATCCTGGGACTCACTAAGGTAGAGAAGAATGGGTAAGAAAGCAGTGGCTTGAGAAAGGGTTTGGGAATATAGTACCACAATTATTAGAAGAGGGGAGGGGTGTTAAAGAAATCTAGCTAAAAATCCCTGTAAGTTAACGGCCCTCAAACAGAATCAATAATTAGGAGCATGTTAACTTCTGTAAATATGTACTAGGCAGGTCTAATGCTGATGCACTTGAAAGCAAGAAAAACTTAGAAAATTAACAAAAACCCTAGAAATCTTCTATTTGGAGGCTATACATGACTTTGTTCAGTTATTCCTCACCACAGATTACACAATGGTAAAATTTTTTTTAACAGCAAGGGAATCAGAATTGTTAGTTCCCAAGTTTCTTCTCCATTTCTTTACCCAGTAGTTACCTGTTGGGCCTGTGAGAATGAGGGAGCTGCTGCAGGTACCATAACATTTCTTCCAGCTTCTGCAAGCTGTCCATGCCTGCCAGCACCCCACAGGTAGACATCACATTTACCTCCCAAGTGCCAGTCCTGGAAAACCACAATCATCTCAAAATTAGATTCATTCATTCATTCATTCATTCAAATATGTGCCAGCCTCTAAGAGACATCAGGTGACAAACACACACTTAAAATCAGAAGATTTACTGAGAACCACCATTTAGTTATCTTTACTGACCTCAGGTCTGGATGTTGCCCAAGACATAATTTGTTCATCCATGCCATTAATCCATTTACTGTTATCCTGTTAAGACACAATAAACACCAAGATGAATCTTGCTTAATCAAAATGTATCTTTGCTTAACTACGTCTTCTTTCCATAAAAGAACTTAGTAATACTGTAAGAAATTAAGAGCAGTTTTACAATCACACCAAATTTGACTATGCATGTTAATATTCTCCTTTATCATAAACAATTTTGCTATCTACTATCACTATCACTAATACAATGGTGATTCGAAGTTAACCATTTATGTTTTCTGAGCACCAACAGGTACAAGAGTCACCACCCCCATGAACTAGCTGTACAGCAGTAGCAGGTCACTTCATCTTTCCAGGCTTCAATTTCCTCATCTACAAAATGACAAATTTGGGGCAAATGGGCTCAGGACTCTTCTTAAATTAAAATTATATTTTATATCTATAAATAAATGACCTATACTTCGATAATTTCCCTCAATTCGTATTTCTGTTTTATACTGTATATTTATGTATTCAAATGTTTGTATGTACAAATATATATACATTTTTTAACATTTATTTATTTTTGAGCGACAGAGAGAAACAGAGCATGAGCAGGGGAGGGGCAGAGAGAGAGAGGGAGACACAGAATCCGAAGCAGGCTCCAGGCTGTGAGCTATCAGCACAGAGCCTGATGCAGGGCTCAAACTCACAAACCACGAGTTCATGACCTGAGCCAAAGTCAGATGCTTAACTGACTTAACTGACCCAGGTGCCCCCTGTATGTACAAATCTTAATTAAGCAAATATATTGTTAGATCAAGTGCTGGCCTGCACTATCTACATAGGCATTTTATCTACATCACAGTTTCTATATCTAGACACTCTCAATTAGAATAAGAAATAACAACTGGAATGCTCTTCTATATTCTTACTTTATGGAGATTAAAACATGATTAGAGTGTCAAATAATTCAGAGTCTTTATGTGGAATAAATCTCACAAGATGACCCAGGAAAAGATGCTAAAATATGTATAAACGAGGTACTAAACGTGGCACCTATGGAGAAAAAGTGAGAAAATATGGGACTATGTCGTTGAAAGCCAACAAGTTTACAGGTGCTTCACAGTTCTCCTATAAACAATCTTTGTCACCATAGAGGGCTGCCATAAGACTGAAAATGACTATCTGAAAGCAAAACATTTTAAGTTTATCTAAGGGCATGCTTCTAGCTATCCAAGCTAGGAAATCCTGAAGGTCTGCTACTTGCTAAACATCCATGATACAATCTCAGCTGCATATAACAGCAGCTAATTTTAGGCTTACCATTAGGAATGTAAGCTCATCCTCTGGAACAGGCTCTAGATCAGGAACGGTAAAAGATTCTGGAAATTGTGCTCCGTTGGTCAGGGCTTCAGCAGCTTTTATGGTGGTTGAGAAACATTCTAACCAGGCCCACTCATTTGGATTCCAGGATGCTGGGTCAGGGAGGCAGTTCTGGTGGTGTGGTGGCACTGGAGGGTTACATAACAGCTGATCCAAATGCAGTCCCACAGCGAGGGAAGCCAGACATTGCATATAGGGGCTATGAACAAGCTGATCACCACAAACCACATGAGGCTAAGAGGAAATACAAGAATGTTAAGTTGAAGAGTCTGTACCAAATATTATAAATTAACCTACCAGGCACCTGGATGGCTCAGCCCATTCGTTAAGTGTCTGATTCTTGATTTTGGCTCAGGTGATGATCTCATGGTCGTGAGATTGAGCCCAGCATTAGGCTCCACACTGGCCGTGGAGCCTGCTTAAGATTTTTCTCTCTCCCTCTGCCCCTCCCCGGCTCACACATGTCCTCTTTCAAAAGAATTAACCTGCTGTATTCTGAAAATCTGTAATTGTATTTTTTAAGTTTACTGTTCTTTTACACCTGAAACTAATATTACTCTGTATATTCAACTATAAATAAAACTTTAAAAAATAAAAACAAAACAAGAAAAAGTTCAGTTCTTTAAGATTTTTACTCTGAAATAATTTTAGATATACAGAGAGTTATAAGAGATAGTACAAGAATTCTTGTAAATCCTTCACTTAACTTCCCCTAATGTTAACACATAAGCATGGTGCATTTATCAAAACTAAGAAATTAATATTTGGTTTTTCTACTAATGCCCTTTTCTGCTTCAGGATCTAATCCAGCAGATCACACTGCATTTAGTAGTATATTTTCACTATATAGTTTTTCATGAATAATAATGATAATGATAATAAAGGTAAAAAAGCAAGTAACTAAACCAAGGCAACCTCCTCCCTTCTCACATTTCCTCCTTTACAAGAGAATCCTGGTAGCCATCAAAGGAGATCGCTCTTCTGTGGCCCTCCCTAACCGTGGCAGAGCAATTCTGTGAGACTCTGAGTAATTCAGAAAAGAGAACCTAGGCAAATGCATCAGTGAAGTTAACCGGGCACAGTAACAATTGACTGTATTAATACAGCTTGGCTGAAAAAGAAGGAAATAACACCAAACAGCTCTGCCTAGGGGCAGCACACAGTGACTACTGAGGTCTGGAGGACAGACTACACAGTATCACAGCCTGGGCTACAGCTCCAAATTCCATTATTCCTCATTCTAGTATTTTAAGGACCCTACTCACTTCAGCCTTAGCTCTTCTACTTAACTTTCCACATGGATTCATCTGATACACAGAACATTTACTCCAACATCCATATCCACCCCCATCTCTCAACTTCAGGATGGCAAAACCACACAAAAATAGATTTATGGGTCACAAATGATACTCTGAGGGTACAGGTATTTTAAGAAGTTTTGGAGTGAATAAGTAATCTGAAAAGAAATTATACCAACACTATACAAATTTGAGGGTTATTTTAAAGTTTTACTCCCACTAAAAGTAAAAGCAGGCTGAGGATTACTCAACAACTGTTCTAGACATGACTTAACTTTATTTGATTCTACCAAACAGCCCCACTTATTTTCCTTAGACCTTATGCTCTTAATTGCTATGCAATTCAAATGCTGGAGCAGCAGTCATGTGCAGATCTGCAGCAGTGAGTGTAATCGGTTACCTTTTCATAGGCATACTGCTCCTGAAGCATCATGGGTAGCCGCTCCAGAAATGCTCTCATGCAGGGAGCCATATTTAATCCCAGAACACCCTGCTGTTTCAGTGCTGTCCTACAGGTTGCTAAAACATGATTGGCGGCAGCCCATTCTGCTGTACAATTCACGACCAAAACATCCTGTTGGAAAACAAATCATGCCACACAGTTATTTAAATAAAAGATAAAAGAGAGATCATTCTATTACCATTCATATCTGAAATCCTTCCAGTTATTCCATTAAACACATTTGCTTTTTGGACATTTTATGCTGTACCTTTAATGCTTATCGACTTCAAAACATCCTAAATTTTGCTAAGTAAAAACCAGTGAATAAGAACCATAAAATTTGTGAGCTACCTTGGCTTTGCTGATGCTCCTTAAAGAGACAACATTAATTCTTGGCTGTTTCATAGGACTTGCAGGAAAAGGTACCATGACCACAGGGGTACTATAGGAAGGAGTACTCTGTCTGCTGAGGGACACATCTACAGGACAAGCAGCTCGGCTCTAACTGTGGCTCTATGATTTATCTATAAAGGCCACTACTGCCTTGGCTCTGAGTCTGTATTTTACTGTTTATACAGGTTTAGAGCTCAATTTTAGTATCTTTTACCTACATAAAATATAAACCAAAGCAGCACATTGGCTCTATTCATTAAGGGTATGAAGAGCAAGACTGCAGGAGATAATGTCATCTCTGACTTACTTCACAGCAGGGGGCTAGTATGTATACACATATACATATTTGTGTGTGTGCGTGTGCGTATGCAGTAAGTATTTTTTTAACTAAAATATTAAATTGAAAGTCAAGATACATTTTGTATACTCGAGTTAAAGGTCTTTGGGGTGGTCCTGTGGTCCTACTTTTTAAAGAAAATTCTTTTGAGACAATTTACTGTTATCTCAAAAGTCATGGCAGAAAGTAAAAATCCACTTTATAACTTCCAATGGAACTTAAGTCGTTTGATGATTAGGCATTTAGCCAAAATCTAGGGTATGGTAAGAAGAGTACTAGATTATAAATCAGGAGGCCTGGGTTCTAGTTTTCCTTCTGTCACAAAATAGTTGTATTATCTTAGGCAAATAATAATCCCTCTGGATATGAGTTTTCTCCCCTGTAAAGTAGGCTACTTAGACTATGATTTCTAAGGTACCTTATAGACTTATCCCTTACGATTTTAGAGAATTGTAAAAGTACCTTCGATCTATTTGAGCAAGCAGCTACCCCAACATCTGGAATCCATACTGTGGTCTGAATAGCTCCAGAGCCTATCACTACAGTTTGCAAGACAGAGCCATCCTAAAATGAGAAGTAGTTATATCAGTACACATTACTTAACCTTAGTCATTATTTACATTTTTTTTCCATTTTATTTTATTTTTTAAATTTACATCCAAGTTAGCATATAGTGCAACAATGATTTCAGGAGTTCAGGATTCCTTAATGGCCCTTACCCATTTAGCCCATCCCCCCTCCAACAACCCCTCTAGTAACCCTCTGTATGTTCTCCATATTTAAGAGTCTCTTATGTTTTCTCCCCCTCCCTGTTTTTATGTTATTTTTGCTTCTCTTCCATTGTGTTCATTTGTTCTGTGTCTTAAAGTCCTCATATGAGTGAAGTCATATGATATTTGTCTTTCTCTAATTTCACTTAGCGTAATACCCTCTAAGTTGTATCCACATAGTTGCAAATGGCAAGATTTCACTTTTTTTGATTGCCGAGTAATACTCCATTGTATATATATACACCACATCCTCTTTATCCATTCATCCATCGATGGACATTTGGGCTCTTTCCATACTTTGGCTATTGTTGATAGTGCTGCTATAAACACGGGGGTGCATGTGTCCCTTCGAAACAGCACACCTGTATCCCTTAGATAAATACCTAGTAGTGCAATTGCTGGGTTGTAGGGAAGTTCTATTTTTAATTTTTTGAGGAACCTCCATACTGTTTTCCAAAATGGCTGCACCAGTTTGCATTCCCACTAGCAATACAAAAGAGATCCTCTTTCTCCACATCCTCGCCAACATCTGTTATTGCCTGAGTTGTTAATGTTAGCCATTCTGACAGGTGTGAGGTGGTATCTCCTTGTGGTTTTGATTTGTATTTCCCTGATGATGACTGATGTGGAACATTTTTTCTTATGTTGGTTGGCCATCTGGATGTCTTCTTTGAATTCTTTTTTTTTAACGTTTATTTATTATTGAGAGACAGAGAGACAGAGAGACACAGAGAATGAACAGGAGAGGGGCAGAGAGAGGGGGAGACACAGAATCTGAAATAGGCTCCAGGCTCTGAGCTGTTGGCACAGAGCCCAATGCAGGGCTCGAACTCACAAACTGTGAGATCATGATCTGAGCCAAAGTCGATCCCCCAACCGAGCTACCTAGGCGCCCCTGGATGTCTTCTTTGGAGAAGTGATTATTCATGACTTTTGCCTATTTATTCACTGGAATATTTGTTTCTTGGGTGTTGAGTTTGGTAAGTTCTTTAAAGATTTTGGATACCAACCCTTTATCTGATACGTCACATGCAAATATCTTCTCCCATTCCGTCGGTTGCCTTTTAGTTTTGCTGATTGTTTCTTTTGCTGTCCAGCAGCTTTTTATTTTGATGAGGTCCCAAAAAGTTCATTTTTGCTTTTGTTTCCCTTGCCTCTGGAGATGTGTTGAGTAAGAAGTTGCTGCAGCTGAGGTCAAAGACGTTTTTGCCTACTTTCTCCTTGAAGATTTTGATGGCTTCCCATCTTACATTTAGGTCTTTCATCCATTTTGAGTTTATTTTCGTGTATGGTATAAGAAAGTGGTCTAGTTTTCCCAGCACCACTTGCTGAAGAGACTGTCTTTATTCCATTGGATATTCTTTCCCGCTTTGTCAAAGATGAGTTGGCCATACATTTGTGGGTCCATTTCTGGGTTCTCTATTCCGTTCCAATGATCTGTCTGTTTTTGTGCCAGACATTTTAAATTTACACACTTCACATTCACAAAAACATTTTAGAGAAAAATCTATATACTCCAGTGAAATTTAGCAACGTCTAATTACATAGGTACTACCCAATTTTCTGGGGCCTTTTCTAGATGACTTTAAAAATATATCAATAAGAAAAATTAAAGAGTGGAGAATTCTGAAAGGAGTTTCTTCAGTACCCAAAGTATTAGTACACAAAATATTCCTAGGGATGGTTGGGTTAATTTTTACCATATCTAAGTTAATGCATAAACATTTCTTAAGATAAAAATAACATCTGTACTCTTACCCTTAAAGACCAAATGTTCATGAGCCCACCTAGTCCACCAGACACGAGGGCCAACCCATCAGAACTAAAGGCAACAGTCCGGACAGGGGTGATGTGTCCCCGCAGCTGATAAACACATTTGGCTCCGGCTGATTTCCTATATCCATCCTGCAATTCATTTTGATTTTTAGCATATATTGAAATTAAAACAAACTTATAGATTCAAGATTTATAATTCATTCCTGGAAATTTTATATTTCAGTAAAAAACTGGGCAAGAGGGAAGGACAACTCTCTCATAGGTTTAGCTTGAGAAAATAATAAAATAACAACGTGGTTCTCCTTGGCTCCTCTGAAACTGAGTTCATATTTTTTGACACCCTTCTAAGTGAATTTCCTATTCTTCAAACCAGCAGAAATTACAATTGTAAGTTCCAATTATCCCTCAGAGATAGAAAAATCCTAACTTCTGCTTTTTAATGAGTGTTCTAATTTTTAAATTTAGCTTTATGTAATTTTCATTTTTAGCTCCTAAAATTCATGAATTGCACATGTTGGGTCTATATAAACAGGCTCTTCTTTTTGATGGCCAATGGTTCTGTCTGTTACGTGGTGTCTAATTTCATGTTTGCATTGTTGCATCTTGCACGTTTTAATTTTTTTAAGTTAATTTATTTGGTGAGGGAGGGAGATAGAAAGACAGAGACAGAGACAGAGAACACGAGAGGTGGAGGGGCACAGAAAGAGGATCCCAAGCACGCTCTGCACTGTCAGCATAGAGCCCAAAGCAGGGCTTGAACCCACAAACCATGAGATTATCACCTGAGCTGAAATCAAGAGTTGGAAGCTTAACCAAATGAATCACCCAGGTGCCCCTGCCTTGCACGTTTTAGAAGTGAGATAGGTCCAAAGGGCTACTCTCTAGTACAAACAGAAAATCAGATTTATCTTTAGTGCCTCGACTTCCACTTCTTTTTCATTAAGAAAAAAATTTTTTAATGTTTATTATTATTTTTGAGAGCAGGGGAAGGGCAGAGAGAGAGGGAGACACAGAATGAAGCAGGCTCCAGGCAGTGAGCTGTGAGCACCTGTCAGCACAGAGCCCACACTGGGGCTCGAACTTACCAACTGCAAGATCATGACCTGAGCTGAAGTCAGATGCTTAACTGAGCCACCCAGATGTCCCTCCCAATTCTACTTCTATATTTTCCCCTCATTAGTGAGCTATTTACCTCTCCCTCTTAACCTCTTTCTTCCTGTCCTTAAGCTCCCTCTTCCTTCTAGTTATGACAGTGTATATTACCAGATGTACTTATTTATCCAGATATAACATAAGGTATATTTCTTCCAGGGGTATTTGTATCATGAGCAAAAAGAAAGAGCAACAGAAGGTGCAAACCGTTAGCTCAGGGATGCCATATGACTGGCCACCAAGTATTTTAAAGAATTTTAAGTCAGGTGCCAATGTTTAATATTGGGAGATTTTACTTAAAACGCTGGGTTTCTGGCTTCTATCAGGAAAAAAAGAGACAATCTGGTAACAATAGCCTCATTTCTGGATGGCGGCAATCAGCTCTCTGGCAGCCGTGTCCTTTATAGAAAGCATGTGTGTTTCTAGGTTTTTTGTTTTTACCCTCTCCACACCAACTCCCAGCTTTTTGAGTTTATGTTGCTTGTTTAGATGGCCTTTTAAGCATCTATCTGAATCTGTAAACTCTTTTTTTAAATCATTTTTTAAAAAATGTTTATTTATTTTTGAGAGAGAGAGAGAGAGAGAGAATGCGATCAGGGGAGGGGCAGAAAGAAAGGAAGACAGAGAATCCTAAGCAGGCTCTGTGCTGTCTGCACAGAGCCCAGTGCAGGGCTTGAACTCACAAACTGTGAAATCATGACCTAAGCCGAAATCAAGAGTGGGACACTTAACAAACTGAGCCACCCAGGCACCCCCTGTAACCTCCTTTGAAGTTAAAGGAATTGTTCTTCATAGGTGGAATGCGGTATCAGCAGCAGATACTTTGGACAGGGGTGTTCCTGTGGTGTTCCCATTTCACTGTACCAAAGATTTAGGACTTCTCTATCTGTAGTACCAAATAATATCCATTACTATAAATGATCACCACTCAGTGTATCTTGAATGTCTCACTTTAACAAGCAATCACGCCGTCCTGACTTATAAAAAATAAGGCCAATTCAGAAAACACACAAAGTATGACAATTATTCATGTTTCCCTAATGGATCTTGCCCTTTAAGATACTGAGTAGTGAGTATCTCAGTAATCAAAGGAGGATTACTTTGATAACACAAACCATCTTTGGTTTCAGATAAGGTCTTCAAAAGCACCAGAACATTTACCTGGCAATTTGACTCCTGGTCCCACCATCCTTCTGAACTAGTCACACTGGTCTGTGTGGTATCTTGTGGAATACGCCAAACACATACCAAGCCACTCTGACAGCCACTTAAAATTAATCATGTAAAACCAAAACATGTCAATATGCAGAAGTAAATATACTTTCAAAGAGCAATCAATTAAAGACCTGATAAAACTATTACAGTATTATTTTAAAAATTATTTGCAATAGGTATATGCTATAATCTTTTACAAGAATTACAAGAAGAATCGATATTCTAGCAACATCACACCCAGATAAGGAGACTGCATTCCAACTTCCACATTTTGCCTTATTTCTCTAAGGTAATCTTATGGAATTAGACATTATAAGAATAGTAACAGGCAAACTGTTTAAGACCACTGAAAAGCCATATTTAACGCAAGTAACAGTCCATAATAATATAAAAATTAAGACACACACACACACACACACACACACACACACACACACACACACACACAAATTTGTAACATACGTAGCCATCAGTAAATGCAATTTGGATCCTTTCCCTGGGAGGCTGCACCAAGCAATGCCATTTACAATAGATGGATGGCAGAGTGAATGTAGACAGCGCCAGCATCCTGAAATAGGCCCCCAGAGTTTCACATTTTCTTCTTTGGCACATGTCATAAGAATATGACCTGTTGGGTCCCACTTCATACTAACAAGAGTATCCTTAAAATGACAGGGAGAGAAAAAAAAATCATAGTAACCTTCCTTCACAGATATGTAAACTCAGTAATTTATGACCTATACTTCCATTACTCAATTATTTTGAAATCAATATTTTATGCAAATAAGATACTGTCATATCATTCCCAATCACAAGACAACTCACCCTTTAATATAATCTGCATTATATACACTTGCTACAGTCAAAGCTCAGTAAATGTTAGTTGAATGAATGAATTAGGAAATTCTGATTCAGAAGGAATATTTATCTTTCATTAGCATTTTTAAGAATTATTCACTTGTAATCATTAGAATAATGAAAAAGAAACTTAAAAAAAAGCATCCTTCATACCAAAATAGCAAACATTATGAGAATCTAAGACATATTGTACGTTTACATGGTTGACGTCGTGTTCTTCTGACATTTTTTTATTTTTACCCTCCTTCTCACTTTCAACCCCTGCCTTCGTGCACTTATGTTTTGCCTAGATGGCCCTGTAAGCATTAGAACCAGCAACTCTTTTTAAGGTAAAGGAATCATTCTTCATAGATGGAATTTCTAGCATGACAGGGGGTGTTCCAAGGGTGCTCCTATTTTACTGTTTTGGTTTTACTTCTTTCTTGGCTTTCTTGATGGCTTTCTTACACAGACCTTTCCATGTATATACATGGTCGAAAGATTTTGTGTAACAATAGAATAAGAAATCATAAGTGAACTATGTTAAGAAAGTTTAAAGAAAACTAGTATCAAGCAATACTATAGTAAAAAAACAAGAAAAAGTAACCATCTGGGAAAGATGTTTTTACCTTATGTGCATCAATTAGAACAATGCCTCCTTTCTCAAGTGGTTCCTTCGTTCCCAGTAACAATTTTCCATCAAAAAATCCTACTGCAAATGGTCTGTCTTCACTGAACCAAGCAATGCAAGTTACAGACACTAACATGATTAAAAAAAAAATTTTTTTAAGAAAAAAATATGACACTCATATGTCATTGTCTAACTTAAAAGACATATTTTTGCAACAAACATATGCTACCACAACCACTCCAAGTAAATTTCCAAACATCTCTTTGATGCATTTATTAGATAAAAGGTAGGCTGAGAGCAGGGATTCTGTGTAACTTACTTTAAAAGTATTATAATAAGTGACAAGGACTACCTCATTTTTAACCTTTTATTCTTTTCAGATGATTACTGAAAAGTTAAATTCCTTGCTGATTCCAAGTCCATGTACCAGGTTCCTTCCTTTTGGACCAGAATCTACCATGAAACTGAGAAATGAAATAATCCATCATAGAAAGAAAATTATCTGTCCCTTCTTTTGCTTAATATTCCTTACTCTGTGTGTTTCCATATTTTACCAAACATGTTCTAACAATCTACATTCATATTTGCTTCTTCAAGTACACATTAACTCTGGAAAACTACAAGAGAAGTAAGAAACAGTATTTATCTGTGGGAGTAGAATGGGGACATGTGGAATGAGTAGATGGGAAAAAGACTTTTCGCTGCCTATCTTTTTAAACTTTAAGATTTTTGAACCCCATCAAGGTATTACCTATTTAAAAAAAAAAAACCTAAATTTAAAAAACACTTGTTCTATTCTGTGCCATGTAAGCTGGGACCGTGATCTGTGAAATACTCCACTCCCCCAAAACAATGAACAAAACCATGTAGTAAGATGTCTATGCATCCAAAGGGAACACAGAAAATAAATGAAAGGAGACTTCCTACTATCTCTTGTCATACCAGGAACATCCCTCCTCCTCCTTCCATTTCCTCAATTTCATTTATTAACAATTTCATCTCTACCAATGATTATAATTCTTTTCTCTTGGACATTCCTAACTTTCAAGGGAAATTGGCAGCCCCACTTAAGTTTCAGACACTTACACAAAGGATGAATGACTAATACAATACTATTAGATCTCATTTTGGCAGAGGTATGTGGTAGATGTTGGGAGGGAATTATCTTTCAACGTAGTAACTAACTAAAACGAAATATCAACTGGAAAATTTAGAAAACAAAGCCAAAAGTAATATTAACTCTGCATTTTTAAAAGCAAGTGCCAAAAAAAATAAGTTTTTTGATTGGGGGAAATACTTTCTTAATGAGACGCAAGTCATTTACCATCTTTTCGATAGCAATGTTCCAATTCTCGACGGTGCATAGTGGATACATCAACAACTTCTATCAGTCCTAGAGAGCCATCCATCCGTCCCACCAACAATAATTCTGGAGACTCTCCTGACCAGGCTGTAGCTGGACCCTCTTCTGGCCAAGCCAGGGCAGATACCCAATGAGGCTGAATATCTACTAATCCTTTACCTCCTAAAGAGGGAGAAAATGTTAACTAGTTACTTAATCCTTAAAAACAATAATACAAAAATATTAATTCTAATATTCACTCAAGGCAGTCCTCAATTTCATAATAGTCTATTAATAAATACAATTATAAGGCAGGATCCTTCATTTATATACTATATATGATTATCAAATTCACAGGCTTTCCTATAACTACTAATGGGACAAAAAATGATAGCTTTACTTAAAGTTTATTTATTTTTGAAAGAAAGAATTGTGACAGAGTGTGAGTGGAGGAGGGGCAGAGAAACAGGGAGACACAGAATCCAAAGTAGGCTCCAGACTCTGAGCTGTCAGCACAGAGCCCAATATGAGGCTCAAACCACAAACTGTGTGATCATGACCTGAGATGAAGTCGGATGCTTAACCGACTGAGCCACTCAGATGCTTCAAAGTGATAGCTTTATTAAAGAAGGAGTAAAGGAGGGGCGCCTGGGTAGCTCAGTCGGTTGAGCATCGGACTTTGGCTTAGGTCATGATGTCATGGTTCATGAGCTCCACATCAGGCTCACTGCTGTCAGTGCGGAGCCTGCTTCTGATCCTCTGTTCCCTTCCCCTGCTCACGTTCTCTCTCTCAAAAATAAATACAAACTTTTAAAAAAATAAAAAGGAGTAAAGGAAAATATTCAGTGTAGAAATGTCAAACACTTACATCCTTTCCTAATAATTACTGAAAATCAAATTAACGTAAGAAATTTCCCTAGAGTTAAGGCTAGCTTTTCCTTCAAATCTGTGAAACATAGAAAAGCCTTTCTTCAAATATGCAAAAACAAACAAAATTATGCAATAAGCCTAAGATTATAATAATTTTTACTTTCCAGAGACATATCATTAAAAATTGAAATGAGGGGGCGCCTGGGTGGCTCGGTCGGTTAAGCATCCGACTTCGGCTCAGGTCATGATCTCACAGTCCGTGAGTTCGAGCCCCGCATCAGGCTCTGTGCTGACAGCTCAGAGCCTGGAGCCTGTTTCAGATTCTGTGTCTCCCTCTCTCTCTGCCCCTCACCTGTTCATGCTCTGTCTCTCTCTGTCTCAAAAATAAATAAATGTTAAAAAAAAAATTAAAAAAAAAAAAAAAAAATTGAAATGAGTTTGTACCTGTGAATTAGACAAAATTAGTAGAAATATTTCAAGTGATTCAAAAGAATGCATCACTGAAAACTCATAGCTCAAAACCTATTCTGAACACTTATAGTTGTATGTGAAAAGAATTTTTAGCTTACAACTACCAGGTTAGTCAAAACTCTTAGAAAGAGAAGTCAGGAAATGATCATTTCCTCTTTAATTTAAACTATAATATGCACACATCTACACAGCTGAAGAACAGACTGTGAGTTTCAAGGTGAAAGGAAGCCACTGTTTGGACTCAGAAAGCTAAAAAAAAAGGCTTAAAAAGTACCTTCAGTAATTTGCTAGTATTGGCATGACTCTTACCATTAACTTGCCAAATATTCACCATCTTTTCCAAGGCCCCAGCTAGATATTTGCCACTGATACTCCAGGAAACAGGTGAGAAACTTGGATCACTGGGTGACCCCAGGCTCTCCTCAGCATCTCCTTCTCTAAAATATAAAAGACACATATGGGATTCTAATCCTCATCATCCAAAAATATATAAAACCTCAAATCTTAAAATAAAGGTTTCATATGGACTGAAGTAAATAATAGAGACTCTTCATTTCAGAAGCTTGGCTAGCAGTATTTGACAATCACATATTTGCTAGCATTTGTCATGGTGTGAAAAATGTAGAATTAAAGAAGAGTGATGCTTAGATTACCCAATTACCATAGTAGATAATTTCTCAACAAAGACATTCTGATTCTTTACAGGTTGTAAACCTGGTTATTATTCAGAGCACAATGATTCTTGTTTGCCTAATCTCTAGGGAAGCTCTCAGAAAGGAAATACCTATGCCAGCTATAAAACTATAAAGGCTGTTAACATTCTGTAAGAAATATCATTAATTCCTAAAAAATCCTTAAAGAATGATGGAATATTAGCCTACTGTTTTACAGAATTTAACATTTATAATGCTAGCATAGTAGACCTTGATTTAATTCTAAGACACTGATTGTTAAAATTTTTATTTTCTTAATTACTATCCTGGAAATTTAAAAACACACACCAGAGATATAGTAAGACTATTCTAAAAGAAAAACTGTAGGGGGCCTGGGTGGCTCAGATGGTTGAGCATCCAACTCTTGATTTCAGCTCAGGTCATGATCCCATGGTTGTGGGATCGAACCCCGCACTGGGCTCCATGCTAAGTGTGGAGTCTGCTTAAGATCCTCTCTCTCAGAGCACCTGGTGGACTCAAACAGTTATGCATCTGACTCTTGATTTCAGCTCAGGTCATGATCTCACAGTTTGTGGGAATGAGCCCCATGTTGGGCTCTGCGCTGATAGTGCAAAGCTTACTTAGGATTCATTCTCTCTCTCTCTCTCTCTCTCTCTCTCTCTCTCTCTCTCTGCCTCTCCCCTGCTCTCAAAATAAATAAACTTAATCAGGGCACCTGGATGGCTCAGTTGGTTGAGCATCTGACTTCGGCTCAGATCATGATCTCCCAGTTTGTGGGTTCAAGCCCCACATCAGGCTCTGTGCTGACAGCTCAGAGCCTGGAGTTTGTTTCGGATTCTGTGTCTTCCCCCCCGACCACCCCTCCCTCACCTGTTCTCTGTCTCCCTCTCTTTCTCAAATATAAACATTAAAAAAATTTTTTTTTAATTTTCCCTTTCTCTCCCTCTGCCCCCTCCCTGGCTCTTGCTCTCTAAAAAATAAAACAAATTAAAATTAAGAAAAAAATAAAAGAAAAATTGTAATAACTTTTAATGACACTGTGATTACATTAACACAACCAAGATGAAGCATGTTTAGGATTCTCTTATTTTAAATGTTACACATGAGAGCTGATGTTAGCACTCACAATCTGTTGAACACACAGGTTTGTTGCAGTGAATATTGCTTCTTAGTAACATTCCATACCCGGATGGTACCATCATTGCCACTTGTAGCCAAAAGTCCTTTTTTATTACACCAAACACAAGTCATCACCTAGAAAGGTTGAAAAAGTCCAATGATTTTTAATTAAGTTTTTTATTTTAATTCTAGTATAGTTAATATACCGTGTTATATTAATTGCAGGTGCACAATGTAGTGTTTCAACAATCCTATACATTACTCAGTGCTCATCATGATTAGTGTACTTTTAACCCCTTCACCTATTTCACTCACACTCCCACCCACCTCCCTTCTGGTAACCTTCTCTACAGAGTTCTGTTAGAGTTAAGAGTCCACTCTTTGGCTTGTCTCTTTTTTATTCCTTTATTCGTTTGTTTTGTTTCTTAAATTCCACATATGAGTGTAATCATGGTATTATCTTTCTCTGATTAATTTATTTTGTTTAGCATTATACTCTCCAGCTCCAGCCATGTTGTTGCAAATGGCAAGATTTCATTCTGACAAAGTCCAACATTTTTGAGCAAGTTTTGATTCAAATGATTTTGTCATTCTATATCTATCAAATTAAAAAATAATCTACCAGGAAATTGTAAAAGAAAAATATTCATGTTATAGCATAATATACATGGTTTCACTCTTTCCTAATTGGCTTGTAAACATACATCTATTTGTATGGCTTTAAAGTACTATGCCTAAACTCATTTGAGTTATTGCAGACCTATGAGAATCTTTACTAAACATGTTTATTTAATTCAATAAAGTATAAATATTTCAACATATGTTGTACAAAATAAACAACACAGACTAAGAAGTGACTTTTAAAGTGGTAATAACGGAAGTCAGTCTTCATTTCCTAAACTGCCCTTGTCAATGCTCAAGGGTCTGGTAAGTTAGATTAACACAGCAGTTAACAATTTCTTCTCCTCTTGCACATATAAGCCCTCATCTTTTGTGAGGTAATTCCCTTGGTTTTCTTCTCATCCCCTATCTGATTTTTCTATTTGTACACTACTATGTCAACCCAACATACAGAGAAAAGAAAGCTGGTAACTACTAGACAAATATTGGTAATTGTGCATGTGTGTGCACGAGGCAGAGAGAGAGAGAGACACTTAAGATCTAAGCTCTCAGAGAAGGGCAGAAACTATTTCATCTTACATAAGGTGATTAACATACTTAGGGCTCAAAATACATACTCTGTTTTGATGAGCCTCCAACTTGATAAAGGAGCATTTCCTGAGATCTCCTCCCATATCAGCGAGTGTTTGGGGAGTAGTTTGGTTGTCGCGGTCATGTGCAGCAAGAGTGCGCACAAGCTGTTGAGCAGCCCATTGCCTATGCTGTGAGGACAGCCTGGAGGAGAGGCAGCAGGCTGCCAGGGCATTAGCCAGCTCCAGAGGGCCTACAGCAGAAGGATCATAGGAAGGATGGGCATACAATTGGGCAGTTAAACCTGCTTAAACAAAACAATGAAATGATGCCCAGGTAAGAGCTGGTGGTGGTAAACAAAAAAAATGGGTTAACCCATATCTTTTAAAAATTAGCACTTTTGCAAGCAATCAATTCACTAAGATATGCATACAAGGTATAAAGCATTTATCTCCTATCACATTCTCTAATAAATCTGATTCATTGCAAATATACATTTATATACACCAAGACTCTTTGCTCTAAGTACACACAGATTCAGAATGCATCAGAAATAATTTCAAAGCCAGGGCAGAGACAGCATGCCCTAAAAAGTAAGAGTTTGGCTTTTGCTGCTCAAAAGTGATCATAACAGCCAGTCAAGAGGCTGGGCTGATAGATCCCAAAGCCCATCTATCTTGGCCGAATGGTCCTGATGAAGAGAAGGGTAGAGACAATAGTGATTAAGGAGTCCCTTCAAACTGTTATCATCTTATGACAAAGAGAAAAATAACCGTATCTTTACATAAATTTTATTAAGGACACCTAACCAAGATTATTATCTATTGTGATTCAAACCATAATCTAATAGAATAATCAAACCAAGATTAATTTGGTACATTTTCTAATATCTGTTTCCATGCACCATGAGAAAGGATCCATGTAGTTTTTTATGATCTGAACTTAAGAAGTATACATGACGCTATGTAATTTATCACTTACAACAACTCTAAAACACATTTTAAAAAGCACACATCAAATTGATTACAAGACTGTATATTTAAAATGGTAAATGGTATGAAACTTACCTTTCTTTTCAACTTCAGATTTATCATAGTTAGGTCTCAGTTTGGCCCCCTTGTCTGCTAGTAATGCCACAAGGGCCTGAGTTACAACAAAGTTTGGGGAGGTTACAAGCTTATTCTCTTCAGCAATTCCTCGGAGAAAGCTGGGTAGAAACTTTCGCTGAATTGGATCATCGACCGTGGTTAGATTTACACCTGTTGCAGCAGAAATCAAGTTCTGAAGAGGCAATTGGAACAAACAGGTTTAATTTTTACATATAATTTTGGAACAAAAAGATTTCACCTCAAAAGGCTCTTTAAGAATTGGTCAGAAATAACGCAACACGAAAAGCACTGAAAACCAGCTTACCTGTGTACACAACTGCACCAGGAGTTTGGCAGCACTAGGAGTGTTTGATGCCAGACATCCCACTGCTGTGCTCAGATAGGCCAGGCAAGAGATGGGCTTACTGGCCTTGCTGTGCCCGCCTCGTGAGCGTTCTGAGGTGCTTGCCATGGCAGAAGGGCTGGTAGAAAGGCCAGCTCTCCCTGCTGCGGCCAAGCACATTAACCGAACCAGTGTTCGGATATCTGTAAGCCCCAGAGATTCCAGGCCAGCAGCCAGGCTACAGCTGGAACCACTGCCAAGAAAGAAAAAACACTTCAGATGGATAAAGAAAACAGATTTCTGAAGGGACCACTGGGAGCCCCACCTATCAGCCAAAGTACCAATAACTAAAATAAAAGTCAAGCTGCAATATTACTAGCCATATGTATCTTAAGATAAGTCAAAAAATATTAAGCTGGAAACTTAAGATTTTAATTATTTTATTTTAATTTCATGAACTTGGAAGTATAACTAAGTATAATACACAAGAAAGTTCACAAACTGTGAGTTTTCACAAACAGGACCAACATAACCAACACCTCAGAAGCCTGCTTGGGTTCTTCTCAGTCACTAGACCCCTAAAAGTAACGAATACCACTGACTTTTTAAGTCATGTATCAGTTTTGCCTGTTTTGAACTTTATATAAATAAGATAAAGTCTGTAATCTTTTGTGTCTGGCTTCTTTTAAGACTCATCCACGTTGTTGCATTATAGCAGTAGATACTCTTTTTCACTGACATATTAATAAAATCTACCATAATTCATTTCTCCATACAGATGACAATTAGGTGGTTTCTAGCATGGGGCTATTATAAATAGCAGTGCCATGAAGTTCTTGCTTATGTCTTCTGGTGCACATATAGAAGCATTTCTGCCGAAAATATACCCAGGAGTAGCTTTCTAGGTGATAGAGTATGTTCACATTCACCTTTGGTTGGTACTATTGAACGGTTTTCCAAAGTAGCTGTACCAATTCACTTCCTTACTGGCAGTGTGTTCTGGGTGTTCCACATTTTCTAGGTGCTCACATTTTCCCACCAGTCTTTTCGATTTTAGCCTTTCTAATAGGTGTATTTATATCTCACTGGTTTTCCATTTTCATTTCTCTGAAGACTAATGAGGCTGAAGACCTTATTTTCCATGTTTACTGGCCATTTGGAGATCCTCTTGTATTATTTTGCATTTTGCCCACTTCTATGGGTTGTCTCTTCTTCTCATGGATTTGTAGAAATTCTTTACATGTTCTGTTGGTTATATGCATTGTTCATATGTTCTCCCATTAAGTGGCTCATTTTTTTTACTTTCTGACTTTTTATTTTCTTAATGACTTTTGCTGAAGAGTTCTTTTTTAATGTAGTTCAATTTATCAATATTTTTCTTGATGATGAATGGTTTTTGTGACTCACTTAAGAAAACTGTACCTATCCCAAGACTGAGAATAAATTCTTCCTACCTTAGAGAAACATTATTGATTTATCTTTCACATTTAGATCTAAGAGCCACTTGGAAATATTTGTCTTATATAGTGTGAGGTTGGGGCCAAGACTCACTTTTTCCTGTTGAATAAACCATGTGACCTAAGCCCAAGTTAGTGAGGAGACATGCTTTCCTCATTGTTCTGCCATATAAACATTATCATAAATCAAACCATACACCAAGTGTTTATCTATATGTGTGGGTCAGTTTCTAAATTCTGTTCTCCACTATCCAATACCAGAGTCTCATCTATTTTTGAATTTTTATTTCAGGGTCCTTCTGTCTTCACTGATTTACTTTTATATACCTCTACTCAACAATTCTTTTTTTTTTTTAAGTTTATTTATTTATTTTTGAGAGATACAGAGATAGTGCAAGTGGGGGAGGGGCACAGAGAGGGAGACAGAGAATCCCAAGCAGGCTCTGCACTGTCAGCATGGAGCCCAACGTGGGGCTCGAACTCACACGAGACCGTGAGATCATGACCTGAGGCGAAACCAACAGTCAGACGCTTAAGTGACTGAGCCACCCAGGCGCCCCTGCTTAACCATTTCTTAAATGGATGTCTTTTAGGTATTCTTGGCTCTCTTCCTTTTTTAATATTACATTCTACAGTATGAACATGGCAGGAGTCTCCATGATGGAATCTGCAGGTTGAAATAGCTACACAGTTGGGTCAATTTTGCAGAAAATTCATTCAACCTTTTGATTTTATCCTGCATCAAATGGATTGAAAGCTTTAGTTTCTCATTTCAGATAATAAAATTTAAAATGTTTGCAGTTTACTCAGCTACTATAATACTCTTATTTTCTACCTAAAAAGAGCTAAGTATTTACCAACTGGATGAATGAATAACAATGATGACTATCTCCAACTTCTTTCATTTGACAGCCTAGATACTCAAGGCTCTAAAAATTCTATCTCATCCTCCCAAACAATACTAAACTCCTGTCTAATACATACTAGGAACTAACTTAGCATCACCTGACACAAGATAATTCTTACCTGACCGAGAGAAGAGACAGAGCTCTCATTACCATGGTTCTTGCCAGAAGAACCTGAGCAGCAGCAGTCACTCTCCTTAAAGCCACCACCCGGTCATGAGGGTTTGCTAAGGCAGCGGCCTGCTCACCTAGTGTTATTCTTCCAGAGGAACTCTTTTCTACAGAGCCATGGCAACCTGAAAAACATATCCAGAGCACTGAAAAATTTTCCCATTCTATCTATGTTCTGGGCTGCAAGGAAACACAGCAAACCAATGTGTTTTGTTCATTTGGACTTTGTTACACAGAAAATTCCTTGGGAGAAAGAGACAGTTCTAAGGCAATAACCTGTTATATATGTTCCTTAAATTTTTTTGGTTTTATTTTGTTCATATATCATATTATATATAACAGACACAGAAAAGATACAGTTTTTAAAATATGCTTTAAGTATACAGAAAGGGCTGAGTCACCAATACTAATTCTTTATTTTGTATTCCCGAGAGCAAAAGTTACCCATACCCTTTCATGCACATAAAAAAAAAAGACTGCAAAATTGGTTTTAGTCAGTTCCAGGATTTCCCTATTTTCTTTAAAAAAAATCATACTCATATTTTATAAATTTTCTTTTTATTACTTCGGCATTTCATAAAAGCAAAAAATGAAAAATATTACCTTATACCTTGAAAATGTTCAAACAACTAGCTAAGGATACTTGACGGGGTGGAACAATGTTGTATTGCTATTTATCCAGTCTAAGAAACAAATTAATACAGACTCTAAAAAATCAATACCAATTATCATTTCAGTTTACCTATTTGCATTAGAGTCTCTTCCATACTGTTGGTAGCTGTTACCATTGCTACTGATGCTCCCAAGGGATCACTGTCAGGGAACTGAACTGGTTCTGGTACAATGCGTCGGTCGTTTAAACCAAGTGGTCCAGCAAGTAATTCAAATTCTTCTTCACCTGTTAGCTTTTCATCTTCATCAACATCTAACATGTCCCAGTCTTCTGGAATTTAAATAAATAAATTTATGGTATGTGAATATAAACATGAAGTAACTCTGCTGGCAACGGTTACTGTGAGATATGTCTAAAATGCAGATGGACTGAAAGCCCAGTGCCCACAAAATATGCTATGGCACCATCTCCTGGTGACCCAACCAAACTGCACTCCCTGAAACATAGTGAGAGTCTAAGGGAAAGGGAGTCTGAGTCAAACCCACCTAAAGCAACAGCAAATGTTACAGCTGGTAATGAAGGTTTCAGCTAATAAAAGCTATTGTTATGGGGCCAACAAAGAGTTCTTAATGCTATCCACAATCATTAGAGAATCAGTTATTTGAAGTAAATGAATGCTCCGTATAAATTCACGCTGTCATCAGTTTTGTACTTTTTACTTTCCTCAATCAGGATGGAAATTCAAAATGTACTCCATACTTTCCCTACTTCGAAAAAAATACATGCCACACAGAAATTAACATTCTGTGGTAAAGCTAGTATTTGAACCCAGGTCCTTTCCCTTTGATTTTTAAAACTAGGGCTGTTGCTTTCAAACTACCTTTAACTTTTCAGAGAAAGTTTTAAGTTAATATGTACTTAAATACCAACACATACACATAAAGTAAATTTTAGTAACAGATGTTAAGCAGAAGGTATATACAAAAATACATGTAAAATAAAGAAGCTCTCAAAACAACTACCTTCATACACACTGTCCTGCTTGCCAATTAGATCTGGAGCTTGTCCCTTGTACCTGCACCAAACATGAAGAACATTGTATTTTTATACAAAACAGTTAGTACCCAAAAATGCAAATTAAGTCATTAGAACATTTTAAAAGGTCATTAATAAAGCAACACAAAATAAAGTGTTTCAGGTTATGGGCTAAGAAAAACTACTGGTATGTAGGTACACACATGCTTACAGAATCAATGATCATTTTACCAAGTTACTGGGGGGGTTTCTAGGTCACCTACAACACTCATCCAGACCACCTTAAAGATTTTAATAGTTGACAGTAAAGGCAAAAGCCCTGCTCACTACAGATTAATTGCTATTCAAGGATATAAAGAAGTAATATTTTCACGGAAGCTCAATTTAATCTAAACAGTCTATTTTTTTTTTAATCACCAAAAAGATCTTAAGATGTCAAACAAAAACAGAGTGAAAAACACAATGAAAAAATTGACCATAAGCCTCCTGAAGGTTAAGGCAAGGGTCCTGCCTTAAGGCAACTTGCCTGCCAACAAGTTGAAGGTTCATAGAGTCAAACTCCAGTCAAAAACCTGCTGCCATGGACTGCAGGATCCCAGCTCTGGTAAAACATGAATTCCTCAACCACCTTCATCCTTCCTGCCCCCAATTCAGCAGTCATCGGACTTAGGGAAAGGTTAAGTGTAACTCTTCACGTTAAAATAAGCTTTAATTCCCACGTCTTGATGAGAGATACTTTATACTCTTCATTCAGAGGGGGTCTGGATATCTAAGCAATTTCAAGGTACCTTTCAGAACTTGTTGTCTTGGATTTGGTCTTCAGGGCTAAGTACTTTTCCCTGCAGCTGCCGCAGAGCAGGTAGTATGGATTTCCACTCCCACATTCACCACCGAACCAGCCATCCACATAGGAGCCGTTGCTGCGATAGCCCTGGCGGTTTGCACTGCGCCCACAGCCTGGGTGATTTCTCTTCATGTGCTGGTTGAAGCTGACGACACTGCACTCACACAGTTCACACACCACCACTTCTTCCCTGTCTTCAGACTCACAAACATGCTGCACAAAATTTTATATCAAATCATTAGTCAATTTAACATAAAATTAAGAAGAGGTAGATATTTATATGTTAAATGAATAACTTTGTTTACGCATGTTGGAACATTTGCAGGATTTTCATTAATGTTACATAACAAATTTCTTTCAAATCAGAATTTAGATCACATGATCTCAAGGTGTTCCTTGCTCTTTCTCAATCTAATAAGTTATAATAAAATTAACTCACTCTCCTACTGAGAAGAGTTAATAAAAATGACAATTAGCGCTATCTCAAATGGCTTTTTAAAAATCCCTCTAATAAACCTACTTTACATCTGGTCATAACATGCATATCTATTATCTGAATTTCTAAGAAGTCATTAGGATTCATTTATCTTATTAACTTAATATAGTAGATGCTCTTTTCTATAGGATTCAGACCTGTGAAATTTTCACGCTCCCCGCTACAAAAGCATAATGCTAAACAATGAAAACATACAAACCCACCATGTACCCTGCCCCTGGATGGAGGTAGTTACAAGACCTAGGTGGCACTGGTTCTTAGAATGAGGCACTACAGTGATTAAATGGAACCTATGAAGGAGAAGAGCATGCATTCAGATAGAAAGGTGAGCACAGCAGCCATGTTATACACCCAGAAGAGCTAAGAATTGATGCCAGTTTTGTAATCTATCTTTGACATTACAATCAAATATTAACAAAATATGGCTCTATTCATCTAGTCTGGGGAGGGAAACGATAAAATCATACAGAGAAAGCAAGAGACGCTTTTTCTTTTTAGTTTGTAGGTATCAAAGTAACCTTAAGCATTAGAGCCCCAAACTTTAGGATGAGATCTAAGACTTTTCAGAGTGTTACAACTCTAGGCAAGGCTGTTATTAGTAAGCTCTATGAACAGGAGGGCAGGAAAATAAGTCAGAGCAGCCCCCGCTGCAATCACACACACCCAGGTAGGCCAATCCAGTACCTCTGGGATCCACATTCCCAGAATATCATTGTCACTGGTCAGGTCTTGTCCAAACATAGCTTCCATTGCTTCATCATCAAGATCAATTTCCAATTCCTCATCTAAATTAAAGTCATACAACGCCCCTGGGTCTTGTTGCAAAGATATTCCTTCTCTCCGACTTTGATTCCTGTGGGCCTGCACAGAGCGGTATAACCCCGCTCAGAACAAAACAAAAAAGGCATTTTATTTACATGCATAAAGTAATTCTGAATATTTCACCAGTTCTTAACTGCCTGGATTCCAGACCATAAACATAAAATCTGACCTATCATGTGTGATTCTTCTTCTATAAAATGGGGTAATAGCACTCATACTTCACAGGGCTGTTAACAGGTTTAAGTAAGATAATCCATGTAAAATACTTCAAAATGTAATATGGAAAACACTCAGTAAATGTGAGCTGTTATTATTCTTTTAGGGTTACTTAAAAAAATCAGTCATTATATATTAAGTACACATCCTGTATTTTCTAGTTCAGTCTTAACTTCTCACTATTACTATAAATTACTGAAAAATTATGTTTTAGTAGTTCAAAAATCAAACACCATTTTGACAAGTCACACATCCTAGTTTTTAGTTTAGAAAATATGTTCCCTATAAATTACACTTCACATGTCTAGAGCATAATCCCAGAAGTATTTACTAATGTAACAATGAAATTTACTTTTGCTTTTCTGGGGCCCTACCTAGTAGTTTTGTCCTAAGGTCCACAGAGTACATCAGAAAAGCCAGTGACCACTTTAGCACAGTGCTCTTTTTAGCTCCTTCTTAATATTAATGTGACATTTTAAACATTCATCTTCACTTCTTAAAGTATAAACAGCTTGAGGGCAGAGACAGCATTTATGAAATACCTCAGTATCTACAAGTAACCAGTATAGACTTCTGTACCCAGAGGGAGCTTAAAAATAAATTTATGAAAGTATGCTGTGATTTCAATGCAAAATTATGTAAACAGGAAGAAAAATGCAAATAGCTGCTCTGTTAATGTGGAGGAACTGAGTACTTAGTATCATTAGTTCATCTTCTTTAATGCTGCTTTCACACTGACTTTAAAATATAAACTATACGACTTTCACCAATAGAAGGATGTGAAACATATAATTACCTGCTCTTGCTAGCAATGTGCGAGCAGCTAAATCAAACTTGTGCCTTCTTGTTACTGCTGAGCGACCCCTAGCTGGTGGTCCACTTCCAGAAGCTGCATTCTCTGCATGGTCCAGATTATCAGCGCTACAAGTGCAAATTTAAAAGCAACACAGATTTTTAAGAACCATCATAAATGGAAAGCACAGGCACAAGCTTACTTATGGTCTTGCTTTTTCCTCCAAATATTACCAAGAATAAAATATATTTATGATAAAACTGAAACATAGCTTGTCTTTGGTAAAGCTCCTAAATTATAAATATGTCATATTGCCCTAAGCAGTAATTTTACCTATTTTTTTTTTTTACTTTTATTTATTTAAGTAGGCTCTACACCTAACATAGAACCTGAACTCATGGTCCTGAGATCAAGAGTCACACACTCTACCAACTAAGCTAGTCAAGTGCCCTTACCTGATTTTGAATTATGCCAACAAGGGAATGATGCTTAATGCATGTTCAGATCCAAAAGAGATCAATGGTCTTAACTAAATTCTAAATGATTCAACACTTAAAATTTGAAATGAAATGACAATCCCTGCCTACGAGAAACGTATTTCAAAGTTATGAAAATATCCACTGAGATTGTCAGAAACAAGTCTGCATATAAGACACAAGCCTTGGTAACCAAATCCATTAAATCAATTTCTAATATTAAAATTAACATTCTATATCATTTATAAAGGAGAATTATTTTATCAGAATGTTTATTTCAGAATAAACTTGTTTTAATTGTTTCTTTTCAGTTTAATTTCATGTAAAAATTATTACCTATTTTCTACAAAAACATCCATTCAAGACTTGTCATATCATTTTTACGCTTCACAGAAACATAAACTTGTAAGCGAAACGTCCATCTTTTCATATACCTCTAGTTAACAGCTTTACAAACCATTAAAAGCATCTATGAAGGGAAATAAATGGGACACTTGGAAGCACCATTTATAACGCATAAAACAAGTACGGAAACTGGACTCTCACCTTTCACTAAAGCCTTCTTCCATTTCAGCAGCATCAGCTGATGGTATGTCTCCTGGTGACTGCAAATAACAGGGATCATTTGATTTCCCACCACTGCCTAGGACAGCTGCTCCGTGTCTTGAGTCAGCTGTGCTGCCTGGCTGGGGTTCCTCCTCATCCTCATGCCCAGGGTGCTCTATCATCCACATGGCAAGGACAGTGATGTTCTGGGCATCAGCCTCTCCTCGAGCACCTGAACAGGTGAAAAAAAAGTATGATACTGATTTTGGGCAACATAATTATTCATGGCATCAATTTAAGAGTGTCTGCTATGACACCATTATAACTAAATCTGCTATTAAAAAGTTTTATGGTCTCTTAAAACAATGTGTCACCCTCTATAATATCGGGCTTCTCCTATATGTATATGCTGATATATTAAAAACTTATCCTACCTGTGGCTTCCATGGCTTTGGCAATCTGCCGGAGAGAGAACCCCATCTCCAGCAAGGGTACTGCAATTGCTGGAGGAGGAGGAGAAGTTGAAAGTCTGCTGCTTGGGTCTGACAAGGCTGAAACAAAAGAAAGAGAGTAAAGTCCTAAATATCAGTACATACTATGAGTAAAAAGTGTCCTTATAGTAACTGTTAAGTCCCCAATTTCCTAATACTGTCTACATTTATTGAAATTTTATTCTATTCAGAATTCACTAAATGTGGAACTAAATGGGATTTTGTTACAGCTTTTTAAGGTTTTTCATAAAGCTAACATAAAACAAAGCTGCTGAAAAAAATATTAAATGTTTTCTTACTTTGAAATAGTTTCTAACTTACAAAAAATTTCAGACTTAAGAGAAATTTGCAAGCATAGTACAAAAGAATTCTTTCACCCATGAACCACTGGAGAGTAAGTAGCAGACATGATGCTTCAACTCCCTTGAATACTCTAACAGTTAATTAACTCCTACAAATAAGGACACTGTCTTGCATAACACAGTCTCAAAGTCCGGAAATTAACAATGTTAATATCTATCTAATCCAGATCTCATTCTAGTTTCACCAGAACTCCTGACAATGTTCTTTACAGCAGGGTCCAATCCAGGATTATCACCCTTCCATTTAGTTTTCAGATCTCTTCAGTCTCCTTCAATCACTTTGATACTTTTAAGATTACAGGCCAGCTATATGATAGGAAGACCCTCAATTTGGGTTTGTCTGATGTTTCTTCACGTGCTTTTTGGCAGGAATACAAAACTGATTCTGCCTTCTTCTCATTACATTCTACTAGATGGTACATAATTTCAACTTGTCCCATTGCTGGTGATGCTAACTTTGATCACCTGAGTTAAGCTGGTATCTACTAGTTTATCTCCTGATTAACTAAAAAAGGTACTCTTTTTTTTTCCTCCCTTTGTAATAAATATTTGTTGGGAGGAATTATATGTAAATAGCCCATTCCTCATCAAGGTGAGACTCACTAACATCCATTAATGTTTATTGGCTGAATTATTTATTATTATTATGATGATGATGGTTGACAAATGAAGATTTTCTAATTCCATCATTGCTTTCAGATTTATCAGTCTCCTTTCTCCATCAGTAGAGATTTTCATTGTATTTGTGGGTTATTAGATGTTATTATAACAATGATTATTTATTTTGATGCCCCAAACATTCCAGATTTGGCTAGATGTCCCTTCAATCTAGTTTCTATATCCTTGAGGCATGTGCCCATAATTCTCTGAGCAGTTTATCACTTTCTGGCACAAGATATTCTAGGCTCATCTCATACTTAACCCTGAAATCAGCCATTTCTACCAGGAGATAGGGTTCTCTTTTAGTAGAGAATGGTATCTAGAAGACAGGATCTTGGCACTAGGTGTGTTTATTGCTACTAAGGCATCACTGCTCCTAGGTCCTTTCAGTGGACAGTGCTGATAGAAGCCCTGTGCCTCATTTAATGGTTTTTGAATTCAATTAAGAAGGAAAAAAGAAGGAAGCAGGGAGAATGACAACTTTCATTTTTGCTTAAAAAATGTCACTACTCCTACAGTGGTAATAGTCCTGACACTTTTGTTGGACTTCTGCTTCTAGCCATGATAGAATAACAGAGACTGGATTTACCCTCACCTTAACAACTAAAAGAACAGATGGAATATATCAAATGATGGTCTGTAGACACTGGATGGCAGGCAACGTAGGACAGTGACCTCTGAGAGAAGGAAATCAAATGAGGCGAGGTATACAATTGCCTCAGCATATTTGCTGGAGAGAATTTCCAAGCTGCAGTTCAGGGAGGGCAAATTCAAGCTAAACTCAGCGGCCTCTCTGAACTGAGGACAAAAAAGTAAAGAATTCAAGATGGCTAGCATTCACAGGGTAGAACACCAGAAAGGAGAAAGCTGTATGGAAAGAAGAGAGTTGCACAAAAAGCAAAATTCAGAAATGTACAGAAGGTCCTTCTTTTTCCCTCAAGTCTTCAGCTGATGCTAATGCAGCAACTACCCAGAACTAGGGAAGGAATTACCAAAAAGTAGCAGGCAGAACAATCCTTGAGGCTCATACAGGGTTGGGAAGAATTTGTGTTACCAGAAGGAAAGAACTACGATACACAAGGCACTGGATAGAATACTAAGAAAGGTATTAGTTCAGTGGTGGGGAAAAATTCAGCCAAGCTAAAGGCTGTTCTGGTCCCTCCTAACAAAGCTTAAGAGGAAGGCTTGAAAGAATCAAATTATTTCCAAGTAATTTAACTGTATCCTATAACAAAGTTAAAGTATATTTAAATAAATACAAACTATCAAGCACCCAAAAAGGTAAAATTCACAATGTCTAGTAACCAATATAAAATCACCAAACATCCCCCCAAAAAAAACCCCGAGAAAATATAATTCAAAATAAGTAGAAAAATTAGTCAACAGAAACAGACCTAGAAATTAGATACGTGCTAAGAAGAGAATGATATTTAAACAGGTATAAAGTTGATGTTCATTATTTGTGCATTCCATATTTGCAAATTCATCTACTCATTAAAGTTAATTTGTAACTCCCAAATCAATACTTGTGGTGCTTTCACAGTAATTTACATGCACACAGTGACAAAAACATTTCAATCTCCTGACACACTGGTTCCTAGCTGAGGTATAACAGGTGATGCTTACACTCTTGTTTGAGCTCCGAGACTGTAAACAAGTCTCCTTTTCATGGTCTATTTAGTGTTATGTGTTTTGCAGTTTTGTGCTTTTTGTTGGTGGCTTCACTATTTAAAATGGCCATGAAGCATAGTGCTGAAATGCTGTTAGTTTATTTTTTTTTTTAAGTTTATTTATCTATTTTGAGAGAGAGAGAGAGTGTGTGCGTACAAGCTGGGAAGAGGCAGAGAGAGGGGGAGAGAATCCACAAGCAGGCTCCACAGTGTCAGTGCAGAGCCCAATGCTGGGGGCTCAATCTCACGAACTGTGAGATTATGACCAGAGCCGAAATCAAGAGTCAGACGCTTAACCAACTGAGACACCAGGAGCCCCTGTCTAGTGTTTCTAAGTCCAAGAAGGCTACGATATGCCTTATGGAGAAAATGTATGTGTCACATAAATTTCATTCAGGCATGAGTTATGGTGCTCTTGGCCATGAGTTCAATGCTAATGAATCAATAATATATATTAAATATAATGTATTTAAATAGAAACATACATAAAACAAGGTTATATACTTGACAAAATGTGACCAGAAGTTCACAAAAACCTACCCTTATATCTCCCTTAGGAGTAATGGTTCAGTTTTCACTAATTCAGTGTTCACAGTGACTTTATAGAACATAACTATCCTAATAGTGAGAACTGACCGTTATTCCATGCATTTGATAAGGCAGAGAAAAGATTAATAAGCATGTTAAAGACATGGAAGACTGTCTTTACAATGTATGAATGGAAAAGTACTAGATGGGACTAAGAGCAAATCTGATTCTGCAGGAGAAAAGATTAATGACCAGAAGACACAACAATAAAAACTATACAAAATGGAAACAGACATTAGATAAACAATAAAAAATAAATAAAAAGATATTAAAAAAAAATCAAAGCACTAGTGATCTGTGGGACAACTTCAAGTGGCCTTGTATACACATAACCATAGACACTGAAATGGAGTTATACAACAGAAATACGTCTGAAAAATAATGAATTAAAAATGTCCAAATTTAAAGACAACTAAAAATCCACAGATCCAACAAGCTCAATAAATCCCAAGCACAAGAAAACTAAATCAGGGCAGATCATAATAAAATTGCTTAAACCTAGTGATAAAACAGAAAAATCTTAAAAGCAGCCAGAGAAAAAGGCATATTATATCAAGATTAGAATGACAGAAAACTTATCATGCAAGCCAGAAGACAGCAGAGGATCTTAAAGCACTGAAAGAAAAAAAATCGTGAATCTAGAATTCTATACCCAGAGAAAATATTTTTCAAAAATGAAGGTGAAATACACTCTTTTAGATATACAAGAGCCAAAAGAACTCATCACTAGCAGATCATTACAAGACACGTTAAAGGGAAAGCAGAAGGAAATTATACCATATGGAAATTGGGAACTACATAAAGAAATAAAGAATCTAAGACCTGATAAATATGTGCGTAAATATAAAATACATACTTTAGATTTCAAATTTCTTGCAAAGACAACTGGCTGTTTACAACAAAAATAATAACAATGTGTTATGGGCTTTATAACCTATGTATATATTAAACGTATGATAAAAGTACAAAGACTAAGAAAGGGGAAATAAAAGTATACCATTGTTAGAATTTTTAATATATATGAAGTGGTACTTGAAAGGAGCCTGTAATAATTAAAAATGTATACTATAGACCTGAAAATAATCTCTAAAAATACACATATAGCTGATAAGCCAACAAAGGAGGTAAAATGAAATAATATAAAATATGAATTTAACAAAAAGACAGAAACAGAAGGAAAAGAGAAGGAACAGACGACGTGAACAGAAAGATGGTAAATTTAAACACAACCCTACCAATCATCACATTAAATGTAAACAGTCTACACACACCAATTAAAAGATAGAGAATACCAGGTTGGTTTAAAAAAGCAAGACCCAATGATAGGTTGCCTTTACAAAGCCCCTTTTAAACATAAAGACACAAAAAAGTAAAAGGCAAAAATGATGGGAGACAACATACCATCCTAACACTAATATATTTATATCAGATAAAGCAGATTTAAGGACAAAGAATATTACCAGGAGTAAAGAGAGTCACTTGGTAATGACAAAGAGGTCAATTCACTATGAAAACATAAGAATCTTAAATATTTATGTACCCAAAGAGAGTTTTAAAAGACATGAAACAAAAACTGATAAATGAAAGGAGAAATAAACAAATCCACAATTACAGGCAGAGATTTCAACACTACTCTATCAATAATTGATACAGTAAGTAGACCAAATACTGATATTTACTGATACTTCTTTATCAGTAGAGATAAAGAAGACTTGAAAAAACAATCAACTACCTTGACTGACCAAACATTTACAGAACACTCCACTCAACAATAGCATAATACACATTTTTTCCAAGTCACATGGAATATTTACCAAAACAGACCATATTCTGGGCCATAAAATAAGTCTCAATAAATTTAAAAGAATTCATATTATACAAGATACATTCTCTGATAACAATGAAATTAGAAATTAGTAAGAGAAAGACATCTGAAAAATTCCTAAAGATCTGGAAACAAAATAACATACTTCTAAATGACCAAAATTGTCAAAGAAGATATCCATGGTAAATTAGTACTTTAAACTGAATGAAAATGGAAACACAGCATTTCACAATGTGGAGGTTACAGCAAAAGCAATGGTGAAGGGAAATTCATAACACTAAAAATGCCTATAACAGAAAATAAGAAGGGTCTAGTATGAGTGATGTATAGCATACTCTTTCTCTCCCAACTAGCCATAAATGAATCTACAGCTTCAAAATAGAGAAGACAATTTAGTTTGATAGGGCAGATCACCCTTAATCAAAATCACTGTTTTACCTTCAATGAGAAAAAACAGAATGCTCATGTTATGAAGTCCCACACATCAGGAATACCAAGAGGTCTGGGTGTCATAGTGCATGACAGCACACGCACCTGTGCGGTTAGCTGGCCTTGCTGACTGGGAATCAGGAGAAGTTAAGCTTTGCCTTCTTCCTACTTCATCAGAAGGAGAGGTTGGTAATGATGATATTGGAGGAGTCTGTGCACGACGTGTGGGAAGTACAGTGGTAGTTGGGTAACTAGAGAACATTTGCCTTTAAGAAAACAATAATGGTTAGCATAAAAATCCAATTAGAAAATAATACATACATCACAATATGAGAAAAATTAGAAAAATATTCAACCTGGAAAACTTTAAGTTAGCTATGGTTTAATGGAGGAGGGGAGAAAGACTCCCAACAATTTTAATAATCATTATCACATAGAATACATTTACTATAAAAGTAATGTTACCATTTGTTTGGCAAAATGCCAGCAACATAGCAGGTGAGGGGAAGGCAGCAATTAATAAAATAGATTTTTAAAATATCCCTGCTTTCATGGAGCTTTCCTTCTACTGTAAGAAGATGACAGTGTTATTTTGATAGGTATACAGTAGTTAAAGAATAAGGGCTTTTAAAGATAGCTAAATTACAGTTACTTCAAATATAAATTTACTAGCTAGCCATGAAATTATTCACATGTATTCAAAGTAATAGACTATAGGTAAGTTATGGAAAGAAAAGAGAACTGCCCAGTCACTTAACACAACTGAAAAACAGCATATGAATGGTATGCCAGCCATGTAGAGGGGGAAAGGTACAAGAGAGGCAGCCCCCTCAGGCTGAGAAGGCACACACTGGCTTAAGAATAAAATCCAGGAAGGTCCTCATTGACTGTCTACTCTTCAGATTTGTCCAACAAAATAACCTTTTAAGCATCAAAAAATACTGTCTACCCAGTCAAATAACTGATACATGATATTCACACAGGCAGCAGTTGTTCCCTGATCTTTCTAGTGTTAAATGATGCTTAGTCAGGCAGAGACAACAGCAGCTCTAATATAGTCCCAGCCAACAACAGGCAAACAAAGACTGAGAAGAATGGAGGAGTCACAAGGTCTATGAATGCCTGTGAGAGCAAGGGAATATTATTCTACCAGTGAATGCCATGTCTACACTGCACAGCTTGGAAGGCAACAAGGATTAAAAACCATATTAGAATATCCTATCATTCTTCTTTTCCTCCTTTCTTGAACAGAAGCACCCCCGTGGAACTGTTATCAAGTGAGAGAGTTAGGATGTGTGAGGACTGGGCAATGGTAGCTGCTAGGATTATTACTCCTCCTGCCCAAGACCAGAGCAGTAACTCAGTTGTGTGAGCTAAAGACTACTGCATTAAGGGTCCGGTCAGGTCCCTTATGACTCAGGTCATAATCTCTCAGTTCGTGAGTTCAAGGCCTGCATCAGGCTCTCTGCTTTCAGCGCAGAGCCCACCCTCGGATCAGATCGTCTGTGACAACCCTCTCTCTTGGCTCCCCTCTGGCTTATGCGCACATGCGCACTCTCTCTCAAAAACAAACATTAAAAAAAAAAAAAAATCACTGGGGAACCTTAATTAGAATGTAAACTGTGCCCCACCAGACCTACTGAATGAGACAGGGGGATACTTTACAGTCCCAGAGCCTTAAAAAGCCTCCCAGGTGGCTCCTGTGGACACCAAAAATTGACAAGCATTACAGTAATAGCCCCTCTCCTACTCTCTAAGATGTCAGCCTACACAATGGGAATGATAATAACCTGTCAATTATGGGAAGGGGGGAAAGAAAGAAGAAAAAGGGAGACTACCCATTCTACTGCTCTTTATTTCACTTAGGACCTACTTAAGGGAGCTCACAAAATAGTCCCTCCCTAATGATTTTCTCTTAGAAGTTTTCATTTTGTGTATATAACTGGTAAAGTGAAACAAAAAGAAAACTCAGATGTTATTTGGAATTTACAAACCTACTAAAATAGGGTTGGCTGAAGAAGTATCTATTGTAAGACAGGCTCTTTCATTTGAAAAGTAGACTTGTTTGATCTTACAGTAAGAATGAAAGTATAATTAAGAAATTATGCTTAAAAGGGAAATAACTAGAGAAAATTATTTTCATGGAAGTGACCTCCATCTTGAAGCTCTAATATTCAATACAAGCATTTACTTTTTGAGGAAAAAAATATCCAAAAGCCTAGGTGAAAGAAAAGAAAAGATCATTTTAAGGAGATAGACTCCTACACTATCTGACTGTCAGCAGCATGGGTGATAAATCCAGACCACCCCTCGACTGGCTATGAGACTTGTGCAAGTTATTTAACTTGAGGGGCATTCCCAACTTTAGCAAAATGGGTTTGACTTTATGATCTCTTAGGTTCCTCCTAGCTCTAGAATGCCTTTAGTTGGGCACATTCTTCACTGACAGAACAATCACGTGTTCAGAATCATAGGCATCAATACGGCAGATGTTAAAGGTCAACTTCCCTACCTGAGAAGACTAAGTGGCATCACTCCTGGGGATTCAGATGCAGGTACTGTTTCTGTGTCAGTGACTGGAGTGGTGGCAGTTGTGGTGTCTTCCAGCGAGCTGCTCATAAAGGAAGTTGTGCTCGAGGCTGATGGGCTAGTGGTAACTGGTGTTTGTGCCTGCTGGGCTTGGTCACTTTCTTCAGCTTGTTGATCAATCTCTATAAACCAAGGTAAATATTAAGAAAGTAGTAAGGATATGTTTTTTTCACAAGTGACATACAAATGAAAAACTTACAATATGAAAAGTTTCTAAATATATTTCCTAAGTGCCAATTTCTACGACATATTTTTTTAATGTTCTTGCATATATACACCCTGTATTCACTACTGTCGAGCCTTACGACAGACTCTACTAATAAACACACTTTTGTAATTAATTTTCTTTTTTAGAGAAAAAGGTTCTCTTAAAAACAAAAAAGAAGCCACCTGGGTGGCTCAGTCAGTCAAGAGACTGCCTCCTGATTTCTGCTCAAGTCATGATCTCACAATTCCTGAGATCAAGACATGCATTGGGCTCTGCGCTCATTGCTCGGAGCTTGCTTGGGATTTCCTCTCTCTCTCTCTCTCTCTCTCTCTCTCCCCACCCCACCCCCCCGCCCCCCGGCTTGCACGTGCGTGCTCTCTCAAAATAAACTTAAGAAAAATAAAAATAAAAACAAAAATAGTCTCACTTTTGTTTTTATGATTTGACTAGAGGTTCTCTAAAGGTTATCTATCTAATCATTAAAATTCTATTTCCTGGTTGCACCTGAGTGGCTCAGTTAAAAGGATCTACTCTTGATTTCGGCTCAGGACAGGATCTCACAGTTCAGGGAATTGAGCCCTGCAATCAGGCTCCATGCTGCCAGCACAGAGCCTGCTTGGGCTTCTCTCTCCCCGCCCCTCCCCGACTTTCTCTCTCTCTCTCTCTCTCTCTCTCTCTCTCTCTCTCTCTCTCCAAACAAACAAACAAACTAAAAAAACGGCTGTGTTTCCTGGGTGTCTGGGTGGCAAAGTCAGTTGAGCATCCGACTCTTGATTTCAGCTCAGGTCACAATCACAGAGTTGTGGGATCGAGCCCCACATCAGGCTCTGCACTGAGTATGGAGCCTGCCTGAGTTTCTCTCTCTCTCTATCCCTATGTGCTCTCTCTTGCTCTCAAGTAAAAAAACAATACATTTTTTAAAAAACTGTATTTTCTTAGCACTTTGATTTTGATGTGCCTATCTTTAAACTTTAAATAGGCAAAGATGAAGACATGTTAATACAAGTAATACATGTAAATATAATACAAATCTAGATAGAAACCCCATGCTCTAAAAAGGACAATGTCTCACAAAATAAACTACTCCCAAGAACTAAAAAATTAAAATGTCTAAGAGCTTACAAAGTATTTATAATTTTTTTTCTTATCTGGTGAGGGAGCTTACAAATAAAGAGAATATCAAGATAGCATTTACCACAAAGACAGCTACTTCTATTGGGGTTGCTAAATGGCCACATACCTACATAATCATGATCTTAATACTATTTATATGCAACATGTACTTCCCTCTGCCTATCTACCATTTAATCTATGAAAGGAAGAAAGGGAGTGAGGAAAAAGGGAAGGTAGGAGGAAGAGGAAGGGAAAAAAGAAAAAAGGAAAAGAAGTTCCATGAAGGCAAGGGACTCTGTTCACTGCTGACTTTCCAAGAACCAAGAAGAGTACCTGGCATATAACAGGGACTCAGTAAATATTTACTGAAATAACTTCATTTTTATCTCAGAATTCATATTCCAAAAGGTGAAGATAAAGATAAAATAAGGGCTTTTTTCCCCTTCCATACAGAATCTATAAAAGTAATACTTTAAATGTCTCTGGGGAGATATCAGTATATATACTATATATGTTTTGAATCAGATCAATAAATTATCGAGTATCTTTTGTGGCATGAGTTAAGTTTTACAAAATGTAGTAATAATTATTAAGTTCTGTGCTTGTATACGTTTTAAATAGAAAATTATAGGTAAACAGATAATTATTAATATAAAAGAAACAAACAAAAAAACCTGTTTACCTTGCAAAGGAAAAACAACGTGAAAACTGCTGTGGCCAAAAAAATTTTTGATGAATAACTTATGGAATATATCACATCTGACATGAATAATTTCAACAACACATAAGGAAAAGAAAAAGCAGATAATATACCTTGCTTAATTTTGCCCCCAAACTGGTCTTCCAGGAGCCCATGGACCACTAATTTGTAGATCATGGCTTGAGCTCGTTCCAGATCAGCTAATCCCAACGCTCTCTTTATGGGCGACCGCATGACGGCTCGCTTCACCATGTGTCGCATCAGGAACTGCAAGGCTGCTCGCATCTCCACATCTTCATGAACAACTGGAGAGCTTGCACAGTCTGAGTTATGGCCATTTTCAGCCAGAACTTTTGGTATCAGCAACAGCTCAGCATATTTACTACAGCCAAGAAGAGCACTAAGTGATTTCATAGCACCGAGGTAGAGATAGGACAGTTGGACTGCTCTGATTTCTGATTGGGCTATGTCATGGTTTTTGGATATGTGTTCGTGATTTCTTCTTTTTCCTTCTGTTATCTGATGTTGGGATTCCACACTTGGCAGTGCTGGGTCTAAAGAAAATGAAGCTATTTCGTTTTCGGATTTGGAGGCTGTGGTACCCTGATTTTTGACATCATCAGATGTTAAGCCTGTTCGCGTATCTAAAGCAGATTCATTCTCGGTTTTCTGCTCAACATCTCCTTTCTCCTCAGACTCATGTCGGTGTTTCTTTTCATGTCGCTTGGTGCTCTGTTTGCCCATGTCTTCATGAATACCAGTCAGATATGTGAGGTCCAGCAACACAGAAGCCGTCAGGCCTCGGAATCGCGCCACATCAAAAGGCAATGGTTCACAGGGCTCCAGATTATACAATGGAGTATCACTAGGCGACCAAAAAGTTGGGAAGCTTTAATAAAGATCAGAATGACACAGGAAGAAGCAAGTGAGGGATAGACGGGAGGAAGGTACAGAAAATAATGTAAACAAATAAGATGTATCATGTACACAGTACAAAACATAATTTACACAAACTAGAGAAATCATTACAAAGAGAAAAATAAATCTATTATGAGAAAATGGGGAGATGTGATGCTAAATGCAAAAGCAATGAGATGTGCATGTACTTTCAAATTAGAATATTGTTACTACAATGCAAGCCAGGAATTAGCAAAATTTCTATAAGAGAGCCGAATAGTAAATATAGCTTTCAACCCTGCCATCATAGTATGAAAGCAGTCACTGAATACCTAAATGAATGTGTGTGGCTGTGTAACATTATTTACAAACATAAGAGATGGGCCAGATGTTGTCTGTCTATCCCTGATATAAGCTATGTGGAAAGTTTGTATAATAAATTTTACTTATTATGTGGGTAATGACTATAACCTATTTCAGAGAAGACTTTATTTCCATTTAAAACATAACTTTGTAGTCTTCAATTAATGCCTCTAATTTGTAGTTTAAGCAAAAATAGGATCACACACTTCCTGATATTTGGCAAAAATTTACTGAAATTTAAAAATGTTGTAAGTACACAAAAAATGTAACAGCTTTAGCAAGCATCTAAAGTTTGGTGGCATAAATTTGTTATATTAACCTAAATCTTAATTTTAGCTTGACCTTCTTAATCTTTATTTTCCCTTTGTCTTATTTCCTTATTTGTTTTGATTATTCTGCTATGTTACATTTGCATTTTAATAAGGAATCATAAATCCTTTCTGAAACAAGGCAAAGAATAAAAGAAAAGGTAAATACTTTCATGTAACACTGTAAAATTTTCATTGGTTTCTTAGCTTGGTGGAATGGGGTAAAGTAGGGTCCATTAACTCCTAAAATTGTGTATAAAGGTTACACATGTGTTATTTTCAGCTGAGAGAATCTATAGCTATTGTTACATTCTAAAACAGCACTGCCTCCAAAGAAATCTTATGAACCGCTGTTTTAGATATTGTCCCATGTCATATTAACACTATTAAGCAATCACTTTAGGCAGTATAATGAACAGTTACATATTATAATTAATAAATCTACATTTTCAAAGAAGATACATGACGTATTTCCTTTGAAATGTACGAAGTTTCTTTTTCGCACAAATCCTATCTGACTGCAAACATGTCTAAATGTGTTTAAGTATATCATTTGTGTTAAATAAACGTAATTTCCATATCTATCCAAAATATTGCACACTGAAGGGACAGAAGTATGTGCTTAAAAAACAAAAAAAGTAAGAGTACTTATATCACAGTTAATCCCAAACTTAATTTTAGTCACTCAAATGTTTCTGCCTACACTCAAAGCCCACCTACACAAAATGTAACTGACAAACCTGCTGGCTGGCTTTTTTCTATCCTGGTATGTAATGGAAATGATCAAAAAGCAAGTAGCCAAATGAAAAATAAAGACAGATCCCAGTTAAACCTGAATTAGTGAGCTTACCATTTCTTCACAAAACAAAACAAACAAAACAAAACAAAACACCATATATTTTATTAACTACTAGTATTCCAGGGAACATGGGTTTGAGATATATTCCTTTATGAAATCAAATTACTCATACCCAACTGTATGAAAAAAACTTATTTAAAAAACTGGCTCACCTAAAACACAGTTACTCACTGTCCATAGGCAATGGCCCATTTCACCATTAAATACTCGTTTGCTAAAAGTGTAACTCAACAGATCATACCTGATGGTAATTTCTGCTTCATCCCATTGGACCTTAGCAGACGTGCTGCCCTCTTTGACCACTCCCAGCAGCGTGGCATGGCGCCCAGTTTGCTTGTGAACACACCGACCTCCAACTCTAAGACCAGCATCAACTCCTCCTATCACTGCCAGCACAGGCCACACCTCTATGCAAAGGGTCCTCAGCTGCGGCTCTGAGAGGTCAGCAAGGCCATGTCTATTATGTTTACCTTTCTCTTCCTCTTTGCTTTCCTTCTCCTCTCTCATTTCATTTTCCTCTCGGCTTTGAACCGAGCGGCTTTTCTTTAGCTTCTGACCTGACTCTTTAATACATATCTTAATTTTATGCAGCCTTTCCATCATTTTTTTGTTAATGCAGTAAGTCCAACGGTCTGTTCGGTGAAGGATACGGATAAGCTGAATAGTGGCCTCCGCCAGCACTGCTGCTACTGGACTACAAATAGGGTCTCCTGGAAGTAAGTCTCGTGGCGTGCCACGCATTTGCATATCACAAATTTTCACCTATAAGAAAAAAAGAAGGCAGCAAATGTGTGATTAATAGTTCTTATAAACCATTAGTCACTATATATTCTAGTACATGTAATCCCATGTTGAACTAGTGTTTGGTCTCCTAATATACGCGTATTTATACCACTGGCTGCTGGTAAAGAGTGAGCAAATATTACAAATTTACTAAAGTTAGGAGCAGTATGGTCCTCTGAAACAAGGTGCCCCATTATTTAAACTTCCTCCTGCAGCCTGTATTAGAGCTGTTGCAGCCACCCAAAAGGTGGATATAGACTAAGGTGTATGGGACTGGCTCAATTTACTCCCTACCCGCCCCCCCCCCCGCCCCCCCGCCAACAACAACAAAAAAGCCTTGAGAATCTAGTCATTCTTATCCTCAAGACAAGTCCTCAGAGCATCTTACACTGTTCAATGGTTACAAAGATAAAATTGTTAAGTCTAGATAACTGGGATATTCCCAACCTACACACATTTCAAATAAGACACTGAGGTTAAATTAAAAGAAGAGCAAGATTTGGATCCAGATCTTAATTCTGCACAATCTTAGGAAATTATTTAATCACAATAAACCTCAGTTTTTTCATCTGAAAAAAATTGCACTAATAATAGTAACTGTCTCTTATGGTTAAAGATTGAGACTATGTACTTAAACTGCTTATTACTACAGTGCCAGATACATAGTAAATGTTCAAAAAGAGGTTAACTACCATTAATATTGTTTTCATCAGAGACTGTGAAACTTATCAGAAAAGGCTTCTGGACAGAATAAATTGATTGCGACACAGTGTACAAGTGAATTAATTCCTTCAAGGTTCATAGATGTTGGGGAGCAATAGGCCATCACTCTAACCAGGTGATAGCAGAGACTATTTTGGGCTGCAAGAATATCATCAAGGAAAGGGATGACTGCAGGTACTGGGCTGTCTCTGAACTTCATCCCCAGTTGTGCTGACTACCTACTCAGGAGGCAGCTCCCTTCACTTATAAAATGCTAGCTTAAAATTACATGACCTTGAAAATTTTAAAAACACATTTAAAAGCACAGAATAAAAGGTAACTTTCATAGGTAGGACTGATCAAGTTCAGCACTTCCACTATAGATATATGACAGTGTGAAAACTTTCTACTACAAAAGAACTAGAAATTCTGGAGACGAGAGCTAGGCCACACTTCATCCTCAAGTGAAAGGATGTGGTAGAAAAAAAAGCAACAGGGAGACCACAAAGACGTTTGTCTCTTCTTGGCTTTTAGATGAAGAAAAAAAAAGTTTTTAGCAAGAGTATAGCCCTTTAATACTGTCCCCTCCTGAAGGTTTGGGGTTCAAATTAACACCATCTATAAGGTGTAAGAACCCCCTCAGCTGAATGAACCTCAGGTTCCATATCACAACTGGATCTGCCATTATTCAGCTAAGGGTATCTGATTACATTTAAGATTATTTCTAGATCTCTTTCTCAAATGAACAACTGCCAATGAACCAGATTACTCCTAAACTATCGCCTATGATTCCTATAATTGAAAGTTGACTCATTACATTCAAATTGCCAGAATATCAAATAGTGCCTTAATGAAGAGTAAAGGCAATTTCTAAAAGTAATCTAACTTTCTAGGAGAATAAATTACCTGAACAGGTACTTTTAATGGTAGAAATAGTGTATTCCATTTATAAACTCTATCTGATCCTAACAAATATTAATTTAAAAGAAGACAAATATCCTTTACACTTAAGTATAAAAGTTTGAAGTTTCATTACCTTCTCCCCTGGGTTGCTACTATAGAACATTACACACGGGTATAACTCTGCCGCGTCCACATCTTCAAAAGCCAATTTGGGTTCCTATAGTGTGGCAGAGGAGATGAAAACACATTTTTTAAAAAAATATGGAATATCTAATTACATTAAGACTCAAAGCTCTTATGAGACAGAACACAATTTATAAGATCAAATCTCAACCCTGCTAACCAAGAAAATTCCACATATAACTAATGATCCTGATTTGTTCATCTGCTTCAAAAATCTTACTGGGAATTTACTATCTTTCTGTTGTTTGTGTGGTCCTGGTAAATACTAAAAGAACCAAAAGGTATTAGAGAAAAAGCAAAGGGTGGATAACATATTAATTGAGTAATCAGCACTTAAATAACTGAGTTGAGTGTAAATAAAAAACAAGAAAACATGCAATGCTTGTCAATGAGTTTCAGTACCTCTCCATTTTTCCCAAAGGAAATGGTTCTGGCTTCCATGTCTAACACACAGGTAATGAAATCTCCTTGAGTAAAACTGGACAACGTCAGAGTCTGTTCTCCATTGTGATAGAGGTTACCACTGTAGGCCCGGTACAGCCACATATCGGAGGTAGTACGGTGGTTAAAGTCATGTACTGGCCAGCGAGAAACTCCAACACACGTGCCTTCATTACCTCTGTTTTCCTTCACAATGTAAAACTAAAATGAAAATGGTAATGTTCACTAATATCCAGAAAACTTGTTTATGTATAATTAACTGTATAAACCAATACTGGGGAATATGCTCACAAGTAACATTGATGCATTTATGGGAATACGGTAAGTTCATTTTCAGCCCAAGTGAAAATAACATATAAATGAAACAACTTCATCATTTTATAAAATAAATGAAAATTCACTAGACTAGAACAATTCTAACTCATTAAAACATAGTTACAGTATTATTTGGAGAAAAGAGAGAGAGACAAGTGGGAAAAGATGGTGCTCTGGTGCCTGGCGGGCTACAGAGTTACAGGTGTTATGAAACAGCAGGTAAAGTGCTATCTGTTGAGAGAGATAAAAGTTACCTATGGAATTCAAAAGTAACAGATCCAACCATAGGAGAGTTAGTTCACTGACTCCAGTGACTGCTTTAGGCCTTGTTAGCTAAAGTGAGTCAAAAAGAGGATAAAGTTTGTAGTGTGCTCTCTTGTAGGCGGGAAGAGAAAGGGGCCCAAACATCCTTATAAAAAGGCTTTGGATGGGCCAAATAATAAAAATTAACTTGCAGTTGCCTCTCCTCTGGGCAGGAGGGGGAAGAGTTCAAATTTCCCTGAAGGAGAGTTCTGGGTAGATCAAAAATATTAGAAGTTTGTGTTGCTTTTTCCTCCAAGAGGAAAAAAAGATCAATCAGTTCCCAGAGCTAGAGCAAAGCTTTAAATAAACAAAAAAGAAAAAAGAAATGAAAATACAAACACCTCTCTAGATATTTTCTTTAGCCTAGATGATTCCACTGCTGTAGCAGTGGCCCTGACCCAATGAATTACCCTAAATTTACTGCTAGGGCTTTGAGTAAACCTAAAATCTGAGAGTAAAAGTAAATTTTTAAAAAAAGCATTTGCAAGTGTTCTGTGGCTACTGCATCTGGATGTATGATAAAAATTGATGTAAAATTAATAAATCCTAAGGGATCATCCTGATCAGTGAAAGCTGCAAAAGAAAAATTGTTAGGGAGATCCAACTTCCATGTTTTCTACCACTAGTGGGTAAATTTAAACTCTTTTGAGTATTGGAAACAAAAATAAGTTTCCATAACTGATGATTTTTGCCTCTGGAAAAAGAGAGACCAAATAAAAAGAGTGGTAATCTCCAGAGAGAGATACACAGATATACTTTCAGAGTTTTAAAAAGCAGTTTTACTTGCCATTGAGTTCTTGTAAAATCTGATATCTGACTCTTAGAGGCTAATGATTTTCCAACCTAAATTTTGACTGGCGAAATTTGGACTCTAAAGACTGACAAGGCAAAAAAACAAAAACAAAACAAACAAAACCACCTACAAAAGTATTACTTGTCACTTTGACTTAAAACACAGCAGTTTGGTCTTACAAGCATCTATGCTTCATTGCTGCCAAAAAAGTTGCTTAGCTTTTTAGAATCCTGAATTTATAGATCCTAATTACCTGGACCTGACTCTAATCTAAAACCTGAAATTATCTGCCTTGGGCTGTTTCAACCTAACATGAGCTATGCTCAACTTAAAAGCAGAAACTGGCCCAATGAACAAAACCTAAATTCTGGGACTGTTGTAGATTTAGGACTCCTCTGTGGGGCCAAAAACTATGAAAATATCATCGATTCTGCTGGACTGTCCAGGTCACTTGCAGATACCCCTGGGTAAGGGCTTTTTCTTTTATGGAACCATCTAAATTTGAACTAATTGGCTCCATATTTCTGAAAAAAGAAAATGATTATACTCCTAACTTGCAATTCCTGCTCAAAATAGAAAGTTGGAGGAAGGCATACCCCAGGGAGTATAACCCTGCCATCCACTCTTAATTAACTGGACTGTCAACCTCTTCTTGGGGACATCCCACTGCTGTTGACTTATGTTCAGGTTTTTGGATTAGTTGCAGTTTGCAACAACAGACTGATAGCTTGACTACATGTCACATCTTTCTTCTGATACACTTATTTTAGTAAGGCCTTTTATTAAAAGAAGCTCTCGCAGAAAGAGATTTATCTTTCTAGGCTGCTAACTAGATAAATGATTAGGATAAAAGAGGAGGTTTTTAAACTTTCTATTTTGAAATAAAAAAATTTTTTAACTGGGCTTTTGTCCTGACCAATCTCCTAACTAACTCTTCTGGTTAAGTTGTATGAAAATGTTTTTGTGTGAAAATTCTTTTGTCCTTGCACCCAACCCTTCTGGACAAAAGGTCTAAATGAAGATAAAAAAAAATGATCGAAAAAATCTGAAGTTATAATTACTAAATGAGACATACTGATTTTAGAATAAGGGGGAAAAAAAACAAAAACCCAGACCCTTGGGAAGTGTGGAGGAGTGGGGAAGGCATTAATGATCTTTGTTTTTGAGAACTCCTTCTCTTTAGAGGAGAAAAAAATCCACATTGTCTTGAAGGCTACTGTGAGTACTTCATATTCAACCTGACTGCTGAGCCTCCCATTACAAATCACAGGCTGTAAGAAACAGGGGGTGGCTGGCCCCAGCACCTGCACATTTCCAGCACACCTCTAGATGTCATCATGCTCTTCAGGCAGATAAAGTGAAGTCAGAGAAAAACAAAACCATTTAAATGGCTGCCTTTAGGCAGTATCTGAGTCCCACTGACTCTAGATTATTCAAACTGCACTGGGAATAGAGAGTGGGGGGCCCTCTGGTGGAATGTCACAATGGGGCCCTGTTAACATGTTCTGCTTAACCTGATTAGGGGTATCCTAACAATTATAAACTCTTTGTTTCCAGGGATAGCATGTATGCCTTCTAGAATTGTATTTCTTGTGTGTACACCCTATCATGACACTACCTGAGCCCTGGACTGGCCAGAGGTGTGCTGTGCTGAACTGATGCCTAAGTGAGTTAATATAAAAACTTAAAGACAAATCTACATGGCTTTCTATGATAGACATTTATGGTTAATGAGATTTGTTTTTAACTAGCTAAGTCTAAAACCACCAAGGAAGAATAAGTGAAGTCAATAGTACAGGCTGGTCTCACCCTGTTGCCTGGCGTCCTACTGATAATAATATACTATATATATTATATATAGTATATACTATATACTATAAATATATAAATATAAATATATATAAATATATAAATATAAATATATATATATAAATATATATAAATAATATATATACTATATACTATAAATAATATAGTATATACTATATATATATAACATATATATGTATATATATGTATATATATATATATACACACACACACACTATATAATTTTACTATAAAGAGACTATGGCCAAGAGCCAACGGGGTCAACTGTGACAAAAAGGAATTAATATAGCAGAGACTGCCATCCATAGAAAGGCCTGCTTGCAATGTTGGTCCTTGGCTGGCATCTGGAACTAGAATGATAACCAGTTCCCTTCAGTGATAAAAACTTTACAAGGGGTAGCTCATTGTGCCTAGACTGTTTTGTACAACGTTATAGTTTAACATAAACACCTGCTTTCCTTCTGGGAATCTAAAATTTTAGTGTATGTCAGAGGGTGACCAGCACCCAATAAAAATCTTGGGCATGGAATCTCTAATGGGGTTTCCCAGGCAGAAACATCACATCATTATTGTATTTTCATGGCTGAGTATGATCTCTGTGATCCCTCATGAGAGGGATTATCATAATTTTTTAAGTGTTCATTTAAAAAAAAAATTCAGGTAACTTTAGAACACATTATAGAAGTTACAAAAATAATAGAGTTCCTGTATACCTTCATTCAGTTTCCATTTATGTTAACATCTTACATAATGATAAAACATTTACATATGATTCTTTTTTTTTTAAGTAGGCTCCATGCCCAACATAGGGCTTGAACTCACAACCCTGAGATCAGGAGTTGCATGCTCTACTGACTGAGCCAGCCAGGCGTCCCTACATACGATTTTTAAAAACTTTTTGATACATATTTTTGGCAAGAACATTTTTTGGTAAGGACTAAAACACAAAATGCTAAAAACTACTTGGAATTCTACATACCTTCCACTGATAGCATCCAGAAGTTACTCCAGTTGATGCCAATCCATATCCTTTTCCTCCACTGCCATGAGTTAAAATCTGTCCATTCTCCACTAGACAACACTGAGCTTTCTCTGGATCAAAGGATACTTCTTGTATAGGAAGATTCTCATCTTCTTCCTCTAACTCTCCCTGCTTCTACCAAAAAGGAAGCTGGATCAGTATTTTGGAATAATTCAGATCTCAGTTAATATATATTCTAAGACTCTTTGGTTTGATTTCACACCAAAGAGTGTGAATATATATTCTAAGACTCTTTGGTTTGATTTCACAAATATTTATGAAGTATCTACCATGTACCAGGTACAATGTAAGCAAGGAAACTCAATGATAAATACAGCGGGGTCCGTGCATAAAGCTTACGGTCCAATTAGGGGTCAAAGAAATAAGTACCACCAGTACTGTGGAGAATAACAAGAGTTACATGCAAGTATTGCAGAAACAAAAAGGTTTAAGTGTCTAAACATGCTTGGGAAAGAGAAGGAAAGCATTCAAAAGAGGAGGACTTCTGAGGTGAGTCCTAAATGATGAGGCATTCAGCAGATGGTCAAAGAAGAGGAAGACATTTAGGCAGTATATACACCATGGTGCCAAGGCATGGAGGTACAAAAGAGTTCAGTGATCTATGATAATTGTAAGCAGTGTGGAATGTCTAGAGGATGAGACAGCAAAAAAGGAGGCTAGAAAGAGAAAAGAGAACATCATGGAATGCCTTGAACGCCATTTTAAGTTTGAACCTAACAGATAACAGGGAGTGCCTACACAAATTTATATAGAGAATCTCTAGTCAGATGTGTGTTTTAGAAACATTGTTCTACCAGGTGTATATAGGATGAAGGCAGAGAGATCAATCAGAAGATTATCACAAGAGTTCAAGTAAAAAATACTGAGAACTTGAACTTATTAATTCATTCAATGAGTATTAAGTATCTACTGCTATACCAGGTCCTATATATTCAGCAGTATATTAGATAGATAGAGATAAGATCTCTGCTCTCACAGAACTTATATTATATATGTTACATATTATATATTAATTATAAAAATATGATATATATTATATTTATTAACTATAATATATTATATTATATATATATTAGAACTTACATTTTAGAAGGTAGAGATAGAAGATAAATAAAAAATATCAGGTAATAAGTGCTAGGTTAAAATTAAAGCAAATCATGTAACAGAGTATGTGACAACTAACTCTAGATTGAGGATAAGGAAAGGACTCTCTGAAGTGGTAATTGAGACCTGAATAGTAAGAAGAACTTGACATCTGAAAAACCTATGGGGGAAGTACTCTAGGTAGAAAGAATAGCCATGCAAAGCATAAACGAAGGAACAAACTTAGTGTGTTCAAGAAACAGGAAGAAGGCAAGTTGTTCTGAGTGTAGTGAGCAAAGGGGGGAGAACAAATAGTTCTAGATTTTATCCCAAGAATGATGAGAAACCAGTGGAAGGTTTTAAGCACAGGACCAACATGCTATGACTTACAATTTAAAAGATCATTCTAAATCCCATGCAGAGAAAGGACTATAGGGAATTAAAAATGAAAACAAAAAGGCCATTTAGGAGACTACTGCATAGTCCAAGTCAGAGATGATAGTGGCTTGGAACAGGGTGATGGCAGAGAAATGAGGAGGTGGGCAAATTCAAGTTATATTTTACAAAGGAAACAATAGGACTTGGAGATTGTATGGAGGGAGAAAATGGGGGGCGGGAGGGTAGTGGTGACAGAAAGAGGATAACATCTAGGTTTTTTTAGTCAAGTCACTAACTAGGAAGATAGGAAAGCTGAGGAAGGAACAGGATCTGATAGAACTAAAAATGCTATGAAGTATGAGATGCCTACTAGACTATTATTCAAGTGGTAAGGCAAGTAGAAGATGGATATGGTAGCCCAGAATTCAGGGAAAATGTCAGAACTGGAATTAAAAATTTGGGAAGCAACAGCATATGTGTCTGAATAAGGTTTTGTTGGGTGCAGGAAAGGGAATGGGGATGATGGTGAGAAAAAGAAGGGGTCTTGGGAGGCCTGGGATAATCTAACACTTAAACAGAAGAGGGAAGAACCAATAAAAAAGAATGAGAAGAGGTCACTGTACTGAGATAGAAGGAAAACCAGAAAAAGTGTGGACTCAAAAAACCAAGAGAAAGATTAAGGTAGCTAAATGAATGGATTTAAGAGCTATATAGGAAGTAAAATCAATGGGGCCCAATGACTATGTGGATGGGGAGACATCAGGAAAATCCAGAATTCCCAAGAATTCAGGTTTGAAATGCTATGTGAATGATGGTGCCATCAATTAGAAAATGGGACAGGGAGAAAAGTATAAAGATTTGATGGGGAGACACCTGGGCTAGCATTTAAGTTTGGAAGGCACTGCATACAGGTGAAAATGGTCCTGGATATACTGAGGCTGTTGGAAAAGCTAAGACTGGAACTCTGAGGGACAGCAGTGTTTGGGATGGAGGCTAGGAGAACGTGGCACCAAAGAAGAGATGCTTCTAGAGGGAACCAAGGATTGGCAGAGGACTAGAGATGTAGAATAAGGTAGTTTTGAAAACAATAGAAGGCCAGAGTTTCCAGAGATGGAGTAAGATGTGGACAAAAAAGTGTATCCTATATTTAGCAATTGGCACTTACCTTTGTCATTTAATTTCGGTGTTCTGATGGAAGATCAACAATTGAGTTGAAGAGAAAATGAGAACTAAGGAGTGGCCCCAACATGTATAAAATTGCTTTTCTGAGAAGCTTAGCAATGAAAGAAAAGACGGGAACACGGGAGGCTTCTTGGTAAAAAGGAGTTTGGGAGGGTGGGAATTAGAGATGTTTATAAGCTGAGAAGAAAGAACCAGAGGAGAAGAAGAAAGTGCAGAGAGAATATGGAGTAACTGGTAGAACCAAGTCCCTCAGAGAAGAAGGGATCCAGAGACAGGAGACAGGCAATTTACTTGTGTGCTCTAAAAATACCTTTTTGGAAGAATCGCTTACCTGTAACTTTATTTCTTGTTCTTTTTCCTTTATCTGAATAGCATGTTTGGCCTGAGCAATGGGTGTCTCCCACATACAGTCCGACAGAAGAGAAAAGAGGCGTTCAACAACCTATTTATTGAAGGAAAAAGAATGATGAAATTAGTAAAGGTTATTTTAAGTAATATTAGAAAAGATAAATCATGTAAGTAATACTAAGTCACATGTAAAATTTCATCATACCAAAGTCAACAACTACTTTCAGTGGTTGGCTGTAATTTAAATATCTTGTTTCTAGAAAGATCGCTAATCCACTAGAAAGTGGGTCCCACTACCCTCATGTTTCTTCACTACATGGACCTCTGATGAAGACACACAACCTCACACACTTCTCTCTCTAAAGGCCCAAACCTAGGAAGAAATTCCACAGATCTTCCTTTCCTTCTGACCTTTTAAGTATTCACTATCTCCCTACTCCTCACACCCATAACTTAATTTCTCTTTCTCCTTGCTTGGAAATTAAATAATAAAGTAATTTCAGAAGGAGAAGTCTAGCTATCAAATAAATGATACATTTACAACTGAAGAGACTATAATTTAGATTTTGGAAAAATAATGTTACAGATGTGAAAAGTATCTTCTAACAGCTTTAAAAATAGAAACCTGAGCCATTTGATCATCTTCTACGCCAGATTCACAAGCTGGTAGCACAGCCTCAAGGACATGAAGTGCAAGGAGCCTTGTTCTTAGGTTACCAACGAGAGGAATACCTGGGGAGGGAAAAGACATTTTCTTATTATCAGTGTGACTTAAATTCAAAGTGTAAATGAGGGGCGCCTGGGTGACTTAGTTGGTTAAGTGTCTGACTTTGACTCAGGTCATGATCTCATGGTTCGTGAGTTCGAACCCCATGTAGGGCTCTGTACTCCAGCTTGGAGCCTGGAACCTGCTTCGGATTCTGTGTCTCCCTCATTCTCTGCCCCTCCCCTACTTGTGCTAGGTCTCTCTCTCTCTCTCTCTCTCTCTCTCTCTTTCTCTCTCTCTCTCTTTCTTTCTCAAAAATAAACATTTTTTAAAAAGTGTAAATGGGGCACCTAGGTGGCTCAGTCGGTTAAGCGTCTGACTTTGGCTCAGGTTGTGACCTTTTTGAGTTGGAGCCCTGCATCAGGCTCTGTGCTGACAGCTCAGAGCCTGGAGCCTGCTTTGGATTCTGTCTCCCTTTCTCTCTGTCCTTCCCCCACTCTCACTTTCTCTCTCAAAAATAAACATTAAGAAATTTTTTTAAAAAGTGTAAATGAACTTCTTGAATAAACATATTTGAGGCTCCTAAGCATTTATGGGTGGAATGGACAACACTTCAACCTATTATCACAAGAATTCTGGACTTAGCCCAGACCCACTAATGTACATGAATATTCATGTTTATGTCTCAGTTTTTCTGTATATAAAAGGGAACAGCACTATAATAACTACCTGTGCCAGGTACTATGCTATGCATTTCACACACATTAACTCTATTGATCTTCATAAATCCTACATCACATTCCTGTTTTATTGATGAGGAAAGTGAGGCTGAGAGAAGTTAAGTAATGTGACCATAGCTCAGTAGAGGCAGAAGGAGAATTTTAAACAGGTCTGTTAATCTCTAAAGCTCAGGTTTTCATATCCTTTCATTGCTTCTCCATCCATGCCCTGACTGCCTCACAGAGACTGTTCGGATTAATGGGGAGTAAGCAGTTTGTACTTTTCTGAAGTAAGCAAAAGCAGAGTCAGAATAATGATGCTCTTTTTTATACCTACTACGACAACAAAACCAGTTAAAAATAAATGAATATCTGGTTTTTTCTTTATGCTCCAAGACTTTAATATTATATAAGCTTCACCTTATTAAATGAGAAAAAAGCCTGTTATAAGTTATACGAGTTAAGAAAAACTAGCAAAGTATATTGAGAACGTATACATATAAAACAACACGTACCATGGAAAATTAAATTTGTTTTAGCCTATTTAAGAAAGACTAGGGATGATAAAAAAGTTCCAGAATGCAGAGTAGTAATGGTTGAGTAACACTGTGAATATAGTGAATGTCACTGAATTATACACTTAAATAATTAAAAGCTGTACATTTTACACCATTGCAAATTTTATATATATTTTACCACAATTAAAAAAAAACTGGAGGGTGGGGCACCTAGGTGGCTCAGTCATTTAAGTGTCCGACTTGGGCTCAGGTCATGATCTCATGGTTCATGAATTTGAGCTCCACATGCCTCTCTCTCTCTCTCTCTCTCTCTCTCTCTCTCAGTTCTCTGCCCTTCCTCCGCTTGTGCTCTCTCTCTCAAAATAAATGAATAAACTTAAAAAAAAAAAAAAAAAGAGTAGGAAAGGACTGACAGTAATCTATGAAGGCTGACCAGACTTTTAGACTAAGAACCTGGAGTTAAGCTTATTACAAAGAGCTCACATAGAGAGCATACAATCAGAAGTTACAATCAAGACAACAGAAATCATATTATGATTAGAGAGAATGGACAATCAGATCTGCATTTTGATAATCCAACAAGTGACATCAAAATCTGCGCCAATTATTAAACAGGATGTTCTCTGCTTATTTTTATTATGGTAATCCAAACAAATAGAGCCAAGTTCTCTTTAGATTAAATCCATAATCTAGCCTGGTGCTACTTTCTATTAATTCCTATCAATTTTTACTCCTGAAATTGGACTTTTCTTTTGACCAAGTAAGTACTCAGAAAACAAAAGTCTTGAAATCAAGGTCAAATATTCAATGTTGTTAAAGTGCGGTATTATCTGAATAAAATACACGTAATGTATAAAAACACTCTAAAATAAGGCAAAAGTCATATACCTGAAGAACACTTCTGAGATGCTATGTTTAGAAGCACCTCTGTCCATTTTGGGGAAGCCATTTTTGATTGAATTGCTTTTGAAGATACAACTCTGCGAAGAAAAACTAAAAAATCCCCCAGATGCAGTTCTGCTGCATGTTGTTTCCTAAGAGCAGCTGAAGAGTAAAGAGAAAAGTTTACATTACAACCAAAAATCAACAGGAAAAAGTCATACCAAGTAACTTGCATTTAGATTGTAGTTAGCCCAAACCTAATTCAAAATCTAAGTTGTCAGTTGGCTGCTGAATTTTTAAAACTTAAAGAACAGCATGGGGAAAGGTCAGAAAACAAAGCCGAACTTAAAAACATTTTTTACATCTGTGTACAATAATAGTGAGGTTGCTAGAACAAAGTATGTGTACTTGGTTTTGTGCATTTTTTTTTTACTGCTATTTTAAAATGCAACAGTTCTCTATCCAAGTCTAGAGTTCTATGAGGTAGAATCTGAGAGAAATGGTCTGTGAACCCCCTAAAGTTGTATGAAAATTGTGTGTACATTTGACTAGTAAAAGAGTTCACAACTTGATTCACATTTTCAAAACGTCTGTGACCTCCCCCAGCCCCATCAAATTAAGAATCACATCCCTAAAGAAGACTTTGTGTTTTCAGATTCTACAAAGAAACACATTTCTAAGGCTGTGTCTGGTTTGCCTGAGCACCAACTCCATGTATATCTCTTATATAAACTTGCTCTAAGCAATCTTCTCGGTTTTTCCACCAGTATCAGTACCGGCTTCTCTCCTGTCGCCCCTCTCATAGTTTCCCTCCACCCTGTGCATTTTTAGGCCAGAGGACTGTCTGGTCTTCCTATAACACACCACGTTCTATCATCATCCATCACCCTTCACACCCTCTCAGCCTGGCAAATCCTACTCAAAGCCAAGAGGAAGAAGTATGCCAGTGAGGCAGTTGCCCAGAATATCAATCTCTACAGGGCACTAAAACATATAAAATCATAATGATTTGGAGGCAAGTATTATACACAGCATTCCTTTCAGGGAGATCCTGGCATGTCAAATTAAGGAATAGACAGACGAGTCACTTAGAAGGAGACCCCCGCACCAAGGGCACCACACTTAAATGGCCAGCAATCTACTTTCACAGACATCTTGTCATAACTAGAGGACATCTGTTCTGCTGAGATGGGTGTGCATGTCTATGACAGAATTAGAACGCTGGTGACAATGAGAGACAATTGTACTCCTCTGCTACAATTCCTCTACATGGTCCTCTACCTCTTCTTTACTTAAATGCTAATAAGCAAATATTTTTATAATATCAGTATGAAGAATATAAAGTTATTAGCCTGAGCTGGATACCCACATACTACTCCAACCCTGTTCCTACACATTCTTCAAAATCCAGTTCAAGAGCTACCTCTTCTATGAAGCCTTCTCTCTTGGTAGAGATCCTTGGGAAAATCTGTTATGAGGGCTCTATCCTACTCCCCATCCTCACTCCCAGCAAGTATCTCTGTAACATGATACTAAATTAGTTAATTAGTTAAATTAATTAAGTTTGGAGACCTTAAATAGAAAGATGGTTAATACAACTTGGAGATGGTATGTGTTTCAGTACCAATACCAGTTTGAAATCAAAGGTACACCTTACTTTCAGTTAAGTATTTTAGAGTGTCTGTGGGGTTATTAATAGCTGGCCACTGTTGACTTGCATCAGTCTCACTCCCAGCCATCCCCATGAATAGAGATGGTGCAACAGCCCTCTCTCTAGGACGACCTGAGAGGAGTGGATGTGAATCCCATCTGCTCTTACACCTGCTGAGATGCACTTATGGAAGAAGTGCTTCTTTCTTTACTGGATATGGAAGGGCCCAGTTTTCCTAGGGGCCTATAAGTTGAGAAGTAACTCTATTAGGTCTTCCCTGCTGTCCATATGTGCAGTACTCAGCACTGAGTGGTGAGAAACTATTACCTTAATCACCCTGTATCCCTCACTGCATCTCAGAAAAACAGGAGGAGGCATTAAAAGCTTGTTTATTTTACCATGCCTTGTGAGTCTGGCATGGTCTTTGTAGAAGTACCACACTCTTTATATAAACAGGAAGAAGGAATGTGACACAGGGGTAGCCCCTCAAACCAAAAGCTAGTCCTTAATTAGACTCATATATCCTCCTAGATTCTGACTTAAGAGATTTAGCTATTTCTTCTGAGCTTCTTGTATTACAGTGTAATTATTTGTCGACATGTCTGCCTCTCTGGTTACCTTAGAAGGTCTCTAAGGGTAGAGACCATGTTTTATCATTTTTGTATCCACAGGTATTTCCTCTATCCACCCACCTATCTACACAATATTATTTAAATATTACTTTATTTAATTTTAATATTATTTAGTACAGAATTCCAGTATTAATATTAACATCCACATTCATAGCTCTCACTACGTGCCAGACACTGCTCTAAGTGCTTTACATGCATTTAATTAGTCTTCAAACACTCTAAGGAGGTTGGTTCTATTATCCTTATTTACAGATGAGGGAATTGGGGGCACAGAAAGGTTAAGTAACTTGCTCTCTCTCCATCCATTCATTCATCTGGCTGGCTAGCTAGCTAGCCAGCCAGCCAGCCAGCCATCTTGGTCCAGAGAGGATTTAAGGTCTCCCAGAGTTTATTACAGTAATAAGACATGGTAGTTTCATAAAAATCTCTTTAAGAAATGGCCAATCTTAAACCTTTATTCCTTAATTATGTAGCAGATATAGGAAGTACTTCTACTGTTCAGGGTTAAATTCTAACAAAAATACAATGTTCACTATAGTTTTATAGTTTTTTAAAGCTATGAGCAGATGGTCATAGTATAGCAACCAAATAACTGACAACTAAGTATAATAAGAATTTTTTTTTAGTGACCAGGAAACATAACAGCCTAGCAAGAAGTTCAGCTCCTTTAATTTTAACCTTGTTTCCATATATGAAAACCTGTGTTCCTGAGGGAACACTTAAGTCAAGACTATGGTTAAAGATGGGTTGTCAGGATCAAATGCTAAGAAAACAGAACCTGGGGGAATCAGTCACCTAGAACCTCTAGATTCTAGAACCAGGACAGCCAAGGACAAGCTGAACTTAGGGAATAGTATGGTTGCTATATCAGGGTTAACAGAGTTTAGAGAAGAGGTTCAGTCAGCAGCTCATCGAAATCACACTTATTTGGAGAGCAAAAGAGTTTATAAATGAGTAAATGAAAATTCTTTCTAAAAAAATTCTTTCACGCCTCACAACAGAAAGCAGTCTACATTCTAATATCCACATGAGGACTCAATAAATGCTTGTAAATAATGACAAAAAAAGGGTTTATGCTACCTCTGAAATCTCTCTTCTCAGTTTCTCCACTGGAGTCAACTTTTCTTTCTTCTTCTTCACCCTCTTCTCCTTCCCCTTCTCCAAAAGAGGCCATAAGTAGTACACCAGCTTGGGACAACAAATTCTTCAACTGACTACAGAGTAGATCCAACAAGGACTGAACTACTTTGGGGCTCAGTTTATCAGCGTAAGTCCTACATGAAGTAACAGGGAAAAAAAAGGGTAATAACATAGTAGGGTAAATGTACTTAAACACATAAAGGACACGAGGGGGAAGTGGAAATTACTCAAATGAGAAAAGACCAGGTCCCATACAGTTCCATCAAGACATCTATGATGCTCACCCTGTAGTGATAGCTAGAATTTGGAGCAATCTTGTACTAGCCACTTTTAAAGCCGTACTAAGCTGAGAAACACCCGTCTTTGGCAGTAACTGCAGAGGCTGTCCCAGCATGGTGTCTGTACCACATAACTGCGACAATACGTTTAGCAGACCAGTGGAAATTGCCAAAGAAACATCCACTGGTTGATAGTGAACGCTCAGAGCAAAAACTGTAACCAAAAGGAGACGTTGCTGGGCTTCTAGAAAAAAAAGAAAGAAAAACAATTGGGAATTTTCTTTGAAGTAAACAACACACTAAAACAAAGCATATTCAAAAATATAAATGGTAATGTGGAACACCACTACATTTTCAAATATGTATTCTTTTACATGTAAATTGACCTATTAATGTTAAAACAAGATATAGAACATTAAGTATCTAGCATAAAATGTAATCTGCATCTTATATTTGTGGGGGCAGTTACTCACCAATGTGATGCTTATTTGCCTGTAGAGCTCTCTCTAGGGTAGCAGACAACTGTTGATAAATCTTATGCACAGCCACCTGGATTTCAATCTGAATATTTCTTTTAGCTGCTCTGATCCCATCCTGAATAAAGATTTACTTTTTCTATTAGTAACAATGACACCTCCTACCCAAATAAAAGTAATAGGATTTTATCCTACTCTGTGCTAGAGCCCTATGGCAGTTTTTAATTATTCAGTATGGTTCAATATATAAAAGCTTTATAATAAATTTATATTTAAATGCTTGACAATTCCTGATTCTATATATTCTTTCTCCTTTCCCACAAAGCAATTTTTCTTCTCTAAATATGGAAGACATAAAGATAACACTCAAAAAAATTTTTTTCAAGTCATCAGAGAAACTGGGTAAAATGATAAAAGTATAAATGTAAATTCTGGAAACCCATCCTCCCAAACACCAATCCCTATCCCAAATTAGATCTATCTCTATCCAATTTGGCTAAGGGTTATGACAACTGAGCCAGCAGAGGATCTAAAAAAACAACAGTACCATAGTTCACCTAATCTCCACTATACTACTATTACTCAGGAAACTAAACGACTTAGATAGCTTTAAGAGTCATTTAAAAGTCTTTATATTTTTAAATCTCAATGTTAAACACCAGAAACCTTAGCATTATTAAACTGATGTTAAAAAAAAAAATGGCCAGAATCTGAATATACTGCAAGGTGCATCCTCACACGCCAGATCTGTCACCTACCTGATAGTGATGCAATCGGCCACTCTCTCCTTTGGCTCCTGCATGTCCCACAGTGCCTAAACCAAAACACCCTGCTAGAAACTGCAGCCTCACAGACGTGAGCAGTGTGGATGACTGGAAGCCCAAGTTTGATCTGCTTCCTGTCAGAGAGATGCTTCCTTTTTCCTCCATCCCAGACAACAGAACGAGGATCTGGTGAAGTGCTTCTAAACGTAGCTTGAGAAAAGCAAAATAAATATATTTTAGAGTTCTTCACTGAACTGAGACACAAAGGAATTCCAACACAGATAATATACTTAGCACAGAAAATCCTGACGTTTCTTAGGGCTCTATTCTATTAAAGTAAACATTTATTTTATCATTAAAATCAAAATATTTCTAAAAACTCTACTAGCATACTTCAGTAATTAAGAGGCTACACAGGACAATGAGGAAAGCAGATCTGGATGTATGAGACCTAATTTCAAGGCCAGACTCTTCCATGTACTTTGTGGCCTTGGGAAATTCACTTAACTTTCTGAATCGCAGTTTCTTCATGTGTCAAATAAGGCTAATCCTATAGTACTTTTCTAACCTACTCACATAGCTACTGTGATGCTCATGAGGATGGATATATATATATATACAAAACCATAAAGTGTTATGATTATTGCTTCCTTCACTTACAGGGAAGTTAAATAGAATGAATAGTGTTTAGTTCAAGAATTAGAAAAAGAATTTCTGGAAGGTTTCTCTGTGGGTCTCTTGAACATCTGGCTCTCTCTTCCCTAGGAGGGCAAAACCTACCACTGTAGTCCATCAGCCTATCCCTCTTTTTTTTTTTTTCCAATAACTTTTTATTTTGAAATAACTGTACATTTAACAATAGTACAGATGGGTTGAAAACATGGTATAGATTATTCCTGTATGCCTTCCTCCTACTTTCCACTAATGTTACCATCTTAGGTGACTATGGTACATTTATCAAAACTAAGAAATGAACACTGGTACATCACTATAACTAAACTACAGACTTTATTTGGATTTTACCAGTTTTCCCAAAATGTTCCTTTTCTGTTCCAGGATCCAATCCCAGATACCATTTTGCATTCAGTTGTCATGTCTCCTTAGTCTCTTTTAGTCTGTCCCAGTTGCCATCTTTCCTTCCAAAGAGCTGTTCATGTATTTTACAGAATGTCCCACAATTTGGGCTTGCCTGATATTTTTTCATGACTGGACTAGAGTTATGGATTTAGGGGAAAATACTATAAAAGTCCTCTTCTCAACACATTATTTTCAGGGATGTATGATGTCACTATAACTTATTGTTGATAATGTTAATCTTGATCACTTGGCTAAGGTGATGTGTGTCAGGTTTCTGCAACGTAAAATTATTCATTTTTTTCCCTTTTCATACTCTGCTAGCTCCGAGACACTAAGTCCTGCTTACTTTAAAAGAACGGGAATTAACCTCCACATCCTAAAGGAAGAATATTAAAGAATTTGTGTACATGTTAAAACCAGAATAATAAATATTGTGAGGGAAATACTATGAGGCTACACAGGCATCTTAGGTCCCTTTAAAGTTCTGTTCACTAACTTCAGCATTCATCATTACTACTGTGGTGTCCTAATCTAGCCTTTTTTAAGTGGAGACAAATGGGTCAAAACCGGAGGCTCTAAGAAGCAGATGTATATGCTCACCAGCCAGTCTCATTTTAGTTTCTAGGAGACAAGGCAAGACTTAAGATTACAGTATCTTGCTCTAAGAGATGGCAATTAAAAATGCACTTTGTCCATTTCAAACAATATATTATGCCATTATATGATAGTGACATCAAAAAGTTCAGGTGCAGGAGAGGGAGAGGCAAAGAGTAGATGAAAAGGAAAAATTTTTTCTACTATTGTACAGTCAGTGATTACATTTAAGTTTCCACAGTGCCTCTTGAGGAGTAAGTATCAAAGACTTACTTCTGCCCTTAACTGCTGCTGTTCCATTGCAATGATAGAGGCCTGGGGACTCGTAGACATACTTTCTTCTGGCTCTTTAAAACCTGGAGCATTCCCCACATCTCCACTCACAAAGCTTACAACATTTTCGATCAAAGTGTGAACTCCCAAAGACTTGGTAAGATCAAAATCAGACTCAAAGGAGTAAGAGGAGTTGCATAACCAGTCTCTGCTATGTTTCAGGCGAGCCCAAGAGTCACTCAAGGATTCCAATTGACTGTGCATAGGACCTACATACAAACAGAACAAACATGTATCAATAACAACCAAGTAGAGCATACATTCTGAAACTAAGGGAGGGCTGAGTGCTGCTACCATACCAACTGGTGAGAAATGGACACTCAACGTTTGAATTACATGCATGCATTAAGTGAATCTGAGCAAAATGCTTTTGTAAAAACAAAAAACAAACAAAAACCAGAGCAATGTAAGAAAATAAAGGGAAAGCCCTGTTTGATGTATCAGTGTCTCTGAAAGCGCTTTAGCAACACACTGCCACAAGAAAAAGAAAGGCAGAAGCTGCTCTCAAAATGCTTAGCTTAAAATGCTCTGCGATATTAAACTAGACCATCATTTACGAACACAAAAGAACTAGGCACTTGGAACACTGCTCGTAAGACCTACAAGTACTAGAATTTCATCCAATTTAACATTATCATTGCAAAGAGTAAGTTAAGACTGAGCAAAGTGTCTACATATCTGCAATGAAACATTACCAAAAAATGGATATAGAAGGGCAAGTAAACTTATACAAAAAGGAGACACAAACATCACCCTTTGGGTTTCATTAATATAAGGAACACTTTCACTGTGTCATATGCATATTTACTGCATGTTGTGAAACTCCTATATAGAGGAAGCAAAGTTTCACAGACAAGAATATATGAGATTTGATGTAAAATGTTATCTATTTAAAATTACCAAGTGATGTCACAATAGTTGCTAAATATAATATCATTAGTTTTGCCAGTGGACATTTTCTAGACTAAACAGACTAAAACATTAGACAACAAATACGTTAGTATGTTTGAACACAACAAGTCATATGCCAATATTAGCTTTAAATAAATATATAAATGTCCAATTCTTACAAGCTTTGTCTTTTTTAATTTAATTGATATCAGGTACATGAATTAGATTAACCATAATCCTTGGCTCATGATAATCTCTTATCACTGGTCCACACATGGCCTGCTTTTGTATTTATATTTATTTATAATAAATGTGAACACAAGAACTAGAAAACCGATAGTAACTTGTATCTACCTATCTGTTCCTCCTCTAATCCATCTCTCCATATCTCTTCCTACCTAAGGTTATATTATCCCTAAGCCTGGGTTTATCATTCCTTTGCTTTTATTAATGTTAAATATTGTTTTATCTTATATGTATTGCCAAGACAAATAATGTTTAGTTTTAGTGAGTTCTTACTTTATAAAGAAGTATCATTTTATGTAATCTTTGTGGGCATACTCTCTTCCATCAGTATATTGCCAATATTCATTCGCATTATTACATGTAGCCATAATTCATTTGTGTGAGTACTGTATAATGTCCTATCACATGAATATATCAACTTTCTCTATTAGGAATGCATCTTAAGGTAGTCAATAAAATATGCATTCCAAAAATTGTTTTGTTGTATAACTAGATGGAAAAGATATGGAAAGAGAACTATTTAAACACTAATGCCCACAGAGGAAAAAAAAATTAATAAATAATGATTGCCTGACTTATTTCTGAATTACTACACTGGTGTCAATAAAACCCCAGGACTTCAAAATCAGATGTAGAAATTTAGCTAATATTATAAAGTAACCGAATTAATTTATATGCATTCTACTAGAATAATTTAGAATAGCAAAGAAGACATGGTTACTCTGCCTTCCATGTTTTAGCAAGAATTCTTAAGATTAAAAAATGCTGAATTTTCAGTTTTACTGAGCATGAAAAATAACCAATCTGAAAAATTCTCCAAACTGCATAGCTGATTATTTTTTTCACGTAAAACAGAAAAGAGTAAAACAACCCAAAGAATAATGCCAAGTATGCATAATGGATTAAATTAAAAATTATAAAGAATAAAGCAGAAGCTAATTAAAAAAAAAAAAGAAATAATCATTTTCCATTTCTGTAAGCACCCCAAATCCAGAATGTGGATTTAGCCTTAACTTACAAATAATAGTTTTTGGCTCTTTGCACTGAGCTTGTTTGTTCAATAATAAAATTTCAGAATAAAATGTTCTGTTTTCCAATACTTACAAATTACTTTTCAAAATGAAAATAAAATGTGCAATGAGCTAGTGTTAGAACCACAGATGTAATAGAGACCTTGAAGATTATCCAGTCCTCAAATTCCAATTGAGGAAATGGAGGTCAAAAATTTGATCTATAAAATTAATAATGCTAATTCCTTAATTTTATGGGAGGGAGGTGATCTTACAAATTCCTGTTATTAATCAACTTCATGAGTCACCAATACACGGAAATGTCAAGTGCCTGCCTACACAAAGGTTCAACTATGAAGAATATACAAAGAGTGAATTGCTTTGATATAACCCAAAATGTTCTAGAAATGGGTGGCCAGCCCATTAAAATCCTCTTGGCAAATTAAAGCAAGGGTCAAACTTTTTGTATAAAGAGTCAGACAGGAAATATTTCAGGTTTTTGTGGGTCTTAAAGGTCTGTGCTGCAACCACTCAACTCTGCTGTTGTAATAGGAAGGCTGTCACAGACAATATATAAACAAAGGAGTGTGGCTGCATTTCAAGGAAGCCTTATTTACAAAAAGAGGTAGCAGGCCAGACTTGGTTCACCAGGCATACTTTGCTGATCCCAATGTAAAACATGCAACTTATTAGGTATATGACCCAAACAAAATTCTGTATGACTAAAAGAAAGAACAGGAAAAGCAGCATATGAAAACATTAGGATAAATAAATAAAATAACTGTAAGCCAAATATTTAGGCTGACATCAAAAATACTTTAAAACAAAAACTTATATTATGGAAATGAGAGATGAAAGAATTCTTAAGTCTTTAAAAAAAAATTGTAACAACCTGATTAACTTTGGTTTGTTCAATATTGTTTCACTGGAATATAGGAAATACTGTGTCTGAAAAGTACAATAAAAGCTTCTACAGAGTAATTGTGACTAAGTCCAGTTCTTACTTAGTATTATTTCAGAGTCATCTACTATAAAAAGGAAATACAAAGTTCAACAAGACTTTTTTTGAGATGGTTTACTTGTCCTTACAATTTTGGTTCTTAAATGGAATTTTCAAAATGAACATGGCAGAGCTGCAATACATACTTTATAAACCATAAAATATGTAGGCAAGCTAAAAGGGGAAAAAAATTAAACATGCCATCATGTACTTGCTTGAAGCTCTTCTTTTTTCTGGGGCTCAACTGGCCAAAAAGGAGTAAATACACTACCACACAAAAATCAGAAGACAAAAGGAGAAATTTGATACAGGAGACAACATTTACATTTGCTCTTCTTTATATAATCTAATTTGAAATGCACAGATAAAAACAGCATTTCACCCATACATGTTATACCATGAAACACACATGCTGATAAATGTTTCCAGTATTATTTTTAGCTGTAAAACCCTAACACTTTATTTATAAGGCCTAAGGAGTAAAAAAAATCAAGTCATATAGTATTTTAACTAATAAGATTCCTGATGTTGCTTCTTAAATTGCTGCTTTGGTATCCCTACCATTTTTCACTGCACCAGGTTCAGCTTAAGTATGAAAACTAAAGTTAAGTATCTGCAAAGTTAGGTATCGTCTTTCAGCTATGGATGAGCTCAGTTCTACACAACTACAGCAAATCTTTTAAGTATTTATCAAAGTACCAAAATACCAACACATTTAACAGGTTTTGTATACAATGTTGATGAGCTGTTGTAAGAATTAAATGAGTTAATATGTTTTAAGCATCAGAACAATGACTGGCATATGTAAGTAGTTTACAGGTGTTTAATGAATACAAAATGTCCTATTATCTCTGAGGCACTAAGCAGAAATGTTTCACCTATCTCTTTTTAAAGTAATTTAAGACTTTTGGTTTTAGAATTTAGCTTTAATGCCTCTGAACAGGTGAGCAAACAGCTACATTTATGTGCTCTATTTGCTCTACCCATTCCTACCATATTTGCTTGCTTGGACCAATTGTGAAAGATTAACTTGAATGAGAAGAAGCAGCAATCATGGTTCAAAAGCATGAATCCTAGTATCCCCAATGCCAAACACCGAAATTATAGGCACTAGTATTCCCAAGGAGGAGCCTTTGGAAGGAAAAGAAGAACAGCTGAAACGAGTATACAAACATTAATTGTTATTGATACATCTATTTAATTTCAGTGAATGTGACATAGTAACTTATCTCTAATTTCTTTTACTAGGTTTTTAATAACTCAGGGCCACTGAGACTAGTAAGTACAAAAGCTATGCAAGGGAAAAAATTGTCATTTCCTCTTCAAAATACTGGAAAGGGGTAAACAAGAGCATAGGAGAATTGTCACTTGGCAGGGCATCTGTTTGTCCTTCACAGCTCAAGTTATGATCAGAACACCTAAATGGCCCCAAACGGTTCTGACTTGGTTCATTTGCCCAAATGAAGATAGGCATCTAGTCCAAATTGGCAATAAATAAGGAAAAAATAGGATTGTTTATTCTACCATTTAAGAACAAAACAAAACAAAACAAACCACTGCGGTCCGAAGGTAGTCACTAAATACAAATAATTTTTAAAAATTCCTTTCAAAATATATTCCCCTTAATGTATTTTCAATGTTCTTTTATTTTAAAGAAGGAAATCTATAAGAAAACTACTAAGTGTACATTTTCATTGTTTAATCTGTAAGCTCTAGTATTCATTAGATTGAAAACTATTTTTGCTGCCTTCCTAAAAGAGTAATTGTACCTTCTAGTCACCTATTCCTAAGAACAAAGCCACCAGCAGATTTTTCTCTGGGAAAACATTAAAATGCAATGATTATTAGGATAAACTGGTACCATATTAAGTGATATCATGAAGATTTATATAACTAGTTTCCCTCCCTATTATAATTTCCTAAGTGAATAATTAAAAAAAAAAAAAACTTTTCCCATGAGGTCCTGTATTTGCTTTTCTGTTTTCAACAAAGTAAAGTTAAATTCCAAAAAGTTAATAGGTTTTGGTACTGCCTTGAGCTTTTTGGAGAAGGTGTTTTATCCACAAACAATATTTGGATTAATGGCTTCATTCATTTGTATCTCCTTATACCTACAACTATAGAAACTCCACATCTACTCATAGGATAACAGTTTAAAAACTTGAGCAGAAACCAACTCTAGGATAGTAACTTTGAAGTGTTCCAGCTATTTTTCCTAAGTAATTTACAATGAAATTCTAAGTCATTTGTAATTCAGAGAAAAGATACCACTTTCTGTTTTATTCTAAACATTACTTTGCACATACTGACATGGCTAATATAGACTAAATCTCACAGGATAAAGGTTTACGAGAAAATAATTTTAGCTAATGGACTATCATGCATAAATATAATCAGTACAGCAGGAGGCTCTTACTAAAGACTGGATCCCTTATGCTACTCATTAAATTTGGAGCCAGTGTCTCTCTAGCACCAAATGATACACATATAACAGAAATTTTAGCAACAGTGCTCACCTGAGCTAACCAAAATTTTAATTTCTACGTCAAGTGGTTATGCAAAAAGGATTTTCTGGATAATTATGACACATGAACTCCCAATTTTCAAAGAATTAGAAAATAATAAAATACATATTTCACATTACACTAAACATCATTTAATTATTTTTATATCACAAATAACCTTATGATTTTTTTAAAAAAACCCAACAGCTATGTTATAGCTTCCAAAGACTTTTCAAATAAACAAAGTACCAGTTCTAGTCATTATTCTTAGTATTTCAGAAAAATCATTCTCTGTATTCTAATTAAAGGACAAAGTATCATATTTTATTTGACAGAATGCCAACATTTCTTCCTCTAAGTTATAAACACACAAATGAAAAAACTGTGCATGCATTTCTTCCCTTCATTCCTCAGTTTTCCCTCATCTCTCAGTTTGCTTCCTGTGGGGAACTGAACATTCTGCCAAGGAAGCTATCAAGAGAAGGGTTTGGTTTTGAAGTACAGAAGACTATACTATCACAGAAAATAATTTTTCCCACAGGCTCTTAAAAATTGCCACCAGCACCAATGTTGAACATTTCACATTTTCACAACCACAGTATAAATGGGTTTAATAAAAGTGCCAGTTAATAGAGAGCAATACTTGGGGAGTTTTTAGGTATCCTTGAATTTAGAGTCTCTGAAACAGCTGTCCTTTCCATACATTTTTATATATAACCAAGAGTTAACTGTATTATTTACTAAGAAAGAGCTTCTAACAAACAAGCTAAACTCTTGATAACACTCGTAAAATTGTTCCTCATGGGAAAATTTGTCTAGAAATCATAATTTGTCTTACATGCTGTATCTTAAGAGGCAAATAGTAAAAAAAAAAAAGTGGAAACTTTCTGAAAGTGTGCATGCAGAGACAGGAGGTGAGTGGAGAAGAGTTCTCATGTAATACCATTAAACTATGGCAACTGTACCAGTGAACTAAAACATAGCAAATAATGTACATAACCCCCCATAATGTAAAGCATTACTTTTGGAGTTCCACACAACTTTTTAAAAAGTCAAAACACATGACAAATGAGAAACAGACTGGTTATTAACTCCTAGACATTTCTGTTTTAAAAGGGTGTATGTTAAAGAAAATGATTTCCTTTTAACTCTTCCAATAAAATGTTTCTAAATTTGTTTTTGCAATAATGTTTCAAAGACAATCATATCTAAATACATCAGATATAAAAACAGCTACATCATTTAACCAGATTTTTAATTTCTTAATACTTACCTCTCTTTCTATGAGATGATGCCAAATCCAAATCAACATTTCGTCTTCCACTCTATTAAGTTAAAAATGAAAAATTTAGTTGTGAAAAGTGTTTTAAGATTAGATTTAATACAACATTAGAATAAAAATACATAAAATTATAACAATGTGCTACCTGTATACCAGTCCAGTCAGACTAAAAAGTCTAATAAAACGTCTCAAAAAAACCCACTGAAAACAGCTTTAAGAAAGCCCAGGTACATAACTCTGAGATACTAAAACACAAAGTCAAGGTGTATGCTAATTAACATTGTAGAGTAGCACAAGTTTTTCTTTGTTGTCACCTTTTCTTTTTTGGAATTATTGCCTTTTTTTTTTTTAAGTTCATCTATGTATTTTGAGAGAGAGAGCAAGCACATGCACAAGTCGGGGAAGGGCAGGGAGAGAGGGAGAGAGAGAATCCCAAGCAGGCTGTACACAGTCGGCACAGGGCCCAATGCTGGGCTCTGAACTCACAAACTGTGAAATCATGACCTGAGCCAAAATCAAGAGTCGGACGTTCAACCAACTAAGCCACCCAGGTGCCCCAGGTATCTTTGTCTTTTATCTTCCAAATACACTATAATCTTATTAATACCTTCCATAGGTCTAAAGCCTCCTGTAGCAAAGTCTCATTTTCAAAAATTGCTTTCTCTATTCTTATTTTACATTCTTTTCAAAAGCCCCACTAGTCTTGGCTAGGCATTTTAGAGGAAGAGAATCTGATGAATCCACCCTAACAGAAAAGTAACATAGTCCTAAGACTACTGGCAGTATTTTAAAGGATTTTTAAATGTTTTTAAGGGGTGCCTGGGTTAAGTGTCCAATTCTTGACTTCAGCTCAGGTTATGATCTCATAGTCATAGAATCAAGCCCCACATTGGTCTCTGCACTGGGCATGAAGCCTGCTTAAGATTCTCTCTCCCTCCCTCTGCCTCTCAAACGGGCATGCGCTCTCTCTCTCTCTCTCTCTCAAAAAAAAAAAAAAAAAGCCTATTAAATCTAGAAATCTCAAATTGCTGAAACTGCAGACAGCTCAATAAAATAGTGAAGGTTTTCAGGAAGAACAGAAGTATATTTCTGTTGGGGAGGGGTGCAGACAACTATCTGCTCTGCTCATATGTACAGCCAACCAAGTACAAACCATAGGTGACTGACTCATTTATGCAAAGACTTGACATTATGGTCTTACTAGGCATTTCATTTTTACTCTATCACATAATTTTTAAAAATGGTGGCAAAGAAGAAAGGTTGTAGAAGTGATAAAACAGATTCATTTAGGAACTGCCATTGTAGAAAATCATTACCTGGTTACACACAGACACATGTACCTACATTGTAGATAAACACATTTCGTCTTACATACACACACACACCAAAAATAAGTATGTTGTCAGGCCATTTGGTGCTAGACAAAATACGAAATGTTACAACCGCTCCTGAAGATATCAGTGGATCATGCAAGAAAACATTTTTATCACACAGTACCTTGGTCATGAGGGGTCACAGAATAATTTTATCTCAGGCCTCAGAACTAGAATTATCTGTTTCCCTTGAACAACTGGTTTGTTATATCTTTTAGACACTGAATCTTGTAAATCATCATGCTGTTCCTCTTTGGTGGCCCACCTTCAGCCAAACATCACAGGATATGGTCTGAGGTGTACAAAATCTCACCCAGGGCTTTATCTTTCAGTTTCTTTCAGTCCTAATTCATTCACCTAATTCATCCTTTTATAAAGTATTTATTTTTATACACTAAATCAACTCCTTTGTGGAATAAGGAAGAGAGGGAATAGATTAAGAGAGTGTAGTATGAAATGCTCGATAGGTATGACAACTGTCAATCACACAGTTGAACTTACGCTTAATTAACTGTTGAGGTTTACTAAGACAGAGAAGTAGATAATACATCATGTAACACTCTTTATAAAAAAAGGATAAAGCAAAGATTGAGCATTAAACTGATTAACTTCAGTTACGTTAAGAAAGCATTTCATTCATTCACAAATCAGAAATGAAGTACCACTAGATATTAAGGATATGAATGGAAATCCTAAATAACCTGACAGAAGGATAATGTATTTTAGCTGGAAAAACCCAAACTGCCCCCACTGTTTGCCCCTCTTCATCTATACCAGGCTGAAGGCTCAGCCCACATCTCCCTTCATCTGCAAAAGAATCTGATCTGGTTCTAGACTTTCCTATCTCTTACAAGACTCTCCCTTCATCTGCAAAAGAATCTGCTCTGGTTCTAGACTTTCCTATCTCTTACAAGACTATCTTTCTAAACATTCTGTAAAGAAAGATGATCAAGAGCAAATCTTTTTCAAAAATGTGTTTATTAATCTTTTATAAACTGTAGGAAACTCAATGTTAACAATCTTGGCAACTAAATCTAGGCTCAATCTACCTCCACTGATCTCTCTTTCCATTCTGTTCTGAAAATATATTTTTCAACACGTTTTAAATATTACCAAACTTGTTCTTTACAACAACCCAGTTGAGGCAAGTATAACAGGTAGTTTTCTTTTCTTTTCTTTTTAAGTTTATTTACTTTGAGAAAGAGAGAGAGTATACACATACGCAAGCAGGGGAGGGGCAGAGAGAGGGAGAGAGAATCCCAAGCAGGCTCTGTGCTGTAAGCAGGAAGCCCAATGCAGGCGTTGAACTCAAAAACCGTGAGATCATGACCTGAGCCAAAATCAAGAGTCAGATGCTTAACTGACTGAGCCACCAAGGTGCCCTGCATGACAGGCAGTTTTATTCCCCATTTCAAAATAAAGAAGCTGGGGTTCAGAAAGGTAAAAATCTTGCCCCAGGTAAAAATCAATAGTAAATCTTAAGCCTACTATGACTAAGTGAGATTTCACTATTTGTTTTCTCAAAGTATGTTGCTTTAACTACATCTATCCTCATTTTTTATCTTTTCATTTCAGTGGAAATGAATTATCAATCTACAAAGCATACTGTAAAAGACATGAGGGGCATTACAATAAACCTGCCTTCTAAGAGGTCTGCTGGAAAGAAATACTAATAATACATAAATAAGTATGATGTGAGACAAAACATTAGTGGTTCATTAGAGATACTACAAAAATGTCACAGAAATAACATGAAGACTCCTGGGAGTAACGTGATCTTGGAAAGCTTTCTGGAAGAGATGACACTTTAGCCAGTTCTTAAGAAAAGATAAGACCCCCATCAATAAAATCCAGGAGAAAGACATTTAAGGCAAAGAGTGCTTGAGCAGAGGCTCAAGAGGTATGTTTGGGGTCTGGCAGGTGGACTATCATGCCAAAAATACAGATTACTGCAGGCGATAACTGGTTCCAAAGGCAGGCAGGAATCATCTTCCAGAATCTTGATTTCTTGGTAGGTAGTGCAGAATCACAAAGTTTTCTAAGTAGGAAGGGAGCGTGACCAGCTGGTACTATTTTTGTTGTGTTTTCTTTTTAATTTTTTTTAATGCTTATTAATTTTTTAGAAAAAGAGAGAGAGACAGAGCACAAGGAGGGAAGAGGCAGAGAAAGACGGAAACACACAAGCCAAAGTAGGCTCCAGGCTCTGAGCTGTCAAAAAAATAAAGAAGCATTTAAAAAAAAAAAAAAAAAAAAGCTCTAACTTTGGGAACAGGATCTAAGGAGAGGAACTGAAAAAAGTAGGGAGATCAGTTTAAAACTACCAGTCCAGGCAAAGGTAACAAAGGCCTGAATTAAAGAGCAGAAACAATAAAAAATAAAAAAAGGGCACCTGGGTGGCTCAGTCAGTTGAGCGTCTGACTCAGCTCAGGTTATGATCTCACAGCTCGTTCAGTTCAAGCCCCACATAGACTCTGTACTGACAGCTCTGAGCCTGGAGCTTGCTTCAGATTCTGTCTCCATCTCTCTCTCTGCCCCTCCCCTGCCTGTGCACTCTCTCTCTCTCCAATATGAATAAACATTAAAAAAAAATGTTTTAAGAGTAGAAAGGACAGAATGGGCACAAATATTTTACCAAAACAGGTAACACAATAATTCATCCATTCCAAAAACTTAGTGATTGCCTCCTACTACATACCAGGCACTATACTGCAGGTACTTGCAATACAGCAGTAAACGAAACAGCAAAAACTCCTGTCCTCAAGGAGCTTATAGTGTAGTAGAGGCCAACAGAAAGTGATAAACAAAATTATGTTTGGTGCTGGGGCATGGGGGAGTATGGGGGGGGAGAACTAGCAAGGCAAGGTAGACAGGGACTGAATATGTGGAAAGGAGGGCAAACTACAATTTTAGACAGAGGGGTCAGACTAGGCCTCACTGAAAAAGTAAAAACAGAAGGAAACATTGAAGTGAGGGAATTAGCCAGGCAGACAACAGTATTCTAGTGGGGGTGGGGGAGGGAAATAGGTAAAAGCCCTAAAAGGAGGTTGTGTGGTATGTTCATTGAAAAGGCAAGAGGCTAGTGTGATAGGAGAGTCCTCAATTAAGGAGGCCAGTAAGAGATCAGAATGACAGTGGAGCCAGCATATGTAGAGTCTTATAGGCCCCTGTAAGGACTTATGCTTCTAAAAAGCAGTCACTGGAGGTTTTGAGTAGAGAAGTAACATGATCTATGTAATAAAAACTATCACAGGGTTAGGAGACTAGATAATGAGACTGATCAGACTGAGAGGAATCTCAGAGACTATAAGAGAGGAAACATGAACTGGGAGCACAGAGATACTAATGGTAATGACTAAAAGAAGGGAAGAACAAACAAAACACCATGGTACAATAAAATCTGCTTAGGGACACTGCTGAACTTTCCTTAGAGGAGGAATCTTCTTTGCTTAGAAGTTTCTCTGAAACAATACCTTTCTGTTTATGTAGTACTTTATACTTTTCAAAAGTATTTTCATATCCATCATCTCAATTTACACAATAGAGGAATTTCAGAGCTAAAAATGGAGCTTATAAACCACGCACTCAGTCCAAAAAACCAGAGTTTCTGTTTGGGCTGCCATGTGACATGACCAAAGTCTCACACATTGTCATAAACACAAGAGGCACTAATGTCCTCCTATCACAGCGGGACACTAAGGCCCAGATAAGTCAAGTAACACGTATAGATTATTCACATACAAGACAGAGGGAGAGCCAAAATGCAAATCCAGCTATGAACTCCAAGTCCAAAACTACTCAAAACTAGTAATCTCTTAGACAATTTGCACACCATAATTTACCTATCACACTACAGCATACTTTGTTCCCTGCTTCTTAGGTAAATCAGCATCTCATCTGTTTGATTTTGACTGTAAATGCCTGCAGCCCAGGTCCTGAGGCTTTTTTGGTAGGTAACTGAGAATTACTGACAGATTTTAAGTAGAGGAAATATAAACAGACTTGTGAAATGTGGAAGATGGGCACAAAACAAGCAGTAGGTCAACAAGTTTGGAGGCTTCTGGACTAGTCCGAGCAAAAGAGAAGGAAAGTTTGAACAGAACAGTGGCAAAAGGGATGAAAAGGACATATCAGAAACATACCAAGGTTAAAATTTGCAAGACTTGACTAACTAGATGGTAGGGAGTGTGGGGGTTTGCAAAGACAAGAAAATAAGGAAAAGAAAAGGATGAATCCTGAGTAGTTAATAATACCACCTACTAAGATAGTGAATATAAGAAAAGAAAGTTTGAGAGAAAGATGAATTTATTTTTGGATAGGTTAAGATTGGGGTAACCTCACTTGTTCAGGAGGACTGTCCACCAATGAGTCAGATATATGAATTTGAAGTTTAGGAAGAAGTCAGAGCTAAAGACAGAAATCTGAGGGGCATCTGGGGGGATCAGTTGGTTGAGTGCCTGACTTCTGCTCAGGTCATAATCTCACGGTTTGTGGGTTTGAGCCCTATGTCAAGCTCTGCACTGACAGCTCAGACGCTTGAGCCTGCTTCAGATCCTGTCTCTCTCTCTCTCTCCACCTTGCCCCACCCCCATTTGTGTGCTCTCTCTCAAATGTAAAGAAATAAAATAAAACTTAAAAAAAAATAAAGATAGAAATCTGAGAATCACATTAACATATAGGTGGTAAATATCTATGCAATATAGTTATCCCATTTTTCTTAAAAGTTCTTTTTAAAAAGTTTTTATATGTCTAAAACAAACATATAGTACTTACTGTAACCAAACTCTTATATATCTATATGCTGAAAACAAAAATCCCTCTTTACTGAATCTAGGTATACCTACCAGCGCGTAACCCTCTTCATCTGATTCAGGCTGAGACAAATCAGATTCACTCCTCGATTTGATCAGTCTATAATTTGGACTTGCATGGACTAGCCGGCTCTCTGCAGTAAGACTTTCACTCCTGTCTCACATGCACAAAGAAAAGTTTTTCAATTTGGGATTGTTAGTAAACATAAAATTGAATGGAACTAGCAGCACAGACCTAATACATACACAGTGAGGAGTAATTATATCTGTCAAAGGGAAATCCTGACTCTTGTGTAAGCACAAAGCCCTTTACGATGACAGCAAACCAACTTACATGCCACTACATTACAGAGAGATGCAAGAAACTTCGTATGTTTGTCAACTACTGTTGTTTATATGTATGAAAAATTGTGCCTCCTCATCTAATCAGAAATTTCTATTCCAGGCTGAATCAGTATCACTCTTTACATTACTTTAATACATTAATATATTACTTCACCCTAGTCAATTTGGATTTCCTCCTCCACATGTGTGTTCATTTCAGAAGACCACTATAACTTCGAGAACAAAGTGTTGCACTGCATAAAGTCACAAATGTTTCAAGTTTCTAGTCAGTCCCACCTGGTCATAAGTCCACCCCCTTCAGAGGCACTTGTTGAAGGCTGCTGCAACTGTCCTTCTTCCTTCCGCTTCTGAAGCTCCTCAATCACAGGACTTACTCCTAATATTAACAGGGCACACCGATGGATCACAGAGTTGCAGGCAGCGGTGTACACATCCTGGCCCTCAGGAAGGTCTGTGCTGACCCTTCGCTCTTGCTGAGACTGGGGAGGTGGATCATCAGCTCGAGCCCCAGACCCTGCCCCACTGTTCATTCTATCTCGATCTCGGCTACGAGCTACTTCACGGGCTGAGAGGAAACACTGAAAGATTTCTGTAACATGCAACACAAAAACAAGGTCTTAACACATGGGGAGAGAAGAGCAAAGAAAATAACAATAAAAATAGTCATAAAGTTTGGATCAAAAACTTACTGAAAGAGGGAAAAGTTATTTTTTAGACATTAAATACAGCATAGTAACTAAGTTAAGATTATATTAAATACATGTAAAACATTAAACTTTTCACAAAAATTAAAATAGGAAATAATTATGCCGTTATAGAATTCAGATTTGGTTTATTCTATTTCTACTCTTACTCATGACTTAGATCAATGCTTTCCAAGTGGCCCCAGACCAGGGCATCAACATTTTCTGGGAACTTGTTACTGATGCAAATTATCAGGCCAATCCCAGACCTTCTGAATCAGAAATTCTAGGCATGGGGCCAGCAATATGTGTTTTAACAAGCCATCCAGCTGATTTTGAGCTCTGCTGAAGTTTCAAAATGACTGAGTTAGATTAAAATAACTATTTCTGAAATGTTTATGACCTTCGTATGAAAAATGTCAGGTTACAAAAGAAACAAAATTTAAGTTGCATGAGTTAAGAATAGCCCCCCTTCCCTCTCTAAAGTCTATGTAATTCCTGACATCTATACTCCATTGTATCTCAAACACATTAAAAAAGTAAAACCACTAAAGGTCTTTGCTGAAACTGAATATGATAACAATATACAGCCAAGACTGCTTCAGAAAATCAAGTGGCATCACCAAGAATGTCCATCTAATACCAGCCCTTCCCAATTCACAAGTGTAAAAAAATAATGAGTTTAGTGAGATTCTGATGCAGTGGCAGATACTTCACAACAGGAAAATAATTTTTTGTTCAAATTTGGAGTGAAGACAGTATTCTTTATGGGGCACCCAAGCAGAAAATTTGGATAAATACTAGATTCATCTGTTCATACAGAAGTATAAACTTTAAAAATGGCTTTCATATGTGTATTTTATAGAATTATTACATAATATTTTCATTATGCTGTTTGAAGTCTCATTTCTGTAAAAACCAAAGCAACAAACTCAGTACAAAGCTTGAAATCGGTTAAAGTAATTAAGAGAAGGGTCACTGGAACTTTGGGCAGATCTCATTCGATTTCCAGCTGCTACTAATCTGGCCCTAGGCATAAATTTTGCCTCCTTAAATCTCAGTTTGCCCATCTTTAAGATAAATACCAGAATTCATCTCATTAGACTATTGTAAGGATTATCCATCTATGTGAAGCATATGACCCAGTGCCCAGCACATAACACAGGTGCTCAAAAACCGTAGCTGATTTAAAATTATTACTCCCCAGTGACTATTATGCTTTCTTTTACTATAATTGAAGGTTACAGTTTGTTACCATGTTTTCCCCTTTGGCCTTTGTTTTCCAGAATTTTTAAACTAAGTTTTAAGTTCAACTGCAAAAGTCCCTTCAGCCTAGGTTTTTAAAATATAATTATTCTCCCTCCCCATCTCCAATCCCTTTTCTCCTCATTTTTTAAAGTAGTTTCTGGTTTTGAGCCACCTCCATATATCATTTTTACAACTATGCAAAACACAAATTGATAATAAAATGTCAAATTGATTAATACACAGAGATAATCCCAATACCAAATGCATAGCTAGCCATAATGTTTCAGTCTATAAAGTGAATATACATTTTAACTTGAAATAGCCAAATCACTCAAAAGATACTAACACATGTTTAAAAGCTTTGGTATTTACTTTTAAACATCTAAATGATTACAATAGTTTTCTATTGTAGCCTTGAAATACACAAGTATGGAAAGTGTTATAATCACCCAGCCAACAGAATTCTCATGCATATTCTTGCTCTCTACTGACAATGGCAGTGTAGTCAGTGGGTGAAATTTATAATTTTAAAAGTGTGACATATAAAAAATAACTAGGCTCTCCTAGTAAGTGCTGGAAGAGGCTCTCTTCCTCACCACACAGAGGGGCCAGGCCAATGGACAAATTGGTACCCTCCAAAACAAACTCTGTATGACCTTATCCAATCACTCATGGGCATTATTGCATGCATAAGACTCAGTGGAACAGTTACTGGTTCTAAAAGCCTGCTTTCAGAGCTTTTCAGCCCCAAACATGCAATCCAATAGCTTCAAAATGGAAGCACAGTTTTTAAGAGCTGAAACATTAGCTAATGTAAATTCAGATCACCAGGAGAATATCAGATCCTTACAGAAAAACTACAGAGAAATGTTTGCCCTTCTCTTCTCCAGTCAGTTCCCCTACCATGAAGAATGCCACGATGTGGATCTGTTAATTAAGAAGGGTGTACTCACTGCCAGCTGTCATCACTTCATGTTCCCGTTCTTCTTCTTCATCCTCCGGCTCGGGATGCCCCTCTTCCCGGTCTCGCTCAGCCTGTTCTTCCATTTCAGCTTCTTCATCAATGGTCCGGGTAAACGAATGCTCCTGAGGATCAACATCTGCAGAGTCCTGGTTTTCCGAGATCTGAAAGAAACCATCAAAGCTACACTGAATATAGTTTTCAAAACTCTGAAAAACTTCATCAAAACTTTGACTTTTTGATCATGGAAAATATTGCTAAAACCAACAACACATGAATTTTACTACAAAAATCCAAAAGATACACTGAATAAATCTGAAAAGATCAGAAACAATGTATGTACACAAAATATGTACAGAGACACCTATATGCTCTTTCCCTCAGTATTTTGATTAGAATGTCATGCTATAAGTGAATTTGAATTTATACTGCTACTCAGCTATAAACTCTTACAGAACTGCAACTTAAAATGAGCTGAGTATAAAACCAAGCATAAAAGGTAATTTAAGAACAGAATTTATATACCATTCAGTCTCCTTCAAGCTGTGTATGCTATTACTACTCTGTATAAATGTTTAATAATTCTAATTTAAAATTGTATTTTCCAGACTTTTTTCAGAGAAGGACACCTATGCTCTACTCTTAGCAAATTTCAATTTATAAACAGTACTGTTTTTAATTTTTTTTAATTTCTTTACTTTCCCCTGAAGAAACCACAAATTAGAAATCTGATAAGAACAATGTTAATTTTATTTCCCAGTGGTTAAGCTAACTAGCAGTCATCTAGAGGACAGAGTCCTTACAACAAAAGTTAAGAGTGTCACAAATGCCATAACAGTATGCAACATTTCTCCCACAGACTTTAGTATAAAGTGCAAGTGAAAAAATTTAATGATCTTCTCAGATGCATAATAAAAGTTTTTTTGTGATTGATAGCCAGTAAATAATTCAAGAATTTCACAGAGATGGGGATACTGAGCAGTCAGTCAGACTCATATAATACATTAAAAAGTCATTTATTGCCATAATATGTAAGTTTCAAATCTGAGCCTCAACAAAACAGCACATTAATACATTTCCTGGACTTTCCAGGTCACTAATAGATTCACAAATGTTAAATCAGTGCATGCCAAAATTCTATACAATTCTATTATATATTATAATAGAAATTATACAGAATTCTATAATACAAATGCAGAGACAGAGTTTGGTTTTTAAAATCTAAGATCTCAGTAAACAGGGTGCAATTCATCTAATGTATAAAGTTTCAAAGTAAGCATTTCTGAAGCTGAAGTACTATCCAGACTTATAATTTATAGGAGGATCATGTTATCAGGATTACCCAGCACTTTAAAAATCGCCTATTTTTGCTGCAAGAATAACTTCTGGAGTAATCTTTAAGAAAAGGTTTCAATCTTTACCACCAGTGGTGGACAACTGTAATCATGATAAGGCTTTCTTCCTTATGTTCAGCTAACAGTGATTTTCCATTCAGTTGTTACCTTTTGGTGCTGCCTATGCCTTCTAGTAAAAGAAACACCCTTACTTCCTCTTCTACATGGAAGCTTTTTAAGTATTGTTAAGGCAGCTATCATGTGACTCTCTTCTGTTTTCATTTCCCTAGGCTAAATGTTTTTGACACTTTCAGTTTTTATATAAGATGACTTTCAGACCTTTCACCAATCCAAGGTAGCTTTTGTTAATGTCCCTCATAAACTATGGCACCCCAAATTAAAAGGATAATTCAAATGTGGTCTGATCAGCACAAAATAAAGGAATAATATTTCATATGATTTGGACACCTCAATTTATTCTTACTTATACAGCCTATGAATATACAAACTTTCTTAGCAGCCATATTACTTGATAAATGTGGTGTTAAATAAACCCCAAATTTTTTACTCATCCAATTTCTTCACTATAAAAAGAAGTATGTACTTGATATTTACTGAATATCTGCAATGATCAAGGCACATTTTTTCCCCTCACATAAACCAATAAGGAGCTATCTCTCATAGCTTGCAGAAAAACAGAAATTGACTGATTTCCAACTTTACCCATCTGTCTCGTGATGATGACCTGGTCTGAATAAGTTCAAGGTTCTTGCAAGCAAGTAAACGACTTCGAACTTTGTACACACAACGGTACACTTCTGACAAGCTTTTACCAGGCTGATATCTAAATAAAGAACCAAAATAGAAAAGTTACCTAATTTCTAACATCATGAGAGCAAATATTTGTCTGAGGATAGTTTTAAGTTACTTGCCGGCTTTCTCCACATGCTTGGCTAAGTAAATTTGTATGTTTCAGAAGGGCTGCAAGAACAAATCTAGACACAGTGTCCAAGAGTGACTCGTTGCTTAAAGTTGCACTGTCCCAATCTGAAAACAAAAATGATTCATTAACATTTAAAAGGGCTCAGAAAACAGTTCAGAGATAATTTTAATAGCTTTAGTAATCCAACAGGAGAATGTTATCATTTCCTAAACGTTAACAAATGCACCTACTAGGTCCTATATACTGTTCTGTGTGCTAGGGATATAGCAGTCAACAAAACTAAGTCCCTGATCTCACAGAATTTATATTCTAGTTGGGGGGTGGGAGACACCAAGAAATATAAACATTAATATGACAGGAAAGTGCTATGGAGAAAAATAAAGCAGGGCAAAGAGAACAGGGAGTACCATACTATTTCATACAGGCTAGTTTGCAAAGATCTCTGATAAGGTACAGGTGAGTAGAGATGTAGACAAAATCGGGAAAGGTACCACAGAGAAATAGTGTCCCCTCAGAAAAAAACTAGTGTAGAGGCCCTGAGGTGGGTTCAAGGAGGCCAGTGTGGCCAGAACAAAGTGTGCACACATAAGTTGTAGGAGACGTTAGAAAGTTGGCTGGAGACTAGATCACACAGGGCCTGCAGGCCACTGCAAGTCCTTTAGATTTTACTATAAGGGAAACAGGAAGCACCATTAGAAGGCTTTGAGTGGAAATACAATATGATCTGATTTGTGTTTTAAAAGGCCAACTATAACTGCTGAGTGGTGAACCAGATATGGACTGCAACAGCAGTACTGCAGTAACTCAAGTGAGGAATGATGGTGACTCAGACCAGAGCAGTAGCAGTGGAGGTAGGAAGAAGTGGTCAGATTCCAAAAGCGTTTTGAAGGCAGAGTTGACAGGATTTGTTGATGGATCAGATGTGCGAATACAAGAAGTCAAAGTTGACTAGAAATGTACTTAGACTGTGGCTGATTTACTCAGACAGCCAGACTACAGAAAGAACGCTTTGGGGAAATAAGGAGCTGAAATCAGGAGTATGGTTTTGAATACTGTCTATTAAGCATCCTAGTAGAGATATTGTGTAAACTAGTCAAGTGTGAATATATGTGGTATTTGAAGCCATTAAGTAGATACTGTGAATACAAAAATGAAATGAAATGAAATGAAATGAAGTGGGTAAGAAACGAAACAACAATGGACACAGATGAGTACGTGCAATAGAAAACCAAAATCACAGCATCAGATGATGAGAACTAGGCAGATGCTTTCTTTAATTCCACGTTAGCATACTAATGCTGTACTTTAAAAATGTAGTACATGCAGTAGATTCCAAATAGGGGTGGGAGCTTTACTGTCCACTAGACTTTTAATTTGACAGATTTACCAAGCTACTTAAAAATAAAACCAAACAAAAAACACCCATGGAAAATATCATGCCCCAAGTCAACATTATTTGTTCTTAATCCCTTCTTAAAACTCCTATCTCAAGAGATAAAATTTTTTATCTTGGTTTTGTAGTCATTTCTGTAGGCTTCGGTAAAAACTAAGTTCAGACTTACCTATTTCACAGGTAAAAAAAAAAACAAAACCCTGACAATATAAACATGCATGATTTTAAAAAAATCTTATAGGCCAAAGCAAATCTTAAACGATAGACTCTATTACATAAAAAATTTTCCACATTAAGTTCTTGAGAAATCATCTGTTCCAAGGGAATGCTTGCTATTCTGACAGCTGCTACGACTTAAAATCAAACAATGACCCATATCAAGGACTCTAATGCTCAACTTAAAATGCAAACTATAGACCCTCTGCTGTGTTTCCAATTTAGCAAGAGATTATCCTCCTATAACAATTTGTAAAGTAATGGGTTCTTTTCTTCATTAAAGTTATGGTCATTTCATATCAAACACTACAGAACGTTTCCACTATTCAGGTATAAAGTCTAAGCTACAGTGTACAAGCAGATCCACAAAGGGAGCCATACAATGAGTTTTTATTCATCTTATGTTTATATCTTGTTTTTAAAAGTTCTAGCTGCAGGGGTGCCTGGGTGGCTCAGCTGGTTGAGCGTCTGACTTCAGCCCAGGTCATGATCTCGCAGTTTGTGAGTTCAAGCCTCCCATCAGGCTCTGTGCTGACAGCTCAGAGCCTGGAGCCTGCTTCCGATTCTGTGTCTCCCTCTCTCTCTCTGCCCCTCCCCTGCTCACGCTCTGTCTCTCTCTGTCTCTCAATAATAAACATTAAAAAAAAAAAAAAATTTCTAACTGCAATTAACAAGTGATATGATAAAAAAAAAAAAACCCTAACTGAACATTCCAAGCAAATGATGCAAATATGAGAGAATATCAGAAAATACAACTTAGAAAGTAAATTTTTTTCCTCCTCCATTACCATACTTTTCCACTTCTGCTTGGAGTCAACACAATACAGAATGAATAAGTAAAATGAATAAACTGGATGAAATTAAACTTTCAAAGGTATCATATCTAATGGTGTTTTAAAGATGTAAACAATATGCACCTCATTTCATGTTTATTACACAAAATGAAAGGCAATAAAAGGTAAAAAATGTATTTACTTTTGCCATTTTTATCACAGAAGGAAGACAATTCAAAGAATAGGGGGAAACTAAAGATATGATAAGAAAAAACACCCAGAGAAAGACAACTTATGGACATGGGATTCTGAACAATCAAGGTCATTATTAAAAAGGAAAGCATGGGAACTAAAAAGAAATCAGGTATACCTTTTGAAAACTTGTATATAAGGTTAATTTCATTTATCAAATAATATTAGAAATTGAAGTAACACTACATACTTGCATGGCACTTTACTACTGTACTCAATAGTCCATCTTATTTCAAATCGGTATCTTCACTAGCACTCTGTAGTGGGCAAATGTTTTACAGAGAAGGAAAATGACCAGGCTTAGACTTCTACATATACCGCTTTTTAGTTCTTACCCTAGGGCTTACAAAGGGAAGAGATTCATTAACAGGCTCTTAAACTAGGTCTATTTACACTGCAGGGATCCTGCAGTAAAATGTTTGCCTCTGTATTTATCTTTTATATAAATCTCAATTTTCCCATAGTAGGTTTGCTAAAATGCATGCCTAGAATATTTTCCACAAAGAAGAAAAAGAAACTTATGTTTAATGTTATTTGTAAAATACTTTTTTCTATAAAAAATAAGGTGATTCCTGTGATTTTCTATTGATACGTATCACACATATTTTAGTATCACAAGCTATCTCCATATTTACCAACTTCATCCCCTTCATCTTACCTTTACTAACAGCATAATCCTGCATGCTGATCCAAAGACTTCGAGCAGGCTCTTTTGAACAACCCAATGCCAAGTCTACATAGACAGCAATTTCAGGCCGCAGTTTATAATCAAAAGGCTTCTGTTCTTCATTTCCCGAAAGAGCTACTTCTAGCAGGCAACTCATACATTTATCTAAAAAGAATTATTCAAATTATCAATTTTAAACCTGAATAATTATGGTGCTACAAATAAAATCTCAGCACTTTTATTTAATCCATATGAAATCATACCTTTCAAACCATTTTAAGTAGATGCTACAAAGGTAAAGTCCTTTAACATTTCTCAATGGGAGGTAGTATCACCTTCTAATCACAGCCAGAAGGATGTGTGACCACAACATCCAGGGAGGAGTTGTGGCATTTTGGTAGGCAGGGGTCAGGGAGGCTAAATGTCCTACATGTGCAGGTCCTGTAGAACTCTTTTGTTCAAAATGGAAGGATATCCTCACTGAGAAATATGGGAACACAGGGAAAGGGACTAGACAATAACTTAATCTTTTTTTCTAGAATTAAGGGAAAATAATCAGTTAAGTACCATTCAAGAGAGGGCAAAGATACCATGAACAATTTCTCTACTGATATTTACATTTGCTCAAGTGGTTCCTAACCTTTTAATGGGACATTTTGGCATTCAGAATTCATTTCCCATTTAAAAAAATAGCTAAAATGATAGGTATGGGACTAATACCAAAAGTCAATGTAACCCACAATAGAACTGAATTACCATATATTTACAATTTTACAAAGGACAGTAACCTTTTCCTAATACATGGAAGTATTTTTTTAAAGTGTATTTAGAGAGAAAGTGTAAATGGGGGAGGGGCAGAGAGAAAGAGAGAGAGAGAGAGAGAGAGAGAGAGAGAGAGAGAGAGAGAATGAATGAATGAATGAATCCCAAGTAGGCTCCGCACTGTCAACATAGAGCTCAATGCAGGCCTTGAGTTCACAAACTGTGAGATCACGACCTGAGCCAAAGTCAAATGCTTAACTGAGGGAGCCACCCAGTCATCCCTGCAAGTATTTAAACATAAAATGTAACTAACTGACTAAAGTAAATGTAACAGAAATATGAGGAAGGTAGAGATAAACATATTTTTGTCCTCAGGAGGACATTTGCAACTACCATAGAATTAAACACTAACAGCACTGGAAACATATTTACAATGTTAAACATCCCTTGAAAAACCATGATTTTACTTTTCTTGGTACAACTGTATCCTAAGTACCCGTCTAGCATCATCAGCCATGGCTAGAATCACTATCTGGTTCATAATTGACATGATGAATAGATACTCTATTTGGAAAAGGGAGAAAATCTTAAACTGCTCTTCTCAATCCCACTTCCCAACCCTCCAAAATCCAAAGCAGAATATGGGAATTTTGACTTGATTTCTATCTATTGTTTTCCCTCTCGGTTGAGATCCTCTTAGATGGAGATTTCTCTTAGACTTTCCTTCTTGGACACTGAGTCTCTTTCTCTCATCAGAGGAACAATGAATTTGAGGTCAGTAAGACCACATAAGCTGTCTAATCAACTCCTTTTATGGATCAAAGTTAGAGACCCAGAGAGACTAAAGGATCAATCCTAAATAAAACAACTAGATCATCTGTTCAGGAACTGGAGAGGTCATCATGTTCTGATAGTCTGAGAGCTACCCTACCAGCAAAGTAGACAAATGGGAGATGAGGCAGGAAATAGAAACCCCAAAAGGTCCATAAATGGGGAGGAAAAAATGAGGAATTACACAAGGTAGCATCAGCATCAAAGTAGACAGGTTGCAGTGGGGGGGAGGTGGAGAGAAGGGACTGCCATTCACATCTGAGAGGTGTTTGAAAACTGAGTCATGGAAACTTTACAGAGCTTTACATTCTATGAAACAGTTTCATAACCTCCAACCCCCAGAACACAATAATCAAAGCATTTTCCCATTTTTATGAATTAAATGACTTTGCTCAAAATGAGTGATAAGTAATAACAGAGTGGAACCAGACCTACATTGTCCTAGTTTGGAGGCTCTTTTCACTATACAATGCTGCAGGATTTTACTTTTTCTGAAGGCTCTAAATTACAAATCTCAGATCCCCCACCCAGCTAATGTTTCATTTGTTTGCTATCAGTTCTTTATTCAGCAAACCCAGAATAAGAGAAAGCTCCAATGGAGGTACAAACACAAGCATGTATTTTAAACGTTATAGAGAAATACATTACCTAGCTGAGGGGTGTCCATTTCTACACCATCACTAAAAAGTGGTGTTTTCATCCAATATGCGGTGTCCTGTTCCTCTGGAGACACAGGGGAGCCCTGAAGCATACCACCAAGACACCGCCCAATAAGGAGAGCAATCGTTCTTTCCAGATCCACAAGCCACACCCAGGACTGAGCTGGCTGAGGTAACGGCATGCCGGCAGGATCAATCAGTTCTGGTCCTCCTGAAGACAAAATCATTAATAACTGTGTCTTATCTGGTATTCAAGAGTCTCAATCTTTCTCATTTCTATTGCACTGCAGTAAGATATTGAAGCAAATTAATTTTATATTGAAAATATAAATTATAACACTTTCTGTATTTATTCTCTTCACTAGGCTAATTTAAATATATTCTAATAAGTTTGCCATCAAATAAAAACTTCCTTCGTAAAGTTACTAATTTTAAGATAAATATTAAAACAGTATAAGACAAAAATATCCCAAGGGATTGTTTTCCTACTTTTAATTATCCATATCAAATTTCACCATACAAGTGAGTACCTGAGGCAGCTCATCCCTCCAAAATTGATACAAGAGTTGTTTTAGTAAAATGACAATTAATAAATTTTTTTTTTTGAGAGAGAGAGAGAGAGAGAGAGAGAGTGTATGCACACAACCAGGGAAAGGGAAGAAGGAGAAGGAGGGAGAGACTCCTAAGTTTTAATGGCCCGAATTGAGAACTGTCTGGTACTGAAATCCACACCCATGCTTTCTTACTATCATCTGTTTTTAAAAGCTCTTCACTTAAAAAAGAAAAACTGCACTTAGCCATTAAGAACAGATGTCAATGAGGGGCGCCTGGGTGGCGCAGTCGGTTAAGCGTCCGACTTCAGCCAGGTCACGATCTCGCGGTCCGTGAGTTCGAGCCCCGCGTCAGGCTCTGGGCTGATGGCTCAGAGCCTGGAGCCTGATTCCGATTCTGTGTCTCCCTCTCTCTCTGCCCCTCCCCCGTTCATGCTCTGTCTCTCTCTGTCCCAAAAATAAATAAAAACCGTTGAAAAAAAAAAATTTAAAAAAAAAAAAAAAAAAAGAACAGATGTCAATGAAATCCTTAAAGAAAAACAAAAAAGATCAACAAATCCAAAAGCTTGTTATTTGAAAAGACTGATAAAATGGACAAACCTCTAACATAATTAATCCAGAAATAAAAGATGGCATAAATTTAAAAATTAGAAATAAAAAATAGGATGTAACCACAGACACAACAGAGATTTTTTAAAAACCATCAATGAGCGGGGCACATGGGTGGCTTGGTCAGTTAAGTGTCTGACTCTTGACTTTGGCTCAGGTCATGATCTCACAAGTTTGAGTTTGAGCCCTGCATCAGGCTCTGTGCTGACAGTACGGAGCCTGATTGGGATTCCGTTCCCCTCTCTCTGCCCCTCCCCCGCATGCTCGCTCTCTCGCTCTCTCTCTCTCTCAAAATAAATTTAAAATACTTTAAAGAAACCATTAATTTCCACTACTGTAAATCTGTTATTTGGCATTATTTAGCAGATTATTTGCCAAAGCCACAATATATCTAAATGTGGGGAATAATAAAGAAACAAACAAAGAAAGCAAGCAAGAAAGAAGCCATTAATGAGTATTATGAACAATTTTATGCCAATATATCTGAAACACAACAAAATTATATTTTCTAGAAAAATATCAACTCCCAATTTTAGAAGAAACAAAAAGCTAGATGACAACAATAACCACTAAGGAAAGAAAATTAATAGTCAAAGTCTATCCATATGCCAGAGCCAGGTAGTTTTATAGATAAAGTCTTCTAAAGCTTCAAAAAGAGAGAACCTCTATTTTATACTAATTATCTCAGAGAAAAGAGAAAAAAGGGAAGACTCCAAATAGATGCTATGAGATTAGTATAACTGTGGTAGTAAATGACACAAAGAATGGGAAATCATAGAAAAATATCAGTTATGAGAATACAGATGCAGAAATCTAAAATAAATGACACCTAACTCACCTAATACAAACAGATGAATCTTAACAAGTTCTGATATGCTTTAGGAAAACAAGAGTAAAACCTGGAATAGTTCCATATAAAGCCTAATCAACACTGTGCTACAGTTGTAACCTTGATACTCAACTTCACCTAACTCTAGTTGGTACAGAACCGTACAATGCTAAAGTAAGATAGGCCTTCAGTGTCATCTTGTCCAATCCCAATCCTTCCAGAAGAAACCAAGGTTTAAGAAATTATAAGCAACTTGCCCAAGATCATACAACCAAGTCACTAGTTTTATGCCTTAGTCCAGGATTTTCTAATAAAACATGTGGCCTCACTTAAACTTGAAAGGTTTTTAAGACTTCAATAATCAAACTCCTTTGATGACCTTATGATAGACTTCAATGGAAAAATGGCGTTAATGTTTTCTAGACATGGTACTTTAAGCTATATCCAACTGAATGAAATCATCAATATTTTATAAATTGGAGTGAATTCACGTGCCATGCCTAAAATCAGAATGCTGTATGTATGTATGTGTATATATACATAGGCATGCACACACGCACTATATATGTGTATATATATGTATATATATATATATACACGTGTAAATATATATATGTATACGTATATGTATATATATGTGTGTATATATGTATATGTATGTATGTACGTATGTATATATACGTATATATATATTCTATTAGGTGCCTTAAAAAAAAACCCACGCACAATAAAGATAGATTCTCATTTTTTACATTCAGTTATCTATATATCCAACCAAAATATAAAATATTTTACTGTCAAATAGAGATTTAAAACTAAAGATTCTCTTCATTTAAGAAATAAAATTTTCTAATCAAATCAATCCATTGATTTTAAAATGTGTCATCACGCTGCTGACTGAACTAAGAAAGAATGCTTTCTTATTATCCGATGTAAAATATGTCCTAATTTCAACCATGTCAAAATTTGAAAAAAACGTGTCTCAGAATCAATGAAATATACTATTGAAACCTGATGACCATATAAAGACCCTATTTATGCACTGTTACATATGAGCACCTTTCTTAAATTTTCCCATTTCAGCTGCCCTTTAGACTGCAAGTTCCTACACCATAACAACCTTACCCTTTGATTACATAAAACACCCAAGTGACAGATATGATTTACCTGATGCGTGCAAGAAGAAGAACTTTTCTCAAAAGCATTATTTATTGTTTTACACTCCTTACTTACCATGAAGAGGCCACTGTAACTCTTGGTCTTCTAAAAGAGCGGCAGCTGGCAGGAGTCTGTTAAGGCAATCAAGAGGTGGCAACAAGTCGAGGAGGTAACTCAAGAGAGGCCGTGCCACCGACACAGGGAGCAACAGTAGGGAGTTAACAATCTGGCAGAGCATACTCCCTGCAGCTGAGACGTATATCACATCTATGAAAGGTAAGAAATTCAACATGGATCAATTGTTTCAAACAAACTTTAAAAAGAAAAAACCTAAGAAATACTATTTTAGCTTAAAACAGGGGCACACTAATTCAGTAATTCTTTGTCAAACATCTATGTGGCAGCTGATGTGGTATTAGTATTTGCTCACTTTCAGAAAGTACCACCAGCAGAAACTTTGTGGGAAAACACACATATCCTTGTGCCAACACATTCAAAAGATTAAAGCTGCTTCCCTTAAAATGCATTATGAATTTCTCATTCACAAGTTTATCCTCATTTTCAGATTTACTCAAGAAATATTCATTGACTACAACACACAAGGCACTGTTCTAGGTGAAAAGGAGACAGCCGTGAACAAAGAACTAAAAACTCCTACCCTCATGATACTTACATTCTATGTGTTTTATTTTTTATTTTATTTATGTTATGTGTTGAGAGAGAGAAAGAGAGAGGGCTTGTGCAAGAGTGGGGGAGGGGAAGAGAGAGCGAGACAGAATCTTAAGCAGTGCAGAACCTGATGTGGGGCTCGATCCCACAACCCTGGGATCATGACCTAAGCCAAAATTAAGAGTTGGAGACGCTCAACCGACTGAGCCACCCAGGTGCCCCTCTATGTTTTTTAAAACGAATTTACTTTTCTTGAAAAAATCAAGGTCACTTCAAAGCATCTGTCTTTTCATCTGTATTGGTTTTAAATTAATTTTATTTCAATATTTCATCGTATTTGGGGGCAGGGAGGATCATCAGAGATGAGCTCTGTTTGAACAAATTTTAAATACCTATGGAACAACAAAATGGAGGTGTCCAGAAAACAATGGTTTTAGTTTCTTTCTTTCTTTTGTCAGTTGGGGAAATTCAGAAATAAGGTGGTTGTGAAGAGACATACTGAATTTTAGTTGCCTTTGAGACAACCAAGAAGAGACACCCAGTAGATAACTACAAAAGGCTTTAATAGTGTGAAAAAGGAATTCTCAGCCAGATGCAGACACAGGAATCAACATATAGTCAAAGAAAATGGGACCAAATAAGATCAGTTAGGGAGAAAAGAGGGTTGAAGGCAAAATTCAGAGAGTCTTAAACATTAAAGGGCATGTCCAAGAGAGAGGAACTTATAGGAACCAAGTGGAAAAAAGCAAACAGAGTGACAGAGTAAAAAGATGATTGTGACTACAAAGAAACCAAGAAAAAAGAAAGCATTGCCAGGAGGAAAGTGGAACACTTGGCATATGCTGAAGAAAGGTAAAGAAACAGCAAATAAAAATTCACTTTATGCCATTTAAAATTAATCTTTTTGAGTATGTATAATCCAACGCCTTTAAATTAGGGCTCTTCTGGGGGTGCCTGGGTGCCTCAGTGGGTTAAGTGTCTGACGCTTAATTTTGGTTCAGGTCATGATCTCATAGTTTTGAGATCAATCCCCAAGTCAGCCACCACGCTGGGCATGGAGCCTGCTTAAGATTTTCTCTCTCCCTTTCCTTCTGCCTCTCCCCCACTTGCTCTTGCATGCTCTCATTCACATGCACTCTTTCTCAAAAAAATTAAAAAATTTAAAAACAGTAAATTAGGGCTCTTTCATGTCAATTAACATCTTTTAAGATCAGTCATATCAATCACTATTACCATCACCCCCAAACCAAAATCAAAAGGATCTTCAATAGGAAGGAGATTCAAGATCATTCCTATTCCATTCAGAGGTTTCAGGCTCCCTTAAGGCTTTGGAAAGGCTAAGAATTCTTGCTTTACAATCACTGATTAAATGTCAAATCTAGTACCAAACACACCTCTTAATTTTTCTCCAACACTGCCATTCCAAGGACTTTCTTTGAGCAAATTTGCCGAACGTGAATAAATATCTGTGGCATGAGGCAACAAGAGCTGAAGGTGTTTATGAAGCAATGCCACGCTGCTTGAGTTCTAGGGGAGAAAAGTTCCTATATTACTACTGTAAAACATTCAAGGTACAGAAATATCATAGTCACCCAAATATCTGAGTTTCAAGGTCCCTGAGAGATCATCATAAAAGGCAAAGAATCACATACCTCACTAATGTTATTGATATGACAAAATGCCAGCAGTTGTTTTTGCAGTGAACACAGGAGTTCATGAAGATGAGCAGGCTGACTGTTTTCCGAAGATGATGTTCCAAGTAGAAATTTATCACTATTCTTTTCTAGCTCTCCAAATGCTTGATCCTAAGATGATACATAAAAGAAGATTAAATCCGAAGTACTTAAAAATAAAAGTAATGTCCTACCATAAATGATTGACTTAAGAAGCCACTGTCTCCTTTCTCCCGTTATCAATCTTTAAATCTTTGCGCTATTGTTCTTAGCTATTAGATAGCAAGATTTGTCAAGCAATTTCAATTTGTTTTACTGTTTAAACAAAAGTAATGCACGTTTCACCACAGAAACTTTGAAAATTGAGAAAACCATGTAAGATCCACAGACAACATATTTCAACATTTTAATGCTGTTGCTTTCCATACCTCTTGTGTAAAAAGTTTTGTTTCCACATACCGTGAAAAGACACAAATGAACACTTGAACACAATTATTCAAAATTAAATTAGGTTATGATTATAAAAGAAATAAATGATTTCAATTATACTTAAAAAATAGGCAGGAAAAAAAAGAAGTGGACTAAAGAGACATAACAACTAAATATAGTGTGATCCTGGATTGGGAGAAGGGGTTGCTATAAAGCACATTATTGCGACACTTATACAAATCTGAATATGGATTGTATATTAGATAATAGTTCTGTATCAATGTTAAATTTTATGAATTCAGTAATTGTTCTGCTGTTATGCAAAAGAATACCCTTCTTAAGAAATACATGCTTACGTGCTTAAGAAGAGCCAGGAGGGCATTTATAACTTACTCTCAAACTATTTAGAAAGATAGAGAGATAGATAGATAGATAGATAGATAGATAGATAGATAGATAGATAGATGAAGCTAATTTAGCTAAAGGGTAGAAGGGATTCTTTGATTCTTGAAACTCTTATGTAAGTTTTAAATTAGTTCAAGCTAAAAATATTTTTTTAAAAATTGTTCCTGTAGAGGTGCGTGGGTGGCTCAGTCAGTTAAGCATCTAACTTTGGCTCATGGTCCATGGGTTCAAACCCCACATCAGGCTCTGCGCTGACAGCTCAGAGCCTAGAGCCTGCTTCGGATTCTATGTCTCCCTCTCTCTGCCCCTCCCCTGCTCACACTGTCTCCGTCTCTCTCTCAAAAATAAACATTAAAAAATAAATAAATAAATAAATAAATAAATAAATAAATAAATAAATAACTGTTCTTGTAAAAAATTTAGAAAATACCAAAACTGTATTTTAAAAAATAAGTTATAATTACCATTTAGCCAACCCAAAGAAAACTCACTATTAATATTTTTTAGTGTATTTCTTTCCTGATTTTTGTGACCGTTTCATTTTTTTCACAATACTGCATATTCTATGTTTAGACTTCTCTTTTCCAGCAGATTCACAAATATTTTGTTTTCAGAAGCCATGGTTATATAAATTTTAAAAGTCATAATATTCCCTTGAGCATATATACCGTAATTTACCTACCCATTTTAGATATTTAAGTTGTTTCCAGGTTTTATTTTCTATAATCATGTGATGAACATCTTTATGCATGAAGTATGGTTGATGTTTACAATATCCAAGACAGAGTCTCAGAACATTTTAAGGCTCTTGCTATATAAGCACCATTATAAGCTGCCAAATAAGCACTGCTATAGACTGAATGTTTGTGTCCCCTCAAAATTCATACATTGAAACCCAATCCTCAATGTGGTGGTATTTGGAGACGGGGCCTTTGGGAAGGGATTAGTGCCCGTATGAAAAAGACCCCAGAGAGCTCCATTGTGTGAGGACACAGCAAGAAGATGGCTATCTATGAACCAAGAAGCTAGTCGCATCAAATTTGCCAGCACCTCTGTAACAGTGAGAAATAAATATGTTGTTTAAAAGTCACCCAGTCTATGGATGACTACGGTATTCTGTTACAGCAGCCCAAAGAGACAAGCACCACCATTTTAAAATCTTGGGAACATGACAAATTTGGACAAATAATTTAGGACTGTAGCCCAAAATCACTTAATATTTTATTTCCATTTCCATATAACATACATATCAACCCCACCCCTAATGAAATTAGAAAGGCACTACTTAATTTATTTTCACTTGTTAATTTTATTTTTAATTATAGTAAAATACATACAACATCAAATTTATCATCTTAACCATTTTTGAATGTGCAGTTCAGTAGTGTCCAATGCGTTCACATCATTGTGGCATGTGCCACGTTTAATTATATAAATGCAAGATTGTATTTTCCTTTGTAAAAAGACCAAATAAGGGACACCTGGGTGGCTCAGTTGGTTAAGCATCCAACTCTTGATTTCAGCTCGGGTCATGATCTCACAGTTCTTTACTTTGAGAGAGAGAGAGAGAGAGAGAGACCGACCCAAGTAGGCTCCATGCACTGCCAAGGACTCTGTCTCTCTCTCTCCTCCTGTCTCTTCCCCTCTCTCTCTCTGCCCCTCCCCCACATGCTCTCTCTCATAAATAAATAAACATTAAAAAAAAGAACAAATAAAAGCATTAAGAAATCTCTAGTCAAAGAGGGTAGATTCTGGCCTAAAGTACATGTAACAGCTATACAGGAACTGCCCTAAGGATATATAACTAATTACCTGGCAGCAGCTTCTACAGCTGAAGGCAAAACTATTAAATCACAGTAACTGGAGGGTGTTTTCTTCCAAAGGACAAGCACACCAAACTATATTTCTGGTGTTAAGAATCCCATGGGCTTCACACTTGACAGTGACAGCCAGGTGACTTTAAGAGAAAGGCACTACTTTAATGCAGCATAAATATCCCTTACAACTTTGGAAAAAATGTTCTGTCAATAACAAATGGATATACCATGACACTGTTCCCATTCCACGTGCAGCCAAACATCAGATCAAATTTACATTCTTAAATCTGAAAGAAAATTATATAAGCTCAATTGTCACTCTGACTTAGCCACCTTTTAATGTGGACAGAATAGAACACTAAGACTTGCACAGAAGAATATACAGACCCGACCCTTCAGGGGCATAGGAGACAATATGAAACAATATGTGAACTATTCAAAGTTAAGTCATACAGTACACGTAACTCTGAGATCTAAGGATATGCAGTTATAATTACATGGTTAAATAGGGTTATTTGGTAAGGCTTCCTTGAAGAAATCACAGATTAGTAGAGGAAGCTGGAGACAGACATGTCTCCATGTCATGTCCATGAGCTCAGAGGAGCGGTGTGTAAGCCAAATGATGAAGTGCCTGAAGGGGTTTTAATTTAATACAATGAGGTTATTTAATACGACTAGGTTATTCCAGCAGTAAGATGCAGAGACCAGCAACAGTGACAATAACTACAACACTGGTATTAGCATTAGGTCATGATAGTGTGGGTCAGAACCAACAGAAATGGCGGGGGGCAGGGGGAGATGGATCTAAGAAATACTTAAGAATTAACTGCATCCTAACACAGGGAAAACTATAGCATCTACTGTCTTCTACTGACCAGCTATTCTTAGTAAGTACCAACCACATTGTAACTATAGGAGTATATATTATTCCCGTCCTCACTATTTTTCTTTTGCAAAATGCTTTTGACTATTTTTATGTTTATTCTTGTACACTAACATCAGAAAAAATTGGTAAAATTCTAAAATAAATCTTTTTGGAATTCTCAATTACAAGTCATTTGGCTTCTACAGTATTTCAGAAGATCTGACACATGTTTTCCCCCTTTGGGGGAGTGAAGTCCAGAGTTTTATTCATTTCATACATATTTAAATGTCAAAATACCTTAACCTGAAGCCATCCCTATCGCCTCCAAAAAAACAACAAACAATAAACAACCAAAAAACCCCAAGCTTTATTCTTTTTTTACTACAAAGAAAAAGAGCAACTTACTGTATAAAATCCTAAATTTCTTAAGAGAGTTTTCATCAAAATTTCAGCCAGATGAGTGTCTGGATGGCAGCTCTGAGTGCCATAAGGTTGATCTGACAGGTTTCCATAGCCAGTACAAACAGAAGAGAGGTCAGCAGCATCAGAAGGTGAGCTATAGCCAAGTAAGGAAGCTACATGGGTATGATCTTGTAAACTTGTCAGAATGATATCCAGTTGCATTCTCTAAAGAAAAATATTTTCATCCATGAAATAGGTACAAATAGTTTAAAATGCATTTAAAAAGAAAAAAAATTCCATTTAATATCCTGATATTTTAGGAAGCATGTATTTAAAAGAAAAGCTATCCCGGTGCCCAGATGACTCAGTCAGTTAAGTGTCCGACTCTTGATTTCAGCTCAGATCATGATCCACTATTCGGGTTCTGTTCTGTCAGTATTGAGCATACTTGGGATCCCCTCTCTTTCTCCCTGCCCCTTCCCTACTCATACTCTCTTATTCAAAAATAAAATAAAACTTAAAAAAATTTTAAAAAAGAAAAGCTATCCCATTAATACAATTTTAAAAATGTAACTAATAATATTTTATTCCTTTTTACAATAATACATAATACCCAAACTCTAAGCAAAATGATATTCTCTGCATAATGATTTTAGTTAGCACTTTAAGAATAGGAAATGTTACCAGATAAATTACACTACACATTGTTCTACAGAATTATCAATGTAACTATTTATTCTAATATTTCAAATGAATCAACTGAAATCTAAACTAGTAAAAAATACTCACTGGAGTCATCGGTGGATTATACTGCCAGTAAGAACCACTTTTTCCCTGAAATCTACAACTCTACAATTGATTGTTCTACTTGAGTTGAGCAAAATGTACTTATTTTAATGTATATAATATTAATAATGTAATATTAAAAATGGAAATAAGCATATTTATATCCTCAAATATATTTTCACAGTCATCTTTTAGTTTTTATATATAAGAAATTTCACATAACATTCTGGGCATGGAACCAACAGTAGCACATGACCTTGATTTCAACTCAACACATTATAAAATGTCTCTGGCTTGACAATATAAGTAACAAATTTTGAAATTTTAATAACTAGCCCCAAATCATTTAATAAATTATCATTTGCTTCACCTTCATTAGAATTCTGGGAACTCTTCCAGCAGAAAACATTAAATATTAGGATTTACTAGACCCATCAAGAATTATTCCACGAACACATGGCAATTGATTAGCTTTATTTCCCTCTATTTTTGTGTGTGTGATATTACTGGTTTACTCAGATACAGTGTAAAGGCTCACCTGTCCTTTAGATAAGCTTTCCCATCTATCAGGTCCTTGGGGCAAAAGAGAATGAAGTAACTCCATACGTTCTCGTAATGGTGGTAATAGCATGGTTGCTCCCACTGACAGAGTTTCAATTACCACCTAGTATCAAAAAAGAAAAGTGTATTTATTGACCTAGTCCTTATCTTTTTAAAAGAAATACATGAAAAATAAAATGCACTGATTATTAGGATCACAAAAGTCTAAAGAAAGTAGATCACAGAAGTCTGAAAAAGTGACATGAAAAAAGAAAGCATGCAAGTCCTTTAGAGGTCTTTAAGTAAACTAGGATACATATTTTGAATTTGCCACTAAGAGCTAATCATCATCCAACAAATATTTAGTATTGACTTTTTAGTTCAGGTCCTGGTAAGGCTCTTTGCAAAGTGCTGTAGACACAAGTGAACAAGACAGACAAAAGCCTTGCTTTCATAAGCATACAGTCTAATGGGAAAGAGATCCTGAGCAAGTTTTTACAAGTGTGAAAGGAGTCACATAGGGAAAGTACAAACTTGAATCACACACACACGTAATTAACATGGCCTATGGGCTCATGGAAGGTCTCCCTGAGGATTAGCCATTTAGGTTAAGAATTTTTTTTTAATTTTTTCTTAATGTTGTTTATTTTGAGAGAGAGAGAGAGAGAGAGAGAAGGAAAACACATGCACATGTGAGTGGGAGAGAGGCAGAGAGAGGGAGACAGAATCCAAAGTAGGCTCCAGGCTCTGAGCTGTCAGCACAGAGCCTGACTCAAGGCTCGAACCCGTGAGCTGTGAGATCATAACTTGAGCTAAAGTTGGACGCTTAATTGACTGAGCCACCCAGGCGCCCTGAGGTTAAGAATTTTAAAATGAGAAGAACTTAACCCAACAAATGTTCAGGTAGCTATAAAGACTAGCTACAGGGGCGCCTGGGTGGTTCAGTCGGTTAAGCGTCCAACTTCAGCTCAGGTCGTGATCTCGTGGTCCATGAGTTCGAGCCCCACGTCGGGCTCTGTGCTGACAGCTCAGAGCCTGGAGCCTGTTTCAGATTCTGTGTCTCCCTCTCTCTGACCCTCCCCCGTTCATGCTCTGTCTCTCTCTGTCTCAAAAATAAAGGTTAAAAAAATTTTTTTTTTTTAAAAAAAGAATAGCTACATTATCTTAGGCCTCATAATTTCTCAGGGCTATAGCTTCTTTATCAGTAAAATGAGGGTGTTGGACAAGAAAAAATAAACACTTGAAGATTAAGGGCTCTTATAAATTTAAAATACAAAAGAAGAAATTTAAAAAACCTGACTAGAAGAGTTAGAATATAAAATTAAATTCCTCATAAAGTAGAGGGGAAAAAATGGAAAACAGGAAAGAAAACCAAAGAAAAATTATGAGGACTTGTCCAGGATGTCTAGTAACCTAAATAATAAGGGGTTCCAGAGAGACAGAAAACAATGAAGAGGAAATCAATACACAATATACTTCAAGATAATTTCTTAAAACTGAAGGCGATGAGTTTCAAAATTAAAAAGGTCCACCCAAGTATAAACTGATCCACATCAACTGAAACATGAGAACACAAAGGACAAACAGAATTTGCTATAAAACCCATAGAGAAAACAGATTTCTATACAAAGGATAAAAATTTGAATGCATTTTTTTCTGAACAATAACACTGAAAACTAGAAGACAATGACTTCTACAAGAGAATGAATTCTTACAGGAAAATGATTTAGATCAGAATACTACACTCTCAACTATTCGTGAAAATATTCAACTCACAAACTACTTCATTTTGAGGACATTTTCAAAGAATATTTTTCCTGTCTACCCTCTCTCAGAAGCTACTGACGGATATAGAAACCCAGCAGACAACGCCCTAACCAACTGACCAAGGTCAAAATCTCCAGTAGTAAGATATATCAGTACCATGAACCCCATGATGCGATGTACTAAGGACACATCATCATTTCTGTGGCATTCTTGTCAAAAATGTATAACCTCAGTCCAATCATAAGAAAACATAAGAGATAGATATTCAATAAAATAACTGACCAATATTCAAAAATTGTCTAGGTCATGAAAGACAAGGAAAAAATGAGGAAAAAACAGTGCAGAAGACTAAGGAGAAACATCAACTCTAATATGGGATACTGAATGTGATTCCTGCAAAAGAATAAGGTCATTGGTGGGAAAATGATAAAATTTCTAATAAGTTGTTTAGGGTAATGAATAGTATTAAACCAATATTATTTTCTTGGTTTTGATAATTGTATTGTGGTTATGTATGGTATTAGCATGAAGCTAAGTGAGAAAACCATATTTTATGCAACTTTTCCTGAAGTCAACAAATGGCTCAAAATAAAGCATTTAAAAAGAAACAAAAAAGAGCAGCAACAGTGATTATTGCTACAAATGGATTAAGTTACTAGAAGTTTCAGAGATAAGGAACAGAAACAGGCCCGTACACATTCTGAGAGAATTCATCTCCTAAGGACTCTCCTAACAGAGTAGATATCAAGGACATTCAAGGAATAAATAAACAATTCTAAAGATAATTTTTTAACGTTCACTTTCCTTATTTTATTCCAGTGATTTTTGACCTTTTAAAAATACTACACTACCTCATTTCTGATAAATATTAAAAACTCAAAGTTCCCATTCACCACCAGGTTAGTATTTCTTCTACCTGCATGCCAGGGATATGTCTCTCAAGTTGAAAAATCGGTTATCTTTTTTGCTTTTTTTTTTTAAATTGACATCTAATTCACATGTCATAAAATTCACCTTTTTTCAGTATAAAATTCAGTGGTTTTTAGTATATTCACAGAGTTGTACAACCATCACCCCTCTTCTAATTTTAGGACATTTTCATCACCCCCAAAAGAAATTCTGTGTCTGTTAGCAGTCACTCCCCATCTCTCCCTCCCCCAAACCCCTAACAACCAACTGATTTACTTTCTTTCTCTACGGATTTGGCTACTCTGTACATTTCATATTTATGGAATCATGTAATATTTGGCCTTTTGTGACTGGCTTCTTTCACTTAGCACAATGTTCACAAAGTTCAGTCATGTTGTAGCATGTATCAGTACCTCTTTCTTTTTTATGGCTGAATAATATTATCCTCCATGGACATACCACATTTAGCTCATCCATTCATGAGTTGACAGACATTTGTTTATTCCCACTTTTTGGTTATTATGAGTAATATTGCTATGAACATTCCTGTAAAAGATTTGAGTGAAAATTCTTTTGGGTATAGACCTAGATGTGGAAATGCTACATTATATGGTAATTTAATGTTTATTTAAGGAACTATCTTCCGAAAGCAGCTGTCCCAATTTACATTTCCACCAGCAACTAAGAGAGTTTCAATTTCTCCACATCCTCACCAATACTTACTTGCTATTGTCAGTCTTTCTGATTGTAGCCACTGAGTGGGTTTGAAGCAGTATTTCATTGTGATTTTGATTTGCATTCCCCTAATCACTAACACTGGTGAGCATTTTTTTTTCATGTGCTTATTGGCTATATGCATATTTTCTCTGAAAGTGTGTCTACTCAAGATTCTTTGCTCATTTTTAAAGTTGGGTTACTAAAAAAATTTTTTTTAAAAAGTTGTGTTATTCATCCTTTTTATTGTTGAGTTGTAAGGATCCTTTATATGTTCTGGAAACTAGAGTATTATCAGACATATGATTTACAAATATTTCCTCCCATTCTATGAGTTGTATGTCTGTTTTCTTGATAATATTCCTTTGAGGCATAAATGTTTTTCATTTTGATGAAGTCCAACTTCTCTCTCTTTTTTTTTTTTTTTTTTTTTTGGTTGCTTGTACTTTCAGTGTCATATCTAGGAAACTATTGGCTAATCCAAGGTCATAAAGATGATGGATGAGTTGATAAGCAAAATATGATATTTACGTACAAAAGATTATTAAGCCTTAGAAAGGAAGGAAATTCTGACACAGGCTACAACATGGATGAACTCTGAGGACATTACACTAAGTGAAATAAGCAGTCACAAAAAGACAAAGAGTAAATGATTCCACTTACATGATATATTTAGAGTGTCAAAAATCAAAGAGAAAGAAAGTAGAATGGTGGTTGCCAGAAGCTGGAGAGAGGGTGGAATGAAGATTTATTGTTTGGTGGGTGTAGAATTTCAATTTTATAAGATGAAAAGAATTACAAAAATGAATGATGATGATGGTTGTATATTACGAATGTATTTAACACCACTGAACTATATACTGAAAAATGGCTTATGAGCACTAGGGTGGCTAAGTAGGTTAAGCATCTGACTCTTGATTGGGCTCAGGTCATGTTTCTCAGGGTCATGGGATCAAGCTCCACATTGGACTCTGAGCTGAGCGGAGAACCTACTTAGGATTCAATCTCTCTCACTCTCCCTTTCTCCCCCTCCCCTACCTCCGCCCCTTTCCCCCACTCACATGCTCCTTCTCTCTCAAATAAAAAAATAAATGGTTAAGATAGTAAAGTTTAAGTTGTATGTATTCTACCATAATAAAAAATAAAACTGGGTCCTTGCCCTCAGAAATTCATCCTCTGATAGAAAAGGAGCTGTATGTGAACAGACAATTCCAAAACATTGTGATGCAATGAAAACATATACAGGAGAAACCTAACCTGGCAGGAGAGCAGGGAATGAAAGGTTTCCCAAAGATAACATCTGACTTTTGTCTAAAGGATGAGTTAACCAAAAACATTTACTCCCACCAAGAAAATAGGAGTAAGGGAAAGAACATCCAATTGAATTTTTCCAATATATGACTGAATTTATGAGCAACAAGTTCAGGGAAAGATGTGTCTGGAGAGACAGATTCCAAGTCCTATATGCTTACCTCTTGAATTTCATCTGGGACAGTTGAATCCATCAGTCTGAAGAGCAAATTTCGAAGTGGACCTGCCTGTCTCCCAAGAATGCTGGTAGCCACCCCTCCCGCAAGCGCAAGAGCAAGGTGATTTGAAAGCAGCTTCAGGCACAGCTTGAGGAAACTGTGGTGTTCCCTGAAACCAAACAAACTACTATGAACTTCTGATCTACAAAAGAACATGTTCTACCCAGTTTGGGTAACATTTTTTTTCTCTTTAAAAATTTTGTCAAATTATGAGCAATAGTGATTTTTAAAACATGATTCGTGCAATTATGGGTAATTTTTCTTTAAGGTTATTATCAGTAAGTACCTGAAGGTTAGCTCTTTTTTAGATTTTAAAGGAGTTTAATATAAATGAGGGCAGAATAGGACAAAAAGAACAGTAAGTCAAAACTCAAAATGAGTAATAGGTGTAGGCGTGCGCATGCGCATGGGCAAACACACACACACACACACACACACACACACACACACACACCCCTTATATACACATATATAACATACCTTGATGAAGGGAAAGGGAGTGGGGGAATCTCACTGTTTATTTTATCACAGTATCTCTCAAGAAAAGAACGCAGGTGTGAGAAGGTACTCTCTTCAAGATCTACACAATAAGGTCGGTGCCACGCAACAACTTGTCTAGAAGGAAGAAGAAAATCATGTAACAGACTTGACAGGGGAATTTTCACACATGATCAAAAACAAAATTTAAACCATTACTAAAGCTGAAAGATTTCAATAAGATATACAGAAGATCTTCTTGATTATGAAAGTTAAAACCCTTCATTTTAGCAACCAAGGAAAACCAAGCACTTGCCATCCCTAGAGTTCTTCAAGAAGAAAACATATAACCACAAACTGCTTTGGAAGGTTGGATATTCACTCACTTAAAGGCAGAGGGCTGAGTCACATAACCTACTATAGGCTTCTAGTTCTAAGGGTCTATACAATGTATATTTCATATTAAGAAAAACAGCCTGACTCTATATAATGATAAACTGAAATCTATTAAAACAACAACACCTAATGACTCTTGTGAACATTGTCAGGATCTTGAGAACCAATTATCTACATATGAAGTGGAAAGTTGCAAATTTAATGTTAATAGAAAATTATTTATAATCAATTTATTATATCTTTAGCTTTTGTTTTGGAAGGTAAATATCTATAAATGTTTTTAATTGGTTAGAATGTCCTAATAAACCCATCTGAATCAAAGGTCTAGAATGAAAATATAATACATGTCAAGTTTAAATTAGCCCACATGCATAAGAAAATATGTATCTCAAACAACCCTAAAATTCCTTAAAATTCACACTAATACTGTCTAAAACTCACCTACCTGATTATCTAATAAGATACTGTTACCACTTCAGGAAAAAGCTAAATTCCTACAAAAGTAACTTCTTTTATTTAGAAGTACAGCCAATTTCTTTTCAAAAACCAACCACATAAAGGCCACTGAGGCTAATCAACTGTTGAATAAAGCCTAGTTCTAATTTAAATTATTTTAATGTAACTTCCTCTTAATACGCATTTAATTTTTAAAATCCTTATCTAGAGACAGAGAAGGAATTCAAAATGTTTAGAAGACACTTAAATTAAGAAAATATCTTAAATACAGGGTATAAACTTCTTGCTTACATATCTAACCTCAACATTCAAATCAAAAGAACTCTAGATGTCATTGCTTTGATAGTAAAAATACCAATACTAGAAATGTTCAGAAGGTCATTTTTATGAACAGAGTATAATTATTTTTGCTTTTATTGGTGTTTCTGTCGTTATTAGAACACAAGCATTTTTAAACGTGGGCATTCTTACCTATCCCTAGGAAGAGCAGTCCATGCCAGACTATGTGATGTTCCAGCAGAAATCTGCTGAATAGCTATGCCATCTAAGCCACTCACTTTCTTTGGTTTAGTAATAGGACCTGTGGAATTTCCTTGGCCACACTGCCCCATCGAATTATTGCCCCAGGCATAAACTTCATTATCTAAAAACAAAATGGAGAACACAAGAAAAGCCAAATTTAAATGTAATACATTTATAGAAGGTAATAGTTAATACTATTTCTTTTAAAAACAAGTAACATTACCGTGAGAAAGAGCCAAACAATGACTGTCTCCAATAGAAATATCAACTATTCTTGTGGCAGCCAGTTCTTCAATAAGCTTGGGTCTCAAAGCAGTAGCTTCTGAAGAACCACAACCCAGACAAGCTCCACAGCCCCAAGCATAGACCTGAAACAAACAGAACAGCACTACATGTTACATCCTGTGTTACTAGGTCAAAGACTTACACTGTTTAAAAATAAATATCATCTATTAAACAAGAGTGTGGTTTGATACTAAATAATAACTTTCTGTTGTTAAAAATAATATTTACTGACTTGTTAAGGATTTTCAGTTACTTGTTGTGCTGTTTTTAAGTGTTTACTATATACGCAGACAAGCAGCCAAACTGAAAAGAAAAATAACTGGTCACAGAAAAAATGGAAGGATCTTAGAAGAATCTTAGCTTAGAAGTACTGTTGCTATCTTAACTTCTTCATGTTTCTCACTCTGCAGGTCTCAACAAATATTTCTTGGTTGACTAGACCAAGGTATAAACATATAAAATGAATGATATAAATCACAAGACTGATGTTTATAATTTAGTTAAAAACCACCACACCTCATTGTTACAAGAATTTTAATGATCACTTACAAAGATGGCCATATGAAGCAGGAGTCCACACAGTTCTCTTTGAACATCTGCATTTTTTTTTTTTTTTTTGGCTAATTACTACAACAACAACTGACTGATTTAAGAAGCTTGGGGGAAAGGTGAGGTGACAAGGAAGATAAAAGGGTGAATGACTGCCAGTTTGGCAACCCCAAATCAAAACAATTAGCAAACTAAATGACCTTCTTTTCCCTTCTGTGGGTTGTGGTAATGTCATAGAGACTTTAACCCTTACGCCACCAGGTTTGGGACTTTTTTTGTCTTGCAATTCTTTTAGTAAAGACTACTGAGAGATTAAACCTCTTAAACAAAAAATGAGCAGCAAATACTTGTACCAGTTGCTAGAAAACTACTTAAGACAAAGAAAGAAAGAACAAAATTCCTGTACAATTAAAGGTATATCTTCGGAGGGGTTAAGAACTAAACACAAGTAAGATGAAAAAATATGTAGTCAAAGTCATTCTAAATCTCCTAAATCACTCAAGTACAATACAGTACTGTCAATAAGACACATATAGCTAGAGTTTGCTCTTGCCAAGTTACTTTGGCTGAACACCAGATAAAGAAACACTTGGCCTGTATTTAGGGACACTGTTGTCTAAAAAATACATACTGTATTTTTCAACATAAGAATCACACTTAATACGATGGGAAGTCAGCAGTGAAGTGGCCTAAGAGGACGGAGGGAAAAGCAGATATCACCTTATGCTTAGCAACTGTAACAGTAAACAGAAGTATCCTTGCCATTTAAAAGTATTTCTCTCTTATTTTATTTTTTCCTAAGTATATATATTTGATTTCACATAACTTCGTGTATTCATGAGACAACTATTCTATCTCACAACTAACTTACAAGTTCCTTTGGATTTCAAGGTAGTAAAATGTATTATCAACTAATAGCTGAATAGTACTTGATAATTTATACAAACTTTCAATAAACATAATTACCTTATCTGATCATTTGTAAGCAAAATGGAAATCATTAATCGTTTCATACAAAAGAACCACATGATGATCCAGGGAGGTCTGTGATTTGACTATGGCTATACATCAAACAAGTGAGCATCTGCTGTCTTCAATTCACAGATTCTTACCACAAAACCCGTAGTGACAAAGATGTGCAAGAGAAATTTCAGATTTTAAGGCAGCATCCAGCATTGTAACAAATGACTAATGTAATGAAATACAGGGTAATGAATAGTTCAATTTTTTAGGACACAGGCATTCTAGACCCTCAAAAAATAATTAAACTATATGCTAATTTCAACTTTGCTATTCATCTGTCTTGTGAATTAGTCACAAAACATTTTTATACCACTACCTGGCACATAATGGATTCTGACATGAGAGAAAATGAGTGGTCAGCTCACTTTTTCACTGTCACTGCTGATGGAATAAGAAGGAAATTATCATCAATCTATCACCATACCTGGACCCTCTCTAACACCAACAAAAACAGAAATCAAAATATGCATACAGAAGTTCAAAAGTTTATATAAAGGTATTCTAAAGCTCTGACCACCTTAAGCCTGACACACCCTTTCTTACAAATACCTATCCCCTCAGATTATTTTCCACTTGGAAATTTCTCCTTGCCCTCTCTATTTGATCACCTTCTTGCCTTCTTAGTTCCTATCACTGGTTCCAACAAGATCTATTTGCACTTTCTCCCATTAACCATAATTTTTAGGAAAACGTTTAAGGGGTGCTGAGTGCTAAAAAGGTTTTATACAAAGAACAGGAGGCTGAGGGCAGGTTTATCTGGATCATACAGGACAGGTGAGAAAATCTGATTCCTTTGCAAATATTCCACCTCTTCAAACAGGAGAAAATATTTCATTTCAGTAGACTGCCTTTAAAATATATTTTTTAACTTTAAAGTTTAATTATGATTATTACTTTTTAGTTACTTACTCCTCTGAAATAATTTAAGCTTTTTATGCTCATCCCTTAGTCCTACCTGCCCTGTTGATGTTAAAGCAAGTGAAGACTGGCTCCCAGCACAAACTTTGCGAATGAACATTCCTTGTAAAGCTTCAACAACTTTAGGCTTATACACTCTGTTAGTATCGCCATGGCCGAGTTTGCCTATTTAAAAAAAACACACACACACATTCAAATTAAAAAATTTACTTGTTTTAAAGAACCTCTATTCTTTACCTAAGTATTTATTTTGGCAAATATTGCTCATCTTTCCATCATGTACCTGACAGATGTGCAAAACTCTTAAGTTTCTGACAGCAGAATATGTGAACAAATGAATGTTTTTGTTACAAGATAGAAACCAACAACCAACAGGCTTCTGAATCTTAATTTCAAGTAATTAAAACAACTTTGAGAGACATGGAAAACTGTTTTTCTTTCTCCACTATGATGGTCATATTTCTAACTTCAAATTTGCCGATGTAATAAATACATTCTACACAAGATTGTGTATGTATCTATTATTAATTTTTGAACAGATCCAATAATTACTGAAATATAAGACTTGGCAAATCACTAAAGAAGAAAAACAAATGGCCAACAACAAATTCAACCTAAGAATCAAGGAAATACTAATTAAATGATACCATTTTCACTACTGAAATTATTTTTTTACATAACCTTAATGCCCCATGGTTTGTTGTTGAAAGATATGGGGAAATAAGCAATCTCACACTGCTGGTAGTTGTGAAAAAGTAGACAAAGATTTAGTTATTGTTGTGTAGTTTTGATCCAGGAAAATATTTGGAAACCACCCAGATACTCAACAATAATAAACTGATTTTTTTTTTTAAGTTGTGTTACAATCACATAAAAGAATACATTGAGCTATTTTGGGGCACCTGGGTGGCTTAGTCGGTTAAGCATCTGACTTCAGCTCAGGTCATGATCTCACGGTTTGTGAATTCAAGCCCTGCATCAGACTCTCTGCTGACAGCTTCAGATTCTGTGTCCCTCTCTCTGCCCCTCCTCCGCTTACACCCTGTCTCTCTCTCAAAAATAAATAAACATTTTTAAAAAATACTGTTAGATAAAAACCAACAGGTTATAAAATAGCTAAGGTATATATGAGTCTGCTTTGGTTTTCAAAAAAGACATCCATATGGAAATATATGTACATATTTAAATATATATCATTTAGAGGTCCATCTATGAAAGTTTTAACAACAGCTATAGCAACATTTCTTGAAACAGTTCATTTAAATTTAAATTTCTGCTCACCTTAATATTGAGTTTTTCTACAATAGGCATGTACAACAGAAAAGTAAATTTTTTTGAAATCTCAAGAAAACAAGCCCAAAGTTATCAATAAATAAATTTTTACATACCATTGTCTCCTCCTCCAAAAGACCATACAGTTCTCCCATCTTTAGACAAAGCAATAGTATGTGAACTGCCACAAGAAACCTCTCCTACGTTGCTAATGTCTTTCACTAATGTTGGAATGTTACGGCTATTACTGTCACCATGACCTTGGATAAAACATATACAACAAAGAAATAATGTTGTTAACTCTTTTTCTTTAGGCCATTACTTCACAGGTAGAATAAACATTTTAAGTTAATGACAGAAATGAGGTATTTTCAAAGTAAAATTAAATAAGAAAGAATCATTTCTAGTATCTTCTCATCTCATCTTCTAGGCTGCTCTCACACTGAGAGACCCAGTCCCTTCAGTGAATAATTAGAATATGCTATATGTGCTCCTCTCCCAACACTTGTCTAACGTTATCTAGGATCATGCTCATGTCAACTAGTTTTCACTACTAACTAGATTACACACTTCAGGATCATGATGGTATCTTTCTTACCCCTGAAAGTGTCTTACCCCTTAATCCTTCAGTGTCTGCTCATTATAGGTACGCAGTAAATGCCTGGTGGATTTAATTACAGCTTAAATTTCAGCACTAGAATCCAGGTATTCACTATATAAAAACTATCTTCCTCTGAGCTAAAACTAACAAAATAAATAACAATTTTTTTGCCTATTAAATCTAGTCTCACTACTTCTTAGGAACCATCATTTCTATTTTTCTGTGAGAGTAACTGCAATTTAAAAAAATCTTACCTAATCTTCCAAAGTCTCCTTCACCCCATGTGTATAATTCACCATCCTCTGTGACAGCAGCACTATGTCTGTATCCAGCAGACACACAAACAACTACCTACACAGCACACAAAGCACGCCAAGATGAAGAACATGAATATGCTAAAATATATAGTTCATATTTGATCTTATGCACAGAGACTTCAGAGATACTGATATTCACAACTTATCCAGAAGTTGCCATGTACAGCTGTAGAGGCTGTGCTCAGGACAAAAGTACCTGGGGTCAAGAAAGTGGTGAAATATAGCCTCTGCTCTGTTTCCCAGCCCATGAAACGTGGCTTCCACTCAGAGAAGGTAACTTTCCTTAATTCATGCAAAGGCACTGTAAAGGCTAGCAGGAGCCCTGAAATTATTAATCTAATCACTTGCAAGGATATGGTATCACACCAACCAAGTTTTTACTCAAAGAGTTGGCTGGGGCTGAATGCTCATGTACAATGAAAAAATTTTAAATATAATGTTAACATAAAACCTCCAATCCTGGCTAATCAAGAAAAATTCATTACATAATAGGGATAACTCAAAAACACAATGACTATTACCAATGCAGAAAGATCTAAGCAGTATATAAGCTTACATTAATTAAACTCCTAACACTATCTCTTTACCCTCAATTAGCTATATAGTTGATGAGTAGAATCAGGGGAATAAGATTATAAGCAACATAATTGGGGGATCACTATCATACCTTTTAACACTAATCAAATAGTAATTTAACAGAAAAAATATACTAATTATTCTGCATCTTTTCAATATTCAAAAATTTGAACTCACTTTAGAAAATTTAAAGTTTAGATTCAATTAAAAATACTGAGCACCTAATATATTCTAGACAATATGCTAAAACTTTTGAAATTTTTATCTGTAAAAGTAATTTACTTTTTGGAACATTTTTCCTTTATGATGTCCATACTAAGTTATATTTAATTGGCAATGTTTCCACTGCAAAATGGGACATTAAAAGGAATAGAAGTAAAAAAATTTTTACAGCATTAGAATTAAGGAAGAAAGAAGGTGCTGGAAAGACCAGAAAAACGCAACTTCAAGTAGTATTTGTCTGAAAATCTTAGAGCTCCACATTCAATATCTTATCAAGTATCCCATTATGTTGTCAAGTAGAACATTCCAAGGCTCATTGCTTTGGGGCTGATGTCTAAGTTAAAATACTGAAAGTTATAATAAAGTAAAATTCATTTGATAGCCAACCTTGTCAGACAATCTCCTATGAAGTAAAAGTGCCCACTTGTAATTCTGGTATAAAATAAAAATTGAAACTTTAAAAGGATTTTATATAAAAAAAACTTTTGTGGAAAGAATGCAATCTTAAAATGGAGGAATCCATATAATTGCATATAAGTTTAGGAAAATACCTTTAAGGAATACCTTGAAGGAAAATACCTTTAAGGAAAGGTAAAACAGAAATAAGAAGACGAGGTCTAGGGGTGCCTGGGCGGCTCAGTCAGTTAAACATCTGACCTCGGCTCAGGTCATGACCTCACAGTCTGTGCTGATAGCACAGATTCTTTGTCTCCCCTCTCTCTACCCCTCTCCCACTAGCTTGCTCCCACGCTATCTCAAAAGTAAGTAAACATTAAAAAAAAAAAAAAAAAAAAAGAAGAGGAGATCTAAGTTCAGTTTGTAATGGTGCTAATTATTCGTGTGTGACCTTAGGCAAGTTAGTTAACCACTCTAAAAGCCTCATTTAGGTTTCTATTAAAACGCCACCTCCTTTAACCTTACGACCTCATTATCTAATATCACACCCCACCCAAGTTAGTATCTACTACATTACTCATTTTTTTCCCTACTATTATTTGAAATTATTTTATGTGCTTACTTATTTTTTATCTCTATCCACAGATTAAAGCTCCATGAGAGCAAGGATCTTGTCTGTTTTGTTCACTGCTGTTATGTCAACTACCTAAAACACTGCCTGGCTCTTGGAAGGTACTAAACAAATATTTGCTGAATGGAGGATTCTCAGTTTCCTCATGTGAAATGAGAATAATAACTACCTTAACAAAGTTGTTGTGAGAATTAAAATTAAATACTGCATGTGAAAGTGTTTTGTAAACCATAAAGCAAACATACAAAAGATAAGCCAAAGGATTTGCGGGTAGAGTGCCACTTCGGAAAGAATACATCAAAATCTGAAAGATACCATCCTTATAGCACAGTGCATCTAATTATTTTTAAATACAAAAAGAAAGCACATACCTTTCCCTGCAGAGGGCCCTGAATAAGCTTGGGATATTTCTGTGTTGAACTATTTCCATGTCCCAGTTTCCCATAATCACCATCTCCCCAACTGAAGACTTCTCCTTCTGTTGTAAAAGCTAAAGTGTGACCATCAGATCCTTTAGAAGATGAAACCTTTTTAATGGACCTGTGAGGTTCAAATGTTAACTTCTTTAAAGTGGACTGATTATTAGAATCTCCAAGGCCCAGTCTTCCATAGCTGCCTTTACCACAAGCTCTGACAGAGCCATCCGTAGAAATAACAAAAGTGCAGTATTGCCCAGCTTCAATCTATAAGCAAACAAAGAGAATAATAAATTAAAATGTGAGAATCAAAGTATAATATTTGACGTTAGTTTTACCAAAGAAGTTCAAAGGAAGTCTTTAAAATCAGAACTTGACATGAATCTCCAGAGAGATTAAACAGAAAATTAAGAAAACTATTAATGGCCTTTTTATGTTGACTTTATTGTTGAGCTCAAATTAACGTATATGTTATCTTTTCAGGGTATCTACCCAGTCATGGTTCACTAAAACAACACAGTAAAATGTTTTAGCCTCATCTTATAAAGGCTGGGTAAAGGGCAAGAAATAAAATTATCCTATAAATCCCTTAGAGTCCATTATGGTGAAAGACCATACACAGTATTTTACACTCATTCAAAAAAAAAAACACATAAATTTTAATGAAAATAATAATAAAATGGAAGGTTCTAGCTTAGCTTAAAGGTAGCTACAAATGAAAAAAAGTGATAATAAGAAAATAAAATGCTGATTTGGCAAAGGGAAAATTCCAGTTTTTATTTAGTCCTATTTATTATTTGCATTGAATATAATGGTAAGTCTGTTGTCATTCATAATTCTTTTTAAAAATCCAGCTCCCAATTTAATTTTTTGAAACTTAGAAACAAAGTTAGGGAAATGGACTAAAAGTTTTTTTCTAGTAAAATGAAAAAAGTGATGCAATACAGTGTAGAAATGATATAGATAAGAAACAAGAATCTTCATCCACTTAAAAAAAGCCCTGGACACTATTTAAAGAGAACCCTGTCATCTACCAATCTGTAAAGTATGCAGAGAACTCACAGTTTGAGCATCAGAGAAACTGGGAGCCAGTTTGGGCTGTAATATTTTCTCCTGTGTGCCTTCCACCAACTGATGGCTGCTATTGCTCCCCCAAACATAGACCTCACAGGTTTCTGAGACAATGGGAGTGTCACCAGTCTGAATGCTATCTGGGCTAGCACACGTTCTTGAGTAATCAGAAGCCATTCTGCAAACCTATTAAAATTAAAAACATGCAATAAATAGGCAAGATATTTTTAATGGAAACATTTTTATAACTGTCACCTAAAATTACTGTTTACTTTCTTCTAAAACTCTCAACTGCTCAAATAACTTAAGAACACATCCAATTTTAAATACAGATGGCTAGACTACTCACTCCTGGAAAAGATACTAATAAAGGTGGCAAAAGTGGAGGAAGAGACACACAATCAAGACTTTTTTAGCTAAAAATTATATTATTGTACACACATTACAGAAAATCAAAGCTTAGAAAACAAAGAAGTGGCTGGCTCAGTTGGTAGAGCATGCAACTCTTGATCTCAGGGTTGTGAGTTCAAACCCCATGTTGAACACAGAGCTTACTTAAGAAAGAAAGAAAGAAAGAAAGAAAGAAAGAAAGAAAGAAAGAAAGAAAAAAAGAAAGAAAGAAGGAAAGAAAACACAATTGATAATCTTATCACCTTAAAACAATGAATGCTATCTATTTTAGGTATGTTTTCCCAGATTTTTGCATATACGTGTTCTTTAACATTTTTATCACAGTGCATATATAAAAGTAATGATACAAAAGTCATGCAAAATTTTCCATGTCTACCTAATCTTCATGATTGAACTGATAATTTCCCACCTAACATAAAAACACAATTTACTTAACCCTTTCTTTAAAAAAATTTTTTTTAACGTTTATTTATTTTTGAGACAGAGAGAGACAGAGCATGAATGGGGAGGGTCAGAGAGAGAGGGAGACACAGAATCTGAAACAGGCTCCAGGCTCTGAGCAGTCAGCACAGAGTCCAACGCGGGGCTCGAACACACGGACCGTGAGATCATGACCTGAGCCGAATTCGAACGTGTAACCGATTGAGCCACCCAGGCGCCCCTTAACCCTTTCTTTTAAACAGGACATTTAGATTCTTTTTGTTATATAGAACATTTTAGGGAATGTAGTTTTTACTACATTTTTTCTATTACTTCTTAAATAGAGAACCTCAGAAATGGGGCTACTATATCCCAAACGGATAACAACCTTACAAATCTTGAAATATACTAGGTAACAAATTGCTTTCCAAAATGGTGCTACTCTATTATTTTATCACCAGCAATATATTCTATGTATAATAAAAATCATCGCTTATTTACAATCTGTGTTGAATACAATGGTAAAGTCTGCTGTCATTCATAATGCTTTTTAAAAATCTAGACTTCTTCACCTGCCGCCCCCCACAACCCACCAAAAGGATTGGACCCAGTGTGGCCATTTCAGTTGCCCTAACCACGGAATACATCTTTATGACAGTACCAGTCTCACTGCATCGATACCAATATATGTATGATTCTAATTTTTTGGCAAACTTAAGTGGGATAAAGAAGGATGCCTTATTTTAACTACACATTTCATTATTATCAATAGAACTAAAGTTTTTTTCATCTATTTGTTTACCACTAACTTCTGCCCATTTATTTGTTAGAGCTTAACGGACTTTTAATCGGCTTATATGAATTCTATACAATAAAAATACTAACTCTGGGGGCAGCTGGCTAGCTCAGTCTTTAGAGCATGCGACTCTGGATCTCGGGGTCATGAGTTAGAAACTCACATCGGGCAAAGAAATTACTTTTAAAAGGTATATTAATTCTGACTGTAGCTGTTGCCAATTGTTCTGTCTAGTAGTTTTTTGCTCTAACAAAATAAGAGAAGGAAAACCTTCAAAAGTCAATCTTCAGAAGCCCATTAAATGGAAGGGGATAGAATAATTTTAGTCAGAATCATTAAATAGTATCCAAAACAAGAGAATGATATGTGCGTTAAATAAACATTTTCCAATGAACAAAAGGACAGTTTTGAGGACATACAAAATATGGGTAAGTGAAGGCTGCCAGTCCCTAATAAAAACCTGAAATTTTGCTGGAGACAAATGGAGAATGGTGGGGTCAAGAGTGTTAGAATTTTTTTTTTAAGTTTATTTATTTAATTTTTTTTGGGCGGGGGGGGGGAGAAAGCACAAGTGAGGGAGGGGCAGGGAGAGAGGGAGAGAGAAAATCCCAAGCAGGCTCTACACTGTCAGTGAATCTGTGAGATCATGACCTGAGCTGAAATCAAGAGTCAGATGCTTAACTGACTAAGCCACCCAGGCACCCCATGTGTTAGAATTTTTAATATAAAAATCTATTGCTATTAATAGGTTTTATAAAAAAGTCACAGCTCTCCTCCCCCCACAACCCCCAAAAACAGCGAGATAGAAAAAAATTTACTTATAGGGCTTAGAAATGTGTGTTTAAAAACAACTGAGGGGTGGCTGGGTGGCTCAGTCATTTAAGTGTCCAACTTTGGGTCAGGCCATGATCTCGCGGTCCGTGGGTTCGAGCCCCACATCAGGCTCTGTGCTCCCTCTCTCTCAGCCCCTCCCCCACTTATGCTGTCTCTCTCTCTCTCTCAAAAATAAACATTAAAAAAAAAAAAAAAAAAAAAAAACAGAGACAGGGGCGGGATAGGAACCTAGGAAGATGACAGCAGCAGCAACACAGTTTTCTAAACTCCCTGAACAGAACAGCTACAAGGCCAAACTTCAAGTTCACACTTAACATTCACAATAAAACTAGGTGATAAGGGTACCTCCAGTAACTCCTTTCAAAAATATAAGCAGATGCAGACAAACCACCACCCAGCACAAAAACTACATGGTAATGACATTTGCGCAAGAGGAAGCGATAAAGTATCCGACAGACCTCAGAACAGGAAAAACCTCAAACAACCAATTAGGTACTCAATGGACAGAACAGTAAGCCAATCTAAGAACAGCAGTTGCAAGTAGGAAGGGTTTTACCTGGTCTCACAGCAGGTAAATACAAAGAGTCCATGAGAAGTTTGAAAGAAGCTACAGTAATCTACTTCTTGTGAACTCTTCAAGTTGACAAGCAAGAATTCCCTGCCAGGACACAGTCACCACACTAAAGAGAAACTACTGGGAGAGGAATATAAATTGAGCAGGATAGGGACAATAAGGAGGAAAGACAGAGAATGTCAAAATAAAAGTGGTGGAGGGGACCATGCTGCGAAACCATCTTGTTTTGTTTTGTTTTTTTTACAAAAAAATAATAGGAGTCTTTGGTGTTTGAAAAGCTATCCTGAATCCCATCTCCATTTTAAAAGTTCAGAAAACCAAACTGTCCACAAAAATCAGCAACAAAAATATCCAGGTCAAATTCCACATGAAGTTATTACTAGAAAAAAAAAGGGAAAAGAGGCAGAATAACATTCCTACAATAAAAGCATGCCAGAAGGGAACTTTTGACAAAACAGATCAAACTGTAACCTATTTCGAAACAAGCTAAAGGGATTAAGAAAATGAAACAAGACATGAAAGAAAAACAAAAATCTGAAATAGAAACACTCAAAAGTGAGATGACAGAACTCAAGAAAAAATCAGAAATAAAAGAAAAAAAAATTTCAGAAATGAAGACTAAACTAGAAGGAATCCAAGTGTAAATATATACAGTCGACAATACCTTAAGAGCAACAAACAATAAAAAAGGAAAAAATGTTTAGAAATAAGTAAATGAAAAAGATATAAAAAGTATTCAAGAAAAAGTGACAAATACTAAAGTTAGGCAAAGATCCAACATACAGATAATGGTGGTCCTTAAAGAAGAAAACCAAATTAAAAAAAATTTTTAAATACTAAAAACCAGAATTTAGGGAAATTTTTCTGAAATAAAAAAGATTTTAAACAACATACTGAAATTCTCATATCTCTGATAATATCAATCCAGAATGTATGACATCTGCATGTATTCAAGTGAAATACTGATCTTTAAAGATCACCTAACTCATGGGAAAGAAAATCAGATTATCTTCAGACTTTGACAGCAAAGGTTCATGCCAGAAGAAAACAGATGAACATAACTGAGGTGCAGAAGAAAAGAAAATGTGAGCCAAAGATTTTATATTCTCAAAACTGACTTTGAAGTACAAAGTGGACAGCAATTATTAACACATAAGAAGACAATATTGTTCTAATGGACTTTACTGAGGAATGTACTAGAGAATGAGATTCAGATAACCCAAAAGAAGAAAAAGACATTAACAGAGAAGCTGACTGTGAGCATCAAATATATAGTTACTTATAAAACTAAAACTAAAACTAAATGAGGGTTAAAAGGAAGAGAAGATGATGCTCTATGTACATTTAATGTTAACTATAAAAAAAAAAACAGAACATATATAAAAATGTAATGTTTTCAGAGGATCTCTTTTGCATTGTTGGTGGGAATGCAAGCTGGTGCAGCCACTCTGGAAAACAGTATGGAGGTTCCTCAAAAAACTAAAAATAGAACTACCCTACGACCCAGCAATTGCACTACTAGGCATTTATCCAAGGGATAAGGTGTGCTGTTTTAAAGGGACACATGCACCCCCATGTTTATAGCAGCACTATCGACAATAGTCAAAGTATGGAAAGAGCCCAAATGTCCATCGATGGATGAATGGATAAAGAAGATGTGGTATATATATATATATATATATATACACACACACACACACACACACACACACACACACACACACACACACTGGAGTATTACTCAGCAATCAAAAAGAATGAAATCTTGCCATTTGCAACTACATGGATGGAACTAGAGAGTATTATGCTAAGCGAAATTAGTCAAAGAAAGACAAATATCATATGACTTCACTCATATGAGGACTTTAAGAGACAAAACAGATGAACATAAGGGAAGGGAAACAAAAATAATACAAAAACAGGGAGGGAGACAAAACATAAGAGACTCATAAATATGGAGACCAAACAGGATTACTGGAGGAGATGTGGGAGGGGGGATGGGCTAAATGGGTAAGGGGCACTAAGGAATCTACTCCTGAAATCACTGTTGCACTATATGCTAACTAATTTGGATGTAAATTTTAAAAAGAAAATTAAAATTAAAAAAATGTAATGTTTTCAGTAGTCATATGGTGGTAGTATTTGTCTTATTTTAGGACGGCTGTTTGTGACTGTGTGCAATAAGTGATTAAAACAAGTAAGTAATTTTGGGGTATTCTAATTCTACCAACCCTATACCCTTGAGAATGAGTATTCTTAGTTTAGAAGAAAGGAGATATAAATGTAATATAGAAAAGATTAAGTAAAAATTCTTTGGCTCTGAATTTGAAAGTATCAGCATCAAATCATGAGGTATATTAGCTTTAAATACACACACTCTAGCTCTGTCCACTATAAAACCCTAGAAACAAAATACTCAGTAGTGATGAACATTTTTAACACTCTGATTGTGGTTCTGAAATACTATTTTCCACTAAAAGAAACTAGGGCTTTTTGAAGAAATAGCTATCTGATTCTAGATCTGGGGCAAGAAATGTACAAGATGAATCTAGAGTAATTTAATGTGTCAGACAGCAAGAAAGCTATCAAAGATTATTAGGTCTATGTCAAAAGAATTTAGGAACCACACTGAAGAGACTACTACCCCAAAAGACTATTGGCCCACTACTATGGGTTCATAATAGTATTTTTCAAAAGAAATCAACTGGTCAAGTTTGGAGGATAACAGACTAATTCAATAAACTGAACACTAGTAAATAAAAATCAGTGTCAAAATTTTAAAAAATTGGATAAACAGAATCAAGCATTTCTTCTGCCTTTCTTAAATGAACTGAAGCAGAGTAACCAAATAATTGATAAGGGAATCACCTTTATAAAAACATTCCAAAGAATAAATGGAAGAGGAATGATACAGTTAAAATATCACCGTTTTGCACTCAACCACCAATGAATTAATAAATGTAGCCATATAAATGTAGCATCAACAGTTGCTAATACCACAAAAAGAGAGACAATTAGAAGGAAGCTGATGGACGATCACAACGCCATATAGTCTTGCCAAAGGGATCAAACCTAAGATCAAACCTTGCCAAAAGGATCAATCCTCAGGTCAAGCCTCTGGATCCACCTGGCAATTTGCAGGAAATAAATAGAACATGGTGAACCACATTATGAGCAATCAATCAGCAAAAAGCCCAGGTTCCTGAGCAAAAACATTGAAGGAAAAGAAATAAATGGAGGGGACCCCATAGATTGATTTAAAAGACATCGTGTGTGTGTGTGTGTGTGTGTGTGTGTGTGTGTGTGTGTGTTTAGAGAGGGGGGGAGGGGGAGAGGGAGAGGGAGAGGGAGGAAGGAACAAAGGGAAGGAGAAGAAGAATCGTAAGCAACCTCCACACACAGAGCAGAGCCTGATCTCATGACACAGTGAGATCATGACCTAAGCCGAAATCAACAGTCAGACGTTTAACCAAATGAGCCACCCAGGCACCCCAAAGACATCTTTGTTTTTTTTTAAATAGGCAAGACAGTGTCTTTAATAGGCAAGACAGTGTCTACAGTGTCTAGAGATACACACCTGGGTGACACAACAACAAAGAAATGCCAAGGAAGTGATTACTCTGAAAGTCAGCTTAGTGGTTACATAGGAGAGGAGGACAGGGGTTATGACCAAAACATGAAAGGGCCATTCTGAGTGGCTGGTAGTTTTACTTCTTTACCTGGGTAAGATGAGAAGAAAATTTATTTTATAATAATTCATTAAGCCTGACATTTGTTTATATGTGTTTCTGTATCTATTTAATAATAAATGTTTTAAAGTTACCTGCACATGACACAAAGTTCAAAACGAATAAAAGGGTATATATAAATTGAAAAGTATGTCTCCTTCCCAGAGGCCAGACACCCTAGCTCTACTTTCTAGAGGCAACTACTGATGCTACTTTCTTTTGCATCCTTTCCAAAGATTGAATAATTATTTTTAAGGGATAAACACATGCTACAGCATTTTAAGACAAAGTAGTTTTAATGTAAATGATATGATTATTACATACCTCTTCAAAGAGACATAAAGCTGCCTCATAGAGTGAGCACAAGCCATCAGATGTTCTGGTTGGTTCCCTCCACTGACTTCGATCAGCAGATGAACCCTACAGTTTCAGGAGACATATGTATTAAAATCACTTAAATATTCCACAAAAATATCTGAGGAATTGTTTATATGATTATGCATATTAAGATCAAATCCTAACACTAGGTCATGAAACCAACTTTTATATAGAAGTGTTATAAAAGAAAGAGCTATAGGGGCGCCTGGGTGGCTCGGTCGGTTAAGCGTCCGACTTTGGCTCAGGTCATGATCTCCCGGTCCGTGAGTTCGAGCCCCGCGTCGGGCTCTGTGCTGACAGCTCAGAGCCTGGAGCCTGTTTCAGATTCTGTGTCTCCCTCTCTCTGACCCTCCCCCGTTCATGCTCTGTCTCTTTCTATCTCAAAAATAAATAAACGTTAAAAAAAAAATTTAAAAAAAAAAAATAAAAAAAAATAAAAGAAAGAGCTATAGAGTGAAACACTAAATTAAGTGCCAATTCCTCAATGATTACCCTAGTCAATAATCATAGGGCTTGACCCAGAAAATAGTCAAGGAGGCAGAATTTTACTAATCACATATTCTTTGAGTGGCCAATATCCAGTAAATGAGGCCCCAGGAAATATTCTACTCTCCTGGGGCTGCCTTGCCCACCTGTCTCCAAGGATACAGCAAGTAGAACATAGCGAGCTTGAGTGATGACCTTGACCAGAGCAGCAGAAAGTCTGTTCCTCCCTTCTTAGTTTCAGCAAAACTAAAGTCTCACAAATCAGTTCATCAGTCTCACAAATCAGTGCTGACTACACTAGCAACAAAGCATCTTTCTCCTATCACAGCTGAGGAATCGTAGACCTCTCTGGGACTCTACAGAAGGGCCCAATGGCTGTGACAAGAAATCATTCCATCATTAAAAAACGACAAACCAGAAAGTGAACTTGATCTCACTGCTCCCTCAAATTCTCAAATGCTTAAATCTTTAGACCACAAATGTCAAGTTCTTTCTCTGGTTTAACAATTCTTTAATCATGAAATTTTCATAAGTAGCTTTATTTCAAAGGATTCTGTAGTGTAAAAATATTTATATAATATTTATATTCTAGATGATAAACTGGCAGATATATGATAGGGAAGTATATCTTTTATTATGGAAGGGAGGCTGGCCCTATGAGATCCCATTTATCAATATCAATTTTATTAATTCAAACTATTTTAATCAACATGATTCCTAAGTAATTAAACAAATGAATATGTTGGCTATTTAAGTTATGGCTAGTTTATTAGGTACTAACCTGCTGCCACCAAATCAATTTTTATCTATTTAAGATGGTGCTTCTCAAATTTTAATATGGACATGAATTATCTGGAGATTGTGTTAAAGCACAGATTCCAATTCAGTAACTATAGATAGGGTCTAAGGTTCTGCATTTCTAACAAGCACCCGGGTTATGCCAATGCTGCTACCTGAGGCTTACTCTTTTAGTAAAGCTAAAGAGAGCCAGCCACTTGTAGGTCTGGAATCATACCAGAAAGTGAGTGTTCAAAATTAACTAGCACCTAGATATACAAGGTGTTGCGATCTCAGCAAATACTTTGGGGCACAGATTCAATGAATTCCATCATTAGCTGTGCAGAACTTCTGAGGAAAACACAAGTGTAATCTATGGTTCCACTATTTAAAGGCCATCTCAAGTGATCATCAAATCAAAAGCAGATGAAGAAGTAGACTGCTGCACCTTCCTAGGAGCTAGTACCAGAGCCATCATAATCCTCTTTTTTATGCCTTTCTACAATATGGAGGAAAATGTTGAAAACCACATGAAGTTTTCAGTAACAGATCTGGGTTTAAATCCAGGCTCCATCACCTATTGGATGTGTTAATGAAGGATAAGTTTCCCTATCCTTAGACAAGAATAATGCAGATATTATTTAGGTTTGTTGGGAAGATTAAATAGAGTTATGTATAAAACATGCTTAGCACAGCTCCTAGTATATAATAACAACCCAAAACTGGTAGCAGTAATTAATTTGCATCATGTACACTGAGAAAGAAAATACAAGAAATCTTTAATAAATTCTTTCTAAATTTGAAAATACCAAACCAACAAAACATCCTTCAAATACTGTCACTGATTTCTGTCCTTCCCAATACAGTCAATACAGTACTCTCCCCTCTCCCCAATCCACAGTTTCACTTTCTGCAGTTTCAGTTACCCAAGGTCAATAGCAGTCCAGAAGCAGATGCTCCTCTTTCTGACATAGTCAGAAGGTCAACAGTAGCTTAATGCTAGGTCACAATGCCTGCTCATTCCCCTCACTTTATCTCATCGGCATTGTATCATCTCACATCATCACAAGAAGGGTGTGTGCAGTACATTAAGATATTTTGAAAGAGAAACCAGATTCATGTAACTTTTATTACAGTATATTGTTATAATAGCACTATTATTGTTGTTAGTCTCTTACTGTGCCTAATTTATAAATTATATCATATGTATGTATGTACAGGAAAAACCACAGTACACATAAGGTTCGGTCAGCACTATCTGCAGCTTCAGGCTTCTACTGGGGGGGGGGGGGGGGTCTTGGAACATAGCCCCCAGGGATAAGGGGGGGATAATGTAGTTAAGACTGAGACTACTCCAGCTCCAGTCAGTCAGTAAGGATTAAAGACGTCTCTAAAACCCATTCTGTACAGAATTCTTAATGTAAATAAGAAAACAATACTATCCCTAAGTATTTTTTAAACAACTAAATTTTGGAAAATATAGCACATGAAATGTGTAACTTTATACACTGTTAACATATCACAGGAATTTCAATGGTATAAAGATAAGTGGAAATTAAAATAACATAAATTCATGATTTCACAGGTCTTCATTTAATTACCTACCTCTTAAGCACCTACTATCAAAAATAATGTTATACCTTTTTTTTTCCACATTTGTCTTTTTAAGATATTCTGACAAGAACATAATATCCAGGTACTGGATAGAGTACCTTTCCACATATCTGGTTTGACTCCACTTAAAATTGCTTCAATGACTCCCCACTGCCTATAGGACAAATTTTCATTGCATAGCATGAGATACAAGGCCCTGCCTACTTAGCAGCTTTATCTCATCCCATTCCACCCCATACAAGCAGGGGCTTGCTCTCCTACACCTTGGTCACTTTGTGAATTCTGGTCCTTTCATCTGAAAACTTCTCCAGCTACCTCCACTTACACATTTCACGTTTGCAGGCAAACTCTACTTTCCAACTAAGCTCAGGGATCCTTCCTCCACAAGGCATTTTCCGCCCCTTCCCTCCAGCTCTCCTCCTGTGTCTCATCACCTCCTCTCTGTGCAGACTTCTACTACAGCTCATTATCTTTAATTTGAAATGTTTGTGCATCTCTCTTTCCTTAAACTGTGAGTTGGCTAAGGGCATGGACGCTACAAAGCTCATTTATCTTTCTAACTCAGTGCCTGACAGCATCTGGCACACAGTGTTAAATAAACACGAAGTGGCATCAAAGGCCAATGGTGTTTTAACTGTTGTTTATTCTTCTAGAATCCAGAGATATACAATGACATTTTTTCCCTACTCTCTATTTAAATATAAGGTCATGAATATCTTGTGGACTCCCATTCAATTACTACACATGTGTTATCACTGAAGGTTAAGAATCACACAACTAAATAAAATTTATGGATTGAACTTATTTTTGTTAGGCCTTACATCAGATAGTCAGTTAATGGTTATGTGTCTCTCTCTTTCACTTCTAACTTGGGTGGTGACTTTTGTCCCAGTTGTTCAGGGGTAGAGAAACTTAAGGCAGGGAGGATCAGGTCAAGTTGGGGTCCACTGTACAAGGAGTGGATATACCAATTTTCCAAATTCTCAGACAACACTGTAAAGTGTAAGAAACGTGAGTTCTGAAGACCAAGAGCATCAGACTCTATCACTTACTGTGCAGGAAGGAATAATAAACATAAAATTCAACTAAATAACCCTTCCTTCCCTCTAAAGCCAATCTGAAATTAAATTAAATTCAATCTAATATAGGCCTCTGGTGATGTTAGGAGAGCCAAACTAAATCAAATATACAAGATTCTTCCCAAGAACAGATCCAGATTTCTGTCAAAAGCAATCTAGTTTTCTGAGGTGCCCTCATTACAATAAGGAGCTATATCATAGGGTATAAACTTGGAAGTTATGGAGGGAGGCCCCTTCTGACTAGGTGTATTTGACATTTTATCCAGGAATGAAAGAGGTAAAGTGAAGAGAAAACTGGAAATCCAACAATAATGTAAACTTATTATGTTTTATATCTACTTTAAGGTAGGCCTTCACAGGAAAAAAAATGAATAAACTTAACATAAATACAATACATGGTCTGCAAAGACAGACTTGAGGTAAGAAATAAATAACGAAGTGTCTGCCCCATAAGTACTTAATCAGTATATGTTTCACTTCTACTTCTTTTTGCCAAACGTGTAAATTTAGGTAACTGTCACAGTTTCTTCTTCCTTAAAATAAGGATAAATTATATCTACCTCATGGATTATCATGATAATTGAATCACAGGATGCATCCAAAGCACCTTGTTGGTAGCAGGTACTCAACAAAGGCTAACTCTCTTCTTCCTTAATTGCTGGTATCGGGGAGCAGTAAATAAAAGAAGTCAAAAAAGGAATGAGATGGTTTATTACAGATTAAATTGAAGGCAGATTTATAGTACATACCAAAGAACGCCTCATCTGCATTAATATAGTCATAAAGCAGTCAAAGCTGATCATTCCTTCCTGGCTTGATAGTAGTTTGCTTTTCTCCATGGAATTTACAACCGCTGAAGCCCCCAAAGCCATTTCTATCCATTCAAGAAGGTACCGCAAAGAGCCTCGCTGAGCTGCTAAACCAAGCAGCAACTCAGAAGCTAATCTGCGACCTAAAGTGTCTGCCCCAGAATTGGGAATAGTTACTCCTTTAAGAAATGTTGTCACTTGTGATAAGCAGTCCAAACCCATTGGAGGAATCTTGCTTTCATTTGCTAAAGATAATGGTGGCAAAGAGCTGACAACTTCAATTGCAGTATGAATAACATCGTTGCAAAGACTAAGACCAGGTCCTGACACAGGCATCATCCAACTTTGTCTTAGAAGTGCAAATAATAAACTTAGACCAGTTCGAACACCCATTTCTATAAGTGCATCAGTGCTTGACCGGGGACGTTCACTAACAGAATGGACATCTGCTGAACCAGAGCTGCTCTCCGGAGAATGCTGCTGCTGTTTCACTTTGCCTTTGTCATGGTATTTATTCGAAAGTGCATAAAAGACACGCTGGAGTACAAGCAGTCGTTTTCGAAGTGCCCCAGCAAATGGGGAATCTGAACATACCATCTTCGCTAGTGCTAGCTGGCTGCTAAGAAGGGCATCCAAATAGTGGTCCTGCTCATCACTTGAAAGAGACTCACGTTCAAAGTCTGGCAACTGTGGTCCTTTGAGGCACAAAACTTGTTGGGGCAAAGGTACTACTTCTTTATTGCTGACCAGTTTAGAATACAGAACAGCAACTCCCTCTCTTGTAGCAATAGATTCACTATCTTCTGTAATCCAGGAGCTGTTCAGGTGTTCAAGCCATTTCAGTTTCACTGGTGGAACCATAGTTGCCATGTTGGTTTACTCTTCAGCCATTAGTTCTATAAAGGGAGATGAAAAAGCAGTCAAAAACTTACACAATTGATTCATAAAACATTTCTGAACTTCCATCTTACATTACAATTAGTGATTTCAAACTGGTGAGACAAAGTCTGAACTGGAATTAATAGCAATGTACCAATGTTAGTATTTTAGCTTTGATAAGTGTACTATAGTTATTTAAGATGCTAATATTAAGGGAAAATGGGTAAAGGGCATAGGAGAACCCTGCACAATCTTTGCAACTTTTGTGTAAACCTAAAATTACCCCAAAATAAAGTTTATTATTAAAAATTAGTGATTTGTGTGCCTCTTCTCTTCAAGTTCTGGCCCCACTGTCAGTATAACAGTGGGTTCTACATGCTCATGACCCCCAAATTCCTATCTCCAACCAGAACTCTTCCCTGAACTCCAAATTCATATATACAATTCCTCACATCATCACTCCACATAGATATCTATAGGCATCTCAACATATTTAAAACTGAATTCCTAATCCACCACTACTGTCATGCCCACCCAAACCCATTCCTCCTATAAACTTCCTTATCTCATAAATGGCAACTCTATCCTTCTGCTCCTTTGGCCAAAAATCTTGGGAGTCACCACTGATTCCTCCCTCTCTTACACAACAAATCAGTCAGCACTACTTACAAGTACCTCCACGAATCCAAACAGTTCTCACCCACTTCCTTACTAAAACCTGCCCCAAGCTATCATCTCTTGGATCATTGAAGGAGCCTTCTTACCAGTCTCTCTCACTGTACAGAGGAACCACAGTGACTCCAAAAGGGTAAAAATGTTTTTTGTGTATCTTGTTTACTACCATATTCCAACACATAGTAAGTGCTCCGTAAGTATTTGTAGGGGAAAAAAGTACTTAAAAACTAAGTGCTATGAGATAAAATATTCACAAAACATATATCCCACAAAGGACGGGCATCCAAGATACATAAAGAACTCCTACAACTCAAAAATAAAAAGACAATTTAATTTTTAAAAAGGCCAAAAGACTGAACACAACTTCATAGAAGATTTATGAATGGCTGATAAGCATGAGAGAAGTGCTCAAAATCATTATTTATCAGAAAAATGCAAGTTAAAAACACATCCATAAGAGATACTATTACACATCCTTAAGCGTGGCTGAAATTCATTAAGACTAACAATACCAAACATTAGCATGGATGTAGAGTAACCAAAACTCTCACAAATCGTTTGCAGGAGTGTAAAATGGAACAACCACTTCAGACAACCACTGATAGTTTCTTATAAAACTAAAAATATCCCTACTCGATGACCCAACAATTTCTTTCCTAGGGATTTACCTAAAAGAAAACATATGTCCGTAAAACAGACTTAAATAAAAATATGGTTACCCCTAGAAGGTAAAAACATGAATAAACTGGGAAGGAGCATGAAGGAGCTTCCTGAGGTGAATATTGGATTACCCAAGCATATCCATTTATCAAAGCTCAGTAAACATACATTTAAGATTTTTACATTTCACTGAATGTGAATTTTATCTCAATAAACAATGAATTCTAGTTGATATGCATACTGAAGTATATTTAGGGGGCAAGTATACTGATGTAATTTATTTTGAAATGCATCGAAAATTGAGATGCACTGATGTATATCTTTATACATATCTATATATATATGATAGGTATGTGATAAAACAAAAATAGTAAATTAGTAATGGTAGAATCTCAGTGGAAAGTATATGTCTGTTCATTTCAAAATCTTTCAACTGTGGGGAGCACCTGGCTGGCTCAGTTGGTACAGCATGCGACTCTCAGGGTTGTAAATTCACATTCTACATTGGGTTTAGAGATTACTTTAAAAAATCTTTAGGGACACTGGCTGGCTCAGTCGGTGGAACACAGGACTCTCATTCTTAGGGTTGTGGGTTCTAATCCCACATTGCGTGTAGAGATTACTTATGTTTGCAATTTTCATCATAAATTACTGCAGGGGAGGTGGAGACTAAGTCTGCAAAAAGGAAGTCATTACAGTTGGTAGTAGAAGAACATCCTCAAATACTGAAGGGCAAGTTGGTAGAACATCCTCAAATACTGAAGGGCATTTCATTTTCACGATATAGGTAAATCTTCAAGAAAAAGCTCATGTTATAGAGATCCTAGGCCATCTAAAGGAGTTTCTTATTTCTCAGTATGCCCTGTTAAATTCTAAATATAAAATCTGATGACACTTCCCTTCTCAAGCTTATGATTACTATGCTTAATTATCTTCATTATATACTCAAAGTATGTACTTAGGAAGGGGGGAAAACATAAGCCTCCTCCCACTTCATTTGGTAATTATTTATTAAACATTGTGCAGAGGATATAAAAGCACCTTATTTACCTCCATCCCTGCAACCCATAGGTAATTTTGTTCTTTTTAATTTTGCTAGTTTGATAGCTATAAAGGGATATGTTGTTGCTCTAACTTCAATTTCCCTGATTACTAATAAATCTGAACAGCTTATGTTTATTGATCATTTCACTACACTCTTCTGGGAAATGTTTGTTCGTGTCCTTCTAGTCATGTATTTTTTATCAGGTTATCTTGTCAACTTGTAAAAGGTTTCTGTATTCTATCAATGTCCTCAAAATACAAATATTTCTTCTAAATCTTTTTACATACACATACATCTCTTTTATAGCTCTTGCTTTCCATCTTCAGTTAAAAGAGTACCCACACACACTCATACCCAGATTACACATGAATTCTGGATTATGTATTCACCTGGACTTTCTTGAGGTATTTTTGTTGTTTTTACACCGGTTTTTAATCCACATGGAATTTAAATAAACTCTACATTCATTTGGAACTGTAACAAGCTCTACATGTAAAAGTGGTTCCAAGTCTACTGTTTCCAGGTGTATGGCCAGTTATACCACCACAATTTAAGTAATCCAGGACTTCCAAGATGTCTGAGGCCAATGCAAGCTGAATGAATATTTCCCCAAATTTCTTTCCATAACAATAAGAAGGAAAAATTCTGTTCTACACAAAAGCACACACACAGCATAATTTGAAGATACAGAATTTGAAGAAGCAAACTGCAAAGTAACTGTGAATAAAACAGAAAAATCACCAATCTCAGTGTACACACTGTTACTTTTAGGTTTTGTGGAAGCAAAAGCAGACTAAGAAAAACTGTACAAAAGACAAAAAAGGAAGTACAGTGAAAGGGCCCACAGGTGATCTGGAATGACTGCCAAAGAAGTTATATCCACACTAAATCTGAAAACACTACAAATGTGTCCAGACAAATCACAGACTACAGGAACTGATTTAAAGAGTCAGACGGGATTTAAATGAGCAGGTACAATTTTGAAAAGACTGGTAATTTAAACGAGCATTCCTGGAAAAGCAGAGGGGAGGGAAAAAAAGACAAACAGGAAGAGAGAATCATCTTTTTGGCAACTGGGTGAAGGGTAAAAGAAAAAAGGAGGAAATGTTTACGGTTCTGAGAGAGAGGACAACCATAAAATTGTCAACATAACAAAACTTCACTCAAACAAACCAACCAAAAAACCCCTCTAAAGTACTTGGACTTTGCTATATTAACCGAAGAGGGTGACATTAAATTAAGAATATTATAAAATACCCAATACCATAAAAATGAACAAGAGAAAAGTCCATACAAAGCTACTGTAGAAAATCAAGAAAGAAAATTTCACATATAACTGATAGAAATCTTTCAGACAACAAAAAAACAAAAAAAAAATACAAGTTAATAATCTAAACAAAATTAAACACACTGAAACATACGAAGGTACAAAAAAAACCTGAATTGGAAATTTAAAAACAAAGCAAGAACGGACTAACAAAAAAAGGTTTTAAAAAAAGGAAAGGAAAGAGAACACAAGGGAAAGAAGGGAAAGAAAGGAAATCATAAAAGAGGGGCACCTGGGTGGCTCAACTGGTTGAGCATCTAACTCTTGATTTCATCTCAGGTCACGATCTCAAGTTTGTGAGTTCAAGCCCTGCATTAGGCTCTGCACTGACAGCCTGAAGCCTGCTAGGGATTCTCTCTTTCCCTCTCTCTCTGCCCCTCCCCGACTTGTGCTCTCTCAAAATAAACAAATAAATAAATAAAATGACATAAAAGAAAATAAAGAGTCAGAGAGAAATTAGCAGAAACAGAAGACAGGCAAAGGAGGACAGCTGTACTATTAACTACCTGAAGAAGTTTAAAAAAGAGAGTGTGTGCAAGCTGGTTTTAAAGCTACAAGCCAAGAAATCTCACCAGAAACAAAGAATTTCAATCAACACAGTAAGGGCTCACAATTACCTGGGAAAATTATCCCAGAACAATCAGTTTTAGGACATTAACCTAGTTAAACTATTAGATTTCAAAGATAAAGATAAATAATCCTCAAGACCTCCAGGCAAAAAGATTCAATAACTTTAAAAGGCAAAAGAATTAGGGATGCCTGGCTGACTCAGGCGGTAGAGCATGTGACTCTTGATGTCAGGGTGAGCCCCATGCTGGATGTAGAGATTACTTAAAAAAGTAAATAAAGTAAAAGGCAGAAGAATTAGACTGACATCACATATGTTAAAACCAACCAAATACCACAGCAACAGCTTTTGTAAAGCAAAAACAAAAACAGGAGATGCAATGAAACAGAACCACACTAATGATGGGAGACTTTAATATACCGCTCTCAGTACAGATGGATCAAGTGGACAAAAATAAAGAAACAGAAGATCTAAACAACAAAATAATTCACTCTTTTCCCATTAATACAATCTATTTCTGGATTCTCTACTCTGGTCCACTTATTCATTCTTAGGCCAACAGCGACTTTATTACAGTGGCTTTGTAACTGTTCTGACGGATGGTAAGACAAGTCCCTAATCTTTAAAATATATTCAGTCACATGCTACCTCCCTCAACATATTACTAATGTTCTCATTTGAATTACACTGAATTTATATATTAATTTTCAGAAAATAGACATTTTGGGAGCACCTGAGTGGCTCAATCAGTTAAGCATCAACTCTTGATTTCAGCTCAGGTCACGACCTCAGTTTGTGAGTTCAAGCCCTGCATCATGTTCTGCACTGACAGCACGAAGCCTGTTTGGGATTCTCTCTGTCACTCCCCGCTCCCCTCCTTGCTCACGTTCTCTCTCAAAATAAACCAACATTAAAAATAAATTAATTAAAAAATTATAATGCTAGAATAACCAAATGTGGTTCTTACACATGAACAGACATATTACATTAGAAAATATCAAAAGAAAAGAACTGAGAGTCCAGGAGATCCAAGTATATACAAAAAATTAGTACATGATAAATGTTGGCATATGATAAAGGTTTTAATCCTAATGAATGCATATACACTACATCCCAATGTGTACAAGGCCCCATGTTTAAGGATTTTCAATATACTCTCATTATAATAGGGAAAAACCAAAACACTCATCAATAGGGAAGAGATAACTAAAATGTTGTATATTCAAATGATGCCAAAGTATAAACTTTATACTATAAAAAAGTTAACACATGCAATTCAACAAAAATAACATAATTTTCTAATTATCAAAACAAGACTTAGTGTTTAAGGAACACAAAAAACAACACTAGAGGAGCTGTACTGCATAAGTTAACAGTAAAGCATCAGGGGCACTGGCTGCTCAGCATGTAGAATGTGCGACTCTTAAACTCGGGGTTGTTAAATTCAAGCCCCATGTCAGGTGTAGAGATTACTTACAAAATAAAATGAATTAATTAAAAACGGGGGCACCTGGGTGGCTCAGTTGGTTAAGCGTCTGACTCTTGATATTGGCTCAGGTCATGATCTCATGGTTTGGTTCGTGAAATCGAGCCTGCACTGGGCTTGTGCTGATAGCATGGAACCTGTTTGAGATTCTCTCTCTCCCTCTGTCTCTGCCCCTTCCCTGCTCACTCACACATGCTCTCGCTCTCTCCCAAAATAAGTAAGTAAACGTTAAAAAAAAATTGGAAAGTAAAAGCATCAAAGTCAGCCAGGCTGGCTAAGTTTGAATCTAGTCTACATTACTTACTGGCTATTAACCAAGCCCAAGTTCTAGGTTTGAATCTAGGCTGTTATCATTTACTGGCTATTGACCAAGGCCAAGTTCCTTAATTTCTCCAAAGCTCCAAGTGCTTTCTGTAAATTATAGGATAATAAAGAGAACCCTCTATGGTTATCACGCATACAGAGTTCTTAGAATCACTGCCTGAAACATAGTATACAGTCAATAAATATAAACTGCTATTATAATCATTATTATTTTGTTCCTTATTGCTATCTCTACCAAATATTGGTTATAGATATATGTGGAGATGTATATAAAAGTTTTTTTTTTTAAAGATTAGAAGGACAGACCCCCCCCCCCCCCCAAACTCATGACAGCGATTGCCTAGGGGGGACAGCAGGTATTCAACAGGACATTAACTTTATTTATGTTTCCATTCTCTTATTTTTAAATTGATCACATAAACATGACAAAATTTTAACATTGTTAAATGATGGCAGAAAACAAAGAAGAGTCCTTTTTTATTCTTGTACTTCTCTTCAGTCTTAAATTTTTCTCAAAAAAAGGAAAAACAAAAAAGCTTGTATGATCATACTGTTTTCAATTATAATATAATCAAAATTTATCATCACTGTCCCATTACTGTCTTAATTTTTAACAGGCTTGTTTTCACAAAAAGCATTTTAACAAAAAAAAATCCTAAAAATTTCTTTTTTTTTTAAGGATTGATTTTATCTATCTTGTTCTAACAGTAACACAGGTTTGGAAAACAAAAATCAAATAACATAGGTTTAATAGTGTTTATCCTTTCTCATGCATACAGAAATCTGCAGTTATAGGACAAATACCGTAAAGCTGATATATTCATCAGCATGCTACCTCAGACACTGTGATAGTTTTACTTACAATTTTTCTGCATATGTATTACACATAAATAAGAGAAACATAACTTCTGGGTATATTCTGATGATGTATTCTGTAAAACAGAAAAATGAATCATCAGAGCAAGATTTGCCAAAGACAAGGGAATGATGCTTTATGAACAATTCTGATCAATGGAGAAAGGTTTAAACAACAAAACACTGCAGCAGACTAAACACTTTCAATAAAACTTTTGAAGTACTGGATAAATTCTACCTAGTTCTTTTTTTAATACATTATGTTGTAGGCAAATAAAAAGATAAAAAAACAATTCATCAAGGGTGTTCAAATTACAAATTCTGGTTCCTTCAGTGCTAAACCACTAATAATAAACTAATATCCACTGGGATGTCTCCATTTTTCAAGCTATTCAAGCCATTCACATCAGCTACAACCCAAAGATCCTCTCTAAACGTGAAAAATTAGAATACATTAAATTTCTCCTTCACTTACACAAAATATAAAATTAGTATTTCTTCAAATACTGTATAAAAGCTAGTTTCCAATCATCTGTACTTAGCTATAGAATCTCCAGTGTTGATGTCCTACAACTGTTCAAAAACAAAGCAAAACTGTTTATTTAATCAACTTTTTGATGTAGTTTTATTCCAAAAAACTGTCCAATTGGGGCAAGGTGCAGTAAGTGATAACTGATTTAATTTTTTCATTTTCCCTGAAACTCCAAAAAAGTATATAGTAGGTTCACAAAGTTTATATCTTTGTATTCAATCAACCAACATTTTCAAATCTTAGAAAGTCACAAGCCAGTTTATCAACCTCCTACCTTAGCTACAAACAAGACACGCATGATTCAATATATATTAGAATGGAATTAGGAAATTAAGATGCTACTACCCAAGAAATGACCTTTGGCAAAAATGCTTACTCCCCAGAGCGCATATGAAAAAATAAGAGAATCGAATGAAATAATCTCCAAAGTTCCTTCCAGTTTTAAAATACTATGGACCTTTATATTTAAAATAATCCCCTCAAAATAAAATAAAACCCAAATGTTTAATAACATTCAAATTTGGATCCTACTACATTCTACCCACTTCCGGAAAGAATACAAAAACACTGCACTAGGTTACAGTATACACCAAATTATTTAATTTTTTAAAAGTTTCATTTATTTAAGTAATCTCTACACCCCATATGGGGCTTGAACTCACAACCACAACATCAAGAGTCGCAGGCTCTTCCTACTGAGCCAGCCAGGTGTTCCCCAAATCATTTAATTTTTAAAAATTTAAAAATTTGTTCCATATTGCTCCTGTCTTATGGTTTTTTACGAAAATTAAAATACCTGAAATCTAATAAATGCTTAAACTCTAAAGACTTGTTAATTTTAAATTTTAATCAAATTTTTTAAATTAAAAAAATTTACATTAGAAACTACTGGCTTTAGTCATATTTCAGTGCCCTTATCCACATGTTAATGTCAATTGGATCTTGAAAAGCAGGGTGGGGGGGAGGGACTTACATAATTTGATAAGATCACATAAAAGGTAAATGTCAGAATAAGGATTTAAACACAAGTCCCCAGAGTCTGAAGCTGAATGCAATTTCCACAGTCCCATAGTATCATTCCCTGGAAAAATTAATTCTAAATGCAGGCTAGCTTTAAGAATCAAGAGTGAGAGCTTGACAAAATACACATGTGCAGCTCCCCAACCATAACCTACCCCACCAAAGAATTTCTTTTGAAGAAGTGTGATACTGCAAACCCCCCATCTTCACCTTTGACATCAGTGCCTAAGGATGATAGCTGTGACATTGTGATTTACAATAAGAAATATATTTATACTTGGTTTTTGTCCCGATTTTGTCCCCAATCCTAGCAGAAAGCTCCTAAAACCCTTGGAATTTGCTATGATGTCTTTTGTTACATTAATGAAGTGACTTGGGTGCCTGAGTGGCTCAGTCAGTTGAGCATCCCACTCTTGATTTCCGCTCAGGTCATAATCTCATGGTTCGTGGGTTTGAGCCCCTCACTGAGCTCTGTATTGACTGTGCAGAGCCTGCTTGAGATTCTCTTTCTCTCTCTCTCTCTGCCCCTCCCTCGCTTATGCTCCCGCTCTCTCTCAAAATAAATAAACTGAAAAAAAGTTTTTAAAAATAGAGAAGTAACTTTTGGAAAGTACCTGAGGATAGGGGCTAGTTGCCAGTGGAGCCAACCATGTGACTAGAGGGTAGGAACTTTCAGTCCCACACTCTAACCTCTGGGGAGGGGAGAGTTAACTAAAGATCGACTTCAATCATCACTGGACAAATATTTAATCAATCATGCCTCTGTAATCAAACCTCTCAAAAAGGGGGAGGCACTTGGCTGGCTTGGTCAGTAAAGTGTACAACTCTTGATCCTGGGATTGTGAGTTTGAGCCCCATGCTGGGTATATAGGGATTACTTACAAATAAAACCTTAAAAAGCAGGGGCAGGGCGGGAGGAGGTATAGAGAGCTTCCAGGTTGGTGAACACATGGAGAGTCAGGGAGAGTGTCATGCTCCAAGAGGGCATGGAAGCTCTGCACTCTCCTTCCCCATACCTTGCCCCATGCATCTCTTCCATCTGGCTGTTCCTAAGTTATATCCTTTTATGAATAAACTGGTAATCTAGTAGGTAAAATGTTTCTGAGTTCAGTAAGTCACCCTAGCAAATTAATCAAACCCAAAGAGGGGTCGTTGGAACCTCCAAGCTATAGCCAATTGGCCAGAAATACAGGTGACAACATGTACTTGTGATTGGCATGAGGGGGGTGGTGGCAGCCTTGAAGGACTGAACCCTTAACCTATAGGACCTGACACCATCTCCAGGTAGATAGTGTCATAGTGAGTTGAGTTGCAGGGCGACCAGCTGGTGTCCAAAAACTGCTTGGTTTTGTGGATAAAACCCACACATCAAAAGTGTAACTGGGATCAGAACTATACATCTAACTGAAAATTCTCTCTGTGCTGACCCATTACGGTAGCATACTTACTCCGCTCCCTGGTAACAGATTCTCCCTCACTCTGTTCATCCTCCATCTTTCTACAACTCTTATGCTCTTGTTTCAAGCCTCAAACAGCCATTGGTTTACCAGGTAAAGGCCAACTGCTTTACCTCCTTACAATTAGGAATTTAGGTACTTCCTCAGTTTATCTTCTTCTACCCTCTCCCATGCAAGACGTTTCAGAACTTGAAAACTAGGCTAATTCTCTCACAGGATACCTCTCACTTTGAACTGTAATTAGTCAGTTTTTTCACTCTAACCCTAATAGATAATACACTCCCTTGGATGGGGACTCCATCTTACTCAATTTTAATTCCCTAGTATGCAACCTAAAAAACTACAGTGTTTGTTAAATTAACAGATTAATTACAACTAATGTCTACATTTAAATAACATTAGCTACCCAAAGAGTAACTTTCAGACAAGTTAACTTTAAATCAGTCAGTTAATGATTGACTAAAGGCCAATTTAGGAGTTGTACAACTAAATTACAAACTGTAATTCAACAGAGACAACCTCTTTTACCTACCTTTTTCCTCAGTTCAGGGCTGATACATGACAAGTCTTCAAGAAATGGTTGCTATTATCATTATCATCCCCAATCATAGTTATAGTTACTATTCATATATTATCTATACCCAACCCCTAACCTCAAGTGTAAAAGTCTAAAACAACTCAAGTCTAGAAGTATTGAACTTTTAAAAATGTAGAAGAATTCAAGTGTGTCTGAATTATAAGTATAATATCGTTCCTTGCCCCAAGTATCCAAAGGAGGCAATGATCAGAAAGCCCCCGGAAGTTATTACATATCCTCGGGGAGCAGTGGAGGTCAGAGTTATGAGAACCTGGGGACTTTGAAAGCAAAGAAAATAGAATTTGAGCAAAGACAAGATGGAAGGTAATGAAACAGTAAAATACTACAAAATGACAGTATTTAATTAACAAAGATAGCTGCAAGCAAGACTAAAAATGCAGAGAAGCAAGATCAGAGAATTTCTGTGAGCAAATTTCAGGAGCTATTCCTAAGTCTGGCTCAAGATTCTGTGAAACCAAATGAAGGGAAAACAAACCAGAGGCTCATTTCAATTGACTCAGAAAACGCATTTCATGGGAAAAACAATCAAACTAAGAACAGAAGGAAACTACCTCAACATAATAAAAGCATTATATGAAAACCCATGGCAAACATCATACTCAATGATAAAAGCTTTAAAGCAAGGATGTCTACTTTCACCACTTCCATTCAACATAGTACAAATTCTAATGAGAGCAATTAGGCAAGAAAAATAAATAAAAGGAATCCAAACCAGAAGTAAAATGAGCTCTGTTCACAGATATCTTACATGTAGAAAACCCTACTAAGTCCACACACACACACACACACACACACACACACACAGAAACTGTTAGAACTCATAAAGGAATTCAGCAAAGTAGCAGGACACAAAGCCAACACACACACACAAAATCAGTTGCATTTCTGTAAACTAATGATGAACAATCTAAAAACAAAATTATGAAAACAATTCCAATTATAATAGCATCAAAGAGAATACTGAGGAACTAACTTAACCAAGAAGGTGAAAAACTTATACAATGCAAACTATAAAACACTGCTGAAAAAAATAGATGTTGAGAAATATTCTCTCCACTAAAGTATATGTTTTATTTATTTATTTATTAGTTTATTTATTTATTTTGAGAGAGACAGAAACAACATGGAGGGGACTTGGGAAGGCAGATGCAGAGAAAGAGAATGAGAATCTCAAGCTGGCTCCACAGCACTGTCAGCACAGAGCCTGACCTGAGGCTCAAACCCACAATACCAGGAGATCATGACCTGAGCTGATACCAACATTTGGAACCTTAACCGAATGAGCCATCCAGGTGCCCCTGTTTGTTTTTTTAAATAAAAAGTTAATCAATTTAAAAGGGGGAAAAAAAACATTAAAATTTTCTCAGAAGCTTTTCAATAGTTTTACTCTAAAAAATAAAATCTGTCCATAGTTGTTAAAAAAGCCAAGAAATGACCTCTCTCCCCTGCTCTCCCTTCTACAAGTTATCTTGGAGATATTTAATTCCTGGAAGGAGTCATGCTCCTCCCTTTCTACCGCAGGACACTTGCACATGAAGTTCTCCCTACTTACAGCCTGCCTTCTCCATCCCACACTCTTTCACCCAGTTACTGTCTAGTCATAAGATATCAGTTTAAATAGTACAGGGACATACTGGGTACTCCATAATTGCTAGTTGAATTAAATGTCACTTCCTCAGGGAAGCTACCCCTGACTACACCCATAAGAGATCAAGTCCTTCTTTTAAAATGCTCACATAGTACCTAGTACTTACCTTCTCAGAATTTTCAATTTGCAATTATGTACTATTTGTGTGAGTATGTGTTTAGTGTTCTCTCATACTAGTCTACAAAGTCATGAGGGCAAACATGCTTATATCTCCAGTGCTTAGCAAAGGTAAAGCACATAAAGGGACCTCAGTAAATATTTGCTGAACTGTGCTGAGCAATATGTGCCTATGTAATTCATTATTTACAATCTAATTTAAACGCAGATATTATTTTACTCTGAGCTGATATATAACAGAAGAACTTTAAAAGAACGGATTCCAGGGGCTCCTGGGTAGCCCACTCAGTTGAGCATCCTACTCTTAATTTCAGCTCAGATCATGATCCCAGGGTCATGGGATCAAGCCCCAAGTGGGGCTCTGCCCTAAGTGAGGAGTCTACTTAAGATTCTCTCTCCCTTTGCCCCCTCCCGTTTGTGCACTCTCTCTCAAATAAAAAAAAAAAAAAAAATTTATAAACAAACAAACAAACAAACTGATTCCAAGGATGGAGGTACCACATGCACAGACCACATGAATTCTGTCTTCAGTCCATTTCTGTCTCCTCTTCTCACTGTACATAATTTTTGGAATAATTCCAGCTACTCCCAAGGCTTTCACGTGCCTCTCATATGCTAATGAAATCTAGTCCAAATTTTTCTCTCCTGAGCTCCAGACCTGAATATCCACTACTAACATAATATACCCTAAAATGTCCCAAACGAATCTTAAATTCAACATGTTGAAAACTGAACTTGTCATTCACCACCACCCCCTGCCACATTCACACTCACCAATAAATTTATGAAACTCTAAATTTATGAATTTAGAGATTCATAAAAGAAAAACATCAATGAGAATACTTATTAACGGCATTATCAAGGAAGTGCAGAAGGGACAGCCCATCTGCAAAGTTCTGCAACTGAAAATTAAGTGCACATTGTGATCCAGCTCTACCTACCCCTGCCCCAAGTAGTTCCCTTCTAGAGGGTTTTACTAGGCTGACTTATTTTGGCTCTCATTAAACCATACAAATTTTCAGTGTTTAGCTACACAGGATTAAACAGCTGATAAAAAGGAAAAAACTTCTTTTTTTGTTATTATCCCTATTTAGAAAGTGAGTACACTTAGAAAAGGAAGAGACTTGCTGAGTTCGCTGGCAAATTGTTTTGCTACATCAATAATGAGAACTAGTCAAATAAACCAGGAAGCAGACCTGCTTATGCAGCGAGTAAAGAACTATAGGCAAAATCAAATCAAACTAATGGGTTTTCGCTTGTATTCAAAAACCACCAATTCACAATCCTGATGAACCAGCTAAATGCTGGCAAAGAAAAAAACTGCTGTTGTCTTGTTTTATTTTGTTTAATTTACAGTAATGATTTATACCACTGAAAGACAATTGTTCTTTTTTCTATTCATGGTCCAATGCACAAATCCAAATTTAATTATGTACATAAATTACCAAATTCACCAGTGAAAAGTGGGGCTGGAAAAACTACCAAAGGACTGGAAAATAAACCAAATAGCACTACTACTATCTTTGTAAAACTGAAATAAATGAAACAAACTGAAGGATTTGAGCACACAGGTAGACTAAATAGTTCTTATAAGTGAATTTATCAAATAGTGAAGCTTTTTTTTTTTTAGTTTGTTTATTTATTTATTTATTTATCGAGAGAGAGAGCATGCATGCACACACAAGCGGGGAGGAGAAGGGAGAGAGAAAGAATCCCAAGCAGCCTCCTCACCGTCCGTGCAGAGCCCAACGAGGGCAAGATCCCACGGAACTGTTAGACCATGACCTGAGCCGAGATCAAGAGTCCGACACTTACCCAAATGAGCCACCCAGGCTCCCCAAATTGTGAAGCTTTCTAACGCTCTACTCTCTAGGTGAACAGAGCAGTAACAGTAGCTAACATTCACTGAGCACTTACTATGTGACAGGCACGGTGCTAAACCCTTTACATGTATTATCTTATTTAATCTCAGAACAACTCTATAAAATACTCTTGTTATTCCCATTTGCCAAGAAAGGAAATGGAGGCACAGAGAGGCTAAATACAGTTTGCCCAACGTCACAGTGCCAGTAAATGATAGAGTAAGGATGCAAACCAGAGCGGTCTGACACTCAACCACTAAACCACTAAATCATGCTGCTTCTTATCACTATCATGGTGGTTTCACATGTCCTATATCACTTTAAATTTAAAAAATTAAAAACCTCAGAAGGTTTCAATGAATCAACAGCTCATTCTCAGAGTCCTATTGCTATGATAATACCTGTTCTTCCTAGCACTCTCTCAAGATCATTAAATCATCCCAATCAGGTAACAACAACAACAAAATAATTTTCAGTCCTTATCAGAAATTTGCAGGATAGAAATGCAAAGGACTACCACACTGAGATATCATCTCACGCCAGTCAGCGTGGCTAAAATGAACAAATGAGACTATTAGATGCTGGAGAGGATGTGGAGAAACGGGAACCCTCTCTTACTGTTGGTGGGAATGCAAACTGAGGCAGCCACTCTGGAAAACAGTGTGGAGGTTCCTCAAAAAAATTAAAAATAGATCTATCCTATGACCCAGCAATAGCACTGCTAGGAATTTACCCAAGGGATAAGAGGTGCTGATGCAGAGGGGCACTTGTACCCCAATGTATATAGCAGCACTTTCAACAATAGCCAAATTATGGAAAGAGCCTAAATGTCCATCAACTAATGAATGAATAATGAAATTGTGGTTTATATACACAATGGAATACTACTTGGCAATGAGAAAGAATGAAATATGGCCTTTTGTAGCAACGTGGATGGAACTGGAGAGTGTTATGCTAACTGAAATAAGTCACACAGAGAAAGACAGATACCATATGTTTTCACTCTTATGTGGATCCTGAGAAACTTAACAGAAGACCATGGGGGAAGGGAAGGGAGAAAAAAAAAAAAAACAAGGTTAGAGAGGAAGGGAGCCAAACCAGAAGAGATTCTTAAAAACTGAGAATAAACTGAGGGTTGATGGGGGGTGGGAGGGAGGGGAAAGTGGGTGATGGGCACTGAGGAGAGCACCTGTTGGGATGAGCAATGGGTGTTGTATGGAAACCAATTTCACAATAAATTTCATATTTTAAAAAAAATGCAAAGGACTGAAAATAGCAAAACAATTTTGACAGAAAACAAAATTGAGGAATTTCCATTATGTGTCTTTAAGGCTTATTTTAATACAGTAATCCAGACATGTGTATTGGCATCAAGATAGATCAACAGAACAGAACTGCAAGTCCAGAAACAGACCCACACATACATGGCCAATTAATACTTAACTAAAGTGCCAAGGCAGTTTAATGGGAAAGAAAAATCTTCAACAAAGGGTGCTGGAACAACTGGATATACATACGGGAAAAAAATGAACTTCAACCCTAATTTCACACCATCTACGAAAATCAACTCAAACTGGTTCATAGACCTAAATGTAAGAGCTAAAACTATAAAAATTTCTAGAGGAAAACATAGGAAAAATTCTTAGCAACTCTGGGTTAGGCAAATATTTCTTAAATAGGACTCAAAAAATTGATACATTAGACTCCATCAAAATTAAAAAGTTTTTCTCTTCAAAAAGCACTGTTAAGAAAATCAAAAGGCATGCCCCAAACTGAGAGAAACTATTTGCAAAACATATACCTAACAAAGGACTTGTAGCAAGAATACATAAAATGAACGCTTGCAATTCAATAGTATGAAAATTTTTAAGTAGACAAAATATTTGAACAGACATTTCACCAAAGATCTATAAACGGCCAAATAAGCATAAAGAAGATGCTCAACATTACCATTAGAGAAATGCAAATTATATGATGATTCTATTACAAACCCACTAAAATGGCTAAATTTATTCAAACAGATAATACCAACTATGGGTGAGGATGTGGAACAACTAAAAATCTCATAAACTGCTGGTGGTATGCAAAAGGGAAAAGTGTTTGGCAATTTATTATAAAACTAAACATATACTGTACTTACCATATATGCAGCAATTCTACTCCTTAAGGATTTGCCCAGAAAAATTAAAACACATGACTACATAAAAACCTACACCTAAAAGTCCAAAGCAGCTTAATTCAAGTGTTCATCAACTGACAGAAAATTAATAGTCTACCAATACAACAGCATACTACTCAAAAATAAAAAGTAATGTACTGATACAAGCAAGAACATGGATGAATCTCAAAACCACTATGCTAAATGAAAGAAGCCAGATACCAAAGACTACATAACTATGCCACCATATGTGTAAAATTCTAGAAGAAGTAAAAGTATAATGATAAAAAGCAGATCAGTGGTTGTCAGTGACTAAAGGAATAAGAGCAGATTAACTGCTACGAGGTACAGGGGATGACTGGAAATGGACTTTCTGGGGATGATGAAAATGGACTATATTGTGATTATGGCAGCAACAAAATGACATACATTTGTCAAAATGTATCAAACTATTCACTGAAAATGGTGAGTTTTATTGTATACTAATTAAGCCTCATTTTAAAGCAGACCTAAAACACACAAACAACAAAGAAAAAACCAGTAATTTACATGCCTCTTACCACCTTTTGTCCGCTTAATGCCCTAAAGTCCTCTTTTTCTTTGCAATATTCGTTTCCTTTCCTCTTTTTTTTTTTTAACATCAACCATTTCTGTTCATTACTAAAGCTTAACTCATCTTCACTATACAGATACCTCCCAAATCCATGCCTCTGGCTAGCACCTCTGCAGAACTCCAGTCTTTTGTTTCCAAATGTCTGGTGCACATTAAAACGTCAATGCTTCCCACCCTCAATTCATCATATCCAAAATTAACTTCACCACCTCTTCCCGCTTCCCCATCTCCTCATGCTCCCTTTCCCCTCCCCTATAAAACTTTACAGAACCAGCTCCTTCTGATACATCACTCAGATATCACAGTCAAAAACTGTAGTGTAATCTTTGACCCCACTCTGTCTTTTATGCTCTAGCCTAACTTTCCCTTCTCCCCACACCCCTCCCACTGCCACCTTTATAACCTGCCCTTTATAACTGCAATGAGCTCCTAAGGAATCCCTGCATTCCACTGCATCTACCTACTTCTGCTAGATTAAAGCTCAGTTCTAACCAATTAATCACTGCACATGAAGAGGTCAATGGCTCTACCATTTCCTATGAAATTGAATACAAACCATCTAGAGGGAGCCAAGTCTGCCTTCCAATTTCATCTTCCACAACTCCCCTATACACATCCTAATCTTGAAAAAGCCAAACACTCCCCACCTCTGTGCTTTTGTTCATGCTATTTCTTGTAACCGACTGTCCTCACCTATCTAACCTTTACCTGTCATGATCCAGTTCTCTTTCAAAGGCCAATCTCAAAGGTCACCTCCTCCATGAAGACTTTCATGTTTTATTCACTCTATTTAACAATACAGAACTCATCACTTCCTCTTCTAGACTCTTGTAACACTTTGCTTACACATATTATAACACTCGTCACACTCTGCCTGATGTATTATTATTTGTATATTTGTCTTCATTACCACTAACCCATTCACTCTAGAACCAACCAGACTTAAGCCTTTCAAAACTGGTACTCTGTACTGCACCCTTTGTCCCTTTAAGCCAGTGGCATCCTACCTTTCTTGTTGCAGAGGCTCAGAACTCTCTGTAGTAGAAGAATTTATTGTGAGCTAATGAGTCTACAAAGAAATTTAAAAAGTATATAGCCCATGAGGGGCTACAGAGAGAAATCAAGTAAGAGATTGCATTCTGCCTTTTTTGTTGTAAGTGGAAACTCTGCCTGGAGAGAGATTTTTTTTTTAATGTTTATTTTTGAGAGAGAGAGAGAAAGAGAGAGAGAGAGAGAGAGAGAGACGGACAGAGTGTGAGCAGGGGAGGAGCAGAGAGAGAGGGAGACACAGAATCCGAAGCAGGCTCCAAGCTCTGAGATGTCAGCACAGAGCCCAACGCAGGGCTTGAACCCACCAAACACGAGATCATATCCTGACCCAAAGTTGGAGGCTCAACTGACTGAGCGCTACCCAGGTGCCCCTGGAAAGAGATTTTTTTTAAGGAGGCCCTCAAAATCCACCAAACCAGATCTTCCTGCATAACATTCCTCTGCTTACACATATACCGTAATTTAAAATGGGTCCTGGACTAGGCATTCTCTGTTTGACCTCAGTCTCCCAAAACAAACTTAATCTCTATTCTTCCATGATCTGCTTTGTACCTTTTGAGGTTGACCTCTAGGATTATACTGTCCAAGCTCCCCTGGCTTCCAGGTGGGTTAAGCCAATGAGAGGCACTAGAAGGAAATCAGAAAATGAGAAGAAAAAGAAATGGCAGTCCTTATTTCCCTGGCTCTTTCCCCACCTCAGAACCCTTTCCTCTATGGCCACAGGTGCTATCCACTAGCTTGGCGTTCACTGTTTGAACTCTCATCAGGGCTTCAGTCTTCCTCCTCTTCTTGACCTCTGGCTTAAAAGTATCAACAACCTTCAGATATTATTGAGCCTTGAGAACTTCACAATCCCTTGTTGCTTTCCTTAAACTTACCCACCCAAACCTCTATAACTAGTCTATTTATTTCCTGCCAGGGCCCTGAGTGATATAGCTCCCTGGACTTAAAATTCCTCACTCTGCCTTTCAAGGTTTACAATCCACTGTTCCCTCCAACCTATCAAATCTTAACCATCGCATGCTCCTTAGCAGTCTCCTGTTCTAGTCAGGCAGGCATCCCTCCCAATCCTTACCATCTGGAATGTATTGACCCCTACCTCCATACCCTCAGTCATGCTGTTGCCTGATAGAATGCCCACCTGTCCTCTCTACTTAACAAATCCTGTACTTCTTCAGGTAATTCAGATCCTACCATCCCCTCCACCTCCCGCCCCCCCCCACCCAACACACACACAATTAAACCTATTCTTTTCTTTAAGTTTATTTATTTTTAGAGAAAGAGAGAGTGCATAGGGAAGGGGCAGAGAGAAAGGGAGAGAATCTCAAGCAGGCTCTGCTCAGCACAGAGCCTGACTCGGGGCTTAGTCCTATGACAGAGAGATCACAACCTAAGCCGATATCAAGAGTCGTGTGCTAAACCGACTGAACCACCCAGGTGCCCCATAATTAAACCTGTTCTAACAACCTTAACCCAAGATTATCTTTTGCATGTTGGAATTTCCATGTTTCTTACATAGAAGAGCTTTGAAAACTAAAAACAAATGCTAGATATTGCACTGTATAGTCTCTAATTGTTAACCACATATCCTTCAAAGGGAAATAATTTGAGCTATTTTAAGTCCTTCTTTTATATTCCACCATGGAAATTAGAATAACATTAGAAATACAGTAACTCTTGTTGATGAAATGTAATAAACAAAAATACATTCACCATAACATTCTAGTATAAAAAGTTTGTGATACCAAGCCAGAAACAAATTAACTATGTTTTTAATGATTCTATTTTCAAACTATGGCTGCTATCAACCTCGGGGTTTTTAGAAGATCAACACACTATCTAATGAAAGAATCTTTGAGAACAAAAGAGTAAAGCAAGTTATGAATTTGTCAAGTTCAACAACCTGTTATGCAAACAGATACAATTAGTCCAGAAATACGAAGAGAAATGCACGTGCAGGATACCTTAATTTGTAGTTGGCCAGTGAACCAGACAATACCCTTCAATAATAATAGATTTTCAAGACACATGAAGAGACTAGTGGTCTTCATCATATACTGTTTGTAGAAAAAATCTCCTCCCCCGTCTTTGGACCATCAATTTGCTGGCATCTAAAGCCAAGTCACATCAATCATAATATCTTTTGGTAAATTTATCCTGACTGAACTCCCAGTGACATATCCAATTTACACTTCAAGAACTTATTCTTATGAGGTTCCCTAAAATAAAAAATAGAGACATGGCTAAAATGCAAGAAAAAGGTACTATGGCTAGTTCCTCACACAATCTCAGAATATATGAATGTGATTTTGAGGAGAAAAAAAATTTTGAAGATTATATGAAAGTTCTACTGGTATCAAAAGACATTGAAGGGGGTGGCCTTAATAGTACCAAATGCTAACTGGCTTCAAAGTAACTTTTTTTTTTTTTAAGAGAGAGAGAGTGCACACCAGCAGGGGAGAGGGGCAGAGAAGAAAGAGAATCCCAACAGGCTCCAGGCTCAGTACAGAACCCGATGGAGGGCTCAATCCCAAGACCCTGGGACCATGACCTGAGTTGAAACCAAGACTCGGACACTCAACAGAGTGAGCCACCTAGGGGTCCCAAAGTAACTTATTTATCTCTTCATCCAAAAAAGAAAACAAACAGAGGATGTACTCCTAGCACATTCACTAATGAACTAAAGTCAGTCCTATATGCACACTTTTTTAAAAATCTCTGTAACTACGTTAATTTTAACAAAGGCATTCCAATTTATTACTACTAAGAACTTGAAAAGAATGTGCAGATTTATACACAGTGGGAAGGTCTACTACATACACAGCCCAGGGCTCCTGCAGAACTCAGAACCCAGAAGAGAATAAGTATATGTAAAGAACTACAATACAACATGCTAACCCTGAATAACAACGTTACCCAACAGGAGCTATGGAGAATACTAAGGGAATGAAGAGAAGGGCAGAATAGTGAGGACACAACAAACACCCCAGAAGTTGAAATATGAGGGCCTAAAATAAAAGATCAGTAAGGTATTTGGCTTGTGAGAAGATGAATTTTAAGCATATTGAGAAGGTATGCTTAATGAGACTAGGTTCAATCAACATTTTCACATTGCAGTTTTAATTTTAAAAAAGGCACTGCTTAAAATAAGAAATATCCTATTCATTGCAGCCTTGTTTAAAATAGCAAAAGAAAAAAACGGTAAAAAATGAAAAGGGATACAATTTAAAGTCCACCAATAAGTAAGAATCTAGTTAAATGAATTATATACATACAATGGGATTCAAGGTAATCATAAAAATGAATGAGGAAGATCTACAATTACCTGGAATATATTAAATTGGAATGATAAACCATGACATACTAAGTTTAAAAATACATTAAGATGTAGACCAAGCAATTCCACTCCTAGGTATTTATCCAAAGAAACTGAAAGCAGGGACTCAAACAGATATTTGTATATCCAAGTTCACAGCAGCATTATTCACAACAGCCCAAAGGCAAAAACAATCTCAGTGTCCATCAACAGATGAATGGATAAACAAAATGTGTTACATATATGCAACGGAGTATTACCCAGCCATAAAAAAAATGAAATTCTGATATATGTTACCACATGAACGGACCTTGAAAGTATTATGTTTAGTGAAATAAGCTAGACATAGAAGGACAAATATGATTCCCCTTTTATGAGGCACCAAGAATAGGAAAATTCACAGAGAAAGTACCACAGAAGTTACAGAGGCTGTGGGGGAGAGAAAGAAGGAATTATTACTTAATGGGTACACAGTTTTTGTTGGGGATGATGAAAAAGTTTTCGATATAGACAGCAGTGATGGTTACGTAACATTGTAAACACATTTAAGGCCACTTAATTGTATACTTCACAAATGGTTTAAATGATAAATATGCTACATATACCACAATAAAAAAGATGTAGAACAGTCTGCAATGCCTGTCATTTTTGTAAAAAGAAATAAAAATGAGAAGATATATATGAATGCATGACTGGAGGGGTTTAGAATTTCTGACAAGATACATAAAGAAACTGGCAACAGTTAATTCTGGAAAAAACTGGAAAGTGTAAATAGAGAATGAATGGTAGACATGCATTCTCCTGTGATCTCCTCTGTACCACGTGAAGTTTCTTACTATGTGTATATATTAAGAATTTTTTTATTAAAAAAAATTATTATCCATGCAAGGATAATCTTCCCACGGATGTTAAATCCATTGGGAAACATTATGGGAGAAATGATTTTCACACAATATCAAAATACTACTGCCTAGATTGTTTACTAGTTGCATAAGGGAAAAAAATGTTCATTTATAAGGATCTAGTAGTAGTCACCATCTTAAACAAGTGATCAAACTCAGCATCACTTATAATGGAAAAAGGGGGCATTAAGTGCCTCCTGAGGTGATGTAAGAAGTACACAGCACCTATGTAGTGTTCATGCAATTAATGTTTAACCTGAATATATAATAATAAAGAAACAATCAGCAAATTCAGATTGTAGGACATTATATAAGACAAATGGCCTAGATTCTTCAATAAAGTTAACACCGTTTTTAAAAAAGGCAGAGGACTGTTCTAAATTAAAAGAGACTAAAGAGAGGTAAAACTCAAAAGCAATAGGTCAATGTGACTGGATCCAAGATCAGGAAAAAAAAAAAAAAATAGAAAAGATATGAGGGAAACTAGAAAAATTTAAATACAGACACTGCGTATTAGATGATAATGAGCTCGTGTTATTTTCCTTAGGTGTGACAAAGGTATGCAGTTATGAAGAATGTCCTTCTATTTAGGAGACATATACTCAAAGCATGCAGGGGAAGTATCTCGGTGACTACAACTTACTTTCACTTAAAGCAAAGTGTGTAGAGTGTGTGTGTGTGTGTGTGTGTGTGTGTGTGTGTGTTTACAGAAAAGGAAAAAAGCAACTTCAGCAAAACATTACAATTTTTGAAACTCGGTGAAAAGTGGTATATGGATGTTTTCGTATAATATTCCTCAACTTTTCAACAGATTTAAGAAATTTTCAAAATAAAAGTTTGGGGAGGAGGGCAGGAACAGCTGAACAGGAACAGTGATATAAAGAGAAAAAGAGGGGCGCCTGGGTGGCTCAGTCAGTTGGGCGTCTGACTTTGGCTCAGGTCACGATCTCACGATTGGTGAGTTCAAGCCCCGCGTCGGGCTCTGTGCTGACAGCTCACAGCCTGGAGCCTGCTTCAGATTCTGTGTCTCCTTCTCTCTCTGCCCCTCTCCCACTTGTGCTCTGTCTCTGTCTCTCAAAAATAAATAAATGTAAAAAAAAAAAAAAAAAAAAAGAGAGAGAGAGAGAGAGAGAGAGAGAAAGACTATCTTTTACAATAAAAGTGTTCATAAGAGGGGTGCCTGGGTGGCTCAGTCAGTTGAGCATCTGACTCTTGATTTAGTCCATTCAGGTCATGATTACTGGGTCATGGGAGTGAGCCCCACATCAGGCTCCATGTTGAGCATGGAGCCTGCTTGAGATTTTCCCTCTCTCTCTCTTCCTCTGCCCCTCTCCCCTACTCACACGTGCTCTAAAAAAAAAAAAAAAAAAAAAAAAAAAAAAAAAAACCTGTTTAATATTTTTAGAAGTATACATAAGAGTTAAATAATAAGCATTAATATTCCATAATTAACCATGTCCCAGGTTCCTGATGGAGCATATGTGATAAACTCATTTATTCCCAGGAATATCTGTTCTAAGCAAATCTCATGTTTAGTTTCCTTGCTACATAATCATTTTCCTTTAAGTAATTACAGTGATATTATCTCTTTAAATACAAGAGTTCGATTTATAAGTCTTACTCAAAAAGGAGCAGACAGAAAGTTCCCATAAATATCAACACTAAGTTGCCTATTTTTCCTAGAAGGAAGATAAAAGCCAAGCAGCAAGATGGCAAGTTTACTTCAGCGTCTGCTTTATACAAACTGCATAGAAGGAAGCTAAAAGGCAGAGAATAGCTTGGGTTCAAGAAAAAAGAGAAGGCAGAGCTTTCCATCACTTAAATCTTCAACTCACATCTTCACTGTTTTAAAACAGTATGAATTCCTGTATCAGAAAACATCCAGGCAAATCTCTATTATAACATGATTGGATGCAAATTACAGCAGGGAAAATCCAAATAAAACTGATTTGGAAATGAGCTTAGCTATCCGAATATGTGTTCAGTCTTGAGAATTCACTTATAAATAAAACAATGAAGTCATACTATGAAGACCTGACTCAGAAGGGAATGGGAAGCTTTTCTTGTTCCCTCCTTGACTACCTCCCTCCTGCAAATCTCTCAGGTTAATGGAAAACTGAATTTGAAAATAAGTCCATCCCTGTGGAACTAATCAAGTTGTACACTTACTATATGTATATATCTATGAATTTATATTATAGTTTGATTAAAAGTTTTTAAAACATTTTTTAATGAAATGCCTAGGCTCAAGTCTACAAAAACATGTAAAGGACCTATATGCTGAAAATTTCAAGGGACAAATTAAGGAAACCAAAGGAGATCTAAATAAATGGAGAGACATGCCATCTTCCTAGATTTGAAGACTAAATATAAAAATATCAATTCTCCTCCAAAGTGATCTATAGATTTAATGTAATACTATAGACAAGTTTATTTTTTTAAGATTTTATTTTTTAATTTTTTTATGTAAACTCTACTCCCAACGTGGGGCTTGAACTCAGAACCCAGGATCAAGAGTCACATGCCTTACCAACGGAGTCACCCAGCCACCCTTAAACAAGCTTATTTTAAAATTTATACAGAAAGGAGAAGGCAAACCATAAGAGACTCTTAACTATAGAGAACAAACTGAGGGTTGATGAAGGGAGGTGGGTGGAGGGATGGGCTAAATGGGTGATGGGCTTTAAAGAGGGCACTTGTGATGAGCACTGGGTATCATATATGTAAGTGATAAATCACTAAATTCTACTACTGAAACCAATACTATATGTTAACTAGATTTTAATAAAATCTTGGAAGAAAAAAATTTACATAGAAAGCTAAAATTGTAAGCCTTACCATCAACTTAGTACCAACAAGAAAATACTGAAAGATATAAATAAAATATAACCCAATCCTCACAAAGAAAAAATTTTTTAAAATTAAGACCATCCCAAAAATCTGCTTGGGCAAACAGATTGATTAACAAGGGAAATTACTAGATGCAGTCAATAAGCAAGATTTGCTAAAGCCCTGACTTCAAGTACAAAAATCTATCCGCAACACAACAGGCTTCTTTCCTCTCCTCACCACTCCAAAAGTACTGATAATCAGGGGCACCTGGGTTGCTCAGTTGGTTAACCATCGGACTCTTGACTACGGCACAGGTCATGATCTCACGGTTCATGAGTTCAAGACCCACACCGGACTCTGCGCTGAGGGCACAGAGCCTGCTTGGGATTCAGTCTCTTCTTCTCTGTCCCTCCCATGTTTGCTCTCTATCTCTCTCAAAATAAATAAAAATATTTAAACTTAAAAGAAAAAAAAGAGCCATGCTTTACTCTTAATGTTTACCTAAACATTAAGGTCTGAGTTACTTACCTTTTGATCCAGTATATTGTGAAAACACATTTTTTCCCCCAAATTCTATAATAAAATGAAGCTTTGTCCTACGCATTGCCTCCCTAAATTAACATAATCCCAAACAGGTTTTTTTTTTACCTATTCACCCAGCCTTTACTAACAGGTCAGCTATTAAAGTATGTGTGGGGTGTGACTATACATCCCAGTTTGCCCAAGATATTACCATTTTATGCCAATAGTCCTGCATATACCCTTTTATGATGGTAGAGGCAAAAGACCAACTACCGATGGATATTCTCTTTTAAGAATACAGTATTTCAGGTTATAAAACAATATGTATAGAATTTTGAAAAAAGTTTCATATAAATGATCTAGAAAAAAAAATCTGGAGAACTACACATTAGAATTTAATAGTGGTTACTCTGCGGAGTTGAACAGTTTTTGCCTTTTGCTTTGTATTTCCCTATACTGTCTAAAAAAAGTATTTTTTACAATAGCATGTATTATCTTTCACACTTTGAAGGGAATTATTTCCATTTGTTAAAATGTAGCTTTCTTTCTGACCAAAATCCTCATCTCATTTCAAAAGCACACACTATTCATTAATATATTTTATTCATCAAGAACTGAGGCAATGTGAGATAGATACATAAAGAGACAGAGAGTAGAAAACTTTAGCTTTTAAGATGCAGAAAATCTAAATTCAAGAACCAGTCTTGCTGTGGAAAATATAGGACCTACCTACCTTTCAGAGTTGTTCAAAGCATCAAAGGAGAATCCATGTGAAAGTATTTTAATACAATACACTAATATAAGCTATGATTACTACTACAAGCACATGAACAAACTATGGAAACTCAGACTTCATGTATAAAATGAAGGCGCCTATTAAGTGAGCTCCAATTCCCTTCTGGTATTAACAGTGTCCTCTTAACTCAGCCTTCTACCTGCATCTAAGCTCTCTCTTCAGAAGGTATACCTTTTCTACAAGTAATAGTCCCCAGGTCTCCATGTTTTCTACCTTCACTAGGTCAGAGCCAGATCTCTACATTCTTCTCTTATGGCCCTGTCTGAAAGTGAAAGAAAATATGTCTGCTTCCTCCAAACAGACGTTAAAATCTCCTTTAATCTGATTTATATTTTATGATCTCCATCTGCTATACCCCGCAATGTGGAATAGTGGCTAATAAGCAGACGGACTTTGGAGCCAGGCTGCCAAGGTTCAGAACCTGGCTCTGCTATGTCACCAACTCTGCAATTTAACCATTAACAATTTACTTAATCTCTCTGTAAAACTGAGATAAAAACAGTACACCTACTGCATAAAGTTGTTAAACAATTATAAAAACAGTGCCTGACATACAGTAAATGTTATATGTGATTAAGTCCTTTTTAAAACTCCTTCTCTCTAAAAGTATAATGTTTATAGGTTAAGATAAAACAAGCAACAACCTTTCTTGTTTATTTTTCTCACTGAAAAATGTATTCTCATTTACCTATCAAAATTTCTCCACTAACTGTAGTGAAGTCATACACACTCATCATCAGATGTTCTTCTTTATTCTTTTTTCAAATCCTCTAAGCCAACATTTCCCAAAATCTGTTTCCTTTAGAAAATTTGTTTCACTAGTTCTTCAAGATGTTATGAGAGGGGGAAAAAAGGTTCAGTGATCAAATAAATTTGGAAAAGGCTGTTTTAATGTTAAACAGACTTCTTTTACATATTAAATGCACCATTACATTCCAAGAAACCATAAACTGCACAATGTTCACGAAGCATTAGGAAAATGCTGCTGCTCCAGTTCTTTACAACCTTTAATACAAAATATTCTATGTTAGGGGCACCTGGATGTTTCGGTCTGTTAAGTGTCCCACTCTTGATTTCAGCTGAGGTCATGATCTCACAGTTCCTCAGTTCGAACCCCGGAGTCCTGCATGGGGCTCTGCACTGACAGTGCCTATTTGGGATTCTCTCTCTCCTCTCTGCCCCTCCCCTGCTCATGCTCACTAGTACTTTCTCCCTCAAAAACAAATAAACATTAAAAAAAAAAAAAAAAAAGAAAGAAAGAAATGAGGTACTAAAAAAACAACAAAACCAAAATATTCTATGTTATGTAAACTCAACATTTTAAAAACCTGATTCAAACACAAGGCCTGTTCTCAAAATCATGCTGAGAAATCTGCTCAAGAAATCAGTAACTGCTGCCCCGCACAAATCACTTCTTAAATTTCTGAATATGAACACTGACCTCTAAAAAAGAACCACCACCAATAGCCAGCTAGCTAAACATGCTAGGTCACAGCTGTTATCTCATGATGGCATGTTAACCTATTTATTGGCCAAACATCCTTTAAACAAAGTCTAATTATTCAATATTTTTAAGTATTCTCTGAATATTCAAATAATAAGTACTTGTACTCTTCCCTTAAAGGAATTCCACCACAGAACCTTGTCAATCATCCCAGAACCAGTTCGGGCATAAATACAATGCCCTAAATATACAATCTACGGGGCGCCTGGGTGGCTCAGTCGGTTAAGCGTCTGACTTCAGCTCAGGTCACGATCTCACGGTCCGTGAGTTCGAGCCCCGCGTCGGGCTCTGGGCTGATGGCTCAGAGCCTGGAGCCTGCTTCCGATTCTGTGTCTCCCTCTCTCTCTGCCCCTCCCCTGTTCATGCTCTGTCTCTGTCTCAAAAATAAATAAAAAAAAGTTAAAAAAAAAAATTTTTTTTTAAATATACAATCTACATTGCTAAAGAGGTATCCAAAAGAACACCACTTAATAAATGAAGAACAACAGAATTGCACTATTTTGCAATTCTTGATGAATTAATAAATCTAAACAATGATTGTCAATAACTGCTAACATCCCAAGCCATAACAAGACCTTATGTACCTCCTATGTAAACAAACCACTCCCATGAAGTACTCTTACAACAACAAAATTCTGACAAATTATCAATTTATAGGAAATTTAGGAGACAGAATATGTTAAATGACATCACAGAAATGCATTCAGCAAAATGAGACCATGTGAAATTTCTCAGAGCAAACAACCTAGTTTCTTTCTAAGGAAGTAAAAAAAGAGATGGAGGGAGAGTCTAAAAGATTAAAATTGATTTAATAAACATGCCAATAAACTGTAAAGTACGGACTTTACTTTGACCCCATTTCAGGCAAAAAATTATATATGTATACATATGCAAAAAAATTATATATGTATACATATACACATATATACATACATACATGTAAGTAAAACAATCAGAAAAATATGAAACCTGATTATATACTTGGTGATATTAAGAACTTGCTATAAATTTATTTTGGTATGATAATGCTGTTTTGCCTACTGTATAAAAAGAGAGACTCTTTTAGAAATCTAAACTGAAATATGTGAAATTTACAAATTAAATATGCCTGGGATTTGGTTCAAAAGAGTCCAAGGATTTGGTGGTGTGGTAGTTGATAGAACTATAGAAAAAACAAGACTGCCCATAATTCTTCAAGCTCAATTATGAGTACATGGGAGCTCTTTACACTATTCTATTTTATATTAACATATGTTTAAAATATTTTGTAATAAAATTTTTTTAACGTTTATTTGAGAGAAAGACAGAGAACAGGGGAGGGGCAGAGAGAGAGAGAGAATCCGAAGCAGGCTCCACACTCAGCACAGAGCCAGACAGGGGGTTTGATCTCACAACCATGAGATCATGACCTGAGTCAAAATCAAGAGACCCAGCACTTAACTGACTGTGCCAAGCAGACACCCCTAAAAAGATTTTTTTTTAAATGTTGTCTGGGAATTGAATTACTTCCCTAGGACTACAAATAGTCTCTACATGAATTCCCACAATAGATTAATGCATAGTCAGGCATAAGAGAATGTAAATTTACCATGATCAAATTATATTTATAAAGTACTATCGGAAACAATTTGACATGAATTTCACTAACACCCAACATGCTAAACTCTCACATAATTACTGTTATTTGCAAGCCTACTACAATCTAACCAATTTATGGCTTTCTATGAAAAAACTACAGTGTTTCAGTATAATTTTTTAATTTTTATTTATTAAATAAAGCAACAATCACAGAAAAAACTTGCAGACAATACTGCAGAGTCATCACTATCTTTCTAGTCCTATGGGCCTATCCTACTTCTGGAATTCACCATTAGCAGACTCATTGCATAAGTGCTCCAGCGCACTGAGCTCCAAAAGAATTAGCTTTATCTTGTATATGAAAACCCTTTCCTGCCTTCCTACTCTGAAATAAAGAGCCAAACCAACAGATGGCAGACCAAGAGGGAGGGGGTGGTGATAAGGAGCCAGTTACAAGAGAGAACCAGGGAAAAAGAAAATAACACTGAGAACTGAAAGATGTAAGAATTTAAGAATACAAAATATTCAGCAATTCTGTAGATTTTTGCAAAGCAAAGTCACATTTTGTCAATCATCAACTACTTTAAAGTGAAGGGACTCTATGAATTTACATCTTACTTTACTCTTATGCAGTGTACCTTTAAGACTTTTGAGAAGTCCCTCTTAATATCTCAAACCAATTTAAATTAACCAAAGCAATTCAAACTATTTCCAAAATGAACAAGGGGAACAGGGGACTTACTAAGCTTTTATCAGTATTTCACTATGGCTTTACATTCACATCAGCCTTTTCGGAAGCTACCAATTTTTTTTTTTTACTTCAAAAAAGTAAAGCTATCCTCCTCTTCTATCCCAATCTCCAATATAATAATAATAATAATAATAATTTAAAAAAAGCATCAATATTAATGCAGCCTAACTGGTAGAAGGTTTTAATTAAAATATTAGTTTAAGAAACATTACAACAGTGTTGCTATTAGAAGTATAGTTTTAATCTAAATTATATTTCTTAAAAATGGCTAGGCTTTCAGTATAACATTGAGAACATGCCAATTACAGCAGGCCATCTTTGTCCATTCATCATGCCAAGTTACCTCCTGCTTCCAGATTAAGCAATTTATAATCACTTAATCAAGCCCATAATACCACATAATACAGAAGTCCACCACTCACGCTCTTGCAGTTTTACAAAGAAAGAGCAACTTCCTTTATGATCAGAACCTATTAAAAGAGGGTCCAGAGGCACCTGAGTGGCTCAGTCGGTTAAGCGTCCAACTTCAGCTCAGGTTCATGGGTTCAAGGCCCACATCAGGCTCTACACTGACAGCTCAGAGCCTGAAGCCTGCTTCAGATTCTGTGTCTCCCTCTCTGTCTGCCCCTCCCCTGCTAACACTCTGTCTCTCACTTTCAAAAATAAATAAACATTAAAAAAATTTAAAAAAAAAAAAAAAAAAAAAGAGGGTCTAGCAACTAGAGGTTATCCAAGGGCTCATTCCTCAAAGCTACCTCTCTCCTCTATGGAAGCTTGTCAAATACCAGAGTCTCTATCCTGTCTATCTCACAGAGGTGTTAAGAAGATCAACTGAGAATATGGTTATCAAAGTACTTTACAAACTAGAAGCCATATACACTATACAAATATGTATGTGTGTGCATATGTATGTAAATGCACACACACAAATGTAAGTCATTATTATTTCACTACTTGATTGTGCTCTAGACAGTTTGCAGGCTAAACTTGCTCCCTACTATCATTAGGTTTCAGCATCTACCAAGAAGAATTTCATCTTTCTATATGAAAATTTAACCTTTCTGTAGTGATATCCAATCCATATACTAATTGCTGTTCTCTTCTCACATCTATTCCCCCATTTGGGAGAACAGAACTAGAAACATTCTTTAAGAATTCAAAGCAACATGTGGCACCAAAAATTTTGTCTCACTGTCACTATGAGTTCATAAACATGTATGTAGAATGGTCTTGCTCAAACATTAGTTGGATAGGATTTTAGATCAGCCAAAACCATCACACTGAGGTTGGCCATTTCCAAACTCTGCCCCCAAGAGTTTCTGCCAACAGCCCCCTTTGTTACAGAATTCTAATCCACACTCCCACCACTTAATAGCTGTGTGAGCCTGAACAAGTTACTTAACCTCTCTGTGCTTCAATTTCCTTATCTACAAAATAAACAAGTTGAATGTTGTATTCAATCAGATTTAACCATGGTTTAAACAATAGATAAAAGCACTTAAAATAATGCCTGGTGCACAGTAAATGCTCAGTAAGTGTTACCCAGCATTATTCCTTTAAATGTGCATCTGTCTACTCTACCACACCACCTTCAGTGAATTACACAAATCTCTCCATCATTCTCTTTTTATTTTTTTTAAAGTTTATTTATCTGTTTTGAGAGAAAGTGCGAGCAAGGAAGGGGCAGAGAGAGAGGGAGAGAGAATCCCAGGCAGGCTCTGCTGTCGACACAGGGCTCAAACCCACAAACTATGAGAGCATGGCCTGAGCCAAGGTCAAGAATCGAAGACTTAACCAACTGAGCCACAAAGGCACCCCATCATTCCTTCTTTTTAAAAGAATGAGCAATTTTGAGAAAACAGAATCTGGCCATATTACTGACAAAATTCATTATATGTAAATGAATACTTGGTTGTATAAGAAAGATCAATGATATCTTCTATAAAAGATACTTTTGCTTTTTTAAATATTAACACATAGATAATATAATCTTTCTAGTTCTAGAATAGATTATCCTATATTTCTAATACTATCAAGTTAGCAAAGCTACTTACTTGAATTGTATAACATAAAACTGCCCACTGCCCATGACCTGTATTAAGTTAAAAAAAAAAAAAAAAAATGCTTGAACAATATGTACCCCCCAAAATGAAAATCAACAGACTTTAAATTAAGAGTTTAGAATGAGGACAAATAGCTTGCCAGAGCAAGAGGAAATATTACCATTTCATTAACATCACCACCATTATAATGAGAATAACTAAACACTGCAATAAGCAAAGAGCTGAATGGCAAGCTTATTTTTTTGCATATTACTTAGCATAACCTATGCACAATTATATGCTCTTGATAATGGTATAAATTCTAAATCTTTTACTGTTTATTTATTTTTGAGAGAGAGAAACAGAACATGAGCAGGGGAAGGGCAGAGAGAGAGGGAGACAGGGAATCCAAAGCCGGCTCCAGGCTCTGAGCTGCCAGCACAGAGCCCAACGCCAGGCTCAAACTCACAATCCGTGAGATCATGACCTGAGCCAGAGTTGGACAGTCAACCGACTGAGCCACCCAGGTGCCCCATAAATTCTAAATCTTAACGTTTCACATGTGATAACACAATGCAAAAAAAATTCACACTGTGTAACTGATTTAATAGTTCCCCTTCGTCATAAAACATTAAAGACGTACAATTATTGAATCCAATTTAGAGACAATTTTACTCCACACTCAAGTTCCTAGAGCTGTATTCCTGGCTTTCTATGTACCAGGGACTTTAGAGGCACCAGAATGAGTAAAATATATAGGTTTATGGCGTCATGGAGTTTACATTCTAGTGAGGAAGACAAATAAACAAGTAGACAAGTCACTAAATTTCAGGAAGCACAAGTGCTATAAAAAAAAACAAAAGAGAAAAGGAGAGTGGAGGAAAGATGATTACTGTTTTCTACAGTGTGATGGCTAACAATTTCTCGAAAGAGGTAAAAACCTCTGAGAACTCCTTTTTAAACAAACACTTGAATGATGTGAGGGAGGAAACAAAGATCTGAGGAAAGAACACTCCAAACAGAGCAAGAACAAATAAATATTAAGCCCTGGAAATGTACCTGTCACAATCAAAGAATATAAAGAGTTCAGTATAGCACAGGTGGAATGAACAGAGAGACAGGCAGGGATGAACTATACCATGTGGTACCTTGTAAGTCAACACAAGGAATTGGGCTGTTACTTTAATTGTAAAAGGAAGTCATTGTAAAGTATTAAGTAGAGGAATGGCTATCTGACCATTAAAAAGGTCATTCTAGCTACAAGTAGAAATAGACGGTCAGAAATCAAGTGAGAAAGCAGGGTTAAGAGACTACTGCGATTATTTAAGCAGGAGTTAATGGTGGTTTAGACCAAAGTAATAAGGCAGACATGATGACATGTGATCAGATTAGAAATATATTTAAAAAATAGAGTCAAGAGGTTTTGTTGATGGGCTTATTATAGGGTTTGAAGAAAAGAGAAAAATCACAGATGACACCTAGGCTTTTGGCCCAAGTGACTACTTGATTAGTTCTGCCATTTACTAAGAGCTGATTCAGAGAAAATGAAGAGGACAGAAATCATACCTTCTTTATTGTATAAATTTAATTTGAGATGCCTCTTAGTCAAATGAAATGGTGAAATGAGCAGATGAACTCTAACCTGGACCTCAGGGAAAGGGTCTGCACTACAAGACATAAATGTGGAAGTCAATCAGCACAGAGAGTTTTTAAAGCTATAGAAATGGATAAATGTAACTGGAAAGACTTCATTGTTTAATCCTCACATCACCCTTATGACGTAGCAATTACCACTACCCTCACTTTTATAGACCAGGAAACTGACACTAAGAGACTAAGACTTGTCCAACATCACTCAGCTAGCAAGTGGCAGAATTCAAAAAAAAAAAGAAAAAAACAGATCTGGATTACAATGACCCTGACCTTTTTCAACTGAAGTTAGTCATCTGAACCAGAGAACCTGAACTGAATACTGGAGTAAATATTTTCTCAATTCTCCCAAGAATGGTAGATACCTAGTGGCATTCTAGATGCACCAGCGAGAAAGACTTAATTCTTTACATACAGTGCATGTCCAAATGTCCTAAAACATTAGTGTTTAGTTCTCTCCTGGAATCCCAGCTGAGGGAAAAAAACTCACCTATACTATTATTCAATTATTATCATTCTATTACTACTACCTCTACTGGCACCACTAGTACTTGGAATCCTTTAAGTTAAGAGAGAAAGAGATTGGTGAATAATGTTACCATACTATGACTTTTCATGGCCTTCTCCTTGTAACTAGTAAAATAAAGTGTCATTTGGGGTTTTTATAGGACCAAAGGTAATTTTACTAAAAGACTACGCAGACCTCTATTGGTTCCATTCACAATCAGCACTCAGCATCTCTTTTCCTGAGAACACCAGTTCATCTGAAAACTACTAGAATGTAAGCTCCTCCAGTGCAAGATTTTTTGTTTTTTTGTATGGACTTGTCAAATCACTATGCTGTACACCCAAAACTAATGTAACATTGTGTGCCAATTAGAGTTAAAATTTTTTTTAAAAAGAATCATCTTTTTTTTTTTTTTCATTAATGTGTCCCAAGCACTTGGAAAAGTGTTCTTTCTGGGAAAGAACCTAAATTTCCAGCTGGGCAGAACTTGTTACCTTATAAGATGGGGATGTTTCTCATGTTGTCTTAGTACCTTGGTCGCACTAACATCTGGTATTATCCTAATCTAGAACTGTAAACTCTCGATTGCATCCTCCTTAAGATTAACCTTCTTTCTCATGGAAATATAATAGCTTCCAGATATGGCCATTACCGGTCAAATAACTACCATACCATGATTTCACTATGTACTGTGTACAGTGTTCAAAATAACGAGCACACAGTGTGAACCAAAACTACTAAATCATACATACTATGGAAGAAAGAATATTCTTCTTACAATCTCAGCTATCTTTTGTTAAACTCCAGAAGTATTTCAGAGTACAGGTATTATGAATCAATGCAGCAACTCCATTAAATGCAGAAAGTTTCAATGAGCAAACCCAGCTAGACCAGAAATTGCATTCAAATTGATTTCACCTGCACAAAATAACATACATGTATCAGCACTATATTAGTGGACAATGTATTTCATTTTCAAACTATAAGAACCTACCAACCACAGGCATTAAGTGCCCCTACACAATAGGTTCAGGTCACTGAAATTACTACAGAGCATTTTTAAAAATCAGTCATCTCTTGGGGCGCCTGGGTGGCACAGTCGGTTAAGCGTCCGACTTCAGCCAGGTCACGATCTCGCGGTCCGTGAGTTCGAGCCCCACGTCAGGCTCTGGGCTGATGGCTCGGAGCCTGGAGCCTGTTTCCGATTCTGTGTCTCCCTCTCTCTCTGCCCCTCCCCCGTTCATGCTCTGTCTCTCTCTGTCCCAAAAATAAATAAAAAACGTTGAAAAAAAAAATTAAAAAAAAAAAAATCAGTCATCTCTGGAAAAAAAATAGCACAACACATTCTCTGTTGGTAAGGTTATAAGGAAAATAGGCGTTCTCATACATTACTGGTGGGAATGCAAACAAGTACAACACTTCTGTAATATCTAACAAAACTACATACAGTCATCTACTCTTACCCAAAGGGGGAGACCCCCAGCGGATACCTGAAACAGCAGTTTAAGACCCCCCAGTGGATACTTGAAATCGCAGATAGTACCAAACCCTATATCTGGTATGTTTTTTCCTACACATACATACCCATGATAAAGTTTAATTTATAAATTAAGTAAAGTAAGAGATTAACAACAATAATAAAATAGGACAATTATAACAATACAGCTAATCCTTGAACAACACAGAGGCTGGGGGCACCGACACCCCATGCAGTTGAAAATCCGCATACAACTTTTGACTCTGAAAACTTAACTACTAATAGCCTATTGCTGACTGGAAGCCTTACCAATAACAATCAATTAACACATATTTTGGACATTATATGTATTATATACTGTATTCTTACAATAAAGTAAGCTAAAGAAAAGAAAATATTACTAAGTAAATCATAAGAGAAAATATATTTATAGTACTGTGTGCACCCAGGTAGTTCAAACCCAAATTGTTCAAAGGTCAACTGCATACTATAATAAAAGTTATGAGGGGTGCCTGGGTGGCTCAGTTGGTAGAGCATGCGACTCTTGATCTCAAGGTCATAAGTTCAAACCCCACTTTGGGTGTGGAACTTACTTTTTTTTTTTTTTTTCAACGTTTTTTATTTATTTTTGGGACAGAGAAAGACAGAGCATGAACAGGGGAGGGGCAGAGAGAGAGGGAGACACAGAATCGGAAACAGGCTCCAGGTTCCGAGCCATCAGCCCAGAGCCCGACGCGGGGCTCGAACTCACGGACCGCGAGATCGTGACCTGGCTGAAGTCAGACGCTTAACCGACTGCGCCACCCAGGCACCCCTGGAACTTACTTTTTAAAAAAAAAAAAAAAGTTATGTGAATGTGGTCTCTCCCAAAATATTTTATTGTACCATACTCAATCTTATGATGATGTGAAATGATAAAATGCCTACATGTAGTGAGGTACATATGATGAAGTGAGGTAAATGACAGGCATTGTGATATAGTGCTAGGCTACTACTAACCTTCTTTCTGACTATACATCAGGAGAAGGATCATCTGCTTCTCAACCACTGGTGACCACCGGTAAGTGAAATCATGGAAAGATAAACTGTAGATATGGGGGAGGACTACCATATGTACTTAACTTTTGACCCAGCAATCCTACTCATAGAAATCTTCCTTGAAGATACACCTCTAACAGTACAAAACTGCATATGCACAGGTCAGTTAACTGCGATACTGTTTATAACTGCAAAATATAGGAAACAACTCAAATGTACATAGAATGGCTGAATAAATTAGATAAATCTACTGACCGGAGTGCTATACAGCTGTAAAAAAAGAATGAAGACTAGTTATTAAAAAGAATGAAGTAATTTGGGGCCCTTGGGTGGCTGAGTCAGTTAAGTGTCTGACCCTTGATTTCGGCTCAAGTCACGATCTCACGGTTTGTGGACTCAAGCCCCACATCGGGCTCTGCGCTAAAAGCACGGAGCCTGCTTGGGATTCTATCTTCCTCTCTCTTTGCCCTTCCCCTGCTCCCTCCCTCTCTCTTAAAAATAAATAAATAGACATTAAAAAAAGAGACAGAATGAATTAATTTGGAGAGATTTCCAGGATATCCGGCGATTTCCAAGAAGTAAAAAAAATAAACTCCAAAAGAGTATCTATAACATGTTACTCTTCATATAAGAAAGAAGGGAAAAGAAAACAGTTGGGCAGTTAGTCAGAAAGTTAAACATAGAGTTATCATACAACCCAGTAATTCCACTTCTAGGTATATACCCAAAGGAACTGAAAATATATGTCCACACAAAAACTTGTACATGAATGCTCATTTGCAGTATTATTCACAATAGCCAAAAAATAGAAAACCAATGTCCATCACTGGATGCACAGATGTGATATATCCATATAATGGAGTATTATTCAGCCATAAAAAGGAATGGAGTACTAATACATGCTACATGGTAGAACCCTGAAAAAAATCATGCTAAGTAAAGGAAGCCAGGCACAAAAGTCCACATACTATATGATTCCATTTACATGAAACGTCCAGAATAGACAAATTTATACAAACAGAAACCAAATTAGTGTTAACTGGGGCTAAGGAAGATGGTAGGGGAAATGACTGCTAATGGATACAGGGTTTCTTTTTGAAGTGGTGAAAATATTCCTGAATTAGATAGTTGTAACGGCTGCACAACCTTTGAATACACAAAACACCACTAAATTGTACACTTTAAAAAGGTAAGTTCTGTGTTGGGTGAAATGTGTCTCAATTAAAACTATATGAGAAAGGGGCGCCTGGGTGGCTCAGTCGGTTGAGCATCTGACTTCAGCTCAGGTCATGATCTCGTCATTTGTGGGTTCAAGCCCCGCATCGGACTCTGTGCTGACAGCTCAGAGCCTGGAGCCTCCTTCAGATTCTGTGTCTCCTCCTCTCTCTGCCCTCCCATGCTCATGCTCTGCCTCTCAATAATAAATAAATGTTAAAAAAAAAATTTTTTTTTAAACTGTATGAGAAAGAAAGAAGAAAGGAATATAAAAAAAAAAACAAAACACAGGCTGTTCATTTCTGTAAAAGAAGTAACAGAAGAATAAACAAAAAAACTGAAGAGACTGGTTACCTACAAGGCAAGGAAAACAGATGGGCAAAAGGAGGTGGAAGTGGAGGTGGAAATGGGGTAGTAGGAATAAGAAGTGATATTTCTCTGTATCTTTTTATGTAGTAATGTTTAGTAACTACAATGTTTCATATACCAAAATAAATAAATCAATAATCAAAATCAACCAGGATTGAGGGGTAATCCAAAATGGAATACAAAGAAAAGAATCTAACTGCATTACAGATGAAAAACAGAACCACCCTAAAGGGAGTGGGGAAGTAAAGAACTAACCTAAACAACTTTGGAAAAAAAAATATTTTGACTAGATACTGTAAGGCTAAAGACAAGACAAAAAAAAAAACAACAAAAAACACTGGACACAAACAATGAACTCTAATTAGCAAATAGGCATCTCAAAAGGGTACTGTTAGCAATCAGTAACTACTTGATATGCATTATAAAAGTCAGCAAGTGGGGCGCCTGGGTGGCTCAGTTGGTTAAGCATCCGACTTCGGCTCAGGTCATGATCTCACAGTCTGTGAGTTCGAGCCCCACGTCGGGCTCTGTGCTGACAGCTAGGAGCCTGGACCCTGCTTCAGATTCTGTGTCTCCCTCTCTCTCTGACCCTTCCCCGTTCATGCTCTGTCTCTCTCTGTCTCAAAAATAAATAAACGGTAAAAAAATAAATAAATAAAAGTCAGCAAGTAATTTGGATATGATCTATTAACTCATTTTCTGTAGAAAACAAAAGCCAGATTTTTCACTATCAGAAAAAAGTTACAAATAAGAAACAATCAAAGATTGGGGGCCGAGGTGGGTCAGTCGATTAAGCGGCCAACTCCTGGTTTTGGCTCAGGTCATGACTTCACAGTTTGTGGGTTCAAGCCCAGCATCAGGCTCCACGCTGAAGGTGCGGGGCCCGATTGGGATTCTCTCTCTCCCCCTCTCTACCCCTCCCCTGCTTGCACTATCTGAGTCTCTCAAAAAAAAATAAACTTAAAAAAAAAAGAAAGAAACGAGTAAAGGTTAAAATGAACCTGTGGTGTTGGAGTAGAGTAGAAGCTATCAATACAAACTCATGGTTTTTAATATATATAGAAAGATAAATATAGAAATAAACAAGCATGCGCGTGTGCGCGCGTGACTCATTTGTACGTTAGTGTATATACATGTATTTCCAAACCCTGCCCTCTGAGGGCCTAGGATTAGTGACACTCCCGTTAACTACACCTAGAATCCAGGTCTTAATTTAAATTCTATTCTCTGATCAAAGGAAACAGATTTCCTTAGACAAGTTCTTGATTCCAGGACTGATAAAAGGAAAGGTACAAGATGAGCAAGAAATAGCCTATGGTGCCAGAATATAAGGAAGTTCTTGAATAAGGATGAAGGCCAACATGAAAAGGCTCCTAATGGCCAAAACTGGGGAAATTTGAGTAACAAAAAAAATAGTATTGGGCTATAACATGTAGAATAAAACAAATAACCAATGACAGTATACTTATATAAATAAATAACCAAATAAATGAGGAAGAGATACCACTTCCTAATAGAAGAATTCTAATAGTATGTATTTTTAAAATGAAGAAAATACAAAATCACCATTAGGTAGGAACCACAATAACTGTTGAGGACAAGATCTACCAAGGCATGGTAAAATCAGTGGCAGAAAGTTTGAGGAGAAACAGTTTATCTGCATAGTCCCCCTCCCCCCTCCCAAGACATGTACCAAAAGAGTGAATAGTAACTTTATAAGGGAAACACAGCAGAGGCCACCTTAACAAAGTAATCAAGGTGAAAATATCACTAGCGATAAGATCTGTCAACATGTATCCTCTAAAATGATGCACCTAGGACACATCATTTCTGTGGTTTTCTTGTAAACATACATAATTTCAATCAAATCATAGAAAACATCAGACAAATCCAAAATGGGAAAAATTCTACAAATTAACTAACAGTACTCCTCAAAAGTGTCAAGATCATGAAAGACAAGGAAAAATTGAGGAACTGTCACAGACTGGAAGAGACAAGAAAGATATAACAACTAAATGCAATTAATTAAATCCTGCAACAGAAAAAAAGGCATTAGGGGGAAAACTAGTGAAATTCAAATAAAGTCTGTAGTTTAGTTAACAGTATTATACCAAAACTAATTTCCTGGCTTTGATCATTGTACTTTGGTTATATAAAGTGTCAACATCAGGAGATGATGTATGAAGAGTATTATATAGGAACTCTCTGTACTATCTTTGCGACATTTCTGTAAGTCTAACATTATTTCAAAATAAACGGTTAAAAATAAATAAAATCCATCAATTGATCATCTTATGCAAGTGTCATATTTCCTTGCTCAGGGATCTCATCTGTAATTTAATATTCTGATTAATTTAGAGGGCCCAGTAAGTGACAACAGAAAAAACTAAAACCATAAAAATTAGATCTGGTATCTAAAAATTAATTATCTACTTTATGTTCCCTTAGACCTTAGTGAAAAAAAAAAAAAATTGCTAGCTGTTGTGACTTCACTGGCTTTGCAAACTTATTTTTAAATGATGTGGCCAATTGGTTGTTTTCAACATCATGATAATCTGCAGTATGTGCCTGTAGCAACGCATTTGTCTATTAAGCCAAAGTTTTACTTACATTAAAAAAAGTCAATAGGTTATAGTAAGTTTTTTACTTATTATTACATAGTTGTCCAACTATAAAATTCAAAATGTTTCACAAGTCAATATGCTTTTATCTTAACACAAACTTCTCTCCACACCCCAAACCACAAAGTCTTCATTACTATTATTTTACTGAAAATCTAAATTTTAACAGTGCAACTGTTCAATATATCGAGTCATTCTTTTTAATTTAAATACTAAGGAGTATTTGGGGGAAAAAATGTCTTTTAGGAAAAAAAATGCTTGAAACATTAGAATTCTACTGCTATTTATTATTTACATCTTCTACTAACCAATCCAGACCAACCAACAACAAAGTCTTTGAAATTCCTTTAATCAAATAGGATTTGCAGACGATGTTTATATATATATATATATATATATTTTTTTTTTTTTTTAATGTTTATTTATTTTTGAGAGACAGCACAGGCAAAGACAGAGGAGAGGAGACACAGAATCTGAAGCAGGCTCCAGGCTCTGAGCAATCAGTGCAGAGCCCCACACAAGGTTGGAACCCACAAACCGTGAGATCATGACCCAAGCCAAAGTCAGACGTTCAACCAACCAAGCCACCCAGGCGCCCCAGAAGATGTTTATATTAATAAACAGACTAAGTGACACATTTGCTTTCTCCTCCATGCGCCACCAGGACGCCTGCATAGGGAGTGGAATACATGACCAGCAAATGAATGGCTAAGTGTCACATGCAAAACAGCATGACTAGAAATTTAAGAAGCAAAGTGATAAGAGAACCTCAGGAAAAACAAAATTCATATAAGTTTAGAATTACAAAAGGCCTTAATAGGCCATTTAATCCATTCCAACGGACAAATGACAATCTATCACGTTTTTTAAAACCACTAGATTTTCAACCTCCCTAGATATTTCATTCTGCTATATAATACTGTCATATAATTTGAAAGAAATATTACAAGACTATTATTTTCCCTACTTAATGCTTTCTTTTCTCAAATAATACATTTTAACTCACTTCCAAGATATGCCCATGTGTAGATGCATTATACGTGTGTGTACATGCATACAGACACCTAGGACACTCAATTTTGCTTGTATAAACTCACACCATAGAAACCTGCATAATCAAAGGCAGGTATCCATCCTATCCCAATCACAAAGGCACTATGACAAACAATGTCACATAATGATTTGGGTCTAAAAATAACCAATGAAAATCAATGTTATAAAACCTTGAGGAAAAGAGGTTTCTCCCCACCGTGAATAATCATAGTTTGCTTCCCCCAAACACTGCTCCTTTTCAGCACCCACCAAAGAAAGAACTGTAAAAACATGTATGTACTAGATCCAAGCAGTTAACACTTGTTTAACTTTCGATTTTTAAAACCATTTAACTAACAATCATTTTGGAAGAGGGTCCAATGAAAGAGACAGTGATGACAGAGTACAACCAGTGATAATGAACAAGTAACCAGTCTTAATCAAGTGGACCCAAGTGACTCAAATAAAACAAATCATTTTGAAACATATACAGAATGGGGAAGTCCCAATCAATGATGAGCCAAGTATTATTCGAAAAAATTAAGCGTCTGTTAGGAAATACACCAAAATGCTAACCATGAAATGCTATCTCTGGAAATGGAATTACAAAGACGAGTTAGTTAAGACTGGGTATTCCTATAACTCTGATTATCCATATTTTCTACAGTACTATAGACATTATTTTAAAATTAAGGCAAATTCTGTCCCTGCACACAGCTCTCTGGGCCGGAGAGCAGGTCTTTTACATAATCTCTTGGGAAAGGTGGTACCAGTTCCTGTCCTCGTGTCTCCCAAGAACCTGCCACTCATCACAGAAAAGGTTTCAACATGTTCCCTGGGACAACTCTTTTCCTCATCATCCTCATCTCACCCAGAGACTAAACAATGCATCTCGTCTCCTCTTTTGGTAGCACAGGCATTATAAATTGTTATTTTACAGAGGCAGGAGATTTGGAGAAAGGTGTACCAGATGAGCTGCCCCCACCCAAAGGCAGAGCAAAGGAGAAAGACACGTCGTCCCAATCTCCACCTCAAAAGGCGGCCGGTGACTGGGGGCACTGGGGTCGAGGCTTTCCCGAAACAGGGTCGGGCCGCTGCCCCACGACCCCAGCCCCGGCCGGGGGAAGGCCCTCGTCAGAGGATACAGGGGTGAAGGAGAAGGTCAGAGACGCGACCCCCGAGGGCCCAGGGACAGGTACAAAAAGCCGCTGGAGGGGCGGGTCCCTGTGCGAGCGGCTGGGTTTCTAAGACGGCTCTGTAGGCGCCCAGGCGGCGGGAGGCCTCTGAAGCCGGGGGCGCGCACAACGCCGGGAGGGTTCCCCCAGGCCTCCGCCTGCCGCCCACCCAGGACCCCGGCGGCCCCGCTCGGCCGCGGCCCGGGAACGGCCCCGGCCGGCCTTGCCGGGCCGGCGGGGCGCACGCACAGGCAGCCAGGAGGGCAGAAGAGGCGTTACCGTACGGGGCTCCGGAGCTGGCTGGCGTGGGGCGCGGCTCCGGCGACCCGAGCTCGGCTCGGCAGCGGCTGCGGCGGCCGCGTCCTTTATTTTTGCTGCAGCAGCGGCGACTTGTCAAAGGGAAAGACGTAAGAGGCGGCGGCAGCGACGCCGGCGGCGGCGGCGGCGGCGGCGGCGGCGGCGGCAGCAGGCAAGTATCGCGGGATTTGGGCGGTACTCTCGCGCAGTCTTGACCGCTCGTCCCGCCCCCCCCCTCCCCCCCCCCCCCCCCCCCCGCCAAGGCCCAGCGCGGGAGGCTAGAGGGGTTGGAGGAGGAGCATCACCGTGGGATTGCGGGAGGAGGGGAAAAGGGAAGGAGACTTAATGGCGGGGGTGGGGGTTTGTTTTATGTTCTGGGGACTTCGGCACCGCCCTGACCTCCCTTTTCAGCCTTCGCGGAGTCTAGACAACCCCGTCCACCCGCGGGGGCTGGACTCTGCTTATGAGGCACAATTGGAGACGTTTCACAAGGGCGGGTGAGGAGTTGGGGGCCATCCAGCAGTCCCCGTTTTCCCCGTGGTGGGCGGAGAAGACCTCACCGCCCAGAGTCCTGGGCGAAAGAAGCGACGCTTGGGGAAGCTGGCAGCAGGGGCGGGGCGACCACACCCCTTTATCTCGGAAGCGCGCCTGGTTCTCTGCGCTCTTTATCTCCCCTCACACATGGCCCTAAACCTCTGGCCGGTCAAGTTCAATCATATAAAAGTGTTTCACTTGGCATACTTCTATCTTATTTATGTCTTTGCGCTGCAGGACTGCTAGAACCCTGCAGATGCTGGGGCCTGCCACTCCTTAGTTTTCTTTTCTGCTGAGGAACACCGAGTTAAATTGTCCCTTGGGTGACTTACATCCTTGATCATGACCCAGACCTTCACAAAGAAGTCCCGTGAAGGGTGGGAACGCTAACAGGCTTTGGTCATCACTGTACACCCAGCACCTAACAGCAGTCCAGGTGCTCATTAAATTATTGAAAGAATATATTCCTGTCTCCTCCCTTCTGTTATCTTTTCTTACTACTAGACTTCCACATTTCTAGCCATCTTCCTGGTGTCCTTTGTTAAACATATTCTACTTAGTTACTGCTTAACTGAGTGAGGATCTGAAGCCTTTCTCTTCCCTCCAGAAGCTCACAATCTAATTGGGGACATAAGAGGAGTTCATAACATACAAGCCATGTATGTGTTACTCATGTAAAAAATTATGATACAGGCAGAAGACAGAGTGCTTGCCAGTGGTTAAATTGGATATATATGAGGCAGTGTGGCCCAAGTCCACTATCAGACATAGGTGAGAATTCTGGAGTTCTACTTACCTGGTATATGACCTTGGGCAAGTTGTTTGACCTCCCTAAACCTCGGTTCCTTATCTATCAACCTATAATGTTGGTTCTTATTATCACAGGGTTCCTGTGAGGAGTAAATGTATGTAAAGCTCCTGGCACATATTAATTACTCTTTAAATGGTAGGCCTCATTATGTGTATAACTTTTAAGTTTCTATATATAAAATATGCTGTGTATTTCTGATAAACTAGATGTGAGGGAGTGGGTGTACATGGAGTGATATTGCTAGTGCTTTATGATGGGGATATTGCATGTGAAACTGAGATAAGGCCAACAAGTCCCTTATCATTCTCATTTTAACTTGCTGATGATGTAGGCATCTGTGCCACTCAAGTATCCCAGGACATTTCATTTTTCCTGGATTGTAAAACTATTGCTTTTACTCATTCTTTTTCAAGAAAAAGCACCTGGGTGGCTCAGTTGGTTGGGTGTCCGACTTTGGCTCAGGTCATGATCTTGCGGTTTGTGAGTTTGAGCCCCGCATCGGGCTCTGTGCAGACAGCTCAGAGCCTGGAGCCTGCTTCAGATTCTGTGTCTCCTCCTCTCTGCCCCTCACCTGCTCATGCTCTGTCTCTGTCTCTCAATAATAAATAAATGTTAAAAATTTAAAAAGAAAAGAAAAGGACTCTGCTTATTTTAAAGGCCATTTAAGAGAGTCCCTCCTTCCCTCTCCTTAGCTTCCACCCTCAGAGCTATGTGCAAAGGAGAATTGAACAATTAGACAATTGAGTTCAACTGCAGACAATTATCAAATATAGTTAATGTCAGCAAGTAAACCCTGGCTTTCCACCCTCACCTTGACCACTCCACTTCTTTTCTAAACACTCTTTAATATTTATATCAACATCTTCTGGAGTCTTATTGTATCATTCTCCCAACTCTACCAGTTCAATTTATCCAGATTTCCACTAGAGAAAAATGTTGGAGATGGGAGGGGCTGTTAGAGGGAACTCAAAGCCAAGGCCTCAGCATTGCTGGCCCTTGCCCTGAAAGTCCTCTGAGCAGTGCACTGCTCAGTGCCACACCAGTCGGCTACATTTTTCCCCACAAATACACATCATACCCATCTCATGCCACATATTCCACAATCCTACACCTCAACCAAGAGGTCCCAGGCAGAGGAACTGGAGAATCAACAGAAGAGTATATATTTTTTCATTTTTCAACTGCACATAGGAAATATGTGACTCCTAAATAAAAAGTAGTGATGGACTGAGGACCCACAGGGGGTTTCACAGGAGCAGCCAAGATGGTCCCTGGCTATTCACAAGATAGAAATCAAATAGGAGTCAGCAGGAGATGAACGCAGTTTATTGAAGCCGTAGAGTACAGAAAGGGAAGGAGAGAGAGTCCCATCTTTGCTCAGGATCTGGGGTTTTTATTAAGGATTATGGTCCAGTGTACATGTCCTCTCAGGCATCCAGGAACCCACTGGAACAAAGACAAGGGCCTACGTCTTATTTCTTGGAGCTAGGGGTTCTTGACACCAAGATGTCTAGCGCTGGTGGTCTGGAATACACAGATGATGGCTTCCTCTGGTCTTTCTCACCTGGTCCTTCCTTAGATGTAATATATTCTAAAGAAATTAACTCCTCATCCCTTACAAGGAGAACATACACTATTTGCTTTATGAGGCATGTATGAAGTGGGGGTGCAGGTCCCAGCAAGAATAGAAGTAGGAAACGGAACAAAAAGTAGATTTTTATGGAATCTTTCAACTTCCCTGTAAGGAAGGCTAAGTCAGAAGTAAAAAAGACCCAAGAGAGGAGCAAAGCGTGGAGGCAGAAAGTTAAAAGCATTCAAGGAATAAGTCTGCTTTGCCTTTGCCACATGGCTCAGAAAACGAACAGCTCCAATGTTCAGAAAAGGACTCTAGAGCTGGAATCCATAGTCATTAGTTCTGGTGTCTCCTGAAATTGCAGCCTATTTTCCCTTACGTGACACAGCCTCTCTGAACTTCTCAGATCTGTAAAAATGGATGATAATGGGTTTTTTGCCTGCCTCAGAATATCATGGAAGTTAAATAACATAGGAAACTGCTTTCTAGGTCTAAAGTGCTGTATAAATGTGAGGCACTGTTATCATTCATTCTTTTAAGAGATCAGACACTTTTGCAAGGCACCAAATGTACTAAGTTGAGCAAGGTTTAATACCTGCCCTCAAGGAGTTTCTGGTCTAATAGAAGGTGATAGGGAAGAAAATAGATCATTATAATATTATGTGAGGAGAGTGCAAGGTGAGAAGAGTGTGGAGGGGAAGGACTTAGCAAGAGGAAGTGCAAAGAGCTGAAGCAATCTCGGAGAAGGAGGTTTAGAAGCACAGCACACACAATGAAGAATGATTTGTAAATCAACTCCAAAATAACTTTGACAAGTTGCTCTGTTGTGGCTTGTGAATTCTGCTTTGTTCTAATAAAACTCACATCTCTTAAACCATTAGAAAAGAGTCTTTGATGTGGAGTCATTATATACACCCATTAGCTTGGAAGAAAAATGGAATTAATGGAGGGAAAAATCAGTGGTATCTTAATTAGAAACATTTTGTTCTTACAGCTTGTGTTTAAATACCAGAAAAAGAGAATGAATTCTACCTCACATTCTTGGTCCCCAATTGTTCCCTCAGCCAGTCTTTCTGATCCAGGTAATATTGCAGATCAGAGGCCAAGAGACTTTTCCAAAATGTGATAATAATACCTTATTCTTATTTATGTGCTTATTTATACTCCACTTCCTTACAAAAAAGACTTTCAGATGACTAATAGCACTTTATTCTTAGTCATGTTATCCTGCAAAGAAACTGTAAGAGAATGTATGTATCATTCAATCATTTCTCACATTTATCGGTGCCTCCTGTGTATAAGACATCACGCTAGAACTATAGGCTATACAAAGTAGGTCCATGCCCTCTACGGTTCTGAAAATGAAAGATGGAGATACACACAGTTCGTGGGTTCAAGCCCCATGTCAGGCTCTGTGCTGACAGCTCAGAGCCTGGAGCCTGCTTCAGATTCTGTGTGTCTCTCTCTCTGCCCTTCCCCTGCTCGCTCTCTCTCTCTCTCTCTCTCTCTCAAAAATAAACATTAAAAAATAAAACAAAAAGAAAGATGGAGATACATATCCATAAAAAGATAGCTAAATAACCAACAATGTGGATTCTATTCCTATATATTTTTCATTGGTTGAATGAGCAAAACTGTAAAGTCAGGTGCCCAACTTCTGAAACTTGTGTATCCCATTGCTCCTCCAAAGAGGCAGGATACAAAGGACAAGATGTTTATTGTAACTTGATATTTGTAGATGTGTGATAGGTATTTTAATAGGTCCCCTGGAATACATCATCCTTTAACCAGTGTGTAAGCATTATAATTTTCTCTGGGTACAGGTAAGATTTGAAATAGGCCAAACCCAAAAACCAGTTAAAGTTATTTAAAGACTTGCACACACACACACACACACACACACACACACACACACAACCAGCCATTACTAAAAAGCAGTGTGATGCAAGCTAAAAGAAAGTGCAGAGAAATAAATATTCTGAGAACTCAGAAAAGAGAATATAGATTGCAGAAGAGAGAAAACTTCATCCAGGTGGTAGAATCTGAGAGGGAAGCTGAGAGCTAAATATAAAAAGTTATGTATTTTGATAATAATGTATTCTCAAAACACCAACCTCCAAGCCTCAAAAGTTGCCTGGAATTTTTTTAACATATCTGCGTATGAGAACACCTTCATTACCTCTTTCCTCACTAACACTAACAAATACTTGATCTGGCAAAGAGATTTGAAAGGAAGCAGAGATACTAAAAACAGGTAGTCCTTTGGGAAATGGAGTCCCTTCTTGCTGAATACAAGCCTTCTAGGGTTCCCACTCGAAATCCACATTCTAGATGAAATATCACATATACCGGAGCAACCCACCATCTAAGCGGCACTAACCAATTCTCTCACTAGTTCCTTAAGCCTACAATGCAATAACCATTTTCAGATAAATTAAATTCTTTTCACAACAGTTTGTTAGTGTTATTTCATCAACACACAACTGCCTGGGGCAGACACAGATGAACGTTTTCTCACTCAGCAGCAGGCAATGGAATGTTGATGCCAGGGAAAGATAATGAAGCTACAGGAAAGCAGTGTGCCTACCACGAGAAGGGGAAGAAGAAAAGAACTAACATTTATACAGTGGTATCCATGCCAGACATTGTGGTAGCACAGTGGGAACAAGATGAACAAGGCAAATCTTTGTTCTGGAAAGAAAATAGTAGAGAGGGTGTATATATAAATAATTATAACACAAGTTAGAGAGTTCTGAGTATAATAAGATAACTTTTTTCCGCTTTTAAAGGACTGGGAGCTTAGAGGAGGGATAGTTTAATATTTGCAGTTGGATCAGAGATAGTGCATGAGGGATGAGGCCTTGAAGACTGAGTGGTTAGTTTAGACATGTGGGAATAGGAAACATTCTAGGCACAAAGAACAGCATAAGCAAAAGTGTGCTCAGGATCAGCAGGCAGTCCAGTTTAGTTGTGACTATATGATATTTATGTTATCCACATTTGTTGGTTCCAAGTGACAGAAACCCAACCTGAACTTGCTTGGGCAAAAATAAAGGAGAAGAATTAGTTCAAGGAATCAAGAAAAATGGCTAAATAATCAAACTGAAAGTGGGAGATGGGGGGAGCAAGGAACTGAGGCTTCAGGAAATTTTGGAACCAGTAACTTCAGCATTACCAGATCTCTCTTGATCTCTCCTTGCTTCCCTTGCTGCATTGGCTTCAGTTTCGCTCAAGACTGGCTTTATTTTTAAATTTTTTTTAACATTTATTCATTTTTGAGAGACAGAGAGAGACAGAGCATGAGTGGGGAAGGGGCAGAGAGAGAGGGAGACACAGAATCTGAAACAGGCTCCAGGCTCTGAGCTGTCAGCACAGAGCCCAACGCGGGGCTTGAACTCACAGACTGTGAGATCATGACCTGAGCCGAAGTCAGACGCTCAACCGACTGAGCCACCCAGGCACCCCTAGACTGGCTTTTTTTCTTTAATTTAATTTAATTTATTTTTTAAAATAATCTCTACACCCAACATGGTGCTCAAACTCACAACCCCAAGATCAGGAGTCACATGCTCTTCCAACTAAATCAGCCAAGTTCCCAAGACTGGCTTTCTCTGTATATCTGGAAATACGGCATTCCCAAGTTTTGCATCTGGCTATTTCTACCATTAGAAAAGAACTAATACCCTTAATTCAAGTTTGAGAAATCCTAGGGGAAAAAAGTGCTGATCGTCCAGGCTTGGATCAGTGCTCATCCCTAGAACAATCCCAGGACCAAGAGAAAAGTTAGGGTACACCATAGATGTATACCATAGTACTCACTAATCATATGAGAAAAAGTGAGAGATGGATCTGGAAAGGCAGTTGAGAATTTTAAGGCTGTGCTCTGGAAGTTGGTAAGGACTGAACCTGGCATCTGTAAAACGAGTTTTTTAACCAAGGGGTTGTGGGAGAGTGGTGGGAATGTGTTGGCCCAAAATCACGGTTAACATTTTCTAGACTATGAGTTTAGATAGGGTTGAAACTTTTGTTATTATTCAAATTGATTAATGTTTTGTCATTTCAGTCAGGATGTTATGAAACATGGTGGATCTCTCACATTGACTTTAAGGACAGCAAGACCTGGGATCCTTCTTCAACCTTCTAGCTGGTTGACTTTAGGTGGGTATTGTAACTAATTGGACCCTCAATTTCCTCACTGAAAAGTAATAGTAATGATGACAGCTAACTTCTATTGAATCTAGATGTTCTAAGCACTTTTCCAACATGATTTCATTTAATCTTCAAAACAACCCTACAGGGCTCTATAAATCTGAGATAATAATCCCCACTCACCTGGTTGTTGTAAACATTAAAGAAACATTAAAGAAACATGTAAGATGCAGAGCCCAATTGCCTGGTTCATAGCCAACCTTCAATAAATCATTATTTTTAATTACTTGTTGCCAAAAAAAGGAAATTCCTCTCATTTCCTGATTGTCTCAGGCACCCAAAGGTGATACTTTGAGAAAACAAAAACAATGAATGGGAAGAACTCTATGACCCCTTGTCTCTGATATAGAGGGGATTAGTTAGGGTCTGACTTAGGGGCTAACATAGGCCAGGAAGAGAAATACTACAAAATAAACAGAAAGATTCTAGAATATTGAGAAATGTGATTGTGGAATGTCAACTGAATGAGATTGGGCTAGGTCAGTCTTTCTTTCTCTTTCTCTTTCTTCCCCCTCCCCAACCCCATTTGTAAAGCTGATCTAAAGAGCCATTTGAAATTTCTTGTCTTTTTGAGCTAAACACCATTAAATGAATAAGATTATTCAACCAAGAAGGGAAACTAACATTCACTGAGAAAAACCAATGCTCTTGGGCTGTGGGCTGAGCTCTTTATATACATTAATATCTTTTACTACCCCCCACCATCCAGCAAGGTGAATATTTTCTCTGTATTATACAGATAAGGAAACTGAGGCTGAGTTTAGAAGTAATTTGGTGCTTTCTAGTAAGTAGCAAGGCTGGGATTCAAACACAGATCTGTCTGACCTCAAAGCCTAGAATACAAAATAAGTCCACTTCCTTACCAGGAAGATATTCAAGGAGATATTCAAGGATATTCAAGGAAGATATTCCTTACCAGGGAGAGATATTCAAGGCATGGGTATCACCTAAACCCAAGAAAGATGGTGAAATAGTAGGCATTTCTCAACCACTCCTTTTCCCTACCCCCCCACCCCCCTTACCTTAGACAATACCATCTGGCTGCCCAGGGCTGTAGATTCTTTCCAGAGACTGTCTTCTCATCAAAATGCATCCATCCTGGGTGGAGCATCCAACTCTTGATCTTGGGGAGGGAAGTTTAAACCCCATGTTGGGTGTGGGCCTTATTGAAAAAAATTAAAAAGTATCTGTCCTCTCCTACTCTTCACCATAGTGATATTGTGTCCTAAAGTGTGCTCACTCGTCTAGTTAACACATTTTAAATACATTTTTGCATTCTAAATGGGACCTCCTGGGAGTATTACAACAACATTAAGAAATAATTCATATGATGGAAATTTCAGAAGTTAAAACAGAAAACGAATCATACCAGAGACAAATAAGCCTCCAGGAGTTCCCCAGGTTGTACCACATAGCTCTTCACCCCACCCTGCCAACCCCGGCTATGAGTTTCCTGAAAGCTGAGCCTGGGACTGTCATGTTTAGTGCCTGGAAATAAATAAATATGCGATGAACGAATGAATGAATGATACCTGAAACACATGACTGCTCACTACTTCCCCGAGGCCTCAGATTATCCCACCAATGTGTCAACCGTTCCAGCTGATGGGATTTTTATTCCCTTTAAAAAAAATTTTTTTTAATGTTTATTTATTTTTGAGAGAGAGGCAGAGTATGAGTGGGAGAGGGGGAGAGAGAGAGAGAGAGAGAGAGAGAGAGAGATACACAGAATCAGAAGCAGGATCCAGGCTCTGAGCTATCTGCACAGAACCGACGTGGGGCTCGAACCCACAAACCGTGAGATCATGACCTGAGCCGAAGTCAGACGCTTATGCAACTGAGCCACCCAGGCACCCCATTCCCTTTTTAAAAAAAATGTTTATATATTTATTTTGAGAGAGAGAATCGCAAACAGCCTCCACTTTCAGCGCAGAGCCCAACAAGGGGCTCAATCCCGTGACCATGAGATCATAACCTGAGCCACAATCAAGAGTAAGACGCTTAACCCACTGAGGCACCCAGGCACCTATTCTCTTTTGATAGAACATTCCTTCCCATCCTGTCCTTCAGTGAGCTCTCCCAACTTTCAAACAAGGTCAGAATGAACCATACCTTAGTGAATGACAATGGACCCCATTATTATGAAATATGGAATAAAGCTTTCAAGACTGTCAGGAGAATGAAGAACAGATTTGCCTGTGTGTGGCAGAAAATGTGAGTTACCACAGATAGTTAAAGCAATCACCAAAAATCCAACAAAACCAGCAGTTTCTTGAGGAACATTTACCAGCCTTTTTTAAAAGACTCTGCACTGACAGCTCAGAGCCCAGAACCTGCTTCAGATTCTGTCTCCCCCCTCTCTCTCTGCCCCTCCCCTGCTCACACTCTTTCTCTGTCTCTCAAAAATAAAATAAAAGCATAAAAAAATTTTTTTAAGCCCAAAATGGAGTCATTTGTCCACCCATTACAGCAAACGAAGATTTAATGACAGTCCCAGGAATGTGATCCTTTAAAGGCCGGTCTGAAATTTCCTGATCAGCACTAGTGAAGTGACCAGCATGATAAATAAACAAAACCTGCCATCCCCTCCCCCCACCAAATGTTCAGGCCTGAATCAATCATTTCTTTTACTAATACCTTCTTGTCCCACCCTACTGCCTATGAAAACCTTCCATTTGTATAATTCCATGGAGCATCTCTCTACTTATTAGATGCGATGCCGCCCAAATCATAATATCTGAATAAAGCCAATTAGATCTTCAAATTTATTCAGTTGAAATTTGCTTTTTAACAACTTAATGTCTCACATTCTGTCTCTAGACCCTGTGTTACTCTGGGCAGGACTTCGTTCCCAAAGCAGCTTTCTGCATACAGGAGCGATGGCACCTAGCAGCTCCAGATTTAAGTCGTCCTTAGAACTCATTTTGGGGGGAGACAAAGCAAAGAGACTCTTTAAATTTTTTTTTAATGTTTATTTATTTTTGAGAGAGAAAGAGACAGAGCACAAGTTGGGGAGGGGCAGAGGGAGAGAATCCAAAGCAGGCTCCTAGCTCTGAGCTGTTAGCATAGAGCCTGATGTGGGGCTTGAACTCAGGAACCGTGAGATCAGGACCTGAGCCGAAGTCGGAACTTAACCCCCTGAGTCACCCAGGTGTCCTGAGATTCTTTAACTGTAGTGAACAAACTGAGGGTAGATGGAGAGAGGTGAGTGGAGGGATGGGCTAAATGGGTGATGGGCTTTAAGGAGGGCACTTGTTGGGATGAGCACTGGGCATTATATGTAAGTGATGAATCACTGTGTTCTGCTCCTGAAACCAATACTACACTGTATGTTAACTAACTTAAATTTAAATAAATAAATTTAAATAAGTAAATAAATAAATAAGAAATATTTTTTTAATTACAAAATAAAACATAAATACAACAAACAAAACCCAAAGCAAATGCATAGCTCAATTTAGGGTGAACATTCTTGTCAACACCACCAGATCAAGAAATAGAATCTTGCCACCCACCCCAAAAGCACCATCCAGGGACCCCTTTCCAATCACAAACCTCTCCAGGGCGGATTTTTATAACGCTCACCCCATAGTACATACATCCCTAAACTGGAGTTTAGTCCTGCCCATCCTTCTCCAAAACAATACAACCCTAAATCTCTTTCAACTTGTATCTCCTCATCCCTCTATCCTTTTACTTTATCCAATCTGTCCAACAATCCTTTTGACTTGTGCAGTTTCCCACAATCCAGATTTTGCTGGTTGCATACTCTTCGTGCATTTCAACATATTTCTCTGTGTCCTATATTTCCTGCGTATATGTAGATGCATCCAGAGACTGAATTAGACTCTGGTTGTGTCCTTTGGCAAGACCATAGAAGGCACACAATGCCTGGTCATCTCACTTTTTAAAAATGATGTTGACATCCACTGATGCATGAGGCCCATATCTTTTAATGCACTGAGGGTTGTGAAATGAACATATTCTGATTCAAGGATCAGCAAACTATGTTCTATGGGCTAAGTCTGCCCAAACTTCTGTTTTTATAAGTAAAGTTTTATGGTCAGGAAGTGACAGTCAGACGCAGAAAACCAGGATCCAATCTCTCTTGATGCACCAGGCTTCTGGTCCCCTCTAGGGTCCTGGAATCTCCCTGGGACTAGCCAGGTTAGGTTACAAGTTCCCCAAAGTCACCGAATCTACAGACTTTTATCCCTCTCTTATCTCAAGGATTCTCCCTTCACTGTCACTGCTTCTACCTCCCCCACCTAGAATCTCTCTCCCTTCCTCCAGGATGGTCTCCCATGGAAACTCAAGCTTTTGGAAACAAAACCTAGGACAGCAGGCTGTCTTAGGTAACATCTTCTCACGGCCCTATCGCTTGAAGTTCCTCTGAGGCAGGAAACTCAAAGCCTGTCTACCTTCTCAGAACAGGGAGGGAAAATCCCAAGAATAAATAAACAAATGACTGCTAGTCTTTCTAATTTTTCCACAACAGCAAAAGCAAAATATATCATCTCAATAAGTTTTCCTTACTGGTTATCATATGCCAAAGAAAGGGTTATTCTGGAGGGCTCTATCTATGTGAAGTCCCCCCCCCCTTTTTTTTTGCAAGTAACAGAAAAATTATTCAAATTAGGTGAAGGAAAATGGGGGATCTATTAAAAGGACCCAAGCAAAGGAGTGGTGTGGCCTCATTCGTGAGGAATGAGAGCCAGGGCTGGGACAGTGGCTCTGAACCCCCTCACACCTCACCATACCCCCATCCTGCCTCCTGTTTTGCATTTACTCCATTCTCCTTTCTTGGCAAACTGCTTCTCCTTGTTTCTCTGTTCTCATGGCAGAAAGCAGCCACCCTGTGGCTCCCAATTCTCTTTCTTCTCAGTTCAAGAGACCAGCAAATATTCAATGATATCTCTCAGAGGCCAGAGTCTCCAGACAAACAAACTCTTCCACCTTTGGAGTTTGCAGACATCACTTCCAATCATCGCCTCTTGGCCAGATCTTATGGGCCACACCTAGCTGTAAGGGAGGCAGGGTTATGTGGTCTCTCACTGGATGGTCATAGGCTCTGTGGGATCTATTACTGAAAGGAGGAAGGGGAAATAGCCACTGGAGATAGTTAGCTGCCTCTGCCACAGCCCACATCAAATGCTTAGTTGTTTAAGACCAAGATGGGTATGGCACCTCCTAAGGCCAGAGGCACATGATAGATCTAGCTCATGCAGGGAGCCATAACCTATGAAGAAAAAGGAAGTGACACCACCAGGAAACAGACCCGGTACTTTGTTTTTGTTGAATAGATTCACAAACCTGAGGGAAGCCTGGGTGGCTCCTTTGGTTGAGCATCCAACCCCTGATTTCAGCTCAAGTCATGATCCCAGAGTCGTGGGATCAAGCCCCATGTTGGGCTCCATGCTGAGCATAGATATTCTCCCTCTCTCTCTCTCCCTTTGCTCCTCTCCCCTACTTGCAAGCACTCTCTCTCTAAATCAATCAATTAATTAATTAAAGATTCACAAACATGAGACTCTCAAATCAATTTTTTTAGCTTTATTGAAATATAATTGACATGTAATGTTGTATAAGTTTAAGGTGTACAATATGTTGATCTGATATATTTAAATATTATAATACTATTCAGCTATGAGAAACAAGAAAATGCTGCCATTTGCAATGATGTTAGATGCACTTGATGGCATTATGCTAAGTGAAATAAGTCAAACATAGAAAGACAAATACTGGGGGCGCTTGGTTGGCTCAGTCAGTAGAGCATGAGATTCTTTATCTCAAGTTTGTGAGTTCAAGCCCCATGTTGTGTGTAGAGCTTACTTAAAAAGAGAAAGAAAAAAAAAAGAAACGAAGGAAAGAAGGAAGGAAGGAAGACAAATATTGTATATCACTTAATATGTGGAATCTAAAAAAGCCTCTTAGAAACAAAGTGAAATGGTTACCAGGGGGTGGTGGGGGGGAATATGGAGAAATGTTGGGCAAAGAGTACAAATTTACAGTTAGAAAATAGATAAGTTCTGGAAATATAATGGACAGTGTGGTGACTGTGGTTAATAATATTGTACTATATTCTTGAAAGTTGCTGAGAGAGTAGATCTTAAATGTTCTTGCCACAAAAGAAATGGTAATTATGTGATACAATGGAGGTATTCTCAAATCAGTTTTAATCCATGTGGCCAGATTACTTTCCCAAAAGACTGTCCTAATTGCCATCTCTATCGGCTGATTTTGAGGGTGCCTCTTCCCCCAGTCTCACAAGCACTGTATGTTATCAGTGTCTTCAAGTTTCACCAACCTAATGGATGAGAGATAGTTCTAATATGCATTTCCCTAACCACAAGTGAGTTTGCATTTTTTTCTTGGTTTTAGGCAGGGTAAGTAGACTTCCTGTTTGTTGCTTTGGTCATGGCCTCAGGGCACAGCAATCTGTGGTATCCTTTCAACCCACCCCAGTTTGCAAGACCTGGGAGAGGGCCCTGCTCTACCACTTACTCAAAGCAGCTGCACTATTTCCTGTACATTTGTGCAACCTTCCTGGAAACCAGTTTGCCACCTGTAACCCAGTAAACCCTCTTTTGGGAATCTGTCTTCAGAAATAATCTAGCGGCATCTGAGTGGCTCAGTCAGCTGAGTGTCCGACTTTGGCTCAGGTCATGATCTCATGGTTTGTGAGTTTGAGCCCCATGTCTGGATTTGCCTGTTATGGCGGGGCCTGCTTCAGATTCACTGTCTCCTTCTCTCTCAGCTCCTCCCTCCCATGCGTGTGCACTCTTTTTCCTCTCTCTCTCTCTCTCTCTCTCTCTCTCTCTCAAAAATAAACATCAAAAAAAAAGAAATAATCTAAACTTCGGAGAAAACTATTGCACAAAAATGTTCATTGCAGTGTTATTTATAGCGGAAGAATTTTTATAACAATCCAAGTAGCCAACAATATTTAATGAGGGTTAGGCAAAATATGTAGGTTGCAAACCAAAATTCATTAAAATGATAGTTTTAAAGGGGGCACCTGGGTGTCTCAGTTGGTTAAGCATTCAACTTTGGCTCAGGTCATGATCTCGAGGTTCCTGATTTCGAGCCCCACGTCGGTCTCCGTGCTGATAGCTCAGAGCCTGAAGCCTGCTTCAGATTCTGTCTCTCTCTCTCTCTCTGCCCCTCCCCTGCTCACATTCTGTCTCTCTCTCTCTCTCTCTCTCTCTCAAAAATAAACATTTTTTTAAAAAACGTTTTTTAATTAAAAAAATTTAATGATAGTTCTAAAGACTTTGGAATGAAACAACAAATAACTCATGTTATAAAATATGGATAGAGGACAGCTCCTGTTTTTGCATGCCCAACACCTTCTGGAACTGCCTTTCCCCCTCGTTGTATGGCAATCACCTTGTTCCTTCCAATCCCTGCCTTCGGGAGTGGGCAAGTGACGCAGGCTCAGACAATCATGACACCCCTTTCCATTACCTACACTAGTTTGTCCAAGAGTTGGGCATAAGACCCATGGCAGGCCAATCAGAGTCTCAGCATGATATTTGGTATGTGGATACTTTATCTTCCTCTGGGGTCAAGAGCTGTAAGGACCACAGAAGCCTCCTCATGCTATTGACCATTCTTCCCCATCACACAAAGAGAGCCCCCAGAATTATTAAAGGTACACAGAAAATAGGAGAGCCAGTGCATGGAGAGACACAGGACCTTAACATCATTTTGGCACATGAATCTAGCTATCCCAAAAGCTATCCCAGTTATCGAACCAATGAATTTCCTTTTTTAACTTAGGCGACTTTGAGTTGGGTTTTGGTTACTTGAAAGTGAGTCTTGACTAACACGATGTATCTATGAAGAAAATGCATGGAAAAATTATGGTGTTAAGGTAAAGGAATTATAGGAGTTTTTCCTCTATATTTTCAATTTTGTTTGTGATCTTATATTATTTTTATAATTTCAAAAAAATGACTAAAGAAAAGCAGTCTACCCTCTCAGGGCCCACTGCAGTTGAAAATGATCATATTTCAGGGTCCACACATATGTAGGTTAGGAGATGAGAGAAGTTTTCTGGGAACTTATGACTCAAGGTCACACAGCTGAGGGACTGAGATGCAAACTCTGGTCTGCATGCTCCAAATCAATCCTCTTCCTTATTCAAAGGAATGTCATAAGTGTAAAGAAAATATATAATTACTCCACTGTATTTGATGACAAAATATAATAACTTACAGTTTAGAAAATTAATTTTATTATATATATTAGTCATTTTAATTTTATTGTATATATTGTATTCATTTCCTGTTACCACAAATATGGTGGCCTAAAACAAGAGACTCATTATCTCATAATTCTGGGGGTCAGAAGTCCAAAATAGGTCTCACTGGGTTAAAATTAAGGTGTTGGCAGGGCTCTGTTCCTTCTAGAGGTTCTCCCCCAGAACCCAGAGGGGGTGGTTATTGTACTTACCATGACAAGTTGTATCACTACAAAATTTAAAACCTGGAGGATGTACCAAAAAGCCACCCACAATTCTTCCATCATCTTAATATCATCACCAATAATATTTCTTTTTTTTTAAATTTTTTAAATGTTTATTTATTATTGAGAGACAGAGAGAGACAGAGCATGAGCAGGGGAGGGGCAGAGAGAGAGGGAGACACAGAATCCGAAGCAGGCATAAGGCTCCGAGCCGTCAGCACAGAGCCCCATGCGGGGCTCGAATTCACAAACCGCGAGATCATGACCTGAGCCAAAGTCAGACGCTTAACCGACTAAGCCACTCAGGCACCCCATCACCAATAATATTTCTGTAACTCTTTCCCATCTACTTTTCCATTTAGTCCTCCATACAGTTTTGTGTGTGACTTTTTGTGTCTGACTTTTTCACTTGATGTATACCATAAACTTTTTCCTGTACAGTGGCATTGGTCTTTATGATACTCATTAGTAATGGCCGTATAACATTCCACTGAATGGATATGCTGTGGTTTATTTAACCAACTCTCTCCTGTTAGACCATTAGGTTGATATTCAGGATGTTTCCATCTCTTGACTCTTATATGCAAAGAGGCAATGAACAGACTCATGCATACAGCTCTTTTTAAGTTTGTGGATGATTTGTTTAGGATAGATCCTCAGAGATAGCTTTTCCAAGCCTAAGGAAACAAACACTTTGACACCAACAGCCAAATGACGTTCCCAAAGGTCATAGTGATTGCACTAGCACCAGTGACGAAGGAGATTGTTTGTCTCACTGAATCCCATCAATTGTTGTCGCTCCGGGAGTATGAGTTCAAAGCTGTTGCCAAATGTCATTTGACTCATTCTCTATATCCAGGTTGTACCCTGGGGAAATATGCTCCTGCTCACCATGTTGGAGATAAACCTGAGGTGTCATGGTTTCTCAGGTGTATTCTCATCAGTCATGACTGAATTAGCCTGTCCACCAATTCAATCCTTTTGTCCAGAGACACATGAACTTAAAAACCAGTTTCCCAGCAACAATTTTTTTTTTTTTTTTTTTTATGGTTTAGTAGGAGAGACAGCACCAATCCCCACTACAACAGCTGTGAAACATATCTGGAACATGTCAACATCTCTTCTTGGTCTCTTAGAGCTGTGCCTAGCTGAACCCACCAGGGAGATCTACAGGCTGCCTGAGCTCCCGGACCTTGTCAAGCATGTGGTCTCAGGCTGCTGTGACAAAATGGAGACATAAAGCCAAGTTGGCATCTAGACGTGTAGCTGCCTCTGGTCCTGAGCTGAAGCTTTTTCCATAAATGATAATAACATGACAGTGATACTATCAACAACAGTCACCAGTATCGTATTTCCTCAGTAATTGCTAAAGTCCAGGCAGTATGCTGAGTACCATATATGGACAATCTCATTTCTCCTTACAAGAACTCTAGAAGGTATCTGCTATTACAACAATTATTAAGATAAGGAAATTGAGGCTTGGAGAAGTTATGGAACTTGTCCAAGACCAAACAGTTAAAAAGTGACAAGGCCAGAGTGTGAGGCTAGATTTTATCTGACTCCAGAGGAAGATTCTTAACCACTACATTAGGTGGTAAAGCATGCTAAAAATATCTACAACATACTATCTTAATCAGTTGCTCATCAAACCCAGTGTCTTCAGGAGAAGCCCCCTGGTGCCTCTGTGTACATTCAAAGAAAAGCAGGGAGAGCCCCACGATAGGGCCTTGGGAAAGAATTACAGAGATAATGAGGAGGCTTTCGTACCTTGCCCATGCATTCTTTTTCTATCTGACCTGTTCTCTCCGCTGGAAAACACCAGGAGGAAATGAATGTGTACTTGGGTTCAGGATCCTGGTTTGTCTTCCAAAGCAGAGGACCAGGCCTTGAATTCAGGCTCTTTCATGTTTCTGCATTTCTCTGGTGTTCCCCTTGCTCCAGGCCTGGACAGAGGGTACTGGGCCAGACAGAAGCACACACGGAAGGCCTTGGCGGGTGATTCTGAGTCAAGGTCTCTGAGCCAGGAGGCCGCACCCCCAGAAACATCTAGCACACATCTGGGGCAGGCTGGTGCAGATGTTATGCTCCTCAGCCTCAAGAGCGCTCAGGCCAAAGTCAATGTCACACAGCAGTTTGAAGTTGTGACTTCCACCCTTTGACCCTTCCTAATCCCACCCTCCCTGCTGCTGCTCCCTGATCCCTCCCTTCCCGCTGCTGTCTCTAGTCATCCTTTTCGTGACACCTGCACTGCTCTTCAGCCAATGACTGCTCTTGTTGTTGCTGGCAGTGGTAGTTGTAGCAATGGCAGTAGCAATAATAGCCGTGGTAGTAGTAATAATAACAGTGTTGGTGGCGGAAATGGTAGTAAGAATAACTTCTGCTGTTGTGTATCCAGGACTTCCTATGTCCCAGGCACTATGCTGAGTACCTTACTTGCATTATTTTATTTCATCTTCTCAACCCCCCTGGGCAAAGTAGGTATTAGTACTTCCATTTCATGGATGAGGAAGTAGAGCTCTGAGATATCACGTAATGTAGCAGAGCTGGTGTTCAAATCCAGGTCTATCTGCCTCTAAGGCCCAGGCTCTTAAATGCCATGTTCACTCTCTTTTGATGAGAGAGGAGTTTTCCACCGACTACCAGGCTGTGACCAAGAGCAGGACTTGGTCACAAATACTCTGTGTTAGTTTTCTATTTAGATAAATTACCACAAATTGAATGGCCTAAAACAAGAATTTATCATCTTAAGAGTTTTGGAGGTCAGAAGCCTAACTTGTCTCATGGAGCTGACATTGAGGGTGTCCGCCGTGCTCCATTCTTCCTGAAAGCTTTGAGGAGAATCCTTTGCCTTTCCAGATTCCAGAGGCACCTGCACATAAGCGATGTAGGATTGTTTTCCTGTTTCAAGATCCTTAACTTAATCACACCTGCAAGGTCCCTTTTGCTGCATAAGGTAACCTATTCACAGGTTCAGGGATTAGAGCACCATTATTCTGTCTACCACACCCACCGAGGGCCAGTTTGCACAACCCAAAGCCAGGCAGGAAGAGAAAGGCCCATTGAGTGAGTGGCACACACCAGCCCTTCCCTCAGATGCTCCCTCACCAGGGTCATGGAATTTGAACTTGGCCTTGGTTTGCAGAAGGATGTGTTGAGAACAGGATCAGAATGAGAGGAGAGGGCTGGTCACCCACAGAATTCAGAGCTGGGCAGAGTTAGAGACAATGGAGAATGCATTCCCTTCAGTTTACCAGAGCAGGCTTCCCCTCCACAACATTTTGGACAGACCTTTCCTAGAATGCCTCCTGGAACAGGAACCTTACTCCTTTACAAGACACCCAGAAGTTAAAACTTCTTCCCTAACTTAAGCCTTCTTCCCCAGAAATGTGCCCCCCTTGGTCCTGGCTCTACTGAGACTGAACAAACCCTCTCCCCCTTGTGGAGGTGAGGCCTCTAAGAGCAGTAAAGAGTTTGAAGGGTGCTTCTGCTAAATTGAAGGCACCAGTTGTACCTGGGGTGTATTCTGCCATCTTCCACTACCACAGTAACAGTGGATGCTCTGGGAGCCATCAGAGTCCCATGGGCCCACGGACAATACCAGTCTGGTGCCTGCCATGTAATAAAGGACTCTTAAAGGCAGTGCTCTAGATGGGTGTAGAATAACAACAATAGGTCAACCTTGCAAGAGAAGGGCAGAAGCAGGTTTGGAAGCCCAGCCAGGAGCCCCAGATTCCTCTCTTTAAAGCGACTGCCAGAAGTGAGAGACTAGAAGCAAGTGATAAAAATTATATATGGTAGTGCGGGGCAGCACCTCCCACAGCTTTAGTCCAAACTCAAAGTATAATTCAGGTCTGATTTTTCCCTTCTGCTCACTCATGGGCTCTGCTGCTGCCTCTGCCTCCCTCCCCGTGTCTCTCTCTCTCCTCTTCTACCTTTTGAAGTGCCTCTGTCCCTCTCCTGGGCCTGGGCCATTTGCCCTCCACACCGGTCCTTCTTTCTCCCTGCTCTGGTCTGTATTATAGGAGGCGACCCCTGCAGGCTGCATTTCCCAGCTTCTGGCATATTTGACCAATGGGAGGCACTGGGAGGGAGATACACTGGGGAAAGGCCAGACTATTTCTCCCCAACACACACCTCTGACTGCATCTCTGCTTTTGTTTTGTAGTTCCAGCTTCTGTTGGTGTCCCTGGATCCTGCGCCCTAGCAACCTCCTCCCAGGGACCTTCCATCCTAAGGGTAGAACTGGCTTCTTGCTGCTGCTAACCTCTGAGTTGCATTATGTTCCCCAGTGGTTTCTCGTCCTTCCATCCCTTTTGTAGCCAGTTCTCTTTATGAACATCTCTGTTTTATATACTCAAAGTTATTATTGTTTCCAGACTAGACATTACCAATATCTGTTCTGTAACCCTTTTAGCTGTTATGCTTCAAGCATCCCATGTGGGGAAATAGGTTCTACTTACATAAATGGTTTAGAAAAAAGCTTAGGGCGGAAAGGGGCAACCATGGAGCAAAAACCCCAAGGTTAGTTAGCGAGATATTGTAACGGGATCATGAGAAACTTGTTATATCACCTGCATGAAATTACTTTCCATCTGGCACCAATGTACCTTGAAGACAAACTCTACTTGCCCCCCCCCAGACTCTTTGCTTCTTACTCACACAAGTTAATGATTACTGTATGATTGTTTTCTCCACGTTCACATGTGTAAGATCTTGTTTTCTTCATGTTTCACCATGAGGGTAATATCTTGTGAGCTCAATGAATACGGAGGCAACACCCCTGTTTGGGCTCTTGTCTCCTTCTGGACATTAGCCTCTCTCATATTCAATTCTGTGTCAGCTCTCTTGTTGGACAAGAGAGCACTCCAGACTCATAGTCTGCGACAATCCCATACTGTTCTACAAGTCCTAAACACCTTCCCTTTAGTCTAAGTATTGATTTTCCCGTGTAACAATCTTGGTAACTGATTTAGAAAATTCCTTTTTGTTTCCTAAAGTCTCTGAAAATGAAGATAGAGGTCTGTGAGACCAACAAAGTTTCATTCATTCCAATAAATATTTACTTGGTTCCCAGCATTCATTCATTCATTCATTCATCAAATAGTTATTGAGAACCTACTATTTTCCAGGTACTGTTGTAGGACCTAGGGATACAGCAGTGAACAAGACAAAATCTTCGCTTTCCTGGAGTCTATATTCTAGTGAAGGGAGACAATGAACAAATAAGCATATCAGATGCTGATAAGAGCTACAGAGAAAATAAAAAGCTGAGAAAAGGGGTGGGGAGTGGCTAAGAGAACATTGCCTTTTTACACAGGTAAAAAGAGGATCCCTCTGGTGAGGTGACATTTGAGGAGAGACCTGACAGCACTGGCGGGTGGGCTGTGTGATTATCTGAGAGAGGAGAATCACAGGTACAGGGAAAAGCAAGTACAAAAGTAAATCCTGGGGCAGCTGACTTAATCAGAAGAGTATGTGACTCTTGATCTCAGGATCATGAGTTTGAGCCTATGTTGGGGGTAGAGATTACTTAAATAAAAACCTTTAAAACAGTGGCGCCTGGGTGGCTCAATTGTTAAAACATCCAACTTCGGCTCCAGTCATGATCTCATGGTTAGTGGGTTCGAGCCCCACATCAGGCTCTGTGCTGACCGCTTGGAGCTTGGAGCCTGCTTCAGATTCTGTGTCTCCCTCTCTCTCTGTTCCCCTCCCCTCCCATTCTGTCTCTCTCTCTCTCAAAAATAAAGACTAAAAAAAAAAAATTAAAAAACTTTAAAACTAAAAAAATAAAAAAATCAAGATAGAGTAGCCTTGACATGTCCTAATAACAGCAGCAAAACAGGGATGACTGGAGTGGAGTGAATGTAAGAAAGAGTGATAGGAATGAAGGAAGAGGGAGAGGAGTGGGGAAGAAGAATACCGTAAAACAATAGAAGTCAAGGTAAGAATGTTGGCTTTTACTCTGAGATGGAGACCACTGGCAGGTTGTAAAGAAATGAGTGGTGTGCTCTAGCTTACTTTTTTTTTTGTTTATTTTATTTATTTTGACAGAGAGAGAGAGAGAGAGAGAGAGAGAGAGAGAGAATATCCCAAGCAGGCTCCATGCTGTCAGCACAAATCCTGATGCTGGGTTCGATCTCACAAACCATGAGATCATGACCTGAGCTGAAATCAAGAGTCAGACGCTTAACCAACTGAGCCACACAGGTACCCCTCTGGCTTACATTCTTGAAAGACTGCAGCATTGCAGATAGACTAGAGGAGGGCAGGGATTGAGGCAAGGAGACTATGTAGAAAACTGGGAGGCTAGGGAGAGTTGCTGATGGCTTGAACCAGAGTGGATGTGGTGGAGATGGTCATATGAGGTTAGATTCTGAATATATTTTACAGGTAGTGTCAACAGGATTTGCTGATACAGAATATGAAAGACAGGATCCCAGATGACTGTGTTTTTAGACATGGAAAACTGAGAGAATGCAGTTGCCATTTATTAAGATGGGGAAGACTGTGGGAGGAAGAAGTATGGGAGGGAAGGTCAGAAGTAAGTCTGTCTGTTTTGGGACATGTTGAATTTGAGATGTCTGTCAGCCAACCAGGTGGATGTGTCAAGCAGACAGTTGGATATGAATGAGTCTGGCATTGACGGAGAGGTCTAGGTTGGAGATGAAAAATGGAGAGTCAACAGAGAATAGATGGTGTGTAATGTCACTAGACTGGGTGGGATCCCTGGGGAGTAAGAGCTAATAAGATGAGGAGAGGTCTGAGGACTGAGGGCTGAGCACTCCTGTGTTTAGAGGTCAGGAAAATGTGGAAGAACCAGAAGAAGGGTCTGGGAAGGTGGTGTGAAATGTGTGTGTGTGTGTGTGTGTGTGTGTGTGTGTGTGTGTGTATACTTGAGAGAGAGAGACTGAATGACCCTGTGGGTGACTTCATTCTGTGTCCTGCCTGTCTGTAGGTTGGGTAACTCTGGGTTTGTGTGGCAAAGGGAAGCTGCATGGACTTTGAATCTGTAAGCAAAGTTCCAGACTTGCAGTGTGAGTTCAGTAAACTTCCCAAGAAGCGTTCATAAACTCAGTTCATTGATCTCTCCAAGAAGCCCCCATAACTTGAGTTTTATGTAGTCTCCCAAAGCGACCTATTGGCCCTGAGTCCAGTAGCCTTTCCTGGGCATCCTCACAGCCAGGGTCAGCACATTTTCCAAGAAGCCTCCTGCCTAAATCTGTGAGTCCCCAGACGGCCTTTACAGCCTAAATGTAGTACATTTCCCAAAAAGGTCCCACAACCTCAGTTGAGCCACTTCAATAGGATGTCCTCTGAGCCTGGATACTCAGAATTTCTCAAGTGTTCCTGCAGCCTGAGTCCAAAGCATTCCAGAAGTTCCTTACAGCCTGAATCCCTCTATGTCCTATGCCCAGCAACACCCCACTCCCTGGCCTGATTCCAGAGTTCACTGTACCCCCAATCTCCATTACTCCAGGCTCTAAGTTACCAAGACCCAAGCCCATTAAGGCAGCTGAAGCCAGAAATCCTTTTTTTCAATGGAGGTAGCTGGGTCTGTCTCCCTTCTGCTTACCCTGACAAAGGCCTCTGCCCCTTGATGGCAGGCTAGGGTCCCCACTAGATCTTCAGGGGTGGCTGCAGGCAGATCAGGATGTAGACGCATGATGGCAGGAAAGGGGGATCCGAGGCAAGGAGAGAGATGAATCACCCTGGCAGCTCTGCCTCTGTCCCTCTCTCTTCTTTCCCCCACTCTGCAGAATGACTGGGCACAACTTCCAAGTCATGCCCCCTGCATGGACTCGAGAGTGGGGAGGACAAACAGGGAAGAGGATGTGGAGCAGGAGCCCGACATGGCCCTAACCCAGGCCAGCACTTTTGCTGGAAGCTACCAGAGGTCTCTGATGCTAGAGAGATCTACAACACTACTCCCCTAGGAACAGAGTTTTGAGTTGAAGGCCAAAGACTCTCTGGCCTTAAATCTGCTACAGAGAGGACAGAAATACTTATTCAAAACCCCCTTAATGCCAGGTAATTTATCCTGATCACAGCAGGATAAAGGATTTGTTAGCAGGTAAGGGCAAGAACACATTTGGGTTTTTGTGAGAATTTGCTGGCTGGTGACCTGGGGAATGGTCTTGAGTGGGAAGATCAGAAGTAGAGAGCACAAGTAACAGCGAAGAGGTTGTTGTACTTGCCCAGGCAGGTGTTGAGGGAGGATTAGGTAGAGTAGCAGTAGAGCCCCTGGACGAAGCAGAGGTATATGGAAGGATGTATTAGGAGGCAGAATAGACAGGTCCTAGGGATAGTTTGTGTATGTAGGAAGAGGAAAAAAGTTTATTCAACAAATACTTATTAGGTACCTCCTATAGACAAGCACAGTCCCAGGTGCTTAAAGTATAGGGTTAAAAAAAAAAGTAAGGGAACAAGGTCTCTGTCCTGGTAGAGTTCACATTCAAGGGAATGACTCCAGGTTCTGCCCTTGGTGCCTGGGTGGATGATGGGGCTGTGACTTACTGAGTTTGGGACAAGGGGAGAGGAGCTGGTTTGGAGCTGGAGAGGGTGCTGAGTTCCATGTTAGACATGGTTCATGTAAGGTCCTGGTGGGATGACCAGCGAGGACGGCCAGGGAGGGATTGAGGCTGGAGCTCAGATGAGAGGTCTGGCCTGGTGGGACTTGTAGGTTTGTCTGGTGGGACTTGTAGGCTTGTCTGTGGTCACACAGAAGGCTGTCCAGGGCAAGCAGGAACAGTGAGCAGAGGACTGGGGACTGAGGCGACCTAGCATCTAAGGGCAGACTGAGGGAAGTAGAGGAGTGGTTAGAGCTGGGAGGATCATGAGAGCAGGAAGGATGCCATGGGAGCCATGGGAAAAGCCCTCATAGCTTCCAAGAGAGTCAGCCATTGCAGGCCACTCAGTGACACCAATGAGGTGAGGGTCACATCAGAGGAGCCATGGGACTGTATCTCAGCAGGTTGAGAAATAATAAGGAATGAGGAAGCAGAGACAGTTGTGGGTCCTTCTTTTGCAAAGCTTGGCCAGAAGGGTGGCCTATTCAAGTCCTCAGATGAGAACGAGTGACAGGCACAAAGGAGAGCACAAGTAATTGGTTCAAAGTTGAATGGGGAGGGTGGGCCAGGAGGCACAGGGAAGCAGAACATACTCCACAGTTTCCCCTGCCTAGCTCCTTTAGGCACCTACAAGCCCACCTCCTGGCCACTCTGGACTGCTTACCTCCGAGAAACCTTTCTGCCTCAGTAGAAGGCAACACGACACACTGGGAAGAGCTCAGCTTTCAGGGTTGGCAGGGCTTGCAACTCTACCTTGTCACTTCCTCACCGAGTAACTCTGGGTAAATTTGTTAACTTCACTCAGACCCAGTTTTCCCATCTATAAAATGGTGCCTTCACAGGTATGAAATGAAACAATGAAACACCTGAGAATGTAATGAATGCTGTTGAATTTCACACTTAAAAATGGTTAGAGAGTGCCTGGGTAGCTCAGTTGGTTACATGTCCAACTCTTGATTTTTTTGTGGTTGTTCTCAAGCCTAATAGTTCTTTATTTTCTTTAACATGTTTGCTATGGGTTGATAATTTGCAATAGGTGTCATCATGGGAATAACCAAAATTAGATTAAATGTGACAAAAGACTGACCATGTGTTTCAGACCCTTGAGTGATGATACTAAGTCAAGAATGGGAGAAAAGCATAGCAAAAGGAGACTACTGAAATGCTACTTATACATTCATGCAGTAAAACCAGCAATGCATGTCCAACACTTGATTTTGGCTCAAGTCATGATCTCATGGCTCATGAGATTGAGCCCCTCTGCATTGGGCTCCATGCAGACATCAGTGCAGAGCCTCTTTGGGATTCTCTCTGTCCCTCTCCCGCTGGCATGCACGCATGCTCTCTCTCAAAACAAACTTTTAAAAAAATGTTATGTTATATATATATTACCTAGAATTAAAAAAAATTAATAATGTAATATACCAAAAAGCATTAATGTTTGCACTATAAATGGGTTTATTGTATGGTATGTGAATTACATCTCAATAATGATGTTAAAAACGGCTAATGGGCAGATTAGGTTAGTACCTGTGAAGTGCAATTTAGAAATTGTGCCAACTTACCGCCAAAGTTAATATTTACTTATTGGTATATACTGACCTTTATGCACAGAGTTTATCATTAGATTTTTGCTCTAAGTTTTATAATTAAAGGGGCTAAGACCTCAAGGAAGGAGGAACTTCAAAGAACACTTTGACGGGTCCCTCACAGATCCTGGGTTTTGTCCTGGTTTTAGAGGTTGTCAAACTCCATCTGCAAAGTTCACGTGAGGAAACCAACCTCTCAAGAATCCAGGCTTTGGCACCAAATTCCTGGGAGACTGATTAATAAACAGGAAAGCCAACTGATTCATTTACCAATGGGCTCACACCCAGGGTCCTGGGACAGGGCCTTCCCCTCTCAGGGTGCCTAGTAAGCAGAGTGGAAGAACTCAGGGTGCTCAGTGTTCGTCAGATACCTCTTTCTGACAATAACACCCAGGTTTCATTGGCCTAGTTCATTTTATTATGTAATGAAGGTCAGTAACAGAACAGATAGTAAATGAGAAGCATTTAAAAAAGTAATGAACTAGAAACATTTGGTATTTTTTCTGATTTGCCTCCCAATAATGCCTAAGTTATGTTTATTTCTGTGAAACATGTATATGCACAATTTATTATTTTATTATTCTTTTAAAGATTTTATTTTTTAAGTAATCATCCCCACATGGGGCTCGAACTCACAACCCTGAGATCCAGAGCTGCATGCTCCACCAACTGAACCTGCCAGGCATCCCTATATCTGCACAGTTTAGAGTCCAATTGTTCTACAAAGTGTATTAGGAAAAACAGCAGTCCCCCACTCCTGTTTTTGATTTTTCAGAGGAAGCCCTACTTTCAACTCTTAGTGGGTGCTATTTCTTTTTCATATCTACATCTTCCTGATATTGTATAGATGAGAAAACAGCTGTGAAAGTTCTAGGCTGGGCCGCAATTTTGATGGTTGCTCTAACAGAAATGTAAATGCTACATTCTAACCTCTTTACCACAGCCAATTGGTTCCTATAGCTCTACAGAGAGCAAAGCACTTTCTTCTACATTATGCCATTTCTTTAAAAAAATTATCGTGTTTTCTGTTGGTGGGAATGCAAATTGGTGCAGCCGCTCTGGAAAGCAGTGTGGAGGTTCCTCAGAAAATTAAAAATAGACCTACCCTATGACCCAGCAATAGCACTGCTAGGAATTTATCCAAGGGATACAGGAGTACTGATGCATAGGGGCACCTGTACCCCAATGTTTATAGCGGCACTCTCAACAATAGCCAAATTATGGAAAGAGCCTAAATGTCCATCAACTGATGAATGGATAAAGAAATTGTGGTTTATATACACAATGGAATACTACGTGGCAATGAGAAAAAATGAAATATGGCCTTTTGTAGCAACATGGATGGAACTGGAGAGTGTGATGCTAAGTGAAATAAGCCATACAGAGAAAGACAGATACCATATGGTTTCACTCTTATGTGGATCCTGAGAAACATAACAGAAACCCATGGGGGAGGGGAAGAAAAAAAAAAAAAAAAAAAAAAGAGGTTAGAGTGGGAGAGAGCCAAAGCATTAGAGACTGTTAAAAACTGAGAACAAACTGAGGGTTGATGGGGGGTGGGAGGGAGGGCAGGGTGGGTGATGGGTATTGAGGAGGGCACCTTTTGGGATGAGCACTGGGTGTTGTATGGAAACCAATTTGACAGTAAATTTCATATATTAAAAAAAAAAAAATTATCGTGTTTTAATTGTGGTAAAATATACATAATGTAAACTTAATCATTTTAAGCATTTTAGAAAGCACAGTTCGTTGGCATTAAGTACATTCATATTGTGCAACGATCCCTGCCATTTACCTTCAAATCTTATCACTTCATACTGAAACTCTGTACCTATTAAACAATAACTCCCCATTCCTCTCCCCACCCAGTTCCTGGTAACCACCATCCTACTTTTTTTCCTCTATGAATTTGACTATTGTAGGTACCTCATATAAATGGAATCATACAATACTTGCACCTTTGTGTCTGGCTTATTTCATTTAGCATAACGTTTTCAAGGTTCATCAAGGTTATAGCATGTATTAGAATTTGACATCTTTTTTAGGCTAAATAATATTCCATTGTATGTGTATACATTTTCTTATTCATTCAACCTTTGTTGGACATTTGGTTAATTTCAATCTTTGAGCTATTCTGAATAATAATGCTATGAATGTGGGTGTACAAACATCTGTTTGAGTCCCTGCTTTCAATTCTTTTAAGTATATACATAGAAGTGGAACTGCTAGATATATGGTAATTCTATGTTTAATTTTTTGAGGAAGCTACCTCTTTGTTTTGACAATACTTCTAATTTTTTTTTAAGTTTATTTATTTTGGAGACAGGGAGAGACAGAGCATGAACGGGGGAGGGTCAGAGAGAGGGAGACGCAGAATCTGAAACAGGCTCCAGGCTCTGAGCTGTCAGCACAGAGCCCGACGCGGGGCTCGAACTCACGGACCGCGAGATCATGACCTGAGCTGAAGTCGGATGCTTAACCGACTGAATCACCCAGGTGCCCCATGTTTTGACAATAATTCTATGACAGAGATAAGGCAGGTACGAAGACAACGGTTCCCATAAACAAGGCAGGACACTTGGTGACTTTCCCACAGTGTCAAAGCTTGTTGGAAGATGAAGCTGGGATTTGATCCTCTTGCTGTAAGTCCAGGCTTCCCTCTACCATGTTGTCTCCCATATCGTATTGCCTTTTTCAGCCTAAAGCACCCAACCAGTGGTCTCAAATAAATATTTCTTTTCTTCCAGAGAATGTAGAAGATTTTCATTTCTAAGGGCCACCACCCTTTGTTTGCAATCATCATTAGCATTTGCCATTGGCACATCAACAGTCCATTACGATTCTCAAATTAGAGCTCACTTCACTTCCATTTAGACCAACTCCGTGGTGGGCTGTTGGAGTCTCATCGGCACGTTGGAAAAAAGAGTATGTTTTTACAAAGAATCAGGTCTATGCTATGTTAACCCTTAAGTCCCAGGGGCCCTCTTTTGGCCCCAATTTTGAGTCCCCTCTACTCTGGACCAACTAACTCAACATAACTCATGGAATTTAAATAACAATGTTCAAGCAACTGCCACATGCCAGGAATTGCACTGAGGGCTTTGCACATGTTATCTCGTGTAATCTACTCATGTAATCTACTGGTAATATCCCAAGAGATGGGAAAGATGTCCCTTTTCCAGATAAAGAAATAAGACCAGAAGAGATCAGGCTCCTTGCCTGAGACAATACCAAGGATCTGATGGTGCCAACAGAGTGCTGCCATTTCCCCACCTCACAACACCTCCTGCCAAAGGATGTAGTTTCATACCCTATCCTGCCACTACATAAAAATCTTTTTTTTTAGTTTATTTATTTATTTTGAGAGGGGGGAGGAGGCACAGAGAGAGAGAGAGAGAGAGAGAGAGAGAGAATCCCAACCAGGCACTGCACTGTCAGTTCAGAGTCCCATGCAGAGCTCAAACTTACAAACTGTGAGATCATGACCTGAGCCACAATAATGAGTCAAACACTCAACTAACTGAGCCACCCGGGTGCCCCACTATGTAAAACATCTTAATCTAACATCATGAGATTAATGGGAACAGAAGGTTTTTTGAATTGCTGACTTTTTCCCTACTTGCCTGCATCAAGTTCGGACTTGATTTCTAATTGGTAGAATTTTCTCCTTCTCCTTTCCTTAGATGCTCTTCTATAGGACCAGCTATCTTGTCTGAATCCTAGTTATTTGTGCCCCTCTTTAATTTCCCCTTCTCATCCAGAGTATTAGTCACATGCTACTGAGCCCCCATGGGTCCTGGCATGTAATGGGTGACCATGACCTTTAGGTCTCTGGGTAAGACCAACTGTTCCTCCACTTGGTTTGTGTTTCATCTACCCAACTATCATTGTCCTCAGTGTCCTCTGCTTCAAAACAGTAGGGGGCAGGGCATGAGGACTATGGGGTGAAGAGCAAAGAAGGTGAGAGGAGGCCAAAATGATACAATTAGAAGTTCAATGTCCTAAGTCAAAATCCTGTTTCAGTCATTTACTGTGTGGCCTTGGGCAAGTCACTTAACCTCTCTGGGCTGCATTTTCCTTACTTGTGAAAAGAGAGTAACTATCCCTGGCTCATAGGGTGGTTGTGATAATTAAGTAACAGGATGGGTGTGAGGGTAAGAAAGTAAGAGAAGTTGTCAGTACACAAGAGACACTAGATGATCACTTGATGGGTAAATAAATGGCTGAAAGACCTAGGAAAAGTATACAACATAGAATCTGTTTAAAGAAGTGCAGTTTTAAAATTTTTCATGCAATGTGTTTTATCTTTTGGGGCTTTAAAAGGAATTAAGAAATAAATGAGGTATGTCAATGAACAGTTATGACTCACAGTGGAAATGCCAAGCCTTTAAAACCTAACAGCCAATTACTGGATCCAGCATCAAAGACACACCAAAGGACTTTAAAAAAAAATTCCCATAGTTGCTGTGTGTGAGATAGTGCCCTTGATTGCTAATAAGATGCTGAACAATCACAGTGGAAAATTTTTCTTCTCCATAGCGTCAGGTGAGAATCCTATGTCTTATATCTGGATTAGGGCCAATCAGGACATCAGAGTCTAAATGATTTTGGTGATCTTGGCCCTAAATATTGTAGCCAAATCCCAAAGGCTACCGTCTTTTAGTTTCTTCATTAAGGCGCTAGAGTTGGCCCAGACCCCTCCCGCCTGCTCTCTGAGGACTTGGAGCTCCTTACCGCTGTTGATCTCTACACTTTTCCTCTGGAAGTGAGCTTCCCACTCTCCCACACCCCACTCAGAAGCCCAGGCCTGACAGCTGGGCTCTCCAGCCTCCCAACCTGAGGTGCTGTCCAGATGCTGAGAGTTGGGAGCCTCCGCTTCCTTCTGAAATTCCAAGGGAGCTGTCCAGCCTGGGAGCTGGGCAGGGTCTCAGAGCTCAGGCAATACCTGCACAGCCCAGTACCCAGAGTGTCTGAGCCAAGGGAGCATAACTAGGAGGGCCCTTGGAGGCCACACTCACATGCAGAGGAGGAAACTGAGGCCCAGAGAGGGTGGGGGTTGGCTCAGGAACACCTAGTCCAGCAGTAGAGAGAAGCAGGTTTTCTGCCTCTGAGTCCAGCATTCCTTCCTGGACTGCTACACTGCTTCCCTGGACTGCTTTCCACTGCTACACTATGGGATCTCATCCCCCACTATACAATATTACACACTCACAGACCAGTTTCTGTTGGACACAAACCTACCATTAACAATGGTGCTTACTTATACAGTCCTTTACAAGGTGCTTTTCACTATTATCTCATTCCATTTTTACTACTACACTGTGATTAGCTATGGTAATACTGGCATCATCAGCCCCATTTTCCAGATATAGAAACCAAGGCACAGAGACATACCTAGGGGACTGGATATAGTAGGATGGGTGAGTCAGGGAGTCTGAGGAATCTGTCTCCTCAGAAGAGGAAACATCTGAGCTGGACTGGTGAAGAAAATGTTGTCTAGGAGGATGCAGGAAGGGGAAGGACACTTTAGGTAGATGGACCAGCAGGCACAAAGCTCTGGACTTATTGGGGGGCGGGGAGGAGAAGTGGAGGACACAGACAAAGACAGAGAAGAGCATGGCACGAGCATAAGGGTAAGGTCAAAGTTGTGGGAAAATAGAGGTAGAGGACTGTCTTACACAGCCGTCCCCAAAGGCTCCCTCTGAAGGAAGAAATGCAGTAGTCCAGGGGCAGCAGATGGTCTGTGCCCCAGCCCAAAGTACTTGGTGACAGAGCTGGCCTGAGAGTCTTCCCTGAGGGTGTCCCACAAAGGGCATGGCTCACTATGCTGTAAATTCCCCTAAGTAAGAATGACATTGATCCTGCTTGGGTCTTCCTCTTCCCCACCCCAGGGCCAAGTCATGGGCTGCAGCCCCATATTGTCTGTGATAGAGGCTCAAGGGCCTGGATGCCAAAGCACAAGGCCTCAGGCCTGGCCTTCTCATGTGGATGGCTGGGAGGGGAGAAGGAGGAAGGACGGTTGATGATGCACTGAGTGGAGAGGTCATGTTGCTGTGTTGAACTTTCCACCAGATGGGGTATAACAAGGGAATGAAGGGAATCTGTGTTCACTGAACATGTATTGGGCATTTGACTCCATTCACAACACTGCAAGTGTGTTGTTTTAGTTAACCCTCTAAATAACCTTCGCTTTGCAGTTGAGGAAACTGAGACTCAGAGAGGTCAGACGATTCTTATGACTGATTTCTAGAAAGTAGACTATATTATTGGCCATTAGAGTAATAAAATAGTAAAATGTCATTCTTCCTGCTTTCAGAAATATGGGAAGAGGTCACTGAGACCATCTAATAAATTCTCAATCTAGTAAATTCTCAACAGCCTTGTTGCTGTCTCAAGGCTCCAGGAAGAGGAAATAAACATGATTGTTTTAAAGACTTCTGGGTTAGAAGGTAGGAGGACACCTGAATTAGAAATCCACCATAGTTAGATGTGATTAAACCAATTTTTATGGGTTCTATGCCCTTTTCTGCTGAAAGTATCATAAACACCTTTCCCTGAGGCTGCCCATTCTGGTGTTAGCCAGATGACATCAGCCCTTGATCACCGGACAAATTATTATAGACTGGCAAGGAATCAGCTGTGGCCTAGGAGAAACAGGGATCATGGAGGATCTGGATGTTACAAGAATTCTGGAAAATCAGAAAGGAAAGGACACCAGGTTCAAATAATGGATGCCGAGAATTATATCCTAGGGTTCAAAACACATACAGCCCTGGCCAGCCATGCTACCTCAGTCCCTACTCCCCTTGTCTATCTAAGTCCTGTCTATCCTTTAAAACCCAGCTCAAGTTTCAACTCCTCCATGAAGCCTTCTATGGCCACCCCTTTCTATGCAGATCTCTAGGCCCATCTCTAGATTCTCAAAGGGCTTAGAGGCTGTTCTGTACAACATAGCACTTATTGTAGTAAGCCCTGCCTTTTATAGCCATAGTTGTATAACATTTTGGCTCCACAACTCAGTTGCAAGTTTTTAGAAATAGCTACAACTTGTGTGTTCTCCTCAATTCCAGGCATAAAGTACAGATTTTCCTTGACTTACAATAAGCTTGCATCCCAATAAACCCATTTTCATAAGTTGAAAATATTTTAAGTTGAAAGTGAGTTTAATACACTTAACCTACTGAACATGATAGCTTAGCCGCGCCTACGTTAAACGTGTTCAGAACACTCCCATTAGCCCACAGTTGGGCAAAGTCATCAGACACAAAGCTTATTTTATAACAAGGTATTAAATATGTCGTAGAACTTGTTGAATACTATGCTGAAAGTGAAAACCAGAATCTATCAGTTGTTTGCCCGCGTGATCACACGGCTGCCTGGGAGCTGCAGCGTGCTACCAATACCCAGCATCACGATAGAGAATTGTACACATATAGCTAGCGTGGGAAAAAGATCAATTTTGAAGTATAATTTTGAAGAATAATTTGAAGTATAGTTTTCTACTGAATGTGTATCACTTTTGTACCATCATAAAGCTGAAAAACTGAGTTGACCCATTGTAAGTTGTGGACCATCTGCAAACACTTACTGACTTGCATACACAGTAAACAATAAATAAATGTAGATTTGGTATCCAATGGATGTTTAATAAACATCTATTGTTTGGTTTACAGAAGTTACTCAATAAATGCCTGCTCGTTTGGTATACAATAGGAGTTCAATAAATGATTGGCCTGACCTAATAATTTTCTTTCTCTCTCTCTCTCTCTGTCTGTCTCTAAGTAAGCTCTATACTCAATGGGGAGCTTGAACTCACCAACACTGAGATCGAGAGTCATGTGCTCTACAGACTGAGCCAGCCAGGTACCCTGGGTCCCATCTTTGATGAAAACTAGCTAAGCTGATGGGGGCACCAGCCAGCAGATGGGAAGCTGGGTTGGATTTCGAAATGCAGCTAGGACAGGAAAGCTCCCCAAAGCAGGCCAAAGTAGGGAGTGAACTGGTGGGAAAAGTCCAAGGCAAGTTCTTTTTTTTTAATTAAAAAAAATATTTATTTATTTGAGAGAGACAGCATGAGAGGGGGAGGGACAGAGAGAGAGGGAGACACAGATCCAAAGCAGGCTCCAGGCTCAAAGCTGTCAGCACAGAACCCTGACATGGGGCTCGAACTTATGAACTGTGAGATCATGACCTGAGCTGGAGTCAGATACTTAACCAACTGAGCCACATAGATGCCCCCAAGCCAAGTTCTTGAGTGCGACTCAGTGTCCAGTCTGGAGAGTCCAGATACAAATATCAGGTCCCAAGAGGTACTTCCAATAACTTTCAGCAACACTTGCTCAGGGAAGTCTTCCCTTGCGTCACCCACCCAAAGTAGCCCTGCCCTGCCCTATCAATCTCTAGAGCACTACCCTATTTTATTTATTTCTTAGCATCCATACTACTTGGCATTATCAATATCACTAGCATTTCCCACCACACCCAGCACCCACCTCATCTCTCTGCTAGAATGTAAACCCTAGGGAGATTTTCTTATTTATTGGTACTTGCCTTATTTACCAATATAACCCTATTCATGGCTAGAAGAGTTCTAGCACATAGCAGGTTCTCAATAAATATATCTTGAGTGAATGGCTGAATCAACTGAGAGAAGCCAAAAGAGAGGAAATCATCAGCAAGTGGACTCAGATAGATTTGGATGGGAATTAGCATAGGTCTGGCCTTTGGCTATAAATGCCCATAAACCTGTGTTTTCCATATTCCTTTGTGGGACTGTGGATGCCATAAATGGCAGTGTCTGGTTGTCTTAAAGGGACAACCATATAGGATAAAGGAAGAGAGGGTCAGCTTATCCCTTTAACATTTGTTCTAGTCTTTAATGAGATTATACAGCAGCTCCACATCTTATTCTTGGGTAGGATTCTCTCTAGTGGACAATATGAATGAAGCATATCATGCTCGTTTTTTATGCAAGTAATAACCAATGAATTTGGGTTATTATTCAGCATATACTTACTTCCCTCCCATTCCTACTGTGGTGACATTGATGTTGGGTTTAGCCAACATGTGACTGGCTTTACCCAATGATATGTTATTGAAATGATGTTAGCAGAGGCTTTCCATGTACTTGTACACTTCGGTTTGTGTCCGGGGCTCTGGAAAGAGAAGCAAGTCCTAGATAGCTGCTATCCCTTTACTCAGAACCCCAAAATGAAGACACATGGAACAGACCTGAACCCAAACCAGCAGCAAGGAGCCAGGCCCAGCTGACCTGCAGCCTGAGACATAGCAGCCTTGCCAAGGCTGACCAACATTAGTCAAATTGCAGTTGACCGACAGACCATGAGAATGAGAATAAATCCTTGTGACATAAGCCACTGTTTTTTAGGCTAGTCTATTATGCAGCATTATTGTGGGAATAGCTGACAAATACATAATACATACTCACTGTAGAAAAAAATTAGAAAATATAGATAAGAAAGAAGGGAAAACTATCAGAATCTATGATTCCATTGTCCACAATAAACACTATTAACATGGTGGTATACATTTTCAGCTATTTGTCTATATTTCTCATTAATGGGGACCTACTCTACACAACTTTTTGTAACCTGCTTTTTTCATACCAATATATCATGAGCATCTTTCCAAGGCCATAAACATTGCAGTATTGCCTCATTGTCTTTCCAACCCCCTGCAAGGCAGGCTCAGAAAGGCAACCTGATTTGCCCAAAGTCGCACCTCTGGGAATTATCGGAGCCCCATGTGGCTTTCAGTTCAGAGCTCTTTCTACCAGGCAGGTTCCCTCTTGGGGCCTCATTAACATTTTTGGCACCTGGCAAGGTCACTCCTTCCCCAATAAGAATAAAATGAAACTTTTATCTTATCTGGAAGGAGAGCATGAGTGTTTGGTTCCCCTGATTCACATGATCCCAAAGGCTGTGACTAAACCCTGCTGCCAGCTTCCCATTGCGTGTGTCCTGGGAGATTGTTGTTTCCTCCCTGGGGTGGAAGGAGACAAGGGCAAGTGGTCGGGAAGTATTTTTTGATGGAGCCCTTTGGCAGACCAACAGGTTTCCAATTTCGTGTTGGGGAGAAACAAAGCTCTCGGGTGTTCCAGTCAGCAGGAATGGAGCAGAGGGCAGCTCCAATTCCTGTAGAAGAGCCAGCCTAGAAGCTGCTGGCACAAATCTGGGAAACCTAGGGAGACAGGCTGCATTCCAGACTCCGGACAACTTCAGCAAGAAAACTCCATGGAGGGTGGAAAAAGGACCACAGAATACCAAGATCAGAAGCTGCAGTTACTCACCTAAGCAAGGGGCCAGGACTCAGAGGATCTACCTCCTAGCTGTATGGCCTCAGTTTCTTCATCTGTCAAATGGTCACAGAACCCTGTGCCCAGTGGCCTCTTCCTTCTACCACAACAAAGCAGGGCTGGCTGTGATGGTGGTATAGTAACAAGAGGGCTGTGGAATCACAGCTGGAAATTTGCTCCCAGAACCCTGAGAGGCAGAGGAGATAGAGCTCCTGAGGGTGGAAGAGAAAGAAAGAGCCTGGATTTGGGGACCTTCAGGTCGAGAAAGGTACAGCCTACAGAATCCTCAAAAGTTTGCAGAAAGTAGTCTCCAGTCACAGCTTCTCCTGTGATCAGGGTTTTCTCTGCAGAAAGCCTTTTTATTTGTATTTTCCTTCTTAAGCTGATTTTCTGACCCTAGCTGGTAAAAGGGAAGGGAAGGGAAGGGAAGGGAAGGGAAGGGAAGGGAGAATAAAACAACCTATTGGGTAGATTTGAGCCAATGCAGGTGAATGGGAGAGACACCAGATAGGGACATTCTGGACCCAGCCCCTGAGAAACCAGAAAAGTTGGTGCAACCCCAAGCAATGGTGGGGACCGCCCCAAGGCCCAGTGGCTCTGATGGCAATGACAGTAAGCCCTTGGGAGGCTTGTTAAGCTGAAGGGCTTCCTTCCTGCCTTCTCCTTTCATCAAGTAAGTCCAACCTCTTTATAGGGTGAGGAAGAGATGGGAGGTCCAGAGACCGGCCCTGCCGGGGAAAGATAACACCAGCTCTGGAGCCAGAGAGATTGGGATTGAAACTCCAGTTGTGTGTGTGACTTTGTGCAATTTACAGAGCCTCCCCAAGACTTGGTTTCCTCACCTGCAAAAGAGAGAAAACACATTGCTAAAAATGTAAAGTATCTCACATAGTGTCTGGCACCTCCTAGGTAACAAGTATCACCGAATGTGCCCAGAGAATTAGTGGCACAGTGAGGACAAGGTCCCAGGTCTCTGAACCCCATACCCTGGCCCTGCTTCTCTGATCTCACTGGTAGCAGGGAGCAGCTGGTGCTCTAACCCCTGGCAGTGAGGACAGCTGCAGGTGGAGCCCACTGGGGAACTGCCGGGCACACCCTCCCTCCCTAAGGATTCAGGTCACCAAGGCCACCTCTCTCTGAGACCTGAGGACAGAGGATTCATTCTTCCTCTGGGCCGGGAGGCAGCTCTCTGAAGGCAGGAGTGGGCTCCCTGGAGTCAGCACTCCCTCCAGGCCCCAGGAGATGCCAACAGGAGCCTGGTCTAGTGGCTGCTCCCCAGAACACATGCCCCAGGAACCCAGATTTGGATGGCTCTGCTCTGAGTTAGCATGGAAGAGGGGTCCTCCTCAGAGAGCTCCACAGCATACTTGAGGCCCACTGCCCAGCTGGGAAGCCTCCTTCTATCTCTTTCCTTCCTGCATATAATTCTTTCCTCTTTAAACACCAGTCACTGAAAGATGTGTATTTCCTTCCTTCATTTGCCCAGCCATGTGGGGTTGGAGACCACCCCATCTTCAGCATAATCCCCCAGCCGCTGGCACAGAGCCAGATGCATGGTGTTCAGCAAATGGATGTTGAGTCAAGGGGAGAGAAACTGAGTTGGAATCGTTGGGGGTTTTCAAAGGTACTTCAGAATTCACAGGACTGAAACAAGACAGGAGAGGTTGGGAGGTTGGAAGACGTTTGAGCAATTCAATCTAAACTTGATTCACCTGCCAATACAGATTTCAGTACTTCGAAGAAAAAGCAACATAGATACCATTACACAAAGGAAAATGTGTTGTTCAACATGACTTTGTTCTCATTATAAATATAATGCATGTTCACTGAAAAATATGTTCATGTCTAAGAAGGAAATGAAGTTCAGTATAATATATAATGTGCATATGTACATAATGCCACTGTTAATATTTCGGCATGTAGACTTGGAGTCATTTGCTAAGTATAGGCTTTTTTCAAAATTGTACATTTATACACACTCCCAAATATGAAGTGAATTCTCTGTCAGTCATCCGAGGGAGGCTCTTAGTGATGTGCCTCCTGAGGCAAAAACAGGAGGGAGAGACATTTCTGCAATTAGGAATCCAGGCTCTTTTGAGATGCTAACCTCAGACCCTAAGAGGCTCAGTGGGTTTGTTAGCTAGGGGAGGAAAAGGGCAGGTGACATCCAAGCACATGCAGGCAAGGGAGTGACAAGTGGGACAGGTGAATTCCTGAAGGGGAAAATGGAGTTCCTACTCATTCAACACCACGTACCACGCTGGAGATGGCTAGCAGGTCACACCTGGTGCAGGCACAACTGGTTGATCCCTGCACCCTTGACTGTCCACATAGCGCCCAGGGCAGACACTGCCACTTACTGAAGTTGAGTCGCCACTTGAGTTGCTAGACTGTCAATGCATCGCCTCTTCAGTCCTCACAGCAGCCTATTATTAAGGTAGTGTCCCCATTTTCTGATGAGGAATTCAAGGCTCAGAATGATGAAGTTAATTCCCCGTAAGCATTCAGTGGGAAGTGTCAGAGCCAGGATTCAAATCCACTCTGTCAGAATCCGTCGCCCGAATTCCCCCTCTCTCCTCAAGCCCAGAGACTTCAAGAGGGACATGGCAGCAAGCCCCTGGGAGCTGTGCTTTTGCAGGACTCCTGGCTGGGCCTGGGCCTGGGAATCAGAGGTACCTTTTTTTTTTTTTAATTCATATCCAAGTTAGTTAGCATATGGTGCTATAATGATTTCAGGAACAGATTCCAGTGATTCGTCCCCTATGTATAACACCCTGTGCTCATTCCAACAAGTGTCCTCCTGAACGCCCCTTACCCATTTGAATCAGAGGTGCCTTTAAGCCATGCTCCTTACAGTGAAGCTGGCAAGTCCCCCCATCTGCCCTCCCCCTACCCTGAAGGATCAGGAGCCTGTGTAGGGGCTAAGGACATGCTGCGAATGGGCAAGGCAGAACGAGCCCCACAACTGCCACATCCTTGTCTTGACCTCTTGTCTGGCCTAGGGCCAACCAGGCAGAGAGGGTAGGGAGGTAGGCTCTTGGGAACTTTCCAGTGACACCGAGAGGGAAATGCCTTAGCTTTAGGGGAAATTCCCAAAAGAAATAGTTCAATTAAATCAACTTTGTGTGGCCCAGGACCACCCCCATGAACTGCTGCAAGGGGAACAAGAGAGGTCACACCTGGGCCTGTACCTTGGAGCCCCCTGGGAAAGAGGATACTTACTCTTACCCTATTTCAGTCATTTTCATTCTCATATGAATTAGCTCTATGCATTTTCCCCGAAGCTAGACAGAGAGCTTAAGCCCTAAGGTCTTAGGGTAAGTAGGTCCCAATCTGGGAGATTCAGACAGAATGTAGGTTCAAACCAGGTTCTTCTACTGGCTAGCTGAGGGAACTAGGACTAATAACCTCTCTCTCTGAGCCTCAGTTTCTTCATCCCCAAAATGGGGGACTAGTAAGTCCGAGGTTGTCCAAACGATGGATAGAGACACCTGAGTGAAGATGTGCTTAGTCATTGTTTTTGCCTACCTGCCTGACTTCCTGTCTTCCTTGCAGGGCCTCAAGTGGGGAAGTCTGTTCCAGGACAAAGCCAGAGCCCAGCCCCAATGCACGGAGAGCCTCAGGCAGGGTTCTGAGTGACCTGGCTGATCCTGAGCTGGAGCTGATACTGGAGCCAGCTCCAAGTGGGTTATCTGGGACTGGCCTTGACTGTGCTGCTGCAGAGTGGCCTGTGGGTGGACACTCTCTGAGCACCTGGGTCTGATGCAAACATTGACATCGGCAGAATCATCTTGACCAAGTGGGGTGAGGGCAGGGCGGGGCTGAAGGGACAGGCCTTGCATACCATCCAGGTACACCCAGGGATCTGGAATCCCAGGGGCTTGCCCAAATTTTATCCCCTGGATACATCACTCCCCTCTGGGGCTACTACATAGGCCCCTTTTGGGAGGGTCCCTGAGAGTGAGGAAAGGGCAATAATGGTCAGAGCCCCTAAGCCTCCAGAAGGCAGCCTAGCATGTGGGGAATTTCCTTCAAGGGCCGGGAAATCATAATAACCGCTGCTGAGCACAGGTTGTATGCCAGGCTCACCCAGCACTTGCCTGGCATTTTCCGTGGGTCTTCAGAAGCAGACAGACCTCCAGCTTCAGAGCCATCAGGACCAGGATAGTGGGAGATGGCTCCGGCCTGGAACTTCCCACTGCTCAGGGCTGCAACAGAGGTGGTGGGGACAGGAACGCAGGGAGAATAGGAGCTGTTGTCTGAGAGGGACAGGGGTTTAGCTTTGCTTCCCTTCATTTGTTATTAAAGAAAAGAAAATAATCTGACTTTAACAAATCCAGTACGCCAGCTGCAGGCCAGACTGCCCACGTGTGAAACCTAGAAAAAACCTTGAGTTCATCTGTCTAAACATGGAGAAACTGAGGCCCACAGACATGACAGGACTGGCTTGACTTGATGGACCAGGACTTTAATATAGGTGTCTCCGCTCCTTGTGTATCGTAATTTCCATCCAGGAAGGGAGGGTCTGTTATCCTAAAGGTGTCAGACTTCAGGTAACGAGGACCTGCACCCTCCTCTTCCTCACACTTCATGTACCACCTCTTGCCCACAACACCATTCAGAATGAGTCACCCAAGCATTAACAGTAAATAAAGGTACTGTCTCTGGGTGGCCAATTTTCTCTTTCCAAAAGGACTCTGTGATGACAGAATCCAAACAAAAATCCTCACTTAAACGAAAATAAAGACTTACATCTGCTATGAAGCACCACAGAGTCTTGTTTGTAACTCATGGATGATTTCATGTGGTTTGGATAATGGTTTGCATACTTGGGTCTGTCTGGCCCACCAGACTGTAATCCCCTCGAGGGCCAGAAAGGAGTCTTGTTCTGCACTGAGTTTTCCTGGTGCCTGCTCGCAGCAGATGCTTAATAAATGTTTGTTGAATTAAAATGGAAAATGACTGGTGCCCAGGTGGCTCAAATGGTTTAACATCCGACTCTTGATTTCAACTCAGGTCGAAAATGTCAATAAAGAGGAGGAAGCTGTTACCATAGACATGAACGAGGCAGTTCAGCTAACTTTTACACTTGGGATACTTGAACTTCTTTCCAAAAGCCACTCCACTCTCTCCTACAGTAACATTCAGTATGTCTGCAGAGGTACCCTTTGTTGTAGAGTATAAAATTGCTGATAGGAGACATTTAAAGTACTATTTGGCTCCCAAGATCAAAGATGAAGAAGGATCTTAGACATTCTTAAAATCCAAGAAAATAAAATTAAGCTCTTTGAGAAATGCTTCTGAGATGCCAGCAGGTACTTAAGTCTCTTCTGTCACCAAATTTGTTCCTCTCTGTACATATTAGATATTTTCTGTAAATAACCTATTTTCCTTCCATTCTGTATAATTTGTTTAAAGAATAAAAGTCCAAAGTAAAAAAAAAAAAAAAAAAAAAACAAAAAAAAACCAAAAAAAAAGGATCCAGGGGTCATGGGATTGAGCCCTGCATCATGCTTGGTGGTAAGCATGGATCCTGCTTGAAATTCTCTCTCTCTCCCTCTCCCCCACTCATGCTCTCTAAAATAAGAATTAAAAAATAAAATACAATGGGAATGAAGGGCTATTAAGCTGCTACTGGCTCACCGTGTGATAGGGTAGGGAAAAAATGGGCAGTAAGGTCTCCTGTGTGTCGCTCACAACTTGGTCCCACGAAATGCTGCAGGAATAAAGTAATTCAGGGTCAAATAAAATTGCTCAGTTCCCAACAGGAAGACCAAAGGAAAGTGATTTACACTTCCTGATTGCACTCATTTTCGGGAGGGTGTTAATGACGTGTTCAACACTGCTTGATGTGAGCTTAATGGATAGAGCTGGTCGGGAGAGCAATTTAGCAGTATCTAGTGAGTTGTAGATATTCATGCCCTTGAGCTACGGATTCCAGTTCTGAGTGTATATATCAGAGAAACTTTCACAGATGGGCACAGAGAGACATGAACCAGAATGTACAGTGTGGTGATGTTTGCAAAACTAAAAAAAGATTCACCAACAGGAGAAGGGCTGAATTGTGGTTAAGATCAGATGACGGAATACTATATAGCAATTAAGATCAATGAAGCGGGTGGGGAGCAGCTCAATCGGTTGAATGTCCGACCTTGGCTCAGATCATGAGCTCACACAGTTCGTGAGTTCGAGGATCCTCTGTCCACCCCATCCCCCCCGCCCCTCCTCAACTTGTGCACCCACTCTTCCAAAATCAAACATAAAAAAAAATGTTTATTAATTTTGAGTCACAGTGCAAGCGGGGGAGGGACAGGGAAAGAGGGAGACACAGAATCCGAAGCAGGCTCCAGGCTCTGAGCTGTCAAAGCCATCAGAGCAGGGCTCAAACCCATAAGCCATGAGATCAGGACCTGAGCCAAATTGGACGCTTAACTGATTGAGCCACCCAGGCACCCCCAAAATAACAAACATTTAAAAAAATCAATGAACTAGAGCCACATGTATGAAATGGTAAATACATGTTTTTCATGCCACATAGAGACAAAGGGACACAGACAGGAATTTGAATAAATAGGCCCTGCTCCCGGTGGCGGGAGTGCTCTTCCTGGACAAGGCCTCCTATCTAAATTCTTAGGGGCAGATAAAAGGCAAAAAGTTCTTCCTGAGTCTTTTGGGCCTTGATTACCTTCGGCTCAAAGAACTCACATGCCAGAGTCGCACATTTTGAAATCCTTTAGTATAGCTCAATTAATTTTCAGAATACACTTGTGTAATCAATCCCAGCCAAGCCCCCAAAGTCCCCTCGTGTCGCTGCCAGTCACCACCAGCACCTCTCCGACCTCTGACCAGAGGTGACTCCTAATCTGACCTCACAGATGAGGGCTGACTGTTCTGTCCTTTGTGCAAATGGGATCTTATACTATGTTACCCCTCATTTTTAAGGAGTGACTCCCATCTCCACAGTCCCCTAGCACTGTTACTAAACCTCTGTTTGACACAGCCTGTCCTGTGGGCTTCCAGAAGGCAGAAGCAGAGCCATATTTTCTTCATGACCCTCACAGGATTCAAGTGGACCAAGGCGGCAAAGGGTCCTAAGATTGTCAATCTTCTGAGCCTCGACCCCATGCTGAGAAAAACAAGTCTTTATTCAGTGGTGAGGGGAGCTCACCCCACCCTGGCTGCTTGGTTTCCCAAAGGATGCATTCCCCTTTCTCTCTCTCTTTTTGACCCCTGCTCCACTTCCTTCCTTTGGAGGATTTCCTCCCCCTTAGGCCAGGCCTCAGTGACCTTCTGTCAGCACCTCCTCTGAGGGCCAAGCCCTGGGCGGGAAGCCTGGGAAAGCTGCCCCCAGCTGCTTTTCCGTGACACTCAGGCCAAGCCTGGGGCATTCTGCTTTGAGGTCAGTGTGAGCTCGGGAGGGGGGAGGATAGGATCTCCAGGCAGATGCAGGGCCAGGTCCTGTTCAGGGTCAGCTCTTGTCATCCAGAAAGCCACAGAGCCTGGGAAGGGCCCCTACTGGCCTTCCTCTGACCCACCCCCTGTCCACATGATGCCCCAGGAGATGCAGACCCTCCAGGGAGCCCCATGCACACACATACACGAATAGAACCCACGACTAATGCCAACAACAGAGACCTTCGAAGCCTGCTTAGAACTCTAGAATGTTGTATTTATAGATAATGCCTTTATTTTATCATGTTTTGTTTTTATATTTTAACTTTCAAAGCTTCTTTATCCAGTGCTTTCCTCTCTTCCTTCTCTCCTTCCTTCTGTCCATTCTCTTTCTTAAAGAGAATATTTGTTGACCATTTAGTCGAGTTATGTACCCATGCGGGGCAAACTAGGCCCCTGTTATAGTGCCATGTGGGGAGAGTGGGGATAGGGCTTGCATTTTCCCTAGCCCCACTCCTGCTGCAGCCTGGCCCTGGGGTCATCTGTCCAGCAGGCTGTGTGGCTGGATCTCATGGCTCCTATCATAGTTTACTGCCCTCCACTCTGTGCTAAGGTCAATTTTCCAGATTGTCCCCAGGGCCAGGGCCAGGACTGGGTAGAAAGGTGACTCCTAACAGGGCAGGCCTCTTGGATCAGCATCTATGGGATATGAGTCCCCACTTGGGTACCTATGAAAAGATCAGGCTCATCCGTAGCTGCCGTCAATGGCTGTCTTCCTTCAGGGTTGAGCGCTGGCCTTTCCTTAATAGGGTCTCTTAAACTGCACCTCTCTCAAAGTGGTGAGCTTATGGCATTCCTTTTCCTTGAAACTCAGGAAAGAAGAGCCCGAGGAAGAATTTGAATACAGTAAGTTCTGGAAAATGGGAAAAGGCTAGCAAGTGGGCCCTGGAGACAAAACAATGTCCCCCATGGCTCAGGGGCCTGGCCTGCTGGACGGGAATGGGGTCAGAGGAAGCTCTGGATGGAAGTTCCTTCTTGTAAGAGCCCAGGAACTCCCTGGAAGGGCCTCTCTGGCTGCAGAAATGCCCTTGCTGTACACACACCATGAACACACTTATACTCACCACGTCCCCATCATGGACACACCTCCACAGTTCACCCTCACAAATCCCATCCCACACTTTACTCCTACCCTCCTCCACCATCCCCACCACAAAGAAGTCTAGAGCTAGCAAGGACCTTAAAAATCCATCCATTTTGTAGACAAGAAGACTGAGGCGGAGGAAGGAAAGACCTCTCCAAGGTTGCCTAGAGGTTGTGGCCAAGCTTGAGCAGGAGCCCAGGTCTCTACATAGTTCAAGGAACTGTGTGTGGTAGAGCCACTACACCTCATTTCCTCTCCCCAGCTGTGTGACCTTGGGCAGGTCGATTAACCTCTCTGAGCTTACAGTCTTTATGAAATGATAACACCCACTTCAATGGGCTTTTTTGAGGAGTCATATGGTATGAGCACACTTTCCTTGCAAGCTATAAAAATGGTGAGGGGTGGTACGAAGTCCAAATTCTGGCCTTTTCCATTCTTTTTCAAAGTTCTTCTGCAAGTTATATTGGGAATACATGCTGGACATTTTTTTTTCCCCTCTTAGGTTTTTAAGCTTTTTAATGCTCGGTTAGTATAAAGAAGTTTGTGATTTAAATGTAGTTAAATATATCCATCTTTGTGCTTTTGTGTGCTGCCTAATGCTGTGATGAAAATTTTATAAATGACAGACTCCCCAAAGCACAGAAAAGAGAACACAAATAGATCTTAAAAATACAAAAATATCCCACAAATTCTCTCATAATAAAATACGTGCTGAGGTATCAGTTTTTAAATTACCAAATTAGCAAAAATGCTAAAGTTGGTAACATATCACATTGAAGTTGATAGGATACAAGCACGCTCATACTTTTCTGGTAGATGTATAAATTGGTACAACCTTTATCAGGTGCAATTTTGCTGTACTTGTAAAAATTTTATCTTATTTTATTTTATTTTTTTATATACAAAATTAAATATTTTTATTTTTTATTTATTTGTTTTTTTAAATATATGAAATTTATTGTCAAATTGGTTTCCATACAACACCCAGTGTTCATCCCAAAAGATGCCCTCTTCAATACCCATCACCTACCCTCCCCTCCCTCCCACCCCCTCATCAACCCTCAGTTTGTTCTCAGTTGTACTTGTAAAAATTTTAAATGCACATACCATTTGGTCTACCAATTCTACTTCTAGGAATTTACCCTCAGAATTACACATGAATGAAATGACATATGTTCAAGGTTATTCATTATAGCCTTATTTGTAATAGCAAAGGAAACAACCTAAATATCCATCATTAGGTAACTGGTAAAAATATGCTTCATCCATTCAGAGGACTAGTATACAATTGTATCAAAGAAGAAGGAAGCTTTTTTTATGAACTGATATGGAAAAAAAATCCCTCTATTTATATTAAGTAAAAAAAGTGTGGAACAGTATACATAATATGCAACATTCTGACCCCAAGAAGAAAACAGACCTCCATACAATGGAAGCAGATTCCATAGGGAGCTGTGGTTGGGGACCCAGTGAGTGTTACCCTATCATGAGGGTGCTTGGAAAACGTACAGCCAGGTGTTTGGCATTATCATACAGCAAGAGGTTAAGGATCCAGCTCCCAAAGTGGTGATCATGAGAACCAAGACTCCCCATAACTAAGAGGCTGGCTGACATCTGGAAAGAACCAGACATAGCCACCAGAGGCATCATGTTACTTTGGCTTCCATTAAGTAAACGAGTGGCATCACTTGAAAGTTGAGTGGAAGAAGCATAATGACCAAAAGTTTCTGGACAGCCTGTGTAAGTGGGAATCAAGTATCGCCGAAAGAGAGACAAAGTAAGTAAGCATCACAAACCTGGTGACCCCGAAAGGTCCTAAAACCACAATTTGAGATTAGCCAATAAAAAATCAAGTGAATGTTTATAGTAAGGATCATGGCTGACATGGTCCTATTCCTGCCACATCAATAGCTGCTGCTTGTTAATATTTTTATTTGGGATAACCTATGTTTTGCTAGAGAGCATAACAATACATTATTTTGTTACTTTAATTAAATCTATTCATTTTGCTTCTTTTGTTAGATGTATACATTTCATATTTGTATGTGATCACATAAAATATGGCTTGGATCAGTCACTTTATTGCTTTAAGTGGCAACTGGCCTGATGTAATGAAGGACTGTAATGTATCTTTTCCTTCTTAACAAAACTTGTGATTAGATATATATTTAAAAAAATTTTTTAATGTTTATTTATTTTTGAGAGAAAGTGCGCATGAGTAGGGGAGGGGCAGAGAAAGAAGGAAACACAGAATGAAACAGGCTCCAGGCTCCAAGCTGTCAGCACAGAGCCCAATGGGGGGCTCAAACCCACAGACCTCAAGATCATGACCTGAACCAAAGTTGGATGCTTAGCCAACTGAGCCACGCAGGTTGATTTAGTTATATAAAGTTGATAAAGTATGATATGATATGATAAAGATGATTATATATTACGTACATATATATAATCTATAGAAGGATTCACAAGTAGTAGTAAATACCTGCTAGGGAGTGAATGGAGATTTTTCTGTGTATCTCTTGTCATACTTGAAAATTTTTGAACCATGTGAATGATACTTCACCAATTCAGAAATTTAAAAATGCAACATAAAAATAATGGCAGATTCTCGGAACCCAATTCATAATATCAAACCAGACTCTCAGGGATGGGACCTGTAGTTTTTGGCTAACTGGGATTCTTTTAGAGGAATCTTGGCCTGTGGTGGAAGATCCCGAAGAACCTGCAGAGACTTGGATCCAGGAGTTAAGGCCCCGTGGTGTATGCTGCGCCACCTGGTGGTCTTAGACAAGATTCCAAGCATCCCTGTGAAAAATCTGAGGATGTTCAGCAGATGCAGATGAAGGAGAGGGTAACATGGCACTGTGCCCACAGGCTCGGTGGATGGCTCCAGTGGGCACACAGCCTCTAGGGTGGCATGTCTGGGTCTTGATTGGAATGAAGCACAGCTCCAGAAGTTCCACAACCCCTGCGTCCCAAGGAGCCACCCAGAGGCAACCTACAGGAGCACGCAGCACATGGGCTTTAAAGTTAGACCTTAGTTCAAGCTCTGGCACCACCATCTACTAGCCTTGTTATCTCATATAGCTTAGTCTCCTATGTCCTCAGTTTTCTCATCACCAAATAGGTACAGGTAAACATCAGATAGTTTGTAGGCAAACCTAGAAAAATGCCTGCATATAGCAGGAATTTGATAAATGTTAAATTCTCTTTCCTTTAGTTACTTCTTGATGAATTTATTCCTCTGCCTGGGGTTCCTGGGTGGCTCAGTTGGTTAAGTGGCCGACTTCGGCTCAGGCCATGATCTCACCGTCTGTGGGTTCGAGCCCCGCATCGGGCTCTGTGCTGACAGCTCAGAGCCTGCTTCAGATTCTGTGCCTTGCTCTCTCTCTCTGCCCCTCCCCTGCTTGTGCTCTATCTCTCCCTGTCTCTCAAAAATAAATAAATGTTAAAAATTAAAAAAAAAAATTATTCCTCTGCCCAAAAGAGGTTAGGTAGCATGGCTTCTGGGAGCTTGCTGTGGCTAGAGTGCCAGGAGGACTCAGCATTGCAAAGACTGAGGAAAAAGAAATCTGTATGCTTCTGGTATTGCTAAACACTCTCCCTTCTTCCTTCCACCTTCTGGCTTTAGCTACCAAAGGAATAAATTCTGGTCTGGCTGATGATGGGGAGGGGGGACCCAGGAGGTGGCTTCAAATCCCACAGGCAGGTCAGGTCCAGTTCTAGTCATTCCCCCAGGAGGCCTAGGTGCTCCATTAAGCACTTCCTCTGGCCAGAGAGCAAGGCCCAATCCTGGCCCTCAGGGAGCATATAATCTGAGGAGAGAGAACCAAATAAAGCAAAAATCACAATGAATGCACAAGACGGTGAGGGCACCAGAGAAGCACTGATGAAATTACTGAGTTGGCCACTTGCTCTTCTGGGTTAAGACACTGTTTCTAGAGGCTCCTGATAAAATCCAACTAAAAAGTCCACTAGCCCCCCACTCCTTAATTCGGATTAGCATTTTAGCCTCCCTTCTAGGTCTTCTCAGAGATGGCAGAACACAAAGGAGATGAGACACTAGACTGAAAAAAGGTTTATTTGAGGCTGTGGGCAAGAGTGTTCAGAGAATAGGGCAAAGCAGCCTGGGAGGGATGACCACCCGTTCCAAGCTGTCTGGCAGTGGGAAGACACCAGCCTGGCCAGAGGAAGGACCTCACAAGAGGAAATTAGGAAATACCCAGGTCACTTGTGTCACAATTCAGCCCCGGCTGTTTTCGGTACCACGGTGGCAAAGGACCTTCGAGAAGTCAGATGTCAGGAGAAAAGAATCCTGACCTTAGGCATCACCTGATTCACAGATGAGGAATCTAAGGACCGGTGAGGGGAGGTGCTCCCCCCAGTCCCAGCGGATGACCCTAACGTGCACTTTGAGGCTTCTCTCCGTGATGTAGTGGAAATCACTCGTGCTTTGGAGCCAGCTAGAGCTAGATTTGAACCTGAACTCTCCTGTTCGTTTGTTGCCTATGCTGTCTTTGGAAGGTCATTCATGTCTCTAAGCCTCAGTACCCCTCACCTTTAAAACAGAGACAATAGATAGCTCTTTCTTGGGATTGTTGTAAAGACTAAAGATGACACGTGCAAATCACCTGGCACATGGCAGGCACACAGGTGGGACCACTGTTGCCATTGCTTCTCCTACCCAGGCTGTCCCTGGCACAGACAGGTAGAAAGAGGGCTGGCTGCGGCAGCAAGACTGCTTTGCACTTGCTGGTGGTCCTGGTAGGAGCACGGAGTTCCAGCCTGGTGGGGGGAGGGGGGGTCGGGGCGGGGGATGAGGGGAGGAGAGCAGATGCGTGGAAAGCAGGACGTGTCTCCTGGCTGGGCAGTGAGACTTCCTAACTAACCCTGCCTTGCATGCAGGCCAGGGGGCCACACCCCAGCCCACAGTGTGGGGAAGCTGAGGAGGCAAGGAGGTGTGGCCTCTTAGGATTAAGAGGTGTGGGGGTGCCCAGTGGCTCAGTCGGTTTAAGCATCCAACACTTGATTTCAGCTCAGGTCATGATCTCATGGTTCTTGGATTCAAGCCCCACATCAGTCTCTGCACTGACAGCATGGAGCCTGCTTGGGATTCTCTGTCTCCCTCTGTCTGCCTGTGACCCCTTTTTCATGTTAAGGCACTTGCCAACCCCATGCTTTGTAGTTACCAAAGCAGTGGCCAGAGGCAGAAATACTACACGGAGACTCTATCCTCCCCTCCCTCCTGCTTCAGTTTCTCATTTATGTATTTATTCTTGTTCTTTTACTATATGATGTAACTAAGAAGCATCCTTGTTATGCAGCAACCATTCTCTGAGTGCAATGTGCTGGGCACCTATGATATTCAGCTTATGTGCATTAGTTCATTCTAACTTCCTCACCGCGGCCCTGCAATGAACATATTGTCACCCCAGTTTTAAAAGGGAAAACTGAGGCTCAGCTCCTTGCCGAAAGTCACCTGGCCACGAAGGTGTCACAACTGGGTGCCAGAGGCCTGGCCTGGCTTTGGAGGCTGCAGCCGGCCTGACTCTTGGGCAGGGGTGGGGCCGTGCTGGGAGTGGGAAGTCTCATTTGAACTCTAGAGAGTTTGCTCATGAGGAAACCCTGAAGGAGTAGAGGGCATCCCAGAGGGAGAACGTGGTGAACAGCACTGCCCAGCAGGAAAGGGGAAGAAAATGAGGGAGACATTAGATCTCTCCTGACATCTGTTCCGTTTCTCTTGGCAGTGACCTCAGATCCCCCCGTTAGTTTGGGAGGAAGCAGGTTCCATGGCTCTGGGTCTCAGGCCTAAACAAATTACCTAATCCACCCCCAGTCCCCAGCAAAATACATGGAGAGGTTCCTTGGGGTCTTCAGAAAGAACCCGCCCCACTTTGCTGAGAAAGCTTCCATCGGTAACTTTTCTATTGGTGTTTACACCTCAGGTGTCTGTTAAAAAAACTCAACCCGAAGGAAAGGTGGGAGGCCACGGGGCCCTGCAATAGCACCACACGGGCCCCTGGGCCCCAGCTAAAGTGGCCAAGACCCAGTTGAGACCCAAGCAGTATGGTAAACAGACACCACAGCCACTCTTCTGACTCCTGGCCTGGAAGAGTCAGGCAGGCGCCCAGGCCAGGGCACTGGGTATTTTCAGCCTCCAGCAGCATCAGCAGGGTCTGAGAGGCATCAGCCATATTGTATTTCATGTGACCTAGGCACTGGGCCAGCGACGCGGCCATGGGGAGCCAACCTTTCGTCCTTGCCTCAGGCCTGGGCCCCATCTCCCTTTCTGCTGGTGTCCAGAGCTAGACCAGTGAAGAGGCAGGTGAGAGAGGCTCCTGCCAGGTCCACTGGCACAAAACAGGTGGCAAGAGGGGCTGGCAACTCGAGAATGGGCTTGGGCACCTCAGCAACCCCGCTATCCACCCATGCCCTCCCTCCATAAACCTTCTGAGTAGTGTCTCTCTCTGGGTACTGCACAGGGGGTAGGGGGACCAACCATCCCGGTTTGCCCTGGACGCTCGTGGGTTTAGCACAGAAAGTCCTGTGTCCGTGACTGCCCTCGGTCCTGGGCAACCTGGGACAGTTGTTGGTGAGATCTCCTACCATCCCCCAGCTGGGACTCCTTTTTGAAGATGCAGAAATTGAGGCCCAGGAGAGGCACCTTCCTTGCCCAGGTTCATGCAGCCAGGTGAGGAGTCGACACCAGAACCCAGTCTAATGCTTCCTGGCCCCTCCCCAGGCCAGGCCTGCTTCCTGCCAATGTGGGTGATTCCAGGGGCCCTGGCTGTTCTTCTTCCTCCAGACCCCTCCCACCTCAGCCCTCTCTCAGCCCTCAGTTATTTTAGTTTTCAAAAGACTGCATCAGAATCACCTGAAGTCTTAATAAAGCAGGTCCCACCCCCAGAGTTTGTAATGCAGCAGGTCTGTGGTAGAGCCTGAGAATATGCATTTCTAATAGGGTCCCAGGTGATGTTAATGCTGCTGGTCAGGGACCACACTTTGAGAATACCTGATGTAAACCACAGTTCTGATAAAGTCTCACAAAACTTCTGGACCTCCTCAGGCCTGGGTTCAAGGCCTCTGTGATCCAGCCGCCATGGCCAGCACAGCTGCCCTCCACACCAGGCCCTCATCCTGCCAGGCTACTCTATGGCCCCAGCAGCTTCTCTGCCCTCTCCTGGCTCAAGCTGTGGCTTGGCCTGGCCCCCACAGCCCCTCCACAAACGCAAATACCCTTGAAGAAGCCTGTCTGCAGAGAAAGACAGATACAGTATGTTTTCATTCATATGTGGATCCTGAGAAACTTAACAGAAGACCATGGGGGAGGGAAAGGGGAAAAAAAAGTTACAGAGAGGGAGGGAGGCAAACCATAAGAGACTCTTAAATACTGAAAACAAACTGAGGGTAGGTGGGGGAGAGGGGAAAGTGGGTGATGGGCATTGAGGAGGGCACCTGTTGGGATGAACGCTGGGTGTTGTATGGAAACCAATTTGACAATAAATTATATTTAATATTAAAAAAAAGAGGCCTGTCTGTAATCTCACTTCCTCTGGAAGCCCCCAGGGGTCCCATCAGTCAGGACACAAGTCTCCCCCCTCAGCTCACAGCTTAGCCTCTATTTCATCCTGCTCTGCCTAACAGCTGTGCTTGTCACTTGAGGACACAGAATGTTTTTTTTCAACTTTACCTCCATATATTTGTTAAATGCATGTGACCCCGGAAGACAGAACGAGGGCAATGGATGGATCTTCAGGGAGACCGATTTGTTCTCAACCAGAGAAAGAACTTGTAGCAAAGCGAACAGTTTGACATCAGCTCTGGAGGCTCCTTCCAGGAGAGCATGAGCTCCCTGTTACCTCTGGGCACCCTCAGTGAGGTTGGAGAGGCATCTACAAAGTCACTGACGTCCCTGCTTAGGCAGGTACTGACCACCCAACCTCCTTCCCAGGCCGCTCTCTCCCCAGGCAAACCTGACCCCCGCCAAGCCCACTGCCCTGCATTCCGGACCCCCAGGGCTCCACAGGCTGGCTGGACCTTACCGGAGGAGAGCGATGGTAGACAAACATGAGTTTTTGTCCGTGGTCTTCACTGTCTAAATACAACCCAGGACCGTGGTGAGGGTCCCCTGTACCAGGCCAGCGATCTCCCTCCTCTGATTATGGCCTCCTTAGAAGGACTAACCCGTCCTTGACCCACCCACACCCACTTCCCTCACCTTATCTACACCTGTGCCTCCAGCTTCACGGGCGAGGGGAAGCAGCTTATCTATAGGTAAGCTGAATATCTACAGGTTTGCCCCCACCTGGGCTCCTTGAGAACCATGCCTAGCACCATGCCAGGCACACATAAATGCTCAGAAGGTGTATGTTTACATCCCCTGCCCAGCTCAAACCCTTTCCCATCCATGATGCCCTACCAGGTACACACCCATGAGCAAATGTCCTCTTGCCCTTTCCCATCTGCTCTTGGGAAAGAGCCTAGGAAACCCATTCCAGTCAAGGGGCATGTGATTGGGTCTTTCTGCCCCTGCCATCCCTGGGGGGAAATTTTACTGTTTGAATAAGACAAGCTTGAAAGACTCACTTGATTGCATTTTGGCTAAGCATACCGTTGCGGGACTTTGTTTATTTGTTGGTTGGTTGGTTGGTTGGTTGGCTTGAAGAGGGAAAGGAAGAGTTTTCCAGGGTCTAGACTCACGGCTTGGCAGGGCCTTCCAGGGTCACCCTGGTTGTAAGAGTTTGGTGAGGTCTGCTGTTTGTACCTTTCAAGACAATCCACCCTGGCTTCCTCCCTCATCAGGGAGTGCCCATCAGTCAGTTTCAAAGCTGGCAGCTTGGTTATTGGGATGGCCTGAGTACGCCATGACCCAGGGGACCCAGCTGGAGAACACCAGGGTCTCAGTTCACCTTCTGTCAACCTGCGGGTCTCATGAACATTCTCATTTCCGCCCCTTCCTGGGGCTGGCTGAGGTCATCACCTTCTGAAAGAATGCAGGGCCAGCCAACCCGTCTGAAATCTCCCCTCCCTGCGTGTGTGAAAGGAGATATGTCCAACTGTGAACACATATAGCCCACATCCTTATGACTCAGCAGAGGTGGCTGTCCTCAACCCTGTTCCCTGGAATGTCAAATACAGCAGCCTCAGAGGTAGGACAGCATTAGAACCAGGTGCTGCAAAGTCTGGCCCCAGAGGCCCTTTCCCCATGAGTCCTTTTGGACAAGACCCAGACATCCTGATATACCCACATAGAGACGGATACACACATCCAGACACACCTAGACACACAGTCAGATGGACACACACAGAAACAAAGACAGACACACAGAAAACTCAGACACATCCAGTGATCCACATATACATAGACACATCCAAATATACCCACACGGAGACATGCACACACACGGATACCTGGGAACACCCAGAAACACACACATACGCTCTTCTAAAGGACTTGGTCAGAGTCAGATCTGTCCTCCATGCTTACTTAACCTTGAACCCCTGTTCCGACCCCAACAAGTGGCTCCCAGCTCTTTGGCAGGGCCCTCTGGGTCTCTGACCTAGAAACAGGGACACAATGACTAGAGGAGGGGAAAAGCATAGAATTTTTAATTCATCACACTACTGATTCAGTGCCCAGAAAAGAAGTTTTGCTCTTTCATTTATTTGGTAACTTTCCAAAGTCCACTCATGAAAAGGCACAAGGACAAGAAATCAGAACACCAACCCATACCTTTTTTTTTCCCTTCTCTTATCAGAAGATTATTCGTCCTTTAAGGCCAGACAAAAGTCTGATGCACAGTAGGCCTTCAACACCAGTGTGTGAACTGGGTACATCCATGAGGGATGGGCATGCCAGGAGAGTGTGGCTGCCCGTTGTCTGGTTTGGAGGGCTCTGTTGTGGCTTCTTACAACTCTGAGGTCCTGCAGCTACCCTTGCCATTTTGGATCTACCCAGGAAAGAAAACTCATTCATTAATTCCTTCCATAAATACTTGCTGAGCACCCACAGGTACTGTACAGAAAACAGCAAATGGGGAGACCCAGTGCTGCTCCTGTGGAGCTTATGGCCTACCAGAGGAGACAGACATCAAAACCTAAGTAATGTTTTTTTTTTCTAATGTTTATTTATTTTGGCAGGGGGCAGAGAGAGAGGAGGAGAGAGAGAATCCCAAGCAGTCTGTGAGTATTCAGTACAGAGCCCCAGGTGGAGCTCAATCCCACCAACCATGAGATCATGATCTGAGCTGAAATCAAGAGTCAAACGCTTAACCAACTGAGCCACCCAGGGCCCCCCTAAGTAATTCTTTTTTTTTTTTTTTTTTTAATTTTTTTTTAACATTTATTTATTTTTGAGACAGAGAGAGACAGAGCATGAACGGGGGAGGGTCAGAGAGAGGGAGACACAGAATCTGAAACAGGCTCCAGGCTCTGAGCTGTCAGCACAGAGCCCGACGTGGGGCTTGAACTCACGAACTGCGAGACCATGACCCGAGCTGAAGTCGGACGCTTAACCGACTGAGCCATCCAGGCGCCCCTAAGTAATTCTTAAAGTAAGCATTTGTTGTGTGCTGAATTATCTCCCTCTTTTCCCCCTGAAATTCATATGTTGAAGTCCTAACCTCCAATACCTTAGACTGTGCCTGATTTGGAGGTAAATTACCTCTTAAAATAAGGTTATTTGGGGGGGGCGGTCCTAATCCAGTATGACTAATGTTAAGAGATTAGGACACAGACATGCAGAAGGTGGGCCAATGAGAAAGGCCTCAGAAGAAACCAACCTTCCTGACACCTTGATCTTAGACTTCCAGCTGCTAGAATTGTGAGTAAATAAAGTTGAGTTGTCTAAGCCCCCTAGCCTTAATTAAAATTAAGGAGTTTCATAAAGGCACAATGAGAGGTTATAGAAGGGGGACCTAACTTCTTCTGCAAGTGGGGGAAGGTCACAGGAAGTGTCATTTAAGTTGAGACTTAAAGAATTAGGAGTTAACTCCCAAAAGGTAGAGACTAGATGGGGTTTGGGGTGGGAGAGGGGACCCTGTGGACCACAGGCATGTGCCTGGTCCTGAAGCAAGCAGGAAGGAACACCTGAGAGGAACACAGGGTGCTCCTGACCTGTGGCTGGGGCACAGTGAGCAAAGGGCTCGAGGGCTAGAGCAACAGTCAGGGGTCAGGTCATGAGGTGCATCTTTGGCCATGTTCAGGATTTGGGGATTCAAGATAAGAGACAGGAGAAAGAACAAAAAGAGGAGATTAGCTTTTACTTAAATGCTTTTGGGGGCACCTGCCTGGCCCAGTCGGTGGAGCATGTGATCCTTGATCTTAGGGTTGTGAGTTCAAGCCCCACACTGGGTGTAGAGTTTACTTAAAAAAATATGGGGTGCCTGGGTGTCTCAGTTGGTTAAGCAGCTAACTCTTGATCTCAGCTCAGGTCTTGATCTCAGGGTGGTGAGTTCAAGTCCTGTACTGGTCTCTGTGCTAGGTGTGAAGCCTACTTAAAAGAGAGAGAGAGAAAGAGAGAGAGAGAGAGAGAGAGATTACTAAAAAAAATTAAACTCGAAAGAAAGAAAGAAAGAAAGAAAGAAAGAAAGAAAGAAAGAAAGGTGCTTTTTAGCCAAAGACACAACCACCATCACTTTTTCAAAAGACGTGAACTCAGCACTGGCTGCTCTGCCCCCAGTCATCGAGGGAGCAAGTTGGCTCTGTCAGTTCACGCCTGCCAAAGGAGATCAGCGGAGATGGAAAGGAGGCACAAGTTCAAATTTCCCCGCCATCTCCCTCTCTCCCTTTGTTAGTGCAGGTGCCCTGGGAAGCAGATGTCAGGATGGAATAGAGTCAGAAATGCAGGAGATATGGGTGAACGGTTACCTAGGAAGAATAAAGGGCAAGGGAGCAGGAGTGGGCAAGGGGGTGTTTCAGACACAAGGAGGTCTGACACAGAACACAGGAGAGAGGGAAGGAAGGAGGGCTGGATAGGAAGGGGCTCAGACCACAGTGCAGCTTTGAGAGAGTCTCAGCCAGGGGGCTGGGGAGCCCCAGAACAAGGATTAGGGCATCCTACACTGGACAGGAGTGGCCTGGTTCTAGAACCTGCCATTCCTCCCACACAGCCCCCACCCTGCCATGCTCAATCATTGGCTCAGTCATCAGCCTGGGGAGAGACTAGCCTGGGGAGAATGTGCTGGTGGCTGGGGCAGCTGTTACGAGTGCCCCTTACTGCAGGATCCCCACCCCCAGAAGGAGAGCCTAGTGGCTGACTTGGTGGCTGCAACACTTCTCTCCTTTCCTTTCTCCCCTCGTTCCTCCCATCACTCCTTTCACTGTGCCTTCTCTCCTTAGATCTTTAGTAATCATACCACAGGGCCTGAATGAAAAGACAAAGAAGCAGTAAGTGCCACTCAATACCTGACTCTGTTTCTGCTTCTGGCCTTCCAGCAGGCCCCCTCCAGAGAGGGGAGAATCAGATGGCCAGCTGACAGCCTCTGGCACCAGTGTGGGGGGAAAGCCCTTCCTGCTCTCTCCTATATTTAATAAATCTTTGCTGAGTGTCTGGGCAGAATCAGACATCACACAGGTGTGTGGGAGAAGGAGAGCTGAGCAAGAGGTGCATCCAGGCCCCAGGAGCCCTGTACCAGGAATCTAGGCCACCAGTGTTGAGTGTCACTATTGGCCATGGTCATTCTCTTTTAGCACTTCTCAAAGTTGCCTGTGGCCCCAGAGTGCAGTTACATTATGTAAATAAAAAATCCCTTATGTTTGCCAAGTTCTTCGAAGTCGACAAATCTCCTTTGCAAAGTTGGTCTCGATAAGGCACTCATGACAAGTAACAATATTATTATCACCATTTCACAGATTAAAAAATTGAGGTCCAGGGGCACCTGGGTGGCTCAGTCGGTTAAGCATCTGACTTCAGCTCAGGTCATGATCTCGTGGTTTGTGAGTTCAAGCCCCGCATTGAGCGTGGAGCCTGCTCCGGATTCTGTGTCTCCCTCTCTCTCTGCCCCTCCCCTGCTCATGCTCTGTCTCTCTCTGTCTCTCAATAATAAATAAACATTAAAAAAAAATTTTTTTTTTTTTTAATTGAGGTCCAGGGCACCTGGCTGGCTCAGTCAGTAGAACATGCAGCTCTTGATCTTGGGGTCATGAGTTCAAGCCCTACAATGGGTGTAAAGATTACTTAAATAAACAAGCAAACAAATCAAGGTCTGCAAAAGTTGAATGACAAGATCAAGATGCAACTGCTGAAAAGTGGCAGGATTTAGCCCAAACTTTTTGGCTCGGAGTGGTGCGATATAATCAGGACCGATAAGAACCAGAAAAGGGAATTGACAAAAGACACAGGATCACCTTCTCTCAATTCAAAATGAGATGAAGAAACCCAAGGGCCATCCTACCCAAGAACAGGGGAATGGCCCAGATGGCAGTTCAAATCCCACCCAGCTTCTGGGTTTAAACTCAAAGAGACACCCAGAGCAAGGGCTGGCAAGCTCAATCTGCTTGGCCTCAGAAGACATCCTCAGACCAGAGTCCTTAGACAAATTCCATGGGGAGGTTATGACTGGGAAGGCAGAGATGGGACGCGCAGGGAATATTTTCTGCCCTTTCTCTTTAAAATGGGAGTATTGGGGCGCCTGGGTGGCTCAGTCGGTTAAGCATCCGACTTCCGCTCAGGTCATGATCTCGCGGTCCGTGAGTTCGAGCCCCGCGTCAGGTTCTGTGCTGACAGCTCAGAGCGTGGAGCCTGTTTCAGATTCTGTGTCTCCCTCTTGCTCTGACCCTCCCCCGTTCATGCTGTCTCTCCCTGTCTCAAAAATAAATAAACGTTAAAAAATAATAATAATAATAAATAAATAAATAAACTGGGAGTATTAAGGGGTCACCCGGGTGGCTCAGTCGGTTAAGCATCCGACTTTGACTCAGGTCATGATCTCACGGCTTGTGAGTTTGAGTCCCGCAGCAGGCTCTGTGCTGAGAGCTCGGAGCCTGGAGCCTGCTTCAGATTGTGTCTCCCTCTCTCTCTGCCCTTAGCCCACTTGCACTCTGTCTCTCTCTCCCTCTGTCTCAAAAATAAATAAACAAGGAATATTAATCCAAGCCGGGTACTCTCATAGGGTGGCAGGATGAGCTCTGATCGAGGTGCCAGTAAAAGGACGGAGGGCAGCCCGCCATCGAGTTTCGAGGGGCAAGGCACACGCAAGGGTAGTCACCACACAGCTTCGTGTCCTGTATACTGTGGCATCTGATGACCCGATGACCATTAGGATCTATTTTTTTCACCTCACTTCCTCTCTTCATTATTTTAAGGTAATACTTTATACTTGCAAGGGTTGATAATATGTAAGTAAGAGAGCCCAATAGTGAAATGAACTCTGAGAGCCCGCGGTGAACTTGGTGTTGGCTAGAACACTGCCAACAGCCTAGTACCCACCCTTGAGCTCCTCCCCATCTCAGCTGCCCGGAGGTAAGCTTCACCTTGAATTTTGAATGATGTCATTGTCTTGCTTTTAAAATACAGTTTTATAATACTTGCATGTATCCCTAAACAACATATGGTATAGTTTTTGAGCTTTATAAAAATAGTATCATACTGTATGTGGTTTTCCGGGATGCTTTTTTCACTCAACACTGTTTCTCCAGGAACAGTAGAGAAGAATGTGGATTGCAGGGTAGGCAAAACTGGGCTGAAATCTAGATCCCAAGTACTCAAGCTGTGTGATTGCATGCAAATTTCTTAACTCTGCTGAGTCTCAGCTTCCTCATCTGTATAAATGGGGTTCTTGTTCCCCTGACAAGGTTATGCAGAGGGTTTAGTGAAAGCCTGTATGTCAAGTGTTCCTCCTGCGGAACAGGTTTTTAAAAATTACTGTGAGCTCTGTTGTTGTTTTTTTTTTCCTCTTATTTTTCTTCTAGCTCAAGGGTGGAGGTCACTGGTCCAGGGGTGGGAGGGTGGGGGTGGGGAATCCTTACAAAATTACTTCTCCCTAGATAATATAATCAACTGTTTTTTAGATTAAGAACTGGGAACATGAATTTTATTCAGTAAGTGAAGACATTACTAAAGTATGTACTTCAGCTATATATTATGACTTGCTAATGGAAGGAGGGGGAGACAGAACTGGTGGGGGAAAGGGAAAAACAGGAAGAAACTATTAGTGGAAGGTCACCAACTGTGTTTCTGCTTTTTGAAATGTCAATTACCCATTGTTCACGACTCTTCAACTGCTCCTATCCCTCAGCCCATTAAGGTTTGATTAGAATGGGATCCTCTCAACAGACCACCAAAGAAGACATTATTCTTTGGGGTCCAGCTACAGTGAACAGAACAATGTCGGGATGACAACAAGCTGGGAACCAGATGGAAAGAAAGTTGTACAAGCCTCTGCCCGATAAAATTCTTTGTGATTCCTCAATTCAGCTCTTTTCACATGTACCTACATGTCCATACATCATAGGGCTTGACTTTTCTTTCATAGAAATTTTGTGGTTCACCTCTTATGATAGGGCCTTTATTTGCTTCCAAAGTAAGGTTTTCAGCAAATAAATATGTGACTGGAAAAGGCAAGTGCACTCTAAGATCTGGAGTCAGGAAAGCTGGTGAGATTGACATTAAAACACAGTGCGCTAAAATATTTATGTGTGCATTTGTGAAATATTAATGTGGCATCCTGCAAACACACAGGCAAACACTCCGGGGCAGGGCCCCCTCAGATCTCTTTGAAGACTTGCCTTTTAACCGAGCACAGCTTTCGTCACTGGAAAATTCCATCCGCCTCAGAGCACACTGTGGTCTCTTTCGGCCTTGAAGTGTCAGCTGGCCAACACATCCTTCTTCAGAGCTAACCCAACATACCTGGTTCCCGTGGGCCAGATGCTCCCCTCATCTTCACACCTGGAGGGTACCCGCCATCTGCCAGCAGAGAGGCCACAGGGACTGAGACTCTCTATGGGAGTGGCATGGGCGCCTGGCTTTTTCTGGCTGCTGGCCCCTGGAGGCACCCTCAAAGTCCCCCGACTACCACACTTTACTTCCCAGGAGCTCCCACTGAGCCCCTGTTCCCCCAGCCACAGCCAAGAGCCTCTCACAGGCCCAGAGGCCTTGAACGTGGCTCCCAGCATCAGCCATCCTCCAGAGGCTGTTGCGAGGCACAGAGCTGGTCCTACCCGAGAACTGGGGACACCCGGGAACTACAGGTCAGCTGCAGGACTTCCTCAACACGCCGGCAGGTCCACTCCCTTTCTCTCTGGAAGCTTTTCTGAAACTGGACTGCCTTTCTGTGCCTGTGGGGCCATTTTGCTCTGGATCCATGCACTAGCTAAAGGCAGTTTGGCCCCCTGGCTTCAAACCTGCTGCTGACATAGGGAAAGGATGACTCCCTGTTCCCTGGGCCTTTTCTTTTCTTTTCTTTTTTCCTTTGCCCCATTCACCTTCCAAAACTTCCCCTTTCTTCCCACCTCTTCTCACATACTTTCTCAGCCTCAGTGCCTCAACCCTGATCTCTGGCTTCTAAGGACCTTCTCTTGGGTTTCTGGTCAGCATCACCATTCATTCGACCTGGAAAGCAGGGCCCAGATTTCCATTTCATTAACGTTCCCTTACCATGCTCACCCCAGGGTCCATGTAACCCACCTCTTTTCCTCTCCTTTCTCCCTGTGGGTTTCTCTGCCCTTCTTCCTCTACACCTTTCAAAAGCCCCCGCCCCTATCTTGGCCATAGTTGGCAGGTGTATTTATTTCCGGAGACTGCCCTAACAAAGTGGCACAGACTGGTGGCTTAAACAACAGAAATTTATTTTCTCATAGCTTTTGAGGCCCTTAGTCTGAGATCGAGGTATTGGCAGGGTTATTTTCTTCTGAGGCTCCTCTCCTTACCTTGTAGCTGGCTGTCTTCTCCCTGTGTTGTTACATTGTCTTTCTCTGATGTCCCAGTCTCTTCCTCTTGTAAGGACACCAGCACATTGGACCAGGCCCCATCCCAATGACCTCATTTTAACTGAATTACCTCTTTAAGATCCTCTCCCCAAATACAGTCATATTCTGTGGTACTAGAGGTTGGGAGACACAATCAAGCCCGTATCAGCAGTAGTGATAGGAGTAGTGGCAGAGGTGGTGCAGGCATTATATGCTGTATCTGCAATGATCTGGGGGGATGGAAACCCTTAAGGAAGGATATAGAAGGCAGGTGCCCTATAGTCCAGAGGGCATGGTTCAGTGTGACCTTCTGAGGTACTGTCCACTCAGCACCCCAACTTTGGGGGCTCCCCCAGACTCATAGGCACCTGAGCTAAAGAAAACCAGATGGGGATAGCCCTAAAAGAAGCCAAGCACCAGGTAAAACCAGAAGTTTAATAAAAATTTTTAAAAAATTACAATACAGTGGGCTGCTTTAGAAGGTCAAATATGTTGGTCTGCCCAACAGGCTGATTCCATGTGGGTTCTGGGAAGTCACAAGATTGGTCCCTCACACCCTAAGATTCACTTCACTCACTTGTCTTGCTCCCATGGGGGAGGCCTCTGTCTTTCTGGTGTAATTTTTGACCAGGCTAGCTCTGAACTCCCTCATCCTGTGAGAAAAACCTGCCTGAGTCTGACCTTCCCCCATGATGATGACGTTCATTTGCATCATTTTCTCAAGTCCACACCTCAGCCCAGGTTCTGAGGTCGGCAGACAGGCGAAAGCCATTTTCTGGAGAATAGGAGCTTTGGGAATGCTGGAGCCTCCTTCATAGGAGACAGCCACCGCTCCCAGGGGCTCCCGGCTCCCCTGGAAATTCTTCTGAGCCCTGCAGGCCCATCTGTCTTGCAAAGTCTTCAGGGACGCAGAATGCCTAGGTGCTGGTGACAAGCGGAGACCCAGAGTCTGCAAGGAGAGAGCTGGGCCAGCTAGGAGGTACTGCTTCTCCTCCGAGGGTGGAGAGCTTTCCTCTTGGCGATGTCCTCCTCTGTGTCACTTTCACAATTCCTCTGGGAAAAAGAGAAGTCCAGGGCAAGAGCGTCACGAGAGGCCAGGGATGGAGTTGTGCTGGGCAGCCTGGGCCTATGCACCTGGGCCAGGGGCCTGCAAGCCAGGGAAGTGGATGTTGAGGCAAAGGCTGTTACTCTGTCCAGAGTCTGGGGGTGGATTGGGTGGGGGTGGGGAGGGGCCTGGAAATGGGGCCAGACCACTGCCTTGAGGCCTCCATCCCAGGAGGAAGGAAAGCAGGTAGTGCTTCTAGGGGAAACCAGGCACCAAGAGAAGCCAAATCATCATCATAATAATGAAAATAGTATCTGGTGTTCTCTGTAGCTGCCACATAATCAAGCCCACTTGGATACATGCTCTGTGGGTTGAGTGGCCTCCTGAACTCAGCCTGGAGAGAACGGGAAGCAGGGATGAGCCACGGGGACCTCCCCAAGCTCTGATGGCCACTGTTCCACACCCCCTCTGCTCTGACTGGCTTAGGCCGCACCTTTGGCAAGCCTTGCCAGGGACAGGGCCTCTGTGCTCCATCTTTATGAAAGAGGAAAAGAGTAAAGTGCATTCCATGGCTAAACCAGAGTCAAGGCAGCCATCCTGGAGGTCATTACTTTTTCATTCAGTCACATCAGTCTAATCAAATTATTAACATTTATTAAAAGAGGCACCAATCAGAAAGACTTAAGTGTGTCATAAAACATCTGCTGTCAGATGTTCAAATTTAAGGCTCCCTGAAAAAAAGGACCTATTATTTATTGTTGTTGTTGTTGTTGTTGTTGTTGTTGTTGTTGTTATTTAAAGGAAATTCCCTTTTGGAAAACTGTAGAATAGATGTCTGGGACCCAAGCCTTCCTTCTCCACCTGTAGAACGAGCTACTGAACTGATGATGCTGAGTGTTTGAATAAAAAGAGGACTGTTCTTAAGTATTTGCACAAGGACAAAAATTAAGAAAGAAATACAAATTCTTTCTAATTATCCTCTAGTCCTCTCTCTCCATGGCCTGAATTTTCAGAGCAACTCATGTGCCATGTTCCTTCCCAGAGCCTTCTCTCCTTCCCCTGGCATAAGCCAGTTGGAAATCCAAGGTCAAGATCAACTTAAGCCAAGTCCATCCTGGACCAAGCCTAGCTAGAACAATAAAAATAATTCAAGCTCTGCTGAATAGCAACTTTTTAGCATGAGTCAGAGCCAAACAATGAAAAAGTAAGCTGGGGGAAAGTCTGCCTGTCATTAGCAGGGATTTTCAGAGGGACAGTCCAGTCCCTTTGAATGGCAGATGAGGAAAGCAGTTAGAGAAGGGACATGTCTTGGCCAAAGCCATACAGTTGTTTTGGGCCTCTGGAGACATAAATCCTTAAAGCAAGAGCAAGAATCAACAAGAGCTTAGGCTGAAGAAAGAGGATCCCCTCCTGGGGGTGGGGGGAGAGAGTCACCGTGCCAGGTCCTGGGATGCAGCCCGAGTGCGAGCGTGGTATGTCCTGAGGCTGTTCAGCTTTGGCTGCCCACCCATCTCAGGCAGCCGCTCTTCCTGAACAGGAGTCGCCTCTGTCCTGACCTGTGCCATCCCAGACATCTCTGGGGCCTCACCACATTTGACGAGTACTGGGGAACATCTGTCCAGAACACCTCTATTGTCTGAAATACTAACACTGCCTTCTGAGGCACTGGCACTGCACTTTAAAGTCTACGGGGAGATTTTACACAAGAATCACTGCTAATCCATATTAAGCACATATAATGCCAGGCTCTAAGAATATGTCATCATTTAATCCTTGTGACGACTCTGTGAGGTAGGAACTGTTGTTAACCCCATTTTACAAGTGACAGCATTTCAGCACAGAGAGGTTAAGTATTTTCCTCAAGGTCACACAGCTAGTAAGTGGCAGATGTGAATCCTGAAAGTCTGGTTCCAGAAGCCACACTCTTGACCAATATAAGTTCCTCATTTTAAATGTACACAAAACAGTAGCAAGCTAATCAAATATCATCTAAATATTATTATTATTATTATTATTATTGGCAATCTAAAGCAAAACAGAAATGGAAAAATTGAAAAATGAATATGAAGCTCCCATTCTACAGCAGATCTTTGGATTGCCAGGTATAAATTGTGGATTGACTGTGGTGATTTTATTATTCAGAGTCCTCAAGGCTCCAACAGGCTACAAGTCCTCAGGGGGAGACTAGGGCAGTGAAATGGCAGCAGCAGTACCTTTGAAGGTGAACCAGGAAAGGATTCAAGATCCTGCAGGAGCTCATGCTGCCCATCGGAGGCCCCCCACCCAGCACCACCCCAGCGGTCCCCCGGAATATGCAGCCTCTGCCCATCACACACGCGGAGGACAGGATGAGCAGAACTGGTGAGAAACAGTTAGGGCCCACCTGCTCCCTTCCATCCCCAAGCTGCAGGCCACCCCAGAATTCCACCCAACAAGACAACACTGCATTTACCTACCAGGTCCTCATCCGGCCTCAGATGCACCTTCTTCATCAGGGAGCGGGTGAGGTGGTTACACAAGGAGACGATGCTGAAGGAGAGCTGAGGGAGACAGAAAAGGAACTGCCTGGTGAGAATGTGCACAGGGACCCTGGAGGGAACCAGGAACCCACCGGTGCCCCCTGCCCCCCACCCCTGAACCCTGACACACCTTCCATCGCCTGCGGACATACTGCTTCTTGAAATTCTCCAGGTTGACCACAGACTCCCTGCGGACCAGGGCTTGCTGGTTGTCCACCGGCTGGGAGACAAAGCAGAGCATGGTGGCTGACACAGGGCTTGGGTCGGCAGCCACCCCCTTCTCCACACCCCCGACCACATGCCATCTTTAGCCTGACTTTGGCACCTCCTCATTGGGCAGGGCATGCACAGGGACAACACACTCAGGGCAAGGGTTACAGATGTCTCAGCTGTTCAGGAGACGGCCCTGGTGCCCCTGAGCTATTATTACCGCAGCCGGATATACACTCTGGCTGGGCTGGAGAATCGGCCCCCCAGAGGGGAAGAATGAGAGGCAGAGCCTTCAGTCACAGCTCACTTTAGGGAAGGGTCATTGGACAGCAGTCTAGGATGCCCACTGTGCACTGGGCTGGTTCTGGGCTTAGCAAAACAGATGGTTTGTTGGAAAACAGAAGCTTAATACCCCATTCAAAAGTACATTGAAAGGGGTCGCCTGGGTTGCCCCGTCAGTTGAGTGTCCGACTTCGGCTCAGGTCATGATCGCACAGTTCATGAGTTTGAGCCTCACATCGGGCTCGCTGCTGTCAGCACAGAGCCCGCTTCAGACCCTCTGTCCCTACTTCTCTTCTTTACCCCTCCCCCGTTTGTGCTCTCTCTCTCTCTCTCAAAAATAAATAAACATTTAAAAACAAACAACAACAAAAAAAGTAAATTGAAGGAAATAGGGGCTTCGGTGGAGGTTGAGAGGAGATGGGATATATCATTGCCTTTCACAGCTTGGCAGTCAAAGCTCAGCTTAAATCCTGGCTTCTCCAACAAGCCTGACATGGCTTCTCTGAGCCTCGGTTTTCTTATCTGTTTTATGGGGATAACATAATTGACATAAAAAACTGGATATATTTAAGCAAACAATTTGATGACTCCATTCCCTCTTGAATTCCTCTCTTTCTGTAAAACAGGCTTTCCTAGATCCAGAGATGGATTTCAGAGGTTCTATGAACCTCCTGAAATGCTCTGCAAATTTTAGCATGTAAACTTGTACATGAATGTTCAGAGCAGCATTATTCATAAAAGCCAAAAAATGGAAACAGCTGAAATGTGCATCACCTGATGAGTGGATAGACAAAATGGAATATATCCATACAATGGAATATAATTCAGAAATATTATTCATAAAAAAGAATGAAGTACAGTTGACCTTGAACAATGCAGGGTCAGGACACTGAATTCCCATGCAGTCAAAAATCCACAATATAACTTTTAACTCCCCCACAACTTAATTACTAATAGCCTCCTGTTGGCTGGAAACCTCACCGATAACATAAACAGCAGACTGACAAATATTTTGTATGTTCTATATTTCACATACTGTATTCTCACAAAAAAAGTAAGCTAGAGAAAAGAAAGTATTATTAAGAAAATTGTAAGGATGAGAAAATACATTTACAGTGCTATACTGTATTCATAAAAAATATCCACATGAACGTGGACCCTCATAGTTCAAACCTGGGTCATTCGAGCGTCCACTGTCCTGGCACATGCTACAACGTGGATGAACCTTGAAGACATTATGTTGAATGAAAGGGGTCAGGCACAAGAGGCCACACACTGTAGGATTCTATTTACATAAAATGCCCAGAATAGGCAAATCGATAGAGACAGAAATCAGATTAGTAGTTGCCGGGGCTGGAGAGAGGGGAGGGTGGGAGAGGCCTCTGAAAAGGTATGAGGTTTCTTTTTGGAGTGACAAATTGTCCTGGGGTTAGAGGGTGATGACTATTGCGTAACCTTGTGAAGATACTAAAGACTACTGACTTGCATACTTTTATTTTATTTATTTATTTTTTTCTTGGTGTCTGTGACCGAATTTATCTCTGAGGCCCAGCACAGAGGATCAGGGCCCATGAGCCACGGTGTTTCTGTGGCAGCCTTTCGGGCCAGCACCTGCCATGGACGGGCGGGCCCTGAATTTGACACGGCTGCTTGACTTGCATACTTTTAAATGATGAATTTTATGGTATGTGAATTATATCTTAATAAAAATTTCACTTGAATGCATGTGTACAGATATACGTTTCTTCTGAGGAGAGCTGACAGATTTCATCCATTCTCAAAAGAATTCTGTGGTCTCAACAAATGAACTGCCCAGGATGATACATGTGGTCCCATCCAGCTCAATTTTTCTGTCTGCTCCGACAGCCTCCTCACAGCAATGCCTCATTTGCCGCGCCCCCCCCCCCCCCCCCCCATTGAATGCTGAGTGACATAGCTCATGGACTCCTGAGTGCTGGTCTTGTCTCCCATCCACACTGGGAGCTCTCCTCCATTTTTGTTTATTTTCCATCATGGCACTCGGCACCCGGGAAGCCAGTGCATACAGCTGGCCCACACCGCTCAGGACTTAAAATCTTCTGGCAGAAGCCATTTTCCATGTTCACCCAACCCCCGTGCTCCTGGAAGTCCTCCGTGTGTTTCAAAGCCCAGTCCAAACGTGACCTCCTCCAAGACAACTTCCAAAAAGCAATGTCTCTCTCCCTGTCGTGACAGAAACACATGTGGGCTCCCTCAATATTTCTCACTGACTTCGGCCAGCTCTGCAGTGGCGTTGTCTCACTAATGAAAAACAACTTGAAGGCACAGAAAGAATTTTCTTCATGGTTTTGTCAATGTCCTCTGGCCCATCTCCTCCCCACCCAGAGCATACACCAGTGGGTGCTTAACAGTTGTATAGTTAAATTGTTTCCCCGAGTTGCTGAAGAGACACTGGAATGAGATCCTAGGACCTGGGACCTGCTTGCTCCTGCCAGTGAGAGGCCCCGGGCACCTGGATCGGCAGCCATGACACCACGACTCCCCACAACTCCGCCTGGGAGCCAGCAGACTTCCGTTGGGGTCAGGGAACAGGGAGGAAAATGCATACAACCTTGACATGGAGCGGGGGACGAGAAAGCCAGGGGCTGTTCACCCTCCCAAACTAAAACACTCTTTGTGCCAAAGAGTGAAAGAGAATGGGAGGAGGGGACAAGGAAGACAGAGAAAAAGACGAGGGTGCTGAGGGGACCACCAGGCCAAGGTCTCGCAGCTCTTTCCTTAACTGCCTCTCACTTCCTCTGCCGCACCTGCAAGCCTAGCCCTGGGTCTAGGTCTCACCTGAGGGGAGATGCAAAAGAGGGCAGAGCCTGACTTTTCTGGTATCAAAGCCTTCCAGCAGCTTCCTGGCACTCTTGATGGAACCCAACAAGCTCATCCAGACCCCCGAGGCCTGTACCATCTGGGTTTTTCTCCAACCAATTTCCTCCCTATCTCCTTTCTGTTGCTGTGTCTCCCATCGCACAGTCTGCTTGCTGGCCCAGGAGCCCCAAATCTCAGGGTCTTTGCCCTTGCTCCTTCATATATTCACTTGGTCACTTTGTTCAGGTCTTTGCTCAAATGTCACCTCCTCAGGGAGGCCTCCCTTGACCATCCTATATAAAATAGCATCCCAACTGCCCCCACACAACTCACTGTGCCTGCGCCCTATTTCTTCATAGCACTTGTCGCTACCTGACATTTGATTCTGTATTTGTTTGTTCTGTTTTTTTTTTTTAACTTTTTACTGCTTATTTATTTTCAAGGGAGACAGAGAAAATGAGCGGGGGAGGGACAGAGAGAGAGGGGGAGACACAGATTCTGAAGCAAGTTCCAGGCTCTGAGCTGTCAGCACAGAGCCCGATGCAGGGTTCGAACTCATGAACCATGAGATCAGGACCTGAGCCAAAGTCAGACGCTTAACTGACTGAGCCACGCAGGTGCCCCTGTTCTGTGTTAATCTCCCTCTCCTGCACCTCCCAGCAACTAGTATCTCCTTTCCAGGGTGATTTCCTGCCTTCCCAACTCACAGAACATTTCTACCTCTAAATTCACCATTGTCTGTGATTCACTTTTGAGCCTAACCCTTGCAGGGGACACTTGCACTTTGCTTGGAGTTTGATGAGGTGGGATCGGTAGACTCTAGAAGAGTAAGGACTTCTTTTTATCCACTTACTGATTGACACTCTTGCAGAAGAGAGATGCCTGAACCCCGTGGGCGGAAAGTCAACATGCTGCTAGAGGAATCCCATTAGTAAGAATCCTACCTTCCAACTAGTCCAGCAGTGGAGCAACGAGGCCCAACTAAAATATGAGGGGGGATCATTCCCAGAGGCCATTAAGGGGAAATGATGCAATTACCTCTAGGGCTCTATGTGCTACACAAAACAGCATGAACTCTGAGAAGGAGGCCACCCAGGCTATAAATCCATCAGGCTGGCCTTTCCTAATCAATGGGCCTCTTTGGTTGCTAAGAGGCTCAAGCAAATGCTGATACCATCTAATCCTTGAAAGTCAGAGACATAAATTCTGCAGTGAAATCTGTTCCCAGAAGGAAAGTGGCAGCAACACCATTGATTAAATTAGGGGTGTCAGTAGGGTGGGACTGGGTTCTGCCTCCTCCTGGCCCGGCCCTCTCTGCAAACAGACAGTGCCCACCTTCTAAGCCTGTTGTCCTTTGGGCAGAGAGTATGGGCGATTCTGACCAGGCTCCTAGGAGCATGTTTAGTCTCTCAGAAAAATGTTGGGAAGCGAGTCAAGAAGACAGAACACCGACTGAGTCAGGTTTTGTTTACGGAGATGCAAACGGCTTTGAAACAGTACCGAGGGGTGTGCCAGGTCAACACCCACGTCCACAGAGCAGGGAGATGGAACAACAGCCATTCCCCTGGGCATAAAAAAGGAAGCCTGGCTTTACAGAAGAGGCACTCCAGCCTTTCTCTCAATACCAGGCCTCCTCTAGAAACTGCAAACAGATCGCAACTTCTCAAACCTCCAACTGTGCCATTTCTCCAGCCCCGTCCTCCACTGGAAGCCAGGGACACCTGAGTACCCACACCCCTCTGCCGCCTCAGTCTGCCACTCTGCCTCCCCCACCAATCTCCCTTAATGGAGTCTTTCCATAGTTTGCATCTCCAACTTCCCCTTTTGCTGGCTAGAGCCTGGGCCCTGCTGGCCTCACTTCCCAGTTTTCCCAGGAAAGGAACATGTGAGGCTGAAGGGGGCCTGAGTGTCAAGTTCCTTATATATGGGTGGGGAGAGCTGTAGAAAGGCTGTGTCCCTGCCAGTTGTTTTATACCTAGAAGAAGCCAATGGAAACACGTGGAAATGCCCCTTTCCTTGCCCTGCCTGGTCTCACTTTTCTTAGTTAGGTCTCAGCCCTTTTAATCCTCTTTCCAGGATCTTCAGGTTTTTTCTTTTCTTTTCTTTTCTTTTCTTTTCTTTTCTTTCCTTTCTTTCTTTCTTTTTTTTTTTTTTTTAACGTTTATTTATTTTTGAGAGACAGAGAGACAGAGCATAAGCAGGGAAGGGTCAGAGAGAGAGAGGGAGACACAGAATCCAAAGCAGGCTCCAGGCTCCAAAGCTGTCAGCACAGAGCCCAGTGTAGGGCTCAAAACCACAAACTATGAAATCATGACCTGAGCCGACTGCTTAACCAACTGAGCCACCCAGGTGCCCCAGGACCTTCAGTTTTCTGAGAAATTTTTTGTCCCCAGGAAAAGCTTCAAAAGCTCTCCCTCCTGGACGGTTACAGGAGACAGGAGACCTGAGAGATGTAACCACCAAATAAATGCCAAGTGTGGACTATGTTTAGATCGTGATTTGAACAAACTACAACAGGACATCCTTGCGAAAAGTGGGGACGTGGGAGTATGGAATGTGTATCCACATGATATTAAGGAATTATTCTTGGTTTCTGTCAGGCGTGATAACGGCACAGAAGTAATATTAAAAAGAAAGTGCTTAGAAATTCATGCTGAGGAATTTAAGTTAAGTAAGTCCGAAGTTTGCTTTAAAATACTCCGGAAAAAGCCGTGGTGCAGATGAATGGGAGAGGACTGGCCATGACTCGCTCACTGTCAAAGCTGTGTCACAGGCACAGGGAACTCACTGTAACATTCTGGATACTGATGAGAATCTCCCCTAACAAAAAATTCGAAACAAAAACTTGCCCTCTGTTAAGTCTCTATAAATCTCCTCTTTATCTCCACTTAACAGTTCCTGGCTCCTGCTCCCAATCTGTGCTCATGCTCATCTCCACCCCGACCCCCAAATTCTACGTGGCACCTTCTCCACAGGCTATGGCTTGGGAAGGAGGTGTTGGAGGGGGCACCTTCCCTGAGAATGTTTCTGCCCCCTGATGCCCCTCTTACTCTTTCTCAGTCAGAATTCATCTCTCTCCCGTCTTCTGGAATACTAGGTATCTCTATTTTACCACTTCTCATGGCCTTTCCCATCTCCCAGTTGGGGTCCCCAACTGTTCCAGACACTGAGTCTTTTATTCAGGGGCTGTCTTGTCCTTATCTGTCACCTCCCTTCAGAGCCAGAGCACAATCAGTGTTTGTTCAAATGAACTGGCCCCTTCTGCTCCTCAAATGTACCCACTGCTGGGTCTTCCTCTACAGAGCAAAGAATCTTCTCCACAGGCCAAGAGTTTCACAGACAAAGGAGGAAAGGCCATTCAGTCCCACAGACATTTACAGAGGCTGGCAGTGGGGGTGGGTGCAGGGCACACAGCTACCTCCTACATGGGCCGACTGCTGCATGACGGAATGAGGTGGGAAGCCACCATCTTCATAATCACCTTTAGGGGAGGGTGGGTGATGTGAGGAGAGGACTCATGGGGGAGACTGGCTTCTCTTGTCATTATTACTCTGCCCCATCCCTTCTCTGCCAGCCTCCTACAGCTGCAGAATCACCTGTTACCACACCTTTTCCACCTTTCCTAACACAAAGCTGAGTTACCATGTGCCACGGGCATTCAGCTCAGAGCAGGGGCAGGCTGCTGCCTTCCCAAGGTGCCGACTCTCCAGCTTCCTTGGGAACCCATGATCAGGAAGATGTCACACACTCAGCCTGCCCTCCCCAACAGCCCAGGGTGGCATTTGCACAGAGCACAGAGGCCAAGCTCTCACTGCCTGGTAAATGAAAACTCCTCCTTCATGGCAGATGGGTCTAGCAGCACCCCCCCAGGACTTCCTCCCTCTAGGTCCCAGTGAAACATTCCCCTCTTGACACCCCCTCAGAACACTGTCAGCCCCACCCTACCCTTGACTCCATGTTAAAATGCCAGCTGTGAACATGTGGTGGGGAGTCAGGTGGATTCTCTGACATTCCACAGGCCTCCTTGGGCTCTCCCTCAGTATCAGGTTCTGATGCCAAAGGGTGAGGAGAGTTGGACTGGCCAGGGAACAGAGGAAGGTCATGGTCTCCTCCTCCACCTTCCCTGAAAGACTTGGGAGCGCTTCTTAGTTTATTTCGACTTGTCTTTGGAAACTCTTAGTACAGAAAAGGGTCTGCTTATAAAATACCTAAATAATAAATAGTTAGTAATGACTAGATATGATCACAGAGAAGATGAGTCCACTACTGTGAGGAGAATCACTTATGGTTCTGACTCCGGCTTTGGGGATGACCCGCTGGGTGACTTCAGGCAGTCCTAGTCCTGTCAAATGCTGTAAAGTGAAGGTGTCTGATGGTCCACCTCTCAGTACAAACAGTGAGTGACTCATGCCTCGATTCTCAACTAACTACCTTCCCCTCTCTGTTTCCAGTCTCTCCAAATCAAATCATCCTCAACATCTTACTCCTTTAAGTGCATTTTATTTGGACTTTCACAAGAAAGTTTAACCTGAGTTATTCAATTGGGGGCTTCCTTTCCTGAGGAAATCTGGCTATATGAGGTCAAGGTCTACTGACATAGCCAAAGGGACCTTTAATATCTGCAGTGTCTTCATGCCAAATGAGTACATCACATCTCATGACAGGGCAAGTAAGTTCTTGGAGAGACTGTAGACAGGTCACTTGTACCCAGTCTCCCAGGCAAGACACAGGAAAAAGGGCTTTGCTATCTTCCACTGATCCCAAGATACACAGTTTTGGATCTCTGAAATCAGGACTTCTTTCCCATCAATGGCATTATGTCATTACTGTCAGTCTGAAACAAAGGCAGGTGTTTCAGAAGATGACCACACCACTTCTGCCAGACATTGGGGGCCATTCAGCCTCAGACCGTATGACATTAGATTCTCTAATTGAAGTTCCTTTGGATCACACTGATTGTGCAAATTCAGAAAGCAAACCTGTGTGAATTCCACACACGTGGGGCCACTCTTGTCAGGGGGGATTTTCCATCCCTCCATCTAGCATGAAGGGTGAAAGACTCAGGTTTCCTTGCCTTCCCTTTTTGCATGGTGGCTTTATTTTTCATTTACCCTCTCAGTGAGGGCGTCCCAGCTTTGAGGAGAGGGGAAGCGGTCTCCTCTTGCACTTGGCTTTGTTCTTTCTTATTTTTGGTATATAAAATAACAACTCATCTTATATTTGATGGAAATATGGTCTCTTATATTTGATGAAAAAAGTTTCTGTAACCAATGTTATATACAATATTTGAAATGATCTGGCATGATAATGGAAAAGGAGGTAGGGTTCTGAAAAAATGGTTGCATGGGGTCAAAATCTCATGTCTCCTCCTAAACCACTTGCCATCTGTGCTGCTCTCTGGACATCCCCTCCCCTGCCCAGCACATCAGGCTGTTGACTAGCCCAGCACCCATCATGGTTCCCTATGACTCTTGGGATAAAGGCAGAGCTCTTTGATATGGCAAAGTGCCAATGGTCGTGCATCCTCTCCAGTCACATCTACACCATATACACACCTTATCCTCTCCCCTCCAGCTTTCTGCCCGTGCAATTTCAGCTTCCCATGCCCTCTCTACCACAGAGCCCTGGCATGACAGCTCTGTCAGGAACACTTCTTTCTCCCTGGTTTGCTTAGCTGACCTCACCTCCAGCATCACCACCTCAGGGAGGCCTTCCCTGACTAGATGAAACCCCCATAGCATGCTTGTGTAGCACTACATCCTTCTCTTTCATAGCATGTGTCCCACCTGCAGCCCTACATCTGTAGAATGTTCTTGTTTAATGCTGGAATCCTTTACCTGACTGTCAACTCCATGAAGGCAGGAAAGGAGCCTGTTTTCACTCAATAGTGTATCCCCTGTGCCAGGCTGAGTGCCTGGCAGGTGCTCAATAAACATTTGTCAATGGATATATGGATGAATCTGGGTGTCTCTGCCCTATAATTAAAGAGTAAACTCCCGGAGCCTGGGGCAGTTAGGGGAAGCAGAAAGAGCAACAGACATATCATCAGAAGGCCTCCACTTTTGCCACTACAGCGACCTTGGGCAAATCACATCCTCTCTGTTTCCTCAATTCCAAATTGGGAATAACACTTACCCTGCCTATCTGACAAGGGTGTTCTGTGAGTCTGTGTAGTAACTTTGAAATGATACAATCTGGTCCCTCACCCCCAAGCTTCTAGCACAGTGCTGGGCCCACACTCTGTCCATATGAGCTGGCTGATGTCCCTCCTTTAGGAAAAAGGAGAGGACATAATACAGTCCTCAAGAAGGTGTGCTTGAAGCCTGGAGTCAAGAAGGGACCACTGAGCCTGTGCTTTCCAGTCTTAAACGCTCTGGAATTTCTCAGCCCTTTCAGGGCTATGTCCTAGTACATAAGAAAAGGGATCTTCTTGTTGAGTCCCTTTTTGTCTTCATTTCTAACACAAGGCTGGGGCCCTCAGTCAGAAGGGGGAAAAGTGGAGAAGGGGGATGCCCCTTCCATCCTGCTGAAAATCAGCCAGGGACAGGGCTGGATGGGAACAGAGAACTGCATCTTCTAGGACCTGTTTCTTGGGACAATCGTTTAAAGGTATGAGACATTCCACCAATACCTGTCAGAATACATGAAATAAATACATGAAGCTACTAACGTTTCCTCTGGAGCTGAACTCTAATGTTAAGGTGGATATTTATAGCAAAGTCTCCCTATTTCTCCATATACCTCTTATGAGGGTTGGGCATTCTAGGTTTCTGTCTCATCTGCATCAACTAGCTATGAAAGACCTTGGGTAAGTCATTTTTTCTCTCAGAGTCAATTTCCTCATCAGTTACATGGAAATAATAGCAACAACAAGAATAATACCATCCACCTTTCTGCTCAAGGAGTTCTTTTAAAGATCAAAGACAGTGCTTGGTAAGTGAAAAGTCAGTGCAAATGAAAGGTAATATTTTTCTGTGCATTTTAAATTCCTCCTTCTGCAGCAGGAAAGCACCAAACTGGCTTATTGTTATCCCTACTTAGCTCAAAGATTACCCAAGATCTGCAATTTATTAAGACATATAGGTGGGAGGTGAGATGTGAAGAAATCCATTATCACAGATCAATTACAAGCATCTCCCCAGGGCCAGCCATCCTCCCTCTGGAAAAGGGTAGGCTGAGAGGTACTCATTCTCAATTGTTTTAATAGCTTGGCTGCTCCACCAGCCACCTCCCAGAAAACCAGGCTGGTGAGAGGAGGTGCAGAATGAGTAACTAGCTAGCGCCTTCCTGATTCTGGATTCTGTGAAGGGGGTGGAGGGCTATGCTACATACACACACCCTAAGGATAATTCTAGCTGATGCTCTGGCAGGGCACTTGGGAACACGCTTCTGCAAATCATCCAGGATGCATTACTGACTAGATTCTGGTGCTCAGAGTTTCAAGCCAGCCAAGACTTCCTTGCTGCATGATCTGTCGAGCTGCTCCACTAGGGACTCCCTGGTGTCCCTGCAGAACACGGAGCCCAGGCCATCTGTGTTCTTACTCTCCAGCTGGAAACTGCCCACCAGTTCCTGGATCCACTGTAGGTCTGCTGAGAGCTCCTGCCTTAAAGCTTCAAACTGTGCCTGCAGATGGTCCAATTTCCTGGCCATGCTTCCGAGGCTGGACCCTGTGGCCTGGATGTCTTCTCGTAGGAGCTTCTTCAAGGACTCCACTTTGCGGAACTCATACTTGAGCTGGGAGAGGTCGTGCCGGGTGCTCTCACTCTCCTCCCGGTACCAAGCTTCCTTCTCATTGTATATGGAGACCAGAGCCTCCACGTCGTCCTGGATGGTGTCATGGGTCCCTGCCAGGGCACGGCATCCCTGGTCCACCTGAGCTACGTCCTCTACTACACGGGCAAAACGCTCAAAGTTGACATAGGTGTTATTGGGAGGCATGCTTGAGTGGCATTTGAGGGTGTATTCTCTTAGGCGCTTGGTCTTCAGCTGGGCAGGCTCTGTCTTCTGCTGTTCCGGGGCTCTGACTTCTCCTTTGGACTGGTGGGTGTTTAGACAGAACAGCCAGAATTAAGTTGATGCCAAATCCAAAGTGCAGTTCAAGGTGCAGGAAGAAGGCACACAAGCAGCCTCTTAGGCATTCACTGCATGCATCAGGCCATGGGGAGGACCATGGTGGGATGAGCATCCCCACAGATGATAAAAAAGACTGAAGAGTACGGGGGTGCGGCCTCCATGCTCACTTCAGGGCAGGGTGGTCCATGGCCATTAGAGAAGGTCTCCACACACATAGCATTTAGAGGTGCTCACATAGACAAGCAGGCTATAGCCAGGACTCTGCAGGCATCCACTCCACGGCAGGAGCAGATAAGGCCATGGCTGACAGAGGGAGGCTGAGAGACCTCTCTCCTTCAGGACCAGGTGGCGTCCTGGGCCTCAGCAATACTCAGCATGCTAAGCCCGAGAAGCTGCCTAGCTCTGTGCTCTGGGCTCACTCAAAACCTAGAGGGCCCTTTAACAAGTAGATGAACCTGACCTTCTCCTGAGCACTCCAGCCCTCCCTGCTCTCCATCCTCCATAGCCCTACCTGTGCTGATCTGCATGCTCAGATCAAGCTGGCTAGGCCTCTCATTTAACAATCCAGGTGATTTCCTCCAGGTGAATGGGAAATCTAGTGATGCTCTAGGAGCACACATCTCATCAATCAGCAGAAGTAGGGCCAGAATCCTGGTCTCCTGATTTCCACCCCACCAAAGTGCCTTTTTTTTTTTTTAATTTAAGTAATCTCTATGCCCAAACTGGGGCTTGAACTCCCATCCCCAAGATCAAGATTTGCATGCTCTACAAAGTGAGGCAGTCAGACACCCCTGGCCATAATGCCTTTAACTAGCACTTTACTGTACTGTGAGCAAGACCCTCCACAAACCAGCAGCTGGGAGCCCAATTACAAAGTAGGCCAGGCTGGAGTCCCTCTGTACCCTCCACCTCCCCAGAGGAAGCAGCATCGCCCAGAGGGTGGCCGTCTCTCCTCCCTACCAGGCTTCCATCTCTGAGCCCCATTCCCTGAGGTCTCAAGGTGCCTAAAGAAGCTGACTGACTGGTTGGAGTGTCATCCTTTATTCAGAGCCCCAAAAGTCAGAAAGAAGGAGCCTCGGTTACAAAGTTGACATTTTTAATTGTCATCGATTTCTATCTACAACTTGGGAGCCCTGATTACTGCTTTGAGAATGACAGCAACATTCCCTCTGACAAAGAACACTTTTTATGATTGCCCCATAGGAAAAGGGTTTCAACTGAGGTTTGTGAGGGCTCCATTTCATAAATCACCTGAGCCCATGAAATATAAATGTAAACCTATAAACCTATTTGAACAAACCCAGATCAGTTGGCACCCCCCAACTGGATTTCATCTGTGCCCCAGGGTGGATGTTTCTAGCAAAGGCCTTTCCATGGGCTGCCTGCATCTGGCCACCCCTCCCGGCCCTGGCAGCAGACCAGGGACCCGCCCGCTCACTGGAACGCAACACCATGCCCTTACCGTGATCCAGGGGTGTCTGAGAGCCTCTTCGATTGTGAGCCGTTTCCTGCAATGAGGATCAGAAAACAATGACAATCCACGAATACAGAAGCTGAGAGTGACAGTCTCCATTCTTACTCTTGCCAGACCTGCATTTTGGCATTCTTCGACCACTTCTATCAAACCAGAATAATGGGGGGGATGCAGAGATGGCTGGGGAATGGGCTGAATTCCCTGCATTCCAGAGAAAATGGTCCAGGCGGACCCCTCAGTAGAATGATATTATGACACAAACCCTCATCTCTGGTCCCAAACTTGAAGGGCTTAACACCACACTCTAGGAGAGTCATAAGTGTTCTTGTGAACTTTAGCTCTCCACAGCTAAACTTTTGGTCTATGTTTTTCTATTTGCCTCCCAGATCCCTTCTCTGCCCTTCCCTGCTCAGGTACTATGATCTGACCTAGCACCGCCCTTAGATGGGGAAACCAGGCCCCTGAGCTCTCTCTGAAGTCTGTGGGACCAAGAGGACATGACCTTCTAGAATCTGTGGATCTCACTCCTGCCCCATTTAGTCCATGCTCTGGCACCAGGCACCTTACAATTTCCTGCCTATCTCCTACTTTGACTCTTCAGCCACAGGGCTCACCCTGGGCCCTAAGGAGGGGTAGGATCAACAGGTCTCCTATTCTCCCACTTACTGACCCCTCTGAGTCTGCCTCCCCCCCAACTCCCACTTGAAACGGCTTGGAAACTCTGCCACTTTCCTTTTCAAAGACTGTAAAAGACAATGTGTCCTAGAGAAACCTAGGCTGACTTCCAAACACACACACACACACACACACACACACACACACACACACACACAGAGTTATTTGTATTTGGGCAGGAAAGAAAGCAGAAAGACTTGAGCAAACAAGATGAATGCCAAGTCTCAGCTAATCCACACTTCTCAGCACCTGCCCAGATTAGACCACAATGGTGCGGATGGCAGCCTGTGGCAAAGAAGGAATGGACTAGCACGTCTTTGGGGGAGGGGACAGGAGATGGTCAGTACTTGAGAAGCCCGTGCCTTTCTCTGTCACCTTACCGGGTCTCTTTCACCAGAAGCTTCCGGATGAAGTCCTTGGCTAGCTCGCTGGTCTGGCTGAAGAATTCTTCATCAAAGTCGTAACTCACTGCTGTGATATTTGCTAGCGTTTCCTGCTTTGTGTCTCCCAGGAAAGGGGATGCTCCACTTAGGCTGAGCACACAGAGAGGGAACACGTGACTATAGGAAAGTAGATGGAGGTGGAGGTGATACAGTCAGGGAACCCTGACTCATACTATTGCATGGGGATGGGAGGCTCCCAGCAACACCGCCTGCCCACTCTGGGCAGCCAGTCAGCAGCCTTTTCAACAAACTGAGTCCGATTCAAGACACTTACGGAGCTTCTACTAAGTTCTTGACTGAAACTGTGTCTTCAAGGAACTCGAAAGAGGAGGGGAGGAAACAGAGACATGGCTCTTCATAATCCCAAAGAGAACAAAGCAGAATACAATGGAAGACCAGACAAAGGACTAGGGGGGCACAGGACAGAGGGGACATCTAAGTGCAGGCTTCATGGGAGAACTGACATTTGTATCAGTTGTGTCCTGAAGAATGAAGAGGTTGTCAGTAGAGGAGGAGATGGAAGGTGTTCTAGGCTAAGGGAGCAACTTGAGCAGAGTCTGAGAGATGTGGAAACATATGGACCAGTAGGACTAGAAGGGTGTGTAAGTTTCCCCTGCAGGGTTTGTCAAGAGGTATCATTCAGGGGCGCCTGGGTAACGGGTGAGCATCTGACTCTTGATTTCAGCTCAGGTCATGATCTCATGATTCATGAGATTGAGCCCTGCTTGGGATTCTCTCTCTCTCTCTCTCTCTCTCTCTCTCTCTCTCTCTTTCAAAATAAATATTTTAAAAAAGAAGGTGTCATTCAAATAGTGACTCCCAAATCTACTGTTTCCTGACTCATATCCCAGCTTATGGGATACCTCGCCCTAGATGTGCCATTGTCACTGTGCCCTAACTTCCCTCCATGAGCTCCTTGCCTTGATTAATGATGTTACCTCACAAATGCACGCAAGTTAGAACACAGGGGTCACCTCTGACTCTTCCATCCATTCCCTCACCACATCTAACTGGCCCAAAAGTCTTATTGGTTTTATTTACTAAATATCTCCTAAAGGTTCTCCTCATATCTACTGCCACTGTCTTAGCATAGCAGTAGCAAGGTGCACTGGGAAAATGCTGATATTTCATTCGTCAAATTGAATTCCAGCTCTGCCACTCATTAGCTGTGTGAACCTAAGTAAGTTACTCAACCTCTCTGACCTGCAGTTTCCTCCTCCATAAAATGAAGAAAACTCTTCAGCTCACATGATGGTTGTGAAAAATAAATATATTTACAATGTTACATGTAATCTTGCCCCATATACGGAGAGCTCTGGAATTGGTGGCCATTACTACTATCTTTGTTAGAACACAAAGAACCTCCTGTGACTTCCCATTTTCTATAGGATCACGTTTGAACTCCTGAGCAAGACACTGGAAGTTGGTCCCTACCACACGCTCAGTACATTTCACCACACTTTAACAGGCTCACTGTTCCTTTCCTCAGCAGACAGCCCTTCTCTCCCTTTCCACCCAGAGAATTAATCTCATTCTGTACAGCCCAGTTCATATTAATCTCAATCTCTTTCTCATTAAATCTCCCACAGTCCCAGCAAACAAGTGTCTCTCCCAGCTGTGCCTCACACAGGCATGTTCATACATCAGCATAATCTTGGTCCTATTGAGTGCGACTGAGCTGTGTGGTGTCTCCCTCCAACACAGGGAGCTCCAGGCACGCAGGGCAGACCTCCTCCATGTCAGTATCCTGAGTGCCTGGCACAGTGCCCATCATGGAGCAGGCACTCAATAAACTGTGTAGAACTCAAACAAGCTAAAAGAAGACTATATGCTTTGTACACACTGGAATTCCTTAATATTTCAAAATGGAAATCCGAGTTCTGAAAAAAAATCAAGGTTTTAAGAGCCAACACAGAATCTGGAACCATCGAGCAATGCATCAAGTTCTCTTTCTCTGCATCCAGTTCTTCTGGGGCTTAAAAAAAAAATGCTGATGGCCAGACTCCATCCCTGGCAATTATGATATAATAGACTGCAGTGGGCCTGGGCAGTGTTAGGTATTAAAAGGTCTAAGGTACAGCCAGGATTGAGACCCTCTGCCATAGCTCAGAGGGGTCCCCCACATTGTAAAGAGCTCCCAGTCTAAGTGGTGCTGGAAGTCAGAGAACTGGTTTACAGGAATGCGGAGAGATGGTCCCCCTCAGCTGGTGAGTACTGGAGCCCCCATGTCCCCTCTGGCTATGGGCTAACTCAAACTCAATGTGCCGTAAAAAGAGCATGTTCCAGCTGTGCTGTTGGGGGGGAAATGGTTGAGAAGCACTGATGGAATGAACACCAAGCTGCGCTAGGAAGTTTGCACACATGTCTGCTTATTTAACCCGCACAGCACACCGTGGCAGGAAGTTTGTGATTCTTATTTTCCTGATGAGGAAAACAGGCCCAGACGTTAAGTATCTGCCCAAGGTCACAAAGATAGAAAGTGACAGATCCACTGCACATGGAGCTACACAGGAAATTCTGCTTAAGCAACTTAATACTTCAGGGGTGGGAAAGAGACTCTGGGGAGAAAGACGAGAGCACGTGAGAGCCGGGGAAGGAAGGGGGGACTGGGAGAGAAAGAAGGAGCAGGATGGGGAAGGCACGGCAGCCTGAGGGCTGTCCGAAGGGTTCTGGGTGAAAGCTGACTTTCTCACAGGAAATGCAGCCTGGGTGAGGCTGAGCATTGGATGCCTGGCCAGGGTAGGGATGCAGACAAGGCCCAAGGTCTTTCCTAGGGCCAAAAGTATGTAATGGAGCTAAAAGCATGGAGCCTCAGGTGTGCTGTGTGGATTGAACACATCTGGCTAGTGGTAAATGATTCATGAGTAAAACCAGTAAATTCAGGCTGCCTGTCCCTACCCCTCTCTCATTCCTCCCAGTTCCCCAGATCCAAGCTAGGTTGGGACCCAGCATCAGGGATACTCACAGGATGTAGGTGATGACGCCTATACTCCTGCAAAACAAAGAACAGGCAAGTCAGAGCCACCTGGCTCTGATCCCAGCCCAGCAAGGGACTCCCCCCCATGCTTCTCAAGGGGAAGAGTCATGTGCCCCTATACAGTGGCCTAAGGATGTCACCTCAAGTCCATAGCCCTCTCCACTCATCCCAGTCTTCAGCAGCAACCTGGGATGCATCTGGAGTCATCAAGCTCTGGACACGGAGTCCGAGGACCCAAGTTCAAGGTCAGACTTCTGCACTTGCAGGCTGTGATTGGGGCAAGTCCCTTATGATCTCTGAGCCTCATTCTCCTCATAAAATGAGGTTAATGATAACTACCTCACAAAACTTCCAGGAGGATTTTAGAAAACCAAGCAATCAAGGTACTCACTCAGCCAAGTATAAAGCCCTGTTCAAATGAAATGAGTCCTGTCTGTGCAGAAAATCAATCACTATGGTATCCTCAGGCCCAACACAGCTCTTAGAGCCTACAAGGCTCTCAGTGATCACTTGGTTGATTAACTAAATAAGCTATTGTTACTATTTCTTTATCATAGCTGTGGCAGGCCTCCAGGGTGAGCCTCTCCCCTTGTCTCTGCCTCGGCTGTGTTCTAACAGGCCTCAGGTCCAGGCCTGGCTGCCTCAGCTTCTCTGGGCCACAGGTCCAGCACACCGGGAGCAGCCAGAGGCTCTGAACGTGTGGAGAAAGGGGTTTTCATGGCCAAGCAGGATGATGTCATCCAGAGTCAGAGTCTGAGGCCTTCTGCCCTTGAAAGGACCCCAAGGTCACCTGGGTCGTCTATACAACTTACCACATGTCAGCCTCCAGGCCCAGGGGCTCGTAGTTCACAATTTCTGGAGCTGAAAGAAGCCATATTGAAGAATCAGCAGGAGTATGAAAACAAGAAGAGATGGTGATAGGGAATTTTAGGGAGTTTGGTGACAAATGTCTCCCTCCTGAATCCTCACTAAGGAAAAATCAGAACAACAGATGGAGATAATCTGGGTCTAAGAATTTTGAGAAATGAAGTTGCCTGTTATCCTGGTAGAAATCTTTTACAAAGAGGCCTTAATAGTGAGGAAGAAGGAAAGGACAGAGGGATGCCTGGAAGAGGAAGAGGAGGGTGGGGTAAGGAAGATGCCAGAAGGGGAAATGGGGCCTGACAACAAGGCTTGCTTTAGAAGTCTCTGGTGGAAAACAGTCAGGTCAGCGCTGGAAGGTCATAACAAAGAAAAGAAGGCAGAGAGGGAATCCATGTTCCTGAATCTGGTCTGAAAGAGGGACCCCTCCTCCCTAAGAAGAATGACAACAATCTGGGGCCAATGAGATGATGAACCTGAGATGCCCGAGGGGCATCCAGGCAAAGATGCCCCGGGTATGGGAGAGTGACTTGGAGCCATCAAATCTGGAGTCATCGTGCAGGTGGAAACGGGAGCTGTGTGGATGATGTGGTGACCAAGAGTGGGTGCAGAGTCTAGGAAAGAACAGTCTACCCAGGACAGAAGAGGATCCAATGCCACCCAAAGATCAAGCAGGCAAGCACTTAGAAAGTGTGTGGTGTCCAGAGGTGCCCTGACTGTGGGAAGTAGAGATAAGGGTGTAGACAATGCTACAAAAAAAGCTTGGTCATGAAACTGAGGAGAAAAAGAGGGGAATAGCTAGAGAAGGGAGAAGGACTGAGCCTGTTTAATCATAATGGAAAAAGGGAGAGCGTGGGAAAGGCTACATTGGTGCATATAGAACAATGTTAAAACTACTGCATCTGTAGCATGTGACCACCATCCCCCTCCCCCTCTCTAATTAGAGACACAAGGAACCACTTTTCTGGTTTTGCTTATTTTTTAGCTTCATTAAAACGATGTCATCCCGGAGATAATGTAGTCACTTGATCCCCCCACCCTCTAACATTATGCTTCTAGTGTTCACTGAATGTTCATACATGGTCTTTCATTTTCACTGCTATGTAATAGCCCACTGTGTTAATATGTATCATCTTTCAGTCATTGTCCTCTCAATGATCATTTGGATGGTTTCCACTTCTATTCTTATCAGAACAACATTGCTATGAACTTTTTTGCACAAGTCTCCTCACAAACATGAAAGACATTCTCTAGCACGGTGATTCAAAGTGTGGTCTGAAGACAAAGAGTCACTGGTCCAGACACAATAGGTCCAGAAATGGGAAGTAAGCTTTTAGAAACTCGTACAGCAATATGACATTGCCATGACATTCAAATTGTGATGATTTTTCTAGGGATTTATTTTTCTTGTGTCTTTAATGAAGAAGCAGTCCAGGACAGATTGAAGAAAAAAAAAATTTAAGTCTTTCACCATAGAGAGTTTGAGAAGCACAACTCACTTTCCAGGCTTATCTGCTTGATACACATATACACTCACTTCTGTTCTCTATGTGCATTTGCTTGTCTATTTTCTTCTGTGCTTTTCTTCTTCTTTCTTGGTGTTTTTTATTTTATTACTTCTCTTACTGTTTTCCTTCCCTACTTACATTTTTGTAATGGCCACCCTTGAGACTTTAGGATGGCTATCTAACAAATTCTAACATAAGCAATCTTTTGACTCTCTTCTAATAATACAAGAGCCTTAGAACACTCATTTCAAGAACTCCTTCCTATCTAACATTATTTTCCTCAATTTTTAGTTCTGTTTTTTTAACCCTGCAATTAAAACATCCATGACCGTCCATCACTGTCACCATCATCATCATCGTCACCACCACCATCATCGTTTTAAACAGAAAATGGTTATATTTGCCGAATGTTTATTATTTCTTTGCTCTATTACTTCACACAGTGAGGTCTTCCTTCAGAGAACATTTAGTTCACAAGCACATCTTTAGAAGCTCTAGTAATAAAGGTTTGTTGGTGGTTTAATTGTTTTATGGTTTGTATTGTTCTTTTTCAAATTTTTGGATTTTGCTATGTTTTGCCTGAATCACTTATCCTCATTCTTGAAATATAACTTTTGCTGGGTGTAGAGTTAAGAGTGTTTTGGGTTTTTGTGTTTTTTTTTTGAGGATTGTAATTGGCTTTATTAAGCGATTCATGAACTGGACAGCATCCCATCTAGCAAGTAGAGAGATGCTCCCTAATCATTGTTTTTTAATTTTTCCTTAGTTCTTGAAAGATAATATTCTATTGGACATTGGCTTCTACTGTTGTTTTAACAAGTACACTGTCAAATTTTTATTTATTTATTTATTTATTTATTTATTTATTTATTTATTTATCTGTCTTGTCTTCCTGGCCGCTTTCATGATCTCTTTGTCTTTGGTACCCCGTAGTTTAACTATAATGTTAACTACAGTGTAACTATAATGGATTTTTTTTTCTGTTTGATATACATTGTCCTTTCTGTATCTGGAGATGCATGTTTTCACAACAGTTCTGAAAATTCTCAGCCATTTTCTTCAAATGTTGATCCTCTGTTGTCTCTATTCCCTCCTCTGGGATTCCAAACAGACCTGTGTTAGGTTTTCTGTTTTCACCCTCTCACACTTGTCCTCTATTTCATATTCCTGTATCTTGATCTTTCTGTGGTATTTTGGCTAATTTTATTCAGCTCTGCCTTTCAATTCTTTAATTCTCTCTTCAGCTGTGTGTAATCTGCTGTTTAACTCATTCAAATTTTAAATTTCTAGGAGTATAGAATTTCTTAAAGTTCTTCCTGGTTCTTTTTAGCATTTGCCTGGTCATTTTTGACAGTCTCTTGTTGCTTGCTCATTCTTATGATTCTTTTGTTTCTACATACATTCCCTTGATTTTACAGTCAACATGTGATCATTTCAATATCTTATGTCCTTGGATGTCTAAGTCTTGCTAGTCTCTGATTGAAATGCTGATACATACACTTGCCTTTGGGAGAGGTCCTCCTCTTGAATTTTCTTGCTGCTCACAGCTCCAGCTCTAAGTTCATATTTCACTGGCTTTGGAGGTGGGGCAGGTGATACAGGAGGAGTTACTACCCTTAAAGATTTCCTTATTTCCCATGAGTCCAGAATTTCATTATAAAGAATATTTTTCTCAAGAATCAAGTTTTGTTGCAGGAGAGCTTTTGGAAGACCGGGTCCACCATGCTCCTAGAAGCTGATGGTAACTTCTCAATACTGTGTCTCAGGTTGAAGTTTCAGAGGAATGGTGGGAGTAGGACAAGTAATTATAACCTGTTTCTCAGGAGTCCTGGATAAAGAAAGTTATCATAATTTGGGCAGAGGCCTAGAGAAGTCACCCTGTATATCTGTAAGGTGCAAACAAAACCAGTTCTAGGCTAGAGCTGGGTCATACTGGCTCACAAGGGTCAACTGTGTGTATCTCTTCCCAACTCTGAATTCAGTGACAAGTTGGTAGCTTAAAATTGGCAAATGCTATAAATTAGGGTTGGGTTTTGTTTTGTTTTGGAGACCCAGTTGTTAGACATTTAACACTGTATCACTGGAAAGAACCCTCCATAGTCTGGCCCTAGCCATCAATGTCTCACTCACATGGCCATTCTGATAGGAACTCTCTGTTCCATCCAGAGTGGACAGGGAATTGTCCTGGATAAATGTACTAATTCTGGCCCTCCCCACTGCTATGAACGACTGAGACTGGGATGTATACTCCTCTTCTACCCTGCCTCTTTCCCTCCTCCTCCTCACACTTCTCCAACGCACAACACCAGCCCTTTGTCTCTCATTGACTCAAGGGCATGACTGATCCCATTGACTTTGCCAGAGTGAATATCTTGTTTGAGAAGTCTTCAGAGATGTCTCTATCATTCACTTTATAATTAATCACATCCTGTCTGTGACACCTCTTCCACTATTGCCCTGAATGTCTAGTTGAACCATTTACTGTTAGCATCTGGTCTGAACTTAAGTGATTTCACCACATATGTGAATGGTGGGCAGCAACTGCCGTCTTGGACAAAGTTCAAGAATAGATGTCTTGTGCCCTTGGTTCAAGTTGCTTCTGCCACCAGCTCATTGTGTGACCTTGCATGAATCATTCTGAGTGTAGCTCCCTGCCGCCACTGTGTCCTCAGTACCTCACCTAATATCTGTCATAGATATTAGATGAAGAATAGCCATTGGTTGACCTTCACTAAAATCCCCCAGACTTCCAATCCTACATTTGTTGAACTAGCCCAGATGACCTAAAAAGATCCTTCTACCACTCACACTCGGTCGTTTGATGTTTCCACAACTAAATTGTAAGCCTCCTCGGGACAAGGTCTTTCTAGAGAGACAACCCCGTGTAACCAAGAGGGCACAGGCTTTGATGTTGCATGTATCTGTATTTGAATGTTAGCTCTACCACCTACTGGTTGTTTTGCCTTGAACAAAGCATCCGATAGAGAAAATAATTAAATCTGCTTCATGAGGTTGTTTGAAGATTAGCTGAGGTGATGTCTGCAGAGCACCGGCATAGTGCCTGGCACACAGCAAAGTTCCCCTACCCTGGGGTCTGTGGACCCTTAATAGCACCATTCCATAGTGGCTGTGGGGCTGGCATGTGTGACCTGAAAATCCATCAGGATGGATGATCTGAAACATTCTGTTTTCCTTATTTTATTTATGTCAGAAGTTTTCCCCAGATTTCGGAGAGACCATGACCTCCCTCCATTTCCAAGACCACTTCAACTCCCAAAGCAGAGAGACAGTGGTCCTCAATTCTCATTCCTCTCCCTTCTGTAAGGCTTTCTCTCTAGGACCCTCAGCCTGCAGCCCCAGTCCCACGAGGGGGCTTCTGGGGCCTGAGCCAAGGCTGATAGAAACGGAGGGATGGGGGAGCTGCCAAGGCTCTTGTGAAGCAGGGCCCCCTGTGCAAGAATAAAGGCCAGGCACACAGGAGAGGTGAGTGGGTGGATCTGGCATTTAGCAGATGATTTCCCTTCTCTTTTTCAGGAAGTCAAAAGCTACTTCAGAGAAACTTGAGTTTATGGGAATGCCAGAGGGTGAGGAAATTTTAAATTTTCACAATAAATTCATCTAAGAGCAGGAGATGGGGCCAGCTCTGGGACGGTTTGACTCTGCAAAGTCCTCTAGCCCCACCGGGCCTCCTCCTGCCCCACTGGGTGCTCAAAGCCAGCACCTGGACCCTTACCCAGAAAACTTGCAGGACATTTTCTTCCCCACCCATTAGGTTTCCAAGGGGGAGTCTCCAAGGTACCATCTCCCAGCCCAGACTCTCAAACAGACACAGGGTTTGTTCCCAGAATTTCTCTACCTTTTGATCCCAGATGCCTACTTAGCTGGGAGAGAAATAGGCCTAAAACTTACCAACAAATTCTGGCGTCCCAAAAATATTCTTAAATTCAACTCCATCTTCTATTTCATGAGCCAGGCCAAAGTCAATCAGCTTGATGTGTGGAATGGGAATATTCTTGTCTAACAACATAATGTTTTCTGGCTGGAGAACAACAACAAAAAAAAAGTAAAGAAGGAAAGGATGAAAAGATGGTAATTAAAGCCCTGTTTTGTGTTTTTGCTTTAGGGGTGGGGTGGGGTTTGGTGTTCTTTTTTAGGAGACTAAAATTCTTTCTTGTTTTTGCGTCCTGTCTTCTCCTGTGAACTCAAAGACAGACATAGCACTGAGGGCAAGGCCTGGGTTTTATGAAATCTGCTGCTCACAGCAGAACCAGAGACCTTAGCTTTTAGTCTCCTTTTTGTCTCTGAATGGCAGATCCTTCAATGCAGTGCCTCTGTTTCCTGATCTGTTAAATGGGGCCAGTGAGAAATTCAAAGCATTTCCTGTAAACAAAACCACTGCCTCTGTGAGGACCATAGGGGTGGGAGCCTAGCAGCTTAGCCTGGCTTTACACACGGCTTATTAACCTTTGTCTTCCTGACCACCTCTTTCCCCTGGCTGGCCAGCTTCCTGTTGACAAACTCCCCTCCTCTGGCCTAACCATGTAGCTCACACTTCTCTATGGGTTTAACTAATTTTGGCCCTTGGCAGGACACTGGGAAAAAATGCACCTGACTTCCCGGGAAAATACCAGCTGCCCAGGCTATTTCCAGTGTAGCAAACAGCTGCCAGATGTGACACAACCATGTGGGTATGTGTTGGTGGGGGGATGGCCCTGCCCTGGCCTCATACACCACAGGCTCTCAGGGAGGCCAGACACAAGCCTACCCTTCTGAGCCTACCCGTCTCACTCCCACCCAACTGCTCAGAGCCTGAACGTGGGTTAGCAGGTCTCTCCACTTCACCCTCTCCCCTCCTGCTCCTCACTGTGACTGTCCTAGACTTCATTCAAAGTGGAATGTCCTGGGGGTGCCTGGGTGGCTCAGTCAGTTAAGCATCAGACTTCAGCTCAGGTCATGATTTCAAGGTTTATGAGTTCGAGCCCCGTGTCAGGCTCTGTGCAGACAGCTCAGAACCTGGAGCCTGCCTCAGATTCTGTGTCTCCCTCTCTCTCTCTGCTCCTCCCCTGCTCACACTCTATGTCTCTCTCTCTCAAAAATAAATAAACATTAAAAAAATTTTTTTCAAAGTGGAATGTCCTGAAAACATACATCCACACAAAAGCATCAAATTCATAACAGTCCCACGATGGAAACAAGACAAACGTCCCATCAACTGATGAACCCAGTATATCCATATAGTGGAATACTATTCAGTCGTAAAAAGGAATGGAGGCAGAGAAAGAATACAAAGGAATGAAATACTGATACCTCAGCATAGATGAACTTTGAGAACATGATGTTAAGTGACAGAATCAGTCACCAAAGACCATGTATTATATGATCCCATTTATGTGAAATATCCTGAATAGGTAAATCCATAGAAAGAGAAAGTAGTTTAGCAGTTGCTCAGGACTGGGGAAATGGGGAGTGACTGCTAATGGGTATGGAACTTCATTTTGGGGTGATGACGATTTTCTAAAATTGGTAGTGGTATCAGCTGCACAACTTTGTAAATTGTACACTTTATTTTATTTGTTTGTTTATTTATTTATTATTTTAGAGAGAGGCAGGTAAGGGCAGAGGGAGAGAGACACAGAGACATTATCTTAGGCAGGCTCCATGCTCAACAGGGAGCCTGATGTGGGACTCAATCCCACAGCCCTGGGATCACGACCTTAGCCAAAATCAAGAGTCAGGTGGTACCTGGGTGGCCCAGGTGGTTGAGTGTCTGACTCTTGGTTTTGGCTCAGGTCATGATCTCGAGGTTCATAAGTTCAAGCCCCACATTGGGCTCCACACTGACAGTGCAGACCCTGCTTGGGATTCTCTCTTCTCCTTCTCTCTCTGCCCCTCCCCTGCTCGTGCTCTCTCTCTCTCCCAAATTAAATAAATAAACTTAAAAAAAGGAAATTAAGAGTCAGATGCTCAACTGACTGAGCCACCCAGGTGCCCCTAAATTGTACACTTTAAATGGGCAAATTGTATAGTATGTGACTTGTATCTCAATAAAGCAGTTTTACATGAATGAATAAACACATAAATAAATACACATTTAAGAAAATCGAGCATCCCTATTTCTTGTTTTTTAATTTTTTTAATGTTTATTTATTTTTGAGAGAGAGAGAGCGAGCACGAGTGGGGGAGGGGCAAGAGAGAAGGAGACACAGAATCCACAGCAGGCTCCAGACTTTGAGCTGTCAGCACAGATCCCAACGTGGGGCTTGAACTCACGAACCGTTAGATCATGACCTGAGCTGAAGTCGGATGCTTAACCGACTGAGCCACCAAGGCGCCCCAAACATCCCTATTTCTCAAAGAAGAATTTCCCACCTTGTACCTTTGCTCACATTATCTGCTCTACCTAGAAAGCCTTCTGCTTGATCTATGCCCATTAAAATCCTAGCTGGGCTTCAAAGTCTAACTTGACTCAGCTAGTCCTTGAAAGCTTTCCTCAGTGAGTACCCCACCCACACACACCAGAAATGAATCCCCCTCCTGTCCCTTTGGTGCTTATTTGAACTTTTTTGTTATGACATTTGTCACACTCTCTCCTTGTCCACCAGTCCTTGCTGTCTTTGTTCTAGCTCCTCTACCGGACTCTCAGCTGGAGGGAGGATTTAGGTCTTTGCATGTTCACCCCTGCAGTGCAGAGCACAGCGCCTGGCAGGCTGACGGTTGCCCTGTTAGCTGAATCGATTCTGAATCTGGCCTGAAGACATTCCAGCTGCCCCATCCCAAACGTCGTGGCTCCCTGAAGTCTCTGTGACCTCATGTCAGAGTGGCTGGAAACTTTCACTCAAATGAGCTGGCTGTGGCCTCCCCCGACTTTGAAAATAAATAAAGAATACATTTCCTTTTGCATTTTTAAAGCTTGTTTATCCTTTTTCCCCTCTGGAGACTTCTCTCAACTTGATTGTGAAAATGTGTCAAAGTCCTTTCCCAAGGCAAAGCAGGATCTTAGGTCCTGCAGAAAGGAGACTGAGGGGGGAGGTCAGGAGATGGGACCCAGAGAGATGGCCCCACTCCGATACCCCCAATCCAGCCCTCAAATGGCTGCTCATGGACCTCGAGTGTTCAGGAACCCCATGCGGTAAACTGCGCCCTCCCCACTGCCCACCGTCTTACCTTATTAGGAACTTCCCCTCTCCTCCAGGGAATGGCCCTGAGGCTTGCTTCTGGGGCAGAGGAGGGTCAGAGCCGGGGTCTTCCTGACCACCATAGTGCTCAAGGCACAGCACACACTGAATGGGGATGGGAGCCACAGTGGACAAAAGCAGTCACACCAGACCTGGTGACCCCCAGGATAATGGGGCAGGAGGAAATGGGTAGGGAACATGGGAGAAGAAGGAAAAACAATTGGAGGCTGAATTCTCCCAGGCAGCAATGCTCTGAGAGGTGAGAAGTATCCTTGCCTTATATCCTCTCACCTCTGTGTCCCACAGTCCAGGGGAAACAGCCTCTGCACTGGCTTGTGAAAACTTCAGGGTCAGGCCACGTTTTCTTACCTTAGTACTGCCTGTCCCTGCAAGTTCTTGCCCACTCCAAGAACTTAACACATAGCAGGTGACTTCTCCCCTGCTTGGAACATTCTTCCTGCACAGTCCCTACCCCAAACCTGGCTAATTTCCTATTCACGTTTCAGTAAAAATAGTACCTCCTCCAGAAGGCCTACACATGCGTGCACACACACACATTTCCTGCCCAGTTCCCATAACATCCTGTGCTTCCCCCATTTCAATATGTCTTACACTGTCTCAAGGTGGTCGCTTACTTATCTGTCTCTTCATACTGGGTTATAAGCTTCCTGAGGGTTTTGTTCCTATCAATTACCTAAAGCTCAGTATAGAGCCCAGCATCTACCAGGTGCTCATAATTGTTCCCTGAGCGAAGACACCTGCCATTTCGCTGCAATGTGCTAACCCAGCACGGGACATACTTTCTACCTCATTGAACCCTTCCAGCTATCTTATGGAGTGGATGTTATCATTTCCCTGTTTCAGAAAGAAACCAAGACTGAAATACTGGCTTGTGGACACAGGGATTTTCATGTTTTGTTTTGTTTTTTTTATTTTTGAGTGAGAAAGCATGAGTGGGGGAGGGCCAGAGAGACAAGGAGCCAGAGGATCCTAAGCGGGCTCTTCGCTGACAGCAGCAAGCCTGATGTAGGGCTCAAACTCACGAACTGTGAGATCATGACCTGAGCTGAAGTTGGACGCTCAACCGACTGAGCCACCCAGGTGTTCCTAGACATGGGGATTTTAACCTCTGTCTGTTGGACTCCAAAACCTCTGCTCTAACAACTAGAGTAAATTATCTTCCTGCTTCCCAAAGGTCCTGGGAAATCTATCCCAGGGGGGGAAGTGGATATTCTGTTCCAGCCTGGCAACCTAGGGCAGGCTTGGACCCTGGCTCAGGCATAGCTATTTTCCTGTCCTGGAACTTGCTTCCCATCCCTGCACGCCTTTTCTTCCAGTGACGCTTTCACCCAGGTGAGGGGCCCCGAGTGCAGTTCTGGCCTGCCCTTACGCTGGGTTTAAAGGCTCAGAAAAGGAATCTCAGGATCTCCTGGGCTCGACCTCCTCGTTTCAAGGAGAGAAGAGAGGTCCTGGCAGAGTCCCCATAGAGAGTCTGGGTAAAGTGATATGGCCTGTGGTTTTCAGGCTGAGAGGTGACCTTAGGGCAGCAGGAATGTTCTACTGGGTGTCAGGACCCAGATTCTTGTCCTCACCTTACCACTCACACACAGAGCCATTTGGACCAAATGTACCTTCTGGCTCAGACCTGCCCTCAAATAGCAAAACAGTAAAATAGACCCTATATCTGCAGCTCCTCTCGCTTTCAGAAGGGTTTCCTTCTTGCTGTTTCAGCCTTCACTAACCAGGAGGCAAAGCAGGGGCTGTTATTTTCCAAACATTCACCAAGGCAAGCAGCGCACTAGCGCTCTATGTCTTCTTTGCAACCATTCTGAGTGGTGGATTGTTATCACCCCCATTTCACAGATGAGGAAACAGAGGCTCAGAGACCTAAAGCACTGGCTCAAGGTCCAACAGCTCATCATGGTGGCATCAGGGTGGGTTTCCTGGGCAGTGCAGCCCCTGCTCGCCACCACATCACCCAGTTTGGTTAAATATCTTCAGCGGTCCCACTGACCACGAGAGTAAGGTCAAGGTGCGCTGCCTGATATTTGAGGCATCGAAGTTCTGCACTGACTGCCCCACACTACCTTCCCAGCCTCACTGCCCATCACTTGCTTGCACCTGCCCCATATCCCCTCAAGGTGGGTATTACCACACCCAGAATGACATCTCAGTTTCATCCTTTTCTCTGGCTCTTCCCCTTGCCTAGAATATCTTTCCTACTCTTCTTCACACTTTCAGAGACGATGCCCCATCCCTGCCTCGTTTTACTCCCTTACTTTTCAGTGAAGCAGCCCCTGACCTTGTGCTCTAACTCCCTTAGGTGGGGGTTATGAGCAAGTGGTCCTAAGTTGCAGGCTGTCTCTCATATTGTGACACTGCTCTCCTGAGCGGTGGCCTCCCTGGGAAAATTCAGGTCAGCGTTAAGTTTCCTGGCCTCCCCTATGGTGTCTTGCATCCTGTATGTCCCACTGAAATACGCCGACGTGCACTGAAAGAACTGGGAACCAGTGAGTGGTCCTTCCTTTTCTGCCCTGTGGAGGCCCTCCACCACCACTAGGGGGGCCCTAGTGCACTCCTCCCCACAGGGCTGCTATAGGGCTGGGCCAGGAGAAAAATGACTGAGGGAGGATCCCCAAGGGTAGCCTGAGGGCCAATAAAGCAGAAGTTCCCCCAGGGGGTTTTTCTAAGCTTCTTTGCTTCCCCCTTCCTGAACAGGGTAGGGCACTAGAAAAGATCCTGGGCCTGGGTAGTGGGAAATTCCAGTTCCACCTCCACCATACGAGGCCATGTGAACTTAAGCACATCACTTCCTCTCTCTGGGTCGCAGCTCCCCAGTTCTAAAATAGACACTGGATGGGATCCAGAGCCCCTTCGCGCTCTAGCCTCTGCAACTGCAAGGTGGCATAACCTCCCAAGCTGGCCGGGCAAATTCCCACTCCTCTGGGCCCCAAGGCGGGACATACAAAGGCTCAGGTCTCCTGGCTCCTGGTCAGGAAGGACGAACAATCCACTGTGACCACAAACCACTGGGCCCAAGCCAGGATGCCCTCTGGGGTAGTGTGGTCCTAACCATCTGCCCTTTCCTCCAGCTTTAGTTGCTTCAACCAAATACTACCCACATGCTTGCCATCACCTCCGAAGCATGGCTGGAAAGAAGGATCACATTCCGGTAGGTGCCCCACTGCCCAGCACCAGGTTTGTGGAGCTGCTACCAAGAGGTGAAACTGCTCTCACCTGTCAAAACAAATCACCCAGCTCAGCCCACCAGGCACGCAGCTGTGGGAGAGGCCAACATGCCCCTCCATGCCCCAGCAGCTTTGGTCAGAGGTGCCTGCTATGGTGCCAACCAGAAGCCAGTCCTCCTGGCAGGACCGATGTCAGTGGGTGATCCCCGCCAGCCCAGTACAGCATGTCCAAGAGCCCCTGCAGGATGAAGGCAGCCTCTGGGGGCTACACAGTAAGGTGCAAAAGACTTGAGCTTAGAGCCAGGCAGGTCGAGGTTCAAATCCCAGCTCTGTCACTCACAGTGAACCCTGCTCAAAGTCAGTGGATCTCTTGCAACCATGATTTCCCATTTGTAAAATGAGTCACCTACCATGGCAGAGGGTTGTTCTGAAGATTCAGAGATGGTGCATGTAAGGATCAATGCCCAGCAAGATTTCAAATCATGGTAGCTATGTTTGTTTGCTCCTCTCAGGGATGTAGCAATGACAACAGTCAGCCCTGGGAATCTTACTAAATCCCTGCTGAGTCACCTGTGCACACCTGCAGACCATGCCCTCTCACTGACCTGCCTCCTGTCCCACTCATCCTCACCCCCAGTTCACCATACCGTGTTCACAATGGTGAGGCTACAAGGGACCTCAGAGGTCATTTAGTCCCTTCATGGTTGCAGAGCAGCTCAAAGAGGTCAAGAAACTGCCAAGGTCACTGAGCAAGGAGCAGAGCCCAAGTCTGCTGACCCCCTCCCTACCCAGCGTCCTCTCCAGGTGCCTACGCAGCCTACCTATCACTGGGTGAGGCCGCTGACCTCAGCAGAGCAGGGGCCCAGCCACTCTGTGCTATGGGGACAAGAAGGCTGCAGATGAACCTTCATTGCAAATATCGAGCATGGCCCCAGATTATTCAGGATGCGCTGGGCAAACTGAGAAAGCAGGGCTGACTGCTTCCAGGCCTCTCTGGGCTGGTTTCCATGGTGCTGCAGCAAACTCTCCCCCTGGCACACCGTGGATGAGACCACAGGCACCCCCTTCCCACAAGCCTCCAGTGTGGCCTATGCCCAAGGCCCATCTCCGTGTGGCATTCAAGGCCCTCCTATCACTGGACACTCACATGCCAACCGACCTCCTCATCACCCGTACCCCAATCTGCAGTTCACTTTGGGGGAATGGCCTTCCTCACAAGCTTTTTCTTCCCCCTGACGCCCAACTCCAACACATACACTGGAACATCTTCTGTGATCCCCTCCCTTCTGGCACGTGCAGCCAGTTGTTTCCCGTCAGGGCCTGTATGGTATCCCGACATGCCTCTGTCAGAGAACCAACGGCACTGTAATTCCTTATGTGTCCTCCCTCCTCTATCCTGAAGCCCCACAAGGCGGATGGGGGCCTCGCCTGCCATTGCCACCCCTAGCACCCAAGAGTGGCTGCTATTGTAGTAAGTGCTCAGGAATTGTCTGCTGGACAAATGGACAAACCACATATGCGTCTTTTGCTCATTCTGCTTTTAGGGAATCAAGAAAGATCACAGCTAAGAGCCTTAGAACCTGGATTTGAATCCCAGTTTTGCCATTTACCAGCAGTGTGACACTGGCAAGTTCCTTAGCCTGTCAGCCACAGGTTTCTCACCTTAAATAAGCAGTAATAAATTAGATAATAAAACCTACCTCATGAGGGTTACCAAGAGGATCAAACAGAGCATAAAACGTGACCTATAACTGTTAGCATCATCTTTTTTTTTTTTAATGTTTATTCATTTTTGAGAGACAGAGCGTGGGCAGGGGAGGGGCAGAGAGAGAGAGGGAGACACAGAATCCGAAGCAGGCTCCAGGCTCCGAGCTGTCAGCACAGAGCCTGATGCAGGGCTCAAACCAACGAACCGTGAGATCATGACATGAGCCGAAGTCAGATGCTCAACCGAGTGAGCCTTCCAGGTGCCCCAGCATCATCTCTATGATTATTTCCTTGATCATGTGTCTCCTTCTCAGAATGAGAGTCTTTTTCACCTGCTTACTGAACTCCTACCCATCCTTCCAGGCCCAGCCAAAATTCTATCTCTTCCAGGCCCAGCCAAAATTCCTATCTCAGGAAGTATCATCTGAATACCCAGCCCAGCTCTCCTTCCTTGTCCTGGCTCCACACTTGTGCAGCAGCCTCACCCTGCAGTACCAACGATTTTGCCAAGACCCTGATTGTTAGTCCTGCCTCCCCAACAAGACTGCCCACTTGCAGAGAGCAGGCGGGCTTCTCATGCTCTTTCTACGGTCCTAAAAGCACAACCTATAGCATTTAGTTTACGAAGCATTCACACTTAACTTGATTCTCACTCTCTGAGGCAGGTACCATCATCACCCCCATTTTACAGATGAAGAAACAGAGGCTCAGAGAGGTTAAGTGCTTTCCCAAGGTGCCTCAGTAATAAGTAGTGCAGCTAGGGTTCAAGTTCTGGCTGACTGCAGATCCTGTGGGCTCTCCCTTCTCTCATGTCCCCTCCCTTCCTCTAGTTGATGCAAGGGTGCCTGCTGGGGTCACTCCTGCCTGCTGGCAAAGTGGGCACATCCATCTTGGCCCTGGTGCCTCAGCAGCTTCCTGCCCCAGCTCCATGTTTTTCCCAGAAAACCCACAGCTGTGGCTTAGGGAAGGGCCCCAACTGGGTTGCACTTGGATTTGTTAAGCCACAGCTTCTGGCCACTTGCTCATGGCCTCCTCCTCTGGGGAAGGCTGTTACATGGTTCTGACCTCCCACTGCCCTATTCAGTAAAGCAGAGGAGAAAACCTACTCTACCTACCTACTCTGTCTCTAGGCTCTAGCAGCAGGGGCAGAAATAAAAATTCACTTTCAAAGGCATTCCAGGACCACTGGCTTTCGGCTTTGGGCCAATCAGCAATGTTGGATCTGTGGTCTGTGCCAAACTAGCATTTGTGGTGAGCTTTCCCCGCACATCACCTTATTAGATCCTCAAAGCCACCCAGCTGTGGATGGCTGGTGCCCCATCTCATCAGTGAGGAATCTGGGCTTGGATCAAGACATTATGAGCCCCCAAGCTGTGCTTTGGGGGTCCGCGTCTGAGCTAGTTGCCCCTTGTAATCCTCTGGAGACCGTGCTAATGCTACCGAACCGACAGAAATCAACTCACCAGGAGTGAGGCTCTAGTGCTGGTTTTGGAAAGCAAGCTCTCTAAGCAAGTCTGAAGAGGACAGTGTCATGTTTGGGAAACCAGTGCCGACGAGGGCCCAGTCACCTGACAGACACAAGTTTGAATCCCACTCTGCCCTGTGCTAGCTGTGTGACCCTTGCCAAGTCAGTCACCCCTCTGAGCCTTGGCTCCTCATCTGAAAAATGGGAATACTAATATGTTAAGAGGTTCTGAGACACAATAAAGCCCAAGGAGCTCTCGAGCAACCTCCTCTTTCTATAAAATGGGCATGACCCAGAACCTCCCTCACAGTGTGGCTGCGTGGATAAAAAGAGCGAATGCAAGCAAAGCACTCAGAGAAGAGCCTGCGTGTCTCCGAGGTGCTCAGGAAATGTTGGCTGCCATTATTATTACTACACCCCTGACAACAGTCAGCCTGCATAGAGCACGAAACCTGCTCACAAAATGCTTTCACCTGCAAAGTCTCTGAGCGACCCAGGGGGGTGCTGGGGGGGTGCCCACTGGCTCATTACAGCCAATTGTTAAATTTGAAGGAATTTTGTGAGCTGGTTGTTAAAGAGAGCTATGTAACTGTATTATTTTAATATTAAAATTAAGTTATATAAACTTACAGTTAAATAGGCTATCTTAAAAACAATCCTTAAAACTCATTGGTTCCTAATTTTGTCAATTATGTTTTAATAGTCTCAATGCTCTTGAGGTGATTTCTGCCCTCTATCTCTGTGTTGGGGAAATACTAATTAATGGTGTGCGACTGCACGCTGCTTCCTTGAAATTGGCCATGGTGGGTGTACTGATACCATGGAAACTGGCAGATGCTCCGATCAGGACCTCGTTTGTGGTCTTCTTGATCCTAGACTTAAGAAGCGCTGGAGAAGATCACTTAATAATGCAGATTAAACTTAAAAGGGTGCCGTGTTGGTAGCCGTCACTTTGTGAATAGCACAGAAACCGAGGAAATACATTTTTTCTGATATTCAGAAACTATTATCCAGTTCAGCAAAGAAGTCATTCGTGTCATTGACAAACGAGTAAAGTTCCAACGCATGTCTTCATTGTTTGGTTTTTATCTCACTTGTTAACGTAGACAAAAATATCAACCAACATTCTGGTCAGAACTACACTCAGGTGTCACCTGCAGCCATAGATTGGCTATGGATACAAGGGTTTGGCAAAAAACCGAAGAAAATGTGCTATGAGAAACAACTTGCTCTCTGGAATTTACAATAAAAAGTATTATTTACTTTATTGTTTATAAGTTGTGTTGTAAATCTTTGTATCATAAAATTCAGGATAAATTTGTGTGTGTGTATGCACATACACTTGTTTTCTGGAGATCTGGCTGTTCCCAGAATACCACTGCAAAGAACCTCACACAGGAGGGTACTGTCTGTGTTTTCTAGATGAGGAACTAAGGAACAGAGAAGTTAAGTAACTTTTTTGAGGCCAAACAACTAAGTTGTGGAGCCGGGCTTATAATTTAAGCCCAGGTTGGGGCACCTGGGTGGCTCAGTCAATTAAGCATCAGACCCTTGGTTTGGGCTCAGGTCATGATCTCATGGTCCATGAGTTCTAGCCCTGCATCAGGCTCTGTGCTGACAGTGCAAGCCTGCTTGGGATTCTCTCTCTCTCCCTCTCTCTTTGCCCCTCCCATGTTCTCTCTCTTTCTCTCAAAATAAATAAATAAACTTAAAAAAAATTCAAGCCCAGGTCTTCTTAGTGCTAAGGTTCCTTTCTTTCTACTATTTTCATTGCTTCCAGAATCAGATTCTTTCACTCCTACTGAGATCAGAGGCGGTGAGAGGACTGACAGTGGAGCTGTGAATGGAACCTAGAAGTAACTGTTTGAACACATGATACCTCACTGGAGGCCAGGCCTAGGGAGGGGTCCCCAGTGGAGGGCATGGGCAGCTAGAAGCCCCAGGAGGCCTTTAAGCACCTAACAGTGAATGCAAAGGCAATTTGCATTTCTGGTTTCCTATCAGTCTTACACAATGTCCTGCCACCCTTGAAATCTTCCCGGCCGGCTGGCTGGAAAGTGCTACCTTATTCATTCCCCCTTTGGATGTTTCCATGCCCATCTTCCCTTCTGAATCCCTCTGGAGGAATAGGGAGGAATAGGGAGAGGAATAGGGAGAGGAATAGGGAGAAATGTGGCCTAATAAGACCAGTTAAAACTGACAACCAATATTTTCAGGAAGTGTTAGAATTTGCAAGCCCTCTCATTAATACTGATACCTCCCTGGTCCTTTGCTCCACCCCCACGGGACAGGAAGAAGAGGCAATATTATCTCCACTTTCAAGGCCAGGAAATGTCAGAGAGGTGAACTCCCAATGTCACACAGCATAGGTTGAGACTCAAATGCAGGCTCAACCCCCAATCCTCTCCTCTTTCTACTTCACCATGTGGCCTCCTGCTGTATCTTGTAAGAGTCACCTGGTTGGTTTAATGCTTCCCATTTCAAAGCATCTATATTTCAATTCTTTTAATAATGGCTGTCTATAGCTTACATTTGGGCACATTTTGTTCCTTCCCTCCACTATTTAGAAGTTCAGCATTCTGAGGGTCACTTCTCCTCAGGTTGCCCTAGGGTGGCCTTGCAGTAGTTGATAAAGCAAACAGCATGTATTTCTAGGGCTTCGGGCTCACAGTCTTATGCATGGGGCGAAGATGAAGAGGGCACAAGCTAAACTTTGCATCTGAGAAACAGGAAGCAGGGTCCACCTCTCAGAATACCCTGAGGGGGTAAGGAAATCAGAAAATACTTGTATAAAAGTTTCTACAGCAAAGTAAAATACAAGCAGCCATGTGGGCTGCTGGGGTTAATATGTAAAGTTAAAAAAAAAAAAGCACAAAAGAAAACTGTAAAAGCAATATAGTTACAAGTACCCTAACCCACCCACCCACCCACCCACACACACACACCTGTTCATAAAAAGCTGAAGAAAACACACCAAGTGATAATAATAGTTGCTTTGGAGTGGAAAGTCTGTGGGTAACTTCCGTGTAAGTTTCTACATTTTCTATGAGTTATTACTTTTTATAATAGCATAAAAGATCATCCTTCACTTGAAAAATGCTCTTAAGTACAGAGAACAAACTGAGGGTTGCTGGAGGGGTGCTGGGTGGGGCGATAGGCTAACTGGACAAGGGACATTAAGGACGACACTTGTGATGAGCACTGGGTGTTATATATAAGTGATGAGTCACTAAATTCTATTCCTGAAGTCATTATTACATTATATGTTAACTAACTTGGATTTAAATAAAAATGTTAAAAGATGCTAAGGGGTACCTTTGGCTCATCTCTTTCCCATATTCTTATCACCGCCTCCAACTGGCATACTCTCTCTGCCCTGCCAGAATTTTCTTTCAATATCAGAAATAGAATCTTGTTTATCCACCCATTAAAGGTCTTCCGCCAATGCTTGCTCATTTTCTTAAGTATGATGTACTGTAGGAGACCAACCTCAGTCTCAGGAGAAGCCTACAGAAGTGCCGAGCATGAAGTGTCAGGATGGCTATAATCTTCTCTCAAATTATGCCACAAAATTTTTAAATCACATACATGTTTTTATTTTAATTTGTACTTAAAATGATTTTAATTCTAAAGATCACATGTATGTATATATACAATATGTACACATGTGTACATGTCTGTGTGTAGATATACAGATTTAAAATACTTTCATATAAGTAAAAAGTTTTTTCTTTCTTTTTTTTTATAATTTTCTAAATGTTATTTAATTTTGAGAGAGAGAGAGACCGAGCAGGGGTGGGGGAGGGGCAGAGAGAGAGGGAGACACAGAATCCAAAGCAGGCTCCAGGCTCTGAGCTGTCAGCACAGAGCCCGACACGGGGCTCGAACCCATGAACTGCAAGATCATGACCTGAGCCAAAGTCGGACGCTCAATCGACTGAGCCACTCAGGCGCCCCTTTTTATTCTTTTTTAAAGAGAGAAAGAGGTAAAGCAAATGTGGCCACGTGTTGAATCTAGGGGGAAGGTGTAATGGTGTCCCCTGTATTCTTGCAGTTTCTTTAAATGTTTTGAAATGTTTTCGTAATAAAAACATCTGAGGGGAAAAGCCTTCCATGGCTGTGACTGCCTATACAGACTCTTTGGTCTGGCCTTCACTGTCACAATCTCACCCTATCCTAAGTTAAATCTCTGCCATGTCTTACCTTCACTTCATGCCACCAGATTTTACTATGGAAACAATCTCCTTCTTATAAGTTCTACTTTCAAATGCATGCACATTTTATAGCAGTTAATAAAATATGCACTTTTTAAAAATTACAAGGATATTAGAAAGAAAAAACAATGTAACCAGATGAGAAATTAACCATGTAAAGGATAAATGTATGACACGGTTCAGACCCTTGGATTAATTAAATATAAGAGGCATGGACCAAGGAAGTAAGAAGTCTACACTGTCACAATTTGGTGACTGAAAAAGCTGGTAATACCCAGTTTGGCTTAGTGTTTCCTCACTGGCTAAGTTCAAGCTCCAGCTATCTCACTTAATACCTATGTGATCTTGGAGTGCCCGGGTGACTCAGTTGAGCACCCATCTCCTGATTTCGGCTCAGGTCATGATCTCACAATTGTGAGATCGAGCTCTGCATCCGGCTCTGCACTGAGGATGCAGACCCTGCTAGGGATTCTCTCTCTCTCTCCCTCTGTCTCACTGCCCCTCCCTGCTCATGCTCACTCTCTCTCTCTCAAAATAAATAAATAAACATAAAAAAAAAAAAAACCTGTGTGATCTTGGACAAGTTACTTAGCCTCTCTGAATGTCAATTGCCTTGTGTGTAGAAAAGTGACAATATCTAGACCTCAATGGGTGGCCATGAGAGAGCACATGAGAGAACAAACGTGTAAGCATGCTGTATTATAGAAAGTGCCATATACATTTAAAGTACTATTGATATCATTCCTATGAAAGCTTGACAAGCAAACCCCCTCACATCATGAACATAAAAACAGCTCAAAAGATGATCAGGGCATAGAGGAATTTGGAATTTTGGAGTACTTGTTCAGAAATTCACTCTTCCTTTCTAGTAGTTCTATAAGCCAAAAAGCCCCATGAGGATTCCTGGTTTGCATATAATTTTTTTCAATCCTCATGACTTGTTCTTTTTGCTTAAAATACTAGTCAGACCTGAGGCCGACCTTCCATTTTTGAATCCTCAAGTTGGATTAGGGTGTAGGGGAGAAATACCAAAACTCAGAAGGGAAATTCCCAAATACAAACACAAAACTGCCCTCGACAAGGCCTTTGTTTGTGTAGGGATCACACGCCAGGGTAAGGTTCCTAGGTGGTACTGACCCCCATTTCCTGCTAATCTGTCCCACAAAAGGCATGTCTGAAGGCACACTGGGTGCTCCCTGTGACTGAAGGGCAGGCAGCCCCAATGTCCCTTCCAACCATGTAAATACAGGCAACATCATCTACCTTTACCACTCCTACCTACCCACCTCAATCAGCCTTTCTATGGTGAATTTACAGCACACACTGGCCTGGTATTCCCTCTGCTGAGGTGGAACGCTTACCCCTTGGTAGTGGGCATTTGTTGGCAAGAGTCATGGTTAGCTTTCATTTCAGGTGGCCTCCCCACCAAGTCTCACCATGGCCATCTCCTGCCCGTGGAAGGCAGGTACCATATCACATTGATGTTTGCCACTCTACTCCTGGGCATACTATAGCCCCCCAATAAATGTTCACATCATTGCACTGACTTCTGCCCGCAAACTCTTTTGCATTTCCCAGGTGACATCAAAGGGTCTTTGCCATCCATGCATGCATCTGGTCTTACTAAGTCATTTCATTCATTCATTTACTCATTCATTCAACACTGAGTAATGTGTCATGTGCCAAGCACAGTGCTAGATACAAGCAGAAGAGTGACCAACAGCAATAGACATTCTCAGACTGTACAAAGGGCAATGGAAGCATAAAGGCAAGTTCATTCTTAGTTATGCTTTGGGATGTAGTAGGGAAGGGAAAGGCTTCCTAGAGGAAATGATGTTTCTGCTGGGCCTAGAAGGATGAACAGGAAGGAAGTCCACGGACAGAGAAAGGAAGAGCAACAGCTTCCTGGATGGGAACAGCATGAACATAGAAGGAGAGAGGCCAGAACATGTATCTGTCATCTTGTTGCCTGGGGCTAGTGTTTTGGAGTGGGGAAAGGTGGATGAGACCAGAATCAGGACTAAGGCAGGATAAGAAAGGTCCGAATGCCATGCTGAACAGGTTTATTTATCCTACAGATGACAAGGACCCAACATAGATTTCTGGGCAACAGCATGCCATGATTTGTTTTTACCAAGACTGCTTATCATACATTAATCTGTCCATTTATCTGCTCTCTGCCACAAGGCTGGGAGCATGTGTTAAGCAGGGACAGGGCTTCACCTCTCTAGCACAGTAACTGAACATAGGAGGAGGTAATCATGGGAGGATCCAGGAGAAGTTCATATTCCAAAGACAGGTGAGAGCTCACTGTCCTCCATTACCTGCTCCTGGAAGATGAGCATGGAGAACAGGTCATGGGTAGGGGCATGGAGACAACACAGTGGCTGTGTCCATGGGGCAGCAAGGCTAGCCTGACTCACTTGGTGAGGAGTAACAGAATATAAGAGTTGAGAAAAGCAGAGGCACCTCACAGGGAGTGAAAATCAGGGAGAAAACTGTATTCGTGTAAAATGAATTTTATGTGGTTGGAAACAACATGGAATCAAGAAGTCCCCTCTAAGCTACCAGCTGGGCTTTCTACATGACCCCCTCCAGCTGGTGGAAAGTTCCAACCGGGGGCATGCCTACCCACATTCTGGCTCCAGGAAGTGTCTACCCAATCATGAGGTAATCCAGCTACTCATCACTTCCTGAAGTTGCTCAGCTGAGCCTGGGCCAAGGGACTCACAGATGGGGAGGGAGGGTCAGAAGGCTCACAGTGTGCACAATTCTAAGAACAGGAGGCCGAGACGGGGGTTAACAGAATCACCCTACATGCAACCGGGGGAATCCCAGTGACCATCTCCAGGCCGAGGAAAGCATCCACCCTGAGCCCAGGAGCCAGACCTGCCCCAGTAGCAACGAATCACAGCTCTGCTGGCTAATCGAGAATTGCACTAGCAGTTTTGTTTTTCTAGGCTGGCGGGCCCAACATACTGTAACAAGAGTTGTGTTTCCTTTTCCTCTATTCTGGGAGGGGAAATAACAATAGCAGGTATTATTACAGAGCACTGTCTGGTACACAGCAGGTAATGCTGCTTCTCTAACCCTTAACAACCGCACCAAGTAGGGATTATTATTTGCATTGAAGCCAAAAGACTGAGGTTCGGTTGTATCCTGGTACACAGTAGGATGAAGATGAAACCCCGACCTGGCCACCTCCAAGCCAGCACTCCCCACACCACAGCGAGCAGCCACACAAGCAAACTAAACAACGTGGACCCGCTTTAGTCATGGAGCCTGTGGGATTACAACACCTCCTACCTCTACCAGACCCCATAGAGAAAAGACAAAGGAGCCCATTTTGAGGTCGGTCTCCTGGAGCCAGTAAAGACACAGAAAACAGCAAGTTAATTGTCCACAGTACTGCCAGGAAAGAGACACAAATACAGTCCGGGTAGACTGTTGCCTGCTTAGTGTATTACCACTCTGAGCTCCAAAGTCCCCCTTAGCCCACACCCTCCTCGGTGACTCCAAGTTTTACCCCTGATTCTTGTGTAAAACACTGCAAGGTGTCTTCTGTTGGAGGAATTCAAAATACTGCGGCAATCAGCAGAGAAGTAAGGACCCCACCAAGGGGAATCGCGGCAGGTCACCCCACAGGGCAGGGTAAGAGCTGGGGTGGGGGTCCATGGCAAGAACTGAACCCATTGCCTGAGGCAGTCACTGTGAGACCGTAGGTATGCCATGCCCTCTCTGGGCCACTCCTCCCAAGTCAGAACTTGGGTGTCATCCTGAACTCTGCCGTCTTCCTCATCCCCCACAGCTAATTAGGCACCTGATCAATCCTCAGACCAACCTCTGTAATTGGTCTTCAATCTGTCCCCTCCTTACATTAGTTTTGCACTTCCCACATCTCACCCGATTACTGCACTAGCTTCCCAGATGGCACCTACCCCCGCCTCCAGGTGTTCCCCATTCTATCCATCCTTCCAGCCGGAGGGATTTTTCCAAAACACACATCTGCTGGCCTCACCTCCCTGATCACCTGGCCCCTATATCCCTCAGGGTAAAGTTCGATCTCTTTGGCTTAGCTCTCAAACCCTGTGTCTGCCTTCTGCTCTCTTTCTGGCTTATTCTCCAGCCATTTGGAACATTCACCCTTTGCCTGTATTTCCCTGAATGCATTGTGCTATTTCAGGACCATGTACACTGTCGTTCTCTCTTCCTTAGAAGACTCTTCTCCTTTGATAACCCCTGCCAGTCCTTCAAAATTCAACTCAAATAACACCTCTTCCAGGAAGCCCTCTCAGATAATGCAGTCTGACTTAGATGCCCTCTCCTTTCAGCTCCCTAGCTCCCCTATACTTCCTTCTATTGCAGCTCCCCTATACTTCCTTCTATTGTTGATCTTTCTTTTCTGTCTCCTGTACTAAGTTTCCTAGAAAAGAGGAACTAAGCCCAGACAGGGCCCAGTTGATTTTTGTATCTGTAGCAATACCTAGGTGCCTGGCACAATGCTTGAAACACAACAGGAATTTCTGGACAGAAACATGAGTGGGTTTTCACCCTGGGAAATAGGTCCCTCTGATCACAGGTTAGAGGATCTTTAAGCTTTGGGTGTCTGTAAAGGCTCATCAGTCTACTAGACTGAGTTCAGTTACTATGGGAACTGCTCCTTCTACTTGACCACACTCTTGCTTTATGAGGTCCTATGTGGTCACAGTGAACTTTCTTGACCCTGAATACCAGTTACCACAAATGATGAGCAGCCCCTGGAAGCAGTTTTGTGGTCACAGTAGGGGATGGGAACAGGGAGGGCAGCCAGAGGCCCCTGAGCTCCAAGACTGATGACCTCTGGCCCAGGGCCGCTGAAGGCTGTGCTGCGCAGGGCCTGTAGGGCCAGCCAACCTCAGTAGTCCTTGCCTGAACACTTCTACTTCTGCCTGCTCATGAGTTAGTTCTCAGTTACTGAAGAGTCCAGTCTTGTGAAATGTGTTTGGTTTCAAGTTTCCTGTTGTTGGTCTAGTATTTAAAAACTGCACCCCACCTGCTCCCTGAGAGAGATAAGGTACCTGTGGTCTGAATAAGAAGCTTCTTGCAGTCAGTCTCTATGTGCAGAAAGCCTGATAGGTGAAATGAAAGTGAGGAAAGGGACACTTCTTTGGCATCATTTCTTTCCTAGGAGCTCAGAGTTTTCCACAGCAAGAGAAGGGACGAGGGCCAAACGGGCACTGAGCCCTTCCCGGCAGTGACATCAGAAGGGACTGGGCTCCTTCTTCCTAAAATGATTCTCCTCCCTCACCCCCTCACTGACCTTGAGATCAAAGTGAGCAATTTTCTTGGCATGAAGGTAGTTCACACCGTCCAGGATCTGCTTGATGAAGCTGGTAGCCTCCTCTTCACTCAGCGACTCCTTCTGGGCCAGGAAGTCGAAGAGCTCTCCTCCCGACACTCTGCAAGACACCGGTGTGGGGTGGGGCCCAGGCCCAGTCAGACCTGTGTGTCAGGGAGCCAGGCCAAAGGGTGCAGCTCCTGAACCTGACCCCCACCATCTGGACGTATGGCAGGATCCCCTCACCCGTCTCTGGGGCTTTGTCCAGCCAGCACCAGGGACTGCTGTTTCTTCTATTCGCTGTGTTCTTCCCTTTGGATCACAAGGGTATGAGCCAATCTTAGGGTGTTACCAGAAGGGCCTCTGGTTACCCTAGGTGTTACCTCTCCCCCACCACGACTGAGGTAGCAGAGGACAGAAACAAGTACTGCGGGATGACAGAGAAGAACATATACTGGGCCAGCAGCTGGACACCTAGGTTCCAGTCCAGCCCTGCCACTGACCTTGGACAACTCCTCTCCCCCTCTCCAGTCAGACCTCAGTTTCCCCATCTGCAGAATGAGCAGATGGGAGTAAGATGGCTCCTAAAGCTCCTTCTTGGATTTTATAAAAGATGGCCTCTTCAGAGTCGAAAATCTAGACATGGTCCCTACCTGAAACGTAAAGACCTATCTAGAAACCCAAAAGTGCTACTTTTGTCCTCACACTCCACACTCTTGCACCTTATGGTAGATATGGCAGGAATGGAGACCCACGGAGCAGAACAACCTGTCCTATAAATGCTAATTTACAGTTTTTAGAGATTTAGGGTTGCCAGATACAATACGGGATTTTTATTTGCTAAATCTGGCAACTCTACCGGGCTTGTCTGTCCTCTGACAGACGCTGGGGTATTCAGCCATGATGTGCTTCTCGGGGGCTGGGTCAGAGCCAAGGGTCATCCCAGGGAAAAATCTCGGGGAGGGATCTGGGCCAGGGGGATCACCTGGAGACTTGTTCAAAATGCAGATCCCAGGCCCTACCACAGATCCTACCAAATCAGATTCTCTAGCCCCAAAGCTTTGGAACCCATATTTTTACAATAACATAATACTAGTAATTAATATTCATTGACTACTTACTCTGTGCATAATGTGTGCTTTATGCACATTATCTCATTTAACCATCATAATACCTTGTGAGCTAAGTACTAGTATTTTCCTATTTCACAGTTGAAGGAACAGAGGCTCCGTGAGGTTAAGTGACTTGCCTAAGGTCATAGAGCTAGTAAGTGGCAGTCAGGATTCAAACCCAGGAAGAATGACTTTCAACCACTATATCATACTAAGTGTCTTCAGATGATGCTTATATGGCTAGAATGGCCTCTGTCCCACTTTGGGGAATCACTCACTCCCTGCCACCTAGTTCACCCTAAACGGCACCAAAATTTCCTTTTCTCCTTTCTTTAAAAATGCCCAGAAGCACCCATGGACACACTAATCAATCTCAGCATCCTGAAAAACAGAACAACTGGACACAATGAGGTACAACAGTAAGTACACAGCAACAGCAACACTTATGACACCTACATCTGCTTAAGCCTCTTGTTCAGTGCTACCCAACAGAACTTTCTACAGTGATGGAAATGCCCTCTATGAACACCGTCCAATATAGCAGCCACTAGTCACACGTGGCTACTGAGCATTTGAAATACAGCTAGTGCAACCAGGAACTGAACTTTAAATTTTATTTCATTTGAAGTCATTTTAATTCAAAAACTGAAATGGTGTGAAATATTTTCCCGTAAACACAGCTTTGTTGTTTTGATAGGATTGTATTTCATGCTAACCACTGCACTGAGAATGAACTAAATGTGCTGTAAGTGTAAGATACACATTGGGTTTTGAAGATGGAATATGGAAAAAAGAATGTAAAATATCTCATTAATGATTTTTATATCGATTACATGTTAAAATGATAATATTTTGTACATATTGGATTGAATAAAAATATTAAAATTAATTCACCTATTTCTTCTCACTTCTTATTTAATGCAGCTACTAGAAAATCTAAAATTGAATATACGGTTCATATTATATTTCTATCGAACAGTGTCAATATAAAGGGTATCTCGTTTAGATCTAACTATTAGTTTACAGGAAATACAAGACATAGAGGAAGAAGTTAACTAATGGCATGAGGCAGGAATAAGCCAAATCCAGACTGTGAGACAATCAATGGGACAAATGACCTAGTTTTTCCAACATTATTCTCTCTCCTTTTACATATGTTTGAAATCCACTATAAGTGAACAGGAAACTTCTGGGGGGAAGACTCCATGATCTCCCTCAGCCACGCTCCCACATAGACCATGATCACCTGGAATTTCTTTCATAACAGATGAGAAAGCCAAGGCCCACAGGAAGCGAAGGAGCTACACAAGGCCTCCCAGTAAGGCAGCATGCGGTCAAGGCCGAGTCCAGGCCCCAGCCACAGTCCAACACTGTCTTCTCAGACTAACATGTGACGGGAGATAAGCCGCCCTAACTCTCTCAGCAAGGTCTCTCAGGAGCTGGGGGTAATGGGAACGTCTACCTGCTCACCTTGTTCTGAAGAGCAAACAAGTTGGTGCATTAAGGAAGGCACTCAGCACAGTGACCAGCACCTGACTGTGTCCCATCAGCAGGGACTTCTGCCATGATGTTATTATCTGCTTCTCACATATGGTTAGTGCGGGCTTAAGTGGTGGGAGAAGGTGCTGGGAATGCAGGGAGGCTTGGGTAGGGTCTGGACTCAGGGAGCAAGGGGATGAGACAGGTGTAACAGGCAGGCATCTCTCTGCAAAGGCACAGAGATGGGGGCAAGCGCAGGGCATGTATGTGGCAAGAAGTCCCTGTGCGCTGGCCGGCTTCGGAGATGAGCTGCAGACCTGCTGGCGTGCTGGTTCTGCCACTGACTACCAAGTCACTCTCCACCTCAGTCTTCTCTCATCTGTCAAATGGGGTTGAAAATATCTCCCGTTAGTAGACAGACAAATGCCAGAAGCCTCTGTTCCTGCTGGGGTGTGAGCTTCTCAAGGGCAGGAGCCATGAATCAGATCCTCATCCTCAGGGCTGGTGTCTACCACGTGACAGATGCTGAGTAAATATTTAGAGAAAGTGGGGCGGGGTGGTGGTAAAGGGGTGAAGAGGGAATGAGGTGAGAAGGTGCAGGGGTGCATACTATCTGCTCGAGCTGCAGTGCCCCTCTACTCAGTCAGCTGGGTGTGGCCTAAAGCATCTGCCTTGGTGTTGGCAGCGAGGCTTGTGCACTACTTTTCCATGTGTTTCATGGGTGAGGCCATCCTCTGCCCCACCCCTACCTGGCAGGTGCTGGAACCTGAACCCCTCTCACCGGCTGAAGCAGAAACTCTGAGTCTGCTCTGCAGACCCAGGTCAAAGGGCCAGGACAGTGGTCCCAATCCTTCCCTAACACAGACCCAACCTTCCCCTTGGGGTGCGGCACGTGAGAGTCCCAGGGCTGAGCTTTTCTTCTTCCAAAACAGGAATGAGGAAAAAACCCAGCCTCACTGCCCCCTGGGAGGGGGGATCTGGCTGTAGAGTTGGACAAGTGCTATGAGACCCTCGATAAAGTCCCGGAAGTAAATACCACGCACCATACTGTCATGAGGCATAGCAGTGGCAGAAGGGTGCTTGGTTCCGAGTTTACTTGGAGCTGGCCACCGGAGCAATGCGCCTTCCCAAGCATTCTCTCACTTGAGACTCATATGCACCCTGAGGGTAGACAGAACTTCTGGCCTGACTTTTCAAATGAGGAAACTGAGGCCCCCAAGAGAGCAAGTGACTTGCCCAAGGTCGCACAGTAAGCCACAGAACCAGGAGTCACAGCCAGATCTTCTCAGCCCCAGTCCACTGTGTGTTCCTCTCGCCACATTGTCTCCACATTATAAAGTTTGAATGGGTGCAAAAAGGAAAGCTCAAGGCCACCCCAAGTACTGGGTAGGCCTCTGACATCCCTGTTGAGCTGCATTTGAGCCCTCATCACACCGGGCTATTGTTACCTGTCTGCCTCTCTCCCCAGCTAGGTTATCTTTGCTTCCCCAGCACCTTGTGAAACAAAGACATTCAATAGAAGGTGGGTGGATAAAAGAACAAAGGGGGAAAAAAAACATTAAAAATATCAACATGATATAGCATATTCTAAGCATATAAAAGTGAAGGCTTGGCATCTGCAAGAGACCTGTCCAGACCTGCTCAAATCCACAGGGCCCCTCTGAAACACAGGACCCAGCCTGGCCCTTGTTTTCTATACTTCTAGCCCCTGCTGGGTCCTGTGAGGCTGTGGCCTCGGCCACACCCTACCCTTCCTACCTTAAATAGAATGCTGCGTAAGTGTAAAAGAATCTCATGATAACGTGGATGTGTCCTGTCACCTAACACCACTGATGTGAAGGCCCAGGCTGGGTGAGGACTTTAGGGGACAGTAATCAGCCATTTTGTTTGAAGGTGTGATCTGAGCAGGAGACTGGGTGAGACATGGTCTCCTTTGGATCCCAGCCACGGTGGCCCTTAGAATATTCCTCAGAGTCTTGGAATGGTGGAGGCTGATGAGCCCACAGGGATAAACGTCCAAGTCTGGACACTCAGGCTGCGGACACTCACATCAGTGCTGAGGCAGCTCTCCTCAAGGTTTTGTTCATTTTCCCTCTAACATAGTTTTTCCCAAGGGTTTCTCTTCCCCAGAGCCATTCCCCATCTCCTCCCAAATTTCTCTCCTCTCACATCCCAAACCTCTTCAGCTTAAAGATGAAAAGCAAAACCCAATAGTCTGGGTCTCTTCTCCTCTCCTCTCAGCATTCCCAGGATCAGTCCCCTTCCTGCTAAGCTGACCTTTGCCTCTTTCCTCCCCACAAGTTGGTCTGCTTGCTAGAAAACCTTTTCAGATGCTTTCTTGGATGTGTACTGAAATGATCTGTGTAGATAGCGATTTGGAAAGGATGCTGCCAGAACCACTTGGGCCCAAGACGGTGCACTCAAGTTAGGGCACTGGAAAGCACTGCTGACCCCGTGGGGTGATCTGCCAACCCATTCTCTGGTATGCAACCACACGGGTATCACTTTCCATTAGCAGGGAGCCCAGGAGGCTCCAGAGAGGTCAGGGGCCTGGATAAGAGGTCTGCCAACTCCCCCGCCCCCCCGGGGCTGACTTACATTTTCAGAGCAAGCTCCACATATGACATGAATTAATCTACCGAGATTTTGAAAATATTCTTTATGCCATACAAAAGTCAACTTATATGGCAAAACCAAATCCTTCCCATCCCTGCTTTCAACAGCCCTGACCAGAGGCAGCTATTGCTAAGGAGGTCATGGATGGAGTGATGACAGTTTAAAGGGACTTAACTCAGGGCTGGGTATGTCTTCTGAGTACTGGTCACTTTAGCAGAAAGCAAAAGCAAGCCCTGCACCAGACAACAGTTGCTGAGAGGGACAATGGGATTGGGGTAAACCCATCCACAAAACCTGCAATTTCAACTGAACAAGGCGGGCACTGATAGTCATGTTTAAACACTGGGCAAACCCACTAACCTGTTAGGGCACCGTGAGGACCAGGCAGTCAAAGGCTGCTGATCAGCCCAACAGGGGTCACCAAATCCCAACACAAAAGCCCATGAAAACCCCTTCTCTCTTGGGAGGTCCTCCCTGGGACACCCTTGTCACACATTGTTCCAGCACCATTGCTAGCCTTAGCAATCCCCAGCACTCCATAGGTAGGCACCCCAAGAGCAGTGAGACAGCTTCAAAGTAAAAGAGGTGATAGAGAAACTATGAATAGACAGAACTGAGCAAGCACAGCAGCTCAAGCAAGTCACAGTGGGAGTACCAGTGCGACAGCTCGATGGTAGGGATGGTGACAACTCACTGGAAGAGGGCACATAACTGTTGCTGACTATGAGCCCTGCTGGGAGAAACAGGGACATCTCAAGAGCATCCCAGACCCCAACTCCTAGGGTTCTGCAAACCAGGAAAAGCAGGCAATTTCTCTAGCAACTAAAGAATAAAACACTTTAATCTTATAAGAATAAAAATGACAACAACAAATCATTTGATAACCATAAAGGCAAATGAATAATGAATCCTGTTTTGGAACAAATGGCCCAGGGCTGACAAGGCTGCGGGCAAACTGGAAACCGCTCCTATATTGTAGGTCCTACAGGTTAACTAATATCGTCCCATGAAAGTGAGGATATCAAGAGCCCTCCAAATGTCAGCCTAGTCATCCCCTTCCTGGGGATTGATCTGAAAGGATTAATTCAAAAGAAAAGTGGGAAGTTATGGGAAGGAAGTTGTTTTCTGGCAGTGAAATGTGTAATGGTTAAAAGCTGGAAAATCAAAACGAAATGTCCAACGATAGGGATATAGGAGTATGTAATTCAATGAAACATGATACAGTCAGTTAAAAGAAAAAAAAACTATTTGTGAAATTATGCTGAAGGGGAAAAGTAGAGCAAGAAATTGTGCAAGTACAACGATTGTATACAAATAGATAAAGACCGAGAGGAACCACAGAAAAACATGAATAGCTATGTTTGGATGGTAGGATTGTAAATGCGATTTCTTTTCAGTTGCTGGAAAGTTTTTTTAAAGCAGTGGCCTAGCCTCCCCAGCAGGGGTAAGCTTGTCGCTCTCTGCTGGGAACACTGTGCCAACTGTTGACCCTTAGCCCTGTGGCATGCCACACCTTGGGCTGTCCACATGGCTGACCGCACCTGTGGGACGCCCCCAGGCTTGCTGAGTCAGGCAGCGGCATACGCCAACTAGTCCAAGTGGCTGAGAGGTCTATGGGAGAGACCGGAGGACGCTGGAGTGAAAGGAATAGCACGGGTGAGTCTATGCATTTAAACAGTGAGATGGATAATTTAAGCATCAATGCAAGAGTATGCAAATGCCCATCTGCTACATAAATCTATATCCTGGTAACGTCAGGGCTTAGTTCTCAAATTAGAATGACTTCAAATGTCAGGTGGTCCACCCAACTTGTGGGCAGGTTAAGGATGGCTGCCACATTTACAGATGGGAGCTGAAGCTCAGAGGAGTGAGGTGTCTTGCCCAAGGTCACAAAGTCAGGGATTTCTGAAACAAATGCTACCACTCCTCTGCAACCAGCAGATGCATACATGCCCATGAGGCTCAGGACACTCCCAACACCAGGTCGTGCTGCTTGATTGCACACAGCCATTGTGACTTGTACAGTCCAACTCAAACTCTGTTGTCTGCCAGAACTCTATCTCCCCATTCCATGGAGACACTTCCAGGAGGGACACAAGGTGGCCAATTCCTGGAGTCTTGGCATCATCAGACTATGACGTCTTGCCCAGTTAGGCCAGCATAATGCCATCTCACCTCATGCTCATAGCTGTCTGCACAAGCAGTGTGGACTCAAGCCCCTCCTCTTCCTGGCTCTAGGGTCTTATAAGAGACCTGGCCTCTCAGTGTTCTTGTCTGTAAAATGGAGATAGTAAGAGCTTCTGTGTGATAAGATTTTTATGAAGATTAAATAAGATAACAGAAGTGCTCAGTACAGTGAATGCCAAGTAACTCCTCTGTGTTAGGAGGACACTTCCCTCAATAGTCTTTGTGAGGACTGAACAGGATGGCAAACAAGAAGCATCGACAAATGGTTGCCTTATACTAGGGCTCTCTAAATAATAGCTATTATTATGATAATGAAGGCATCAAACAGCACACATGTGGGAATTTTTCCCAAGAAAGGGCTGGGGAAGGGCTTTGCAGAGCCTGAAGGATATTTGTTCCGCTCCTCCTCATAGAGAAGACCCCTCCCGGACAGCCTCTCCTCCCCTCATACTACCTTCTTACACCGCCCCCCACCCCCCACCATCCTCCCACATCCTCCGCCAGGAAACGACCCAGGGGCCAGCCATTGCCTCCCTTTTATCCCCAGGGTCCCATGAAAGCCAGACCCAGACCCTTGCCTTCTGTCCCTGATGCTCGGCAAACCCACCCACCTTTGGCCCAAGCTCAGAAGGAGGATGAAGGGGGCAGCAACCAATGAAAACCACCCACCATTGACTTCACCTTCTTTGGGCCAAGCTCATGAGGTCTGGTTGCCGCTGCCCTCTGGGACCTGTGGCTGAAGCACCCACCACCCTACCTGCCTCTGCTGCCCCCCATGGGTCCCAAACACCCACTCACAGCTCGAGGATGAGCACCACGTCGGTTCGGTTCTCAAAGACGTCATGCAGCGTGATGACGTTGGGGTGCAGCACCTGCCGCAGGATGCTCACCTCCCGCTCGATCTCCTCCCGGGACACGCCCCGCCGGCTGGCCCTGCTCTGCCGCTTTTTGATGAATTTGGCCGCGTACTCCAGCCCCGTGCTCTTCTCTCGGCACTTCTTCACAATGGCAAACTGGCCGCTGTGGGGACACAGACCAGCACAATCAGGGTGTAACTGTGTCCATCAAAGAAGTGACCACTTGTCAGCCCCAGGCCACACTATATTCCGCCAGAGTAGGACAAATTATATCACCAGCCTGCATCCTCCCCTGCCAGGTAACGAGTGGCGGAGAGGGGCCAGGTACTGGGCTTCCTTCTGTTCATATGAGTACTTTGCCTTTACTAGGAATGAATGCCAGTATTGTCATTCCCCGTGTACAGATGTGAACACTGAGGCCCTGAACGGTTTCCTATTTGATCAGGATGACACAGCTTCATTGTTCTTAAGTCTCTATGAGAACCCGAGTCCACTATCCATTAGATAAAATCACAATGTCCAGAGGCTTATACTACATAATGTAAAGATTAGCAAGGAAAAACATAAATATTGGTATGGCCAAAATATTAATGGTAACAGTTATTCAATTTGAGTCTGTCTTACCTGGACACAAGCATAAATTCATCCATTTATAATTGTGATATCTCTATATTCTCATGTTTGTACCTTTGCCCCCAACCTCCTCCCAACAAATAAAATTTCAATGACCTGAGCAAAGCAAGTCCTCAGTAAGGAGACAGAGAAAATACGAGAGTGATACACTTAATGTAAAGACAAGGCCAGAGGATATGCTGGCTGGGTTGGTGGGATACTGGAGGAGGCGGGGGTGGGTGGAGGCAGCCTAACACTGCTAATAACCATAAGGGGGAGTTGGTCACAGCGAGAGGGCTGATGGGACCAGAGAATTGCAAAGTGTTAGAAAACTGAGGCACAGGAGAGGTCAGTGACAAGCGTGAGGTCATCACAGAGCCAATGGCCAGCTCAGGTGCCCAGCTCACTGTCTACAAAGCCACTAAGTAGTTATAGAAGTCAAGAATATGCTAAGTGCCCCTCAGGTTTGGGCCTAGAAATACTTCATTCTGGAGACCAATACAGTAGCCATGGAATGGTGTCCATGCGAGTGGCAGGTGGCCCTGAGCCAGCTTCTCTGAGCGTTCCAAGGACAGCCCACTCCACAGGGGAGGGAAGCAGCCTTCTGTTCACCATCTCAGTTCAGGTGGTCAGGATGGGTGGGCAGCTCTAAGGGCCTGGAGACGGCCCAGTGGTCACCCTTCCTGGCGTCTTCCTACTCCCCTTCTATCATTCTCACAAGTGCCCCCACGTTTGCTCACAATACCCACTGCTAAAACAGAACTCAGAAAGTTTGCAGGTTCAGCTTAATGGCTTAATAAGCGATGCCATACTCCACACTTAAGATGTACTCTCTTTGCGGCTCTGGGGTAAAAGAGTTACACACGATGAAATTCTCGGGATATTTGCCTCAACCTCAGAAAAATAGCATCACATCTGAACCACTCCATTCCTAGAATAATCCTCAGTGAGACAGTCTTCAAAATAAACCTAAGTGACAAAAAAAAAAAGTCAAGTAGAGCAAGCAAGGAATAGATATGCCAACACTTAAATAGCATTCTATGGCAACCACCTTAGAGACATCACCAGATACATATTCCTGTATGTCTCCATCCCCTCATCCTTCATTCACTTTAGTGCTGCCTGAGTGTCTGGTCTGTGCCAGGTCCTGTGCAGGGCAAGGACCAAAGGCACAGATAACAGGTACAGAGGGAGCTCTGGGGAAGGAGGGGCCCTGGGGCCTGGGCTAGGCTGGACAAGGATGGCTTTGTGGAACCAAATTTATATTCCATTGTCTACTAACTCTAAAGTTTCAGGGGTGCCTGGGTGGCTCGGTTGGTTAAGTGTCCGACTTCGGCTCAGGTCATGATCTCATGGTTCGTGAGTTGGAGCCCTGTGTCAGGCTCTGTGCTAACAGCTCAGAGCCTGGAGCCTGATTTGGCTTCTGTGTCTCCCTCTCTCTCTCTGCCCCACCCCTGCTGTGCTTTGTTTCTCCGTGTCTCTCAAAAATGAATAAATGTTAAAAAAATTTTTTTAAATAAAGTTTCAGCTATTTATGCCCCAAATATTGGCTCCTAGTTGTCTACACACAGGAGTTGACACAAGTGGAGTGAAGCCAGGCCTCCCAAAGCCAGAGTGAACACATTCAGGGCGATCTCTAACACTGGTCGCTTGGAGCTACTATGGGCCTCAGGGACATTGGGTCCCTTAGCGAGAGCCAGGAAACATCTGACAAAGCTTCCAGTCCCAGGCAACTGTGAGTCTCAGTGTCAAGATGGCCATGCTTTTCTTTTCTCTGACATGTTAGGGACCTGGCATCAGCAGTTTTGAGGGCAGACAGGGCTTACTCTTTCCAGCTGACTGATGGGGAAACCAAAGCTTAAGGATTTTAAGCATTTTGTTTAAGCCTACAGAGCACAGAGATGGAGGTGCAAGGTTTTTATAAAGCAGAGCAAAATATTTCAGTCACCTTGAGATAGCCCCCTCCCTTTGTCTTAAGAGGGAAATGGAGGCATTATTCTGTATCACATGACTTAAAAATTCCTCAAACTCTCAAAAACGCAAATGAGTGTTTGCTTTTCCTGGTTGAGTTTTCTCCTTGTGAGAGAGAGCAGCTGTGGCAATGAGAGGTGACCGGGGGTCAGTCCTAATATGCAGGCAACTTTCTCGCACCAAAAGGAGGCATTTTGAGAGCCAAATACCAAGCAACACCCCTCATCTCCCCCTCTCTTCCTGGGGGAGGGATCCTCCACTCAACCTGCCCTGGGGAGCCCAAGGAGAGCTAAGGCCACCTATGGGTTTTCCCCTCTTGCTGGGCCACTACGGAGAAGAGGGGAGAATATGCTCCACTAAGGCCAGCCTCTTGGCTGCCAGGCTCTGGGCAGCAAAAGCAGCCTTCCGGGGCAGACAGGCCTGGACTCAGGAAACTTGTGCTGTCCCCTGGGGAGAGTGGCTCTCTGCTCTGAGCATCAGTTTCCTCATCTGTAAAATGGGAATCATGACTCCCTACCAGGGAATCATGATGACTGGAAATACCTGCGATGTTGGCCCACAGTCAGCTTAAAAAATGATAGCTAGTATAACTGTTACTAGTTTATTGCTCACATGAAGGCCAAGCAAGAGGCACCCCAGAAGTCACTGATTTAAATGGTGTCAATATGTGGCCAGGGAATCAGTACCATTTTGAAAGTCCTTCTGATGAGTCTAGTGCATAACCTGATACAGGAATATCTTTGTTCTAAGCAGTTAACCAACTCTTTTAATCCTTGGAGCAACTGTCTATAAACCAGTATCACCCAGGGAATTTATATCCCAGTCTCCTGGATCTGGCTGCATCCTGGGAACTGAGATCTTTAAAAACTTCCCAGGTGACTGATGTGCAGCCGGGGCTGAGAACACCGCCTTACAACAGTCCTCTGATTATCTCCCTTTGACAGATAAAGATACTATACTGCTGTTACTCATTTTATTCCTGGTCCTTTTATCACCCTCTCCCTTGGTTCTTTGATTTGACATTTGAGGGAAGGAGTAAGGGGGAGAAGGGAAGAGGGCAGAGGAGTGTCGTCTCTCCCACCAGGAGTCTTTTGCTTGATGGGTCAGCTCCAAACCAAGACAGAAGATTACCCTAGGCTTTGGGGGTAACAGGAATGGAAGTTTACATTCAGACACACCCTGGTCGCAAATGCAAAAATCAGAGCTGAGGTAAAAAAAAAACAAAAAAAAACAAAATAAAATCAGAGCTGAGGTGACTCTGTACTACGTCTGGTAATGGGCAGGTAAAAGCAGTGATGGTGATGGGCCTTCATCTGCCCATTGGGATGCTCCAAAGATAGGAGTTCAGGCCCCACAGTGCAGAAGTTGCCCAACTTGGCTATGGGGGCAAGAGGTAGGCAGCGAGGAGCTCTCTAGGTTAGGACAGAGACCCCAGGGTGTTATCCAGAGAGGGAAGAGAGGGAAGGCACCCAATCTCTAATGAAAATCATTATCAACACTAAGTCAGAAGTTATGGGAATGCTAAAACATGGGATACACAAGCACAAAGCACACATATTCCAATTCCCCTCCCTTCATACTGCAAGAGTCAATACCTAACCCATGGTTTAGTGCAGCAAAGGGCTGGCAGTCAGGAGGCCTAATTCCTGGTCCTGCCATCAAAGCCTCATGGGTTGGGACAAGGAACTGCCTTCTCAGTTTGTGTTTCTCCACCTGTCCCCTGAAGTCTCACCTCAGAAGGCTTCTGTCAGAAAGCTCTAAAAAGCCCACAGCAAACTGAACAGAAGTAAAGGCCTTCCCTTCATTCTCCATGTGGGTTCCAGTCAAAGCCCTACCCTGACCCTGGGCAGCCTGTTCAACTCCTTGGTCCTCAGTTTCCTCCTTTGTCAAGTGGGGGTGAGAAAACCTAGACTGGTCACGTCACAGGGGAAATCACAAATAATGCCTGAGAAAGGGCTTTACTATCCAGCCCTGTAGAAAGGCAGGAGGCATGGGCCGGGCGGGGGAGGGGGGTTCAGTGCCGAAGGCTGGCGTGTGAAAGTCACGTGGCCTGGTTTAGTAAGGGACAGTCAATCCTCCAGACACACACTACCTTCTGTGCTTCTGCCAGCACACTCTTCTGCAATTAAGTCAGGAACACACCCCTCTTCCCAGGCAGAGGGCTCAGCTCCTCACTCACTCAGCACCCCCTGAGGATGAAGCAGGCTGCATCACGAGTGAGACAGATGGGCCTCATTTCAGAACACAGCAGGACCCAGAGTGATGCCCCACAAGGGTGTCCTAATGTCTACCCAGGAATCAGATGAAAAGGCGTAAACCCAGAACAGTTTCTCAGTGCCAAAAACGATGTTACGTCTCCAACACTAGCTCCTCAACTTCACGGAAGAACCTGGCTCAATCACCCCCAAATTCTTCACTGCCAAAGAAGAATAACCCGAGCAAGACCCAGATCTCACACCGTTTAGCTTTTGTATAGCAATGTAGATACTACAACATTTATAGCCAGCTTTTCTCTTTATAAACTAATCTTACATTCATTCTTTTAATATTTGCAGGTATCATTCTTAGTTCCATTTCACAGAAAAGAAGGCAGAGGCTTAGGGAGGTTAAGTGACCTGGTAGTTGGGCCGGGTAGCCAGCCCTGATAGCAGGTCTAGGACGTGAAATCCCGCCTACTGACTCTAGCTTCATTAGTGTACCAAGCAGTGAGGAGAGGGGCCCACCCCAGAAGAGAGGAATATTTTATCACTGATATTATTCAGAATTGCACGAGCACATGAAAATAGAAAGCAGACTTATTTTTATTTTATTTTATTGTTGGTTTTAATTTTCAAAAGACAATGCACCCATGATGGCTTGCATCAAGGAGACCACATCCACAGCCCATCCACCCCTACCTGCCATGGTAAGCTGCAGCCAGTCTGACTTGCTCTGGCAATCACGAGGGGTAGGCTGCTAAAGGTGTTTTGTAAGGTCTAGGAATAGAGTGGACTTAACTCACTTCCTTTCTCAGACAACTTTTTTTTTTAATTTTTAAAATATTTATTTGTTTTGAGAGAGAGAGAGAGTGCATGTGCGCATGAGTAGGGGAGGGGCAGAGAGAGAGGGAGAGAAAGAGAGAGAATCCCAAGCAGGCTCCATGCTGCCAGCGCAGAGCCTGACATGGGGCTTGAACTCATGAACCATGAGATCATGACCTGAGCCAAAACCAAGAGTCAGACACTTAAACAACTGAGCTACCCAGGCACCCCTTTCTCAGTCAACTTTAAAGTGTCCATGAATTCAGTAACCTGCCCCAAAGTCACCAGTTTATCAAGGTAGAGATGAGGCAGAGCTGCACAGAATGCAAACCCAGGGATGAGATGCCACTGAGGGGAGTGGTGGCAAACGTGCAGTGTTCCAAGTCATAGGGTTGCGGAGACCAGGTTCTTCCTCCTACTTCCCCCAAGTGGTCATTACAGTTCCTCTTCCCACACTGCAGAACAATAAGCCATGATTCTTCTGGAATTACCCTGCAAGTTTCAGGGCTACAGGGCAGGGATAATGCTTAGATGCTTCCAATCAAGGCCACCCCAAGGGCAGCCCAGCAGGTAGGGGAATGGGCTCGTCAGCTAACATGTCTCAAAGGCACGGGCAGGAGCCGTTCAAATCTGTAGTCTGCAAGAACCAGATCAGCCTGATCCCAGAGGACTCACACCCCGATCTCATGGCAACAGCCTGTCTGGGGATGGTGTCACAAAGCCCCCTCCTCACTCCTCTGCCTAGCCAGCCTTGACTGTGGGGCCTTTGTGGTTGACTCTGCCTCTTATCTCCCATCCATTACCAAAACATCCAGCCCCTAGTCAGGCCACTCCCAATTCCCATGAACAAGAGCCTTCTCCTCATTGCCTTAGCAATCAACCTGTTTCTTATCTCCTATACCCTAGTCCAAGATTAAGGGTCAAAAGACCCAGGTTCTGTTTCCAGTTCTACCTTCAGCAAATCACATTCCTTGTGTGTAATACAGACATAAGAATATCCCAATCTCACAGGACTGTGATGAGAATGAAATGTGAAAGCACTGTGTGAACTAGAACTTTTCCATGGATGTTAATTATTTTTTCTTTCCATCCACTAGATTGCCACATCCAGATCCTGGTCCCCATTTTCCAATCCCAGCACATTCTTGAACCTGATTCAGCCCCAATGAATTGCCTCCTCAGATCCCAGCTTAAAAATAAATAGTGCTGCAGGGCACCTGGGTGGCTCAGTCATTAAACATCCAACTCTTGGTTTTGGCTCAGGTCATGATCTCGAGGTTCGTGATTTCGAGCCCCGCATCGGGCTCTGCTCTGACAGTGCAGAGCCTGCTTGGGATTCTCTCTCTCCCTCTTTCTCTGCTCCTCCCTGCTCACTATCTCTCTCTCTCTCTCTCTCTCTCTCTCTCTCAAAATAAATAAATAAATAAATAAACATTTAAAAAAAGAAGAAGAAGATAGTGCTGGGGAGGGCCATGGCAGATGAAAAGTGGGGTCCCAGGGGATGCCAGGATCCAGGAAGGCAGATGATACTTGGGACACAGTTACTCAAGGGCAGGGCAAGGAACCAATTTTCCAGGAAGCCAAAATAAGGTGAAGAAGTATAAAGTCACCAGAAATCGCAGGTATCAGGTCAGAATTCCAGGACAGAGAGATAAGGGTAATGAGCAAAATTTTACCACAAGCCAGGTGGGCAGCACATTGGGAACTAGGTGGGCAAGCAAGGAGTGTGAGACCCACAGGAGGAACATCCAAGCCAGCTGGAGGCGAGTGGAGACTCTGGAGCAGGTAGAAACATCAACACAAGACCTACAAACACAAGAATTCCTGGAGCCATCTAAATGGTCTTTTCTTGGGGCGCCTGGGTGGCTCAGTCGGTTAAATGGCTGTCTTTGGCTCAGGTCATGATCTCAAGGTCCGTAGGTTTGAGCCCTGCCTCGGGCTCTGTGCTGATAGCTCAGAGCTGACAGCTTAGGATTCTGTGTCTCCCTCTCTCTCTGCCCCTCCCCTGCTGGTGCTCTGTCTCTCTCTGTCTCTCAAAAATAAATAAAAACATTAACAAAAAATTTAAGTGGCCTTTTCTCCCAGCTAGTGAGCCAAGCAGTCTGTCCAATGAATCCGTTTCTCCTCTCTGACCATGTTATGAATGCCTTGACAGCCTCCTGACATACGTTTCTAAATTTGTTGGAGGAGTGGAACCCCATCTCCAATAAATCTTGCACAGAATATGTGCCATATGTAAAAAAGATAAAAAGCAGTGCTTCTTTTGGGGGAGAGGCACTCAGAACCCACCAACTCAGAGCCTACCCCCTGTGGCTTAACGAGCTCTGTGGAACCCTGAGAGCTCCACAAAGCACAATTTGGGAAGCACACTGTACAATGTGGCCAAATGCTCTTTGATGATCTCCAAACAGTTCCAAACTGTACATGGAAAAAGGGGGGGGGGTGGATAGAAAATACTGATATTTCTCAAAATTATTATCTAGTCTTTCAAGAAGTCACTCCAACCAAACCAAGTTCAGGGTCAGCAGTAAGGAATACATAGAATCAGGAACCACAAGTCTCCAGGAGCTGAACCATGACCTACAAATGGCCTCTGTCCACAGAGTCAGAGGTGTATGCTCATGCTGGCCTATGACAGCTGCATTCACAGGTTAGCTCATTTGATAGCTTGCCCCTGCAGACAAACTTCCTTCCTCTGGCCTTTTTTTTTTTTTTTTTTTTTTGTCAGAAAAAAACTCCTAAAGCACAGAAAGGAAGGAATCGTTGAGCACAGCCAAGTCAGGCTGAGGTATGATTACTTTTTGGAATCTATTTTGAGGTATAAGCACATTTTGATAGCTGTTGTCAAATGAACATGAGCCCATAAGTTCAACACCTGAAAGAAGTCTGGCCTAATTTAAGCTGCACCTGGCTACATAGAGAAAGGTTTTCACTGAAAATACAGCTCAGTGTTCTCTGGCTATTCTCTTAGTCTAGAGTCTAGGTTCTAGACACTGACATGATGTAGGTTATACATAATATAGCGTTGGGCTTGGAGCCTGCCGCCCACTCACCTCCCTATCTCCCCACCCACCTTCCTGCATCCACCGAACTGTCCCTTCACCTATCCATCCATTCACTAATTCATTCCTCCACCCCCCATTTATTGATCAGTGTCCGAAGGGCTATAAGCATGGCACATCCCACAACTTGAAAGGCTTATAGTCAGCTGGGGAAATGAGACACACACTAATGGAAAAAGAAATATGACATGGGTGTGTAAAAGACACCTGCCTCAGGGTCAAGTGAGGGAGCAAACAGTAATGCTGCAGCAAGTCAGAACAGAGAAGGAGTACCAGCTGACAGGGGTCGGTGGAAGCCTTATAGAGCAGGTAGAATTTGACCAAACCTGGCAGAAAAAGCTGGATTCAGGCAGGCAAAGGGAAACAGCTCACCAAAGCTGGAAAAGCAGAGAGCGATATACGAATGCTTTATTCTGTGGATGCCCCAAGTCATCACCTCTCTACCTCACTTCCTCCCCCTCAAGTGGCCACTTCCTGAGGAAATATATCAGGAAGCTACACTTGCCCCTTCCTCTCTTCTCTGTGGGGGTGGAGGGTAGGGGAGAGCAAGTGGTTAGCCGACAAAGATGTTCAGTTGGGGTGGGGCCCCTTCTCACCCCCTGGCTCCTGACAATCAGATATACATTTGATTAGTGAAAGAACTTCAACGGAACAGGTCAGCTAGATCAATCTTAGAAATGTCAGCCAATTGGCCTTCACAGCCTAGCAAAGCCCAGGAGGCTGGACCATAACAGATGAGACCTAAAACACGAGCTCGTGGCACAGAGCAGAAAAGGGACTGCAAAGGAAGACAGAAAAATCCAAGATGGCCGAGGTTCTGCTATTACTATGGGGGTACAGGGCCATCCTCAGGAAATGATGACGTGAGCAGTTTATCTTCTCTAACCCCTCCCTCCCAACTTGCCAGACCCCTCCCCCCAGTGCAGAGTTCTGTGCCCAGCCTGTCTCCCGTGAACTTTCACCTCCCTGTGGTCCATATCCCTCTGGGATCCTTTCCATAACCCACATAAAGTGACAAAGGATTCCAAAGGGTTAACCTGACCTCATTCCAAAGTAACGTATTCACATTTTCACAGCATCCTTGACCAAGAGGGGCTTTAAGGTGGCAAGTCTATGGCCATATTGGGCAAGTGGAGAAATTCCTTGGAGATAAAAAGGTCTTTCCACTTTCTTAAAATTCACACCAAATAGGGGGCTCTGCAGAGGACTGACTATGTGTGTCTGTGTATGTGAATGTGGGTGTGTGAACAAATCATAACCAATTATTTCTTGTCGGTGCTCTTCTGTACCCTGAATCTTAATGTCCTGGGAATTCTTGTTGCAACTTCTTCACTGATATACTCAGTTCTTAGCCGTCTAGGGTGGATGCGCTCTGCTTCTCAGAATTTCTGTTCATTTTTTATCCCAAGTTTGTTTGCTTCCTTGCCATTACTTGACAACATCCCAGATCACATCTCCCAAACACTCAGGTCTATAAATGTGGGCAGAGCACGAGGGTAGGAGTCCTGACTCTGTCACCAACTTCCAAGTCCCCTTCTCTGTGGGGGCCTTAGTTTTCTCGTTTGAAAAATTAAGAGTTGGACCAGATGCATTTTTCACCTCCCTACCTCCCTCCTAGCTTGCCCTCTTAGGATTCTCTGATGCAGGCCAATATGTCACATGGATCTATCAGTTTGAAACATATAGGGTGATTTCTGGGTTTCCCACTGCACAGACCCCAGCCATGGTTCAGGCTCCTGAGGTTTAGCAGTCACATGTTAACCAATTAAATTTCCAAAGAAAGAGGATTAGGGCTCCAGGCAAGCAAAGCAGATCTCAGGCACTCTCAGCAAGGGCCCCTATAGCACCTTCACAACCAGCAAAATGCTGAACACACCAAGGACCAAAAGTATTTCTACAGCAAATGATCTGGGCATTCACCTTACCCTTCACCACTAACCACCCGTAAGAGCCTGGAGAGTAGCAACTCTCATAGACCCTGCTCAGCATTGAGCACAAAGCAGGTAGGCAGTCAATGCTTGGAGAAAGGAAGATTTAAACAGAGGCAGCAGGCAGTGTGGTAAAGGGTATCATCCCTTACTTATTGGCAGATTCACTTAAAAAAACAACATGTTCCTGATATTTTTTTATTACAAAAGCAGCATGTTCATTATCTAAAAGAAAGAAAACACAGAAAAGCACAAAGAGGAAGCTAAAAACTGTCCTTAATCACACATTCCTGAGATAACCACCCTTATCATTTGGTGTCTGCTCTCTTGGATTTGTTTCAGAGCATAGTATAAAGTCTTTTCTATTTGTTGATTTTTTTTAATGTAACGGGGATGCCACCATAAGTACTATTTTGGAACCTGCTTTTTTTACACGCTCCACTTAATAATATATCTACTTCAAATTTTCCTACATAACTAACAATTCTTTTACTACTTGATTTTAAATGGCTATATGGTATCCCATTGTACAGATAAACCATGGTTGTGATAGCAAATTCTTAACTTTGGACATTTATATTACTTCCAATTTTTAATATAATTAATAACACTGTTATAAATACCCTTATGTATAAATCTTTGTATATATCCCTTGATTTTCTTTCCTCAAGATGAATGGCAGGAAATAGAATCCTTAGCCAAAAGTGATGTACAATTTTGAGGTGTTTTTTCATGCTTCACAAATTATCCTCCAGAAATACTGTCCTGTTAATACTCCTGACTGCCATAAATATTGTTAGCTCCTGCATTTCTCACCCCATACACATCTCCACATACGCTGGCTCATCACTGTTTTTCAGCTTTACCATTTTGATACTTGAAAGGTGATACCTCATTGTTGTTCTAACTTGAATTAAGTTAATTAACTTGTAGAAAAAGGGTAATTGTAATTGATTACTAGTGAGAATGAACATCTTTTCCGACGTTTATGGGTAATTTGAATTGCATACTCGTATATGCTTTGCTAATTCTTCTAATGGGGCATTTGCCTTATTCTTAAGTGTTCATGAAAGCTCTTTACATATTTGTGATATTAACCATTCGTCATGTATGTTGCAAATATTTTCCCCAGCTGATTGTATTGTCTACAAAGGAGCTTCAGGTCTTCTCAGCATCAGATGGTGTTAACCAGTTGTTCCCCCTTTACCTTTCTCTTCTCCTGCCTGACACTTCAATCCCCCAGATGATGTGCTTTAGGGGCACTGTGAAGGGAAGTGCCTTGTGCCTTGGGGTGGAACTCTTGACTTGGTTGCTCACCTGGGCACTCAATTCAGGCCCAGGGGAACCACTGCCTTCTCTATCCCCCACACTTGGTCCTTTCCTCAAGGTCCCCTCACTTTTCCTCCTGGCAATGTCCCTCCTCCTGGCTGATTGCAGGAAGGGACGGCATCTGAAGGTGAGCACGTCCTGCTATAGGCCCCCTGCATGCGCCACAGCTGCACTTGTGACCAGCACAAGAGATCCCTTGAGGGATGCAAAGCACCTCTCCTGTCCCCAAATTATCCACTATATTGTTTAGTGCCCTTTGTAACAGGATTCACAGAACGCCTTTCTTTCAGAAATCAGCACCATGAAGATGTCCGTCCACCCTGAAAAACTGACACCTTTCCGTGTTTCAGATAATGAAAATGACATTATCTTACTTCCTTTTCGTTATCTTGGTGGTCAGTAACAACAACTATGGTGGCCTGGACCTTGGGCGTATTGCCTTCCTCCTTCTCACCAGTGGTACTCAAACTCAGGGGTGTATCAGAAGCATCTGGGGAGCTTGTTTAAAATGCCAAATGCCTCACCACAGATTTGATAACGCATAATCTTCGGAGGGCATGTGGCTTTTGATCTTCTGCCTTTATTTCCAGTTGCGTCTATGTGCCTCTTATTCTGTGTTGCCTCAAATCCTTAACACACACGAACAGGAAGAACTATAAGTGGTTCTGTGTTGCCATCACGGTAGCACGGAGACAGTGAGCTGCGGAGCACCACCACAAAGCCAGAACTTGGCCCATTTCACAGATGGCTAAAAGGAGCCCCCAAACCACTAAAGGTCCAAGGAGGGACCACCCAAACACTTGCAGTCGACCCCAATAGCCAAGTTTGGCGATCTCAGAGCAGAAGGTATTTCCCATAGGAATAAAATGGTGACACCTCCATCCCCCTCCTGTCCCCAACTCACAGGTGGCCCATCCCCACATCCCCTCCCTCAAAGGGATTTGACTTTGATCCACACCCAGTCTCCCACAAGCCTGAAGGTGGGGTGGGGTGAGAGGAACAGGTCCAAGTCCTCTTGGAAGCAGATTTCCCTCCAAACCATCCTCCTACCCAGCCCTGTCTCCCCAGCAGAAGCCAGAAACTGTTGGGCAAGTGGCTCAGAGTTGGGGCTTTGCCACCTCTTCTGTCATCACCATCCCCAATTAGCAGCTACTAGGCGTCCTCAGGGCTGCCACTCCTTCTCAATTCCTCTAACTCTGCTGCTCTAAGTCATTACAGCATTTGGCATGCCCGGCACGTTGCCTTTGAGCCTAATTGTCAGAATGCAGGAAAGGTACGTGTCACGTCCAATGTGATTTATTTTTTCCTCTATATACCCAAATTGCAACCTAGAATAGACCCTGGCCCATGGCCTCTTCCCTCTAGAAACCCACCTACCAGACCTCCCTCACTAGCTGCCTCAGTGTGGCCTTGTGCTTGCACACGTGACCCACACCGGAGACACAGAAGGGCAGAGGTTCACCAGCAATGCTCTGAGGCCACAGGGGGGCTCTGATCTGGGAAGGACCCCAGGATAACCCCAACCCAGTTCCAACACTAGCTGGCTCTGGAAACGTGGGTGAGTTTCTTAGCTTTTCTGTGCCTAGGTCTCCTCCTCATCAGTATGATAAGGAGGACAACGACTCACAGGCTGTGATGAAGATTAGATACACTGGTAGACCTAAGGGCTCAGAACAGCATGTGCCATATGGTAAATAAATAAATAAGATTTTAGTTTCAGCTCTCTGGGCTTCAGTTTCCTCGCCTGTAGAGTGGAAATAATACACTTAATTTGCAGGATTGTTGGGAAATTTTAATTAGAGAAATATGAGAATACTTAGCACAGAGCCTGGCATATCTTTCTTGCCCAGTGAATGGTTTCTGAATGGTGAAGGGTGAATAAATCAGATAATGACTGCCATGGTTTGGAGCACACGTTTTCACCTATGGCTGCGGGCTGCCCTTTCAGTATCTCAGAAAATCACCTTCACCCTTAGTGCCAACAGAGCAGTCACTGGCACCCATATGGGCCCCACACGGGCCCCAGCCTGGCCAGACAGGCACATTCTTGCCTTATCTTGAGAGCTGCTGGCAGGTCCCAGCTTTCCTTCCAGAGCAGAATGAGAAGCCAGGCTGTGTTTCAACACGTCAGGGCCCAGAACAGCCAGGGGACAGACTGTCTCCCTTGGGTCTCCCGCCACTGCACCATTTCCTGCAGGTCAGGGACCCTGCAGGATCCCCTGCCATGTCCTGACAAGGTTCATTTACACACAGAGAAGGGGTGTGGGTGCCTAAGTACCTGGGTCTCTGTTGGGTGGGCCCACGCCAGAGCAGACCCTGGGGGAATTGCCAGGAATCCCAGGCAGGAGGGCTGAAATTGTCATGACCCTGACAACAGGTGCCCTCTGGGTACACAACTCAGCATTCATCACAGTTCTTTCTTCCCTGGGCTATTCTGATTGTCTACTTGCCTGAATCCCACCCACCATGCCTTCCTCCCCTCCTTCGGAGCTGTTAACTCCTAAAAGGCAGGGACAGTGCCATCTTGCTCACTGTTGTGCTCTTGGCATTTATCTGTGCTCAGTGCATGTGAGTTGAATAAGTGAGTTTTGAGTGTAGGCACTGGGGACACAAAGATGAACAAGACATAGATCCTCATTCATCTACGAACCATCAAGCATTTGAAGAAGGCATGCTCACAAATCTCTTTTCTAAGCATTCTGTGTGCCTCCCCTCCCATGTTCTTTGAGGGCAGAGCTGTTTGTGGGAACTTCTCTTTACGTCCAGGACATCTAAACTCACAAAGGGTACACAGTAAGAGCCACTTTGACACAGACAACACTCAGCTCAGAAGCACTGCATGTACATTCTTCTGTAAACCCACCCAGCCCCTCTCTGTTCTGTAAGGAATTTTCTCATGATCCCAGTGGTGAGTAAGATGCAAAGTATTTTGGTCAAAACTCCCCCTCCTCTCCAGCCCAGGAATTATCTGACCAAGCTGGGGCTGGGAGTCAGGACGATCCATAGGCTAGGTGTCAGACCCAAGCCTTTCCAGGGCACAGTAGGGGAGTGGGAGGAACAGTTCTGCCCCCACAACTGCCAATAGCTGCTTCTCACAGAATTGCAGGGTCAAACCACAGGGGAGAGGAAGGACCCTTTTCACAGTTGATGAAATACTCAGCTTGTCCAAGGTCATGGAGTGATTCACAGCAGAGCAGCCTGAGACCCTATTCTGTGTCTTTGGTTTGTTGTTGTTTTTTTTTAAGTCTATTTATTTATTTTGAGAGAGAGTGCAGGATAGGGGCAGACAGAGTGAGAGAGAGAATCCCAAGCAGGCTCTGCACTGTCAGTACAGAGCCCAATGTAGGGTTCGAACCCATGAACTGCGAGATCATGACCTAAGCAGAACTTGGACACTTAGCTGACCAAGCCACTCAGGCCCCCCTATTCTGTGTCTTTCTATGTGGGAAGGATTTCCAAACTTTTTCTAGGAGCAGAGCTCCTTTTCTTCTTTTGGTTATTTCTTTCTTAAATATACATGACCGTGGCTAAATAAAAATGAAATTGTACAGAAGGCCTTAGAGTCACACACACACACACACACACACACACACACACACACACACACAGGAAAGCCCCTAAGTCTGCACCATAAAACTCAGTGTGAAACCACACCATTAGAGCAACTTCCCCTTACATCACAGCCTCCTGCTCTTACTTGGTTCCTGCTATGGAGGCAGAAGGAACCTTGCTCCCTGAACAGACACCTCTGCAAGCAGGTATACATGGATTTTGTCCCCACAGCTCCTCCCATGCCCAGACTCCTGAGGTATCAGCATCTATAGCAAAAGAGACCTCTACAAAGCATCAGGCTTTCCTATAGCTCAGGCTCTGACCAGACAGAGAAAAGTCGGGAGGAATCCACGTGTGTCACAGCTCATAAAAACGCAAATAACTAATAGCTAGTTGGATTAGCAGTCACGTAAGCCTTAATATAAATTCACTGAATTAGATTACTTTCCTACCAACTGGCAGAATTCAGCTATGCTGGGGAAGAAAAAGGAAATTTTGATGTAAAAGGAGAAGAAGGAATAAGTTGTGGGTGGGGAGAACTGGGGTACCTAGGAAAAAGCAGAACACTCTCCAACCACCTCCAGTTGGCAAAGAAAAAAGTTCTGGTCTGCACCAGATTCTCCTGTGCTGCCCATTGGATGCCCAAGGCAGGAATTGGCTCATTCCGCTCTCTCTAGATCACTGTCCAGCCATGGGAAAATGCCCCTTGTTACCTAGATAGGACAGTCACCATGCATGATGCTGCAATCTCCTTCCTTCCACCTCCTTCCCCCAAGCACTCACAATGCACACTTTCTTTCTCCAAAATGCAGAGCAAATACACAGCCCAGGAAGATAACAGCCTCTTCCAGATGGGGATGGGAAGGAAGTGGGGGCACTGAGTTTTACAATCACAGCTCCCAACACAAACTTCCTAGAAATCTCCCTCCCAGGCCCTTGGGTTGTGCTTCCTCTCCTTTTCTCACCGCTGAACATTTTACCCCTGAGAACTTGACTCCTCAAAGTGCAATCTCAGAGCAGAAGGCATTTCCCATAGTAATAAAATGGTGACACCCCCATCCCCCAACTGTCCCCAGCTCACAGGTCCATCCCCTCATCCCCACTCTCAAAGGAATTTGACTTTAGATACTGGGGCTTTGTTGGAAAGGCAGAATTTCAGACCCCATGCCAGCACTACTGAATCAGAATATGTAAGTCAACATGACTCCCATGTGATTCATGAACACATTAGAGTTTGAGAAGCACTGTTTTAGAAAAACTTGCAGCAAGCCCCCATTCCATTACTTGATAGGCTTCTGAGCGCCCAAAAATTCACTCCACATTCTCTTTGGTTCTGGACCTTCGTGCTGGAAGTCTGGGCCTATAAGACTGTTTTCATATTTTGGTAAAGGCAGAATAATGAGCAAACACAAATTAATAAATATCTCTTGAATGACTCTTTCTTTTAACAATAAATAACTCTTAAAGAGTAGCATTATGATTGTCAAAGTGGTTTCATGTGAATTGTCTTATTTCATATTCACCAAATCCCTAGGAGGCCCTTGGGGACAGGTATTACTGACCCCCATGACAGAGGAGGAGCCAAGCACAGGGGTCTTGGAGAGAATGGCACAAACAGCCTCCAACGTGGCACTTAGGAGCTACATCTGGTGGAAATGTCAGAGATCAACAAAGATTATGCATACATAGTTACTGGAGGAAAGGATGGCCTGGTTTTTATTTTTTTTATTTATTTATTTATTTTTTTTAATTTTTCAACGTTTTTTTTTTTTATGTATTTTTGGGACAGAGAGAGACAGAGCATGAACGGGGGAGGGGCAGAGAGAGAGGGAGACACAGAATCGGAAACAGGCTCCAGGCTCTGAGCCATCAGCCCAGAGCCTGACGCGGGGCTCGAACTCACAGACCGCGAGATCGTGACCTGGCTCAAGTCGGAGGCTTAACCGACTGTGCCACCCTGGCGCCCCTGGCCTGGTTTTTAAAAATGTTGACAGAGTTCATCAGAAATTCCTTTCTTATTTGGGTGTTCTTATTGGGAACATGAATCAGCTTTACCTGTCCTAGTAATGAACAAGATCCTGCATATGTGCTTTGATCAAATATAACAGATTTTGAAAGGTCTTCAAGTTCTCCTATTATTGTGTCTTCCATAGCATCTATCATGGTAATTTGCATGTAATTGTCAATAAATATTTTTGAATGAATGAATGAATGAATGAATGAATAGATGGATATGGCAAATTTTTCAGAACATGTCTTTTCATCTGTCATCTACTTCCAAGAAGACTTGAACCTGTTCCTTCTAGGAACCTCCCACCTCTAGGCTTGTGGGAGATTGGGTGTGGACCTAAAGTCAAACCCCTTTGAGGGTGGGGGTGAGGGGATGGGCCACCTGTGAGCTGGGGACAGGAGGGGAATAGGGGTGTCACCATTTTATTCCTATGCAAAATACCTTCTGCTTTTAGATCACTCAGTTTGGCTACTGGGATCAACTGTAAGTGTTTGGTCCTTGGAACTGCCTTGGACCTTTAACAGTTTGCAGGCTCCTTTAGCCATCTGCGAAATGGACCAAGTTCTGTAAACTGAGCTATAGGTATAAGAAACTAGGGACCTACCCCTACAATATAAACCAGATTCCTGATATCATCTTTTCTTTTAATCTGCCTATTTAAAAGGTCATGCATGTACACATGCATACAATTCCATTTGGCAGAGGATTACAGTTAACTTAAGTTTCATAGAATGAGACCATAATGTGTCTGATTGTCTCATGGTTTGCAGGCTGGCACAGAAGGTAACTCCCAGGAAGGAGTTTTAGAACTATTTCCAGAATTGACAGCATTCTTGGAAGATTCTCCAGTTTATTTAAAAACAACAACAACAACAACGGATCACTCATTATTTTCTAGTTATAACTTTCTCTATTTACAAAGACTTTTCACTCTTTTTAAAAGTAACAGTTGACATTTATCTCTTGCTATATTCTAGGCACCATTCTAGAATATACTAACTCAGTCAGTCCTCTTAGCAGTCATATAGGGGAGGTATCATTGCCCCATTTGCAGATGAGGCTACTGGAGCTCAGAGAGGGGAAGTAATTTTCCAGTGACACAACTAGGAAGGGGCAAAGCTAGAATTTAAGCCCAAAAGAACTGGCTCCAGACCCTTACTCCTGACCTTAATGGCCTCATCAAGAGTGGTAGGAAACTGGTAAAAAATGGAGTCAGCAGCCTGGGGACAGATGATGAGATAGGAGTTCAGGATCTTGTTCACTTTGAAAGCCAAGCAGGATCAAGTTTGATCCATCCTTGAACATCACCAGAGTGTGCTGGAAACTTGGCCATGAGAGAGCAATCAACCCAACTTTCTACTTATTATTTGTTCCACCCAAACAAAAGTCACCAGCTGACCCCTGAACCATAATGCTCCTTTCTACCTCAGTCACAGGTGACCGCAGACTTTTAGGATAGGCCTGCACAGGTAGAGCACCCATCCTGCGACCCTGTAGACAGTCACCTGTCTACAGCTGGGATATATCATCCCGGGACTCAGGTGGCCTGGGATCTGGTACCAGCTTCCTCAAGAGAGCTGTCATACTTGGGATAAGTCATAAACTCTCTCGCCTCTGTTTCCTCTTCTGTAAAACGAGGGTACTTCCCATCTACAGGAGACTGCTGTGAGACTCACCTGTGACAATGGAAGTGAACACACTTTGTAAACTGAAAAAGGCCACACAAACACATTGAAAATGTCTGTGGGTCTCACAAACAATGGGAAGCTATTGGTAAGAGTTTGGGGGCCTTTGCCCCCACACTGCATTTCTCTAAAGTGGTATTCCTTATAGTTCTGGAGCTCTTTAACAGAGAATCATCCTGTCAATGAAACTGGCAGCAGAGGGAGGGTGTGTGCATGTGTAGGGATGGCGAGGTGGTGGGGTAGGTTTAAGGCCACATCCTTTTTCAACTCATCCAAAGCAGGAATTAGTAAGAATGGGACCTAGGCTTAGACTAAGGCTGAGGAGGGTCAAGATGGACACAGGGAGGTGAGGTGGGAAGGAATTGGTCTTGGGAGAAAGGATGGGGCCTGCCTGCTTTGGGGGTATAGACAAGCCCTACTGGCTCTTCTCCTCTGCTCCCTCCAGGCCACATATCCAGATTCTGTTCCTCTTCAATGACTGAGTTAAAATTCACAAGACCAATACCTCCAAAGGGTGTGAAATTAACCCACATTCAGGGGAAGGTTTAGCAACCATGCTCCATCCTAGCCAGTGCCACTGCTCTGGCAGAGACCTGGGCACACACTGTAGACTGCAAGATAAGGTCCTTACAGGGCATTCCAACATCAGCAGGATTCCTGTTTCTTTACTGATCCCTGCTGGAGTTCAACAACCCAGGTTTAACCTACTGCTTGATTGAGAATAAATCAATCATCCTCTCTGGGACTTAGTTGCCTCATTTTAAATGAGATGGCTGGAGCAGATATATCCATAGTCTTCAAACTTCTTAACTAGTAAAGCCCAATATGTGAAGCAACTGAAAACAGAAATGCTAGGGCTGGGACAGCCACATGCTCGCTCCCCCTTCCCCTTTCCCCTGTGGTGGTGCCTGGAAGGACTATGGTTCTAAGGCACACAGCTTGAAAATCACTGGGTCAGATTGACTCTATGTGCCTGTCTATCTCTAGCCGATGGGACTCCATGGTTCATTCTGGGAGCTGGTGAAGAACGTCAAGGTGAACTGGGAGCCAAAGTTATTCTTATGGACAAGTCAGGCAACCAGTTCTACATAGGAAATTGGCCGAACTTGGAGTTGGGGTATTCACAAAATTAAGTGGACACAGCTTGCAGTTGCCCATGGGGAATTCACCCCTTGGGTAAGTTAGTTTGTCACTATTCCTCAGTTTCCTCATCTTTAAAATGAGGTCATTACATCTCTCTTACAGAAGAACCCCAAATAATATAGAGAAAGATACTCCCCTCTCCATGAAGCAGAGCTGAATTCCCCTCCCCTTGAGTATGGGCCAGACTTAGTGACTCACTAACAGAGTATGGAAAGTGAAAAAGAGTAACCTTCCAGTGGAGAAACCTGGCTGACACCACCTTAACCAAGTCATCAAGATTAACATCACCAGTGATAAGTCATGCTGATGTGAGGTACCCCCCACTGTCGTGATGAGAAGGGTACTTCACCTTGTGGTGTTCTTCCCCCAAGTCCAGAACCTCATGAGGAAAACATCAGACAAACTGAAATTGAGGGACATTCTACAAATACCTGACTGGTACTCCTCAAACTCCTCAACGTCACAAAAAAACAAAGAAAGACAGAAATAGCCACAGACCAGAGTTCCTTTGTCCCCTGTATTTCCTATAAATTAGTAGTTGGGTCTAGAGATTTGATCAGATTCAGGTTTGAATTTCTAGCCAAATTTCTCCATAGGTTTGTCTCAGGAGACACGACAATTCAATGTAATGTGGTATCCTAGATGGGATCCTGGTATGGAAAAAGGACATTAATGGAAACACTAGTGAAATCCACATAAAGTCTGGAGTTTAGTTAATAACAATGTAATAATGCTGATTTCTTACTTTTGAAAAATATACCATGGGTATGTAAGATGTTATTAGAATTAGGTGATATCGCGTAGGAAACTCTCTATACTATCTTTATAACTTTTCTGTAAATCTCAAATTATACTGTGCATCTAAAACATTCCAAAATAATAGCATCTACCTTACAGAGTTGTGAGGATCAAATGAACTAAACACCATCCAATGCACAGTAGATTCTCTATGGATGTTAAATATTCTTATTATTACTACTTTGTGGCAACCCAGAATATTGTCTTATTCTTTTTTTTTAACGTTTATTTATTTTTGAGAGAGAGAGACAGAGCGTGAGCAGAGGGAAGTGCAGAAAGAGAGGGAGGCACAGAATTCGGAATTCGAAGGAGGCTCCAGGCTCTGAGTTGTCAGCACAGAGCCTGATGTAGGGCTCAAACCCACCGCCCGGAAGATCATGATCTGAGCTGAAGTCAGAAACTTAACCAACTGAGCCACCCAGGCTCCCTGAAAATTGTCTTATTCTATTTTATGTTCTATTGCACTGGAGTTCATTTGATTTGCAAATATTTCAGTAACACCTGTGACACTCAAGACTTAGTGGCATGTCTCTGAATAAGGTTTCTGAATCACCTTGTGACTGGGGTCAAGCAGTCCCATAAAAGTTTTTGTCCAATGTTGTTAAAAACAGATTTTTCTTGGGGTACCTGCGTGGCTCAAGGCATCTACCTTAGACTCTACTGGCTCAGACTCTTGGTTTCAGCTCAGGTCATGATCTCATGGTTTCATGACTTCAAGCCCCACATCAGGCTTTGTGCTGACGGCACAGACACTTGGGATTCTCTCTCTTCTCCCTCTCTCTTTGCCCCTCCTCTGCTCATGCTGTTTCTCTCTCTAAATAAATAAACTTAAAACAAACAAACCAAATTTTTCTAACTTCAACAATTATCAGTTCATAGCCACCTTGTGCCTACTGACTCCCCACTCCACTAGTATTACAACATCTGTAAATATTTCAGTATGTATGTCTAAAAAATAAGAGCTCTTGTTTAAAAAACTATAACCACAGCACCTATCACACTTTAAAAAATAACAATAATTCTTTAATACCATCAATATCCTATTGGTCCTAATAATTCCCCTATGGTGTCATAAAGGGTTTTTTATAGTTTGCTTCATCAAATCAAAATCGAAATAAGGTCCATACATTGCAACTGATTGACAATGTCTCTTAAGTCCCTCTTATTTAAAAAAAAAAAATTAATGTCCACTTATTTTGAGAGAGAGAGACAGAGAGAGATGCAGACAGTGAGAGGATCCCAAGTAGGCTCCGCGCTGTCAGCGCAGAGCCCGACATGGGGCTCAAACTCACAATATGTGAGATCATGACCCAAGCCAAGATCAAGAGTCAGACACTTAACCAACCGACTCAGCCACGCAGGCACCCCTCTCTTATTTTTTAAAAAGTTTGTTTGTTTGTTTGTTTGTTTTCTATTTTTTGGAGAAAGAGAGAGGCAAGATAGAGAATCCCAAGTAAGCTCCATGCTGTCAGTGCAGAGCCTGACATGGAGCTCGAACTCACAAACTATGAGATCAAGACCTGAGCTGAAACCAAGAGTCAGGTGCTTAACCCACTGAGCCACCCAGGCACCCCAGTCTTTGTTAATCTATAGGTTTCTTTCTCCCCTCCTCTCCTTTCTCTGCTTTACACACACACACACACACACCTCTTTCTTTCCATCTCTCTCTTTTTCTTAAAATTCATTTGCTGAAAATACTAGATCTTTTGACCTGCAGAGTTTTCCAGTTCTGGATTTTACTGACCCATAGTGTTGTTGACCATGTTCCTTTGTGCCCTGTATTTCCTATGGATTGGAAGTTGGGTTTGATCAGATTGAGGTTTAAATTTCTGGCAAAACTCCATAGGTGCTTCCATCAGGAGCTACATGGCTATCTCTCTCTTTGTAATATTAACAGCTTTTCAGTGCAGGGTATGGGGGTCATTTTTAAAAAAGTCATCATCATTCCATGATTTGCCACATGCTGACACCTTTGCTTAGATGGGACAGCTTCTTTTAGACCCCTAGAGTATTCTCAAGGTTTGGAGTTCCTTAGTGGGATACAGACTTTCAAAGCTGTTACTGCCCCATTAGCATGGGGTGAAAGGGGGGTCTGTACTGGCTTGTTTGGTGGGTCTTCACCTCAGCTTTGATCAAAACAACCACATGGTGGGCAATGAGGTTTGGAACAGGCTCTGGGGTGCACACAGGCTCTCACAAATGCACTGAGCATGGGCAGAACTTCCTCCTGATCAGCCAAGACACAACCCAAGGATCCTATAACTCTGAAAGCCACACCCTCCCTTTCAGCAGCCACAGGTTGTTCTTTGACCTCACATTCTTGGCTTCAGGGCCAAAATAGTGACGACTTCTCTTTCTTTCCTTTGAAACATTAATTCCTTCTACTCCCACAGCTTCTTTTAGGTGAGGGTTTTAAGAGCTTTCAAAACACTCTCTTACCTAATCCTCCCTGCACTTAAGTGATTAAGGAAGGTGACTAACAGAGAGCCCTACTCCCCAGGCAGGGAAACTGAGCCCAAAGAGCTTGGCTGGACTACTTGCTGTCCTACTCTTAAGATCTTGCCTTTAACCAAGACAAAGACATGTCTTCTGAGTAAGTCCAATAGCTACCCCTGAGGGATCTTGCTGCCTGTGGTATTGGAGGAGCTAAGAGGCTCTCAGCAGGAGGGATTCTAGTTAGCTCATAGCAAATTATGCTGCCTAGATTTTCCCAAATAGCAGCAATTGTAAGCACTTTTGTTCTACTCTCAAGCTGTGTGTGTGATGCCATGTGTTTTGATCAGGGGTTTAGTAAACACAGCACAGATATTGGAAACGAGCAGAAACATTATCCTGCCTTGACCTAAATCCCAGCTGCCAGTCCAGGAATATCATGTACAGCTCAGGAAAGACACACAGGTGCTGGAGAAGATGTAGAAAGGGATGCCTGAAACAACCCAGGAGGTGGGAGAACAGCCATGTGCCCTCCCAAGATGGGAATGGGCTTGTACCAATCTGCCCAGAGTCCCACATGCTTGAGGCCAACAGCAAACACTGGGAGACAGATGGCCAAGGTGGAGGCAGGAGGGGAAAAAACAAGAAACTATCTTGCCCACAAAGGAGGGGAGGTGAACACAAGGACTGGATCCAGGGGCAGAACCAGACCCAACCCATATAAATCTCTGCAACATGAGCAAAACCAGCCAGCCAGGCATTGCTCTGCCTTTGCCATCAACCCACACCAAGTGGTCCCAGCCCACCATACTGGTCCACCCAATTCCCCTAGGCCAGCCCTAGGCAGTGCCTTCCACCAAGGTCTGTCATTAGGCAGCACCTGCCACCAAGGTGTGTACCAACCTGAATCTGACATATAACTTTGGCTAGTTGGCCAAAAACAGGCCAGAGACAGAGAATCAGAGGCCATGAGCCTCCAGGCTGACTAATCAGGGAGGAGGCAACACCAAAATAGTGTCTGTCCTGGTGTACACAAAACATGTCAGCCCCTGACACCACCCCCCCCCCCCAGCTAAGGATGGGCAGTCCCTATGTCAGGACCCTAAAGGAAAGCCACACACCCCCCAAAGCAGGACAGAGCCAACCAAGGAAAGTTGTCTGCAATCCACCAGTACACAAAAGACACTGGCAAACCTCATGGAACCCATAGAAATAAAGGGAGCTTGTCACCGTCATCTTCACTTTACAGATGGGGCAACCAAGGCCCAGCAAAGGGAATGGCCTTGCCCAAGTCCCCTATTCTCCCAGGCAGGGACAGTTCCAGGGCCAGACAGGTCTCCTGACAGGCAGCCCAGTTCTCTCTGCTCTCCACCAAGCCTCATGTTTCAGACAGTTCAGACCTGGCGCCTGCATGGGGAAGGCCTGGCAGCTAGGAGAGGAGAAGGCCAAGTCCAGATTACATCAGTCTCACAGGTAGCCAAGAAGGAAGTGGAGACTATTCTTCCTTCCCACCCACAGGTAGCCCAGCTCCAACAAATGGCCTGGTTCCAGGTAGCTGCTGAAAATGCAGAGAAGCTCAAATCTTGCTCAGAAAAACCTCCACCAGCTACACAGGGAAGAAGGAAAGCTAAAAGACAGGGGTGGGCCCATCCTTATTTTATCATGCTCACCATCATACAACCCCTTCTCATGTACCCTCAAAATGATGAGAAGGTATAAGATACCCTTAGCCCATAATCTGGCCAACCCAGTCAGTGCCCCTAAATCTTCCCTCTGCTCTCCTGTCATGGCAACCTGCCTCCTGCTTACACCTGCCCAAGAGGTCTACCTCCTCCTAGCTCCAGCCAGAGCTTTCTATCCTTGAAGGGCCAGTTGGAAGCCGCCCTCCTCCAGGCAGCCTCCTCTGCCTCCTGAAGCCCTTCCTCTGATCTCCCAACACTGGATAAAGTTAGCACTTGGAAGGAAGGCAGAGGTATCCTCCTAGAAGGCTTGTGCTTACTTTCTGCAGGGATTCCTCCTAACCCACTGGGACAGTTCTCTGATGGGTCTACTAAAAGTTGCCTAATTTCTACAGTTTGACTGTTCCACTGAAAAAGGGCCCAAGAGTAAGACCAAGAGTCCTACCTTCTGGCACATCAAACAGTATGGGACATGTAATAGTGTTTAATAAATGTCATTTACCACTAAATGACACCAAAAAGAGTCATACAACCTAAATGGCCATCAACTGACGCAAGGATGAATAAAATGTGCGATATGCATATAATGGAATATTATTTGGCAATTAAAAGGAATGAAGTTTTTGATGCATGCTGAACATAGATGAGTCTCAAAAAAAATTATGAGAAATGGAAGGAGCCAGTCATAAAACACCACATATTGGGGCGCCTGGGTGGCGCAGTCGGTTAAGCGTCCGACTTCAGCCAGGTCACGATCTCGCGGTCCGTGAGTTCGAGCCCCGCGTCAGGCTCTGGGCTGACAGCTCGGAGCCTGGAGCCTCTTTCCGATTCTGTGTCTCCTCTCTCTGCCCCTCCCCCGTTCATGCTCTGTCTCTCTCTGTCCCAAAAATAAATAAAAAAACGTTGAAAAAAAAAATTAAAATAAAACACCACATATTATATGATTCCACTTACATAAAATGAGCATAATAGGCAAATCCATAGAGACAAAATTAGATTCATGGTTGTCTAGGGCTAGAGGGATTGGGGGACATGGGGCATGACTGCACTAATGGAAACAGGGTTTCTATTTCAGGGTGCTAGTTCTAAAATTGATGGTGGTAATGATGTGCAAAAGACATTCATTGAATTGTATAACTATAAATGGGTGAATTGTACAGTAGGTGAATTATATCACTTCAAGAGGTAAAAAAAAAAAAAAAGAAAAAGAATAAGAACCATAAAAACATGGACATGATTTACCGGGTGATGTCAACTGTGCCTAAATAAGCAAGTGTTTCACGAAACACTCTACATCCATTCGTCCTGGGTCATACCTCAACACCCTGTGCAGTTGCTATTATCACCATTTTATAGACCAGGAAGTTGAGGCTCAGGGAGTTGAGGTCACATAGCTAACTAGCCACAGCTCTGGAACCTAAAGTCAGGTGATCTGAGTCTAAGTACAGTGTTTTCTTGGGAATGTCGCCTATGCAGAGACTTCGAAAGAAAGAACACAGCTCCATACACAAGGAAAAGGTGGAAACAAACAGAACATCCTCCACTAAGGAACTGTCGTGGCAATTAGTTGTTCTGGATGCAGTGGAAGAGTACAGAAACATTAAAACCATAAATAAGAACAGCATATGTTATAAAATAATGTTAAGTGAATATGTGCAAACGACATGTGCAGTTTGATTACCACTTTGGCTTTGTTTCAAATACACTTGTGTGGCCAAAACATAACAGGGAACACAGATGCAAAACTGTGCTAGGATGATGAATAGTTGACTGAAAACTTCCCTTTAAAAATTTCCTGTGTTTTTTTAACAGTAGAAAAGAGAGGGCGGGGGAGAGAGAGAGAGAAAATAAACACTTGAATGGACACCCCAGAGCACTGTAATTATCCAATCAGGGGTGAACTCTGGGGACTGGGAGGGGGTAGGCATCAGTGGTCTCTGTAACCCAGGCCCCTGAGCTGCAGGGTCACCAAGGGCCTAACAGGCAACAGGGGAAGAAAGGGCAGGACCCCCTTTTAAGTCTGCAAACATTAGATCCAAAGGAGCACAGGAACGTCAGCCAGAATTATTCAGTCACTACTGGTCTTTCCTTCGAAATGCGCCTTGTGTCCTGGACATGAGACCATTCCCGTCTTCATCTCTGGTGCACACCTCCTCATGGCATTTAGCACATTTTACTGGAATTGTCTCTTGATATATTCTTCTTCCTCATTAGACTGTGAGGTCCTCAGGCAGAGCCAGTGACCACCCATCCTTGTACTGCCAGGCACCCGATAGTGCCGGACACACCATAGGTCTACAGTACATGTTTTCTGAATGGAATTGACTAGACTTTCTTCATACTTACCACCCTCTTGAGCTAGACTTTTGCACACAAATACACTTAGCACAAGCTCCTGATCACCATTCCTGCCCACAGTCCTCTACCCACACATCCCAAGTCCATCTTCCTGAAATGCTGATATCATCCCATTCTCCTCTGCTCAAGACCTGTTTTCCCCTTCCCATCAAGCCTGAGCACCTTGGCCAGGCCCCAGGGCCCTTTCATCACCTGGCCCCATTCTACTTGCCCGATTGTACTCTGGCTTCCCAGCAGGCACAATCCAATACACTCATTCCCACCTCCAGGCTTCTACTAGCCCTGTTTGCCTATTCCTGAGATACCTTCTGCCTACTCAACTCCTACCTCTGCTTAAATTCAAGTTCCAACTCCTCCTGAAGCCTTTCCTGACCATGCCAACCCCCAGGGATCCTTGCGTCTAAATGTGTCAGCCCCAAAGCTGAGTACACTTAATAATCTTTCTGTACCCTTTTCTTTCCTGTGTTTGTCTTCTTCCCACCCCCAAACCAGATTAATCTTCTTAAGGGCAGGGCAAGATTACACTTCATCAGTGTGACCCACCACACCCACTGTAAGACAGGCACATTGCAGAAGCTCAACACTTACTGGTGGGTTACATCTGAAAATCTGCAACACAGCCATGATTAGTAATGACAGTAGCGTTTTCCAGGTGGCACAGTGGCTTGTTCTAGGCAGCCGGGACCACTGGGGCACGGGGAGGAGGGTTTGTAAAAGGGGTTTAGAAACCAAAATCTATGCCACTGAAATACACAGAGTTCTCTCTAGCCCCTGATAGCTCCCACACCAGTAAGTAGCTTCAGCGTCACCTAGAAGCTTGTCAGAAACAAATTCTCAGGCCCTACCCCAGACCTCCTGAGTCAGGAACGCTGAGCGTTGGGCCCAGCATCTGTGGCTTAACAAGCCCTCTGGGGGATTCCGATGTCCACTGAAGTTTGAGAACCACTCGTGCAAACACGCAAGAGGAATATCCTGGTATATCAGAAAAAGCACTTCCTCCCACCCCTAAAGACTGTCTATGGATGTAACTTTTAACTCATGTTGTCCTGTTTACTATTAACCACTACCACCACTAAAATTGAAAACTGTAGTTAGGAAAATTGGCAGAGAGTAGCGAGCGGTTGTTAAACGCTGCTCCTAGTTAGTACTACTACTTACTACTAGTACCAGTAATAACAACAGGTACCAACTGCTCACTACTCTGCCAATTTTCCTAATGAACCAGCAATTTTCACGGGCAAGAGGCTGAGCAGAAGATAAAATCTATGAGGTGTAGAGTATATGCACTCGTGACCCTTTCAGCGGACCATGTTCCCCATTTGCCTCTCAGTTTTAACCAGTGGTTTCTCATCACTCCCTAACCCCAGAGGACAGGCGTGGGGTGCAGGCTTCACCGACTGCCATCTCAATCATCTCAATTTTCAGTTTGCACTTTCGTTGTTCTAAGCCCCTACCAAAGTCTCTGGTCTCTAATTTGGGTACCCACCCCCACCTTTGAAAACACTGGGTCAGTCTGCTGGCATCTCCAGTTTTACCCCATCTGTGAGGACAAGCTTCACATCCCCTCATTCTTCAGCACCCGTCCTGGTACAGATTGCTGGGTGGGGTAGATTTGTGTGCCCAGCAGCAGCCCAGCTTCCTGTAATCTTGTTTATAAACTGTGGATGCTTATTCTGACCTCATCAGAAGAGGGTTCAAGGGGAGGCCTGCAGTTTTGGGGGGGAGAGTTGGCAGGGCACAGCATCACCACGCACAGGTGGCCGACTCACTCTGTGGGCTCCCGGTCTTGGGAACACAGGGAGAATGCAGACCCGGGGCTACCTGGCAGAGGGCACCTGATCTGGGCCCTTTGGCTCTAGCAAGTGGTCGGGGCAAGGAAACAGATGAAGCCACAAGCAAAAGGGTCCTCGGGATAAACAGGGCAGGTTGGGGGGGAGTCAATACAGGAGGAGGGCTGGCTCTAACTGTAATCTGCACCCACTGTTCTGCAACTATGGGCAGCTAGTCACTTCCCATCTGACAGCCTCCTTTTCCCTACCTGTAAACCTAGAAAGTGAAGACAATCTCAAAAATTCCTCTCACAAACAACCAAGTGTTTATGAAAAGAAAACTGATGGGAGACCTTATTGATAACTACACCAGTGCCATGGATGACGGAAATGTTCTGTAATTGTACTGTCCTACATGGTAGCTGCTAGCCTACAGAGCACCTGAAATGTGGCTACTATGCCTGAGGGACACATTTATAATTTTATTTAATTCTAATTCCTTTACATTTGAATTTAAATTAGTCACCTGTGGCTGATGGCTACTGCAGGGCACAGCTCTAGGTGAATTCAAGAAATGCAAGTCCTTTAAAACCCTATCTCCACATAGGAAGAGAAAAGAAAAAGCTAACTTACTTTTCTAGCTTTAATTAATTAACTGTTTTGAAGCTTTTATTTTTAAGTGATCTCTACACCTAATGTGGGGTTCACACTCACAACCCTGAGACTAAGAGTCGCATGCCCTTCCAACTGAGCCAGCCAGGTGCCCCTAAAATGCTTTAATTTATTTTTTTAATTTTTTTTAATGTTTATTTATTTTTGATAGAGAGAGAAAGACAGAGCATGAGTGGGGGAGGGGCAGAGAGAGAGGGGAGACACAGAATCCAAAGCAGGCTCCAGGCTCTGAGCTGTCAGCACAGAGCCTGATGCAGGGCTCGATCTCATGAACCTTGAGATCATGACCTGAGCCGAAGTCAGATGCTTAACCGACTGAGCCACCCAGGAGCCCCTAAAATGCTTTAATTTAAAGAAGAGAGACTCTGAGCACCCCTTGAAGAAGTCTCAGGAAGAAGAGTCCCTCTTCTTGGGACCTCATCCCAGCCTTGCCCCCAGCCAGTTTCTTGGGGAGCTAGGAGTCCCATCACCAACCTTCACTCAGTCTTACCTCTCTGTGACCCAGTTCCTTCTGCAAAGTGCACACCAGCCACTTTGACTTCCCTACACAGTCATGAGGACACAGTGCAAAGCTGTACCCTAAGTACCCAAAGCCTTAAAAGTACTACCAAACACATTAGTCACCAGTCACCACGCATGAATGCTGTAATGACCTTCCTGAAGACTCAGTAAATGGCCCTTTAGCCACTGGGAGGCTGGGGACAGGGTGATGATAATATGGCCAGGGCGCAAGGGGAGAGGAGAAACTTTCAATCAGCCACTGATTTATCAGACATTCAACAAAATACAGGCATACCTCAGAGATATTGCGAGTTCGAGTCTGAGACCACTGCAGTAAAGCAAATATCACAATAAAGCAAATCAAATGAATTTTTCAGTTTCCCAGTGCATTTAAAGTTATGTTTATACTATACTTCTTGTCTATTCACTGTGCAATAGCATTATGTCCAAAAATACAATGTATATACCTTAATGAAAAATGCTTTATTTTGGGGCACCTAGGTGGCTCATTTGGTTAATGTCCGGCCAGGTCATGATCTCACAAAAAGTGAGATGAAGCCCCACTTTGGGCTCTGTGCTGAAAACAGGGAGCCTGAGTGAGATTCTCTCCCTCTCTCTCTGTCTCTGCCCTTCCCCTGCTTGCTCTCACACACTCCTTCTCTCAAAATAAATAAACATTATTTTTTAAAATGCTTTATTGCTAAAAAAAAATGCTAATCATCACCTGACCTTTCAGTGAGTTGTAATCACTGACCACAGACCACCATAACAAATATAATAATAATGAAAAAGTTTAAAATATTGCAAGAATTACCAAAATATGACACAGAGATGTGAAATGAGTAAATGGTGGTGGAAAAATGATGCCAACAGATTTGCTCCATGCAGGGTTGCTGCAGACCTTCAATTTGTAAAAAACAAGCATAATAAAGCAAAGCATGATAAAATGAGGCATGCATCCATTCTGTGTGGCTTATATGCATTCAATGAATGTACTAAATCAATGTGCCAACAATTCCACTTTGAATTTATCTGACAATTATACTGGTCAGAGTCTGACACAAGAGTTTGACTTATTTACTGCAGAATCCTCAGTGCCTGAAACTGTCCTTGGTAGTTAGAAGGTGAATAAATGAGATACACAGATGTACTGGGTACATGTACAGATATGCAGAAGTACAAGGGTGCTCACTGCAGTAACAACCTAAATGTCTACCAACAAGGACACTGGTTAAATTCGTTACACTCCATCCATAATCCATCCATAATACGTGGTACATTTAACTTTGAAAAAGAATCTCCCTCCCTCCCTCTCTCTCTCTCTCTCTCTCTGTCTCTCTCTCTCTCTCTCTCTCTCTCTCTCTCTCTCACACACACACACACACACACACACACACACACACACGTTGATTTGGGAAAATGCACAAGATTAAAAAAATCAAATTGCAGAACAACATTCTGATCCCACCTCCATGTACAATCTCATCCCACCCACATTCTAAAAAAATACAGAATGTGCATATGTATGGTTGTGTATGCACAGATAATTTCTGGAAGGATACATAGAAACTTAACAATGGTCACCTCTGAGGAGGGGCTAGAGAGATTCAAGAGGATGGGGCAGGAAATTTCCAGTGCATTATTTGATTTTTTTTATATAACTAGTTTTCTTTTTTAACTATAAAAGTTAAACCTGATCATGTTAGAAATTATAGCTGGAATGTCACATAGCCAATAAATACATTTACTGAGGGAATGACAGAAAAAAAATGTTTATACTGTAATGTAATCGGGGAAAATGGGATATAAATTATATCTTGGGGTTATCATAATGTCAAACAGACCAAAAAGAACGACACACAGAAGCAAAATCATGACACTGTCTCTAGCAGTCTAGTCCCTGAAGGCCCGAGGCCCCTGCCATCCCCACCCCTAGCCGATCCACAAGGTGGCAACCAAATCATTAAAGAGCCTCTCATTCCACAGCCAGTGTACGGGAGGTAGTCACAGTAACATGGCCAAGGTCTTGTAAAGTGAGACAGGTCCAGCTCCCTCACGCTGAGGGAATGTGGAGATGGAAAAAACCTGCTTTCCCTCTACCGGGGGTCTGAGACTTTATTCTTCGTTACTAAGGTTTTAGGCTAGGAGCTGTAAGTTGGAAGACATTAAGCGAACCTGTGCAATCTTAAAAGATCAGAAACTAGCAGCTTAAACTATACTAGGTGCCTGTGAGATGAAGTATTTGGCAGACAAGTGAAGCCAGGCACAAGGCTCAGAAGCAGCTGAGATGTCTCTGATTACCTTGCAGCAGCCCCATAGAGGCAAATACGTTAGGAAAACAGAAGGGTTGGCTTCTGGAAGGGGCAAGAATGTAAAAGTAAAGAACCTAAGGGGTGGAAGGCACTGAGATACAATCTAGTGCAACCCATACATTGCCAGAGAAGGAACTGAGGCTCCGAAAAGAACGCATTCCTCCTAAAGTGACTGCAGACCCAGGAAGGAGGGGGCTACTAAGTGACCAGTGACAGGCGTCCAGGCAGCAACTGGGAAAGCAGGCTAGATCTGAGAAATTATCTGTTCTGGAAAACTACAGCTGGCTGCACATCACATGGAAACCGCAGGAAACAAGGGCCCAGTCCCTGGAAGTGTTCCAGCCTCCCATGAATAAATCATGATGCCACGGTGAACAGATAGAAATCTCCTGCTTCAGTACTAATTAGTCAGTTCACTTAGTAAATCCCGACCTTCTTTGGGTGTGGCTGGCAGCTTTGCCAGAAAGAAACACCTTCTGGGTAGGGGTCTGGGCTGGGATGTTCAGAGTCCTCGTGAGGTTGTGCTGACATGAGTCAAATGTTATTCACCTCATTTTCCTCTAAACTGGGCTCTAGGATGGCCTCTCCCAGGCCCAGAGAACCTGACCCTAGAGAAGTGGGGTTATCCTAAAGACTCCTTACAGAGAAAAGCTTGGTCCCTCCTGCAGTTTTATTTTTTAGGAGTACCACCTGAGGAGGCAGGGGTCCTGGGAAAAGAGGTGGAGGAGTGGGTATCTCTGACCTACCTTGGCTACAGGGAGAACTTTTGTGTTGGTCCAGGCCCTGCTATCATCAGACACGATGCTTCAGAGACCTGAGAGCTGTTGGGACATCAACATTCAACCTGAAGGCAACCTTCCAGAGCATCTAACAGCCCAACACTGGTTCCAGAGAAAGAAATGAGGACCAAGGAAGTGAGTGACTTGTTCAAAGCCACCTGATAGTCATCCGCTTCCTGGGTTTTCATTTCTCCCAACAACCCTCGGGTCTCTGAAGGAGACCCCAAATCCTAGATGAGACCCGGAGTCCACACTTTCCTATGCCAGGTGAACAGCTGATGGGCCACCACTAGGTATTTATCGAAGACCACATGCAAAGTACCACAGGGGAGCTTACATCTAAACGAAAACATAGGGGTGCCTGGGTGGCTCAGTGGGTTGAGTGCCTGACTTTGGAGGTTCAGGTCATGATCTCACAGTTTGTGGGTTTGAGCCCCTGCATTGGGCTCTCTGTGGTCATCACAGAACCTGCTTCAGATCCTCTGTCTCCCTCTGTCTCTGTTCCTCCCCCACTCATTCCCCCCTCCCTCTTCCAAAAATAAATAAACATTAAAAAAAATGAAAAAATAGACCTGATCCCTTGGCAAACTTAATGCCATTAAATACAAACAAGACTTGGCACTGTTGAGGGAGGACAGAGAAAGTACCTAGATAAGTGAAAAGCATGGAGTAAAGAAGAATCCTAAGAAGAGGTGGCCAGCAAGTATAAGGAAATCTGGCCAGAGTTGGAGAGCAGAACTTTGCAGGGTGGTCAGTCAGGGTGAGGCAGCAGGAGAGGGTATCTCATGGTCAAGGACCTGTGCCAGCTACAGCCAGGCAGGAGACAAACAGCCTGGCTGACCCAGGGGGCCCAAGGATACCCCTCTCCTGCCTATGCCATCCACAACAAGGACAGCACGTCCCAGGTGGGAGTTACTGCTCTGAAGTTCAAAAGCAGCTAACACCAGGGCTCTATGAGCTCTTTATACAAAAGCCTCCCATTTCCAGTTTATGGGGGGCCAAGACCCACTTGACCACATGGCCCAAGAGGCTGCCTGCAGAGGAGAGGCAGCTGCATATGAGAGCACTGACCCCAAAGATCTCAGTCAGCTCCAAGAGGGAAAAGGGATGGCAGGTTGGGCAGATTTAGTAGTGGTCCCTAAAAAGATATGTCCATGTTCTAACTTCCAAAACACATGAATGTGACATTATTTGAAAAAAAGTCTTTGAGGATATAACTAATTTAAGGACCTAAAGATGAGATCACCCTGGATTACCAGGGTGGGCCCTAAATCCAATGAGAGGGATCCTTAAAAGAATGAGGCAGAGGGAGATCAGACAGAAGAGGACACATGGAGACACACAGGGGAGACAGCAATGTGAAGACAGAGGTAGACACGGGAGTAATGCATCCACAAGCCAAGGAACGCCAAGGGTTACCGACAGCCACCAGAAGCTAGCAGGGCAGGGGACGGGGCATGAAAGCCATTCTTCCTCAGAGCCTCCTGAAGGAAGAACACTGCTAACACCTTGATCTTGGACTTCTGGCCTCTACAACTGTGACAGAATAAACATCTGTTGTTTTAAACCACCTAGTTTAGGGTAATTGGTATGGCAGCCCCAGGAAACTAAAACAGCAGGGCAGGGGATGGGGAAGCAGGCTGGGACTTTCAGGAGTTCTGGGAGATGATGTCACTCACATTTGTGTAACAGGGGTCATAAGACAAAGCAGCCTCTGGCTCCTGAGGACTTCAGGGCAGCTGGATACAGGGGCCATGAATAGGAGCCTGCCCCACTCTCCCATCAGGCAGCAGGGTGCACTGCCTCTTGGGTTCTCTGTCCAGACCTGTGGTCCTGTACATCCATCCTGATCCACACTTGACCCTCTTTGCCCATGAACCCCACAAAAGTAACTGATACCATCCAGTGAGTTTCTCGGAGTCCATTATCATAGACAGGCAGTATAGTTCAGTGGAAAGTGTTCTGGCTTTGGAGTCAAACAGACCCGGGTTGTGGGTTGTTTGTTTGTGTTTTTTTTTTTGTAATCTCTACACCCAATGTGGGGCTCAAACTCACAACCCCAAGACCAAGAGTTACATGGTCTTCCGACTGAGCCAGCCAGGCACCCCAAAGAGACCTATATTTTAATCCCAAGGTGACATGGGATATGAGTGACTAACCTCCTGAGCCTCGGTTTTCTCATCTGTAAAGTGGGATAAGTAACCGCTGCCTCACAGGGCAACTATGACAACTAGAAATAGCACGTGTAAAATGCCCAACCTGTGGTCTGCTATATAACAGGAGCACAAGAAATGGTAACAATTATCATCATTATCATTTACATAAATAATGAAGTTATTCTAGAACTTTGGCCTGAGCCCACCTCATTCTCCTTGTTGTGGTGGATACAAAGAGAGTCACAACCTGGGGGCTGTCCTCAAGGGCTCTCACTCATCAGAGAGTTGTCGAGCACCTATTGTGTTTCCTCTTCTTAGTCCCTCCTTCCCCAGTCACTAGGTATGACCCCAGTCCCCTATGTACCTCCAACAGGCACCCAATAGCTACTTGTTTTGTGAATAACAAATAAATGACATTGAGCGAGTCACCCAACCTCTTGAAATGTCATTTTTCTCATCTGTGAAATGAGACAATAGCATCTACCTACTCTGAGGCTTCATAGGGCAACTGCAAAGACCAAACAGAGACAGCAGCCACAGAAGCCCATAGAAGCAAAGCCCTAAACTATAATTCTAGGCCTATGGAGGTCGGCTCTGCTGGGCCTCAGACAGTTACAGTGAAACTGCATTTCAGGACAATGATAGGTCCACATCTTAAACTGGGTGCAAATCTCCCTGTCTTTCCTAGCCTGGAGTCAGAAAACCTTGTCTGGACTCTCGACACTGCCTTTTCCTAGCTGTGTGACAAGGTCACTTAACAAACATCTCCAAGCCTCAGGGGCACCTGGGTGGCTCAGTCGGTTAAGTGTCTGACTTCAGCTTAGGTCAGGGTCTAGCAATCTGTGTGTTTGAGCCCCACTTCGGGCCCTGTGGTAACAGTTCAAAGCCTGGAGCCTGCTTCGGATTCTGTGTCTCCCTCTCTCTCTGCCCCTCCCCTGCTTGTGCTCTATCTCTTTCTCTCAAAAATAAAAATTTAAAAATAAATTCAAAAATAAACATCTCCAAGCCTCAGTTTGCTGTAAAAGAGAGTTAATTACTCCCGCAGATCTAGAAATGTAGCCATGAGAACCTAATGAGATCACGTATGTGAATGTGCTTTGTGAACTGATTATCATAATTATCATTATTATGTCAAAAACAGGCACTATACATTGGTGTGAGCCTCAGAGGAGCAAACTCCTGGGCCAGAAGGAGGAAAGCACAAATACCTCAGCTCCTTTCAATTTTGGCAACTTTGAAAACTTCTCTATCAAAGTTCTAGATGGTTTTGTCAGGAAACCAAAAATATTCTAGCCACAACTCTGGAGAACCACAAGATAAGCTATTTCCATAATGGGTGCTGCTGGGCTTCAAATAACTTGGCTGCTGGGGACAAAAAAAATAGTTTTTTTTAAAACACCACACACCACAATTCAGCCCCATCCCCCAAAACACACATCTTTGCTCCTAAGAAAATAAAATAAGTGGAAACCAACTTTAAGTGATGAAGTCCAACTTCGAGACATTCATTCTCGGAAGGCAAGCCTTCTTGGGTGAGGGGGTGGACAGAGCATTCTCCAGTTACAGTTTACAGGCAGACAAATTTCCAGGGGCGGTGGGTGAGGAAGTGGGGCTTCTGGCCAGTCCCAAGGGCTGTGAGGACTGGATCTAGGAACCCAAAGAGGTAATCACTGCCTCAGACTCAGAAATTAGTTCTTCTAATCCAGCTAAGAAGCTAAGCAACCGGTAAGACTCCTTTACTACTTGTTTTAATTCACCAGGCATAAAGAAGACCCACAGACCAATCTCCTCCCCCACAGACCTTGATGCTACAACCTTAAGCTCGATCTCTTTTCTCCCCAACAAATGCCCACCCCACCCCCACCCGACACACACCTCACAAGCAGTCAGCAAATAAAAGGCCCTCTAGACTGGCCAGAAGTGACCTCGAAGGAGGCCTACCTATCCTGTGGTAGGGGGATTCTCATGGCCCTACTGGCCCTTTTGGGTCACCCCAGGGCTGAGGAGGACAGACACACCCAGTCCTGGGATCAGGGCTGACATACCAGGATCCTACCTGCAGCTACTCGCCCACATTTTATACTTGGGGCTGCCCCTTCCTCCAAAGACCCTCAATCCTGGGTGGAGCCTGCATGCACCTTGTTTGTTAGCTCAGGCTCCCTTTGGAACTTTTTATGTTCTCTAGTGCAAAACCCCAAATCACTTGAGAGGCAGCCTGGCTTGGTAGGAAGAACAAATGCTTTGCAGCCAGGCAGACATGGGTTTGAATCCAGGCCTGCTGCTGACTGGCTCTGGAGCCTTGGAAAGGTGACTCTCCTGGCTCTGGTTTCCTCATCCCTAAAAGGTAGTTAATGCCTATCACATGGTTTTGTAAGCATTCATGATATTATAAGGCAGGCTCCTGGGACACGATTGGTGCTTAATTAGCAGCAGCTATTATAATGGCACAGCCATCCCCATGTTCCACATTCTAAGGCCTAGTCTCTCCAAACCTGGCTTCTGCCACCTTCAGCTCCCATGTACCCACTTATCGGAGTGTCCTATTCTCAGACCTGCCAGTTCTGGGCCAAGCCGGGCCTGGCCACTGTGGTATACACAGCCGGCAAACAGAAAGTACTCAAAGCAGTAAGTGTTTGTTTGCTTAGGGAAAAAAAATCCTGAAATCTCAAACGATTGGAATTTTTCCCACCACATTCTTCTTTCATGGGCACAAATCAATAAGTAAACAAACTTAATCAGGGTTTATGCAGAAAAGCAGTTTCTCTCATATGGACTTTTCTTTTGATGACCATGTTACTACACAATGTCCAGTAGGCCAAACACAAAGATCTGAGGTACATGGCAGATTCTGAAATATCCTTCGGACTCTTCAAAGGAAAATATTTTATTCCTAACATACTGCCCTTTTCTAATTATAAAAGTAATAGGGGATCATTGCAGACACTGTAAAAAATAGGAAAAGTATTTGAAAAATCCAAATTAGGGACACTTTCACCATCTCTAGAGAACGTCATGGTGGATGTTTTGGTGTATTTCCTTGCATTCTTTCCTCTACATGCCTCAAGGAGGTAAGTAAGTATGCATTCTGATTTAAAAGATGAAAATGCAGGCCAGCCAGTGTCCACAGGAAAGCAGTGAAGGCTTCCTTGTCCTGTTTTCCATTCTCCCCACCCCTAAACAACTTATTTGTTCGTGACACATGTCCACATTGCATAACTACACCTCGTCTTATCGGGGCTTGATGAACTCCTACCCTCTGGGTGAGTTAACACAGTCATCTCTGCTTTCCATTTTCGTGCCACAGAGTCAATATTTACTAGCCGTGTTGCTAAAACAGGCCCAGGGCATGGACTCAGTGCCAAATGTCCCTGTCTAATCTCAGCAGCAGCCCCAATGGCACTGGATGCTTTCCTGTGCCACAGGCCACAGCACCAGGTGAGTGACTCTTGCCCTAACTGAGCAGGTGGCCTCTGGCCCAGCGAGGATGCTTCACAAAATCATAAAATCCAGGAGGCTAGTGCCAGGAGACACTTAACTATTAGAGATACATGGGGAAATTGAGACCGTGTGGGGGAAAGGACTTGCCTAAGCACATGCAGCTCTGAAACCAAAGCCTGGACCGCTTCACTCCACACCAGACTTTGTCTTATTGCACTCTCCTTGAATGCCTCAACACAGAGAAACGGCAGAGATCACAGGAAAGAACAGACTCACTTCATCAGACCCTTCATTGACAGTTGGGCAAGAGCTGCTCCGAGATGGTCAGTTTCACAGGGCTGCCTTCCCAAGAGCGGCCTGGTCTCTTACAGTGATGGCATTGTCAATTCTCCCGTCTCTTGCTGGAATTCATTCATTCATGCATTCATGTAACTAAGTGTTATTGAACCCAGCTATGGGAAGGTATTGCTTGCTTCATCAAAGCAGCTCTCCTTTACCTACCCGCTCTGGGATCTCCCTGCAGCTGTTGTAGGAGACAGACCATCAGGGAGTCTGAGGCTTAAGGGGAAATACCTATAGGAAGGAAATGTGGGAGAATTGTGGTTTGGCAGTAGATCCCTGACAGCACACCTCTGGAAGAAAGTCCCTAGTCCCAAGAGCACCTCAGGTACTAAAAGAAATAAGTCCAAAGAGAAAGGATGGATGACTTAGCGGATACCACATGCCTGTAGTGTTTCTGTGGAGTAGTAAAAAAAAAACAAAAACAAAGGACCCGCATTCAGGTCCCTGTTGCACCGCCAAACTGCTGCATGGCCCTGAGAGGGAAAGCGCCTTGCCCAAGGCCACACAACACACTGGTGGACAAAGTGGGATGTGAATCAAGTTCTTGACTCCACATCCATGGCTATTGGCTCAGATGCCATGATGAGGTTTTCTACTTCTCTTATCCTCAGACAGCCCCAAGAAGCCACAAGTCTGATCTGGAACTTCCACAGCAAAAGGACTTCTCTTCGTCTCCTCAGTTGAGATTGGTTCCTGCACACAAGGGGAAGCCATGGCACCTTCTTTCCCTAGAACTAGGTACTCCACTTGGGTTCATAGAACGATGCTCAGCCACTTCCCAGAGAAGCAGGAGCAGGACAGAGGCCACTGGGCTAACCCCAGTGCAGGAAGAAACTGTGATGTGGGGCAATTCTGGCACACGAGAGGGAGAACAAGTGAGCATTCTGTACAGCTCTGGGCTGTCAAACAGCTCTGCACACTTGGCCTGCTCCCCTGCTCCCCCCTCCTCCAGGCAAGAAAACAAAGAAGGTCGTGTGAGCAGGGCTGTGAGGAAAATGATGCTGCATTTCTACTTTCCCCGGGGCTTGTAGACACAAACTCAGGCCCTTGGGGCTCAGCGCTGGCTGAGCTCCACTTATGGTTGCACCAGCCCCCGTGTTTGCTGAGTACCTACTATGGGCCCACCCCATACTAGAGGTGGGGGGAGCACTAAGAAAGATAAACATTGGCCCCTATCCTCAAGGGGTTCACAGTCTGGCTTGGGACCCAGAATGAACCTCCAAAAAGCCTTGTACTTAACAGCAATTCTGTATGAGGCACAGACTCTAAGGGCTATGGCTCCTCAAAGAGATAGATGAGGCTGGGGGAAGTACCCTCTCAAGGCTGCAGAGGAATAGGAGGCATTTTCACTGTACTTGAGGACTAAGGAGAACTAGGGGAAAAGAGGGAGATGACAGAGAAAGTGCTCTGAAGGAGGAAAAGAACATCTCATTAAAAGGCCTAGACACAAGAAACAACCTGTGTTGGCAAGGATGTGGAGAAAAAAGAACCCTCGCGCACTGTTGGTGGGAATGCAAACTGGTTCCGCCATTGTGGAAAACAGTATGGAAGTTCCTCAAAAAGTTAAAAATACAGAACTATCTTGTGATCCAGAAATCTCACTACAGGGTATGTACCCAAAGAATACAAAAACACTAATTCAAAGGGATACATGCATGCCTATATTATAGCAGTATTATTTATAAGGGTCAAGATATGGAAGCAGCCAAGTGTCCACTGTTGGATGAATGGATAAAGAAGATGTGGTAAATATTTATATACATATATATACACACATATATATGTGTGTATATATATAATGGAATATTATTCGGCCATAAAAAGGAATAAAATCTTGCCATTTGCAATAACATGGATGTAACTAGAGAGTACAATGCTAAGTGGAATAATTCAGAGAAAGACAAATACCATATGATTTCCCTTGTATGTGGAATTTCAGAAACCAAAGAAAACAAGGAAAGGGGAAAAGAGAGAGAGAGAGATCAAGAAACAGATCCTTAACTATACAGGACAAAATGATGGCCACCAGAGGGGGAGGTGGGAGGAGATGGGTTAAACAGATGATGGGAATTAAAGAATGAACTTTTTGTGATGAATATTGGGTGATGTATGGAAGTGTTGAATCACTATATTGAATACCTGAAACTAATATAACACTGTATGTTAACTAACTGGAATTAAAACTTAAAACTTTTTTTTTAAGTTTATTTATTCATTTTGAGAGAGAAAGGGAGAGCATATGCACGCAAGTAGGGGAAGAGCAGGGAAAGAGGGAGACAGAAAATCCCAAGCTGGTTCCATGCTGTCAGCACGGAGCCCAACTTGGGGCTCAATCCCACAAACCATGGGATCATAACTTGATGACCTGAGCCAAAACAAAGAGTCCGACACTCAACTGACTGACCCACTCTGGCATCCCTGGAATTAAAACTTTCAAAAACATTTAGGGGTGCCTGGGTGGCTCAGTCGAGCGTTGGACTCTTGATTTCAACTCAGGTCATGATCTCAGTTTATAAGACACTGTTTGTGCTGACAGTGTGGAACCTGCTTGGGAGTCTCTCGCTTCCTCTCTCTGCCCCTCCCCCACTTGCCCACACTCTCTCTCTCTAATTAAATAAACTTAAAAAAATAACATTTAAAAATAAAAGGCTCAGACAGAGGGGCACAGCAGCTAGGGTGGAGAAAGTTTAAGAAGTACTGAGAGGTAAGTTTGGGCAAGAAGAATAGGCAAAATAATGGGACTAAGTCAGCCACAGCCTTCAGTTTAGTTGGCCAGCCACTTATTCCTTGACTCTGTGCCTGACAGAATCTAGGGAAGACATGGCTTTAACATTGGCCTAAATCACTTTCCCTGCAAAAAAGAAGCTAAAGTGGCAACAAAAAGGAAAGGCAAATAAATCAGAGCCATATACCTGTGGGCATAGAGTACAGCTTTACAAGAGTAACCAACCACCCAAGTGCCACTTAATATCTGGCTACTGGGCAATGTCACAGAGAAAACAGAAAATGTACAACAGAGTTATTACTAAATAACCTGTAATTATTAATGTTGCTTCGGTTCTAGTCTCAATTAATGCTCATGTTCTTCAAAGCATTAGGCAAAGGTTTTCTAGGCTTATTTGGGGAAACTCTTATTTAGAAAGAGCTTCCTAAAGTCAGCATAATTAGGGTTTGAGCTAGGATACATACAAGTATACGTCACTTCACCCAACAGACAAGATCCCTAAAGAGTGGACTCTTTGAAAGTCAAGTCACTTTTTTTTAAGGCCCAAGAAAGAAGGACTTGTGCATGGTGACCACTTCTGTGAAGAACAGACTACTTAAAATTTAAAAATTATTCTGAAGAGCTCACAGTGCATTGAAGAGGTAGGGCATATGGTATCTTGGGACCCTTCTGGTTTAAATTCTGATAGCGTGATCACAAATGACTTTCCAAACCCCTTGGGGTATGTGCCAGAATTTTTCTGACAAGAGAGATGGGAGACTCACAGTTGGTACCAGTATGGATCTGCCACCACCTCGTTACCTTCCCTGTTAGCAGCTGCCATACTCACTCACCAATCCTTCAGCAAGGGTTTACTGAGTCTTTTCTTTCTGCATGAAGGATGCAAGACAGTGAAGCCACCATCCCTCCCCTGAAGAGCTTCCAGATCTCATCACCTCACATTCTCTACAGCAGTTCACTCCTCCTTAGCCTGACTCCCATGCCCCTGTCTCTCTCCAGTCCCATTAACCTTTCTTCCAATGTAAAACCAGCAAGAAATCCAAACTCCTGAGCGTGAAATACTTAAAAAGCAATATGTTCTATATGATACAAGAAACACATATTAAATGTGGTTTTTTTGGCTTTTCTTTTTTTTTTTAATATGAAATTTATTGTCAAATTGGTTTCCATACAACACCCAGTGCTCATCCCAACAGGTGCCCTCCTCAGTGCCCATCACCCACTTTCCCCTCCCTCCCACCCCCTACCAACCCTCAGTTTATTCTCAGTCTTTAAGTGTCTCTTATGGTTTGCCTCCCTCCCTCTCTAACTTTTTTTTCCCCCTTCCCCTCCTCCATGGTCTTTGGTTAAGTTTCTCAGGATCCACATAAGAGTGAAAACATATGGTATCTGTCTTTCTCTGTATGACTTATTTCACTTAGCATAACACTTTCCAGTTCCATCCACGTTGCTACAATAGGCCATATTTCATTCTTTCTCATTTACAAGTAGTATTCCATTGTGTATATAAACCATAATTTCTTTATCCATTCATCAGTTGCTGGACATTTAGGCTCTTTCCATAATTTGGTTATAGTGCAAAGAGCTGCTATAAACATTGGGGTGCAAGTGCCCCTATGCATCAGCACTCCTGTATCCCTTGGGTAAATTCCTAGCAGTGCTATTGCTGGGTCATAGGGTAGATCTATTGTTAATTTTTTGAGGAACCTCCACACTGTTTTCCAGAGTGGCTGCACCAGTTTGCATTCCCACCAACAGTGTAAGAGGGTTCCCATTTCTCCACATCCTCTCCAGCATCTATAGTCTCCTGATTTGTTCATTTTAGCCACGCTGACTGGCGTGACGTGATATCTCAGTGTGGTTTTTATTTGTATTTCCCTTATGAGGAGTGACGTTGAGCATCTTTTCTTCTCGAAGCTAGAACAAGCAACCCTAAAATTCATATGGCACCACAAAAGACCCCGAATAGCCAAAGTAATATTGAAGAAGAAGACCAAAGCGAGAGACATCACAGTCCCAGACTTTAGCCTCTACTACAAGGCTGTAATCATCAAGACAGCATGGTATTGGCACAAAAACAGACACATAGACCAATGGAATAGAATAGAGACTCCAGAATTGGACCCACAAAAGTATGGCCAACTAATCTTTGACAAAGCAGGAAAGAATATCCAATGTAAAAAAAATATTAAATGTTTTTTAGAAGATACAGAAAAGTATAAATAAAAAACCGTTAAATTATCCATGGTCCTACCTTCCCCTCCTCCCCACCCCACCCCTGTGACCAATACCATTACATTTTTAATGGCTATCTTTTAGACTTTTGTCCATCTTCTGCAAGAGATGTAGTTCTAGCAAGAAAGGAATGTTGAGTATGATAGAAGCCATGCACAGCAGGGGTTGGTGAAGAGGGGAGAGGGGGCATCTAAGCAGACGTCTGGTATGAGCAAAGGCAAAGTGGTAAAATTAACATAGCCAGGACAGAGGATAATACAGAGACTTGCTCCATCAAGAGAAGAAAGAAATAAACCAACATCTCTGAGAGCCTGCTATGTGTCTCAAGTACTATTTCGAAGAAAGGATCTCAGATCCAGTTGTATATTCTACACAAATTGGGACATCTTAAAAAAATACAGATGCTAGAGCCCTACCCAAGGCCTTCTAAACCTCAATTCCCTGGCATGTAGGCATGTTGTTTATTTATTTGTATATTTTAAATCTCCTGTGTGATTCAGATATACCCCTGGGGATCACAACCATGGTGTTTCATGTTTCAGTCTTAATCTCGATCAACCCTCTGGAGTCAAGAAAGATCTACGTTCACATCCTGGCCTGATAAGGTAGGTAGTATGTTCCCCATTTCACAGATGAGAGAACCAAGGCTCAGAGAGGTGAAGTAACTTGCCCAAGGTCACGGTCACACAAGCAGTCACTAGTAGTCAGTTTTACCCAGGTTTGACCCCCCCCATTTCTGAGAGATACATTCTCTGTATTGGAAAGGAATGGTTCAGCTGCCCCATTAGAGATGGCCCAGCCACAGACCTTGCTAGAAGGTAGTGAAGGTAGCAGCACTGGGAGCCAGGGGACTTGGAGGGGTGGGGGTGGAGCCAGGCCAACCTAGCCAGGACCTGGCAGTGCTTCCTGACCAGCAGAAAGCTAACATCTTCTCAGAGACATGTGTGGACTCCAGGAAGTATCCTATATCAGGGCGAGACATCAGAAAGAATGTCAGGATCCCAATCTCTACAAATGCTACAGTTAGCTAGTTCTGAAGGTGCTTTAAAAAATGTCTTTCTTTAAGACATATTTTCAATATTGCTGCTTGGACCTGTGTTTACAAAATCTCGTGGATACACAGCCTTGTCTCCACTTGATCAGGTCTCCCTGCTCTCAATAGTAGGGACTGGATTTTATGCCTCTGTTTCCTAACCTGTAAAATGGGGACAGTGACTTCCACCTGTCTGCCTACCCCAATCAAGAGTCTCATGATCAGATGAGGTAACAGAGAAACTACCCAACCCAGCTCCTTCCCATGAGCTCTTCAAAACAACTGACCACCAGGCTTTTAGCATAATGGTGTCCATATCTGTGACTATTTGCTGGGCACTTCCCAAATGCCAGGCTACACCCCTCACGTCTATGGCAGGAATGGGGAAAGTGGTATTTTGAAAGCTGCTCAGAGCTGTTACCATATGCTAAAAGAGACAGAAGACTCCATCATGGGGGCAGGGCGAGTGCAGGTCAGAGATGGCTGTTGTTTGGGAAAAACTTGAAAGGGCCTTTCATTCAGGATAAAAAGGCCAGGGTCCACTCAGGGAGAGGTCGCAACAATAAGGAGCTAAACTGGGTATATGTGAAGAAAAGGGGGTCTCCTCAGCGTACCCTGCAACCAATCTCGGTGTTGAGGGAAGGCACACAGAAGTGGGCCCGAGTCTGTGCCTGACACGAGGTCACGGAGGGAGCTCAGCCTTGTCTTGAAGGAGGAAGGGGCCCCTGAGCCCAAGGCTCTGAGATATGGCTCCGATAACTGAGATGTGAGTGCTCTCTGGGGAGAGCCAGAAAGGCTGGATTAGGAACAGGACTTCCTGTTGCCCTGGAATGGAATGTTCATTATTCTTATTTGGACATTAAAGAATGGGACCCCAGAAGGCTAGAAAACATGAAGAGACCTTGATTCCACAAGTGGTATTTCAACAATTCTGTGAGACAGGGACCATCTTCTGATGACAAAACAGCCCACGAGAGCGATGCTGTTGGAGGTCCAACCTGCTCATAGCAGCAGAGTCAAAATCATACCAGTGCCTGGTGGCTCCAGCACCCAGAACAGTCACTGTCAGCCTCCTGTGCTGAGCCTGTCCTCCTGCCGAAGTCTCTCAGCTGCCCTTCTCTCCTCTGCCCTGTGTCCTCAGCTGAAAAGGTGGGACAGAGAGGAGAGAAGGGGGACTGTCCTCCAAAAGACTAGTACAAACTCTTTGCCTCCTAGAACCACACTGTAGCTAAAGTCTCCTCTGTAGCTTGTGGGCTCTGCCCCAGGGTGCCAAATTAACCTCACCCCAAGGAGAGAAGGATATTTCATCACCCCCTAGGCCCTGTGGCCATGACACCAGGGGCCAGCAGCTCAGAATTCAAGATTAGGGTTCTGAGGTCTCAGAGCTAGATGCTGGCTGCCAAGGACTGGGGGTGAGCAGGGAGGCAGTGCCACCCCTGGAGGTACATCAAATGCAGGACAACTGTGCTCTCAGCAGATCTCCTCCAATAGTCCACCAAGAGCATGAACCAACTGTATCAACCTCCCTCTTTGTTCTCTGGAGGGGACCTGAGGGTCTCAGGCAAAAAGATAACTCTGGGCGGGGTGCTTGGGTGGCTCAGTCGGTTAAGCATCTGACTTTGGCTCAGGTCATGATCTCACAGTTCATGAGTTTGAGCCCCGCATCGGGCTCTGTACTGACAGCTCGGAGCCTGGAGCCTGCTTTGGATTCTGTATCTCCCAACCTCTCTGCCCCTCCCCTGCTCATGCTCTCTCTCTCTCTCTCTCTCTCTCTCTCTCTCTGTCAAAAATAAAAAAACATTAAAAAAAATTTTTTTAAAGAAAGAAAATTCTGGGCATCTTGGTACCTCAGCAGGAGTACTGGACCAGGAGTCAGAAGTCTTGGGCTTAATTCCTAGCTCTGGCACTTACTATGGCAAGTCAGCTGAGCTTGCTAAGCTCTAGCTTTCTCACTTTTAAAATGGGAGAAACACTTATCACCACATAGGGCTGCAAGGGCCCTACACAAGCCACATAATGAACACCCGTGCCTAGTGCAGGACCAGATTTAGAGAAGACACTCAATCCCTAATACCCAGAGTTCCTTTCCCTTCTTCTTACTCTGGCACTCTCTGAAGGACAGGATTAACCTAGGTAGACAGTGGTTCTGAAACTGTCTTCCTGGAGGTTCTTCAAGGGCTATGAGACAGAGGACAGAGAAGGGAGGCAGGTGGACCTCTGCTAACCCCTTCTTCATCCTTTTCCATAACAGCACCTTCACCTTGATCAGTTTGTATCCTGTCCCCCACCCTACAATAATCCATTTTTTAACATGTTGCTGCTTAAATAGTAAACTCTACTGAAGATCAGGAGTAGTCACATTTTTCCCCAAAGAGCCAGACAGTAAATATTCTGCATTGCAGATCAAGAAGCAAAATTAAGGATATGACATAGGTACTTATATAATGAGGGAGAAAATAAACATTTCCACAAATTTTTAGTTGATGAAATTTAAAATATAGTAAGAAATGAGTTTTGTTTTGTTTGTTGTAATACAGGTCTTCCAATTAGAAGAATGGAACTTTTTTGGTGGGGGGAAAACATATTACTTAACTGGGTCCCAAAGTCTGTGTTTTCTATAATCAATCTGTTGGAACTGTTCATCTGTAAAACCAGTTCGTAGCTCCAGGACCACTCAAACACGTAGCGGACCAGATACAGCTATAGGGCTGTAGTTTTCTGTCCCCTGGACTAGATAGTGTAGGAGCCCGTGCAGATTAAAGTTCTTGGGCTCTAAAGCCTGTTGAAGGCTGCTCTAGGGTCCGGGGCAATCTCCCAGAAAGACACAAAGGTCACAGCCATTACCTCTGTGGGAAGACCTGGAAGCTTCGGGTTCTCCTAAGACCTCCCACCAGCACTGTCCGAGCCTGGGATGCCTTACTGCAGCTGAGGTGATGGGTACCTCAGGCCTGAACTCTACCACTGGCCTCAACTCTTACCCCTCCTGTGGGTTTCCCCAGCAAGAAGTAGAGGGGAACCATGCTCTCTCCTTTGCCCTCAAAAGCAGCCCCCTTTCCAGGCAACTCCTCTTCCAGAGCTCTCATAAATCATTCTTTTTTTAATTTTAGGGAGAGATAGAGAGCACGAGTAGGGGAGAGGGACAGAGGGAGAAAGAGAGAGAGGAGAGAGAGAGAGAGAGAGAGAGAGAGAGAATGAATCTTAAGCAGGCTCCGTGTTCAGCACAGAGCCTGACTCGGGGCTCGATCCCATGACTCTGTGATCATGACCTGAGCCGAAATCAAGCGTTGGACGCTCAACCAACTGAGCCACGCAGACACCCCTCAGAAAACTTTCTTTTAGACCCTTTCCAGTCAGCTTCTAAAAGTATGGACAAAGAAGTGGAATCTTGTGCTGGACTTTCTTGGTTCCCTAAAGACTCGTATCCCCTCCCTCTTGGGGGAGGGAGGCAACACCATCGGGCTATAAGGAAGAGCTCTCTACCTCTGGTCCTGACAAGGCTGGGTCAGGTAAATTTCCAGAGCCTCATTTCCATCATTTATAAAGTGGGAATGATTACTTTTGCCTTACCTGCCTTCTGTTGCTCTCAAAACTTCATATTCTCCAATGACCAAAAATGCAACGAAATGAAAATGAAATGTAAACACATGAAAGAGAGCAAAGTTGCAGAGAGAATAAAGTTTGGAACTAAGGGAGAAGCACAGGAGACTTGAACCACTTTAAATTTTCCCACTGTGAAAACATGAATGCGTCTTTACAAAACTCTTAAACTGCCAAAAACACGCAAAAAAACAATGAAAGCATATTGACAAAGCCATACAGAAATAAGCACCTGCTGGTGAGCTGGCAAACTGATTCGGTATCTAGTTTCAACCATTACACAAATCAGTCATAGTCTTTGACCCAGTATTTCACCTCTGGGAGTATGCCCAGCAGAAATAATGCAGAGAGGAAATTCAACAAATATGTCCACAGAAACATTTATTTTTAGCAGTGAGAAATAACAGGGGGAACTTAAGTAAACTGGGAATGTTTACATAGCAGAATACTATGAAGTTAACAAAAGTATATAGACTGTATTGTATCTTTTTTTTTTTAAGGCTAGCATTCTTCAAAAATACCGGTGTCATGACAAAGTAAAGCTGAGGCATCATTCCAGATTAAAGGGACTAAAGAGAGATGACAGCAAAATGTAGTGTATGATCTGCATTGGATCTTGTTCTGCAGGGAAAAAACTGCTATCCAGAATTGACAAAATTGGGGTGCCTGGCGGGCTCAGTTGGTTGAGCATCTGACTTTGGCTCAGGTCATGAGGTCACAGGTCATGAGTTCGAGCCCCGCATCAGGCTTTGTGCCGACAGCTTGGAGCCTGGAGCCTGGAGCCTGCTTCGGATTCTGTATCTCCCTCTCTCTCTGCCCCTCCCCCACTTGGACTCTGTCTCTCAAAAATGAATACGCATTAAACAATTTAAAAAAAAAAGAATTAACAAAATTGGAACAAGGGTGACAGCTTGAATAAAAACATTATATCAGAGTTAAATGTCCTAAATTTGAAGACTGTACTATGGATATGAAAGAGAATAGCCAAGCCCTTAGAAGATGCATAATCAAGTTAAGGGATAAAGAAGTATAATGTCTGCAACCTACTCTCAAATGGCTTAGAAGCAATAATAGATAAGTAGAAAGAAAGAAAGAAAAAAAGAAAGAAAGAAAGAAAGAAAGAAAGAAAGAAAGAAAGAAAATAAAAGAGAAAAGAAAAGAAAAGAAAAGAAAACAAAAGAAAAGAAAAGGAGGAGAAAGAAGGGAGAGGAGCAGAGGGAAGAGGAGGAGAGGGGGAAGGAAGGAGGGAGGGAGAAGCCAAAATGTTAAAAGGCTGTATCTGAATAAAGAACATATGGGAGTTGTTAGTCTGAAAACTTTTATTAAACTTGAAATTATTTTGAAATGGAGAATGTTTAAGGTATACGGACTCTGGATACACAGAAAGGTATAAATAAAACGTCAACCCAAAAACAACACAACACAAAATGTGCATACTGGCGATGAGGTAGAAAAGAGAGTGTATGCTGTAGATATAGGTATATCATGATTTCAGTGATCCCCACATAAGCACCTCCTTCCAGCTCTTACAGTTTTCATAACGTAAACTGAGCTCAAGGAGACCTACCCCTCAGGGCGAGCGATTCGCCCTGTGTGCCAGCTTCTGACGGAAGCGTGGGCAATGCAGCCACTTTGTTTGAGTGGCTTTGTGCTTTGTTTCCCTAACAATGAGTGATGAAAGCACCTCCCTCCTTCATCCGTGGCCTCTTGTCATCCAGGGCCCTCTGCGGTCACTCGTCCTCCTGGCAGCCCCATCCCTTTGACCCCCACCATGTGCTCTCTTGCCCAAGCCCAGGCCTGCTGCCCCTCAGTCTCTGGCAGAGCCCTTACCTTGGGGTGGTCATCTGCCATCTCCCGGATTAGACTGTGAGGAGCTGTCCTACCCCCAGGGTGATGGTTTCCTCCTCTGAACAACTGGCACATGTTTTAGGGGTCCCCCTATTAGCTCATGGACTGTTCTATCTCATTTCACTAGCTCTTGAGGAGAGTATCCTTGTGCCCCAGCTGAGCTTGAGTTCTTCTGGTGCAAGGCCTGAGCCCTAAATGGTGCCCATCACACAGTGGGTGCCTAGGAAGAGGCATCGGACTATGATAATAGTACAGATGTGTACGTATGCATCCACACACCCCACTCATCTTTCAGAAACCACTAGCTCGCCTAGGAGACAACTATGGCCCAAAAGACTTCCCTGCCACTAACACCAAGCTGAGAGCTTCCTGGGCCTGAAGAAGATAAGCCTGGTGTTAGTGGCAGAGAAGCCTTTTGGCATGAGTGACAAAAAGAGTCCGTGTAAAACTTCCCTGAGCCTCAGTTTCCTCATCTGGGGAGTGGGAATGTGACTCAGCTCATATTGTCCTAGAAGGATGGGAAGCACTCGGCACAGACACGGATGTGAGTGCAGAAGATTCTTAACATATGTCAGCCACTTTCACCTTCCCAGCAACAGGAAATATAAACACGTATGCTATCAGAGAGGCACAAAAATTCCAGCCCAGAGTAGCAGACAGGACTCTGCCCAGAAAATTTTCTGGCTTTTATTTCTGACTTTCTCTAAGATTTGTTGTGTTGCACCGAGTGGAATTTCCCAGCTGGCTTCTCAGGACGTTATAAGGATTAAATATAATAATGTGTGTCCAGGAAATGGAAGTAATTTTTGCGTTTTGTTTCCCACTTTGTGTTTGCAAAATTCTGAACGTTCATGGATGCCAAGGTCTATGGGTGCTGGGGACTTGGCTGAGGTTTTCTGCCTCAGATTTAACTCCGAGTAGGTTCCAGATAGCACTGCAGTCTCCTGATGGGTATCTGTGGGAGCCGAGCACTTATCAAGTGTAAAAGGCCTGCTCTGGACACTATAGAGGGATTCCTCCCGCCTGGAGGAATCTTCAGTGGGAAGATGACCAGTGAACTCTTTCAGGTAACATGAGGTATGATGACCTGAGCACTTAACAGGGATGCGGGTCCAGAATAAGCAGTAATTATGTCTATAGAACAGGGTGGAGTAGGATAGGGTGAGTCAGGATTTGCTAAGGAGAGAGCATTTGACCTAGACCTTGAAGGAAAAAGTTAACTTATCCAAGAGCAAGGGAACAGCAAGAACAAGGAGAAGTCACCGAAGTTGTTGGGACCTTTGGCCTCTGTCTCAGTGCTATAGTGACACTCAAAGTAAGAACCTAGGGGACAGGGTGGGGGATGGATGAACCAGATGACGGGGATTAAGGAGTGCACTTGTTGTGATGAGCACCGGGTGTTGTATGGAAGTGTTGAATCACTATATTGTACACCTGAAACTAATATTACACTGTATGTTAACTAACTGGAACTAAAATAAAAACTTAAAACAAACACAAACAAATAAACAAAATAAGAAAACCTACCTTCAAAAGAGCTGATGGCCCCAAACAAACAAATGTGAGATAGGCCTCATCTCATCCCTGGGCAATCCCGGGGCCATGAGAGCTGCCCTGCTCCCCCCCCCCCCCCCCCCCCGCCCCCGGCCTCCCCACCCTGCCCCAGGAGCTCAGCACTTGGGAGAATGTTAACTCTGAGCTTATGTGCCTCAAGCAGACACAAAAGAGAAGGGGGTGTGTGGGTGTAAGAAACAGCTCTGGAAAAATGAGAAGGTAGAAGTCAGAAATAAAAATAGTTGGCTGAGTTAAGGCTACTAATTTCTTATTGGCTTGTCTTCTCTAGTTTTTTATTTAAAAAAAAAAAAAAACTTTCATCCAAAATAAGTCTCCAAGATCTCTACATACTGCTGTGAAAGATATTCAGGGGCACCTGGGTGTCTCAGTCAGTTAAGCCTCTGACTCTTGCTGTTGGCTTAGGTCATGATCCCAGAGTCGTGGGATCAAGCCCCCTGCATCCGGCTCTGCACTGAGCATGGTGCTTGCTTGGGATTCTCTCTCTCTCTCTCTCTCTCTCTCTCTCTCTCTCTCTCTCTCTCCCTCTGTCCCTTTCTTCCACTTGTGCTCTCTCTCTCTCTAAAATTAAAAAATAAATTAAAAGATTTTTAGAGATAGTCAATGTATTTCATTAAGTGAATAAAGCAAGTTGTAGTTATGGTCATATGATCCCATCTGGGCCCCTGTACACACTTGCTTTGCTTAGAAAAGTTCTAAAAGGCAACAGAAGAAAATTATCATCAAAGTCTAGCTGTGGGCATGAGACAAGGAAGGAGGGTAGAGGGAGTTGACCTTTTACTTGAACTCTTCAGAACTTTATGACATTTGCCATGCATAACTTCTATAATAAAAAAAGAAGTTTTTAATTTAAAAAGAAATACCAAAAGCCTCTTCGCTTCAAAGTTCACCTTGGAAACCCTTCCCCAAAGACTGAAACAGGTAAATCCAAACACTTATTATTGTTGTTTCCTATAGTGCTTTGTGGTTAGACTGGGCTATAGAACCCAGCCTGAGTAAATCTGAGCTCTACACATTCCTGTAGGTTTTGTTTCTCTCCCAAAAGAGGCTGCCCTGGCTAAGCTACATGTGTGATCTTAACCACTGAGAACCCCATCGGGTGACTCAGGTCTGGCAGGCAGCCCTGTCAATATGGATGTCGCAGCAAATTCCTCAGCTCTGTTTAGGAAGGGTGAGGTCCAGAACAGTGGCTCCTTCCCTGGCCCAAGGCTCCTGTCCCTACAAAAGGGGATTCTGCAGGTTACGTGCCTGGCAGGGTACCTTTCAGCCTTTCATACATGAGCCTCCTGTGAGTAGTAACAAGGCTTATGGCTGTTGTCTTCACCAGGGAAGAGGGCAGTGGGGTGAGGGCATGTATGGGGTAATGGTGAGGTAGGCTCCTTGACAGAGCTGGGGCTACGGATGAAAATTGAATGTACATATCGATAAACATTTTTTTGCTTGTTTATTTGTTTGTTTGTTTGTTTGTTTGTTTGGAGACAGAGCACAAGCAGGGACAGAGAAAGAGTGAGATAAAGAATTCAAAGCAGGCTCCAGGCTCCATGCTTTTAATGCAGAGCCCGACATGGGGCTTGAGCTCACAAACTATGAGATCATGACCTGAGCCAAAGTCGGACACTGAACCAACTGAGCCACCCAGGCACCCTTGTATGTTTGTTTAAACTAGCACAGTGTATTTTGAAAGCTTCTGGAGTGCCTAGGTGGCTCAGTTGGTTAGGCATCCGACTCTTGATCTTGGCTAAGGTCATGATCTCATAGTGGTGAGATTAAGCCCCTCGACAGGGGCATGGAGGCTGCTTGAGATTCTCTCTCCCTTTGTCCCTCCTGCCTTGTGTTAAATACATAAATAAATAAATTTAAAATATTTTTTAAAATAAAATAATATAAAAGCTTCTTTAAGTTCCACCTTCCATATTGCTTACTCTAGGACCTTGGACAAATCAGCTCACCTCCTCGGTGAGCTCGGCCTCACTTTCCTTATCTATAAAATGGAGATTTGGACTAACTTCTTGTTGAAATCCAGTTCAGCATAACATTTTATGATTTTATGTCAATGTAATAATCTAAGTAAAGGAAAGTAATATAAGCACAAGAGAGAAGAAAGCACTGATCATTACATGCTGCTTTCACTAAAATACCTTGTACTCTTGGGCATACCCCCCAGGGGGAGGAAGTATCTATCAGTGCCCTCCCCCTGGGGAACATCACTCCTTCCCCAATGCTCAACCTCCTGACTCCGACACTGTTGCTCTACTCTCAAGGTCAAACAGAAAAGACCACCCTACTATATATTCTCCTCCACTCCCTGAGAAGCATTCAAATGAGAGCAAAAATGAGTTCGTACGTTGTGGGTCCTTATGGTGTGGTAGCCAGAGCCCCAGACTAAGAGTAGTCAGACCACTGGTCCCCATCTTGGTCTATGACTAGTTCCCCGAGTGACCTCGGACAAGTCACTTCCCCTCTCTGGACCTAGCCTTGTCTAAAAAGGAGGAATTGGATGGGTTTTTTCTTTATAAATCCTGCTCTAATATTCCCTTGCTCTACCCTACCCTGGCTACCAAGGCTGGGAGAAGCCAGAATCTGTAGGTTGCAGCATTTCTCTAGCCACTCTCAGAAGCAGCAGACAATCTCCAGCATCCCCAGCAGGCTGGTACCAAAATGGCACAGCTAAGTATCTGCACTCAGCCTGAAATCAGTTAAGAATCACATGGTCAAGCAGCTGAGGACCCTCCAGTCAGGGCACACTGTCCCAATCCAAAGGTGGATTTAGCAGCTTTACTCCCAGATGCTCTCTTACTTGTAGGATAAGGACATAAAGACATCCAAATGAATCAAAAACATGAGCTTTAGGGACCAGACTAGGCCAAGGAACAGAGTGAAAGATTCCTTGTTTGTTAATGCACGGTTTTAGTTAAGATATAACAGGCCTACAGAAAAAAATGCACATAAAGAGGTATGGCTTTTCATAAAGGATGTATCTGTGAAGTAAGTGCCCAGATCAAGAAACAGAACAATACCCACCCCATGGGACCTCCCTCATGCCGCCTTCTAGTCACTAGTTCTTTCGGAATAACCACTATTCTGACTTCCAGCACCATTGATTCATCTTGCCCATTTTGAGCTTTACCCAAATGGAATTATACAGTACGGACTCATTTGCACCTGGCTTTCTTTACCCAACATTAGGTGTGTGAGCTTCATCTATCAGTATGGGTAAAAATGAAAAATGGTGTTGCTTGTTTTCATTTTTGCACAGGAAGGACTGAATGAGGAACTAAATCAGTAAGACATCCCTGAGTTTAGCCTAGGGTGCTCACTGACAGCAGAGGAAGCAGGTTTACATGCACCTCTCCCCAAAATAAGCATGACCCAACAACTCTGTTCTTCCCGCAGAGTCCCACACCTCCCTCTTGGGGGCGCTCCAGAGGTGGGAGGCAGGGCCTTGGTGTCCCAAATATACTTCAAAGGCCAGAAGCTCTTGTTCATCGAGCACTTACCCTGTGCCTGGTTCCATGAGGGTACCATAGACTTGGCATTTCACTTGATTCCCACGACCATGGACTAGGTACTGTTATTATTTCTATCTTATGGGTAAGAAAACAGAGGCCCCAGAGAGGTTGAGTAAGCTGTCCTAAGGTTGCACAGCTAGGAAGGGGACCCAAATCTCAATATGTGCCAAACCTTTCCACCACTCTGTGTTGACACAAAGCTCACTGGCCATGTGTCTAACACCTATGTCTCTAACCTCATCTAGCACTGCTCACCTACAGCTCAAGTTTCAGCAGCTCTGGGCCTGTGTCCATATTGTTGCCTTTGCCTGCACCTTTAGCCCTCAGTTCTCAAATGGACAGTCACTTCCTCAGAGCAGCATTCCCTGACCACTTGGTCTCAACTGTGTCCCCTATTCTGTCTCAGTGCTTCCTGTTCTCTCCTTGCACAGCCCTTAACACATGCCATAATGAATTATGCTCTTGGTTCCCCTGTTCACTGGTTTAGAGCCTTTGTCCACCAGTGGATCATAAGCTGCAAAAGGACAGGAATGCATCTGCTGGTTTGCCACTACCTTGGACAGTGCCTGGCACAAGGAACCTCCTCAGAAGCATAAGTGAAGAAAAGGAGGGGAGGAGAGAAAAAGAGGACTGCCCCTTCTGAATCTCAGCACTCATCTGCTGGCAGCTCTAGGTCCAGCCTGTTTATGGCCCCTGGCAAGATCTTCCCCTCTCTGAGTCTCAGTTTCCTCAGTTTTCAGATGAAGAGCCTGGAAGAAAGGATCTCTATAAGCCTTCTAGCTCATCTGGCCTCTAGACCACAAATCCTAGGATTTCAAGCCATTCCAAAGGCCTCAGGCCTCTTCAGCCTCTTACCTACCCTATGTCCAGTCAACACTTTTGAAATGAGGGGGAGTCATCCAAGGCTCCCAGGCTGTGAGGTACAGGCCCTCCACCCTGCTATACGTGAAGGACCAGAGAAGAGGCCTCTTCCAGTTCTTAATAAAAAATTTTTTAATGTTTATTTATTTTTGAGAGAGAGACAGAGCGTGAGTGGGGGAGGGGCAGAGAGAGAGGGAGACACAGAATCTGAAGCAGACTCCAGGCTCCGAGCTGTCAGCACAGAGCCTGATGCGGGGCTCAAACCCATGAACTGTGAGATCATGACCTGAGCCAAAGTCGGACGCCTAACCGACTGAGCCACCCAGGTGCCCCAGGCCTCCTCCAGTTCTAATAGCCCTGATGTACAAACTGGGGAGAGACGGGACTAAGAAGGAAGAATAGATGAATTCCCCCAGGAAACTGCTTCCACTTTCTTCCTCAGAGCCCCCGCCCCAACAAGGTCCCATCCAACTCTGGCCTTGGCATGTGCACGGCTGCCCCTATGGCCAGGCTGAACGTCCAGGACTGAAACTGTCCATGTCTTGCTCATATCTGTACCCAGAGCACTTGGCACAGACCCCTGTAGGATGTGGCCAAGGTGAGGCTACCAAATCAAATGCCACGGGCAAGGCCTGCCAGGGTCTGCTGCTGAGCTTGCCACTTTCTCCCTTGTATCACCAAGGTCAGGAGAAGCACCTGGCTTCCCATTCAGAGGCAGACTCCAATTGACCACACTCCAGCCTCTGGCCCTCTGTCTTCTTCCCACCCCTTCACCCCTGGATTGTCAGTGGCAGCCGGCTCAGGCAGAAGGCTGAGGACTCATTCCCCTCCAGGGTCTCTGCAGTCTTTGCTCCCCCACCCAGCCAGCTAGTCAGTCAGGACAAGCACTCCCTGGACTTGAAGTAACTGCACCTTCTTCTTGGAATAAGGCTCCTCTGGCTTTGAAACTCTTTCAATTTTGTCTTTAAACATAAAAGAAAGTAAGAGAATTAGGCTTGACCCAAGAGCTCTATAAAGGGGAAAGGCCTCCTGTGTTGCATCGTGGATACAGCAAAGGCCCTAAACCCCCCAAGTTTTTACTTTACTGGGTGTGTGAAGGGGTGAGGCTTGGTGTACCGGTAAGCATATGTGAGTGTGTAAGTGCCATGCTCGTTGGAAAGGGCATGACAGGTGTGCCAGACCTTGGCCACGTCACTCGCTGGCTGACCAATTTCAGGCAACTTGCTTAAACTCTTTGGGCCAGTTTCCTCACTTGCAAAATGAGAATGAAATGAATTCCCATCTCTTGCATTGCAGTGAGAATCCAATCCTAGGGCTGGTGATCTGTAATCACTAAAAAACTGTTTAAATATTAGCAGATTCTGAAAATGGAAGGCAAGAAGAGAGCTTGGGAAATCTTCATTCCTTTCTGAAGAGTAACTACTTTCAGATATCAGGACTTATCTCTGGCTGCATTCTAGATTTAGCAAACCTAAAAATGCACCCAATAACTCAGATCCTAGGAACCTTCATGACGAGGCTCGCATACCCTGTTACTCAACGTGAATCCATTTTCAGGAGGATTACTTCACTTCCCATTCAGGCACTGAGCTTATGAAACAAAATCCTGAGAGCCATGGAGAATCCTAAGTGGGACTCAGAGAAGAAAACCAACAGACCAGGTCTCAGTCCAGAACCTGGGAATGGCTTTGTGAGAAAAGTAACAGATGAAACGAGAATCATTTAGACTCACCATAACTGTCAGCCAGGCTATACTGAAAACCTAGAGCTCAAGAATTCTAGTCCCTTATGCCAGCAAGTCTTTATTTCCACAGAGATGACTGTTTTCAGAGCCGCACACGAAGGTGAATGCCTCAGGATTGTTTTTAAGGTTTCCCACGAGTCCTGTGACAAGCCCGTGCCTACAAGATCAAGTGACAAGTGTACCAGGAGAGGCACCCCCTCCACTTCTCCCAGCCTCTTACCTCCCCAGCTCCTCTCCGATGTCATAAAAGTCCTCCACCTTCTGCTGCTTGAACGTCTCCATGTTTGGGCTCTTCATTGAGGCCTGGAGCATACAGCCCTGAAACGGGAGGAAACGGGAGGTCAGGACAGCCATGAACACTGGTGGAAGCCTCAGAGTCTGGGCCTAAAAGTAATCAGCTTGCAAGGAGCCAATAACTTAACAATAATCCACAGCACTGGTTCCTTAAGAATGGCCCTGCTCATGTTGTATGGAAACCAATTTGACAGTAAATTTCATATATTAAAAAATAAAAAATTAAAAATTAAAAATTAAAAAAAAAAAAAAAAGAATGGCCCTGCTCAAGCAAGCCTTTTCTCACCAATGACTGACGATATACGGTTCTTTTTTTTTTTTTTTAATATTTATTTATTTTTGAGAGAGAGATAGAGCACAAGTGAGGGAGGGGCAAGAGGGAGAAGCAGGCTCCAGACTCTGAGCTGTTGGCACAGAGGCTGACGCAGGGCTCCAGCTCATGAACCATGAGATCATGACCTGAGCCGAAGTCGGACGCTTAATGGACTGAGCCACCCAGGTGCCCCTATACGGTTCTTATTTGATGTATACCAATTCAAATTTGTTAAGGAGATAGAAAAAGAGCCCTCCTCACTTCTTCAGATCTGCTCTGAACAAGTTCAGAGAAACAGCACCATGGCCAGCTTCGACAATTTGTACTCAGGAAATCCAGGTCTACTAAGAAAAGAAGCAACCATAAGACAGGAGAGAGAGCCCTCATCTTTGAGTTGGAAGTTCTGGATTCAAGTCCCAATTGCCTGGGTAAGTCATGTAAACTGCCAGAGACTCAGTTTCCTCATCTGTGAGATGGGTTAATACTATTTTAAAAATGCAAATCATGAAATTATTTTGTAAACTATAAAATGCTGTAAAAAGGTAAGGGATTATCATCACCTCAGTTCCCTCAGGGGCTGTGCCACCCAAGTGCGAGTCTGAACTGATTTATAAACTCTCTCACTCATCGCCCCAAGGGAAAGATGGACGGGAGTGGTGTGACAAATCACAATAGGCACCAGGAGTCAGGAGCTAGAGGTTCGAGTTCCAATTCTGCCCACAACTAGCTCTGTGACCTCATCTCTTGTCAGAGGAGCCTCAGATTCCTCATCTATAAAATGGAGCCAACTGCCCGCCCAGATCACCTCAGTAAGAGCCAGAAGACAACTCTGAGCCATGGGGAATATTCACCACTACACCAGAAGAGACTGTATGCATCCTACCCTGGGATCCCCCTGCCCCAAGAAGCCCCACCCATTCTTGGAGTTCCATATGCCATCCTGGACAGCACCCCAAGGGCAGGGCCCAGGACACAGCCTGCAAATGACAAAGATAAAACCAGCTGCCTGTGGATGTGTCTTTCGAGAGTCATTAGCAAAGGCCTCTCAGAGCTCATTTTGGCTAGAGTTGGCAGCTTTTCTTCTGCCTGCCAATCAGATACCAACCACACCCAGGGCCCCATGAGCCCCAAAAGACTGTTTTCACCAAGCTGGGTGGAGGCACCATTACATAAGGGTGAGTCTCATCAGTGCCAAGTGGCTGGAGCTGTTCCAACTCTCAGAAAATGTATACATTTCACCCTCTTTCCTCCAATGCTGCCCCCTGCAAACCACAGCTCTATTACTGAGATGCGGCTTGCCTCCCTCCCTTCCATGGAGCACACATCCCTGAAGACCCCCAGGCAGAGCTGGCCTGGCTCCCCAGCCTGACTCTCCTGGTCACCTGCCGACCTCCTGCCCTGTCAGTGCACGTGGTCCATCGGGCATCCTCCTCCCTCTTCGGTCTTCACCTTGTGCTTGGCCTGAGCCCAGCAAGCATGGAATACAAAAAAGGGCAGGCTCCCAGGAGCCCCAGTTGTAGACTAGCCTGGGTATGTATTAGCTGTGTAACCCACACAGGTTGGCACCATCTTTGGGCCTCAGTCCCCTCATCTGTAAAAGGGGGTGATAACATCCATATCACCTACTTCACACAGCCCTGTGGGCATCCATTGTGACAAGGGCATAAACTCCTAGGCAAATTCGAAAGGTTATTATTACTGTTATTATCTGGCTCATCCCAGGCCATCATCTGTGTTTCTGCTTCCCACAGCAATGGAGACAACCATTTCAACTCCCTTCTAAGGCAAAGGTTTTGGGATCCTTCTGGAAAGTTCAGTTTGACCCATATCAGAAGCTAGACCCCTTCATTCACTCCCCCAACCCCCATCCTGGCAAATTTCTTGACACTAGCCCAGAGCGTGGTAGGACTGCTATCTACCATCTCCTTTGGATCAGGTAGGTCCTGAGGGGTGGGGCTACTCAGTTCACACACCTAAAGAAAAGCAGAAAACTCCAAGAAGTTCTGTTGACAGATACACTGAGAGTAGCCCCTGGAACAGCTAAGATCCTCCATTTGGCAATAGGCCAGCTCCATTTGCTATCAGGAGCTGAGAGGGGTTCGAAGCAATCCCAGCTCCCCAACAAAATCATGAGCCCCTGCCTTGGGCTCCAGGGGTAGCCAGGGGCTCGGGGGCAAGGGAGCCCCCCTAAGGACAAACTACGACCACCAGTTTGGCTCCAACTAACCTTTTTGGCCTTATCTCCCTCCCCCCACATACCTATAGTATAGCTAACGTAGACCTTTCCCATGCCCCCAAAACTTCCACCCTTGCCATGCCTCAGCTCAACCTGGCCCCTTTCCATGGAAGGCCCACCTGGAGAGCCTCCCTAGGAAAACTGCTCTCTTCCCACAAGACCTAGCTCAAATGCTACCAACTCTGAGGCTCCATGACCCTTTTACTCATGAAAACAAATTAAAACCCCCTTCTCCCTTTCAGTTCCCAGAGAGGTCTCATCATACATTTTTAGGGTTAGAGCTTTCGTATTTTGGCTCATAACTGTCTATGTCTAACCCAGAAGGAGAATTCACAGATTCCATAGTCACACCCGGGTTTAAACCCCAGCTCCACAACCTCTGCACACATTGAGCACAGGACAACTTTTCTAAGCTTCAAATTACTTACATGGAAAATGAATCTGGAAAATGCCTACTGTTGGTGACTATGTGGAGAAATCAGAACTCTCAAACACTGCCAGGAGAAGCACACTCTGGGACAACCACTTTGGAAATCTGTCAGGCAGTTTCCATGGACATCTGTAAGGGAAATGCATGTAGACGCCTTCCAAAATGTCCCATGTCAGAATGTTCACGGCAGCATTATTAGTAATAACTAAAAATTGGAAACAACCAAATGGCCATCAATAGAGGAATAGATATGTAAATGGAGTTATACCCATGCAATAGAATTATTACACAACAATGAGAATAAATAAACTACGGCTACCTGCAACAGCATAGATGAAACTCACAAGCCTAATAATGTTGAATGAAAGAAGCCAGACAGAAAAGATTACATACTGTGTGATTCCATTTAGGCAAAACTCACCTGTGGTGCTAAAAGTCAGAATAGTGGTTACCCCTGGGTGGGAGGTGATGTCTAGGACTCAATGGGGGTTTCAGGGTACAGGCAATGCTGTTTCTTGATCTGGGCAGTGGTTACATGGCTATGTGGTATGTACACTTACTTTGTATACAATCAAAATTTTACATAATAAAATATGAGACTAATATTTACTTTCAGACAAAATGAGATATCATACATAAAATGTTTTAAGTAGTGTCTAGATGGTTCCAACAAATGTGAATTCCTTCCCTCCTGCCTACTGTCTTGGAGCCCCATGAGGGCAGTGGTGGTGACATTCTCACCTCTGTCCCCTTGTAGCAGCTGGTAGACAGCAGGTGCTCCATAAATGTTGGTTGATTTAAATGTAGTGGCCCAGTCTCCATTCTCAAAGCCATTGCTCAGATGCTTCAACTTAAAATAACCAATAACAACTTAAAGCCTCTTCCTGATATGTCTCCCCAAGATGAACTTGTATTTTATCAATTTTCTCAATGTAGGAACATGAAGTAAAGGGGAGAAACTCTGAGGTGGAATTATAATCACCAGTTAGGACCCAGAAAAGGCCCCAGGGCACAGGAACCTTTCGGGCCCTGAAAAGATGAAAGCACACAGCAGAGGGGAGGGACACAGCTACAGCTTTTGGTCAGAGGCACAGGCCATCAGCTCTAGACATTCCAAGGATGAAGCCCATCTTAATGCCCACATTTCTCTTAATGGAATCGCTAGAATTCATACTCCTGCCCCCAACCCTAATAATAAGCAACACTTCTGAGGGTTAACACAGATTTCCTAGAACCTCAGAAAAAGGGACCTCAAAGATCATTTAGGGGATTTTTAAACTCTGCTTCAGGAGCCACCGGCATGAGGAAGGGGAGGCACAGCAGTTCTACTTTATATTGTAGGTTAGGGCTCTGTGTAAGAATTCATGGCGGTCAGGGGGCGGGGGCGGGGTGGTTGAAAACCACTGGTGTCTGGCCTAACCCACTTGTTTTACAAAAGAAGGAAACTAAGGACCAGACAGGGGAAGGGACTTATTGAGTCACACAGCTAGTCCGCTCCAGCTGTTCTGTCCTGGGCGTCGATGACAGCACCCTCAACCCTGCTCATGCTGCTGAACATTCAGAGACCATCACACCACCTCACCCAATATAAGTCAGTGAAATGGGACCACTGCAAGGGAGCAGGCATGATGGTCCTCTTCTACCTCTTCCCACACTAGGAATCATCACCCAGGCTCTGAGGAGGCCATCCACAGAAGGAAAGGGACCCTAGGGGCGCCTGGGTGGCTCAGTCGGTTGAGGTCTCGGCTCAGGTCATGATCTCACAGTTCGTGAGTTCGAGCCCTGCATCGGGCTCTGTGCTGATGGCTCAGAGCCTGGAGCCTGCTTCCGATTCTGTGTCTCATTCTCTCTCTGACCCTCCCCTGCTCATGCTCTGTCTCTCTCTGTCTCAAAAATAAATAAAACATTTTTTAAAAATCTGAAAAAAAAAAAAAATAAGGAAAGGGACTCCAGCATCACAGACCCCCTCCAGGCATTCAAGGCTTTGACGAACTCCAACCCCTGATTAAGAAACTTGGGCTCTTAAAAACTGAGAACAAACAAACTGAGGGTTGATGGGGGGTGGGAGGGAGGGCAGGGTGGGAGGGAGGGCAGGGTGGGTGATGGGTATTGAGGAGGGCACTTTTTGGGATGAGCACTGGGTGTTGTATGGAAACCAATTTGACAGTAAATTTCATATATTAAAAAAAATAATAATAATAAAAAAAAAAAATAAAAAAATAAAAAAAAAAAAGAAACTTGGGCTCAGACATCAGCCATTTGCCTAAATTGACAAGAGAAAACCCCATTTTTCTAGTGAAGGTCCAGTCCATGTGCAGCCTGCTTGTTCACTCTCATGTCTAATAAGGAGCCAAACCTGAGGGAGGTGGTCAGGACAGTTCAGGTCTCATTCCTGCCAGCTGGAAACTTGCTCCAGACCAGCACCCACCCACCCTCATCCACACCCCTGCACCCTCTGCCCAAGCCTCTTCCAAAGCAGCTGAATTATCAGTGGGGCCACTTTAGGTGTTAAAAACACATCTTAGGAGATGGGCGGTTTGGGGAAGAACAGGACTCTGAAAGTATTTGTGAAGAGGCCAAGGCACCAGCTCCCCTTAGTCACCAGGACTCTCCCAGAAATACCTTACATGGACGCAGCTGGGAATCAGAGTCAGAAACCATAGCAGCAGCCCCCAGCTGCCCTCGGCTGGATTCTAGAGAACAAGGTGTCAGGGGCTGTGTTCTCTCCACATGCCCCCAGGGACCTTCTTCCCACCTGCTTCTGAGGCAACCAGCTATGACTTCCTCTCTTCCAGGGTGTACCCCTAACGTATCACTACCTTCATGTCCTCAGTGTTCACCTCTTTCCTCCTTCCCAAAGTGAGAATACTAATTTCCACATGGCAAAATCACAGTGAGGGCTAGCCAGACCCACACATGCCATGAGGCATCCACAATGCCTGGTCCAGAATCAGGGTCAACAACTGACAATGCCTTCCTTCCTATGCCCTTCTACCCCAGACCCACTGACTACCCCCATGCCCACTGTAGCTCTGGCCTCTGCCTGGGCCCCTGACGATGGGGACCACAGCTTCATTCTGCCACAAGCAAGCTGACTATGTACGGAGCAGCCTTCTTGAAACGAGTCCTTGTGCAAATGGGGAGAGGAGGTGTGCGAGGTGGCCGTTGCTGAGAAGACTGGCCCCTCTCCTCCCGAGAATCTGTAGTGCTCTCTCCATTAAGGCGCCCTATGTTGATGAAAGTCTGTCTCTATCTCTCGCCTGGGTGCCAGGCCTCGGCCCACTGCCCCCACCCGGTCCCTCGGGTCAAAGTGCCAGGCTTCGGAGCGCGGCCCCCTGGGGCGCAGCGGGCAGGTCCAGGGCCGGCCACAGCGCCCAAGGGCAAGGCCGGCCATACCCGGGGGGGTGGCGTCAGGGACCGGGGCGGCGGGCTTGGGGAACCCGAGACAGATCCCGGGACCAATCTGTCCCCGCCAGCCTCAGCCCCGCGCGCCCCGTCCCGCCCGTCGAGCCCGCACACGGGCGCTACTCACGGCGGGAGGCTGCGCTGGGCGGGCACGGCGAGCACGGCAGGCGCGACCGGGTGCGCGGCGCTCGTCTCTGCTCTCCAGCCGCCCGCCCGCGGAGCCGCTGAGGAGCCGAGGGGGCGGAGCGGCCTGCCCGGTCCCAGGCGCCGGCTGGAGGCGCTCCCGGCCGCCCCGGGACGGGACTCGGGGCGCCCCCTGCTGGGAGCCCCCTCCGGACAGCCCCGAGGTGAGGGCCGACAGCCTTCCACCAGGTCCGGCGACACTTCCAGGAGTCAAGGGCGAGAGCCAGGGGCAAGACCCTCCAGGCGTCCTTACCGGCTCTGAGGCTCACAAGCTGTGTGGCCTTGGGCAAGTCAACGAACCTCTCCAAGCTTTATCTGGAAAATGATTTAAATGAGCTGATATTGTGACGTAGCCTGGGACAATCGCTCAGACAATGTTATTTCCTTGTCCCTCCACCCCTAACCTCCACACCCCCCTCCCCCAACACGCACACTGTGAGAGAGGAAGTCCCACTAGGGAATAGGCCGTTTCCTCCCTCCCAGCCAGAAGGCTCCCTGACATATTCTTCTGGGAACCTCACCACCCACGTTTCATAGCTGGGTAGGGGCTGAGATGGAGAGGGACACTCCCCTCCTCACCACCAAGCCCCAGCTTGGAAGCAACCTAACCTCCTTCGCCCTCCGTACCCCAGCCTCTGCAAGGTTGGTAAAGGAAGCCCCGCATCACCATCAAGCCTTCTTTAATAAAGGATTTGGCAGTGGATTCCTCCTCTCGTCCTTCTGCCAAGAATCCCAGGAGGGGAAAAGAAGAGTGAGAGTGGAGAGGGTGATGGGAAGAAGGAAGCGGAAACAGAATCACAGCCAAGACAGAACTTACTTCAAGACATGAGACTGTTTAGCAAAAGGAAACGGAGGCCCCTTCCCAGAGTTTCCATCCCTAAGTCACCCACAGGGCTCCTCAAGACAGTCCTAGAGGAGAAGGTGTTAGATTCAGAGCTCTGCCCTTTGGTTCAAAGCCCCACTCTGCCATTCCCCATGTATAGTCTTAGGCATGGCACCCGAGCTTTTCCTTCATCAGTTAAGTGGGGCAAACAACCTTTCTTAGAGTGTCCAATGGAGCTTACATGGGGCTGAAACGAATGGAGCTTACATGGGGCTGAAACGAAAGCATGTGCAATTTGCATCTAGAGGACCTCCACCAGTGTGGGCAACCTCTCCCCCACATACTGGGGGTACTGACAAGTACAGATGAACCCCGCCCCCCCCCAGCTGACCAGTGCCTGAGACAGCCCGGAAAAAGACCGCAGAACTTCCTTGTTTATAAACTTTCACATCCCAGGACAGTGCAGGCCCTGAGTCTCCTGTCCCAAGAACACCATGCTACCTGGAGTAATACCCAAGACCAGAGGTAGCTTCCAATGTCAGTGACAGAGAAGAACACCCACTGAGCTTTCATCAGCATAGGGTGACCCTTCATCCTCACAGTACCCTCAAAACACACACACACACACACACACACACACACACACACACACACCCCGCCCATTTCCAGTCATCTACTGCTATGTAACAAACCACCTCAGCCTTGGTGGCTTGAAACAGCAATCTTGTCAGGCTCACAAATTCTAAGGGTCAGGAATTCAGACATTGCACAATTTGGCTTCTCTCTGCTCCACAGTGTCTGGGGCTTCAACGGGGAAGACTTGAGTAGTTGGGAACGACTTGAATGGCTGGGAGATGGAATATTCTGGAGGCTTCTTCATTCACATCATAGCCTGGGCTATGATGAATCCAAGCTGGACTCGGCCAACACTGCCAGAACACCTACATGTAGCCTCTCCATCACTTCCCCTATGAGCCTCATGCTTAACACCTAATGTGCAACAACAGCATTCCCCTTGCACGAAGTAATTCTTAGATTTGATACTTGGCAAATTAGTCAAAGAACACTGCAGCTGGAAGGGTCATTATCAATCACCCCAACCAGCCTGTCATTTTTCAGATGAGGAAACTGAGGCTCAGAAAAGAAAAAGTGACTTGCCCAAGGTCACACAGCTGGGAAGAGGCAGAGCCAGGATTAGAACCAGGCCTCTGCCAGATTCTGTTTGGTACGCTTTCCACTGTACTTGTCAAATGCAAGTGCCTAAGGAGATACCATCTGGAAATGCATTTTTTGCTTAAGATTGAGTGAGCTTATCAGACCCTCATCTGACAGCAGCGACAGGACATTGAGCACTGAACATAGGACCAAAGTGGCAGTGGGCAGAGAAGGAAAGGTCTCAAGGGTGGGAGCAACAGTGCACATATTCCATAATGAAACCAGAGGAAGGGCCAGGTAAGAATCAAGCAATTCCACTCCAGCTCCTGCATGGTTCCAACGGCTGAGAAAATAGTACAAATGCCTCACTCTGGCAATTAAAGCTCCAGCCTACATTTCCCAGGCCTACACATACATCCTCTTCCATCCTGTGGATGCACATCCAGCTCTTTTGCCAGGTTGGATTATTGGCTGTTCCTACATCCATGTTTTTGTTTAAGCCACTCCACTCACCCACCCCCATCCCATCCTACAAAATCGTACCCCTCCTTCAAGGGCCCTCTCAGGTATCATATCTTCCATGGAAACCTTCCTGATCTACCTCCAGCTGGCTTTCTCCCCTGAACCCCACCGCTCTTGGTTTGCACCTAACTGGCATTCCCCTTCCCCTGTTTTAGTTATCATTAGTGCCCACTTCTCTTTGCCTTTAGGGCAAGGACAATGGCTTGCTCATCTCTGTACCCAGGCAGTGTCTGATATCTCCAACCCAATAAAGTTTGTTAAATTGGATTGCTAGAATGTAAATGTCACAAGACCACAACTGTCTTGTTTCTGTTGTCCCCCAAGGATACCGAAGTACCTGGCACTTAGTGATCATATGTTGGATGGAGAGATGTACGGTTCATTTCTTCCAACATGTGCCATCTCAGTGCCAAGAACTTTACTTCAAGGTAGATGCAATTATCCCTTTTTACAGATGTAGTAACTGAGGTTTGGGGAAGTTGACTTGCCCACAAAGCTCACCCAACTTGTAAGACGTTGAGTGTGCTGTGAATCTGGCCTGTCCATCTCCAAAATCCAGGATCTTTCTGCTCGTCTGCCCCTTCCACACACTGCTCTCCATGGAAATTTGAAAGTATTCTAAAACCGTGTCAATACAGGGGTTCTCAGCCATGGCTGCCCATCAGAATTGCCTGAGAGTATTTAATAATCCTCATGCCCAGACTATACCCCTCACCAATTACATTGGAACCTCTAGAAGTAGAATCTGGGCATCAGTAGTGGTTAAAACTCCCCAAGTGATTCCAGTGTACAGGTTGAGAACCACTTTGTTCATGTCACAGAGATCTGGGGAAATGAAAGCATCCTCCATCAGCTCACCAAACTGCAAACACATCTGAGCACCTGCTTTGTGCAAGATTCTCCAAGGGACTGTGAGATGGGTGAGTCACAGGAGCTTGAAGCTTCCACAGGGAATAAGCCCACAGGGAAAGAGGTAACCGTAGCAAGCAGCAGAGGGCAATGAACATGACGATATCCTAAAGCACACTTTGGTGCCTGGCAAGTTTACAGAGCCTAACAACCTGCTGGCAAGGAGACAGGGCAGGGATTAAGCTGCTGCACAAGTCGGCTGGGGCAGCTGGCGCTGGAGTCTATACAGAGAGTACAGAGTTTGAGGATTAAATGATGCCACAAGCCTGAGTGCGGATCCCAGCATGTAATTCACTTACTGTGTGATCTAGGGCAAGCTTCTTGATCCCTCTGTGTCTCATTATCCCCAACGGCCAAGTGGAGCTAAGAATAGCGTTGTGGATGTTCAACAACATATATTCATTAGAGATATATGTGAAGGACATAGATCAGGGTCTAGCATGTGGCAGAGTGCTCAATGAGTATTAGCTGTTTTAATTTTTCCTTTAATGTCTGGTGTGAGCTTCCCTAGAGGAGGAAATGGATCTTAGCCATCTTTGCACCCCACCCATCACCAGCCTGGCCCAGAGGAGGTTCTTAGCAAGTGTCACATGAAGTCTGGAATGCAGGCTTCTTGACAATGGGCCCAGCACTGACTCCTTTCTTAGGCTATTGGAGCAGGCCAGGGGAGGGCACAGGTGGTTCCTCCCTGGCTGGCTGGCTTGCCTCTTGGGTAGGAGGCAGGCAGGAAGCCTCCTCCTCCCAAAGGTGGCCTGGTGGCCTGGCTTCTCAGCCCTTCCCAGCCCTGCCCACCCTGCCCTGTGCCCTCTGCTCTCCCACACCCAGCCAGGCAATGTCGAGGGTGTGGAGCAGGCCTGGAAGCCCTTCCTGTTTCCTCCCTCAGGAGGTCCACGGGATCCTGAAGCCAAAGGTGGCTGCTTCAACATCTAGCCTTACTGGACTCAGCAAGGCCTTGACCCCACCAAGGAAGGGGCTGGGGTGTGGGAAGCCTTGTCTTTTCCTGGAAACCCAGAGGATGGGGATTTCCTGGGCACGTGTACATGCTCATTCACTCTGTAAACATTCAAGGGCGCCTCCTGGGGCTGGATGCTGTTAGGGGCAAGTATTTACTCAATGCTCAGAAGTGTCAGGAGGCTAGAGTAGTCTAGCAGGCATCATGAGGGGTTTGAGGGGAAGGAGAGGCTTGATTCAAACTTGAAAGAAGAGGACCAAGTGAGTAGGAGGGGGAGGGAAAGGGAGCACATTAGGTGGGAGTAGCTGTGTGGACAAAGGGCTGGGAGTATGGAACCACCTGCCATTTACTGCCCCAACCCCCACCTGAGCCAGCATAGGGGTCACACTGTAGGATCATGACCCAGGCATTTGGCACCACCTTCAGTCTGGGGCAGAGGTTGGTGGCATGCACACTGAGTTCTTGGAGAAGGCCCCCAAATTATGCCTACCTTTAGAGGTACAAATTTCACCTACCTACTACTCTAGGCTCGGGGATCAAGTAGCCCTATTTATATTCCTGTCCATCCACTTTCTAGGGAAATCACTTTCCCTCTCTGAGCTTCAGTTGCCTCATCTATAAAATAGGAATAATTACACCTATTCCCTCAGGGTTGATGTGAGGACCAGACAAAATATTTGAGAAGGCACTGGTACAAATGTCACCTTCCCTCCCCAAACGGGTGCGTCCCTCTCTCAAGACAGTCTGTCACTTGTGCCATATCTCTCAGGCCATGTTGTTCCTGCAACTCTATGAAATACTTTCTTCCTTTGACCTTCCTTTATCCAAGACTCAGCTCAATTCCAGCCTCATTCATTTTTCAAAATTTGCTGGTGCCCATCATGGGCCAGGCCCTGGGCTGTTCCCTGAGAGAAGTGAGACACAGGCCCAGCTCTTCAGGAGCTCAAAGCCAAGAAGAGAAGCTGTCCTGGAAACAAAGTTCCAGAACCCCATGCTCTGGGGCCAGGCCAGAGCCCGGGCAGGGACCCAGAGGAGCCCAGGGGTGGGAGGGAGGGTCCCTGAGTGCTGGGGGCTGGGGCAGGAAGGTTCCTCTTAAGAGAGAGCTCTTCCTCAATGTCACAATTTTATCTGCTGAGCTGAAGATAAGATTTCACCTTCCCATGTTTGTTAATTGGTCCTTTGAGTCTCTCCTGCCATCCTTCCCACACTTTGCTGGTGATGTGCTTAGACCCATCAGAAGCCTTTCATGGATCCATGAGGGAAGGATGGGGAAGACAGCATTTCCTCCCCCAACCCCCTCTGAAAAGAAACTGCAGGGCCAGACCTGGTCATTCTGCGGTGGCTCCTGCCACACCCATGGCTGATCCCTGACCTCCGTATGGGCTGACCCTCCAACTCAAAGCTCCTGACCTGCCCTCCCTGGTCTGTATGCTGACTCCATCCCAGCTGAGCCCAGGTCCTGACCCAGTTATAAGCAGCTGCATCCGGGAAAACAAATGCAAAAAGGCCAAAACCAGCTATCCACAGTGGCCTCTGCCCCAAACAGAACTGGGCCTCCTTCCTCACCAGAACTGTTCTCCAGTGTAAGGGACCCCAGACCTCCTCAGCTCTTTCCTCTGAGGTTTTCTAGCCTCTCAGCCTTGGTTTCTGTTACTCCATCCACATAGAATATGTTCATCTTTCTACTCAAATCAAACCAACATTTACAGAGAATCTGTCCTGAGTCAGGCACTGTACTGAGTTTTCCTGTTATTTCATTTAATCCCCAAGTTGAATACTTGTATAGACTGATAGTATTTTTATTATATATATTTATTATCTTTATTATATTTTATTATATTATATAAACTGAAACTCAAAGAATGTAGTAGGCATTTGATTTGTTTTGACTGTCCAATGTCCAATGCCTTCCTCCCATTTGGGAGGAAACAACTATGGTGGCGGTACTAGGGTATACGCAGAGATGATGAACCATCTCCCACCAAAACTGTAGGGAGAAAATCCTCCTTCTTCCAACCCCAGTCTTCATGAGACTAGGCTTGGCCAATCACATACTTCTGCCCAGCACTTTGGATCTCAAGTGAGTACTGCCAAGATGTTCATTGGGCAGCAGCAGCAGTGGAGACATGCTGGACAGATGGTTCCAACCTCTAGAGCCTCTTTGGTTCCTCCTATTCCAGCGTCTCTTTGATTCTGAGTCCCTCTAGCCTTACAGGGAATCCCTTTGTGCTAAGTTGGCAACAACCAGCACAACTGGAAGAGACAGGAACGTGCTCAATGGTGAAGGGCCAGGAACCAAATGAAGACATTTTCCTTCACACCTGGAGTTTTCTACCTTGTCACGGAGTTTCCAACACAAGAGAGAAGTGGATGGAGCTCCCGGGATGACCGTGAAGAGGACCCCAAGGTTGACAGTGTGCAGCAGGCCTCGAAGGCAACCATTTGAGATTAGAGCGGAGGAACTGTAGGGAACAGAGGGCTCCAAGAGTGGTGGCTCCAAGAGAGAAGTGAAATTGATACATTGGGCAATGTGTTTTAACCTGTTGAGTGGTGCTCTTTGAGAGGAAAATTTGGGGATGCATCTATTATAGGTACACACAAAAAAATTAAATGAATAAAAATGACAAAGTGACTATTAATTCCAGAAAATAACAAAAAAGTATGTAAGTAATGAAGTGTTCATCACAATACACCACAGCTCAGCTCTGAGCTCTGAATAAATATTTACATGTCATAAAATGTGAATTATAAATTTTTATCTTCTCTCAATAGAGAGAAGGATGCAGGATGGGGAAAACTATGAGCATTAAGCCCTCATCTTTCATAGTAGGAAATCAATAGATATATTAAATTGAAAAGTTATTAAATAGGATTATAAATATGTTTTTTGATTATATGATGCTGAATAACAAAAGGTGGGATGGAGCCTCACATCGGGCTCTGCATTGAACATGGAGCCTGCTTAGTATTCTCTTTCTCTCTCTCTCTCTCTCTCTCTAAAAAAGAAAAAATATTTTCAAATATTTTTAAAAAACACAGCCCATGGTGTCAGAGTTCATAGTCTTCATAGTCACTAACGATAATTGAACACTTACTGTGCACCAATCACTTATTATTATAATCTCCATTCTATAAATGAGGCTTAGTGAGACTCACACAGTTAACATGAAGCAGAGAGAGGGTTTACACTCAGGCAGTCTGACTCCAGAGCCCCAATTATGCCATACCCCAAATCTCCAAGTTCTGCATTGAACATTAGGGAGAGCAGGAGTTGGGGAGCAGTGTATGGTGTGACAGGATCAATCACAAAATACCACACCAAGCACAGTGGGGCCAATAGGCCCCTCCCTTATTCTTCCACCTATCCACTGGCCAGAGTATACAGCTTTGAATTTGAGAGAAAGCCTGAGTGAGAATAACTCTATGCGAAAAAGACAACAACGTACCTTCCTGACAGGGTGGTGGGGACCCTTGGCAGAAGCAGAGAAGAGGTAAGTCTGGCCCTCCATGAGGGGCAGAGGGCAGAAAAGGATAGCTTCATCTAGCAGTGAAATACACCACAGTGTATCATGCTCAGAGTAAAAGTCTACATATCTTGGCAATTTGTCCCCAACCTTCTGGTCCTTAACCAGTCCTCAATAGGAAAGCTAGACTAACAACACACCCAACCCACTTACACAGTTTGTAAACTGGAAAATAAAGAAGTCTCCAAGAACAAAACAAAAAGATGTGTAATATGAAGAGATGTTCAGAAGCATGGAGAATATATCTAGGGAGTCCAACATTAGTCTAAAATGAGTATTCAAGGAGATGGAAAAATAATAGAAGATATACTAAAAGAAAATTATCTGGCAAAAAATTAAAAAAAAAAAAAGATAAAAATCTTCAGATTAAAGGAAACCATCAAGGGCCAAGAAGGGTTAATGAAAAACATATCTATACCAAGGCACATCATGATGATATTTTAGAATCCTAAGAATAAAGAAAAAAATCCTAAAAGAATTCAGAGGGGAAAAGCATCTTGCCTCAAGAATACAAATCAGACGAACAACAGACTTCTCTTTTATCAAACCAAACTGTCCACTAAACATGAGAGCAAAATGAAGTCTCTTTTTTTTTTTTCAAAATGGTTCAGAAATTTTAGCACACACATCCAAGATGAAAAAAGAATTACTCTGGAAAATGCAGAAAATGTGTAAAGAATCCAAGAGAGTGGATGATACAAGATACAAGAAATAGCTTGGGACCCAGAAGAATGGAACACAGCTAGAAAGAAAACAAAAGTATTCTTTAGGGGCTGACAGTTGAAGGTTTCTCAATCAAGCTGACAAACTTTCATGACATGGGATTCTATTTCTTTCTTTATGCACCCAGTACTACTTCACAATGTCTTAGAATCACCAGACCCCTTAAATGAATTGATTCAGAGCTTCTGGGAGGTGGGGCTGAGGAATGTGAATTTTTAACAGGCCTTTTAGGAGATTCATATCTACACTAAAATTTGACACCCAATGCATATTTGTTTCTTTTTTTAAAAAATTTTTTAATGTTTATTTACTTTTGAGAGAGAGAATGAGAGACAGAGTGTAAGGTGGAGAGGAGCAGAGAGAGAGAGGGAGACACAGAATCTGAAGCAGACTCCAGGCTCTGAGCTGTCAACACAGAGCCCGGTGCAGGGCTCGAACCCACAAATCACAAGATCATGACCTGAGCTGAAGTCAGACACTTAACCGACTGAGCTACTGAGATGCCCCTGCATATTTGTTTCTAAAGAGGATTATATACGGTCATAAAATGCATCTCATTTATCGGTTTTTAATTTTTAGAAACAATCCTGAAGCTAAGAATGAACTAGTTTAATGGTGGGTACAGATTAATATGTGATGCTATAGATCTTGACAACACACACACACACACACACACACACACACACACACGACAAATTTGGGAAGTAGAAAGGAAAGAAGAGGTAGAAGGAAAGGAGTTTGCTCCAGTTTATATTATTTTTAATTATAATGGAAGGCTCCTAAAGAAAATGGCTGATACCAGGGCTGGGGCAGGGAGAGTACAAGGATGAGAGTACTAGGCAGGAAGAGTACAAGATGTTCTATGACCTAGAACATCTTGTGCCAGAAAGTAAGGAAGTACTCAAAAATGGATGGTAATGAATGTGTTGGCGACAAGGGAGCCAGCTTGAAGGGGCTCCCACTGACTAGATTTGCAATAATTTGAGTATTGAAATAAATAATGATAGGAATAGATTATAATATGTTGAAAATTTTAAAAAGAATCGATATGTTCTAATCTGATATTTAAAAAAAAATTAAGGGGTGCCTGGATGGCACAGTCAATAGAGTGTGTGACTCTTGATCTCAGGGTAACAGATTCAAGCCCCACACTGGGGGTAAAGCTTACTTAAAAATAAATAAACAAACAAACAAACAAACAAAAGCTTTAAAAAAAAGTTAACCCTGTTTACTTCAGAGATTTATAAAAATTATTTTTAAAATTAAAATTAACGTTAAAATTAAAACAAAGAGAGGAAAAGAAAAGAAAGCAATTTTTTAAAGAAAAATGCCAACACATAAGTGGACATTATGGAATTAGGAAAATCACCACTTTACCACCATATAGCAAGGGGTGTTCAGGCAATCACTGATATCAATATTTGATATCAATCACTGGATATCAAAACCACTGAGTGAGAGATGGTTGGAGAACAAGATACTCAGCTGGTTTCTAACTACCATGTCACAGACTATTCATTAATGACAAAGAGAAAAAGGTACTTTTACAATGGAGAAATCTGGCAGATCCCACCTTAATAAAATGTCCAAACTGAGCATTAGTAATAATGGGACAAATGGACGTTATTTGCACTGGGAAAGATAACGTCATCGGTGTAGTATTCCTGCCAAAAATGTGGACATTGAAACTGGTCATGAGGAAACAATCAGACAAACCCAGATTGAGAGACATTCTGCCGAACAACTGACCTATACTCTTTAAAAATATCAGTGCCAGGAGGGTGCCTGGCTGGCTTAGTCAGTAGAGCATGTGACTCTTGATCTCAGGGTTGTCAGTTCCAGGTCTACACTGGGTGTAGAGATTATTTATTTATTTATTTATTTATTTATTTTAATTTTTTTTTTTCAACGTTTTTTATTTATTTTTGGGACAGAGAGAGACAGAGCATGAATGGGGGAGGGGCAGAGAGAGAGGGAGACACAGAATCGGAAACAGGCTCCAGGCTCCGAGCCATCAGCCCAGAGCCTGACGCGGGGCTCGAACTCACGGGCCGCGAGATCGTGACCTGGCTGAAGTCGGACGCTTAACCGACTGCGCCACCCAGGCGCCCCTGGGTGTAGAGATTATTTAAAAAAAAAAAAGAAAAAAGAAAAAAAAAGAAAAAACTTAAAAAATGAACAAAAATATCAGCGTCACGAAAGAAAACATAACTAATCTACATTAAAGGAGAGCGAAAAGGTAACAATTCTGTGCAATGTGTGATGAGTGAGTGGATCCTGGATTGTAAAAAGAAGTTGAAAGAGACATTGTTGGACGATTACGGAAATTTGAATATGGAAACTTTACTATGTAATGATATCAATACTATGTTTTCTGAGTGGGAGAATTATATTGTGGTTCATGGAGGAGAATGTCCTTATTCTTGGGTGTATGCATGTTGAAGTATTTTGAGGAGAAATGGCATTATGTCATTATGTCCACAGTGGTTCCTCAAATGGTTCAGGAAAAAGGAGAACATGTATATACGTGCAGTAAAAGAAAGCTAACGATGGCAAACTATTAACGGTCTATAGATCTAGATGAATTCTTCTTGCAACTTCTCTGGAAGTTTGAAGTTTTTCAAAATCAAAAGTTGGGGAGAGTAAAACAACATCTATTATGGTAATTAGCAGATAAACTAAAACTAAAAATTGTTGAAACTGATTGTCTTTGGGGAGTAACACAGGTGGGCAGAAAGGGACACTACCAGTTTTCATTTTATATTTTTTGAGCTTTTTTTGGTTTTGCTATGCATCTATATTACTTTTGTGATGAAAGAAAACGAGCAATTGTGACACCTGGGTGACTCAGTCGGTTAAGCATCCAACCCTTGGTTTTGGCTCAGGTCATGATCTCATAGTTCATGAGATTGAGCCCTGAGTGGGTTGCACTCGTTAAAAAAGCTTTAAAAAAAACTTAAAAGAAAAAAAGAAACCTAGTAATTAATTAATACGACAAAATACATACAACAGAGGTTGCCCTGAGGATGTAAGCTTGTATCCGTGGAGGGCTCTTCATTCCAGAAAAGAATTAATAAATATCATGTGTGGTGCCTATTAATGCTCATTAAGTTTACGGACCTCTCTACGCATATTGAGGTTCTTAGAGCTCTGCCTGGCTTCCTTACCCCCGTTTCTGCTCAACAACAGCACCTATTAAAAGGTGTTGCATTTTTTTACTAAGACTTGCTAAGAGGAAAACATATTGCTAAAGAACATTAAGTATCACTAATGTGAAGACATATTAAGATGTAAATATCCTTCAGAAATTAATGAAAATGACAGAATCATATCATGATTTTTACGTACTATTACGTCCTATTTTTTTTACCAGAGGATTCTTTGTCAATCTACTTAAACCCCTATTTTAGTCTACAAAATAATTAAATAATCTAGAAAATTTTGCATTTTATTCTTTTCATTCACTTTAATCTGGGCAGAGAAATGACTTGCCCAAATCATACTGCTTGATTATTGGCAAATGCTCACTTGGAATCCAGACCTTTTTCCATATATCCTAACCCTGTAGTCTTGGATCTGATTTTTCCATGCTGTGTGAATGTGGACAGGTCACTCAACAACTCCTGCCCACCATTTTCTTTCTTACCTATAAAACCAAGTAGTAGGATTAGATTAACATAAGATCAGCCCCCACAGTCCCTGATGGTAGCCATGTATTTCACTTGGGGAAATAAAGGTCCAGCAAGATTCTGCAACTTGGTAAGTTTTACCCTGCAAGGCAATCTCGAGCTTGACATATATATTCATTTTATATTCTGACTCATCTGAACAGACCTCACCTTAATGTAGCCACGGAACACTGATATAACAGCCTCAGGAATCCAGTAACAAGGAAACTCAGCTGATGTGACCCAGTTTACTTTAAATAGCTTAATCAAAACAACAATAACATCATCAACAACAACCATCACCAAAGAAGCATACATTCCATAAAAAAAAACAAACCTGATAAGCTTTGCTTATCATTTTAAATTCTCCATAAATCAACATATTAACAACTGTGGGCCAATCTCAATATTAATCATTCCTGTCGTTGTTAATGATGTTAATGCATTCTCGAAAGCCCCAGAAAGCCAGAATCCACTGTGGCTTCTAACAGGTAGAAATTTAAATCGGACAGAGCCTGAGAGATTATCTAACACCTTCACTTTATAGAAGGAAGAAGAAAGCCCAAAAACAAGGGAAGTGACTTTTATCCAAGTTCATACTTGTCTGGGCAGAGCCAGGATTAAAGGTCAGGTCTGACCCATCATGCAGTGGACATTCCTTACATGAAATGCCAAAGGCTCAAGCCCTTGTAAAGCTGAATCCCTTCATTATGACCAAGGTGAGCCTGAAGTCATTCAACAAGAAAACAATGTATCATGAGCTGTGGGAGATACAGGGGGCACCTAAGAAGATAGGAAATAAAACACACTGAAGATAACCAAGAATATGAGCAGTGTGATAGTAGTACTTTGATAGGATCAAAGGAAACTTACCCAAAGGGTAAAATAACATTTTACTGATTTATCTCCCACCTTAAAAATATATGTTTTAAAATGGCTTTACGAAGGAGACATACACCATAAGATGTGTGTGTGTGTGTGTGTGTGTGTGTGTGTGTGTGTGTGTGTGTGTTTAGTAACATTTGTTAGGGGTTATCATATTATTAAAAGAAAACATATTCTTTGCAAATAAACTTTTTTTAAGGCAGAGATAACTACTTTTAAAGTTTTAATAGATTTCCTGCTAGCCACTTTTTTTTTAGTTTTTTCTAAAGGTGTTTGTTTTTTGTTTTTTGTTGTTGTTTTTTTTTTTGAGAGAGAGAGAGAGTGCAAGCAGGGGAGGGGCAAAGAGAGAGAGGGGGACAGATGATCTGAAGCAGGCTCCACGAGCACAACAGAGAGCCCAATGTGGGGCTGGAACTCACGAACCGTGAGATCATGACCAGAGCCGAGGTGAGACATTTAACCAACTGAGCCACCCAGGTGCCCTCCTTCTAGCCATTTTTACATGTAAATGCACTCTTTATTTTTAATTGGGATCATTTGGAATAAATTGTTTTATATTTTGCTTTTCTTGCTTAATTTATCTTGAGAATTCTCTCATGGAATTAACAAGTCTTTGAAAACATTGAGTCTATTAAATGAATATAGTATTAATTATTTAGCACTTTACCTATTGTTAGACATTAAGTTTTACACTTTTCTTTATAAAAAATAATGTGACCAAATGGTTCATAAAGTAAGATTTGAAAATAGTGGTCATGTGGGACTCCTGGATGGCTCAGTAAGTTAAGCAACTGACTCTTGATTTCGGCTCAGGTCATGATTTCATGGTTTGGGAGTACAGAGCCTGCTTAGGATTCTCTCTCTCCCTCTCTCTCTGCTCCTCCCATGATAATAAAAAATGAGAAAAATAAAAAAACGAGTGAAAAACCAAAAAAAAAACTTGCAACACATATCACTACTCTCTAATATGTAAAGATCTCCTACAAATCACTAAGAACAAGACTAACCAGAAAAATGGACAAATGATATGAGCGTTTCACATTAAGAAAATATAGGGGCACTTGTGTGGCTTAGATGGTTAAGCGTCTGACTCTTGATTTCGGCTCAGGTCATGATCTCATGTTTGTGGGATCAAGCCCTGAGTCAGGCTCCATGCTGACGTCTCGGATCCTGCTTGGGATTCTTTGTCTCCCTCTCTCTCTCTCCCCCACCCTCTCTCTTTCTTTCTCTCTCAAAATATAAATAAATAAACATTAAAAAAAGAAAATATAAATGCCTCTCACTTATGTAAAAATGATGTTAACCTCATTCATGATGGGAAAAATACTAAAATTCCACTGAGATAAAATTTTTCACGTATTAGTTTAACAAAAATCTAAAAGTTTGATAATGCCTTATTTGGCTGCAGTGAAATGGGCGCTTTCATCCATTGATGGTACAAGTGTATATTGGCACAATCACTACAAGGGGCAATCCATCAGTAGCTGTATAATGTAAATGCATAGATACTTTACCCAACAATCCCGTTTTCAAAAATTTATCCTAGAGATCCACTTGTAAATGTATGATATGAGGTATGCTTGCTCATTGTAGCCTGGTTAGTAATAGCAAAATAATGGAATTAATCTAAATGACTACCAACAGGAGCCTTGTTTAAAATGAAACATAGGGGGGGCGCCTGGGTGGCTTGGTCGGTTGAGTGTCCGACTTCGGCTCAGGTCATGATCTCACAGTCCGTGAGTTCGAGCCCCGTGTCGGGCTCTGTGCTGACAGCTCAGAGCCTGGAGCCTGTTTCAGATTCTGTGTCTCCCTCTCTCTGTGACCCTCCCCCGTTCATGCTCTGTCTCTCTCTGTCTCAAAAATAAATAAAAACGTTTATTAAAAAAAAAATTAAAAAAAAAAAAAAATGAAACATAGGGGCGCCTGGGTGGCTCAGTCGGTTAAGCGGCTGACTTCGGCTCAGGTCATGATCTCATGGTCCGTGAGTTCGAACCCCGCATCGGGCTCTGTGCTGACAGCTCAGAGCCTGGAGCCTGTTTCAGATTCTGTGTCTCCCTCTCTCTGTGACCCTCCCCCGTTCATGCTCTGTCTCTCTCTGTCTCAAAAATAAATAAAAACGTTTATTAAAAAAAAAATTAAAAAAAAAAAAATGAAACATAGGGGCGCCTGGGTGGCTCAGTCGGTTAAGCGGCTGACTTGGGCTCAGGTCATGATCTCATGGTCCGTGAGTTCGAACCCCGCATCGGGCTCTGTGCTGACAGCTCAGAGCCTGGAGCCTGTTTCAGATTCTGTGTCTCCCTCTCTCTCTGACCCTCCCCCGTTCATGCTCTGTCTCTCTCTGTCTCAAAAATAAATATACATTAAAAAAATTTTTAAATAAAATGAAACACTATAACACTGTAAATAATGATGGGTAAGTTCTTTATAGATTTGATATAGGAATATCTCAAAGATATATTGTTAAATAGAAAAAAAATAAAGCAAGGCATAGAACAGTGTGGTCTGGCACAATGTATGCAAAAAGTTGTGCCAACAAGGATATATATATTTGTATTGGCTTTTACAGGCATAAAAACTCTCTGGAGCAGTAAGAAATTATTAATCATGAAACCTGTTGGAGAAGGGTGAAAACTGGGTGGAACAGGATGGGAAGGAATCTTTTCACCATACGCCTTATACTATGCTTTTAAAAAAATATTTTTGTTTATTTATTTATTTTGAGAGAGAGAGTGTGAAGGACAGGCAGAGAAAGAGAGAGAGAGAGAGAGAGAGAGAGAGAGAGAGAGAGAGGGAGAATCCCAGGCAGGCTCCTCACCATCAACGCAGAGCCCTATGCAGGGCTCGAACTCACAAACCAAGAGATCATGACCTGAACTGAAGTCAGACGCTTAACTGATTGAGCCACCCAGGTGTCCCTATACTATGCTTTTTGATGTTTAAACCACCTGAAGGTATTATTCATTCAAAAACTAAATAGGAGCACCTGGGTGGCTCAGTTGGTTAAGCATCTGACTTCGGCTCAGGTAGTGATCTCACAGTTCATGGGTTCAAGCCCTGCGTTGGGCGCTGTGCTGACAGCTCAGAGCTTGGAGCCTGCTTCGGATTCTGTGTTTTCCTCTCTCTCTGCCCCTCCCCTGTTCTGTCTCTCTCTCAAAAATAAATAAACATTAAAAATAAAATAAATTTTTAAAACTGAATAAATAATTCATGTTATTTATTAACATGTTAATTTAGTTTACATTAGTTAGTAGACATTAATTAAACATGCCTATGCAACCAAAACTCCTACTGTATAGTTTTTTTTTAAGTGAACATCTCAATAGAAAAGTGGGCAAAGGATATCAACAGGTGATGTTTTAAAATCGCAATAGAAAACTATTTTCCAATGTTTAATCTTATCAAATAAATGTGAATGAAAAAAAGATTGCATTTAAAAATCTTCCATCTAGGGCAGGGATTTTTTTAAAATAACAATACCTGCCTCCCAAAAACAAAATAACAATACCCTGTAGTAGTGTGGGGCAGAAACACAAACCCCCATGCTTTTTTTAAAAAAATTTTTTAACGTTTATTTATTTTTGAGAGAGAGACACAGAGTGCTAGCTGGGGAGGGGCAGAGAGAGAGGGAGACACAGAATCTGAAGCGGGCTCCAGGCTCTGAGCTGTCAGCACAGAGCCCAACATGGGGTTTGAACTCACAAGCCATGAGATCATGACCTGAGCCAAAATCAGACGCCCAACGGACTGAGCCACCCAGGTGCCCCTCACAAACCCCCATTCTTGGTAGGATGTCAATCAGCACAATTTTTTCCGAGGGCAATTCAGCAATATATATCAAAAGCCTCAAAATTATTCATAACCTTTAGCAAAGTAATTCCACATCTAAGAAAGTCTTCTGTGATAATCACCTCAGTCAGAACAAAGGCAATGCGCTCAGTGTGGTCTGGCATTTAGCGCAGCTGGGTAAGAGTGGTGGCGAGGGTGCCCTGGAGGGTCCCTCTGCAGGTCCCTGGGCAGGTGCTGAGAATACCCTGGACAGCTGACACTAAGTAATCAGTGCTCTCTGTCTTGTTCCTGGCAGGCTGGCCGGAAACCTGAAAGCCAGCACTAAGGAATCATGTTTTGCTGCCATCTAGTGCTCCCCAGGTAATTGCACCCAGCCGGGAAGGAAAACTGTCCGAGTCTCCATCAAGCAACTGGGTACCAAAGCGCCCTCTCGTCTATTTTTACTTAACATACACTAAAATGAAGCATTTACTATGTTCCAGGCATTGTGCTCAGTACTTACAAGCATTCTCTCTTAATCCTCTTAACAGCCCTATCAAATACCTCACTTTACAGATGAGGATATTAAGGTACAGAGAGGTTCAGTAACTTGCCCAAGGTCACACAGCTACCCAAGTGGCTAAGTCTAGAATTAGAACAAGGTGGCATGTTGGCACCAGGGTCTGTGCTCTGAACCACCTCCTTTGTGAGGGGCAAAGGTCTGTGTGACAATAATAGTACACAGAGAGAACTTATAGCCCACATAGCAAACTGCTACCCCTCCCCCAAGTACATCTGTCCTAAATAAGTTCACACAGAGACTGAGTTTGCCTCTACCGTACAGGCATTCTAACCTGATTAAGGGACAACTTCTGGTCCAGGCTAAATCCAGTGGGTTTAAAAAAAAACATTTGGGGGCACCTGGGTGGCTCAGTCGGTTAAGCGTCCGGCTTCTGCTCAGGTCACGATCTCGCGGTCCGTGAGTTCCAGCCCGGCGTTGGGCTGTGGGCTGATGGCTCAGAGCCTGGAGCCTGCTTCGGATTCTGTGTCTCCCTCTCTCTCTGCCCCTCCCCCGTTCATGTTCTGTCTCTGTCTCAAAAATAAATGAACATTAAAAAAAATAAAATAAAATAAAATATTTGTATGGGGCGCCTGGGTGGCTCTGTCGGTTGAGGGTCCAACTTTGGCTCAGGACATGATCTCACAGTTCATGGGTTCGAGCCCTGCGTTAGGCTCTGTGCTGACAGCTCAGAGCCTGGAGCCTGCTCTGGATTCTGTGTCTCCCTCTCTCTCTACCCCTCCCCCGCTCACACTGTCTCTCTCTCTCTCTCAAAAATAAACATTAAAATTTTTTTTTAATTGTTTGTAAAATATTCCATATATACGAAAAATATATAAGGAATAACATAACAAATACTCAGTACCCACCAGCAGCTTTAAAAAAATAGCATTTCCAGTGACGATGCATCAGTGAGGAGTTTCAGCTGTTAGTTCACTGGCTTGTTTTCTGCCATTGTATTAATGCACAAGGAATACCAAATGGACTATGAATGCAATGTGGCTTTTAGAGCAATCTCTCTTCTTCCTCAAAAAGTCCTCCCCCAGTTACAGTTAATTGTATCCTGCAGGAGACATCTGCAGTCTGGGTAACAAAGCTGTTGTTTCACAGTAGAGGTGAGAAAGCTTCTTGATTATTTATTACAGTCTGAGAAGGTAGTGGCTTCCTAATCAAAGCTGTGAAGCCCAGGGCTCTGAGGAGGTATCAAAAGAATAGGAAGCCCAAATGCTCAGGCAGCATGATTTGCAAACCAGAGTTACAAACCTGGCTTCCACTGACTCCTCAGCAAATCCATGAAAATCCTGGAGTCCCATGCAAAGTGTCATGCGAGTGCTTTTTTTCCAAAAGAAAAAGGAAAAGGATCAATTCCTTATCTTTTATCAGATTCTCAAAGAGGTCTGAGAACTTCCGAAAAGGTCATGAATCCTTCCTACAGATCAGGGGTCGGCAAATGGCCCACAGGCCAAATCCTGCCTAATACTGGCTTTCATACAACCCTCAAGCTGAGAATGTTTGTTTTTGTTTTTTTGAGAATGGTTTGTATATTTTTAAATGGCTGAAAAAAAAATCAAAAGAATATTTTACGACACATAAAATTAAATGGCATTCAAAGTTGTGTCCATAAAAAATGTTTTATTGGAACACAGCCACATTCATTCGTTTACATATTGCCACAGCTGCTTTTGTGCTACAAGAGCAGGGCCGAATAGCTACAACAGAGACACAAAGCCTAAACATTTACTATCTGGCCCTTTTCCAAAAAATTTTGCGGACCCTGCCAGAGATGGGACTAGATAATACATCTTGTAAATATGGGTGCCTCTTCCCTTCTCTTGTGTGTTGGTGTTGTTGTGATTAAGTACAAACTCATCTAAGTATGTTATTAACGTAGGGGACATTAGTCATTGGAACCATCTTACTGCATTTGGGGAGTTCCTACCACGTAAGTCTTGCAGAGACAGAGTTGGTGTCCCATACAGAAGGCCAGATTCTCCTTTCTCCCGCCTCTGTGGCAGCCAGGGCAAGGATGTGGGACTTGGGATCAGAGACCCCATCTAGGGCTCTGAAGCTGGAGTGAATCACACAAAACGGCAGGGAGAGGAGAGATCATTCTGGCAATAGTGGAGACATAACAGTCCCATCTAACTTCTAAGACCATTGGGGCCAGCAGGATGGGAGTGCTGCAGCAGTGACCCATTTCTGGTTCTGCGTCACTCAACAGTCCCTGAGGTATGATTTTGTCTTTGCTTCTAGCTGTCTAGCCTCTGTGTCACCCAGCCAAGCCAAACTCAGGCACATAAAGAGATGGGCTGCATCATTCATTGCCTGCAGCAGAGGGACTGAAGGCAGAGGTTGGTTAAGTATGAACTCCAAGGGGACAGAGAGTGACCAATCTGTCCTTGTGTCCTTGGCACCTGATAGTGCCTGGTACTCAGAGTGCTCGCTAAAATATCTGTGGATGAGAGCACCGAGGAGTAAGTGTGTGCGTTGGTGAGAGTATACACTAGGGATCTCTGACTTCATCAGACTCCAGCCACCTGAAACCAGCAAAGAACATTTGCATAATCAGGGTCTCATAAGAAGGGAATATAAAGACAGCCCCTGTTCCTTAACCCCTAACTATGACATCCTGGGTTTCCCAGACCATCGAGGGTCCAGTGATGAGAAATGGTCAGAATGTGGGGATGTGAATTTGATCCTAGGCTGTTAGTCTCAGAGCCCCTCTGATGACACCAGCCATATCTTTTAGAAGCAGATAGCCAGGAGTGCCTGGGTGGTTCCAACAGTTAAGTGTCCGACTTCGGCTCAGGTCATGATCTCGCAGTTTGTGGGTTCGAGTCTCACGTCAGGCTCTGTGCTGATATCGTGGAGCATGCTTGGGATTCTGTCTCCCTCTCTCTAAAAATAAATGAAATAAAAAACATTTTTTTAAAAGGCAGATAGCCAGTTAAAAAGTACTTGTATGCACATGTGTACACTGGCTGGGAGAACATGAAACCGGGTATACACACTAGGGACACAGCTCTTGCCCTGGCCCTGATTGCAAGTTGCCATGAAACAAGGAACTCAGTGTTGGTGCTAAGGACCTTCTTGGGTGCATTTGTACTTTAGAGAGAAGTGATTACAGTGATGACTAAAAAACAGCAACATTTTATGACTTGTGGATCTATGTATAGATGCTGGGGGACAGATTTTTAATGCCCCAGAAAAAAGGAGCCAATGAGAACTTTCTTAGCAGATCAGCAACCCGTAGTGACATTTCTACAAGGCTAGTGCTCCAATGTCACAATGTCTGATTTTTCTGACAGCAGCACCATTAGTAATTACGAGAGAGAGAGAGAGAGAGAGAGAGAGAGAGAGAGAGAACATGGGGATGAAGCTGTGCTGAGGCAGCACAGAGCCTTAGCAGAAGTCAAGACAGTTTCAAAAGCATGTCTATGATCAGTAGGTTATATAAGAATTAGTTTTAGGGGCGCCTGGGTGGCTCAGTCGGTTGGGCCTCCAACTTCGGCTCAGGTCACGATCTCGCGGTCCGTGGGTTTGAGCCCCACGTCAGGCTCTGGGCTGATGGCTCAGAGCCTGGAGCCTGCTTCAGATTCTGTGTCTCCTTCTCTCTCTGCCCCTCCCCCCGTTCATGCTCTCTCTCTGTCCCAAAAATAAATAAACATTTAAAAAAATTAAAAAAAAAAAAAAGAATTAGTTTTATTTTTGTCCCCCATTCTCCTTTGACACTTTGTTGAGAAGACATGATTTTCCTCTGCCCAACAGGGAAGATTTGGGCAGACACGTGATTTTCTGTCAGATTGTCTTCCTATCAGTTTTAATCACCAAATATCTAGTCACATCTAGGGGCGCCAGGGTGGCTCAGTCGGTTGAGGGTCCAGCTCTTGGTTTCGGCTCAGTTCATGATCTCACAGTTCGTGGGACTGAGCCCCGCGTCGGGCTCTGCACACTGACAGCACAGAGCCTGCTTGGGGTTCTCTCTCTCCCTCTCTGCCCCTTCCCAGCTCTTTCTCAAAATAAATAAATTAGTTTAAAAAAAAAAAAGAGAATCTAGTCACATCTAATAGTCAAAACTACAAACTTGGCATTAAGTCTTTAGAGTCTGCTTCAGGCTAAAAACCTACAGCAGAGCAATAGGATGCAGTCCTTTGCTCTTTTCTTTCCTCCTCTTCAACTCCCCTGCTTGCTAGTTATTCTACCACTGCTTTGGAGGCTGAGGAGGAAGGAACACTGGAGACTGAACGGTTCTGACTTAGCTGTTGGACTCTGTGCTCTCTGGGCCTGCCTGGTGATTACAGCTGGGTCTCTCTCTCTCGGGTTGGTACTTTCATGAGCCTTCCAGAGATCCTGCTGTACCCTTGACCCCGGCAGATGAATCTCCCCCCGTGTTGCTCATTTGCTGTCCTCTCTCCTCAGTCCCTGGGCACCAGGCAGGACATGTCCAGACCCTTTCTGTGGAGGTCTCCTTGGCTCTGCTGATGGCCTATTGGACACTGTCAAATATGAACCCACAGCACGGTCCATGAGAGGTATTCATGTGTTCCTTGCCAGGAGGGCTCTGTCACCAAAGTCACTGGCCTTGTCTTTCCTCTAGGTTTCCTAGGCAGGAGTCAGCCTTCACCTACAGCCCGGCCTCCAGCCCACTTCCACCTTCTTTCTCAGGCCTGAGTCAGGTACCAGTTTGCTGCATCTCCCAACTGCAGGGAACACATTCCCAAACTCTGAGTTGTCCCCTGAGAACTTCCCTCTGAAGATAGTGGTAGATATCACTTCCCTACCCTTCCTCCAAAATGGGGGTTGGAACTCAACACAGCAACAACTTTATCCGAAAAATCTCATTAAACTTCTTACAAAATCCTCTCTGTTCTTTCAAAACTTGTATTCCCAAAGTGGATTAAGGGTTATCAAGAGCCTTGGAATAAGTTCTCCTATTTTCCCCTTTGTATCCTCAATTAAATTTAAGGCAGAAGAGTTCCATTCTAGGAACTTGTGCATTAGTTACTTATTGCTATACAACAAATTACCCCAAAACTTGTGGTATAAACAATAAACATTTATTATTGCTCACAGCTTCTCTGGGTCAGGAATTTGGGCGCCTTAGCTAGGCAGTTCTGGCTCAGGGTCTCTTGAGGTTCCAATCAAAATATCAGCTTGACTGAGGCTGGAGAATCACTTCTAACATGGCTCACTCCTATGGCTTGCAATTTGGTGCTGGTTGTTGGTAGAAGGACTCAGTTCCTCTCTTTGTGGAATTCTCCACAGGGCTGCTTGACTGTTCTCATGACAGGGTGGCTGGATTCCCGAGGAGTGAGCAATTCAAGAAATGAAGATGAATGCAACAACGCCTATTATGATCTAGCCTCATAAGTCACACACTATCACCTCTGATTCTTGATTAGTTACACCTACTAGCTCTGATTCAATATGGAAGGCAACTCTACAGGGCATGAACATCAGAAATCAAGGATCACTAGGGAACATCTCGGCAGCTGCCTTCCACACCCTGTTACACTTCAAATATCATTAGCCCCTAAAACAAACTAAACAAAGTTCAAGTAAAGAAGAGACCGTAAATTCAGACTGGTTTAATCAAAACTTCTTTGGGGACTTCTTGATCTTCAAAATTATGTATGATATCTGGCCCTCTCCATGTTTCTTCCTCATCTACAAATGGGTCCCAGACTGTCCTTGAAGGAAAGCAGGGCCTAGGCTTGATTTTAAGGGTTCTTTCTGGTTCTCTGATTTCTGATTCTACATTCTAATAAGAAAATAAAGCTTTTAAATTTCTTTTGAGTTGACATTTACACTAAAATTTATAATTCAATAAAAACATTCTAAAGTATGTCATTACAAGAATCATCTCTGTTTTATTTATTCTACAGAGTAATGATTTCAACTGAACGCATTTGGGCACAGTAAATATTTGACATGAAAAGTAGTTGTACCAGAAGAGGCTTCAGAAAAATAGCAACTTGTCTGACACATAATAACTAGAAAATATTCTTCTGTCTGATCATTAAAGTGTTACAAATCCTGAGAATGTTATACACTGAACAAACTAGGTACTACATATAATTAAATCTTGCTTGCAAATCATCCATTAAAAAAATGCTTCGAGGTACAAATCACCTACGTATTAAACATGAGTCTTTACATTTTACAAAGAATTTAAACAAATATACCAAACAAAGTTAAGTGGCTCTTAAAACAGCAATCAGTCAGGTTCAAGGACACACTGTTCCACGATTTCCCGTAAATTGGGGTTTTCCATTGCAGCTGCCACTCGCTCTTTGTCATTTATCTGCTTGTTGACTGCAAAATACAGACGAAGTTAGCAAAGGAACTGTGTCAATATATAGTAACAAATTTTTTTAGCCTGTTAAAACAGAATTTAACTCCTTGGTAAATTAAAGCTTATTTTGGCTAATGATTCCTAAGTTCTAGAAGGGAGACTTACAGAGAAAATTACACCCTATAATCCTACTACTCTTCCACAACTATTTTCATTTCTTTCTTTCTAGTCCTTGTCCATATACATATTTCCATACAGAGTAAAGAGTAAATGAAATTTTGAAATTTTCTATTTTTCCCCCTTTAGCCTATTTTTTTTTAATTACAGGGTAATTTAACACATCAAAAATTATATGTCTTCTAAATTAATTATAAAGACTATGCTACATTGAGCACCTTTATACATACACCCTTCTTTTTGGAAAGATTCTTAAAAGTGGCATTGTTAGATCAAGGGATATGAATATTTTCATGGTTTTGATTCTCATCACTGAATTACTTCCCAACATTTTTTAACTAATTATATTGTCAACAACAATACATGAATTATCACTTTGCAAAAAATATCTGACAATATAAATAGAAACAAATAAACACACACATAAAAGAGGAAGTGAAAAATGGCTCCATATTTTTGTTGTAATTTATAATCCCTTGATTAATGATGAGTGAGAACATCACCCCATGTTTATCTCTTAGTTCTGTGAATTTTCCTTCATCTACTAGGTCTTTTTTTTTAATGAGTCTGCATGGATCTTCATATAATTAAGGTACTGGCCCATATCTGTTGTCTATAATTTGCTAAAAGCACTCTTGATGTAAGAGTTCAAAAGAAATGTCCATATTCTTTTCTGGACCTTCAATTTAAATTTTAAGTACATAGCTCTCTGTCCTGCATCAAAGAAAAATATCAAGCCCTCCTTAGAGTTTATAAGTCAAGGTCCCTAAAGCTGGATATTCTTCAGAGATGTGCAGCTCCTAGCCTAAACCAGCCAATATCCATAGGTCTTACCTCTAGTTCACCTAGAGTCCTACAGAAAAACTACTTCTTGAAAAGTCTAGGTTCCCCCACCTCAAGGAAGAGCTAACAACTAATTCTGCACTTTTTTGACCCCGTAGATAGTTGGATGGCAGAATAACTTGGTATCCAAGATGAAGTACTATCTGAAGTTGTTTCTTTCTAATAATGAGTCAGGATTGACTTACTGTCTTCCTCCGTTGAGTGGGTTCCTTCCGAAATGTAGATTTCCAACTAGGAAGAAAAAAATATTAAAAGCAAAACATTTGGAGTACTCTACGATAATGAGTGAAGTGCAATGCACAGAGGACTCAAGAGCCTAAGGATGAAAGCCCAATTCCTTTTTCTAACATCAGTGACAGATCCCTCTAAAACAAGGACTGAAATTAGCAGGATTTTAAATTTTGGTCACCTGGGGGAAGGCTTGCAGGGTTATTCCCATTAATTACTTTTTATTTTTATTATTATTATTTTTTTATTTTTTTTTTCAACGTTTTTTATTTATTTTTGGGACAGAGAGAGACAGAGCATGAGAACGGGGGAGGGGCAGAGAGAGAGGGAGACACAGAATCGGAAACAGGCTCCAGGCTCCGAGCCATCAGCCCAGAGCCTGACGCGGGGCTCGAACTCACGGACCGCGAGATCGTGACCTGGCTGAAGTCGGATGCTTAACCGACTGCGCCACCCAGGCGCCCCCCCATTAATTACTTTTTAAAATGCATACATACAAATAAAAGTTTACACAAATGAGATCTCAAACGTATTTCACTCATGGATCTCTCTACCTCTTCCTCCCAAATTAGTACCTAAAGTATCTAAACTTACTCCCTGCCCCAAGCCCCAAGCAAGCTATACTAATAATCTCGTGTAGTTTCTTCCATATTTTTTCTCCATACCTAATAATGGAATATAGATTTTATACACACACACACACACACACACACACACACCAAGGTTGGAAGTTTCTTTTCTCTGCTTATTTTACAAAAATAGGATCACAATATACAGTTGTCAGTATCCTCCTTTTTCTCATACACTGTTATCTTGCTAAATTTCCTCTCAAGTATAATATCAGTTAAGGTATCCCTCCTGGCCTCCTGCACTCCCTCAGATTAGCTAACCTCCAAGAACTGGAACTTCTGAGATAAACCCACAAAATTACTGCAAATCCCATGGCAAATAAAGCATGCTATATGATAAACTCGTGTCTACTTTCCAGAGAACACTGGAGTGTATTAACTAATTCTTATAAAGTTATTTTACTCCTGAGATAAACGTTTTTCAAGAGTGAAAAAAAATCATACCTTATTATGGTTAAAAGAGACCCCAGAGATCATCTAGAACAGTCTTTTTTTTAAAACAAAACACCATATAAATTCCCCTAGTGGCATGACACTAACTCTTCTTCCAGACAATAAAGCAACAGGTATAAAATCACTTTATACTCATTTACTTTGGTTTAAATTATGCACGACTTATTACTCTGGAAAATGGTAAATAAAGGGGAAAAGTCAAGCACTTACCCTGCGATTCCTATATGAACTAACAATACCTCAGCGAAACCACACAGTTGGTTTGGTACCGGGTAGGCATAGAAGATTCTGAATTCGAGAGGTTAATTGCGGCCCTTTCTAAGTGGTTCTTACTTGGTTTAAAATTTTTGCACATGAAAATATGCTTAACATTATTAGCCACCAGAGAAATGGAAATCAAAACCATGAGTTATCACTTCCAACCCACCAGGATGGCTATAATGAAAAACATAGTAATAATACAGATCAGACAAGTGTAAGTAAAGATGTGGAGAAATCAGAACCCTCATACTGCTGGTGGGAATGTAAAATGGTGAAGTAGCTCTGGGAAACAGTCTAGCAGTTCCTCAAAAGGTTAAATACAGTTAGCAAAAGATCCAGCAATTCCCCTCCTAGGTAGAGGAAAAATGAAAACATATGCCCAAACAAATTTATAATAGACAAAAAGTATAAACAACCCAAGTGTCCGTCAACTAATCAACAGATAAACTATGGTATATTCATACAACGGGAATAGTGTAAGGCAATAAAAAGGACTGAAATACTGACACATGCTACAACATGGATGAATTCTGAAAATAATATTTTAAGTGAAAAAAGACGACAAACGTATGATTCCATTTGAATTAAACATCCAGAATAAACAAATATACAGAGACCAAAAGTACATCAGTGGTTAGCTGGGGTTAGGGGAAGGTTTGGGGAAATAGGTGTGGGGTTTCTTACTGAGGTGATAAAAATGTTTTAAAAGTGATAGTAGTGATGGTTGCAAAACTCAGTGAATATACTAAAAACAATTAAGTTGTACACTTTCAACAGGTGGAACTGTGTGAAATGTGAATTAAATCTCAATAAAGCAGTTATAAAACAAGAAAATCTTCCTTACCTTATGTTTAAACGGTAAACACCGCTGAAGTTTTACTCTTAAGCACAGCCCTGTAGAGGGGAAAAAAAAAAAAAAAAAAAGGCCCCAATTATCTATTCTTTTATTAGTTCTTGAAAAAGCATACAGCTGTGTGTAGATATCTCCATACAGTACAGTAGCTGGAAACAGCTTTGACTCAACCCAGCGTAGGTTTCCTTTGAGCCATGCACCATGCTAGCAACTTTTATTTAGTCTTACATACTCCGCATAATACTCCAGTGAGCCAAATATTACCAAACCCATTCTATAAATTATGAAACCAAGGTCACAATGTAACTTGCCCAACATCACTGAGCTGGTAAAGTGGCAGTTGGGACTAAAACCCAAGACCACTGCAAAGCCTAGGTCCTTTCTACTGCATCGATTTGCCTTCAAGCAAAGGTCAATTCACTCATTACACTTTACTGAACACTAACAGACCAGATCACCCAAATATTTAAAACCAAGTAAGAGTCACTTAGGGGAGCCTGGGTGGCTCAGTCGGTTGGGCATCCAACTTTGGCTCAGGTCATGATCTCGTGGTTCATGAGTTTCAGCCCCATGTCAGGCTCTGTGCTGACAGCTTGGGGCCTGGAGCCTACTTCAGATTCTGGGCCTCCGTCTCTCTGCCCTTCTCCCACTCAAGCACTGTGTCTCTCTTTCTCTCTCTCAAATATAAATAATAAAAAAAAAATTAAAAATAAAATAAAATAAAATCAAGTAAGAGCCACTTAAAAAGGACCACAAGAAACTTCACAAGTTTGGAATCCTCTATGCCACAATGTACAAATAGAGCTGTTGCCCCGAAACAAGTTCCTCTGAAGTTCAGTTAGCCACCCCAACGCCAAGTCACAGTTCAATGATTTTTTTTCCCCTAGTTGAGACTTGTAAGAGAAATTAAAACTGGGCTTGGAACAGACTCTTTTGTGCCCATGCTCTACTTCTTCCCCCACTTCAAAATAAGGAATGAATTTTTAATTAAATCAACATCCCAAGACACAGAAATCGAATTGTTCTTATTATGCACAGAAAGTGTTCCACAGTGCTTCGAGTCTAGAACACAGGAATTTCATAATACATATTAAAGAACTCTAAACACAATATATCATTTCTTTTAAGGGGTTTTCCCTTTAAACCATCTCCTTAAAACCTATCTGGAGAGTTCTTCTTCTCCCCATGCTGTCTCTTTTATCTGTCACCTGTACACCATCTGAACATTCTCATGTGTTCTACTCACCGTTGGTAGGTGTTTTATCCATAAAGTAAATAATAACTGTTTCACAACTCACAAAGCACTTTCTTGAGCATCAAAATCCTCAAGAGAAGCAGTACAGCATTATTGAGATAGATTCTTTGGGTTCAAGAGTGGCTCCAGAACATACTAGCTATGTGACCCTGGGCAAGCTACTTAATTCTTCTGAACTTCAGTTTGCTTATCCATAAAGTAAGTATTATAAGAGTACCACTCTATATAGGGATGTTATAAGTAATAAATAGTTACACAATGTGCCTAAAATAGTACTTGGTACATAAAAAGCATCTAATAATATTAGCCATTACTATTGTTATCATTTTCATTTTACAGCCAGGAACCAAGATAAGTGGTTTGACATCATATAGTTAACAGGTGGACAGCTGGGAGCTAAATACAGACCTTCTGACTCCAAATCCTATGCCCTTCATATTGGATCACACCTGCCTCCAGCTATTCTTGTCTGGACTAAGTCTACACAAATAGTTAACAACTGATTTCTCTGCCTTACCCGCTCACCCCCTTTGAGTTTCCTTTGTCTCTGCAATTATCTACCAGGATAATTCTGAGTAGGTGACAACGTCAGCAATCCCAGGGGAATGCACCCAGGTGCCTTTCCCTGTTTAGTACTATCTGCTCATAGGAAATGCCTCCCAAATGTCAGAAAGAGAGCTCTTTTTATTAAGTTTTCCAATCATATCAATTGAACATGGTTACTACACTACTCTACTAACCTCTAAAAAGGCAAGGGTCCTAACTGAAACTCATATTGAAAGAGCCAAAAAAAAAAAAAAAAAACCGACAAAACTGCTCAAGAAGTGTACAGATCTGGGGGTGCCTAGGTGGCTCAGCCGGTTAAGCATCTGACTTCAGCTCAGGTCTTAATCTCATGGTTCGTGAGCTCGAGCCCTGCTTCAGGTGAGTCCCGTTTCTTTCTCTCTCTCTCCCTCCCTCCTCTCTTTCTCTGCCCCACGCTCACTTGCGCCCTCTCTCTCTCTCTCTCTCTCTCAAAAACACAAAAACAAAAAACAACACCTGAAGTGTATAGATCTGAAATATCTACCATAATCAGATCTTGGTGTCTTTACATTTACTTTTATTTCATGGACTTACATAAACACAGTTTTTTCAATAATTACAATCATTATGCAAATTCAACTTAGTATTTAAGTTTTTTCATACATTGCTCAGATACTTTGATTCCTTGATTATATTTATCATTTTCAATAGCAATAAGAAATCCCATTATATTGGATGCCATTTCCTTAATAGATACTATAATTTCTTCCAGATTTCTTTATTATAAGTTTATGATAAATGTTTTGTACATGCTACTGTTTTCTTCTATGGAATTCCTCAAAGAGTAGAAACTTTTTAAGAAGGATTTCCTAATATGTACCCAGAAGCTTGAAAATACTTATACCACATGACCCAATAATTCCAATTAAAGGAATTTATCCTGAGGCAATAACTAGAGACATACAAAAATATTTACATGTAAAGTTGTTCATCATAGTACAATTTATAATTGTGAAAACCTAGAAGTGGTCTAAATGGTATAAAACATAACATATTGTGCTAGTAACACAGACCTACATGACTATATAATTAAAAACTAATATTTAATGATGAATAAAAAATTGCCTATGCTTATCTATTTCAAGCTTTCTATTATCTAATCCTTGTAATGCCATTGCTATTCTTACTATCTCTACTTTACAGATTAGGAAACTGAGGCCCAGAAAGGTTAAGTAACTTGCCTAAGACCACAAAATGGCAGACTTGACGGAGCTGGAGTTTTAAACCCAAACACACATTCTTTTATGATAGCTGGTTTTTATTTTGTTCTTTATGCTTTTGTGGGGTTTCCAAATTATTGCCAAGATATTACTTTTGCAATTTAAAAAACACAAAATAAACATTACTTTTTGAAAAATCAATTTGCTGAAGACTCTTGGAGTAATAGACCCTCTGTTTAAGAACCCTTATATACCAAAATATTTTAAGACACCCCCTTCACATCAAAAGAGCAGCAGCACTTCTGGAATCTGGCAATTCAGAAACTGTCCAATGACAAAAAAGATAAGTATGCATTCAAAAACGCTTTTTCCGGAGTGCCTAGCCAGATCAGTCAGCAGAGTATGCAACTCTTGATCTCGAGGTTGTGAGCTCCAGCCCCACATTAGGTACAGAGGTAACTTAAAAATAAAACCTTCACAAACAGACAAACACCCCAAAACGCTTTTTCTAGTATGGAATATTAATAACTACAATATTATCTATGGATTCACAAACCCTCTAGTCCCTCAAGATGTGGCCCGTATACTAGAAACCACTAATAGGGATCCCAGATCAATAAGCGAGAAAAGACAGAAATCACAAGCATGGAAGCAATAATAAAATGCTTACCTTTTCGATCCTTTTTATAAAAATCTATTTTTAAATAGATAATATAGTCCCATAGCTCACAAACTTAAAAAAATAAAAAAGTACATAGTAAAGTCTCCCTCCCATCCTGTCTCCAACCTGCCCCATTCCTACCACCACTATTACCCACCCCCATCACAGCTATTCATTTCTTATGTATTCTTCATGCATAGGTCATCAAATACAAATGTCTATTTTTGCCTTTTTTTACACAACCGTAGCAATATTACACTTGCTTTTATTTCTTAACACTATGTAATAAAGATCTTTCCATATCAGCACATGGACAGTTTCTTCATTCTCTTTAAGAGCAACATAGTATTCCATTGTTAATACATACCAGCACTGATTATTTAAACCATCCCCTACCGATGAACATTTTGGTTTGAAATAAATGTCCTTTCTCTTCTTTATAACAAAGTATGTATTCAAAGATACCTCTTATGTATCTTACTGCTAACTACTCCCAAATACTGGGAATGCTGCCTCTCAAATAGAAAACAGCCTTCAAAATAAACCCCCAAAGGCACTTGTACCCCAATGTTTATAGCAGCACTCTCAACAATAGCCAAATTATGGAAAGAGCCTAAATGTCCATCAACTGATGAATGGATAAAGAAATTGTGGTTTATATACACAATGGAATACTATGTGGCAATGAGAAAGAATGAAATATGGCCTTTTGTAGCAACGTGGATGGAACTGGAGAGTGTGATGCTAAGTGAAATAAGTCACACAGAGAAAGACAGATACCATATGGTTTCACTCTTATGTGGATCCTGAGAAACGTAACAGAAACCCATGGGGGAGGGGAAGGAAAAAAAAAAAAAGAGGTTAGAGTGGGAGAGAGCCAAAGCATAAGAGACTGTTAAAAACTGAGAACAGGGGCGCCTGGGTGGCTCAGTCGGTTAAGCGGCCGACTTCGGCTCAGGTCATGATCTCGCGGTCAGTGAGTTCAAGCCCCGCGTCGGGCTCTGTGCTGACAGCTCAGAGCCTGGAGCCTGTTTCAGATTCTGTGTCTCCCTCTCTCTGACCCTCCCCCATTCATGCTGTCTCTCTGTCTCAAAAATAAATAAACGTTAAAAAAAAAAAAAAAAAAAAACAAAAAACTGAGAACAAACTGAGGGTTGATGGGGGGTGGGAGGGAGGGCAGGGTGGGTGATGGGTATTGAGGAGGGCACCTTTTGGGATGAGCACTGGGTGTTGTATGGAAACCAATTTGACAGTAAATTTCATATATTAAAAAAAAAAAAAAAAAAACCAAAGAAAAAAACAAAAACAAACAAAAAACAAAAAACAAAAACAACACCTCTCCCACTAGGACTTCTGCCTGTACTTCACTGAAGCCAACAGAGCAGCTAGAGAAGAGGGTGATGGCAGCAGTGCCAGTCTGAGAGCACCCACTCCAATCTCCAGAACTGAGGGGAGGACTGGCTCACACCCACTCTCCAGCCGTTGTAGGTGTGTATACCAAAGAGAAGCAGCATGGTGTGACTAAAGGAGGTATCATGTTTGGAGTCAGGAGACCTGGGTTTGAGCTTCAGCTTCGTCGTTTCCTGGCTGTGTGATTCTGAGCAAGTCACTTAGACTCTCGGGAGTCTTAGGTTCCTCATCTGAAAAAGTCTCTCATAGCCTGTGAGGACTATAGAAGATACACATCTGAAAATACTGTGTGAACCGTAAAGTGTGATACATGATGCTAATTGTTATTCGGGGTCACTATCAGTAAAATAACTTAGAATTAAAAACATATTTACATATAAAACCTTACCGATAAGGGTTGCCAAAGAGCAGTGAGGTACTGTTGGCGTGAACCTGATAATAACCAAATAGTCTTCTTCGTTTACCTCCTGAACCTCCACACTACTTTCGGTTACCACTTCCAGTTCTTCTAAGGTATTGGGCTTCTCTGGGTCCCGGATGGTTCGAATCAAATCTATAGAATCATCAGAGACAAGGTGTTATGTTAAAACATGAATATTCTAGGGGCACCTGGGTGGCTCAGTCAGTTGAGCGTCTGACTTTGGCTCAGGTCATCTCACAGTTCCTGAGTTGGAGCCCTACATCAGTCTCTTGCTGTCAGTGCAGAGCCTGCTTTGGATCCTGTGTCTCCCTCTCTCTCTCACAAACAAACGAACATTTAAAAAAAAACAAAAACAGAAAGACCCATGAATATTCTAAATAAGGATGACTTTGCCAGCCCTAATCCAAACACTGCTTTTTTTAAAACCAAATATCACAGTAACTCCCCAGATTTCTGACGGAAAATTTCACTACCAGTTTCCTTTTGAGAAGACAGTTTTCTTGGATTACTATTAGATCACACCCGTTTCTTGGATCCAACATTGCAGAGAGAATATAAGAATGAGAAAAGTGTCGGAAAGAAATGTGGAGTAAGAAGTGTCGGAGAATGTGGTATCAGGATTTATGAAAGCAGAATCTGAATCAAGCCTTTAAATATGGGTGACATTTCAATATCTGAAATTTAAGGTTGAAGGAAACTAAAGGACCAGAAATTGAGGGGTGCCTGGTTGGCTCAGTTGCTAATGTATGAGACTCTTGATCTTGGGGTTGTGAGTTTGATCCCCATGTTGGGTGTAGGAGATTACTTAAATTTTTTTTTAATTAAAAAAAAGTTTAGTTTGCCTAGAACTCAGCATAAGTGAGGATATAAGAGATTCATCCAGACCATCAAGGATTGCTTTTACAGCCAGCCACAGGTAATAAGGAATCAAGAGGTTCTGAACAAGGGAGTAAACGTGGACAGCACTATACTGTCAGCCGGTAACTCATCCACCAGCTGGTAGACTCAGAACTAAGAGTAGAGCCCAGAGATACCAGCTGAAAATGCTGGGCGCAAAACAGGCACATGACAATAGTAATGGAGAGGAGGCAAGAGATGGAGAAGTCATTTCAGAGGCAGAATCAATAGAATTTGACAAGCGTTTGGATGTAGAAGACAAGGAAAGGGAAAATGGAAGCTGACTCAGGTTTTAAGTCTGTCTGGGAGAACACTGATAGAATGAAGAAAAAAAAAAAAGCTGGAGAACACAGGAAGAAAGTTGGGTGGGGCTGGGGCAACTGGGTTCAATTTTATACATAATGATTTTGAAGTGCTTAAGGGGCAACCCAAAGGAACATTCCAGCAAACACTGAATGGTACATAAGGCTTAAGAGACCACCAAAGCTAAAGAGACACATAAAAAGATGCTCAGGGTGCTGTGTGGCTCAGTCAGTTAAGCAACCGACTCTTGGCTTTGGTTCAGGTCATGATCTCACAGTTCGTGGGTTTGAGCCCCAAGTCAAGCTCCATGCTGATAGTGCAGAGCCTGCTTGGGATACTTTCTCTCTCTCTCTGCCCCTGCCCACTCCCCTCTCCAAATAAATAAATAAACTTTACAAAAATGCTCAACAACACTCATCATCAGGGAAATGCAAATCAAAACTACAATGAGATACCACCTCACACCTGTCAGAATGGCTAAAATCAACAACACAAGAAATGAACAATGGCAAGGATGTGGAGAAAAAAGGAACCCTTGGGCACTCTTGGTAGGAATGCAAAGTGGTGTAGCCACTCTGGAAAACAGGATGGAGGTTCCTCAAAAGATTAAAAATAGAACTACCCTACAATCCAGTAATCATACTACTGAGTATTTACCCCCAAAATACAAAAACACTAATTCAAAGGGATACATGCACCCTGATGTTTATTGCAGCATTATTTATAAAAGCCAAACTATGGAAGCAGCCCAAGTGCATCCACTGATAGATGATTAAAGAAGATGTGAGACAGACAGAATGATATTGCATTGTATATATAATGGAATATTATTCATCCATTAAAAAAAATGAAATACTGCCATTTGCAAGGACATGGATGGAGGTAGAGAGTATATAATGCTACGTGAAATAAGTCAGAGAAAGACAAATATTGTATGATTTCACTTTTATGCAGAATTTAAGGAACAAAACAACCAAACAAAGGGGAAAAAAAGACAGAGAGACAAACCAAGGAACAGACTTCTAACTACGGAGAACTGATGGTTACCAGAGGGGAAGTGGGTTGAGGGATGGGTGAAACAGGTGAAGGGAATTAAGAGCACATTTATAAGGAGCACTGAGTAATGTATAGAACTGTTGAGTCATTATATTGTTCACCTGAAACTAACATAACACTAAGTTAACTATACTGGAATTAAAATTAAAAACTTAATTAAAAAAAGGGAGAGAGAGAACACCAAAGCTACAGTGGTTGTTGAACCCACAGATTCATGAAGAATGAGTTTAACAGTAATTTTCAAGCTTGGCTGAACAATGGAATTATCAGAACTGCTTTAAAAACAAAACAAAACAAAACAAAAACTGATGTTAAAGCCCTACCCCTAAAGATCCTGATTTAACTGATGGGTAGCTTGGGTTGGGCATTGTGACTTCTAAAAAATTCCTCAGGTTCCTCTTAGTACAATCTGAGAACCACTAATGTGAAGGGAGAGACCCAAGAATAGATCTGTGGGAAGTACCTAATTCAGGGATCAGAAGGAGAAATAAAAGCAAGAAGCAGAGATGGAAAGGGAGGTGGTTAACAATATTAAACACTACAGAAAAATTCAGGTGGACGAGAGCTGAAACAGGTCTTTGGATCTATCACTCAGGAGATCACCTGTAAAAAAGCAGTTTCAGTAGAGGGATGAAGGTAGAAGCCAGCTTGCAAACAGGGAATTGAGTGGGAACTAAAAATGTAGTCCTAGGGCTTCAGCAGGGAAGGGGAAGGGAAAAAAAAAGAATCGTGGGTTTGGACAAAGCTAGAACAATCACAAGGGTAAGGGAAACTTGAGTGTTTTATATATAGCCCAAGGGGAAGAACCAAATAGAAGAAGAGAGACTGAAAATATGGGGGGGGGGGGGGGGGAGGCACGACTGGCAAAATAAATAGAAGGGAATGAGACCAAGGATATGGGAGCCTGGGTTGGCCTTGGAGAGGACAAGATTTCCTTCCTACTCTGAGGTTGTAGAAAAAGATGGAAAAGGAGAATGAGACAAAAATGGTGAGGCAGAAAGGAGAGTAGAGGGAGTTCATATAGGATGGGACAACGTTCTCAGGTGTGAGGTTTTGTTGTATTATTTATAGCACCCTTATAATCAGAAATGCTACTGGGAAAACTAAATCAATCAAATTGCAACTTCTCCCCAGCAACTCCTGGGCTTATCACTTGATCAGCCACAGAATTTCAAAATGGAGGCAGGAAAAAAAAAAGACGAAAGCTTCTTCTTCACAAGGCTCTATCATCGTGGGACTCAGGGAAACACCGCTTTTTAAAAAGAAATTTGAGGGGCGCCTGGGTGGCTCAGTCGGTTGAGCGTCCGACTTCGGCTCAGGTCATGATCTCACAGTCTGTGAGTTCGAGCCCCGCATCAGGCTCTGTGCTGATGGCTCAGAGCCTGGAGCCTGCTTCCGATTCTTTGTCTCCTTCTCTCTCTGCCCCTTCCCTGCTCATGCTCTGTCTCTCTCTGTCTCAAAAATAAATAAAAACATTAAGAAAAAAAATTTTTTTTAAAGAAATTTGCTTCCCCTCATCCTAGGCATGTTCCCTGTAAGGCTCATTTATACAAGCCACATTATATTCTTTATATGTTACTTAAGTCTGATATTAAATTTCACCCTGCATTAAACTTCTCTGGTTTTCTACTGATTTGAGAGCTCTGGATTTATTTCTTTAGAAAGAAATGTTGCTCTTCTCACATTACTCCCCTGATAAAAATTCTTCTATGGCTCTGCACAGATATTCTTTATTTACATTTAAACCTTCAGTATCCAATTCCAACCTGGTATATAAAACAATTTTTTAAATGTTTATTGATTTATTTTGACACAAAGATAAAAAGAGAGATGGCACAAGCAGGGGAAGGGTAGTGAGAGAGAGAGAGAGAGAGAGAGAGAGAGAGAGAGAGAGAGAGAGAGAGAATCTCAAGCAGGCTCCAAGCCATCAACCCCATACAGGACTCCATCCCACAAACTATGAGATCATGACCTGAGATGAAATCAAGAGGCAAACACTTAAACGACTGGGCCACCCAGGTGCCCCTAAAACAATTTTTGACAGCACTTTCACCTTTAAACCACAAACCCTAACCTGTAGACCCACCTATCTGCCATTCCCTAACATATTATTTTCTCACCTCCATACTTTTGCTCCTTTTTCTCTGCTTAGTATGCCTTCTACCCACCATATATCCAGAACCTACTTCTACTTCAATGCCTAACTCAAGTGACTCCTCCTTAAACTCTTTCCAGATTCCCCAATCAGAGATTAGGATCTCTCCTTCCTCCTAATGTATCTCTTATTCAAGTCTATTGGTTGGTACTGCATATAATAAAAAAGTCTGTTTTTGCATACATAGGTCTCCCTCAATATAAACTTGAGGACAAGAATCATCTCTTCCAAGGTTGTATCCCCAAGTGCCCGTCCGTCCTGAGATGCTGCAGACAGAAGTCTGATAGGACAGGAATGTGTCGGTGTTGTGGGGATCATTCCACTCACAATAATCATATAGCTAGGGTTGATTAAGTCCTGCCTCTAGTAAGAGAGGGGTAAATTAGATTGGCTCCAAAGGTCTCTTCCAACTGTGACCTCCTTCTACTGGCCCATAATCCTTGCCCACATTTTATTTGTATTCTTAGGTTTAAATCTTTCTCCCTCGGTCAGCAGGAATCTCTGAACATTAGTTAGTCGCAGTCTTTTTAGTTTTCAAAAACTATACTACCTAAGTCCAAAAACAGCCGTAAGACAATTGTGAAATGGTGTAAAGTGCACGAAGTTTGAAATCAGAAGATCCGGGGTTTGGTTTTTGCCGTTGGTTTAGTGGCAGCGTGACCTCTGGGTAGTTAACCATTCTAAACCTTTGTTTTCTCATCTGTACGAAGAATATGGTCCCAAGGGATTAAAAACAAAACAAACACATGTGACTATATGTGTGTTTCTGTGTATTCCTTTTTTGCACTCCAGGCTTGGCTGTGATAAGAAACTCTAATTTCGAGGCCCAGGTACAGGGAACCAGTCTTGTCCTCCTCTTCTCTCGGGGGAATCTCTGCATTTTCTTTTGCACATGAGAGCGGCTGTAACCTTGGGCCAGTCCCCAACTCGTTAGTCACCCAGCAGTGCTCTCGGTGGTGGCAGGAGGAGGAATATGTATCCAGGGGTTAGGGAACGCAAGGAAGGAGACCAGTAGTGCAACCACGCCAGCGTTCCTTCCTAACCAAGCACCCTAGACGCCTGCTCTGCCCAGAAGTCTTGAGAAGGGCACTAGGGCATGAGAGGGAAATGAGGCGTTTAAGACCTCCAGGCTCGGCTTAGCCCCAAGTTTGGGAAGAGCCCCAGTCCTAGAAAGACCCACATTTCCCCACTCCAGAGAAAAGGCTTCCCAAGCTTTCCGCCGAGACCCAGAAAAAACCGGAGTTTCCACCCCCAGCCCTCAGGTGAAGCCCCGGTTACCCCCGTCTCCACATACAAAGCCACACGCTGCCCTGGGTAAAATTAATTACCATAAACCTCTAGCGCTTTCTCTTCCATGATCCGGGGCTGCCGGGCAGCTCCCCGCTCAAAGAGGCCGGAGAGCCACAGGACTCTGCTCCGCGTCCAGGAAAGCAGCCCGGACACCCGCTCCATCCTTACGCTCCGCCATCCCTGGCGATTGTCCCACCCGAGCCACCGTCTCTCAGCAGCGGGCCTCGCGATTTATCAACTTCCTGGTGTTCAAATGGGCCAAGACGAGCCTAAAGCTCCAGCGGAGCAGAAAATAGGCGGGACCCGACGGAGTAGCGCGGAGGACCTAGGGAAGGGCCCCGCAAAGACTACAAGCCCCAGCATGCTTTCCTCGGTTTCGGCGTGACAGGGGGGAAAAAAAATTCCTCCCAGCACGTGAGGCGCATTGCGTGCTGGGACGTATGGGGCGTTTTCTTCGGAAGACAGAGAGCTGTATTCTGGGATTTGTAGTCTCTGTAGGGGAAGGGGGTTAGGTAACGGTCTGTTACTTGCCACTGTTTGCCTCACTCAGCGCCTTCAATAAGCTAAAGATGAATCCTGAAGAGGTAGGGGGAAAGGAGATCTTGATTTCTAGCGCTGGAGGAGCGTGTGCAAGGAGACTTTACTGTTATTTTTCTGAGGGAGCTGCTTCCAGCCGGTTTTCTTACTTCCTAGTCACGCCGGAAGTGAGTTTCCGTTGGGGTGAAACGGAACATCTTGGGAGCCTAGTGAGGTTCGTTAGATGTCGCGGAGGCGGAGAGGGCTTTTTGATTTTCTCGTCTCAGAGGGACTCGGGCCGGCACAACTCCCCACTGCGAGCTATTTCTGTTAGTTGCCTTCAAAGACAACTTAGAACGACAGCGCTTGCGCTGTGCCCAGGGTATCCAGTAGTGACACATTGGAGATCGTTACCCTAAAAAGAATGGTTTAAGTCCTCTGGTGTTCGTGGCTGTGATGAATGCCAGTATCAAGGTTGATGATGTTATTTTTATCCATCCATCTCTCCAGTCAAGTTTCAAACATTTGTTGGGCACTTACTTTGCCAAACTTGGTCTACAGACGCTGAGAATACCAAGATTAGGAGGCGGCCCCTGCATTCAAACAGTTCATACATAGACCTGGGAAGGAGCCAATCCCTGATGTTGAGGAATTTGCAATTAGAAACAAACCTTTCATCACATTTGATGGCAAATTTCATCTCTATTGAGAAGAAAGGATTACTTTGCACAATTATCCTATGCTAACATATCCCATTTATCTTCAAACTTTTGTTTAAAGTATTGTCTGACTGATTTAGACTTTAGTCTCACCAGACAACAAGTGAATAGCTTAGGCCCCAGGAAAATTTTGTTCAGAGTTTAAGAATTTCTTTGCCATCTGTTCCACTTCACTCCACAGCAATTAAGAGGATAATCCTCACTTCCTTGTAACCAAATTTAGGGCACTGAGGTCTCACCTTCTGTAGGGCCTCCCAGCGTCTCCAAGCATGACTGATAACTCATTCACACGGCTCCCAGAGCACACTGTAGCACTGAACACGTTGAATTGTTCATTTGCATGCCTGTCTCTCAAATGCCTGTTGAGTCCGTTTATTTCTGTATCTCCAACGCATAGGATGCCAGGCATACAGTAGATGTTCAATATGTATTTCTTGAATGAATTAACTAAATGAACAAAGAATAAATGGCGAAACTTTACTGCAGCCTGTTGAGAGCCCTTAGTCAAAAATATTTATTGAATCTCAGTGACAGCACTGTGCTTGGCATAGGTACGTGGCATGTAGAAGAGTTTTCAAGGTCCTTTATTAGAACGACATCTTAAGAAGCCTGTTAGATAAGGCTATCCGGAACACAAAGAACCCTAGGAATGTGAGCAGCCCATACCTAGCTCCTCCTTTTCTGGCCCATTCGCCCCCCTGGTTACGAGCTCAGCGTGGCGATGCAGGGCTCGGATTTGTTGGGCACCAGTGGTGAACAGGCCTGCCCCGCCCCGAGCGGCTAGGCTCCGCCCCTGAGCCCCGGCCCTGTGCGTCCCGCGGGGTTGATCACGACGATCCCACTCCTCGTTCCTCTGGAACGTTTTGCTCGCGGCGCTATCTCTCTATAAAGTTGTTGTTGCGGCTTCCGCCGCGGGTGGAGAAAGATGGCGTCGGGTGGTGGTGGCTGTAGCGCTTCGGAGAGATTCCCTCCACCTTTTCCTGGCTTGGAGCCGGACTCCGAGGGGGCGGCCGGGGGGTCAGAACCCGAGGCTGGGGACAGCGACACCGAGGGGGAGGATATTTTCACCGGCGCTGCTGCGGCCGTGAGTTCGCACCCTTCGGGGCGACCGGCGGGCGGGCGGGCGCCCCAAAAGGGAAGAGAGGCTAAGCGAGGGTCGAGGAGGCTGGGCAGAGTGGGCCTGGCGAGACCTTGCGTTGGTGACGATGGTCGTGGTTTGGGGGCCATTAATGAGTGCCAAGATGTAGGGGCCTGACTTCCAGGCCCCTGGGGCGGACGGTGAGAGGGGTGTGGTGGCTTCGCCGAGGTCCCTGACAGCTAAGAGCTGCCCAGGCCGGCATTTAGCCCTGCCGTGTGGTGACCCCAAAGACCCACGGGGCTGTTTTGTGGTGGTTTCCTGTCGGCTTGATTTAATAGGTCAGCATAAGGGGATGGAGTGCAGACTTTGCTTTCCCTAACCTTACTGCTCCTAGGATGAATAGTGTTATCTGGAGTGATTCAGGATGGCGACCCGCCCACAAATCCTTTCATTAGTTCAGAGCAAACCGATGATTACCAAAGGCCCGTTCTGGGTCTAGTTTATAAGAGTTAAGTTGACTCCTGATCTCTAAGGAAAATCCTACCAGAACTACATAGACCGCAAGCTTTGTCACTTTTAAAAGGATGTATTAAAGTGCCTAAGTACCTTTGTGGGATCAGATTTGTAAATGTGAGGAGGAAATGGTATCTCCCTTCGTAATATCCAGGTTTCTTGTAAGAGGTGTTGGGAAAAACTAATCTTTATATGTGGAATGTGGAAATCAGTAATCTGTTCTGGAACCATTGGAGATGTTTGGGGCTGTTTTATAAGAATACTGACTCATACCACTTGGGACAGTTCGTTCTAGTTGAAAATTTCGGTAGTAGGTTTGTGAATTTATGTATTATTCTATCTTGGATAATACTTCTCTTCATAGTAGCTATTCAGTATATGAGTGACTAAATAAAACAGTGTTAAGTTCTTTATGCAGCACGTGTCTGAAAAAGTTTGAAGTTTGTTTCATTTATGTCAGAAAGGTTATGTTTCTAGGAAATATCTTTGGTGACATCTTTAGAATTTTCCCTTTATATTCCGGAATTAAATTCATAATCCCAGCTCAGAAAGTACTTGTTGATGCTAATATAACCACTTAAACTATCTAATGAAGTCTTTGTTATTCTAAGAGATAACGCTTTCTACTATTTTAGTCTTTCTGTATCTCATTTAAAATAAATTTTTGGTCTTTTCCTTTAGTAATTCTCCCATAAGGTATCGAGAACAGCTCCTGTTAATAACTGCTGGGATGGTAGACAATTCAACCGAATATCTGAAAATAGAAACTCTGATATTGAAAGTGACTGGTCACATAGGCAAATGATGATTTATTTTGCAAAAAGGACCCTGGAAGGGTGATAGTTATTTTCTAAAATGTTGAAGAGGTTAGGACGTAATTGATATCAGATTACTTTACAGAGGCATGAATACTTCTCTCTTGTAAGACTGTTAAAGTACTTTGCCTAATTTCCAACCAAAGAGAGGAGGAGGGAGTCAGAATGAATTTGTTCTACCACAGAGAGCATAATTATTTTTAGTTAGATCTTGATCCAGGAAAATTGAGTTGCTGAGGAAACTAAAATGCTACTTGTAAGCCATTTCTTGAGCTGCCTGTTCTGATGTTAATCTTCAGAAAGGCAAGACTCCCAAGATTCCTCACTGTTTAAACTGTGACTTTTTTGTTAAATAGTCATTAAATACAAATTATATTCCAGTAAATGTTTTAGTTGTGAGCCAGTGTGAGAAGATAGGGGATTGCCTGTGTCTTAAGGAATAACATTGAAGAATAAAATAAGAACAAGGGCTTTGAAGGCTGATTAAAATCCATCCATGGGATACCTGGGTGGCTCAGTCAGTTAAGTGTCCAACTTCAGCTCAGGTGATGATCTCACTGTTAGGGAGTTTGAGCCCCGCATGGGGCTTTCTGCTGTCAGCGTAGAACCTGCCTAGGATTCTCTGTCTCCCTCTCTCTCTGCCCCTCCCGTGCTCAAGTTCTCTCCCTCTGTCTCTCTCTCAAAAATAAGCATTAAAAAAAAAATCCATCTAGATTATTACTTGGGCAGAGTACTTAATTACTTTGTATCGTTTCCTAGCCTGTAAAATGTGAGTAATAGTAGTATTTATGTCCACCATTGTGAGGATTAAATTAGAATACCTGTGAAATAACTCATGAAACAGTTGAACATTGGAAACGGTAATTACTCTAAGAATCAAAAAACCAACAGAATCTAATAATGTATTAGAAAAGTTACATATATAGTTTATCAAAATCAAACCAGTAATAAGATTGATTTGATTAGCTAAAAGTCATCAAAGAAGGCACTTAATGACATCAGTAGCATCTTATTAAATTTACCTTCGTGGTGTGTTTTGTTGTGTGTTGGAAGCAAAGGAGGAGTATTAAAAAATTGGGAAGGTGAGGCGTATAAAATTTAAAATAATTTATGGTAGGCATGTAATATCCTGGACAGTGATGTAACAGCTGCTGTTGTTAATCATCCCATCTGTTCCTTTTTAGAGCCCAAGAGGTTTTGTTAATACAGTAATAAACGTATGATTTATGATCAAAAGAGTAGCCCATGATACGCATTTCAGAATCTGCAAACCAGTTACTAATGGGATAGACTGGAGTAAAAAGGATTATTAACACAAATCTGAAATCATTGTCTTAAGACTGAAAACCAGCTGGGAAATATCTTAAAATGGTTCTTAAGAATACCTAAGACCTGAGGCGCCTGGGTGGTTCAGTCAGTTAAGTGTCCAACACCTGGTTTCAGCTCAGGTCATGATCTTAGAGTTCGTGAGTTCGAGCCCCATGTTGGGCTCTGTACTGACAGCTGGTTGGGATTCTCCCTCTCCCTCTGTCTCTGCCCCTTATTTATTAAAAAAAATAAATAAAAATTTTTTTTTAATTTTTAATAAAATAAATTGAAAAAGAATACCTAAGATCTTATCTTCCTTCTTTCTGCTCCTTACTTTGCGGGCCTATAAATAAAAAGATCTAAAATTCTGAATATATTAGCTGAATGTTTGATCGGACCTGAATCTAAATATGTATCTTTTTATTTGTTTTTTTTTTTTTTTTTTAATTTTTTTTTTTTTAACGTTTATTTATTTTTGAGACAGAGAGAGATAGAGCATGAACAGGGGAGGGTCAGAGAGAGAGGGAGCCACAGAATCTGAAACAAGCTCCAGGCTCTGAGCTGTCCGCACAGAGCCCGATGCGGGGCTCGAACCCACGGACTGTGAGATCCTGACCTGAGCTGAAGTCGGACGCTTAGCCGACTGAGCCACCCAGGCGCCCCAATATGTATCTTTTTAATTAAAACTTTCTTAGCTCTGGGATAAGATTAATTTTTCCTCTTACTAAAAGGAGACAGCAATTTTTGGCCCTCCTAAATCTTAATACTATGTTAAAAAGACTAAATGGCATACATATTATTATGCCTCATTTAACCTCATTGGTCTTACTTCTATACTTCTAAAACTGAAGGATAGAATTGAAGCAAGTTTTTTATTTACCGTCCCAGGAGTTCTTATATGCCCATCTCTTTTTAGCAGTATGCCGGGGCCACAATTAGATCTACCTTGTAAATGAAGAGAACTGTGGAGATTTTTCTCATGCTAAGAGGAAGGAGGAAAACATAGATAAAAACTTCATTTCACATTGTGGCCAAATCTGGTAACTACTTCTTACAGTGATCCATCAGACCAATTAGAATTTTTTCCCAATACTCATATTCTTGCATTGAAACCCTAGTAATTACAGAAATGGCTAGGAAGAATAAAACAGAATGAAGGAATAGCAGGAGGCTTGAAAAGTCATATATTGAATAACTAGTCTTTGATTAATCAAGACTTATTTACATATTCTCTCTGGTATTTAAGACTAAAGAACATTATAACTCTTATTGGTATTCAAAAGTCATGGATAGCAAGTGGTTTCTGACTGACCATGTTTCATAGACTATAGTGAATTACAGAACTGTAAGTTGTGTATTAACATTTAGACAGGAAAAGACATGTTATTTTTAGAATCCAGCCCTACATCTGTGATCAATATGTATCCTGAGGGAGAATAAATCAGGGCTTTTTTACTGTATGTAAAACATACACAAAATTTACCGTCATAACCTAATTTAATTATAGTGTTCAATAGTATTAACTATACTCACATTTTTATGGAACAGATCTCTAGACCTTTTTCATCTTGCAGTTCTGAAACTCACTACCCATTAAATAAAAACCCCCCTTTTTCCCTTCCCCCAAACCCCAGGAAACCACCATTCTATTTTCTGTTTCTATTAATTTGACTACTTTGAATAATCTCATATAAGTGGAGTCCTGCAGTATTTGTCCTTTTGTATCTGGCTTATTTCACTTAGCGTAATGTCCTCAAGGTTCATCCATGTTCTAACATTCATCAGAATTTCCTTTTTAAGGCTGAATAATATTCTATCATATGTATGTATATACCACATTTTGTTTATCCATTCATTCCTCAGTGGACATTTGGGTTGCTTCTACCTCTTGGCTCTTGTGAATACTGCTGCCGGAACATGGGTATGTAAATATCTCTTCAAGACCCTGCTTTCATTTCTTTTAGATATATACCCAGAAGTGGGATTGCTGGATCATATCGTAGTTCTATTTTTAATTTTTTTTTTTTTTTTTACCTTAGAGAGCAAGCGGGGGAGAAGGGCAGAGGGAGAGAGAATCCCAAGCAGATTCCAGTTCAGCATGGAGCCCGACACAGGGCTCAACCCCACAACCCTGAGACTATGATCCAAGCCGAAGTAAAGAGTCACACACTCAACTGACTGAGGCACCCCCATTCTTAATTTTTTGAGGAACCTCCCTACTATTTTCCATAACATCACTGTTTTACAATCCCCAAACCAGTCTATTTCCTTTTGTATGCTTATAGGATAACTTCTTTAGATCTGGACAGAATTTGGTAGTTTTAACTAAAAGCTCTAAGGAGATTGGTAGTTTAGCTGGCTAATATTTTAATTCTGTTCTACAAAATACATGGTGGCTGTTCCCAAGGATGTAACATGTCCTCAGTAAATTTCTTGATAATATCTTTATTATTAATCAGACTTAATGTATGTAACAGTATTTAAAAAAACTTTTTTTTAATATTTTTTTAATGTTTATTTTTGAGAGAGAAAGAGACAGAGTGCAAGCAGGGGAGGGGCACAGAGAGAGGGAGACACAGAATCTGAAGCAGGCTCCAGGCTCTGAGCTGTCAGCACAGAGCCCGATGTAGGGCTCGAACCCACGAACTGTGAGATCGTGACCTGAGCCAAAGTCAGATGCTTAACCAACTGAGCCACTCAGTCTGCCCCTATGTAACAGTATTTTTAAATTTTTTCTTAATGTTTTTATTTATTTTTGAGACAGAGAGAGACAGAGCATGATCAGGAGAGAGGCAGAGAGAGAGGGAGACACAGAATCCGAAGCAGGCTCCCGGCTCTGAGCTGTCAGCACAGAACCTTAAGCGGGGCTCAAACTCACAGACTTTGAGATCATGACCTGAGCTGAAGTCAGATGCTTAACTGACTGAGCCACCCAGGCTCCCCATAAACAACAGTTTATTGCTTAGTTTCTTTAGTTGATGGTGTAGTTATAACAAATAGTCATGGATAAGTGTTCCTCTAGTGTATAGTATTTTCTATAGGCATGTTGTCTCAAACACTTGTTTTTGGAGCTAACATCACGTTAGGTGGTCATATTTGGCATTGAAAGATCAGTAGTTGAAATTCCACATTTTTGACACTGATCTGATACATATGTTCTTGAAAAAGTCAGCAACTGGTGTTATATCCAGATATTCGTTTTTAATGCTCAGCTCAAATTGTAAGCAAGTTTTACTACTACTAAGTTTAGATTTTCTTGAAGTACATAGAATCATTGATTTCTTGATCGTAGAATTGTACTAGCAGTTAACCTAGTTTTCAAGGTGATGCAGGAAAAACTAACAAAAGTATTTACAAAGCAGTTTTGGAGATAGAGGGACGAGAGAAGACTTTTAAAGATGATTAATAACTTAAAATGTATTTAAAATTCAAGTTTGGGGCTTATGAGAGAAGCAGTAAAGGTTGCAGTCAGACTTCTGGTTTCTGTAGGGAGCTGCTGCTCCTTTGCTTATTCAGGTGTTAGGGTAGTTCTTATGACATAGCCATTTGTGATTTTTTTTTTTTTTTTTTTTTGGTTGGGAGGGGAGAGAGGAAAAAGAAACTCCAGTTTCTCTTGGTACTCAAAGCTTCTCCGTACTCTTGAGTAACTGTTGGCATAAATAAATGAGTAGTTGACAGTTACTAGAGCAAGTAGCCATAAGTATCTCATCTCCAGGAAAAGCCTGTTGCTCAACTTTTTCTGGCTTATTCTCTTGCTTAGTCAGATGGACAGCTGGAACTTCATTCTGCTTTCAGAGCACATTTGAACTGAGTTTGCTTTTTCAAAATAGAAGTTAATGCACTCATTAGAACTCTGATCCTACAGCAGTTTTCTGGGCCCTTCTAAGTTATGTTAGCTTGAAACGCAAAAAGTTTAGTAGGGAAATTACACCAGAAAATTCAGTTGATTGTCTGTAGCTAAATTTTGATAGACCATGGTATGCCCTTTCACTTTGATGTCTCTCATTTTCCCCACCCTTCCGGCTTCCCCTTTTTATTTTCATAGTCTTAGAGGGACTAGCTCAGAGGTTCTTTACCTTTTTTGTGTCATGGACCCATTAGTCTGGTGAAGTCTGTGGATCCATCCTCAGAATGTTTTTAAGTGTATAAAATACATAAGATTACAAAGGAAACCAATTACACAGAAATGCAGTTAGCAAAAGCTTAAAACAATTTTATATTAGTAATGTGATTTTTAATGCTTTATGTAGTAAGATCTAAGGATAGGTATAATAACTACCATAATTTTTTTAATGTTTATTTTTGAGAGAGAGCAGGGAAGGGGCAAAGAGAAAGAGAGGGTGGACAGAGGATCCCAAGCAGGCTTGGTGCTGACAGCAGGGAGCCCAAAGCGGGGCTCAAAGTCATGAACCACAAGATCATGATCTGAGCCGAAGGTGGATACTCAACCAACTGAGCCACCCACGTGCCCCACCATAATTAATTTGTAAATAGAAATGAGCATAAATGATATTTTGGGAACTTTAATAACTAATGTCAAATAAAATTATCTGATTTCTATTAGTTATAGTCTCAAGTATTGCTATTACTGTTATGGTTTGTTGCCTATCTTTGTAATTGAAGATAATGCTCAATTTCAGGTAGAGGTTAGTGAAAAGGAAATTGTAATTTTATCCCCATCTAAATTCACAGATACCTCCTGAATTCCCCTACTTTAACTCCTTCAACTGTAAAGGGGGTAATATTGTGGTATCATTTGGGTTAATCAAATATTTAATCAGCTTGTAAAGTAAGATGCACTCTGTTCCCAAATCCAATGGACAGTAAATTCCATTCTCCCAAGTATAGAAGCTTTTACAGCATCTGTGCCATTTTTGAAACATGTGGAAGTGGGTATGGTAAGTAAAATAATTGCTGCCTCCCTAAGATGTCCACATCCTAATCCCAGAAGCTGAGAATGTATTAGGTTACAGAGCAAAGGGTGATTAAGGTTGAAGATGGAATTAAGGTTGCTAGTCAGCTGACCGTTAGGTAGGGAAATTAGTCTGGGTTATCTGAGTGAGCCCAGTGTAATGACAAGGATCCTTTAAAATGAAAGTGTCAGAAAGTGACTATGGAAAAAGAGTACCTACAGAAGAGAGGTACAGAGAGATGCAACCATTGTTGGCTTTGAAGTTGGAGGAAGTAGGCCATCAGGGAAGAAATGTGGGTAGCTTTTAGAATCTAGAAAGATCAAGGCCACAGATTCACCCCCTAGAATCTCCACAAAGGAATACAGCCATGGTAACACCTTGATTTTAGCCCAGTGAAATCTGTATTAACTTGTACAAAACTGTAAGTTAATAAATTTGCATTGTTTAAACTGTTAAATTTGTGTTGCAGTAGGGATAGAAAGTGAATGCGCCGTGCCACTTAGCTTGTTTTTCCATGGATGCAGAGGTGGTAAATGGATCAGTATTTCATGCCAAGGTCTTCAGGGGTGACTTTTAAAGACTTGATGATTGCCCTGTTATGTGGGTGTAACTTCTGGGCATAGGTTTTTCCTAATCATCCTTGCCTTGTTACATTAGTATGATCACATGATTCTGTAGCTCTACCTTGCCTTACTAAATTATTAATTTTTTTTTTTTGCCAGAAAATCAGTACTGTAGTTCTCCAGAAGCACAGTTACCTTAGCTTTTAATTTAGATTCGACCTCTAAATGCATTTGAGGGTTTTAACAGTACTACCCTTTTGGGGTCTCTTGAATAATGCAAGGCTTCTGCATGGAGCAAAGAGCAGTTGAGCAATATAAGGAAGAATCACAACTGGTTAACCTAAAGGGAAGTTACCAGAATCATAGTAGTACCTTTCAGGACTGAATGACTATGTCAACTGTGGGGGATAGCAAACCCAGGTCTGTCCTTCCCTGAGCTGAGAACATTGTGGCCTGGCCTCATGGTTTGAGGATGGTAATTGGTGAGGAATACCTGTTTGCTCTTAGCACAAGTGCTGTCACTGCAGATCTTTCTAGTGCCTCTGTGAGAGTTAGATTAGGCTGTCTGTGTGTCTTGTAATTATAAACAGAAGTACTTGAACTTTTAAACAGGAGTATCACTGAAATGACCCTATAGAATTAACAGCCTAAAGGAGGCAGCAGGTGTTGGATAGCCTAGCCTAGGATTATTCTGTCACTAAAGAAAGAATGCCTCCTTTATTTCAGAAAAGGAGAAGGTTGGGGGGATGGGGAGGTAGGCAAGGCTGTTGTCTTACTTTACTAACTATATCACAACCATACTGTTTTCATCACAGAAAATAGTTGTATCTATTGCCTAGAAATTTAACCCCCTTCAAAAAGATGAAGTGGCGCCTGGGTGTCTCAGTTGGCTAAGGTTAAGCGTCCGACTTCGGCCCAGGTCATGAACTTGCAGTTTGTGAGTTCAAGCTCTGCATGGGGTTCTGTGCTGATAGCTTAGAGCCTGGACCCTGCTTTGGATTCTGTGTCTCATTCTCTCTCTGTTCCTCCCCAACTCGCACTCTGTCTCTCTCTCAAAAATAAAGATTAAAAAAAAAATGGAATGTTTTGTGATTTACTGACAAGAGGTTTTTAAAATATGAATTATAAAGCAAAGCTTATTTTTAGTATTCATTTTGCAGCTCAGCATAATCAGTGTGCCTCTCGCCTCCCTCAAAATGAGTCCTTTCTGAAATTATAACTCTTGATTCAAAATTAGCTTTTTTTTTTTTTTAATTTATTTATTTATTGAGAGGGAGGAAGAGGGAGAGAATCCCAAACAGGCTCCACGCTGTTAGTGCAGAGCCTGATGCAGCATTTAAGCCCACAAACTGTGAGATCATGACCTGAGCTGAAATCAAATCAGACCCTTAACCAACTGAGCCACCCAGGCACCCCCAAAATTAGCTTCTTAATGTAAATTATACCTTAATAATACTGATTAAAGATTAGACTTTTGGGGTGCCTGGGTGGCTTAGTTGGTTGAGCGTCTGACTTCTGCTCAGGTCATGATCTTGCCCTACATTGGGCTCTGTGCAGACAGCTCAGAACCTGGAAACTGCTTTGGATTCTCTATCTCCCTTCCTCTCTGCCCCTCGTCCATTCACATTCTCTCTCTCTCTCTCTCTCTCTCTCTCTCTCTCTCAAAAATAAATAAAAACTTTTTAAAAATTTATTGAAAAAAATATTAGACTTTTAACCTTGGGCATAACATATGAAATGTGTTATTATGCCCAGGTGGGTATTTATTTTGATGACAAGCTGTTATTATAGACCCTAGTCTCATGGAAGACTTGTTTTCTGTTAACAATTCTTTGTGAATGTGGGATATTATGTCCATTTCTTATCCTTAAAAATAGGTCTCAACTTTTACTGAATCTGATTTTAAGTACAATTTGAGAATATTATGCCTCAAAGGCCACCTGGGTACTGGTACTCCCCAGCCTAAAGAAATAAGCTTGGGGGGCGCCTGGGTGGCGCAGTCGGTTAAGCGTCCGACTTCAGCCAGGTCACGATCTCACGGTCAGTGAGTTCGAGCCCCGCGTCAGGCTCTGGGCTGATGGCTCAGAGCCTGGAGCCTGTTTCCGATTCTGTCTCCCTCTCTCTCTGTCCCTCCCCCGTTCATGCTCTGTCTCTCTCTGTCCCAAAAATAAATAAACGTTGAAAAAAAAAAAAAAAATTTAAAAAAAAAAAAAAAAAAAAAAAAAAAAAAAAGAAATAAGCTTGGTTTGTCCAATGCCAATCCAGATCATTCAACTGAAATAAATTTGGTAAAGCCAAAAATAAAACAGATACAAAAAGAGACAAACTTGCGTGCTATATGATATACCCGAGAGAGGGTTATGTAAGAAACTTAAATAAACTTATGGATACTTATGTAAGAAAAGTGTACATCTGACTAATGTTGACTTAGCATGGAAAAATGGGCAAAGAACATCAAGACAACAAGTAGAAGGGTTCAAATGGCCAGTAAACACATGGAAACAAGGGTTTTCACCAGAGAGCACCTAGGTGGCTCAGTCTTAAGCATATGACTTCAGCTCAGGTCATGAGCATCTGGTTTGTGGGTTCAAGCCCTGCATCGGGCTCTGTGCTGACAGAGCCTGGAGTCTGCTTCTGATTCTGTGTCTCCCTGTCTCTCTGTCCCTCCCGCACTCACGCTCTCTTTCAAAAATAAACATTAAAAAAAATTTTTTTTAAATAATTTTCACCAATCAGCCTGGCAAACAGTTTTTAAAAGAGAAAGAATTTGGAGCGCCTGCCTGGCTCAGTCTGTAGAACATGTGATTCTTGATTTTGGGGTTGTAAATTCAAGCGGCATGTTGGGTGTAGAGATTACTTAAAAATAAAATCTTGAAGAAAAATAGAGAGTGCTAAATGTTGCTGGGGGTATGACACTTACACGTTGTAGGGGAGGGAATATAAATTGGTGGTCTTTGTGGAAGGCAGGTTAGCAGAGCCTTTGAAAATGTTATGTTCAATAATTCTACCTAAGAATCTGTCCCAAGGATGGGCACCTGGGTGGCTCGTTGGTTGAGTGTCCAACTTCAGCTCAGGTAATGAACTCATGGCTGTGTGTTCAAGCCCACACTGACAGCAAAGACCCCACTTCCGATCCATTGTCCCTCTCTCTCTGCACCTCCCCTGCTCACGCTCACTCTCTCTCAAAAATAAACATTAAAAACAATATATCCCAAAGAAATAATCAAATGTGGACTTATGTATAGGGATGAGTGTCATAGCATTATTTGTGATGATAAAAACCTGTAAACTGTAAGTGTCCCTCCTTAGGGAGATGACTATGTTGTGGTATACCCATACAATAGAGAGTTAAATCACTAAAAGTGCGATTTTTGTTCAACTCTTGATGACGTGAAAAAATGCTCAAATGGTGCGGGGTCGGGGGGGGGGGGGAATACAAAGCTTTACACACATAGAAGATTAATTTTGTAAAAGAACTGCAGAGGAAAGAATAGGGTAGCAAATACAGTAATCAGTCTATCTTCAGCTTTCTTTGAACTCAGCTGGAAGTAGTTTGATTTGGGGGATGGAATCCCAGAGTATATCTGAGGAGTTTTCTATTCTCACAGGTAGTTGTTACCTAGCATACCTAGCATACTTGGAGCACATGTCTTTGTTTTTAGCACATGTCACATGTCTTTGTTTTTAGCTCATGTCACAGTTCTAGTCAAGTGACTTATGGTTTGGGCTTAAAAGGGGATCTGGGGGAGGAAGAGAGGCAGGCAGCCATGCTCTGGTTGTCTTTGGAATGTTCTGGGTCTGTCTTTTCTGATTATTATAAGGAAAGGCAGGCTGGTGTTCTAACATTGCTTCAGAAACTGTTCTTAGTGTTTAAACTTCCGACTTTAGATGAATCAGAAATGGAGAGCTTGTTTTATTCATCTCCATATCACAAGAATGTGTTAATCTAGGTGTTTTTTTTTTTTTTTTAAATGGCTAAATTCTAACCTGTGCCTTTCCTGTTGCTTTAGTCTCCCTGGTGAACTAGTAAATTACATTTGGATACGTATATGTATGTATTATGTATGTATATGTATATATATACATATGTGTGTGTATATATACATATATATGTATATATGCGCACACACACACACACACACACCCTTAATGTGCCACAAGCTTTAATCTCTCCTAGATCTCCATTTGGAGATGACTGGTATCTGTGAGAATTGAATTAAAAGAAATCAGATGGCTGTGGCGCCTGGGTGGCTCAGTCTGTTAAGCGACTGACTTCGGCTCAGGTCATGATCTCACAGTTCATGAGTTCGAGCCCCGCGTAGGGCTCTGTGCTGACAGCTCAGAACCTGGAGCCTGCTCCGGATTCTGTGTCTCCCTCTCCCTCTGCCCCTCCCCCGCTTGCACTCTGTCTCTCTCTCTCTGGGAAATAAATAAACATTTTAAAAAAAAATCAGATGGCTTTTTGTGAGATCCCCATACTGTACAAGAGCACTAGAGTATGTATAGAAAGGAAATACGTATGTAGGAAAGTAGTTGGCAAAGTATGAGGCAAAAGGGAACCATGGATTTTGCTTTGCCCTATTATTTGTAGTAATTTGCCCTATTTAGTAGGGCAAATTATTTGTAGTTATTTGCCCTATTATTTGCGGTAATTTTTTTGTTGTTTTAAGCACCTAGAAAACAGGATCACTGTCTTTGAGTTGGTATAACATTTAAGCATATGCAACTAAGTATTCATTAAACTTTTATTAGCATAGAAAAGTTCCAGTAGGAGCATTGTTTGTTAACATAAATCTACATATTGGTAGCAGTTTTTTGCCTGAGGGTGGCCCCAGTATTGAGACTGAGCTGTTTGCATGGCAAGTTCACAGTACCCAATAGATCTGTCATTTTACATTTTCTGTTGGGTCAGAAAAGGCCTGTTTCTGAGGAACAAACTCCCTCAGATTTGTTAAGGAAATGTTTCATAAAAGATTCCTTAAATCAGGTCTTTTAACTGATTTGGCCTTGGGGTCTGACTTCAAAACGCTGCAATACCACACCATGGCTTTTGAAGCCAGATTCCCAGCGTTCTGTTCATGTTCTGCACAATCCAGCTTTGTTCGCTCTGGTACCGGTCTGGGGCCCCACCCAACCCTTGTTTGTGGGTGATCACTGAGCTTTTGATAGAGGCCATCAACTGACTGTATTTTTACCATGTGCCCAGGAAGCTAAGTGTGACTGGTTTTTATTCTGGTAGCCTGGCATGGGTGTGGTTGAAAATTGTGTCTGTGTAATTTAGGGATAAAATTATCTTTTTATCAGATAAGTTGTATTTATGAACAGCATTAGATATAAAATGTCATACCTTCCTTTGCCTGTCATGGGGTCAGGATTATCTACCCAACTGGGTTTCTGTGAACAGTTTAGTCACAGCCACACCATAAGGTAGGATCAGAGCTTTAATTCTGCACTCCAATGTGGTTTACTGGTCACTAGAATGTGCCCCATCAGCATTTGAAAGAATAAAGGTCATCAAGTGAGAAGGAGAAATGCATTTGGATAGGTTCTTTTGAAAATTATCTTGTGTACACATACCCATGTCAGTATCATATGCTTTGGAATAGGGCATTTCAGCAAGGTTATGGTGTTAGAAATTAACCCTGAAATCTGTGAGTTTATTTTAGCTCTGTGATTGGGCAGTACTTACATCACTAATGATGATTTGCTGCTTATTGAACTGACTGAATCGTGGGCCCGTCTTCCCTAAACACCTGGGGGTACAATTGAGGGATGCATTAAAAGTCGCTTTTTAGGTTTGTTTTTAATGGTACTGTTTTATTCAGAGTGTCTCTTCATTTTCAGAGTAAGCCCCAGTCTCCAAAGAGAGTTGCTTCCCTTCCCATCAACAATGGCTCCAAAGAAAATGGGATCCATGAGGAACAAGACCAAGAACCACAGGATCTCTTTGCAGGCAAGTATGGACTCATAACTTACACTAGAAGTCTTCTAAGTTGCTGAGTTAATAAGCAAGATGTATATTGGAAACATAACTCCACATAAGGATATGGTTATGGAGGATTCCAAATTGTGTAGAATATAGTCCCTGCTATCAAGATTCTGACAGGTTTAGGGAGTAAGACATAAACATACAGATCGAGTTAAACAAGCTACTAAACAATATAAATGTGGCAAGAATGCTAGAAATACTAAGTCTCAGATCTTTGAGATCAGACTAAAGTAGTAGCTTTAGACTTTTAAGACCAAGACTCATAGTAAGAATTACATTTTGTGTCATAATCCAAAATATATACATATTTATATAAAACTGAAACAAAATTTTATTAAGTGACTTGCTTTTACAATACAATCTGAAATTTTCTGTTGTTTCTCCTTTTTTTTTTTTTAACTGCTATTTACAACCCATTAAGTTGATTTCATAGTTCACCAAAGAACCACAGCCTGCAGTTTGAAAAACATTAGTATGGTGTGAGGTTTCTTAACCTTGGCACTAGTAACATTTTGGGCCTAATAATTATTTGTTGAGAGGGCCTCCCTGTTTTCAGCAGGGGATGATTTTGCCCCCCAGAAGACACTTGGCAATGGTGAGAGCCATTTTTGGTTGTCACAGCTGGTAGTGCTATTAGTATCTGGTGTATAGAGGATGTAAGTGCTGCTAAAAACCTTGTAATACACAAGACAAGCCCTCACAAAAAAATTATTTAGCTCAAAATGTCAGTAGTGCCCACATTGAGAAACCCTGGCTAGGAGTGACCTTGGAAGACTTCCTGGAAGAAGCAGAACTTATGTAGGAGAAAAAGGAGAAACAGTACTAACGGTTGGGCAGGTAAGTTTGAAAGCCAGTCAATAAACTTGAACCAGAGCAGGGAGTTCTTAGAGACGCCCTGGAAGATAAGGCTTGAAATGTAGTTTGGGAGGCTTTTAGACATCAGTAATAATTACAGTTTGAATTTTCATCCTACTGTCAACTAAGAGCCACTGGCCATTTTGAATAAAGAAAGTGATATCAGGGGCTCCTGGGTGGCTCAGTCGGTCTGACTCTTGATTTGGGCTTCGGTCTTCATCTCCTGGTTCATGGGTTCAAGCCACATGTCAGGCTCGGTGCTGACAGTGCAGAACCTGATTGGGATTTTCTCTCTTTGCTCCTCCCCTGCTTGCACATGCACTTTCTCTCTAAATAAATACATAAATAAATTTTAAGAAAAAATAGAGTGATATGGGTAAAGTAATGTTTTAAGAAGACTGATCTAGTGGAATTACTATATAAAATGGATTACAGTAGAGAAAAACTAGATACTTCAGAAGGCAGTTACAGATTTGCTTAAGAATGAAATGGCAGGGCACCCGGGTGGTTCAATCATTAAGCATCTGACTTTGGCTTAGGTTATGATTTCATGATTAGTGAGTTCGAGTCCCACATCAGGTGATTTCAAGCCCCACTTCTGGTAAGTCCTGCTTCATTCTGTCTTTCTGCCCCTCACTCACTTGCACCCTCTCTCTCTCAAAAAAAGAAAAGAAGAAGGAGAGGAAAGAAAGAAAGAAAGAGAATGATATGGCAATGACCAAAAATAAGAGGATATAAATGGGAAGGGAAAGGTGAAAACTTTTCAAAAGAGAAATCAACAAAATTTGGTTGTTGTTGTTAGTGATTGGATGTAATGGACATCCAAAAATAGGAATTGAAGATGGAGTCAAAGGCTTCAAATCCAAGGATTAAGAAGAAAATGAGCATTTTGAGAACTACATTCTGAAAGAAGAAACTGGCTTTGAGGGAAAAGTGAGTTTGGGTTTTAGATATTTTAAATTTGAAATGCAAAGGAAAATGCCCAGGAGGTGATTTGAATTGTGGTACTCTACCTGGGGAGAGAGGGAGGAACAGAACACACAGGAGTCGTTTTCCTAGAGTGAGCAACTCAGAGAAGAGTGGTGAGCCAAGGGAGACATGGGAGGGCAGAGGATAACATCTTGGGAAGGTCCTCTCATTAGAACTCTGGTAGGAAATTTAAAAGACGTGAAAGTGGGGTGCCTGGGTGGCTCAGTCGGTTAAGCGTTGTACTTTGGCTCAGGTCATGATCTCGCAGTTCGTGAATTTGAGCCCCGCATTGGGCTCTGTGCTGACAGCTTGGAGACTGGAGCCTTCTTCGGATTCTGTGTCAGTCTCTCTGCCTTTCCCCCGCTTGCACGCTTGTCTCTCTCTCCCTCAAAATAAATAAACATTAAAAAAAAATTGTTTTTAAAGACGTGAAAGAGAAGTTAGAATGACTTTAATGATTTATTAGAAGATTTTCCAATTCCTTTTATCTCTGAAACTTAAAAGTGCACACTGTTCATTCTGGTAGTAATTGTTTTGGATAAAGTTACTGGAGGAGAAATGCAATTATCTAATGAATTATCTTTAGTTATATGGCAGGTTAAAAAGGGTTTTTTCTCGGGGCGCCTGGGTGGCTCAGTAGGTTGAGTGTCCGACTTAGGCTCAGGTCATGATCTCGCAGTTCGTGAGTTCAAGCCCCCCGTCAGGCTCCGTGTTGAGGGCTCTGTGCTGACAGCTTGGAGCCTGGAGCCTGCTTTGGATTCTGTGTCTCCCTCTCTCTCTGCCCCTTCCCACTCATGCTGTCTCTCCCTGTCTCTCAAAAATGAATAAACATTAAAAAATTAAAAAAAAAAAGGGGGGGGTTCTCTCTGGGTCCTTAACATTCATATTATCTTTCCTTATAAGAAGACTTGAAATCTTAGTGTGACTGAGTTACCCCTATGGCTGGATTTTATGTACATGAACATGTAGGAAATCTTTATCACGGACATATTTATGAGTAATGAAGATTCTGATTTAGTTTGATCCACTACTGTTTTCATAAGCAGCCAGTACCTGCCTCACTACTAAGAAAGGAACATGAAAGGAATACCTGTAATGAGACATTTAATTTAGGACTTGAGTAGCTTCTCAGGTGTCTTAGATATGGATTATGGAGATTTAAATGTTCTGGGTTTAGGGGCGCCTGGGTGGCGCAGTCGGTTAAGCGTCCGACTTCAGCCAGGTCACGATCTCGCGGTCCGTGAGTTCGAGCCCCGCGTCAGGCTCTGGGCTGATGGCTCGGAGCCTGGAGCCTGTTTCCGATTCTGTGTCTCCCTCTCTCTCTGCCCCTCCCCCATTCATGCTCTGTCTCTCTCTGTCCCAAAAATAAAAAAATAAAAAATAAAAAAAAAACGTTGAGAAAAAAAAAAATAAATGTTCTGGGTTTATTTTCCACATGATTAGTTCAGTGACAATCTGAGTCTCTGTGATGGAGCACAAAGGCTTTTCCATTACTCTTGTCAAGAGTGCAGAGAAAACCCCTTTCTTTAAAATTTTTAATTTTTATTTTTTTATTTTAGTGAGAGAGAGAAAGAAGCAGGGGAGAAGGGTGGGGGGGTGGGGAGAGAGAGAGAGAGAGAAAGAGAGAAAATCTTAAGCAGGCTCCACACTCAGTGAGGAACCCAACACAGGGCTCAATCTCATGATCCTGGGATCATGACCTGAGCTGAAATCAAGTGAGATGCTCAGCCAACTGAGCTACCCAGACACCCTGGGGAAAAAAAAAAAAAAAAACAACCACTTTCTAACATAAGATTAGGCATCTTTGTCACATGAATATCAGTAAAAGATACATAGCTCTTCAAAAGGCTTTCAGTAGCACTTAATAAGTGAAAGGTTTAAAATAAGAAGTACCTCCAGGGTGCCTGGATGGCTCAGTCAGTTAAGCATCTAACTTCCTGCTCAGGTCATGATGTTGCAGTTTGTGGGTTTGAGCCCTGCATCAGGCTCCACACTGACTGTGCAGAGCCTGCTTGGTAGTGTCTCTCTCTATCTCTTTTTCTCTCTCTCTCTACCCCTCTTCGATTTGCATGTGCACATTCTCTCAAAAAAGTGCCTCCTGTTTCATTTCCAAACACATTTGTTAACTTAATTATTTACTTGGGGCCTACATGGTGTAACTTTAACATACTTCAGTTGGTTGCTTGCTCCAAAGAGCCCTACCACCCTGTGACGTTTATCATGTGTACTTTTTTTTGTTTTGTACACCCACACCAGGGTCAGATTACATAGCCACCTTCTTGTAGCTACCAGGTTCCAACAGTGTGACATCCATGTTTGTAGACATGATTCATATTTAATGATTAGAACATTGATCTAGGACTTAGTTATACCTTATAGACCCCCATCTCTGGTTTCATTTTAGCTCCAAGGAAAGTCTAGAAAAGAAAAACAAATAGCTTTCTTTGAATTTTCTAAGAGTAAAATTGAATGTCTACTGATCAGGCTAAACCCAAGTAGTTATTTATGTTTTTCTTTATTAAAAAGGAAAAAAATCTTAGCTGTTTAGGTTTTGAACTTCTAATTCTATTGCTCCAAGTTGAAAGTGCATTCTTTTTATTAGTCAAAAAAAATTTAATGTCTAAAAATGGTACATAATGCTCTTTTAAAATCCCCTTTCTAGAACACTTACGGAATGAGTTGTTGTGCTCAACTGAGATTTTCCCAGATAGACAAAAGCAATTTTAAGCACTATTTTTTTAACGGTTTTTATTAGAAAGATTTTCAGATATTACAACATCTTTTTATCCCCCTTGGATAGCGTGTGTTAAACATAATCTTTGCAAGATGATCTAAAAGTATAATTGTAAACAATTTTTTAATGTTTATTTTTGAGAGCAAGACAGAGTGTGAGCAGGGAGGGGTCAGAGAGAGAGGGAGACACAGAATCTGAAGCAGGCTCCAGGCTCTGAGCTGTCAGCACAGAACCCGAGGAGGAGCTTGAACCCACGAACTTCTGAGATCATGACCTGAACCGAAGTCGGACGCTTAACCGACTGAGCCACCCAGGTGCCCCTGTAAACAATTCTTAAACTGTGCTAAACATTAAAAAAAAAAGGGGGGGACACCTGGGTGGCTCAGTCGGTTAAGCGTCCGACTTCGGTTCAGGTCATGATTTCACACTTCGTGGGTTCAAGTCCCGCGTCGGGCTCTGTGCTGACGACTCAGAGCCTGGAGCCTGTTTCAGATTCTGTGTCTCCCTCTCTCCCTGCCCCTCCCCTGTTCACGCTCTGTCTCTGTCTCAAGAATAAATAAACATTATAAAACAAAAAACAAAAAAAACCCAAAAACTGTGCTAAAACAACATTGCCAATCTCAGGTGTGACGAATAGTGTCTTTTCCCAAGTGTTACGGTGTTTGTATTTTGGGTCTGTTTTTTCTAGCTTAACGGTTTTCCTGATTTCCTTTGATGTCATTTTTTTGCTGTCAGTACATCTAACTCTAGCTGAACTCACTCTTCTTTTACAAACAGTTATAACAGGAATAAATAGAGTTTATGTAGGGTTTTCAGGGAATATTCCTAATAGTAAAGTAAATTGGTAATAGTAAAGTAAATAGTAAAGTAAAATAGTAAAGTAAATTCCTAATTAGTAAAGTAAAATCTGACTTAGGCTATGTAGTCTTTTTGCTTAATACCTGATTCTTGCCTAAATTTTATGTAGGAGAGGATAGCTAAGCAGTTGTATTTGGAAATGGGAGAGATTGTTCTGCCAAACTAGTGCCAAAAGAGCACTTCCCTTACCATTCTCCCCTTTTATCTATGTAAAAACTTCTTCCCTTGTTCTGTTCACCTGGGTCACATTTCTCTACTCTCACTCTTTTAGTTTGAAAACGTGTAAGTATTGCGAGTGGTTGCTGTTGTTTTTTGTCTTAGCCTATAGAACTGAAGTTTAGCCATCAGAGACCCATAATGGATCTGCATTGTAAAATATCAACTATTTTTAGATGCCACAGTGGAGCTCTCCCTGGACAGTACACAAAATAATCAGAAGAAGGTGCCAGCCAAAGCGCTGATTTCTCTTCCTCCACAGGAAGCCACAAATTCTTCTAAGCCCCAGACAAGCTATGAGGAGGTGAGAATTTGTGCTATTGGTCTTGTTTCTTTTGGATTTTTAGGACTGTGTTGCCAGTCTAAAGTTCAGTTGACTATGAACCTTGAAAAAATATTTATGACTCTTGAAGAAGACTTTTATGGTTAATGGACAGCCAAAATCCAATAAAGAACTCTTTCCTGGTCAGAGTGTCTATTACCCAGAGGATAACACAGAGGCTTTCAGTGAACACTAATGATACTTAATGTCTGAAGCTCCCATATTCAAGAGTATAGTCTTTTCTCATTCCCTCTTTAGCCCAACAAACACAAGTCTTCCAAAATCTAGTAATTATTTATTATGATCACAATAAGGTTTTAGGTGAATAGATGTAACAAAGTCCTTTGAGCAATCTTCACCTTAAAATTGTGGAGGTTGATTCATTGGAATTATTGGAAATGGACAGAACTTAACACTGATGTGTAGAAGGATATAAATTAATGTTGTTATATTGAAACAAGGTAAGTACAGGGCAAAATTAACAGCCTTTTTTGTTTATTAACTCTCATGGTTTGTCTTCTCTTTAAAAGCTAGAGGAAGAAGAACAGGAAGACCAATTTGATTTGACAGTTGGTATAACTGATCCTGAGAAGATAGGTAAGTGTACTTGAACATCCTTCTGATGTTAGGATGTGGCCAAGGAAAACATGGCTAGCCAGTTTCTACATGGTTACCTTTAGAGCTGAATTAGCAAATGTGAAGTGCTTCATCATTCCCTCTCCTGTAAGATTATTCCCCTTGCTATGCTTCTAAGGCTAGAAATAGTAGTTACCTAGTACTTTATTAGGCTTTTTTTTTTTGCTTTTGGGAAAAAAAAATCAGAGACTTTAAATACTATTAGAATTCTTTCTTAAAGCTTTTATTTTTAAGTAATCTCTACACCCAACATGGGGCGTGAACCTACAACCCCAAGATCAAGAGTTGCATGCTCCACTGACTGAGCCAGCCAGGTGCCCCAGAATCCTTTCTTAAAAACCGAAACATTGCGGGACACCTGAGCTTAGTCAATTGAGCATCCGACTTTGGCTCGGGTCATGATCTCACAGTTTCTGAGTTTGAGCCCCTCTTTGGATCCTCTGTCCCCCTCTTTCTGCCCCTCCCCTACTTGCACTCTCTGTCTCTCAAAAATAAACATTAAAAAAAAACAAAACAAAATAAAAATTGCTTTTTCCCACAGAGTTGATAAGACCATTTTACTTTTCTTTGAAATCATAAATTCTATTTAAGCATCCTAAAACATGTTCTAAAATTTGAGGGTACTAAATTTGTTTTTCCCCTAAAAAGTTTGGAATTCTTGTTACATATTATATATCATGCATTCTTGATAGCCTAAAGAAGTACCTAAGTCTGTATCTCTCTTTGATAGGTAATGACTTAAGGACCTGGTTGAATTTTGGTCAAGTTTGGGGGAAGTTGGGTTTTCAAAAAGCACAATACATAATTTTGGCCAGAACTTGGGTTTTCTGGATGGCCTTCCCATGTCGCAAATTTGTGAAAGCTATTATCGAGCAGAGAGCAACAGGCCTCAACTTTCCTAGTTCTAGGTACAGTCCCTGAGAAAAGAGGCTTTACAGAACCTTTCCTCCTAAACATGGGTGCTATTTATATGGTCAAGAGGAAAATGTAATTTCTAACCCTTTGTTCTGAACTAGAAACAGGAAATTAAAAAAAATTTTTTTTTAACATTTATGCAATTTTGAGAGACAGAGACCAGGTGCAAGTGGAGGAGGGGCAGAGAGAGAAGGAGACACAGAATCCGAAGCAGACTCCAGGCTCTGAGCTGTCAGCCCAGAGCCTGACATGGGTCTCGAACCCACGAACTGTGAGATGATGACTTGAGCTGAAGTTGGATGCTTAACCAACTGAGCCAACCAGGCACCCCTAGAAACAGGAATTTATAAACTGTAATTAGACTTTATGCCAAAATGGTTTGTTGAGTTTGACTTTTCCTAGATTGTTGCACTGGTAAGATGTTTATGAGCATGTTATACAGTTTCCCCATCCAGTAGTAGAGGAAACTGAGGACTACTAGGTGAAATGCAGCTTTCCTGTCAGGTCACAGGATGGTCCGTGGTAGAGCCTGGGCCAGTACTTTGGATTACATGTGCGGGGTTATTTTTTGCCTCTCCAATATTTATAAGTATTTTGTAAGCACATTGATTTTAAGTTAGTTAAACTTTACCTGCTTTAAATCCTTGGTAGAATAAGAATAATTGAATAATACTAATTGTTTTAATATTTAAAAGTCATAATGTTTTAGGGACGCCTGGGTAGCTCGGTTGGTTAAGTGTCCGACTTCAGCTCAAGTCATGATATCACAGTTCGTAAGTTTGAGCCCCCATGTCGGGATCTGTTCTGACAGCTCAGAGCCTGGAGACGGCTTCGGATTCTGTGTTTCCCTCTCTCTGCCCCTCCCCTGCTCATACTCTGTCTCTCTCTCTCTCTGTCTCTCAAAAATAAATAAACATTCAAAAATAAAAAGAAGTCATGATGTTTTGAAAAGATAATTAAATAAAAGTCATGAAGTTTAATAGACGAGAAGAGGGAGGGAGTATATTAGTTTCCTACGGCTTCTGTAACAGAGTACTACAAATAGAGTGCTTAAAACAACAGTAATATATTTGCTCACAATTCTGAAATCATGGTGTCAGCAAGGCCATCCTCCCTCTGAAGGCACTAGGGAAGGTTTTCTGTGTCTCTCCTCTAGCTTCTGGGAGCCTCAGGCATTCCTTGGCTTGTAGCTGCATCGCCCCAATTTCTGCCTTCATTGTCACATGACATTCTACCTGGGCGTCTTCACATTGTCTTCCCTCTATATATGTCTATCTCTGTGTCCACATTTCTCTTTATAAGGACAGAAGTCATACTGAATTAGGGCCCACTACTACTGACCTCATTTTTACTTGATTGCTTCTATAAGACCCTGTTTCCAAATAAGGTCACATTCTGAGATGCTGGCAGTTAGGACTTTCAGCATATCTTTTTAGGAGTACAGAATTCATTCCATAACAGTAATTTAAACATCCTGTGGATCAGATTTATTTAAACACAGATCCCTTTGGTGATAAGCTTTCATTCCCTGTATCATAGTCTAGATTCTTAGTCACGTTGATGCCAAGAAACCAGCTGCTTAGAGCATGTTCACATTCAGGACCTGATCTTGAGGCACCCTATCTGGCTCAGTTATTGGAGCATGTGACTCTTGATGTCTGGGTTGTAAGTTTGAGCCCCACGTTGCATGTAGAGATTACATTAACAAAAAACAAAAAAAACCTGATTTTTACAACCACACCTTCTATTTGTGTGGGCTGTTTATTCAACATGTGCTTCTCCTTCCCACATCTAAATAATTAGAAACCGGGGTGCCTGGCTGGCTCAGTTGGTAGAGCATGCTACTCTTGATCTCAGGGTCATGAATTAAAGCCCCACACTGAGATTACTTAAAACCTTGGGGCACCTGGATGGCTCAGTCGGTTGGGCATCTGACTCTTGATTTTGGCTCGGGTCATGATTTCACAGTTCATAAGATGGAGTCCCATGCTTTGAGTGCAGCCTATTTAGGATTTTGTCTCTTCCTCTCTCTCTGCCCCTCCCCTGCGCACGTGTTCTCATTCTCTGTCTCTCTCTCTTTCTCTTTCTCTCTCTCTCAAAATAAATAAACGTTTTAAAAAGTGAAAACAAAAAATAAAACCAAACAAATAAATAAATAGGATCCCACTCCTACCAGGATGTGCTTTTTAGAGCCATGGTAATTTGTATATGCCATCTCCAGCTCTCTGAAATTATTTAGGAAGTTAATGTAAATTTAAAACTGCTGTATTACTAGCCCATTTCCATATTTTATGAACTCTGTGTGTACAGGCAGGTATGTTTTCCCTCACTCATTGCCTCAGTAAAAGCAGCTGATAGGCTGGCAAACTGATGATCTTGCTTTGCTGTTAGGTGTTACATATGTTTGCACTTAGGCTTCCTTTTTTGCAGGCACTAAATTACGGGGTTGACCACTTGGAAATTTGACTATGACCTCTGAATGAAATTTTGAATACTTTTTCTATAAAGTAAATTTAGATTTTTTTTCCTTTTAACAGTGGTAAATGTTCTTGGTAGTGTTAGGCAATGTAGTGGTTAGAAGAGAACAGTGGTAATTGATACGCAGTAATTTCTAAGGTTTAGCTTATGATTTCTGTTTCATGTACACCCTTTTGGTAGTATTAGAAAGGTAGAGAAGACAAGCCCTTCCTTCCTGTATAATCTCCAACTTTTCTATGTACTTTTTAAAAACAGGCATTCCTAGCCATCTCATTGAAACCAGGTTGCCTGCTGTATGTGCCCTGCCGATCCAGTACTGCACCTTCTTCCCCTGGGCCCTCTCCCAGGACCAGTTCAGAATCATAAGCACCTAGTAATTGTTGACCTAGGTTTTCCTGTTTGGTGTGAGGAAGAGTTGAGTGGGGGAAGAAGGGAACAAAACCAACGCAAAACACCACATTCTAGCCCTGGAGCTTTGTCAGAGTCCACTGTATGTCTTTTCACTGCTCAGGGAGTCAATGGTGCCTTTATGTCCCTAAGTGGTCTAGGTCAGAACACTACCACAGAGAAAAACAATTGCTTGAATCCCAAATTATTTAATAGTCAAAGGCTTTTTCAGAAAAATAATTCCTCCAGGAAAGAGATTTGTGTGACATCAGGCAGCCGAAGCGTCTTCCTGCCAGGCCCTTTGCTCTGGATGAACATGCTAGATGAGAGAGGTCAGTGTCCCCCAGCACCAACGGAGGGGTCCGTGACAGTATTTCTGAAAGAGCAAACCGAGCCCAGAGCTAGCTTAGGGTAGAACTGCTTGTTTCCTTTTACATCAGTTGCTTCCTTCTCCTGCTTTATACAGCAAGAGAATTGTTTGATTTTAGACAGATGTGTATAACCAGCCCAAATATTGGCATGGTAACAACCGATGGATTGTCAGTGTCCAGTGCTGCTTTGTGAAGGGTATAAATGGAGCCTGGCCTTGGAACAGGGGGCTGACTCTCTTGTTTAACTCAACCTGGGGCCCCGCCAGCATCCGTGGGGGTATGATATGTGCCGCAAAGACCTTAAGGCAAAGTAGGAGATTGTAGGATAGTTTATAAAGCTTGGAGATGAAACAAGTGCCTCTTCTTATACAGGGCCCCTGTGGTTTATGATTCCTGGTTAGATATTAGCAAGATCAGCACTGCTTTAGTTTGCAGAGTACTCCTCTCACGCTTTCTTGTTTTCCCACAGGGGATGGTATGAATGCCTATGTAGCCTACAAAGTTACAACACAGGTGAGTCCAAGTGACCCAGCTGGTAACCAGCTTAATAGACTTGGGTGTTTATACCAAGAAGGTCATCATTCAGATTATTTCTGGGTATTTCCTTAGTTTCTTTGCCAACATCCTCCTTCAAGTTTACTCAAGATGGAGCAAGCCTGCATCCCTTTGGTAATCTCATCTGAGCCTTTCCACTTTTCTTCCAGAGAGCTAACACTTCAGTGTGAAACTTTGTAAGTTTTATTAAGACATGTGGTATCTCTGACATTTTTCCCGTCCTTTGTAGGAACTTTGTGGCTTAGAACTAGTTTGGTGGATTGCCCCAAACTATGTCATCTGTTTAAAAATTGTCAGTTCTTATGAGGTTTCCTGTGTGGAACTTCTTTTAATGCTTTCCCTGCCCTTTTACCCCTCAGGTCTGGTCTTCCTTTTTTATATAACATTAATGCATACAAAACTTACACAATGTTGTATGCAGGTTATGAAGCATAAAAAATGAAGCCCCGAACCTACCACCAGTCTTAAGATGAGTACCATTGAATCTGCCTGCGTGTTTCTCCCTGTCATATCCCCTGCCTCACACCTTAAGGACAACCACTCTCCTGAGTTGTCTCTCATTTCCTTTATAAAAATTGTTCACATATGTATCTCTAAACAATATGCTGTTTTGCTTTGTCCTTAAGTTTCATAAAAACAGCATCATGCCGAAAATAGCGCTTTCTTTACTAGCATTGTTTCTCAGACCCATCCATGTTGTGTGTAGCTGTAGTTAGTCCATTGTGTGATTATAGCATAATATATTTATCTGTTTTCCTGTTGTGAATATTTGGCATGTTTCCAGTTTCTGTAATTATGAACCACGACCTTTCTTGCACATGTCTCTTAGTGCACACGTAGAAGAGTTTCTCTAGAGTGTATAAAAACAGGAGGAGTCCCCCCGGGTACTAGATAGAGCAGTTGTTGAGGAAAAGGAATATAAACTTTTGTTTTTGTTTCTGTTTTTTTTTAATACAAACTTTTAAAAAAGTCTTTGTACCAATTTATACTCCCATTGGCATGTGTGTAAAAGTTCCCATTGATATACTCCCCTGCTAACAACTGGCAAGGACAGCCTCCTTAGATTTTGCCTACCTGGTGAGTATTAAATCATCTGTCATTATGATATAGGCCTCATCTTTTTTGCTAGAAGCTTCCTTTTTATTGTCTTACTACTACTTGTTGGCCTGCCCCCTGTGAGTTCTAGATCCTGTGACACTTTAGAGTTTAAAGTGTCTACAGTGTAGATATTTCACCTGATCCTCCCCCCTCTAGTCTGTCTTTTGTTTCACTGCTTTGTTTCCAGCGGCAAATACCCTTATAAGGCAGTGCAAGATGAATGGGTTGTAGGTGACCATAGATTTCCACTTTAAACTAGACTTCAACCTCTGTTTCCTTTTAGAACAAGTGTTCTCAACCTGGAAGTAGAACTGGATTTGAATTTAATTAGTTGCCTTTGTAATGCTATACGTTTTATTTTATGCATTTAATATTCTTATCCTGAGAAGGGCTCTGTAGACTTCCTGACAGAGGAGACTGTAGTTCAGAAGGTTTAAGAATCTCAGCCTTGGAGAAAGTTATTTGCCAGGTGGCTAAAGGACAGGGATCTGGGAAGTAAACTCCTTTCACATCAACCAGATGACTTTACAGATACTCATCTTCTATTTGAAATGATATTGCCTTGTGTTTTTTTCTGTCCCCAAGACGAGCCTACCAATGTTCAGGAGTAAACAGTTTGCGGTGAAAAGAAGATTTAGTGACTTTCTGGGTCTTTACGAGAAGCTTTCGGAGAAACATTCTCAGAATGGCTTTATTGTCCCTCCTCCACCCGAGAAAAGCCTAATAGGTAAGCATGTGGTCATTAATTCTGCCTGGATTTTTTCCTTTGTGTTCTTTCTGCAATATACTTTCTACTTATTATATGAGAATACTTCTCTTAACTGTGGAATCTTATGGTTAGGAAAGAAATATTTCCAATGTTTTCCTGTAAATCACATGAGGCCTAGAGAAATAGCATGTTTTGACATGTACTCTTTCCTTGAGTGCAGTAGGAGGCTATGCTTTGAGCTTTCACAGCTCTGTGTGTGTATGTGTGTGTATGTGTGTGTGTGTGTGCGCGCGTGTGTGCGTGCACGTGTGGTGTTTGAGTTTGTATTGGTATCAGGAGTCTTAAATGATTCCTAATTCCTCCCGATTGAAATGTACTAAATTGGATGGAGGTTTGGGGGAGCTGAGGAACCTTCCCATTGCCATCAGTTGATGTTTGTTCATCTAGACTTAGAGTCCTGTGGCCCTTTTAGAAAACATATAATACTCTGCAAGTCCCAGAGTTGAGAACCTTCAGCACTCTGAGACTAGTTCCAAAAATGACTCTCATGTAAAGAATCTTTTGTTCATGTCTCCTCGCAACATAGAGGTGTAGAAGTGGCCTCTGGTTGTTTTTGGTAATGCTGTTCTCATTGCCTTTCCTTTTGTGGGCTTTCTCACAGGTGTTTGTTTGTTTTGTTTTGTTTTTTAATTCATGATGATTTACAGTTATTTTTACTTTTTAAATTCCATTCCAGGAATGACAAAAGTAAAAGTTGGGAAGGAAGATTCCTCTTCTGCAGAATTTCTTGAAAAACGGAGGGCTGCTCTAGAAAGGTAAATGCCATACATCCATTTTCCTGAGTAACATAAGAACAAGTGAAAAGCTGAAACAGACTTAATTATGAAACATTCACTTGAGTTAGTAGAGATGAGCCTTGACTGAATTAAAGATTCACACCTCTCTTAGCTCTCTAACCTTTCCTTGGTCTCTGACCTTCCCACCTTAGGAACAGACCATCTTCTTTTCTTTCCTCACCCTAAGTGAGCAGACAATGATATTCTCTTTTGCAGTCAGATATAATTGGCTCTGAGGTCTCTTTCTGAGCAGTTACTTTTCTTCTCTCTCTGGAAACGTGAAGAACATGAATTTGTGCTTATTAGCAGAGTCATATACTTAAGTGCCTTATCTGAGCACATTTTAAAGTAATGAAAGACATACGCTTGACACCCAAAACCTTGTGAGGCCAGGTTGACTAACCAGATAACTGCTTATACCCTGTAGGTACCTTCAGAGGATTGTGAATCATCCTACCATGTTACAGGATCCTGATGTCAGGGAGTTCTTAGAAAAAGAAGAGGTTAGTATTGTACAAACTGAATTTCATAATTTATATCTGCCTCTAGTGAAATGAAACTAATTCATTCAATATGCATTTAACCTAGTATAAGACTGTATCTTAATTTGTAAGCCCTCAAGAATGACAGGTAGTTTTCAGCCTTTGAAATAAAAGACGTTCTGCCTGTAGTCAAAAGCAACGGGTTTTATTTTATTTTATTTTATTTTGTTTTGTTTTATTATATTTTATTTTTAATTTTTTTAATGTTTATTTATTTTTGAGAGAGAGAGACAGAGTGCAAGTAGGAGAAGGGCAGAAAGAGAGGGAGGCACAGAATCTGAAGCAGGCGCCAGGCTCTGAGCTGTCAGCACAGAGCCTGACGTGGGGCTCGAATTCACGAACCGTGAGATCATGACCTGAGCCGAAGTTGATCACTTAACTGACAGCCACCTAGGCACCCTAAAAGCAACTGGTTTCAGGAGTCAGACTGCACCCTGGTGTTTTACTGGAACAACACAGTGATCTGTTTGGCAAGTCCTTTGTATGTCTTTCATAGGTTATGACTTGGCTCAAATTGAATGCTTATTTTGTGCAAGGAGCTGGGGGGCATTAGGTCAAAACCAATTACCACCGACCACAGAACTGCCATATAGCAAAAGTGTTGATTCAAGTAGACCGTCTGTTTTACAGGCTATGCATAGGCTATTCATGATTGTGAAAAACTGGAGATGGCCCAATTGCTAATAATTGAAGAATTAAGTATTATATATCAATACAGCAAATACTTTATTCTCGTCATAAAACAAAAAGTATACAGAAGCGTTCATATATATTCATTGGAAATCTATATTATAAGAATTACATGGGACTCCTGGCTGGCTCACTTGGTGGATCATGTGACTCTTGATCTGAGGGGTCATGAGTTTGAGCCCCATGTCGGATGTAGAGCTTACTTAAAAAAAATAATAATAATAGTAAGTGAAACTTGGTGCACCTGGGTAGCTCATTTGGTTAAGCGTCCAACTCTTGATTTTGGCTTAGGTCACAATCTCATGGTTGGTAGGATCAAGCCCCACATGGGGCTCCGCGCTGACATCATGGAGCCTACTTGGGATTCTCCCTCTCTCTCTGCCCCTCCCTCCCTCTCTCTTTCTCTCTCTCTGAAAATAAATAAACTTAAAAAATTAAATAAAATGTGAAACTTGAAACAGCAGGTATATAGAGCTATAGGAACATGTTAGTCAGTAAAGATCAAAAGCAACACTGGAATCAAATGATGTTGTATCCCATATGAAAGAAAAGTAGAAGGAAATAAGTGACAGGATAGGACTATCATTTTGTATTTATTTTTTCATTTTGTTTTTACTTTTATTTATTTTTTTAACTATTTTTTAAAGTTTTTATTTATTTATTTTGAGAGAGAGACAGAGCAAGCGAGAGAAGGGCAGAGAGAGGGAGAGAGACAATCCCAAGCAGACTTCACACCATCAACATAAAGCCCTATGCAGGGCTTGAACTTAGGAACCGTGAGGTCATGACCTGAGCCGAAACCAAGAGTCAGGTACTTAACTGACTGAGCCACCCAGGTGCCCCTGTGTTTTTACTTGTTAATTTTTACTTAATTTGCATACAGTGTGAATTATGTTAATGAAGAAAATGGTACTAGCTATATGTGGTTTTTCCCCCCCAAATGAAATTTTTTAATTAAAATTTCTTTACTTAGTGATTAAATCTTTTCATTCCTCCTCTGGGGTTCCTGTATCCATTTTTCCCTTTTACCCCCTCATCCCTACCTCATACCCCTAAAACAGGGTTTATTGACAACAGCACTATTGACACTTTGGGCTGGATCATTCTTTGTTGTAGAGAGCTGCCTTGTGCGTTGTAAGTTTAGTAGCATCCCTGGCCTCTATCCACTAGATGCCAGTAGCATCTCCACCCCAGTTTTAACAACCAGAATTATCTACAGACACGGCCAAATGTCCCCTACGTATCAAAATGGCCCCAAGTTGAGAATTACTTGACTAACCATCCTGAGCACTAAAATCTAATTTTTCACTGTGGTATAATATATTTACTGTAGAGTCTTTAGCATTCCTTTCATACTTTAGGAAAGAAGTGGTAAGACTGAACCAACCAAATTGTTTCTAAATGTTTGGCATGGTTGGCTTAACAAGATCACCCCTAAAAGTAACCCCAATCTGAGTAAATAATGCTCCTGTCCTTAGACCTTTGTTCAAATGGAATCACAGCACAACTTTAGAGCCTCTCGACCTTAAGTCCAGCTGTGTGCAGAGTATGCTTATCCAAAGGATCTCGTAACTTTTAACAAAAGCATGTTTGGTATTTAAGCAGTTCATGCCTGGGATAGCAGACCATCTCAACATGAGGTCACCTGGCTACATAACAATCTTACTGTATTTTCTTTCTGTACCCTATCTCAAAATGAAAACTTTGTTATTATGTTAAACATAGTCCTTTGATTTTTTTTCTTTCTATATGTGCTAGTTTACAGTTGTGTCTAACTGCCTTTGAAAACAACAGTCTACATTTCAAATAATTGTTTGGCAACTTTTGGGCATGCCATCTGATGGATACTAATTCTTCTGAACCTAAAATAGGGGCAGAAGATAACTTGCCATCCCCGCCTTCTTGGTCTTGTAGCTGCCACGCGCCGTGGGTACCCAGACATTGAGTGGTGCTGGTCTCCTCAAGATGTTCAACAAAGCCACGGACGCAGTCAGCAAAATGACCATCAAGATGAATGAATCAGACATTGTGAGTAGCCCTGTGCCTCTCGGCTTCCCCTGCCCCCTCAGTCTTATGGGTCAGAAGCCCTGAGAAATCCTGACATTTCTCAGATTAGAGACTTATCTTTTAAGGTAATTCAGTCCCTTAAGGAAACCCTGTGCTGTATGCCTATAGGATTCCCCTCCATTAAAGATCTGGACTTGTGTGTTTCAGTGGTTTGAGGAGAAGCTCCAGGAAGTGGAGTGTGAAGAGCAGCGCTTACGGAAGCTGCATGCTGTTGTAGAAACTCTAGTGAACCATAGAAAAGGTAACAACCTCGGAAATGCACTCGGAGCTGGAGATGTCTCCAGTGAGCTATAGGTGGGAGGGCATGCTGTTCCCAACCCTGTCGGCCATTCAAGTTGAAATTCTCAGCCCACCTGGTCCTTGATGTTCTCATCAAAAAGATACGCCCTGCACCTCCTGGCAGGAAACATGACTCAGCCACTGTGAGCATTGTGCCTTCTAGCTGGGAGGGGTGCAGGGGAACTGCCTCACATACAGCTTCACGTGGGACATGGACTTTAGTTGGTATGATTTGAATTGGTGGCTTATATCCAAAGTGATGTCACACACTTTAGCTACATGGTCAAATGGACAATATGTAAATTCAGGGAAACCATATATGTCTCCTAACCTTTCTTCACCTTTCTTTGGTGAGATTTGTCTAAGAGCTAGTAAAATTTGCCAAGTTTGAATGCTTTCCTTCTCTGCCTTAAACATGGTAATAATCAGGGGTACCTAGGTGGCTCAGTCAGTTAAGCATCCAACTCTTGATTTCAGCTCAGGTCTTGATCTCAGGGTGATAAGTTCAAGCCCGATACTGGGCTCCACACTGGGCATGAATCTTACTTAAATAAACAAACAAACATGGTAATAAACAGAAATCAAAACAGGCAGAAAACTGTTAAAATGAAGCCATTGTGAGCATTGGCAAAATATGGCCCAGCCCATGGGCCACACCTAGCCCTAGGCCTGTTGCTGTGAGCTAGGAATGACTTTTACATTTTTAAAGGGATGAGTGAAAAAAGAAAGTGAGGCTGTTATGTGATCCATAGACTTAAATCATCTAGCCCTTCCTAGAAAAAAAGTTTGTCCTGCTTTAGGACATGTAAGACTATGCAGTGTGCACGTACATTCACTCTCGTGCAAATAGACTAACAATGAGCTTTAACATAAAAATTAGAATCATTCCTTTGGCCTGTTTGCATTAACTGGCCCCTAGTTCTCCAGGAATATTGAAGCTGCTGCTTCCAAGTAGGCTAGGCCTTAACTTGGTGAGACTTAGAACAGCAGATGTCTCTCCCTGCTCGTGTGACCACACTGCACTCCCCTCACTTTTCTAAGTACAGTTGGCTGTGGTGTAAGTGACTGGGTTGCAGAGCCCACAGTTGTTAGATATGCAGAAGGCAGCATTTCTAAGGCATGCCATGCAATGCCAGCTGACTTGTCCCTTTTCGTTTTGAGATAAGAGGCCTCTGCTGTCTTCCTCCTTCCAGAGCTCGCACTGAACACAGCCCAGTTTGCAAAGAGTCTAGCCATGCTTGGGAGCTCTGAGGACAACACAGCACTGTCACGGGCACTCTCCCAGCTGGCTGAGGTGGAAGAAAAAATTGAGCAGCTTCACCAGGAACAGGCCAACAATGATTTCTTCCTCCTTGCTGAGCTCCTGAGTGACTACATTCGTCTCCTGGCCATAGTCCGTGTAAGCTTCTGTTTGCTTTCCTCTTTTTCCTCCCCTTTATTTAATTTGCCTTTGTTTTCCTTTTCCCCTTCCCAAGAAATTTTCATCCATTATAGCTGGAAGTAAGTGTAACTTTTTTCTACTCTCAAGAGAGAAGGTATCTTGTGAACCAAAAAATCCATTTTAACTTTTAGCTAGTTATCACTATGTCATTTTTGAGGCCTTATAGCCAGTTTTTAAAATGCATTTGGAGAAAAGACTACTCTTGAATTTTCAGGTAGGCCCCTCCTTATTGCTAAAGCTGTACACAGTCCTCTATGCTCCTTTCTTCAAATGAGGCTTATTACAGACCTGCTGTCTTGGCCCCCTGGAGCAATGACTCCTCAGTTCTTTGGTCTTTGCCTCCTTAACAGTAAGCGGCGGCTTTGCCTTTCATAAGAGCTCTTGCTGGCTTCCACTTGTCCTCTAATGTGGGCAGTCAGGTAACTACACGGAATCGTCTTGGCATTGCATGGAGGAGTGTGGCCACAGGGCTGAGAGAGCTTGTCACCAGAGTCCTTTGTGTGCTGTGCTGACCACACTGGTAACAACACTGCAGCCTACCTGTCAGATCTAGCACCTCACCTCTTCTCCTGATAACTGGGGCAGTCTGGTTTCCCATGACCTTTTAGAGCAGCCGAGGCAGCTTCAATGGGCAGTGATACTAGCTCTCGCATGGTCTCCCTGAGACAGAGGAAAGAGCCAAGAGGGATCCTGGTGCCTGCCTTATAAGGGACTAAATCTGCCCCTTCTCCAGCTTGGGACCAAATCTGCCCCTTCTCCAGCTTGGGACCAGAGTGAGCCTCTGAGTTGGAACAGAGCCACACTCACTCCCCATCCCCAGCATCTCCCCGACCAGGGAGCCCCTGTGTTGTCAAGAACCAAGCTGCTCCCAGGGCTCTCATTTCCTCTGTGGCAGAGTTGCTCAATAAAGCCTGTGAGGTCGCTAATTGTCTCCCTCAGCTGTTTGGTTTGCTGCTAACTCCAGAGTGTTGAGAGGCTGGAAAAATAACCTGCTTTGGAATTTGTAGAACTGGTCAGACTATGAAGGCTGGAGCACTACCTTAGGGAAGGGCCCTCTCTGGGAAAGTTTCAGAGGGGGGCATTGTTTGCAGCCTCAGGAGAGCATAGCTCTTGGATGTGACCCCCCAGGCATGAGAGAGGCCCAGCCTAGAGCTCCATGTAGGGACTGAGGCAACATGCTTGAGTGCAGAACTGCAAGCTGGGCTTCTCTTAGAGACCCTTAACCTGCCCTCTTCATAATCATGAGAGGGTGATGGGCTGGGGAGATGAGCAGATATTTCTTTTATGCTCTTCCCTGAACCTGGAACTGTACCACCCTTAGCCCAGAGGGTTAGGCTTGAGTCTTACGAGGTTACCCTTTACCTATACTTTGACATTGAGAGCTGCTTAGAAATTGCAAGTGAACAGCAGTGACAGTCAACGCTGGGGAAGGTGAATTTGGTGGCATTTCACTCCCTAAGGTTCAAACTTTGGCAAAGGCCTGCCCTAAGGAGACCTAGAAAACATCCAGAAAACTTCTGCAGAGAGCAAATTGGAGCAGGGCTGGGAGGCTGACCCCAAGTACAGATCTCTCATCCAGGCTGCCTCTTGAAGCTACTAAGCCAGTGGGGGTGGTGGATGGCTTGGTTACGCCAATAACTGTCTTCTGGAAATGTGATCGAGGGACTGGAAACGGTGAGGGGATGGGGTGCCTGGCTGGCTCAGTCGGTAGAGCATGCAACTCTTGATTTCAGGGCTGTGGGTTCGAGCCCCACGATGGGTATAGAGATTACTTAAAATAAGAATCTTTAGGGGTGCCTGGGTGGTTCGGTCAGTTAAGCACCTGATTTTTTATCTTAGCTCAGGTCTTGATCTCAGGGTCATGAGTTCAAGCCTCACATTGGGCTCCACGCTGGAGGTGGAGCCTACTTAAAAATGATAATAAAATTAAAAATAAAATAAATAAAAATAAAAATCTTAAAAAAGAGAAAAGAACTGGAAACTGGGAAAACCAGCAAGTGGACGTTGGGGAGCTTCTTGGGGGCCTTGATTTATCAGTTGAATATATGGATGGGATGGAAGCCGTGTGTGTCCCCATGGTAGCTTCAAGTATTTAGTTAAAGACTTGTTAAGCTAATCCTGTATACTATTTGGGTGTTAATTTAAAGGTTGCTTCCTTAGGTTGGCTTCCCTGGTATATCTCCCAGACTAAGCTAGGTCTCCAAGTTTGTTATTTTGAGATAGGTCTTCTGCTTGTTTACTCTGTACTCTGCATACTTGTAATTATTTATTTGCAATTATTAATATATGTCAACCTCTAACAAGCTCCATAAAAGTAGAACCACGTGTTTCATTCCCCACTGTATTCTTAGTTCCTGGCACATGGCAGGCAGGAGATCAGGAAAAGTACATAGACCCAGAGACTAATCTGAGGAAGGCAGTTCAGAAGCCATAGAACTGGGCACTGGCATCAGGCCACCTGCTGTGCTCCCAGCCATCCAACCTTGGAAGTAGCATGAAGCAGCATGGCACCGCCCCACTGGAGGCTTGGAGAAGAATCTTACAAGCTTGTGCTTTTTGATGTGAAGCTTCCAGCTGGGCACTAACATACGGCTGCAGAACCTGCCCTTGGTCAGTCCTTCTCTAGCACAGCTGCTGGGAGAGAGTCCCCCTGCCCCCCAAGCCCTACCCCAGGCAGAGCCAGGGGAGCTCCTGAAGGGCTGGTTGTGCTCTTCCCCAACCCCCACTCCCACAGGCTGCCTTCGACCAGCGTATGAAGACGTGGCAGCGCTGGCAGGATGCTCAGGCGACGCTGCAGAAGAAGCGGGAGGCTGAGGCTCGGCTGCTTTGGGCCAACAAGCCTGACAAATTGCAGCAGGCCAAGGACGAGATCTTAGAGGTGAGGCACACAGAGCAGACTGGCTCCTGAATGAGCCCGGGTCCCATCCCACCCAGATGCTTGAAACCACACAGCAGGCGAGAGAGCCGATTGAGTCTAAAGGACTGTGGCTGCTGGGGAAGCCTCTGAGAATGAGTCCAGGCTTGCTTTGAGGCCTGGCCCTTTTCCTCTCTTCCCATTCCACCCAGACTTAACAAATCCGATTCTCTGCAGGAGGGGTCGTGGGTGGGTCTGTGAAAAACTCCCAAGGCGATTCAGTATGGCAACAACTGAATTCAGTTCTCTGGAACTCCCAGCCTTTGTGGTGGGTACCTGAACCAGGGGCTTTGGGGTGCCAGAACTTTGAGACCAGGCCTGGCCTGGAGTACACAGCATCTCTTTTCCAGCCAGATGGCCTTCACCTAGACTTAGACTTACACACTGAATCTCCATATGGTTTCTAATCTTACCCAGAGGGGCAAACAGACATAATGACCAACTGAGGTCTCACATGTAGAATTCTGTCCAAAGGTAAAGACTCAGTAATGATACCATAATATTAAGTGATCCTTTCTGTTCCCTTTCTTCCCAGTGGGAGTCTCGGGTGACTCAGTATGAAAGGGACTTTGAAAGGATTTCAACTGTGGTCCGAAAAGAAGTGATACGGTTTGAGGTGAGATAGAATATCCTACTTCTCACAAGTGTGCAGTGCCTTGTTTAGTGGTGGTGTTGGTTTTGTTCAAGTCTATTGAGTAGGGAGACCGATGAAAGTGCCAGTGACCTGGTAGTTGTGAACAGACGTGGCTGTGTGTGTGTGTGTTCATGTGTGTGTTCACATTTATGTTCTGAGGCAGAGTGGCTGTCCTACACTTGTTGCTGGACCAGAGAAGTTAAAGCTTGCAGCTTTCCTGTGTCCTCTGGTTCCCTTTTCTTTCTCCTGTCTTCCTCCACCTCCCATCCCCTGCCCACCATGCAAGAAAGCCTTGCAAGTCCTTGGCAGAAGCCATTTGGCTGGAAATTATAGCTATTCCAGCTGCTAGCTATAGTTTCTGAGGCTCTGTTTGGCCTTGGTCAGCAATAAACTCCATCCCATCAAGAGGGGTAGGAGCAACTGTCTGGATGATCAGTCTAGAATCCTGTCTCCTATAGAAAGAAAAATCCAAGGACTTTAAAAACCACGTGATCAAGTACCTTGAGACACTCCTGTATTCACAGCAGCAGGTATGTAAGTTATGCATGACTTTCATTCTCTATGCCTCCTCCAGAGGCCAGCTGCCTACCTGGGGCTTTGGTGATGGGATGGGCTGGGCTGGCTGTATTGCTCTAACATGGAGAATCTAATAGGGTCTTTTGCCAAGCAGGATATTGTAGCCCTAATCCTACAATAAGTTAGTTTTTAAGGACAAACCCTACCTCTCCCTGTAACCCCCCATGGTACCACCTAACCCTCTTAAGGCTGAGACCCAATCATTGTATTGAACAGTGGATCCCATTGTGAGGAGCTAACTGAGCTGGGCAAAGCTGTAGCCACCACAGGGATGCTTCCTCCAGGGCAGAAGCAGGACTGTCTTTAGAGATTTCCCTTGTACTTGATGCTTCCTCTGAAGAGGGGTAAGATTGGCTGCCTGGCCAATCTGTCCCAGGGTCAACTCTCAGCCTAGCCATTTCCTCAGCTTGGCCTCAGCTCTGGCCTCCCTTTGGGTGGCTGAGACCACGGGGGAGTGCGTGGCCCTGTGCTTGCTCCCCTCCCAGGCTCAGTCTCTGCCACTAGGTGGGGGCACTTGCTCATTGTCCCCACTTCTTTGCAGCTGGCAAAGTACTGGGAAGCCTTCCTTCCTGAGGCAAAGGCCATCTCCTAATGGACCAAGGACACCAGAGCCCACCTGCCTGACGCTGCCTTTTTATACACTGTTCTCCACCTCTGCCGGACTCCAGTGATGCATCCTGCCTAGCCTGGACTTTATCCCTTCTTCCCTGCCCCCACGACCAACCTGTGCCCATTCTAACCATTACTCCATTTAGCTTCCATATATATTTTCTTACCTGAGAGAATAGTTTCTTGCTTTAAGCAAAAGACCTACACTAGGTGGTGGAGTTAGGGGATAGGGGTGGAGTATTGATATAAATATATAAATACAAATGTATATTTTTCAGGATGTGGTTAGGAACTGGGAATAACGTTTTCTGTTACTCCTGATGGTGCCATGAAAAGATTATGTAATAAAATATTTTAAAATCAGGTGACGTGACTCGGAATGGTGGTGCTTTTTGCTTTAGGCTGGGGAGCAGTTGGGAAACAGGTCCAGAATACTCCGAACAAAGAAGTTACCCAGGTATAGTAAGTTTCTCTCCACAGGAGTTTAAGCTTTTGCTGCTGCTTCCCTATGGGACTAGAATTTCTTTTTTTCTATCTACCTCTGCTACATACTCTGAGGGTCTCTTAACCTGTTTAATTCTTATTCCTACTTTTTTAGGGAAGGAGTTGTAAAGACATCTCTTATAGTAAGAGGGACAATGGATTCTCCTGCGAAGGAGGCAGACTTTCTTTTATTCCTACCCTGTTTCCCTTAGCTGCCCAGGGCTCTCTCAGTCTTGCCCTCTGATAGCAGACTTCTGAACTTCTTTCTGCCAAGTCCCCAGTAGACCGATTCCTGTTAAAAGTGTAAAGAGCTGATAAGGACTTAACACTTTATCTCCGTTGAGAACAGAGCCAGCACTCTGCCTCTAGATCAGGTCATCCAAGAGATCCTAAACTGTTTGAGGTTCCAAGAAGCTTTACTCTCTGTGCCCAGGAGGTAGCATGCCAACAACAGGGCCCGAGTGTTGTCAGCTTAGGCCAAGGGCGTTCAAAGGGGTCTCTGTCCTGGCCTGGCCAGGGAGACTGGAGTCTCACATGCGCTGTTGCTGGGCTTCCCCTCAGCTGTGTCCACAGCTGCTTAAGCTGGCTGATCAGAATGGTCTGTGAAGCTGCTCTGTGGGGCAGGGTTGGCAGATTGCCTGCCATGGAACCTCGCCACTCCTGTCTGCCACCCCCCAGCCCCAGAGACGCCCCTTTCTGTGGGCATTCCAGGCCTGCTCTGTTAGTTCTCTTGGGTGGGTGGTTAAGGTTTGGGGAGGGACAGCCTGAGGCAAGAGAATGCAGTAAACAGCACTGATTTCCAGTGCACCAGCCTGGTGGGGGCAGGGATCCAGGGTGGGGGTGCAGTGCTGGCAAGTATTTTTTTCAACAGTTGGGTGTTTTGTTTTGTTTTGTTTTGTTTTGTTTTGTTTTGTTTTGTTTTAGAAAAAGTCACTCAGTCTCTCCCTATCCCCCAATATCTTTATTAACACTCTTGATTTTTTTCCTTCCAGTCTTGCGTTTGCTTTTGCACAGTTGTAATAATACCCACGTGAAATATTTTGTATCCTTTTATCATTCAGCACTGTATATTTTGTAAGCATTTCTTCTTTATTGTTACATATCTTCACAAACTTTATTTAGAAGGCTATGTAATTTTAAGGCTTCCACAGAGTGCTTGTACCATAATTCTGACTCATCCCTTGTTGTTGGATTCTTGGTTGTTTGGTAAATTTTAAATTTTAATATAATTTAAATCTTCTAGAAAAGTTACAGGATATCACGAAGAATTCCCATATAGCCTTTACCCAGATTTACCAAGTGTTTACATTTTACCTTATTTGCTTTATGATTTATTATCTATATTTACATATTGTATTTTCTGAAGCATTTGAGAGTAAATTGCAGACATTGTGCCCCTTTACCCCCAGATCTTTAGTATACATTTCCTTAAGAACAAGGACATCTCTCATAATTTACAACCATAAGTATGTTTATCAAAATCAGGAAGTTTGACAGTAAACTAATACTGTTACATAACCCATGGTCCATATTTAAATGTTGTCAGTTATCCCAGTGGTGTCCTTTATAGCTATTCCCTTTTTCCTGGTTCAGGATCTTGTGTTACCTTGAGTTGTAACATGCGATCACTTGTGTCTCTCTTAATCCAGAAGAGTTTCTCAGCCTTTCTTTGCCTTTCATTACCTTGGCATTTTTGAAGAATATAGGCCAGGTATTCTGTAGAATATCTTTTGACTTGGATTGGCCTCACGGTTCCGTGTGACTATATTAGGGTTTTGCAATTAGGCAGGAACATCACAGAAGTGATGCGTCCTCAGAACATTTTAAGTTGGCACATGATGTCGGTCCCGTTAATGCTGAAGTTAACTCTGATCACTTGATTACTATTTTCCCCTTTGTAATTGACAAGAAATTTGTGGGGATGTACTTTGAGATCATGTAAATACTTTGTTCCTTCTCCAGTGTGCTTTTCTGGCTCCATAATCTACATTTACTGGTTGGCATTCTACTAAAGAAAAACATCCTTTCTCTCTACTTAATAATCTACTTGTTTATCAGTATGCATGAATGGATTTCTATTTTACTCAAAGTGCATTGCAAGCCCTTGCTTTGATTTACTTTGATTCTCAAATCATCCCAGATGATTTTTTTAACCTGTCCCCTTCATTTTTTTTTTTTTTTAACACTTTTCTTACTTTCTGGCATAATAAAATGTTTCAGGCTTCTCTTATATCTTCCTTGCCCCAGCTCTGGAATCAGCCATTTCTCCACAGAGTCCTGATTTCTTTTAATGGAGAATTAAATATATATAGAAACCAAGATCTGCGTGCTGAGCGTGCTCATTGCTCCTGCAGTGTCATTGCTTCTAGGCTTTTGGCAGAGCAGGAAAGTAATGAAAGACAAAGATATGTAGCAGTAGCAAGAGAGAGAGATGACATAAAGAATTAGATATTAGAAAGCATGAATTCACACAGATCCTTACAGTCTAACCCCATTGGGTTTATCTAAGTCTTCTCCCTTTTCCATACTTGCAACTCTTCTCCAAAGAAACTTAATTGTAAAACTTTATCCTTGCTTTGTTGTATTCCATCCTGTGATCATCTTGATGCAAGTCTGTTATTTCCTTGGGATGGACTGTGGTTTCAGAACTTCCTCCTTAGCATCTGGCACTGGAGGTTGACAGGCCTGTGCATTTCTGTACAGAGCTTGCACACATGGAAACTGAGAAAGCAAACAGGTTAAGGGTACTGAGCCCAAGGCCTGCACAGTGGTACAAAAGATAGAGTCATTCTACCTGGGGCCTCAGGAAGAAGACGTTTGTAGAGAAGAGGATGCTTGAACTGTGGCTTAAAGGTGAAGAGGCATTTGCCCCTTCTGCTGGGCCCATTCTACCTCCCTGTCTCTTGACAGTGGGAGGTAGGCATCTAGGGAAATGTAGGTGGCTTGGTATGGTGTGGGTCAAGTCATTGGGCAGCCCACAGAGAGTGACAAGCAGGAACCAGATCACACTGCTTGATACAACTTGTGAAGCACTTGGCACAATTGCCCAGAAGGGTGGGGACCCACTGAAGGGACTCAAGCAGGGAATAACATGTTCACATTTGTGATTTAGACGCATCAGACTGGAGGCAAGGAGAGCAGCCATGTTCATCCCAGCCAGCCAGATTGCTGAGGAGGACAGAAGGGATGGTCTCTTGGAGAGGCTCAGAAGGTGGACGTGGAACCACTGGACACCTGGTCACTGATCTGAGAGAGGCCTGAGGGATGAGCTAGCCTGACTTGCAGGTTTCTGGCTGGAATTTCGGGATAGACAGTGAAGAGTACTTAGCAGGGAATATACCATGATCATGAAGGTGGTTTCCCCCAGGGCGAGGCTTATCCATTGCACTCTGGATGTGCTGACCCCTGCGATTTCCCCAAAAGTGGGGAACTCGACTGCATAATTTGTGGTAGTGGGGGACTACGTTCATGCTTCCCCCTGGGAGGGTGCGGTGGGGGAAGGATAGACAGTGAAGGGAGCCCTTAATGACACAGGCAACACAAGGCCAAGTAGGTTTGGAGCAGATGGGAGCAGAAGCCGTCAGTGCTGCCTGTGTCATGTAGCATAAGAGGCTCCTCTGAATGGGAAGGGAGGCCCATGCTGAGAGGTGGGAGAGAAACCTAGTGAAAGGAGGCTTTGTTTTATTTAAAGGTGGGTCAGACTTGGCATCTTAATAAAATTCAGAGGAGAGAAAGGGAATCGCTATCAGAGCTGTGTCTGGGGACAAATGCACAGAGCAGGGAGCCTCACTGCCAAGCAAGGAGGTGTGGAGAAGGAAGACAGGGTGGGGCAGAGAATATAGGTCTCCTGCTTGGTAATTAAAGTGTTTTCAAATAGAGATACCTGGTTTTCCTATTTTGAGTCAAGTGGTTTAGAGAAGAGGTGTGGAGACGAGTCTGTACTTCCCTACTTCCCCATGCATTATTTTCCCAAAGAATCTCTGGGCTTCAGAGTCTAGAGCATGAAACTTTGAGCTAGAGGGACCCCAGCATTCAATATGAGTACTGAGTGACAGATTAAATGAGAAGTAGGAATGATAGAAAGTGTCACTTACGCATAGGTATTTGTAACTTTGAACTCTGTCCAGAAGACTTTCATTCTGAGTGCACCTATAGCTGGGAACCATAAAGAAAATAAAGAATACCTTTGCAGCTTAAAGTTTAAAAACCAAGAGATGATAATGAAATCTGCTAAGGATGGGACCAGGAAGTGATTGAAGAGAGAGCATGGTGATGGAGGAGGGTCCGTTGCTGAGCATGGTTACGGCCCAAATGGGAGTGGAAACCATGGATTTTGAGGGACATCAGGTCCCAAAGTGGTGGAATTTTCTCCACAGCAGCCTAGGGGAGCAGGAGGAAAGGGGAAGATGATGGTGATCCCTCCTGGAGCAAAGAAGAACAGACCTTTGCTGCAATTGTCATGCACCTGAACTGAATGCCCTGTCTTTGGAGACACTGGCTAAGTGTCTTGTGGAGAGACGCTCCACGACTGGGGAGAGTCGGGCCCGAGCTGAGAGTTAGAAATGGGTGAGAACCACTCATCCGTGTCTACTGGCCATGGGAAGGGTGTGTACGTCATCTGCCAACGTCTTGTGGCACGAGATGTGTGGTTGATTTTGGCGCTCTCTGCCAAACAGTCAACTCTCCGAAGTGGTACGTCTTTGTCACTCCATGGTCCCCAGGAAAGATTTGGTCTCAAAATAGGCGCCAGATAGATCAAGGTTGAATGATCTCCAACTGCAGGTTCTGCCACCTGGCACTCCCAGTGTTCTCTGAGAGGATTCCCGCTCGCTTTCCTGTTTATGTCCTAGCGCTTCACAACAACGCCCGACCCCTGACAGAAACTGCCCCCAAACATGCTCATGCTCTTTGCTTCCTCAGTTCTGTGCGGCCCAGGCCTAAGGAGCCTTTTGTTAATGGTGGGCTTTGTACCTGACATGCCCTGTCTCGGTTCCCATCCCTCTCTTCAGTCTCAGAATTACACCTGTCTGAATGGGAGTGGAAGTAGATGGAGATGGAAAGCACTGGTAAACGTGTCAGAACATTCACGGGGGATTCCCGTAGACACGTCTAGAAACCAAGTCCATGAAGAAGACTGTGCAAAGGGGCCCATCTTAGCAAGGTGTACAGTTGTAAAAATTGAAATCAATCTCTGTACAGCAGGAAGGGATTAAATGAATTATGGTACATAATACGATTGGGTGTACAGTCATTGGAGATGATACATAGCTATATTCATTGACCAGGAAAACGTTTTTAAGTGAAAAAAGTAGGCTATAGAATTACATGTATAGTGTGGTGTAAGTTTATATAAAACTATATATATGGAACGAATGTTGATTGAATTGTTAACTATGGTTGCCCTAGCAGGATGGAATTCTGCATTATTTAAAATTTTCACAGTATTTTATGTTGCTTGGAATTTCTATGTATTTTTATGATCATAAAAATTAAATAAAGTGTTTTCATTATGGGAAAAAAAATGCAGTGCATCCTTTGAGGCCTACTCTCTATGTACCTTCTCTGGGAAGCTTTCTTTGATGCACTTTCCATTCTACCCCCAGACTGGAACGGGAGACCACCTCCTCTGTCGCTCTGTCATCCTCTTAAACCTCTGGTCTTTCTCACCCTGTGTGCATTGTTAACTCTGAGATGATCTCATTAGCCTCTGGGGTTCTGAACTCCTTAAGATCATGGACTGTATTGTTCCTACCTATCTCCATGCTCCCTTCCACCCACAAAGGCAGCCTAAGGGGGCAATGGCTGCCATTCAGCTCTGGTGATTATTGTTTTAGGAGCCTGTGGGCCCAGATCTTGGGGGTTTTGAAGACATTCAGAAATCAGGCTTGATCTGGGGTTTGGTAGGCCGTGCTGTGGTTGGCAGGAATGGTGCTCCATCTTCCACGGGAGGCCTGCAGTCTGGGAGGTGATAGCCACCTGCCCCAAGGCTTGCCTCAGCCAAGATTCCTCCCCTTTGCCCTCGTTGGTTGTGGAAATGCTCCTCTGGCTATGATGGCCAAACCTCTGGGGCAGAAAACACCACTCACCCCCAAGGCTGGTCCCAGGGAGCCAGCTGCACAGCCTCCATAGGATGCATTTTGGGTCCAGAAAAATCACAGAAAAACCATTCAATCTGAGTTAGGACCTTTCCCTAAAGGGATGTGACCATTGTTTCCAAATCACTGCCCCCCTCCTAGCTTCAGAGCTCTCAGCTTCCTCTTCCATTTTGAGTGGCAGCAGTGATGACCACAGGGGCCCAACCAGCAGGCCTCCCCACAGCCTCACCAGAAATAATAAGGCACCTGGCAGGTGGAACAAGTGTGGGGGCAGGATAACCCCTTCCCACCGAGGGGCCTAAGGATAAGGGCTGTCATGTGTTAAACACCTACTCTGTGCCTCTGGGCTCTGAAACATATCTGGCACCAGAGAACTTCCAGGTAGTAAAAGACTGAGGCTTTGAGAAATTAAGCAATTTGCCCAAGGTCACCCCCCGCACCCCCCCCCCTCCCCCCGCGAGAGCTCTGAGGTTAAAACTTGAACCCAATCTGCTTGACTCAGCTTGTCTGCCACCCCATGTCTCACACATTCTAGACAGGGATGGACAAGAGGAACCTAGATATTAACCCACTAAGTTGTTTTCTTAAAGACTTGAATAAATTCACACAAGAGACCTGTTAAGGACATGTCACCCACCTGGCCTCATAGGCTTGTGAGCTTCTCTGACCCCTGTGAGATCCTCTCTCCCCAGACAGGCACAGTGTGTGGCCCAGTTGGGGAGCAGGAGCAGAATCTGGAAGACAGGAGCAGCTTGGGTGAGTACCTGGGAACCTTTGGCGGCAGAGACTAAAACCTCCACTTGCTGAGAGACCTGAGACAGAACCCAGAGCTAGAATGGGAGGTGGGAGCATCTCAGTTCCAGACCTCAGGGCCTGGGGTTGCGGCCCCTCCCAGCCTCTGGCCTGGCTTTCCACTTGGCCTCAGTTCTTGGTCTCACAACTCTTCACAGTAAACCCCCGTGACCTGAGGGTTCCTGAGCACATCTTTGTTCCTTGAACCTCAGTGCTGGGCACATGAGGGGGGCCGAGTGGTTGGTTCCCTGACATAGTCATTCTAGGGGTGTTGGGAGTTGCTGTAGCACCAGAAAAAAATCTCCTTGGGAAGCTGTGCAGCCTTGGATGGCAGGTGGCTGGGGTGGCCTCTGCCAGCTCCCTTTGCTCCATCCCTGGGTCATGTCTGAAGCAACTGAGCTGTCCTTGTCATCTGGAAGGGGGGACACTGCTGGCTGGAGCCCCAGGGCTAGAGCCTGTATGTCCCCTGAGAAGCTGGTTACCAGCCTACCCTGAGCCAAACTTTGCGTTTGGGGCTCTGGCGGGACCTGTTTGTCAAATGTGTCTTCCTAACACAACCTTCCCCTGGAGGCTCACTTCTCCTTCCTCACACCTCAGTTTCCTCATCTATAAAATGAAGAGTTTAGACTTCTCAATAATTTAAGATGTTTTAGAAGAACTATTTTCTCAGACATCTACACCAAAGTTCAGTATTCAACATAAAGGTACTGTGTTTTTTTAACATTTATTTATTTATTTATTTATTTAATTAATTTTGAGAGAGAGTGAGCATGAGTTAGGGAGAGGCACAGAGAAAGAGAGAGAGAATTCCAAGCAGTGTCAGTGCAGAACCTGACCACATGGGGCTCAAACTCATGAAGCATGAGATCATGACCTGCACTGAAATCAAGAGGGGGATGCTTAACCGACTGAGCCACCTAGGTGCCCCGGTATTTCATCTTATTTTATTTTTAAAATTTTTTAATTTTAAAATTTTAAAATTGATAAGATGTACTCATTAAAAAGGCAATCAGTAAGAAGTCAGAGGCTGTTAGGATGAACAGGATAGTTGCTAATTTACACCAAACTCTGCTTCCAGTTGATTCTACCTTTTTTTTGGTTGCACAATATTGACAAGATCAGGAAAATTCTGATCACAGAGTTAGTAGTTAAAATAGTTCGTTTTTTAAGCTAAGCTTGCAATCTCAGGATACTGAAAGAGGAATAGTAAAGTTGTGTTATTTTAAAGTTGAATCAGCAGCAATATATTAGGTTGGACCATATATAATTGCCAACAACCCGCCGTTTTGACTTAGGGCAAATTCTTTTAATTCAGTAAATAATAATAGCTGACATTTATTTACTGTGTGCCAGGCCCATGCACTTTGGAAGCATGATCTTTCAATCCACACACAGCGCTCTGCTCTGCTGATAAGGACCCTGAGCGCGGGGAGCTGTCTGAGCTTGCCTGGGTGACCTTAGCCTCTGGGTGACGCCATCCTGGCGACCTTGCTCTGGCAGGGCTAGGTTGTTGGGTCCCCCTCGGTCTAGTCTGCCTCCTCCCACCGCTGCCGGCCAGGCCAGGTCGAGTCCGGCAGGAAGAATCCAGCTTCTGTGCCTCGGCGGCGCCCACAAGCCCAGGAGCTGTTTGTCTCTTAAACGGGTTAACCACCTCCTGAGCAGCGTCCAGCCTGCCTAGTGAACGCGGCTTTGCGTGCCTGTGCGGAGGGGCCCTGAGGGCCAGGGCCCAGCCACCGCGGGAGCTGTGGTCCGTCCCACCTGCCCCGCCCCCACCCAGAGAGGCTCACCAGATGGAGCCCAAGAGGGGACACCTTTGCCCCCAGCCCTTGCTGCCCTTTTGGCCACCTTGCACCAAGCCCTTGCTTGGCCACCATCCTCATCTCCAAGAGCTGGCGTGGGAGTCAAGAGACTGGTGTCTACAACGTGGTCCCCAACCCGGAGCAGCACTGGTACAGGGGAAGTTGTGAAAACCCGTACAGGATGAGGCTCCACGCCAGGCCCAAGCACTCAGGAAACTGGGCTCAGAGCCCTATTTGAGATTTAACAGGACTTGTAGGTGATGATGATGCCTGCGGAGGTTGGAGAACCACCCCTCTATAATCTGATCTGGAAATACTTTGGCCAAGTTGGTGTGTGACCGACCAGTACTTTTAAGCCCCCTTCCCTTAGAAACTTGGAAATTAAAGTCATGTGTTAGAGAGTGATGGAGAAAAGACAGAGGCTTGCACACTAAACCTCATTCTAAAAACAAGTCACTTTGAGGGTCTACACACCTGTCATATAGTGGGTGGGACTCAGCTCAGTGTTCATAGACTGAGTGGGCCAGTGCTTACAGCATACAGAAAATAAGTTTTCCTTCGATTATAACAAGTGCTTTGGAGTTTACATTATGTCACGTATTCCCCTTTACAGGAAAATATTCTCCATAGCTTGTTTTATCTCTCCAAAGACACCCCCAAATGTCTGCAAGCCAAGGATCTTGTTTTTTCTTCATTTGGATCTTCACTCATGGCCACGGAACACTGAAGAATCAGGAGCTGCAGGTTTCCTACCAGATGTTTTATAAGTCAGGTGCATCAAATCTCCCTGTATAACTGGTGCTGGGAATCCATTAATTTGAGACGTCTCAGGAACACCTGAAAACTAAGCATATAAACAAGGTGTGTTCAACAATCTGCGATGGGTCGACGTCGCGAGGTGTCCGGCTCTGAAGGTGAGCAGAGGATTCCTGTTGTTATTCCTTTAACTCCTCCCTCCCTGCCTCTCTCCCAGGCCTTCCCTCCTCTCCCCAGCCTCTTCCCAACATCTCCTCCCCCCATTCAGTCAGAAAGGCTTTCAACCAACAAATGTTTGAGCGTCTCTTACATTCTTGGTGCCAGGGCAGCAACCACTGACAAGACACTGGCCTGATGACCCTCAGAGCCTGGGGCAGTGTCGGGAAAACCAGGGAGACCCACAATAAACAAACAGTAACTACGTATTGGAATAAGTGCAGAGACAGGGTGATATGATAGGGTAAGTGGACAGGAAGGAAGGTCTCTTTGAAGAGGTGAGTTTTAGGCCAAGAGCTGGAAGTTCTAGGCTAAACCCACCAGGTGAGGAGTCACAGCAGGCACAAAGGCCCTAAGGCAGGAAAGAGCAAGTTGTGTTTGAAGAACTGGAAGGTCACTGTGGCTGGGGCCTGGTACATGAAGGGGAAGGAGAGGAAATGAGATGAGAGGTGGAGGCTGGGCTAGGTCACTTAGAGCTCTGTAGATTGTGGTAGGGAGGGGATGTTTTGTTCAAAGTACAACACGAAAGAAGCCTTCATAAGGTTTGAAGCAGTTGCTTTGATGGTGGTTTGTGCTGCTAGGTAGACAATGGACCTTGTGTGAGAGAGGGAGGCAAGGAAAAGCAGGGAGATCGATTAAGAGATGTAGCAGTTTTCTAGATGGTAGGGCAGTCATTAGGACAGGTGACCGAGAAGCTTAGAGGTCTGAGGTCCTGGGAGAGGACCCCCTGGTCAGTAGACAAGGAGAACAGGGTCTTTGAGTGTGGGGGCTCCAAAGTACAAGGAAATGAAATCTCAGCACTTCTGTTCACAGTGGGTGGTTTCCCTTCCGGGAAGTTTCACCTTCCTGATTGTGGGGCTTTTGTGAGATGGAACTTGGGGGAAGAAAGCGTGGGGCATAATATTGGTGAGACCTGCTTGCCCTCTTTGGGGTCACCCTCTCAGCTTCTCTCTAGGGGCAGAACTGGGTGGGGGGTGGGGAGAGATTCTGCTCGAGCTCAGAAGCACCTCTGCACTAGCAGGGGAGGAAGGGAGTCAGTGATCCCCCAACTGCCAGCCTCTACCCCTAAGACAGGTGCTCTGTTTCCTCCTTCCCACCTTGAGGCCTCCAGCCCTCCCTCCCTCCACTGTCTGCTTGGGCCTTTGTTGGGGGAAGTCAGGGGAGTTGAGGACTGTGTTGAATGGGACAGATCTCTTATGGCTGAAGTGTAGGGGGGCTTAGTAGGGGAGCAGAGGCCTTTTCTAGCCCAAGGGGTCAGAGAGTTCTGAATTAAATCCTGCCACATACCCAGGAAGGCCCTGCCCAGAGGGGTGGGCAGTAGCAGCCTAGTGCCATCTCCTACAGTCCCTCTTCCCCATTTATTGCCCTGTACACACACCACCCACCTCTGCCTCTAGGACAAGCCCTCAAGCTGCCAGTTTCTCAGCACCTGCTATGCTGAGGGCTTAACAGGGATCATCTCCATTTCCATACACCCTCCTTAGGCATATTATTCAATTTTGCAGATGAGAACAGGTCTACACAGTTCAGGAAATCCAAACTATCTGACCCTCAAAGCAGAGCTCAGGTCCCTAAACTGCTTCATCCAGGCAAACTGGATCTGAAGAAGGTTGGGGCTGAAAGATGAATGAATGAATGAATGAATGCATGCATGAATGAATGAAATGAAGGGGCTTGTGGATGGTGGGAGAGGTGGACATCAAAGAGAAATTGGCCCAAGCCCTCCCCAGGCGTGGCCGCGCTCCCAGGGTCCAGGTGAAAGGTGGAGGAAAGGAGATGGGGGGCAGCCTGGTCTAGGGGAAGGGTGTGAGGATCTCAAAGAACATCCTTGATTGGCCCCCAAGGTCGGCGCCTAGGTCTGGGCCCCGCGTCCCTTCCTGCCGAGCGCCCACAGGCTCTAGTCCTTACTAGGCGCTCAATAAAAAGTAGGTGAAATTTTGGCTCGTCTACGGCTGTTAGCGGGCACTCAGAAAATGTTGACAAACGGCTGGCTCTCCGCCGCTGAAGGGTCCCCACCTGCGGCCCACTAGGCTCGAGGGGCGGTATCGGGTCCCACCTCCCCCCGTGCTGCCTAATCAGCCCCTCGCAGGACTCGGCGGCGCGAGGGAACGCCCGGGGCGGGGCCAGCTTGGGGCGGGGCCTGCGAGCCCGAGGAGGAGGGGCCGGGCCCGCCGGGGTCCGTGATCTACGCCCGGAGAGTTCGCGCTCCGAGCGTTGCGCTCGGAGGGGCTCGAGCCGTGGCGCGGATGCTGGAAGTTCACATCCCGTCTGTGGGACCTGAGGCCGAGGATCCCAGGCAAAGCCCAGAGAAAGGCCACATGGTGAGCGGGGGGCAATGGATGGGAAGGTACGCGGGGACCCGCCGGACTCCCCCGCACCGAATGTAGTGGGGACCCCGCGCCTGGGCTGGGGCGTCTGAGCGCGGCAGGTCAGGCCGTCAGAAGACGGCCTGCCGAGGGTCTCGGGCCGCTTGGATGTGCCAGCTCCGTGGACGGCGGTCCAGGTTCACCAGGGACTGCAGGGAACTGAGGGGAGGCTCTGTCCTCCCCCTCTCCTAAACGTGTGAGGAGCGTGGGAGGGTCTCCGGAGAGTGGCGGGGTTCCTAGACCGCTTCGTGAGGGAGGGTGGGCGTGTTGCGGGCGCGGGTCCTGCTGAGCCCTCCTGCGGGGCCTCACGCGCACCTGGCCGCTCGCCCGCGCCCGCCAGGTGTTCCGAGTGGAAGTATTGTGCCGCGGGCGCAGGCACATCGTGCAGAGGCGCTACAGCGAGTTCCACGCGCTGCACAAGAGGGTGAGGCTCAGCCGCCGACTCACCGACCTCGGCCTGGTTCCTGCCCACCTCCTGGGAGACGAACTGCGGCCCCAGTCTCTGCCACCCCCGTTACCGCCCCAGTCCCTGTCCTGGGCACAGACCTCCCTGCGGGCTGCGGGGTGGGCGCAAAGGGGCAGGGTGCAGCCTGTACTATGGGTGCCAACGTGTGGCCGGCCAGACCTCGGGCGTTTGGGGGAGGAGGGTGCCGGGGCCTCTCTCCACCCTGTCCCAACCATCACTCAGGGTCTTGGAGGTGGGGTCGGGGAGGCCGGGAGAGACTCTTGGCTAGGCCGAAGTGAGCTTGAGGGCTCAATCAGGATGCTTTGATGGCACCGCGGTAACCTCCTGGCAGATCAAGAAACTGTACAAAGTGCCCGACTTCCCCTCAAAACGCCTGCCCAACTGGAGGACCAGAGGACTGGAGCAGCGGCGGCAGGGCTTGGAGGCCTATATCCAGGTGTGCATGGGGTTCACTCTGCTGCCCCCCAGCCTGCTGGAGCAGAGGTGTGACCCAGAGGGAGAGGTGCGGGGGCACGGAATGAAGGAGACCCACATCTTAAGCATGTTATTTACTACCCCAAGCCTCAATTTTCTGAACAGTAATGGGTCCAAACAGCCCTTTCAGTACTGAGAGAAGGGAATAAGGTAAACGGAGGCAGGTGGTTTCAGTTCACCGAAAGCTAGCTCTCTTCCCTCCAGGGTGAGAGCGTGTGCTACCCTCAGTGATGAGGATTTGGGTGGAGACCCCCCTCTTCCCCACACGGTGATGCCAGATAATAGGCCAGGTTGGCTTCCTGGGCATACGACCCATGTAGTTACTCAGGGCCCAGGGCTCAGAAGGGCCCAAACTTGGTTTAATGCTCTGCCCTGGCTTAGTCATTTGGGAAGGCCCCCATCGGTTCCATTTTGCACTGGGCTCTATGTTAAATAGCTGGGTCTGATTATAGGTTTCCTCTGTTCTCCTCCCCAGGGTGTCCTGTACCTGAACCAGGATGTGCCCAAGGAATTACTGGAATTCCTGAGCCTTCGGCACTTCTCCACAGACCCTAAGGCCAGCAACTGGGGGTGAGCACCTCTAGGGGCCATGGCCAGGCAAGAGAGAGGGGCCCTAGTGTTGAGGGGACAGGGGCTCCCTGAAGTAAGCAGCTGAGGCAAGGTTTTGGAGGCAAAGGCCTGATTCTTCCTTGAGATATGGCCTCCCTCATTAGCTTTCTTGCTCTGGGCAGAGGGACTGTTTTCTGGACCGTCTTGGTTTACCCCAGCTACCTCCGGAACTGAGCTTGTTACAAATAGAAGTAGTGGTCCCTTGGGAGGTGTGGTGCTGGGCTTGCGTGTCTCCACCCCTTCCTCACGCGCGCGTGCCTCCCCCCAACTCCTAGCCTGACAGCCGCTCACAGCGGGTCTCCTCTTTTCAGCGCCTTGGGGGAGTTCCTGCCCAAGAACAGCAGGCAAGTGGAAGCTCCACCCCCCCGCCCCCAATTCCCCGCCCGACTCAGGCTGCCCCCTAGTGGCCTTGTGCCTGCTGGTGTCTGGTCTCTCCCAGCAGTCCAGGTATCTCTGCTGGTGCCTCCTGAGACCACTTCTCACTCACCTTCCCTTTTTGGGTGCTTGGTGATCTTAATCCCTAGTCTCCACCTGATAGGAGACCCTGCCCCTGCCTCGCCTCTCCTTCCACTGTTATGACTCTCCTCCCCTATCCCCCCAGCTCTCAGCTCCACCACCGGCCTGTCATCAGCTTCTGCATGGATCCCTACGTTTGCATTCCATCCCCAGGTGAGGGGTGGGGGGATGGGCTCTGACGTATAATCTATATTTAGGGCCTAGGTAGCAGGGTGGGAGTCAGTGGGGAACTTGCCATTTTTCAGCTCAGGACCCCCAGGCAATATCTCCCTCCTAATGCCCTCCTTTGGGCCAACTCCTATCCTGCTGCTCCTATAGCCTGCTTTGTATTCTCCTTCAGGAGGCAGACATGGTAAATAAACTTGGCTCTCCTGGTCTCCATTCTTCACCTGCTTGACTTTACCAAGCTCTTATGAACAGGATGTGAGCCAGGAACGCCAAGGCCCCATTTGGGGTGGCCAACTGTTGTTACCTCTGGCCTTGGTGGGGACTCCTCCTCTTGAGGAGGGGGCTGAGCCTATGGGCGCAGGTGCTCTAGGAGCTGCAGGTCTGAGGCTGGGCCTGCTCTACATCAATTTCTCTGTGGTCTCCTACCCCTTCCTCCCTTTTTCCTTCTGTCCCACAGAGCCTCTGTCCAACATGGTGGTGAATGGCGTGCTCCAGGGCCTCTATGGCTTCAGCACCAGCTCTGCTAAAGCCCAGTCCGAGGCTCCCTGTCACCCTGCTCCTTTGCCACCGATGCCCTGACCAGCCCAGAGGTCTGTGGGCCACCTGCCAAGACAGGCATGTGCCCCAGTGTATGAGCCCCCTTCTCAGAGGCTGGGTCACCCTTGGCCTGGACCCAGGATTTAACCACCCCAGATGCCAGGGCAGGGACAACAGGGGATAAGGAATAAAGGGAGAAGTCCAATTTAGAGGTAGGCTTTGAAAAGAGACTGGTGTATTTCTTCACCTACCCCAGAAAGGGGCAGGAGACAAGCAAAGGTTGAGGCACAGTAGTGGCAAAGGTTAGAAATGAGGAGTAAAATCTCCTGCTTGAAATTTTGTAGGCAGTGTCTAGAGAAAGGGGTCAGACCAGAACCTCAGATGGGGACAGGCACCCCCTGCCCCAAGAGTCCCAGACAGGCTGGGACAGAGACTTAAGCAGGTGTTAGAGGCCCAAGAACTCAGCCCACACTGGTTTAAAAAAAAAACAAACCACCTTTTTTTTTTTATTGGTCAGCATGGATAGGAGTTTGTTACAAAACCGGGCCTGGAGGCCTATGGAATGTGAGGTGAGGGGTCCACTCTGTCAGATGCCAGCACTAGGGCCAGTGCAGCATGGAGCCGTGTGGCGGGCCATCTTTACCCACCCACCCCACCCCCTCCCTGGAGGGCAACAGGGCCGCACAGATGGTGGCTCAAAGGGAAGAAGTCCCTGGGTCCCTACTCCTTGGCGATGGCAAAGGGCTTCTCCACCTCGATCTTGCCACAGTCTGCGATTGTCACATCCTTCAGGGGCTTGTCCCGACTGTCTGTCTTGGTGCTCTCCACCTTCCGCACTACCTCCTAGAAAGGAAGGCAGAAGCAGTAAAGCAGAGAGGTCAGGAGGTCCATCTCTCAAGGGAGACAGGCCTCACAATATGGCCAGGGAGGGATGAGATGCCCACATGAATAGCATGCCAAGCTCCAGGCACCAAAATCCTAATAGAAGCATAGCCAGGTGACAGGGCAGGGAGAACCCAGAAAATGCAATAGTTTTGATCCCTGAAGTACGAGCCAGGCTGAGCTAAGGGCAAGGAGGAAGAAAAAGGTGGTTGGGGAGTGGGCACCAAGTGGCTTCTCAGGGACATCATGTTAAGCCATGTCCTGTACAAGTCAGGGTGGTGCCTGCACATCACTGGGTGAAATGGAGGCACCTGTGCAGCCTCAACAGGCCTCCTCCAGAGCCTGTGCCTGGAGCTGAAAAAATTGAGAACTTAGGGGCATAGAGTAGTAGAGTAGTTCTTAATTCCCCCCAAGTTTGTAAACATGAACACTGGTGTGAATGTGGGTCCCCTTTTGGGAAAACGATAAAATATATGGTGCTTTCCTGATGAGAGCTGCCCAAGTTTAGCCCCTGAAACTCACCATGCCTTCCAGAACTTTGCCAAACACTACGTGCTTGCCATCTAGCCAGGCTGTCTTAACCGTAGTGATGAAGAACTGGGAGCCGTTGGTATCTTTGCCTGCATTGGCCATGCTCACCCAGCCAGGCCCGTAGTGTTTTAGCTTGAAGTTCTCATCAGGGAAGCGTTCACCATAGATGCTTTTACCTGGGAAGAAAGAGTAGGTCAGGGAGCTGGGTAGGCCCAAGCCAAGCAGATCTTTGTGGTGAGGATTCCAGGGACTCGACCTCTGTGCCAGGCCAGGCTCAAATGGATTATAAGGACATAAAAGCTGTGCTCTTCCTACCCTCTGGTCTTGGAGCCAAATCATGCTGACAGACCAAGTGGGGCACGATGCCAGGCCGATTTAGTGAACAGCTCACCTGATCGATTACTTTGAGAATAGACTTTAGTGGCTTTTAAATAAGGCACAGATCAACAGCTACCCTTAGCTATGGCCTGAGAGGTCTGCCATAGGAACTTTGAGGGACTTTGGTGGAGAGAGGTGCTGTGCAGGGGACATGGGAGGGTAAGAGCTCTCCAGAAGAAGAGGACAGCTTTTGTTCCTAATGGCACAAAAGATACTGAGAGGAGGCGGGAGGGGCTGCCATTTGGGTTCTGTAAAATCAACAACCTCTTATTAACACAAAATAAAAGCTGCCTGTCGATGTGTGTGGTGTGTCTTTCCGCGAGGGGTCCGAGGCCAGAGGGTAAATGACGGAGCTGGGCAGACCCCTATGCCATTTCAGAGCTCCTCCCTCAAGTTCTCAGAGATGCTTCCAGGAGAAATCCTGTCTTGTTTTACCCAACACCTTTTTTTTTTTAATGTTTATTTTTGAGAGGGAAAGAGAGAATCCCAAGCAGGCTCCAGGCGGTTAGCATGCATCTCACAAACCATGAGATCATGACCTGAACCGAAATCAAGAGTCAAAGGCTTAACTGAGCCACCCAGGTGCCCCTACCCAACACCTTTCAGACTCACTTGCCTACAAAACTCCTTTTCCTTCCTCAGTACACCTTATTTTCACCCTGTGGTTCCAGAGGATGGACCCCACTTGGGAAGTGGTTCTGGACAGCTGTTCTTCAGGAGGTATTTCTGACTGTAGTAGGTGGGGAAGTCTGAACCTAAGAGTCGCTAGATGCTGACAGGGACATCTCACACCCAGGCTAGGGAGGAACCCTGCCCTCTGCAGTGACTCCTGGCTCGAGTGCTGGCTAAGATCAGAGTCCTCTTTGTAAATCTCGATCAACTGCAGGATTTCCCCACATCTATACTTCAGTCACTTTCCCAACACACATGGACTCCCAAACTCAGATGGGATAGTTCGAATTAAAGTTCAACATACTGTCGTCTTCCCCTCCAGACTTCAGTTACTCTTTTGACACCTTTTCCTTTGCACATTGTCCATATAGTTCCCACCCCTGTTAGCTGTGCATTCTTCCTCTGCACTCCTGCTACCCCCACTGCAGGTACAGCTAATGCTCAGAGGGGTAACGGAGTATGCTGGAGAACCCTTGTGAGCATCTTAAATGTATTAAAAACTGCCACCTCACCCTCCCTAAAACTCCTCTGCGACTGGGTCTTCCATTCAAGTCCTCTGTGGAACTTCATGCAGGACAAAGCCCAGGTTGCCAGGTCTGCCCTGGCCCACCACTCCGGGACCCCAGTGTGGCATGTGCTCTACTTCCATCCCCCGACCCCATTATTCAGCCAAGCTCCTGTGGCATAACATAGCTGGGTTCACCTTAGCCCTGCCTCTTTGTCCAAATTCTCCCCAGCCAGGACCCCAGTTCAAATCTTCCCTCATATTCACAAGGCCACTTCCTGATCAGCTTGGCCAGGAAGTGATTCCTCTGCTTGTTGGCACTTTGAAAATGGCCGGATTGATTTACCATAGGCCGGGCACCTACTACGCAGAACCCCCAACTCATCCCATTCTTTAGCAGTGAAAGCAAGTTGCTGTCCCCCTGATTTTTGCACCCAGCACCTACCATAAAGCCTGTCCCGACAGATATCTGTTGATGGGGTGAGGGGCAGCCTTAGTCTTGAGGGAAGAGTATGCTGGGCACCAAGTACGGTGAGCCCTCCCATGGGTTAGGTAAGTCCAGGCTATTTGTCTCTCTGTCCTATGTGTACAAGTAATGCAAAGGGGAGATTCAGTTGGCTCTTGCCAAGTGGTCTCTGGTGGGAGGGAGACTGCCAAGGGGAACAGCTGCTCCCACCCCCGCTGGGGCTTCCAAGGTTGCCCACTCAGGCTTTGCATGCATGACCCAGAATCACCCACATGGTACACTTTGCTTCCCTTCCCCCCAGGGGGTATTTAGAGAAAAGTCATCAACGCTGCAGGCCCTGATTGCCAGGTCTGTCAGCGGGGTAAGATCCACATGACCCCTCATTTCTCCTCTCATACTGGGTTCCCTGTACAAAGAAGGCTGCAGCTGGTCTCAATGCAGGTGCCAGTCCTGTCTCTGGACCTGGGTGAAAACGAGGCCTTGTCTACCCAACACAGCCCAGCTCTCCCCTGTGGGAAGCTGCATTAACAGATCCTATAGCCCAGACGACCTGAGGTTACCTCCAGTGCCATCTCCTCGGGTAAAGTCTCCACCCTGGATCATGAAGTCCTTGATCACACGATGGAATTTGCTGTCTTTGTAGCCAAATCCTTTCTAGAAAAGGGAATGAAAAGGTGAGAGGTGGCATGAGGCACAGGCAGATATTAAGTAGGCCCTGCAAGAGCCTAGCCCACAACTCATCATGGAAGAGACACCACTGCTGACCAGATTCATCATTCCATGTGCCACTGAGTGAACAGTTCCCACAGGCGAGGCATGGGACACACAGATCCAGGAGAGGGGCTAAGACTGCATATTCCTGTGCCTTTATATAATTCCCAGACTTTACACAATTCTACTTCACGTAATGTTTCCACCTTTCCCCTCTTTTTTTTTTTTTCTAATCATAGAAACAGATGCATGAAAACTGATCAAATCACATCAAAAAGTTACCTAATTCAATGGAAAGTTATAATAGGAACTTTTTTCCTTGATAATTTTTTAATTCCAGTATAAAAACATACAATGTTATATTAGTTTCAGGTATACAATATAGTGATTCAACAATTCTATACAGTATTCAGCACCCATTATGGTTAAGTGTACTCTTAATCCCCTTTGCCATTTCACCCGTCCCCCAACCCCAGCCCCTCTGGTAACCACCAGTTTGTTCTCTAGAGTTAAGAGGAATACAAACTTTCTTAAATGGGGCACTCCTGTTTCTTTAAAACCTGGGAAGCTCTGGGCCCTTCACCCTTAAAAGAAAGTCCTGGTTGCTTTTCCTTGACTACTGAAATGTCTTAAAAATAAACAATTTTCTTGGGTGCCTGGGTGGCTCAGTCGGTTAGGTGTCCGACTTCAGCTCAGGTCACGATCTCGCGGTCCGTGAGTTCAAGCCCCGCATCGGGCTCTGGGCTGATGGCTCAGAGCCTGGAGCCTGCTTCCGATTCTGTGTCTCTCTCTCTCTCTCTGCCCCTCCCCCGTTCATGCTCTCTCTCTGTCCCAAAAATAAATAAACGTTAAAAAAATATAATAAACAATTTTCTCCAAAAAAAAAATCTATTTCTGAATTCGGTTTATAAAACCCACAAGATGCGATAATAGTGGTTCCCAGTACTATGGGTCGGCAGTACTCTGTGAGGGTACTCACAGGAGCAGTACTCCTGGTATAGTTGGGCCAGGCTATGCACTTCAGTTTCCTGCCAGCCCTACTTGCCAATTTCACTGCATTTGAGTTTGACTACCTCTGCTCTGGTCACTTACCTCTCCCGTGGCTAAGGCCACAAAATTGTCTACTGTTTTTGGAACAGTCTTTCCAAAGAGACCGATGACCACCCGGCCTATATCTTCATCTCCAATTCGCAGGTCAAAATACACCTAAGGAAGAACACCATTTCAAAGTCAGCCTTTTTAAAGGGGCCTTGTTAGGGAAGGGAGGGGCCAAGAAGCTACCATGAAGGTAGGAGAGAAGAGAGCGGTATTTTGAAAACAGTGATTCCGAACCTGATTTTGGTAGTGACAAAAACTCTACCATGAGAATCTAATGAAGACTCCAGACCCTTCTCCTAGAAAATGCGCTCTCCTTAAGATTATAGCGTGCCAAACCACCTTTAGTCTAAATAAATAATGAGCACAGATTCTAGAAATGAACATCAAAAAACCATAAAGAGGCGAGCCTAAGCTTGCCACGCACGTTTAAACTAGATTGTTGTGTTTTGTAATTGGAAGTGGGTAAAATCTGGCCCAAGTAAAGAAAGGATTCTGTTTGGCAGACGTGATCTTTCACCATTTCCCCAGCGCTGGACAGTATTTGCAAAAAGACTGCTCTGAGGCTGACAGTGGCAGCCCCAGCTGGACATGCCCAGCGTCGGCTCCTGAATCACGGCAAGGGCTGGGGTGTTGGGGAGGAGCCGAGCATTCTCCGGTCTCAACGACCAGGACTGCACGGACGCCACGAGGCCACAGCCGAGAACCTAGGGAGAGGCTGAGCCAAAGTTGAGGACGCCTGGGCCTGAGCTCTGGGAGCCTAAATGCCTCGGACACCGCTAACCAGCGGCGCCGAAGCCGGAACCCGGGGGACGGAGGGTGGGCCTTGCCAGGAAGGTTGGGATAGGGGAAGACGGACCTTGACGGTGACTTTGGGCCCCTTCTTCTTCTCGTCGGCCGTGGAAGGACCTGGCAACAGCAGGAAGAAGACGGAGCCCACGATGAGGGCGGCGGCGAAGAGCAACTTCATGTTCCGCTCGGAGAGGCGCAGCATCCACCGGGCGAAGCGAGCGCGGCCCGGGCAGCCGAGAGCCGGAAGAGGGTGGGGACGCGTCAACGTGGGCACCGGCGCCTCCACCGAATGCGGCCGCGGGGGGGAACCGGGGCTCCTACCGGCCTCCTGGCAGGAGGCGGGCCCTGTTTCCCCCCTCTAGGTCGGCGCCGTGTAGTAGGTCCCCGTGGGGGGCGGAGCCCGCCTCGCGGACCCTGCTGGCTGAGACGCGGGCTCGTGGGTGGCTGCCACGTTACTGTGGCCTCATTGGCTCCCCCGCAAGCCAACGCCCACCCACGGGAAGAGGATCACTGAAGGCGGCACCGCCCGGCCCTGAAGAGCGCGCGGATTGGGTCTCTGAGTAGACTACAAGCCCCAGCATGTAGAGCGATGGGTCCCTTGACCGGCTCTGCCTTTGTGGGAGTGGAAATCTTTTGGAGGGTCAGTTTATGTTAGAAGTCGGTGGATAGCGGGAGAGAAGGCACTTGTTATTTTCCGAATTGGGCCAGTTAAGCATTAGCCACCATCAGTTTGGGTTTAAATATGGTAGCTTCCCCAAACTCGGGGCATGTTTGTGCTTACCCAGAACATGACCTTATACTGCTCCTTCTACTTGTCTTGTAAAACTTGCTTCAAACCCCTTTTTTACTTTGTCCATGTCACTATACTACCTGTTCTCTGGTTTTTACCGTGCTTACTGCTGTATGAGTCAGTGCACGCTTTAATATTGTATACTCTGGTTCTTAACTTCCTTTCTTTGCCTATTTTTCCAAGTAACCGTTTTGTGTGCGTGTGAGCAACCGATTGTGTTGCACTGATTTTGTATATAACTCCGCCAACACTGCTGCAGGGCTGTATTCAACAAATTTTGGTTGCAGTAACGTCATACTTAGTACTGAGGTGGCAAATAATACCTATGAGACGGCCTGGGTTCAGGCGCCCCACTCAATGCTGTTTTTTTGTTTTTGTTTTTTAATGTTTATTTTTGATAGAACATGCGTGCGTGTGGCGGGGAGGGGCAGAGAGGAGGCAGAAGATCCTAAGCAGGCTGCTCGCTGTCAGGGCACAAGGCCCGACCCCCAGATCATGACCTGAAGTTGGTCACTTCAGTGATTGAGCCACCCAAGTGCCCTTAAAATCACTTTTCGAGGGGCGCCTGGGTGGCTCAGTCGGTTAGGCGTCCGGCTTCGGCTCAGGTCATGATCTCACGGTCCGTGGGTTCGAGCCCCGCGTCGGGCTCGGTGCTGACAGCTCAGAGCCTGGAGCCTGTTTCAGATTCTGTGTCTCCCTCTCTCTGTGACCCTGACCCTCCCCCGTTCATGCTCTCTCTCTGTCTCAAAAATAAATAAACGTTAAAAAAAAAAAATCACTTTTCGAAGCTTAATATAGAAAGTCTTGGTCTTCACAGCCCAAATTCTAGGTAGGCACAGCTCCCTTTCAATTAGTTGAGCCCTGCAATTTGTCGTCTTTATGAGGTGCTGACCTAAGTTTGAGGTTATGCATGGCCACTGGCATTAATTTGTCCTTGCTTACACTGAGGTCACTGCAGTCAGGCTGCAAAGTTTCCACAGTTCTCTCATGTAAACACAAGTGATGTTTGCTGTTTCTAATCCTCACACCTCAATCCGGTAAAGGTTCTCCTAGGTAAAACTGTTGCACTGACAAAGTTGATCTGATCCTCCAACCATTTTTTTGGTCAGGCCTCTTTCCCCACTCACTGGTCTCATGCCCTCCATAGCCATTGAGAAAAATGTTTACCAAACTATGTTTTTTCAAAGTAGCCTACACCTGAGGAGCTAATGCTAAAACACATAAAACCTGCCTCCTCCACACCTCCCCTCCACTTTTGAAAGAAAAAAAAGCTTGATGGATAAAATGCTCTCGGTGTGAAGTTTTTCTCTCATGATGATCTTAAGTGTCTTCTGCTTACTTGCCTACCCAGTGAAAAAACAAATCAAGTAGTAATTGAGTAACAAAAAAGCTGGAACCAATCATGCCGATTGACAGTTACTTTGTGGCTATATATATATATATATATATATATATATGATTTTATAATTGCACATCATAGTTTTATCCCCTGTGTAGATGTTCATTAGAAGAGCATTATAAAGCTATTCCAAAGCTGTTCCACAGAGTACATCCTAACTTCCTGATGTTCTACAACCTAAGAACCACAGGGATACAGGAACCAGTATGTGAGTGATGAATGTCCATGTTCTGCCAGGAATATTTAAAAAAAAATTTTTTTTAACGTTTATTTATTTTTGAGACAGAGAGAGACAGAGCATGAACGGGGGAGGGGCAGAGAGAGAGGGAGACACAGAATCAGAAGCAGGTTCCAGGCTCTGAGCCATCAGCCCAGAGCCCGACGCGGGGCTCGAACTCACGGACCGCAAGATCGTGACCTGAGTTGAAGTAGGACACTTAACCGACTGAGCCACCCAGGCGCCCCAACTGCCAGGAATATTTAAAGTGACCAACAGGGGCCGCCTGGGTGACTCAGTCGGCTCAGGTCCTGATCCCAGGGTCATTAGAGCCCAGCATCGGGCTCTACACTCAGTGTGGAGCCTAAGATTCTCTTTCTCTCGGGGAGGGGGGGGTGGGGCACCTGGGTGGGTGGCTTAGTTGGTTGAGCATCCGACTTCCGCTCAGGTCATGATCTTGCGGCTCGTGAGTTCAAGCCTGGCATTGGGCTCTGTGCTGACAGCTCAGCCTGGAGCCTGTTTCAGATTCTGTGTCTCTCTGCCCCTCCCCTGCTCATTCTCTCTCAAAAATAAGCATTCAAAAAAGATTCTTTCCCCATCTGCCCCTCTCCCCAACTCATGCTCTCTCTAAAATTAAAAAAAAAAAATGGGGGCACCTGGGTGGCCCAGTTGGTTAAGCATCCAACTCTTGGGTTTTGAAAGTTTGCTGGGTTTGAGCCCTGCATGGGGCTCCATGCTGACAGGGGAGAGCCTGCTTGAGATTCTCTCTCTCTTCCTTTGCCCCTCCCCTGCTCATGCTCTGGTTCTCAAATCAACAAATAAACTTAGAAATAAATAAACAGAAATAAAGTGACCAGCAGGAGAGAGCAATGTTCAACCCAAAGGAATGAAGCAAGAATGCCAAAGTATCAAGCATTATTTTCATTCACTAGAGCCCTGAATCCCATCAAAGTAATCCTAGCTGGATTCTTAGTTACAAACGAGCCAGGGGAATTTAAAACCAGACAAACCAACCAACTAACCAAACAAAATTAGTCAAGAAAGGTAAGACATTTTATTTTACATACAAAAAGGGTGCAAACTGAGTCCTTTCCTCCCCAAATTAGGGAAGAGGTATACTTAAAGATCACATTTGTGTTTTTCCATGGTGCCCTAGGAAATGGGCTACTCTGAGATAACACATCAAGACCCATTTTCCGTTTTCTCCAAAGGCGGCTTACTTCCTCTGCAGAGGAGTTTTTCCTAATGGTGTACAAATCTCTCTCCCAGAGGAACCATTTCAAATACACTTGAAATAAACATTCATGTTAAAAAATACTACAAATTTCATTTTCACAGCTGAGCTTTGCGACCAGTGCTGGGGTTTATGAAACAACAACACATATCTAAAATAAAACAAAAAGTAAAAAAAAAAAAAAAAAAAAAAGGCATTTAACAATAAATCAGACACATCCACACAGCATTTAAAACTGATTTCCACAGCTGATTTATACATTATCTAGTCTTAAAAAATTGCAATCAACATCCCAACATCTTTTTAAAAGTACAATGGGCAAAGATTAAAGAAACAGACAAAATAATAATATAATAAATTAGAGCATGTAATATATCCAATGGGAATTGATGAATCAACATTATTTTCCATTGGGGGGTTATAATATTTTTGGTTTCATCTCTATCTTTTCTGCTGTTTACTTTTCTGCTTGATAAATGGGGCTCATTCCCAGAGCCAGCCTGCTGTGACACTAGTTTGAGAAGCTCAATTGTTACTTGTTTACTTCCGAGGATATTCATAAACACATGGTCTCAGCAGCCTGGCCTGTGAGTCTTTATGGAAGTGAAATGCACAGATGAGACCACGTGCGCATGCACGCACATATACACACACACAGGCATACAAGCGCAACCACACACCCATCTGTAAATAGATTTCCCTCCAAAGAAATGGCTCATCTCTCCTGAGACATTCCTAACAGATTGATAAACCTCTTACAAAAGCTTTCAGTGCAAGGGCTGGCCTGGGATTTGGTCTGGAGCTCATGAAGAGGAACACTGAAAATGTCTCACCTGCCCTGAAAGAGGGGGTTTGCAGGGAAGAGGCAGTCGGAACAGCTGTTTTCCTGTGTGTCTTGTTGGGATGACTGCACTGCACCCCCCTTTATTACCAAGGATAACCCTCTGCTCTGAGACTCTGAAGGTGGTGATGGCACCGGAAATAAGATTGCAAGGAGTAAAAGAAAAGCGACAAAAGAAATTCTGTCCACAGAACTGAGGTTTCTTTATAACATCAAGTTTGGTAACAAAACTAGAAATATATGGAGTACATGTTCACTTTTTCCTTTGTAAGCTGATCTACAAATACTGGAGTGGACTTCCTGGTTGCTTTTTGAGGAAATTTGTCAACTACTACAGTCTATATCCAGGGAACCTACTTACTATTTTTGAATACAGTGGAGAAACCTATTCTTTTGCACTCAGTCACCTGCAAAAGGAGTTATGAGAAACATGTTTTTAAGACTGCTTAATTGATCAAAGACTTCCAAGATTTCTTATTTGTGGCTAAAACACTGCTCAAACTCTGCATACCCTCAGAAGGGCCATAGTTTCCTCTCTTCTTTATTCAGAAACAAAGCCACCCCTCCGCTGCCTCCCTCCCCCCACCCCCAAAACAATAAAACCATAGGAATCCCATTTTGATTCCTGCCAACCCGTCATAGGGAAGACTGGGAATCACTGGCCATCAGTTTCTAGACAGGGCTTTCCTGGAGGCCCGGAGTTGCCAAAACAAGAGCCCCCAAAACAAGTGCCTGGTGCTTATATATGGCCAATCCAGATGGGGTGCCTCGTTATCCTGGCTCCCTAAGGGTTGCTGGAATTCATCTGCCCACATTGGGGCAATGGCGGGGACAGTGGCAGTGGACTGGCAAAGGCAATGTTGGCTGTATGGCGCTGTAAGCTCCCAATCTGAGTAATTTGAGACCTAATGTGGCTGACGCTGGAGACGACACTGTCAGGGCAATTCACTGGGAATGGAAAACTGGTTTCAGTATGAAAATGGAGGTGACTGGGACACACAGGAGGCATGTGGAATTGGGAGAGATGCATCAAAAGATCAAGTTCCTTTGAGATGCTTTCTATGCTGTCATGGAAGTACTTATTTTTGAGAAACATCAGCCATGCTTGCTGACAGGGGCAATTAATTCTATCTTTTGCATACAAAAAAGTTAAGGCTATGATCTTTAGTAACCAATCTGACATACATTTACCATCACTGCATATTTCTGACATTAAAGGAGGTTACTAACACGGAGAATCAACAATGAATATGCACTATCAGTGTCCATTTCCAGTGCACTAAGCTGGGATATAGAGGTGATGGACCCTCTTCTGGCTAATGGCAGAGGTGATTTCTTTGTACCTGGAATTCATGCAGATAAAACAGGCAAATCAACATTTCTACTGAAAAGCCCAGGATTCTGCTGTCCCCTGTTGCCTCTGCGTTCCAGAGTGAAATGGAGCTTTAACTGGAGGTTAGCCTAGTCACTTGACTTGTACCTTCTTAGACCCTGTTTACTTCTAGACAGACCCAATATAGCAGAATGTTCACTAAGGCTGTCAGAAAAGTACACTGGCTGCTGGCACACTGCCCACCCTTGCAGAGTCCAGAGTGAGACCACTGGGAAATGCCAAGGTGTGTGTAAGTGATCAACCTTTAGCTGCTTGATTGCACAGACATACGTCATCCTCTGGTCATAAGAGAAGGACCGCTTGTGCCTTGATGGATTCCTGGCCTGCGTGACTTAATCTGCTCAGGATGCAATACCTGAGGACCGTAGGGCTTGGGAGACGTCCTCCTAATGGCATACTATTAAGAATATTTTGAGTGAACGCTGCTAGTACTTACTGCTAACTCAGAAGCAACTGCACCAATCCCAAAGAAAAAGATCCTTAGGCACCATGCTGTGAAATGGAGAAAGTTCCAAAACTATAGTGAGTAGATTTGGGTGGGTGGTGGGTGGAGGGACTGCCCAACCTCAGGGACCCGGCTGAGGCACAGAACTAAGCAACTATAGCAACAGGGTTGAAGAGGGAGCCCTGATGTGCTGGTGGGGATGGAACTGATGGCCAAATTATTCCTTAGGTAGTCTTTTTATTTACTTAATTTTCAGGAAGATCACAATAGAATCTCTCAGAGGCCTGGGACCACCTTGGAGTGCTAATGGCCTTGGAAGAATCACCATTACCCTACATGCCAGAGGGACGTGGGGCTCTTTGCCTTTGTTATGAAAAGCAGATACCTAGTAAGAGATTTGGGGGGGGGGGTGCAGAGAATGAGAACAGTGCATTAGGAAGGACCCCCCCATAACTGCTTAGGTTTAACCCTTCAAGAGCTAGCCTTTAAAACATTTAAGACCAAAAAAAGTCACAAACTCAGCTGCAGGGGGGCTTGCCCTGAGCCAAGCTGGTCAATGCCTTTGCTTTTTTGTGGAAGCAGAGGTGGGAGGCACTTAGTGGGGTGTGGAGTGCCAGGATGCTAGAGGCTTTGTCACTACTTCCCCTTGCCATCCCTTGAGAGGCAAGGTTTTTTTCTACAGAGGGAAAAGGAAGTTAAAGTTTCTATACAGGAAGTTAGAGTTGCCCAAATGCCAATTGAGAAACTGTACATTTCTGTGATGGTGCCTTAACCACTAGGTATTATCAAGGAAGCAAACCTCAATATTCAAAACCCTTGTGGAAAAGGGATGTGACACTGTGTCTCCCAGCCACTCTGTTTTGTATACAGGAAAATTTCTTTTAAAGAAATGAAAGATTACAATCCTTACATGAGCTGAGCAGGTTTGAAGCCAGTAAAATGGTATTTCCTAGCCAAGGCCCGATGGAAGAGGTAAAGCCCAGTAACTCTGATCCATGCCACTGTTGCTATCTCTGCTCCATGTAAGATACATCAAGGGACTTGTCAGGAAATGCCAACTACCAGAAAGTATCCCCACATCCTCCAGTCCAAAACACGGCCCTCCATCTCAAGCCAGAGGCAATGATTTCGGAGTTCCCAAAACCACCAGACTAAGTCACCAGCCACTGTCCTCCTTGGTGAGTTAGCTCTCTCTACTCCCAGATACAAGGCCTTGTTCCCTGATGTAAGTGGTTCTTTCTCCTCTATCACATCTGGAAAGAGGTCACTGTTTACATAAGCCACTGAACTCAAATGAAAATTGAGCACAGTAAGATTAACTCCATACATTACTTTCCAAGCAGTGAACGAAGAACCGAGACTCTTCATGGTAGTAGATCAGGTGGCTAACCCACATGGGGAGGCAGACAGTGGACTGGGGAAAACACGCTCTAGGTACATGGCCATCTTATCTGGAAGGAGTCTATATCCAAATGAGAAGATAATTTCAGACCTTTCACTTCAGTATCCTTTCCCTTGGAATTTTCCAGCACCAGCCAATCTTATCTTCCTGTTCATACAGCCCCACGTGCTCAGTCCTAAGCATGCTGCTGTGGACCTGCTGGGAGATCTGCAGGTGCTTGGTTCCTGGTAAGGCAGGCCAGCCCAAATGCTATCACTCAGCTATCGGGGCAGACAGTACACAATGATTTTATTTCCTGGCCCTATGATGCCAAATCCTGAGGTTCTTCTGGCAGTTGGAAGGCGGGTTCACTTAGTCCTCCTCTTCTTGTCCACTAGTGGCAATATGGCGGTGGCCATTTCATCACTAATTTTGTCCCCCAAGTCACTGAGAAAGTCACATGGCTATTTAGTTGGAAGTCCCTGGCAGTGGAGGAAACTGGTATTTCCAATTTTTTTGTCAAGCATCTCCTTCTCCTGGTAAGTCTGGCTTGGCTGGCTCATCCCATGTGCTGGAGAGCTAGGCGGTCCAAACTGTAGGCTGATGAGGTCAAGAGGCTCTGGTAGGGACATTCTTCAGCAGCTGAGAAGATGAATGAATATTCAAGTATGTTTCTTTGCCAACCTGAGTGTTTACTCAGAATGACAAGAGTTTGGCTTCTTCTCTTTTGGGTGCTGCAGACCCAACTTTTTCCATTGAGAATGTCCTCTGGACCCATGTTCTCTCTGAATGGCTTGGCTGGCCCCATCCCCCTCAAAACAGAAAAAAGTAAAACTCCCAATATAACCAGACACAATATGCATCTGCCATGTTTTTTGTTTAAAAAAAAAAACAAAACTAAAAGTGCAATAAAGTCAGTTTTTTCCTTTGCTCAGAACAATTTGCATTGTCCTACTACCGTCTGGAGAACAGAGCTCGCTTGTCAAGAGAGCGAAAAATGCCAACGCGCAGGGACAGTAGACTGCAGATTTCTCACAGCTTGTGTCCGACAGTGTAACTTGACAGGAGGGAGGGTGGCAAGAACCTGCACCCCGTGGCCAGCTGGGGATGGAGGCTGCAGAGGCACAGAGGACGGAGCCATACTGCCAGGCACACCTGGTAGGTGGAGAACGTTCTTCTCCTGCCAGGCCTGCCATCTTCCCCCTGCCTTCTTGACCGCACCCCCAGCCTCTTAAGCTCCTTCAGCCAGCAGACAAAGCCTTTAACTCACTAGCTTTTATGCTGGAGAGGGTTGAGGGTGGGGCAAGAACCGGGAGTAAACTACGGGAGGGAAGAGAATAGTAGTCCTTGAGTTTTTGTGAATGACACCTTCACTGTAAACAATAGGAAGGAGAGTCAACCAGGCAGCCCCGAGGGCAAACAGTGGAGGAGCTGCAGCTCTGGGACCTGCTCAGAGCTGTAGGCAGGCGGGGATGGCCACTGACCCACTGGGCCCTGGCTGCCTGCACTGGCTCCTTCTGGGGGCATCTGTTTTCTTCTTTTTGGTTTGGACCTCCACCCTCCCCCATAGAGGAGTCCCTTCCAATGAAAAATGGCAGGAGCTGCGGGTGCAATTGAGTTAGAGTCCCCAGGGCCTGAGGACTCCTGGGAGGCACTGGTCACTTGTGGCGCTGGGCAGTCTTCTTCCTTTTCCTCTTAAAGAAACAGCAGCACCTGGAGTACAAGGAACATTGCAAGTCAGTGTGGAAGGCTTACAGCTTCAGACTTCTGCCTGCTTCTGCTTACTGCCCGGCGGGTGGGGGGCAGTTCCCCCCTGGCACCCACCCACAGGGCCACCCACACCCACCACCTACGGTGCACACACTGGAAGCAGTGGGCAGTGTCTGCCAGGAAAGCCAAAGGAAATAGCTACTTCATTTCAATCTGCTACCAAACTCAATCATCAAAATGATGCAGGCTAGGCAGGGTCCAAACAGGTGTTTTTTGGAAGGATGAAGGTTTATCATTGAATCCAGATATTTCATCTTTATCTGGAACCAAGGCTGGGGGCTCCTCAGGGCTGCCTAAGACTAGCCTGCATCGTCTGCCCCTTGATACAGAGGACACAATAATTTAATGCAGCTTCAATGGCCAGTGGATATGGAGCTAAACTGAGACAAATGAATCCCCCACAAAATATGATTGCAATTTTAGCAAGATCTCATGATGCTGCCAATGAAGGATTAAGGATTCTCTCCATCCCATACCCCCATCCCCACCCAGCTACCCGGAGCAAGCAGAAGGAGCCCTGACTCTTAATAAGTACTGTGAGCCTAGATCCCCTGACTGATATCAACACAGCCCACGTTTCATTCAGAAGGGACCAGCGCCACAGCCCAGGAGTTGACCAATGGCAAGCATATGGCTGCAGGGTCCTCGGCTTAGCTACTGAGACCGCTGCTGCCGTGCCAAACAAGGTTAGAGGACTAGCCCTGTGTACGGTGGAGGTTGGGGTCTGCTCCCTTCATCTGCCCTCCACGTGTTGCCCCCTGGACAATAGCCACAGCTCCAGCACAGCCCTAGGCCCAAGCATCCCTTCCTTACTCCTGTCTCTGAAATAGGAAGCAGCTCTTGCTGAGGCATGACTAAGTCCAGAAGGGGGTGATGAGGGCTGTGGCATAGCTGGTGCATAAGACATGTCCTTTCCAGGAAGCTGACACATGGGAAATGAGAATGTGAGGGCCAGAAGGTGTGGATGAGTCAAAGATGCCAGATGGTGGAGGGGAGTCAAGCTGCAAACTTGTTGGACCCTTGAAAGGAAAGCTTTTCGGAGAAAACTCTGTCTGGTTCTCTTGCCTAAATCTCTGGGTTTAATGCCAGGGCTGTTCATATGAACATAAAGAACTGGTGCTTACTTCCCATTCTCCTAAGTTCTCCACTGTAGCTAAGATTCTCTCCTTTTTCAGCCAGGCTCCTTGGTATTTCAACACCCAATGGACAAGTTGTTAAAAATTTGGACAAAGTTTCTTAGAATGTAGAAATAGACATTTATACAAGTAATGATAGCCTTTCCCCATATCTGAATGAATCAAACATGAAAATTTTAGAAATAGGACCTTCTTAAGAGGGTCTTTCAAAAGACTTTCTGAAGATAGGGTGCCTGGGTGGCTCAGTCGGTTAAGCATCCGACTTCAGTTCAGGTCATGATCTCACAGTCTGTGAGTTCGAGCCCCACATCAGGCTCCGTGCTGACAGCTCAGAGCCTGGAGCCTGCTTCGGATTCTGTGTCTCCCTCTCTCTCTGCCCCTCCCCCACTAGCACTCTGTCTCTGTCTCTCAAAAATAAATAACATTTAAAAAAATTAAAAAAAAAAAAAGACTTGCCGAAGGTATCAATGACATTTATGCAACACTATTTTTTTCAAGTTTATTTATGTACTCTCTCCCCTCAACATAGGGCTTGAACTCAGGACCCCGAGGTCAAGAACCGCATGCTCTTCTGACGGAGCCAGCCATGAGTCCTGTAAAATACTAAATGGGTATGAATATAGTCACTAAACAAAGTGGCATGTGAATCTGGAGACTGAATAAACTCTTTGAAATAAAAATGACCAATGCTTCTGATTGTTTAAGACAGTCCTCTCCCCAGAGAAGATTTCAAGAAAAAAAAATGATCTTTTTCTATTATATATGCTTTAGAAAATGAACATTTTCCAAGTTGAAAGTCCTGATATTAATATTAAACAAGGCAAATTAAAACTCATGGGAGCACCAGTATTATACCAGAGTTCCCTATTCCCTGTTAACCATGATTTTCAGAGACATCATTAACATTTAAGTCAATTTCTATTCTTCTTCTTTTTTTTTTTTTGGAGGATGCTAAAATGAGGATTTTGTATTTTTAGTAGGTAAGAGCAATCACAAAGAAGTCTGAAATACTGTTTTGGTCCCTTTCAAACTACACTACTCACTTCTCTTTTACCTCCTTCGAGGCAAGTCCTAAGAACTAGTGTCTGCTCACAAGCACATCATAACCTGACTGCTGAGGCACATCATGCTGAATCTGCCTGACTGGAGGGCAATGTGCGCTACGGTTTAGAGCCCCGGATTAATTTTTGCTAGTTACTGTAGTTAAAGCTTCGGCAGCTTTTCATAGTTGTACCCAAAAGGAAACAGGCCCCACAATCTGCTTTTCGATTCTTTGGTTTCTGTGGTGACTACCAGCAATAGGACCTATTAACCTGGGTCAGACCCCAGACCAAGCCCACCTACTAACTCCACACAAATGTCTAACTCTCCAAAGAGAAGGAAGGTGAGTTATGAACCTTTCTTGTGTCGTAAATATTCTTCTAGTTGATTCTTTGATTGGATGGCCAGAAATTCTTAGCATGCTGGAGTCAGAATCAATCCAGTCTCCCTACCCACAAGCCACCAAGTGCTCTTTCTCTAGACCTCTGAGCCATTACCTTTCCCACACTGCTCTCTTGCTATGTCCTGGCTCTCTCCCCTTTTTGCTATTTCATTGCCAGGCTTCTCTTCTTTGGTGTACTTTTACATTCTTCCCTTGCTCTAATACCTGGCTCAAGCCCCACAGTATCCATGAAGTCTTTCTTGACCATTCCTGTCCACAGTGACCTCTTGAGGGACAATAACAAGTCTCCTGGAGACCTACTTGTCTTTTCCAGTATATATGTCTTATCTCTACAGCTAGACAGCACCTAAACTTTACGGAGTACCTAAGCTAGATGGTATCTAAGCTCTTGGGTAACCTACGCTTTTGGGGAACCCCCTAGAGTCCCAAGCAGAGTTGGAGGAGCACACAGTGGACCCTGTATTTGCAGTCAGGATTATGTGAGTGACATCTCACAGGAAAAAAATAGACTATGACAATGTCAGATTACACAGACATGTTTGCTAGATAAATAGGTCAAAGGTACTCCCCAGTACCATAAGACTACAAATTCTATTTCCATAAAACCTGACTTATCTTCCATATATCCCTATTCCTGGGGAAGCCCCATAGGCAACTTAGCTTAGACCAATGGGGCTCAGAAACTGGTGTCCAACCTAGTCACTGAAGACAAATAGAAACAAGGTAAACACAGAGTCCAGGAGGCTGTTATCACCACATAGAATATGACCCCACGCATGCAGACACTGTGGGGAAATTATAATTCCAGACTGCAACAGACCAACCAGTTCAGGAGCACCTGGAAGGTCACAGGCAACGTCTAAGAAGAGAGCTGGGGAGAGGGCTCTTTCTTGTATCAAGAATGTACTTGACTGAACGCAGATTCTTTAGGGCTCCCCCTTCCACTCAAGGAATCTTTTCCAGGAGTGGAAGAGAAGGGCTCCAATATCTCATTAGCCAGGTCAGCCCTTGGCCCACTAAATGTACTCTTACAGGGAAAAGAAAAGAAAAGAAGAGAAAAGAAAAGACAAGACAATAAACGAAAAACAAACAGAAACCCCCAAAACAACAACAAAATGTCCATTTCTCCCCCCAAGAAGGAGCTCTTTTGGAGACTCATTCTACAGAAGGAAGAACCAGTTGAATCAAAAGAAAAGTCACAGATTTTTCCGAAGCAGCCAGTTAGAGACCAAACCACAGAATGGGGGATCATCTGGTGATAACTGCCCTTGGGGTTGTGAAGAATAATCTAAACAACTGATAGAGTAACCTTGTCCTCCTGCCTCTGTCCCTCTCTGTCTGATAATATCTGGTCTATTAATTTGGGAGACAATTCACTTGGCTAAAAATAGAAAAATAATTTTGGATACTGGGGATATTGTTTTGACAGGAGGAGACAGCAATGAGATGGGTTTGAAAGGGAAGAAGGAACAGATTAATTCCTGGGTGTAGGCCTGCCCCATCCCCACCTTGTGGATCTAGTTCCCCAGTCTGGGTGGTTATGGCACAAGGCGGCGTATGGAAGCCATTCAGTGTTCCTAAGGCATTTTGTTTGGCTTTGCCAATCCCAGCCTAGTCTGGTCCGCTCCCCTATCATGTGGACTGGAGAGAGGGACTCACCACAGGTTGAGCATTTTCAGGCAGCTATAGAGTGTGTAAAGAGAAAAACACAGAAAGGAAGAGAGAGAAAGAGAGAGATATTAGTCCACAGAGGTGAGATGGAAGCGACTCCCTGTGAGCCATGCAAACATGCAGTATGTGTTGGTGTTTCGTTTCTTCCTCTCTCGAGGTAGGGTGAGTAGGCCCAGGTCACTTGGCCCCCACCCTAAGATGGAAGGGGCAGGTGTCTGATAGAAGCATTGAGGAGGGAACTGGATCTCAGTGAGGGGTAAGGTAGAACAGAAAGAGTTGGTGGGAGCCCCACAGCGGGTTTTCCTGGGCAATTTCCGGGAAGATAGCACAAGAAAGAGGAAATGATTCTGCCTGTAAGAATTCAATCAAGCACCAAGTGAGCCATTTTGGTTCCCACACAAAGTCTTACTGTGCAATGTTAAGCTGACCTTCCAACTATTCTGAGGGAAAGACAAGTCCCTAGCCTTTCTTTAAGTCCAACATGCCTAACCAAAGCAGCTGGCTGGCAGTTAGCTCTTCCTCTAGAGGAGGGAAAAGGCTTCGGCAACACTTTATTTTAGTAGGAGATGAATCAGAGCAAGGAGGGTCACTGCTCTGGACTAAGGTGTAACTGCCAGAGAAGGGCCAAAAATCCCATTCTTGTTAATTCTCAGGAGAAATGAGGTCCACATTTTCTAAGTTATAGCTAAAGTCAGTGAGTAAGCAAAAACTCCATAACAAAAATCAACCAAAAAGCTGCCTTGCCTTACCAATTATATTTAAACAAGGACATGCATGTGTCCCACAGCCAGAAGAAAAGGGAAGTTAGATGTTCACTTTGTAGAAAGAACAAAAACCAAGACCCTGTTATTTCTCTCCTCCTTTATATAAAACAAGCTGGGTGAATCAAATGCTTGGAAATGAAGGTTTCACTTATCTCCTCAGTCTCTGGTTGAATCTTAATATAGGCAACAGCTCTCTTTTTCCCACAAGCAGGCTGCATGGACAAATGGCATCACAGCTGCGTGCAATGAGGGGTTGTTTGGGACGTCTCGTGCTTCTCTAGCTGTGACTTCTTCCCATGAAAATGAGCAGGTGGATTGATGGCTACCCCCTCCTTTCCTCCAAAACACATAGAAGGCCAAGAAAAAAACCACATGGCCCTGCCAGACAGTTCCCTGGGCAAGATGGATTGGTAGCTCATGAAATCACTAGGGGAATCAGCACACAAAATGCCCTAAGCTTTGAGCTTCTGGAGGACATCTGGTCAAATACACTTGCTCCCTTCTGGTTCATACATTTCAGAAGGCCCAAACCTAGAACTGGTGGCAGTCACAGTAGTCCTTTTTACTGAATGGGGAGACTCTGAACTCTCTTTATCCTAGAGTTTGGATCATACCAGAATAGAAGTCACCACATTGAAATCTCTTTGTGTGAACAGCCCCCTATTTTACACACAGGACACAAACACCACACTCACATACACAATCAGTGTACACATTTACCAAAGTCAAATGAGAGAAATGGGTTCAAAAGATAAACCTGTATAAGGCAAACAATAAGAACAAAACTCTTTGAATCTTGGTATTCACAGTACACTATTAAATCCAGAGCTAAACTTCTAGCCTTCAAAGTAATAGCCACAACATGAATTGGGAGTGAGGTAGGTGGGAATGGGTACAGCCATCTTTCAAGCCCAGACAATGTATGAATCAGAACGTGCCTAGTGCCCTGTTTCCCAACCTTGGCCACACATTTGAATCACCTGACTTTTAAAATTTCCTGATGCTCAAGCCATAATCCTAAATAAACCAGAATCTCTGGGGACAGGATTCAGTCATTTGCATTTTCTAACATACCCAGGTGTTTCCAAAGTGCAGCCAAGGTTGAGAACAGTGTGGATAAGAAGTACCATACTGTTTACTTTGGAGAATGAAGTTTTGTCATGGAAGCTGAAGAAACACTGTGAGTACCATTAAAATCTCCAAGGTCCCTGAGAATAGGGAGCATGTTTCCTTACTAAAAATGCTTTCCTCCCAGGATTAAAAACTCTCCCTGCCTTTCTTACTTACCAGAGCCCTATATAAACCAGGAGAGGAGCACCTAAAGCTGCCTATAGTCATCAGGGACTGAGTGACTCGTGCCTGTGAGAGATCATCCAAGTCGTCCTTGGGTGCTTTTTATCTACTGGGTAGGAATCCTCAAAGGATTCCTGTCCTTTCCAAGTAAAGGACCTCTTGGAAGCAAAGTGAACTCATCATATAGATGGGCAGGACAGCAGAGGGGTGGGTGGGGGTTGGGGGACAACCATAGAAAGTATAACTGGAGGGAAGAATGCAGGTCTTGACTGGCCTCCCACCACCTTACTCCCAGAGATGTAAGCATGTTCTGGCTTGTATTGAGGCCATCTGGGGGCTCAAGAGAGCACCTAGGACACAGGTATCACTATTAATATGTTGTCTGCCTCTGACAGGACCAGGATAGCCTGAATACTCTCATTAGAGGAAAGGTCATCTGTATCAGGCTTGGCAGCAGTTACTGATTTGTAAAGGACTTCTCTTTCCCTACCTCATGTCTTCTTGGGAGTTTAAATCTGGATCGGAATTTGGGATGGGGCAAAAAAGGGAAGAAGTGATAGAAACGCTGCTTCTGCAGCAGAATTGGCAATCATTTCCTGTTATACTCTATATGCTAAGAGTTTAACCACACGCTATGCAGAGAGCACCTGGGGGCTGGTGGTACAGGCAGGGCAACACGTTCACAGGCAAGAGAGGCAGAAAAGGAAGTAGAGTCACCTCCTTCCCATCTTGGGAACATTGTGATTTCCTCTCCTCCCAAGACTCTTTTACTCACAGGTGTAGAGACTATCTTGCCTGACTTATTGGAGTCTCTCGGAATCCAGAATCATTTTAAGTGAGAACAAAATGGCCCTGAAGCCCTCGCTCTAGGGCTGTACATGCAGAGTTGTTAGCCAAGAACCAGAAATCAAATGCTGTTCAGTGTGGCCCGTGATTTACATAAGCAGATTGTTTTCTGTATCCTGGAGGGACCCAAGAGGCTCATGACTACTATCTGTTCTAGCTCTTATACCATGATTCTTTTGGTTCACTAGGCCTTTTGCCTGATGTGGACTAGAACAATGTGATGGTCTTCCCAGAAATCACAGCTAAAGAAGGGCAGAAGCAGCCTTAGGGTACCATGCAAAAAATAAAATGGTCAAAGGAAGAAAGCTGAGGACACAAGCATGAGGAATCCAGTCTGAGATGAGCAGCACATGGAGAAGAAGAGACAAAGAAGATTTTTCAACCTAGGACTCAAGAGCCCCCTCGAAAGATGAACGTACTTAGCTTCCTCGACTACCTCCACCTCGGCGTGAGCTGTGATTGGTGCATTGGAGTGGGCTCCTGTGGGGTCATCGACATTCAGCTCTCCATTGGTTGAGCTAACCACCTGAAACAGAAAGACGGAGTGTGATAGACACCATGGCAATAGGGGCTTCCTGCCAGCACCAGAGAGGGTCTCTAAGGGAGTTTTAGTCTGCAGTTTAGGTACTGACCAGGCAGTGTCTGGAATGTTGGTTTTCCTGGGCTGAGGGTCCAAATGTCCTAATTTAGGTAAGGTTCCCAGCCCCACGTCATGTGAGAACACAAAATGCAATGATGTAATCCTGTAAGAACTTCCACACTGAATGCGTATTCTGTGTCAGTGCTCGGCTACACTGTGTGTAAATTTAATCTTCACAAAAAGCCTACGGAATAGGTCATATCACTGTCTTTAATTCTACTTCTCTCAGTTTATTATGCTATAATTATAAATAGACTCAGGGATGATGCTGAAAAAAAGTTCTAAAAAGGAAATCAAGAATGGGCATTAGAGATTATAAGCAATCACACTTCCCTTCAGAAATTTCTTCATGGCTTTGATCACTGGTTTGAAGTCACTCAAATAACAAGACTGCCACATCCTCTCTGGTGAGAGGACAAACGGTAAGGAAACACTCTTCCTTGGAAGACCAGTCTTATTTCAACAACCTTTATTTCAGGTTCAGTGTCATCCCATTTCTCACTGAAGGCTCACACTCCTGTCATCTGGTTAATATAGACCCGATCAGGCTTCTCTTGCTTGTGCAGCTGCTTCTGTCACCTGGTTTCATTTCCAGGTGATTCCTGTTTATGTGGGTGCTGGGGAGTGGGAAAAGGGACCCCGCTGGACAAACCTCTCTGCTGTTAAAGACCCTGGCTGAAACATGAGAGAGAACCACAAAATAGGATGAATGGTTCGGATATCATATGCTCTTGGATAAGTAACTTCAGCTATTTGAGACTGTTTCTTACAGGTGGATGTGAAAATTATAGAAGCAAATGTATGAGACAGTATCTGGTACAATACCTGGCACACAATAGTGGAGGTAGCACAGCAAGTAAGGAACGGGCTCTAGATTTAGGCAACCCTGAGTCTGAACCCTAGCTCCACCACTTACTTGCTGTGGGTCCTTGGGCAAGATCCTCAGTCTTTCTGTGCCTGAGCTTCCTAATCCACAAAATGGGGAACCAGTGCTGCTTACCTAATAGGGTTACCGTGCAGACAATCCACAGAAAGTGCTTAGCCCAGTGCCATGGTACATGGTAATGGCTCAGCAAGTGTTCATACTACTGTTGCTCTCCCTCCATTAATGTTTATTCTTACCCCCCTTTAGATCTGGGGTCCTCACCAGCAGCTAATTTGAAGAAAAAAAAAATTTCCTGTGCAGTCAGAAAGAGGAAGGCAGGAGGGTATGTTTAGTATAAGGGATCTTTGGGGGTATTTACTCAAAGAATAAAGGGCACACAAGGTAAACACTACTTACTAGCAGTCTCTACTTACCATTATTTCTAAACCAGAAATATGTATTGTTCTTATTAAGAATACATGCTTAAAAAAAATTAAAACAATGCTTTATGGTTAGTCAAAGAAACCTACAACATTACATGTGGACTTACCCTAGGAATCTGCTAGTGATCAAATTTAGCACCTCTGATTAATGCAACCACTCAACCTTATTTTTCTCCTGACATAAAAAATACTATATAACATTATGTAATATTCTTGCCCAAAACAAGTTTTATCTGAACTTTTGGTATGATGGAAAAAAACTGACAAACCTAAAATGCGGGACATTCTATAGGAAGCAAGCCTGGACTCTTAAAAACTTTACTTTTTCCCTTTAAATACAGGGGTGACTGTTACAGATGAGTAGATTAAGCAACTAAGAGACTGAAAGAGACTAAAGGGGCATAACAACTAAATACAAACCTTCATTAGATCCCAGACCCTATAAAATTAATCTTGAGGACAATTGGAAATGCAATATGAATTGTGTATTAGATATTACAGAATTATTATTCTATTTTTTAGGTATGACAATGGTGTTGTTGGTGACATGAGAGAATGTCTTTGTTCTTACGACATGCCAACTAAAGCATTTTGAGATAAAATACAATGATGTTTACAATTTACTTTCAAACACTTTCGCACACGCTCTCCCTCTGCCACCCCCATACTACTACCACAGAATTAAATATGACAAAATCTTAATAATCATTAATTGAGGTCAGGGATATACATGGGTTCATTGGACTACCACCACCACCAACTTCTCCATAAATTTGAAAATTTCAAAATGAGAAGGAAAAATACCAGCAAAAACAAAATTTGAGGAGTGAAGGTTTACAGATTAGAGAAGCACAGCTCCTCATGCTAGTGCTGTCCTGTTAACCTCTTCAGGCTACATTTATTTCTTGGGGCACGTTCTGGCTGAACACTGGTGGTCACGCTGGTAAATGTATTCTGTGAGCACAAGGGCTAGAGAAGAAAGCATCGTAAGTTTCTTAAAGAACAATTCCGGAGCTAGGTAAGATGTTAAAGAAAATGTCTTGGCCTCAATGGGTACAAATAAAGCAGGAGTCAACAGGCATCACCACTGCTGACTACTTGGTGACTTTGGGTCATGGTGCCTGTCCACAGTATTTCAAGTGTCTCATGCTCTCTAACTTCTCCTTGCTACAAATTGTCACTTGGCCTATAAGCAATATCCTTGGGCAATCTAAGAAAGAAGAGGTGATCTACATTTTATACACTAGATGTCTTATCTGTTATCAGTGAGTACCTGGTCACTAACTTCTAACTATAACTAAAATATGCTTGCGAATCAGTGGCTACTTATTTAGGTCTTTAGAGCATTCACTTTAGGCTGGAGGTAGTCTGTCAAACCACTGAACAGCTACCTAGATGTGCAATGGAACAAATGCTAGTGTAGGTGACCAAAGAGCCGGATTCCAGGCCTTGCTCTACCGTCAGCCTCCTCTGGTTTCTAATTCTGTAAGACCAAGCCAACAACCTTGGTCCCACCTACTTCATAATTACTATGGCAGTTAAAAATAATGATGTTGAAGAAAGCAATTTGAAAATTTGTAAAAAACAAAAAGACCAAATCCCCAAATCAAAACACCCTTATGAATGCAATGAATTATTCGTATTTTAAGCAGTATCATTTTTATACCTTTCATACTGAATTTTTAGTATAACTTCATTAAAAAATAAGCTTATTTGTGTACCTGGAATACTGAAAGTTAATTTGTTGTAATCACTATCAAAATTAGTCCCACATTTCTTCTGGCTATCTCACATAAGACCAAAGTAATTAATATCATAAGGAACTACCCATGGAAGGAACTAAGGTGAAGTGCTATTTTGAACTTTAGTCCTTAATATTGGTAACATCTCTTTTAATAAGTAATTTAATATTTTAAATAAAAAATTTGAAAAAAAATTTGATTTAGTAAGTCCCATTTTTCAAAAACATTACTATGAAGAAAAGTGAGAGCTATATACCAAAGGGAACAGTACTTTAGCTGACAGTCAACATTTCAATCCTTCTTCTTACAACTAACATATTTGGTAATTCTGTACTTCAGCTTCCCTATATATAAAATGGGAATAATATTGACCTCAACAAGAATTGTAAATAATTTAAAATTATAAAGATTTGAGCAAAGTAAATATTAGTTAAAAGCTAAATGTAATCCTTAAGTCTCATGCCTTTGCTTGGCCCTGGAGATTTCTAGATATTTCATATACATTTTCATTTAAACAATTCTGGAGTCATCTTTTTGAAAGAGAAAAATATACTGCCTTAATTGAATTTAGATCTTCCACATGTGGAAGACCTGTGGAAACAGTGGAAGGATGGGAAGCACGGTGAGGGGGGGTGGGGTCTGCAAATGAAATAGGTTAGAATGGGAGTGTCCATGTGCCTTCTCAGAGCCAACTCTTCTCATCTTGGTGCTCTGTACTCCCTACCAGGTTTGTGCTGTCTACAGGTCATCCAGATAGGCTAAGCATGGTTTGAACACATTACCTTTTGGAAAGTGAGACAACTCGAAAATACGTGGGCATCTGCTGTGCCAGAAAAAAGTAGGACTGATTTGGTTTGCAAAAAGCATAGCCTTTTTGAGTTTACAAAAACTGGGGCTACAATTAAAGAGGCAGATGCAGTGAGGAGCAGGAGAGCTTAATGTAATATTAGGGAAACGGCACATTTGCCTGTCCCCTATCCAAGTGTCAAGGAAGCTGGCAGAACTTAGTTTACAGGGAGTACAGGCAGGTTGGATTTTCCAAAAGTGCTGTCAGAGACTCTACGTGACTCAATTCTAAAGACACCCCCTTACAGTGGACAGTAGGAAACACTGTCCAAATGGGTACCTCTGTGTTCTGGGAACACAAATCTAGTTAACTAAACTGTCTAGATATGCCTGATTATGAGGTATTTTCCTTTTAAAAATTATTTAATCTTTGTATTTTCCCCTAGTTACAAAGTAAGCATGTTTATTGTTTAAAAAAAAAAAAAAGAGTATTAAAAAAGACTACATAAGAAAGTGCAGGTTTCCCATGATGAAATCATATGGACATGGCTAGTGGGAAATTCAGTATATCTTCCTTGAGAACAAGGGCATGCAAATCATTTACATAAAAAGATACCTAGTAAATATTTTAGGTTTTTTGGACTATACAGTCTGTGTGGAAACTACTCAACTCTGCCACTGGACATAAAGGTGGACATATACAACATATAAACAAATGAGTGTGTTTATGTTCTAATAAAACTTTATAAAAATAGGCAGAGGGTGGGATTTAGCCCACTGGCTGTGTTTGCCTCCCCTACTCTACATTGCTTTTTTTTTCTCATTCTGCATAAACTAACATATATGTATGCTATTCCTCTTATATATATATTTGCATATGTATGTGAAAATAAGCAAAAATGGGGCCAAATTTCATATATCATTTTACAACTTGCTTTTTCCACAACACACCTTGGACATTTCCCATAATACCAGAGATCTCTATTCACTGTATGGAAGTATTATGTTAGTTAATGCCTAATTAATGAACATTTAGTTGCCTCAGATTTTCTGGTATTAGAAACAAGTGGCAACATGGGGCGCCTGGGTGGCTCTGTTGGTTTAGTGTGGGACTTCAGCTCAGGTCATGATCTCACAGTTCATGGGTTCCAGCCCCACATTGGGCTCTGTGCCAACAGTTTCGAGCTTGGAGCCTGCTTCAGATTCTGTGTCTCCCTCCCTCTCTGCCCTTCCCCCGCTTACACTCTGTTTCTCTCTCTCAAAAATAAACATTAAAAAAATGTTTTAAAAAAAAGAAACAAGTGGCAACATTCTAAACTGCAGCATCGAATACAATAGCTACATGCCACATGTGGCTACTGAGCACTAAAAATGTAGCTAGTCCAAACAGAGATGTTCTGTAAGGGTAAAATACACACTAGATTTCTTTCTTTCTTTTTTTAACATTTATTTTTGAGAGAGAGAAAGAGAAATAGAGCATGATTAGGTGAGGAGCAGAGAGAGACAGAGACACAGAATCTGAAGCAGGCTCCAGGCTCTGAGCTGTGAGCACAGAGCCTGACACAGGGCTCGAACTCACAGACTGCGAGACCATGACCTGGGCCAAAGTTGGACGCTTAACCAACTAAGCCACCCAGGCGCCCCCACACTAGATTTCTAACACTCCATAAAAAAAGTAAAATATCTTAGAATCTTTTTGAAGATTTTATTTTTTTTTACTACTTTTAAAAATATTTATTTTTGGGAGAGTGCAAGCGGGATAGGGGCAGAAAGAGGGGACAGAGGATCCGAAGCAGGCTCCGCATGGACAGGCTGACAGCAGCAAGCCCAATATGGGTCTCAAACTCACAAACCCCAAGATCATGACCTGAGCTGATGCTCAACTGACTGAGCCATCCAGATGACCTTTAAGATTTTATTTTTAAGTAATCTCTACACCCAACTCGAGGTTCGAATTTACAACCCTGAGATCAAGTCTCATGCTCTACCGACTGAGCCAGCCAGGCACCCCCTCATAAATATTTTTAATACTGACTATACATTGAATTATTTTAAACTGGGTTAAAATATATTATTAAAATTACTATCACTTGATTATGTTTACCTTTTCAATGTGATTACTAGAAAATCTGAAATCACAAACGATTGATGTCCTGTTTAGGAGCACTGTTCTAGAATATGTATCTTCAGTATCTGTGCATTTCTGAGGAATATTTATCTGAAACTGGATTCGCTGAATCAAAAAGTGTAGATATTTGATTTGAAAAGATAGTGCCGAAGAATTCTCTAAAATAGCTGTAATTCACATTTCAACAATAGTAGATGGATAGGCTCTTAAATTTATAATTTACTACAAATGTGATAGATGAAAACTGATATGTATATATGTGTGTGTGCGTGTGTGCGCGTGTGTATCTATGTATTTTTTAAGTTGTTAGGTTTTGTTTAAATCAGACTTCTATGAACACATTGCATAAAGAAGCACATATTTCTACAAGGATCATTACGAAAAACAGCAGTCTCTTTCCCCTATTCCACCATTTCACCTCCTTTACAACTGATTCTTTTATTTTACCTCCACATCTCTGAATTGCATGCATCTTGATTCTTCATTTTTAGGCATATATTCACCTTTTTCATCCTTCTAGTTCCATTATAGTTTTTTAAAAACTTTATTTATTTAAAGTAATCTCTATACCCAACATGGGACTTGAACTCATGACCCTGAGATTAAGAATCTGCATGCTCTTCTGACTGAGGCAGCCAGGTGCCCCTTTCATTACACTTTATACTGTAATTTTAACTAGATCAATTCTTAGTTTTACATTATGACTATTAAAAACTATAGCTGTACCATGAAGTATATACCATGGTTCTTTACTTCCCTGTATAATTTCCTTTTTTCCTTGGAGTTAGTTATCTTTTAAATTTTATTTACTTATTTAATGTTTATTTATTTTCGAGAGAGAGAGACAGAGTGCAAGTGGAGGAGGCACAGAGAGTGAGAGAGACATAGAATCTGAAGCTGTCAGCACAGAACCCAGTGTGGGGCTGGAACTCACAGACTGCAAGATCATGACCCGAGCTGGAGTTGGAAGCTTAACCAGCTGAGCTACCAACCTGCCACTAAAATTTATTTTTACTTAGGTTTTTATGTATTAGTTGTAATCATTAATTCTAACCAAACTCTGTCATTTATCTACCCAGCTGCTTTCAAGATATTCTGACAAATTGGTATCCTAGTCATTTCATCATCTTGGTAAAATTGTTCTCAAGGCCCCCTGAACACCTATGTTTGGGACAGGCTATCCTCTTCTACTGGTGCACTGCTGTCTTTCTGGGATCTCCTAACTTGACCATTGTACTGGGGAGTCCCTTCACTTCTTTCATGTGTCAGATCTTATTTCCTGGATCCCATATATTCCTCTTCGTTGGTTTATTCACTCATTTTCACAGTGCACAAGGGTACACGAGAAGTAAAATTTTTTTTTTTAATTTTTTTTTTTTTTAACATTTATTTTTGAGACAGAGAGAGACAGAGCATGAACAGGGAAGGGGCAGAGAGAGAGGGAGACACAGAATCTGAAACAGGCTCCAGGCTCTGAGCTGTCAGCACAGAGCCCGACGCAGGGCTCGAACTCACGGACCATGAGATCATGACCTGAGCCGAAGTCGGACGCTTAACCAACCAAGCCACCCAGGTGCCCTGAGAAGTAAAATTTTTAAGAGCACAAATTTTTGAAAACAGCTTTTTCTATATTCCAACCAGACTGACAGTTTGGCTGAGTATAGAATTCCACACTGGAAATAATTTCCTCTTAGAATTTTGAAAGCATTGTTCATTGCCTTCTAGCTTCCAGAACTGCTTATTCAGAAATTTGAAGCTACGCTAATTCCTGATCCTTTCTTTGCATGTTGACTGTTTCTCTTTCTGGAAGCTCAAAAGATCTTCTCTTTGTCCTCAATGTTCTGAAATTTCACAATGATGTACCTTGGTGTGGTTCTATCATCCATTATGCTGGGCACTCAGTAGGCCCTTCTGATCTGGAAACAAGTCTTTATGAGTTCTGGGGAATTATTTTGTTAATGATTTCCTCTACCCCACTTTCTCTGTTCTCTCTCTGGAATTCCCATTAAGAAATTAGACCTCCTGAACTTTAAATCTTACATTGTTTGTATTATTTCATTTTTAAAATCATTTTAAATTTTTTTAATTGAAGTATAGTTGACATATATTAGTTTCAGGTGTATAGCGTAGTGATTTAACAATGATCTACATTACAAAATGCTCACCACAATAAGTATATTGCCCTCTGTCACCATACAGTTATTATATGGTTAAAAAAAAATTTTTTTTTAAATCTCTGTGCCCAATGTGGGACTCAAACTTATGACCCTGATATCAAGAGCCGCATGCTCTACTGACAGCCAACCAGGTGCCCTCAAAGTTATTACATTATTGGCTATATTCCCTGTGCTGTTTTTCATCCCTTTGACTTACTTATTTTCTAATGGGAAGTTTGTACCTTTTTATTTATTTTTTATTTAAATCAATGTCAGTTAACATACATAATAATAACATAATAATGATTTCATGAATAGGATTTAGTGATTCATCGCTTACATATAATACCCAGTGCTCATTCCAACAAGGGCCCTCCTTAATGCCCATTGCCCATTTAGCCCATCCCCCTGCCCAACATCCCACCAGCAACCCTCAGTTTGTTCTCTGTATTTAAGAGTCTCTTATGGTTTGTCTCCCTCTCTGTTTTTATCTTATTTTTGCTTCCTTTCCCCTATGCTCATGTTTCTTTCTTAAACACCACATGAGCGAAATCATATATTTGTCTTTTGCTTAGCATAATACACTCTAGTTCCATCCACATTGTTGCAAATGGCAAGATTTCATTCTTTTAGATTGCCAAGTAATATTCCATTATAATACCACATCTCCTTTATCCATTCGTCAGTCGATGGACATTTGAGCTCTTTCCATATTTTGGCTATTGTTGACAGTGCCCCTTCAAATCAGCATTTTTGTATCCTTTGGATAAATACCTAGTAGTGCAATTGCTGGGTTGCAGGGTAATTCTGTTTTTAATTTTTTGAGGAACCTCCATACTGTCTTCCAGGGTGGCTGCACCAGGTTGCATTCCCACCAGCAGTGCAAAAGGGTTCCTCTTTCTCTGCATCCTCGCCAACGTCTGTTGTTGCCTAAATTGTTAATTTCAGCCATTCTGACAGGTGTAAAGTCGTATCTCATTGTGGTTTTGAGTTCTATTTCCCTGATGATGAGTGATGTTGAGCATCTTTCCATGTGTCTGTTGGATGTCTTCTTTGGGAAAGTGTCTATTCATGTCTTTGCCCATTTCTTCACTGAATTGTTTTTTGGGTGTTGAGTTTGGAAGTTTATACCTCTTAATCCTCTTCACCTTTTTGCCTCCCCTCTGGCAACTATCAATTTGTTCTCATATTTATAAGTCTGCTTCTGGTTTGTGTGTTTTTTTTTTTTTTTTGATTCCGCAGATGAGTGAAATCATATGGTATTTGTCTTTCTCTGTGTGACATATTGCATTTATCACAAAAGCCTCTAGGTCCACCCATGTTGTCATAAATGGCAAGATTTCATTCTTTTTTATGGACGACTAATAGTGCAATGCATGTGTATGTGTGTGTGCATACATGCACACGTGTGTGCCACATCTTCTTTATCCATTCATCTATTGATAGACTCTTGGGGTTGCTTCCATACCTTGGGTAATGTAAATAATGCTTCAATAAACACAGAGGTGCACATACCTTTTTCAGTTAAGTGTTTTCATCTTCTTTGGACAAATATCCAGAAGTGGAATTACTAGGTTGCATGGTAGTTCTTTTTTTTTTTTTTTTTGAGAAATGTTTTCTACCATTTTAACCTCCATCTTTTTTCTGGGAGCCTTCCTTATAACTCTATCTTCCAAACTCTTCAGTTTTAAAGTTTTTATTATGTTTTTAGTTTCCAAGAGCTGTTTTTTCTTTTTAATTTGTTCTTACAATGTTCCTTTTTAAAATAGCATCCTATCCTTACTTCATAGTTGCAATATCTTCTGTCTGTGGGGATATTAATAATGAAGTTTTTGTTGTTGTTGTTACTGTTGTTGTTTGCTTTGGTCCCTTTTTTATTAAAGGCTTTCCTCAGAAATCTGATAATCCTCCATCTGTTGCCTATACTTAAAAGTGAGAGACTGCAGGGGTACATGGGTGGCTCAGTTGGTTAAGCATCTCTCTCTTGATTTTGGCTCAGGTCCTGATCTCATGGTCAGTGAGTTCGAGCTCTGCATCAGGTGCCATGCTAGCAGTGTGGAGCCTGCTTGGGATTCAATCTCTCTCACTCTCTGTCCCTCTCCTGTTCGCTCTCTCTCAAAGTTAAAAAAATAAACTTAAAAATAATTACACAAGTGGGAGACTGCAAAGACTACAGTCCTTTGCAGTACTTTTAAGTATTTAAGTATGGATCACACATTCATTTAGCGTCTGTACCTTTTCTTCAGGATAGCACCCCTCCCTCAAAATGTGCCTCATTTCCTCTTATCCATAGCCCCTCTATTTTGCCCTTAGCAAAGAATAAGTCTTTGGTCTTTGCTGGGGTGGGAGAGAGCATCTAGGGTTCTGTGGCTTCCTAGAACACAGACTTTTTTTACCTAGATGTTCCTGTTTTTCTGATTTTTTTTTGTTTTTTTCTACAGAACCACAGCTGTCTCCTGACTTCCTGTGAATAACACGATCTTCAGTGCATCACTTCATATAAAAAAGCATATGCTAGACAATCAAGCCTATCAAAATGCATTTCTACATGTAAAAGGTTTGTCTATCCCTTTATATGACTTGGTAGCTCTGAGTTCACCTGTGTGCCCCAACTGGTGGTGTCACTTAATAGTATGAAAGATGTATTTGAGTTAAGATTATTAAAACAGTGACATATAAGAAAAGTAAAGAGACGCAAGATATTCTTATGTACTAGAGAAAACAGAGCTTCAAAATAGTCCAAATGAAATCAGAAATAATTCCCCAACACCACACTTTTTCCAGAAAGAAAAAAGAAACAGCCCAACTTCTTGGGTACGCATTCAAAAATGGTTGGCTTGGACCAATTAGCATTCTCACGTTACGTGCTAAGGCACATATCATCATGAAATGAGCTACATATGCAGTCCTCTATCCAAAAAATACTTACTTTATACATTTCAAGTCTTTAAAATTCACATACTTGACACTAACATACTTGTACCTTGACGTTATTTTTACAGTTTATCATGAGTTGTATCAAGGTTGTAGGACAAGTTTAACCAGAAATCAGTATCAGAAACCACAGAGATGTTTCTTAGTCAATGACAACCAACAATCATCTCATCCAGTGATTCTTCCAAGTCTACTTAGGCAGAAAATTAGCACATAGATATTCAGTTAACTATAGAAACAGCTCAACCTTGCAGTAAGTTTCCTTTTTAAAGGAACCAAAGTTTCAGAAGCAAGTCAACATTCCACCAGCCAAGCTGAGAAGGCCAAGAAAAGGCAATAAAGGCAGTAAGTACCTGCACTGATCCCCCATGGCGGTCTGCAGCCAAGTGAGACGTCAGGTATGAGGTATTGGTCTGCCGGCTGGGCTGGATTTCCCACTCTCCTCGGCGCTCTGACGATGCAGTCTGCTCAGGCATTAGGAAGCATGAGAGCAAGATATGGAAGGAAAGGTGAAGCAACAGCAAGCAATAACAAAATCAAGTACATTAGTGTCCCTGAGGGTTTTGTTTTCGTTTTGGATTTTAAACTAACAACCGCTGCAAAGCACTGGAAAAAAGTTAGCTTGGCTACATTCACTGCAGCCCAATGAGCCAACACATGACACTCTACAGCACACCATCCTCACCCAGACACAGAAAAACAATAATCACCAAAAGGGTGGGGGGGGGGGGGACCACCAGGGAACCACCAAAAAGCTGGAATCAATTTTAGCTTCCATATTAGTAAAATTTCAGTAGCCACTAAGCAGACCAAATTCAGAATGTTAAGGCTATTGGACAAAGGAACAATCATACTTACAAATCATTTCACTGATTAAAGATCTACCTAAATAGACAGTAGTCAATACAGAAAATTCCTAGCATTAGGAATCAAGATAATATGGCTTTTAGGGAGTTTACCACTCTCAACATAAACCTCCACAAGACTTTCAAATACAATAAAATGAGCAGTGGCAGTGGCTGGAAAATACTTTCTTATCTAAGAGAATGAAAAAAGTATCTCTTCGAAACAGGTTCACAGGTCAAGAACATGAAAAGATGGCGGGGCTGGGGAGGGGGGTGGCGGTGGGTAAGGCTACAATGTTTTCCTGCTTCCTCTAGCTAATGGCCTCTAGTCTGGAATTACAAATAGTTTTAGATAGGACTACTATGAATTATTTTCCTCGAGAAATCAAAAGGCAGATCTTTCCCCCAGAAAAAGGAGGGCTTTCAATCCAAAACCTTTTTGAGTTCTGCTTTCAGTTCTGCTGTCATTCAGGCTCTCTTCATTCCTTCTTTACCTGTTTTTTAGATCTCATACTATTCTGATCTTGCTCATTTGTGATTTTTGTTCTGAAGAATCTGTTTAGGTGCCTCTTCCCCTGTACCAGATGGCTGAGGAGGTGTTAACATCATGATGCTCAGCTGTAACAGTCCTAAGGCTCTACAAAATGAAAAATGAGGAGTTGGAGAGGCAGCAATGAGGGATGGGTAAATCAAATTTTAATTGCTGCTGATATAAACAGCAGCAGGGGTTGGGATGTGATATTGCTGCTCTGCACGAAAACCAGCAAGGATGCAATAAATCTTAGAGATGTTCACAACTATCAATGGTGCATTTTATAAAAAAGAAAAAGAAAGAAGTGGTGGTTTGAGACTCATACTCAGTCTCCCTCTTCTGTATCTCATTGACAAGAGTTGTGTAAAGCTCAAGTGTAAGTCACTAAAAAAACTTTTTACATTAAAAGAACAACAACAAACCCAAGCCTCATATACCAGCTAAAACTTACTCATCTTTATTAATGTAATATGAAGCCGCATGGGTAACAGCACTGTAAAGGATCTTGGCCATGTTTTCTGATATTCCTCATGGAATGAGCATATTCTGTAAGGAGGCAGCTTGTATTAATTTGCTTGCTATATTCTCTAACCAAAGAGGGGTTTGGCTCTCTATACCTCTAGTCACATTTGAGAATCAAAAGAACCCAAAATATCTGTCCCTCCAACTATTTCTGCCAACAGAGGTTCAGATGTTTCACTTTTCAAAATAAGACTGTGGTTCATAACATACTCTTAGTTTTTATAAATTTATTGACGGTATCCATATTCTCAGAGCACTTAATCTCATATCTTCTTATTACTAGAGATTTGAGAATAAATCAGGTTTTTTTTTTGAATCTTTTATTTTTTTTATATAATCCCTACACTCAATGTGGGGCTCGAACTCACAACCCAAAGATCAAGAGTTGCACACTCTACCAACTGAGCCAGCCAGGTGCCCTGAGAATAAATCTGTTCTAATACTATAAGTAATATCAATAACTATTTTGTATTAGTGATAGCTTCTTTAGTTCTCTCTAGGACTTTACTTAAGCTCCTAAACTACTATGAACAACAGTCAGTTCTCAAAAACTTTAAATGTTTAAACAATATCCACACATTTATAAGCCATTCGGTGTTGTTTTGAGTTCCATGATAAAATATTTAATGTGATTACTTTTCTCATGAATGCTCTGTTTTGCGCTTGTTTTTAAGGCAGATAAAACTGAATGAAAATGGCAAGAAATGTACGTATAAAACTCATATGCTTTTAAGTTTAACAAAACCTGGACAGCTGATCAACTACTATTTCCATTTTTTACTGAAACACATATCAGAAGTCTGGTTTGATGCTACTGTCTGATTCACAGGACTATGTAGTTATTTATATTCATTCTAGCTAAATACATAATTTATTCAAAGAATGAACATTTATGGCTGGATTTCAAAAATAGCAAGACATTTTCCAAAGGCCTAAAGTCATACTCCATCTCCATCATTAAAGCAATGTGTTATTTATCTTTTAAAAAGAGAAAAACAATGTTAACAATTCCAGGCTGCTTCCTAAATGCTTCCACTGTGATGAATGAAGAGCACACTGCACCAGACTACTGCCCTCCAGTGACTTCTATATCCACTGAAAGCAACAAAACCAAGAGACAGATGTGAACCTGCGGTTGTCGGTTCATCACTTTGGGAATTACTTTTCATCATAATACTAAACTCTGTGGCTATTCCCTTCTAGAATTTAAGGGCTTAGACTGGTATATATAAGTTGATAAAGGAGAAAGGGTCATTTGCCAGTTTTGGAAAGCAACTGCGTGCCCAGGAACTAGATGAAACTGAGGAATCTTGACAAGTACAGTGTTCTGCTTGTGTACCTGATAGGTATTCTAGGCAATGCTGTGTACAGGGGATTAGGACTGGGCAGAATCAGCACAGGATATAGTCCTACTAAGCAAACCAGTAGAGGAGATCGGCATGTGAACTTTTCACTCTCAAAGACCACTCATGCACACATGTCTATCTAAAAGGCAATCAGGAGCTTCGATGGACAGAAGAGTCACTCAGCAATATCAATTTCTCTGCATTACTTGAAAGGCAAAGGTCCACATGGAGTGTGTAAATCCCCAAAGGCAGGAGCAGGAATCTCAAGCAGTAGGAATTCCTTGGGGGGAACGCTTTAAAATCTTCTGTTGGGATTGCATTACCTGTGTGGAAATGCTCGGTTTACTATCCAGTAGATGAACATGGAAATAAGAAAGTGGCGATCCAGCATAACATAAATCAAAGACAAAGCTAACAAAAGTTACTTAAGGGGAAACACCGAGGAGCCTGGTGTAAAAAGTCAAAACCACCACCCGTGATTTAGGGCAGAGGAAACGAATCTCTCCCAGCAGTCATCTAGCAGGGGTTAACGGACAGACATTGGGGACAATGACACAAGAGGGCAGGAAAATACTCTCTGAAAACATCTCAGATACCATCTATGGCTTGAAAATTCTTTCCAATACTTATCAGAGATAAAGCTCCTGTTCTGAAACAAAAGGCAGGCAAACATTTTTCTCCTGTTGCAGCAAATAAATCATTGAATTCCATTCATTATATAAAGTTATATAGTTATTCTGAAAAGTTAATTTTGATTATATTTATAAAGAACTTTCTCCATTTCACTTTATGGCTTCCAAAGTACTCTATAAGGTGCCACCTAAACAGAACATTTTGGTTTCACATGCTGGTCTTCTAGGCCTCATTATATAATTACAGTCTTAAGCTATAATTAGCAAAAATAGAGACTGAGTAGTACCAAAAACTTAGCAATGAATACACTAGATTACATTGTCTTACCACACTTCCAAGATGAAAAACAATTTTTTTGTGCTTGCTTTGGCAGCACATAACACTAAAAAAAAATTTTTTTTTTTAATGTAATAGGGGTAAGATGTAAGGAGAAAAAAATGGGGCAAGAAATACCTCAAGAAATTTTTCTGGAGCATATTTGACCTTAGGTATGAAATTTTTAAAAGGTGGCAAGGTTACTGAAGTGTATACTTCAACAAAATTAAAAAATTTTCTTCTGTTAAGTTCATGAAATAGAACCAAATTTCTGTGCCAGACAAGGATGATTCCACGCAACCTGCTGTGTGTGTAAACAATGCCTTCTTGTATTCTACAACCTTGATAGTGAAGATCAGAGATGTTGGAAAATCACTGATAACCTGGGAGGGATTATTCCCAAATTCAATAAATGCAGGCCCACAGAGATAGCAGTGTCAATTCTGCGAAGCTCTGAGAAAAATCACGGAACCATTCCAGAGGTCTGAAACACTACTCAAACCCTGGTTATTCTTATTAAAAAAAATTTTTTTAACATTTATTTCTTTTCAAGAGACAGAGTGTGAGCAGGGGAGGGGCAGATAGAGAAGGAGACACAGAATCTGAAGCAGGCTCGAGACTGAGCTGTCAGCACAGAGCCCAATGCAGGGCTTGAACCCATGAACTGTGAGATTATGACCTGAGCCGAAGTTAGAAGCTCAACCGACTGAGCCACCCTGGCGCCCCTGCTTATTCTTATTCAAAAGGGTAGAAGCCACCCTTCAATCCCCATCCTGCCACAACTAGAGAAGGATGACTTATCTAGGTAGGACTACTCCACATTCGCCTTCCTACAACACAAGATGTCTGCTGAAATACAAAATATTGAAGACTGCACAAAACTTTTATAATTTTTAAGTAGGCTCCATGTCTAACATGGAGTTTGAACTTGTGACCCTCAGATCAAGAGTCACGTGCTTCACTGACTAAGCTAGCCAGGGACCACTGCACAAAGAGAACTTTTAATATGGAATATAGGATTAGAGCAGAGGTGAGTAGCAGCAAATAGGTGACAAATGGGAGAAGGTAAGAAAATGATTGAATTTCAGTTTTCTTTACGCTTCCTTGTTTTGATGTCTCCCTTTGGATAAAGGTCCCAGAAATGAGGAGGGACAGCCCCATTCTGCACAGGGCTCTATGCTGGAGGGTGACAGGATGAAAGTACAATCTCTATACCCAAGTTCCTGCTAGACAGCAGGCAGCAAGTTAGGAAATTACACACAGGTCAAAGGGACGTAAACTTTCTCTGAGCACACTCATCTGCCTCTTCAACTAACAAACTATGAACCTTGCTGAAAACGAAGTAGTATTATGTCAAAAGAAGTGAATGGAGAATTAATCAACTTTTGTTTTTTCCAAAGCCACTGGACTTTCAAAAGAATCTATAAAGATATTCATTTTAGCAAGATCTTTGGCCATCTTGGCTACTTAGCAACCTGGCTTAATCTCTCCTTTGGAAAAGCTATGTTTATAACAAGCTTCTTCCAGCAAGCACCACAGCACTAAACCACAACATACTTTTCTAAGGCTTTACATCCCTTTAATCTCATCTCTTGGGAGTCAAGATACAAACAAATCTGAACTAATTTTTTTTTTTTAAAGGATTTTACTTTTAAGTAATCTCTAAATCCAACGTGGGGCTTTAACTCACAACCTCAACATCAAGAGGTGCATGTTCCACACACTGAGCCAGCCAGGTGCCCTTGAAACACTTTTACTGGGGGAACACCTTCAAAACTCAACATGACTCGACACTTTCCAGTTTTATTGCTCATTTCTTGTGTGTTTATAAGGTACTGAGTTAGTTTAAATATGGTTCTTTTAGATGGATGAGAGATCGGCTTTTCTGACATTTGATTCATATTTTCCTGCTCAGCCAAACTTGATAATTTGTAAATGAACAGTTCACCGAGTAGAAAATTACAAAAATAAAATTATTTCCCCTGAACACATATTGTACATATAAAAATGAGTAAGTGCTATTCAATATTATGATGTTAGGATACCATGTCTGATAGAGTTTAACAGTTCTTGATGACCAATGTGACTCTTTCCAACCTGAAAACAGATCTGTTCTCCCTAACCTCCTAGGTCAAGTACCCCTTCTTCATATGCCCAAAGAAACCTATGTAACTATCAAAATTGCTGAACCATGGTAGCCATGTGTATAGCATTTACTTGAGTAAGGACTGCCACAGGCTTAGATTTAGAAAGAGCAGGAAGCATACTCCTGCACGCACATCCTAGTCAATGCAAGATTCTACATCTAGCACACTGAGCAAACACAATGAATAAAACCTTCAACAGTGCAATACACTGCACTCCAAATTAGATCTCTGGATACCGCCAGGACTTACTTCCTGATCACATTTGATTGGAGAATGCAAAGGGAAGCTTTGCCAGGTAGAAAGAGGCAGAACTATTTTTCAACCCCTTCCTAATGGATGGTTCTTTACAGAGGAACCACAGCCATGGTAAGATTTACCATCTTTGGACCTGGGAAAGGACAAATACCAAGGGGAAAATAACAGAAAAGACAAATCCATTGGTAATTTTCTAAATTGATCTAGCTTTTATCAGTATTTGTTCTATCCAAACTCATGATTTGATTATAGTTCCCTAGCTGGGTAAAATTTGCATTAAAAAAAATGTTCTTAAACATCTGATATTAACATAGTTGTAAAAAACAGATTTAGTATATGTAGGTGAGTTTAGTATTTTTTTTATTAAAAAAATGTCTTTTAACGTTTATTTATTTTTGAGAGACAGAGGGCAAGCAGGAGGGGGACAGAGAGAGAGGGAGACACAGAATCTGAAACAGGCTCCAGACTCTGAGCTGTCAGCACAGAGCATGACGCAGGGCTCGAACCCACAAACCATGAGATCATGACCTGAGCCGAAGTCGGATGCTTAACCGACTGAGCCATCCAGATGCCCCTATGTAGGTGGGTTTAAATGCAGTTCTTTGGGAACCATATTTGAGATCTATCACTGCATCTAGGAACCAAATAGTACTCAATTCAGTATACCTACAATTTAGAATAGCAAAGCCTATTTTCTCTGAAAATTCTCATTGTAATGGAAGAGAACGAATACAACTGCCTGAACTTACTTCGCAGCAAGAGCCTATTTTATTATTTTTTTTAACATCCTTCATCTTCAGGACAGTCTAGCCCTACTTGGGCTGCCAAAGGAGGCAGAATGGATCTTTGTGGAAACAGAAAACAAGTAGGAAGAAAAGCTTGCAATTTATTTTTCATGGAAGGTTAAATAAAAATCTATATTTTAAACAGACATCTGACTTCATCTATGCTCATTTGACAGATTCATTCATTCATTCACTCATTCATTTAAACAATTACTACTGTAGACGTTGTTTTTAGGTGTTAGGGAGATAGCAATGAACAAAGCAACAAAAATCTCTACCCTTATTTATAGGCTTACATTTAAGAAAGCTGAGGCCCCACCCAAAAGGTTAAATGTCCTATGGCCAAAGCCTTGGGCTAAGCTAAAATCAAGTTCTGAGCTCCCCTTCTTTCTCCTCCTACTCTAAGTATAGGACTAAACAGCCTGTTCATCTCCAGTCTCACTCCTCCACCACAACTGAAGAGCAGATTTACCCAGAATGAGACTCTGTTGGCACTATCATCAATGTTACCTCCATGCTCTGACTTCCAAATATGTCACTGTTTTTTGTTTTTTTTTGAAAGTCCTCCTCTGCGTGTTGGCCACCTTCAGCTGGAATACACTGCTAGTATTTAAAAGTCAAGATGCCTAGGGGCACCCGGGTGGCTCAGTCGGTTGACCATCTGACTGTTGATTTCGGCACAGGTGATGGGATCAAACCCCAAGTCAACTCTTTGCTGGGTGTGGAGCCTGCTTAAGATTCTCTCTTCGCCCCTCCTTTGCACATGCACGTGTGCTCTCTCTCTTTCAACAAAACAAAACAAAACAAAACAAAACAAAACAAAACAAAACAAAACAAAACGTGACAAAAACTCAAGATGCCTAAAATCAAACTCCAAAGAAGTTTCTCCCCCAACTTTCCCATTTCCAGTAATTGTACCACCTACCCCCCAGTTATTCAGGCTTCAAAATCTCAGCAACTACTCTGACTCATCCTTCTCCCTCCATCTTGACATGCATGTGGGCTACCAAGTCTCGCAGATCACACCCTTATATCATTTTTTCACTGCTACAGCCCATCTAGGCCCCCTTAACCTCCGAAGTGGATGCACTGCATTCTTAATTGTCTCCAGGCTGGCTGTCAAGCCATTATTATGTTCTATGCCAAAAAACTTCTAAAGCCAAGTTTTGATCACATCACTCCTCTCTGTTCATAAACCTTTAGTACCTACCTATTCCCTACTGAAACTAAGTATCAACTCTCCAGCCCATCATTCCAGGAACTTCATCAAATGGCTCCAAGATAATTTTCCTAGCCTTGTCTCCTTTATTCACACCATATTATTTTAGGAAAATGAACTAAACAACTTCTTGTTGCTCATATTTCCTTTTTGCATGGAATGCCTCTTTCATGTCCACGTTACTCTTCCAAGAGCACTTCAAATGCACCTTCTTTCATGAAACTCTGTCACGCTCAAACTAGATGAAATGTCTTCTTCTTCCAATCTCTGATGATGGTAATTTGAAACTTGGGGAACTTCTCTGTTCTGCCTTGTGTTACGGTTATCTGGCTACCTGGCTGATCTACGTGGCAATTCTTTGAGGACAACGACTCCCTACTTATCTTGGTATCCCCAGGACATACTTTCACAGAGCAGGTCTCCAGCTAGACTTATGTAGTCAAAGTTGCTGAGAAAAAGTTAGCTGCCCCTAAAGTGAGGTTAATACTTGTCAGGATCTCTCAAAGAGAGATTTTACTTTCTTCTTTTGCTGATTACAAAACTTGAAAAGTACCAATCCAAAAAATAACATACTTCTTTCAATTCTTGGAGTAATGTAAAGGACATATTTGGCCGCAATTTTTCTGAAAAAACAAGCACAAAACCCTAAAAACATAAGAAAACAACCCTAAAGATGGAATAAAAGCAAAGAGACACAGACTAAGACACAGTGTAAAGGTAGAACAGATACTAGAAATACATTTACCCACAGGGCAGAGTGCAGAAAGAATTCAACCCAGCAAGGATTCAGAATCCTGCTGGGAGAGAGGTATAAAATTTGCATTAATGTGGGTAATTTCAATCCCTTAGCAGCCAAGGGATACTAAAAACCCTAAAAAGAAAAAAATCAGAGAGAATTTCAAGATTCAATTCTTCAGAAAGAAGCTTATTATTGCACTGCAGTAAGATTTCCTAATTATACACACTAGTTTAAAGACCCTTCACTTAAATGTACACTGAGGGGCACCTGGGTAGCTCACTCAGTTTAACCGTTTGCCTCTTGATTTCAGCTCAGGTCATGATTCCAGGGCTGTGGGACTGAGTTCCACATAGGGCCCCATGTTGGGCATACAGCCTACTTTGGATTCCCTCCCTCCCTCCCTCCCTCTCTCTCTCTCCCTTCCACCCTCCCTCAGCCCCTCTCCTGCTTGCTCTTCTCTCAAAATAAATAAATAAATAAATAAATAAATAAATAAATAAATAAATAAATAATTTTTAAAAAAGTACACTGAAAATCAGCGTACTTCTACTCAGATAATAGCTTTGACTAATTTTTTCACCCTGGCAATCCAGGTTTTCAACATCTCTTTTTCCCATACTTTAAAAATCCAATCAAAACAGCAGCATTGATTAAGAATTCACTGAAGCAGAAAAGACATGGAAAACTATAGGAAATACCTATTTTAATTTGAAATATTCTGAAAACATGAGTACTCGGGCACATATGCTGATTATGTGGACTTCACTACTGACTACTGATTTTTTTTCTTTCCATACCTTTTCTATTTAAGTGCATTTTTCATTATAGGATAATGTAACTTCTTCATAGAATAGTCTGGAAAAATATTACCTACAATATTATCTGTTTCTTCTAATATGTTGGCATTATCTCCTTCCACTGATTTTTTCATTTGCCCTTTCCCCAAGGGGAAATCATGCTGTCATTCTAATTTTGTACTCTGATTTCTTCACCCTACAAACCATAAACATTTTCAGGTTGCTACAAGTTTTCCTAAATATTATTTTAAGTGGCTACATAATATTCTACTGAATAAGCCCACTACAATTTACCTTATTATAACCCAGTTTTTTTGCTAAAAGATTTCAGCTGGATCCATAACCATTCCCTTATAATAAGTGGATCATTTCTAAAACGTTTGTTTCAAGTGACACTGTGACAATTTTATGCACATAACTTAATCTATATCGTGGGTTGTTTTCTTAAAATGGATTCCAATAATTGATTCTGGATTTTCAAAGTCCAGAGCCACGTCTCAGAGTGTCAGTTTAAGTGTGCACTCAGCTACACTTTTAACAAGAGAGGTAGAAGAGAACAACCACAGAATCAACAGTATTCTGTGTCAATCAGAAGCCAGTCAAATTGTAATTCTTAGCCAACTACTTTGATTAAAGCATGTAACTATGGATCCAATTAGTGTATGTGATTTGCTAAACCCCACCTTTTTTCCTGTCTACTCTCTCTTAGCTACTAAATACACAGATTTCCCTCCTTTATACTTTTTTCTTACCAAGACATACATTTTGCCAAGAATATGTGCTTATTGGTGAGTCTATCCATATTTGTGTATGTACTTCACTGTACATGTGTGTGTTCTTTCTTTTTAGAAAAAATTTTTAAATTTTATTTATTTAAGTAATCTTTACACCCAACGTGGGGCTCAAACTCACGACCGTGAAACCAAGAATCACGTGCTTTTCTGACTAAGCCTGTCAGATGTTCCCTGTGTGTATGTACTTCTATATGCTATTGTTAACCTATGTACTTTCTCATATGTGCATCTGAAATAAGCATTTTTGCATTTCATTATAAATATGTCTGTGAATATTAAAACGTGAGGTCAGGGTTACGAGTTAATTTGAGAGTTGATAATGAGTGAACATGTTGTATATCTGTTTATTATCCTTTGCTTATTTATCTACTGGGGTCTTCAGTTTTCTCTTAGCAACGTACAGCTGGCCCTTGAACAACACAACGTGGGGGTTAGGGGCACTAACCACTGTGAAGTTGAAAATCTCCATATAACTTCTGACTCCCCCAAAACTTAACTACTAATAGCTGACTGTTGACCAGAAGCCTTCCCAACAACATAAACATTTGATAAACACATACTTTGTATGTTATACTCATTATATTGTTTTCTTAAAATAAGGATTAAGAAAAGAAAATGTTATTAAAAAATCATAAGGAAGAGAAAATACATTTACAATACTATACTATATTTATTTAAAAATTTGTATATAAGTAGACCCACACAGTTCAAACCTGTGCTGTTCAAGGGTCAATTGTATATGATATAAAGATGAAAGTTGTCATATTTCCTTCCCAATCAGTGACGTCTTTCTTCAAATATTGTCAAATTTGCTGATTTTTGTGTGTTTGCCTCCTCTGTCTTTAGGCTGAGAGAAGCCTCTCACATAGACCATTAGTTTCTCAAACCATGAACACTGAAGGATGGATGGCATGGTCTCCTCTACAGTGGCCTAAAGCAAAGGTGAATCTTCACTTTACTTGGCCAGCTCTAGAATTCACATGGGGACAGGAGGAGAGGTGGAACAGAGGTGCCAGTTTATGCCCAGGTCAGCTAGAAGTCCAAATTACCCACTCTTCTTAATCAGAAAACAAAAACAAAACTAAATAAAGACAATCGGGGCGCCTGGGTAGCTCAGTTGGTTGAGTGTCCAACTTCGGCTCAGGTCATGATCTCACAGCTCGTGAGTTCGAGCCCCACGTCGGGCTCTGTGCTGACAGCTCAGAGCCTGGAGCCTGCTTCCGAATTCTGTGTCTCCCTCTGTCTCTGCCCCTAACCCATTCGCATTCTGTCTCTGTCTCTCTCAAAAATAAATAAACATTAAAAAAAATTTTTTTAAACAAACAAATAAAGACGACCAAAAGCCACCCCAGCACCAGTGAGAGTACCCCACACTGGACTACAGATGAGACCCAAAATGGGCTACCCTGTTGATCCTGTGTGGTTCAGGAGGTCTTTCGGGCCTGTGGCAGATGGCCCCTTTCAGCCAACAGACTTGGACAAGTCCTAATTCTCTTGACTGGATACTTCATATCAGGTGCCTGACCACACCTCAGTACCGTTATAGCACCCAGGGATGCTGGAATGCCACCCCACATGCTTGAGCAAAGGCAAGTCCTTTGTATTTAATTTCAGTATATACACTTAGGCAGAGAAGCCGAAAAATTTTGGTTTTAGTAAAAAGTAGAATGTCTGAAACAAGGAAGGTCCAGCACATACCTGATTTCGCAGAGGCTGTTGCTGTGACGGCCGATCCCTGTGTGTGTGGCTTTCTCGAGTTATTGCAGATGCACCAGAATCTACATGAACTGACCCTACTGGAGTAGGCTGGAAAAATATAACAAAAAGTCAAATGGAAGATGGGCCTGACTTAATGACTCTGCAAAGGAGAGCATCATTCCAATTCTAATAAAACAGTGGTTAATTGTTGTTTTCAGTCATGATGGGCAGTTTCAAGTCTTCTCACTTTGCTTATCTGCAAAAGGGAGGCCACCTGGTCCTCAATAGCTCATTAGAGAGCAGCTTACCTTGGAAAATAAGAAAACATCCTACAGTGATGTGTTAGCTTGCTCTCAGGTACTGTGAACTCCTGGCCAGAAGAACTAATTCAAAAGTTTTTCATGATGGGTGCCTGGGTGGGTCAATCCATTAGGCATCCAATTCTTGGTTTTGATGCAGGTTATGATCTCATGGTTTGTGAGTTTAAGCCCCGAGTTGGGTTCCACACAGACAGTGCAGGGCCTGCTTTGGATTTTCTCTCCTTCTCTCTTGGCCCTTCCCCTGCTCATACTCCATCTCTCTCTCACATAAATAAATTAAAAATAAATAAATAAATAAACAGGGACGCCTGGGTGGCTCAGTCGGTTAAGCATCCAACTTCGGCTCAGGTCATGATCTGGCGGTTCATGAGCTCGAGTCCCATGTCAGGTTCTGTGCTGACAGCTCAGAGCCTGGAGCCTGTTTCAGATTCTGTGTCTCCCTCTCTCTCTCCCCATCCCTCGCTCATGCTCAAAAATAAATAAAATTTAACAAAAAATTTTTTTAATAAAATGAATAATAAAAAAAAATTTCTTATGGTGCTGGGTTCCACTTCTACAGAAGCAGGACCAGCTTACGTAGCACCAGCTTCTGGATCATTCAAGCAAAAGTTCTTCTTAAGAACTGGTTTAAGTTCTGGTATCTTAGGCCATACTGTTCATAATCTTAAAAACATATAAAGGAGTTGCTCCTGCTTTCTAACTCTGGTAATTGTAACCTATGGCATCACCCTGAAAAGGCTGGCATACGTAAGGTCTACAGTCAAAGGAATGTTTTTTCCATAGATTTAAGCAGAAAGTCTGGCAAGCGAGGTAGTGCTGGTCTGAAGTGATGAGGTAAAACAGGATACTTACAATAGGTCTCCCGACCCAATCGTAGGCATAGTCAAAGGTGTAGCCTTTCCTTTCAAAGAGGTCTGTGAAGAGGGTCCGTAAATACTCATAGTCAGGTTTTTCAAAGAAGTCTAATCGCCTGACATAGCGCAGGTACGTTGCCATCTCTTCTGTAGGAAAGAGGTGAAAGGCCATGCTCATGAACTGAATGCTTCCTATGGTGAGAAGCTCTGAGCCAAGTCAGGAATATTTGTGTTTTCCTTATGACCCAAATGAAAGTGATAAAACCTGTCTTGGTCTAAATGACAATAAAAGGAAATGTGAATTTTCTAGAGAGCGCCCTTATCTAGAGACACCAAGTCATTGTCTCTACCTACTTCAAAGTTTTAGTCACAATGGCTGGAATGTCCTTCTAGCATCCTACCTGGAAAGTTTTCACAGAGAGCTTCAATGGGAGTATTCCTTTTGGTGTCACCAATTTTCTGATATCTCTCTTTTAATGTATCAGCCTGTAGAGCAAAGGGAGAAAGTTATTTGGAAACAGGTACCAAGTATGGGAGGTCCAATATGTCTGGGGATGCAATGGTTGCTTCACTCAAACTGGCAGAAATTGCTAGGCTCAATATTCTTTCTAATAAATAAGAAATGTAACAGAGATGATGTATTTAACGTCTGCTCTGTTCTGGAAGGTTTTATTTGCAAATATATTTAGTAGTCTCAGATAAACACCATCAAATGTAATGAGATGAGTGGTTAGGAAAAGGAAATAAAAATATCATACAGCAGTTATTTTCAAAACTGCAGAAGCTTAGTAATCTCCCATGACCACTGGGGTTCAAAAGTGATTCAGCCTTCTCCTTCTTAGATCAGTTCTATTATAAGATTAAAAATATTGCTAATCTAAGTGGGGGGGGGGCAGACAGATGGCTCCACAGAATATTTACTGTGAATCTGAATAGGGAAAAAAAAAAAAAAAAAGAATAAGTAGTAGAAGAAAATGCCTTTCCACAATGTGCTTCCAGAGGGAAAAGTGTTACCTATGATAGAGGCATGGCTAACAGGCTAACAGGTAGGTTTCATATATGTCAGCAGCTCAAAGCAAACCAAGTTTGTTCAGGATTATAGACAGAAGGCTCCTGGAGCTTGGACCAACAGTGTAGCCTCAAGGGATTCTTGTGAGGCTCTCCCTAGCTGCTGCACCCAGTTTTAAGCAATAGTGTTCTATAGTAAGTTGGAGAGGGCTGCCTGGGAGGCTCAGTCGGTTGAGAGTCCGACTCTTGATTTCAGCTCAGGTCATGATTCCAAGGTCGTGAGATTGAGCCTTGGTTCTCTCTCTCTCTCTCCCTCTGCCTCTCTCCCATGCTTGCATGCCTGCATTCCCTCTAAAATAAAAACATAAAAAGAAAAGAAAAGAAAGAAAAGAAAAGAAAAGAAAAGAAAGTTGGAGAAATTTTAGATCTATAACTGACACTAAAATGATTCATAGACTGTGAGTGAGTTTCAATTAATACACAAATGTATTGCTTGGCTATGTAATGAGTAAACAGAATATGAAACTCTATCTGACAGCTATCTATACCAATGAAAAGATACATATGACTAGGAGAAGACTAGGAAGTGTTAGGAGGAGAATTTAAGGGGAAAGAAATAAAATCTTCCCAAAGGGAAGGGGCAGAAGCTTTACTTTTCAGGACAACGGTCTAGAAAGCCCAGGAAATGAATCATTCTGCCCTTCTGGAGGGAGAAAGGGAGGGGGCCAAGGGGTGTGTAAGTACCTAAATCTATTGATTAAGTTTCTTTCCATACTAACATGTTGAAATAAATCACAACTCAAAAATATACCTCACATTTAACTATCTAAAATGGGACTTAAAATGGGTTAGAAGCTCACCATTTCCTAGTCTAACCAGCCAGAGGCACAGAATAATTACAGTGGTTAAAATTATTATCAGTAGTTAACTCTGACACAAATACACTGTACCGATACCTAAGGAAGGCTATTTAAACTACATGTTTCATGAGGAATGGCTATTGTCTGCATAGGCATTTATTGAATAAAACACATGAACAGCAATGTTAAACCTGGATTTTTATTTTAGTTCAGGTGGATCCTTAGCCTCGATAGGATGAATAAATATTTTCCAGTTCTCCTTAGGGGCACACCCAGCTCTGTTGGCCTTGCTGGTAAAATGTGTAGCAGCTGCTGTCATCAATTTGTTCCAGAAATTCCCCAGTACACTGGGAACACTCTTCCTGCTACATAATGGTAGTGGAGGAGGAAAGTGACACAGAGAAAAGCAGCAGTGCCAAGGCTGGGAGGGAACAAGGGAAGAGACTCTGGAAAACCCTAAAACAAGGAAGAAGGATTCACAAGGGGAAGAAGACAAATGTGAGCAAAACAGAGCTCCCAAAGCCCAGGGAAGCATCTACAGTATAGACAATATAACCAGCCCCTGCTTTTCATCTCTGCAGCCAATCTTCCCAATTGTGCTTCTTGCAGACGTCAAGTCAACAACCCCTTCATTAACAACTGAGTATTGAAACAAAGCCCTCCACTGAGCACTTTCAAGGATACCTTGAGTCCTTGCCAGGGTAGGCTGCCTCGAAGGAAATACATGAACATATGGCCCAGGGCTTCCAAATCATCCCGCCGGCTTTGCTCTAAAAGGGAAGACAGATCACACATTATGTTTGCAGTTATTAAAGCAGAAAGGGGTTCAAAACCAAGTAATCCCTTCAGAAACCCTTCTGCTCTGGAAAGACGCTGCTTACTAATTCTTTGTATATCTAAACCAGGGATAGTATTTCAGATCAAAACCAAAAAATACTGTGTGCTTCCTTTGCCTAGAGCTGTCACTGGCAAGTAAATATCAAGTGAAAAGAGCAAATCCTAAACTGAAACCAAATCTAAATCACTAAATGGTGAGTAGCCGCCCCTCGGTCACTGCTGTCACCTTCCTGAAAGTAAGATAATTTAAATGAAATGTTATTTCCGGTATATGGGCTACAGTTACCCTTTGGGTTACCATGATGGAAAGTGAGAAGATAAAGCAGCTAAAACTTTTAAATGGTCCATCCTAATGGCCAGGTCCGCAAAGACACAAGCTGTGGAATGCCTAGCATACATGTCTAGTGCTCTTAATTCATCATAAAAATTAACACTTAAAATATAGTTTGACATAAACAAACATCAATGTATCATCTCTCAGCTCCATGCCATTTATACCATGTTCCATAGCTACCTTAAGAAATATTTAAAATTTGGGGCACCTGGTTGGGTCAGTGAGTTAGGCATCCGACTTTGGCTCAGGTCATGATTTCACAGTTTGTGGGCTTGAGCCTTGCATCAAACTCTGTGCTGACAGCTCACAGCCTGGAGCCTGCTTCAGATTCTGTGTGTGTTCTGTGTGTGTGTGTGTGTGTGTGTGTGTGTGTGCGCGCACGCGCGCGCCCCTCCCCTGTAATTTATCACTAAGGTGCCCTATATGGAAAAATAAAACAGGATCCCCGCATTCTGGGAGCTTATCAGGCAAAACAAATTGCTAGGTTTTAGTTTCTTTCATTTGGGAAGACTAAGATAGTAAAAAACTAAAGAATAGATAATAAAAAATACTGTAATTTCATCTCAAAAAACGTCCTTATATATTCTTGGGTTGTCAGACTGAATGTAAGTAGTACATGCCTCTATTCCTAATTTGCCAAGTATGGCTCATCCCAGATATCTTATGTGTTTACTTCTCAGAATCAGGTTGAGGGCTTTATCAAGAGAAGTTAAAAAGACAAGACTAAGGGGCTACTCTAAACTTGATTGTGCTTTCTTTGTGCAAAAAGTAAAACCTACGAGGGAAGCAGGGAGGAGAGCTACTCAGCTCAAAATGCAGAAGTACAACATGTTTAATGGCTGCCTTCAATTATGGGAAAATGTGCACGACAAAGAGTGAATAGAACTCTACAGGGTGGATCAGGAAAGAAAAGGCAACTTGGTAAGTTTCAGTTTGAAAACGGTTTTTGGCAAGGTGGTCACTAATGCGAAAAAGAGGCACCCTGACAAGAGAGATAAATAACATAAAATTGAGTGGATGCACATCAATTGAAATAATCTTAAAAAGAATGAAGTAAAATGGCAAGACCAACAGAAGCTTTTGTCTACACAGCTTGCCTGGGGTTTGCCACCAAATTTTATATATAATTGAAAACATAAAGGCATTAGACTGGAAGAGTTTGTTAATAGGACCTAAATACACACAAATAAAAAAGAAAGAACAAGCAGGGTGAGTTGAGGCCTCTCATAAAGCAAGGCAGACAAAGAAACCACACCCTGCAGTTTCTCACACTGTATCACACCTACACATTGCCTTTCCATTTTTATATCCACTTCCTGTAAGAAGAGGCCCCCTGGTAATAAAAATTCACTGGACAGTTGCACTTTTGTTGGTTGAGCACTAGAGGGCAAACCTCTCCACATTTTCAATACTGATTAATCCTGAAAAACGCCCAACTTCTCTCCACAGCAAAGCCCATTATAAAATGAGTACTTTTTAAATAAACACACACACACACACACACACACACACACACAAAACAAAAACACATGTAAACCCACTAGAATAACTAATAAAGTGATTTTCCAACTACTGAGCACCATGAAAAATAGTTGTGGAATAAGGCATAATAGGAAAAATAATGGCTCCCGAATTAGGTTATCTAGCTGTTGGCCCATTCTTTCCATTCATTCGATCCATGTGAAATTCAGCATGGCCAAGTCACCTATTTTGGGCTGCAGTCCCCTCACCTGAAAATAAAGTGGTTGGGGTGACTGCGTGGCTCAGTTGGTTAAGCATCAGACTCCTGATTTCGGCTCAGGTAATGATGTCTGGGTTTGTGTCAAGCCCACTGTGCAGTGGGAAACCTATGGGATTCTCTCCCCTCTCTCTCTGCTCCTCTCCTGCTAGCTCACGCACGCGCACTCTCTTTCTCTCTCTCTCAAAATAAACAAGAAAAGAAGGTTGGCTGATATAGATAATTTGAAAAGTCATTTTCCAGTTCTAAAATTCTAAAGTAATTAATCTATGATAATTTAACCCATTAGTAATTAATCTATGATAACTTAATCCTTTCAAAAAAGTGAAAACCAGAGTCATGCTTTATTTGTGTACTTCTCTGAAAACCGTATTCATTTAGTTCAGAATTTCCACATGCTCTCATTTTTTTCATGAAGGGTATTTTCCTTTTCAAAGAAGAAAGGTTTCAATACAAGTGGGACAAGTAGGACACAGAATTCTTTCACACCATAAAGGCCTGCCTTCAACCATTCAGAAAGACATGCTTGGTTTACATGTATCACTCCTCTGATTTTAGGTCAAATATATTTTGCTGGAGGAAAGGGTCTAGATGACCCAGTGTTCTTACCCTAACTTCAGTCGTTAAGAATACAAAGTGGCTAATCTGATATGGTCAGGTTTAGGAGGCTTCTTCCCTTGTTCTCCCTTACAAAACAGGCAATTCTCCCCAAGTCATTTGAAGATGCACTTCCCTTTTTCTTCATTACAACATAAAGAATGCTACACATTTAAAAACCAATATGGGGACATCTAGGTGGCATGGTCGGTTAAATGTTCCACTCTTGGGGCACCTAGGTGACTCAGTTGGTTAAGTGTCTGACTTCAGCTCAGGTCATGACCTCACAGTTCATGATTTCGAGCCCCATGTCAGGCTCCATGCTGACTGCTCAGAGCCTGGAGCCTGCTTCAGATTCTGTGTCTCCCTCTCTCTGCCCCTCCCCTGCTTGCACTCTCTCTCTTTCTCAAAAATAAATAAACATTTAAAAAATTAAAAAAAAAATAGTGTTCCATCCTTGATTTCAGTTTAGGTCATGATCTCACTGTTTGTGAGTTCGAGCCCCAAACAGGGCTCTGCACTGACAGTGCGGAGACTGCTTGGAATTCTCTCTCCCTTTCTCTGCCTCTCCCCTGCTTGCTTGCTCGCTCTCTCTCAAAATAAATAAATAGACAAAACAAAACAAAACAGTATGATTCAAGGTCCTATGGAATACCTCTCTGCTTTGAGACCCTGGCCAGAATTTAAAGGGCATATAATAACCATCTATATGTATTCTCTGTAATCTGGAAAGGGCAAAAATATGGGGATAGGTTCAATGTGACCCAAAAAACTCTAGAACTCAGGAATTTCAAGTTTGGAGATAAACTCAAAGTTCCAGCAGGAATGGCTACACCAGGAGATGAAAGAACCAGTATGACGATCTTATACACTTAAAATGTATTTTGCTGAATAAATAAATAACTACCATTTAGAGTCTTTGCTACTATGAGGCACTGTGCTAAATACTTTATATGTATTATCTCTCAGTATCCTATAGTATAATGTATTATTATCATACCCATTTCACAGATGAGATAACTGAGGCTGAGGAAAGGTTACTGAACCAAAATCATATAGATTTAAGGGCAACAGCCAGGGTTTGCAAACCTTTTTCTTAACCATTATCTGTACCTTATCTGTACATATTCTGTAAACCATTATCTGTACATAACACAGAGACCCATCTCTGTCTCTTCTTGCATTTCCTGACAAGAATAATAAAATCAGAACATGGACTGCTGTGCCTAGGAAGCAGGAATTAGAACAACTTCTAGAGTCTGTCAGTTAAACCAAATAATCATGACTTTACTATTTACGACACAGTCTATCTAAGTAAAAAGGAAGCAAGTGGGGATATTGAACACTATGCAAGAGAACTATGTTACACATACTACCCATTCAACCCACAAACACATCCTTGTGAAATATTACTCTCGTTTTACAGATAAGTTTCAGGAAGATTAAGTAACCTGTCCAAAATGACACAGATAATAAGTGGCAGAAGCCCTTCTAGTCTAATTTTAAAGTATTACATTTAGTTAAGTGAGGATTTTCATACGTTTACTGAAAAAATCCTGATAGCATTCAGGATTTCTGTTCCAGTTGTATCACTTTGCAATATGATAGTTACTCTTCACTAACACATTCTAGAATCCTCATTTGAAAACCTAGGCAGTTTTGTCAATAAGGCAACTTTTTAGTCATTTAGTCTTTAAAATACTTGTTAGTGCACAACAATTCATTAATATTTAAACACCCAATATAATTAGTATGTCTAGGAGTATGGAACCTGATAATATTCTGTTCACATGTCTACTCTCAAGAGTGGTGTATTTTTTAAAAAATATTTATTTTTGAGAGAGAGAAAGAGAGAGAGAGAGGGAGACACAGAATGTGAGGCAGGCTCCAAGGTGTCAGCACGGAGCCTGAGGCAAGGCTTGAACTCATGAACTGTGAGATCATTACCTGAGACGAAGTCAGATGTAACCAGCTGAGCCACCCAGGCGCCCCAAGAGTGATGAATTTCAAACATAGTTTTACAATCACTTTAGAATGTTTTCTTCATATAGAATCTTCCACAGAAGCCAAATATATAAAATAGATAAAAACGGAAGCTTTTCTGGAGAAGCTAGTGAGGGGCCCAGGGCCTATTTGGCTTTCCCACTGTTCCTTAGGCTTCTCTTACAAATATTCTCCCCTGAACTAGTTCCTCTAACAAGTAAGGCCTTCTGCCTTGATTGAGCTTTCACAAATTGTCTATCCTGAATGCAGTGTACAACTCCTCTATTTTCATTGAGTAAGACATAGGCTCTTCCTCAAAGAATTATTCATGGAATTATGCACAGTGAACAGAAGCCTAGCACATGTTTTAGTAACACATTCTTCCCCAGTTCAGATACCAATCAATCTGATGTCCTTTTCAGGACTGTCATACATGGAGTCATTCATTCATATGTAAACACCAAATTCATCATTAGACTTACTCAAATGCTATCATTTTAATACAACAATTCAAGTGCCCACACTGCTAAAAAACTAAGCATTTGGAAACATAGTATAAAGAATTAAATAGGGGTATCTGAGTAGCTCAGTTGGTTAAGCTTCTGTCTCTTGGTTTCAGCTCAAGTCATGATCTTATGGTTATGAGATTGAACCCTGCATAGGGCCCTGTGCACACAGCATGGATCCTGCTTGGGATTCTCTCTCTCTCCCTCTCTCTCTGCCCCTCCCCTGCTCGTGCACGCTCTCTCGCTTGCTCTGTCTCAAAATAAATAAACATTAAAAAAGTAAAGAATTTTACTTAAAGAAAAATCTTTAAGTTGTCAACAGGATACTTAGGAAAGTTACTAACTCACCATCTTAGTTTCTCAAGTATAAAAATCACTTGCCTTGTGAAGCAAGAAGAACCACAAGTTGTAATGCACAAAGGGGACAAAAGTATTATTGGAATAAAAAGTTATTTTAAGGACCCGCCCCTTTTCACTGAGCAGAAAATAAACACACCTTTGCCAAGATGCGTGTTGATAGACATGTATCTTGCAGTTCCAGTTAAACTTTTGTGCTCCCTATAAGGTATGTGTTTTTTGGTTTCAGGGTCAATGTATTCCTTGGCCAGTCCAAAGTCTATAATGTGTATAACATGCTCTTTCTTGTTGCCTTGTCGGCCAATCAGGAAATTCTCTGGCTTCACATCTCGGTAAATGAGATTCTTTGAGTGCACATATTCCATTCGAGAAAGCTAAAAGAGAATACACAATGATGAAAATACTCTGAAGAAGTTTACTGGGAAAAAACAAACAAACAAACATCCAAACATTTTCTTTTATCAGCCCAAGGTTTTAACTACTGAAAGTAAAACTCATTTCTTCTTCACCACCCAGTCACTTCACGCTTGTAAACCAGAAAAAATTCTGATACAAATACATACATAACAAGTATCAAGTTAAATGAAAGTGAGACAGCCAGTTCAGCTCATAATGTTACAATTTGTAAATGATGAATAGAATTAGGTGTTTTTATGCTACGTCAGAAAGCACACATTTGAGAGGCTCGATGTATCCCCAGCCAGGATTATCACAATACGTCGGCAACCTCTGAAGACAGGTGCCACTGTCACATTCACCTTCTGCCCACACCTTTGTATCCTCAGTCAGGCAGGCCTCCCCAACCTAGTACTTTCTGCTGCAAAAACATGGGAAGTGAGGTCCAGAGAAGTAAAGATTGCATTGATTTTACAGAGCTAATCAGCAGCAGAGGTAGAAGAGCAGTTTTTATGTGAAATTAAATATAGCCCCAAATAATAACCATAAAATTATTTCAAATTTCATTGTTTTATTTCTATCTACAGCATACAAAGGGAAGCCGAGGCATCTTAAGTTTGGACTCAAAAGCCAAGGTCAATTTTCTAACATTTCCAAGCTTTTACTGTAAAGTGGGTGAGACCACCACCATTTGAGACCAATAAAAGATGCATGAGCATCCTTCCTCTGAGAGGCTGACAGACTTCTCAAGGGAACTGTCTTAACTGCTTCTTGAACTGGCACTGCTGTGTAATTTGGCTGGAGCTGAGGGAGCTGTCTCTTCAGCTCTGCCAGTCTCTGTAAGAACCGGAGGCCAGAGAGCTAAGGCAGGTTCTTGGTCACACGATTTTGGAATCTGATTGTTAGGGCAGTGGGTTACGTGGCCAATCCCTTCCTGGCTGCAAGGGTGAGGGGAGAGGACCAAACTTTACAGCCATATGTTTAAAACCTATAAATAAAACATCAAGGAAATCACTTGCATTTGTACAATTTCACCTAATCATCCTCTTTCTCCCCAAACTAAATTATATGCTTCCACTTCAGTTGAGGGCAGGGTGTTGCTCCAAGGTGCAAATTCTTAAAATAGAGCGAACAGAAGACGCAGTATGTCTTCTCTAGGTTAACCCTTTTGGCCCAGCCTGCTTCCTAGAATGCCATCAAACCTCTGAGTGTGCACTCAATATGTGTCACGACATCTGGGAGAGCCCTAAAGGGGACACAGGAATGCAGCTGGGGGACCCACCTATCCTTTTGCAGAACAGCAATGCCAACTTACCAACTGGATGGCTATCATTAACACAGTCTTCAAAGTAAAAGTTCGGTCACAGAGGTCAAACAAGTCCTCCAAGCTAGGGCCAAGGAGCTCCAGCACCATGGCGTTGTATTTTCCACATGGTCCAAAGTAATACACCTGTGGAAGACCTTCACCTGCAAGCAGAGGAGAAATAGGGTGCAGAGTGGGGGACACAAAACCCAAAATGTGAGACAGCTGCATCAGCACTGGGTAGATATAAAGAAAGTACAATTTGTGAGATTACCATTTTCTCCATTTTCTCTCAGTCACTCCTGGAGAACCTAAACTGAGCACAGCAGCTTCAAAGCGAACTAGTAACACGTAGGAAAGGTGAGTCATCACCTAATAGCCTCAAACAAGCAGCTATTTAATACCAGAGTGACAAAGGTATTCCCACTGCTACGGAAGACAGCGAACGGTCCCTGATCCATTACTGGATCAGAGCATAAACTATTCTTCCCCAAGGAGGCCCAAAAGTACACTAGCACAGAAGGTTAAAAGACAGGTCACTGAGCTCACAGGCCAGCCTAACAGGCCTTGTTGCATTAGCTGTTTTCATCTGCGCTCTCTATGCTAACTGCCAAAGCCACGTGGAGCTGTTTGCAACTGCTGCCCCAAGGAGAACTCAGACTGAAAGGTTGAGGTCACAGAGGGTACAGCCTGGCTCTCTTCTCACAGGGAGTCTCTGTAGTTTCCTGTTTTCTATCAGCTGGGGCAAAGTCAACAGACAGCATTTGGTTACTGGTAAGTAATTCTGAAAGGAAAAGGAAAAATAAAAGACAAGGCTGGGCTTTCCCTAGATTTGAAATTCATAGCTCTAAGATGCTAAAATCTAGACACTTTCTCACCTAAGTGTCAACTTGTGAATGAATTTCTCCCTTAGAGCGTATTGTAAATATGAGGCATTCAGTAAACGTGTGTTAAATGGCACCATGTGAACAGTGGATATGAATGAGACTACAGAACATTTTTAAAAAATCTGGTCTCATAGAGCAGAAACACTTCCATCTCACACATTTATGTATACCATGTTCTGCAGCTATATATGCTACAGATTACTACTTGCTTCTGCCTACAAGTTCTCTTTTTTTTTTTTTAAGTTTATTTATTTATTTTGAGAGAGAGAGCAGAAGCAACGAAGGGGCAGAAAGAAGGAGAGACAGAATCCCAAGCAGACTCCGTGCCACCTGGATGCGGGGCTCAAACTCACAAAGTGTGAGATCATGACCTAAACTGAGATCAAGAGTCGGACGCTTAACCGACTGGGCCACCCAAGCGCCCCTACAAGTTCTTTAGACAACAAAATCTCTCCTTCTCATTCTTTTTCTATGTATAGATAGGAGATAAGCAGAGGTGATTCTACCTGCTATAATCTGAATGTTTGTGTCTCCCCATCATCCTTAAATTCATATGTTGAAAACCTAATGCCCAATGTGATGGTTTTAAGAGGTGGGCCTTTGGGAAGTGATTACATCATGAGGGCAGAACTCTTATGAATGAGATTAGTGCCCTTGTAAAAGAGACTGTAGAGAGTTCCCTAGCCCCTTCCACCATGTGACGACACAGAACAAAGTCTGAAGAGGGTCTCCGCCAAAACCTGACCATGATGGCAACCAGATCTCTAGTCTGGAACTGTGAGAAATAAATTTCTGAGTTTATAAGCCACTCAGTCTACTGGTATTTTGTTACAGCAGCCCAAACAGACTAAGACAATATCTACTATTTAAACCTTTAACCCAAGATGCCCATCCTTGTCCCCAGGATAAATCTTGTCTATCTGGAGTTGGTGTGTTTCGTTGCTATGATATGTGTTTAACTGTTTCATGTGCTACTGGAGTCTACCTTGTTCCTCTAGGTACTAAGAAACTTGAGTGTTTTAGTATGCTCATCCCCAGCTTGTATCACCTAATACAGCATACTCTGCTCCTGTCAGCTCCATAAATATCCACTGAATTGTCCTTGTGGTTGTTTTGATTCTATCTCCAAAAGAAATCAGATTTAAAGTGTCTTTTATCTCCCTGTTGTTCTGAACTCATTCTTCAGTTTCTTTAAAATATACAAAACCTAACAGCTGTTCCTAATGAATCCTGCTGAAAAATCCAAAGCAGAACACCATTGTAGAGGATTACTGCTTTTACTAATCAGACATATGGTAGATGGTAGTTTGGGGATCTTTCAAATTTAAATGCTATATAATAGTTTCTGATGTCACTAAAATTTGATTTTCCTAATATAAATATTATATTCTTTTTTAAAAAAGTAGTACATTCTTCAAAACAGCTGTGGCAGATCTGTTAGTTACCTGTCTAGTATCCATTCTCTTCTTCTTCATAACAAAACTTCTAATTACTGCAAATAGCCACCGGCCTGGTTGTAACTTTCTAGCTTCCTTTGATAACAACTATGACTAGTGAGACAGAATCAGAAATTGTTGGATGAGGTAGTTCTAGAAAAGCTCTTTCATGGGAGCTGACTCAAGTTGGAGGTATGCCCCGCTTTGATGATGGCTTAGGCTCCAGAAGCCATCTAGAACCATCAGACACCTTGTGGATATCAGAAAGTGGCAAGAATGAGTGGAACAAAAAAGAAAAAAAAAAAAAAACAAAAACGTGAGTCCCTAATGGCTGTGAAGTAACCAATGTTGGATTTCCCTGCCCTTTTCTAATCGAAAAGAAAAATCAATCTCTATCTTCAGTAAACTGTTATCTGGACCTTTTTTCATGGTCAAATCTAATCATAATTAATAAACATATTATTCTTTTAGTTGGATAAATTGCAAATCTGGGCACAAAATCCTCCTTCTGAAGTATAAGTAAGCTAAAAGTAAGGTCTGCTTAGATATATAATACTGACATAATTCCCTAGGCTTGCTTCCGATACTTAAAGATCGGTTTAAATGAGACAAATGATCATCTTGTTCTTGACAATCTTTAGTAATAAATCCAGGCATCTCTTGTCAGAAATTTCCATGTTTACGAAGAAGTCACAAAAGCATTCTGGGTGATGTCTGTAATTTCTACCTATGAGTTCTATCATTCATAACTCCACCCATAAGGAATCTACTTCTCCTACAAAGATGTGAGGCATTCCTGTTGGCTGCATTATTGCTCCTTGTATGAAATACCCTGAGACCTCACCATATCTTGGGGCAGGCTTTGAATGCTCAGGACAATTTTAGATTATTAAGTAGCTTTGAAGTTTTCTCAAAGATGGGACTAGTCTAACATGCTACTGGAGAAAAGGCTCAAATCAGTCTTCGATCTAGTATTTGGTTCTGCTAGCAACCCTGAAAATTCCTTCATGTCTCTGCTTTTTCATCTGTAAAGAGGAGAGGTTTGGACTGGTTTCCTCTTAAAACTAAAATTCTGACAATAGCTAGGGTTTCCTTCTAGCTATCTTCCAGGTTTCTCTTTGTAAAGCCACAGAACCTATATGAATGAAAGCGTGGCTCCAGGTTATACAGAATATGTGTGGTTCAAATTACAAAGTAAGTTGAGAGTGGTAGTCAACCAGAAGTGTGTCTATTAGAAACAGCACCAAAAATTTTTAAAAACAGATGCAGTGACATCACTTCAAAACTACTAAATCAGAACTTTTGGTAGCAAATGTAAGCACAGTTCCGCAAATGATTCTGAAGTGCCACCTCAGCTGGAAAGAGGGTTACTGGAGGGGTTATGGGAAGGGGGATGGGCTTAACTGGTAAGGGGAATTAAGGAATCTACTCCTGAAATCATTGTTACACTATATGCTAATTTGGATATAAATTTTTAAAAAAAGCATTGCTATGTGTTATGACCAATATATTATTAGGACTCAGAAAATAGTCTCTTTCAGAAGTTCTTTCATCAGAACATCTGGACTCAGTATCTTTTGACTGGAATCATTTTAAGGCTATTTAAAAGACTTGCCTGTTTAGTTTCTTAGGTATTACAGAAAATGTGCCAAATAGAAAAGTCTCTTTGGGAGACATAGCCATCATTTATTAGAACTATCTGTACAGAAAGATGCCCACGCAAGTTCCATTCTGTTCCTAGTTTTTCACATGACTGCCCATAAAGTGGCCAATGTTGGTGGTAAAAGATACAGACATAAGCCCACTTTGAAAGTCTGTGTCTTTGGTCAAAGATTAGCACACAGTAATGACTTATCCTGGGCTGCATTTAAATAAATCTATCTATATCTATATCTATATCTATATCTATATCTATATATAAATTATATGAGACAGAATGTGAGCAGGGGCGAGGCTGAAGGAGAGGGAGAAAATCTTAAGCAGGTTCCATGCTCAGCATGGAGCCTGACCCCACAATTCTGGTATCATAACCTGAACTGAAATCTAGAGTTAGACGCTCACCAACTGAGCCAGCCAGGCACCCCTCCTGGGTTGCATTTAAGTAAGAAATTCTATATATTCTATTTCACTCTTCTGCAGAGCCACGTCGAATCCACTGTTTATGAAATTTTTAATCAATCAATATTATACTGTGAAGTCCTTTAATAAGATAGGGGATGAGGACACAGCCTTAAATGCAACAAAAGCTATACATGTGGTAAAACGGTACTTACTAGAAGTAATTATGAGGTAATGGGAATGAAGTGAGAGAGGTGGGCAAGGCAGCTATGCACTGAATTCTTTGATCCATGGTATTTCAGAAACTAAGGTAGTTTTATAACTTCTCATCTGCTCTGGAAATAAATCACTAATAAGATCTCCCTCCTAAATCGGTCAACTACATAAAAGCCCAGGAATTAAAGAAGTAAATCCTGAATACCTTTCTTCTGAGAAATTTCTAATAGGTTTCATTAGATGTCCTTTAGCCACAGGTTACACCTCTCTCTCTTTTTTTAATGTGTATTCATTTTTGAGAGAGAGAGCGCGTGTGCCCACACAAGTGGGGGAGGGGCAGAGAGGGGGCAGACAGAGGTTCTGAAGCAGGCTCTGGGCTGACAGCAGAGAGTCCGATGTGGGGCTCAAACTCACAAACCGTGAGATCATGACCTAAGCCAAAGTCGGATGCTTAACCAACTGAGCCCCCAGGTGCTCCCCCAGGTTACATCTCTTATAAACCAAAACTGCAAGGTTATATATACCCTGCACTTGTTATCTTGTGTATTTTCGCAGGGTACTATGAAACAGCTTTCCCATCCATCAATAACATATTCTTATAAATCCTGCCAGACGTGAGGCTCATACATACATCAAGTGGTACAGAACAGGAAGTGGGGTGGACACTACAGCTAATTTTCAGTCTGTCATAAATTTAACTTGGGTTAAACATACCAAATCAAGGATAATGGCTTCTTTATCATCCAAGCTGTTACCTAAAAATATTCCATAAAACATTATGAACAGTAACTACTCTAAGTAGAGATATTTTTAAATGCACCTCAGGCTGAGAACTGAAATAGAACCACCCTGAAGCTTTTGGTAATTTGATCACATTATTGCTTAATAATTAGCCTTTGATTCTTTTTGAAAAACTAAATTACCTAGCTATGAAGCAAGTTCAAATAAATCTCATACCTACATTAATATCTGGATGTAAAAAATAACACCTTAATATTTCTTTAAAAGATAAGTATATGTTGGGGATGACTGTCTTCTGAAGTTAGGGCCAGTGAAAACCTTTAAGGACATAATGACTTTGGTAATTCCCTTCTTTTGTTTATACAGTTTTATTTTTAATATTTAAAGAAAATAGGACAGCTCTTCTTCGAAACTTAACTGTCCCATGGTAGTGCCTTCCAGCACAACTACTGAATGTTCCTTAGTGTCTCTGAGCCATCAAGGAATTACTATTCATACAGGGAAATACTGCATATGGGGAACAATCATCAGGATTAATGATAATATTAAACAAGTCCACTTAACAAGAAAGCAGAAAGAATAGGCAGATAAACAGGATGATATTCCATAGTTAGAAGTGAACAGGGAAAATAAAAGCATAGCCTTTAAAACTGAGAAAATAACTCTAGAAAAGCAATGCATTACAAAGATATGAAACAATACACGTATTTCTTTTTTTTTCCATTTCTCGGACTCTGAAAAATGCCTCTTTATAATATGAACCAGTACACATATGACATCTACTCAAAATGCTGGCTTAATAAAAAAACAAACAAACCCAGCTAGACCCAGAATTAAGGAATCAGAATTACTTTGTCCTATAATGAAAAATGTTTTACAATCATCTTGTTCACAGGCCTCTTGGGAACTTGACTATTGCTGGATATATGCTGCTAACATGAGATCAATTTGTATGTTGGGGAAGAGAAAGTGAGGAAAGGCAAGAGCAGACGAATAGTCTCACATTTCTGAGCCACAAAAAATTGAACTTTTAGAGTTTTTCTACCATATACACACAATTACCAAGGCCTTGAGCCACAAAGCATATTCAGAGTTTTATTTATCCAAAGGAGCCAGGAAAGAAAGCCTAAGGTAGGAGAAAAGATTTCTTCTCTATTAGTATCTGAGATAAAAACAATTTAAAAATGTGTTAGGTAGGGGTGGGAGAGCTCTTCTCCTTCCAAAAAGACTAATTCAGCTCAGAACTGGTAAAAATTTATGACTGGGTGGCTCAGTCAGTTAAGCATCTGACTTCGGCTCCGGTCATGATCCTGTGGTTCATGGGTTCGAGTCCTGCGTTAGGCTCTGTGCTGACAGCTTGGTGCCTGAAGCCTGCTCCGGATTCTGTGTCTCTCTCTGCCTTTCCCTCGCTTGTGTGCTGTCTCTGTCTCTGTCTCTCTTTCAAAAATAAGTATATAAACATAAAAAAATTTTTTTTTTTTTAATTTACGGGATAAAAACCTAGTCCCTGAAAAATCTCTGCTCTCTTTAGTACTGCATGCATTCACAGTTTCTGTGCTTTAGTTATAGAGATAGAATATCTATTGAGTTTCAAAAGCTAAAAAGAGATACACAATTCTTAACACACACCTGAACAACAATAATAAAATGTCAAGAAAGTTCTAGCAAGCACTTAAAAGGAATGAAAGAAAAAAATGAGGTCACTCAAAGAACAGTGAACTCCTTGACAATCCTGCCCCACTCCCATTATACTTTCTTTGTCCATGTGTCTGTCTTCCCTACTAACAGAAGACTGAAGGCAGTGACTATTATGTGTTAATTATGTTTGTATGTCAGTGTCTAGCATGGGTCCAAGCGCCTGGTAGATAAGGTCAGGATAAGTACTAAATAAATAAGTAACAATTCAATGAAATGTCACTGAGAATCTGGAATGCACAATACCTACTTCAAAATGCTAAAACACACATATGTAAAGCAAAATAACTTAATCAGATTTTAAATGTGTGGTACATGCTAACACAGGTGATAGTAATGAGTAGTTCTTGTTTGAATTTCACAGGAATGATATTTAAAAAAATGTTCTGTTGGGCAAGTCGCTACTATGAAGATTCCACGTAACTCAGAGTTGTAATATTTCTACACTGACTTTCTTCTGTGCCTATTTTTCCATGATGGTTCTACACAGTCATCTGTAGTTTTACCTTGCTGTTCCACATGCAGGTGAACTATGTGGACCTATTCATTTTAGTTAACAGTAACAAAAGCTACACACAAACAAATGTAAATTTCTTCCCCTCTCTCAAAAAAGCAACTGCCCATCCAAATAGACCAAATGACCAACAAAATTAGTCATCTGAGTTGTCTAATGTGCAAAGGCAGTCTGAGGACATCTTCCTACCCTTTTCTTCTCTCTCCATTTATATATAGAGACAAATTCTTAACTTTGTTCCAGGCTAACCTGGAATTGCAGGGTCTTTTCTTTACATAAGTAGCCCTTTTCCATTTCACTTGGACCTCACAGTCGTCCTGTGAAGAAAACAAGAAAATACTAATAAACTCCATTTTACATATGAGATAGACACCCTGAGAGATGCTGTATGATCTGTCCTACATACGAGGCTACCCAAGTAATACAACCAGATCTCTCAACTCCAGATTCACCACTCTCTTCTTCCATTAAGCTGACTATATTCTCTGCCTCTGTTCTTCTTCCCTTTCATTCATGTGGTGGTCGAAGTTATTTTCTGTATTTCCTATCCTATCTCTTCCAAACCACATGCCTTTTTGGTTAACATTTAGTTTTTCTAGCAATTCTCTGTCACTCTTCTAGGATATAAATCCCCTGCTGTATTACACAAGCAGCTTCATCTGTCCTATTCATTCCCTGGGTTCCCATTATTTTTATATCAGCTCCATGAATACTATCTTTTCAGCTTTCCTATCATATGCCCATCTCTCTGCAGTTCTTGAGCTTTGTCAATTCCAGTAACCAGTACAGAATAAGGGTCACTTGGGGCATTATTTCTTAAATTATAAAAGTTAATATATACGCATTAAAAAAATCAAATATAATAACAAACCAAAAGCAGTACAGAAACATATGAAGAAAAAGTATTCACATACATAACAGACACATAATTAAGAATACTTTTCTGCAACTTCACTTTTAATTTAATCTTATATAGTAGACATTTTTTCTTGTCACCTCATGAATATACCTCATTTATTTATTTTTTTATTTATTTTTAAGTTTATTTTTGACAGAGACAGAGAGCAAGCATGAGCTGGGGAGGGGCAGAGAGAGAGAGGGAGACACAGAATCCGAAGCAGGCTCCAGGCTGTCAGCACAGAGCCTGATGCGGGGCTCGAACTCACAAACCATGAGATCATGACCTGGGCCGCAGTCGGACGCTTAACCGACTGAACCACCCAGGCGCCCCTATACCTCATTTATTTTAATAGCTACATAGTATCTGACCCTATGATATATCATATTTGCTTAAGTTTTCCTGCAGATGGACATTTCGGTTGTATATTATTCGTTATTAGAAATAGATATGATAGTGAACAGCTACTGCTTTTGCCTGGCCTGCATCCTCTTCCTCTAATAACATTTTACTCTTCTGGTGGGAAAGCACCATTTCTTTGATGTTATTTCATGTGGTTAAAGCAGGGTCAAGTCCTTTCCCATTGCCACCCCAAGGATATGACTCAAGCCAGGTTAATCAGAGTATTCTATTCCCCTGCCAGGAGGAATTGGGTCAAGGATGTGTGCTTGCTGGCACCTGGGTGGCTCAGTTGGTTAAGTGTCCGACCGGCTCAGGTCATGACCTCAGTTTGTGATTTCGAGCCCCATTTTGGGCTCTGTGCTGACAGCTCAGAGCCTGGAGCCTGCTTGGGATTCTGTGTCTCCCTCTCTCTCTCTGCCCACCCCCCACTTGCACTCTGTTTCTCTCTCTCTCAAAAATAAATAAACACTAAAAAAAATTAAATAATAAAAAAAAAAGGATGTGTGGTTGACCCATGTCAGTACAGAGTCAACTCTAGGACTTTCGTAGAACTATAGAGAAGGAGGAACAATTCCTCCTCACCCCCTCCCTCACTGCTAAACTGGAAGGAGCTTAGCCTGAATGAAGCTGCCAGAGACTACCAAATGAAAATAGGGACTACCTATCTGAAACTCAAACACAGAAAAAGCAGAGCTAAGAGAAATGGAGACAGATAAATATGTCACATAAGCTGAAGCCAAGGACAGTGTTGGTCCTAAATCTGGCTGGCCCGCAGTGAGAATATTGCTGGATCTGTGAGCCAAGAAATTCTTCCCCTCTCCTCGCCCTCCCAAGTAAGCCTGAACTCTATCATCTGAAAATGAAAGAGTCTACACAAATATGCAGATAATATGGCAAAAAGCTTTGTGCCTACATTTTTGGGCATGACTGCAAATGTATCTTGAGGGTAAATTCCTTTAAGAGAATATGCTGAGTCAAGAGGCATGTGTATTGTACATTTCATTATATATTGCCAAATTGCCAGAGGTCTAAATCCTCGTTGGTCCCTCGTGTGTCTCTAGTCCTGGACCTACTTTCAATGTAAGTCATATTACTTAAAAATCTAGGCCCATGGAGAATTTAAAAATGCTTTCAGAACCTGCCTTGATCTATTATTTCCAAAGCCCCAGCTCGAGGTTATCTTCTCTCTTATATTTAGCCATAATGTGTCTGAAGGCAACTTTAAGCTTTGTATCCAAATTACCACTGATATTTCCAAGTCAAGAGACTTTCCTACCCCATTATTTGTTCCATGCTACCATTATAAAATTTCCCTCAAAGCATACCTCTATCACAAGTTTATGAAGTGTTTTTATATAGGTTCTCCCATTTAATCCTAACAATTAGTACATATAGGTATTACTATTCCCATTTTATAGGTAAGGTAACTGATCTGAAATGACTTGCTCAGGTCATGTAATGAGTGGTGCAGCCAAACCTAAACCCCCAACTTCTGCCTCTAAGTCTTAGGCTCTTTTACTCTACTACAGGTACACATCTGTGCTCTAAGTTCACAGACATCTAAAGTGGCAGTAACTTCTACCTAGTCGCATTTCTTGGAAAGGAGATTAACCCATTTTGTAAAGATTCAATAAAAGATTGCCTATATAGGAACCTAATGGACAATCACAAAATACTAATGGTGTTGATACCTTATGAATTCAAGTAATAAAGAAAGAGTAATGTTTCCTTTATAAAAGCCCAGGTAAGGTTACATTAAGAGTGCATAAGTGCAGGGGTGTCTGGGTGGCTCAGTTGGTTAAACCTCTGACTTCGGCTCAGATTATGATCTCACAGTTCATGAGTTTGAGCCCTGCGTCGGGTTCTGTGCTGACAGCTCAGAGCCTGGAGCTTGCTTCAGATTCTGTGTTTCCCTCTCTCTCTGTTCCTCTCCTGCTTGCACACACTCTTTCTCTCTCTTTCAAAAATAAAGATTAAAAAAAAGTTTTTTTTAAGTGCATAAATAGTATTTTCCTAATAAAACAACTAAGGAGTCAATCTTTAAAAGAAGCCTATTAATAATTTAATACATCATTTAGGAATTCAGAAGGCAGCTTGGCATACACTTAGAATAACACAGAAAGTATAAAAAACAGATAAGCATTTGTTTTCATTAACCTTGGGCCCGTGTAACAAACTGTTCCCAGAAGTTCTCTGATTAAAAAAACAAAACACACTAAGGCACACAGTCTAATCATAGCACAGAAGCAGAGTGCCCCCTACTACTGAACTCTCTTAATATTGTAATACCATTCCTTAAGTATCAAAATAGCCCTGGGAGAGTAAAGAACCAAGTGTTACCCTCACTTTCTGAATGGAAGCATAGAGGTTAAGTGGCTTGCCACAGAACAACCAGTCAATGGAACAGATGCTACAGCCTGCCATTCTTTTTTCATTTGAGCCTTCACCCAAATATGTCTCCAGTAAGAACAGATGTGACCTGATGGAACATTCAAGATGACCTTATAATTCTGGTCACTGAGGAGGCATGCAGACTTACAAGGAAGAAAAGTGAACTCATTTTTCTTGCTGATTTTCAGCTAGTCTGAGGAATAAGTGCCATAATGTTCCTTCTAGTTTCAAATTCAATTAAGTTCAAAGAGTCTGGTGGTCAGTCTGTGCATTCATCAAATACTACACGTGAGAACAGAGTGCTAGGGGAACAGTAAAGAGGGGCATCTAACCTTGACTGAATGGGATGGGAAAGGCTTCACAGAGCAGGGGCCGTGGGCTGAGTCTTGATGGTTAAGAGCCGATTAGGCTGGAGTGGAGAGAATGAATCGTACAGGCTAAGGGAGCATATAGGTAGCTAAAAGCAAAGAGGCAAAAGCTCTCTGAAATGAGAAAAACTAAGACTATTTTGCTCTCTCCCATAGCTTATTTTTCTCTTTTTAAATATTTATTTTTGAGAGAGAGGGAGACAGAGGGAGACACAGAATCCGAAGCAGGCTCCAGGCTCTGAGCTGCCAGCACAGAGCCTGACACAGGGCTCAAACTCACAGACTGTGAGATCATGACCTGAGCCAAAGTCTGACGCTCAACCAACTGAGCCACTCAGGCGCCCCCAGAGTTTTTTTAAATTCTGAACCACCAGTTGGTTTAACAAATGTCCTTAAAAATTATGGCAGAGGTCATTTATAAAGTTGAAAAGGCAGAGATAGCTGAGTAAATAAAAAGATCATAGGAATAAAGGAAAAATAAGGATTTTGTCTGAATATTATATACCTATATTACCTTAGTACATCTTTAATAATAGTTTCACAGGAAGTATTTTAAGTATACACTAGGAACACACCATTGCGTTATAGAGCACGAACAGAAATACAATGCAGGCCATGAATGAGAACCACGAATTTGATTTTAAATTTTCTAGAAGCCACATTTTTAAAGAGGTGGAAAAAAAGAATTAGGTGGAATTAAGTTTAATAATATATTTTATTTAAGTCCCATCCAAAATATCAACACTTCAACATATAATCAATTTAAAAATTACTGTGGTATTTTACATTCTCGGCGGGGGAAGGGGGGGACTAAATCTTTGAAATTCAGTGTGCATTTTATACTTCCAGCATATTCAATTACCTATAAGTGCTAATTCAGGTGCTTCATAGGCACATGTGGCTAGTGGCTCAGCTTTGTAAGGAGTTTTGAGAGATATAAGTGAGGTTGGTTTAGGTACAGAAGAAATGGTGCAGAAAAGAGGTTTGATACTTAGAAATCTGCATCACCCCAAACAAGGAGGCTTCTTTACTTCTGAAGCCTACAACTCTCTCCTTCCTCTCAACTCTTCAGAATAGCTGTTTCTGCTCGAGTGTTCTCACTTTTAGAAAATAGTTAAGGGCAGTGCCTACTCTTGTTCACCACTGTATCCCCAGGGCTTAGCTTAGAATAGTATTTATCCCAAGTGGGATGCTCACTGAGTACTTCTTTAATAAATGCACGAACAGACACATAGCTGCCTCTGGGCTTTAGCTTATTTTGTACTTGGAAGCCTTTCCTTACTCTTGTATTTGAACATGTCCAAGTAAATCATACCTCTTTTTGAAAGTTCAGCCCCTAGCTACCACCCTTTCTAAAAAGCCTTCCCTGTTTGCCATAATTAGTAGCCATTTCTCCCTTCAGAATTTCTGTATCATTTTATCTGTAGTCCCTTAAAAAAACCTTAACATTCCACTGTTTTTGTTTGCATTATAATTATTCATATACATTGGTGAGCTCCTTGACAGTTACACAACAATACCTCATGATAAACATACTGGAAGCTCAACAAACATTACATATTCTTTTCCTCTAGTTTCTTGAAGGGCAGAGACCATACAACCCATAACTCTATGGCCCTCAAATCTCTCAGTATAGTGCTCTAGACACAGCTGATGCTCAGCTTTATCTCCTTGCATTATGACTACAGTAATTATTAGTACAAGATTGCTATAGGCTGGTAAGAATGATGAATTAAACCAAATGAAGTATAAAGAAAGAGGAAAATGTAGGGAAAAATTAAAACTGTGTCAGACTGTTGAAAGCACAAAAGAGTACAGAGCTGACAAACTCTTCTTTTAAATGGGAAGAATATAAATTACTTGCTTATGAGTTGTTCAAAGATGACAAATACAATTGGTCACAAATGTTAAAAAAATGTTTGTGTTGGTTTTTGTCTTAAGCATGTTTTATAGGTAAGTTATATTCTACAAATACTAACGGGCTTAGTTAGCAACTGGATTACTATTTTGAAAGGAGATACAAGGACTTATCTATCTTTTGTAGCCTATTATTGGAACTTAAAGAAAATATTCTCTTTCACCAATGACACTGACAGACACTGGAAAGGAATTTAAGGTTTCTTGAAAAAATTTTTCAAGTTCACTTATTTTTGAAAGAGAGTGAGAGAGTGAGCAGGGGAGGGGCAGAGAGAGAGGGAGACACAGAATCCAAAGCAGGCTCCAGGCTCCGTGCTGACAGCTCAGAGCCCAATGCAGGGCTCGAACTCATGAACCCAAGGTCATGACCTAAGCCAAAGTCGGACGCTTAACTGACTGTCACCCAAGTGACCCCAGAATTTGTTAAGTTTTAATCCAAGACAGTAAATACATGCTTCCACCTTCTTGTAACTCAAAGGAATAATTCACGTCAGTGATTCATCTCTTTCATTCCATAGTATTCCACATCTTTGAGGATGTTATGAAATGTTACTTTTCTTCTTAATTGTTAAACTTGACAAATTGTGAATTAGGAGGGGATGGTGCCTGAGGGCTGTGGCCAGTCCTGTGATGGTCTCTAGCCCTTAGTTTGGGCTGAAACTTCTCCTGCCTGTGTCCTCCTTAAAAAAGCATTCTCTATGGGCAATCACTAAGCCATTCTTAATGACTGAAGAATGGTTGTGAGGATACTGAAGGAAGAGAAACATTCAGGTACATAGCAAAAGAGGTGTGAATAAAGATAGAAAAGTAAAGTATGAGCTAGAACTGAAGGAGAAAATGGCATCAGAAACTTCAGGTTCTGGGTCGATTTATAAGCAAGCTTCTATTGACTGATCAACTTTTCCCCAACCTTCACCCGTATAAGCATTGTATGAATTTTCTGCAGCTAATCACAATTCTCCAGATCATTCCACTTACATATAAGTTACTTGGGTCTATTTTTGGAAACTTGCCTTCTATTTTTTCATCAAGTTCCTTCTATTTTTTCATCAAGTTCCTTAAAAGAAGACAAAATCTAAGTAACAAGTTCTGTCTTCAGACTGAACAAGTATCTCTAGCAGTTCTGCATTTTGTAAAACAACGCACCAAAAGGTGTTAGTACTTTGTGTTACTGTGAGGTGTGTGCAGGCCAATTGCTATAATAAACTCATAACATTCTGTTTGCAATTAAAGAGATCACTGGCACAACAAGTCTTCACCAGTAAAATGTTTAAAATCAAAGCCCCCCCACCCCAACCAGGAGGGAGTGGGACAGATCTTATATACGTAATTAAAGGTAATTACTCAAAATGCTTCATGTGATTTAGAGATATTTTAGAGTTTTAAGGGGCAAAGAAGGGCTACATGGGGTTTGACTCTAACAGATAAGCAAGTGTCTTACAGCATTACATATAAACTTTTCTGCTTTTACTTCACTATACCACAGGGCACACTGTTAGCCATAATATGAGAAACATCCCAATTCTCTAAACTATGAAAAACACACACAAAGGATATACAATGATTGAATTTATCCTAGTCCAGAAGTGTACCAAATGCTGTGCTTCAGAAATAACAGTTCCCTTTGTTCCGCTAACTAGTGAGGTTAGTTAATACAGGTTTAGGTTAGGATCCTTAGGAGAATGAATGAACATTCACAGAACTATCACTACTAAATTAGCTCCATTAAAGACTAGCAATTATTAGTACTAAGGATGTGAACTACACCCTTCATAGCCCAGTACATGAAAACAACCCTTTCTATTTTTTCTTCATAAAATTAAGCATTAGCCACAGATTGGACTTATACTGTAACATGAATGAAAGTATTTAAATGTCCTTTTAAAATGTTTTCTAGACAGTGTGCATAGATTTGGAAACACACACTCATGCACATACACATACACACTTTTAAAGGAAAAGATGAAGACCACACCACACGTTTCCTTGTCTAAAGTTCATTCCATATACTGTAAGATGAAGATGCTTTCCATGTACCCATCTCAGGTTCTTGCTGCTGAGTCACCAACTCAAGGACATTTTTATATTTAGGTTCTGCTCCCTCAGAGAACAAGAGTGGCACTGGGGTCGCTCCTTCTGCAAAGTATATTCAGAGGTTTAGATACTTTCAAACATCCCCCTCACCTTTTACTCAATGGATAGGACTTTACCTTTTTTTGTTTGTTTTTAATAAGAGGCTCCGCTACTGTCCTAATGTTAACTTATTTCAAATAAGTGAAATGCTCATGCTGAAAGGAGCCACTCGTGTTGAAAAGAGCAAGTCCTTAAGTTTGGCAGATGCGGCTTTATATTTCAATTTATCATCCCAGACTTCCTCAGAGTATAAGAAGGTCTGCCTCTGATAATAAAGGCCCAAAGCAGGTTTCCCTCCTAGCATTACTTTTTCAGTAAGAGTATGGGAAGTACAATAAACACAGGCACAATGAACTGGGAAAGAGGCAGTTCTCTTTTTGGAATATGCATTACCCTATGCCAGGATGATCCACAGTTACTGTGTTCACACTCTACTTTGAGAATCTCAAGATGCTGAAATGTCCTAAGGCAAAATGTTTTGCATTTTAAGCAAGTGTTAAATGAAGAGAAGAAAAATATGGTCAGTAAACTCATCCTTCTCTTGTCACACGATCAACTGTTTTTTTCCCAGTTCTTAAGCCACATTCTTAGAGAACCTGCTCTCTGTGGAATGGTGAATTCTACATGATTCCGTACCCACTGAATAAGGTACCTAGGCCCGAACTGGAAAGCCTTTCCAAGCTGAGTCAGCCGGTCTCTTTCCCAGGAACTTGCAATTGGGACACAGGTCTGCAGTCCATCTCTGCTGGCGCTTAAATCAACAGGGGCTATGTGTAAGGCCTTTTTCCACCACATGTAAGGAGAAGCAGAGAAAGCTGGTAATGTGGAGAAAAGAAGAGGGCTAATAAACAATGAGGCAAGACAGTTTATGACCCTAAGCAGAAGAGTCAAATAAAGCATTAAGAGTCTGGAAAAGGTGAACAGAAAGCCAGAGACAGAGTAGTTTGTCTGGGTTTCTAGAGGCTTTCCAGTGCTTTGTACCAATCCCTAGTGAGATCTGTATAATATTTCCTTCCTATTCCAAGACAAATCCCTGTGATCTTCCAGTAAGATTTCCTTTTGGATCTAAGCTATTCAGAATAGATTCTGTTAATGGTAATCAAAACAGTGTTGACCAATACACACACATAACTGTTCATTTTCCTTATGATGATTAAAGAGGAGGAAGATGAGCAGTTATGTGTGTGTAGATGACGCTACACTTTGCTTTAGGGAGCGAAGAAATAAAAAAGACACAGACTCTGCCCTTAGGGAACTTACAGGTAGAAAACAGAGACGTAAACTGCTAGCATAGTTACTAGATCAAGCCTTTCATAAAAATTAGTATAATGAAGAAAGAGTAGATGTGGAATGGCCTAAGAACCAAATTTATTTACTCAAACTTAACGATATATATATTTGGTCAAAGTTTGAGGAATTAAAAACTACCATAAAATCTTTTGCAGATGTATACTTTACTAGATAAACTATGTACCATTGTATATACTATATAACCATACTCTGCAGTACATATTTACTGACCATGATCATATATACAAATCCAGTTGGACTATTACTCTATGGGCAATATAAGGGATTTTTCAAGGCTAACTTTGATCGTATGTGATTTTCACTTGTGTGCTATCTTTAGCTCCTAACCTTACATGTGACTTTGTATTTAACAGTTGGCTTCCATAGAAAAACAATCACCCTCGAAATCCTAGCATTTTAAATAAGATACCTAGAAACTGGTAGTTAGATGTGATCTGTGACAGCTGGTGGCAATCTAGTTATTTGACTATTAGGCAATCCTAGCAGCCAAGTGAACTGAACTATGGTGTTCTAAGAAATAACTTAGAATTTTTAACAAAGCCTATAGCCTCAAATTAGGTACCAAGTCCCCATTATGACAGTGCCTCCATACAGGAAATTAAAAATAAACTAGCACAAAAATGAGCCCTTGCCAATCTATTTTCTAACATGTTTTATTATCTTTCTAGAACTATTTTCAATACTTTCAGTAATGCATTTATTTTAAAAAATTTTTTTAATAAATTTTATTTTTTAAAAAATTTCGGGGCACCTGGGTGGCTCAGTTGGTAGAGTGGCCAATTCTTGATTTCAGCTCTGGTCATGATCCCAAGGGTTGTGGGATAGAGCCCCATATCAGGCTCTGCTGAGCATGGAGCCTGCTTAAGATTCTCTCTCTCTCCCTCTGCCCCCTCCCCTGCTTGCACTATCTAAAATTTAAAAAAAAATTTTTAAATTAATTTATTATTAAGTAATCTCTACACCAACATAGGGCTGGAAATCACAACCCCGAGGTCAAGAGTCTCATGCTCTACCAACAGACCCCACCAGACACCCTGCCATTATTTTTCAATCACAATATTCAACTTGATGTTGAACTCATTTCACCCTTTTGGTACCTCATCTCTTAAATCTGTATTAAATAATAAAGCTAATAAATGAAATAAGTCAGTCAGAGAAAGACAAATGCCACACGATTTCACTCAAATGTGGAATTTAAGGAACAAAACAAATGAACAAAGTAAAAAAGGGGACAAACCAAAAAAACAGATTCTTAACTCTAGAGAACAGAAGGTTACCAGAGGAACGGTTACCAGAGGAGAGGTTGGGGGTGGGGAAGAAGATGAGTGAAACAGGTGAAGGGGATTAAGAGTACACTTACCATGATGAGCATTGAGTAATGTATAGAATTGTTGAGTCACTACATTGTACCCTTGAAAATAATATAACACTGTAGGCTAACTATCCTGGAATTAAAAAAAAAAAAAAAAAAAAGCCTAAAAGAAACAGCACTGTTTGAAATTTATTCCTTTCCATTTGATAAACGAATCATCTATAAATGATTCTATAAATGATTCAGAATCATCTATAAATCAGAAACATTTTAATGAAAAATATATACATTAAAAAAAACAAGGAAATATACAAAATAATAGCTGTGAATAGAGACTCACCACGGTGGTGACCAAAACTTCAATCTTTCTTTTATATATTTTTCTAAACCTTCAGTGATATTAGTTTTCTCCAGAATTTACAAAAATAATTTTTTAAGTGAAAAACTTCTTGTTACCTTTGGGCAAACTGCACATAGATAATTGCAAATTTATCCTCTAACGCTACTCTCCTTTTTAGGTAGCAGAGTTAAGAGATCTAGGCTGTGTTTTCTGAACTATAACTGTTGAGAGTGGAAGCCAAGCAAAACGTTGATGAGGTATGACTACCAGTTCAATGTGATTGTATCCAAATCATTCTCTAGCTGCTAATGGGCTATTGTGGTCTTCAGACTTGCAATGCTATAGCCACTATACTGATGAGAACCACACACAATTCCTACCTTTCACGGGCTTCAATTCTAAAACTTTCACCATGGAGTTAGTTCTTGGATACTCTGTTTGTAGGTAGTAATGAATATAAATGTCTCTGATTGTATAGCAAATTCTTGCGGAAACAATTTTGGGGACTTCATTCTAATATCTTCAGTTATTCATTCATATCTCTATTCTGCTTGCTTAATACAGTTAATAATTACTATCACAAGCAAATAAAGAAGAGCCTGAGTTTGGAGAGGACAGTATGCATGAAGGAAAGAAGCTTCAACTTAAGTTGGTGATTGCACTGCCAGTCAAATACTGTCCAAAGAACTTATATACTGGGATTTCATCAATTTAACAGACATTTGTTGAGTCTTTTCTTTGGATCAAGTAATATGCAAGCAATACTTTAATGAATAAAAGATGTTTCTTGCCCTTAAAAAGCTCACAATCCAGCAGCATATTACACTGTGAAAAATCCACAGTGATAGAGATGTGGCTAAGTCCCCTCATTACAGTGCCTCGAGAGTGGCACAGAGTTCTTTGAGGTAATTTCCATATTCTGCAAACTGAATGGAGTGATAAAAAGGAGTAAGAAGTTTTGGTCACTGGAGCTCCTGGATGGCTCAGTCGGTTGACTGTCTGACTTCGGCTCAGGTCATGATCTCACAGTTTGAGTTCGAGCCCCACGTCGGGCTATGTGCTGACAGCTCAGAGCCTGGAGCCTGCTTTGGATTCTGCATCTCCCTCTCTCTCTGTTTCCCCCCCCCCCCCCCATTCATGCTGTGTCTCTCTCAAAAATAAAAATAACCATTAAAAAAAAATCTTTAAAAAAAAAGAAAAGTTTTGGTCACTGCCATGCTAGAGCACAGATCAGCAAACTAAGCCCATAATCTGGCCCAGGTACTTTTGTATGATTAGAGAACTAAGAATGGGTTCTATATATTTAAATATTTGAAAAAATTTAAAGACTAATATTTTATAATACACAAAAATTGCATAAAATTCTAATTTTGGTGCCCATGAATAGAGTTTCATTGGAATATAGCTCATTCATTTACTTACTGTTTATGGCTGCTTCTGTGCTACAGGAACAGAGATGAATAGTTACACAGAGACTGATAGCCCACAAAGCCTAAAGAATTTACTATCTGTTCCTTTATACTATCTGGATTCATAAGAAATCTCATCTTCCACACTGGAAGTAGGGGGATAGCCCAATTACATACATCCTTCCTTTTCTGGGGGCACTGATATTCACTAACAGTCCACAGACTCTGTAATAAACCTGACTTACAATGTTTCAGTAGTTCAACACTAGTAACACCACTTTCTTTGCAAATTCATAAACAAATCTAGTTATATAAAGACCAAACATTAACTGAACCAGCTGGCTTGGGTCTTGCATAATAGTTTGAATTTGGTTTTACGGAACAAAAACAGGTATGGCAATGTGATCTTTTTTGCCTGGGGTTCTTTTCCCAGGTATTATAAAGACCACTGTGGCCAAGTGTCCCCTCCAAACTGACAGGAAAAGCAGGGGACTTGTGCAGGTAGAAGTATTCGTTCTCACCAAGGAGGCCTAAGTGAGCATAAGTGTATTCCAACACGACCACATGCAGCTCCTCTGAAAGAAACACACTACCGTCAAAATCACAAATGTGATGGGTTCACCGTAGCTGTATTCTGCTCTTTTGAGTCAGGATTAGGAAATATTAAGTCACTACTGCTTGAGAATCCATCAAAAAGTCTTCAAAGATGAAACTGTTACCTCTTCATTCTGAGATTTTTTTTAAAGTTTATTCATTTTGAGAGAGAGAGTGCACATGTGGGGGAGGGATGGAGAGAGAGGGAGAGACGGAATACTGAGCAGACTCTGTGCCAGCAGTCCAGAGCCTGATGCAGAGCTTGAAACCATGAACCATGAGATCATGACATGAGATGAGATCAAAAGTCAGACATAACCAGCTGAGCCACCCAGGGGCCCCCATTCTGAGATTTTTTTAAAGCTATGAGAAATGGGGTGGCCTGGGTGGCTCAGTAAGTTAAGCATCCGACTCTTGATTTTGGTTCAGGTCATGATCTTGAGGGACTGTGAGACTGAGCCCGGTGCTGGGATTCTCTCTCTCCCTTTCTCTCTGTGTTTTCCCGCTTGCATGCTCTCTCTCTCTCAAAATAAATAAATAAACATTAAAAAAAAAAAAAGGCTATGAGAAATATACATAGTATATTTCCATTTCTACAGAAAAGTAAGATCTTCAGTTTTCAATGTAAAACAGTAACTGCCTTAAGAATGCAAGGCCTTTGTAGACATTACCTCATTAAACCCTAGCAGGCCTAAAAACTATACAAAGCAGTTTTTCCTATTGTATCAGAAAGAAACTGAGGCACAGCAGGGCACATGGTTAATGCTGAGTCAAAGAATCAGTGGGAAAAACTGAGCCAACCTTTGCTCCTTGCTCCAATTCTTAGCTGTCTCCACTTATTCACATTGCCTATAATCAGAGATTGTTAAATGTCTAAATCTCCAGTCCTTAAAATGTAATTTCAAAGCTGCCCATTTATACTCATTAAGATCAGTTTTCCCTGAATTTAGTAGTATATATCTCCTCCCCCTACAATAACTCTAGCAGAGAGACTTCTGAAAAACTTACACGTGGAAAGAAAGGTCCAGGTTTCACTTTCTTTTATCCAGTTCATTATTTCATCCTTTCTTCTCTTGTTATGAAAAGTTTCTACCCAACTGGAGACCAAAAAGTTTCTTCTAAATTCCTTAAGGGCTCCTATATACTGGACATCAACGTTGAGGTATGTTACTTGTTCACAACTACTCTTGTTACATGATTCACTTCTATTTTAAGTAAAATTCCCATCTTTGCAATATCTCTGCAGCTTTTCTTTTTTTTTTTTTTCAGCTTTTCTTATTTTTAATTTTCCTGTTTAAACCAGCTTATTTACAATATACTCCTAAGGAAGTTCACAACATTACAAGAAGGTTTTGTCAATCTCACACTTTCTGATGATTTTCTTCAGATCTGTGCTTTATTCTTCTGTTGAAGGAAAACCATGTTCCTGTTAATTTAACAGTTGTCTAGATTCAAAGCTCTTTTTCTGGGACCAGAAAAACCTCCTACCTTTTCTTGATGACATATAAAACCATTCTCTCCTAGAAATCTCAAAATTGTAAAGTCTGATAAGCTCTATGAACATGGTCTTTATTCACAGTATAAAGGTTTCAGTGGGTGAAATGGCTTGCATAGGGTAGCACTGAGCTTCTCCGTTGTACACACAGCATATACATTCAACGTAAGTGATTAATTTACTTTGGAAAGAAATGTTTCAAAACCTAGATTGCCCAAGACCATAAAAGGCTTTGGAAGTAACAAAGGCAGCCTTCTAAAGCATAAAATTTGAGGGCACAATGTGAAATAGGAAATCCTACTCTTTCATGGGAGAGGGGGATAGTTCTGGGCCTTTGCTTCAGTTAAAAACACTCTCACGACTATCTTCTACCACTCTATTATAATTAGGTAAGGGATAATGGGTGGAAGTCCTCAGGAATCTACTAGGGATATGTGTACGTATACACACAAGAAAAAAGTCTGTGTAAAAACATTCCTAGTTCAGGTGTGCCTACCCTGTGACTGGGTAAGTAAGTTACCAAACTCTCCTGTGCTCAAAAATGGGAAAAGTGAAACATAACCAACCATATGAAGTACCTACTGGATACTTCAGTTCACTTATTTTCTCGCCCAATAAGATTTTGGCTGGACTTTGTTACACTGTGAAACTGCAGTAAGTATCTTGTTGTCTTTTTAAATTTGAGGATTAACATCTCCTTTACAAGACAGCCAAAGCAGAATGCTCATTAGCAGATTAGAATAGCTGCTGAAAATCCAGGACATGGCAGCTCAGGCTTAGATCAACTATGACATGACAGTTATTCTCAGAGTCCCTAAGATTTTTCCCAGGCAGGCTGCTGGGTGGAAATGGAATTAACTGTTTAAGCAGAGCAAAGCGAGTTCCTCCACTACCTTCAAGATCTCTCAATACAATTAAGAAGGCTGCAGAAGCAAAGAGACCATTGTAGTGTCTGTCTGTATTACATTTATGCCTTTCAAAATGTCAAGTGAAGTGATGAGAATTTACCATACCCTACTCTAGTACTTTCTCTAAAAAGGCCAGTTATTATTCAAAACCACTGTTCCTAAGAAATAGTTAACTCTGAGAACATTAATAGATGGCAACTTTATAGCTCCTTCTGGTGAAGTCAAAGGTCTCCACCCTATTTGATTTATTTGCATTCTCATTTCTCTATCTGGAGTCCTCTTTTCTTGCCATTTGCCTACTCCTCCCTTCCCCATCCTTTTTCATTTGTTCCTGCCCTTGCTCACGCCTTCCCTCTCCCTCCCTTTCTCTCCTGTCACTTTAGCTGCATGCTTGGTTCTGGTTTATTCATCTTTTATTAATTTAGCAAACATACACTAGGCCTTTACCATATGACCAGTCCATATGTAGCTATGAATCTTCAGGCTCATACTGTCCCCTCTCTCATGTTTAGGCCTCCTATCTGTTTAGGCCTCTGGTTTTGCCCCATCTTGGCCTCAAATGTGTCATCCACCAAGTCTATTCCTTTGTGTTAGGATACCAGGAAAAGTGCTGTACTGGATAAAGGATTAGTGGGCTGGGAAATCTTAAAATTGATGATGTATATATATATATATATATATACACTCTCCTAAGTAAAAGGACCCTGAGAGCACAGGGAAACCTAAAAACAATCTCATAACATGAACATGAGTTTGGGACTTACCCATAATGACTATAACACAATTACCACAACGTCGATGATTTAAAAAAAATGAAAAGAAAACAAGATGGTTACTTTCACCTGCTGACTGCAAAGGTTGCAGCCTTTAATTATCATGATTAAATACTACTGTTCTCTCTTATGAAGCCGGCCCATTGTATCAAACAAATACTAAAGCAACTAGGAGGGCAAGCAAGTTCCAGGGAATCCAGAGTCGATTTTTAAGCCATGACTCCTACTCTTATATATTCAGAACAATCTATAGAAGCTAAATATGAAAAGAAAAGCATAAATGTGCTCACTGCCAAAGCCCTCTGTGCTTTGAAAAATCAGAACACAGTGATTTAAGAAGGAATGAAACAAAAATAAGACAAAACTGAAGAAATTATTTTCCAACAGTGAAGAATATAATACTTTTTCATAGTTAATCCTTACATACCATTGCAGTTTCGCACTTAAAAAATACTGTTTTTCTTTGTAGTAACTTTGGAAATCCTCCAGTAATCTCAGACTCAATGAGTACAACCACTTTATGCAAATAAAAATCTACCCCATCCCCAGCCATCTCATTATGTGAAAACACTAGGTAATGGTCCCATTTTGATTCACTTGGCCATTGGAAATTCACTTTGGCAGGGTTCTATTTATAATGTAATTAACTTAAAAATTTTTTTCTATCTTTTGAAACCAAGGAAGTTACCAAGCATAAATATCTGTACCAGGATGTTTCTTGTAGAGTAACATGTGATTTTTTAAAAAAATTTTATTCAATCTTAGGTTCAAATAGTTTTTTTAAAAAGTCACGTATTCTAACCTTCTACCCAATGCACAAATCTCCCTCAAAATATCCAGAATGCATAACCGTTCAACTTCTGCCTGAAAACTGCCTTTCCCCTATGAGACGAGAAATCCTACTGCATAAAACAGCTTATTCCAGTTCACAATTTGCTTTTCTTCCTACAAGAAAGTGTTTGGAAAGAAAGGAAACAAGACATTGTAGCACTTTATTATCATTTGTTGAACTTATGCCTGAAACTGTTAACACGTGGCCCAGGATAAATGGGGACAGAAATGGGTTACTTGGTGATAGAAGAGGAAGGAGGGAGACCATAAATGCACTGCTGCAGTCTTTTAAAAAACTAGATGTTATAATAATAATAATAATAATAATAATAATAATGATACATAATCAGGGGAAAAATGCAAAAATAAAAAAGGATTAATTTAAAAACTTAAGAGTGCCACCACTTTCCATTTCTAATCATACTCTTCAAAGGTAATCATTATTAAATTTTTGTATATCCAATCAGGTATTTTCTATGCTCATGTGGACACAGCTGTACTATATACGTATTTCTTATTATACTATACAAACATGACACTAGACTCTTTTGTAAACCTTTTCACTTAAAAATATATTGGGGGATATTTCCATATCAGTACATAGGGCTCTACCTTCTTTTTAATAGCTAATTTCACAGGTATAAATATACCATTTATTTATCCAGGTCCATAGTGATGACATTTAGATTACTTCCACACTATTCTAATTGTTATACAAAGCCAGAATTTATCCTTCCTATAATTTCTTTCAATAATTTCTTTTAAATCATTTGGAATAAACCTAACCTACCATTTAACAGCTCTTTAAACATTTGAAAATCACCATCATATGGGGGAAATGGGAAACTAAATATAAGTGTTGAGCTCTAATATCAGAAATCAATAGGGGAAAGGATTTCCTCAAATAAAAACAATCTAAATGTCTGACAACACAAAATAGTCAGTGGGTGCCTACATTATGGCCTATGAAGAAGATGGGCTATTACACAATTATTAGAAACATAAAGACTCTGCAGCATTACAATAAATACTGTAATGCTAAATGAAAGAAGATGTAGTTACAGGTAACTGAGATTAACCATGAAACATGTCTGCAAATGAAGAGATATTCAAATGAAACGTAGCGGAGTTAGGGTAGTAAGAGCATGGATCATCATTTTTTTTCAAAATATCCTTTCATATTTTATAATTTAATTTCTACCATGAATGAAAAAAAAAATGATAGCTATTACGATGATCAAGATGATCATTCTCAGTTTCAAGGTCCTCTTTACTTTCTTCCCTGATTATCTTGGAGATACCAATCGTCATAGTAAATAATCAGGTCTTGAAATTTCTTGATGGCAAAGTTACAATCAGCCAACAAAGCATGAGGTGTGACTGCCCACAAGAGAAAAGAATGGAATGGAAGGGAAGATGGTAGAGATCAAAGAAGGGACAGTCAGGAAGAGCTCCAGCTTAAATTGTGTTCCCAATCATCTAGCGCCACCATTCTATCTTCGTGTGAATAGGGAACTGATTATGAATTTCCAGATCATATCATATGGTCAGGGCAATGGGGTCAAAAACCCAAGGTAATGATTAAGACCTGGATACTTAAGAAGGAAGAAATGGTCACACTCCCAAGCCAATATAAAAGTTCCTATTTCAGAAATTTAAAGTCTCAGGGAGCCTAGGTGGCTCAGTTGCTCAAGCGTCCGACTCTTGATTTCGGCTCAGGTCATCATCTCACAGTTCATGAGTTTGAACCCAGTGTCGGGCTCTGCACTGACAGTGTGGAGCTTGACTGGGATTCTCTCTCCCTCTCTGTCTGCCCCTCCCCCTCCCAAAAGAAATAAGTAAATATTAGAAAAAAAAAAAAGAAATGTAAAGTCTCACAACATGGTCAGAATAGCATTTTTTAATTTAAAAGCATTCATTCCTCCCCCAAAAATTCATCCATTTTAAAGGACTGATTAATTCCTTGAACAAATCTAAATCACAATGCGTTTTTTTTTTAAACTATTCCTTGTCATGATACCCAAATATTTTGCAAATCACTGGCGTATGATGAATAATGACAGACAAACACTAGTGCATAAAAACAACAATTAGATTATTTTGGTCACTGTGTGCCTTTGGCATGAAAGGTTGTTTATTTACAATGCCACATCACCTTGGTTCTGAACAGAGTGGCATATAAGCTCTGGCTGGTTAAACATTAACTAGTGATGAGTCACATTTGCAGCTGGAACTCACTCTAGAAAAACAGGGAGAGAAATGTTTGTGCTTGTAAGTTAGAACTAGGAGTTCATGCCTTTATTTATTTATTCATTCTTTCATTCTTTATTTTTGAGAGAGAGAGGCAGAGCACGAGTGGGGGACAGACAGAGAGAGGGAGGGAGGGAGACACAGAATCCGAAGCAGGCTCCAGGCTCCGGGCTGTCAGAGAGAGAGAGAGGGAGACATAGAATTCAAAGCAGGCTCCAGGCTCTGAGCTATCAGCACAGAGACCGATGTGGGGCTTGAACCCATGAACCGCGAGATCATGACCTGAGCTGAAGTTGGACGCCCAACTGAATGAGCCACCCAGGGGCCCCCATGCTTACATTTATAATAAGACATGGTCAAATCCTGTCTACTTTCTTGTCAACTGATTTACTTTTAAAATAAATTTCCTTTTTTGGCCATCCTCAGGAAATATTTTTATTAATAACTTGGCAAAAATCTAAAAAGGCAAAAACTTATCAAATCTTCCTAACTTTTTTCTGTCACAAAAATACTTCCTAACTACCTACTATGTGGAAGAACTATGTTAGGACTTGAGATAAACTTGAGACACAAGGGTGCAGAAGAGACAAGCCTTGTTCTCGGGAGCTTATGGTCTTATTGCAGGGCTGGGGGATGGAATGTGTAATTACAATTAAAGAACATTCAATATGTAATCACCAGTAACAGAATCAAGACTGAAAAATATCCCAATATGGCATTAAAGATGTTTAAGTGCTCAAAATCAATTATATTACCACAAAATTCAGAAAGCCTGGGTTGATGCCAATATATATATATATATATATATATATATATATATATATAAAAGAGGTAAAGTTTCCAGTTGAATAAAACTCCATAAAAGCATAAAGGTCAACTAGTGAAATGGCTGTTAAAATAGCTCATTTAAATTAATAGAAATATCATAAATGAGTTGTAATAATTGTCACCCTGAAATTTAAAAAACACAAACAACATAACAGCTAACTTTAAGTAAGTTCAGTTCTGGGGGGCACCTGGGTGGCTGAGTTGGTTGAGCATCTCACTCTTGATTTTGGCTTGTATCATGATCCCATGGTTCATAGGATCGAGTCCTACATTGGGCTCTGCTCTGACAGCAAAGAACTTGTTTGGAATATTCTCTCTCTCTCTCCCCCCCCCCCCCCCGCCCCCATCCCCCCCATTGTGCGCGCTCTCTCTCTCAAAATAAATACATAAACTTAAAAAGAAAGTTTAGTTCTGGAAAGACAAGCCTCAAGTTATACATATGTCCTGCAAACTAAATGAACAAACATATACTAAGAAGCTATTGTGAGTAAGAACTCATTTTAGGTTCAATGAAAGGCAAATGCCTATCGTGGCCTTGCTAGGTTAGGACTATGGCTGATTACTGTCACAGTCAGTGTGTAAGACAACTTGAATAACACTGTGTGGCTATTATATAATTCTCTATATTCTAGGAAGTGAAACTCAAATTCCTTCAATAGTACCTTCAATAAGTGGTACTTGAAATAAAAACATGCTTCAGTCATTCAGGTAAAACCATCACACTGAAGAAAGCAAAAAGTAGAGGAATGTCTAACTAATGTCAAACAATGAAACTAGTGCTGAACAATTTCATCTTCTGCAAGCAATATCCCATAGGTACAACCTCCTTAGGGTTGGTAACATTTGCTTACTCAAGATATTTTCCTGGAAGCCAGTAAGATATTTCAGAAATTAGATTTTTTAGATAAAAAATAGGCACGTTTAAAAAAATATATAAACTTAATTTTAAAAACTCCTCAAAGGTCTTAGGTTATTACAATAACATAAGCGAGGTCTTTCAAATGGATAAAATGACAATGTTATGGTATTTCAGAACAAGTATTTTAGTAGATCCTCAAAGTAGATACGTAGTCTCACTATCATAAAATATTGTTTGCAAATTACCAACCCCTCCTCTTTTCTTTTGGTGTAAAGAAATGAGAAGAGAATGAAATTACCATAAAGCAACACTTCAAACCAGTGTGTTTCAGGTGGTTTGTGGTCATAGTCATGGCATCATAAATCCCCAATCAAATGGCCCTCCAGGAGTCAGAGAGCAAGTAGCTTTAGTTGACTGTGTTTAATTACCTATCCAGCAAGCAGGGGAGATACATGGTCTGGTAAAAAAGAAAAAAAAAAAAAAAAAAAGGTCCAGTAGACAAGAAAATGTGCATACTTTTGGTCTTTCAGCTAAGCTATAGGCTAAGTACATGGAGAAAACAGACTTGACTTACCTGCACTGCCGAGCTGTTTATAAAACCTGTATTCTAAATGAAGCTGTGGAGCACGTGATTTTATTGGTTCCTGAAACCCAAGAAGAGAAATTGTGATCAGATTTAGACAAATAAAAAATTTTTCCATTCCTAGGTTTTCAAAGTAAACCAGGGCCAAGACCACTTAGTATTTTAGAGATGATATCCATATATGATAGCATTTTCTTACCACAATTTCTCTTTGAAAGCACAACTAGGGAAGGATGAAGGTGAAGTATATACAATCCCTTCCATGGATATTTAAATACACATACTCTGTATGAGCCATCATTCAACAACAGCTCCCTCACCAAGAAGTATTCTTCTGAAATACATTCTCCTAGGAAACCAGATGCCAAACCTTTTAATTAAATACCAGCATGTATTCCCTGCTTGTTTTATTATGAATTTTGGGTGATAAATAGGTTTATTATTTTTAGAAAAATGACATACGCTCAGAAAACAATTTCAAATACACAAAAATTAGGAAGAGAGCAAAAATAATCTGAGATTCTATCATTTTAAAGAAAAGCACTATTAATGTTTTGGTGAATGTCCTTCCAAATATTTATTCATACACATATTTATATGTAATATATACTCAAAAATATATTTAAAATAAATGAGATCATAGTATATTTGCTCTTCTGCAATGTATCTTTAATTCAACAATGTAATAATGACATCTATCCGTGGCCATACATAGCTTTATATAATTTTTTAAGTAGGCTCTGCACCCAATGTGAGGCTTGAACTCACAATCCTGAGATCAAGAGTCACATGCTCTACCAACTGAGGCATCCAGGTGCCCCATAAAGCTTTATATAAATTTTAATGGCTGTAGTGTTTTTGTGTATGCGTGTGTGTGCACGTGCACATGCATACATGCACATACCATAATTTTCAGACATCTTGGACTGTTTTCAGTTTTCATTATTACAAATAAAGCTGTTGGAACATTATATGCATATTTATTTTTACACTTAAGAGAGTTAAAGATTGTAATTGCAATTAAAATATGTATCTTTAATCAATATGATGTTCAAGTTTACAAAAACAGTTTTCTAAAGCCCTTGGAGATAAAACAGCCAAATTACCAGGTCATTTTGTTCTACATTGAACTTCAAGAACTGGCTGGTTAATTATTCTCAACTGACTGTATAGTAGACTAGTTAGCAAGAAAATCAAACATTACCCTAGAAGACTGATCTACGTACCCTTTAGGATAGCTATTATCAAAAACGCAGAAAGTAAGCGTAGGTGAAGATGAGTAGAAATTGGAACTCTTGTGCATTGCTGGTGGCAATGTGAAATGGTATAGTTATTATGGAAAACAGTATGGTAACTTCTCAAAAAATTAAGCAGAATTACCACATGATCTAGCAATTCCATTTCTGGATATATACCTGAAAACACTGAAAGTGGAGACTCAAATTGATATTTGTACACCTGTGTTCATAGCGGCATTATTCGCAATAATCAAAAAGTAGAAGCAACCCAAGTATCTATCAACAAATGAGTAAACAAAATATGATTACCTTTAGTTCTACACATATGTAGAATATCATTCGGCCATAAAAAAGAAAGACATTCGGACATATATTACAACATGGATAAAACTTGAAGACATTGTGCTAAATGAAATAAGCCAGACATAGGGCGCCTGGCTGGCTCAGTCAGAAGAGCATGCAACTCTTTTCCTCAGTGTCGTGAGTTTGAGCCCCATGTTGGGTATAGAGATTACTTCAGAATAAATAAACTTGGAAAGGAAAGGTGAAAGGAAAGAAAGGAGAAAGGAGAAAGGAGAAAGGAGAAAGGAGAACGGAGAAATGAAAAGGAAAAGGAAAAGGAAAAGGAAAAGGAAAAGGAAAAGGAAAAGGAAAAGGAAAAGGAAAGGCATCTGCCAGACACAAAAGGACAAATACTGCATGATTTCACTTATATGAGGTACCTAAAGCAGTCAAATTCACAGAGAGAAAATTCAATTGTGGTTGCCAGAGGCTATGAGGGTGGGGATGGAGAGTCAGTGTTTAATGGGTACAGAATTGTAGTTGAAGAAGACGAAAAAGTTCTGGAGATGGTGGCAATGGCTGCACAACAATATGAATGTACTTAATGTCACTGAGCTGTACACTTAAAAATTATTAAAATGGTAAATTCTAGGGGCACCTGGGTAACCCAGTTGGTTAAGCATCCGACTCTTGATTACTGCTCAGGTCATGACCTCACAGTTCTAGGGTCTAAGCCACTGCTTGGGATCCTCTCTCTCCCTCTCTCTCTGCCCCTCCCCTGCTTGTGCTCACACTCTCAAAAATAAAAACTCTGAAAAAAATGATAAATTCTAGATACAATTCTCTATCAGATATGCGAGTTTTAAATATCCTCTCCCATTCCATGGGTTGCCTTCTCACAATGTTCAGAGTCCTTTGATATATAAAAGTTTTTAATTTTTATGAAGTCTAATTTATCTTTTTTCTTTTCTTCCTTGTGCTTTTTGTATCATATCAAAAAAATCACTGCCAAATCTAATGTCATGAAGCTTTTCCTCCAAGTTTTCTTCTAAGAGATTTATAGTTTTGGCTCTTAAACTTAGGTCTCTGATACACTTTGAGTTAATTTTTTACATAGGATGCAAGGTAATGGTTCAACTTCAATGCATGTGGATATCTGATATTCCCAAAAACATTTGTTGAAAAAACTGTCCTTTCTCAGGTGAATGGTTACTTGTCCTCTTTTTAAGACAGGTTCAAAGAAAGGAGATCCCACAGCTTCCCTTGACAATTTATGCTGATGTTTAACACATTTCACGATTTCAAAGGTATTTTAAGTAGTTTAAATCTCTACTACCAAAACTTAAGTCTATTTCTCTTTTGTCCTCAACAAGATAAAATAGCTCTTCAATAACCTGTGAATACTGTAACAACTATCCTCAAATTACAAAACTATTCAATCATTTCTTAGACATCTCTTATTGAGGCATAGTAATTTTAATTCCTTTAACCTTTCCTCATTGGTCCTATTGAGTTCTTTGATCATCTTTGAAAGTTCTTCCTGCACCCACTTGAAGTTTTTGCATTTTTCTTAAGAAATAGAATCCATAAATCACAGAATTCAGAAGTTCCTTGAAGTTATCTAGTCTATCCATTTGCTTCTAGGAAGGTTTTTCTAAATAAATTCAGAGGCTAAAATAGTTCATACCCCTAATGAGCTCTATGAAAGAACACATATCCTTCTTTGATTATAAAATCAGCAATCATCAGAGTTGGGAGTTCAAGCTTCTCAAGATTCTTGTAGTCAAAAGAAAAAGTACATAAAGCTAAGTACACTCTAAATAGTCACTTCTTTATTCATCTCTCTCTTCAAATAGGAAAGGATCACTCTGGAGAGTCTCCATCTGGTTTTAGATCTTCCACTGGAGCACCATTAAAGCAGCCAATTACAGAATTTGTCCTTCAGAACAATTGCTAATAATTCACAAGAACCCCAACAGAAACAGTGACAACAAATTAATATGGAAGCAGAGGTTGATCATTCTGTATGGTTTTTCTGGAGAAAAATGGAGCAATGAATGAAAAAGCCACAGATCCTTCTTCAAACATAATACTCTAAAACTTCACAGTAGATGCTGAGATAGGAAATATTTGACCTGATGTTGGGTAACTAAGCTAGCAGATTGAAAAAGCAAAAACTCTTTAGAGTTACAAGGCTGAATGTGGGCATGCATATCACATATATTTGGATAGCAGGAGCTTTTCATCATAGATGAAAGTGTTACTCCCTTCAAGCCAACCCCTTTAGCATATAGTTGAAGACTGCTCAGACAACTGAAGCTTCAAGGTGCTCTCCTGGAAAGACTATGAATACAGGACATTGTAAACACTAAATCTACATCTTGTGGCAGGCAGCAAGATTAACAGCATAAAGAGATTTTTTTTTTCTTTTTTTTTTTTTTTTAACAATTGTTAGAAAACTGTTAAGGGGCACCCAGGTGGCTCAGTCGGTTGAGAGTCCGACTTCGGCTCAGGTCATGATGTCACAGTTCATGAGTTCGAGCCCCGCGTCAGGCTCTGTGCTGACAGCTCAGAGCCTGGAGTCTGCTTCAGATTCTGTGTCTCCCCTCTCCCCCTCTCTCTCTGCCCCACCCCCACTCATGCTCTGTCTCTCTCTGTTTTAAAAATAGATAAAACATTAAAAAAAAAAAAAAAAAAATATATATATATATATATATATATATATATGTAAAAGAAAGAAAACTTCTGTTAAAAAGAACCTGGGAAATCTTGGTGATGGGGGTAAAGGAAGGGCTCATTATACTATTTTATGTTGTGTATGGTTTTTTAAAAAGGTTCCTCCAAATCTAAGAAACAAGAGCCCAAAACGAAGATCTAAACAAAGTGGAAGGAAAACAGTACCAGCAGGGCTTCCTTGTATTTCTGTGCCAGATGCTGATTACATTTCCACAGAGGGCTGGCTATTTGCCAGAATCACAGTTATTCTGGAACACACATGTCTGCCTGAAATCCTAAACCAACAGCAGACGGCTACCTTGCAGGACAATAATGCTTAAGGCAAATTTTGCTGTTACAATGAAAAGAGCTCAGTTACTGCCCTCTTATCTCCCATGGAGAACACAGCCTAACAGCAAAAGAGGAGACCCACAGACAAGATTGCTATCCTACAAAAAGTCTTTATTTAAGATTTATTTCAAAGAGAAATGAGCTCCTGAGACACACCATACTAGATGACATGAGATCTACTTTTAGCCGTTATTCTAGGCCATACAAAGTAGAATAAAGTTTAATAAACTGTAAGTGAAATGCAGTGATCCATCATGTCAACAATACATTATATAAGCTTATCTAACTAGGTTGACTAGTATGAACTTGGAAGAACAAATATAGATAGAAAAAATTGCCCCTAACAAAAAGGCTCTAGAGAGGTCTGGATAAATAAAGGGACAGTAACAAATATGCAGAATTGAGACAGTATTTTCAAGTGTTTCAGGAGCTACTCCTGGTTGCTAGTCCAACTTACCAAAGTCGTAAAACAGAAAAAGTAAAAAAGCAGATGAGCTAGAGAACACTTTTACAGAACCAAATTCCTATAAATAAAAACTATGGTGGGGCGCCTGGGTGGCTCAGTCGGTTAAGCGTCCGGCTTCGGCTCAGGTCATGATCTCGAGCTCTGTGAGTTTGAGCCCCGTGTCGGGCTCTGTGCTGACAGTTCAGAGTCTGGAGCCTATTTCAGATTCTGTGTCTCCCTCTCTCTCTGGCCCTCCCCCATTCATGCTCTGTCTCTGCCTCAAAAATAAATAAACATTAAAAATAAATAAATAAAATAAAAATAAAAACTATGGTTAATCCTTTGATATTCAATCTGAGACAATGGTTGGCCTGCATTGTTACAGTATTACCTGTCTTCCTGCTCCCATTTCTCTAAAAAGAGTTCCAAGTCAACAAACAAAACCCTTGGTTCCCTAGCAGCTACCTGCTCTAAGCCCTGCTTCTGGTCTACATCTTTGCAAAGAAACCAATCTGATAACGTCTGATAGTTGTCTTCACAAAACACCTCTGACTCCTCCACAAAATGACAAGCTCAATCCACACACACAGCAGGTGTGGATGTGGTTAAGTGTAATTCGTTAGAAAAGAACAGCACTACTACAATTATCACAAGATACTTCCTTCAACCATTAACTCCTGTCTTCCAATTAATAAAGGCCCAAACTGGCTGCAAATCCTGGGAAACTTACCAGGACAAACATTTACACAGTTTCATAGAAACTAGTCATATGACATATTTCATATGACTAGAAATGATTATGTATCGACCTTAAATATAAAGAATTTTCTCCTAAAATTACTATTCCTCAAAAATAATACACATTTTTTAAGAGGATGCTATCTTTAATGACTAGGTTAGTTATTCATTAGTGCTGACAAAACCAAGTGAACTTTTTGCTTTGAATTTGACAAGATGTGTTTTTCACATTTGACGGATATTTAAGGCAATGAATTGATGATCAGATTTGGTCTTCTACTAAGTATATTAATAAATAAATACCTTACATTTTAAAAATGGATCAGTCAAGCAAAAGAAAATATAACATTTCCAATGCTTTTATCTTTTAAAATAGCACTATGAAAGGTACAAACCGCACAGAAATTACTAGTCTTCCAGTAATTTTTTTTTCTTCAAGCTATTTTAATAACTATTTTTTGATGCAACTGTTGCTACAAGTATAGTTGGCATCATCTAACTATAGAGTGTTATACAGTGTGCAGTGATTCATCACTATAGCACTATATACGGTTAAAGGAAAATGACTATGTGGGACCATATGCAAGAGAAAAAAACATTACTATTTTTGTGAATGCTTACAACTATTTCCTGTGAAAAGATATGTGAAGGGTGAGGGCACCAAAATATAATTACTACAAACATAGATTCTACTCACCAGTTTGATAGCTACATATTCATTGGTGTAGAGATTTTTACCTAGGGGAAAAGCAGAATGTATATGTTTTAGTGACATTTATTTTGGGAAATGCAAAGCAAAATCTTAGCTTACAGGGTCATGAGAAAGGTCACGTTCCCAACGCTATTCACATATATGAAACATGATTTATAAGCGAAAAGCTAAAGAAATAATGAGACCCAGTAAGACAAGAATAGAAACCACTTGAGAATTTGGAAATTTAAGTTAGACGTGAGAACTTAGAAAAAAGAAAACAAGTCTCTTTTCTCTCACACACGTTTTGTTATTTATTATTTCCCGACAACTAAGCCATGAAGCAAACCAAGAAGTGCCAAAATGTCAAAGATGCAGAAATTTTAACTCTTGGCACAATAAACACAAACCCTCACTTTTTAAACTAACAAATGGGAATTATAGATTATTTGTCACTGCACTAAAACTTACCTACTGTAAGTAGATGATTCTCAAAGCTGTTTGGCTTTTGCACCACAACTCTAGCTCTTTATATGCAGAAAACAGCTCTCTACCTGCATAACTTAAACATCTCAAGTTCTTCCTGAAATAGTAAGGATTATTTCCTCTCAACTTCTCTACTTCAGTAAGTGGAATCAATACTCTCCTAGACATCTAGAGGAAGTGCCTGGAGTGAGGATGAGGATGAGGATGAAGATAGCAATTACCCACTTTGTGAGCTCATACTACATGCTGGCTATGTAGCTGTCTTCACCTCCCCACCTCTACTCATTCTTAAAGGCGAATTTTAATTCCTCCAGAGTGTTTAGTGTATACCATGTGGTTTAGCCACTGCACTGGACTTCACATTTCTTCTTATACATTTGTCTTATCTTAATCAGCTAGACTATAAATATCTTGAGGGTAGGAAATATTTATCCAGCAGTTCTCTCAATGCCTCATCAACTGTTCTGCACATCACAGACACTCAAAACAAACACTGACTGATGAAAAGTTATCAGCACGTATAATTACTTTTTAAATAACACAAAGAAGTAAATGTATTTACACACACACACACACACACACACACACACACACACACACACAAACACACACACACGTACATGGCTAGATATAAAGGCATGGAAAAGGATACACAAAGATGTACATTAAAGACAGATACCATATGTTTTCACTCTTATGTGGATCCTGAGAAACTTAACAGGAACCCATGGGGGAGGGGCAGGAAAAAAAAAAAAAAGAGAGAGAGGTTAGAGTGGGAGAGAGCCAAAGCATAAGAGACTCTTAAAAACTGAGAACTGAGGGTTGATGGGGGGTGGGAGGGAGGGGAGGGTAGGTGATGGGTATTGAAGAGGGCATCTTTTGGGATAAGCACTGGGTGTTGTATGGAAACCAATTTGACAATAAATTTCATATATAAAAAAACAAATATAGAAAGATATACATTAAGGTATTAAAATGACTATTTCTTAAACACACACACACACACACACACACACGCTTTATCTTGGAAACAAAAGGCTGCTTACAATACTATTTTAACCAAGATCTAAACAACAGGCAGCCCTTTGCAAACTATACCATTATACTTTTAATAAGGCTATCAGGTTGCTGAGCACCTTTATGTGTCAAAGAGTACACTAATTTAGGAATAACTTTTGTGTGCAAGTAACATAATAAAGGACTTGCCGACTGCCAGAGAAATACCTAAGATACCATTAAAGATGAACAACTTCTTTTTTAAAGAAACCAAAGTAGAAAACAGGTATTTTTTCCCTATATATTAATTGCATTCAGCTTCTAAAAGTCAATTTGTGTTTCTGATTAATCTTCCCACCAAAAATATTTTTAAAAATGTATCTGATGAAATTGTGAAAAGGAAACTAATAACTGGGAGAGGAATAGATGAGGCAGAAACAGCCAATGGAGGGAAATTAAAGTTCCCTGCATGTACAAAATTAAATTTTATTTTCTGTTTAAATAAACAAAAACAAAAAACTTCAGCTTAGCCACAGACTTATCTCACACCAGGTACAATTCTGCATAAAGATTTTTCAGGATAGCCCTTCCTGGCACAGTATAAGCATTATTATTGTGACCCCAAATCAATTCTGGCACAAGGCTGACCCTAAGAACTTAGTATTACTTAGAGAAAAACAGTCAATTTCAAATTGTAAGTATGTTTAGGAGTCTTTCTGAATTAGACACACCCTCCCGGCAGTTTTTACAATGAGAATTCCTATGGGAGGCAGGGGTACCAAAATTCATCCCTCACTCATTTAAAGTATAACATGCCATTAGTGTCGAAGATAACTGAATCTTTGAAGTATATGTGTGAAGTAACAGATCTTTAATTCAATAGATACAACATTTAAAGTGAAGTATGGTAGTGGTAGAAATGTAATAGAGTAACCAACCTAGATTCTGATCTGTGAGCAAGAAAAGAGAGAAGGCAATTCAGGAGTTCTCAGGAAATAAATTCTTTTCTTTTTATCTTCCCTCTATGTCCTTCCCCCAAGAGTCTTAAAAAATGAGTAGGATTTTAAATAGTTGAAGAAGAGGAGGGGCGCCTGGGTGGCTTAGTCAGTTGGGCGTCTGACTTCGGCTCAGGTCATGATCTCACAGTTTCTGAGTTCGAGCCCCGCATCAGGCTCTGTGCTGACAGCTTGGGGCCTGGAGCCTGCTTTGGATTCTGTGTCTCCCCCTCTCTCTGCCCCTCCCCTGCTCATGCTGTGTCTCTGTCTTTCAATAATGAATGTTAAAAAAAAAAAATTTAAATAGTTGAAGAAGCGGAAAAGGCATCCCAAAGCGAAGATGTATGAACAAACAAAAAAGTGACAAACTAGATGGCACAGTCTAAGAATGATAGGTGGTCTGGGAGTAGGCGGACCGTAAGTTGCATTGTGAGGATCAGGAAGTGGTAGGGACAGACAAAGAGGGGTTAGGGTAGAAACAGGGCTAGAAAAGTAAGACTCAGTATACATGAGAAAAGTCCTCAATGCCACTTAAAGTTTAAAACAAAGTTTTTGAGTAGGATAGTGACATGATCAAACCTGTGTTTTGAATAACCACTTGTGAGGAAACATAAATGACCAATTAAAAAAATAAAAGACCAGAGGTAGGGGTAAGCATTTGAACATTGATTACCCATAATATGCAGATATCAGACATCTAAGATGAGTAACACTCAGTTCTCACCCTGCAGAGACTATAATCTAGCTCCTCACACAGGGCCTTGTACAGATGGCACACAAGTTTATTGAATTAATCACATAATGTGATGAGAGTTAAAAGAGAAATATGAACAAGTCCATAGAGGAGCCTGGATGAGGGAGTATAAAGCATCCGGCCACAAGTGGCACTCACAGTAAGTCTCAGAAGGACAGAGGAGAGAATAAAGGGTATTTCATAGTACATAAAAAATACTAATGTGAATAGTGAGATGGAAACATGATAGAAAATGCACAGAATCTGGTATACTTCATGTGGACCGACATGAATGGAGCACAAAATAAATGGAGAAAAATGGTGAGAAGTCAAGTCAGAAAGATCCAATAGGGACAGAGTGTGAATCACCTTGAATGCTAGCTTCTTACCCTAGGGTATGCACAACCAAACATATGTGGAGATGTGCCAGGGCATAAGCTATACAAATAAGGCACGCTTTTCCTAGATCCTCACTTTCCTTTGAAGATTTGGGAAAAATCTTTTTTATAGTAAAACAAACTTTTTATATTATAGAAATTGCACAGATTTCTTTTGAAGAAAAAAAAAGGTAAGAGTTTAAAGAAATCCCAGGCACTTACAGATCTGCTTCTTCCAGAGTCCAGGGCGGGGATTGGGGGTGGTGGGGGAGGTCTCACCAATCAGCGGGTAAGCTTTTTCTCATTTTCCCCATTGGGCAGCCCAGGTTTCACAGTGTGTTTCGCTTTCTACAGTGTGAACCTGCCATCTCCCGTGAGGGTGGTACAGGGTATCTGCCAGGGGATGCCAGGGAGGGAGATGATTTTGCCATCTGACTGCTTCACATATAGACTTGCAGCTAAGCTCTCTGTTTTTACTCCTTCTCCCTACTTCATCCCTACTTTCTGAGCTCCTAGTGTCTCCAATTCTTTAGTTTAACTAGTGTAATTTATGTTACAAACCCCCCTACCCTTTCAATCATCAGCTTGCTCTGGACTGCTAAGTCAATTACCACTTAACTATCTACTCTCCAGCTTCAAAAATTTTATTAACATTTCTCACTTGTTTTCCTCTTCTCTCTCACTTTGTGTGTGTGTGTGTGTGTGTGTGTGTGTGTGTGTGTGTGTATTTATGCCTTAAAGAGGTCAAGAAGAATGTTCAACTCATCTTTTTAGCCCTGGCAACATATACAGTATCTGATATGTAATGGGTAACAGATGCTTGCTGCAGTGAAAACAAATTCATTTAACATTCAGGACGTTCTGACAAAGTTCTAGGATAATAAAAAAAGAAGCCTAGGTTATAATCAGATATGGATAATCTTAAATGCATATATAGGAGTTTTGATTTCCTTATTCAGCTTGCTGTGAAACCAACAAAGGTCTCGTGCCACGAGTAAAAGCATAATGGTAAAAATTTTATTTTAAAAATATTAATATGGCCCCAAAGTATAAAATAAAAGAGAGGAGAATACCTAGAAAGAGGAGAGGAGAATACCTAGAAAGAAGATGAAGGGGAAGCTTTGATAGCAGAACATTTAAAGAATAAATGTTCTTTATGTGGTTATGAGCATTCCATGAGTTAGAATATGTGAAAGTACTTTCTAAACTGCAAAATGCTAGATAAATCTAATTTTTATCTACTTCTCTTATTATTGCAGGGTATTACCCAATAATTGCTGGAAGAAAACAACTTAAAAGTATGATTTATAATCAAGGCATTTCAATGAGACAAAACTAATAACCTTTGGAGTACCTGTAAATGTGAAGGAGAAGGAAAAGAGAAGGGTCAAAAAAGTCTTCATCAGTTGAGAACAGAAAGAACCACAAGACGAGGCACTCTGCCACTCTACCATTACGATGCCTCCCTCCAAGTTCCCACTAAACCAAAAAGTAATCTATAATTATGAAATGTTTCTCAGCTTCAACTTTTGTTATCTATATAAAAAGTTGGAGCCCCTGGGTGGCTCAGTTGGCTAAGTGTTCGACTCTTGCTTTCGGCTCAGGGCATGATCTCGCAGTTTGTGGGTTCCAGCCCCAGGTCCGGCTCTGCACTAACAGCAGGAAGTCTGCTTGGAATTCTCTCTCTCTCTCCCCCTCCCCCACTCACGTTCTCTCTCTTAAAATAGATGAATAAAGAATTTTAAAAATATAATCACAGAAACACAAGGAATAAGGAAGCCTATTAAGTTAACACCAAATGTGATAGCTGATACATCACAGAATGCTGACTTGTGTTTGCTTACTTTCTCTGGGGGCACCAAAAGAACTGAACACATGTCACCCTCTTCCAAAGCAATTATCCTTAATCCTAAGAGGCACTGGAGGTAACGAAATAATTCTCTTGTGCTATGCATCACTCAAATGAATTCCTTTGCCAGAGGCATCATGAAGACTGAACAGGCCAACACAAAGTGCAGCCATGTAAAAGGCTAGATAATCACTCAGCCACCATCCTCCTCAGTGATATACTTACTCAAAAATTTTGCTCTGGAAGAATTTAATTACAAAGATAGAGGGTTAAAATCCTGCCCATTTAAAATGAACGACTGCTTCAGCTAAAATCGATTTCTTAAATATATATATTTAAAACATATCAATAACTGTGAGAAAGGCAGGCATTTTAATGGACAGCAAAATGCCACCGATGAGATGGCACGATCCCAAGCACTCAAAGCTTTTAGTATCTGTTGCACAAAATCCACAATGCTTCCCACGCTCACTTCCTGGCTATGAGTTCTTTTATTGTTAATGGAAATGAAACTGCATTACATAGTAGTTTTTGGAGCTTTACGTCTAAACTCAGCCTTTTGAAACAGCAGCCCTGGATGTGATGCTGCCCATAAAACCCACTGCACGAAGACTTCCTATTTTAGTAAGTCACCTACAGAGACAACATTTACTGTAAGCTTCATCAGACACAGCATTATTTCAAAGAACCAGCAGGCCTCAGTTCTCAAGAGTCACACTGATAAAGGAACATACAGCCTCGGGTTCCCAGTTTAGTTAGATCTCCAGCTGTCACATTTTCTGGTCCTAAAGTGAAAGTAGTACATTTATAAATCACTACCTAGAACTTGTAAAAACAAATAAACAAACAAAAAATCCAGCCAAATGAACCTGAGGTATTTTGTGTTAAAAGAAGAAACTGCTTTTTTGTAACTTTCATTGGTTACCATGTCTATTCAGGGCAAAGAGGGCAGGCTGGCCTAGCACCTCTACTACCCAGAGAACATCTTTTTAAGTAGGTATTATGATTAGGGGTAAGAAGATAACAAATAGAACTATAGCTTTAAAGAAAAGAGTCACAAATCTTTTTCATTTTTACTTAATTCTACTAGTGAACTCATACACTGTGCAGAAGTGTTTCCCAAATGGTTAGCAGTTAACAACAAGACTAATTTCTCCTTGTGCTATGTTTCTTGAAGGGATTACTTATCAATACTAGTAGTATATTATTAAAAAATTAAATCTTGCTCAACAACACCGGTAATGTTATAGAACATGTTTACTGTTAATATGCAAAAACAGGTCTTATTTATTTATTTATAAACATGTCTATTTTAGGCAATGTTTGTTAAAATGTTTTCTCAAGTGCAGGACGTGATCCACTAGTGAAGTGTGAAATAAATAAATACAAGGGGTCCTGACCAACATGTTTTAAAAAAAAAATAGTGTAAAATAAAAAATACAGTATACCACTCTTAGCATGGTTATTATTTCATTAAATGTCTGCTTCAGATATATACACATATTAAATTGTGTATGCAGTGGATCATAGCGTATTTGTTTTAGTGTGTCATGGTCAAAAAACAAAAGCCACTAATAAAAACCTGGGCGTACCTGGGTGGCTTAATTGGTGGAGTGAACTCAACCCAAAACGGTAATAAGATACCATGGGAGAAACCTAACCAAAGAGGTAAAAGACTTGTATTCTGAAAAGGGTAAAACACTTACGAAAAAAATTGATGACACAAAGAATTGGAAAGACATTCCATGCTCATGAACTGGAAGAACAAACACTGTTAAAGTGTCTATACTCCCCAAAGCAATCTACACATTTAATGCAATCCCTATCATTTTTTTTTGGAGCATTTTTTGGAGAACTAGAACAATCAATCACAAAATTTGTGTGGAACCACAAGAGATCCCAAATAGCCGAAACGACTTTGAAAAAGAAAAGCAAAGAAGCATCACAATTCTGGATTTCAAGTTACATTACAAAGCTATAGTTATCAAACAGTATGTTACTAGCACAAAAATAGACACAGAGATCAAAGAAACAGAACAGAAAACCCAAAAAGGGGACACAACTATCTGGTCAATTAATCTTCAACAAAGCTGGAAAGAATACCCAATGGGAAAAAAACAGTCTCTTCAACAAATGGTGCTGGGAAAACTGGACAGCTATATGCAGAAGAATGAAATTGGACCACTTTCTTTTCTTTTTTATTACTTAAAAAAATTTTTTTTAACATTTATTCATATTTGAGAGTGAGAGAGACAGAGCATGAGTGGGGGAGGGGCAGAGAGAGCAGGAGACACAGAAACAGAAGCAGGCTCCAGGCTCTGAGCTGCCAGCACAGAGCCCTACATGGGACTCAAACTCACGAACCTGTGAGATCATGACCTGAGCCGAAGTCGGACATCCAACCAACTGAGCCACCCAGGCACCCCTGGACCACTTTCTTATACCATACACATAAATAAATTCAAAATGGATGAAAGACCTAAATGTGAGACTTGTAACCATAAAAATCCTAGAGGAGAACATATAGGCAGTAACCTCTTTGACATGGGTCATAGCAAATTCTTTCTAGATGTGTCTTGGGAGGCAAGAACAAACTACTGGGACCTTCATCAAAATAAAATGCTTCTGCAGAGTGAAGGAAACAATCAATAAAACTAAAAGGCAACCTATGGGACGGGAGAAGATATCTGCAAATGACTTATCTGATAAAGGTTTAATATCCAAAATCTATAAAGAACTTATCAAACTCAACACCCCAAAAAAACAAAAACTCAGTTAAGAAATGTGCAGAAGATGGGGTCCCTGGGTGGCTCAAGTGGTTAAGCATCTGATTCTTGATCTCAACTCAGGCCATGATCTCACAGTTCGTGAGTTCGAGTCCCATGTTGGGCTTTTCCCAGACAGTGTGGTGCCTGCTGGGGATTCTATCTCTCTTTCTCTCTCCTCTCCATCTGTGACCCTCCCCTGCTTGTGCTTACTCTCGGAGGTTCTCTAATAAATAGACTTAAAAAAAAAAAAAGAAAAAGAAATGGGCAGAAGATACGAATAGACATTTTCCCAAAGAAGACATACATGCTCGGGGCGCCTGGGTGGCTCGGTCGGTTAAGCGTCCGACTTCGGCTCAGGTCATGATCTCGCGGTCCTTGAGTTCGAGCCCCACGTCAGGCTCTGTGCTGACTGCTCAGAGCCTGGAGGCTGTTTCAGATTCTGTGCCTCCCTCTCTCTCTGCCCCTCCCCTGTTCATGCTCTGTCTCTTTCTGTCTCAAAAATAAATAAACGTTAAAAAAAAAAATTAAAAAAAAAAAAAGAAGACATACATGCTCAACATTGCACACCATCAGGTAAATGCAAATCAAAACTCCAATGAGGTGGTACCTCACACCTGTCAGAATGGCTAAACTCAACAATACAAGAAACAACCAGTGCGGGTGAGGATAGGGAGAAAGGGGAACCCTCTTGCACTGTTGGTGGGAATGCAAACTGGTGCAGCCACTCTGGAGAACAGTATGGAGGTTCCTCAAAAAGTTAAAAACAGGGGCGCCTGGATGGCTTAGCGAGTTAAGCATCTGACTCTTGATTTCAGTTCAGGTCATGATCTCACAATTGTAGGACCCATATTGGGCTCCACACCACACTCAGTATGGAGCCTGGTAAGATTCTCTCTCTCCTTCTGCCTGTCCTGTGCTCCCATGCACACTCTCTCTCTCTCAAAAAAAAAAAAAAAAAAAAAAAAAGTTAAAAATAGAACTACCTTACAATCCAGCAATTGCACTACTAGGTTCTTAATCCAAACAATACAAAAATACTAATTCAAAGAGATATATGTACCCTGATGTTTACAGCAGCATTATCTACCACAGCCAAATTATGGAAACAGCCCAAGTGTCCACTGACTGATGAATGGATAAAGATGTGGTATGTGTCTGTGCACACACATTCGCACACACACACAATGGATTATTACTCAGCCATTAAAAAAGAATGAAATCTTGTCATTTGCAATGACACAGATGGAGCTAGAGAGTATTATGCTAAGTGAAATAAATCAGTCAGAGAAAGACAAGTACCATATTACTTCATTCATATGTAGGATTTAAGAAACAAATGAACAAATGGGGTAAAAAAGAGGGAGGCAAACCAAGAATCAAACTTTTTTTGTTAATTTTAGAGAGACAGTGAGAGAGAGTGAGCATGACTGGGGAAGAGGACAAGAGGGGGAGAGAAAGAAAAGGAATGAGAATTTCAAGCAAGCTCCACACCCACTGTGGAATAGAGGCTTGACACAGGGCTCAATCCCATGACCCTGAGATCATGACCTAAGCCGAAATCAAGAGTTGGACACTCAACTGACAGAGCCACCCAAGTGTCCCCCCCTCACTTTTTTTTTGAAAGACTCTTAACTAGAGAACAAATTGTTGGTTACCAGAGGGGAGGTGGGTGGGTAGGGATGGGTAAAATAGGTGATGAGGATTAAGGAGAGCACTTGCTGTGATGAGCATATGGAAGTGTTTAAATCACTATATTGTAACCTGAAACTAATAATGTACTGTATGCTAACAAACTGGAATTTAAGTAAAAACTTTAAAAAAACATGCACATGAAAAAAATTTTTAATCAAAACCTTCTGGAAAGCAGTTTCAATGATCTCAATTTGAGTCAGTGATTGGCCTAACTTCATTGACTTTTGATAGTAAGAAAAATGAGGGGTTCTCTAATGGCTCAAAGTCTGGAATAAGGCTTAATAGGGTGAGATAAAAGGGTGGGACGGTATTTATAAATGGGATCAAAGAAAGACCCATATATCCCGTTTCAAGAAGGGGAGCCTATGAAGTACTTACAGAGGCCTCTGCTTTACTAAGCAAATGAGTAAAACTTTCTATATCAGAGTGGTGAGAAAAAAAAATTGGAATGAATCACTCCAGAAAGCATGATATTCTGCAGCAGAAAAATACTAAAGTACTTTATTTTTTGAATTTAATTATTATGTAAAGTTTTAAAGTTTTATAATGATTACCCCATGTAACCTCACCCAATTTCAATAACTAAATTATTTTGAAGCAAATCCCAGGTATTATATTTTACTAAAAAATATTTCATTAAAGAGGCGCCTGGGTGGCTCAGTCAGTTAAGCATCCGACTTCAGCTCATGTCATGATCTCATGGTTCGTGAGTTCGAGCCCTGGGTCAGGATCTGTGCTGAAACCTCAGTGCCTGGAGCCTGCTTCAGATCATGTGTCTGTCTGTCTCTCTCGCTGCCCCTCCCCCACTCATGCTCTGTCTCTCTCTCAAAAATAAACATTAAAAAAACTTTTTTATTAAAAAAAATTTCATTATGAATCTCTAATAGATGTGAAGTACTTTTTCAGAACAGGCAGATGACTTGGTATTTGAAGACTTCTGCAATATAAATGTGGCAAATCAGAAGACCAAATGGAGATCCATGGACAAGGAGAAGGCTATACCAGTCAGACATTCAAGCCACTCAGGAAGAAAAGTCTACTTGGTCCTTTCAACAGTAAAAGGATTGAAAGTGAAAAAATACAACTATGAAAAGAGTTCAAAGTGATTCTAGAAGCAAGTGATTCTAGAAAAACTAAAACCATGGATTGTCAATTATTTGAATTTGATCATCAGCTGAAACAGTCTCATATGTTATTAATATTTGTTCTTTTGTTGTTTGTGCTTTTGTTCTTAACTAGGAATCCACTGTCAAATCTGAGGGTGTGAAGATTTAGACTTATTGTCTAAGAGATTTATAGTTTGGGCTCTTACATTTAGTTCTTTGATCCACTTTGGATTAATTTTTGAATATGGTATGAGGTCCAGGTTCAAATCAAATCCTTTGTATGTGAGTATCCAGTTGTCCTAAGAGTATTTATTGAAAAAATATAGTTCTCCATTGAATGGTCTTGGCATACTGGTCAAAAAGCAATGGATCACAGATGATTCTCAATCTATTATGTCTATTATAATGCCAGTACCACTGGCATTAAAATTTTTTTTAATGTTTATTTTTGAGAGACAGAGTGCAAGCGGGGGAGGGGCAGAGAGGGTGGGAGACACATAATCCGAGGCAGGTCCCAGGCTCCAAGCCATCAGCAAAGAGCCAGACGTGGGGCTTGAACCCATGAACCCTGAGATCATGACCTGAGCTGAAGTCGGATGCTTCAACGACTGAGCCACCCCAGGCACCTCTTGACTGCATTTCTAAAATATGTCCCAATATACATTTTTATTTTAAAGTTTTTTTTGTTTGTTTGTTTTAACGTTTATTTATTTTTGAGACAGAGAGAGATAGAGCATGAACGGGGGAGGGTCAGAGAGAGAGGGAGGCACAGAATCTGAAACAGGCTCCAGGCTCTGAGCAGTCAGCACAGAGCCCGACGCGGGGCTCGAACTCACATACCGCGAGATCGTGACCTGAGCCGAAGTCGGACGCCCAACCGACTGAGCCACCCAGGCGCCCCCCGATATACATTTTTAAATTCTAAAAAATTAAATTAATTAAATGAAATTAGAGGCTATCTTTGAGAAACGTGTCAAGAAAAATTAGAAAACTTTGGCAAGAGACATGTTATTTTCTCTTTAAAAATTTTCCTTTAAAAATTTTTTTGGGGGCGCCTGGGGGCTCAGTTGGTTGAGTGTCCGACTTTGGTTCAGGTCATGATCTCACAGCTTGTGAGATCACAGCTTTCTCACAGCTTTCACATCTACTTGGTCTCTCCAAGCTAGCAAACTCAGTGGTATTGGAAACCTTCCCCTCAAATAATTGGTTGGTCAAATCTGGCCTACAGCCTACTTCTGAAATTTCTCCCTCATTCATCCCTTCCTCTCAATCTCACTGTCAGTTGCAGAGCTAAGAGCTAAAGCAGTCCCACCCATTTCTGACTTAGACTCTAAAGGCAAACAAACATTTCTTAAGTACCCATTAAACATTTCTTAAGTACACATTATATGCCATAAACAGTAAAAAGGAGCTAAGAATATAAAGATTAATGAAGCAAAGTACTACCATCAAGCTCATCCGGAGGCAGAGAGATGCAGCAAGATAATACAATGTGACAAGTACTACAACAGAGCAAAATCCACAAGATGTCAATCTCTTTCTTATCTGATCTAATCTTAAAACTACCTGAATTATCTTTCTAGAATACAAACCAGATCCGTCACTCTTCTGTGGTAAAGTCCTTGGTGAGTCTACTCCACTGCCTACAGGATAAAGTCCAAATGTTTTAATACCATCCAAACACTTCACAGTCTGGTCCCAACCCACCTAATGGTACCTATTACTTCTCTTTTACTTCACATCCAATAACTCAGTCATGTACAATTAGTTGCTGCTCTGATAATATTTTGTGCTCCTAATATTGGAGAGCCCTGCTTCCTTGTGCCCACCAGCGGAAATCCTATCCTACTATCAAATAATACTTCCTCTCTGAAACCTTTATTAACCTCTGCCAATGTAGTTTTTATACAATCTATTGAAATACTTATCACTTCACATTTGTTTTTCTTTCTACTGCTAAACTGTGAGACAGATTTTTTTGAAAGTGTTTTTTAAGCTTATTTATTTTATTATTTTTTTAATGTTTATTTATTTTTGAGAGAGAGAGAGAGACAGAGCGTGAGCAGGGGAGGGGCAGAGAGGGAGACACAGAATCCGAAGCAGGCTCCAGGCTCCGAGTGGTCTGCACAGAGCTGGATGTGGAGCTTGAACCCACGAACCGTGAGATCATGACCTGAGCTGAAGTCAGACACTTAACCAACTGAGCCACCCAGGTGCCCCTATTTATTTTTGAGAGAGAGAGAGAGAGAGAGAAAGGGAAGGGAAAGGGCAGAAAGAAAGAGGAGGAGAGAGAGAATCACTGTCAGTGCAGAGCCCAAGGCTGGGCTCAAACTCACAAATCTTGAGATCATGACCTCAGGCAAAATCAAGAGTTAGACGCTCAACCAACTGAGCCATCCAGGCACCCTATGAAACTGAGATTCTTAAGGACAGAAACTAATTTTGTTATGCTACCTTACCCAAAGTCTAGAAAGACAATAATTACTCAAGAAATGTTTGTTAAATGGATGATGGGTGGAAACAGATTTGCAGAGAACAAAAATGTACTAATCATTACATTATTTTTTTTCTCTATCTAGAATCCAGAGTTCTACCTAAATCCAGTGGCACTAAGGCTACTACCTACCATCACCCCCACATACCAGGAGCCTGAAGGAGGTCATGTTTTTTCCTCTCTTCCTATTCATCTGGCTATCTATCTATCCAACCCACAAATTAACAACAGTAATACATAAAGAATCCCCACCCTACAAGGGGCTTATATTCAACTAAGGAGAGACAATTAACAGGTAAACAAATACAAATAAATCATATCAGGTAGTGATCCATGTGATGAATAAAATAGTTTGATAGGATAGAATACGGCTAGGAGAGAAATATGCCATTTTAAATGGAGGCCGGGAAGAAATCACTGAAGGTTTCTCTGAGAAGGTTACAAAAGTTGAAGCCTAAAGGATAAGAAGCAACCACCTAAGCAAAATTTGGGGGCAGAATTCTGTAGTAGAAGGAACTCTAAGTGAAAAGCTCTGAAGCAGAAATGCATTTGGCTGCTTGAGGGGCCGAGAGACAGTATGGCTAGAGAAAGAAATGAATTTGGAGGAAGAAAGCATGGCCTTGTAGGTGGTAGCCTTGGTGAAGGCCCATCTGCACCTGCCTTGAGTTTGGAATTTCCTAGTTTACATCTTCTGTTGGTCACACAACCTCCTACTTACTAATGTCACAGCAAAAGCACAATGGAAGGGAGTATATAGCATACCCATCCTGTTGTTAGGAAGATGTCAAACGATTCTGGAAGTACCTTTTCTCGTTTCTGTTGATTAAAATATTCCTAGATACAATGTCCTGACAATATGGCCCCAGAGCTAATGAAAACCTGGTAAGCACATAAGACTAAAATCACTTCAAAAGAAAGAAAAGCCTTTCCACTGACTACAAGGCAAGCCAAAATGAGAACTACCAAAATTATCCTAAATTCATGGGAGGAAATAAAACAGAACACTCTACTACTCTGAAATACACATGGGCTACAAATTTATCCTTTTAACTCAGTAAGTGTTTCTAAACCCATGTAAACTTAAAGATCGTACAATACAAATCCAGACTTAAGTAATTAGACAGATTTCTAGTTTTCATTGACTACAGTTTTTCTTCACCTTTAGAGAAATAAAACAATTTTGTGACCTTTTGAGAATGCAAGAATTTATATGCATCATAAACTGCCTCTCAGCAGTAATTCTGTGGATGTTCATGCCACAATCTATTTAATTCCAGCTTACTACTGTGATGTTAGAGCAAAGTCAATCCATTACATAAATGAATATTCAAGAAACTAGGTTCTAAAACAACTCAGTAGTTGCTAGGAACTCAAACAGTGTGAAATTACACATCTTACTCCTATTCTCAGTAGCATCTGCTGGCTTTGCTAACCTGACCATCACTAAATATAAAGAGCCTTCCATTACACTAGTCAGGTCTTAAAATTCCAGGCCGCTGGCCTTCCACTGGTAAAAATAAATTCACTGTCAGCATCCTTAAATTCAATTCTGCACCCAGTGATCTGTGGCTAGTGTACTGACTCTTTCCTGAATCTATGGGGGATTATACACAAGATTATTTTTCCTTCTTCTTTTGCAGATTAGTATTAGAGTTAGCAAACAATAATTATCTTATGCTCCCAAACTTCTGTTCCCCCAAGGGCTACAGTCCCTTACAACAGGTCTTCATATTAATCCATACCCAAAACAGCTATGGAGAAAAAGCAAATACTTTAGCCTAAAAGGGGACCTCTTCACATTCTCCACACTGATGTCCAAATTCATGTATTTATATCTTTCATTTTCTCTTCCCAATTTTGCTCAGGGAGAGCCACAGAAAAGTTTCTATGTACCTACTGTATCTTCTTCTCAATTTCTGCTTTATTCTGTTGTTTTTCATTATCTCACTCACATATTCACACCTGAAATTTAAAAATCCATTTCCTCGGTTGGGATATAAAATTGCATAATTTCTCCCTGGAGTTCTAGCTCAATCCTGATGTCAGGATTTCCAGGAAGAAATGCAAACACAGCATCAGTTGGAAAGCCTCTCTCAACAGGATGTATGTCCTTACAGACTGAGTCCGCATGTTACTGAGTAAGAATCTACTCTACTCTTCCCTTATCAGTCTGAATTGAAGCAAGGCCTTACTCCCTTCTCAGAGTGTGGTCCAAGGACCAACAATATCTAGGTGATCTGGAAATCTGTTAAACAGAATTTAGGACTCTACCTCTCAGAACAACTAAATCATAATTTTTATTTTTACTGATATCTGTACGCACATCTCCCTACATCATAAAATCTCAGAACTGGTGGTAAATTTAAGAACCTATCACACACAAACAGAGGGGAACCTTGGATACAACTCTAACTGATAATGACCAGTCCCCTTCACAAATCCTTTATTGCTTATACGAACAGGTCCTCCTTAGGAGAATTTCTCATAAAATCATAAACTTCTTGTCTTGAAACACACAAAAGCTAATTATAGCTGTTGGTGGTTGTGGAAGCGGCCGATATAAACAAGTTCTTACCTAATCTGAGCTCTCCGAAGTTCCCACACCCTATCTTCTTGCCAACCCTGAAGTTGGGTCCCACCATAAGAACCCCAGAGGATGTTGAGGAGCCAGACGGTCGGGTACAGTGTGCACTCCTTTGTGCCATGGGTTTAGTTGTCCGTTGTCTTTCATCCTTCTCTCTACTAGGATGGTCCATGATCCTACACGACAGAGTCTCTGCACAAGTAGCCTCAGTCTGTGTACCTCTCTTCAATACAAAAGTATGTCCAAATAAACTGTAGTCAGAGAAAGGTAAGGAAATCTTTTGGCACCATATTTATGTTTCTAATGTATTTCCAGGAGATGAACAACTGATTCGTTCTCGTAGGACACGTAGTCTCTGGATCTCAAGCATAGGAGGGTATTTTGTAACCTGGGTAAAAATCAAGAAAATATACACTTATAAGTTAAATTTTAAAACAAATCCAGAAAGTTACCACTAATTAGAATGGATCCTATCCAAAAATGAACAAAGTGGATAGCTTCCTGAAATGGGTTTTGATTTTATATCCTCCAACAGTTTAGCCATCTGGACTAGTTATTTATCTGATAACATAAGCTCAGTAGGCTGCAGACCACGGCAGCTAAGGGAACACACAAGTCGTTAATAGAAAATGCTGTCTTCTAGTACTGTACATATGACCCAAAAGAAAGCTGTTTACTCCGTTTTTCATCACTGGGTAACAGAAAGATAGATTAAGCCTAGTTAAATAAACTGAAGACAATTAAAAGCCCTTCCTTTAACTTTGGACAGAACCTGTCAGAAATGAAACTACTTACCGTCCCCTCCTCCATCCCCACCATTTATCAAGCACTGAGGGCAACAACATAACCCAAAACAAGTTATTGATTGACACAGACTACTTGTGTAAAAGACTTTCCAAAACCCTGGTGGTACTAAGCAGTTCTAGACTAAAGCTTTGTAAAACTCAACTCTTGGTTTACTTTTCACTGCAGACTGAGTATACAGTGACAGAGTCATGAAGCACAACTCCAAAATAAAAATAAAGCTGAGAAACAAAAAAATCTTAAGTAGAATCAATCCCTATCAGAATTCTCCTTTGTTACAATTCAAGACTAAGCCCAAGACAAAAGTTTAAAATGAGATAATTCTGATGCTATTTTTCATAAAACAGGTAATCTTTAACAACAACAACAACAAAAAATTCTGTTATCACCAATCACATACAAAACACATGCTTATGTTTTACTTTCATTAAATATTTTCCTTGAAATTTTAAGGAAAAGGAGAATTAGGACAACTGCTTGGTTGTTACTGCATATATACAATAAAGCAAAATGTCTATACTGCAAGCTTCTCATGGACATCTTTAATTTCTGAGTACAGGGACAGGGACAAACCTGTGAGCTGACGGTACAAATGGGCATATTATCCAAGATAAAATCTATTTACTTCAAACAATTAAAATAAACTGTTTATGTTCATCTTTTTTGTCTGTTTTCCTTGTATTACTAAAAGTGTATTATGACTTTAGGCTTCTACAAAGCTAATCCTCAATAAGATACATTTCTCTGAATTTGGGAAACAATACATCCACATTCAAAATGTATATTCTGTTTAAGACAAAATCAGGGTAATGAGGTCAGCAATTACTGGCTTTCTTACTTAAACAACACTTTGAGTTTATATTTCTCTCATTTTTCTCTTTCTTGCAATTGTATCCAATATCTTCCAATTATCTTTGTTGTTTACCAAAAGTCCCTCCAACAATATCAGTAAGAGAAGGGAAATGAAACTTAAGATGTTTTAGATAGCCCTATCTTAACTGGTGCGAGCATGTGTCTATGTATGAGAAACTGTCAAGCTATTCTTTCTTCCCTTATGTTATAAATTTCTTTGAAGGCAGGAAAAAGATGTGTCTTAGCCTATCCAGGCAATTTTGAGCATTCGACTAACTCCCACATTTTTATAAATTATTACTACTATAATAGCTTCATTTATAAGATTTGGAAAACTGTACTACCACCTTGTCTACTGCTCTTATTTTTCATATGTGTTCACTCTAACAGATGGAGGTTATTTTTGTAACGCTTGTCATTAACTTTCTCCATTGCACTTAAACTCATGAAACATTAGGTGGAGTAATCACATATAGCCCTCAGTAACCATGTATACTTGCATGCATGTATTAGAAAAACATACAGCACTTCCCAGGTTAGAAACCTGCAGAAAGTAAAGATTCGTGTTCAGCTGGGAAAAGGATGTTTTTAACACATGCTTGTACCCCAGAAGAATCACTTTACCTCCCACAAACATGGAAAAAAACTTACATTTAAGATATCAATTTTCTAATCTATCACGGAACATGAGCATGGTCTAATCTATAATTATGAAAGATGAATAATATTTAATACTACTGTTATATGGCACCTCTCATTTTTAAGAAACCAAACTAACTGAACAATTAAATTTTTAAAAATCCTGTTTATTTTTCACTACCCACTGCTCAAAACTAGATTCTACTTCCCAAATACAAACTCTTTAGCTTGTCATTTTTTAATCAGGTTATTTGGTTTTTTGGTGTTGATTTGTGTGAGTTCCTATGTATTTTGGATATTAATCCTTACCAGATATATCACTTGTAAATATCTTCTCTCTAATCCCTTAAATATAAACTCCTTAATTAAATTCTTGTATTAAAAAGTTACTACAGGGCCACTTAGATGGCTCAGTCAGTTAAACACCCAACTCTTCAACTCTTGATCTCATCTTAGGTCTTGATCTCAGGATTGTGAGTTCAAGCCCTGCTTTGGGCTCTGCACTGGGAGTGGAGGCTTCTTAAAAGAAACAAATGTTTTTTTTAATTAGAAAAAAAAAAGTTACTGCATAAACACAAGGTGCATCCATTGTTGGCCCTTACACTAGAATGGCTTCATAACTCTTCTTATTTTAGGCCTGACTCACATCCTATGCCCACTGCGAAATTTTTCATAACCAATTCATCATTAACACTTGGAGCACCCCTGTGTATACAGTGTATACATTTGCCACTCAGTATGCAACAGATTATATTGATATGTACTCTAGTATTCAATTTGATTATAAGCCTTTGAAATTAGGGCTCTTGTCCTATCTCCTTTAGTTTCTTGTATGTAATTGGTACTTAATAAATACTAACAATTATGATGGTCTTGCTCAACAAAAAACAGATTTTTCAACAATATAACCAAATATTTACACAAAATAATACATGTAAATAGAATCCTGATTAACCATAAGAACGTTTAGAATTCATCTAGAAAAGAAGCTAGTATTCTTTCATTTCAATCCATTAGTGTTAAGACAGGCTAGTTAGGATTTCCATTTCACAAAGATATTATTAAATGATTTATTTTTCGTTACTAGCAGATAACATATGAAAAAGTTAGCTCAAGAACCAGGTCAAACAGAACATCCAAGGTAAACATTAAATTATACTTTAACCAGGGTGCCTGGGTGGCTCAGTTGGTTAAGCATCCAACTTTGGCACAGGTCATAATCTCACAGTTTGCATGTTCAAGCCCCACATCAGGCTCTCTGCCGTCATCGCCGAGCCTGCTTCAGATATCGTCTCCCTCTTTCTGACCTTCCCTCTCTCTTTTTCAAAAATAAATAAAAATGAAAATAAAAATTATACCTTAAGTTTGTTTTTATTTAAAAATTTTTTCATGCTTATTTATTTTGAGAGAGTTAGAGAGCAAGTGCAAGTTGGGGAGGGCCAGAGAGAGAGAGGGAGAGAGAGAATCTGAAGCAGGCTCCATGCTGTCAGCATAGAGCCCAATGTGGGGCTTGATCCCATGAACCACAAGATCATGACTTGAGCTGAAATCAATAATCAGATTCCCAACTGACTGAGCCACCCAGGCGCCCCATACCTTAACCTTATTTTTAAAAAATGACTTCCAGGGGCGCCTGGGTGTCTCAGTCGGTGGAGCATCTGACTTCGGCTCAGGTCGTGATCTCACAGTTTGCGAGTTCGAGTCCCATGTGGGGCTCTGTGCTGGCAGCTTGGAGCCTGGAGCCTGATTCAGATTCTGTGTCTCCCTCTCTCTCTGCCCCTCCCCCACTCACACTCTGTCTCTCTCTGTCTCTCAAAAATAAATAAATGTTAAAAAAAAAAAAATTAGGGGCGCCTGGGTGGCGCAGTCGGTTAAGCGTCCGACTTCAGCCAGGTCACGATCTCGCGGTCCGTGAGTTCGAGCCCCGCGTCAGGCTCTGTGCTGACGGCTCGGAGCCTGGAGCCTGTTTCCGATTCTGTGTCTCCCTCTCTCTCTGCCCCTCCCCCGTTCATGCTCTGTCTCTCTCTGTCCCAAAAATAAATAAAAAAACGTTGAAAAAAAAAAATTAAAAAAAAAAAAAATTAAAAAAAATAAATAAAAAATGACTTCCAAAGATAGCAGTAAAAGACAAACTATATGATTTGTCCTTTTTTTTTTTTAACAGTAAAAAAAAGGGGGGAGGGGAATTCCACTTTCTTGCACCATATACAAAATCAACTCAAATCAGATTAAAGATCTAAATGTAAGACCTGAAACCTTAGTTAGAACTCCTAAAAAAGAACCACAGGCAGTAAACTTTTGGATATCAGCCTTAGCAGTATTTTTTTGGATCTGTCTCCTTAAGCAAAGGAAACAAAGTAAAAATAAACTATTGGGACTAAACTAAAAAGCTTCTGCACAGCAAAGGAAACCATCAAAAGAACAAAAAGGCAATTTACTGAATGAGGGAAGATATTTACAAATGATATATCTGGTAAAGGTTAATATCCAAAATATATAAGGAACTCACACAAATCAACACCAAAAACCCAAATAACCTGAATAAAAAATCGACAGAAGGCCTAAATAGACATTTTTCCAAAGACAAAGACATATGAAAAGATGCTCAAATCACTAATCATCAGGGAAATGCAAATCAAAACCACAATGAGATATCAACCTCACACCAGTCAGAATACCTAGTATCAAAAAGACAAGAGGGGCACCTGGGTGGCTCAGTTAAGTTTCTGACTCTTGATTTCAGCTCAGGTCATGATCTTGCAGTTCTTGGGAACAAGCCCTGCTTTGGGCTCTGCACTGACAACTGCAGAGCCTGCTTGGGATTCTCTCTCTCTCCCTCTACCTCTGCCCCTTCCCTGCTTGTGCTCTGTCTCCCTCCGTCTCAAAAATAAATAAACTTAGAAAAAAAAAAAAGACAAGAAATGGGGCATCTGGATGGCTCTGTCAGTAAAGCATGCAACTCTTGATATTGGGGCTCTGAGTTCGAGTCCCATGTTGGGCGTAGAGATTACTTAAAAATAAAATCTTAAAAAAAAAAAAAAAGATAAGAAATAAGTATTGGCAAGAATGTGGAGAAAAAGAAACCCCTCTGCACTGTTGGTGAGAATGTAAATGGATGTAGCAACTCTGAAAAACAGAACGGAGATTCCTAAAAAAAAAAAACAGAAATACCATATAACCCAGTAATTCCACTACTGGCTGTTTACCTAAAGAAAACAAAAACACTAATTCAAAAAGATATATGGGGCACCTGGGTGGCTCAGTGGGTTGAGCATCTGACTTCAGCTCAGGTCATGACCTCATAGTTCATGAGTTCAAGCCCTCCATCGGGCTTGCTAATGTCAGCACAGAGCCCTCTTTGGATCTTCCCTCCCTCTCTCAAAAAAAAAAAAGAAAAAGATATATGCACTCTTATGTTTACTGCAGCATTATTTACAATAGCCAAGATATGGAAGCAACCTTAGTGTCCATTGATAGATGAGTGAATAAAGATGTGGGGTGTGTGTGTGTGTATGCAAATCAAATACTACTCAGCCATTAAAAAGAATGGAATCTTGCCATTTTGTGACATGTATGGACTGAGAAGCTACTTACGTGAAATAAATCAAAGACAATACCATATGATTTCACTTATATGTGGAATCTAAAAAACAAAACAAATGAACAAATGAACAACAAAAAAAGACTCATAAACCACCAGAGAACAAACTGGTGGTTACCACAGGGGAGGAGGATTAGCAAGATAGGGGAAGGAGATTAAGAGGTACAAAATTCCAGTTATAGGGTAAGTAAGTCACAAGGATAAAAAGTGCAATATAAGGAATGTAGACACTAATATTGTAGTAAGTTTATATGGTGACAGATGGTAACTACACTTATTGTGGTGAGCATTTCATAATGTATATAATTGCTAAACTGCCACGTCATACACCTGAAATAAATGTAGTATTTACTGTATGTCAACTGTATGTAAATAAAAAAGGGGGAAGAGAAATTATATACACGTAATAAGCAGATGTTTCTTTTTCTGGTAAATAAACCACTTAGCAATCACTTGCAATTTATTTATTAGACATGTAAATGTTATGACAAATTTTTAGAGTCATACCAGCAAGTTCCTTTGGAAGCTTAATTCTTATAGTTTCTCTGAATTTAAGCATGCCTAATTTAAGAGGAAAGGTATTTTTTAAAGTATAACACTCCAGGGGTACCTGGGGGGCTCAGTTGGTTAAGTGCCGGACTCTTGGTTTCAGCTGAGGTCATGATCTCACGGTTTCCTGAGTCTGAGTCCGCACAGGCTCTGGGCTGACAGTGCGGAGCCTACCTGGGATTCTCTCCCTCTCTCTCTCTGACCCTCCCCGATTTGTGTTTTCTCTCAAAATAAATAAATAAACTTAAAGAAAAAAAAAAACTTTAACATTCCATGTATTCTTTGTAATCAAAAGTTGTAATTCATTTCAGGAACTGGTTTAACCCTTCCCAGAAGGCATCACCCCACCAATTAAGCCTCAGTTAGTGAATACAAACAGATTTATACACACGGCTTTCCTGACTGGGAAATTTTTTTTTTAATTTATTTTTGGGACAGAGAGAGACACAGCATGAACGGGGGAGGGGCAGAGAGAGAGGGAGACACAGAATCGGAAACAGGCTCCAGGCTCCGAGCCATCAGCCCAGAGCCTGACGCGGAGCTCGAACTCATGGACCGCGAGATCGTGACCTGGCTGAAGTCGGACGCTTAACCGACTGCGCCACCCAGGCGCCCCTGACTGGGAAATTTTAAGAGCTCTCTAGTAGATCAAAGAATTATTGCTAATAGTAAAATCAAAAAATCCAATTCATCAAATTGTAGGTAGGGAACTGAGGCCAAATCTGCTGGTTTATGATAAGAGTTGAAGAATATGGCTATCCTCAGCTGTGGTCAGTGAAAAGTTTTCCTTCACAGATTTCTCTAGAAGATATCTTAAAGCATTCTATCACACTGAAATGAGAGAAACTTACGTTTCTAGCAACAACCGTCCTGTGCCAATATACAAAAGAAATCATCCCAAACCAAGAGTTCATCTGGCTCAAAGTCACTCTCTTGTAAGGCAGTAACAGATGCTTTGTGGAAGAGATAGGTATGGTCTTCTTTCATGAATCAAATGCCTAAAGTGAATTTACTGATTTATGTAACAGTATTTTGAGAAGCTGCATGAAGTCTAAAAAACTGGAACCATACTATAAAACCACAAGACAATGTTTAAAGAATTACAGCTGTGACTGTTAAGAGAAAATAAATCACTGAATTACTAGTTGTTATTTCAGATTCTCATATATTGGCACTGTCAAAATGAGGCTTGTAACATACTTAAATTTTAAAGCCAAACACACATGGTCTTTGTTGATAGTCAAGACAAGAGACAGGCATCTCAATCTCTCTTTTCTGAGATAATTTAGGATGAAATTGCTTGGAGGTGAAGGACTGCTGGATCGTATGGTAACTGTATGTTTACTTAAAGAGTCTCTGAAGTGACCAAACCCTTCTGCTGTTCTTTCATCTACCACGTACTAGCTTTGGTGCTAAGGCTTGTGGCCTCTCAGTCACAAGTTTCAGCTTCAGATATCACTTCTCACACCAGTAACCAAAACAGAAAAGAAAGTGCAAAGCAAAAGACTTTCTTGTCATGTATCTTTTTCTTGGTAAGGATGAAAATTCTTCTCAGAGCCCAGAGCAAAATTCCCTTTGTGTCACGTGGCCAAGAGCGCATGCAACGGTATCAAAATTCTCACTGTAAGCTCCTCACATTTAGAACACAGAATAAATTTCAAGAGCAGCATCACACCTAAAGAAGGTATTGACTACTCAGTAAAAATGCTATCTGTATATGTGCATGTGCTTGTATGTGTGTGTGTGCCAAAAGAATGTCAAAACTTACACAACAACAAAAAAAATTAAAAGACAATTTAAGGACAAATCAAAGTCTTATAAGTCATTTTAGCTTAAAAAAAAAAAGACACAGTAAGAACATCACTTTAATTAACCTAACAAATGACCAAAATTGATTTACTTTTTAGCCACATTATTGGAGTGCTATTATTAAAGGGAAGAACAGTGTTTACAGATCCTAATAGTATTACTGTTTCTCTTTTCCACAAATTCCAATTATTAATGTCTCCCAAATGTTTCTCATTCTTACCACCCTATCCCTCACTGCTCCGTCTATTTTCACCTAATGATTATTTTTTCAGTTTTTTAATTTATTTTAATGTTTATTTAGTTTTGAGAGAGAGAGAGAGAGAGAGAGAGAGAGAGAGTGAGCAGGGGAGGGGCAGAGAGAGAGGGAGACACAAAATCCGAAGCAGGCTCCAGGCTCTGAGCTGTCAGCACAGAGCCCAACATGGGGCTCAAACCCATGAACCGTGAGATCATGACCTGAGCTGAAGCTAGACGTTTAACTGACTGAGACACTCAGGTGCCCCTATTTTTTCAGTTTTAAGATCACCCTCTTAGCAATCTCAAATATAAAATACAGTGTTAACTATAGTCACCATGCAGTACATTACATTCCCAAAACTTATTTATCTTATCATTGGAAGTTTGTACAGGAGTCTCCCGGTGTCCCCCTTAACCATAGTTTCAGTTACCTACAGTCAACTTCCATCTAGGCGGGGATAATCTTCCTTCTGCCATATCATCAGAAGGTCAATAGAAGCCTAAGGCTACATCATAATGCCTATGTCATTCACTTCATCTCATCATGTAAGCACCTGATCATCTCACATCATCACAAGAATAAAAAGAGTGAACACAGTACAGTAAGACTGGCAGGAGGAATGATATTCACGTAACCTCTATTACTGTCAGCTATTATTGCTAATCTCTTACTGTGCCTAACTGATAAACTTTATCGGAGGTATGTATGTATAGGAAAAAATACAGCATATATAGGGTACAGTACTATCCATGATTTCAGGCATCTACTGGGGGTCCTGGAACTTATCCCTTGCAGATAAGGTGGGGGACCACTATACCTTTTAACCACCTTCACAACCCTTCCCACACCCACTCCTACCTCCTGCCCCCTGCCTCAGGCAACACCAATCTGCTGTTCTGAGTTCAGGTTTTTTACATTCCATACATGTGAGATCATACAGTATTTGTTTTACTCTGTCTTATTTCACTTAGGATAATGCCCTCAAGGTCCATTCACATTGCCATGAATGGCAGTATTTATTTTTATGGCTTAATAGTATCGTGTGTGTGCATGTGTGTATGTGTGTATTACACACATACACTTCACCTTGTTTGTTCACTTATCTGTTGATGGGCACTTAGCCTGTTTCTATGTCTTGGCTATTGCACATAATGCTGCAACGAACATGGGGGTAAAGTTATCTCTTAATTTCTTGAGGAACTTTCTTACTGTTTCCTACAGCAGGTGTACCAATTTACATTTCCACCAACAGTGCACAAGGGTTCCCTTTTCTCCACATCCTTACCAACTTTTTATTTATCATTTTGACGACAGTCATTTTAACAGGTGTGAAGTGTTACTTCATTGTGGTTTTGATTTGCATTTCCCTGGGATTAATAATATTGAGCATTTTTCCATATACCTGTTGGCCACCTGTATGTTTTCTTTGGAAAAATGTCTTTTCAGTTCCTCTGCCCATTTTTAATCAGATTTTTTTGACTGACTTGTTTGATTTTTTAATATATTTTAGATATTGACCACTTATCAGATATATGATTTGCAAATATTTTCTCCATTCAGTAGGTTACCTTTTCCTTTTATTGATGGCTCCCTTTACTGTGCAGAAGCTTTTTAGTTTGAGGTAGTCCCACTTGTTTATTTTTGCTTTTCGTTGCCTTTGCTTAGTCTGTCAACTAATAAAAAAAAAAAATTATTGTCAGGACCAACGTGAAGATGCTTACCCCTATGTTTTCTTCTAGGAGTTTTGCAGTTTCAGGTCTTACATTCAAGACTATCATCAATTTTGAGTTGTTTTCTGTGATGTAAGACAGGGGTCCAGTTTTTCTATCACCATTTACTGAAGAAACTATCATTTCTCTATTGTATATTCTTGGCTCCTTTCTTACAAATTAGTTGACCATATATGCATGGGCTTATTTCAGGGATCTCTATTCTGTTCTGCTGATCTATGTGTCTGTTTTTAGCCCAATACCATATTGATTACTATAACTCTGTATTACAGTTTGGAATCCAAAAGTATGATGTTTCCGGTTTTGTTCTTTGTCAAGATTGTTGAGACTATTTGGGGTCTTTCATGGTTCTATACAAATTTTTAAGATTACTTTTTCTATTTCTGTGAAAACTGCCATTGGAATTTTGATACAGATTGCATTGAATCTGTAGATCACTTTGGGTAGTATGCACATTTTAACAATATTAATTCTTCCAATCCATGAGAATGGAATATCTTTCCATTTATTTGTGTCTTCTTCAATTTCTTTCTTTAAATGTCTCACAGTTTTCAGTTTCACCTTCCTGATTAAATTTATTACCAGGTATTTTATTCTTTTTCATACAGTTATAAATGGGACTTTTAAAAACCCCTCTTATTTATTTATTTATTTACTTACTTACTTACTTACTTACTTACTTACTTTGAGAGCAAGAGAGACAGCAGAGGAGGGGAACACAGAAAGGGAGAGAGAGAATCCCAAGCAGGCTCTGTGCTCAGCTCTGAGCCTGATACAGGGCTCCATCTCATGAACCATGAGATCATGACCTGAACTGAAATCAAGAGTCAGACGCTTAACTGATTGTGCCACCCAGGCACCCCTAAAAATTCCTCTTTCTGACAGTTCATTACTGCAGAGAGATGTGGATTTTTGTACATTCATTTTGTATCCTGCAACTATTTGTTGATTAGTTCTAAAGTTTTTTTCATAGAGACTTTAGGGTTTTCTATACATAGTATCAGGTCAACTGCAAACAGTGACAATTTTACTTCTTCCTTTCCAATTTAGATGCCTTTTGATTTCTTTTCCTTGACTAATTGCTCTGGCTAGGTCTTCCAGTACTACGCTGATTTCTTCTTTGACTCATTCATTTTTCAGGAGCATGTTGTTTAATCTCCACATATTTCTGAATTTTCTATTTTTCCTTGTAATTGATATCTAGTTTCATGCCATTGTGGTCTGCAAAGATGCTCGATATGCTTTCAGTCTTCTTAAGCTCATTAAAATTTGTTCTGTGACCTAACATATTATCCTAGAGAATATTCTGTGTGTGGTTGAGAAGAAGCATATCCTGCTGCTGTTGAACGGAATGTTGTGTAAATCTATTAAGTCTATCTGGTCTAGTATATACTTCAAGTCCAATGTTTACTTACTGAATATCTGTCTGGATGATCCATCCATTATTGCAAGTGGGGTACTGAAGTCCCACACTATTATTGTGTTCCTATTTCTCCTTTCAGGTCTATTAATATTGATACATATTCAAGAGCTCCGATGTTGGGTGCATAAATATTTACAAAAGTTCTATCATCTTGTTGGACTGAACATTACCATTACATAATGACCTCATCTCTTATTACAGTATTTGTCTTAATGTCTGTTTTGTCTGACCATAAGTATAGCTACCACTGCTTTCTTTTGTTTTCCATTCGTAGAGATTATCTTTTAACATCTCTTCACTTTCCATTTGTGTGTGTCCTTAAACCAGATGTATCTCCTATAGGCAGCATGTAATTGGGTCTTATCTTTTTATCCATTAACCCACTACATGTCTTTTGATTGGGGAGTTTAGTCCGTTTATATTTAAAGTCATTATTGATATATATGGACTTACTATTATCATTTTGTTAACTGTTATCTGGCTGTTTTGCAATTCCTTTGTTCCTTTCTTTTGTTTTTTGGTTTTTGGTTTTTTTCCTTTGTTCCTTTCTTATTCTTTGTCTCTTCCTTTGTGACTTGACGATTTTCTTTAGTGTATGCTTAGATTCCTTTTACTTCCTCTTTCAAGTATCTATTATAGGTTTCAGCTTTATAGTTGCAATGAGACATATATTCTATATAATAGTCTATTTTAAGCTGATAACGTAAAATGTACACTAAAGCTTTATATTTCTACTCACCCCCCTTTTATTTTTTTAAGTTTATTTATTTTGAGAGAGAGAGAGAGAGAGAGAGAGAACGCAAGAGAGAGCACAGGCAAAGAGGAGAGAGAGAATCCCAAGCAGACCCAACAGCGCAGAGCCCAAGGCAGGGCTTGAATTCACAAACTGTGAGATCATGACCTGAGCTGAAATCAAGAGTCAGATGTATAACCAACCCAACCACCCAGGCACCCCCCTTCCATGTTTTTGATTCCACAATTTACATCTTTTTACCTTGTGTATCCATTAAGAAATTACTGTAGCTTGGGGCTACAATAACTTATTATTTAAAATAAACATTAAAGAAAGAAATTATTGTAGCTTGTTATTTTTACTACATTTCTTTTTCTTTAAATGTAAGTGATTTCTTTTAAATGTTCAGTTTTTTAAATTTATTTTGAGAAAGAGAGAGAGAACGTGTGCATAAGTGGGGGAGGGGCAGAGAGAAAGGGAGAGAGAGAATTCCTAACAGGTTCCACACGGTCAGCACAGAGCCTGATGCAGGGCTCAAACTCACAGACTATGAAATCATAACCCAAGCCGAAATCAAGAGCCCGATGCTTAAATGACTGAGCCACCCAGACACCCAGCTACTTTTCTCTTTTAACCTTCACACTAGATATATGTGATTTACCTATACCATTACAACATTACAGTATTCTGGATTTAACTATATATTTACCTTTACCAATGAGATTTATACATTCATATGGCTTCCTGTTAGTTTATTTATTTATTTTCGGGGGGGGGGGGGTGGGTTGGGGCAGAAAAGATGAAAAGAGAGAACTCTAAGAGGGCTCCAAGCTCAGCATGGTGCCTGATGTGAGGCTTGATCCCATGACCCTCAGCTCATGACCTGAGCTGAACTCATGAGTCAGACACTGAATGGCTGAGCCACCCAGGTGCCCTGAACTCCTTCAATCAATCCTTCAATTTCTGCTTGTCTAGAAACTATCACTCCTTCAATTCCAAAGGATTTCTGACTTCAGTGACCATCTTTATGACCATTATTTTGAAATCTTTATCAGGTAAATCACTTATCGGTTTCTCAAGTGTTATCTTGTTCTTTTGTTCATAAAATACTCCGGTTTCTTCATTTTCCTTGACTTCACTGGTTTCTGTGTAATGGATAAACACCTACCCCTCCCAATCTTGACAGAGTAGTCTCCTGCAGGAGATGAACCTCATTACTCAGCCAGGCCCTAGCTCTTAGTTTTTTCTGAAATCTTTGTGATTGTCCAAGCCACCTTGTTTGTTCTTAATGGTTCTCAGTAGTTGAGGATGTGCCAAGACCTGTCTGTGTCTCAAAGGAGAAGCTCTTAGTCAGCATTTCGATGAAGGCTAACTAGAAGCCGGACCTAACTAGAAGCCGGACCTTCAAGTAACAGCTTTTAAAGTATGAAAGTAGGTCTCTTTCAGGGAGACTGAGAGCTGGGATTTTCAGTACACTTCCTATCCACTCATTCCTGGGGGCGATAGTCAGCTAAAAACTGTTATAGTCTTGTGGGGCTCACAAACACAAGTCCTGCTGGCCACCAGACTCAGGAAATCAAGGGGTGCACACCCCCAGGCAGTAGTCACAAAGGCCAGGGCACCAGATGATTACAGAAACTCATCCTAAGAAGACACTGGTAACAGGGAGTGGGTCGGAGGGAGAATGTAGAAGTGGCACCTGCCAGCCTCCCAGGTCTGCATGGAGGATTGTGGTCTGTCCCTAGATGTGTGTTAAATCAGAAGCATGACTCTCAGGCAGCAGCTTTTCAAGTAAACAAACAGTCCTCTTTCAGGTAAAGACCAGGAGATGGGCATTTCTGTCTTTTGCCTCTGCACTGAGCCATAGTGTGGATAGCCATAGCAGATTCCTCAGCGGGCTCTTAGGCACTGTTTGTTTGCTACAGTCTTTGGGTCCTATGGACACAAGCTCCACTGGCTTTCAGAGCTAGGTGTGTTGGGATCCCATTTGTCAGACAGAAGCCTTAAATTTTGAGGCACTAGATTTTGACTGCAAACCCTTACTCCTCAGGGAGAAGCTGGGAATTGTGAGTTCCCTCCTAATTTGTATGTTGCTGTGCCAGGGGTGGGGTTTATAGAAAGAATGTGTCTCAGTCTTTCCTATCCATTTCGATGTGGGATTTTTTCCTCATTCACTCAATGTATTGGAGTTGTTCAACTAGTTTCTGAATTCCTTTCAGAGGGAATTCTTCTGTGTGTAGCTATAGATTTGATGTGTCCATGGGAGGAAGCAAGTTCAGGAGCTTCCTATGTCATTACCTTAGACTGGAATGAAGCCCAAGCCCATTTGAACATTTTCAGTGCTTCTGTACCTTACATTTTCCCCACATCTCCCCATTTAGAAAAAACTTTTACTATTAAAAAAAATATATTCTTAGCCAGTTATCTTTTGAGTACTGACAAAGTAACTCTAAAGTCTGTATGAAAAGGCAAAAGACCCAAAATAGCTAACACTTATTTCAAAGAGAAGAAGAAAGACAACCAACACTACTCAACTTCAAGACTCACTACAAAGCTACAGTAATCAAGACAGTGCGGTATAGGCAAAAGAATAGACAAACCGATCAATGGAACAGAACAAAAAGCCCAGAAATAGACCCACACAAATGTAATCAAACTGATCTTTGATAAAGGAGCAAAGGCAATTCAGCAGAGGATTGTCTCTTCTAAAAATGGTGCCGGAAAAAATGGCCACTACATGCAAAAAAAGTGAATCTAGACACAGACCTCATACCTATCACAAAAATTAACTCTAAATGAATCATAGATCTAAATCTAAAACACAAAACTATAAAACTATTAGAAGATATTATAGATAAAACCTAAGTGACCTTAGGGTTTGGCAATGATTTCTCATACACATCACCAAACTGCAATCCATGAAAGAAAAAATTGGTAAGTTCGATTTAATTAAAATTAAAAACTTCTGCTCTGCAAAAGTCACTGTCAAAAGAATGAAAAGACAAGCTACAGACTGGGAGAAATATTCACAAAACAAATATCTGAGAAAAGACTGTTATCCAAAAGACACAAAAAACTTGAAACTAAACAAGAAAACAAACCTGCTTTAAAAATGGGCAAAGGAGGGATGCCTGGGTGGCTTCGTCAGTTAAGCATCTGATTTTAGCTCAGATCACGATCTCACAGTTCATGAGATGAAGCCCTACATTGGGCTCTCCACTCTCAGCACAGAGCCTGCTTAGTATCTTCTGTCTCTGACTCTCTGCCCCTCCTACCCTCTCAAAAGTAAACTTAAAAAAAAAAAAAAAAATGGGCACATGATCTGAACAGACACCTCACAAAGATATACAGGTCACAATTAAGCATATGAAAAGATGCTCAACATCATATGCCATTAGGGAACTGCAAATTCAAATGAGGTACCACTATACTATTACAATGATGAAAACCCAAAACACTGACAATGCCAAATGCCGGTGAGGATGTGGAGCAACAGGAACTCTCATTCACTGCTGCTTGGAATGCAAAATGGTACAACCGCACTGGAAGACAGTTTGGCAGTCTCTTACAAAATTAAACATATTCTTTTTTTTTTTTTTTTTAACGTTTATTTAATTTTTGAGACAGAGAGAGACAGAGCATGAATGGGGGAGGGTCAGAGAGAGGGAGACACAGAATCTGAAACAGGCTCCAGGCTCTGAGCTGTCAGCACAGGGGCCCGAGGTGGGGCTCGAACTCACGGACCGCGAGATCGTGACCTGAGCCGAAGTCGGCACTCAACCGACTGAGCCACCCAGGCGCCCCAAACATATTCTTAATATATGATCCAACAATCCTTGGTACTTATTCAAAAGAACAGACAACTTAAGTCCATACAAAAACCTTCACATAATGTTTAGAGCAGTAAACATAGTAAATGTTTATATGTGAAATCACCAAAAATTGGAAGCAATCAGGATGTCTTTCAATAGGTAAATGGATAAATTATGATATGGCCATGTAAAGGAATATTATTCAATGATAAAAATAAATAAGGTATCAAGCCATGAAAAGAAATAGAGGAAACTTAAAAGAATATTGCTCAGTGAAGGAAACTAATCTGAAAATACTATATATATGATTCCAACTATTTGACATTCTGGAAAAGGAAAAATTATGGACACAGTAAAAAGATCAGTGGTTGCTAGGGCTTCAGGGGACAAAGGGAGAAAAGGATGAAAAGGTAGAGGGGATTTTTAGAGAAGTGAAACTATTCTAAGAATACTGTAATGGTAGATACATATTATCTGTTAGAAAACCCATAAAATAAGTAACACAATGACTGGATTCTAATGTAAACTATGGACTTCAGTTAATAATAATACAGTCAATCCTTGAACAACAGGGTTCAAACTGCATGGGTCTACTTATACAAGGACTTTTTTTTCAATAAATAAAGTACAATGTTGTAAATGTATTTTCTCTTCCTCATGATTTCAATATTTTTTTCTCTAGCTTACTTTAAGAATAGTACAGGAGCGCCTGGGTGGCTCAGTCGGTTGATCGTCCGACTTCGGCTCAGGTCATGATCTCACAGTTTGTGAGTTTGAGCCCCGCGTTGGACTCTGTGCTGACAGCTCAGAGCCTGGAGCCTGCTTCAGATTCTGTGTCTCCCTCTCTCTCTGCCCCTTCCCCGCTCATGCTCTGTCTCTCTGTCTTCAAAAATGAATAAATGTTAAAAAAAAAAATTAAAAAAAAAAAGAATACAGTACATAATACATACAACACACAAAATCTGTGTCAATTGTTTATGTTATTGGTAAGGCTTGTGGTAAACAGCAGACTATTAGTAGATATGTTTTGGGGCAGTCAAAAGTTACAGGCAGATTCTCAACTGTACTGGAGGGCTGGCACCCCTAACTTCCACATTATTCAAAGGTCAACTATAATTTTATTTTATTTTTTATTGATTCTTTTTTTTTTTTTTTTTTTTTTTGAGAGAGAGAGAGTACGTGCAAGCAGGACAGAGGGGCAGAGAGAGAGAGAGAGAAAGCACCTAAAGCAGGCTCCATGCTCAGTGTAGAGCCCAACTCAGGGCTTGATTCCACAACTCTGGGATCGTGACCTGAGCCAAAATCAAAAGTCAACTGTAATTTTAAATAGGCATATACTATTTTAGTTATTAAAAAAAATCATAATGGGTGTCTGGTTGGCTTAGTCAGAACAGCATGTGACTCTTGATCTCGAGACTGTGAGTTTCAGCCCCATGCAGGGTACAGAGATTCCTTAAATAAATTTTAAAAAGTTAAAATAATTCCCTTGATTTTCTAACATAAACGAGCAAAACATGTCTGCAAAGCCACCTATCTTTACATTACCTTCTTCCTGTCTCATCTAGAATAGGTGGTCCTCGCACCCAAGGCAAATCATTTATAAACTGTATAATGTTTATACACTGTATCATCTCTCTCACTTATAACTTTATCTTCTTCCTCTCTCCTGATTTCCTACAAATGAGCACCAAACAAAGGTTTCAAAGGTTCAAAGGTTCAAAACCTTCCCATTAAAAATACAAGACACAACACTCATCCCATGGTCATTACCTCCTGTCCAGCTACCATTCCCTCTCCCATAGGCCCTACACAACCAAACTGAAGAGCTGTCCTCACTCACTGTTTCCATCTCATTACAGAAAACTGCACAACAGGATTTTTAATCTCATTCCCCCCAAACGATCATTACTTTTCTCTTCTCCAGGTAAACCACAACCTTAAGGTTAAATCTGAAGAACACTTTTCAGTCCTTATCTTTTTGATCTCCTAACACTGGTGGCCTTTTGCTCTTTCTTAAAAAATTCTTGGGGCACCTGGGTGGATCATTCAGTTGAGCATCGACTTTGGTTCAGGTCAAGATCTCACAGTTCCTGCGTTTGAGCCCCACATTGGGCTTGCTGCTGTCAGTGCAGAGCCCCTTTTAGATCCTTCGTACCCCCTCTCTCTGCCCCTTCCCTACTCATGTGCGCACATGCATGTTCTGTCTCTCTCTCAAAATAAATAAACATTTAAATAGTCTAAGAAAAAAAATTATTTCCCCTTTGAGTTCATGCTATCATTCTCTTCTGACTTTCCTCCTATCTCTGTGTCTGCTCCTTCTTACTCAGCCTGTCCCTAAATTGTTTCATTTCTTCTGAATACTGGCCCAAGTCTCTCTTCTCATTCAACACCACTTCCTGGCTCCTAGACATGCATTCACGCATCACAAATTTGTTAAGCATTTATTATGTAAAAGACATCATTCCCAGGCACTGCTACATTATTCTAAGCACCAATATCATACATTCATTTACACACTGATGCATCCTAATTTACACTTCCAGCTATATCACCCTTCTCCTGAGGTTGAGATTTATATAGTCAGGGCATACACAAGTTTTCTACCTAAATGAAAAAAATTCAGACACTTCAAACTGAACACCACCAAGTGAATTCATCTCTTGGCTTCCATTTCTCCCAACACCTCCATCCTCCCTAAGAAAATTTCAAACCTACTTTATTTTCTTGGGATCTTATCTCAAAGCACAATACTACTAACCATCTACCCTGTGAATTAAACAAGAGACAAAAGAACTGTCAATTTTAGCTCTTAAATAACATTCACATCCATAAGCTTTCTCCATCTTGATTAATATAGCCTGGCAAAGAAACCAGCCTCCCAGAGGGATGGAACAGAATCTCTAAACTGATCTCCTTGCTCCAGGTTTCTCCTCTCAAATCTTACCTCTCCATAGTAATTGGTTCACCACTGTAGCGTGAGGAAACTTTCTAAAATGCAAGTCTGGTCACGTTATCCTCCAACTCAAAGGCTTTCAATGGCTTTCCAATGACCTCAGAAAAAAGGTACGATCTTTTAAGTGGCTTAAAGTCCTTCCTGATATGGCACTTGCTTACCTCCCCAGCGTCAATTCTTTCCTTACATTAACACCAAACTTACTTCATTCCTTCCCAAAGATGCTCAGCCTGGATCCCTTAAGTTAACTTAGGCTCCTCTTTAGCCTTTACCTTAAATGTCCCTTTCTCTGGAAAACTTTTCCTGACCCCTCAATTCCATGTAACGTGTACCTCGTATGTACTCCTCTAGCAGGGGATTCGTTAAGGCAGTGAAACTATTCCGTATGATACTATAATGGTGGATATATGTCATTATACATTTGTCCAAACCACAGAACGTACAACACCAAGAGTGAACCCTAATGTAAACTACAGGCTTTGAGTAATTATGATTTGTCAAGGTACGTTCATCAATTATAACAAATTTATCACTGTGGTGGGGGATGTTGACAATGGCAGTGCTATGTATGTGTGTTGAGGGGAGAGGTGTATGAGGGATAAATCTCTCTACCTTCCTATTTTACTGTGAACCTAAAATTTCTCTAAAAACTGAAGTCTTAAAAGAAGATATACACTCTTTAAAATATTGTATCCACATGAAAGAGCTTTAAGGAATTAACAGCAATTAACTAAAGGAGTCTGCATAATTTTCAGCTGTTGACAAGGAAAAGTACAAGCACTTATATCTATTCAAAGTGGAGTTCTTAATTCAATCAACAAACATTTAATGAGTGTCTCCTATGTGCCTGAAAGTAGAATAGTCACCAGGGATAAAATGGTGAAGTCAACATATATGTAGTTCTTGTTCTCATAAAGCTTACAGTTTAGAGGTGGCATCACAATAACAGGAATGAAAGAAATACAAATTTGGGCCATGCTACAAAGAAAAAAAGACCTGCTGAAATAAAGTTTATGAGGAAGTCAAAAGGGAGAGTTTTAGACAGAAGGGGATTAAGACCTTTAGTAGAAGCCACAATTCAACACTGTCCTTAAGGATGAGAAGAAGCCAGTCTTATCAAGAGCTACGAACAGAGTCTCCAGACAGAGAAACAGCCTATAAAAACAGACTTGGTGGAAGAAGACCAACAAAGCTGGGGATTACAGTTCTCAAGGTGAAGATACGGCAGGAGTCCATCATTCAGGATTTTTATAGATCATTGATACTGCAAGAAACCATTTAAGCATTTAAAGCCATGGAGTGACATTTATACATAAAGGGATTTAGATTTATAAAGGACATTTACATTTTCAAAATGATTAACCCTGAGTGCTATGTGACCTATTCAGTGAAATGAACCTGGACTTACTGCTGTGGTAAAAGCCAATTATTCCTTGCCATAGATGAGGAACTTGAAGCTCAGAGAGGTTATAGTCACTGACTACGTCACACAGTCAAACCCAGCCAGGAGTCCAAAACCTGAGCTCTCTCCCATCTGCCACACTTACTAAAGGACCCTGCCTGCACTCACTCACCCATTGAGCCCCAATGAATCAAAAGTTTACTGGTTCACAACTATCCTCCTGAAACTATTAAAAAAACACAAAACTGTGTAGTGATTTTTAAATATGTCCACAATTTTTTTTTTAACTAGGAAGCCAGCCTAAGTCTCCGTCTCCCTTGAATGAATTAAAATTTCTTCTATTTCCCACACTATGTTCTTCATCACCTGAACATGATATTTATGCCCCCTTTTTGTAGCAGAATTTCTCCATGGGATCTCATTTGTGTGTGTGTGTGTGTGTGTGTGTGTGTGTGTGTGTGTGTTTTAATGTTTCTTTATTCTTGAGATAGAGAGGGCATGAGCGGGGGAGAGGCAGAACAGGGGAGGGGCAGAGCGAGAGAGGGACGCAGAATCTGAAGCAGGTCCAGGCTCTGAGCTGTCAGCATAGAGCCCCACGTGGGGCTCAAACTCAGGAGCCATGAGATCATGACCTGAGCCGAAGTTACACGCTTAACCAACTGAGACACCCAGGCACCCCTGAAATAAAATTTAAAAAATTAAAAAACAAAACAAAACTCACTGATGCAGAAATTATAATGCTGAGAAGGACCAGATATCAATATGATTAGTCATGATCACTTCAAAGGTATGTGGTGGTAAAGTGAATAGTGGATATCCCATCTAAAGCACAGATATCTCTCAGCTCCTGCTGACTTCTACCATGTAAGAATACAGAGCCAATGTTACCAGCACTGATTTTACAGGAGTTGTTAGTCACTGAAATTTCAATAAAATCTCATTTTTATATGCTGGCAATTAATTATTTTAGATTTTAAATAATGTCCAAGACATCTGTTTACAACCTCTGATCTAAAGTTGTTCAAGTGAAATACAGCTTTTAAAGTCTTTAGCATAAATAATCTCCATTGACAAAAACAAGGATGGGAACCTACAAAAATAGTACCATGTTTAAACTAAAAAGTACCTGTTCACTCCAGCCCCCCCCCCCCAAGTCTCCTCATGAAAAGCAGAAGTCTGAAATAATGATGTTTTCTACCAAGAAGTTCAGAATATCATGACTAGTACTATTAACTATATAAATGTTTTTCTTATTCAAGGAATATTCTCATTTCTAAATTTCAAATCCAATTGAGAACAATTTAAGGTAGAATTCAAAGGAAATGAGCAGCATTCAAAACAAAAGTTTATTCCACGTCAGATAACGCAAGCATTTATATGACAGAAGGTTTATAAAGGAAAAAGGCTATGTTATATCATACAAAATTATAAGCCCACGAGCTGTTTCTGATACTGAGCTAGGTTATGGCCACAGACATCACAAATTTCATTTAAAAGCATCTGGTCTGGGGCCCCTGTGTGGCTGAGTCTGTTAAGTGTTCGACTCTCGTATTGGCTCAAGTCATGATCCCAGGTTGTGAGATCCAGCCTTGCACTCTGCTTGATTTTCTCTCTCTCCCTCTGTCCCTCTCCTCTGCTCATGCTCTCTCTCTCAAAATTTAAAAAAAAAAATTTTTTTTAAAGCATCTAGTCAAAGACTTAACAATTACCCTAAATAGTAACTGTCTTTCACTTTCTGAAATCCTTATTCTATAACATGTTTTTCTCACCTCATGGAGCATAATAAAGGCTTATAACAAGAATGTTCCCACATTCAGCTTTCTCTTTCTCAGTTTTATGCATAAGCTAGCTACAAAAAAATCTGGTTCTTTCTCCCAAAGGTGCCAACAGCTAAGCTGTTTTCATCTCAGGTACATACTATGCTCTCACTTGGTACCTGCAAACTAAGTTGTTGTGTTTTTTTTTTTAATTAAAAAACTGTTTTAATGTTTATTTATTTTTGAGAGAGAGAGAGAGAGAGAGAGAGAGAAACAGAGCCCGAACAGGGGAAGGACAGATAGAGAGGGAGACACAAAATCTGAAGCAGGCTCCAGGCTCTGAGCTGTCAGCATAGAGCCCAAAATGGGGCTAGAATTCGCAAACCGTGAGATCATGACCTGAGCTGAAGTTGGACGCTTAACCAACTAAGCCACCTAGGCGCCCCGCAAGCTAAGTTTTAAAACTCAGTTACCCTGAAGTTTAAGACAGGGCTGCACTTTAATCATAGCAGTATGAAAGGCACTACACTATTATCTTCCACTTGCTTTTGTCATGAATGAGTCTCCATTTTCCACTGTTTTTATTGGTAACTTGAAGAGCTGCTGTTGAAAATCTGCTGTAATATTAATACAAATATTAATCAATTTTTATTTAACTTTTGTCCAGTGTCAAATAATTATTTGTAAATCATTGGCTAAACATAAAAGCAATTTCACCCATCTGATTAGAATGTTTAAAGTTATATTTATCCCCCTCTTTCCTTCAAAAGGCCATCATCTGCTTATTCTGTCATTTTATAGCTTACACGGTAGTACAAAAGGAGTAGTTTCCTTCTGGTATTCTTAATATAAAACCACTTTCTCAGTAGATTTTATTAATCTCTGCATATACTTTATAAGACATAATGAAAACCTGAGATAGTTCACATCTGTCAGACTGTAGAACAGTGACAACTATAACATCTAAAATTTATTGGGCCCTTTTGTGCCAGGCACTTTTTAAGTGCCTTAAATATATTAATTCATTAAATCCTTCTACAACCCTAGAAGATAGTAAAAGTTTTACTATCATCCTCATTTCATGCAGGAGGAAACCAAGTAAGGTGTGCCTAAGATTCACAAAACTGGGAAGCAATGGAGCCAGCATACTTGGGAGCCTGACTCAAGAGTCCTTTATGAACACTATACTGATAACTAAAACCTACAGGAAGAGAAGCATATGGGTGCCCTATGATAGCATACTCCTGTAGCTAGAGGTTTAAATGAACCCCATCCAACTTCTTAATGGTTAAGATTCATCTCTGACTAGCACAACAAACACAGAGATTATCACAAGGAAATGTATTCTTTTAGGAAATATGAGTACATCTTCATGTATAAGTATATTCAAGTTTTGTCAAGAAGATGATGTTGAACATGTAAGGTAAAATTTATTACTATGGAGTCCAATGCTTCATAACATGTTAGGTAAATTCTGAACACATAAAAGTATCTTAACCATTAGAAGTTGATTAATACAAAATTTAATACAGAATTCTTTTGGTCATTTCAATTTCTGTGATATCTGGAACCATGGCCACTTTTCCCCATAATCATTCTTAAAAAAAAAAAAAAAAAATTTTTTTTAATGTTTATTTATTTTTGAGAGAGACAGAGACAGAATGTGAGTGGGTTAAGGGCAGAGGGAGAGGGAGACACAGAATACGAAGCAGGCTCCAGGCTCTGAGCTGTCAGCACAGAGCCTGACACGGGGCTCGAATCCACAAACTTTGAGATCATGACCTGAGCCGAAGTTGGACACTCAACCGACTGAGCCACCAAGGCGCCCCTCCCTGTAATCATTCGTTTTTTTTGTTTTTTTTTTTTTTTAATATTTTAAAGTTTATTTATTTATTTTGAGAGAGACATAGATAGCATGAGTGGGGGAGGAGCAGAGAGAGAGGGAGAGAGAAATCCCAAGCAGGCTCTGCACTGTCAGCACAGAGCCCGATGCAGGGCTTGAACCCACAAAACTATGAGATCATGATCTGAGCTGAAACCGAGAGTCAGATGCTTAACCACCTGAACCACCCAAGCGCCCATCCCTGTAATCATTCTTTACTACTAAATTATAATAAAATAAAGTATTTATTTTAAGGAAAATGGAATATGAATGTTGAACAACATTCAAGTGGTCTTCAATGATATTTTACCTCCACTGGGATATGGCAATAGTGACATTACCCCACTCAGAAGCAGCACTGCGAGCTTCTGTTTGAATCCTACAAATATACGTATATGATCAGCTTTAAACTTCACGTATCATTATTTTCAGTAAAGGAAATTGAATCCCAGAAATTAGCAGCAGTTGAAGTGAGGAATTTAAGACTAAGAGACAATTCACATATCTTGGGGTGCCTGAATGGCTCAGTAGGTTGGGCAGCCGACTTCAGCTCATGATCTCGCAGCCCATGGGCTCAAGCCCAGCATCGGGCTCTGTGCTGACTGCTCAGAGCCTGAAGCCTGCTATGGATTCTGTGTCTCCCTCTCTCTGCGCCTCCCCCACTTGCACTGTCTCTCTCAAAAATAAACAAACATTAAGAAACAATTCACATATCCTGACAGCTGTTAGTACTACATAATACTCATATTACAATGGATTACTTCATACCAAGAAAAACTCTATAGTACTAGAATCATAAAAGACTAACCATTTCTATGAAATATTAATTAAAATTAGAAAGAATTAGATTCGGGGTGGCTGGGTGGCTCAGTCGGTTAAGTGTCTGACTTCAGCTCAGGTCATGATCTCACAGTCCGTGGGTTTGAGCCCTGTGTTGGGCTCTATGCTGCTGACAGTGCGGAGCCTGGAGCCTGCTTCAGATGCTGTCTCTGTCTCTCTGCCCCTTCCCACCCCCCCAACTCACACTCTGCCTCTCTCAAAAATAAACATTAAAAAAAAAAAAAAGACAGAAAGAAGGAATTAGATTCGTGACTACTTTAAAAGTTTTATTTATTATTATTTTTTTAAGATTTTATTTTTTTTGTTTATTTTTTTCAACGTTTTTTATTTATTTTTGGGACAGAGAGAGACAGAGCATGAACGGGGGAGGGGCAGAGAGAGAGGGAGACACAGAATCGGAAACAGGCTCCAGGCTCCGAGCCATCAGCCCAGAGCCTGACGCGGGGCTCAAACTCACGGACCGCGAGATTGTGACCTGGCTGAAGTTGGACGCTTAACCGACTGCGCCACCCAGGCGCCCCTTTAAGATTTTATTTTTAAGGGGCACTTGGGTGGCTCAGCCGGTTAAGCATCCAACTCTTGATTTTGGCTTAGGTCATGATCTCATGGTTTTGAGACAAAGCCCTACATTGGGGTCTGTGCTGACAGTGTGGAGCCTGCTTTGGATTCTCTCTCTCCTCTCTCTCTGCCCCTCCCCTGCTCATTCTCTCTCTTTCTCTCTCAAAATAAGTAAAAACTAAAAAAAAAAACAAAAAAAAACAACAAACAACCATTAAGGACTAGGGAATTCATCTTTATTTTCAGAGATTATACACTCAGCTAAACATAAGCTAAAACTACCTGGGAAGAAGGAAATAAAGAAATCTTAGCATGTACATCTCAGGGGTAAAATACAAAAGTATGTACCATTTTCTAAGAGTATCTCATTCAAGGAGCTAGAAAGAGGCACTTTCAATTTAAAACTAAGGCAGTGATACTAACAAAGCTCCTGAATTTAATATTCTTTTAAATTTTTTTTAACGTTTTATTTATCTTTGAGACAGAGAGAGACAGAGCATGAATGGGGAAGGGTCAGAGAGAGAGGGAGACACAGAATCTAAAACAGGCTCCAGACTCTGAGCTGTCAGCACAGAGCCCGAAGCGGGGCTTGAACACGCGGACTGTGAGATCATGACCTGAGCCAAAGTCAGATGCCCAACCGACTGAGCCACCCAGGTGCCCCATATTTTTTAATAGAAATATTTATGTGGGGTTACTTGGGTAGCTCAGCCAGTTAAGCCTCTGACTCTTGATTTTGGCTCGGGTCATGATCTCACAGTTCATGAGATCAAGCCCTGTGTTGGGCTCTGTGCTGACAGCGTGGAGCCTGCTGGCATTGTCTCTCTCCCTCTCCTGGTCATTCTCTCTCTCTTAAAAAAAAAAAAAAATTATAAAACATTAAAAAACTGCCTGTAGATACCTGGATAGCTCAGGTGGTTGAGCGTCCCACTCTTGATTTTGGCTGAGGTCATGATCGCAGTGTCATGGCACCAAGCCACTCATCAGGCTCCATGCTGACCGCGGAGCCTGCTTAAGATTCTCTCTCTCCCCTCTGCCCCTGCCCCCCCCCCCCCATGCTCTCTCCCTCTCAAACAAGCAAACAAACAAACAAACAAACAAACAAAAACCTGCCTGTAAGCTTCTTCAATGTAGGAGCAAATCTTGTTCTCACTGTAATTCCAGTGCCAATATTGGGCTTAAGACAAAAGAGTTTATCAATAAATTTATGATTCATGAATGGGTAACACTACCCTTAATCATATGTCCATTTATCACTATATTAATTGTAGCTATTTTTAACCTTTCTGCTTACTAAACTGGACTGTGGAATTCTAGGGAACTAAGGACTGCTGTCTTAAGTACCTACAGTGTCAAGCACTATGCCCAAACCACAGCAGAGTAAATATTTAACTGAATGATTGTTTTTAATTAACTGAAATTTACCTAACAGGTACTCTCAACTAATTAAATCCTAACCCTCTATTTCACTCATTCTGATTACAAAAACATTATAAAAAACAAAACCACAGTATACACAAAACCCATAACCCACACTCTACAGACTCTGTCTTTTCTCTTATTTGAGGCCAGGAAGTCTACTGTTATTAGTATAAATTCACCATGCACTCAATCATACATCATTGAATATGCTCAGAAGTGTTACAGAGTAAAAGATTTATAACATTCACAGGTTCTATCATCAGAGAAAGAGCCCATTTTATTCCCTACAATAACAGGGATATCAGTAGTATATTTTTAAATCATAAAAAAAATCATCACATACAAATCTAGTATTCCCAAAATACTATAAGCCTCTTACAGGCAAAACCCCTTTTCTTCCTAATCATGCCCCTCAGTACCTTATGCATGATAAATGTTCAAAATAAAACAAGTTTTAGAAAGTTTAAAAATTCTCTGTAATCTTCAATTAAACAGGAGTTAATCCTGTTGCCTAAATCCAGGCATTCTAAACATTTTTTTATTCTAATGAATTGAATTTTTAAAAATCTGTGTTATAAGAGCTTTGAAAGAAATATATTAAAAGATACTATAAGAGCACTAAAAGCTTTATAATGTATACACCCCAGGTATCGAAACAGCTAAAACAATAAATGAATCAATGAGCTAATTCTCTTCTTTTACTCCTTTCTCCCATCATAGAACAGGTCATCCCCATAATATAGAAAAACAAAATGAAAATTAGTTTGATAATTAATTTCCCAACAGAAAATGGCTAGTGAAAAAGCAAAGTTCCAGGGCTAGTTTGAATTTGTGATCTATGCTGCATTGAGAAGACTTTTGAAAGTCTTTTTGTTGTTGTTTATTTACTTATTTTGAGAAAGAGAGCACGCATGTGCCAGCAGGGGAAGGGCAGACCAAGAGGGAAAGAGAGAGAATTCCCAGCAGGCTCCATGCTGTTAGTGCAGAGCCCAATGCGGGTCTCGAACTTATTAACTGTGAGATCATGACTTGAATTGAAATCAAGAACTGGACACTTGGGGCGCCTGGGTGGCTCAGTTGGTTGGGTGTCTGACTCTTGGTTTCAGCTCAGGTCATGATCTCACAGCTTTGTGTTCAACCCCCACATCGGGCTCTGTGCTGGCAGCAAAATAAATAAACTTAAAAAGGAAATTAAAAAAAAAAAAGAGTTGGATGCTTAACTAACAGAGCCCCCCAGGTGCCCTTTGAAAGTCTTCTAAAAATCCTTTTCTGATTGTTGCATGCTTAGTTAAAATTATGTCCCTCACTCATACAGCCACTTCGGAAAACGGCATAGAGGTTCCTCAAAAAACTAAAAATAGAACTACCCTACGACCCAACAATTGCACCACTAGATATTTATCCAAAGGATACAAAAAAGCTGATTTGAAGGGGCACATGCACCCCAATATTTATAGCGGCACTATGGACAATAGTCAAAGTATGAAAAGAGCCCAAATGTCCATCAACTGACGAATGGATAAAGATGTATCCATTACAATGGAATGTTACTCAGTGATCAAAAAGAATGAAATCTTGTCCTATGCAACAACATGGATGGAACTAGTGTGTATTATGTTAAGCGAAATAAGTCAGTCAGAGAAAGATAAATATCATATGATTTCACTCGTGGAATTTAGGGAAAAAAACAGATGAACACGGGAAGGGAAGCAAAAATAAGATGAAAACAGAGGAAGGCAAACCATAAGAGACTGTTGAATATACAGAACAAAACTGAGGGTTGCTGGAAGGATACAGGGTGAGGGGGATGGACTAAATGGGTGATGGGCATTAAGGAGGGCACTTGTTGGGATGAGCACTGGGTGTTATATTTAAGTGATGAATCACTAAATTCTACTTCTGAAATCATTCTTACACTATATATGTTAACTAATTTGGATTTAAAAAAATTTTTTTAAATTATATCCCTCAATTACCTCCATATTAAATCAAGAATAGTGCTCAAAATGTACTGTATAGGGAATATAGTCAATAATATTACAGTAACTTTGTATAAGTGGTAACTATAATTTCATAATGTATAAAATGTATAAGGTATAAAATATCAAATCACTATAATGTATATCTAAAATTAGTAAGATATTGTATGTCAATCACATTTCAATTAAAAAAACATGCTTATATGTCACCATAATTATAACGTAAAACTTCTTGTTATTTACATAGTTTAAAGTAGGCAAAATTATTAATAAGTATTATTCATATAAATGCTACTTTATCTTCTATGTTTTTTAGGGCAAGAGCTAACCTTCAGTTCTTCCTTTACAAAAGCTCTTTCAAAACAAATTATATTTTGAGTAGTTTTTATTCAGGTTTTAAGAAAGACTGCTCCAGTCCTCCTTATGGTCAGTGTCAAAGAGCATGGAGAAGCTGGGTGAGATATGTGTTACAGTCTGTACTTAGAACAAAAAGAATAAGATACAGTCTGTACTTGAACAAAAAGATTTGTTCAACTGTGATGCAAGTCATGATATTTTCCTTATTAGTACTGTATCTTAAACTAGGCAGCCATAAACATCTTTAATAGTACACAAGATAACAAACAAAAGAAGACATTAAAATTTTCTTTTCAGGTTTAGTTGATGAAAGACAACTAAAGAATGGCTAATAAATAGGACAAATACTGCAGAAACTGAAAGACCACGACTATCCTCTTCATTCTGAGGGTGTGAAAAAAGTGTTTAAAGAAGTTTAAAGCTACAAAATCTTGGGCTTAAAGAGCTATTTCTATACAAAATTCTACTGAATAGCTGATCATAACATATTGCATGTAGTACATATGCCTTAATTCAGACATTGAAAATTTTTTTCAGGATGAAAATAAAAGATTGGCTCAGTTGGTTAAGTGTCCGACTCAGTTTCAGCTCAGGTCATGATCAGAGGGTCATCGGATTAAGCCCAACGTTGGGCTCCGTGCTGAGCATGAAGACTGCTTAAGATTGTTTTTCTCTCTCTCCCTCTGCTCCTCTCCCCCACTCACTCTCTCCCTCTTTATTTATTTATTTAAAAAAAAATTTTTTTAACATTTATTCATTTTTGAGAGACAGAGACAGCATGAGCGGGGAAGGGGCAGAGAGAGAGGGACACACAGAATCCGAAGCAGCTCCAGGCTCTGAGTTGTCAGCACAGAGCCTGACACGGGGCTCGAACTCACAGACCGAGAGATCATGACCTGAGCCGAAGTCAGACACTCAACCGACTGAGCCACCCAGGCGCCCCTCTCCCTCCTTAAAAAAAACTAAAAAGTTTTATTCACACATCATTGAAAGTGTTTAACTGACTCCAGTCCTAAGGAAAGATCATCTAATCAGGGTACCTGGGTGACTCAGTCAGTTAAGCATCTGCCTTCGGCTCAGGTCATGATCTCACAGTTGGTCGGTTTGAGCCCTCTGTCAGCACAGAGCCCACTTTGGATCCTCTGTCTCCCTTTCTCTCTGGCCCTCCCCTGCTTGCGCTCTCCCACTCCCTCAAAAACTAAATAAACATTAAAAAATTAAAAAAGAAAATCATCTAATCAAGTAAGTCAAAAGCTGTAATTGGGAGATTATCAACAATTCTTACAATCTGGACTTTCTGGACAAAATTTTCACATATATACTGTACCTGTTATGTATTTGCTTTGTTCTAATTATAGACACACACCGCTATTAGAAAAAAATAATCAGAGGCGCCTAGGTGGCTTGGTTGAGCGTCTGACATTGGATCAGGTCATGATCTCATGGTTCATAGGTCGAGCCTCACGTCAGGCTTTGCGCTGACAGCATGAAGTCTGCTTCGGATTCTCTGTTTCCCTTTCTCTCTGCCCCTCCTCTGCTTGCACACACACACACACTCTGTCTCTCTTAAAAATAAACAAACATTAAAAAATTAAGAAAAAATAATCAGAAATCACAGAAAATTACTATACAAAAAGTGAAAAGGAAACCTCACCACCAAAGAAGACTTCTGGTAAGTTTTTTTTCCAATCATATACTAACATTTTTGTTTGTCTGGTTTTTACTGTGGTAAAATATACATAAAATGGTATTCACCATTTTGTAAATATACAATTCATTGGCATCAAGTACATTTACAATGTTGTGTTGCCATCATTACTATCTATATCCCAAACTTTTTCATTATCCTTAAAACAAACTTCGAACACACTGAACGGTAACTTCCTCTTTCTCCCTCCCCTCAACCCCTAGTAACCTCTATTTTACCTTCTGTCTCTATGAATTTGCCTATTTTAGATACCTCATGTAAGTGGAATCATACAGTATTTGTCCTTTTTTGTCTGACTTATTTCACTAACCACAATGTTTTCGAGGTTCAACTATGCTGAAGCAGGTGTCCGAATTTTCTTCCTCCCAAAGGCTGAATTTTAATATTTCATTTTATGTATATACCACATTTTGTATATTCATTTATCCGTCAACAGATGCTTGGTGTCCTTCCACCTTTGGGCTACAATGAATAACACTGTTATGAACATTAATGTACAAATACCTGTTTGCTGATTTCAGTTGTTTTAGATATGTATCTAGGAGTGGAACTGCTAGGTCATAAATATGATAGTCCTGGATTTAACTTTCAAGAAATCACCAAACTATTTTCCACAGCAGCTGTATGATTCTATATTCCCACCAGCAATATAGGTTTCCAATTCTCCACATCCTCAACACCTGTTATTTTTTTTTAATATAACAGTCATACTAACGGATAAAAATTGTATCTCGTTATAGTTTTGATTTGCATTTCCCTAAAGACTAACAATGTTGAGTATCTTTTCATCTGTTTATTTGTATATCTTCTTTGGAGAAATGCCTATTCAAGTTCTATGCGCATTTTTGAAATGGACTGTTTTTTGTTGTTGTTGAGTTTTAGGTATAAACTACATTATTAATCCCTTAGCAGACTTGCAAGACTTAGGACTTGCAAGTTTTTTTTTCCCACTTTGTAGTTCATCTTTCTACATTCTTAATAGTATCCATTGATGCACAAAGCTCTGAATTTTGATGAAGCCCAATTTATCTAGTTTTTCTTCTATTGCTTGTCCTATTGGTTATTTTATCTATAAAACTATTGCCAAACTATATGTCATGAAGACTTTCCCAAAAGTTTTTTTCTAAGAGTTTTAATAGTTTCAGCTGTCAAGTTTAGGTCTTTGATCCATTTTCAGTTAATTTTTGTGTACAGTGCAAAGTCTCCAACTTCATTCTTTTACATGTGGATCTCTGGTTTTCCCACCATCATTTGTTAAAAAGATGGTCCTTTCCCCATTGAATGGTCTCAGTATCCTTCTCAAAAACCAATTAACCACTGAGTCTCTCTCAAATAAATAAACTTAAAAAAAAATAAAAGCAGGATCACTAGGATCTATGTGCATATTGTTAATGGATTTGACTATACAATTGTGGGAACTGATTAAACATTCAGTAAGGCTCTGAGTCTGTTGCTAGAGCTTGCAGTTCACAGGCATGTAGTTGATAAGACAAGATGGAAAATTTGAAGCCATGAGCACAGGCTAGAACCAACAAAGACAGACTGGGATGCTATCAGTTGCCACCATTTTCAAGCTTGCTGACGTAGGAAAAGCTGCGGGAGAAGCTGGACATGTTTTTTTTTGTTTTGTTTTGTTTTTTAATATTTATTTACTTGGAGGCAGAGAGAGAGAGAGACCCCAAAGTTGGTTCTGATATTTGCTGATAGAGCAGAACCTGACATGGGGTCCAATCCCACAAACCATGAGATCATGACCTGAGCCGAAACCAGGAATCGGACACTCAACCACCTGAGCCACTCAAGTGCTCCAAAGCTGGCATTCTTTTTTTTTTATTTTTTTTTAAATTTTTTTTTTTCAACATTTTTTATTTTTATTTTTGGGACAGAGAGAGACACAGCATGAACGGGGGAGGGGCAGAGAGAGAGGGAGACACAGAATCGGAAACAGGCTCCAGGCTCCGAGCCATCAGCCCAGAGCCTGACGCGGGGCTCGAACTCACGGACCGCGAGATCGTGACCCGGCTGAAGTCGGACGCTTAACCGACTGCGCCACCCAGGCGCCCCTCCAAAGCTGGCATTCTTAACTCAAGGAGCTAAACATGCATTTGGCCCAGGAGAGAAGAAGGTGAGGGTAGACTTAAGGGAAGATGGAGTCATTGAAAGAATGAGCCACTTACACAAACCAACAAAGTGAGCTAGTAGGTAAGTGACAACACATATGAGCTATAATAAAAGCATTTATTGTAAGTGTAAAACCCAAAATGTTTGCTGCTTCATTTATACCCTCTAGATCTTGCATGAAATGTCTTTTGTAGCCCACCCTAACCCGAAACATATAGGGAAGAGAATTCTGGGAAATGTAGTTTATTCTAGCTAAGCTGATACATTACAAAAGCCATCACACAGGTTTAGAGATATGTATATACACTAAGTAAAATTTTCAGTATTTTACCATTACATTGATTTTCCAGTGCAAAAGAATCATGTGGGGAGCCAGCTAAAACACAGATTTATGAGCACTGCACAAGATTCTAATTAAATGGACCAAGAATTGGGGGCTAGAAATATTTTCTTTTATTTTTGTATTTTTAAAATATTTTTTATTTTTAAGTAATCTTGACACCCAATGTGAGGCCTGATCACAACCCTGAGATCAAGAGTCACATGTTCCACTGACTGAGCCAGCCAGGAGCCCCCTGAAATATGTGTTTTTATGAAGAATAGCAGGGATGCCTAGGGGGCTTAGTCGGTCAAGCATCCAACTTCAGTTCAGGTTATGGTCTCATGATTTCTGGGTTTGAGCCCCACATCGGATCCTGTGTTGATAGTGTGGAGCCTGCTTGGGATTCTCTCTCTTTGCCTCTCTTTCTGCCCCTCCTCCACTCACACTATCTCTCTCTTAAAAATAAGTAAACTTAAAAAATATTTAAAAAATAGAAAGAATAGCAAATGCATGGAATTATTTTACTATGCTTAGAGAAACATTGATAACAAATATCAGAATAATGGTTCTCAATCTTAGTTGCATATTTTAAAAAATTTAAGTGCCCTAGCCATCTTCATCTTATCAAATCAGGATATTAAGAGAGGTGTGGATCCTGGTTTTGTGTAGTTTTGTGTTTTACTAGTGCCTGCTGTGCAGCCACAACTGAAAACTACTGTTTTATAGCAACAAGTGGTTAAGAAAAAAAAACTCAAAGTAAAAAGGATAGGGTCCTAGTAAGTGTATTTAAGATTGGTCCTTATTTATTTACCATAGTGCTGTTTCACGAATTAGTGAAGATTGTACTTAATCAAAGTATCCTTATGCATAGTCACATTTGACTCTAAATGTAAACTAGATTATACTAACTGTAGCAGTTCATGGAGAATGGCATCTGTAGGCTCACCATACTCTGTCATTTAATCTCCTTCAATAATACCTCTGTGAATTACTAAAAATAGGTGGTTAGAGCCAGCAGTCTCACTAAATGAAACTTTGTCCTCTTCCAGCCTATTCTTTTATTTTTTTTTAATTTTTTTTTAACGTTTATTTATTTTTGAGACAGAGAGAGACAGAGCATGAACGGGGGAGGGTCAGAGAGAGGGAGACACAGAATCTGAAACAGGCTCCAGGCTCTGAGCTGTCAGCACAGAGCCCGACGCGGGGCTCGAACTCACGGACCGCAAGATCATGACCTGAGCTGAAGTCGGCCGCTTAACCGACTGAGCCACCCAGGCGCCCCAAGCCTATTCTTTTAAAACTAAGAAAATATGTCAAAATTTTTCTGACACAAAATGATCATCTGCTACTGATATTTCAGCTTTTCAGTATTCAGTCAAGTTTTATTTTTTTTAAAAATATTTACTTGTTTACGTTGAGGGAGAGAGAGAGAGAGGGGATCCCTAGGAGGCCCTGCGCTGTCCGCACAGAGCCCGACACAGGGCTTGATCCCACAAACAAGATTATAACCCTAGCTGAAATCAAGAGTCAGACACTTAACAGACTACACCACCCAGGCGCCCCTAAAATTTTATTTTTATTTATTTATTTTACCTTGTTTGAAACTAGCCCACAACCTATATACCAGACTATAAGCACTGGGAGGCCAGCTTCAGTGTTCTTTTTCCTCCCTCTATGATAACTAAGACCGGCATTCAGATCTAATGAGAAGTTCCAGCTTCAAGTTTGTAGGCTTAACCTTAATTAACAGGTCTGATTTTAATAGCAGTACAAGTGAAAAGGGGAAAATAAGGTTAGTTAGCCTGCCCAGAAATTTATAGATTCACACCTAAAATTTCAGATAATAATTTTCAGAATTGTATTCAACATTATAGGAAATTTCTTAGGCATATCCATATAAATTCTACAACTATTTTAAAAAATGAAATGAAGTATATTGACAGGAAACAAGTCCAAGATGTATTAATTTCTCCCCCCCCAAAAGTAAACTCTAAAACTTTAGATTTCTGTATTATCCCGTTTCTTTTTTATTTTTTTACTTTAAAAACTGTACATTTTAAACAATGTTATATGGCTAATTGGTGTTTTCTTAAATATTTATTTTGAGAGAGAGAGAGAGAGAGAGAGAGAGAGTGAGAGAGAGAGCGAGCACATATGCCAGAATGGGGAAGGGGCAGAGAGAGAGGGAGAGAATCCCAGAGTGCGACACGGGGCTCAATCTCATGAATTGTGAAATCATGACCTGAACTGAAATTGAGTCAGACACTTAACTGACTGAACCACCCAGGTGCCCCTGATCTTGCTTTTAGATTCAACTCTGATACAATGAATCAAGGAAGAACCACAGGCCTAGTTATTTTATCCTCATTCAATCCATTGCAAGCAGTTCATTTCTCATTTCACCATCTTTATTCCTGTATCTTTTTGTTCCAGCCAGACATGAAATAGCAGGAAGACAAAAGGAAGCTTTCCAAAGTCAGGTGACCTTCCTAAAGTGTATTTTAACCATGTATTTCTGAATATACAACACAGAATTTTAACACTGTGCTATATACATAGTGCTGGATACATTTCCATAATTGTTTCTTCCTACAAAACACAATCAAAATATGAATGGCAAAAGCCCATTTATTTATTAACAAGTATTAATTGACTGCTTTCTATGTACCAGGTATTAAGATATACACTGGCTAAAAACACAAAATACATAGCTTTCAACAGCTTTAAGAGGGGAGCCTGGGTGACTCAGTCAGCTGAGTGTCTGACTTTGGCTCAGGTCATGATCTCACAGTTCATGAGTTCCAGCCCTGTGTGGGGCTCTGTGCTGACAGATCAGAGCCTGGAGCCTACTCTGGATTCTTTATCTCCCTCTCTCTCTCTCTGCCCTTCCCCAACTCCTGCTCTATGTCTCTGTCTCTCTCTCTCAAAAATAAATAAACACTAAAAAAATTTTAATGGCTTTAAGAAATATGAAAGGGGTTCTTACAGATGTGCAAGAGATATTGGCAGTATAAGGAAGTATAGACAAGGAACACCTAACAATTTAGTGGGTAAAAATAGTTCTAAGAAGAATGAGATTTAAATTGTGTGTGTGTGGCGGGAGGAGTGGTGTAAGGGTTCCTGAAAAAAAAGTTTAAGAAGAGAGAGAAAAGGCAGCAGAGGAAAAAAAATACGTACAAAGGAATGGAGTCAACAGATTGTAGTCTCTAATACAGCTGTTCTCACAGCAGGGTCCCTAGGTGAGGAGCATCAACATCACTCAGGAATATGTTAAAAATGGAAATTTTGGGGTTGGGATGAGCACTGAGTGTTATACATAAGTGGACATATCACTAAATTCTACTCCTGAAACCAATACTACACTAGATGTTAACTAACTTGAATCTAAATTTAAGAAAAAGAAAAAGAAAGAGAAAGAAAGAAAGAAAAAAAGAAAGAAAGGAAGGAAGGAAGGAAGGAAGGAAGGAAGGAAGGAAGGAAGGAAGGAAGGAAGAAATGGAAATTTTGGGGCCCACCCCAGATCCATTACATCATAAACTCTGGAGGTGGGGCCCAGCAATCTGTGCTTTAACAAATCATCTGCGTGGCTCAGTTGGTTCCTCTAGGGGAGCCTGGGTGGCTCAATCAGTTAAACATCTGATTTCAGCTGGGATCATGACCCCACTCACCGTGAGTTTGAGCCTTGCACTGGGCTTTGCGCTGACAGTGTGGAGCCTGCTGGGGATTCTCCCTCTCTCCCTCTATGCCCCTTCCTCACTCGCGCACATGCTCTCTCTCTCTCAAAATAAATAAATAAACTTAAAAACCCCCCACAAATCCCCCAAATGACTCTGATATACACTAAACTCTCAGAACTACTGATCTAATCTGATCAAGGAACTGTAATTAATATTAAAGCAAAGAAAGCAGACAACTGTCAGAGGTCAAACTGCACAAGGCAGTGTATGTTAACATTAAGCCCTGAGAAGTTTGGGTCTCTCTTAATTAACACTGCCAGAAACAACTAGAAAAAAGACATTCTTTTCAAACTTTCATGGGATATTTATGAAAGTTACCTTTGTGCTATGGCCAAGAACGACTAAGATTTATCCAAATTTTGATGTTGCATTTTCATTATTATTGAATTTTAAGTGTTCTTTTTAAAAAAAAATTTTTAATGTTTTTTATTTTTGAGAGAGAGTGAGACAGAGCACGAGTGGGGAAGGGGCAAAGAGAGAGGGAGACACTGAATATGAAGCAGGCTCCAGGCTCTGTGACCACACAACCTGACGTGGGGCTCAAACTCATGAACTGTGAGATCATGACCTGAACTGAAGCTGGATGCTCAACTGAGCCACCCAGGCACCCCAAGTTTTAAATATTCTTAAAACTCCATCATAAATTCTTCTGTAATCCCAGTTATTTACAAGTATATATATATATATATATATATTTTCAGACATTTTTTTAAGGTTACTTTTTAAAAAACAGAGCCCCAATTTAGTTTGCATTGTCATCAGAGAAAGTGATCTGAATGTCATATATTCTTTGAAATTTGTTGAGATTTTCAGGGGCACTTTTTAAGGTTAAGTAATTATCTACTGCACTATCTGAAATTTTGGATTCCACACAGTAGCAATTCTATGGTACTGATTATTTAAAATTTGAATTCAGCGTGGGGCACCTGGCTGGTTCAGTCGGGTACCCTGCTCTTGATTTTGGCTTAGGTCATGATTTCATGGTTTGTGAGATCAAGTTCCGTGTCAAGCTCCACGTTGGATTCTACGCTCAGTGCTGAGCCTACTTGGGATTCTCTCTCCCTCTCTGCTCCTCCCCCACTTGCACACACTCTTTCAGAATAAACAAACATTTCAAAAAATTTTTTGAATACAATATTCTATATTCTCCCAGTAGTTCAAGCTTGTTTATTGTGTTGTTCAAGTCTTTTATCTCCTTAGTAACTTTTTTGGTTTTATTAAAATCTATTATGATGGGGTGGGGGGACACGCCTGGGTGGCTCCATCAGTTAAGTGTCTGACTTTGGTTCAGATCATGATCTCACGGCTCGTGAGTTTGAGTCCGTGTTAGGCTCTGTGCAACAAGCTCAGAGCCTGGAGCCTGCTCTGGATTTTGTGTCTCCATCTCTCTCTCTCCCTCAAAAGTAAACATTAAAAAAATTTTTTTTAATCTGTATTGGTGGTACATTTGTACATTTATCCTTGTAATTGTTATTTTTAGTTTATGTATGTTGAACATGTGCTATAGGGTACAAAGAAAGTTGTAATCCTAGTATCTTCTGGTAAATAAAGCCTTTATTATATAAAGTGGCAGAGACTGCTGGTGATCTGTACCAATAGTCAATCTCTCTTCTTTCCTCAGTAAATAAAATCCCATTTTGCTCTAGGCAGCAATATGCTTGCCTAAAATACATTTCATAATGGTCTTGGTAAGTGGAACTTCAATGAACCACATTTAGAGATGGCCTAATAGCTTGCATAGGCTCCACACCCATCCCTCATCCTTCCTCCTACATGGAGTCTCTGAGAGTTGGTGCCCAAAGCAGCCGTCTTACCATAAGGTTAGCCACAAAAGATGGCAGCACTGAAAACACTCAGCGAAGTATCCTGAGACTTTGATGATAAAAATGAAACCTCCATAATCAGCCCTAGAATGTAAATCTCTAGACTCTTTCAAGGGCAGGAGGAAGGGGTAATATACACCTACCTTCTTTAAGTCACTGTTAGTTTCTGCATCTAACTAGCAGCAAAAACCAATTCACATCTGAAACACGGATTCAGTTTAATAGTGCTCCTTTCCCTGAAGTAATTTTATTATATTAATGTAACTACCAATTTCTTTTGGTTCCTATTTTGCCAGGTATAACATTTGCATCCTTTTTATCTTCACCTCTCCTCTGTTGTAATATTTTAATCTCTTAAAAACCTTATGTTGTTGGGGCACCTGGGTGACTCAGTCAGTTAAGCATCTGACTCTTGATTTCTGCTCAGGTCATGACCTCACAGTTGAGGGGTTTGAGGCCCAAGTCGGGCTCCATGTTGATGGTACAGAGGCTGCTGGGTATTCTCTCTCCCTCTCTCAAAACAAACAAACAAACTTTAAAAATATTGCATATTTTTAAAAAACACACAAGTTCGTTTTAGCTTATGTTTTACATAGAGTCTGACAATCTTTGTCTTTTACCTAGAGCATTTGATCCATTTACATTCATTATGATTAGTGATCTATTTGGCCTTATTTTTACCATATCTTTGTCCCACTCTTGTTTCTTTCTCCTTTTTTTCCATATTATTTGAAATTCCCCTCTTCTATTCCACTTGCCTTCTAGTCAACTTTTACTCTTTCAGGGACTACTCTAGAAATTTTTAAATGCACATATAAAGTTTCAAGCTATATGTCTCTTACCCTTTTCTCATTTGTCTACACGTAGAATTTTGTTTAGATGTTGAATTCATTTTTTATTGCTGCTGTAACAAATTATCACAAACTTTGTGGCCAAAAAAAAAAAAAAAAAAAAAACCCACAGATTTTTTATCTCACAGTTTTGGAGGTCAGAAGTCCAAATTGGATCTCACCAGGCTAAACTCAAGTTGACAGGGCTGCATTCTTTGTGGAGGCTCCAAGGAAGAATCCATTGTCTTTTTCAACCTCTAGAAACCACCTGTATTCCTTGGCTCACAGCTCCTTCTTCCATTTTCAAAGCAAAGAATGTAGCATCTTCAAATTTCTCTGGCTCTCCTGCCTACTGTTTTTCCTTACAAGGACCCTTGTGATTACAATGGGCTCACCAGATAATCTAGGATAATCTCCCCATCTCAAAATCCTTAATTTAATCACATTTGCAGAGTTCCCCTGCCATTTAAGGTAATGTAGTCACAGGTTCTAGGGGTTAGGATATCTCCCTGCATAACATTCCTAATTACTTCTTCAAATCTGTCTTCTACTTCACCAATTCTCTTTTCAATCCAATAGGCTATTAAACCTGCCCTTGAAGTTATCACTTTAATTATTATATTTTTGTTTCTGGATTCTAATTATTTTGGATAATCCTTTGTCATAATTTCACTTCTCCCATTTGCTTTATCAGATACATTAAGCACATTTATTTCTGTATTTAGTATCCAGTAATGACAATACTTGAACTCTCTGTGGGTCTGATTTAGATATTTTGTTTTGCTCATGGTAACCTGTTTCCTCATGTGCTTTGTGTAAGACAACTCATATTCTCTGGAATATATCTTTGGTAATTCTTTGAAGACTCTGAGAGGTTATTCCTCCAGAAAGAATTTGGATTCATTTCTGTCTTTGCCAGGGCACAATACCAAGCCACAATCACTCGAAACAAGTCTCAGAGATTTTTTGAAGTCACAGAGGTAGTGGAGTCTCAAATCTCTATGAGGACATGTTTCTAATGATAAACATTCAGGGAAAACTTTTTTCACCCTCTGTTTATATTCAAGGCAAAGAAGGATAAGTTTCTGTCTCTCTTTGCTAGGGTGAGTTTTTTTCTGCTTCTCCCTTTCCTAGTGGGCATATAGCTTTTTGTGGATTCTCATTTTAGGAAGGTGGATCTCTGGCCTGACTTCCTGTAATGCATGGCTTCTATTGTCTCCTGAGTCCCATGTGTACCTCTTAAAAACTGAAAACACAAGTCATCTGGAACTAGTAGATGCCTTCAGCACAGCAGTCATCAGATGCTTCTAAACCTCTCTGAATTTGGGCTCTCTGTGTTTTGTTTTTTCATCTTACTTTTTGCTAGTTCAACCATGACTTTTTAAAGTTTTTAAGGGGGCGCCTGGATGGCTCAGTTGGTTAGGTGTCCGACTTCAGCTCAGGTCATGATCTCACCGTTCGTAGGTTTGAGCCCTGTGTCGGGCTCTGTGCTGATATCTTAGAGGCTGGAGCCTGCTTCAGATTCTGTGTCTCCCTTTCTCTCTGCCCCTCCCCCACTTGTGCTCTGTCTCTGTCTTTCAAAAATAAATAAAAACATCAAAAAAAAAAAGCTTAAAAAATAAATCTATCATTTTTAGGTGTTTAATAGTAGGAAGATTTTATTTGCTTTTAAAGATAGTATCCCTTGGGAAAAAAATAGTCTCCTTTATCATTGGAAATAAAGTAAATGTATACCTCTATTCTAAACTGATAATGTAAGATTATGTTACACCAGTGGTTCTGAAATTATAGCTTTCTTGTGTTATTTCATTTCCTTATTCTTTTTCACTCCTTCGAAGTTCCTTTCTAAGAGGTGTCCTTTATCAAATAATTATAAGGAAGTATTATTTCATAGTCTTTACCATCCATTTCTAAGACCCCTAAAACTTTCCCAGTATCTCTAACTTTTAAAACAGGGCTTTATAGGGGCACTCAGCTGGCTCATTCAGAAGAGCATGCAAGTCTTGATCTTGGGGTTGTGAGCTTGAGCCCCATGCTGGGTGTAGATATTACTTAAATAAAACTTAAAATTTTTTTTAAACATGGCTCTACAGATTATACATATGTATTTATGATATTACAAAATAATAAATATTAAGTATGGTACACTTACACACATAGTGCAAGTAAGAATGGGAAATAAAAATGATTTCTGTGCTAGAATTGTAAAATTCTCATTTTCTTTTCATTTTTAAGTATTTTCATTACATTACTTATGCAACAAAATGAATACTACCACCATTTTAAACTAACTAGCTCTCCTTTTCTATACTAGGTTGAAAAATTATTCATACAAATATGCTACTTAACTCAACCCTATGAGCCATTCTCTCATGTAACTGTTTTAGAATGTTAGTAAATTTCTATAGGCTGCCAAATGTAAGCAACAGTTACCATATAAAGTTTGTCAAGCTGCATTTTAATTTCAAAGCTATAGAAAGACAACTCACTCTCTGTGGCTGTCAGATCAGCCACAAGTGTATTGTATGGGCAAAACCAATGCAGCTCCAACATCACAATCTGCCAATCAGGCTGAAATCACAAACTGGTAAATGACTATGTCAATGCACCTCCTCTGTAAAGAAGAAGTTAGGATGGCTTCATAGCTCAAAGGTGGGGGAAAGCACCAGACTCACAAAAGGGTTCCATGGTAAACAATGGACAGAGAATCTAGGGAAACAGTAACCTTTGATAAGGCCTCAATTTCTTTATTGCTAAAACAACGATAACCACAGAAAAACAGCAAAACTGATCAGAAATCGGGGTGATTAGCTGGCTCAGTACAGCATACTACTTTGGGTCTTAGGATCTTGGCTTCAAGCCCCATGTTGGGCATAGAGCCTACTTTAAAAACACACACACACAAACTGATCAGAGAGGTGGGCCAATCCACCAAGAGGGCTCTTCCCCCTTCATTCTGTTCTTCCTGTCAACACGTTCAAAGCAGGTGGAGGTAAGTAGGTAAGGTAAGAAAAATAAGCAGACAAAAGACAACCATAACCTCTCCTCATATCCACACAGTGGGCCAAGAAGTTTCTCCTGTTCTTGTGCCTGCATACCAAACAACAAAATTCTGAAAAGGACTTGAATTTGTTATGGCTTGACAGTTTATATTTATTGCTACTGCAGAAAGACCCAGAAATTTCTCCTTTCTTTCCTGTGACTCCATACTGAATTCACAAGAATCCATTAAGAATTCTGAGACGTCTATCTGCAGTAAGAGTCTCTGACTGGGAAATAAACCCTCAGTTGAAAACCCAGTGAAAATACTAAAAGATAACGTTTGAGAGAAGCAGATGAGGAAATGCCTCCCCAACACCTCAAAGGAGAAAAAAGTGCTGCTAACTCTGTATTCAGTATCATTACACTAAAGTAAGGGAAATGCATATCAGTTTCACTTTGAAACAGTAAAAGCAACGATCAAGAAGAATGTTTCTTTAAAGCCAAGAAAAGCAAAATGGGAAAAGAAACAACTGGCAGGCTCACTATGAAGAAGCAAACAAAAACACCTAAAAATCCTTATTTTAACGTTTCTTTGGGAGCCATTAGTTCAACCCTTCTCTAGTAGCTTGCTCAGAACTCAAACATACACACGCCCACAGGATTCCCATGATTCTGGGCCAAATTCAATTATCAAGACAGTGTAGCGAAACAAAATTTTGTACATTTGGCTGCATCAAAGTCCATGTCTAAACCAATGTTTTATAATTCTAGAGCAGAATAAAATCCTGTTACTCCAAAGATAACTCAGTTTCACTTGTCCCCTTTTCCTTTTCTACCACCTGTTAATGATCATAAATCATTTTAATCAGTTACATAAAATCTTTAGTCTCAAAAAACTAAAGGACAGTATCTGATTATTCACAAAATTCCTAGGGTAAAAGTGAAATTTAAACAGAAAATGAAAAACTTCCTTTAATGAGTTATTACAAGATTAAAGTATTAACATATTAATCTTGAGATTTTATCTTCCCCACCTATCACTCACACACCTATCTAACCTTTCTACTCTTTCCCATAATTGGCAGACCTTATCCCACCTTCTAATCTATTCATGTCTCTATCAATCACAATTCTGTCTAATCAAGTACTTCATATATACATATATGTGTGTGTGTGTGTGTATGTCAAACTATGTGCACAGATATAATTATCTTTAAGTATAAGAATCCGTCATTAGTCTAATCATTAGGAAATTATGTCCTGAACACTAAGTTTATCCTTTTAAACCCGAAAAGTTTAGACTTACATACTTTATACTGAAATACGAGCTACTACAAAAGTAACTTAACCAAGGGTCCTAGACAATTCAAAAAGAAGTATGATATAAATACTGGAAAGGAAGAGAAAAAAAAGAGAAGAGATAATAATTTTAGAGCATACGCTCACACATGGACTCTTAGGCAGCCAAACCATGACATTATGCAAATTTAACCTTTTTGATGACTGAGAACAATCACTATATTCTTCTATGAAAAATTATGTCATCCAGCCCTAATGAAGTCTGTATGGCCAAATGGTGTTACTATACTAAATGGCCCCATGCTACTAAGTTTTGTGTTTTTTAAAAAAAATTTTAATGTTTATTTTTGAGAGAGGGAGAGAAAGAGTGTGAGCGGGGGAGGGACAGAGAAAAAGAGGGAAACACAGAATCCGAAGGAGGCTCCGGCCATCAGCAAAGAGCCTGATGCAGGGCCTGAACTCATGAACCACGAAATCATGACCCGAGCCAAAGTCACTTAACTGATGACTGAGCCACCCAGGCACCCCTACTAAGTTTTAAGACTAAATGTTTTTCTTCTTGAATCAAAAGTCACTTCTCCCAGCTGTTGGTGCATTCAGCTCTAGGAGCACCTTTAATTTGCTATGAGCAAACCTGTTAGTAAAGTTAGGTGACTTCGTGAAGTCAGAGGAGCATGCTCCTGTAAGCTTCAAAAGTATACTCTGAAGAAAAGAGCATGAGTTTTAGGATTCATGCTTTTAGAATACATTCTTCCTAGCCCTCACTCAAGTTCTCCACTATCAATGAGAATATATGATACTCCTAGGGATATAAAACTACAAAAGTTCGTATGGGTATAAAACTGTGATTGGATAGGAGCACCTGGCTGATTCAGTGGGTGGAGCATTTGACTCTTGATCTTGGGGTTGCGAGTTTGAGCCTGAGCAAAAATCAAGAGTCCAACACTCAACTAATTGAGCCACCCAGGTGCCCCCAAGTTAATACTTCATAACTCAACCTCCCAACAATAAATTGAGGCTTATTACAAAATAAGTCATAAAATGTTGGGGGAAAAAAAGAATTAAAACTTAAATTTTTTAACCAAAGAAAAAGAATTCAGGGCACCTGGGTGGCTCAGTTGGTTGAGTGTCCAACTCTTGGTTTCAGCTCAGGTCATTATCCCACGATTCATGAATTTGAGCCCCGCATTGGGCTCTGCACTGACAGCACAGAGCCTGCCTGAGATTCTCTCTCCCTCTCTCTCTGTCCCTCCTCCACTCTCTCTGCCTCTCAAAATAAACTTAAAAAAAAAAAAAAGAAGAAGGAAAAAGAAAAAAAGAAAAGAGAAAGAAAAAGAATTCATTGTCCTAACTTGGCCCACATAAAAACAAATCTCAACGGCCCTGAAATCAGTACTGGTAAGTTCGGCAACTTAGAAAGATTTAAAGTATGTTTAGTAAATGGGCAGCAGTATTTTAATACCAAGGATGTAAACCTTAGTTTAATCATAGCTGAGTGCATAAAGAGGTTTATGCTGTCAGTACTGTCCTAGCAAGAAGGACACAGCACAGCCTTACATACCAAATGATTAAAAATGTTCAGTTTAAGAAAAAAATACTAATACATAACTATTTATACACTAAAAATATAAAATGTTTTTATTTACTATTTATCATACATTAAGTAAAATGTTAAGTCAAGATTTATTTAATTTATATTAAATATACAAATATAGTAATAATGTAGATGCATTTCATGAAATACTTGTGTTTAATCATTCTCAATTTTTTTAAGCTTATTTATTTATTCTGAGAGAGTATGCATATGGATGGAAAGACAAAGAGAGGAGAGAAGAGAATTCCAAGCAGGCTCTGCCCTGTCAGTGCAGAGCCCGATGTGGGGCTTGAACTCACAAACTGTAAGACCATGCATGAGCTGAGCTGAAATCAAGAACTGGACGCTTGGGGAGCCTGGGTGGCTCAGTCGGTTAAGCATCCGACTTCGGGTGGGGTCATGATCTCCCAGTTTGTGAGTTCGAACCCTTTGCTGACAGCTCAAAGCCAGGAGCCTGTTTCAGATTCTGCGTCTCCCTCTCTCTCTGCCGCTCCCCGCTCATACCCTGTCTCTCTCAAAAAATTAATGAACATTAAAAAAAAAAAAAAAAAAAGAGCTGGACACTTAACTGACTGAGCCACCCAGGTACCCCTCAGATATTTCTACAGTAAATACTTAGATCCTACTTTAACCATATTAGTCCTTACCTCCCTCATTCAACAATCATCTTGATCACATGCCCATTTTTTAGATCTTAACGTTTTTATCTTTTATGCGCTCAAAAAGGACTATTATGACATTCTTCATTCAGTAAGTTATACTGAAAATGCTGAATTTAAAACCAACAATTTGGGTATGTTTTAGCTTGAAGAGTTTTTTTTGGTTCTTTCTTGTATCTTGTATCCGTTTCTCTCCTCAGTATTTTCACATTTGCCTTTAAATCCTTCAACTTTTTGGGGCACCTGGATGGCTCAGTCGATAAATCTGACTTTGGCTAAGGTCATGATCTCACAGTTCATGAGTTCAAGCCCCATCTGGGGCTTGCTGCTGTCAGCCTCTTGATGCAGAGCCCGCTTTCGATCCTCTGTCCCCTCATGCTGCCCCTCCCATGCTTGCTTTCTCTCAAAAATAAATATTTTCTAAAATCAAAAAAGAATAAACATTTAAAAATCCCCAAAAAAATAAATCCTGCAACTTTTTAATAAATGTTTTTAAAGTCCTTGAGTACTAACTCTATCATCTTAGCATTTCTAGGTCTGTTTCTATTGCCTGACTTTTGTTCTAGTTATAGATTATACTTTCCTGCTTCTGTGCATATCTAATTAGCTATTAGGATATTTAATAATATTCAGGATATTGTTTCCTAGAAGGTCAGAAGAAGGTACCTAGAGTCTCCTAAGGTACTGTAATGCTCTGTTTCTTTACATGAGTGATGGGAATGCAGTGTTCACTTTTAGTCTTTAAACTATACATGACCCTTTATATGTATGTACGTTGTAGTTCTTGAAAACATATCGTAAAAATAAAGCTGGTTACTTTGAAGAGATTCAGTAGGAAATCTAAAAAAGGAGGGGAACAGGGGGGCACCTGGGTGGCTTAGTCAGTTGAGTGTCCGACTTTGGCTCAGGTCGTGATCTCACAGTTCGTGGGTTCGAGCCCCGCATCGGGCTCTGTGCTGACAGCTCAGGGCCTGGGGCCTGCTTCAGAGTCTGTGGTCTCCTCTCTCTGCTCCTCCCCTGTTCACACTCTGTCTCTCTCTCAAAAATAAATAAAGATTAAAAAAAAAAAAAAAAAAAAAAAGGAGGGGAACAGGGAAGAACATCACCAAAAATGGCAGAGTAAGGAACTCCAAGGGCTTCACCCCTCCACCAAAAAAAAAAAAAAAAAAAGCAACAAATAAGCCGGCAAAGGCTATCAGAATCAACTTTTGCAGAACTTCGGAATCTAATCAAAAACTTAAAACAATAAGGGAAGGCTTTGTAAAGAAAGAAGCTGCTACATTGTAATAAAAGAGTGTCAGCGTTTTAAATCACCTGCCTCTCATCCTCTACTCCCCAGTTCAGCAGGGCAGTGTGGATGGCAGCTGCGTTCCTGGTGCAGGTTGATAGTCCCAAGGGAGAAATACAAACCTTAGTCTCCCAGAACTGTGATTGAATGTTATGACCTGAGTGGCAGCCAGCTTCCTGGAAGACTGGCACAAGGACTTTGCCTTTGCTTTGCCTGACTTGGAGCATTCCCAGAGCAAGCAGCCTGGGTGGGGTAAAGGAAAATAGGGAAGGAAGAGACTGAGAAAGGAGGTATGTGGGGAGAAATGGTCTGTGTAAGCTCTGAGATGTAAAAAGGAATCTAGAAGGATATACCTATGCCCAAGGCTAGACACATGCACAGAAAAGGCCTAAGAAGACCCTAAGCTTTCACTTCTAGCTTACCTTCAGGCTCCACACAAACAGGGAGTAAAGGGTAAGGGAGGGTTGTAAACAGCTTGGTCTAGTGTTAAAGGAATACCCAAACACGGAACCATTTAGTCAAAATTGAGAGTATTATTTTCTTTTTTGGGTTATAGGTATTTAAGGAAATTTGGTCAAAACATTAGTAGACTATTAAGCTAATGAAACATAGACTTCAAGAGCCACACATGACCAAGAATACACACTTTACAAAAATAGAAAATACACGAAACAACAACAAAACAAACAGTTAACACACAACAAGCTGCAACAAAAACCCCCGGAAAGGAGAGGAAATCTGATGTCTAGAGTTGATCCATAATAATAATCAAAATGTCTAGTTTTCAAAAAAAAAAATTATGAGGCATACAAACAAAAAATAAAATCGGGCTCATTTGCAGGAAAAAAAGAAATATAGAAAATGTCGCCAAGGAAGCCTGGGCAAAGGAAACCACAAAGAACTAAGGGAAGCCAAGAAAACAGGATCTTACCAAGTAGAAAATATCAATAAAGAAATCAAATTGAAGGGGAGGGTCAAAAAGAAAACAATCAGATTGAAATTCTGGAGCTCAACAGTATAGTAAGTGAAATAAAAATTAACTGAATGGTTCAACAGCAGATCTATGCAGGAAAGAGAAAAAAAAAATCAACAAACTTGCAGACAGGTCAATTAAGATTACCCAGTCAAAGGAAGAGGAAATAATGAAGAAAATGAATAGAACCTAACAAACCTGTTGGACCCCGTCCAGTGTACCACTATAACACATGCTAGGAACCCCAGAGCAGGAGGAAATGGGTAGAAAGAGTATTTGAAGAACTAATGGCTGTGTATTTCCAGAATTTGATAAAAAACCTGAATCTATACATCTAATCAACCAATTCCAAGCAGCATGAACTCAAAAGGATCAACACCAAGACACATTATACTCAAATTGTGAAAATACAAAGAACCTTGAAAACAGGAGGAGAGAAGAAACTCATTACATACAAGGGACTCTCCATAAGATTAATAGCCAATTTCTCATCAGAAATTATAGCAGCCAGAAATCAGTGAGATAACTTATTTCAAGTGTTCAAAGAAATAGCCAAAAATTCTATATCCAGCAAACCTTCTTCAAAAATGAAAGAAAAATTAATAACATTCCCAGAAAAATAAAAGCTAAGAATAATCATCACTAGCAGATCTGCTCTACATGAAAAAAAATTTTGAGAGAGAGGGCACAAGTGAGCAAGGAGCAGAAAGAGAGAGGGAGAGAAAGAATCCCACAAGGGGAAGGAGAGGGAGGGAGGGAGAAAGCAGAGCTCATGCTCGCCCAAAATGGGGCTCAAGGTCATCTGAAGTGGGGCTTGAATTCACGAACTATGAGATCATGACCTGAACCAATCAGATGCTTAACTAATTGAGCCACTCAGGCACCCCCCACTTCCTTTTTGAGAGAGAGAGGGCACAAGTGAGTGAGGGGCAGAGAGGGTGAGAGCGCTCTATAAGAAATTTAAAAGAGGGTTCTTTAAGGCTGAAATGAAAAAGTACTAGATAGTAACAATCATACAAAGAAATAAAGAACAAAAATAAGGATAGCTACACAAGTACATATTATACAAACTACTATTATTGCATCACTGGTTTTTAACTCTTTTTTGGCTTACATGATTTGAAAGAAAAATGAAGTAATATGTTTTTATAACTAAACATCTATTTAATGGGAACACAGTGTATAAAGATGTAATTCTAACACTAACAAAATGGGGGGTGGGCAGAGCTAAATAGGAGTTTTTGTGTACTGCTAAAACTAAGCTGAGATGTAAATTCAAACCTGACATCGTAAGACTGAGATGCTAGTTATAATCCTTAGAGTAACATCAAGAAAACAACTTATAAATATAAAGAAGAAGAAGAAGAAGAAGAAGAAGAAGAAGAAGAAGAAAAGAATAAAGCAGTACACTAGACAAAACAGTAACTAATTGCAAATGAAAGCAGTGATAAAGGACCTGAGAAACAAAAAATATATATAAAACAGAAAATAGCTAAATAGCAGAAATAAGTTCAATATAGCAAAAACTCCCTCCTTTAAGTTCCTTTAAAAGTAAATGGATTAAATTCTTCATTTAAAAGAAAGATTAGTAGGGGCGCCTGGGTGGCTCAGCTGGTTAAGTGGCCGACTTCGGCTCAGGTCACGATCTCACGGTCCGTGAGTTCGAGCCTCAAGTCGGGCTCTGTGCAGACAGCTCAGAGCCTGGAGCCTGTTTCAGATTCTGTGCCTCCCTCTCTCTGACCCTCCCCCGTTCACGCTCTGTCTCTCTCTGTCTCAAAAATAAATAAACGTTAAAAAAAAAAAAATTAAAAAAAATAAATAAAAGAAAGATTAGTCTAGTGGATTAAGAACAATCCAACTAAATGCTGTTTACAAGTCACCTGTTTATATCAAAAGACAAAATAGTTTAAAAGTAAAAGGATGAAAACAGATAGACCTATCAATTATAAACATAAACACACCAAACAATAGTTACAAAATATATGAAGCAAAAACTGACAGAATTAAAGGGAGAAATTGACAATACTACCTTAACAATTAAGAGACTTCCACTCCATTATCAACAATAGATAGAACAATCAGAAGATAAATAAGGACATAGAGTATTTGTACAATACTATAAACCAATTAGCCCTAACATATACAGAACATTCCATTTGATAAAGCAGAATACATATTTTTCTCAAATGTACATGTAACATTCTCCAGGAGAGATAATATGTTAGGATACAAAACAAGTTTCAATAAATTTTAAAAGACTGAAAGCATACAAAATATCATTTATGATAATAGAATGAAACTAGATATCAATTAACAAAAGAAAAACTGGAAAATTCACAAATAGTAAAAACTGAATAACATCATCTTAAACAACAAATGGTTCAAAGAAGAAATCACAAGGAAAATTAGAAAATACACAAATTAAAACAAAACACAACACACCAAAACTTATGAAATATAGTGAAAGCAGTGTTAAGAGCCTAGGTTATAGATATAAATGCCTGCATTAGGGACGCCTGGGTGGCTCAGTTGGTTAGGCGACCGACTTCATATCAGGTCATGATCTCGCAGTTTGTGAGTTTGAGCCCCACATCGGGCTTTGTGCTGACAGCTCAGAGCCTGGACCCTGCTTCAGATTCTGTGTCTCCCCCTCTCTCTACCCCTTTCCTGCTCACGCTCTGTGTCTGTCTCTCAATAATGAATAAACATTAAAAAAAATTTTTTAAATGCCTGCATTAAACAAGAAGATCCCAAATTGATATCCTAAGTTTATACCTCAAAGAACTAGAAAAAGAACAAGCTAACTCCAAAGCTAACAGTAGAAAAGACATCAAAAGGTTAGAGGGGAGATAAAATAGAAAATGAAACAATAAAATCAACATAATCAAAAGCTAATTCTTCGAAAAGATCAGCAACTTGACAAATTTTTAGTTAACGTGACCAAGAAAAAAAGACTTGAATTACTAACTTCAGAGATGAAAATGGGGACCATTCTACAGACCTTAAAAATGGAAAGGATTATAAAAGAAAACTATGAAAAATTGTACACCAATAAGCCAGATAACCTAGATGAAATGGATATGGTCCTAGGGGCACCTGGGTGGCTCGGTCGGTTAAGTGTCCGACTTCGGCTCAGGTCATGATCTCGCGGTCCGTGAGTTCGAGCCCCGTGTCAGGCTCTGTGCTGACTGCTCAGAGCCTGGAGCCTGTTTCAGATTCTGTCTGCCTCTCTCTCTGCCCCTCCCCTGTTCATGCTCTGTCTCTCTCTGTCTCAAGGATAAATAAACGTCAAAAAAAAAAAAATTAAAAAAAAAAAAAAAAAAGAAATGGATATGGTCCTATAAACATGTTACAAAGTACCAAAACATTCCAGAAGAAATAGAATAGTTGAACGACCTGGGACAAGTAAAGACTGAATCACCAGTCAAAATTTCCCACCTAGAAAAGTCCAGGACTACATGACTTCACTGGTAAATTCTACCAAACATTAAAAAAATAATTAACAATCCTTCTAAGACTCTCTCAAAATCCAGAATAGAATTATTTCCTAACTCATTCTGTGAAGCCAGGATTACCTTGATACCAAAACCAGGTAAAAACATTCCAAGAAAATTACAGACAAATACAATGTAAAAATGCTCAACAAAATACTAGCAAACATAATCCAACAGCATATTAAGAGGATTACACATATGACAAACAGCTTTATTCCAGGTGGGTCAACTAGGAAAAATCAATCAATATAATACACCCATTAAGGAGAAAAACCATATGATCATCTCTGTTGATGCAAAAAAAAAAAAAAAAAAAAAAAAAAAAAAAAATGCATTTCACAAAATCCTACCGTGATAAAAACACTCAAACTAGGAATAGAAAAAAACTTCTTCAACATAAGAAAAAAATGTTATGAAAACCATAGAGTTAGCATACTCAATGGTGAAAGACTGAAAGCTTTGCCCCTGAGATAAGGAACAAGAGCAGAATGCTCTCATTTGCCACTCCTATTCAATGTTGGACTGGAAATTCTAGCCAGAGCAGTTAGGCAAAAAAAAAAAAAAAATAAATAACATCATTAAAAAAATTATTTTAAAGGAAGGAAAAAGCCATCCAATTTGGAAAGAGTAAAACTATCTATTACAGATGACAAGTCCTATATAAGAAAACCTAAAGAATATATACACAAAAATTATTAGAGGTAATAAACAAATTCAGCACAAAAGTCAGTTCTATTTCTGTACACTAGCAATGAAATAAAAAATGAAAAACTTGAAAATGAAATAAAGAAAACAATTCCGGGACATGGGGGTGGCTCAGTCAGTTAAGCGTCTAGCTCTTGATTTCGGCTCCAGTCATGACCTCCTGGTTGGGGAGATTGAGTCCCGAGCTTGGTATTCTCTCCCTCTCTCTCTGCCCCTCCACTACTTGCACTCTCTCTCTCAAAATAAATAAATAAACATTTATTTAAAAAAAGAAAATAATTCCATTTATTATGGCATCAAAAAAATATATACCTAGGAATCAATGTCTAAGAAGGTATAAGCATTGTACACTAAAAACTGGAAAAAACTGAAGGAAATGAAAGAAGACCAACATAAATGGAAAGATACCTTGTCCATAGATTGGAAGACTTAATATTGTTATGGCAATACAACTCAAACAATGGACAGAGTCAATGCAATCCCTGCCAAAATCTCAATGGCCTTTTTTTTCAGAAATAGAAGAGCTGTTTCTAAAAGTCATATAAAGCTTGCCCGTTTCTGCTGACATGTGAAGATCATGGAGCCGTGGTTCTCTTCCTTACAACAAGAAAACTGAAAGACAAGACCTCTTCTTAGATCCACCAGAGAAATGAGGTCACAGGATAAATCACTGTCCTGAAAACTGGAGAGAAAGGAGTACAGGGAGAAACAAAACCTAGGAGCAGAAACCCATGCTGGAGGTATTATTTCTTTTCACAAACCATACATACAAAGACAAAATAGGATGAATATCTAAACTGGTTATGGCAAAAAACCACCAACCCAGAATTCTCTATCAGTGAAATTATCCTTCAACAGTAGAGGAGAAACTTTTGCTTTCTCAAACAACAACAGAGGGAATGTGTCACCAGCAGACCTGCCTTGCAAGAAATATCAAAAAAAGTTCTTCAGAAAGAAAATGACAAAGATAAAAAACTTGGATCTAGGAGCATCTGGGTGGTTCAGGTGATTAAATGTCTCTCTTTTTTTTTTAATTTTAAAAAATGTTTATTTTATCTTATTTATTTTATTATTTTTTTTTTTTGAGAGAGACAGTGCGAGAGCTGAGGAGGGGCAGAGAGAGAAGGAGACACAGAATCTGAAGCAGGTTCCAGGCACTGATCTATCAGCACAGAGCCCGATGAGGGGCTTGAACTCCTGAACCATGAGATCACGACCTGAGCTGATGTTGAATGCTTAACCAACTGAGCCACCCAGGCACCCCTAAAAGTCTGACTCTTGATTTTAGCTCAGGTCATGATACCAGGGTTGTGGATTGAGCCCCGCAACAGGCTCTGGACTGCACATGGAGCAGGCTTAAGATTCTCTCCCCTCCCCCACCCCTCTCCTCCACTAGCACTTTCCCTCTCAAAATCAAAAACAAGTAACAAAAGTAACAAAACTTAGATCTACAAAAAGACCATTAGAGAAGGAATAAATGAAAGTAATTTTTTTTCTTTTTCTTAATAGATATAACAGCTAAGTATTGGTTCAAAATACCAATAGCAACAATTTATTAGGTGACTACAGCTTGGATAAGTAATCACAAAAATGTTATGAGAGACAGGAAGGAGGAATTGGGACAACTGTTGTAAGACACCAACACAAACCATAAAGCAATATAGTGTTATTTGGAAGTAGACTTAGATTAGTTATAAATGTATAAGGCAAACTATAAGGCAATCACTAAAAACATTTAAAAATTCATATGCAATTGCAAGGAACAACAAATAGCCAAAACACAATCTTGGAAAATCTTGAAAAACAAAATCAGACTTGTACTTTCTGAAATGATTTTAAAGTCACCACAAAACTACAATAATTAAACCAGTGTGGTAGTGGCACTAGACACATATATAGATCGACAAAATAAGAGTCCAGAAACAAGCCTATTCATCTATGACCAACAGATTTTCAAGAAGAATATGCCAAGGGCATTCACTGGGAAAGATCAAACAGTATTAGGACAATTGGATACCCACACGCAAAAGAATAAAGCTGAACCTTAACCTCATACTGTAAAACTCGAAATAGATCAAAGATCTAACTATATGAGCTAAAAGTATCACACTCTTAGAAGATAGACAAATGGAAGCACCTGAGTGGCTCAGTCAGTTAAGCATCTGACTTCAGTTCAGTTCATGATCTTATAGACTGAGCTCTGCATCAGGCTCTCTACTGTCGGCACAGAACCCGCTTCGCATCCTCTGTCCCCTTTTCTCTCTGCCTTTCCCCCACTCACTCCCCCCTCTCTAAAATAAAGAAAAAGAAAAAAAAAAAAAAGAAAATTCATTAAAAAAAAAGTGGGGCACCTGGATGGCTCAGTCAGTTGAGCAAGTAATTCTTGATTTCCGCTCAGGTCATGATCCCAGAGTTATGGGGATAAAGCCCAATACAGGCTTCGAGCTGAGGGTGGAGCCTGCTTAAAATTCTTCTCTCCCTCTGCCTCTCTCCCCCAGTCATACTCTCTCTCTTCTCTAAAATTAAAAAAAAAAAAAAAAAATGGGAATGAAAACTGGTGCAGCCACTCTGGAAAACAGTATGGAGGTTCCTCAAAAAACTAAAAATAGAACTACCCTACAACCCAGCAATTGCACTACTAGGCATTTATCCATGGGATACAGGTGTGCTGTTTCAAAGGGACACATGCACCCCCATGTTTACAGCAGCACTATCAACAATAGCCAAAGTATGGAAAGAGCCCAAATGTCCATCGATGGATGAATGGATAAAGAAGATGTGGTATATATATACAATGGAGTATGACTCGGCAATCAAAAAGAATGAAATCTTGCCATTTGCAACTACGTGGATGGAACTGGAGGGTATTATGCTAAGTGAAATTAGTCAGAGAAAAACAAAAATCATATAAATTCACACATATGAGGACTTTAAGAGACAAAACAGATGAACATAAGGGAAGGGAAACAAAAATAATATAAACACAGGGAGGGGGACAAAACAGAAGAGACTCATAAATATGGAGAACAAACTGAGGGTTACTGGAGGGGTTGTGGGAGGGGGGAATGGGCTAAATGGGTAAGGGGCATTAAGGAATCTACTCCTGAAGTCATTGTTGCACTATATGCTAACTAAATTGGATGTAAATTAAAAAAATAAATAAATAAAGTTAAAAATAAATAAATAAAAATAAAATAAAAAAATAATAAAAATTTTTTAAAAAGGTACAAAGTAACAGATTTGGTGATAACATAGAAAAATGAAAACCCTAGGGGCACCCGGGTGTCTCAGTCAGTTAAGCTGATTTCGGCTCAGGTCAGGTCATGATGTCATGGTCGTGAGATTGAGTCCCCAGTCAGGTTCCATGTGGAGCTCTGCACTGGGCTACATGCTGGGCTTGCTAGGCTCCATGCTTAAGATTCTGTCCCTCTCCATTCCTCCCTCCCCCTCTCCAAATTAAAAACCCTTGAACGTTGCCAGTGAGAATCTAAAATGGTGCAGCCACTGTGAACAACAGTTGGCAGTTCCTCAAAAGCAAAATGTAGGGGCCCGTGGCTGGCTCAGTCAGTAAAGCATCTTGATCTCAAGGTAGTGAGTTCAAGCCTCATGATGGATGCAGAGATTACAAAAATAAGTAAGTAAATAAGCTTAAAAAAAAAAAAAGGTTTTAAAAAAAAAGTTAAATGTAAAATTACCACATGAGCCAGCAATTCCATTCCTAGTTACATAACCAAAAGAATTGAAAACCAATACTTAAACAAAAACTTCTACATGAATGTTCATAGGAACACTATTGACAATAATTAAAAGATGGAAACAACTAAAAACATCTATGAACTGATGAATGGACAAACAAATGGGGTATATCCATACAGAATATTTTTCAGCCATAAAAAAAAAAATGAAGTACTGATACATACTACAACATGGATGGACTTAGAAATCCTTACGCTAAGTGAAAGAAGCAGAAACATTTTATATGATTTCATGTTACAAAATAACCACAATAGGTAAATCCAAAGAGAAAGAAAGCAGATTAGTGTTTTCCAGGGGGTACGGAGAAAGAGGAACAGGGAGGAACTGCTTAATAGGTTTGGGGTTTTCCTTTGGGGATGATGAAAATGTGTTGGAACTAGATAAAGGTTATGGTTGCAAAACACCATGAATGTACCAAATGCCACCAAACTATACACTTTAAAATGGTTACTTTTACAAAAACGAACTACTGGGACCTCATCAAAATAAAAAGCTTCTGCACAGCAAAGGAAACAATCAGCAAAACTAAAAGGCAACCGAGGGAATGGAAGAAGATTTTTGCAAACAACATATCAGATAAAGGGTTAGTATCCAAAATCTATAAAGAACTTATCAAACTCAACACCCAAAAAACAAATAATTCAGTGAAGAAATGGGCAAAAGACATGAATAGACACTTCTCCAAAGAAGATATCCAGATGTCAACCAACACATGAAAAAATGCCCAACATCACTCATCATCAGGGAAATACAAATCAAAACCAAAAGGAGATACCACCTCACACCTGTCAGAATGGCTAACATTAACAACTCAGGCAACAAAAGATGTTGGCGAGGATGCGGAGAAAGAGGATCTCTTTTGCAGTGTTGGTGGGAATGCAAGCTGGTGCAGCCACTCTGGAAGACAGAATGGAGGTTCCTCAAAAAACTAAAAATTGAACTACCCTAAGACCCAGCAATTGCACTACTAGGCATTTATCCATGGGATACAGGTGTGCTGTTTCAAAGGGACACATGCACCCCCATGTTAGCAGCACTATCAACAATAGCCAAAGTATGGAAAGAGTCCAAATGTCCATCGATGGTTGAATAGATAAATAAGATGTGGTGTATATATACAATGGAGTATTACTCGGCAATCAAAAAGAATGAAATCTTGCCATTTGCAACTACATGGATGGAACTAGAGGGTATTATGCTAAGCAAAATTAGAGAAAGACAAATATATGACTTCACTCATATGAGGACTTTAAGAGACAAAACAGATGAACATAAGGGAAGGGAAGCAAATATAAAAGCAGGGAGGGGAACAAAACATAAGAGACTTAACTATGGAGAACAAACAGAGGGTTACTGGAAGGGTTGTGGGAGAGGGGATGGGCTAAATGGGTAAGGAGCATTAAGTAATCTAATCCTGAAATCATTATTGCACTATATGCTAACTAACTTGGATGTAAATTAAAAAAAATAAATTAAAAATAAATAAAATGACTACTTTTATGTCACGTGAATTTTACCTCAATAAGTAAAGTAAGAGGGTACTGAAACTAATAACATCTTATGAAAACAATTACCCAAATATGTCAAGTTTTTGTACTATTTCTTACTTCTCAACTAAAAATAAAACTGAAATACTTCTTTTTAAAAAAAATTTTTTTAATGTTTATTTATTTTTGAGAGAGACAGAGACAGAATGTGAGTAGGTTAGGGGCAGAGAGAGAGGGAGACACAGAATCTGAAGCAGGCTCCAGGCACTGAGGTGTCAGCACAGAGCCCGACGTGGGCTCAAACTCGTGAGCTGTAAGATCGTGAGCTGTAAGATCGTGACCTGAGCCCAAGTCAAATGCTCAACCGACTGAGCCACCCAGGTGCCCCTATTTCTTTTTTTTTAAGGTGTTTTTTTTTTTTTCCATAATCTCTACCGTGGGGCTCAAACTCACGAGCCAAGATCAAGAGCTGCACACTCCTCCAAATGAACCAGCCAGGCACCCCAACACTAAGATATTTCTTTTTTTTTTTTTTTTTTAAGTATACTTCACACCCAGCATGGGGCCCAAAAAGGCCTTCAACTTACGACCCTGAGATTAAAACCTGAGTGAGGGGCGCCTGGGTGACTCAGTTGGTTAAACGTCCATCTTCGGGTCAGGTCATGAATTCGAGGTTCATGCCTGCTTGTGGTTCTCTCTCTCTCTCTCTCTCTCTCTCTCTCTCTCTGTCCCTCCCCCACTCACTCTGTTCTCTTAAAATAAATAAATAAACTTAAAAAAAATGCTCCTGACTTTTTTCTAAATCACAATATTTCTCTGGAGATAAGAGTAGTATTATATATAGGGGGCGCCTGGGTGGCTCAGTCAGTTGAGTGTCCGACTTCAGCTCAGGTCATGATCTCACAGTTCCGTGAGTTCGAGCCCCATGTCGGGCTCTGTGCTGACAGCTTGAGGCCTGGAGCCTGCTTTGGATTCTGTGTCCCCCTCTCTGCTCCTCCCCTGCTCACACTCGGTCTCTCTCTCTCAAAAATAAATAAGGATTAAAAAAAAATTTTTTTAAAGAGTATTATAGAAAGCTTCTCAAACATAATTTATTCACAGACTTATTTACTATAAAATCTAAAAGATTAAAAAAAATTTTTTTAATGTTTATTTATTTTCGAGAGAGAAAGAGAACAAGCAGGGGAGGGGTAGGGAGACAGGGAGACACAGAATATGAAGCAGGCTCCAGGCTGTCAGCACAGAGCCCTAGGCAGGGCTTGAACCCACGAACCATGAGATCATGAGCTGAGCCAAAGTCAGAAGCTTAACGGACTGAGCCACCCAAGTGCCCCTAAAAGCTATTTTTTAAAAGCTGGATGAGGTGGCTAATTTAGACACCATGAGCAAAAAGTTCAAACAAAACCTGAAAACTCAGCTATCCCAAATTACTTCAAACTTTATACCTATAAAGCACAATACAAAAATTTCCTTTAGTTATTTTTCACAATCACTTTTACAAAATAGTTTCAAGTTTTCTGACTTGCCGTGTTACCCAGTGTAAGCACTATTTCCCTTCTGACAGGGACTTCCCTTTGCTATCTGACATTTAGGATTAAAACTTTTCTGAGTCAATCTTCTCCTTTATTTCTTGGTCTCCAGATATTACTAGTTGTTTCTTCAAAAGAGGCTTTAGAGGTTAGAGATACTTGAACTTGGCATCCTGTGTCTACCACTTACCAACATGTGAATTTCAGAGCTAGCTACCTTTCTTGGCCTCATTGCCCAATCTGTAAAATTGTAGTAATAGCCACACAGCAGTGGTTTGTTGTGAGAAAAAGGAGACAATGTGTCCAAAGCAGTTAGCATACTGCCCATGACATAAACAAACTGTCATCACTGTTATGACTATTCTGTGTTCTCACCAAAAATTCGCTAGAACAGGCCTTGCCTGATTGTATCATTAGATTATGTCTGTACCTCCTCAGCTGGCTTTCTTCATTCATATCTTTTAGTATCCCAAAGGATTCTGCACATCACCATCAGATTTGCCTTCAGACATACAAATGCATGCTGTTACTCCCCCAGCCTAAAAAACCTTCACTGGGTCCCTACTTATTGCCAACATCAAATCTAACTTCCTCTGCCTGCCTTTCATTACCCTCTATTAACAACTGTTCTCAAACTTTTGTGTACATCTGGAATGTTTGTTAAAATAGATTGGTAGACCCCACCCCTACAGTTTCCAATTCAGTAAGTCTAGAGCAGGCCACAAAATTTGCATTCATAATAAATGTTCAGGCGATGCTAATGGTGCTGGTTGAGGAACCACACTTTGAGAAGTCCTGCTCTTACATATGACCCCATTCTGCCTCCTTAAGCTTATTTTTTTCCTACTCCCTAACTGGCCCACACAGCTTTGGATTAGTCTTTTCACAGGCTGCACCCAATTCCCCCTCCCTGCTTAGCTCTACTGCCTGAAAACACTTTCCTGCTTACCCAAATCGTATCTATCTTTTAAACCTGTGGTTCCCAGCACTGCCTGCACATTATAATCACCTGGGAAAGCTTTTTCACAAACTATGGACTCACCACCCCTGAGATTCTGATTCAACTGATTCTGGGAAAAATTTCCCCAAGTGATTCTAAACAGCTGCCAGAGCCAAGATCCACTACTTTACCTTCAGTCTGATTTCCATTAGAATTATGAACTGAATGTTCTTCCCTCCTAATTCCTACAGTATTCCCAGATTATACCAGGTTTGCACCTAATTACTTATCACATTGTATTACTCTCAACCTTCCATTTTAAGTCTTGTTTTTCCAAATAAATATTATTATCTTCAATTTCTATATTCCTAAAGCACAAGTATGGTGAATACACAGTAGGAACTCTGTGGTCACTTCTTCATTGACTATGGATTCAAATTAGAAGTCAGAGCTTTAAACTATTTCTAATTTATCCCAATTAGGAAACTATGCTCTCTCTCTTTCTCTCTTTAAGGGGAGGGAGAAAGAAGAGTAACACTTTAATTTTTTTAACTTTATTTATTTTGAGAGAGACAGAGACAGCGTGAGTGGGGGAGGGGCAGAGAGAGGGAGAGAGAGATGATCCCAAGCAGGCTCTGTGCTGCCAGCACTAAGCCCAACATGGGGCCCGAACTCACAAAACTCTGAGATCATGACCTGAGTCGGACCAAGAGTCGGACTCTGAACCAACTGAGCCACCCAGGCACCCACCTCTTTTCTTTTTTTTTAAACACTATTTTGCAATAAGCTTATTTTGTTATGGTGATCATTTAACTCTTTCCCCAATAACTAAATTGGAAAGAAAAATACTAATGTATCAAATGCTGTGGAGAATAAAATGATTAATAGCATCATAAATGGCTTCACAATTGCTTCCTTACAGCAAATAGCCTTTTTTGAATTCATTAAAGACTGTTTCAAAACAGTTAAAGAGAATCAAAGCACACATATTTAAAGATGCTGAAGCTCTGAATAGTTCTATGATTTGTTTTCTCAACAGATGTGCATCCTTCAAGCCCTGAATTTACCAGATGCATATTAAATTAATCCATACTTTTAGTTTTACATAACACTCCACTCTAGCTTTATACAGTACCACATACGGCAGAATTCCACTGTTGCTTTATGACATTAAATATTAACAAATTATCTCCACTGTGCAAAAAAAAATACAGTAAGATTCATTTTAATGCAGCCGAAAGTGTGCTTACTAAATACAAGCTATAATATCTTTGTTATTTTTTAATTGGCCGATTTCTATCTAAAATGTGAAAAACGACAAATTTGCTCTTAACTAAAGATCCAGTGACACCGGTACTTTAAGAAATACACACTCAACATTTCAGAAATTAACTAGGAATTCAACCAAAATCTTGAATTCACTACGTAGTATAGAATTTCTAGAAAATGTACTTCTTATAAAATCATAATTTCTTCATTCACTAAAATGAATGAACTTGTGTACTATAAAAAAAGATGACTGGACTGGGGGTCTGGAGATACGTGTTCCAGTCTGACTCTTCATAGCTAGATCATCTTGAGTGAGTCACTTAGTTTCCCTGCATTTCAGTAATCTCCACTAAAAAGTGAAAGGGTCTAACTAGACCATCTCTATGTTTTCTTTTAGCTTTATGATCCCATAATCTATGAAAGTCAAGAAACACAAGCATTAACTAGATGGATCCCATTAAAAACAAAGTGAGCTTACACCCTGATTGATTTGGAGAGCATCTATCTCTACAAAGTGTAAGTGCTTTCACACAGATTGTCCCTTGGGTCTATTATTAATTAACTAGGTGAAAAAGCAAATTAAAACCTACCAAATATGGAGTTTTTAAACAGTTTTTGCATCATACCTCAGATAACCAGAATATCTGAAGGTCAAAATACCAATTAAGATTAAGATGCTTTGGATAACGTAAGGTGTCCTCTAAGTCCAGGAAAGGATAGTTAATAAAGCGAACTGAAAGTGAATTCTAGTTAACAAATACAACTTAGAGGGCACTTGGGTGGCTCAGCCAGTTAAGCATCTGACTCTTGATTTTGGCTCAGGTCATGATCTCAGGATTTGTGAGATTGAGTCCCATGTCAAGTTCTGGGCTGACAGCAAGGAGCCTGCTTGGGATTCTCTCTGCCAGTCTCCCGTTCACACACATGGTCACTTGCTAGCTAGCTCTCTCTCGCTCTCACTCTCTCTCAAAATAAATAAACATTAAAAAAACAAAAAGCAAAAAACAGGTGCCTGGGTGGGTCAGTCAGTTAAGCGTCACACTTCAACTCAGGTCATGATCTCACAGTTCATGAGAATGAACCCTGCATTGGACTCTGCACTGACAGAGTAGGGTCTGCTTGGGATTCTCTCTTAGTTCTCTGTCCTTCCCCCCACCCCATACGTGTGTGTATGTGCTCTCTCAAAATAAATATAAAAAAAAAAACAACAGATTTTTAGGGTGGTAAAAACTCTTCTATATAAAACTGTAGATACATATTATTATGAGGTTGTTAAAACCCACAGAACTATATGACACAAAGAGTAAACCTTAACGAAACTACAGTTAATGTTATCAATATTGGTACATTAATTGTAACTAATGTACCACACTAACAAGAGATGTTAATAATAGAGGAAATGGAGGGAGTGCAGTTTTGTGGATAAGGAGAGATATGGAACTCTATCTGCTCAATTATTCTGTAAATCTAAAACTGTGAAAAAAAAATATTTGAATAAAAAAAACTGGGCATCCACATCTCAAACAGTAGACATCACTACTTTAGGCTACAGAAATTTGAGAAAAATTAAAGAAATTAACGTGAAATAAAATCTAATTTAAATCAATTTATATAAATTTAAAAAAATTTATTTCAATCTCATTGCCTTTTTCCTGGCATTGGTTATATCCCTGCTCACTATCACTTACATGAGAGAGTGACCTCTAGGAAATGGAGAAAAAGTCCAGCTAGGAAGCTGCTTCACCACAGGTATGGTTAGCAATTTGGGATGAAGAATTAAAATGAGATCCAGTGATTATCATGGGTGCACGTGTGCACACGCACACACATTTTCACGTGACTCATTAATACCAGAAGACAAAACGTATTTATAAGCTTATTAAGAGGAACATAAATGCATGGTATTTATTCAGAGGCCCGTAAGTCCTCAACACCCCTTTTTCTAGGTTAGAAAATGTAAGCCAGGGGCGCCTGGGTGGCGCAGTCGGTTAAGCGTCCGACTTCAGCCAGGTCACGATCTCGCGGTCCGTGAGTTCGAGCCCCGCGTCAGGCTCTGGGCTGATGGCTCAGAGCCTGGAGCCTGTTTCCGATTCTGTGTCTCCCTCTCTCTGCCCCTCCCCCGTTCATGCTCTGTCTGTCTCTCTCTGTCCCCAAAAAAATAAATAAAAAACGTTGAAAAAAAAATTTAAAAAAAAAAAAAAAAAAAAAAAGAAAATGTAAGCCAAAGGGGCACCTGGGTGGCAGTCAGTTAAGCATCTGATTCTTGATAATGGCTCAGGTCATGATCTTGTGGGTCATGGGATTAAGCCCCACATCTGGCTCCATGCTCAGTACGGAGCTTGGGATTTTCTCTCTCCCTCTCTCTCTGTCCCTCCCTTGCTCCTGTTCTCTCTCACTCTCAATATAAGTAAGTAAACTTAAAAAAAAAAAAAGTGTAACCTATAGAAATCAATGTGGGTCCAATGCTATTGTTCCTTGGAAAATTTACCTGTTATTTTGATGAAGCCATCAAACCACGTTGTTTTGACAGGCTTACCCGGCACCTAGAGGTGTTGGTAGTACCAAGTCCTCTTGGATGGCAAAGGCAATGGCTACCTGTTCAGTCAGCTTCTCTGGCCAAGGCAAAATCCAAGAGAATATCCCTTTCCCCAATATGTCTACGCCTCCATTGTGATGGGTTAGCAATTATTGAAGAACAATTCCCATCCCTGACACCCCAGCCCTTGCCATAACTACATTGCACACTTGGAGCTTCTGGTGAGGAACAGACTAAACGATACAGGGGCAGTCCATCAGTGCTCTTACAATACCAGAATATTCCTGCTGCAGATAAAACATGGCTCTCTTCTATCCAGATTGGTCTCTCTTCAGGCCATGTCTCAGATACTACACTGGTACTACTTTATAGTTTCTCAAAGATGCTTCGGTATTTCTGGTCCATGCCAGGTGCCAAGTACTATAACCTAAACAAGTTATGGTCTTTTCCAGCTCAGTAAACCCAAAAGCCTATCCTCAGGATTTATTAAGATCCAAACTGAAAAATGGCAAGTATGCGCCCTATGAAGTGTATGGTGCCATTTAGATGAAAACAATAGCAGCTGGTATATGGTAAGGCCAAACTCCCTGCTGAAAGCCTAAGTTTAAATAGACTTATCACTAAAATGAAAAAATCCTCAGCAGAAACTTCTCTTCTGTAAGTGGCAACATCAAGGACTAAAAAATATTTATTCTGTAACTCCATTACCCAATTTTTTTTAAAGCAACTTCCACCAACAAGTATTTCTGACAAAAATGGTTTATTAAGTCAATGATGACCAAGATACAAGAAGCTACTTAATAGTCAGGTAGTTTAAATTACTTTTAACCATTGTCTGTGATCTTTTTGTGTAACTCAATATAAACATGCAAGTTCTATTAGTTATATGTTCACTGATATAGCTGAAATTATATAAACTAAATCTACTGAGGATTTTTAGTTTTGAAAAATAATCTGTTGAATTCAAAGCCATAAAACACGAAGGGGTGAGGGAATAAGGAATCTGAAACAGATGGCATCTGATTTTTTTTTTTTCCCTGAGTCCATCTTGAACACAATCCCAATAATGTCAAAATCCAATTTAGCTCTCCAAATAAGTAATCCACATACTTAAAATGGTAATTCTGAAGTAAATTCACTTTTTCCCCCTCCCAGCGTCTCAAAGTTTCTATCTTAGGCAGAAATGAGTAGAGATAAGAAAGATGTTAAAAAGAGAAAAACTATCATTCCACAAATTCTACAGTTCTTTCATGAAAATCTACTTCCACTTATCTAAAGCCATTGAAGCAGTTTCTACCAAGACTGGTGATATTAAAGTTTGTCTGTGATATCAACCGTTTTTTTCTTTATACAGTGATTATTTATCCTTATTAGAGACCAAATCATATCTGCAGAAAGTAATATACTTTAAAATAGGAACAAGCTCTGGAAGAATATTCATTTGGTTTGAGTAAAGCACTGTTTGGCATTTTTAAAACATTTCCACGGTAACTCTTTCACTACTAATTTGGCAGCACTGATAAAATTAACTGTACTTTGTTCCTTACTCGATTCTCGTATGTGGTATATAAACCTTCCCAATCTTTCCTCAAACTTTTTGAGATCATCCAAGAGATGTATACTGAAAAGGGTTTAGTCATTTTTTAGATTTCCTGACAAGCAAATTTCCTAAAGGACAACTGCAAAGATCCTTGGAATGACCACATACTTTGAGTAGAAAAGCTCACTGAGAAGTGTCCTAATGGTCTGTATATATCCAGCCATTTTTCAATTGGACCAACATTTATTTGGTGCCTGTTATGTAGCTGCAATGGCAGATAAAATTTAAGATAGTATTTCTACTTCAAAGAGCATGCAATATAGTTAGAGAGTTGTTTTTTTTTTTTTTAATGTTTATTTATTTTTGAGATCATGACCTGAGCGGAAATCAAGAGATGGGCGCTTAACCAACTAAGCCACCCAATGCTCCATAGAGTTCAGACTTTTATTTAAAAAAAAAAAAAAAAAAAAGTTGAACTCTGTGAACAGAGACACGGGAAAGAAATTTATTTGAAAATTTCTCTTAAAATATGTAAAACCTATAAACCACTCTAAAAAGTGATAATGAATTACCAACTTTATGCCCACTTTCCACACATAAAAAATCTTATTAAAGCAAATGATTTGACTTATACTGAGTATAAAGTACATTTAAAAATTATTAACTACAGCTTACATTACAAAGCAAAATATATTATTTGGTAATCTGATATAATGGGTTATGTGTAACTGTATCATTTTAAATCTATAAAGTGATCAACATAAAGACAGTTTCTGAGATTTAGTTCTACATTCTCCTCATGAAGGCTTTAAAGGCAGAAATTCATTCCATTTTCACTTGTTTTACAGAATTACACATAAGAATTCTATAAGTACTGCTAATAGTTTAAGTCTAATTAAGATGAGTCATGCTACTGATGTTGATGTTAATCTTAAAATCGCAACTATTTTCTAGTTTATGCCCCAATTTTAATTCTCTGCAGAGACATATGAACTTAATCAAAATATCTATGTGTTGTACATATGGAAGTGATGAATTACTATATTGTTCACCTGAAACTAAAATAATACTGTATGTTAACTAACTGGAATTAAAAACTTTTAAAACATTTATATACATTACTTTTTTCTTAATGTTTATTTGTTTCAGAGAGAGAGTGAGCGAGCAGTGGGAGGGCAGAGAAAGAGGGAGACACAGAATCTGAAGCAGGCTCCAGGCTCTGAACTGTCAGCACAGAGTCTGACACAAGGCTCTAACTCATGAACCAAGAGATCATGACCTGAGCCGAAGAGGGCAGCTTAACCAACTGAGCCACCCAGCCTCCCCTGTACATTACTCTTTAAATATCTTTCTATCAATCTACACTAGACACATTACAAATCTGAGAAAAATCTGAGAGAAACAATATTGCTCACTTCAGTAAGTGCATATACTGTCCTTTATTTAGAGTTTACAGAAACATCTGATCATTGAATTTCCTGCTACTTATGATCAATTTCTAGAAGCCATTGAAAGCCCTGTTGTATACATATGCTTTTGCAATATTATCCATTCACTTCCTGTCTCAAACCTCATTCCACAAAATTGGGCTACCTTGACTGTGTGAGATTAATGATAATAACTGATCTTTCAGTTAGAAGGTGCTTCCATTTGAAGTGGACTGTTCTTTAAATACAACACACACACACACACACACACACACACACACACACACACTCTTAAAATACTGGTAAAATTTTTTACTCATTCTGCTTACGAAGAAACTAAATCTCTGGTAGGTCCCATGACTTGCCCAAGGTCAACAACTAGCCAGTGGCATAGTCTGGGTTCAATCCCAGATTTACCTATCTCAAAGCCAATACTTCCACTTGACCACAATTATCTCCTTAAAAGATTAAGAGACAGGCTCAAAAGCAGAGCATCTAGTCTCTGAACGTTTACCTATCTATTCTGGGACGTCTATTACCATAGTACCTACAATTCAGTCGCTAATTGAAATATAAATGAAGAGGGTCTTTCTGCTTCATTTAAACTAGAACAGGCTTATAGGCAGATAAGAAACAGATTGGAAAAAGAGGCTTGCCTCAACATGTCTCGCCTAGACCTCTATATCTATATAGTTCCTCCAACCTATTTTTTACAAACATGCATATCTACCAAACAAGGCTATACCCGACTAGCCTGTAGTTTGGTGCTTTTCCGTACTGCACTTTTCTAAGACAATTTATACCAGATTCAATATCGAGCTGGGATACCTGGTTAAATATGCCATTCTGGCACTTTCCAAACATTTGAAGTATCATTTAGGGGCAACGAACCCAGTTCCACCCTCTCATATAGGTTGTGATGTTTGCCCACTTGGGGGTACCGCTCCGATAAGGACTCTGGGGCGAGAGAGCAGTAAAGGAAGAAGTGGAAGAAGCACACGGAAGTTGGGTGGAGAGAGGTCTCCTTACCCACTCTTCTGCCCTAGCTCAGCCAAGGGCGGCTCCCCGCGGTGCCCAGCCGACTAACAACCCCCCACAACCCTGAAAGCAGTGCTCCGTTTCAGGAGGGTAGGCAAGGGAAGCAAGGAATTGCCCTAACCACTATGACGAGGTCCATGCTCCCCTTTTGGCCCGAGGATGCTCCCCCTTTCAGAGCGAATCCTCCAGGGGGCAAACTCCCGGTCCACTCCGGCCGAACTCTGCATCCGAGGGGGCGCCTCCTCCACAACCTCGAGCTGGCCACCCGACACTCTCTGCCAGCGGGGTCCCCCAAATCCTCCATTCCACCCCCGCTAGCCGCCACAAACACGCCGGCCTGCGCCCCACCCAGGATCTCCGCCGGCCCCCTCCCCAACCCGGAGAAGGGCCCCCCACCAGCCCCTACAGACACGCACACCCTCAGGCTCCTGCCTCCCGGACCCCATCGAAGCCGGAGTGAGTACCTGGTCCGGCGGTACTCAGAGGCGCAGAAGGGGCGGGCTCGGTCCCCTCCCGGAGGCTCCGAGTGCTTCCCTACCCACCCGCAGCGGTGGCTCCTCTCTTTCCCAGGAGCGGGAGGGAGGAGAGGTGCGGGAGGGGAGGGGGAAAGCGAGGAGCCGAGGGGCTATAGAAGCCGAGCCGGAACCACTAGTGCTGGCCCCACCCTCGGCCGGGCACAGAGTACCCTGGCGCTCCCGATAGGACGAACTTAAAGCAGGCAGTGAGAAATGGACACCATCACTTCCGGGTCATCCAGGCTACGGCCCCTCCCTAGCAACCGCGTGGGGTTGCTAAGCGGAAGTACCTTCAAAGACAACCACCCCCATTTCTTTTGGGACTACCAGAAGGTAGCTAGGAGTGGGTGCTCATCTTTGGCGACACCCTTTTACCTTTTGCTCCTGGTCTTAGACGAGACACACTCTTAGGTACCAAAGACACGCAGCCCAACTTGCTTTTCCCTTCAGCTGCGGCACCCCCCGCCAATCTCCAGCCACTGTATACACCTGCTCCCTCCCGCCTTGAGTCCCAGGCCGACCTATTGGCTCTTCCTAAGGCTCTGTCTGGTCCCTTGTAGGAGTTATTTTCTGGCGATTTAGCAAGCATCTCCCTCTTGTGGATTTTCAGTTATGTTTCAACTGGGTTTTAAAAAATCTTCAATGCTACGAAAGCTTTTTCAGGCACTTGGTTCTCCTGTGACAGCCTCTGAAACCGAATGGTGAGAAAAGTTTTGTCTTCACCTCTCTTCTGTGAGGATTGCATACGTTTGTGTACGATCTGGAAATAACCTCGCTTAAATGGAGGAAAAACAACGATTGGCTATCAATCGAGTAGAATAATTCTGATCCTTAAAAATGAGAAAAGGTCAAAAGAAGCCAGTAATCAAACTGGGGAAGGAGGAAGACGTTTAATCCTCCACTCAAAATAAACTTTCATACCTACACTGTGGAGAAGGAAAATGTTAGGAGACCTCATTTATTCTTCTGTCAGGGTGATCTGGGTTTTGAAAGTATTTGAGGAAACTATGGGCTATCATAAAACCCAATATGATTAATCATATCTTTAGAAAATTGACCCGTAACAGGGGTGTGTTGAGGTGGTTTAGTGGGTTAAGCATCTGACTTCCGCTCAGGTCGTGACCTCACAGTTTGAGTTCCAGACCCATGTAGAGCTCTGTGCTGACAGCTCAGATCCTGGAGCCTGCTTCAGATTCTGTGTCTCCCTTTCCCTCTGCATCTCCACCGCCTGCACTCTGTCTCTTTCTCTCTCTCAAAAGTAAAATAAACATTTAAAAAAATAAAAAGAAAATAAAAAAGAAAAATGACCCATATCAGTGGTAGTTAAATATTCAGAGAAATGTAGTTGAGCATTCAGAAAAAAATTAGTACAAATCTTGGATGGACTTATCTTGAATATGTCTGCTTAAAACAGTAAAGCTTGGGGGCACCTGGGTGGCTCAGTTGGTTAGGCATCCGACTCTTGATACCGGTTCAGGTCATGATCTCAGGGTTGGTGAGTTCAAGTCTTGCACGGGCGCAGAGCCTACCTGGGATTCTGTCTCTCCCTGTCTCTGCCCCTCCCCTGCTCTCTCTCTCTCAAAATAAATAAATAAACTTAAAAAAAACAAAAAAAAGGCAGTAAAGCTTGAGTAGCTCCTGAATCTGTTCTCTATTCCATGGCCATGAATGTGCTTGCAACTGCTGGCCTCATTTTATTGGTCATGATAGCCTCTTAGTCACCAATATTAAACTGTTGTTCACCTCATCTGAGGCAGAGGAAATGAGCTTTGGTAACTTAAAAGAGAGCAGGTCTGTTGGTTTCCTGTACACATGAGACGGCATGAAATTGGTTTACCCTAGACAGTTCAGCAAAAGCTTTAGGAAATCACTTGAGAATCAAAAGTCAGTAGTAGGTGGTTTACCCTTGCCATGGACATGCAAATATGTGAGTATACACACACAAAATTTTCAAGTGGAATCTGAATACACCCAGTAACTAATAGCTGCTTTTAAAGGAGTGCCTGGCTGGCTCAGTCAGTAGAGCATGCAAGTTCAAGTCCCACATTGGGTATGGAGATTACTTAAAAAAATAAAAATTAAAAAAACAAAAAAACAAACCTGGCTGTAGGTGGATGACAAGTTTTAAACCTGTGACATGACAAAATAGATGATAGCATTTCAATTGCCAACAGAATAAAAAATTTAATTAGAAAAACAAATAAAACTATTGAGCCCAATGAGCAATGATTTATCTAAAACTATGGTGGACTTAGATGTCTCTAAACCTTAAAACATGATTATGGTAAATGTGCTCTATAGAAAGAAATACTTTATTGGGTAGTTAAGATTAAACGTGGTAGTATAGAAATGCAGGTTCCTGTGCATCATTCATTTTTCCCACTGCCTGAGGAAATGAGTTATTAAAGCATTCATTTAAATCCTCTCTTCCTACAGTTCTATTTTACAATTCAGCTGCTTTTGTATAGGTGTATGAATAACTCGTTTAACTACTAACTGGTCATCATATAACTTCTATAATTCTATCATTTTCAGCATAGTCATTGCTTGGAGACCTCTAAAGTTGTGCAGCAAAATCTACACCTAAAACTAGCTATGTGGGTTTAACTACATTTTTAGGATTTTGTGAGCAGTACTGGAGGAGTTTTCTTAATATGAACCATAACTAAGACAGTTCTCTCAGATCTGGGCTAGATGTCAAATAGCCTTCAAAGTCAGAACAGTTCTTTCATCCTGTAGATCAATATGGGACCTCTGGTCTTTTCCCCCAATCTCTTGAAAGCTTTTTTCATTTTTTTTTAATTGTCCCTTGTAATCATTTAAGAAAATTAGGGTATCATGGGCTCCTTGGTGGTGGAGTTAAGCGTTGGGCTCTTGGTTTTGGCTCAGGTCATGATTTCACTGTTTGAGTTTGAGCCCCACATCGGGCTCCATGCTGACAGTGTGGACCCTGCTTGGGATTCTCTCTCTCTCTCTTTCTGCCCCTCTCCCGCTCTCTCTCTTTCTCTCTCTCAAAAATAAATTAACTTAAAAAAATTAGGATCTCTAACATTTATTTTTTAAAAACCTGGGGAGACTAGCTGGCTGTCAGAAGAGCATGCAACTCTTAATCTCCGGGTCATGAGTTTGAGCTCCACATTAGTATAGAGATTATTTTAAAAATAAGTAAAGAATTTTTTTAAATGATTAAAAAAAAATCTAACACTCAGGGGTGCCTGGATGGTTCAGTTGGTTAAGCGGCCAACTTCGGCTCAGGCCATGATGTCACAGCTGGTGAGTTAAAGCCCCACATTGGGCTCTGTGCTGATAGCTCAGAGCCTGGAGCCTGCTTCAGATTCTGTGTCTCCCCCTCTCTCTGACCTTTCCCGGCTCATACTCTCTCTCTCTCAAAAACAAGTAAACATTAAAAAAAAACCCACTAACACTGTTACTCAATAATTAATATTTAAGTATTCCTAAAGTAAATTAATATTTAAATATTCTAAACGATACCAAAACTAGAGTGTAACAGTTAGTGAATACTTGGGATCAGCTAGAAGAAATGTAGCCCAATTTACTACTTAAATGTCTAAGCAATATATAACACAAAAGACATAGCTCCTAACATAAGGACTCACTTAAGATACATGTGATATAAACAATACAATGTTTAGCCTTAGGAAGAGAAGGCTAAAGGCTAAAGATGTAATAGCTATCTTGAAATACCTAAAGGTTGTAATGTGGAAGGAGTAAGTTGTTATGCGTTATTTCAAGGACAGAACCAAGAGGAGGGGAATTAGAGAAATTCTAATTTTTAACTCATAACATTTTTCATAATTAGAGTTTCCAACTAATAAAACAGTTCACCTAATGAACAGCTGTAACTGGCTTTAGTTGAACAAGACGAGTTCTTGTTCAATGAAGTTTTGATTTAGTAAGGATCTCTTCCACCTCCATATGCTATCCTCAAAGGTAAAAAGAACCATTATAACAATTTTGGTTGGACCAAGGCCCAGCTGAACATTCGATTTTTCCAAAAGTGAATTAGCATGACATATTCTAAGTACAGTGAAATCTGTAAGCAGTGTGTATATATATATATATATATATATATATATATATATATATATATGGAAAAGTTCAGTTAATTTAGGCTTTATTTTCTGCTTTTTAAAAAAATAAGCATTTGTCCATAAATAACTCTTTGAGCACACTGTACAACTCTCACTACAGCATTGCTCTTCCTTTGTGAAATTAGATAAACACAAAATACATATGATCCTCACAATGTTCAAAAATCCCAGAAAAGTAGTTTTAATCACTGGCAAAGATATTTACACTAGTATTAATAATTTTAACAAACCATGGGGCGCCTGGGTGGCTCAGTCGGTTGGGCAGCTGACTACAGCTCAGGTCATGATCTCATGGTCTGTGAGTTCGAGCCCTGCATCCGGCTCTGTCCTGAGTGCTCAGAGCCTGGAGCCTGCTTCAGATTCTGTGTCTCCCTCTTTCTCTGCCTCTTCCCTGCTTGTTCTCTGTCTGTCTCTCTGTCTCTCTCTCAAGAATAATAAACAATAAAAAAAATTTTTTTTAATAAATAAATAAATAAATAAATAAATAAAATAACATAATTTTAACAAACCAAAGAGAAAAACCAGATTAACTTTGTGAAGGGTATGAAATTACAAACTTAAGTTTAATTATCTTTTTAATGTATAAATTTTATTTTTTGATTCAATTTTCAATGGAAACAGGGAGTCTGTACTTCCCTTATGTTTAGAAGAGGCTAAGTTGCCAATCTTTCACAAAAGTTTTGACAATGAAACAGATTACATGGAATCTTTGCCTAATTAAAGTGAGACATCATCATATGTTGTATATTTGGAAAGACTAGGTACTTTAGGTCAAATTTTTTTAGAAACAATTACATATCAGTATTAGACTTCATTGCACACAGCACCATAAAGTTTCTCTCTCCATCAGTGAAAACTAGTAAATCAGATTTCAGATCCATCAAAACTTGACTTTGATAGAGTTGGTTTGAGCTACTCCTTAATAAGAAAACTAATTATCAAGGAAGTACTAAGGATAAAAACTTGGCTCTCAATTTGGTAACATTCTGTTTAATATCCATCTCTAAAAGACAAAGCAAAAAAATATAATCTACAATCATCAAAACTTAGTTTGGAAGTTGATAAAATCAGATCAATGCACTGATTTGTATTTGGAAGGAAAAACAAAGAACTATCTAGTAGGAGGTAATCTTAGGAAGCACACAAATGGATAATCTATTGTGAAAATAAGTATTCATTTATTAAAAACAAACTTCAAAAGAACATACTTGTTAAAACATGGTAAACTTAGACAACAGAATATCAGGAAGCAAAAAGTGTGATAAGGAAGCAAGAATATCAGTTACTAAGTTATATTATACCCACCTCTTTAATTATACCCCTGGTTATCTTAAAATATATAATGGTAGCTCTAAGGACTCTAGACATACCTCTGGATTTATGGCATGATTTGCCTTTTATGTTTTATTGATTTCCAACTTGAAAAGTACAGGCCCAAAAGGTTGTATTTTATGATACTGAATCAAATGCATTTCTAGGAAAATTTCTCTCTTTTAATGTAGTCTATGAAATCTTCCTGTCTAATTCTAAAATTCTTATTTTACCTGCTTTGTTGTTGTTAGAAACTTTATCAACTGTTTAAATCCTCAGGCCATATTGCTCTTAAGGAGAAGATACATAGCCATCCAAATTTCTTCAACATTGCATCTTTGGCCCTCTTTCTTAAAAAGGGTTAGGTTCAGTTTAATTAATACTGAATTTTTTTAATGTGCAAAAATCTAACTCTGCTTCTTAAAGCAAATAAAAGGAACAAAAATACGGCACCATTCTAATAATCAAACGCCAATAAAAATGGCAGCAGTACAAAGATCTAAGAAAATCTCAAATACAGCAGATTTGTAATTAGAACACCATTCAATGATTAATTTTTAGCAAGAAAAAGAAGCTTAATAACAGGTAAAAGAAACCAAATACTGCGTTATATTGAATACCAAGGTAAGTAACCATAACGAATCTTACAAATTCTCCAATATCATAATTACTTGCTTTTGAGTAACTCTATATAAGCCTCATTTTTTAAATTAAATGCCTATTCAGCAAAGCTAATTGGAACAAATACATTTATCCAAATTTACATCCTAGAATAATAAACAGGAGACATTAGTCAAGGATGAATTAAGAGAGTTCTATTCTTTTTCGTCATCTGTGTGATCAGGTGGCAAAGGACGTGCTCTGTGAAAAGAATAGAGAACTCAGTCACCTGAATATCAACTGCTAAAAAAAAAAGTTATCAACCTATATAAATCATGAAGCTTAATAGTGCAATGGGTCTCATCAAGTGAATAGAAATGAGAGAAAATTAAACTCCATTAGTTGACCAACACCTAAAAATTCCAAGTACCAGAGCAACAAAATCTTTATTTTACTTGTTAAGTTGTCAGATGAGTGTTTCTCCTTTAGGATATATTGCTATTTTTATTAAAAATGGAATCTCTAATTCTATAGCATCTTCTTTCAACAGGTTAAGTGGATTAATAAACAGTATAATCAATCCTTCATACAGTAAGGACTGTGTGATAATAAAAAAGCAAAAAAATTAACCAATCCATTTGAGCAGAGAAAACATACCAAGTTGTCATATTTAACTGTATGTCCTTTTGAACCATATAAACATATTACCTAATTGGAAAAAATCTCAAAATTGGTTAAGTTTGCATATGGTAGTTGCAGCTTTTGAAAAATAATTTACATTACCCCAAAGCCATTTTGTACTCATTACACTTTTTATAGAGGAAAGTCAATTAAAAACTTCACCATAATTCAGAATTTTAGAGCTGATGAAGATCTGTGAGATCTATTCTGAAATAAGCAGTTTTCAAATTAGATCCCATAAGCCTAAATGGTCATAGAGCTAGGTAGTGAAAGAAGGAAGCTAAAACAAAGGTATTCTAACTTGGTATGAGACTATCTTTGACTTACCTACTATTAGATTACCAAGAGGTCTTCATTGTGTTTTCCTGGAAGTAAATCAAGTTAACAAATGAACACGATCATAAGCCAAGCATACTTTTGGCAAGGACCTGCTGTACTTTACGTATCATAGTTCTTTCTATTCAAGGTGTTAAGTAGTTTTTCTTGATTCTGAATTCCCTCCCATGCAACTGAAAGGAGTTTTACCCTGCCTCTGTGAGAAAAATAAAGCCATAGGAGTAGCCATGTTTCAGATTATAAATTAGGGAGTTTATAGCAGAATTCCTTCTGATAAACTGATAATTTATTATCTACTATCAAAAATAAATCTATTGGGGCGCCTGGGTGGCGCAGTCGGTTGGGCGTCCAACTTCAGCCAGGTCACGATCTCGCGGTCCGTGAGTTTGAGCCCCGCGTCGGGCTCTGGGCTGATGGCTCAGAGCCTGGAGCCTGTTTCCGATTCTGTGTCTCCCTCTCTCTCTGCCCCTCCCCCGTTCATGCTCTGTCTCTCTCTGTCCCAAAAAATAAATAAATGTTGAAAAAAAAAAAAAAAAAAAAAAATAAATAAATCTATTGATTTACTATCAATAAAGAGATACAACTTTCTTCAACAAACAAATCTAAGCAAGGGGCCTAAAGGAATAATATAAACCTCTATTACTTAGTTTTATGTCACAAATTTTATTACACCATGGATCAAAATTCTTTATGAGAATATATGTGTAATTTTTCTCCATATAATTGAAAGCCTATAGTATAGGTTTTATTGTTATGATGATCAATGTAGTCATATTTGGCTACATTGCCAAATATTTTGTTTCCTTAGTAGAAGTCACAAATAATTCAAGAGGGTTGTAATATATTCTAGACCTAATATTGACTATTAGCCTGTCATATCAGAATGAGAAAGAACAAGGTACCAAACAGTGACAGGGAACTGGAATAAACTTACAGGATCATGAAAGCAAGTCTATTAAAATCCAAAATTTAGTTACTGTTCTATAGTTTGATATTCCTTTTAAATATCTCATAACAGGGGAGCCTGGCTGGCTCAGTCAGAAGAGCATACAACTCATGACTTCAGAGTTGTTAAGTTTGAACCCCATGTTGGGTGTAAAGATTGCCAAAAAGGTATGCCTGGTTGGTTCAGTCCGTGGAGCATTGATGAGTCAGCCCGTGACTCTCGATCTCGGGATTATAGGTTTGAGCCCCACATTGAGTGTAGAGATTACTTAAAAAAAAAAAAAAAAATCTAGGGTGCCTGGAGGATTAGTCAGTTAAGCATCCAACTCTTGATTTCAACTCAGGTAAGGATATTATGGTTCATGATAAGCCCTGCATTGAGCCCCATGGAGCCTGCTTGGGATTTTTCTCTTTTCCTCTCTCTCTCTCTCTGCCCCTTTCCCATTGTACTAAATAAATAAACAAACAAACAAACAAATAAATAAATAAATAAGGTTTAACTTGATTTAACACTTTTTTTTTTTAATGTTTATTTATTTCTGAGACAGAGACAGAGCATGAGTGGGGGAGGGACAGAGAGAGGGAGACAGAATCAGAAGCAGGCTCCAGGCTCTGAGCTGTCAGCACAGAGCCCAATGCAGGGCTCGAACTGACAAACTATGAGATCATGACCTGAGCCAAAGTTGGTCGCTCAACCGACTGAGCCACCCAGGTGCCCCGATTTAACACATCTTAAGCCTATTATGGCCATACTGGATACTGTAACATTTAAGCATCAGTGTGTGAAAACGTGAACCAAAAATTTCATGGAGTGTCTATTTCTTTAAAAAAAATTTTTTTTTAATGTTTATTCATTTTTGAGAGACAGAGACAGAGCTTGAGCAAGGGAGGAGCAGAGAGAGGAAGACACAGAATCCAAAGCAGGCTACAGCCTCTGAGCTGTCAGCACAGAGCCAGACATGGGGCTCAAACTCACGAACCGTGAGATCATGACCTGAGTTGAAGTCGGAGCCAGCCAGGTGCCCCTGGTCACATCATTAATTTTCAATGTTTGTCTCTCTTCAGTCTTGTACGTGAAACTCCCAGCAGATTTAATATTAGCATTTGTTATCTGGTGAAATCCTTCAGATTCTCTGTAAATCAGTCCAATTGGGGACTCACATTTTCTGTGTTAATAAAGAGTGGAATTAATAGATCTGATGAAGACCTATGTTTTCCTTGTCACATTGGACTTCTAGTTGCCATATGGATTGGGCTTTAGAATATGCAATGGTGAACAATAGAGTTCTTTGGCCTGGGTCTAACAGTAGAAATATAGAAAAGCAAGCAAGACCACAAGGAAAATGGCTGCTAACTGTAGGGCACAGGTGGACATTGTGGGCTCAGACAGAGGACCTGGTATACTAGTTAAAGGAACGCGTGAATAAATCTGTGTCAATAGAGCAGTGCCAGAAGCAGCAGTCCCAGACTGAGCATGGCCACCATTCCCTTGCCCACGTTGGTCACTGTGCCCTGGGTCAGACTTGCTGCTTGGTGTGCTGGATGATCACAGGCTCCTGGCTGGTACAGGAGAGAGAGCTAGCAGGGTCTTAAATTGAGGGGCATAATGACAGTGATATGGCACCATGTGGCCACCCATGCTCACCATTCCCCATACCTCCAGTCAAATAATTTGTGTTTGAACCGCAACTTTTCCAAATTGCTTAAAGAGCCTGGATCCTATTATTTATAAGTCTATTTTTTACAAAGCAGCTTTCCTTGGCCTCTTTTTTTTTTTCAAGTAGCATTATTTTTGTCCCAATTCTTAGAAGTATGTTTGTTGTTGAAAGTTGGTAGCACTGAATGAGTAGGAGGAGAGGTTTTTACCCAGAAATAATCGCTATTGATACTTGGTATGTTTCTACAGCATAAAAATTGTACTTTTGAGTGCTGAATTTTTGCTTAACCTCTGTCATGAGCATATTCCTGACATTAAAGGCTTAAAAGCATGATTTAATAATCTTCTTTAAAAAGCGTGTACACTTAACTTTGTATGCATGCAGTTTTATTCCCACCTTGTTTTATTTTTAAAAATAAATTTTTTAAGTATTTTTAGAGAAGTTGGAAATAAAAATACGTATTTTTACGTAAATACGTATTTTTAGAGAAGTTGGAAAGAAAATACACCATGGTGTTAGTTGTGATTTTCTAAGTGATGAAAGTTTCTGGATTTTTTTTTTTAAATTCTTTTTTTTTAACGTTTTATTTATTTTTGAGACAGAGAGAGACAGAGCATGAACGGGGGAGGGGCAGAGAGAGAGGGAGACACAGAATCGGAAGCAGGCTTCAGGCTCTGAGCCATCAGCCCAGAGCCTGATGCGGGGCTCGAACTCACGGACCGCGAGATCGTGACCTGAGCTGAAGTCGGACGCTCAACCGACTGAGCCACCCAGGCGCCCCTAAATTTCTGGATTTTCTAACCTTTCTACATTGGTTATTTATTTCTTATAGAGGCTGAACTAGTGGTTTTTTGAGGTGTGGACATAATAGAATTGATGCTAGATAAACCAACATAGAAATTTCTTTTTTGAAAAAAGATTATAAAAAATAGACAGTAAAAATTAAATAAAGACAGGAAGTTCATGGTTAATAATATAGCACTTATCTTCTGATTGGGAACTGATCCTCTTTGGGTGACTGAAAGGAGTAAAAATAATACCTTTTACTGATGTTTGAAATTCGGGAGTGACTTAGAAGAGAGTAGTACAAGTTTGAAAAAACCTCTGGTTTCTGTTTTCTTATCTTTTCAGGGAGAAACTTCAAAGTTACTCAATTTCCACTTATCTTTTATTTTCAAGAATATAAGTATTTTCAGGCACGTGGGTGACTCAGTCGGTTAAGCATCCAACTTCCGCTCAGGTCATGATCTCACAGTTTATGGGTTTGAGCCCTGAGTCCGGCTCTGTGCTAACAGCTCAGAGCCTGGAGCCTGTTTCAGTTTCTGTTGTCTCCCTCGCTCCCTGCCCCTCCCCCACTCGCACTCTGTCTCTCTCAAAAATAAATAAAACATTAAAAAAATTTTTTTAAAAATGTAAGTATTTTCTTTATATTCCAGAATGTGAAACTTACTTTCTTTTTGCTTTTCCTAAGCCACTGCTTCCTGCCTCTTCAGGAATTCGATTCTCTTTGTCAGAATCTTTAGGGGACAGCCCAAAGAATTCTCCGATTCCTTTTTGCCACTTGGGAGTTGGGCGCACACAAACTGGATTCCCTCCGGCATACTTATTTTCAACTATAAAATATAAACAGATGGAAGTAAGTAAGAACTAAGGATACAACTGCCATTCCTTAAAGGGAAACAATTCTTTAACATCAAATCTAAAGAGTATATGGTATTACATTCATCTTAAAATAATTAGAAAACGTGAGATGACAAATAACTATTCAAATAGTCTTACCCATTGTCATATTAAAGCATGACACATTTTTTCCTAATATGAGGTAGCACGGTGTAGTGTAAACCACCAAAATTTTACTTAACAAAGTCATTTACTTAAAGCACCTGTGAAAGGCAAAACAAATATACAGCAGTGTGAAAGTTTCCACAAAATTAGGTTTCACTTTTCAAAGCTCTTGGCTCCTTTTCAGTTCATAAGGTAAATCCAAGTCCTGATTTTTTTAAAGTAAGTTCTACGTCCAATCTAGGGCTTGAACTCATGACCGTGATATAGTCACATGCTCTACCAACTGAGCCAACCAGGTGCCCCGATTCCTGATTATTTTAAAACAGTAATATAGAGGAAAAATTTCTGCCTCCTAATGAAATAATGGTTAGAATAGCAAGATGAGCAAATTACTGAGTCACTACATAGATCTTTTGCTTTAAACACATTTGTCACAAACTCTACCAGTTAAAGAAAACAAAAAGGGAACCTGGGTGGCTCAGTTGATCAAGAGTCTGACTCTTGACTTCAGCTCAGGTCATGATCACCAGGTTTGTGAGTCTGATCCCTGGGTCTGGCTCTGTGCTGACGGTTTGGAGCCTGCTTGGGATTCTCCCTCTCCCTCTCTCTCTGCCCCTCCTCTGCTTTCTCTCCCTCAAAAATAAATAAATAAACTTTAAAAAAAAATAGAGATCTTTAAAATGCCTTAAGGGGTGCATTTGGCTAACATAAGTTCATTAAGGGCCTATTCAGCTGACTCTGGCAATACAACAGTGGACCAGACAATGGGATGTAGCCCTAACTGGAATTTAATGGTACAGGGTATGGAATATTCTCAATAAATTCATCACCTTTAAACTTTTGACCTACAGCTCCTTTATATCTAAAGAGAGCAAATTATTACATACATGCATATATTTTTTGGTAAGTTGTTTCTAATTTGGAACAGGGGGAAGTTTAAGTTAACTTAAGAACCCATGAAGTTCTTCACAGTGCTTTCCTGTATGTTCTTAACTAGGCCTTGTGGAATTAATCTTCCTAACTGCTCAACTTCCTAGGAAAGGAATGAGGCACCAGATGGCACAGTATTTTCTCAACCTCTCCTTGCACAGAAGGAGTAGTGTGAAGCTATTTCATCGGGCCAAGTTTTCCCTCCTAATGTCCCAAAGGCGGTATCAGGAGCTGCACAGTTGGAAAACACACACACACAGACATCATGCCAAAAAACAAACAAAAAAACATGCAGAAATGAAAACAAAAACGTTTAAGCTAAGCAGACAACTTGATTAGCACGGTCAACTACTAGATTAATTCTTAATCTAGTAAAAGAGAGCTTAAATAGCCTCCTACAAGAAAAGGACATCTGTCAGTATTAAAAATAAAAACGCTAAACTAGGAAAGAAAAACAGATTTGAAGATAAATCGTGTCCATCCCTAACCCTGAGGCCTGAGATTCTTTTCCTTGTGACCCCCACCTTTACCCCAACCTGTCAGGCAGCCAAAACCCCCTCACTGTATCAGAGGGCAAGAAAGAAACTCGAGTGTGAGAATCTCAGGAAAATAAATTCCAAGGTGGGTCAAGGGGCTTGCAGGTCAGGAGAACTGCGGTGCCCGGCCTGATCCTCTTTGGAGAAGGTTCCTCCAGAGGTTGCAGGGGCGCTTTTTACCTTTCCTCGACGAAAGCGATGCGGAATTACTGGCAGAAGTGGAGGAACCAAGCACCTTCCTGGGGGCTCGAGAAGCCACCACTGTGGAGAGGAAAGGAGGCATTCAAAACAGGGCTGTAAGGTTCCGACACCGAGTCTCAGTGCCACGTTCTCACCACGGTCCCCGACCCCGCCACCTGGTGAGGAGAGCCCCGCGATGCAGTACAGCAGGCCAACCATCCCCTGGCCGTGCCGCTCCTCCCTCTTGGTAAAGGGGCCAGGCCGCTGCTTCCTGAACGGCTGGACCATTTGGCTCAAAGGGCGGTGGGGAGCCCTGGCGTCTCCCGCTCGCAGCGGGGCTGCCGGGAGAACCCCCTGCCCCCCACTGCCTTGCTCAACCTCCTCACCTTTTCTGTAGGTGCCTGGGACACTGTCCGCTTTAGTCCGCACCATATTCAAACGCGAGGAGAGGGGAGCAATCAATGACTTCCCAACCGAGGGTGTTTAACTGGACAAGGACCCGAAAACGAATCTCCCGCCACAGTTTATATTGGTCTCTTTCCCGCGCGCTCCACGGACTCTCCCGGGAAGCCGCTCCCATTGGTTCCGCGCCGTACCCCCGCAACCAATCGCCAGTGTCCAGCGATGACAGCAACGAGGCTTGGCTCAGTACCGTCCCGTCCATCAACTTTGCAGAAGCTTGTGATTCGTTCCCGCCCCAAGTGGGAGGTGCCAAGGTGCTTTTTCGGGGCGCCCCAAGAGTGAGTGCTAAGATTCTAAGTAAGGGAAATGGACCTGCTTAGAAAAGAAGACCCAGGAAAGACAGCGAGTTACATTTCTTCAAAAGTTACCACAGGGTGAAATCCATGTAATTGACTCCAGGAAGAGAAACTTGAAATGAAGCGGATTTTTTAATGAAAATCAAAATAAAGAACTTAAAAAAAAAAAAAAAAAAAAACCCTCAGACGAACTCTTTCTGCCAGGTCCATAACAAAACAATTCTATGGAATTTTAGAAAAGTAAGGTATTTATGAGGCTTTTCTACGTTTTTAGTCCGTATGGTAACTTGTAACTAAAGAAAAAAAAAACTGAGTAAATTGTATATATATACACACATAAAAAAGAACAAATTAATGAAACGTCTTCCCAAGATCCAAATGGTCTCAGAGTTCCTTAAAAATATGCCAAACGTGCTAAGGGTACATCCCTGGCATACAGTGATTATAAATCTAGAATAGGAACTCAACACTATTTTCTATCCCTATGCCTATCTTCTAATTACAATACCCCTGGGGAGTGATTTTCACTCTCTGAAAACCATGCATAAAACATGATCAGATGAGCTTGCCTTGGGATGTATTTTGTTAAATGCTCACTTGAAAGGCAATCCTAAAAGTGTATGCACGGCATTAATTCTCTCCAATAAATTATGCTTGAACTTTCAGAAAATAGGCTAGTCAGTACTTCAACAGAATCAACAACCACTTTGTGTTTTAGAATTAAAGAATCTTAAAAGATCTAGACAACAGATGAAATTATATATTATATTACAATTACATTAATCACATTATAATTCAATTAATTAACTAATTATATTGTAATAGCAGGAAATGTATTGGAAATAACCTGTAGCTTTGTCTAAAAACCTTGGAGTCTAAGACTACATTAGAATTCCTACCAGAAAAATCAACAACCCTCAGGGTATTCCTTTCTTCTTTGTCATCACACACCTCTCAATACATAATCGTTCTTGAATGCACATTATTTCTTTTTCAGTTAAAGTGGCTTCTACAAAGGCCTGAATTACTTAATTCAAACTCATTTCCCAGGTCCCTGCAGAGATTAGAACAGCATAGAGAATCTGCTGGTCTTTCTCATAGTTCAGATGCCAAGTGAGTGGCCAGAAATAATTGCAAATATACCTTTGCACACATGAGCAGTTTATTACCATAGCTATGTTTATATGTTTGTCTTTTAATAATAGGGAAGAAAACATATTAGGGTAAAAAATTAGGAAACAAGCAGTGATCTCTAGCAGATATTCTTTAAAAAAATATTTTTAACATTTATTTTTGAAAGAGACACACACAGAGTATGATCAGGGGAGGGGCAGAGAGAGGGAGACACAGACAGAATCCAAAGCAGGCCCCAGGCTCTGAGCTGTCAGCACAGAGCCCAATGCAGGGTTCAAACTCACCAACTGCGAGATCATGACCTGAGCTGAAGTTGGAAGCTTAACATATTGAGCCACACAGGCCCCCTGCAAAAGTTTTTAATTTCAATGTTTACTTTGAGGAAAGCTTCTCCTTTGAGGTTTGCTTTTCCTTTATTTAAATAAAATACAGAGAACTACGTGGTGTGAACTTGAAAATGTCAAAGGCCTAGGGCATTAAGAAAAGTTGTAGTACATTTGTATGAAATATCTGCCTAAACTTATACAAAAAAAAAATCTTTTAAGTCATGTAAAATAGGTGTGCTTGCTTTGCTCAGGCAGAATGGAGGCACCTGGGTGGCTCAGTTGGTTAAGTATCTAACTTCAATTCAGGTCATGATCTCAGTGTTTGTGAGTTCAAGCCCCTCTTTGGGCTCTGTGCTGACAGCTCTACGACTGGAGCCTACTTTGGATTCTCTCTTTCTCCTCTCTCTCTCTCTCTCTCTCTCTGCCCCTTCCCCACTTGTGCTCTGTCTCTCTCAAAAATAAATAAACATTAAAATTTTTTTTAAATAAATGATAATCACTGTAAATAGCATTGCATTATATGACATATATTACAAACCAGAGATTGCAATAATTAACATATGCTTTAAATAAAAAGAATACCTTTATTCTTAAAAAAAATTTTTTTTAATGTTTATTTATTTTTGAGAGAGAGGGACAGAGCATGAGTGGGATGGAGCAGAGAGAGAGGGAGAGACAGAATCCAAAGCAGGCTCCAGGCTCTGGGTTGTCAGCACAGAGCCGGACGCAGGGCTGGAACTCATGACCTGAGCCAAAGTCAGATGCTTCACCAACTGAGTGGCCCACCTAGCTGCCCCATATTCTTTACAAAATTTTCAACGTTTTATTTATTTTTTGAAAGAGAGAGCATGAGCAAGGGAGGGCCACAGAGGGAGAGGAGGACACAGGATCCAAAGAGGGATCTGTGCTGACATGCTGACATCAGCAACCCTAAGGCAGGGCTTGAACTCACAAAGCGGGAGATCACGACCTGAGCTGAAGGTCAGCTCAATTCAACCAATTGAATCACCCAGGCACCTCCAGAATACCTTTATTCTTGAGGACCTAATAATTTCATCATAATTTATACGATGTGCTAAGCCCTATTGTAAAAAAAAAAAAAAATCCTGTCATAGTCTCTGTCTTCAAGAAATTAACATTTAAAATGTTTGTTAATTAATTAACTAATTTAGAGAGCATGCATGCAAGTGCAAGCAGGGAAGGGGCAGACAGAGAGGGAAAAAGAATTCTAAGCAGGCTTCTTGCTGTCAGTGCAGAGTTGGATGTGGTGCTTGACCTCAGGAACCTTGGGATCATGACCTGAGCAGAAATCAAGAGTCGGACCTGACTGAGCCACTAGGCACCCCAAGAGGTTAACATTTAAATTATGGGAACTGAACAGATATAGAAAATGTAGAAGATTTTTATGAAGACACAAAATTTGTATCCACTGTTAATAAATATTCACAGAGAATTTGGGTTTTTTTAAGCTAGAAAATCATATATTTTCCATTAGTAACAAAGACAATCTATACCCAATGTACATCAATACACTTATATGATTTCGATCATTTATATCAGTGGAAATATTAGCATAAAAAGGTGAAGCAGGAACCAATTAATGTAATTGCTCAGTCTAGATGGCCTAATGGGAATGAAGAACCTATAAATGTAAAACGAAGTCAGCCAATTAAATTTATTAATGGGGGCATCTGATGGGCTCAGTCAGTGGAGCACAGCTCTTGATATCAGGGTTTTGAGTTACAGCCCCACATTGGATGTAGAGATTACTTAAAAAATAAAATATTTTTTAAAATATATTGATGAAATATATCAGAGGACGTTAAAGCTCTCCAGTATAGTCTGGCTAAATTTTCATCAGTCCATCGTCCCAGTGGAGTAGAGAGTACTGACACACATGCAAGTTTGGTCTTCTTGGGTTGAAATACCTTTGACTCTTTAAAAATCACTGCAGCGTGGGCAAATAGGTTAAATAGGTGATGGGGATTAAGGAATGCACTTGTCCTGAAAAATTTAACAGAAGACCATGGGGGAGGGGAAGGGGGAAAAAAAAGTTAGGGAGGGAGCCAAACCATAAAAGACTCTCAAAAACTGGGAATAAACTGAGGGCTGATACAGGGTGGGAGGGAGGGGAAAGTGGGTGGTGGGCACTGAGGAGGGCACCTGTTGGGATGAGCACTGGGTGTTGTATAGAAACCAATTTGACAACAAATTTCATATTAAATAAATTTAAAAAAAGGAATGCACTTGTGATGAGCACCAGGTGTTAGACGGAAGTGTTAAATCACTATATTGTACATCAGAAACTAATATAACTGTATGTTAACTGTAATTAAACACAAAATTTAGAAAGAGAAGTCATTGTTGGCCAAAAAAAAGTATTACATAAATTTAAAAAAAAATCACTCAGAATTTATGTCAAAGTTCTTTAAAGCCAAATCATAACACCTGTTATATTACAAGTTTTTCCTCCTGGAGCTTCCTGACTTGTTTTGGCCCTCCTGGAAAAGACCTGGCTCAAAAAAATTAAATAGAAAAAGGTTCTTGCAGCGTGAACCTAGTATTAGACCATACAGAGTATTAATAAAACCACGACCACCAAAGCAAATCCCTGAAGCAGTTATTCTAGCTTGCAAGTGCTATTTTAAATGTTTTGCATAAACTAGAGCAATTTTTTTTTAAGTTAGTTTATTTTGAGAGACAGACAGAGAGAGAGGGCGTGAGCGAGCAAGAGTGCAAGCAAGCAGGGGAGAGTCAGAGAGAGAATCCCAAGCAGGTCCCGACCTGCCAGTGAAGAGTCCTAGAGCCGGCTGAATCCCAGGAACTCGGAGATCCTGATTTGAGAAGGAATCAAGAGTCCCATGCTTAACCCACTAAACCTTACTCAGGTGCCTCAAAACCAGAACAAGTTAAAAGCTGGCCTCTCAGATTACAGTTTTGTTTTATCTTTTCCTCGACTATAGTTTTTATAGGTAATTACACTGTCTTCTCAACCGAATTCCTGATTCTCGAGTCCTACATCTTACCATGCAGAAAAATCAGGCGCAGATTAGCTCCGGTTCCAGCATAAACACACCAGGAAGCGGGAAGGAGGAGGCGGCACACGTGGGAGGGATCTGTGCTGAGGCGGTACAACCGCGAGGGGCGGTGCAGGCTGGCGGAACCCGCGCGAACGAGGTTGGTGTTGCGAAGGGGACTAGTCCAGTGCAGGACTTAGGGCTGTTGGAGCCCAGCTGGTTCCGGCTGGGAAAAATGGCGGTGGCAGGGGCGGCGTCCCGGGAGCAGCTGGTGGGCTGGTGTACCCAGCAGTTAAGGAAAACTTTCGGCCTGGATGTCAGCGAGGAGATCATGCAGTGAGACTGGTTGGGGTCTGAGGCGGGAGGGACCTCTGGGATGTGCACTGGCTGAAAGGGGAAGAGGGGAAGACTAAAAAGTTGATGAGAGTGAAGAAATATAGAAGGGCTGCTGTGGGACTCTAGGCGCCGAATTTGACCTCCGGCTTTACAGTGCAGCTTCTGGGACAGGGTGTCAGGCTCCACAATCGGTCGGTGGGGCCTTTTTTCTTAGGAAAACTCCAGATCTCTGATAACTAAACCTGTAAGACTGTCCCTGGAGCCAATTTCCTGATAGATTCTGCAGAGAAGGGCCAAGCCACATTATCTTTGCAAAAATTCCTTACTCTGAGCATTTGAGTTTGCCCGATCTGCGTGGTGTTTAATATTAAATAGGACCTGGACTTTAAATGTAGGCGGCTGAAGTAAGGTGCAAATAGCTCCTGACTGAGGAGTCCCAGGTTCTATTTTCTGTTGTCATTTACCACTTTTGGAATCTTGGGCAACTTTTTTTTTTTTTTTTTTTGAATATTGGGTTACCTAATTTTCCTCTCTGTACCTTAATTTCCTCATGTGTAAACTGAATACTGAGCAGAGTTTATCTTTAATACTTTGATTCCTATAAAATGGAGATCGTGACATAATTTAGTATTTTTTCTTTCAATTGATGTAACATATTTGTTGCTCTGCTGCATAACATGCTGTGGCCATAAAGGCTCTTGAGACCATTGGGTTCCACGTGGTTGAGGAATGCTGACTGGGGGAAATGTAGGGTGTTGTGGGAGCACGGAGTAAAGGATTCCCACTAAGATTTGAGAAACTTGAAAGGTTTACTTCAAGGAATCACTTTCACCTGAAAACTAAAGGGTGGGTAGGTGGAAGTGCAGTGTTCAGGCAGAGGGGGAAACTTCTTTAATAGTTGGGCTTGATCAAGGAAACTGCAAGTTTTGTTTTTTTTTTTTTTCTTAAGTTTATTTATTTATTTTGAGAGAGAGGGAAGGAGGAGCAAAAAGAGAGGGAGAGAGACAATTTGTGCTGGCTCCGAGCTGTCAGCACAGCCACTTCTTGGCTACCAATAATATAATACTATTTGAACTCATTTCACTTACTAGGTTTTTATAGTTATTGCACAACAGGCTATGATGCCATGTTGAAAGCATTTTTGTGTACATTTCCTGTGTCTTGCCAGGCATTTTACTGAGAATTACTCAGGTGTACTGTACTAGTGTGCTAACTTGAACAATTTGGCATGAATGGCCTGAATTTTTACAGACAGCACAGAACTGTTAACTTCCTAGTCAGTGATTCACTTATGGAACATTAAGATTTGTACACAGGTTTAGCAAAATAAACTGTTCTGCAATCTGCATTAGCTCATGTTTTGGATGATTCTGTTTTGAAAGATTTGTTATATAACACATTTAGATGTATGTTGTTCCTTATTATACTTTGTTAAATAGTTAAAATGACATTTATTCAAATGTTACTGGAACTCCATAAATCCTTCCCTGGTAATTTGAATACCAGAGTTAAATGATCCCCTGAGGTTTCTTGCCGTCCTTTTGTAAGAACTCAATAGTAATTAATCTTTTGATGGGATGCTAACTTTGGGGATCAAGTTGATTAAACTGTAAAAGTCCTGAAAAACAGTGGTCTTTTCTTTTTTAATCTGTGATGGTTTAGAAGATGCTCTTAATGATGCCCAATGGCACAGGTTTATTCACCTATAGATCATAACACTGCAAATGCACCCACCACATTAAGAAAATAACCTAGCACATATGCTACTGGTGATGGCAAAATCTCATGATTTTTTTTTTAATGATACAGCATTATTATAATTTTTCTTATATCCCATACCAGTATATCTGCATTACAATTTATTCAGATCTTATAATGCTTTCATGGTCTGATATCTTAATTTACAAGTTATTTTTTAAAATTCTTTTCTAATGGTGTAACATATTCACTGTAGAAATCTTAAAAAATCAGAAAAAAGATAAAGAAGGAAACCAAAATTAACCATAATACCACAATCCAGAGATTATCATTGTTTCACTCTTCGTGTTTTTTTTCCTATGCATATTGTAATACATTTTCAAAACATAGGGGAAAAAAGAAAAGAAAAATAAACTCTTGTTAATTGACCATAGTGGTAATTATTTGGGGGTATAAGCTCTGGCCTTTTTTCTACACATGTGTATGTGTATACACATTGCTTTTATAGCAAATGGAATCATATGCTCTGCACTCTATCCTATTATTTCATTTACCATTATAGGAGGGCATTTTCTCAGAATAATAATTATTCAAAACTTTCACATTTAGTGGTAGCATATTACATTTTTGAAAGTCCAAAAACTTGAATTCATTAGTCCCTTTTCCATCAATAGATATTTTAAATAGCTTCTAGTGTTTCATTAATTCAAACAGTGAGGCAGTTAACCTTTGCATAAAATTTTCTGTCTCTTATGTCTTATAAAGTCCTATAAATGGAATTACCAGATTATTTTTAAGGCACTTCAAATATATTGGCCTGTCAATTTTTAAACAAGTTGTACTGACTTGAACTGTTACCCCATTTCACTTTTAGGAACCTTTATAACATTTCCTTAAAAGAGATCTGCTCATTACGATGTGATACCCATCTTGATATATAATTTTTGAGAATATTAAATCAACAACTGTTTAGATTGTTCTATGTACTCATATTTTTAGCAAAAGAAATTTTAGGTTTTATAATATAGAGATTAAGTGATTTGTATTCCTCGGAAAATATGACTGCAGATATGTAGTTATAGGAAGTATTCCTATGTTAAGGACAGCTCCACAAGCCTATCTTCAAAACAGTAATTTAATTCTTCCAACAAGAGGGTTACATAAAGGTTTTATTATGAACAAGGTGTGGTCAGGATCTTTGTCTAATCAAACTTATATCCCTAGCACCTAGCATAGAATTTGGCTTAAAGTAAACACTTCAGTAGCTCAGTCGGTTGAGCATCTGACTTCGGCTCAGGTCGTGATCTCACAGTTCATGGGTTTGAGCCCTGTGTCGGCCTCTGTGATGACAGCCTAGAGCCTGCTTTGGGGATTCTGTGTCTCCCTCTCTCTCTGCCCCTCCCCCACTTACTCTTTGTGTGTGTGTGTGTGTGTGTGTGTGTGTGTGTGTCTCTCTCTCTCTCTCCCCCCCGCAAAATAAATAAAACATTAAAAAAAATCGTAAACACTTTAATGGATTAATGAATAGTTTGTACTACGTCAGTTTATGTTGTGATTATTGAAAGACATAGTATAAGCAGTCTTGTTTCAACAACTTCTATTTTTGCTTCCTGAGGTATGTTTTGTCAATTGAGAGTGCTGAAGAGATACGAGAATATGTCACTGACCTCCTTCAGGGAAATGAGGACAAAAAAGGTCAATTCATAGAGGAGCTTATAACCAAATGGCAAAAGAATGATCAGGAGTTGAGTTCTGATGCTCTGCAGCAGTCCTTCAAAAAAGATGGTAAGTGGGGCACCTGGGTGGCTCAGTTGGTTGAACGTCTGACTTCAGCTCGGGCATGATCTCATGGTTCCTGAGTTCAAGCCCTGTATTGGATTCTGTGGTGACAGCTCAGAGCCTGGAGCTGCTTCAGATTCTGTGTCTCCCTCTCTCTCTGCCCCTCCCCTGCTTTCAGTCTGTTTGTCTCTCTCTCAAAAATAAATAAACATTAAAAAAAAATTTAGAGAAAAAGATGGTAAGTTAATATAATTAAGTAATGGGCTGGTTTATAGAACCTCATATTTTCTGTAACTGCTATTTCCTCACAGCTAACTTAAGCAGAATCATATGTATCCGTATTTTTCAGTTCTACTCAAACTGGAATCAATACTGTTTTGTTGAGACTTTTTCAACTTAGAAAATATCACAAAAATACCTGTTTGCAGATAAAAATGTGGTTTCAGAATAGTTTGAAAAATTTATCCATGTTTTAAAAAAACAATTTTCAGGAGTACCTGTGTGTCTCAGTCAGTTAAGCATCCGACTTCCATTCAGGTCATGATCTCACAGTTCCTGAGTTCGAACCCTGCATCAGGCTCTGTGCTGACAGCTCAGAGTCTGGAACCTGCTTTGGATTCTGTCTCCTCTCTGTCTGCCCCTCCCCCACTCAACTCTCTGTGTCTCTCTCTCTCTCAAAACAAATAAACATTGGGAAAAAATTTTTTTTTAAATTTTAGTTATCTGTATACCTGGATGAAAGTAAATGCTGACCAACTTTAGTATGAATAGCATTTAGAAGTAACTATTTAGTTAAAAGATATGAAAGATAAATACCAAACTAAATAATCTAAGTCATTATTATTATATAATCTAAAATATATCAGATTTTAGGGTCACCTGGGTGGCTCAGCCAGTTAAATATCTGACTCTTGGCTTTGGCTCAGGTCACGATCTCATGGTTTGTGAGATCGAGCCCCATGTTAGGCTCTGCACTGACAGCATGGAGCCTGCTTGGGATTTTATCTCTTCTTCCCTCCCTCCCCCTCCCCCCCTCTCTTTCTCTCTCTCTGCCTGTCCCACCCTCCCTCTCTTCTCTCTCAAATAAATAAATAAACTTTAAAAATAAAATAAAGTAGCAGATTTTAATTTACTTTCTTAATCCCAGCCAGTAGTCTTTACCATTGACTATCTTGAAAATTATGGTTTATATTTAATTCTGGTTTGAGAGGAAAAGCTAATGTAAAAACCTTCCTGACTGCATATCTTCACTCTAAATATTCAGCATCACCTTCTGTTTATTACCTATCAGTTCACCAATGAATCCCATTATTATCAATCTATATACGTATATGTATAATTTTTTTTTTCTTTTAAAGAAATGTTGGATGGGCAGAGATCAGGAGACCAGCTAAAGAGGAGTAGGAGGAAAGGCAGAAATAGACAGGAAGTTCCTGCATTTGCTGAACCTGACACAACCATGGAGGTCAAAACACCTTTTGATTTGGCCAAGGTGAGTGCTTATAGAATGAATCATTTCCTAGCTGTATGAAAAAGAGGAAGTGACTGATACATTTCAGAGAGCAAAGTGTGCAAATTGTTCTAGAGTGGCAATTATTCAACAAATGCATGAATTTTATGGAGAAAAAGTGATAATGATGATACTTTCTGTATGGTAGATTTTTTTGGCAGCCTGATTTTTAAAAACAATTTTTTTTAAATATTTATTTATTTTTGGGAGACAGAGAGACAGAGTGCATGCAGGGAAGGGGTAGAGAGAGAGGGAGACAGAGAATCTGAAGCAGGCTCCAGGCTCCAAGCTGTCAGCACAGAGCCTGATGTGGGGCTTGAACCCATGAATTGCAGGATCATGACCTGGGCCGAAGCTGGATGCCTACCCGACTGAGCCACCCAGGTGCCCCTGGCATCCTGATTAAATAATTATTATAAGGACATCTTGGTTAGAAATGAGATTGAGAAAGATATACATATATACATATATATATATATATCTTACACATATATATATAATATATATAATGGAACATATTTGATGAAGTGCACCAAGGCTTCATTTTCAGCATTTTGTGTGTGTGGGTTTTTAATAAAAAAAATGCACAATTATAGCTGTTATTAGAAGAGTGTTCCTACCTTGAGCCATCTGCCATTGCACCATCGTCATCATCATTTAGTGTTTAGAGTTTTTTTCGTATTCTCTCATGGCTCTCAAAATAGCCCTGTGAGGTAAGCAGAAATATTTATAATCAGGGAAATTTGAGAAACTAAATTTCCCAACATAAGGGAATAGTTAATTATGCTGAGATGGCAGATAGGTGATCAAAAAATTCTGAGTGTGATGACCATGCAATAAAACATGGAAAAGTGTTTGCAAAATAATGTTAAGTTCAAGGGGAAAAAAAAAAGAGAGACTTAAGCCTTTTCCCAAGTGGAATAAAATGAGCAAAGAAGCCTTGTAAGCAAAGAAAAACACAAATGACCGATAAACATTAAAAGATGTTTAACTTTACCAGTTTGTCACCCTAATTGCCTGGGACTTTATCAGTTTTAGCACTGTAAGTCCAGTATTCTGGGATTTTCCTAAGTCCTAAGCAAACCGTGGTAGTTTGTGTATTAATGTGTTATTGATTGTATTGATCACTAGTAATCAATAAACACATATTAAATCCCTGAGGTATTGCCTATAATTAAAAAAAATTTTTTTAGTGTTTATTTTTGTGAAAGAGAGCACAAGTGGGGGAGGGGCAGAGAGAAAGGGAGACACAGAATCCAATCCAGGCTCTGAGCTATTAGCACAGAGCCCGTTGTGAGGATCAGACTTAGGAACCATGAGATCGTGACCTGAGCCCAAGTCATATACTCAACCCAATGAGCTACCCAGGTGCCCTGCCTATAATTTTAAATTGCTAAAGATTTTAAAAATAGAATACTCAGTGATGGTGAAGTTGTATTAAAACAAGAGCCCCTGTACACTACTGGTGGCAATGTTAATTGGTTTAAACTCTTTGGGGAACAGTTTGGTAGCATACATCAAGAACCAGAAATGTTCCTATCTTATTGACTTGTTAATATGACTTAGAAATTTAACATAAGAAAGTAATCAGAATTGCACACAAAAGAACTATTGAAAATGTGAACTGATCTGTTTAGCAGTAAGAGAAAGACTAAAATTATACTTCCCTCATTTGATGGAATATCATTCAACTAATAAAATTGTTCACCAGAATATATCATTTGGGAAAACATTTGTCATAAAATATTGAGTGACAAATGTGTGAACGAAATACGTAGGTTTGATTTTTTTGTGTTTAAAAAAATTTTTTTTAATGTTTACTTATTTTAGAGAGAGAGACAGAGAGAGCCAGCATGAGTGGCAGAAGGGCAGAGAGAGAGGGAGAATCTGAAGCAGGCTCCAGGCTTCATTCGGCTCAGGTCGTGATCTCATGGTTAGTGGGTTTGAGCCCCATATTGGGTTCTGTGCTGACAGCTCGGAGCCTGAAGCCTGCTTCAAATTCTGTGTCTCCCTCTCTCTCTGCCCCTCTCCTGCTCCTGCTCTCTCTCTCAAAAATAAATAAAACATTAAAAAAAGGTCTTTTTAAGTTTTTTTTTTTTTAATTGATTTTTTGCCTTTAAAAAATACTTGGAGCGCCTGGGTGGCTTAGTTGAGTAGTTAACTCTTGATTTCAGCTTAGGTCGTGATCTCACAGTTGGTGGGATCAAGCTCTGAGTCCAGCTGCAAGCTGAGGGTGGAGCCTGCTTGGGATTCTCTCTTTCTGTCTCCCTCTTCACCTTTCCTGCTCATGCATGTGCTCTCTCTCACAAAAAACAAAAAAAAACTTACTCTATACACACACAAACATTTTCACGTGCACACACATAGAAAGACTGAAGGAAAATGTTAAAAATGGTGTTTCTTCAGGTGTTATGACAATAAATGTTTTAATTTTTCCTCTTTATACTCTATTTTCCTCTTTATACTATATTTTCTATTTTTTTTTACTTTTTTACAATGAACAAGAATAGCCTTCCTAAAAACCAGCTTCATTGAGGTGTAATTAAATACTTATGTAATTGTACATATTTAAGATATACAATTTGATAAGTTTTTTAACCATCTTAGTTTTTTAAATGTATACTTTAGTAGTGCTAAAAGTATTTTCATATTGTGCAATAGATCTCCAGAACTTTTTCATCTTGTAAAGCTGAAACTCTGTACCAGTTAAATAGCTCTCCATTTCTCTTGCTGCCAGTCCCTGTCAACTACCATTCTACTTCCTCTTTCTGTGAATTTGCTTTACATCTAAATGGAATCAAGCAGTATTTGTCTTTTTGTGCCTGGCTTATTTCATTTAACATAATGTTCTCAAGGCTCATTTATGTTGTAGCATATGACAGAATTTCCTTTTTTTTTTTTTTAATTTTTTTAATGTTTATTTAGTTTTGAGAGATAGAGTGTGTGAGCAGGGGAGGAGCAGAGAGAGGGATACAGAGAATACAAAACAGGCTCCATGCTGTCAGCAGAGAGCCTGACATGGGGCTCGAACTTGTGAACTGTGAGATCATGATCTGAGCCAAAGTCGGGTGCTTAACCGACTGTGCCACCCAGGTACCCCAATTCATAACATATTTTATATTTGCTTCGGGTCTTTTCTTTTTTCCTTTTTTTTTAAAGTTTATTTATTTATTTATTTTGAGAGAGAGAGAGAGAGAGAGAGAGCAAGCGAGCATGTGTGCAGGGGAGGGGCAGATAGATAAGGAAAGAGAATCCCAAGCAGGCTCCGTGCTGTCAGTGCAGAGCCCAACTAGGAGCTTGAACTCAAAATCCATGAGATATGACTGGGCTGAAATCAAGGATCGAATGCTTAACCAACTGGGCCACCCAGGGGCCCCAGGTCTTTTCTTTAAAAATGAATGAATGAATGAATGAATGAGGGGTGCCTGGCTTGCTCAGTCAGTAGAGCATGCAGCTCTTGATCTCAGGGTTGTGAGTTCGAGCCCCATATTGGGCATAGAGATTACATAAAATAAATAAAATAAATGGACCCTTACTAAGAATGTTGAAATTCTCTTTGTTCTTTCTACCCAGTGGTTCTTGATTTTGCCCCCCCAGGAAATGTGTCTGGCAGCATTTTGGCTGGCACAGCATGGGGCAAAGGGGTACTACTGCCATCTAGTGAGTAGAAGCCAACGATACTGTTAAACATCCTACTTACCATAGGGCATCCTCCACAAAAAAGAAACAGTAGTGCTTAGGTTGTAGTCAGGTGCTTAACTGTTGAGAAACTAATACACAGTTGTGTTTCCTCCTGCCCTACAGATGATTACTATCTTGAATTTGGTGTGAATCTTAAAATCAGTAGTCTATTTTTTCGTATATAGGAATATATTAACAGCATATAGTATAATATAGTATAGTATAGTATAGTGTAGTATAGTACATTTTTTTTTTTTTTAATTTTTTTTCAACATTTTTTTATTTATTTTTGGGACAGAGAGAGACAGAGCATGAACGGGGGAGGGGCAGAGAGAGAGGGAGACACAGAATCGGAAACAGGCTCCAGGCTCCGAGCCATCAGCCCAGAGCCTGACGCGGGGCTCGAACTCATGGACCGCGAGATCGTGACCTGGCTGAAGTCGGACGCTTAACCGACTGCGCCACCCAGGCGCCCCATAGTGTAGTATAGTACATTTTTAAAATGTAAGTAAATAGACGGGGCACCTGCATGGCTCAGTTGGCTAAGCCTCCGAACTGATTTTGGCTCAGGTCATGATCTTGGGTTCGTGAGATCAAGCCCCGCTTTGGGCTCTGTGCTGAAAGCCCAGAGCCTGCTTGGGATTTTCTCTCTCCCTCTCTCTCTGCCCCTCCCCTGCTTATGCTCTCTCTGTCTCTCTCAAAATAAATAAATAAACATTAAAAAAAGATAACCATAGTCCATACCTGGATGGCTGCACTATGGAATATTAAAAAAAAAAAAAGTAGGCTAATAACATAATGTCATTTTGCAGATGCTTTTTAAAACTTTTTGAGAACAATCTGTGGTATACATAGATTTTGTTTGTTTCTCTTAACTCAAGATTCCACTGATTCAATTTCTCCATTAAGTCATAAATGCACTTTTATCTTGTTTATAATAGTTTGCTGTTGTGAAAACTGCAGTGAACATTCTTGTATGTATTTCCTTCAGGTACATTTGAGAATTGTTAGTATTTACCTGTTACTAGAATTACTGGGTTATAGGCTTTGTTAATTTTTCTTTTATTGAAACTACCAATTTTTTAAATTATTTTTAAAAGTTTTTTAAAAATATTTATTTATTTTGAATTTTTTTAATGTTTATTTATTCTTGAGAGAGAGAGCAGGGGAGGGACAGAGAGAAAGGGAGACACAGAATCTGAAGCAGGCTTCAGGCCCTGAGCTGTCAACACAGAGCCTGATGCGGGGCTCAAACTCATGAACCATGAGATCATGACCTGAGCTGAAGTCAGACGCTTAATCAACTCAGCCACCCAGGCGCCCCTAGTGTTTATTTTTGAGAGAGAGAGAGAGAGGGAGAAAAAGGTACCATGAGTGGGGGAGAGCAGAGAGAGAGAGAGAGAGAGAGCGCGAGCGAGACACAGAATCTGAAACAGGCTCCAGGCTCTGAGCTGTCAGCACAGAGCCCAATGTGGGGCTTGAACTCTGAATGACAAGATCATGACCTGAGCTGAAGTCGGATGCTTAACTGACTGAGCCACCCAGGTGCTCCCAGTTAATTTCTAAAGTAGTTGTAACAATTTCATCCTCCTACTATCAAGGTAAGCAATTTCTCTTTTCTGCTTCTTTGCCAGTGTTTAATATTGTGAGGCCTTTGAAGTTTTGCCCTTTTTTAAATTCTTGTTTTTATTTATTTATTTTTTAAGTAATCGGTATACCCAAAGTGAGGCTTGATCTTAAAACTCCGAGATCATGAGTCACATACTCTATTGACTGAGGTGTTGACTAGCCAGGTGCCCCAAGTTTTGCCCATTTTAAGTATAAGAAATAGTATTTAATTTTGCTTTGCACACACATGAATTCTAAATAGAGGCTCTGTCATTTGAATAGTTTGTTGATTTGTTTTTGATTTCCATTTTTTTTGGCCTTTTGGATCGTCATGAACTACTTATTCATATTCTTGATCTGCTTTTCTGCTGAGTTGATGATCTTTTTCAAATTGTTTTATGGGAGTTCTTTATTCTATATATTACTTTAATACATAGATTTTTTTTTTAATTTGTTTATTTATTTTGAGAGAGAGAGAGAATGAATGAATCTCAAGCAGGCTCCTCACTGTCAGCACAGAGCCCGACTCTGGGCTTGATCTCTCCAACTGTGAGATCATGACCTGATCTGAGATCAAGAATCAGGCACTTAACCAACTGAGTCACCAAGATGCCCCTTATGTACTATTTTTTTATTATATGTGTTGTAGATATCTGCTGGTCTGTGTTTTTCGTTTGTGGTATCTTTTGACTCACAGGAATTTTTTTTTTTTTTAATTTTTTTTTTTTTAACGTTTATTTATTTTTTGAGATAGAGACAGAGCATGAACGGGGGAGGGGCAGAGAGAGAGGGAGACACAGAATCGGAAGCAGGCTCCAGGCTCTGAGCCATCAGCCCAGAGCCCAACGCAGGGCTCGAACTCACGGACCACGAGATCTTGACCTGTGCTGAAGTCGGACGCTTAACCGACTGCGCCACACAGGCACCCCTGGAATTTTTAAATCTAATGTAGTCAAATATATTGATCTTTTTCTTTGTTTTATGCTTTTTATAGCTTATTTAAGCTTTAAGGCATTTTCCCACCCTGAAGTGAAAAATATATTCTCCTAAATTTTCCTCTAATAGTTTAAAAGTTACAATTTTCACATTTAGGTTTGTAATCCATCTGAACATTATTTTGAGTAATTTTTTGTATTACTCTTATCAGTAAAATACTTGTTTTTAAAGTAGAAGTATTGGGTTGCCTGGGTGGCTCAGTCAATTAAGTGTCCGACTTCGGCTCAGGTCATGATCTCACGGTCCGTGAGTTCAAGCCCCGCGTCGGGCTCTGTGCTGACAGCTCAGAACCTGGAGCCTGTTTTGGATTCTGTGTCTCCCTCTTTCTCTGACCCTCCCTGTTCATGCTCTCTCTCTCTGTCTCTGTCTCAAAAATAAATAAATGTTAAAAAAAAAAATTAAAAAAAAAATAAAGTAGAAGTATTACATAGACATGTGTAAATATATATTTTATAAGTGGTGACTGCAAGTGTATAGAATCTTAATGTAAAAGCAAAATTCAGACCATAAAGAATATTTTCTGGTCAGAGTTATCAAATAATGGATAATAATTTTTTTTTTCTTTTAAGTAAGCTCTGTGCCTAATGTGCTGCTTGAACTCACAACCCCAAGACCAAAAGTCACATGTTGAGCCAAACAGGTGCCCCACGTAATGGATAAAAATTTTAAAGTCTTATTTTGTTCTTTTAAAAATAGTCATGAAATAATAGCATACAATACATTAATGAACTTTTAATAAATTAATTTTTAACATCCAGGAGAGAAAGTTGTTGAAAACAACATGAAAACCATTATCTATGTTTTCTCCTTTGAGTCAGTTTCCTCAGGATGCTTTTTCACAAATTCCAGTTCAGTTTTTAAAAATTTTGAAGTTGTTGATAAATATTTTTTAAAACATTTTTTAATGTTTATTTTTGAAAGAGAGAGACAGAGCGTGAACAGGGGTGGGGCAGAGGGAGAGGGAGACACAGAATCTGAAGCAGGCTCCAGGTTCCAAGCTGTCAGTACAGAGCCCAACGTGGGGCTTGAACTCAGGAATCATGACCCGCAAGATCATGACCCGAACCAAAGTCGGACGCTCAACCAACTGAGGCACCCCATTAAATATTTTAACATTTTATATTGCAATCTTTTTAAGTGTTTCTTTTTTATAATCGTTTAATCTTTTAATCCATTTAGCCCTATGTTGCTTTAGTCTGGTCAACTTACTCATTTACCAATCCACATTAAAGAAGCTTGCTTTGACTATGCAATGTTTCTACAGCTACAACCTAGCTTTTTAGTTAAGTAGATGCCAATCTTAGTTTAACAAAGTATTTCACTGTTTTTACTAATGGATCTTAATGAATAAGGTACCTTGGTGCTTGTTGTTATATAGGTTTCAAAAGGTAAAATAAAAACCATGGTTCACTCATAACTTCCCAGGTTTGGGTAGGGAAAGATCTTCAAATTAATAATGACTTAACTTTTGATTTCATATCTCTTAATGCTTTAAGAGCAGTTTATCCCTCAACAACCTGTTTCTCAGTCTGTATTTAATTCTTAAGTATTTTCTACTCATTAAGCAAACTTGGAAAATGATTTTGAAAAAATGGTTTATCTCTTATACAGGAATTTCTTGTTAGAGCTGCAGTGTATACTGAATTCGTGAGTTCTGAACCATTACACATAGGAGAAATACAGGATTAGGTTTCTGTGAGCATCTGGTCGCAATTTTATCAAACATTCAATACATAACCTTATTTTATGTGTGTTTCTGTTTAAAGACACTTTAATATATCTTGTTGATTTATTAACATTGAACTCAGAGCCAACAGCACTATAACTTATGCCTGAAGAAAGCTTATCTAACACATCTATTTAAGGTACAGCCTTCTTGTGCTTAGGAATACTAGACAACATGTAAGCACTATGCATGGGACCATTTTAAATATTAGGATCATCAAGAAAAAACACAAAAATGCAAAAAATGATAATAAATAGACTGAAAATAAGACACTTGTTTACAGCGTGACAGCTGAAACAAGAAAGCAGATCATTCCTTCGCTCGGCCTTAGCGGGAAATCTATACATTTAGAGGCTCAGATTTTTTGCCACCCTGCTCATGTCCACAAATGGTTGTAAAAGCACCTAGAGTATTGATTTGGGGGTTACAAATAAATTTTAGTTAGTAGGCAAATTCATAGACCTGGAATCATGAGTAATGATCAAGCTGTGTACTGACAGTTCCACTTTTGGTCTTGTAGGTAAATCTGTCTCCATGTTCTATATGCAGTTCATTTGGTTATTTAGAAAATTCAGAAAATTGTATTGCATGTCTACTGTATGTCAAGAACTGATTTAGGCATTAAACATTATAACAGTAAATAAAACACTCTAGGTTTCTATGCTCTCCTAGAGGTTACATCTTAGTGGTTCAAAGGAAACATAGAAAAGACAGTTGGAAAAAAAATTAATTATAGATTATAAAAACTGCCATGAAAGAAATAAAAAGGGCAATGTGATAGGCAGTAGTTGGTAGGAAGGGAGCTAGTTTAGGTAGAGTATTCAGGGAAAGCCTTTCAGAGGGAGTGAAATTATAGCTCAGAACTGAACAATGAAAAGGAGCCCTGGGGCGCCTGGGTGGCTCAGTCCGTTAAGTGGCCGACTTCAGCTCAGGTCATGATCTCGCGGTCCGTGAGTTCGAGCCCCCCGTCGGGCTCTGTGCTGACAGCTCAGAGCCTGGAGCCTGTTTCAGATTCTGTGTCTCCCTCTCTCTGACCCTCCCCTGTTCATGCTCTGTCTCTCCCTGTCTCAAAAATAAATAAAACATTAAAAAAAAAAAAATTAGAAAAAAAAAAAAAGAAAAGGAGGCAGCATATAAAGAGATGGGTTAGGAACCATGCAGATTGAGAGAATGACAAGTGTAAAGGAGAGATGGAGACAGGTGTTTAGCAATTATCAGAAGCCTGTGTGGCTGGAGCATAGTGAACAGGGGAAGAGTGATATGTAGGAGAGATTGGAGAGCACCTGGAGGCCATATGTAAAGTTTTATAGGGCATTATAAGTAGCTTGGATTTTATTCTAAGCACAATGGGAAGGCAGTGAATAGTTTTAAGCAGTGCAGTGATAGGCTATGAATTTTCTTACTTGTCCTGTTCTTCCTTTTTCTCCTGTATTTCTCAATATGTACTCATTGCCCATTATGTATATGGGAACTCATCAAAGCACAGCCCTCAAATACCTTATGTTAATGTTACTGGATAATTTAATGGGAGTCAAATACAAGTTTCTGCTTAGAGATTTTAATCTTCTCACCATGATCACTGACAGCCAAAAATATAATTGACTAGTTTGAAAAATGGCAGCCTGCTAGATTAGATAAAATCTTTAGCACTCTCTTAGATTTTAATTTTTACCTAAGTTGACTTCTATGGTATTATCTCTATATCTCAACTTCTGGCTTTGGGTATCTCAACTTCTAGCATGTCATAGCAAAGAATTGTTCTTTTCCTTGTAGTAATTTTCCCATCCACTAAAACTCTTGAAGATGTTTCTTCCCTGAAAAGGGAAAGCAAGAGGCATCTATATAAATAAGTGTTTGAATGTTTATGTCCCCCCCACCCAAATTTATATGTTGAAATGCTAGTGCGATTATATTAGGAAGTAGGGCCTTTGGGAGGTTCTTATGTCATGAAGGTAGAACCCTCATGAATAAGTGTTCTTGTAAAAGAGATCCCACAGAGCTTCCTTGCCCCTTTTGCTGTGTTAGGATACAGTGATCTAGAAGAAATCATTTCTGTGACCTTGAAGAGGGCCCTCACCCAACCATGCTGGCACTCTGATCTTGGACTTCCAGCCTCTAGAACTGTGAGAAATAAATTTCTGTTATTTATAAGCTACGCAGTCTGTTATGTTTTGTTATAGCAGCTTGAATGGACTAAGACAGAGGCTGATAAATAAAGTTTTCTATTTAAACTTTTAATTTTACAACATATAGACAGAAGTGAACAGATGTATTTTCACAAACTGACCATATCTTTATAGCCAGAAACAAAACATCACCCTTCCTCTAAAAGACCCCCATTTTGTCCCAAAAAAAATGACGTCCCTCCCCGGGGAAAACACCTTCCTGACTTCTAACACCATAGATTAGTTTTGCCTGCTTATGAATTTTGTGTAAATGGAGCTATATAGTGTGTATTCTTTTGTTGTGGCTTCTTTCAATCAACATGGTTTATGGGAATTAGCAATATTGTTTTGTATAGCTATACTTTTTCATTCTCATAGCTACCGACAATTCTATTAAGTGAATACATCAATCTGTTGAACATTTGGATAGTTTCCAGTTCCATTGCTGCAATGACATTCTTTTACATGTCTTCTGGTGAACATATTTACACATTTCTGTTGAGTATATATCCAAGAACTGAATTGCTGAGTCACAAGATATGCATATGTTCAGCTTTGGTAGATACCAGTTTACACTCCCACTGACAGTGTATGAAAGCTTTAATTGTTCTTGTATCCTTACCAGCACTCTTCTGTATTTTCTTTTTCAGTTTAGCCATTCTGGTTGGTATTGAATTTTGGTTTCTTTTGCATTACCTTGATGAGTAATGAAGGGTAGCTTAAGTACCTTTTCCTGTGTCTGGTGGCCAGTTGGATATCTTCTTGAATGAAGTTCCTGTTTAGATAGTTTGCCCATTTTTCTATTGTGTCATCTGTCTTTTTCTTATTGAGCCATTTGTTTTTAATTTTTCTTACTTTAAACCTGTATCATCTGCTTTTAGAGACATTTTTGTTTTTATGATCTCCACTTTAAGCATGCTTATATATGTCCCGTAAACAGCTTTTACTGCTAGATTTACCTTCTACCAGCTATAATAGGGGACTGAAAGCTACTAGCAAAAAAGGCAAGGTATATCAGGTAGCTTTTCTAGAATATAATCTTTCTTCAGACCCTTGATTATAACCCTTAATTTGTGTTTCTCTCACTACCTTCTGTCATGGTTCCTAGATAGTATATAAGTTGTCATTGAACAGAACTGAGGTTTTTCTTTTCTTGATTATTTTCATTGTCATTAATTGTTTTTATGTTATTTCTGATATCTTTGTACAATTAGGCACAGGAGAACAGCAGCTCCTTAAAGAAGAAGACAAAGTTTGTCAGTTTATACACAAAAGAGGGACAGGACAGGCTTGCAGTCCTGATTCCTGGTCGCCATCCTTGTGATTGCCTGGGCCAGAAGCACAAGCTGATCAATAACTGTCTGATCTGTGGGCGCATTGTCTGTGAACAAGAAGGTTCTGGCCCCTGCTTTTTCTGTGGCACTCTGGTAAATTGTTTCTTTTATATTTTATTTTATTATCTTTTGGTTGAGTACGTAGGGACATTCACATCCTTAGTAATTTCTTTTTTCTTAGGAAATTTCTTCCCTCAAATGTCCAGGAAACTCTAGTAGCAGGAATTCGATTAATCAAGAAACCAAGGTTCTATCTTAGTACTGAGGACTGTTAGTGAGAAGAGTTTTGAGTATATATATTGTTGAAGGCTCCAAGTCTTGTACTATAACATAATCCTCAGGTTATTATAGCTTCTATTTCCAGGACAACTCATCTCCATCTTCGTTGTCTGAGAGAATGATCTCAAGAGTGTGGTAGTAATGACTGTCTTACAAACACCCTAATGAGTTGTCTGCAAAGCTTATTCTGCCAGTTGAGCTGGTTGGCAGAAGCAATGGCGTTTGATGTTGGTAAAGGCATCCATTTTATATATTGCCTTGTTTTCCCTTCTCTGGTGCCTTTATACAGTACACTCAAAAACTAAGCTGAAAAAAAAAAAATAAGCTAGTAGTGGATGACCTGAAAAATGTAGTATCTACAATAAAAAATATAAAATGAAAAAATACATTCTTAAATCAGCAGTAAATATCCTCTGATATGGGGCTTTCTGTAGAAAAACACCCTATAGCTGCTAGTGGGAACTTTGTGCCACTGCAGCAACCTCTAGGCAATTTCCATGTTTTCTGATAAATCTTTTGAATCCTTAAATTCAAGAAAGAGTAATGTAAAGCAGATTGGCCTTTGAAGTCTTGTAGTTTTATAAACTCAGTATGAAATTGGTTTGAAAGTAACTCCTTTTTTGCCTCCCTTATAATTGCAGTCATTTTGTAATAAATAGAACTTTTTCTTTGCTTAATATATTCATTATTTTATAAGTAAGTAGTATTCAAAGACAAATGCAATATGTATAGTATAAAAGACTAGTTTTCACTGGTGGCACTGTAATTTGCTTTTTCTGGTTCTTTCTAATAAGACATCTGTTTATAATTTCTTTTGTAAGACTTGGATTAAATGATTAGAACTGGAAGTCTTTTTTAAAAAAAAAGTATTATATTTTTTCCCCAATATTCAATGATGGCAAATCTTTGTCCTTTGAAAGTAGGTTAGATTTTTTTTTTTTCTTTTTTTTTTTTTTTTTTTTTTTAGCTATCAAATCATTTAGGGACACTTCCAATGAGATCAGTTTTTTCTATGGTTCACATAAGAAGGGAAAAATCGAAAGAGACCAGGGCAAACTCATTTGGATATGTATATTTTTGTTAGGTTTAGATAACAAAAAGCACCAGTGGTCTCATTTTATTGCCATACCTCATGTGTAATTTGAGGTTACTTTTTAGATATATTAAGACAAAATTAATGTAACTATTGGATCATGTGTCTTGTTCTTGTTACTTTATAGGTATGTACTCGTGAAGAACAGGATATTTTACAGCGTGACTCAAACAAGAGCCAGAAATTGCTGAAGAAGCTAATGTCAGGTAGGCAACATTGTTCTGATTGGATCACCATGGTGATGAATACATTTTGTTGTATCTGTGATTGTTTTTCTTGTATACTGGTATGCAAGATGCAGTTTTATTTACTCATTTATCCTACAGGTGTTTAAAAAAATTTTTTTTATATTATTTTTTTTTTGAGAGAGAGAGAAGTGGATAAGGGGCAGAGAAAGAGGGAAAGAAAGAATCACAAGCAGTCTCCATGCTGTCAGAGTGGAGCCTGATGTGGGGCTCGATCCTAGGATCTACGAGATCATGACCTGAGCCAAAATCAATAGAAGGATGCTTAATTGACTGAAGCACCCAGGTGCTTCTCTCAGCATTTATTTTATATTTTTAAAAAATGTTTATTTATTTATTTTGTGCAAGAGAGGAAGAGTGCACATGAACAAGGGAGGGGCAGAGAAAGGGAGAAAAAGAACCCAAGCAGGCTCCATGCTGTCAGCACAGAGCCCAGTGCAGGGCTCAGTCTCTTGAAACGTGTGATTACGACCTGAGCTGAAAGCAAGAGTCACATGAAAAGATGCTCAACATCATTCATCATCAGGGAAATACAAATCAAAACCACAGTGAGATACCACCTCACACCTGTCAGAATGGCTAAAATTAATAACACAAGAAACAACAGCTGTTGACAAGGATGCAGAGAAAGGAGAACCCTCTTGCACTGTTGGTGGGAATGCAACTGGTGCAGCCCCCCAGATGTTCATCGACTGATGAATGGATAAAGATGATGTGCTATACATATACAATGGAATATTACTCAGCCATCAAAAAAGAATGAAATCTTGCCATTTGCAACAACGCAGATGTTAAGGGAGATAAGTCAATGAGAGAAAGACAAATACTCTATGATTTCACTCATGTGGAATTTAAGAAAGAAAACAGATGAATATATGGGAAGGAGGGGGAAAGAGGTGATAGGGAAACAAACCACAAGAGATTCTTAACTGTTGGGAACAAACTCTGGGTTGATGGGGAGAGGTGGGTGGGAGATGGGCTAGATGGGTGATGGGTACTAAGGAGGGCACTTATTGTGATGAGCACTGGGTTTGTACGTAAGTGATGAATCACTGAATTCGCCTGAAACCAATATTGCATGGTATGTTAATTAACTAAAATTTAAATTAAAAAAGAAGGATACGATTGTTAATTTCTTTTGATAATTGTACTATGGTTATGTGAGATAAGGTATTAGCATTAAGGGAAACTGACAAAGTTATATAGAACTTTTCTTCTTTTTTTTTTTTGCAACTCTTTTCTAAGTCTTTTTTTAATAATTTATTATTATTTTTTTTTTAGTTAGCCTATGTTTTGAGAGAGCGCAGGGAAGGGGCAGAGAGAGAATCCTGAGCAGGCACCCCACTGTCAGTGCAGAGCCTGATGCAGGGCTCAAACTCAAAACCTGTGAGATCATGACCTGAGCTGAAACCAAGAGTCAGACACTCAACCAACTGAGCTACCCAGATGCCCTTTTCTATGTCTTTTATAGTTGAAAAACACTTAATAAAAATTGTTAAGGACATGGGTGCCTGGCTGGTTCAGGCAGTGGAGCATGCAACTCTTGATCTTAGGGTTGTGAGTTCGAGCCCCACTCTGGGCATCTGAGTGAGTCAGTCAGTTAAAAGTCCAGCTTTCGATTTTGGCTCAGATCATGATCTCATAGCTCTAGCCCTGCACTGAGCTCTTTGCTCTTAGCACAGAGCCTGACTCAGATCCTCTGTCCCCTTCTCTCTCTGCCTCCCCCCGGTTCACATTCTCTCTCTCAAAAATAAATGAACATTTTAAAAGAATAAAATTTGGGGGGGGGGCACCTGGGTGGCTCAGTTGGTTAAGCGTCCAACTTCAGCTTAGGGTAGCACAGTTGGTTAAGCATCCAACTTCAGCTCAGGTCATGATCTCACAGTTTGTGACTTGGAACCCCAAATTGGGCTCTCTGTTGTCAGTGCAGAGCCTGCTTGGGATCATCTGTCTCCCTCTGTCTGTGCCCCTCCCCCGCTCTTGCACACACTCTATTTCTCTCAAGAATACATAAACATTTGGGGCTCCTGGGTGTCTCAGTTAGTTAAGCATCCAGCTTTGGCTCAGGTTGTGATCTGCCCGTGGGTTCGAGCCCCACATCAGGCTCTGTGCTGACAGCTCGGAGCCTGGATCCTTCTTGGGGTTCTGTGTCTCCCTCTCTCTCTGCCCCTCCCCTGCTCACGTTCTGTCTCTCAAAAATAAATAAAACATTAAACAAACAAACATTACAAAGATCTTAAAAATATTTAAGGGCATTAAGAATCAAAAAAAAATGTTTTTTAATGTTTATTTTTGAGAGAGAAAGACAGAGCATGAGTGGGGGAGGGGCAGAGAGAGAGGGAGACACAGAATCCAAAGCAGGCTCCAGGCTCCAAGCTGTCAGCACAGACCGATGTGGGGCTCGAACCCACGAGCCATGAGATCATGACCTGAGCCAAAGTCAGATGCTCAACCAACTCAGCCACCCAGACGCCCCTAAAAAAATTTTTTTTGGATGTTTATTTATTTATTTTGAGAGAAATAACAAGCAGGGGAGGGGCAGAGAAAGAGGGAGACAGAGAATCCCAAGCAGGCTTTGCGCCAACAACGTGAGCGCAATTCAGGGTTTGATCTCATGAACCATGAGATGGTGACCCAAGCTGAAATCAAGAGTTGGTTGCTTAGCTGCCTGAGCCACCCAGGCACCCCAGGACATTTTTAAAAGGAAAAGCAATGTATCCATTACTTTCCACTTATGCAAATTTTTGTTTTTGCTTTAGTTCATAGTTTGTTTTTTTTTCATTAAAAATTGGGGGGGCGCCTGGGTGGCTCAGTCGGTTAAGCGTCCAACTTCGGCTCAGGTCATGATCTCACGGTCTGTGGGTTTGAGCCCCGCGTCGGGCTCTGTGCTGACAGCTCAGAGCCTGGAGCCTGTTTCAGATTCTGTGTCTCCCTCTTTCTCTGACCCTCCCCTGTTCATGGTCTCTCTGTCTCAAAAATAAATCAATGTTTAAAAATAAATAAATAAATAAATAAATAAATAAAAATTGGTTGGTATTAGTGATCATAGTGTATATAGGATTTTGTTTTCCTTTTTTTCTTTTGTTTTCATTTTTCTCTATTAGTATTTTATAATTTCTATGTTGCTATATATTCTTCACATTTATTGATTTTAGTGGCCCAAAATAGTCTATTAACTTGATTTATTGTAATTTGATCACCTACTTCCAGTTACTGAAAATTTTGACTCTTCAAAAATTATAAATATTACAGTCACCTTTGTTAATATATCTTTCAATTTATTGCTTTGGGATAAATTCCCAAGAATGGGATTACTGAGTCAAAGATTATTTTTTATTTATTTATTTATTTTTAAATTAATCTCTACACCCAACGTGGGGCTTGAATTCACAACCCTGAGATCAAGGGTTGCATGTTCCATCAACTGAGCCAACTAGGCGCCCAAAGAAGATGAGTTTTATTTATTTACTTTTTATTTTTTTTAAGAATATTATTTTTTTTTTAAACTGAAGTATAGTTGATGCACAATGTTATATTAGTTTCAGGTATATATAACTTAGTGATCGGCGATTGTACATGTTATACTATGCTCACCACCACAATTGTAGCTACCATCTGTCACCATATGATGCTATGAAAATACCATTGAGTAGATTTTGTATGCTGTACTTTTCTTCCTTAATCAGTCTGTGACCAAAAGCCTGTACCTCCCACTCCCATTCATACCTTTTTGCCTGTCTCTCAATCCATCTCCCCTCTGGCAGCCACCAGTTCTCTGCATTTAGGGATCTGTTTCTGCTTTTTGTTTTTTTTTTTAGATTCCACATATAAGTGAAATCATATGGTATTTGTCTTTAATATGATCATTTTTGACACTTAAAATGTATTTGCCACATTACTTTACCAAAATATTGTATCAGTCTACAACAGCATAATGACTAAAGTCTGTCACTGTTGAATTTTGACATTTCAAATATTTTTATTTTTGTAGTTAATTATTTTATTGAAGAGGTTGAACATTATCTCCATATTTTTTCAGTTAGAATTTCTTTAAGGTCATTATTATGAGAAAAGGTAGTTATAAATGCCTTTTTAAAAAAAATATTTTAAAATGTTTATTTTTGAGAGAGAGAGAGGCAGAGTGCAAGTGGGGGTGGGGCAGAGAGAGAAGGAGACAGAATCCAAAGCAGGTTCCAGACTTCAAGCTGTCAGCACAGAGCCTGAGGCAGGGCTTGAACTCATGAATCACAAGATCGTGACCAGAGGCAGAGTCAGAAGCCTAACCAACTGAGCCACCCAGGTGCCCCCTAAGTGTTTTTCTTATGTTCAGAACATAAGAATCTCTGTTTCTCTCTCTCTTTAGTCTTTTTTTAAAATGTTTATCTGTTTGTTAGAAAGCATGTACGTGTGCGAACAGGGAAGGGGTAGAGAGAGGGATACAGAGGATCCAAAGCAGGCTCTGAGCTGTCAGCACAGAGCCGAATGGGGCTCAAACCCACAAACTGTGAGATCATGACCTGAGCCAAAGTTTGATGCTTAACCAACTGAGTCCCTCATGCGCCCCTTTCGTTTTAATCTTAAGAGAGAGTTTTGATAGGAATTTGAACAGGCCTGGAGTTTGAAATAAGCATAAGGTCAGCCTTAATTTCAGCCTTGTTGTTTTCCTAATGCATCTTAGATCTTGGCTTTATCATAATTCATGGCTCTCTTTTCTGTGATATATAGGTTTATGGTTTGCTGTCATGTAGGAGATGACACATGGGCTGAGGAATGAATATGGGCTTTAGAGTTAGACCTAAGTTTAAATGTTGTTTCCACCTTTTAATTTCTGAGTGACTCAGTAAGTATATTATTGTCTCTAAACTTTAGTTTCTTTTTTTATAAAACAAAGATAGTATAAACTGTCTTACACAGTTATTGGGAGAATTAAATAATATATATTAAGTGCTTTAGCATCTAATAAGTTTTCAGTATTAAAAAAAATTTTTTTTTAATGCTTATTTTTGAGAAAGAGAGAGATCAAGCACAACCGGGGGAGGGGCAGAGAAAGGGAGACACAGAGTCTGAAGCATTCTCCAGGTTTTGAGCTGTCAGCACAGAGCCCGATGCAGGGCTCAAACCCACGAAATGTGAGGTCATGATCTGAGCCGAAGTTGAACGCTTAACTGACTGAGCCACCCAGGCGCCCTTCAGTATTCATTTCTGTCCCTTTCCTGCAATTTCTACTCTTTTTTCTTCCATTGTCTATTTTTTAATTTTGCTATGTCTAAGTATGTCTATTTTTTTTAAGTTTATTTATTTTGAGAGAGATTGCGAATGGGGAAAAGGCAGAGAAAGGGAGAGAGAGAGAGAATCCCAAGCAGGCTCTGCACTGTCAGCACAGATCCCCATATGGGTCTCAAACTCATAAACCATGAAATCATGACCTGAGCCCAAATCGAGGGTCAGATGGTTAACCGACTGAGATGCCCAGGCACCCCTGAAAGTATGTTTAAAGGTTGTAGTCACCCCTACTTAATAAATCTTTTCCTTTACATGGCATTTTTATATTGTTTAACAGTTTGGTACCCTTAGTGATCCAAATTTCCACATGGGAAGGAGTGGATCCTAATGTTTCCTGAAAACCAATCTTGTGTGAAGCCCTGCTTGGTGCTTAATAAGTAAAGCCTAGCCCGTGTTATTTGTTTTTCATTGAAATGAAGGCTGTCAGCCATTTAGAACAGAGACAGATCTTCTGATATTTTGTTCTTTGCTGCACAGTGATACAACTAATTTATATTACAGTCTGATACCATTTGGTTTCCTTATTGAATTTCAGGGACGGAGAATTCTGGAAAGGTGGACATCTCTACCAAGGACCTTCTTCCTCATCAAGAATTGCGAATTAAGTCTGGTCTGGAGAAGGCTATTAAGCATAAGGACAAACTGTTAGAATTTGACAGAACTAGGTATGTGGTTAGAATAACAAATGCTAAGAAATAGAGTGGTCTACATATCCTGGCCATTAAAACATTATTCTGGAACTTGATACCTTTTTACAGTGAAGTATGAAAGATTCACAGTAAAAGAAGAGCTCTGCTACATAGGAGGCCTACATCTTGTTTTTGAATTCATGTTTGAGTAAGATAGGTTCCCATAAAGAGCATCTTACCCTGCAACATTTTTAAATTTTTGCCAGATGCCAGTACTAGTATACCGCCAGAAAGTTGATTTGGGTTGACAGAATTCCCCAGTTGTTTTCCTTGCAGCCATTCCTTCCATCAGTCACCGTATGTTAGAGTGCCTACCATGTGCAAACGACTGTGCTGGGCTCTGGAGGATCTATAAGAAGTTGCTTCCGAAAGAGCATAGGTAGTGGCATATCCTGGGAAGGCCTGGTTTACCCTTCCCCTTCCCGTTAACACTAAATTTGTTTTCTGATTTAATGATCAGTGTATTAAAATGTCCCTAAATTTAGGGCGGATAAGTTGGCTCAGTCAGTTGAGTGTCCAACTCTTGATGTCAGCTCAGGTCTTGATCTCAGGGTCATGAGTTCGAGCCCTCTGTTGGGCTCTGCCAGACGTGGAGCCTACTTAAAAAAAAAAAAAAAAAAAAGTTCCTAAATAGGCTTTTACACTCCTACACTTTTGTCATTTAGCCCATTGACTTCTCTGTAGGAGACAGTTTTATCAATTTGTTAGTTCATTTTTTCTTTCTCTTTCACCTTTTTCTTCTTTTAGACAAAATATGTATTGAAAGCCAGTTAGTGGTAAAAAATGTTTAAATAGGACTTATACATTCATTTCTCAAGTGGCCATGTGGGAATCTGTGAGGGTCCTTGGAGAACCCTGAATCTCCTATGTATTGTAACTGACCTAGGAGTCTATTCCTGGCATTATAAGTTTTTGGTTAGACATACTTCCTCCTTCCAAACCCTTTGCTGTAAATCTGAGATACAACTTTGAAAGCTTTTTTTTTTTTTTTTTTTTTTTTAAACGTTTATTTATTTTGAGACAGAGAGAGACAGAGCATGAACGGGGGAGGGTCAGAGAGAGAGGGAGACACAGAATCTGAAACAGGCTCTAGGCTCTGAGCAGTCAGCACAGAGCCCGACGTGGGGCTCGAACTCACAGACAGTGAGATCGTGACCTGAGCTGAAGTCGGACGCCTAACCGACTGAGCCACCCAGGCGCCCCATAAAGCTTTTTTTTTTTTAAGTTTATTTATTTTTGAGATAGAGCAGGGGAGGGGCAGAGAGAGAAGGAGGGAGAGAATCCCAAGAAGGCTCCGTGTTGTCAGCGCAGAGCGTGACACTGGGCTCGAACTCAAGAACCGTGAGCTCATGACATAAGCCAAAATCCAGTCAGACACTGAATTGACTGAGCCACCCTGGTGCCTTGAAAGCTATTTTTCTTTTTAATTTTTTTTTTTTTTAGTTTACACCCAAATTAGTTACCATATAGTACGACAATGATTTCAGGAGTAGATTCCTTAATGCCCCTTACCCATTTAGCCCATCCCCCCCCCCCCACAACCCCTCCAGTAACCCTTTGTTTGTTCTCCATAGTTAAGAGTCTCTTATGTTTTGTTCCCCTCTCTGTTTTTATATTATTTTTGTTTCCCTTCCCTTATGTTCATCTGTTTTGTCTCTTAAAGTCTTCATATGAATGAAGTCATATGATACTTGTCTTTCTCTGACTAATGAAAGCTATTTCTGAAGTAAGCCCATCACAAGGTTTGTAACTCCTATTCATTCAATATTTATTATTATTATTATTTTAATGTTTATTTTTGAGAGAGAGAGAGAGAGAGAGAGAGAGACCACGTGTGTGTGAGTTGAGGAGGAGCAGAAAGGGAAGCCAGAGGACCTGAAACGGGCTCCACGTTAACAGCAGAGAGCCCAGTGTGGGACTCAAACTCACAGACTGAGATCATGACCTGAGCCAAAGTTGGATGCTTAATTGACTGAGCTACCCAAGCACCCCTACTCTTAATCTTTTAAGTATCACTTCTAGCTCTAGTCAATGAAACTGTCATTAGAAGTAGAATTAGCAATGGAGTACATTTCTTGGTAAATAGAAACTAGAAAAGGGTCTCTCTCCACAGATATTGCTCCTTTTCTTGTGTGTTCCAGGATATTAGTTTCATTATTAGGTTCACATATAGGAGCAGGTTTCTCCTGAGCTCTCTGAAACTTCCCACTCTCAGTCTACTTTAAAACTTGTATAATTCCAGCCATGTCCTGAAAAGCTGAAATCAGTATATGAATCTGATTTCAGTATTTCCCTATGCCTTTGTATATCACTAATTTGTAATAATTAGGCACGGAGTCAATTGTGACTGGATTTGTGCATTTGGAGTAGTCAGTTAAGTTCTGTGAGCCCCACCCCAAGTTCATTATCTGTAGAATGAGAGAATTGGGTCATTAAAATTCCTTCTAGTTCTCAGTTTCTTTGTTGATATGATCTTAGAAATAGGTCTGATTGACATATCTTAGAATTTGATCCAGTGTTTTAGTGAGGGACAAGTGATAAGATTGGGGGGGCAAGGGGTAGAAACTGACATATAGTAGTAGTAGGGTAGTAGGATGTCCTAAGAGTAAGCCATGGGCCTTAAACTGTCCAGAATAGAACTCTTTAAGTTTCTAAGGGAAAGGCAGCAGTTGGGACTAGCAGGAATCGACTGGACCCCAGTTGTTGAGGGACTAGGATAGTGAGTAAGCTGCCAAGATATGAACTCAGATGCAGCAAAACCAGGTGATAACCCAGTTATGGCTGGACTAGTGAGAAAGAGTTAGAAGAACAATGGGTTGTGAGGCTGTGTCTTTTTCTGCCTGAAGGTGAGATTAGTTTTATGAGCTGAGCTAGGCCTGCTGTGGGGATAAGGTACATGCTGAAGCTGGGGACCAAGCAGAGCTTGACCTTATTATGGAACTTTTTTGGGCATCTGTGTTTGAGATACTTTTCAGGATAGCAAAGAGTAAACTGCCTTAAAACAGTTTTCCAGTAATCAAGTCCCTGTTTTGTCAACAGGTAACCCAATTGACATGTGTTCTCTTTATCTCCTTAGCATTCGAAGGACGCAAGTCATTGATGATGAGTCAGATTACTTTGCCAGTGATTCTAACCAGTGGTTGTCTAAAATTGAGCGGGAGACCCTGCAAAAACGAGAGGAGGAGCTGAGAGAATTTCGACATATGTCTCGGCTCTCTAAGAAAATCACCATTGACTTTGCAGGCAGGAAGATCGTGGAAGATGAAAATCCTCTAGCAGAGTATCACAGCAAGTAAGTGGGCAGCACCAGAAAGGGTCTGGGAGGGGGCATTTTGTCTAAAAAGGATTTGCCCCCTCTCATGGATCTGTTATTTTTGTTGATTTTAAAAATAATACATTCATTTGGAATAGAAAAATGTAAGAGTGGCTAAGAAAATTTTGAAAATGAACAGTGAGGGTAACTTTTCCAGATAATTACTATAGTTTGATAAAAAACTTTTTAAACAATGAGGTGCCATTTGGGCATGGGAATGTAAAGGAATCCAGTACAAAACGTGCATTGTATGTGTTTGTTTGTATACATGTGTAAATTAGTAATTAAAGCAGGTAGCATTTCTAAATAATAAGGAAAGGGTTAAATACATGCTGGGATGATTGGCCACCAGCTTGGAAAAAATTGACATTCGATCTCTATTTCAGACCATACTGTGATAATAAGTTTGGCTAAATGGTTAAATGTAAAAGAGGTAAAAGGATCAGAAATAAAGAAATGCAGGAGAATATAGATACAGTCTTGGTGTAATAAAGTGTTTTTTTTTTTTTAAGTTTGTTTATTTTTAGAGAGAGCATGCGTGCGTGTGTGGGCACAGGGAAATGGCAAAGAAAGGGAGAGACAGAGAATCCCAAGCAGGCCCTGTGCTGTCAGCACAGAGCCTGACTCAGGGACTCAGGGCTCCATCCCATGAACCATGAGACCATAACCTGACCTGAGATGAAGAGTCCAACACTTAGCTGTGTGAGCCACCCAGACGTCCCATAGCTCTTTCTAAGCAAAATATACAACCCAGAAGACAAAAAGACGAGATGTCAAAAAAATGTTTTAATGTTATTTATTTTTTTGAGAGATAAAGAGTGTGAGTGGGGCAGGGGCAGAGAGAGAGGGAGACACAGAATCCGAAGCAGACTCCAGGCTCCAGGCTCCAGGCTCCAGGCTCCAGGCTCCAGGCTCCAGGCTCTAGGCTCCAGGCTCTGAGCTGTCACCACAGAGCCCTATGCGAGGCTCTACTGCACAACTGTGAGATCATGACCTAAGCTGAAGTCGGAAGCTCAACCAATTTAGCCACCCAGGTACCCCTAAGACGAGATATTTTAAATAAAGTAAAAAAAATGCTACCAAGCTGAGAGAATATTTTAAACATTTTTAAGTCAAAAGAGGAAGATCTATAATATGTAAAGACCTGCAAATTAAAACAAAACATACCAAACCAGTAGAAAGACGAGCGAAGCCTAAGGACCATTTACAGGTGAAGAAATACAAATGACCAATAGAAATTAAAAAAAAATTTTTTTTTAAATGTTTCTTTATTTTTGAGAGAGAGAGAGAGAGAGATATAGTATAAGCAGGGGAGGGACAGAGAGAGAGGAAGACACAGAATACAAAGGAGGCTCCAAGCTGTCAGCACAGAGCCTGATGCGGGTCTTGAGCTCACAGACCATGAGATCATGACCTGAGCTGAAGTCGGACACTTAACCGACTGGGCCACCCAGGCCTCCCGGCCAATAGAAATTAAAAAAAAAATGTTCAACTACTGGGGCGCCTGGGTGGCTCAGTCGGTTGAGTGTCTGACTTCAGCTCAGGTCACGATCTCGCAGCTTGTGAGTTCGAGCCATGTGTCAGGCTCTGTGCTGACACCTCGGAGCCTAGAGCCTGGTTCGGATTCTGTGTCTCCCTCTCTCTCTGCCCCTCCCCACTCGCATTCTGTCTCTCTCTCAAAAATAAATAAACATCAAAAAAAATTTTTTTTAAAAAGTTCAACTAGGGGCATATGGCTGGCTCAGTCAGAAGAGCATGTGACTCTTGATCTTGGGGTTGTGGGCTCAAGTCCCATCTTGGGTGTACAGATGACTTAAATAAAACTTTAAGCAATAAATAAATAAATAAAATGTTCAACTAGTTATAAGGGAAATGGAGATTTTAAAACAATGTATCATTAAATTGGCTGAAATAAAAAATACATATATACAAAATACTACATGCATAGTCTGTGAGTATAGGAAAATGAATATGCTCTCTTACTGTGGATGGGACTATTAAAATGGTACAGCCTCAATGCCAAGAGTAAACCCTAATGTAAATTATGGATTTTGGGTGACAATGTGTCAGTGTAGGTTGATTAATTTTAACAAATGTACTACTACTCAAGTGAGGAATGGCTGATAATGGCAAGGTATGGATGTGTGGAGTCAGGGAGCATATGAGAAATGTGTGAACCTTCTGTTCAGTTTTGCTGTGAACCTAAAACTGCCCTAAGAAATAAAGTCTCATGAAAAATTCCCATCATGGCCAATTTCAAGTTACCAACATGAAGTCACTGAACATAGAGTTCAGAGACATGTGTATTGGCTCCAGCATAGCACTGAAAAGAAAGCACAGGATCTTCCTGTTTTTTGTTTTGGAAATGGTGTCTGTCTGTCTGTATGTCTGTCTCTCTCTTTCTCTCTCTCTTCCTCCCTCCCCCTCCACCCCCCTTTCTATTTCTTTCTCTCTCTTCCTCTCTCCCTTTCCCTCTCCACCCCCTTTCTCTCTCTCTCTCTCTCTCTCTCTCTCTCTCTCTCTCTCTCTCTGTCTCCCCCTCCATCCCCATCCCCTTCCCCTTCTCTTTCATTCTCTCCCTTCCCCTCATTCTCTCTCCCTCTCTCTTCCTCCTTCCCTCTTTGTCTCCCTCCCTCCCCATCCCTCCTTTCTCTTCTCATCCTCTCTCCACCCCTCTTTCTCTCTCTTTCTCTCCCCCCTCCCCCCCCCCCCAGTAGGATATTGGTAAACATAGTAATGCTTTCCACAAGGTTCAGTTTTGGCCTCCTCTTTCGGATCTGCCAAATCCATTGTAGAATTTTCCTAAACAAAGGTTGTTCTCTCCATAAAAGAAATTCTACCACTAGCTTCAAAATAATTATTTGTTCTTACCTATTACGTATGTGATACGTAAACATAAAGAGAAAAAAGTAAAATTATTTTTTGGTGATGGGTTTAGGAATTTTTCTTTTTTTTCCCATTAATTTGTATTTTCCAGTTATAAACTACCTTTATAATAACAAGTTATTTTTATGTTCAATAAAAAGTACATACAGCCCTTTAGAAGTTAAATTGGACAGTATCTCAAATTGTATCTTAAATTATGCGTACTTTTTGACTTACCAGCTATAACCAGGTAGTAAGATACTAGTTTCTTCGTCCCCTTCTCAACATTTAAAAAAAATATTTGCTCTTCTCACATATGAAAAATTGTATTTATTTTGTGAAAATTTTTATTTATATTTCTTTGTTTTGGTTGTATGCTGGTAAGTCTGAACATTCTAAAAATGTACTGATTAGCTACTTGTATTGCTTCTTATATAGGTTCTAGAGTTGTAGGTACATTTACCATTTATTATATTTCAAAATTATTTCCTTCTTCAGATCCCACTGTCCCCACCCTATTTTATTTAGACTCCCCTCTTCCCTCAAAATTCTTGGTTTTTTTCTTCTTTCTTTATCTCTCTCTTTCTTTTTTAGCTTTATACCTGTTGTGTTTCTGCTTTTTCCTTGGTTTGGAAATCTCTCCCACAATCTTTGCCTTTGAAATATCTACCTACTTGGTACAACACATGGGATTATAATAATAATCATTGTAATAACTCTCTCATAGTAGCACTACATCCTTCCATGTTTTGTTCATCATCTTCATAGCTATCTTAAACCTGCCATTTAGAGTCAAAGCTTCTTGAAGGCAAGAACCATGTTTTCCATACCTTATTTAAGTCGCCTTGCGTATAAAAGGTTCCTAACAAATATCTTTGGTCTTTTCTACTGGTAAAATCCTTTCATTATGTTGTGCCTCAGAATTATCATTATCCATAAACATTTGTCAAGCATCTGGCAGGGACATGGAGTATAGCAGTAGGTAATGTAGAGGTACTGGATAGAATAAGATACAGTTCCTCTAAGATCTGTGATCTCCTACTACCCTAGGATTAGTTCTACAGTCTTTAAATGGAAATCATCACATTCTTTTGTAAATTTAGAGCCAAAATAAATAGCAAACCATGGGCACAGGATAACATGGGATGTATCTGCTGTTTGTTTTTTAAAATATTTTTCAATATGTATTCATTTTTGAGAGAGAGAGAGAGAGAGAGACAGGGCATGAGTGGGGAGGGACAGAGAGGGAGACAAAGAATCCAAAGCAGGCTCCAGGCTCTGAGCTGTCAGCACAGAGCCCAATGTGGGTATCGAACCCACAAACCGTGAGATCATGACCTGATCTCAACCTGAAGTTGGACCCTTAAGCGACTGAGCCACCCAGGCACCCCGATGACTATTTAAATAGTAGGTGCTATAGGACTTCAGAGAAAGGAGTAAGCACTTTTGTGCTGGGCCAGTAGAGGACCTTACTACAACTTCTGGACCTTGAAACAAGGATAGAATCTAGGTCAGCCTGGAGGAGTGGAGAGGGCCTCCTGAGTGTGCAGAGGAGTAACGGAATGTGTTGAGTAAATAGGCAGCTATAGGATAAATACTCTGCTGTAGGTCAGACTATTTCTAGGCAGCTGTTCTAATCTTGGCATTTTTAGTAATCCTGTTAAACAGATGAATGATTGTAGTGTGCCCTACCTATTTTCTTAGTGTTCTGGAACTTTTACTAATTCATATTCCTTAGGGTTCTTGGAGTGAAGAGAAGGAAGTTGGTGATGGGGAGTAGGAAAGTTCATCCATGGACCCCTCTTTGAATTTCAAATTTTCTCATTGTTGAAGGATTTTATGTTGTGGTAAGTAAGGATATTCTGAGCATAGAACTTTACCAATTATTTCATCCTTTGGTTTGTCATCACAGACTAGATGAGACAATACAGGCAATTGCCAATGGAACCTTGAACCAACCACTCACCAAATTGGATAGATCTTCTGACGAGCCTTTGGGAGTTCTGGTGAATCCCAACCTGTACCAGTCCCCTCCCCAGGTTAGTGGACCTTTGCTGTAACTGATAATGAGAGGAGTTTGGGCCCCAATATTTCTCCTTTCAAGTGTGCCTCTTTCATAGACTTTAGATATCAGTGTGCTTTTTCAATACACCCACCGACCTTATTTTCTGTCCCCAGTTTTTTCCATTTTTTTGCAATACTTCTTACAAGTTGGCCTGTATTATCTTCTGAGTATTTCCCAAGAGAGGGTTTTGTTAAGTAAGAGACTGAGACAATAATCCCATGGTTCTTTTGTTGATGTTCTTTCTCTACCTTTTATAGAATATGAGTAGTCCCATAGAGTGGTGTTTTAAATTAATATGTTCATTGTTGTCATTCATTTTTCCATCATATCATTGAGCATCTATTATGTGCTATCATGATAGTAAGTGACAAACTGTATGTTGCTTCTATCCTCAAAGAACTCATAGACCAGTAGGGAGAAAAAAATCACATAAGCAGTTCTAATACAAATAGAGATATAAATAAAGTATGGTGGAAACCCAGAGAAGGGAAGTACCATTTCCAGTTGAGGATAAAAGAAGCTTTAATAGGGAAGCTACATTCATTAAAAGGAAATATCCAAGAAAATGGGTGTTTGGGGATGGTGGGGAAAAAAACATTCCAAGCAGACTGAACTGTAGGAATAAAGCATGGGTACATGAAAGCATGGCCTGTATATTTATGGAAAAATGAATGTAGGCTGCATAGATAGTGGTTATCAAAGGGATTATCCTGAGAAACAGACTAAGGTTAGGTAGGTAGAACCAAATCACTAAAATGTTTAAATGTTTAGAAATTTTTCATATTTTTATTTGGTATATAAATGTGTGCCATAGAAGGTTCTTCCGCAAAGAGATGCAGTCAGAGCAGTTCTTTAAACAGCCTAACTGTAGGTACTTGTTCAGCACTTTACACATGCCAGCTTCTTTGCCAGGTGCTAGAAAATTAAAAGGTAAAGGCCCAGCTCCTATCCTTAAAGACTTAGTGGGGAAACATGTTTGAATACAAATAATTTGAATTCCTTAAGATAGTTGCATATAATACTATATGTTAATTCTACTTCAATTAAAAAAAAGTGCAATGATAGACACATGTTGTGCATAGAGTAGGACTTTAGGAAAGTGTTCATAAACACTCTAGGAGTCACGAAAGAAATAGTGTTTGGGAGAAGACTTACAGGATGAATAACAATTTCCAATGAGACAAATCTAGGGAGAAAATTCCAGGAAGTTCATTTACAAAGGTTCAGCAGTTTAGGAGTATTGTAGGTTTGGTAGAACCAGAGGTAATTAAGTATTGTTAGAAGCTAAGATGAAAAAAAAAGTTGAGATGGACTAGTGGGTGTATTAGTTTCCTAGGGCAACCATAACAAAGTATCACAACTAGTTGGCTTAAGACAACAGCAATTTATTCTTTCACAGTTCCTTAACACCAAAATCAAGACGTTGGCAGGCCCACACATTCCCCGCAAAGGCTCTATAGGAGAATGCTTCCTTGCCTATTTGAGCTTCTCCTGGCCCCAGGCATCCCTTGGTTTATAGCGGGATCATTGAAATGTCTGCCTTCGTCTTCACATGGTCTTCTTCCCTGTTTTTGTCTATGTGTTCTTTTTTTTTCCTAAGGACAGCAGTCATTGGATTTGGGGTCCACCCTAACCCAGTATGACCTAATCTTAATTTGATTACAAATGCACAACTATTTCCACATAAGGTCACTTTCACGGGTTCTGGGTAGATGTAAATTTTAGGGGGGGATACTACTCAACCCAAAACAGTAGGCAGCATCTTACCATGAAAGGCCTTATGTCTCATGCTAAGGAGTTTGGTTTTATTTCAAAGTAGGCAAAGAGAAGTCCTTAAAGAATTTTAGTTGAAGATTGGCATGACTTCCATGCCTGTATAGAGAGATTCGAGGGAGGAGTAAGACTAAAGCAGGGAATTTGCTAAGAAGGTTATTGCAGTAGTATATTGGGGAGCTGATGAGGGCCCAGGTTAGTGTAGTAACACTAGTAGGACAGTAGAGAGTTACTTAAAGGCTAAAAATGTAGATGAGACCAGTTAGCAGGCTCTGTAATAATATCAGTGAAAGATAAGAGGTTAATTTGAGAAAGTGGATGTGGGAATAGAGAAACAGGTAATATAAACTATAACTGTAGTAGAGATAATACAGTGAATGTGGACCTCAGAATTGTTCAAGTACCAACATGTTTATGAAATCACTTATTTCCCCTGTAATGGATGAGTCCTTCCTCTATATTCCCAGTTAAGGGCTTCTATCCCCAGGTAGTATTTACTTAATTTTGCTTTATATCTTGGTTAGCTATTTATGTGTTTTTCTTCAACTAGGATCATAAGTGCCTTGAAAGAAAGAACTGTACCCTTTTTATACTTGATGTGCTTTTTACATGGTCAAGTACTGAATAAATGTTTGTGTTTTTTTTAAGATATGAAGCAGTTGATTAGAGTCATAAAATTATATTACATTATTCTTAAAGATGAATTTAGTCCAACCCCATCATTTTATAATTGAGAAAACTGAAACCTTTAGAGGTTAAATGATTGCTTAGAGTCTCTAAACTACCACTCTAGTTTTTTCCCCCTATAAATTATCAAACAAGTCAAAAAATTAAGACAACTAACCAAAAACTTCATCTTAATAAAGACCTTTTTTTTTTTTTTTTTAATTTTGAAGACTTTCAGTCTTCTTGTTCTGGAACAAACATGAATCTTTGTCATTCTGTGACAGAACTGCCAGGACACATCAGTTTTCTATATTACCACTGTCCTATAATTTTCTCTTCTCTTCATGTAATGGGGGGCTTGTTTCAGTAATTCTCCATCCTTTCTGTAAGAGACAGGTTGTTCCTTTCAGGGTAAGAGAGTATGTCTTGCATCCAACAGTCATAACTACTGCCCCTGATAGCATCTGATTGGCTTTATCACGGTCCCAGCATGTGACTCTGCCTTTAAGCACATGAAAGGTGTGTGGACCAAAATTTGGAACCTTCATTTAATGCAGTTATGTTGGGAAATTGTCCAGAATCCATTATGGATCATTAATAAGTTTACAGTAGAAGTAATTATAGACCTTATACCTGGTCTGCTTGTTGTATTTTTGCTGGAATTAGGAATCTACGTATGGAGATTTCAGCATTCTAATTATCTTTTAAGATAGGACCTTGTTATCATATCTACAACTCCTTCTGAATTTATACCTACACCTCTTATGTCCTTGTTTCAAACAAAGGTGGGATAAACTTTAAGAAAATGTGCCCAGTATGATTTCCTCATTGTTAACATTCATCTCATTTTGTATACCTACCCCAGGTTCTTGCCTTGTCAGACAGAACTGTATATTTGGTTTCTTTTTTGTGTAGTGGATAGACCAGACAGGTGCAGCCTCACAGAAGAAGGCTTTCCATTCAGGAGGATCGGAACTAGAAATGAACTCCTATCGGCACCAGTTGCGAATCCAGGACCAAGAATTTCAGGAAGGCTTTGATGGTGGCTGGTGCCTCTCTATGCATCAGCCCTGGGCTTCTCTGCTTGTCAGAGGGATCAAAAGGTAAGGACAGAAATGAATCTTGCCAGTGGAAGATTTTACAGTGACACAAACTTGATTTAGAATTATGGATTAGAATTCATTTTCCCCAATATAGTGACGATTTATAATACTCTTCAGCACATAGAACTTTAAGCAGTATATTCATGTTACTGATTTGGTAGTAGTGTTTTTACTGAATAGCTTAAAAAAAACCTGAGGTTAGAAAGGCTAAGGATCCTAGTCATAAAAAAAGAATAAAATACCAGTTTTTCCATCTTCAGAATGAAGTCTCTTGACAAAACTTCTCTTGGCTTTGCCTTTGGAATATAGTATTCAACAACATTAATGATTTGATCTTATTTGAAATGCAGTTTTTATGGCTATTTATTAATTTTTTTAAGACAACAGCCCAACTATGTTTTTTTCTTTCATATATCTATGTATTAATCTGACTAATCATATGAAAAACTACTTGTCTAGAAAAATGAGGGATTTAAGAGTTAAGTTGCTTTATTACAAGGTTGAGTGGTTGTACCTATTCATGATGGTTAGAACTTAATGTTCTATGGTTTCATGTTTCTTCTCAATTCAGTTTTATTTTATTTTTTAATTTTTTTATTAAAAATTTTTTTTTAAGGTTTGTTTATTTTTGAGAAAGAGTGTGAACCAGGGAGGGACAGAGAGAGAGAGGGAGACACAGAATCTGAAGCAGGCTCCAGCCTCTGAGCTTCAGTGCAGGACCCTGTCCCACAAACTGTGAGATCATAACCTGAGCTGAAGTCAGACACTTAACTGACTGAGCCACCCAGGTGCCCCTATTTTATTTTAAATTTTTTATTTATTTTTGAGAGAGCTCAAGCGGGGGAGGGGCAGAGAGAAGGACAGAGGATCTGAAGCAGGCTCCACACTGACAGCAGCATGCCGGATGTGGGGCTTGAACTCACGAACCATGAGATCATGACCTGAGCTAAAGTTGGACGTTCAACCAACTAAGCCACCCAGGTGCCCCGCTTCTCAATTCAATTTTAAAAAATATTTTTTTCAGTGCATCTGGCTGGCTCAGTTGGTAGAGCATGTGACTCTTGATCTTGGGGTTGTAAGTTAGAGCCCCACGTTGGGTATAAAGTTACTTAAAAATAAAATCTTTAAAAAAATAAAAAAATAGTTTGCTTTTATAAATATAAATAGGAAATTGGAAAATACGGTGAAGTAGCTAGAAAGAGAAAGATCGCCTATAATCCCACCACTTAGAAACACCTACTTTTAGAATTTTAGAGGGCTTATTTATATTTATTTTCCTGTGCTGTTGTATAGTGAGGTAATAAAATATATTTAGTATTTTACTTCTTTCACTTATCATTACAACATACTCGCTTTCCCTTTTTTTCCAGTTTTATTACAATGTAATTAACAAATAACATTGTATTAGTTTAAGGTATCAACATAATGATTTGATATATGTATATATTTTTAAATGGCTGCCTCAGTAAGTTTGGTTAATATCCTTTACCTCACATAGTCACAAATTTTTTGTTTCTTGTTGTGAGAACTTTTAAGATCTATTCTCTTAGCAGCTTTTAAATATACAGCACAATATTGTTAACTATAGTCACCATGCTGTACATTACTTCCGCAGGACTTACTTATCTAATACCTCAAAGTTTTGACTATTTTTACCCATTTACCTCTGGCAACCACCACTATTTTCTATCTATGAGTTTGTGTTTTTTCAGATTCTGCATATAAGTGAGATCATACAGTATTTGTCTTTTTGTCTGATTTGGCACAATGCCATCAAGGTCTGTTGTAAATAAAATGGCAGGATTTCCTTTATTTTTATGGGTGAATAATATTCCATTATGTATATATACCACATTTTCTTGATCCATTCATCTATCAGTGGGCATTTGGTTGTTTCCATATCTTGGCTATTATAAATAATATTGCAGTGAATTTGAAGATGCAGATATCTTTTTGTTCCTTTTTATTCTATCTATTAGAATTTACTATGCCTGACAGTGTCCTAACTCATAACAGTAGTAATATACTTAAATAAATTTTTACAGTTCTAAAAGCAGCAGTAGCTCTATAAAATAGATAAGGCCAGTATTATTACAGTCTTGCACAAATGAGGACACTTACGTAAGGACACTTTATAGATAAAGTAGCTTTCTCTGAATTAAAAGCTAGTTAGTGGCAGAGATGGAACTTAAGTTCAAGTTTTTAGTGGTTTTTTCCAGTCTTACTGTGTAAGTTTCAGTCATTTGTCTTCTGAAAGAAAATTTTTTATTGGCATTTAGTATCAATCATTTCTACTTTGGTGTATTCATTATTAGGTGTGATTTCCTTCTTTCATTACGGTGCCTTGTCATTTTTCTCCCTTCTTGAAGGTTAGGTCTTCTTGCTTTGGTTTGTAATTGCTTTTTAGTTCATGTGTGTGATGCCATTAGAACAAATGTATGTGAATCTGCTTCTGCTCCAGGGCAACTAGACCCTCAGGTATCTGTTCTTACTCAGTTTTCTACAATTTGGGTGTCTTTTCCCTCTTCCAAAGCAGAAAACTAAACAGCTCGCTTTCTGCTGAGAGAATCAGAATGTTTACATTTCTCTCCTGTTTTGGATCTATATTCTTCAGATTTTGTTACTGAAAAGAACAGATGAGCAACATCCAGCTCACAATCACGAATCCCACGGAAATAAAATGAATGATTCTGCCACATTTGTGAGACCATTTTCCCAATAACCCTTCAGATTATTTGGTGTGGAGGGAAGAACGATACTGATTAGTTCTTCATTTTTTGATCACCTGCTATGTATGTGCCTGGCACTATTTCAGTTCATCTATATTGGAAAATGAAGGATAGGAGAAATTCCCTATTTCCCATTGTAAGAATAGTGTAACAGCAGTATATTATCAAGGTATTTTATTTGATTGGAACTAAAAGAGAAACATCCTTTTTTTTTTTCTTTTTTCTTATTTATTTTTTGAGTATAGTTGACACACAATGTTACATTAGTTGCAGGTAGACAGCTTAGTGATTTGACAAGTTTATATACATTATGCTGTGTTCACCATAAGTATAGCTACCATCTGTCCCGTTACATTGCTATTATAAAATCATTTTATTCGTTATGCTGTGCTTTTTATTACCGTGACTTAACTCATTCTATAACTGGAGTCCTGTATCTCCCTTTCTCCTTCACTCATTTTGCCCAACCTCCCATCCCCCAGGAATATCTTTTTGTAATCCTTGGAGAGTAATTAAGTTCTCTTGGATGCATTGTTATTCCACCTAAAGATTCTTTCAAACTAGTCAAGTTGTTTAATTATTTACAAAGAACATAATCCTTTATAAAATACTTAGAAAATATAAATGAATATGGTTGCAATTTAAAGAGTGAAGATGATAAACATTTTTATTTACTTAAATTCTATAAAGTGACAACTATAAAAGTACTATTCTTAGAGATTTGTGTGTTGGTGAAGATTTTTCTGTTAGGTTAGAAAACAATTAACAAATCTTCCAAGAAAAAGTTAGCCCGTGACTCAAAGAACATCAAGGATTTCCTTTTTGTGGAACAGTTTGGATCCCTTAAAAGTGTAAGATTTAAATGGTGGAAGTCACAAGGCTAGTGAAAGATACAAGTCTGACTTACAGAGATGGAGTTAAAAATAGGACCTGAAAGAGATCATTGTCTTTATTCTGATGACAGGAAAAGCTAGAGAACAGGGTTCATACTCCATTTAAGGGTATTGTGTTATAATTATGTTTTTCACACAAAATACCCCTCTTTGTGAGATATCTTCTATAGATCTCTTGGTTTAGCCGGGTGATTTGCTATATTAGATGAGATCCTCTGGGACACTAGAATTTAGATCCTTTCTACTAAATTTGTAATTTTTTTAAGGGTGGAGGGCAGAAGTTGGTACACTCCTCACAGAGGACGTCTTTGGATAGCAGCCACAGCCAAAAGACCCTCCCCTCAAGAAGTCTCAGAACTCCAGACTACATATCGTCTTCTTCGTGGGAAAGGTGACAGACATATATTCTCCATTCAGTATTACTTGATGGAAAGGAAAGAAGTTCATCTTCTTTCACCCCCTTCCTCCTCTGACTTTTTTTTTTTTTTGGGAGAGGGAAGTAGATGAGAGGGACTTTAATCTTTGTGTACGTTTGTTTGTTTAGTGGCAAACCTGGGCACATGTTCAAAGCATTCATTCATCAAACAGTGCAAATAAAAATATTAGTTCCCAGGGCGCATGGCTGGCTCAGTCAGTTAAGCATCTGACTCTTGATTTCAGCTCAGGTCATGATCTCACCGTTCGTGGGTTCAGCCCCCACATCGGGCTCTGCTCTGGCAGCGACTAGCCTGCTTGGCATTCTTTCTGTCTCTCCCTTTCTCTCTGCCCTCCCTTGCTCACACCTGCTGTCTCTCTCTTTCAAAATAAATAAATAAACATTAAAAAATATGCCTATCAGTTCCCAAGACCAGAAATCAACCAACTAGTTTTAATTTAAGAAAATTTTCTTTTTTAAAAAATTTTTAACTGTGAGAGTATAATGACTTTTATAAACTCTGGGATCTTTAGATTGGGAAGAACAACCACAATAAGAATTTTTTGAGGGGACTGACTCAAATAAACATCTGCTATGGGATTTGGACAGGTCAGAGTTGGTTGACTTAACCATTATATTTTGGGAATTACCCCCAAGCACATCATATTTGGATCCAAAAAAACTGTTTCTGACTCTTAGATGTCTTGTTTTTCTTCCTCTTACCTAACTCATACACTTGCTTTGAAGGTAGAATGAGAGGATGATTATAGAACTACCTTTAAAAGTTTTAAGGAAACCAAAACTTGAGGAATCAAAGGTGCTTGTTTCCTTAAAAGCACAATGTTTTGACTGATATGACTAGCTTGTTTTAAATTTATGTTCTGTCATTCTTTTTTTTGCTCTCTCTCTCTCTCTCCCCCTGTGTTCTATCATTCTTAAATGTTTTACTACCCTTTTTGGTTTTTCTCTTCACAGCTGTAGCTTGTTTCCAAAACCCATCGCCACCAAACTCCAGGTTAATCCAATTGAGTATAGGTGGAATGATTTTTTTGGAGTGAAGTTGTAGGGTCCTTGAACTTTTTTTGGAGTGAAGTTGTAGGGTCCTTGAACTTTGATGGTGTAAGGGTAATTTTTTTTATAGCTTAGAATGTAGATAGTGGACTATGCCAGACACTCACTAAATTTGTTGCTAAAATGCAAACACTTGTGCTAAATAAAAACCTCATTGTTTTTCTCTGTCTACAGTAGGTAATAGAGATAGTGATTTGTTCAGAATTGGAAACAGATTTGTGAGTTTCAGGGGAACAAAAAGGAGATATAGCTGATGCTTCTCTTATTCTTGATTCAGATGTGGAATTTCCCAACGACTATCCATCAGGTTGTCTTCTGGGCTGTGTGGACCTCATTGACTGCTTGTCCCAGAAGCAGTTTAAGGAACAGGTGGGTAAAGTATACTTCTCTTGGACACATGCTTAGTTTGCCATCATAGTTGACTTGTAAATCCTTCAATACAGAATATCGTGCTGATAGTAAGGTGATAGCAACTGAATTTAGACATGTGAGGATAATCTTTTCATAGGGAAATACTGGACAGATACAAGACCAGTGCAGAAACAGAAAAACTGGTGATTGTTCTGGTTTCTAATACATGTACATTTCTGCATAAAAAGCTATTTCCCCAGTCAGGCTAACAAATAAAGAGTCCTCACCTTTCATAAAACTTTGCTGCTTTTGGTAAAGAAACCCTCCATTATCCTTTGAATTATTTCAATTAGGTGGTGAGGATGATAGGATTTGTTATTATTGTGGAAGATTTGGTTCAAGCCAGAGAATTCATGATAGGCAAGTAAGTTTGAATTCTGATTTCTGATTGCCTGGACTGTGCCATATTTGGGGAGTGTATATGCGAGGGAGTATGTGCACACATGTGTAGGTATGTATTTTTATTTCTTTTGATCATTGAAGGTTGAACTGACATAACTAGATTTCATTTTTGAGCAGCAGAGGGAGCCGAAAGACTTTAGCTTCATTGGAGAACGCCTGAAATTTTAGAGCTGTATGTTTAGACTCAGACTAGCAGAATCCAAAATGGCAAAGTCTATCCTTGAAGCCTGTAGAGTCTTACCTAACAGTATGGTTTTCCTGTACTTTCAACAATTGCTTTAGGCAACCACTGTACTTAGGAAAATGTTTTTCAGCTTAATTTTTCTCAGTAAACCCTTTGTTTTCCAGATCTATTTGCCTTTTGATAACATTATTACTGTTGTAAAAACTCCTATTAGGGAGCCTGGGTGGTTCAGTCAGTTGAGCGTCTGACTCTTGATTTTGGCTTAGGTCATGATCTCGCAGTTTGTGGGCTTGAGCCCCGCATCAGGCTCTGCTCTGACGGGGTTCTGCGCTGGCAGTGTGGATCCTGCTTGGGATTTCTTTCCTGTCTCTGCCCCTCTCCTGCTTGTGAGCTCATGCAAGCGCACATGCTCGCGCTCTCTCTCTCTCTCTTTCTAAATAAGTAAATAAATAAATAACTTAAAAAACCAACCTGATCCTATCTATGTTACCCTCTCTACCCTTTCCTCACAGATCTTAGCCAGTAATTATCCCTCTAGTTTTCTTTCATTTTCTTGTGGATTGCCTCCTTAGCTCTTCTCTGATTACTTTATGTGTAGGAGTACAATGCATGCATTTTGGCATGGATTTGACCCCTAGCCTTTTGTTCTGAACCTTACTACCTAATTCAGACCTAGGCAAAACCATGGACATGTGGAGACCCTTTTTTCCACACCGTTGTACCTGTGCTTCCATGGGCCTTTTGCCCATTTCCCCAGTATCTTCTTTCCTCTCTTTCTCTCCCCTTTTTTTTTTCAGTCTAGAAGTAACAGTTATAAAAATTGCTTACATTGGTGTAGGCCTTATAGTTTTAAAGACTGTCACAGGCATTAATAGCTTAGGATGAGTTAATATGTTATCAATATATTTTCTTCATAGGATATCTGCATTCTTAAAGGGAAATCAGGGTACCTGGTGGCTCAGTTGGTTGAGCGTCCAGCTCTTGGTTTGAGCTCAGGTCATGATTTCATGGTTCATGGGTTCAGGCCCCACACTGGGATTCTCTCTCTGCTGCTCCCTTGCTTGCACGTGTGCGCACATGCTTGCTCTGTCTCTCTTTCTCTTAAAATAAATAAACCTATTTTTAAAAGTTAAAAAAAATTTAAAAAGGGGAATCTGGAGCATCTGGTATGTGGGTGGTGGGGTTTGGCAAAGGGCCTTCCTTTATTTTTTTATTTGTCCATCAAGCAAACCACCATCTGATACAAGGTCAAATGATTTCAATCACTAGACAGCCAGTCTTCTTCCTTCCACAAAATGTGTAGAGAAGGGTAGGAAACAGTAATCCTAGTCTGTGTAGTACAGCAAGCTTATGGGAGTTAGAAATCTAATTGACAAATCTTTTTTGGTTTCTCATGGATGCTTCTCTTTCAGGTCAGCATGATACTCCTCCTTGAGCTTAGATTCTGTCTTTTATCCTGAGGATGCTGAGGGCAGCACATAGAAATATAGGAATCCTTCCATATGTTCCCAGCTGGAGGTCCTGGCAACTCTCCTTATGAATTTCTCTGGTATATGTCATTAGAATATCTCCAAATGCCAGAAGCCAGTAGGCTTCATCAAATAGGAATCCCTTACTCATTTTCCCTATGGTCAGCTTTTCTGGGGCTTTTCCCCACTGTTTCTTTTCTTTGGGGGTAGCTCATGAATGTATGCAGAATTGATATTAGTCTTATTTGGGGATTATTTATTAGATAAAGATCTTTTAAAAGTTGTAGCTTTGGTATTTGGCTGCCTTTCGGAAAATGTCTCAAGCGTCTTTGCTAATCTACCTGTCTTTGAGCTGTGGTTCTGTGGTGTTAGTAATGTGATTGCCTAGTCTGTTTTACAAACCTTACTCTCATTACTGTAAGAATGAGTTGAAAGTTTAGGAATAATAGCCCTAGACTAGCATTTCCCAAACTCTTCCATGTATAGGTGTTCTCTGGGGAAATAAAAATAGGGGGAGGTGGTTCTGAATGGACACATACATTTGGAAAATGTATTTGTATCAGACAAATGTGTTTGTTTACTGTAGACCTTCTCAGAGACCTTAATACGCTAGTGTGCATTATGACTGTCTGATACAACTGTCTGTTACGTCTAATGGATACAACATACAGTGTTACACTTTTCGACCATAAATCCCCTCCCCCTACCTCATACACACTATCTACTTTCATACTGCAGAACTGGTATCTTGTATATACAGCTAAGATAGTGCTAGCCTAAGTATGTTTGGTTTTCTTTTATTGTCATAGGTCATCTCACTGAGGGAGAATCATACAGAAAACAATTTCTTGACCTATGTCTTCTTTCTGCACCTTTACACTCATTTTTCATTACCCAGCTGAATGACATTTTCTTTGAAAACCAATGTAGATCTAGTAGTTTTTATTTCAACTGAAACTAATCTCATGTGTGACTTGGACCACATTTTACTTCTCCATCTTGTTCCTTTTTCCTTCCCCAAAGAAACTCAGTAACTTACTTCCTGACCTCACATTCTTGGCCTTTCTTTGATAAGTTAAAATATACTAAGCCCTCACTATTTTTGGCATAATGTGATCGTTTAGTCTCTTTAAAAAAAAGTTTTATTAGAGGTTGTTTAAAATCAAGTACACTATACTCTAAGTGATTTTTTAAAATATGTGCTTAAAATGCTTTGCCCTGAGCTAAGAACTCGTCTTCATTTTATCTTCTAAGAGTAGTATGGCTGGCATGGCCAATTTGTGCCAGAAGAAAATCCCACTAGACCCCCAGCCCTCTGAGTAACGGCAGGGAATCAACCTAGACAAGACAAGAATGATGCAGCAAAGTCTGTGGGCTCAACTCAGGAGAGAAAGGTAGATGAGAGCCATCTAGTTACAACTTCTCCTGTATTCCCCTGGAAGGAGCCCATGCAGTTTGCCAGCACTTTATCTGCCAGCAGCAGATGTAAGCTCTCAAAAACAGCAGGGAGGATGTTGACTGCAACAATGCATCAAGGCTGTGGTTTGTAACCTCAATAGTAAGGCAGTTAAAACTCTTTTTTTTTCTTTTAACAAAGACATTTTGATTGCCAAATCCATAACCATTAGCAGCTGTGGTTTGAACAGTTCTCTAGACCTAACAAGTTTTCAAACAGAAAGTTGAGTTGGTGGCTTTTGTTTCTACTTGTCTATGTTGTGTTTGGGCTATTTATATCTCTGCCTTCAATAGAAAATCTGATTTGTCTGAAATCTCCAAGGTCATTGATTATTCCATTTCTTCTGACTAAATCCATTCCTCTCCTGCCAGTTTACTGACCCTTCAGTCCGTTTGATCTTATGGCTTTTATAATAGCTAAGACCCTATCTTTAAAGAGTTATGCTGAAGCAGTTCTGCTGGGTACCTATATAACTGACGTTAGCAATAGAATTGAAGTCTTCATTGGGGTAGAGAGTATTATTTGGTCCTTCTCCTATAAGGGTATCCAAGCAATACAGATCATCAGGAAGGTTTGCAAAAATCATGTGTGGAAATCATCATCTTCTATCATCAATCAATGGATTGTCTGTAGGTCTGAGAGGTGAGAAATTAGAGAATGAAGGAATAGTTAGTATTCAACCCAGATAACAGCCTTGAAAAATGCAGTATCCCCAAAGTTTCTTTTTCTTTTTCTTTTTCTTTTAAAGTAAGTTCTGTGCCCAGCATGGGGCTTGAACTCACAACCCCAAGATCAAAAGTCACATTCTTTACTGGCTGAGCCAGCCAGGCACCCCCACAAACTTTCTTTCTTTCTTTCTTTCTTTCTTTCTTTCTTTCTATGTATGTATGTATGTATGTATGTTTATTCATTATTGAGAGACAGACACAGAGCTCGAGCATGGGAGGGGCACAGAGAAGGGGAGACAAAGAATCCAAAGCAGGCTCCAGGCTCCGAGCTGCCAGCACAGAGCTCGATGCGGGGCTCGAACTCACAAACGGCAAGATCATGACCTGAGCCGAAGTTGGACGCCCAACCGAGTGAGCTACCCAGGTGCCCCTACTTTCTTTTAAAATATGTGAAAATGTCCTCTGTCATACTGAGAAAACCTGCATATTTATAGACCTAAAATGTGGATTTCTAAGGGATCATGAGGGCTGTGTCAGAGACCCAACAAAGAGGGGAACTGTGTGTCTGCCACAACTAGCCTAACCCTAGGCTGTTCTTTAAAAGTACAGCTTACTTGAGTGAAACAGGGAACATATTTTCAGAATTCTCATGGAGACTAGAATATTTACTGGAATTTCTAGGTCAGAGCAGACTATCTTTAAAGTTGTTTTGTAATCTGGGTGTCAAATGCCTACTTGCTGAGTTGAGCACAACCATGTATATTTTTTTATATTCCAGAAAGCATTTTGCTTTCCTTTGTACTTATCCCGAAAAGAGGAGGGGAACGTTAACACTTGTCTATACATTTATGTAAATTCTTTAATGTTTTTACCTTTTCATCTGAAAACAAACCTATAACTCTTAAGGTTTTCTTAAGTATTTATCAGTAAATACTTGAGTGCCTACCATAAATCAGACATTGTTTTAGACACTACAAGAAATAAAAAGATGAATTAGCCATGGGGTCTGTCCTCAGGGTGTTTAAAAGACTACTAGATAGGTAAAATATGTATGTAAACAAAGAAAAACAAAATAAAAAGCAAGGATAACTGTCTTGAAAAGTAGAGTGTCTCTGAGGAATTTAAAGGACAGAAAGGTTGCTTCTAGCTAGAAGGGACCCCAAAAGACTTTATTAAGAATATGGCTTTTTGGGCTGCCTGGGTGGCTCAATCAGTTAAGTATCTGACTAGATTTTGGGTCAGGTCATGATATCTGTTAATGATGATTAACTCCGTCATGATCTGAGTTTAAGCCTTCTTTGTCAGCTCAGAGCCTGCTTGGAATTCTCTCTCCCTCTTTGCCCCTTCCTCATACTCTATCACACTTTCTCAACATAAATAAATAAACTTAAAAAAAAAAAAAGAATATGGCTTTTGAATTAGCCTTGAAAGGTAATAATAATAAAATCTCACTTTTTGATCAGCTATATTATACAAGGCCTATTGTGTATGTTATTTTCTTATCCTCACAACCACTTCAAGCAAAGTATCGTTATCCCTCTTTTAAAGAGAAGAGAATTCTAGACAGAGAGTTAAAGTAATTTGCATAGTGTCAGTCAGTAAATGGTAGAATTGGGATTGCTGTTCAGGTCTTCCTACTTAGTTGATAAGAAAAGCATATTCCAAGGAGGAGGAGTAGCGTGAGGTGGGAAGTTAGGGGCCTGTCCAGAGAATAATAGCAAACCAGTTTGTTGAGAGACAAACTGGGAGAAGAAGAGGAAGAAGCAGCAAACAAGAATGGAAAGGTATGTTGCGGTCAGATGGTAGATAGCTTTGAATGATAGGCTTCAGAGGTAAGACTTTGATCTGTAGTCAGTTGTGGAATGGAGCCGGGGTGTTTGGAACGTGATCAGGGCCTCCATTTAGGAAAATGGATCTGACTGCAAGGTGGAAGATTAATTGCAGTGAAGAGCCTGAAGGTGGGGAGACTAATGAGATGGCAGTTGTCATTCCAGGGTCGAGATATTTTCAAAGGTCTGTTCTAGGATAATGCCAGTGAAATTAGACAAGAGGGGAATAGATGTAAGAGGTTTTATGTAAGTAGAATCAATCACTTAATGTGACACCTTCATGTTACCTGTAAGTAAACCGAGGCTTAGAGAGAAAGTGGTCTGCTTGATCTAGAAGGAATCTGCTGTAGCCTTGGTATCTTCTTGCAATCTGTTCACGGCTTCTTAATTTTTCACCTAGTCTACTGTATGAACCAGGTAGCAAATTATCTAAGATTTTATTGCTTGGAATGTTATACAATCATACATTCAGTAAGTATTGACTGACCATTGTCATGTGCCAGGAACTGCGCTAAAGACTAAGGATCCAGGGGCACCTGGGTGGCTCAGTTGGTTGAGTGTCCGACTTCGGCTCAGGTCATGTTCTCATGTTCATGATTCAAGCCCCGCGTTGGGCTCTGTGCTGACAGCTCAGAGCCCAGAGCCTGCTTCCCATTCTGTGTCTTCCTCTCTCTGGCCCTCCCCCACTCACGCTCTGTCTCACTCTCTCTGTCAAGGATAAGTAAACATTAAAAAAAAAAAAAAAAAGACTAAGGATCCAGAGTTTTAACAGATACTTCATCTTTCTGGATCTTTCAGTCTACTAGAAGAGACTGAGACAAGAAAACCCAACCATACTAATTATCATATGAAAAAGGAATGTGTGAGAGGCCCTAACTCCTAACGCAGTTTGACTGGGGGCGGGGTGGAGAGGGTTAAGGAAGCTTCTAAAAAAAGTGAGTACTGAAGAAAGAATTTGTCTTCCTCAGTATGCCATCCTTTATCAGGTCACCATGCTCTTCTCTACCACTATAGTTCATATTCATCCTTTTAAACAACTCAGATGTCACTCTCTGTAGTGTCTTCCTAGACCTCAGTCCATTTCCTCCCTGACAAGACTAATCACTTCCTTCCCTGGGCTACTGTGTTCATATTTCTATTATTGCTCTGGCAGATGAGTTGGGCAGAAAGGAACAGATGACTGAAATGTTTAGGAGGTAAAGTCTATAGGACTTGGTTATTTGATTGGATATGAAAGATAAGAGAAAGAAATCTGAGATAAACTTGGGTTTTGGGCTCTGGCAATTGGGTGAATGGTAGTATCATTAGTCCACATGGAGTGTACAAAAAAAGAATTTTCTTGAGGCACCTGGATAGCTCAGTCAGTTAAATGTCCAGCTTTGGATTTCATCTCAGACCATGATCTCATGGTTTCTGGGTTTGAACCGCACATTGGGCTCTGCACTGATGGCTCAGAGCCTGCTTGGGATTCTCTCCCTCTCTTTCTGCCTCTCTCTCTCTCTCTCTCTCTCTCTCTCTCAAAATAAATAACTAAACTTTAAGGAAAAGAGAGAAAATATTCTTTTAAGATAAATAACTTTGAAATAAATGACCTGTGGTAAAGAAAACCTATATTATAGCAGTAAAGGAAAGAAGTACTATAATATGTAATCACCATACAAAAATCAATTTTTTTATGATAAAAAAGAAAAATTTTAATTCCAGGGGTGCCTGGCTGGCTCAGTTGGGAGAGCATGTGACTCTCATTTTTGGGGTTGTGAGTTTCAGTTCCATGTTGGATGTAGAGATGGCTTAAAAATAAAATTAAAAAAAAAAAAAAAAAACATTTAATTCCGGTATAGTTAACATACAGTGTTATGATTTTTTATTTGGATAGTTTAAAATGTTTTAATCTGTTTTGTTCTCAAAGACAAATATCATTCAATAAAGGCATATTGTTACTGTTAATAGCACCAGTTTGCCTGACAGTTTGCCTCCCGTTGGGAGATAAATTCTAAAATAGTCCTATCCCTTAAGAGGAGTTTTAGCATTCTGAGTTATTAGTCCCAAATGTAGACTTCAATGGTTAAAGGACCTTACAACATAGTATCTTTAATTAAGAGTAATTTTCTTTTGGTTCTCACTAGTTTAAGTTGGAGTGAAAACCTGCTATAGGAAATTTAAGACCAAAAATAACTGTTGTGAGTGGGTGATTCCCATTTAGGTCTTAAAGAAGGCAGAAAAGCTATGCAGTTAATTTTAGAGAAAATACACTTGCTTAGGTTCTCTTGTGTATGGAGCTTCTAGCATAGAATTCCAAAGAGCGCAGAAAGCCACAGTGGAAACTTAACTGTGAGGAGGATGGGACCAGGAAACCAATGCTGTGTGGCTTCAACTAGGTCATCTTCCACAAATGGCTGTAAGACCCTTAAGCTGCATATTATTCTTTTCACCTGGAGCAAATATGAACTCTGTAGCATTGAGCTGCAATCCCTCCATCTTTGATACTGAGCACATGATTATTAAAAAAAAAAAAAATGTTGTTTTGAGAGAGAGAGAGAGAGAGAGAGAGTGAAAGCAGGGGAGGGGCAGAGAGAGAGGGAAAGGGAGAATCCCAAGCAGACTCTGCCCTATCAGCTCAGAGCCCATTGCAGGGCTCAAACTCAAAAACCTTGAGATCACGACCTGAAACGAAAGCAAGAGTCTGATGCTTAACTGATTAAGCCACTCAAACGCCCCTATACTGAGCACATGATTTGATTTGGGTACTTGTACGTGGGAATTCAGTGATCCCATATTGGGCCAGCTGGCTTGGTCTCTATCCAACTCCAGTCAAATATACAGTTGTCATCTTGTCAGAGCATCACTACTCCTATGTTATTCTGATGTGAGAAAAGTTTTATCCTCCAGTATAGTGGGGCCTAAGGTACTAGTTGTGTGTCCTGTAGACTTGTTGAATTGCTTTAACAGAAAAGGTAAACAAGAACTATTAGAGAACTATTAGAGAATTGCTTTCAGGATATGCTTCTTTGGATCTGTTTTACTTGTAGCCTTTTTATCAGACTTATTTCCTTCTCTCTTTCTGAGTATTATCACCTCAATCTTCGTGGAGTTGGTTTTCAGCTAACTAGATTTCAGAGCCTGATTTCATGTCCTATCTAGTTCCCCAAAGTTTAAACCAAGAAAACCTACAGCAAATATATGTTCTTTGTCAGTGAGTTCTTTCTTAACTGTTTGCAGTAGCTGTTAGTCCTCTGGAGACAGGTATAAGAGTTATAGGTCATCTGGGGATTTGTTGTCAAGAGTGGCATCATTTAGGAGTTACTGATCATTTCAGTACAAGGACTAAATGGAGGCTTGCAGAGTTGGTGAAAATGGCCACTTGACTCTGAATTAGTAGTGATTGCCAAAAACTACTAACCTTTTTTTTTCTCTTATGAAAATGGCAAAAGAAATGTTTTCTAAATGACTGGTGAACAATTTCCCTCTGGAGAAGAGAAGAAAATGGCTGTTTAGTAGTTAATTACCTGTTATGTTAGACAGCTATGAAATTTATGAGGCATGAAAGAAGAGTAGGCCCACCTCCCCCACTCATCAGGCTGGAAACCAGGTGATAGGAGTCATGTTTTCATAGGCAAGAACAGCAGCAACTTCCTGAGGAATCTGTTAACTGAATTTGAATGGTTGCTTTGAGTTGCCTGATCTTAAAATCCACATTCCCTAACCTGTCTGATGTGCTCTCATTGACCCTTACTGTAGCGTCCAGAGTTTATTCACACTGTTTCTAAATATGAACCTTCTCTTAATTTACTTTTCTCTTTTTTAAAACAAGCTCTGCACTCAATGTGGGGCTTGAACTCACTACCCCAAGGATCAAGAGTCATGTGCTCTACTGACTGAGCCAGCCAGGTGCCCCTAATTTACTTTTCTCTCCATCAGGTGCATTTTTGTCTTTTTACTCTCAGACCAAAATCCCTTTCTTGTAAGTCACTGACTTGTCAGTGTTTAACGTGGTCCATAGTGTCCAGACCCCAGTTACAGTGATTGTGCTTTTCTGGAGGTACTGAGGCTGTGCCAAACTGACTTTGCTTTAATGTATTCTACCCCTTTTCCCAACACATAGGCCTTTGCTTTGTTTTTTTGCAGGCTGCTTTGCTCGTCAGCTCTGTTTCTTGTAAGCCTCCTGAAGTTCAGTAATAGTTTGGGAAAAGAGATATTCACATAAAACTTGGATTTAGATTAAGTTTGGAAAGCTGATTTTGATGTTTATCTTTATTGTGAAGCAAGAATGGGTCCCATAAACCTCTTGTTCTATAATTTCATTTGTCCATCATTTTCCCTGTTATTTGACATTTGCTTACTCTATTAATATATGTCAGGGTAGTTTATATTAAACATAAGGCCTTATTGGCCCACTTGCCAAGAATTCTAATTTATCTTGGCGGGGGGTAACAGATTATAGGATAGCACCTACTTTTACCCAGGGCTATCATCCTAAGAGTGTCTAGTTCCCAGCCTGTGTGTATTTAGCATGATTAAGATAACCTTAGGGGCGCCTGGGTGGCTCAGTCGGTTAAGCGTCCGACTTCAGCTCAGGTCATGATCCGGTGGTCCGTGGGTTCGAGCCCAGTGTCGGGCTCTGTGCTGACAGCACAGAGCCTGGAGCCTGTTTCAGATTCTGTGTCTCCCTCTCTCTCTGACCCTCCCCCTGTTCATGCTCTGTCTCTCTCTGTCTCAAAAATAAATAAACGTTAAAAAAAAAAATTAAAAAAAAAAGATAACCTTAATGCACAAGTTGATAAATTCATTGTTTTTTAATTCAATAACAGCAAAAAATTTAATTTTTTTTAACATTTATTCATTTTTGAGAGACAGAGTGTGAGTGCAGGAGAGGCAGAGAGAGAGGGAGACACAGAATCTGAAGCAGGCTCCAGGCTCTGAGCTGTCAGCACAGAACCCAACATGGGGCTTGAACCCATGACCCTGAGATCACAACCTGAGCTGAGATCAAGAGTTGGACACTTAACCAACTGAGCCACCCAAATGCCCCAAATTCAACAAATAATTATTGGTTGCCTACTGTGTGTCAGGCATGATTCAAAGTGCTTAGGAATAAACAAAACAGACAAAAATCCTTGCCTTCATGGAGCTGTCATCCTAGTAAAGGGAAGCCATATTTAAATTTTTAGGGGCACCTGTCTGGCTCAGTTGGTAGAACATGCAACTCTTGATCTCTAGTTGTGAATTAAAAAAAAAAATTTGTTTTAATGTTTATTTTTGAGAGCGAGAGAGTGCAAGTGGGTGAGGGGCAAAGAGAGAGGAAAGCAGAATGCAAAGCAAGCTCCAAGCTCTGACCTGGCAGCACAGAGCTTGGCGCAGGGCTTGAACACGCAAGTTGTGAGATCATGACCTGAGCCGAAGTTGGAAGCTTATAGGTTATGAATTTAAGGCCCATGTTGGGTGTAGAGATGACTTAAAAATAAAATCTTTTAAAAATTTAAATAAGTAAAGTTATGTAGTATCAGATGATGGTAAATGCTGTAAGAAAAAAAAAGGAGAGAGGGGTTGAGAGTGTCAAGTTTGTGAGGAGTTTGGTGCTCCGATTTTAAATAGAATGATGAGGGAAAACTTATTGCAAAGTTGACGTTTAAATAAAGTTCTGAAGAAAGAGAGAAGAAGCCAGGTGGATATCTGGGCTAGGGGGTAGAGCATTCCAGGAAGAGGGACTAGGCAAGTGGAAAGACCCAGAGACAGGAACAACAAACCATTGTGGCCACAGTGTAGTGAAAGTGGGGGTGAAAGTAGTAGAAAAAGGTGTCAGAAAATGGGCCACGAGCACCTGGGTGGCTTAGTCGGTTAGCATCCAGCTTCAGCTCAGGTCAGGTCAGCATCTTGCGGTCTGTGAGTTCAAGCCTCATGTCTGGCTCTGCTGACAGCTCGGAGCCTGGAGTGTGCTTTGGGTTCTGTCTCCCTCTCTCTCTGCCCCTCCCCTGCTCACACTCTGTCTCTCTCAGAAATAAATAAACATTAAAAATTAAAAAAAAAAGAAAAAAGAAAGAAAGAAAATGGGGGGCCAGATTGTCTAGGGACCTGAAGGTCACGGTGAGGATTTAGGCTTTTATTCTGAATGAGATGAAAAGCCACTGGAGAGTTTTAAGCAGAGGAGTGACATGGTCTGATATATTTTTTTAAATAGTTCTGACTGCTGTGTTAAAAATAGAAAAGAAAGAGGTTAAGGGCAGAAACAGACCAATTAGATTATTGTGGTAATCCAAGGAAACATTATGATGGCTTGGATCAGGGAGTAGCTATAGAGGTCTTAGGAAGTGGTGAGGTATTGGACATCCTTTGAAGGTAGAGTTAACAGGATTTCTCAGTGGGTTGATTGTGGGGGTTTTGGCCTGAACCACTGGAAAGATGGGATCATTCACTCATTTTAAAGGGGGTATGGATAAGACAGGAGCAGGTTTAGAAAAGAATTCAGGATCTTGATTTTTTTTTTAATTTTGTTTGTATTGTGATAAAATATATAACCTGAAACTTACCATTTTAACCATTTTTAGGTATACAATTCAGTGGCATTAAGTACTTTTACAGTGTTGTACAACCCATCACCATTATCTGCCAGAATTTTTTCATCATCTCAAACAGAAACTCTGTACTCATTAAATAATAACTCCTTGTTCCTCCTCCCCCCACGCCCTGGTAACCTCTATTTTTTCTCTATGAATTTGCTTATCCTAAGTACCTAATATAGGTAGAATCATGCAATATTTGTCCTTTTGCATGATTTATTTCGCTTAGCATAATATTTCAAGATTCATCCATGTTGTAGCATATATCAGAATTCGATTCTTTTTTAAGACTGAATAATATTCCACTGTACATATGTACGGTATTTTGTTCATCTGCTGATGAACACTTGGATTGTGGATACTATTGGGTATTGTGAATCATGGTGCTATGAACATTGGTACACAAGTATGTGAGTCCCTACTTTGAATTCTTTTGGGTATATACACGTAAGTGGAATTGCTTTAATTCTTTGAAGAACCACCACACTGTTTTCCACTCCAGCTGCACCATTTTACATTCACACCAGCAATGCATGAGGGTTCTAATTCCTTCACATCCTTAGTAGCACTTGTTATTTTCCATGTTTTTTGTTTTTGTTTTATTTTGTTTTATTGTAGTCATTTCTTGAGCACGAACTAGTATCTCGTTGTGGTTTAGGTTTTTACTTTCAGGACCTCATTTTTTCCCCAGTTTTATTGAGATATAATTGACACATAACATTGTATTAGTGTAGGGTGTACAGCAGAAGGATTTGATACACATATATGTTGCAAAATGATTACCACAATAAATTTAGTTAACATCCATCACCTCTCGTAGTTAGGAATTCAGGACCTTATTTTTTAACTCTTGAGATTGAAGGAAATCCCCAAGGTTGTGAATGTAGAGAGAGAAGAGGTCTGAGGCCTGACCCCTGAAGCACTCCCAACATTTAAAGGATGGGGAAATGAGCAATCAGTAAAATAGCAAAACCAGGAAGAGAATGATATCCTGGAAGCCAAGTGAGAAATGTGTTCAAGAAGGGGGGAGAGAAGAATTCTGTCAGATTCTACAAATAGATCAATTAAGATGAGAACTGAAAAAGTGACCATTTGATTTAGTAACATGGAAGTGAACAATGACCTTTAGTTGATGAAGAATAATTTTGGTGGAGTGATGGGAGTGAAAGTCTGTTTATAGTGAATTCAAGAAAAAAAACAGATGAATTTGAAGCAGAGAGCACAGACAATCTCTTAATGAATTTTGTTGTAAAGAGAATCAGAAATGGGGCAGTAGCTTGAGAATGCGAGATCTGGAGAGTTTTTGCTTTATGGCAGACATTACAGAAGTTATGTTTGTTAATGGGATTGGTTCAGTAGAGAGGGAACATTTATTGATGCAGGAAAAAGAGGAGAGGATGACTGAAATAGCTTGTAGTTCCAGAAAAGCAGAGCCATGAGGTCCTGGCAGCCTGTCCTCTGCCTCAATACTCTAAGACACAGAGGGGAGAGGAAGAAAATTGGAGATGGAAATTGTGACTGCTGCTGTTTTGCCCTCTGTAGAATTAGGTTGAAAGATCTTGATGGCAGCCTCTGGTTTTATTCGTGCCAAAGCACCTCAGCAGTAACAGCTGGAACCTGCTTTTCTTTGAGTTCTAAAGATCCAGGGGATAAGGAAAGAAGAGGATTTTCCTTCTCATCTTCAGTCTTTCTTTTCTGCCATGAACATTTTGATCCTGCCTCAGAATATAATTGTGTCTGATGCTTGATATTAAGCTATGTTTTATCAAAGTACATGCCACACCTGTCCCACACTGAAAGCCATGGTATGTGGGCAGGACCAAAAGCTGCTAAAATTCCTCTGTTTTCTCCATAGCGTTACCTACCACCTAAGACAGAGTGGTCAAGTGGTCAGTAAAGAAGTTTTAACTGTTTATGCTTCCACTAGTTACAGAGAAATTAGAATTTTCTTATTTTACTGAAACCTCCATTTCTATTTTAGAGCCTTAGGTCTTTAGAGGATATATCTTAGCAGGTGACTAAGAGAGGAAAATAAGTGCGTACCTAGGATGGTAGCTACTAGGAGAAAGGCTCCTCTGGGAATGAAGTCTGACCCATAGTTGTAGTCAGCCCATGAGTCATATTTGTCAAACATGCTAAATACAAGACATCCCAAGGTAGGAAATAATGAAACAACAAATCAGTTGGGCATTGCTAGAGAGCACTTTCTGCCAACCCTCAGTTGTTCCTTAAATTGTAATTATGTGGCCAGCATAGTCTTACTCCAGGTTCTGTGTCTGTCTTTGCAGAAGGAATACAAGTCCTAAGTATTCACACAGATTTGTGATGAGAGATCCAAAGGAGGCTTCTAAATAATTTTCAGAATTGCTCTACCAGTTACCTTTTCACCCTAAGTAAGTCTGGAATGCATCCAGCAAAACAGCTTTTGCATGTTCATACCTTTCAGAATGAATCATCTTCCTTCCTTTTAGTGAAAGAAGGGCTCTGTTGATTATTTCTTGCAGAATTTCCACAAATGTTCTATTTTTCTTAAATCTTCCAGTGTTTTACTTGAGTTAACCTAGGGGGTGCCCGATGTTCCAGAAGGAGACCTGTGACTCTCCCAACTCTCAGTCACTTATGTTAAAAGAACAGTCAGTTTTTTCTTGATCTCAGGTTTGTGGGTTCGAGCCCCACGTTGTGTGTAGAGATTACTTAAATAAATAAACTTAAAAAAAGAAAAAGAACAGTCAGTTTTGTTTCTTCTGGGAAGATATCAGGTATTCTTTTTTAAAGAAGTTCCCATTAGAGGAAGTCAGAAATGGCAGGCAATAGATTGCATAAGACCACTGTGCTAAGGCCTGGGGAAAGGTGAAGGTTTGTTCTTGCTTGCTAAGCATAATCCTCTTTACCTGACTGAAATGGAGAGTGCTATCATCAGAATGTTGAGGTGAAATCTGGGACATCCTTTAATCTCCTTGAAATTCAAAATTTGTCCCAACTAGTCTGAACTTGTTATTTCTATATTTCACAGTATCCAGACATGAGTCAAGAATCTGATTCTCCATTTGTTTTCATCTGCACAAATCCCCAGGAAATGATTGTGAAGTTTCCTATTAAAGGAAATCCAAAAATCTGTAAGTCACAAACTTTGATGGTCTAATTTTCTTTTCTTTGTGTCTTGTGTCTCACTTGCTCAACTTTTTAAAAATCTCTTCTTCCTCTGTTTTATGGCATGTAAAGAATTGGAGGGTTAATATGATTATATTTAGTGATAACTTTAATGTTAAGTTAACTACAATATAGCCTTTCCAAAGTGTACGTTGATCCACAGTTAATGGTATGCTAATGAATCACTCTAAACTTGCATTTAAGATCCCATTACATTTAAAATCCTCATTTGTCAGCCAAAAGAGTATGCTCTGCTCTGCTGCACTGCTCATTAAAGGAAGTAGTAAGCCAATGCCAATGGCAATAATGACCTTTATTCATTGTTCTTCAGTCTTCAATCCAAGAATAAGACTGAAGTTTGTATGTCTATTTTTTGAGTGTTTTGGAGGCTCCACTCCCAATTTGCCCTTGATTACTGGTTCCTAAAGCTCTAACCTAGCCCTCTCTTTGAAACCTCTCGATTTATTTTTTCTGTAACTTTTGCTTTATGTATTTATGATTATAGTACCCTCTTTGAATTCCTGCATATTCACTTCTTTTTATTTTATTTTTAGAAGTTTATTTATCCTGAGAGAGACAGAGACAGCGAGAGTGGGGGAGGGGCATAGAGAGAGGGAGACAAGAGAATCCCAAGCAGGCTCCACACTGCCAGCATAGAGCCCGATGTGGGGCTTGAACTCACAAAACTTGAGATAGTGACCTGAGCTGAAACCAAGAGTTGGACGCTCAACCAACTGAGCCACCCAGGCACCCTTGCATATTCACTTCTTAATCACTTTTTGTTGACTTTACTTTTTCAATCTCCAACTCTTCTACTACTACCAACTTCTCTTCCTCTGTCTAGTCCTACCTCAGCCTCTTCTGTTTCAAAACTATCTCAGGAAATACATAGTGGTGGTCTTTCTGCCTAACTTATTTTTAAAAACAACCTTGGGGCGCCTGGGTGGCTCAGTTGGTTAAGTGTCTTGACTCTTGATTTCAGCTCAGGTCATGATCTCACAGTGCAAATGCAGTTCATGGCATGTAGCCCCGAGTAAGGCTCTGCGCTGACAGTGATGAGCCTGCTACAGATTCTCTTCCTCCCCACTCTGTTTGCCCCTCCCCCACTTTCATGCACGCTCTCTCAAACATTAAAAAATAAAATAAAATAAATAAAAACCACTTCAGCAACTGTCCCATTTGCTCACATCAGTTACTATTTTGTGCCTCTGTGACACTGCTTTCCCGTTCTGTGAACTGGATAATTTGGGGGCATGCATTGTCTTAGGTTGTGCACAATTCTACCTCACACTGTACCTGGGGGACCAACTAGCCATTTGATAAATCTGTTCTATAGAGAAGTACTTTTCAAACTGTACTGCAAATAAAAATCACCTAGAGAGCTGTTAAAACATAGGTTCCTGGGCCTTCTTCCAAGTGATACTGATGCTGTTGCTCAGCTGACTACACTTTGAGTAATACTGCTTACAATCACAAAATAAGATGCTTGGACTATGAATTTAGATTAATGTATATCATCACAAAATTCAGGCAACTCTTATGATTTATGAGACATATGTTCCTTAGATTCCTATATATCAGAAAATCTGAACATAAGTTGCCCTTGACTTCTACATATTATTCAACTCAGACTATCCCAGCTGGTTGCCAAGTGGCCCTGGAAACTTTTTTCTTCCTCTCCACTATTTAGGATTGATTGATTGATTGATCGATCTCATCATTATTTTCTAAAGATTTTATTTATTTTTTTAAAGTTTATTTTTAATTTTTTTAATGTTTATTTTTGATAGAGAGTGAGCAGGGGAGTGGCAGAGAGAGGGAGAAACAGAATCTGAAGCAGGCTCCAATCTCTGAGCTGTCAGCACAGAGCCCGACGTGGGACTTGAACTCACGAACCGTGAGATCATGACCTGAGCTGAAGTCAAATGCTCAACCTACTGAGCCACCCAGGCGCCCCATAAAGTTCATTTTGAGAGAGAGAGAGAGAGAGAGAGAGAGAGAAAGAGAATGAGCATGAGCCAGTGCAAGCTGGGGAGGGACAGAGAGAGAGGGAAAGAGAGACTCCCAAGCAGGCTCAGCACTGTCAGCACAGAGGCCAACTTGGAGCTTGATCCCACAAACTGTGAGATCATGACATCAGCTGAAATCAAGAGTCGGATGTTTAACATTCTGAGCCACCCAGGTGCCCCAAGATTTTATTTTTAAGTAATCTGTAGACTCAAAGTGGGGCTTGAACTCACAACCCCAAGATCAAGAGTCACATGCTCTACCTACTGAACCAGCCAGGCACTCTTCCGCTATTTAGTATTTAAATCTCTCTCTTGTCCCTCTTTTTTGGTTGTGGCATTCTATCCCTCCCTGTTCCATTCTCACCTTATTCTAGGCACTGATATCAGCACTGGTGGTAGCAGGAAAACATTTTAGGTCTTTTCTCCCATACCCAGTGCTACTTGATCTTTAGTCCCCATAGCCTTTTCTTAGCTTCCTCCCCTATCTTGGTTTTTACCTGCTGCTTAATCTCCTGTGAGAAAATGTTCTCTGTAAACAGTTTAGATATTTCTGTGAGATGTTTTACTCCAGTACTTTCTCTACCCAGAGACCTACTTTCACTACATATATGGCCTCTGTTTTTCTCAATAAGGTTTAATGGGGGTGGGGGGGTAGAGGGGTGGGGAGGAATGATGCTCTTAGGGGAAAGCTTTAGTAACCTTCTGTCCTTTCCCCATTGTAGTTAAAAGCTTTAAAAAGTCAAATGGGCTGTCTGCTTGTTTCAGGGAGAAATTGTGAGACCGCAGCTTCTTCCTTGTTAGGCCAAAGTGAAACATCAGTCAGAAATAAGCGAAATTTAAAGAGAAAAAATGAAAGAATGGGTGACCAATCCCTTTGTGCATCAGGAAAAAAAAAAAAATTCTTTAGGTTCCACACCCAACGTGGGGCTTGAACTCATGACCGTGACATTAAGGGTCATATGTACTACCGACTGAGCCAGCCAGGCACCCTGGAAAAAAAAAATTCTATTGAAAGGGAACCATCCTACCTGAGGATATAGCTTGGTGTGAAGTTTCTATTCCCTATAACTCTTCATTCCTTCATCCTTCATTCCTCTTTACCATCTCTTAAAATCTTAGACTCTGCCAGAACTTTCTTCTTGTAGTCCAAAGGAGCCACCTTCAGTAGCTTATAGCTGGAAAAAGTCTTTACTCTCACTGCCACAGGGGAAAATACATAGTTGGCTGTTAATCTGTAATGCTTCACATTTTCTTCTAGCTATATTGTTACACTAAATGGTAAAGGTCCATAATATTAATAATACTCTCCTTCAATTATAGTGCTTTGGCTTAAATGTTTTTGTTCTTGTTTTTGTTTTGTAGGATGGCTTAGGAATCTTATAGATTAGTTCTATGAGACATGTTCCAAGTTCCAAACTCTGACTTGCACATAAGCTTTTAGAATACAACCTATTTACCTGTTGTATCCTGTGTGTGTGTGTGTGTGTGTGTGTGTGTGTGTGTGTGTGTGTGTGTATGCCTTAAATTTAAAGGTATGTATACATTTTTTAGTTTTTTGACTATAGTTGACCAACAATGTTACATTAGTTTCAAGTTTACAACATAGTGATTCAACATCCCTATACATTATGCTCTGCTCATCACAAGTGTGGCTACCATCTGTCACCATATAATACTAATATGATATCATTGACTATGTTTTCTATGCTGTACCTTTTATTCCCATGACTTATTCACTCCATAACTGGAAGTAAAGGCATATATTTTGGTTTATGCTTTTGGACACATAAACTTGAGCTTGCTTGACCTGGGGATAATTCCGTTTCTTGAAATCATTCAGAAAAGTACAGTGTGTAATATGATATCATTTGGCTGTGTGTCTGCTCAAATTAGGAAATGCAAAACAGTATAATAGAGTAGGTTAAATGCTCAAAGAGACAAAGGAAATCTTTTTACATTAAATGAACTACTTGCTCTATAAATGCATTTAAGTACTGCCTTATATGTTATGCAAAGCATGTGGAAATCCCTAGGAGAGTTATATCAATTGATGACAAATACTCTTTCCCCTTTTAACTTCTTGTCCATTTGCTGCACATGCATTTGATTTTCCTTAGGCACGATGATTGAGGATGTGGTTAACACTGAGATGCTGTAGGTATTAAATGTAAAAATATATGAGAAATACAGAAATTAAGCATTACCACTCTGCTTTTAAAAGAGTGTACTGTATGTTACTGTAGTTAACTGTCCAGATCCCAAGTCTTGAAAGATGAGGCTGAACTAGAACTAGTTCAGAATTCCTGCCATCTTAGGGGAACTGTGATGACTGCTTCTTCGTGCAAGAGGCCCCAGTCCCTTGCCTTTATTGCCTGCAACTGGCCTAAGCTGGCCACTGTTGGCAGTCACTGTGGTAGATGTTAGGGATGTAAAGAAGTCCTTAGTTATAAGGAGCTTACAGATTGCTGGCACATGTATAGTTTTCTTAGGCAGTCTAGGGGATGAAAGAATTTCTGAATCCCTGGGAATGCTCCAGAAGTCCTACTTCCTTTATATCTCCTTCCTCCTATTTTCCATTTTATGACATCATCCCTGAAGCCAGGGATTAGTTTGCCTATCCATTGAGGGCTTTGCTTCATAGGGTTGATATTACTGAGCTGGTCTCACTTGAGGGCTTTCACAGTCAGATTGGAGTTTTCCAAAGATTATACTTGGAATGTTCTTAGACAGTAAAGCTTTGAGGGTGTCAAGAAGGTAATGGCTCTTTTTTTATAAGAGGAATCTGAAATACATATAGTTAATAGACTTGCTTAGAGTTGTAAGGTAAACTGAGACCATAAGTAAGAAACATACTCCCAAGCCTCAGCATAAATATGACTACCCTTACTTTTTTAGAGAATTTTGAGTTTATGAAGCATTTTAACATATATTATTTCAATTAGTTATTGGATTAAATGACTTAATGTATATTAAAAAACAGCATAGTGCTTGGTATTTAGAAAGCACTTAATGTTAGCTGTAATTCTCTCAATAACTTTGTAAGTTAGGAATTTTTTACTCTTTTCACTTTTCAGTTGAGTAAATAGGTTTATAGAAGTTGTATTTTGCTCACATCTTTCTGTCTCTGATTTTCCTGCTCTTTGCACTTTATCAGATAGCCTCAGAAAAAAATTATTCTAATCACATTTCATTTTTAGGGCACAATATCATAGAGCTGGAAGAATCCTCCTGTACAACGTAGTCCAATTTCCTCTTGGCATAGAAAAAGCTGAGGACAAGAGTGACTAGGTGACTTCCTCACATACAGCTAGGTAGTCTCAGGGACTAGAGAACTAGAAGTGTGAAGTCCTAAGTGGGATTCTGAATTCTGTCCTAGCTTGTCCTAAAAAGTTGAGTGAGATGCAGTACTTCCTTATGCTTCTGGTACCACCACCTTTTCAATGGATACTCTTAGTGTTTATCTGATATCTGCTAATTTTGGTTACTTAGTCCCTACAGTGCAAAGGTTTTCGAATTTGTAATGTATGCCTTGCCATCTTTGTTTAATTCATTTGATGAACACATTACCGAGCACCTACCATTTGATGCTCACTATGGTAGCGTTAGGAATATAAAGGCAAACTTGCCTTGTAGTAGGGCTTTTTGCCAGATTGCTGGCACATTTTCGGATTTCCAGCTGGGCAGCCTGGGGGATGAAAGACTCCTAAATCCCTGGGAATACTCTGTGCTGTAAAGCCCAAATTAAAATCAACAGCATTGTGACAATGCTAGTGGATAGCATTCAGGGTATTGCTTACTGATGGTTTCTGAGGAAGCCCAGAAAAAGAAGAAATGTTACTCCAGAGACAGGTATACCCATAGAGAGATGAGGAGAAAAAGAAAACAAAACTTAAGAAAACTTAAAAAGGGAAACTAGGATGACGTTATTTTTAATTTTTTTTTAAATTTTATTTGAGAGAGAGAGCATGAGTGGGGGGAGATGGGCAGAGGGGGAGAGAGAGAGAGCAAGAGAGAGAGAGAGAATGAGAATGTTAAGCAGGTTCCATGCTCCGTGTAGGTGGTGCTCAATAAGAGGCTCGATTCCACGACCCTGGGATCATGACCTGAGCTGAAATTAAGTCACCCAGGCGCCCTGAGATTATTTTCTCACAATCTTTTGCAGTAGTCAAGACATGTATTCTTAGTTGGACAAGTGAGAGTATTAAAGTCTAGAGAGACTAAATGACTTGCCCCAGGTTTTACAGCTAGTTAATAACACAGAGGGATGGACTAGCACCTGAGTCTCCTGACTTCTATTCCATTGCTTTCTTGTACACCTGATTGCTATAACAAATGAAAATGACAGCATGTGGGGGGGGGGGGCAGTTATGGGTGTGGGCTGTAGTACACCTGGCTTGCCTTAAAGGGAAGCTCCTTGTTTGTTAATCTTTTTTTTGTAATGCTGAGGCTAAACTGACCTGTTTCTGTTTCAGTTCAGTGCCAGTATCACTATTGACTTAAGTGAGACTCTTTGTGGGAGAAATCAATGTGTAAGACAGACAGGAACTTTGTTAAGATTGTTTTCATGCATGAGATGGATGGCTCCTAAGGCTGCTACCACTGAACCAAACCGTCCTGGTAGATCTGAGGAGTCAGAGGTCAGGGACCACATCAGTAAAGTACCTCTCATTAGGGTCACCTGGGACAGGAAGGTTGCTTGTTTTCTAACTTTAACACTTAGAAGAGTCATACAGCCTATGACCTTTGCCCTTCTTAGCTGGTGATAGGGGCCCTTTGTCAGTAAACCATTCATGTGGATTCTACTCCACTGTTTCAGGTCACTCCCCCTATTAAGTCTGAGGCAGCAAAGGGGTGAACTGAACTGCTTTTCTCACTGCGAGGGAGGTTCATGCATTATGCTCAGCCAGTTAACAGGTCAGAGGAATGAGTTTCCCACTGTGTGAAATGCCTTCCTTTATTATATATGTGTATTCTTTTCAAACTTGCCTTAGCATGAGACCTCCTGAAAAACGTGTTGTTTCTTTTCTTCTAGCTACAAAATTAGAAATATTAACGATTTAGATTCTTTAGGCGAATGAATACTCGTGTGTGTGTGTGTGTGTGTGTGTGTGTGTGTCTCCACATTTGTGTGTCCTTAAACAATGTTCCCACTGCTTCCTCATTCCTACAGAATGAAACTCTGAAGTTTGAAAGTGTCTAAGTCCTGAAGCAAGATAATTGAATGTGACAGGAAAACAGGAACCAGAAGACCTGGGAGGCCAGGAAAGATTTGCATTGCAAATATAAAAAATAAATAATGAGGCTTCTTTTTCTCCCTTACAGGGAAACTGGATTCCAAGATCCATCAAGGAGCAAAGAAGGGGTTAATGAAGCAGAATAAAGCTGTCTGACCCAGGAGAAAAGGAGCTATACAGCATAGTGGAGTTTTGTGTACTAAAATTGCTATCCACTGGTCCTTTGGAATTGAAGCATTAGAAATCTAAAGGCTTGGCATCAGGCTTGAATCTTTGAGAATTTAGACTCTTACCTAAATCTGTATATTTTTCTTAAAGAGTGGGATTCTTACTTTATGTAGTAGGTCAAAATCTTTGAATACATTATTTATAAAATGCTATTTTAAAAATTCTAGGTCTTTGACATTTTTCTCAAAATGGTATCAGAAAAGAACAAGTTGGAAATTACTTTGCTTTCTGAAGCTTGGATTTGAGACTGGGAACTCTCTTAGCAAAGGTTAACAATTTTTTTGAGAGACCACTTGAATTTTAAAGTTTCTTTTCAAAGTAATAGCCTGGTTAGAGTATTAAGGTGTTTGAGGAATCCTATGTTTAATGCATACCTGTGATGGGACAGAAAGGGTTTTAACAAGTTTTTTGCTCTAGTCCAACATGTCTTGAAGTGAACAGTCTTCAAAAGCTGAATAACCTTCATTGGCAGATTTTTTTTTTTTTTAAGGGATAACCTGAAAAGGTGCTGCCACTTTGTTCTTTGGTTTGAGATGTTAGGACATAAGAAGATCAGACTGGGAGAAGATAGAGCTACTTGCTCAAGCAACATGAAACTGCCCTATTTATTTTGTGGGTATTGCAAAAGCATCACTTAGATGGGACAATTAGAAGCAAACTAAAAAATAAAGTCCCTTCAGTAAATGTATTCATATACCCCCAAATGCTGAAACCCAACCTTTTAAACCATCACACCTCAGAAAGCTATGAGCTTTGAAAAAATAGGTTGATTTGAAATGAGATTTTTTACTCATCAGTCTGGCCCTACTTAGTGAAACACTTTTTTTCTGAGTCTGTTCAGCAAAGCTGTCAGAATCTCAGTTGCTGGCATCCTCAGGAAATTCATGGTCTTAAATGTGTATGTTCTGCTTTTTATAAAGCACCACCACCACACTAGGGAAGTTGGATTCCCTCCAGCAGTTGTGTGCATGACTTAAAAAAGAGAGCACGCAGGAGAGAAAAAAAAAAGTGCCCTGTGTTATGAAAAAGATTAATTTCCCCTTTCTTTAATCCTTCATATTCAGCATGTATTTGCATTGAAATGCCTCCACTCATATGCATTGATGTTCACTCAACTGTGAACTCTGCTTGTTGCATAGCTCTAGGCACTGGTTTTGTGGGGGCCTGATCACTTTGGATTCCCAGGGAAAATCTACCCGATTCTTGTTCTGGTAATGCAAATATGCAGTATTCTCTTTCTTTTCCTGCTCAACTTCTGTAGAGAAAATGGAAAGGACAGCTAATGGTACTTCTTTAGAGGGAAAAAAAAAGTCTCATTCTGGTCTCCTGAAGACCCTAGTATTATTAATGAAGCCACACTGTGTTAATAGTTTACCAAGCAGTAATATCTTGAATTCTGCACTGGAATTGTCTCGTTTTCTGAGTACCAAAATAAAACCAAAAGGCAGGAGGTGAAGGACCCAGGAAACAACAACCACAAAAAGCTACCTGCCTTTTTATGTGAATGACAGCTCAAGCACAGAGGAATCTGGATTGATTTTTTTTTCACCTGGGTAGATTGTGTGTGTACACCTAAAGAAAAACATCAGGAGCTGCAAGAGTTCAGGTTATGCAACCATTTTGTGTGCTGTGATAAGAAAGTTTACAAGAACATTACAGATTTACAAGAACTCACCTCAGCATCCAAAATATGCAGCTGGTGCCACATGAGTAAATGGCAGAGTAACTTGGAAACTTCTTTTCATGGTTAGACTGTGAAAGCCTTTTAGTTCACGTGGTGGTTGGTGGTGTAAAGTCTCTCTTTTATTTGTGGGACACTCGGGAGGAAGTGTGGGAGAGACTTGGGGGTAGATGGCCGTCAGTTGCTCAGTGATGAATAGCATAATTTAAAGCCTAGTGGAAATTCTTAGCATCCTGAGTACAAACTCGCCCAGGAATTGCCTTTCAGTGCTTTACAACACTTTGCACTGACCCTGTTAACTCTGGGACAGCTTGGCCTGAGGGAAGTTTCACATTTCTGAGCTGGTTTTCTTTTGCAGCCTAAATATCTGCACCCCCTTTTGGATGGTTGGGTTCAGTGGCTCTCAATGTGTATAGTACCTGAAGGGTTTAGTGTTTTTTGTTTTTGCTGTTCTAGACAGGGTCCTGTCTCAATTATGTAAGCTCAGAGTGGGAGATACATGAAACAAGATACTTTCTCTGTCAGGACTTAGGAGGCTTTGACTTTCCAGTCAGATGTTTGGATTGGAGTAAGGGTTTTTTTTTTTTTTGCTTGGTATAGCTAATCTAGAGAAAGAACTAGGTGTCCCCTTTTTTCAAGCTGGAAGTGTACAGAAACCCATTTTTTCCTAGGGAGTAGCTGTGAAAAACTTAGACTTTGAAGATTATTTTTAGAAAAATTACAAAGTTAGGATTTTTATGAGTTATAACCCTTAATCTCTTTCGATTTTAACTGCTGTCTATACTAAAGCCCATTTATATGGATTTCATTTATTTGGTAAAATTTTTTTAATGCTTTTGCTAGAACTCCTAGCCAAGATTGAGACAGTGTTGGGGTTGTTCTCTTGCCCAGCTAGAAAAGACCAGTAAAAAAAGCAAGCATCTATTAAACTAGAGAAATCAACTAACTTCAGTTTATTAGGCCTAGGGGGAGGAAAGAAAGGCCTGTGATGAAGGATTTTTTTTTTTTCCTTGAGATTCAAATAGCAAGTACACATCTGCTGTTCTCAGCTTCTGTGAATGTGTTTGGAGGGAGGTGATCCATATCACAGACACCAGCAGCAAGGGATCCAGCATGTGGAAGGCTTTTCTACTTCTCTCATGCAGAGAAGAAAGACCATAGCCACAGTTCCTTCTGACACAAAGAAACTTGTGTAAATGTCTGTCCATTTATATGTGTGCACATAATGTGCATTAATTCATGGGGTGAAACTTGGTAAACTGATCAGATTTCAGATTTCAGTTGTGACAATGGAGAGCCCAGAAAGAAAACCTAGTAAGTGTGGCATTCTAGTTTGGAGTCAGATAAATAGGGTGATGGGGGGTGGATGGGAGGGACTGAGAATCCATACGAAGTTGTGACATAGGAAGGGAATAAGATGTTGGCACAAGGGGCAAAAAAAATGTCAGTACATAAGATTTGACAAGAGTCTAGAGCTGTACTGTTTAATATGGTAGCCACTAGTCACATGTGGTTATTTAAATTAAATAAAATTAAGAATTCAGTTCTTCAGTCACATTAACCATATTTCAAGGGCCCAAACAGTCACATGGGGCTAGTGGCTTCTAAACTGGAGGGCATAAATATAGAACATTTCCATCATTGCAGAAAATTCTACTGGACAGTTTGTTTGGAGCACGGATCAGCACACTTTTTCTGTAAAGGGCCAGATAGCAAATATTTTAGGCTTTCCTGGTCCTACAGTCTCTGTTAACACCTATTCAGCTCTGCTGTTACAGTGCAGATGAATCCATAGGTAATACATAAATGATGACTGGCTATGAGCCCTTAAAACTCTATTTGTGGACACTGAAATTTGAATTTCATATTAATTCTCACACCACAAAATATTCTTTTGTTTTTCACCCATTTAAAAATGTAAAAAAAAAAAAAAAAAAAACACTCTTAGCTCATGGGACATACCAAAACAGGCAGTGAGTGTGTCACCCATAGTTTTCCAATCCCTGGTCTAGAGGAATAGGAAGTCAAAACTTAAGAATCTTTGAGTGTACAGGATATTTTGAAAATTTTTGGTGATTCTTCCAGGCTTGATAACTTTGGCTAAAAATTGAGGTTCACTGTAGGAGTGTTTATTTTCCTTTGTTCCCTATTTTTGCAGTCCTGTCCTCTCCAATGATAGAGTCACATTCTTCAGTAAATGATGACTACTTGAATGTTAAACCCTTAATTAAGTCACTTCCAAGTCTAAAACACCGAACCATACTCTTTCTCTGCCTGCTAAGTAGTTGATTCCTCATTTGTAACGTCGTCCAGTAAAGACTGGAAATGTCTTATCCCCAGGGATCAATTCTGTCCTGTACTATACTAGAACAAGTTGAATTTTGGTGGACCAAAGGGAGATTCTTCTTCCTCAGCTGTGTGTGTGTGTAGATGAATAGTAAAGGGGTTTTATGACTTGGCTCTATCCCCAAGTCACACACTTATCTTGAATGGCACTGTTGAAGGATGCCTCAGGATAAGGGAAGAAAGGAAAGATAAAACTGCAGAGCTAAGATGGTCAAGGACACAAGAAGGACGGAAGAGGGGCTAAGAATGGGGAGCTTTGAGAATTAAATTTCTGTTTGCTGTGGAAAGAGGTGGAAATTTTAGGGAAGAGGTCATGAAGTGTTTGTTTCACAAGCAAGAGGTGGGTGGGAGGGTTCGGGTAAACATCGCCTGAATGTCTACTATGTAGTAGTGCGCTGGGCAATAACAGATGAATGACAGATAAGGAAAGACATAAGTTACAGTCGTTAGAAAAAAGAATGGTGGGTTGAAGAAGGACAAAATAGGACTTTTAGATAATAAAAAGCAAGATTTGGTAATATCCGATGGTGAGATGAGATCTAGAAAGATAAATGGGTACTTTGGAGAGGAAAACAAGCGTTAATCCTAAAAAAAAAAAACAACAAAAAACAAAAAAACTGGAGAACAAAGGATAAAAAATTGGGGGGGGGGGTGATACTTTGCTGAACCAAGGGATAAAATGGATGAAACCATTATGAGCTGTCCTAGCTCTTCTGTTCTTTGTGGATGTTCACGTTCAGATCCCTCACGGCCTTTTCCTCACCTCATGGTTGAAAGATACATACGGAACTGGTGTCTTCTGTATTTAAAATATGATACTTCCTCCAGAGACCTCTCTGCGAGGAAGTCAGGTCCAGTGAGAGTTCTTTCCAGGAGGAGAGAGCGTTAGGTTCGAGCTCTCCAATCCAGGTTTCTTCGAGTTTCTCTATGTTTTAACCGGCTCGCCGGGTTTTCCAGCATTCCCAGAGCTACGACTGTATAATCCGGGCTCCGTGTGACCGCGCATTCCGAGACCCAGGATTTGGCTCTTTCATCCAGGTTCCGGGTTTCCCCGGCGCTCTCCCGCTCCAGACTCCACAGCAGCCCGGAATCCGGATCCGAGGGCCCGGTAGTCCAGTGTCCGGGTCTTCGGGGCGGCCCTGGTTGTCCCGGATCGCGGCGGCGGCGGCGGCGGCGGTGGCGGCTGAGGGACCCGCGGCCCCGGACACAGCGGCACCGGCCGGGCGGGGCGGAGCGGCGCGGGGAGGGGGCGGAGAGCCGGAGCCAAGGCGGGGTGGGGTGGGGGGGAGGGGCCGCGGGAACGGATGGCGGCCTGGGCCCCGTAGCTGCGGCGGCTCTACGGCCCGGGGCCCCGGGCGGGCGGAGGTGGCGGCTCCCGGGACCGGCCGCGCGGTGAGTCCGGAGCTTTGTGTGGAGCCGGGGCTGGGGGAGGAGAGAGGCCGCGGCGCTGAGGGGGGCCGGGGCTGAGGGGGCCGGGGGCAGCGGCGCCTGACGGAGGAAGTGGGGGTTGGGGGGCTGGGGCGGAGCGAGGGGAAGGTGTGTTGGGGGGGGGGGGTCGTTGCGTGGGTGGGGGAGGGGGCGTCGAGGGGCGCGGGGTGAAGTTCAAAGCGTGGCCGGGGTCGGTTCAGCCTGAGGGTAGGGGTGCCCAAGAGGGGATTAGGGTCTGACCGGGTTGTGGGGACAGGCCAGAGAGTTTCAGAGGCGAGTCTGGGTATCTCGAGGGGGCGCAGGGCGGCTGGGGCTAGTCAGAGTTAGGGGGGTTCAGGGCGAAGGGTTGGAAGCTAGACGTGTGCGCGGCCCTGAGAGGGGGGGAGCAAGGTGGCCGGGAGTGTGCAGTAAGTAGGTTGTGGGTGTGTGCTCCTTCCAGTCTCAGGTCACATTTACTCCTGTCCTTTTCTTCAAGATGGAGGGATCCCTGGGCCTGGCCCTTAACTGCTCTCCATGTACCCCCGGGAGGATTTGTGACCCTGTCCTGTTTGGAAAAACCCATGCTGCCCTCTTTTCCCTTTATGTGTAATTACGGTTGGATCATCTCTGTGCTTTGCTCAGATTCTTCTTCCTCCCTCCGGGGTTGAGGAGGAGGAGACACATCTGACCAATTAATGTGTGTTTGTGAAACAGGCAGCAGCAAACAGTCATTTCAGCTTCTAGGAATTAGGCTCACACAGGGTGGAGAGATCAGAGCCCTTCAGGGGGAATATTTCTGAACAAATCACAGATGATTAAATTCTCTAAGAAACAGCTTCCTACCTAAATGAGAGTGGGAAAGATGGGGGAGAAAGCCTGTCTGTTTCCAGCCATGTGTCCAGAGCCCCAGGGGTTGAGGAGAGTCCCCAATCCCCCACAAGCCTCTCTTTTCTGTACTAGGCTTTGCTCTGCAGCCTTGAGTTAATTTCACCCCTGCTGCTTTGTCTTGGGGGAGGGAGTGCTGGTTTAGGCTGTTGTGAGGAGATGACTGTTCTGCTGCCACACACAATAGTCTGTGTCATTTTATCGGGAGTGCTACCCCAGGGCTGAGAACTGCTGCTGCAGAGATAAACCGGTCCCTCTCACCCGCCTATTGTGTACACAGTGAAGGTCATAGGTTCAAGTCTTGTCTGAGAGCTTTGGATATGCTCCATCTCCCAGGCTTCTCAGTGCCATTTTCTTCCTTTTCCAGACTGGGGCTTGCCATTGGAGGAGGCCAGACAGAAAGGCTCTTCTTTTTGAGTGAGGAACAATGCAGAGCTCATTGGCACACATTTTTCAGAAGAATAGGGGATGCCAGCCATGTTGTGCCTGCCTCTTTGGCTAGCCTGTACTAAGTTGTGGAGGAATAGTGTCTGGGAGACTTAATCCCCATGTTTGTGTCAGACCTTTAAGGAAGAAGACTCCAAGTGGAGGTTTTCACTCTTGTTTGAACCATCATATTTAATTCTTTTTATAGAGATGGGACACTCAACAATGATTTTTGTTTGTTTAGGAACACCACTAAAAACCTTTGCAAGGTTAAGACAGGAAGTCAAGGACCAAGTACCTGTTTAATGGTGACTTCCTGGTCAGTAATAATTGCACAACACAAAAGCCACAGAATTTGCCTATTTGGGCAGGGGCTGTGGAAACAAAACTTTCCTTTAAATCTTTATTTTAATTCTGATGAAAAGAGGTGACTTGCTCATTATGCAGAAAGGCCATATCTGCCTTTGCATTAGGGAGAAATTGGTCAAAGTGATGAACATAAAAATCCTTTGAGGTCTTGGGGGTAATTAATGAGAGAAGGATGAGAATGAGCTAGAAGAACCCCCATCCTTGTAAATATCTCCTAGAAATGCCCAGATAGTAGTTAGGTACTATTAGTTGGGTAAGAAATCATTTGGGATTAGAAAGAAGGTTTCCTTTTAGGATATTAAAGAAAACTTTTCTTTAAGAAGAGATTGGAAAGCAGATTCGTTGTGAGAGGGCAGTTATACACAATGCACTGTGTACACAATAGCCACCTATATCCTGTAGGTATTCTTGAATAGGAATTTTAGCCTTTGGTTTTGGGAGAGGTCTTTCTGAGGTGTTGAGTGTGACTGTGTTGTCTCCCTCATTCCTTTATTTCAGTGAGTTTCTGAAAATGATGACTTGCCACTTAGGTGTTGGGCTTTGTTGGGAGGGAACATGTTCTTGATGTCAAAACTCTTATTAAAGTCTTAGCTAGAGGTGTTGTCTGTCTTTAGGCTATTTCCAGCAATCTGTCCTCAGCCTCTGAAGTCTCAGCTAATACCAGAGTCCCAAGCATTTTGCTCGTGGGTTGTGGACCTTCATTTTGAATCCTGTCAGGTGACAGTGAAGGCAGAAGCCTCATATTAAATTTGCCCTGATTAGATGTAGTGGTTTCAGAGTTGGGCCCTTGGCACAAGGGGTCTTTATGAGTCTTCTGGTTGTGACCATCTTGCAGAGAGCACTTTGGTTTTCTTTGTAGAAAATGTTTTTCTTGTGAGAGATCTAGATGGCTGGGCAGATTAGTGCTTATTTTGTGTGAGGACATAGGAACATAATTTTGGCTCCTGGTAGTAATTATGTTGTAATTAGCATATAGCAACTAAACGACTGGAACAGGATAATTTGTTGAGGGGTTTAGTGATTGCTCTGTCGAGTAGAAGTGCCACTCCTTATTTATTTGACTCGGAACGCTACTGCCTGGGCTTAGCCGTGGAGACTTAAGAAGTACAGGGATGATGTGTGAGCTCCAGAAGTTCTCCCTCTCATTACTGCCAGGTACCATAGCACTTTCCACTGCCACTTTCTTCTGCTACAAAGGTAGCTGAGCAATTGTTATTTCCCTTGTGGAAAACTAGTCATGGGTGGGAATACTGCCAGACAGATGGGGCCACTCTGAGATGAGGCAGCCTTATGTTGTGTGGCAAGTTTTCTTTTCAGCAGCTGAATTCTCACTTCTGCTTGATTTTGAAAAATCCGTTTCCTTATAAAACAAAGGACAACAACAAGAATAAAACCCCACCAAATACAAAATCATATAGTGTGCTAAATACGCCTTCGTGATATCTCTCATAAAAGTTGGCTGTGGCAGACAAAAATGAAGATCGGTGATGCTGATTGGCAGGTTCTGGGCCCACTAAGTGTCAGTGAAGGACTCTTTTCACTAGGGAACAGGTAATTCACTGAAGCACCTGCCTAGCTGGGCTTGTGGAATTGGCAGCAGCTGTGCAGCTGAAGAGGGATTATTGAGCAGGTGGTTAAAGAATCACATGCCACAGTGACAAGAAAATACTGGGTCTTCCGTGGTTTAGGTTCAGTTCGTATGTGTGAAATTGCTCTTTGTTTCACATTTCTTAATGCCTGATACAGGTTTGTTAGTGAGATGATAATGGAAAAGAGAAGAGATTCTTCTTTCTCTGTGTTTCTTTTTAGATTACTGAATAGCATGCCTTAGACATGGTCCTAGCCGGCCCTATTGTATTTCTGTGATTTCTGGCTTTATGCCCTATGAATGGGAAGGAAATAGTGGTAATTCAGTTTTCTAGTGCTTGTTTATTAGAGGGAAATGGGAAGGAGAAAATTCTTTGCTTTCAGTGTGGTGAAAAAGATTTAGTCCACTGGGAGGATACCCAGCAGGTTTTATGCAAAGGATATAATTGACTTTGTGTGGGTCCACCTGACATGCCTCACTCAAGAAATTTGCATGTGTTTTTATTTTGTGAATGTAAATCTCCACATGAAGTTTGCATCTCTTCAGTTGTCCTGTTCCATTTTAGTTTTTCCCAGTACCTTTATAATTCTTTTCTCTGGCATTGAGATTAACATCACTTGTTAGGATCAAATCACCCAGGGCCAAATCACGTTAAGGAAATACCTCAGCTACATATTTATCTTAAAAACAAGTATAGCATTTCCTCTAACTTGGAAGAGGACTTTCTATTTTTAGGCTTTTTGCATATTCCCTGGTTTTTCTTCTAGGTTATTATCATCATCTTCCATTAATATTTTTCTTTCACATCTTCATGCCACTCTAGTAGGCAGTGCCATACAGCCTAAAATGTATAAGCAAGTAGTAACTCGGGCATTTATGTTCTGACTTTTTAATGCCTTCCAGTCATTTTCTGTGTTAGGTCAACAGGCTGTGTACTCATACTGAATCTCCATCTTTTTCTTTCTCCCTCTCATTGAATTCACCAGGTATCAATTAACAGTTGATTGAAGGAAAATATGTGATGTTAACTGTTTTTGAAGTTCAGAAATCCCTTTTCCAAGTGGAGTGAAGGCTATGACCTATTTGCCAGAAAGACAAATTTAGATACATAGATCAAATGTATTGATTTAGAGGAAAGGGAGGCAACATTATGACCCTGAGACAGGGCCAGTGGACCACTGAAAGACAGTGACATTTGCAATAATCTGCTTAAACCTAGTTTGTAACCTAGCTTTAAGTGGGAGCCTAACAGTTATTGTATAGTATTCTCTTCTGGGAAATAACTTAAACTTCTCTATTTGCCTATATGAAGCCGTCACAGTTGTTTGTTTGTTTTAAACTGTTCATAAACCACCATATACTTTCCTAGCATTTTCAGTAGTTTGCTTCCTCATGCTTTTTCCCCTCCCCCATCTCTCATCCTAGTTCCCTGCTCTGAAGACTTCTCCAGCAGCTTGGAAACACTCTAATTACTGTAGCTATTATAGTCACAACCCAGATCTTCCACCTCCTTCCCACTCACCCCTTTCTATCTTCCTTCCCCCTCCCCTTGCTCTAGCAGCAGGAGTTGAACTGCAGTCTCATGAGCACAGTCAGATCTATGAATGAGCTTTATATCTTGTCAAGGCAGAACTCCAGATCCAACAGGGCTGATTTTTCATGGTCCTCTTGCTGTTTGTTCTTGGATCAGAGTCCCAGAAATAAGAGATGGCAAATACCTATTAGGTCATATCTAGTCCATCACTCAGGAGCAAACCTCCGATCTTTCTCTTGTCTCTGTGAGAATTTTTTCCTTCTTTCTTTTGCAGGTGAGAGCTGTCTGATGCCAGGCAGGCTCTGAAACTGCCTTCTTTTTATTGTGCTCTCTGGTCATTATGGCCAGACTTTGCTCTCTCGGATTTTTATTCTTACACCGTTTTCAGGATTACTTGCTCCCAGCAATATCTCTACCCCCTCCAACTTCTGTCCTTTTTGATTGTTGGTACCACACTTATGGGTTCCTTTCGTGCCACCAGTTATCTGTACCAGAAGGTCTCATTTTTCAAACCGTTGCCACTAGGACCATGTGGCATTGTCTTAAGGAGATACATTAAAGAGAAGCACAGGACATACATGCTAGCAAGTAGTAATTAATAAAATGGTTTAGAAAATATGTGCAAGGTTGTGTATGCCCTTAATAAGAAACCCCTGTACTGTATCAACAAATAACTGCTGCTTTCTGTTTAATTCAGGGTACTTTCTGTTCTAACCCTTTTTCTCCTTACGTGGATGAATTTTATTTTTTGTGGGTTAGTTATAGTTACAGTGGAGTTATTGTCTGATTTAAGAGTGTTACGTTTTCTTTGCTAATACAGCTTTTCAAAGCGTAGGGTATGGTGTCATACAACCCCAGTTCTCATCACTATTTTGCTTCTGACTAGCTGTGTGACCTTGTGCTAGTCACTCCACTGTTTTCATGGGCTTTATTTGTGAAATGAGTAAATTAAACAAGATCATCTCTTAAGGTTCCATTTAGCTGTAGAATTTTATGGTACTAAGATTGTGATGGAAGAACAGGACAAATTGCTTGACATAAGAGCAGTTCTTTTACTGTGTCAAAAATATAGTCAGTATACAGAAAGGCTAATGAGTACAGCCTTAGTTCCCTGGGGCTTGACCCTCACTCCTCTTTGATATGTTTGTAAAGCATATGGTGTGCGTTTTTTAATAGGCCATCTTCTTTTAGAGTGTCTTATACTTTAATTCTGCAGGTTCACCAGCTTGTCAAATGTATTTTTTTCTAGTCTGCTCAAGCCATAGATGTAGGAATCAGAAAGCTGTAGAAAAAGAACCTCAGCTTGTGGGAAGGAAATTGCACCTCATAGGATTTGCCTAGATATCAAGAAAGTAATTTTATGCATTAAGTCAGCAATCTAAGATTTTTAAATCTCTTATATCTGAAATCTTTGAGCCAAAGAGCCAGATTGGCTCGATTGAGCCAAATGAGACTCATTGTGGAGGTGGGTTGGGTACTTTTCCATTTTTGACCACTCACTAGAAAACTTGCTTTGAATTAACTTCTTGGGATTAAATATGGTTGCGCACTGTGTTTTGTTTGGAAAATAAAATGATGTGATTTTTCATGCCAAAAATGCTAAATTAATGACATTTGTTGAACTATGACTAACAAGGAAGATCCCTGAAATACCCTGAGGGACTGAGGGATTGAAAGCTGGTAGGTGATTGTGGGAACTTTGGAATTGACAGTAATATTAAGAAATCTTTGCTTTCAAGCAGTGTAAAGGAATAAAATTGCATAACCAAGTTAATTCTCCAAGTTAGGATTTTTATCAGCATTTCCTAGTTAATTCATGGATTTGGGACAATAGCAGCTATTGAGAGTTAAGAAGATGGTGGTCTTTTAGTCTTTTCTTTCTTTCTTTGTTAATATAACAACATTACATGTTTAATCTACCTTTGAACATTGGAAGAAGCATTCACTGTTTTTAAATTTGCACTTAAAACATCCATCGGTCTGTAATAGAAAAATTTGGTGGGTGGAACTGTTATTTGTTTTGGACTCACAAAAAGTCTTGGGAATGCTTTGCTTTGTTACCTGCCATCTTTAGCATATTACTAATTTTTAGGTAATGTAAAGGTTATTTTCGGAAGTGCTCCACTTGAATATGAGATTTTAGAAAGGTTAATATTAGAAATATAAGTGGTTTTTGTAGATGGGTTTTGTTTTGTTTTGTTTTTTAAGTGTCAGGTGACACATAGGTTATTGAATTGGAAAGTGGCCAAAGTATACACCATGCAACCCTTGGAAATGAAACTATACCATGAATGAAATCCAGATCCTGGCAGTTAGGCAACATTGCATGATTGGTACTGCATTGCATACTTGTACCTGTAGTTTCTTAGGCTGTAGTTCAGTCTGTAGGGGATGAAAGCGGTGTTTGCTCTATTCTGTGTACAAAGTACAGCTAGTGGGCTTTTGGCATGTTATCAGCAATGTTTGTAACAACACTCCTAGGTGGAGGCGTTTGTTGGGATGAACTTTCATTTATGTGAGCAGAAGTGGATGTTTAAGAATGTACTTTGTAAATTTCAGTTATAAATTCTGAGCGTTGATGTCAAACTCAGCATTTATCTTTGTTTTGGAACTGATGCTCCTAGAGCAGTCTTAAAGAGTGATGTCAGAAATGGAACTATAGGAAGAGAAATGAAATTGTGCAGCTTATAGAGTATATAAATCTGAAAAGTATATAAGGAAGAAGGAAAGCTTTTTCTATGTGACATCTGCTTTCAAAAGTACCTCCAGTCTTTGATTTCTGCCTACCCTTTTTTCTCCTAAGCATTACACTTCTTCCAGTTGCCATGACACAAAATTTTGAACTCCTATTTAGTTCTTTTTCTTCCTGGCTATCTCATCTAATCATTCACTAAATTTGGATTATTCTAGATATCTTGCCATTTATTTAGCTTTGCTTTTTCACCTGACCTAGTTCAGGCCTTCATCTGTATGTTATTGCAGTAACCTCATGGTTATTGCCTCTTTCTGTATTCTATAGTACAGACTGCTGCAAGATTATTATAATTTTTTATTTATTCACTTAACTGTCAAGCCAGACATGGTCTCTGACCAACAATCAACTGATAAAAGTATGATTATGAACTAAAGTGCTCTGAATGGAAAGATTTTGGTTCTAGAAGAGTATATAATAAGGAACCCCAGTGTAGTTGGTTTTTTTTTTTTTTTTTCAGTTTAATATGTATATTTTTAGTAATCTCTGCACCCAATGTGGGGCTCCAACTTACAACCCCAAAATCAAGAGTCACATGCTTCTCCCAACTGAGCCAGCCAGGTGTCCCAGTTGTTTGGTTTGTTTGTTTTTTTAGATTTTATTTTTAAATAAACTCTGTACCCAGCGTGGTGCTCCAGCTCACAACCCTGAGATCAAGAGTCACATGCTTTACCAACTGAGCCAGCCAGGCATCCCCCCAGTGTAGATTTATATAATCTTTTTTTTTTTTTAATTTTTTAATTTTTTTAAATTAAAAAAAAATTTTTTTTTAACTTTTATTTATTTTTGAGACAGAGAGAGACAGAGCATGAACGGGGGAGGGGCAGAGAGAGAGGGAGACACAGAATCGGAAGCAGGCTCCAGCCTCCGAGCCATCAGCCCAGAGCCCGACGCGGGGCTCGAACTCACGGACCACGAGATTGTTACGTGAGTCGAAGTCGGACGCTCAACCGACTGAGCCACCCAGGTGCCCCTATATAGTCTTTATCATTTCACTTCTTGCTGAAAAACCTTTAATGGCTCCTTGTTGCCTACATAGGCCAGAACTCCACATCCTTTATAATCTGACGAACCTTGGCCTTTCTCACCCTTATTTCATTTATTTCTTACTCTGTTCACAGCTATTCTTTCAGCTTACTTTGTGTTTTTCATTCTCAACACCCTGTTACTTTTTTTCTTTTCTTTTCTGTTGGAATGACCTTCCCAGGTCCAAAGCATTCAACTCCAAATCAGACCCTTCTTCAACCTGCCCAAAAATTTCATCTCCTTCCTGAAGCCTTTCTTAATGCTTTTCTTCCCACCCAATTATCTCCAGAATTGATTTCATCTTCCTCTTTTTCTCCCAAACTCTTTGCTAGGATTTTTGTTACAGTACTTTATCACACATTGTCTTTAATTATAGTTATTTGTGAATATATTTTTTTCCTCCCTCATTCTTAGCTGCCTAAAACACCTCTGTCTCCTCTGTTCCTCATGGATTCTGTCTAGCCCAATGCTTTGAATATAACTTCCTGCTTAATTAATGCTTGCTGAATTGAATTGGAATTTGATTTTTGAAAACAGAAACTTCTTGTAGTTGTTTTTTTTTCAGGCCTCCTTTTACGCTAAGGTGACTTTCATTCAACGCATTTTATCCTAAACTGAATAACCTAGGAACAAGGCAGACTATGAAAGCTTTCAGAAATCCTTCAGACTCAAGGACGAGCATTTGTTGCTTTTACTTCCTGCAGCAATACTGTGGTTCCATACATCCTAGCTGATGGAAGACTTTGGGGAGGGGAAGGAGTAGTACATGCAGGTGGAAGCAGTGTAGGTCAGACCTGGGAACCAGACTGGTTCTGGTAGAGGGAATATAGGTACTGTTGGGCCCTCTGGCTGTTGTTGACCTCTGGGAGGTCTATTTTAGTTTTTCTTATTTATTTCTCTCATTCCATAAATATTTATTGGATTCCTAGTGTAAGGTGAGAGAGGTTGGGAGTGCTATAGCTTTAAGTAAGATGGTCTTTGAGAAGTGTGGTGCTGGTGTGTTACTGGTTGTTAGGCACTTCGCTGAGGTTGTTGAATGCTGTTCTGCCCCGCAGAAAGAGAGAGGCAGTGTCTGCATTGTTCCAAAGAGTCCAGCTGACATAGAGGGGAAAATAGCTACTCTTTATGTTCTTTTCTCCTGGCTGCTCCTCTGGCTGGCATTCCTGGAAGTTAATCATGGTGAAAATTGCAGTCAGTCATGTCTGGAAGACACCAGGGGTAGAACTGGAGCCCTGTAGCCACTTCCCTGAGGGGTGGGATTTACCCTTCTGCTGACTGGGTCTTGGATGCCTAGAGTAATGGGTGAGGTAGGCCTCTGAGTCATCTCCTTTCTCAAGGGAAAAAGCCCAATATCATGACCTTTCTTGTGAGGCCTCAGCAAAATAAGCTTTCAAGGAGCGTGCACTCTGCTCCCAGCTTAAAAATTGAATTTTCAGGTTTGTGGTATTTTGACTTCCTCTCACCACATTGTTAACTGTGTTCTGTCTCAATACCTAATGCATTAGCCTGAGGATGAAGATGCTCTCTTGTTTGACTTGTGTATTGTAAATTTTCTTATAATTCCCTTTCTTGTCCTTTCTTACCCCTTCTATTTTATTATTTTTCCTGTTACGTCTTTCCTTTGCTTACACAAAGCTGATAGGAAACAAATGCCTTAGGTCAGACTGCCACTTTGATAATTGGCTGGAAGCTAGAATTCCTACCTAATATACAAGAAATGGAATGTCTTATTTCTATCCTTGGGTTATATAGAACGCAGCTTGTGGACATCAAGCTCTCAGCTGGTTATACTATATTGCTATTTGAGATAGCTGAGGTGCATGGTACCTGAACGCTATTTTTAGTTATTTATACATAAGCTTGTGCAGTTGCAGTGCACATGGAGACCTGTTTGCTATTCCATAAAATGTGCTCTCTTTGATATATAATTTTAGAATAAAGGTTCTTAATGAACTCAGGGCCATGCTAAGAAGAATCTGTTACCTTTGGGCAGATGGTTCTAATGTTAGGTGGACTCCTAAGCACATTTCACATAGCTTTTCTCTGAATTTGCTGTTTCTCAAACTTGAAATCATATATTTTCACTACATGTATTAAATGATACAATAATACAATACTGATATTGTGAACTTAAAGGCTGGCAGTTGTTAATTCAAGTATGTTGTTTTTTTCTTTAGTGGTTGAAAGGATCTCCATTTAATTGACCAAGTTGTATTGCTTTGCTAGTTAAAAATACCTTAACATAGCTTAGGTTGCTGGTGAAAACTGTTTTTTTTTAGTAGTAATGTTTCTGTGGTTTGTATTAGTTGGCCCTTCCAATCCTAGCAGAGTTAGAAATCCTGGCAGTGTGAATTTCATAACACTATCTGACAGAGGGAGAAGTGCAGGGCAGTGTTTGGCAATATTGTTTCTCTTGAGCCTTTCTATAAGAAAGAAATTCAGTTTTAACAAGGTCAAGTTGGGGTAGGTGACACAATGGTGGAGTGACATTGTCTTCCAGCCACAGATCTGTAATATGTTTTACCTGAATATGTGATCTGAAGCATTAGATTTATTTAAAAGTGTTACTGACTTAAACACGATTAGTGCCATTTGTCATCCCTATATAAATTTTTTTCCTTCTTTCTTGGTAGGCAAAATAATGATACAATAATTTAATTCATATCTCAGGTACTTGATAGAAGGAGACTAATCGTTGAAATGTGCTGCTAGGCTCTGCACTTGATGGCAACGATAGGGACAGCAAGGTATTACATTTTTATAAGGATTGAAATCCTAGCTTAAATAAGAATGTCATATTCTTAATATGACTGAATTGAAACTATTAAAGGAGATTAAAGAAGCTGTAAAATTAGACCAGATAATAAAAATAATGGAGTTTATTTATACATAGATTGATTAAATACCTCATTGGGAGCAAATGCAAAATGTGGTTTTGAGGTAGAGAAACTACTTCTTCATTTGGCAGTTTTAGAACCTACAAAGCGAAGAAAGAAACTGCATGTTACTTTGAGGAACAAACAAGAATTGGTAAAGGTTTCTGTAGGTCAACACTATTTAACAGTAATCATATCTTGGCTCTTTTCCTCCCAGCCAACTGAGAAGCCTCAAGAATTAACTGTACTAGGGGCGCCTGGGTGGCGCAGTCGGTTAAGCGTCCGACTTCAGCCAGGTCATGATCTCGCGGTCCGTGAGTTCGAGCCCCGCGTCAGGCTCTGGACTGATGGCTCGGAGCCTGGAGCCTGTTTCCGATTCTGTGTCTCCCTCTCTCTCTGCCCCTCCCCCCTTCATGCTCTGTCTCTCTCTGTCCCAAAAATAAATAAAAAACGTTGAAAAAAAAAAAAAAAATTAACTGTACTAGCCCTTGCGTACCAAGCACCACTCCTGTGATGGACTGTGTGCACTCATTTTACCAGGCCAGGAAATTAAGTTGGCTCATCTAATTCTCAACCAAACAAAAAATAGTAATCATATATTGATTAAGCTCAGCATTCTTCAGGGAGAGGAGAACAAAATCTATCACATGGGGATTCAGTGTTAAATTGAGCTATGATCAAGTATGTACATTAAGAAAAGTAGAAAGAAAGATTTTATTTTTTAAATTTATTTTTTATTTTTGAAAGAGAGACACAGAGTACAAGTTGGGGAGGGGCAGGGAGAGGGGGAGACACGGACTCTGAAGCGGGTTCCAGGTTCTGAGCTGTCAGCATAGAGCCAGACACGGGGCTCCAACTCACAAACCACAAGACCATGACCTGAGCCGAAGTTGGATACTTAACTGAGCCACCCAGGCACCCCTTAAAGCTTTCTCTTTTTTTGAAATTTTTAAATGTTTATTTATTTTGAGAGAGAGTGCATGGGCAGGGAAGGGACAGAGAGAGGGAGAGAGAAAATCCCAAGCAGGCTCCAACACTGTCTGTGCAGAGCCCAATGTGAGGCTGGAACTCCTGAACCATGAGATCGTGACCTGAGCTAAAATCAAGAGTCGGATGCTTAACTGACTGAGCCACCCAGGCGCCCCAGAAAGAAAGATTTTAGAAAGCAAATAACCCACTGGCAGCTTAAATGCTTAAAAATCATTATATTAGAAGTCCACGTTAAAAGAAAGCTAGGGATCAAAAGGACCATACAAAACAGATGGTGATTTGGCATAGTCTTAGAGGCTGTGGAGAGAAGAAATAAGAAACATTTTCAATCAAGGCCAAAGAATCCCACAAAGTGATAATGGGTGAATGCCACTTAGAAATTAGGTAAAAGAAAAAAAAAAAAAAAGGATGAATTCAGTAAGCCTCTTTGCACAGCTAATGGTAAGTTTCCTGTTTGTTTATTTTTTTAAGAGGACATGTTAAAAATGGAAAGGCTGCTAGAAAAGTGGTAAGAGTACTTGATTATGGTGTGAAGGATCCATTCAGGGATGAAAACATTAGAGAATTTCCACTCTGTTTTTCTCCTCCACCCAAGCAGATTAAAGTTTCTAGGTCAGATGATGATAGATGCTTAACTTTTTTTTTCTGATTAGAACATGAATTAATCTTTTTCAAAGCATGAAAAGTATAGAAAAATATAAAGAAAATGTGAACATTTATTTAGTATTTCCAACACATTTTTTTCCAGCTCCCTAGGCTTTTCTTGACCAAATCAATATACTTGATTAGATCAAGTGCATCTACCCAAGATTTTAGAAAGAATTCAAGGATAAAATATGAATCTCTTAGTGAAAATATATTACTTCAATTTATAAGTGTCATGGTTACTATGCTAAGGGACTGGTGTAGATTGTTCAAATGTAATTTTGTCCATAAGAAGGCTTTGGAGGTGGAGAGACTAAAAACTTTATTGGGAAATTGATAAAATATAAATTAAAGATTGAGTTGACTTGGTACTATTCATATAACTTATTGGGGCTAAGGTAATAGGTTAGTTTACATAAGACGCATATGACAAATCATTAACAGTTGTGTGGGGACAGAGTTGTTACCAGTGGACGTTGTTTACTTTGAAAAGACTTTAAAGTTAGGCCAAGGCTATTTAAAAACTTTAGTTATGGAATGGGAGAAAATGTTTTGTTGTGCATTAGCAAACTGACTTTCTGACAGTGAATACTTTTATAGGTCCATGGTTCCTTCTCTGCAGTTTCTAAACCTCAAAAGCTCTAAAAACTGGGCTTTTGTAAGTTAGGCACAAACCTGACTTCAACTGTTAATTAAGAGGCAACTTTTAGTCTTTTGTTTTTTGTTGTTGTTCTTTTGGTTCTGTTTCAAGTAAAGATTCATCTTGCTATGGAATATCAAGGAGTTTACTGTTAGGGGGCAGTCCCAGTTTCTACTGAGAGTATTACACTTTGTATGGTATATTAATTATCTCAGCTTTTTACAGGTGAAACAACTGAGGCTCAAATAAGTGCAGTGACTTGCCTGAGATGGTTACACATCTAAGGGAGAGTAAGGAATAGGATTGAGCTTTTCTGCCTCTTTCCTAGTTTTGTTTTGCTTTGTTTTTTCCATTGTACTGTGCTGGTTCCTCGTAACATTACATCCAGGAACCATACTGATGAGTTCTTCTAGGTAGAAGAGTTGAAGCAATAACACTCATCTTATTTGACCTTTTAATGAATGTTTTACATAAGTGACATATTCAAATTTTCCCATGACATTAAGCTCTTTCAGATGGGCTCCCAAATTGTATAGATTATAAACATCAGGAATATCTTGGGTGTGTTGGGGGGATGAAAAATAGAAGATGAGTTTTAATGTAGACAAGTGTTACATTTAAGAACAGGTAGAAAGTCTGGACCCCTTTCTTAGCATGAGTTAATAACTTCAAGCTAGCTCTTGTAGCCCCAAAGAAGACTAGGAATCTTGGTCAGCTGTTCCTAGAAAAACTAGCTCAGTGTGCTGCCAGGGAAATGGTGGGCATCTTTAGGAAGAAAATCAGAACTCAGTAAAGTAAAAATAAATTTCCCTCAGCAAAACCAAGGTTTGTTTATGTTTGTGATAACTGTCTGTTCTGCTTATCCCTGAGAAATATATCCAGAGCTGTTGACCAAAAGAGGTAAAAGCTTTAATCAAGACATATCAAAAGAAACTTCGTCTTTTAAAAACACTAGATTACCAAATCCTATCAAGTGATGAGAAGAACATACAGACTTACTTACCAGTTCTTAAGATCCTGTATTGGATAGAGAGCACTCTTTCAAGTCAGAAATAAATTTAGCTTAATTATGGGTATTCTTATCAACAGTAAATAAATAAAATACTTAAAAGTAGAAATTAAAAATAAAAATAAGGTCAAGAAAGTTTTTGTGTTTGATTTTTTTGTTTCAATGATTTCTTAATTAAACTTTTTATTTTGAGATAATTGTAGAGTCTACTTCAGTTGTAAGAATAATACAGAGGGATCCCTTGTACCCTTTTACCGAGTTTCCCCACTGGTCGTATTTTGCAAAACTATATAGTACAATATCACAACCAGGTATTGACATTGATACAATCCACCCACTTCAAATTTCTTCATTTTTACTTGTACCCATTTATGAGTGTATATATTTAGTTCTGTGCAGTTTTACTATTACCACAGTCAAGATACAAAACAGTTCCGTCAACACAAAGGTCCCTCACTTTGCCCTTTTATAACCACACCTGCCTCACTTCTGCTGCCCCTCCTCCTGTCTCCTACAAGATTTTAAAAAATATTCATCCATTCATTTATTTATGTTGAGAAAGAGCTTGTGAGGAGAAGAGGGGCAGAGAGAGTGGGGGAGACAGAACTCATGAACTGTGACATCATGACCTGAGCCGAAATCAAGAGTCAGACACTTAACCGACTGGGCTACCCAGGCTCCCCTACCATAAGATTTTTGATAAATTATTGGATTAATACATTTATGATAACCTATTAAGTGAACCCAGGGATTTTAGGGGAGTATATCCTTTTTATAAAATTATTTCAGGATGTGTTTTTTTAATCAGATTAATAATATACTTTTTTGTTTTTGCCTTTCCATGAACTATATATTGAAAATCAAGTAGTACTATGTCTTTTAATGAAAATCAGTAATCCACTTTTTATACCTTTCTACCAAGTCTTACTCCCAGCAGGCAACAGCTTTACACTTTTTAGTCTTTATCTTAGGTTTACTCCTGTATCTAAGTAATAATATACTTTCCAACTGTTCTCTCCTTCAAATCCTCTTAGTATAGTTGGGTCACAATTTTTGGTTAAATCAGTATTCATTATTCATTTTGTTGTGTACATATTGTTTACTATTGAGCCATTTAGTATACTACTATTATGTTTTTTTTGTATAATTTTTGTCTTTTCTAGGATCTCAGTATCATTAACTACCTTATTTATTTTGGTTTGTATCACTATTTTTTTTCAGATTCTTTACCAGATCTGTAAATCTCACAATGTAGTGAAACATAGGAAAATGCTTAATTAGCTTCTTCCTTTCTTTTCCTTTTTCTTTTTTCTTACTGTTCCCCTTAAATGTCCTAGCCTATGAAGATTGATACCATGATTCCTTTTGTTTTTTAATGTTTATTTATTTTTGAGAGAGAGAGAGGGAGTAGGGAAGGGGCAGAGAAAGAAGGAGAGAGAGAATCCCAAGCAGGCTTCATGTGGTCAGCACTTAGCCTGAGCAGGGCTTTATCCCACCAACCGAGAGCTGATGACCTGAGCTGAAATCAAGAGTCGGACGTTTAACCAGTTGAACCACTCAGGCACCCCAATGCCATGATTCTTTTTTACCATGATTGCATGAAATGCTGCTTTAGGACCAGGAACATGATCCAGTAATGCAGCTCTCTTGTTCATGGATATTTACTATTTTACTTTTTTTTTTTTTTTAACATAATGTGCATGTAATAAAGTGCATCAAGTACACTAATCTTAAGTGTACAACTCAGTTTTTACATATTTGTACAGCCATATAACCACCATCTAGTTCAAGATAGAGAAGATTTCCAGCCCCACAAGATTCCTTCATGCTTCTTCCCAGCCATTAACCACCACCCCCACAGATATGACCACTTTCCTGACTTCTGTCATCTTTGATTTATAAGTGCTTAAAATGTAAAAACTTCGTGGTTTAAGTCTGATAGATTTTACCATACATTTAAGTTTATAAATGAGCACTCTCAGGAGTTGGTTATGTCCAGAACACCTGATCTGTGTACCAGCCCTATTTTGGGAAGCAGCTGTGTTGTGTATGGATGAGACTATTTGAAGGTTAAGAGAATACTCAGGAGCACATAGGTATTTTAAGAAATGTGGAGACTTTTGTTTTCTAGCCATCCCCCTAGACTCTCTTTCTCTCTTTCTCTCTCTCTCTCTTTTTTTTTTTTAATTTAAATTTTAGTTAACCTACAGTGCAGTATTGGTTCTGGAGTAGAATTCAGTGATTCATGACTTATATACAACACCCAGTGCTCATCACAAGTGCCTTCCTTAGTACCCATCACCCATCTAGCCCATCTCCTACCTATCTTATTCCGTCAAGCAAGTTTGTTCTCTATCATTAAGAGTCTCTTGTGGTTTGTTTCCCTCTGTTCTCCACCCTCCCTTGCCCCGGCCTGTATGTTCATGGGTTTTGTTTTGTTAAGTTTTTTTTTTTTTTTTTAATTTTTTAAGTTTATTTTTTTATTTGAGAGAGACAGCAAGCAGGGTAGGGGCAGAGAGAGAGGGGAGAGGAAGAATCCCAAGCAGGCTGAACACTGTCAGTACAGAGCCTGATGCAGGGCTTGAAGCCACCCACTGTTGAGATCGTAACCTAAGCCAAAATCAAGAGTTGAACTCAACCTAATGAGCCACCCATGTGCCCCTAAAATTTTATTTATTTTGAGAGAAGGAGGGAGAGAGAGAATACCAAGTAGGCTGTGTGCTGTCAGCTCAGAGCCCAATGTGGGGTTCAGTCCCACGAACCATGAGATCATGAGTTGAAACCAAGAGTCAGATGCTCAACTGACTAAGCAACTCAGGTACCCCATCTATTTTGTTCTTAAATTCCACATATGAATGAAATCATATGGTATTTGTCTTTCTCTAATTGACTTATTTTGCTTAGCATAATACGTTCTAGCTCCATCCACATCGCAAAATAGCAAGATTTCATCCTTTTTGATGAGTGAATAATATTCCATTGCGTGTATATACCACATCTTTATTCATCAGTTGATGGACACTTGGGCTCTTTGAATAGTATGTTGATAACACCTCTGGACTCTTAATGAACCTGCATCCTTTATCCTAGAGAGAGGAATCCATACTCTGTACAAGTACATTTGAAGACTGTCAGATAATTGAGACAGTTTATAACTAGTGACAAATGAAACTGAAGGAAGAACAGAGAGGAGAAATGGCAGCCTGGGCACCTCACCTGTTGAGGAGGAAGCAGTGTTCTTCCCTCATTTATTGACCAAAATATTTAATTGAGGGTCAGCTGTGAACCAAATGCTGTTAGGATACAATGGTGAGCAAGAGACAGCCCCTGCCCTTGGCGTGCTTGCAGTCTAGTAGATAAAACAATTATTAAATCATCACACACATTGGGAGGTAGGACATGCACAGGGAGTGCCTTTCAGGTAAAAGCTATAAGGCACTAAGGTGAGAGTGGTACAGAAGACAGAGTGTGACTATGAGATAGGGCTGGAGAAGTAGAATAGACCTGGCTTAGATAGCCTTGAGGGTGTGCGTGTGGATTCCACCACTTCCCCCCGCCTCCCCCAATGGCTAACAGTGTAGATGCTACCTTTTGATAGGTTTTCTTTGCTCTTTAGAGTTAGTATAGCATAGTAGTTCTTGTGTAAGATTTAGGAAGGGAGGTGAGGTCTATAAGAAATGAAGGTAATTCCTTGTATTTCCTGAAAAATACTGGGGTTATTTCCTTTCCCTCATGCCTATGAACTCATCCCATATTATGACCTATTTTAGAGATGAGATGATTGGGATACAGAAAAGTTTTCACACAGCAGTTCTGTGTGGAGGGCTGATTTCTTAGATCTGATTCCTAGCTATCTCCACTATTCACTTTTTCCCCTGAGAACTTGACCTCTTTCTCTTTAGCACAGAAAGTGTATTTCTGGCGATTAGAACTAAATTATAAAGGGCTATATAGTCCTCCAATTATTAGGGGAATGGTCGGGCTTTATTTTTTAAATGGTCTTTGCTTCTTGGTCTACTTACACGTAGCACTTGGTAAGGGTTTTCTCTGTGGACTGGTTCCACTAAATGAATCCCTGTAGTGTTGTGATGGAATTATTTACATGTTCAGTATACAGTTTAGCCTATTATGAGATGTATGCTAGCACAGAGCAGTATCAACAAACACCAAGGCTCTAAGCCTGAGCCCTGTTGAATAGCTGTGTCTTGGTGGAAGTGTCATTTGCTTATGTGAGATGAAACAGGTCAAGCCTCATAATCTTTGTCTGAGAATAGCAGCCTGTGAGGACCATAAAACCATGAGATGCAGCATAAAAACACTCAGGGACTGAGACGCTATACCTTTTACTCTTCTGTCCTTAGGTGACACATGGTCAGATGAGCCCTGTTGAATTGGATCCATCTTCTCAAATTGGCACTGTTAGTCTGTTCTTTATCTGATCCCCCATTGGAGATATAAGCTGAGAGCTACGGTACTTGAGGAGATGACACAGTTCCTTTGTTACAGTAATTAATGTAATAAATTAAGGGAGAGACCCAAAGGAAAGTTGATTGTTTCTTGTTAGAGCCCTAGGTGGAAATTCAGTTGATTAGTGAGTGCCTATGAAGTGTAGCAGGTGGAGAGGGAGATGCCTCTCCTTCCAGCTGGGTAAGCTCAGAGTCACTGAGGATGGTTTACATGTTGTATTAGCCTCATCTGAGGCTGGCTAAGCCCAAAGTGATTTCAGGGTAGCGTGTGGAATTCAGGGAAGATGGTATAATATGGTTTTCTTCTAGCAGCATTTTTGTATCCCATTGGCTTATTGACCCTTCCCTGGGGCATCAAACCCATGAATCTCACACAATCTAGATTTGAAGTCCTGTCCTATCAGTGGGGTCAACAACCTAGTGGATTGGAACAGGTGGTAAAAGAGATAGCCCGGATGTTAAAACTGAGCTTTAAGATGGGTACCTTGGTCCTGAGGGATTAAAAAAAATTTTTTTTTAATTTTACATTTATTGATTTTTGAGAGACAAAGTGAGACAGAGCATGAGCCGGGGGTCGGGCGAGGGGGGGGGGGGTGGACAGATAGAGAGAACAAGACACAGAATCTGAAGCAGGCTCCAGGCTCTGAGCAAGTGTTCAGCACAGAGCCCCATGTGGGGCTTGAACCCACGAACCATGAGATCATGACCTGAGCTGAAGTCAAATGCTCAACCGACTGAGCCACCCAGGTGCCCCAGGCCTTGAGGGATTTTTTAAGGAAGATAGAGTGAGTCTGTCTGTCACTATAGTGTAGTTTTGAACTACACCTGAAGGTAGGAGGATCCTTAAAAAAGTTGGGACTGCTGAGTTCATGGAAGAAAAAAGGATTGCCATTTTCTTTCACAGAACTTAGATTGAGATCAGTGCTACCTGCAATTTGTAAAAATACCTGATACTCTGTACAAGGTATAATTGTAAAACAGTCCTCTTTAAGTTCCTAGAACCATATAAGAATATGTGGGTGGGAGCACCTGGGTGGCTTAGTCATTTGAGCATCTGACTCTTGATTTTGGCTTAGTTCATGATCTTGCAGTTCGTGGGTTTGAGCCCCGTGTCAGGCTCTGCACTGACAGTGTGGAGCCTGCTTGGGATTCTCTCTCTGCCCCTTCCCTGTGTGTGTGTATGTGCTCACTCTGTCTTTCTCTCTCTCAAAATAAACTTACGAAAAATTCTTCTAAACAAAAAAGATTATGTGGGTCATTTTATACTTTTGAGTTTTTTTTTAAATATGAGTTGTCTTATATTTTTCAAATTTGTATGCTCATAATATGCTTACAACCATGATGGATACTTCCTCCATTTTATAAATGAAAAAAATTATTATTTAATGAAGCAATTTGGCTAGGATCATTGGAAATTTGAGTCTAGAAATCACATCTCTCTTTTTTTTTAGTTTATTTATTTTTTAGTAATCTCTACCCCCAACCTGGGGCTTGAACTCACAACCTGGAGATCAAGAGTTTCATGCTCTTCTGACTGAGCCAGGTGACCCAGAAATCATATCTTGATTCTAAATTCAGAGCTCTTTTTTCTACATCATGCTATCTTTGTAAAATTGAATGTAGCGTTTTGTTTTTGTTTTTGTTTTCCCTTTGTCCTGACAGCTTTTGGAGGGAACTACCTAGTCAGGTCACCCTCACATTTAAATGTGTATGACCTCTGTGGTCCCAAGCAGATTATATATACTCATATACAACTGTCACTTAGGCCGAAGACTATAAGAAGATTGATCTAAAACCCATAAGAAGAGGAGAGGACAGATAAATTTACATTGGAACATCATTGGACGATTTGCTACTTAAACCAGATTATCTGTGGGTAGTTGGCAGTTAAAGAGATGCTGTCTTCGTATAGTCCTCTAGGGTGGATACAGAGCTCTCTGTGGGTGGAAAGAGAAGTATTGTCCTTATTATGTTTGGACATCATTAGGGTCACTTGCTGCTTATGTCCTCTGGGCAGGGACACAGACCTCACATGAAGACTCTTTTTCATTCTTAGCCATCTTGAAGAGAGGCCTTGTTCATTCCTGAGGTAGGAGAGTGGTGTGATCCGTGGCATGTGTATTTCAAAAGAATAATTAACAGTGGCTCCTGGATGGCTCAGTCGGTTGAGCGTCCAGCTTCAGCTCAGGTCATGATCTCACTGTTCGTGGGTTTGAGCCCCACATCAGGCTTTGCACTGACAGCACAGAGCCCGCTTTAGATTCCCTGTCTTCCTCCCCTTGTCTCTCTCGCTGTCTCTCTGAAAAATAAATAAATAAAAAGTAATTAATGACCCAAAATATGTGATTACAAACCAGTCTGTGGGCTGGGAGTCTGAGAGAGGAATTGGATTCCAGAGAGGAAAGTGGGATTTGAATTTCTGTTGTTATAGGTACAGGATATGGGGAGTGATTGTCCTGGCCTATCTTGGTCCCTTAGCAATATTCGCACAGAGAGGAGTTGTTGGCGATCAGGTGCAGGAACAAAGAATAAATGGTACTGTCAAGTAATTCCAGAGTCTGGTGAACTGTGGTCCTAAATACGGAAGTGGAGTACAATTAGGCAGAAGGAGAAGAGAGAGAGGAAAATACGTGCAGAAGCTCTTGCAAGTTCAAAGTGCCTTGTGGTCTCTGTAAGGTATTGGTTCTCCTGATTCTTCACTTTAACTGCCATGGAAGCAAGAGGTCAGTGCTTTTCATTTCCAGCAAGCATGTTAGTTGCCCTGCCTCCTGGGGTTAAACATCTCTGCAGTGACCTGTCAGAGAATTGATTATTAGCAGTCTAAAGCCAGGATGCTGTAGGGAGCAGATGGGAAGTGGTTTGGCTGTTGCAGCCAGGCTGATTAAAGAATCCTTGGCAATTTTACAGTGTATCTTTGGAAAGGTACCACCAAAGTTACTGTGAAGCCTGCTGGGTTTGGAAAACTGGATTTTCTGAAAAGTCACCTGAGTAAAAGTAGTACTTATGAAAACTCAACACTCTCAAAAATAGGACAGTGGCTTTCCAAACAACATTAAAACTACTAAAATCAGTCCTTAGGATATGTTTTGTTTGCATCCTCTTTATTCAGAAATTCTGGGTAATTTTGTAGTAGGGAAAGCACTTTTTGATAGATATATTAATAGAACTGTAGATTTGAAAAAGGGTCTAGGCATGTCCAGACTACTTTCTACTACACATAGAGGAATTCTTTATGTAATTTTGTTGACAGAGGATTAAGCTTTTTCTGCTCAGTACTTTCAGAGATAAAGATATGGCTTCATTATGGCATTGTGGGCCAGTGTTGGAAATCTCAGGTTATTGAATTTCTTCCTCAGTTAAACATCTGTCATTCTGTAACTTCTACTCACTGGTCCTGTTTCTACTGTCAGCATCAGAGGATAAGTTTCTCTCTTCTGCATTGCAACCATCTTAAGTTTGAAGCTTACCAACTTGTCTCGCCCGTTTTCTCCTTTCCAGACTAAGGAATACCAATTTATAAGACCTTTGCTCTTACAAAAAATGGTTTCTTGGTCTTTCATTATACTCTTCTGGACACCCTTCTATTTAATTAATATCACTTAAGATATAGAACCTGGAAATGAGCACAGGCCACCAGATGTTCAAATTTTCATCTCCAGCTCTTTTTTGAGAAGAAGCACATTTAAAAAAAAAATTGCAATATATCTTGCTTACTAGAAAAAACAAAACAGTTTGCCAGGACATATGGAATTGGGGCAAGAGGAATTTGAGAAAGTGTCTTCCCTTACTAGTGTTAAGGCTGAACTTTAGGTTCTGCGTTATTATAGGCATTGATTTTACCTCATATTTCTCAGGAATAATTTTTAGTATCTTTAATATCAAGTTTACTCTTCAGATTACAAAATTTAATTGGTATTTGTGTTTCCAAGAATTATTCACATTTATGCTACTGAACTGACTTTAGGGCTTTAGATAGTTTTTTTTTTTTTTAACAAGATAGATATACATGTACATGTGTTCTTACATGACTGAAAATCTATTACATTTATACATGACAAACACCTTGACTCCATGTAAGACTTGACCAACAGCCTTTTTTCTTCAAAATTCTGTAGATTTTTTCATTCTTTTATAACGTTTAATATTGCAGAGCAGTCTGAATTTGGCCCAATTTTTGTCCTTTATAATTGGGAGAATTTGGCCAGAATGTGTGCAAGTTTGGCTTTTTAAATTGATTTTGCTGAGAAAGTAGTAAACCTTTTCAATCTGCATGCAGGATCTTTTTCAGCTCAAAACACTATTCATTTATTATGTCTTGATGGGTGGTTTTCCTCCCAGTTCTAATCTCCTCAGTTTTCTTTTCAGTGTTATTAAATGGTGTATCTCTCTCAATTTTTCTCATTTTCTTTTTGCTGCCTTTTCCTTTGTGTTCTAGAAAAATATCTCAGGTTTTCTTGTAGTTTACTGAATCATTTCCCAGTTTCAGGTCTGTGCTTTTTTGATTTCTGTATGAATTTTAATAGGAAGTTCATTTTTTGTTTTTTGCATCTTTCTTTTTTTAAAAATGTCGTATCCTTTTGTCTAAGTTCATATCCTTTTATTTCTGCCTGTTTTCTTCTTTTTTTTTTTTTAAACATTTATTTATTTTTGAGACAGAGAGAGACAGAGCATGAGCAGGGGAGGGTCAGAGAGAGAGGGAGACACAGAATCTGAAACAGGCTCCAGGCTCTGAGCTGTCAGCACAGAGCCTGACGCGGGGCTCGAACTCACAGACCATGAGATCCTGACCTGAGCCGAAGTCGGCCGCTTAACCGACTGAGCCACCCAGGTGCCCCACCTGTTTTCTTCTTAATGCTATCTCTTCCTTACTGACATACTTCATTTATCCTGCTCCATATGATAGCTCAGCCAGTATAGTAAAGTGAGAACTGTCAAGCTCTCTGAGCACTATCATTTTTATGTACTTTATATTCTTTTACCTAGAGTCTCTCTTTCATCACAGTCCTGTTTTCTAGAAGAAGGTTGTGTTTTGTGTTTTTTTTAAAGGAAAGTCTTCTGAAAGTTTTGTTTTTCCAGGGTTAAACAAACATGGGGTTGTTTTAATGGCTGAATTACAGACTGATGATAGTAGAGCTCTGGAGGAAAGTGGGTAAGCCATAAGTAAATGTGAATGTGTTATGCTCTAAGCCTAGCCACAATTGCAAAGATTGCAGAGGTAATAAATTATGATGCTGGAAAGAACTATGCTTTAATAATCCACTATAGTGCAGATTCAGTTGGCATTCCCTTTTCTAGAAATCCTTGCTGCCCCTCATAATAGAATTATTTTCAGTACCATGTTCCACTGCCTTATTCACTTATTCACTGTTGTACCCCAGTACCTAGTTTAGAGACTAGCACAGAGAAGGTAATAAATACAAGTTTTTTGAATGAATGAACAAAGATGTGCTACACTAGTATTTACCATAGGCCAAGATTTCTTAGATAGTATTGAGAATTCTAAACATTTTAACAAAAATTTCTTTAGAATTCTAGACGTTTTCAGAGGTACCATTTTTCTTACTCTTCAGGGATTATGTTTCCTTTACCTTGTGGGTGTCATGTTTTCATAGTTCCTACATCATGCCTTCCCCCACTCCACCTCCACTCCCACCCTCATTTTGCTCTTCCTGTTATGAAGTAAGATCTGTGTAGACTTGATGCCAGCAATGGTTGTTCCTGTTGGTACTAAACTCTCTCTCTACTTGGGTAAAGGATGTATTTTCTTCTCAGATCTACAGCTAAATGACAGATTAATGTGCATACCTTTCTCTTTTCAACCCGAGTTGCTAGGAGGCATTTACTTGGTACAGCTCTGCTTTCCTGGGATGACGTCTTCTCTTGTAACTGCACCCTGGTTCTTTGATACTGTCTTGAGAGAGTAGGTTAAAAAGTACAATTTGTCTTGTCCCTCTGTCATATCTGTAGCATTTACCTGTTGGAAATCCACATTGTAGGATTCATTGTGCCACCACTGGTTTGCTCTTTGTTATCTTAGGAGCTTTCTTCTGTAAATGGATGTAGAAAGCTATCCGTTGGATTTTGCTTTGCCTTCAAGAACAGAACTCTTACTCTTTCTCATAGTAATACCTGGATGGTATCTGTTGGCTTCTAGATTTTCTAGCTGGTACACTTTCCAGGTCTCATGAGTCAGGAGAGTGGAAAGTTATAAATTGACTTCTCTACCCTCCCCGCCTTTTTTTTTAGCCAATCCCTGTTTCATGTGGTAAGCCTTTGGTATTTATCAATACAGTGCCACCAGTCTTATATAAAAATGTGAAGAGTTATTTCACGTTCTGCTGTTAGGGGTTTTAGTAGTGTTGAGTCAGGGTAAAATTTTTTCGTGTGTGTCTTCATAGACATTTTAGTGAAAAGTGGGAAAGGCCACACTGAATTATGCTATTTGGAGTTCAGTAAGGCTTATTTAACTGAAATTAAGTGGGTTGATTGAGTCATCTCTCTGAGGATTGTCTCCTCTAGTTGCAATATTTGTCTTCTATCCTAATGTATTTTTCCTAGTTCTGCTTGCTTTTTTCTTTCACTCCTAATCATAATAAGACGTTTTCCCCCCAAAAGTCAAATGACAAGGAATCCATATTATGTTTAGTAAGGACAGGTCCTGTTAATAGAGGCTTATTCAGCCTTTGCAAGTCCATGTTCTGAGTCTCTGATAATTTAAGAAGAAGCAAAGACCAAGGGGGTGTGAGTAAAGTTGTGCTAGAGTTTGAATCTGTTATGTGCCAGGGCCTGTATTGATTGAGGGAGGATTGCCAGCTGGCAGTGGTGGTAGAAAGAAGTCTCTGGGGAATGGGAAACTAACTCTAGAGGTTTCCTAGTTAAGACTTAACACGGAATCTCTGGGCAATTGGAAATATTGTACTCTCCCCTAGGGAGATGGAGCGGGAATTAACTTTTCCCCTGGTCCAATGTGACTTGGTTAGAAATACAATTGAACCTGTTTGTCTTGTCCATTGTGATGTGATAGCCCCCTAGGAACAGTCTGTTTTGTGTGGGAGTTTATTTCAGGCTGTCTCCTTGCCTGTATTGTTTCCTTTAACAGCTCTTTAAATTTTCTTTTTCCAGCAATGATGTTGTCCACTGGGCATGTACTGACCAATGTGGCAGGTCTGAGAACATAGCTGAAGCTGAAAATAGGAAAGCTGGGGGCAAGGAAGAGCCTTGAATCTTGAGGTGGGACGTTGACTCTAAGATGTCCTTGAGCAGTGGAGCCTCCGGAGGGAAAGGAGTGGATGCAAACCCGGTTGAGACATACGACAGTGGGGATGAATGGGACATTGGAGTAGGGAATCTCATCATTGACCTGGACGCCGATCTGGAAAAGGACCAGCAGAAACTGGAAATGTCAGGCTCAAAGGAGGTGGGGATACCGGCTCCCAATGCTGTGGCCACACTGCCAGACAACATCAAGTTTGTGACCCCAGTGCCAGGTCCTCAAGGGAAGGAAGGCAAATCAAAATCCAAAAGGAATAAGAGTGGCAAAGACACTAGCAAGCCCACTCCAGGGACTTCCCTGTTCACTCCAAGTGAGGGGGCAGCTAGCAAGAAAGAGGTGCAGGGACGCTCAGGAGATGGTACCAATGCAGGAAGCCTGGTTGCTGCTATTGCTCCCAAGGGCTCAGAGAAGGCGGCTAAGGCATCCCGCAGTGTAGCCGGCTCCAAAAAGGAGAAGGAGAACAGCTCATCTAAGAGCAAGAAGGAGAGAAGCGAAGGAGTGGGGACTTGTTCAGAAAAGGATCCTGGGGTCCTCCAGCCAGTTCCCTTGGGAGGACGGGGTGGTCAGTATGATGGAAGTGCAGGGGTGGATACAGGAGCTGTGGAGCCACTTGGGAGTATAGCTATTGAGCCTGGGGCAGCGCTCAATCCTTTGGGAGCTAAACCGGAGCCAGAGGAAGGGGAGAATGAGTGTCGCCCGCTAAAGAAAGTCAAGTCTGAAAAGGTAAGAGGTGGCCAGATCTGGCTGCCTACTGCCAGTCAGAACTGCCCTGGACTAACCACCAAATGCTTTGTGCACTCTGTGGGAGGCTCATTAGTTTGTGGGTAATGACCAATTACAAGGTCAGAGCAGCTGGTAATGATAATGTGGTTTTGTTCCAAATTAGGGGATTCTCTACAGATTCATTAACAGCGGGCCTGGGCATTTTGGAGAATATCTATTGCCGGGGGCAGCTACTTGGTATGACTTCTAAGTCAAGTGGAGAAACTCCCACCTTGTCCTAGTCCCATCACCCTCAGACACTTGTTGCTGGAGGCCAGCATCAGCCTGTATGTGGTTTTCTCATCTTGACTGGTATTTCATCTTTAGAATTATTGATGAACTTACTAAGCTGATGATAGGCTTTCAGTGGAGAGCTGTTCTTAATGGGATAGATGGTGCTGCTGGGTTTCTGGAAGAAAAAAAGTTAAATAAGTTTCATGGCATGATATCTACCAGGTGTTCTATTGGTGTCTACCAAAGAGCAAAGCGGAAGGTAAATAAGGGAGCAGCAAGTACTGACTGTACTAAGAGGTACTTAATCAGGCCTTATGAGTTGGTGTTGTGGCTATGCATGTTTGGCCTTGAAAGAGATTCTTTGGCCACTAAGAGTATGGTTCTTGGCCAAGAATCTTCCTCATCTACTGGTAATCAAAGTGTCCAGGTGGTTTAATAGCTGCCAAACAGTGTAATGATACCTTACCTTCTGCTTGAGTTGGAAGGACAGGTGCTTACAGCCCCAGGAGGGGCTTTCCTCCTCTGGGAAGATGATCTTAGTTCATGTCTCAGGAAATAGAGCTTGCGGGGCTGGAGCAAGTAGGTGTGAGTCTGGGGTCAGCTCAGGCTGCTTTAAACTTCAGCAGCTTACAATTTCCTGCAAAGCGGCTGGCTTGGTGATGAACTCTTCACTGGCTCTTGATTTTTCTGCTTTGTGTTTGCTCACCCTGTGCTTTCAGCTGATCCCAGCAGATGCGGCATAAATTGGTTTCTCTGTAATTACATCAGCTGCAACAGGGAATACCTATTTCCATATGTAAGTGTTAATAAATAGAGGCTGGATGTGTATGTTTGTGTGGTGTTGTCCTCTCAGTGCCTGGATTCCAGTGGTAGCTTTTGCTTTCTTTGCCTTAGGTATTTTGGTCTTTGCCTCTGGCACATCTGTAGCTCTTAGCAACATCTGGGCTTCCCTAGTAACAAGGCTGTGAATTTTCTTCCACTAATAACACAATGGTTCATTCCATTTCACCAGAGGCAGCTGCCAGAGAAGCTGCCTGTTTTTAGGTGACAGATGCTATAGTCCACCTCAGAAGCGTCAAGTTCCAGCTGGCTACTGGCATGGCTCGTCCTGTGCGGGCTGTGATTTACCATTTTCTCTGGGGGGCAGATGGATAATACTGTTTTAAAGAGGCCTAGGAGCACCAGGAGTTCTTGCTTCTGTTCCAGGCCCATTAGACTGTTCCCTACATCTGGCTGCAGTAAACTCTTGCCATATATCCATGTTCATAATCATTGCTCTTCCTGTGCTGAAAAGTGGCCACTTCTGAGAATGGTCTTCATTTTCCTTTCGGTTTAGAACTTTTGAGTCATGTCACAATCATGTAGGCCCAGTAGTCCTCTACAGGTAAAAGGATTAATGATGCTGAGCTTCATGTTAGTTTTAAGTCTAAATGTCCATGGTAGTCTCCAACAGAGTAGCAAATGGAACTTATTTTCTCTTAGATGTCCAGAGACCGGTTGGGTGGCTGCCCTTCACATTATAATTGGGCTGAAAGATGCAATGTATTCAGCTAAGAAAACACCTTGGTGCCGGAGAGGTTTGCCCTTTAATAATATAACTGTGCTATATAAGGCTTGTCTCCCAAGGAGACTGAAAATGGGGCAATGGAATGAGAGAGAAAAGGGAGAGAGACTGTGGTTCGGTTTTTGGAAGAAAGATAAAATTGCTGGGAAGTACTTTTAGAAGCAGAAAGTTGCTGTGCAGTTTGATGTTACTGTAAGCCAAACCCTGGTTTCTCAATTCCTTTCCCTGTTCTTCAACCCTTCTGAACAGTTTGGTTCTGGGGGGTGCCTTTCCAAAGCCTTTTGATTGTTGAAATAATTATTTAAATAAATGTTTGGAAGTTGCTAGGAGATAAAAACACTGTGCAGAGAGAGAGTGTTTCTGGAATGGGAGGAGGGAAAGACTGAAGGGGAAAGAAGGCTAGGAGTCTTAAAGCAGAAAAGCTTTTGAGAAACAAGGACTCCAGGGTTTAGGGCATAATAGGGGCTCATTGTTTGATGATTACTCCTATAGCTTATAAGTTGAATCTGTGAAAACTTCTTTTAAGATTTTCTGTCTGAGATACGGGCTTGCCTGTGGCTTCATTGGTTTGGAATGTTCCTTCTATGTGGGGACAACCAACAGAACTAAAACAGCAAAACAGATGTTTTGACATAATCTAGGAATTATATATTCTGAACTGGGAACTATCATGAAGAAAGAAAACTCAAAATTTGGGAAGTGTCTTGACTGGTGTCAGAAGACAAATAGAGTTTGTGGTATAGGATAGAATTGTCACATGTCTCCCATTGGCTAATGAGGGAGCTTTGAGTATTCAAATTATCTGCCTCAAGACCTTCTTTCTCATCTAGGTAGGTATTTCAGGCTATGGCTGAGGGAATTACCTGTCAGCCAAGGATGTGGATTTCCCTTCATGGCATCCCACTTCAGCTCCACCACACCTTTCTCTGGCAGGGCTTTCTGTGATGTTTCCCAGAGTTCTAGGAGAGACCAGAAATGGCTCTTAGCGACTGCTGCTGCCCTAAATTGTTATTGAATACTGCTGCTCCTACTTCCTGCCAGCTGAAGAGATGGGGGAGGGAATGTTGAGGAATAAACAAGAGCCTTTCAGCTCTTGCCTGTTCCCTTGCCTTTGGTTTGATTGATAGATTGTTAAGTTAGGGATGGAAGGGGAGGTAGGGAGGAGGAAGCGTGCCTGCCTGAATGTTCCAAGCTTAGAGCTTAGTGCTTGCATTGCCAGTCTGACAGGCAAGAAGAAAAGAATTTATAAACCACAGAAGGCAGTGATGTATCTGTGCTGAGTCTGTCCTGCAGTACAGACTCTTGTGAAAGAGTCTGGGCTTAAACCAGGAATTTAAGGTGAGACTCCTTATTTTTTTCAAATCATATGAAGTAACCAGTAGGCTCTAATGGCTAGGGGATCTATAGGTTTGCAACCAGAAGCTCCCCTGGGCTCTTTGGCTGCTGTTTTTGATCTTGCAAGGTAGGAACAGTCTGCACTGTGCTTTCCCCTTGTTTGGGGTCTCAGCTTCTGCTACTCTCAGAATGTTACATGTATTACCACTCTCCCCCCACTCTCATTAGTTTAGGTTACAAAAAAAACCCAAAAAAACCATTAAGTGTGTGCTCTTTGCTCTTTCCCCCTCTGATCATGCTTGCTATCGCATCCTGTGTTCTAAGAGCATCTTCCTTTGCCCTTGGTTTTGTTTTTCCTGCCCTAGTTTATGCCTTCCAGCTCAGTTCTCTCCTGTTGCAATCTCTCATTGCCCAACCAAGGTCAGGTCTCTTTTATTCCTTCTGATCCAAGGCTTTCTCTCTTAACGCCTTCCTCCTTCAACTAGCTGTTCAATCTCAGCTATTGATGGCATAGCAGTCAGCCTTTCCTCCTGAAGCCAAATGCCCTCCAGCATTTTTCTTCATGGAAAAAATTAAAAACAAGTTGATATTTATGTGGGACAGAGATGCAACAAAGCCTGAGCTTAATTTATTTTTTCTTCAGTAGCTCTGTTTTCCATCTGGGTGTTGTAATTCAAGGAGGGCCCACAGGGAAATTATCTTGTCCAGTCTCCTCATTTTATGGAAGAACCTAAGACCAGGGAGGTCATATGACATGCCTAGGCTCTCACAGGTAGTCAGTGACAAAGCCAGGCCTAGAGACCAGGTTTTTGGTGCCCAGGTTCTTATGGCATATTGTTACTCAGGGGTTTGTTAAAAGTTTTCAACTGTCAGGAGGGCTGCTCTGTTTGCCCACTCTAAAGACTACCTTAGAAACATTGGGTGTAAATTTCCAGATACTCTTGAAATTGTTTTCATTGTTTTTTCTACTGATTTTAACATTGTAGAGGCTCAGTAAACAAAGGATCCTTGAGTGTGAGTTTCTTTGGTATGATAATGTTTGCAGAGAACTATTTCAGCTGGTGTTGAACCTATCCTATTCTATATAAAGAGGGAAAGTTACTTTTAAGCTGCTACTTTGAGCTTGGTTGTGTGTGTGTGTGTGTGTTATGTTCTGGAATATTGCATTCAAATTTCCATTGTACTCATTGAGGCATTGCCAGCTCCCTCATTATTTGCAATTGTGAGAAAGAAAAAAAACCTGGTGCTTCTTGGACCTATCACTAATAGGGAGACCTTAAATGTATTGTAGATATTAACTGTTTTGAAAAGACATGATATACTGTTGGATACCATTATTCATTTGGTACATTAATCGAGTGCATTTTATTTTTATTTATTTAAAAGATTTTTAATTGAAGAATAGTTGACACTTTGAGTGCATTTTAGATTCCAGGTATTGTGCTTGTTGCTGGGTACATATAGTGAATAAACAGAAGATTCCTGCTCTTTGAACCTTACAGTTTACCATCTACAGTAGAGTTCTTAAATATATGGCCCATAAAACCATGTGTATCACATCACCTGAGTGTCAAAAATGCAGATTCGTGGACCCAACCCCAGTTCTGCTAAGTAAGTTTTAGGGTCTCTCCAGATAATTGTTACATACTTAAACATTTGAGAACCATTGTGAATTTTCTTTATAAGGGGGGTATTGGACACCACTTTTGACTTAAGACACCAGCCTTCTTTCTAAATTTAAATTTCACATAAACTCTGGAGCCAGACTACCTGGTGTGTATCCCAGCTCTGCCACTTATTAACTGAGTGTTCTTAATCAAGTTACTTAACTGTTCTACCTCCATTTTTTTCTTCTGCAAAATGAGGAAAACAATAGTTCATAGGGTTGTTGTGAGATTAAACTACTGAATTCATATAAAACACTTTGAACAGTGATTAGCATTCAGTAGGAAGCCCTGAAATAAATACTGAATTCGTAGGAAGCATTCCGTAAATGTTAGAAAAAGAAAAAAACATGATTTAAGTTAAAATATGTCTCAGTATGCCCTAGGCAATAATGGGCTGAAATACAATAACATTCCACCTGTATAGGAAGCCCAGTATAAATAGATAAACATATTGGCTAAGATTTTGAGCACTGTGCTCAGAAGTTCCAAGCCTAGGTTGGGGAATTTTCATGCTGGTGATGTGTTCTAAAGCCCCTGGTGTTTATAGTAGGGGTTGGAGAAGGAGGGGGACCAAAAATTGGCTTCAAAAGATCTTGAAGTAGCCTGTTGAATTTCATTATTTCATATAAATTGAGTTCCTTTCTGGCCATATCCCTGATGTGGGATTGGGTTTTTTGGATAAATGTTATTGTGGGTTTGCCAGCACGCGCGATCTTGTGTATGCTGGAAGAGCACTAAATGCTTTTTGTTTCTACACAAGAGTGCATGGAAAATCTAAGTCCTAGTTCTTAATCTTCCTCCCCTAGTGTGAACTTGTATTTTTGCCATTTGGGTATAAGAGCTTTTACCAGCAGAGCTCATCCAGGGAGGCAGCAGGGCTTGGGCTTTCAGGCTGGAGGTGGCAGTAACATACACAGCTGAGATCCTGCCACTGCTGGCTGTCTGAGCCCTCCTCTCTGTGGTTTTCACTCTTCAAGCCATGCTTGAGTAACCCGCCTCCAGAGCTGCTGACAGGGCCGTGTTCAGAGGCCTTGGAAATTACACTGTTCATTTCCTTATCATCCCCTGACCTGCAGTGCAGAGCCTTCTGGTGCAGGAACAAGGCAGAAAAAAATCCAGACGGCTCCCAGCCAGCATGTGTCAAGGGCTACAAAGAAGGAAATTGGACTTGCTCACTTCAAAACCGTGGGGTTAGGCTTTGATTTTTGGTTCCTGCCGAGAGTTATTTGTGTGTGTGCGCGCATGTTCTATCTCTGTGTATATGTATAGAATGAGGCTGTGCATGGCAAAGCTGTAGAAGAGGAGCATCTGAAAGTAGAGAGCAAAGGGAAGATTGCTTTTCTCTTCAGTTAATTTCCCAGTTGTGCCATTGGGATGGGCCTGGAAGGATTAACATCAGGAAGGTGCCAGGCCATATTAATGTTTTAAAATATATTTCTCTTGGTACAGTTTAGTCATGGTTGACAGCACCCACCCAAGTAAGAAGCTTCCCTGGCTGGCTGAGGAGACATTTTTAACAAATCCTATGCCTGAAGTCATTCATCCTAGATGACATTGACATAATCAATGTTGAAGCTCCCTAAGAAAGGATAGACTTTGGGTTAGTCTTGGGTAAGGGGAATAGCTCTTTTGAGATGGAGGATAGTATGACAAAAAAGAGAAGAAATTTATAGCATTTAGAGATTTTCTGTTTATAGGGCAAAATTCTATTACATTTTTAGAAGCTGTCCTCGATTTTTTAGTATTATAAAACAGTCCACCTCCTTTTTCTTTTGGCGTTTCTCTTGCCCTAGGATACCCAAAGGAAATACTTTTAGGCAGAAGAAGTAAAATGTGGATGGTAAGAGGCTCTTGAGCAGAATTTACAATCATTCTGTTCTTAATTTTCCTTTTTCTGGATATCTACTGCCTTAATGTCATTGGTGATATTAGAACCTTTGTGAAGTGGGGGGAAAAAAAGAAGTATTTCAGCTTTCAGACCTTGGAGGTTTTTTTAAATCCTAAGTGTCTCTCTTGTTAGAAGTACTCTGTAGAGAAGTGTTTTCACATGAGAAAGTGATAGCTTAGGTGAGAGGGGATTGCTTCCTTTTACTTTCTAAAGCAGTAGTCCCCTGTACCAGCAGCTGCAGAGCAGCCGGCAACTTGTTAGAAATGCAAATATCAGAGCCCATTCCAATCTCCCAAATCAAAAACCCTGGGGTTGAGGCCCAGCAATTTGTATTTCAACATTAGCTCTTTCTTTGACTATGATACTAAATTTGAGATCTGTTGTAGGTCTGTTGATCTCTGCTGTTGTAGAGCACCTTCCCCCTCTTAATAGTGAGGAGCAAATTGGAAGGAATACCTAAGGGTTTGGGACTTTGAGAGCAGTAGAGGTATTTAAAATATTTAACTTTTCCAAGCTTTTCTCCTCTGTAATATAGAAGTGAATAATAGTACTGATCTTATTGTGAAGATGAGGTCAGATAAAGCACAAAAGCAATCAGCACAGTGCCTAGCATAGAGTAACTACTCAATAAATGTTAACTATTGCTGATACTGCTACTAGGTATGAGGTGCAAGGTCATTGTGAAATTAAGATGCAAGGATATCTTTAGTGACTTTAAAGAATTAACTCCCTGGTGGTTTTAGAAAGGAATGAGTTGATGATCGCTTGTATTCTAACTCCTGATTTCTAGGAAGGCTTGAGGAGAGATTGATTAAGAGCATTTGGAGCTATTGAAGTTTGGAGTTACACTGTTTGATTAGTTTAGAAGCATTTGTTGAACTCCTTTTGGTACAGGGCTGATCTCAGGTTGTAGAACCATGGCTCTTAGCTGTTTCCCATTAAAATCAGAGTTGTGTTTTTGTTTTGTTTTGTTTTAATATATACTCAGGCCTTCTGAACCATTTTTTCAGGATTGAAATGAATGTAACATTGCTTTAGTTTAGAAAGTTTTTTTCCTTCTTTTAATCCATAAGAAGTGCAGATTTCAGCCTTTTGAAGGAATTAGAACTATAGGTAGTCTGAACAGGCAGGAGAAGAATAAGGATTAAGATACTTCTTTTTGTAGACTTGTCACTAGCTGCAGGAAATAAAAAGGCAGTTCCTAGATTTTTGGTAGAGGTCAGTTTTTAACCTGAAATGTTGTCCATTGGGAGAGTATAATTTGTGCCTGAAAAATACACTAATGGAGTATTTTTTTTTTTATTTTTTTTTTCAACGTTTTTTTATTTATTTTTGGGACAGAGAGAGACAGAGCATGAACGGGGGAGGGGCAGAGAGAGAGGGAGACACAGAATCGGAAACAGGCTCCAGGCTCCGAGGCATCAGCCCAGAGCCTGACGCGGGGCTCGAACTCACGGACCGCGAGATCGTGACCTGGCTGAAGTCGGACGCTTAACCGACTGCGCCACCCAGGCGCCCCAATGGAGTATTTTTAAATTTTAGATTATTGGATTTTAGCCATAGTAGCCAATACTAGATTGTGTTTAGATGAGCCAGACCTGGTCATTAAATTTTTTCTTGGTCTTTTTAGTTTAAGCTATAAATGATGTAACATTATTAGTTTCACGTGTATGACATATTCAGTATTTGTATATGATGCAAAATGATCACCACAGTAAGTCTAGTTAAAGTTAACATCCATAACTACATATATTTACAAAATTTTTTCTTGCAATGAGAACTTTCAAGATATATGCTACTACTTTTACATATGCAATACAGTATTATTTTATTAATTTTTTTGTGTGTTTATTTTTGAGAGAGAGAGAGAGAGGGAGACACATAATCTAAAGCAGGCTCCAGGCTCTGAGCTATCAGCACAGAGCCAGATGCAGGGCTCAAAACCATGAATTGTGAGATCATGACCTGAACCGAAATCAGAGGCTTAACTGACTGAGCCACCCAGGCACCCCTGCAGTACAGTATTACTAGCTATGGTCACCATGCCATACATTAATTATATCTCCATAGCTTATTCATTTCAACTCCTTTTCACCCTCTCCTCACCCCTTACCTCAGGCAACCATCAGTCTATTCTCTGTATCTATGAGTTTGAGTGTTTGTTTAGATTCCACATATAAGTGAAATCATACAGTATTTATCTTTTTTTTTTTTAACTTATTTATTTTGAGAGCCAGAGAGAGAGAGAGAGAATGAGCACACACAAGCAGGGGAGGAACAGAGAGAGAGGGGGAGAGAGAATCCCATGCTGGCTCTGCACTGTCACTGCAGAGCCCAACTTGGGACTCGATCCCACAAACCGTGAGTTCATGAGCTAAGCTGAGATCAAGAGTCAGACACTCAACTGACTGAGCCATCCAGGCACCCCTGTATTTTTCTGACTTATTTCACTTAGCATAGTGCTCTCAAGGTCCCTCCATGTAGCTGCAGATAGTAAGATTTCATTCTTTTTTATGAATGAAAGATACTCCATTTTATTTACATATACATATACCGCATTTTCTTTAATCATCCATTGATGGACATTAGGTTGTTTCCATGTCTTGGTGATTGTAAATAATGCTGCAGTGAACATGGGGATACATGTATCTTTTCAAATTAGTGATTTTGTTTTCTATAACACCAACACTTGTTATTTCTTGCCTTTTTTTAAATTTTTTTTTTAAGTTTATTTATTTTGAGAGAGGCTGAGAATGAGAGCAGGGGAGGGGCAGAGAGAAAGGAAGAGAAAGAATCCCAAGTAGGCTCTGCGCTAAGAGTGTCAACTGACCCAGGGCTCAAACTCATGAACTGCGAGATTATGACCTGAGCTGAAATCAAGAGTCAGTGCTCAACTGACTGAACCACACAGACGCCCCATGGTTTGGTTTGGTTTGGTTTTTTACAATTTTTGTTGTTGTTGTTTGTTTGTTTGAGAGAGGCAGAGAGAGAGGGAGGCAGAGGATCCAAAGCAGGCTCTGTGCAGACAGCAGAGAGCCTGATGCAAGTCTCAGACTCACAAACCGTGAGATCAGGACCTGAGCTGAAGTGAGATGCTTAACTGACTGAGCCACCCAGGAGCCCCTGCCTTTTTAATAATAGCTATTCTAACAGGTGTGAGGTCATGATTTAATATGGTTTTGATTTGCATTTCCCTGATGATTAGTGACATTGAAGATCTTTTCATGTACCTGTTGGCCATCTGTATGTTTTCTCTTGGCCTCTGTTTTTGTTTAGTAATGGGTTCTTTCCATTACAAGTTTTTTGTAAACTGGTACCTAACTCACTCAACTCAGAGTTGATATTTCCTGTTAGATATGTTTCTTCAGAAGTAAAGCACTTACGCCTGTATCTGAATCAAAGCTTAGTGAAAGGTACAGAGAGTAGAGTAGAAAGGAGGTGTATGTACTCATCATACACCAAGCAAAATAATACGAGGTTAGAGAAATTAACATTCAGGCTGAAGAGTCTTTTAGTGTGGAAGCTTCTCAACTGGAGGTGCATATCAGAGTCACTTTAGAGTGACTAAAAAAGTAAAAGTCCCCTGCTGAAGTAAAACCTTTAGGGCTGGGAACCCCAAACATGTACTTTTTTTTTTTTTTAACTTTAACAGATGATTTTATCGTACCTCTTGTTAAAAGCCACTGTCATTGTAGAAGTTGACCCTGGTTTTTTGCCATTTCCAGATGGAGCTATGCACTACACTTTAGATATATGATTCTCAAGTGTTTTTCATCATGCTCAAGATTCTCCTCCAACTCTCCTTTTTCATTTCTCAGTCATTGTGTTAGGTTCAATCAGTTAGGAATACAGTTAGAATGACTCTAAGTTCTTGTTACCCCCTTAATTAGGAGAACTAATTACTGAGTTTCTCATAGTTATAGATTTTAAGTGAGAACATCCGTATCATTGTTACTGATTCAATTTTAAATTATTCCAGAATTTTTAAGGCAAATTTGAGCAAAATTCTTAAGACTAGATTTGGCATTTGACTATTTGTGATATTTTTAAAAACATAAATTAGAAGGGAGCAGAAGACAGGTTTAGATAATCTAAACTTATTGCTAATATAAAAGCAGTTTATTTCCTTCATTCCTTCCTTCTTCCTCTCCCCCCTCCCTTTCCTTCCTTTGAGAAAGAGCATAAGCTGGGGAGGGGCAAAGGGAGAGAGACAATCTGAAGCAGGCTCCAAGCCCATCTTGTAGCCCAACTCAAGGCTTGATAGCAACCCGTGAGATCATGACTAGAGCCGAAATTAAGAGTCAGATGCTTGCCAACTAAGTGCTCCAGTTTATTTTCTAATCTGTTTCTGAATGTATTTCTGTGCTTATTAATTAGACGATAGGTGTCCCTAATTTTCTGGAAATTCATGGTACCCCAAAATAATGCAGCTATCCAATTAAGACCTTATTCCTGAGCATGTTTCTGGACACACTGATTTTAAACATGTTGTTTTTAGAAGACCAAGCATCACCTCACATAAATAGAAGTCTCCTCTAAGTTATTTCCTTTTTTTTTTTTTTTTCTTTATACTGCATACTACTTATTTGAAATCAAGAAGAGAATTAAATGTTTTTGTGTATAAGGTATTTCCCTGCTGGGATTTTAAGTCTCTGAGGAAGAATAATTAGAGTGCTACAGTTGCTTTCAGAGATGAACACATATTTGAATATGCTGCAAATTCAGTTCAGAACATTATGGAATGCCATATTTTGGCCAGAATTATAATTATGTGACCTTAAATTCCCATACAATAAAATTTAAAATGTGGTTTTGAGTACTAGCACATGTATTACCTATGCTTTCTGAATTTACATTAATCTCTACTTTAGATGGATCCTTTTAGGTCTTGGAGTATTTAAAATACATATACCACTGAATAGGAAGAGAAAAAATGGCAAATGTGGGGAAGAAGTCATCATACGATGTGACTACACATTTATATACAGCATATTAGACTAGATCTTAAATCCGTCAGTATGCAGATTCCTAAACATCTGGTAGAGTGTCTGTTTGAGATAAAATATGCCATAAGGCATTTTTCATTTTGCTTATACATATGTGCTTCGATTGAGAATGTGGAGACTTGAAATCAAACAAGCTGATTGCTTATAACAATTTCAGAAAGAGGTTGAGAAAATTTTTAATTTTTGTTTATGTCTGATATCTGTCCTATCCTTTCCCATCTCTTACAAGGATCAGGTTCTAAAGTCTGGGTATGAAGTACTTGGTCAGAAAATACTCGTAAAATCACTTAGTATGACACCATGTTGGGAGATTGACATACTGGTTTCATAAATTCAACACAGTTTTTTTTCCATCATTGAAACAAACCATTATTTTTTTGTTGAGGTCTCATGTAAAACCTGGCTTGTGTTTACGGACTGTATTGATGAAGTGTATTTGTAACTAGAGTTACCCTAATCCTGGCTAAGTACTTACACTATGAGAAGCACATGGGATTGGAAACCAGATAAGTGAACGGCTGTTCAAGTCTACCATCTCTGGCTCGCTCCAGAGTGTATACTCAATGACTGGAATAACCAAGAGGCCTATACCATTGAAATTGTTCTTTCTTTTCTTTTAATTGCCAGCCACATAAAGTTTTTTGATTACCACATTTGTGGTAAATGTATATATCCAGTTATCTATTTAGTGTACCAAATTATTTTATGGCAGAGGAAATCTTGGGGTCTAGATTTCTCTATGTAGTGGAGATTCATAGGTCCTTGGATTGAATCCAGCTTAATACAATGATTATTCTCTTGTAGCATTTACTTTTCAAGTCTAACTTTAATGTTCTTCATACCCACAAATTCTTTCTTTTTAAGTTCCCTTGATCAGTGAAGAAATAGTCCATTTCTATATGGTAGTCTCAAGTCTTAGCCTTGAATTAAACAAGAATTATTTTATAGGCAAACTGAAGAACAAAGCTATTCTCTTCTTACCGACATAAATATCCCTGAGCCTAGTCTCTCTTAAGCTTAGTGTCTTTGATGACGTCTTTGCGGTACGCTACCTTCTGTCCTTTTCTGACTTTGAGCTAGAATCTAAACCATGCTTTTTAAAACAGCATGTTGTTTTAATTATTTTTTGTTATTTCTGAGAATCCTGTCTTAACGAAGTGGGATTATATTTAGTTAGGCAGATTTAGAGAGGTCTTTTCTTCCTCCTCCCCCGTTGAAAATAAGTAACCAGGAAAACATAACCATTTGGGGGGGTACCTGGCTGGCTCAATCTGTGGAGCATGGGACTCTTGATCTTGGAGTTGTGGGTTCAAGCCCCCACAGTAGGTGTAGAGATTACTTAAAAATAAAATCCTTTAAAAAAAAAAAAAAAAAAAAAGGACCATTTTTTATGTTCTACATGGGCATCCATCATGGTCTGGGCACAGCATTGGTTGTATCAAGAAAACTATTATACTATTGACAATGAGGTTTTACCCATACTTTGAAATTGCTATTAAGCTACTGCTTAGCTACTGCTTAGAGATGGCACTGCTTAGAGATGTGGTATACCTTATTTGAAGGCTTGATGCCCATGCTATGCTTTTAGCTGTACACTAGTGGCAGCTCTTGGACAGAACATAGTTTATAAAATGCCCAAGAGGACAGGTTAAACAGAAGTTTTCATGTTAAAGAGCTAAATAAAAATGATTCTGGGTGTAGGCCAATACATCGCTGAGAAAGAAGAGAAGTACCGTTTGCCTCTACCTAGGAAGCAGTTTGGGCAGGGCAAAGCTCCCAGAAATGGACATTCTAAACTTACTGACTTGGGAAGTTCTGGGTTTTGCCCCTTAGCCTTTGTGAAATGGAGCTTCTTTTCAGAACGGGTAATAGATGTGGAACAGACTTAAAGTCTTAAAATAATGCCACTTCCCTACCCTCTAAACACTCCCTTAGAACTAAACAGGTAAGTGTCCTCAGATGTCACACAGAGGCAAAGATTAAGTGTTACTTAGGACCCAAGTTAGGTAGAGCTGTCCCTAGCATCTGCTATCTGCTAGATAGTGACATGAAGTGGCATTGAGAGCAAAGTCTGGGAAGATGGAAAACAATACAATGACATTTTCATATTTGTCCAAAATTTTCAGGTTTTTCATTTGTTTTTATTCCCTAGTCACATTTCATCCACTATTTCATATCTAATAACCCAAGTCAGGAGAAAAGGGCCAGCAAATCCACTTTAATCCTTCCCATTCCCTTGCCCCCATAAAGCTTTGATACTGGTGAAAGCTTGTCGAAAAAAACTGGTGACAGCGTGAGAGGTATGTTTGGAAGTTAGTGGCAGTGAAGAGATAGTGGGGTTGGGCTTTGTGATGTGGGGAATGAGTGCTTGAAAGTAAACTTTGGTGGTTTGTTTTTATTTTTAACAACAACAAACAAATATTTGTACTTTCCTTACCAAGCATTTACTTGCTCTTAGTAAGACAATGGCAAATGACTGGTTTATCTTTAGAAATGGTTATGACTAGGGATTTGAGATTAGGATAGATTTGAGATTAGGGTAGATTAGGAGTTGATAGGAAGTGATGGTGTCTTTGGCCTACATACCTCCCAAGAAACAAAAACACAGTACTTAAAAAAAAAAAAAAAAAAAAATGTTTGTTTAGTTTTGAGAGAGAGAGGCAGAGAATTCCAAGCAGTCTCCTCACTGCCAGTGCAGAGCCCGATGCAGGGCTCGAACTCCCAAACTGTGAGATCGTGACCTGAGCCAAAACCAAGAGTCAGACGCTTAACTTGACTGAGCCATCCACCGGGTGCCCTCCAAAAACAGTACTTTTAAAGGAAACTTAGATTTTAGTGTGGTGCTCACTTAGTAAAAATTATCTTTAAAAAAAAAAAAAAGATTTTATTTTTAAGTAATCTCGACACCTGCCATGAGATTTGAATTTATAACCCCAAGATCAAGGGTCACATATTCTATTGACTGAGCCAGCCAGGCATCCCTAAAAATGATCTTTTCTTAAATATACTTTTATTGATCTTATCTTAGGGATGGTTCCTTCCCACATTTCTCCTGCTTGTGTGTTCTGTATCTTTCAAAACCATTTCCACGGGGCGCCTGAGTGGCGCAGTCGGTTAAGCGTCCGACTTCAGCCAGGTCACGATCTCGCGGTCCGTGAGTTCGAGCCCCGCGTCAGGCTCTGGGCTGATGGCTCGGAGCCTGGAGCCTGTTTCCGATTCTGTGTCTCCCTCTCTCTCTGACCCTTCCCCGTTCATGCTCTGTCTCTCTCTGTCCCAAAAATAAATTAAAAAAACGTTGAAAAAAAAAATTAAAAAAAAAACAAAACCATTTCCAAAGTTCAGAGAACCTGGCTGGCTCAGTCAGAGAAGTGTGTGACTCCTGATCTCGGGGTTGTGAGTTGAAGCCCCATGTTGGGTGTAGAGAATACTTAAAAAAAATATTTTTTTTCCAAAGTTCATTTTGCATTCTACTGAACAATAAGTCCAATGGGGCATACAGTCGAGTAGGAGAGATAGAATGGAAGCAAATAATCACATGCATATCAGGGTAGGTGCAGAGAAAATATCCATGAAAAGGTTTGAGTAAATATCTGAAGGATGAATAGTAGCTAATTTGGAGGAGAGAGTTAAATGATGAACAACTAAGTAGAAAAGTTCCTTAAGGTCTGGAGGTCATGAGAAAGAATTGGAAATATAAAGATTTAGGAGTTATTAATATGAACCAGTAAATTGTAACTGATGCCATACAACTGGATGAGCTTACCCGGGGAGAACATGTCTGTTGAATGAGATGAAAAGAGGGCCCAGGATAGGTCCTTGAGGAACACCGAGAAGGTACTAACTTAAATGGCATGTTAAGAAGTGCTTCCCTGTGAAATGGAGAGCATGCAAAACTACAACGGGAACACATGTCTACAAAAACATTTAAAAAATCCCCTGAAAGGTAGTCTAGAACTTGCTTGGTTCTATAGTCAGATTTGGTGTACTGGCTTGAGTCATGCTTTAAGGGAAAGTTCCTTTCTTGTGCTACTTGTAAACAGTGAAGGTAATCTTTGTTTTTCTTACTTTAACCACTTCCCATATTTTTTCTGCTTTTTGCTGTCTCTTCCAAATCAGTCTCAACTTCCATAAATTTTACATAATTATAAAGCATAGACTTTGTAATTAGATTTGTATTTGCATCTCAGCACTTAATAGATGTGGAATCTTGCAAAATTACCTCTGAATGTCACTTTTCTTAAATTTTATATGGATTAAAAGTATACTGTAAATGCATAGTATATGATTATCTAGTAGTTGTAGGCCAGCAACAAATGTGTGTACCGTTTTCTTTTCTCTTCCTTGGAACCTCTCTTGCATTTCTAGGCAGGTGAGTTTTTTCATCTGTGATCACTGAGGCTCTGTCTTACCTCCTTATGGCATCATGTAATAGCAGCTTTTCTACTAAGTAAAGGAGTTTTGCATTTCAAAGTCCTTTCTAGAGAGGAAACACAAGAGAGTTTCTGCATTGTTGTAATCTACAGATTTTAGTAAGAGCACCGTTGGCATTTGGGACTAGGTAATTTGTTGTGGGGGGCAGTCTTGTGTATAGTAGGATGTTTAGCAGCATCCTTGCCTTTACACACTTGATGCCAGTAGCATTTTCCCTAAATCGAGGCAACCAGAAATGTCTACAAACGTTGTCCTATGTCCTCTAGAGAGCAAAAATCTCCATTTGAGAACCATTTGCTAAAACGCTGTTTCCTGTTGCGTTACTTACACAACAGTGTATGTTCATGAAAATGGAGGGAGTTGTATATATAAAATATACAGTTTTCTGTTGTGAATGTTATGTTTCCACAAAACAAAGTGTTTTCACCAAAGGCAATAGAGAACCAGGCTGTAACCCATAATGATATCTATCTAGATTTTCACTCCTCTCCCTCAGTCTCTAAAAGGTGAGGAGAAAGGATACATGGTAGGATGGAAAGGCATCAAAAAATAGTCTGAAAATCTGGCATCCAGATATCTCTATTCAGCTCCTAGCCAATAGGGTGTGGAATTATATCTAGGAAAATCTCTTTTACAAGATTTTCAGAAATAAGTTCTGGACACAGGACAGAGTTGAAATATCAGCAAAACAGGTATTTTCCCTCCCACCCACTCTGCTATTCTGTGACAGCAAAGGAAGAGGATTGCTTTATTTTTGTCACTTCAACTCTTATGACCCCTTTCTTGATGGTCACTGAAGTTATTTCTCAAAGTGTTTGCTTTTACCTTTAATATAAAGTCTTTCAGGGGTTCCTGGGTGGCTAAGTCATTAAGCCTCTGGCTTCGGCTCGGGTCATGCATGATCTCACGGTTTGTGAGTTTGAGTCCCACATTGGGTGAGCTTGAGGCCGGCTTTGGGTGAGCATGAGCCCCACTTCAGGTAAACATGAGCTTTGCTTTGGGTGAACCCCTCTTCTCCCTGTCTCCCTCCCTCTCCCCTTCTTCTCTCCCCTCCCCCTCCCTCTCCTCTGTCTCCCTCTCTCCCTCTCTCTCTCTCTCTCTCTCTCTCTCTCTCTCTCTGTCTCCTGCTCACTTGTACCCCTCCTCAAAAAAATATATAAAATCTTTCAGTTTTTATCTTCTTTGTATGGAAGGGTAGAATGTCCTTCTGTATTAGGTGACATTGCTCCCTGAGAATATAGTCTCCAGAGAAGTCTTTGGATAGGACCCAAGCTGAAAGCAATAGGTTAAGTAACACACCTCATTGTCTTGTGAGGAGTCCAAGAAAAGATACTGTTTTGAAGTTTGAAAGATCCTGTAAAGAGAGGGCAGGCCTTGGGCCAGACAGCCTTTGAGGTGGTAAAAACCAACTGAGCTCATAAACAAGAACTGGCATGTGCCAACAGAGTCACTCATCCTGGCTCCAAAGTTGGCTGAGGAGAGAAAAGTGTGGAAGGCTCTGTAAGTGGAAGGATTGTTCTTGGCTTTGGCCGTAGGTTGACTGGAAATAGAGCAGGGAGGGAGCTTGGACCTGGTCTTTGAGGTCTGGGCATTGCCCTGAGAGGAAGAGTTTTTTCCCCCTTCCTTTTCTTGTTTTGTTTTATTTTTTTCCCTCCTTCTTTCTTAGTATTAACATTTCAAGGTACAGGAAATAGTTGGATATTGAGTGTTTTACAACTCTTCTAGAACAGGCTATTAGTATTCTGGTCTGCTAAAACGAAAGCCAGAAGGGATTTCACTAGGTAGAATCAGGGCTCATAACTTTTATGAAGGTGCCCTAAACAAGGAACCCTCAGTTTATTTGGAAGTGTTTTAAGTTTTACTAAAATCCAATCATTGCCAGCATGGTTTTTTAAAGAAGATAGACAGCCATGGTGGCTAAACCAAGGAGATCAGTAAGATCTGAAGTTGGCAGCCGAGTGAAACAGCTGAGAACAAAAGAGAGAGCATTGGTATGGGAAAGAGGTACAACTATGCCTCTGGACCCCTGTCCCCTCATTATTCTTTACTGACCCTGGCAACTGCCAAAGCTTGCTCAATAGGGTTGTGGGCTGGGGATTGTTTCTTAATCCCTGTACGAGAGTACCAAGATTCAGCTGCGTTATCTATGCTCTGAGCCTCTGGCACTTGGCTAAGGCACTTGCTGAGGCATCTGGTGACTATAGACAAAAGCGTATTTTGTCAGAGAAAAGATTGGGGCAAAGTACAAGCATTGTTATCTCTGATGCCCTCAGGGTAAACTGTCTACTTGGCAAGTGACTGTCTTGACCTTGTGAATTATAGCAACGTTTCCACTTGGTTTTATGTTTCTTTGAGATTATTTTCTATCAGTGAAGTTTGAGCATTTAGGTGTTAAATGCTACTCTTGAAAAAAAACTATTAATCTTTTAAAAGTTTTAAATATCATAAAAGTAATAAGTGTTTTATTAAAAATGTGGAAAATGCAGAAAGTTAAAAGGAAGAACAGAAAAATCATATTTAGTTCTATCATTTTCTTAGCAGAATAATTTCTTTAATGTTGTGAATCTGGCTAGATTATTGGTTCAGGATTGGCTTGGACATCATCTATACCTCATGAATCTCAACTCTGTTCCCTTAAGCTTATTTAATTTTCCCACTAGGGAACTGACCTGGTCTGGCCTTGCTTGGCTAGGTTTTATTACATTTGATGAAATCTCACCCTGGAGTATGAAACTCTGTCATCCATATTTAAATTTTTTATAACTTGTCTCAAGCCAAATTTTTATCTTTGTCTATGATTGTCTTTTTTTTTTTTTAAGTTTATTTATTTAGAGATAAAGAGGAGAGAGCAGGGGAGAGAGAGAGAGAGAGAGAGAATCCGAAGTAAGCTCCACACTGTCAGTGCAGAACCCAACTTGGGGCTCCATCTCACAACCGTGAGATCACAACCTGAACTGGTATCAGGAGTCAGAAGATTAACCAACTGAGCCACCCAGGCGTCCCTGTGGTTGTCTTTAATGAATGAATATATAGAGGGAAAGGTTTTGTTATTTTTAAAGGCTGAATGTTAACCCACTTTCTCCTTTTGGGAAAAAGGTATCTGTGGTGTCAGTTAACATAATAATTTGCTTTCATTGATGAACTTGGTCAAGAAAGTCTCATGAGATTTTTTTATTGTATAAATAGAAAAGGGCTATCTTTGGTGGAATTTTGAGACAAACCAAGCTACAGGGATTCTTTTACCCTAGAGTAACATTTTAGTTAAGGCAACTACATGGAAACAAATCCACTTCTTTTTCTGTATAATTTTTCCATCTGGATTTGTTATATTGTCTAGGCTGGAGCTTCTGCTTATTAGATATTTAGATTTTTAGCTCTTAGAGGTTTGTGGTAAAGAAAGTGGAAATCCTAGCCTAATAAGGAAATGTATTTTGGACATATTTATTATTCTTCCTTAATGTTGAAATGAGATGGGACTATAAGAGACTGATGTTTAAAAGTACTCTTTGGCATTTGCAACATCAGGTGTAGCCATTCCCAAAGGGGACGTTCATTAATATACCCTTATAATAGGAACAGGACAGAAATGAGGAGAGATGCTAGCTGGGTATATTGTAATTTATATTCTCTGAACGTACGCATTCTATACTGATGGGTTGTTGTTCTAGATTTTCTTTTCATTTAACATGGATTCTCCATATAAAAGGGAGAGGGAGTTTCCAATCAAAACAGTTACTCTAGCATCTCTGAGACTAACTTTTGGAACTATCATCAGCACTTTGGTTTGAAGAAATCAATCATGATTGACTATCTAATGGTAAGCTTTGCCAACAGCCTGACTTAAGACTTTAAGGAAATCTAGGAAAACTTGAAATAACTTGTGAATAACTTAATCCATGTGAATAACTTAAATAGAAGGTTGAGAAATGATGTCTGGTGGCCTAACCTGTGGACAGAATTTTTGCTTTTTGCATGTTTATCAGATGGCTTTGATATTGCCAAAAAATAGAAAATAATCTTTTTCCATAAAATTGGAAAAAATTTTTGGGATGAGTGTGCTATGCAGGTAACTTATCATCATTATTCAATTCCACAATTCTTTAATCACTTCTAAAAGAAGGCTTTGTACCTCTCAGCAGTCTGTCTGTGTGTCTGTCTGTCTGTCTCTCTCTCTGTCTCTCTCTCTCCCTCCCTCCCTCCCTCCCTCTCTCCACCTCCCTCCCTCCCTCCCTCCCTGTCTCCTCCCTCTCCCTCTGTCTGTCTCTCTCTCTGTCACACACACACACACACACACACACACACACACACACACACACACACGATTCTCCTTTTCCCTCAGCCCCTGCCAATCACTAATCTACTTTACATCTCTATAGCTTTGCCAGTTCTGGATATTCCATATAAATGGAATCGTAAAATATGTGACTTTTTTTTTTTTTTTTTCAACGTTTTTTATTTATTTTTGGGACAGAGAGAGACAGAGCATGAACGGGGAAGGGGCAGAGAGAGAGGGAGACACAGAATCGGAAACAGGCTCCAGGCTCCGAGCCATCAGCCCAGAGCCCGACGCGGGGCTCGAACTCACGGACCGTGAGATCGTGACCTGGCTGAAGTCGGACGCTTAACCGACTGCGCCACCCAGGCGCCCCTATGTGACGTTTTTATGTCTGGCTCTTTTCACTTAGCATAATGTTTTCAAGGTTCATCCACGTACGCCATTCTTTTTTTTATGACTGAATAATATTCCATCATATAGATACACTAGATTTGTTTACCTATGCATCACTGATAGACATTGGATTGTTTTCACTTTTTGGCTGTGTGAATAATGTTGCTATGAACATTCACTTAAATGTTTCTGTGTAGACATATATTCACTGCTCTTGGGTATATACCCATGATGGGAATTGCTGGGTCATACGATAGCTCTATGTTTAACATTTAATGGAACTGCCAGACTTTTCCTAGAGTACCTGCACCATTTTACATTCCCACCAGCAAATATACAAGGATTCTGATTTCTCCCAATCCTCAGCGACACTTGTTATTGTCCTTTTTTTTTGGTTATTGCCATCCTAATGAGTATGAAATTGTATCTCATTGTGATTTTGATTTGTATTTTTCTAATAACTATTGATTGTGAGCATCTTGTCATTTGCTAACTGGCTATGTACATATTTTCTTTGAAGATAGGTCTATTTAGATTCTTGGCTCATATTTTAAATGGGTTATTTGTCTTTTTGTTGTTGAATTGTTAAGAGTTTATATATTCTGGATACTAGTCTCTTAACAGATATATGATTGACAAGTAATTTCTCCCATTTCTGTAGATTGTCTTCACTTTCTTGATAGTGTACTTCTTTGAAGTACAAAAGTTTTAAATTTTGAAATTTAAATGAAATCCAGTTCACCTATTTTTCCTTTAGTTTTTTGTGCTTTTGGTGTCCTAAAAAAAAACGATGGTCTAATCCAGGGTCATAAGATTTACTTCTATGCTTTTTTCTATGAGTCTTATAGTTTGCACTCTTAGATTTAGACCTTTGATCCATTTTGAGTTGATTTTTGTACAAGGTATGAGGTAGGAGTCCAATCCAGCACTACTAATTGAAAAAGTTGTTCTTTCCTCCTCGTGGATTGTCTTGACACCCTCATAGATTGTCATGTATGACAAGTCATTTGATTGTATGTGTATGGGTTTTTATCTTGGCTCTCAGTTTAGTTCCCCTGATCTAGAGGTCTGTCATAATGCCACTATTACCATCTTGATTAATATAGTTATGTAGTACATTTTGAAATCAGGAATTGAATTTTCCAGCTTTGTACTTTCCAAGATTGTTTTGGCTGTTGTGAGCCCCTTGCATTTCCATATGAACTTTAGGATCAACTTGTCAGTTTCTGCAAAAAAGCTACCTAGGGTTTTGACAAAGATTGTGTTGAATCTGTGGCACAGAGAGTTTCAGTCTTAACAGTTTTAAGTTTTCCAATCCATGAGCATGGGATCTCTGCATTTATTTAGGTCCTCTTTAATTTCTTTCAGTGATATTTTCCAGTTTTCAAAAATACAGGGCTTGTACTTCTTTTGTTAAATTTATTCTGTTCTTTTAGATGCTATTGTAAATGGAATTGTTTTTTCAATTTCATATTGCTCTATAGGTACACAGTTAATTTGTATTTCTCAATCTTGTATCTTGCATCCTTTCTGAACTTGTTATTAGTTTTAACAGGTTTTTGTGTGTGTGCATTCTTTAGGACTTTGTATACAAAGATCATGTAATCTGCAAATAGAGGTATTTTTACTTCCTTTCCGATATGGATTTCTTTTTTCTTGCCTAATTGCCTTGGCTATAACCTCCAGTACAATGTTAAATAGAAGAAGGAGCAGACATCCTTGGCTTGTTCCTGATATCAGGGGAAAACCTTTAGTCTTTCACCGTTAAGTATAATGTTAACCGTGGGTTTTTCCGAGGTGCCGTCTGGTAATAAGGAATTTTGAAGGGAACGTTTATGCTCTTGTTGGAGATTTAAGAGCATTTTTTTCATGACGTTGAGGTAGGGATATTGTGTGTGTGTGTGTGTGTGTGTGTGTGTGTGTGTGTGTGTGTGTATGTGTGTGTGTGCGTGCGCACGCGCGCCCGTGCTTGTGTCAAGGAGGGGGGGTTAGAAACACCTGTGGAATTTAAAGCATACAAGATTGAGAGCATCTGGATCCTACAGTCCATTCTACCCCATAAACTATTTAACTATAGGCATTCTCTTTTATTCTCTATGCCTTCTTCATTTTTGCTTTCTGTTCATTGGGTATTTATTGAACATCTAGTTTACTAGATATGTTTTTGAGGACACTAAAATAAAAATAGGCTGAGGTCTTTGTCCTTGGAGATCACCGTACCCCTACTTTACACTCTATCTCAGTAATCTTAGTTTTTTCATCTGTGAAGATGGAGATGTTGGGTATTTGTTGATGTGTGGGCATGTGTTTAGGCCCTGCTTGTTTTCAGAGTTCAGTATGGTATCAGCATCAAGAATGGCTTTATATGTACATAGCACAAGTACTACATATATGTCGATCTCTTATGCTCATTTTTCAAACTACTGTAGTCACAACAGTAACTCCCAAATCTGTCTTCTGCCCTGACCTCTTTTCTACGTTTGACCATGGTTTCCAACTGCCTAACATATTTCCTTGCTTGGTTGTCCCAAATATTCTTCAAACTCATAATATCCAAAACAAAATCATAATGTGTCCCTAAAGCCCACTTTTCTCCATACTTTCTTAATTTCAGTAGTGAAATTTTTTTCCTTCCATTCACCCAGACCAGAAACTTCGTGTCATCCTTAATACTTTTTTCTCACTGCTCATATCTAGTATCACAAAGGCTGTTTGAAAGACTATTTCCTACATATCTCTTGTTACTTCCCTCTTTGTACTCCCCGTTTTCTTTGTTCAGACTGTCATCATTTTTTACCTGGACCAAACTCTATTCACCCCCTTACTTTCCCACTTGGTAAACTGTCATTCAGGACCCAGCTTAAATGTCACTTCCTCTTTATAGCATATTCTTATTAGCCAACTCTTCAAACTTTCAAGTGAAATTAAATATCTTTCTATTAATGTTGTGGAAATTTTAAATATTGTACAGTATTAATACCATAAGCTGTAGCATACAGACTTCAGTTTGAATTCTGGCACTTAATAGCTGTATGACCTTGAACGCATTATTCAGCCTCTCTGAGCCTCAATTTCCTTATTTTAAAGTAAAGCTAATAAGTCCTTCATAGAGCAGAAGTGAAGATTGAATGCAGTTATGAAGGTAATGATTACAGTAATCGTGGCCACAATGTACTTATTAACATTTATTATTTGCTAAAAAGTGAGCTGAATATAATACTTGATACATACTGTTTATGAGAAGTAGTTGTTAGCTTAGTGCCTAATGTACAGCAGATGTTCAGTCAACTAAAGCTAGTATTTTCTATGTTGTCTTCTTTCACTGGGCTGAATATCTTAACGGCAAGAACCATGTCCATCAATAAACAGTTGTTGAATTTGAATTTATTTAGTGTGATTTGACAAAATGCTAGGAGGTCTTCATAATAATACTGTATTCTCTGTTAACTTGACTGCAATTCCTTTGGGATTTGAAGGTTTTGGGTTTCCTATTAAGGTTACACGTTCCCTTGGAGTGATAACACCTTGTGCTATTATCAAGAATTATCATATGGGAATTAGTTTATCAGCTGCTCTCTAATCTAAGAAAGTCCTTGCAGAATGAGACTGGGTGGGAAGAAAGGGGAGAAGAGACCTAAGCACACAGTACCATGGGAAACAAAATCACTATTTCCTATTTGCCTCAGAATTACTCTTCTTACTAATTTGTAAAGGACATCATGCTACGTAATACACCACGGCAACATTTGGTAGCACAGCCAAGGCTACCAAATAAGGGATTAGATCTTGTAAGAGTGTGTCATTTCTGTTACTTAAGGAATTAGATAAATTACTTAAGAATTAGTCTAAATTAGTTAGGTTATTTAATGCTCTGTGATATTAGAAGCCAGACTGCAGAATCACTCCCTGTAAAGACCATTAATAGCTTTATATTGAGTATTGAGAGAATATTCTCGACTTGGTCCCTAATTTTGACCACCTATCTGATAAATGAGTATCAGCTATCAGCTACCCTATGAATTGCCAGAAGATTGTTGAGCACTAATGAGATAATGAACCTGAAAGTGCTGAAAAGGCTACACAAATGCAAGGTGGATTATTCCAGACTTGAACATGTGACTGGAAAATTCACTTAGCTTCCTGGGACTCAGTTTCCTTATCTCTAAAATGAAAGACTTGGAAAAAATTACTTCCAAGGCCCCTGTCAGTTCTAAAATTTTGAGAAACTCAGGGGGCCTTGGCTGGCTCAGTTGGTAGAGCACGGGACTCTTGACCTCGGGGTTGTAAGTTTGAGCCCATGTTGGTTATAGAGATTAGTTAAAAGTAAAATCTTTTAAAAAAATAAAATTTTGAGAGACTCCATCCTGTTTGTCCTTCTAACTGGTGGCTTTCATGCTGTCCTAACACACCAGCCATAGTTATTCTTTGAAAACTTGTCCAATCAGTATCATGTCTTTTTCCTCAGAACCCTCCATCAGCCCTATATTTAGTTGAGAGAAAAAGCCAGTGGTCTTTAAGGCCCTTGTATACATGATCTGTACTTCTCCCTGCTGTACCTCTATGGCTTTATCTTCTGTCCCTCCCTCCCCCACTCTTCTCCAGCCATACTGGACTCTGCTCTTCCTTGAATATTTCAGGCATGCTCCTCTTGCTTTAGGGTTCCTACATTGAAAATTCCAACTTTTGGAATTCTCTTTTCATAGACTTGTCAACTCCCTCATCTCCTTCAAGTTTTACAATGGTCACCGTATTTTAAATTTGCAACTGCCTCTACACTGCCCCCCCCCTTACCTTGTTCCATTATTTTTTCTCAAAGCACTAATCTACTAATTTATTAAATGAGAACTTAACTATTATGTTTATTTATTTTATGTTTATTTATTTAGAGCACGCGCATGCACATGAGCAGAAAGGGGGTGGGTGGTACAGGAGAGAGAGAAAGGGAGAAAGCGGGTCCCAAGCAGACTCCACACTGTTAATGCAGAGCCCGATGTGGGGCTCTATCCCACGAACCATAACATCATGACCTGAGTTGAAACCAAGAGTTGGAGGCTTAACCAACTGAGCCACTCAGGCACCCCATATGTTTATTATCCAATTCTCTCTGCTACAATGTAAACTCTGCTAGGGAAGAGATTTTCCTTGTTTGCTTCTTTTAGCTTCTTTACTCTTGTTTTCCAAGCACGTTTAATACTACCCCACCCATTAAATATTTGTTAAATATATGGATGAGCTGTCCATTGTGGTGAATACTAATTTTCGTATCATTTTCAGCTGATATGAGCCTCATTTAACACATTTACAAAATACTGGTTTAGTGCTCGCTTCGGCAGCACATATACAAAATACTGGTTTAGATCTCGTATGTTAGAGGTTTTCCTCGATATCTAGTAGCTGTTGTCTGCTCATGGCTTAAACCATGAGCAGGTTTGGGGCGCTGAAACATTGATTGGAAGCTCTGAGGTGCCATTAGCACGGTGTATTTATGGTGAACTTCACAGTGCGATGGCTGTTAAATTGGCAAACCCTAGATGTCGGTATCTTTAGGTTTTTCCCCAGTTTACCAGACTCCTTAGAAAAGCCTCTTGTAGTCTTCCTCAAGGTGAGGACTAACTGCCAGCTTTCTTTTTTGCCACATGATAAGAGAGCTGGGGCTTCAGCCTTCTGCATTCAGTATGTTTAAATCCACATTTAGTCCCCTTATTTTAGGTGTGGTCCTCATGTCCTTCTCTATGCCTGGAGCACCCTAGTCCTAAAATCTTCTGTTTAACCCTCTCCAGACAACAAACCTCTAGTCTCCTGCATTGAGCGGGGGAGGGGTAGAGTTTCCTAATGAGAACAAGGATTAAGTTTATAGCTTGCTTAAACAATTTTTAGTCATTCTCACTCTTAATCACACCAGTCCCCCACCCCCACCCAAGCCTGAGTTACCTGCTCTTGAGTTCCTAAGCTCTTGGCTGGCAAGGTTGATTGGTACAGTTGGAAGTTGTCCCTACTGCAGCGTTCTTGTATATGCTTGATCAGTTGCCATTCTTTCATTTGCTTCTAAATTCCAAAATGTTACAGTTGTCTCCTTTTCTTCTTCGTGGGTTTTTAATTTTTTTTGGAAAATCCTTTATTGTGGTTTTGTCAACTATATTTATGGCAGCTGTTTTCTTGTGTGTCATTTGCCTTTTTGTTTTTAATTGGCATTTTTATTGAGATAATTGTAGAGTCACATGTAGTGGTAGGAAATAGTACAGAGAATACTTTACCCAGTTTCCCCCAGTGGTAATATTTTGCAAAACTACAGTATAATATCAAAACTAGGATATTGAAATTGATTAAAATCCACCAATCTTATTCAGATTTGACCAGTTTTACTTGTTCGTGTGTGTGTGTGTGTGTGTGTGGTTTTATACAATCTTACCAGATGTGGAGGTTTGTCTTTTTACCACCACTGTCAAAATTCTAAACAGTTACATCACTACAGGGATCCTTGATATTGTCCTTGAATACCATAGCCACCTCCCTCTCTATATCCATCCCCCACCTAGAGAATCCCTGGCAACCACTAATCTGTTCTCCATTTCTAAAATTTTGTCACATCAAAAGTGTTACATAAATGGAATCATACAAAATGTGACCTGTTGGAATTGGCTTTTTTTGAGTCAGCATATAATTCTCTGGAGATTAATCTAGGTTGTTGCATTTTTCAGTAGTTCATTCCTTTTTATTGCTGAGTTTCTGTGGTATGGGTATGTACATTCCAGAGTTTATTTAACCAATCACCTGTTGGAGGACATTTGGGCTGTTTACAGTTTTGGGGATTAGGAAAAATTGCTGTAAAACATTTATATACAGGTTTTGTGCAAACCTAAGTTTTCATTACTCTTGGGATAAATGCCCAAGAGTACATTTGCTGGGTCATGGTAATTGTACGTTCATTGTTTTAAGAAACTTCTAAATTATTCTCCAGAGTGGCTGTGCCATTTTATTTGTCCTACTTACAGTGCATGAGAAATCCATTTTCTTTGCATTTTTACCAGTATTTAGTGTTACTACTGTTTTTTAAATTAGCCATTCTGTCAGGAGTGTAGTGATATTTCATTATGGTTTTAACTTGCATTTCCCTAATGACTAACAGTGTCAAGATCTTTTCTTGTACTTGTTTGTTATCTGTATATCCTCTTCCGTGAAATGTCTCTGAATGTCTTTTGCCCATTTTCTAATTATTTACTGGTTTTTTAGGTTTTTTATATATCCTAGATCTAGTACTTTGTGAAATGTATGGTTGCAAATATTTTCTCCCAGTTCATAGCTTATCCTTTTATCTTTTTTACATGAGTTTTCACAGTGCAAATGTTTTTAATTTTGATGAGGTCCATTTACCAGTTTCTCCTTTTATACATTATGTCTTTGGTGTCAAGTCCTAAGAACTCTTTGCTTAGTCCTAGATCCTGAAGCTTTTCTCCTCTTTCTTCTAAAACTTTTATAACTTTGTTTTACACTTAAGTCCATGATCCATTTTGAGTTAGTTTTTATAGAAGGTGTGAAGTTTAGTTTGAGGTTGTTCACTTTTTGTGTGTGTGCCTGTGGATATCCAGTTGTTCAGGGGGCTCTTTGTTGATAAGGGTAACCTTCCTCCCTTGAGTTGCTTTTAGAACTTTGTCAAAAAATCATTTGACCAAACTTACACATGTCTATTTCTGTGCTCTCTGCTCTGTTGCATTGATCTGTGTGTCTTTCCCTCTGCCAATACCACACTGCCTTGATTATTGTAGCTGTTTAATAAGCTTAATGTTGGATGCTGTGATTTTTCTCACTTTATTTTGCTTTGTCAAGATTGTTTTAGTTATTCTTACACTAATGCTTTTCCAAATAAATTTTAGAATTAGGTTATCTATAGCTACAAAAAACCTTGCTAGGATTTTTTTTTAAGTTTATTTATCTATCTTTGAGAAAGAGAGTGAGAGCAAGCACAAGCTCAAGCAGGGGAGGGGCAGAGAAAGAGAGAGAATCCCAAACGGGCTCCATGCTGTCAGCACAGAGCCTAATGTGGGGCTCCATCCCATGAACTGTGAGATTATGACCTGATCCAAAATCAGAAGTTAGAGGCTTAGCCAGCTGACCCACCCAGGGCCCCTTAAATTTAGTTTTTTAAACCATCTGATACTTACTTGGTGTGCTATCAGAATCTAATTTTTTTTTTAACCCAGTTGGAGAGTCAGTTGTCTTCTCATCATGTACTGAGTTACTGAATGTTATTTATAGTTTTTCATTGATTTGAGATACCATCTTTATCATAGTAAATTGTTACATATATTTGGGTCTGTTTCTGGACTGTTTGTCCAGTTACCTGTTATTTTTAATGATTGATTGTGGATCTGTGAGACATTGTAGTGTCTAGGAGGAGACATAGCATGATAGTTAAAGAGTTTAGTTCTAGTTGCCTAGTTGAATGCTAGCTCCACCATTTACCAACTAGATGATTTAGTGTGAGTTACTTACATTCTCTAGACTTCAATGTCTTCTGCAAAATAAGATTATAATACACATTTTAGGGTTATTGTGAGGATTAATGCATTAATATATGTAAAGCTCTTTTTTTTTATTTTTTTTAACGTTTATTTATTATTGAGAGATAATAGAGCGTGAGCAGGGGAGGGATAGAGAGAGGGAGAGACATGGAATCTGAAGTAGGCTTGAGGCTCTGAGCTATCAGCACAGAGCGCGACGCGGGGCTCGAACTCACAAACTGCGAGATCATGACCTGAGCTGAAGTTGGTCACTCAACCAACTGAGCCACCTAGATGCTCCTATGTAAAGCTCTTTTAATGCTATGTAACACAGTAAATGCCATGTAAGAGTTAGGCTATTGCAACAGGACAGAGTTCTCATATTTCTTCTTTCTAGACTAGTTTTAAAAACGTTTTCTTCTAAGAATAGAAGTGCTGATTGGATTATGTTGACTTTATAGATTTGAGGGAGAAATGGCCTTTATGGGGCACCTGGGTGGCTCAGTCAGTTGGGCATCTAACTCTTGATCTCTGCTCAGGTCATGATCTTATGGTTCATGAGATCAAACCCCACATTGGGGGTCTGAACTGACAGGGTGGAGCCTGCTTGGCATTCTCTCTCTCTGCCCCTCCACATGTTGGCATGTTCTCTCTCTCAAAATAAATAGAAAAAAAATAAAAAAATAAAAGAAATGGTCTTTATAATAATGTAATAAACTGCTTCATTGTCATTATATGATACTGGCTTTACTACCTAAAAACATGGTATATTTCTTCAGTTACTCAGGTGTAGGGTCTTATGTCAGTTCTAGGTTTAATAAATAGATTGGTTTCTTTCTTTTTTCTTTTCAAAATTTTTTTAAGTTTATTTATTTATTTTGAGAAAGAGAGCACACAAGTAGGTTGGGGCATAGAGAGGAGGAAGAGAGAATCACAAGAGGGCTACACACTGTCAACACAGAGCCTGATGTGGGTTTTGAACTCAAAAACCACGAGATCATGACCTGAGCCAAAATCAGGAGTCCAACACTTAATCGACTGAGCCACCCAGGCATGCCAAGAGATTGTTTTCTGTTCTCATCTAGTCTAAAACACAAAAAGAAAGGAATATTGGGACCTATGTAAACTTTACGAGTATGACATTATTGGCTCACATTTTCCCTAGAACAGTGGCATAAAAACATGATGAGAGCTCCTGGATGGAGCAGTCAGTTGAGCGTCCAACTGTTGATTTTGGCCCAGGTCGTGATCCCAGGGTTGTGGGATTGAGCCCTGTGTCAGGCTCAGTGCTGAGTGTGGAGCCTGCTTAAGATTGTCTCTCAGTGACTCTCTCTCTCTCTCTCTCTCTCTCTCTCCCTCTCCCCCTCCCCCTCTCCCCTACTTGTGCTCTCACTCTCTTTCTCTCTTAAAAAAAAAATGATGCCGTAGACTATATCAATAGATGCTGTATAGGTGTTTTCATCTACATTGGTTATTTAAGCTGGTCTTCTAAGTGCTGTCTCACTTTTTCACCCTAAAGTGCACGAATGTTTGAGTGAATTAAAAAAGAAAAACTCAAGGAGTGATAGCCTTTGGAACAGGAATAATGAAATTCATAGTAAATGTGAATATATACGTGAATATTGAGTGAATATATGTAAAGGAAATATGCAAATGCAGTTTTGAATTTGGGTATTGAGATTTTTCTAAGGGCAAGTCCCCCAGCTCTTTGCTCTGGGAAAGATGCCTGTATACTCAGTTTTAAGGATCACTGTCCTCTTTCCTCAGTTTTTCTTAATGTCTTCCTGCAAACTCTAGCTGAATGCTTTGCATTTTAGATTGTTCAATTTTAAAGGAAAAACTACTTTTCATCATGTGTAAGTGAGCTGCCCCAAACTAAATCCCCAGCTTGCATATAGCAGTTAATGGATTCAAGGAAATAGCAAGTAGGGCAAATAGCAAGTGAGAGCTACAGGAGATGTCATATACACATGCCCCTAAACCTTAATGCTTTTTGTTTGTTTTCCTGATTTTTCTCCCAGAATTATTTAGGTTTGATAAGTGGTTGTGTTTTTCCTAGGAAGGAGTGGGTTACGGGTAAAAAACATAATAGCTGTATATTTTGACTAAGAAGTGTATCTAGGGGCACCTGGGTGGCTCAGTCTGTTGAGCATCTATCTGATTCTTCATTTCCACTCAGGTCATGATCCCGGGGTCATGGGATTGAGCCCCATGTTGGGCTCTGCACTGAGCATGGAGCCTGCATGAGATATTCATTCATTCATTCTCTCTCCCTCTCCTCCTTCTCCCTCTCACCTTTCCCCTCCCTCCCCCCCCCCCACTCCTTTTCCTTCCCTCCCTTTTCTGCCCGCCCCCCTCACGTGCACACTCTCTCTAAAATAAAAAAAGAAGCGTTGAGCTAAAACATCAGTAGAACTTCTATCAAAGTACAGCAGTATATACTATTCTATTTTTGTTTTATGTTTGAAGTTTTTAATAACATTTTGGGACTGAAACTATATATATATATATATATATATAGTTGTATGTGTGTGTGTGTGTGTGTGTGTGTGTATATATATATATAGTTGTATATGTTACATATATATGTAAATAAAGATAACTATAAACTATATAGAGAAATTTATGTACTTTTTTTAAAAATTATTTTTTTTTTGGTAATCTCTATACCCAATGTCAGGCTCCAACTCACAACTCCGGGATGAAGAGTTACATGCTCCTCTGACTGAGCCAGCCAGACACCCCTTTAAAAAGGTTTTATTATGGGGCACCTGATTGGCTCAGTCGGTTAAATGTCCAACTTCAGCTGAGGTCATGATCTCACACTTTGTGGGTTTGAGCCCCGAGTGGGGCTCTGTGCTGACAGCTCAGAGCCTGGAGCCAGCTTCACATTCTGTCTCCCTCTCTCTCTTCCCCTCACCTGCTCATGCTCTGTCTTTCTCCTTCAAAAATGAATAAACATTTTTAAAAAAGAGGTTTTATTATACATACAAAAGTGTACTAGTTAAAAGCTTACAACTCAGAGAATTTTCACAATCTGAATACACCCGTGTAACCAGCACCCAGATCAAGAAACAGAACATCAGTAGACTCTGGAAACTTCCATTGTGCTGCCTTCTAGTCATAAGCCCGCTGAGGCTAACCACTATGCTGACTTCTAATAGCATACGTGAGTTTTTTGCTTATTTTAATTTTTATTCAAATGGGGAGTCTGTGAGTGTCATACACATAATTGTATGCAGTTGTGGTTTGTTCACTGTCCTTGCTCTCTGTACTAGTCCATTGTGAGAGAATATGTCACAGTTTATTTAAACATTCTGCTGTTGATGAGTATTTGAGCATTTATTCTTTGCAGAGCACTTCTCAGCCATTTTTTCTTAATACTGCAGGGGCTATGGACTTTTTCTGAAATATACTGATGAGGAAATCTGACAATTAATACTTATCTCTACTTCAGAAATTTAATAATGGTGAATATACACCTTTTAATTAGGAACTTAACCAAACATTACCTCAGTTAGCTGTTGATACATACAAACACTCCAACTTAATGGATTAAAACCACCACTATTTACTTAGCTTTTTATTTATTCTGAGGATTAGCCGTTTAGGCTGGATTGTACTACGTGGTTCTGGTGATCTGCACCAGATTTGGCTTGGCTTTGTTGGGACTGCTGAGCCACCTTCTCCATGTGGTTTTGCATTCCCTCGCAGACTATATAAGGATTATTCACATGGTGGTCTCCCTCCCCAAGAGGAAGTGTGGGATGTGTGCCAGCCTTCTTGAAGCTGAGGCAGAAAGTTGGCACTGCTTTGCTTCCTCCACTTTCTGTTGGTCAAAGCAAGTCACCAAGCCAGCACAGAATCAAGTGGTAAATAAGTTGAATTCTGTTTCTTGATGAGAGAATTGCAAAGTGTGGGTGGGTTCAGGGAAGGGAAGAATTTATGAGTTTTTTTTTTTCTTTCAAACTACCATAGCCATATTTTGCATTTGTTTTTAGGAAAATAAATCCCAGTGATCCAATTTGAGTGACATCTCCTGACTTGTTTTTGTTATGTATTCATATAAACTGTTATTATTTTCACTTCTATTTTAAAAGTGTTTGGAGTGATAAATGGAAATAGGGCTATCTTGTATTAGGGTGATATTTTAATTTTACTTGTTGTTCTCCCTCCCCCTGCCTTTTTTTCTGTGCTATTAGTCTTACCATTCAAGAACACCTCTTCAACAAAGGCTTTTTAACTTTGTGTCATTCTACCCCACCCCCACCCTGGCATCTTTCCTTTGAACCTCTCATGGCCGTGTATAGCATCCAGTAACGTTTTATTACATTTGGTTGTTGTCATGTCTGTTCTCTGTTATTAGACTCTAAGCTTCTGCATGTATCCCCAGTGTCTGATAGGCAAATCTTTTTAAATGATGGATGAAATTGTGAGAGAGCTGCTAGAGTTTTGTCTTTACCAAATCCGTCTTCTCCATTTTAGTACAGAATTGTTTATCCCTGTGCTTCCTTTCGAATGTAATTGCTGCTGCTTTGACTAGATGACAGTATTTAGATTATTTTTTAAAGATTTTATTTTTGGGGCGCCTGGGTGTCTCAGTCAGTTAAGCATCTGACTCTGAATTTCGGCTCAGGCCATGATCTCAAGGTTTGTGGGTTCACCTCTTGCACTGTTGGTGGGAATGCAAATTGGTGCAGCCACTCTGGAAAATAGTGTGGAGGTTCCTCAAAAAATTAAAAATAGACCTACCCTATAACCCAGCAAGAGCACTGCTAGGAATTTACCCAAGGGATATAGGAGTACTGATGCATAGGGGCACTTGTACCCCAATGTTTATAGCAGCACACTCAACAATAGCCAAATTATGGAAAGAGCCTAAATGTCCATCAACTAATGAATGGATAAAGAAATTGTGGTTTATATACACAATGGAGTACTACGTGGCAATGAGAAAGAATGAAACATGGCCCTTTGTAGCAACGTGGATGGAACTGGAGAGTGTTATGCTAAGTGAAATAAGCCATACAGACAAAGACAGATACCATATGTTTTCACTCTTATGTGGATCCTGAGAAACTTAACAGAAACCCATGGGGGAGGGGAAGGAAAAAAAAAAAAAAAAAAGAGGTTAGAGTGGGAGAGAGCCAAAGCATAAGAGACTCTTAAAAACTGAGAACAAACTGAGGTTTGATGGGGGGTGGGAGGGAGGGAAGGGTGGGTGATGCGTAGTGAGGAGGGCACCTTTTGGGATGATCACTGGGTGTTGTATGGAAACCAGTTTGACAATAAATTTAATATATTGAAAAAAAAAGGTTCGTGGGTTCAAGCCCCACGTGGGGCTCTACGCTGCCAGTGCAGACTCTGCTTGGGATTTTCTCTCTCCTTGTCTCTCTGCCCCTCCGCTGCTCATACTTTTTCTCCCTCAAAATAAATAAATAAATAAATAAACTTTAAAAAAGATTTTATTTTTAAATAATCTCTCCACTGAATGTGGGACTTGAATTTATAACCCCGATATCAAGAGTTGCATGCTCTACCAATTGAACCAGCCAAGTGTCCCGACAGTATTTAGATTTAAGTCATTGAGAAAGGTCAATATCACCACTCGTATATAATAATAATTACTCTTACTTCACTTTGTACTACTTATTTTGATTAAATATAATTTTTATTTTCCTCTAATACACTATGCTTTTATGTAGAATGTGGTATTTTATATAGATAATGCCTTTGATATGTTTGAAAATGGAATAATTCAATATGTGTAATGAACATATAATGCCTTTTTCTTTTTTCCTACCAATTATCTGAGCCTCTGCCTTTTGGTGGATCTTTTTATGAGTCCACTGTTTACTGTAAAATCAGAAAATGCCAGATGCTTACTTTACTATGTCTCTTAGCAATGAGTTTGAGACTTTGACCCAAGCTTCACTAACCACATGTATCATCCCTGATATTTTCATGTCTCTGATGCCAAAGGACAATGGAAAACTGTTTCTGGTGGTGGTGACATCACTATCCAATCTCCAGAGGCATCAGTGGTTCAGCATTTCAGAGGCAGCAGTGTCCTTACTAAGCAGATACTGTAGCATGATTTTGTAAGTGGTTCTGGTTGTATAGCTTCTTCCTGTGCTTGCTTGTTTTCTGAGACTAATTCTTCAGACTTCTGGGTAGTTCTGTGAGTCACCTATTAAGCTTTTATCTCTTACGGCGTTCCTGGCTGGTTCAGTCAGTATAGCATGCAACTCTTGATCTCAGGGTTGTGAGTTCAAGCCCCATGTTGGATGTAGAGATTACTTTTAAAAGCTTAAAGAAAAAACAAAGAAAAACCAACCTTTCATCTTTTGCTTAAGTCATCCAGAGTTAGTTTCTGTAAATACAACCATGAACCATCTGATACAGTAAGTAGTTGAATTTTTAGAGTACAAACCACATTACATATTGAAGAAGTGTACATCTTAGTGAGACACAGCTCATGAAATACTACATCTGTATTACACAAAAATGTGATGGCTTATATAAAACAGATTATAAGTTATATAAAAGAAGGAAAAGTCTGGAAGAGTATTTGGTAACAGGTTTATAGAGAAAGTAGGAGTCAAATAGTGTAGTATTTGGATAGAAAGAAGAAATATTTAGAAAGATACAAGTCAGTCAGGAAAATGTAATTGTTAATTGTTTTCACTGAAAATTTTTAATAATATTTAGATAGCTCTGCTTCATACTGACCAAAATCAGGAAGGAAAAAAAAAGGAGGGAGGATGTTAGGATTATATATTAAAGTAGGCCAGAGAAGTGTGTTCTTCCACTATTTGTGATTCTCATGACTGTGTATAACTGGGAGTGTTACAAGTCGGCCTGTGGAAGAATATGTAGACATTTCTTTTTGCAGTTCTTTTTCAAAATCACTGAAGGCTGTCAACCTTCAGTTTTTAAGGGGCAGAGAGAGCTATTCTCTTTCATTTTAACTTTTAAAAACTGTTTAATTTGTGATTATACTTTGAGAGTCATACTCCCTAAAATGTCTGGATAACCAATAATCCGTTTGTCCATCAGGCATCCTAGGCCTCTGGGAGTGTATTGGAGCTTTCTCTCACTTTTTTTTTTTTTTTGTAAATATAGTTTCATAATTTACTTTGTCCAGATAAAAGTAAAACTTAATTGAGGCCTGTTCTTCTCCAGCAAGTTGATGCAAATGAGTATGCTTTTTCTTTGCTCCCATGATTATTTTGCAGATTTTATTATAGTACTGATTTGCCTTACTCTATTGTAATTTCTGTTTTTAGGTCTGATGTCCTCCTCCTCCCCCCCCCAACCTCTCCAATCCCCATCTATGAGCCATTTGATAAGGACTCCTTCATCTCTGCATCTTCAGTGTCTGACATGTAATACCTTTTTTTTTTTTTTTTAAGATTTAATTAATTATTTCCTTTAAGTGCTCTTTGGAAGGAATGGAAAGAATTAAGATATTCTTTAGTTCAGAGTTACCATGAACTTTAGTTCAGAGTTAAATATTGTGTAGCTGGCCTGTATGTTTAGGCTTTTTTGTTTGTTTGAAAAGATTTAAGATACCTTGATCACATGAGTTTTGTTTGGGTGCCTAGTGATTTCCAACAGTTCACTAGCTTTAGCTTGGAATTAGGCTGTTTTACTTTTGGGGGGGCAGGGGTAGACTTTATCTTTTAGAACAGTTGTAGATTTACAGAAAAATCGAGACAATATTACAGAGTTCCCATATATACCCACACCCAGATTCTCCTTTTATTAATATCTTACTAGTTAGTGTGATACATTTGTTATTATTACTGAACCAACATTAAGACATTATTATTAACTAATTGCATACTTTATTCAGATTTCCTTTGTTTTTGCCAGATGTCTTTGTTCTGTTTCAAAATCCCATCCAGGAGACCTTATATTTAGTTATCATGTCTCCTGACACTCCTTTTGGACATGACAGTTTCTCAGATTTTTCTTGTTTGTTTTTTGTGTTTTTTCTCAGAATAAGTAATTTGTTGGAATATGTATTTGGAATCAGACTTGAAATTGTAGACCTTGACAGTTCCAAGGCATAGTGGTCAGATGTTTTTAAATTTAATTTTTTTTTAATGTTTATTTATTTTTGAGACAGAGATAGAGCATGAACGGGGGAGGGTCAGAGAGAGAGGGAGACACAGAATCTGAAGCAGGCTCCAGGCTCTTAGATGTCAGCACAGAGCCCGATGCGGGGCTCGAACCCACGGACCGTGAGATCATGACCTGAGCCAAAGTCGGACGCCTAACCGACAGAGCCACCCAGGCGCCCCTTAAATTTTATTTTTTTAAGTTTATTTATTTTGAGAGAGAAAGAGCAGGGGGAGGGGCAGAGAGAGAGGGAGAGAGCGAATTCCAGGCAGGCTCCACACTGTCAATGCAGAGCCCGACACAGGGCTTGAACCCACGACCTGAGCTGAAACCAAGAGTCAGATGCTCAACCAACTGAGCTGCCCAGGCACCCCTAGTGGTCAGATATTTTGTAGAATGCCTCTCATTTGATATTTGAGTGATGATTTGCTCTTTTAAAAAAAATGTTTTTTTTTTTTTTTAAGTAATCTCTACGCCCAACGTGGGGCTCAAACTCACGACCCTGAGATGTTTTGTTTTTGATTAGACCGAAGTTATGGGTTTGGGGAGGAAGGACCATAAAGATAAAGTAACATTTTTATCCCATTACATTAAAGGTACATACTGTTTATGTGATTTATCATTGTTGAGGGTGACTTTGTTCACTTAAGATAGTGTTTGTCAGGTTTATCTACCATAAAGCTACTCTCCCTCCACATTTTCTATTCTCTGCTCTTTGGAGGAAATCTATAGTCTTCCTCCTGCTTAGTCTATACTTAGTGGAGACAATCAAGTGTTCTTTCTTCTTGAGGACAGATAGAAATTATTTGGAATTCTTCTGCATGAGTGGTTCTGTTACACTTTTAAATAACTCAGTTGATGATGGTGGACAAAGGTGGAAAGCTGTGAGGTATTCCACAGAATTCCCCAACTCCAAGGGTCTGACTCTAGGTTCTCATTTCTGTAAAGTCATGTCAGGTGCTCTCAGTAAACTGTTGGGTTGTGATTCATTGGTCTAGGTTGTTTTTGTTTCATCTCCTTTTGCTGTCTAGCCTTTCTCTGAAAATGATTTTAGTGAGCCTCTGGAAAACACTGAGAGCTTTGTCTATGTACCTGTGTCCAAAAAAATGTACCTAGGGCTCTGATGGTTTCTGAATAGCCAACTTCCTTTTTAAAAAAGGAGGAAGAGGTTTTATGACTACATATAGCTATGTTGCACATTGAAAGAAAATATTTGTCACACTGCTTTAGGAGCCAAAGACCAAGGCCCACTGGAGTGAATACGACATGGTATATCTTCACTTTTTCTCAAATAATCTGATATATGATTCAAATATGACTACTCTGTGTGTGTGTGTGTGTGTGTGTGTGTGTGTGTGTATCACTAGTTACAGTCATTGGTTTATTTAAAAAAATTTTTTTTATTTTTAATGTTTATTTCTGAGAGAGAGACAGAGCACAAGCAGAGGAGGGGCAGAGAGGGAGAGACACAAAATCAGAAGCAGTTTCTAGGCTCCAGGCTATCAGCACAGAGCCCATCGCGGGGCTCGAAACCCACGAACCATGAGATCATGACCTGAGCTGAAGTCGGAAGCTTAACCGACTGAGCCACCCCAGGCACCCAGGGCTTATTTATTTATTTTTTTAAGTTTATTTATTTTGAGAAAGATACAGAGAGCAAGTGGGGGAGGAGCAGAGAGAGAAGGAGACAGAATCTCAGTCAATTAAGCTTCGAACTTCGGCTCAGATCATGATCTCATGGTTTAGCACAGAGCCCGGTGTGGGGCTTGAACTCACAAACTGTTGAGATTATGACCCAAGCTGAAATCATGCGTCAGATGCTTAAGTGACTGAGCCATCCAGGCGCCCCTACAGTCTTTGGTTTAGATCAGTGATTATCAGAATGTGATCCCAGATAAGCTGCATCAGTATCATATAGGAAGTTTGTTAGAAATGCCAAGTTTCTACCTCTGTCTCAGACCTAACCATCTCACAACTCTAGTTACGAGGCCCAACAATCAGTGTGTCTTAACACCACCCGCCCCCACTCCCCCTGCGCTCCACCAGTGATGATTCTGATACAGTCTAAAGTTTGAGTATCTGGTTTGGTTTATTGAGTGTGCCATGGTAGCCTAGATAGCAATTCTCGTGGCATATTGGCTATAAGTAACATTTGCTTTTCCTACAGGGCTGTGAAAAATCTTTTCTCTTTTAATCAATGTCTGACTCCTAAGATGTTAGTTCATGTTCTCTTCCTTTAAGATCATAGTTGCTGAACTGATGTATGTAGAACACGGGTTGTCAGATCACAGATTGCAGGCCAAATCAGGGTCACTTCTGTTTTTGTACAGTCTGTGAGCTAAGAATGGTTTTAACCTTTTTCCAAAGCTGCTTCATTGAAACACAATTCACATACCATAAGTTTCACCCATTTAAAGCATACAATTCAGTGGTTTTCAGTATATTCATAGAGTTGAATGGCTTACCACTAATTTTAGAACATTTTTCATCACCCCAAAAAGAAACCTTGTCAGCTCCCACTTCTCTCCCCACGTCTCAGCCCAAGCTAACCACTAATCTACTTTCCTATTCTGGACACACTTTATCTAAATGGAATTATACAATAAATATGTGGTCTTTTGTGGCTAGCTTCTTCCACTTAGCATAATGTTTTCAAGGGTCATTTGTGTTATATTGCATGATTCAATAATACTTCATTCCTTCTTATTGCCAAATAATATTCCATCATATAAGTATACATTTTATTTATCTGTCATTTGATGGACATTTAGGTTGGTTTTTACTTTTTCAAATGATTGAAAATATCAAAAGAGCAATATTTTATGATGTGAAAATGCTGTGAAATTCAGATTTTATTGTCCATAAATAAAGTTGTATTGAAACACAGCCACACTGGTTTCTTTATATATCATCTGTGGCTATTTTCCTACTACAATTGCAGAATTGAATGGTGACTGACTGTATACCATTCATAGGCTAAAATATTTACTCTTAGGCCTTTTGCAGAAAAGATTTGCCAGCCCCTGATCTGGACCAGTTTCTCTCAAACTTTTTTTTCATTACTGTTTCCTAAGGAGTTTTTTCTTTTAGACTTTTTTTCCCCAAGATGTCTTCCTCCCATGAAATTTTTTTAAATATCAAGAACACATTTTATTAAAGTTGTTTGTTTGTTTGTTTGTTTATTTATTTATTGAAAGAGCCTGCATGAGAGGGGCGGAGGGGGAGATAGAGAATGTGAATGAATCTCAAGCAGACTCCATGCTCAGTGTGGAGCCTGAAGTGGGGCTCGACCCAACTAATCTGGGATCAAGGCCTGGGCCAAAATCAAGAGTCCAATGCTCAACCGACTGAGCCACCTAGGTGCTCCTCCCATGAAATTTTAATACCAGAGTATACCTTATATTTGTTTGTATACTGTTGCCCTTGGGTGGAACACAAACAATGACAGTATCTTTTTTTTTTTTCTTTGACCCCCCCCCACCCCCCCTTAGGCACAATGTTGTTCTCACTGAAAATGCATGCTCTAGAATAGTGTTCTGGTCAGGTAAATTGCCTTCCTTTGTTACATTAGGAGGGTAAAGAAATTTTCCAATGGGTTAGATTTCCTTAAGAAATATTTCTACCTTTGAGGTGTTCAAATAGTATGTTGGGATCCACTGTTAGACCTCTAAGCTAAGAGACTTGACTGTCAACATGTCCTATATTACCATCTGAGCATTTTGAAATTTTGGTGATTTTTCACCAAATTAGTTGAGGCTTACTCATTTAAAATATAGTTTATTGTGGGGCGCCTTGGTGGCTCAGTCCGTTGAGTGTCCAACTCATGATTTTGGCTTAGGTCATGATCTCCTGGGTTCTTGAGTTTGAGCCCTGAGTCTGGCTCTGTGCTGATTGTGCAGAGCCTTCTCTCTCTGCCCCTCTCTGTCTGCCCCTCCCCTGTTGGCACTCCCTCTCTCAAATAAATAAACTTTAAAAAATAAGTTTAAGGGGTGCCTGGGTGGCTCATTTGGTTAAGTGTTCAACTTCAGCCTAGGTCATGATCTCATAGTTGGTGAGTTCAAGCCCCATGTTGGGCTCTTTGCTGACAGGTGAGCACCTGGATCCTGCTTCAGATTCTAGGTCTCCCTCTCACTCTCTGCCCCCCCCCCCACTTGTGCTCTCTCTCTCTCTCTCTCTCAAAAATAAACATTAAAAAATTAATAATAATTTAAAAAATTAAAATAAGATATAGGGGCGCCTGGGTGGCTCAGTCAGTTAAGCATCTGACTTCAGCTCAGGTCCTGTTCCTGCAGTTCGTGAGTTCGAGCCCTGCGTCGCGTTCTGTGCTGATAGCTTGGAGCCTGGAGCCTGCTTTGGATTCTGTATCTCCCTCTCCCTCTCTCTGGCCCTCGCCTACTCGGTTTCTGTCTCTGTCTCTCTCAAAAATAAATACAAATTGGGGCACCTGGGTGGCTCAGTCGGTTAAGCATCCGACTTCGGCTCAGGTCATGATCTCGCGGTCCGTGAGTTCAAGCCCCACGTCAGGCTCTGTGCTGACAGCTCAGAGCCTGGAGCCTGTTTCAGATTCTGTGTCTCCCTCTCTCTCTGACCCTCCCCCGTTCATGCTCTGTCTCTCTCTGTCTCAAAAATAAATAAACGTTTAAAAAAAAAATTAAAAAAAAAAAATAAATACAACATTAAAAAAATTTCTAATAAAATACAGTTTATTAGTAAATTTAACTATAGGCAGAAATCAGAGTTTAATTTTCTTAATTTTGTTTGTAAAGTGAGGATTTTTATTACCAGCTGGTTTATGATGCTAGCTTTCTGGGGATCTCCTTTGCCCTATAATTCAGTAGAGACTAGGTTCTTTCCACCCATCTATCCCCATCCTCATCTTCTCTTTTTTCTTAAAACATGTACTCCTAGAAAAGTAGGGAGTAGGCAGGACTTTGTGAGGATTTGAAGGCTAGAGAGAAGGGCTGGTCAAAAGAAGAGATTCTAATTCAAAGCATTGAGGATCTGGGGCATCTAGTTAGCTCAGTTGAGTCGGTTGAGCATTGATCTTTTTATTTTGGCTCAGGTAATGATCTCAGAGTTTGTGGGTTTGAGCCCCACATCGGGCTCTGTGCTAACATTGTGTGGAACCTGCTTGGGATTCTTTGTCTCCCTCTTACTCTGCCCCTCCCCTGCATGTGTGCTCCCTCTCTTTCTCTCAAAAATAAGTAAACATTTAAAAAAAATAATAAAGCATTGGGGCACTGATACCTCTTTTCTTTGTGTCAGTTGTTGATGATTGTGTGGTTAGTAATACAGAATAGGCCATTCATCTTTATGAAAACATATAGGTTTAAAAGTAAATGAAAAACTCAAGTCTCAAAGCAAAACAAAATCCATTTTTGTCCCCTTCCTCTTTTCTACCAAATAGAATACCTGTATATGGAAAAATGGAAAAAAGTTGCATTTCCCTAGAAGGAGAAAAAGTGGCAGAGTGGAACATTGCAAATGTGTTGCACTGGGACTATAAATGATTTTATGGAAAGGGAATTGTTATCCAGATGGAATCTCTCCTTTTGCCCTTGCCTTTCGGGTCTTATTATTTAGTGAACTGAGACTTGTCTTCTGTTCAGTTTACGTGGGTCCTTCTGAGAAGGGTGAGCCCAGAACCTGCTCCTCAGTGTGTGTTTTGTATGCTGTGTAGAGAGTAGGGAAGCTTAAAAAATGGTCTAAAATCAGTCTTTGTTCAACTTTTTTTTTTTTTTTTTTTTTTAAGTAATTTCTACATCTGGGGCACCTGGATGGCTCAGTAGGTTAAGTGTCTGACTTCGGCTCAGGTGAGGATCTCCTCTTTGTGAGTTCAAGCCCCACATCAGGCTCTGTGCTGACAGTATGAGCCTGCTTGGGATTCATTCATTCATATTCCCTCTCTCTCTCTGTGTGTCTCTGTCTCTCTCCTCCCCCCCCCCCCCGCCCTCTCCCCACTCATGTTTGCGCTGTCTCTCTCAAAATAAATAAACTATTAAAAATATTTTTTAGGAAGCTTATTTTTAAAAAAAAGCAATTTCTACATCCAAAATTGTGAAGCTCAAACTCAAAACCCCAAGATCAAGAGTCATATGCTCTACCGACTGAGGCAGCCAGGTGCCCCTCTTTCTCAGACTTTGCATTTGCCTTACAGTATTTGTAGACCTCTTGGACAAAAATTAAAATACAATTTGCCTGAATTTATTAGAATTGTATTGGAAGTATTTATTGTGAGAGAGGGAGACAGAAATGATAACTTCTTCCCAGTTCAACTATGAGATTTAAACTTTTTTGTCCTGTAATTTCCTTTCTGACTCAAGATTTCTGTGTTATTTTCTCCATCATCAAATGGGTTTTCGGCTGTGTAATATTAAAATAAGATTTAAATATTGTCACCTTTCAAGGTTCTGTGCACTACAGACGAATACTCCTATTTTAATCAGCATGTCTAAAATAGTCCTTATCTTTTCTACCTCATCCTGTCTATTGATAGTCCATGGCTTGATGATGTTTAATGGACCATCCACTCAATTGCTGAAGGTGAAATAGAATTGTCCTACACTCTCTTTTTCACTTCTGCACAAGTTACAAGCTCTGTGAATGATTCCTCTTAAAAATATCTTTTCTCCTTCTCTCCATCTCCACTTCTTTGCCTTAAGTTGGAACTCATCACTTACTACCTACATCATTCCAGTTACTTCCCAGTTGGTCTCCTTGCTTCTGGTTTAGTATTATCTCTCCAGACCATTCTCACTTTGCTGCCAGGATATCTCTCTAAAATGACAGCATGACATCAGACTCCTACATAAAATATTTTAATTATGGAATGCCTGTGTGCCTCAGTCTGTTGAGCATCTGATTCTTGATTTCAATTCAGGTCATGATTCCAGAGTCATGGAATTGAGCCACATGTCGGGCTCCACACTGTGCATGGAGCCTGCTTAGGATTTTCTCTCTATCCCTTTCCCCAGCTCACGCACTCTCTCTCTCTCTCTCTCTAAATTTTTTTTTATTATTATTATTTTTTAATTTTTTTTTTAACGTTTATTTATTTTTGAGACAGAGAGAGAGACAGAACATGAATGGGGGAGGGTCAGAGAGAGGGAGACACAGAATCTGAAACAGGCTCCAGGCTCTGAGCTGTCAGCACAGAGCCCAACGTGGGGCTCGAACTCACGGACCGCGAGATCATGACCTGAGCCAAAGTTGGTCGCTTAACCAACTGAGCCACCCAGGTGCCCCTAAATTTTTTTTTTTTAATTATGGGTCGCCTGTGTGGCCCGGTCACTTAAGCGTCTGACTATGGCTCAGGTCATGATCTCACACCTTGTGGGTTTGAGCCCCACATCGGGCTCTGTGCTGACAGCTCAGAACCTGGAGCCTGCTTCAGATTCTGTGTCTCCCTCTGTCTCTCTGCTCCCCTGCCTCAAAAAATAAATAAACATTAAAAAAATTTTTTTTTAATAAAATTATGGGGCACCTGGGTGGCTCATTTGGTTGAGCATCTGACTTCGGCTCAGGTCATGATCTCGCAGTTGACAAGTTTGAGCCCCACATCGGGCTCTGTGCTGAGAGGTCAGAGCCTGGAGCCTGCTTCTGATTCTGTCTGTCTGTCTCTCTCTCTCTTTCTCTCTCTCTCTCTCTCTCTCTCTGCCCCTCCCCCGCTCATGCTCTTTCTCTCTCTGTCTCAAAAATAAAATAAACGTTAAAAAAAATTTAAACTTTTGGGGCACCTGGGTGGCTCAGTCGGTTAAGCATCCAACTTCAGCGCAGGTCATGATCTCACGGTCTGTTGGGCTCTCTGCTGACAGCTCAGAGCGTGGAGCCTGCTTCGGATTCTGTGTCTCCTCTCTCTGCCCCTCCCCTGCTCACACTCTGTCTCTCTCAAAAATAAACATTCAAAAAATTTCACTTTTAAATATAAATTTTTTCCCATAATGTTCTAGATTAAATTTCATTTCCCTAAATTTAAGACTCAAAGTCCAGAAACCCATTCCAGTCTTTTTCCTCGCTTTATCTTCTACCACTCCTTATTTCAACCATATAATGTACTCACAGTTCCCTACACAAGCCATGGGGTTTCATACCTCCTGTTGTTTCATGTCATTGTACCTTTGTATATACTTTTTTCACTGCCTGGAACACCTTTTTCGGTTGTTTTTTCCCTAGGTTTTTTGGTTTTTTTTTTTTAATGTTTATTTATTTTGAGAGAGAGCTGGAGAGGGGCAGAGAGAGAGGGAGAGAGAATCCCAAGCAGGCTCTGCGCTGCCAGTGCAGAGCCTGATGTAGGGCTCGATTTCACAAATCTTGAGATCATGACCGGAGGCAGAATCAAGAGTCAGCCACTTAACTGACTGAGCCACACACGTGCCCCTAGAACCTTTCTCTGCCATCTTTGACCAGTTAACTTCTAGTTCTACTTAGGAACCAGTAGTTTTTCTCTGGGAAGCTTTGTTTCCAAAGACCTCATATGTATTTGTGTCATAGCATTTATCACACCATGCTACTCTTTTCCACTCAGATTCTAAGATCTTCTAGAGGGCAAGTGTTGTGTCATCTTAGGCTTCATATTACTTAACACAGCACCTGGTTCCAAGTAGCTGCTCTCCATAAATGCACATTGACTGAATCCCATTCATGTTAAAAAAGAAAGTAATTTCAGTGGAACAGAAAGCTTTTTCAGCTTGAGCTCTGGACACATTTATTGCGAGTAACATTCATTAGACCCAAAGACCAACAAAATCAAAGAATTTGGAAGGACTTTGGGGCCCTTTGGAATATAGTTTGATGTCTTTTATATATTCACTGGTTTTTGGTATCCAGATTCATGCAGAATGTTGATTGAGGTAATTCTTGTCACCCAAACAGATGATGCTGCAGTTGGCAGTTCTCCGTTCAGGCTGGTTTTGCTTACTTTGTGTTGAAACAGCAGGCAGCATTCTTTTTGTTTGTATGATGAAGACCTTGTTTCTTCTACGGCTTCATCTGAAGCCTCTTTCCAAGGCCATGGGTTACTGTCAGACTTTGCCCAGAGTTTTCTGAACAGCAATTCCAGGACTAATCCCTCCTCATAAATCCTCTAAGCTGTCAGCAAACAAACCCCTTCTTACCAGTCTAGCATGAAAGCCATGAGCTAGGAATACAGGGCAGACACATTGGTTGCTAAAGGGCATTTGATTTTCAGCCTCCAGATTTCCAGTCAGTGCTTTGTCCTCTGCTGTTGGTACATCAAGTTGTAGGTGTTGTGCTGCGTACTTTCAGGTAGCCCCCAATTGTTGAACAGTTACAGAAAGCTATGATTTTCCTGTTCTGAGACAAATGTGTACTTGTGGTTTCTGCCATTCTGATTAACAGGTAAAAGAGACTAAGACTGGCTGCTTAGAAGGATTAAGTGAGAGTAGAAACCTACTTTCTTGAAGCGTTTGAGTCTCTTGGGTTCAGCCCTTTATTTTGCAACTAGATTTGTTTGATAAAAGCAGGCAAGGAAAGGGCTTGTATGGTGAGAAGAGGATCCAGATTGATGCACCTGTTTAACCACCGCCCAAACCAAAAAGTAAAATATTTTAATTCCTCCAGAAAGTTCCTTTGTGTCCCTTTGCATTCGGCCTCCTCTCCCCACCCCATTGCAACCAACCACTAATCTCATTTTTGGCACTGTAGATTAGTTTTACCTCTTCTAGGATTTTGTATAAAAAGAGTCATACAGTGTATTCTTTTGTTTCCAGCTTCTTTTTCTCAATAGAACACCTTTGAAAATTGTCCATGTTGTTACATGTATTAGTAATTTCTTTCTTTTTATTGTTGAGTGTTTTATTGTATGGATGTACCACAATTTATATACCAGTTGAAGGAAATTTGGGTTATTTTTAGTATTGGGCTTTTATAAAAAAAACTATGAATATCTGTACATTGCTTTTCATGGTCATAGAGTTTCATTTTTCTTGAATATATACCTAAGAGTGGAATTGCTGGGTTATAAAAGTATAACTCTGTAAGAAACTGGCTAACTATTTTCCTAAGTAGTTAGTTGTACCAGTTTACACTCCCACTGGCAATGTATGGGAGTTTTAGTTACCGCAAACTTTTGCCAAAGCTTGATATTGTCTGTCTTTCTCCTTATAGCATCCTAGTGGATGTGAGGTAGTATCTCATTGTGATTTTAATTTTTCATGTTTTTTCATTCTTTTGTAAAGGTATCATATTAAAAAAATTTTTTAATGTTTATTTTTGAGAGTGTAAGCCGGGGAAGGGCAGAGAAGGAAGGAGACACAGAATCTGAAGCAGGCTCCAGGCTCTGAGCTGTCAGCACAGAGCCAGACGTGGGGCTCGAACCCACAAATGGTGAGATCATGACCTGAGCTGAAGTTGGATGGTCAACCGACTGAGCCACCCAGGCACCCCTATCTTACTTATTTTTTAAGTAGGCTCCACACCCAGCATGGGGCTTGAACTCACGACCCTGAGATCAAGAGTCACCATGCTCTACTGACTGAGCAAGCCAGGTGCCCCTAATTTTTTGTTTTCTTGATATTGCAAATGATGTTTTTTAAAATTGCATTTTTCATTGTTTTAACATTTATTCATTTTTGAGAGAGAGAGAGAGAGAGACAGAGTGTGAGTGGGGGAGAGGCAGAGAGAGAGAGAGGGAGACACAGAATCCGAAGCAGGCTCCAGGCTCTGAGCTATCAGCACAGAGCCTGACGCAGGGCTCAAACCCATGGACCATGAAATCATAACCTAAGCTGAAGTTGGACGCTTAACCGACGGAACCACCCAGGCACCCCTCAGTTTTCATTTTTTTGTTGTTGTGTATAGAAATGCAGCTGAATATTGTATGTGACCTTTTATCAAAGTCATTTAGTTCTTTTCTCTAGCATTTTGTTTTGTTTTGTTTTAGATTAACTAGTGTTTTCTACATACTGTGTGTAGATATTGCACTTCACTCTTTCAACTTGAGGCAGTAAGCATAGAATCCACATAATCTGGACTTTGGGCTTCTGTAATTTTCTGGATATTTGAAAGCCTTATCTTTATAGGCCTCTGTACTTAAGGATGACACAATCGAAGTGTGAACCGTGAATATGAAGTGGGTGAACACAGTCGCAATAATAATCATATGTAGAACTGGCATGGCAGATGGTAAACAAGGCTGTTTTGCCTTCTGGGCTTTTAAAAATTTAGAAGGAAGGTCTTGAGCTCTAAGGAACAATAAAATTTGGCTCTAGCCCAAAAAAAGCATTTCGTGAAACCAAGATACATCAGAGGATAATGGCATTTCCTCTAGCCATTTGTAAAGCCGCTTACCGATTCATTCATTGGACAATATTTAGTGAGTGAGTGCCGACTAGGTACTGGGCACTGTTTTGGTACTGGGGATATACCAGTGAACAAACAGTCAAAAGTCTGTTTTGATTATATTCTAGTGGGAGAAATACACAATAAATATTAAGCATAAAAATCTGTCTAGCTGTTTACAATGAACAGGGCTTTGGAGAAAAATGAGTAGAGAAGGAGTAGGGTTGGGTATGTAGGAAGTATGCCGTTTTTAAGACCCCTATAGACTACTTAATTAAAGCTGGAAAGTCATCAGATTCACCTCACAAACCAAGTAGTAGGAAAAAAAGTTAATTAATAATTATTCAGTCAATGATGATCCTCTGATGAGGATTATCTTAAGTTTAGATAGGTATTCCCCAGTGATTTTCTTCTCTAACCTAATTGTCTTATTTGCAAGGATGAGTTTGCAGAAGAAACCATTCCAAACAGACTACACTGATCTGTAACCACAAAATATCTCATTTTCGCAGGAAAAAAAGTTTGCATTTTTTCAGCATCTACAAATACAAAATAGGAAAGAAAGGTGGTAGCCTTACAGAATTGTAGAATTGTTTATTTTGCTATCTTGCTTAGAAATGGTCAATACTATATTTGAGATCAGGGAAGAAACAGAAGAGGTGCCACTTTTGAATAATTCTACTTTGGACATTGTAAAACATCAGATGCCAGAGAAACAACACTACACCAGATGGCTATTAAATCCATGCTTCTCATTACAGATTGGTGAATCAGTAGACATTAATAAATGTGCCCAGTAAATAGCACTGGTTAGAATCTCTGAAGAGAAAGTCTTAGAACATTCTGCACATCTACTAAAACCATTTGTGATGAAATATCCAAATCATAAATGAAATCTTTGAAAAAATAAGATATTATGGAAATCTTTCCTCAGTGTATGCAAGTGGTAGTGCTGCCTTATATGAGGAGTTCACCTGAAAAGAACATAGGAATTGTTTTATTCAGTTTTGCATAGAAGAAACTCAATTTTGCCCATAGGTCTGAATTCCACATTAAATTACGTTTTCAAAATGGTAACTCTAATAATAATAACAATCACTTAAAAATAGTACTCTATGCTAGGACTGCTGTGAGAAGTTTATTTGTAAGTTTATATGTATTTACTAATTTAATCATCACAATAAATTAGTGGTGTACGTACTGTTAATGTCCCCTCTATAGCTGAGGAAATGAGGCAAAGGGTAGTTAGGTAATTTACCCAAGGTCACATAGCTAGGAAGCAGCAAAGCCAAGATTCAAAGCCATGTAACCTGGTTCCAGAGTTTACTTTTCTTTTTCTTTCTTTTTTTTTTTTTTAGTTAAAAAAAATTGTGGTAAAACATACATAGCATAAATTTCATCATCTGAACCATTTTTTAAAGTTTATTTATGTATTTTGAGAGAGAGAGAGAGGGAGAGAGAGAGAACATGAGCGTGAGCAGAGGTGGGGGTTGGGGGGTGGGCAGAGAGAGAAACCCAAGCAGACTCTTTGCTGTCTTACAAACCATGAGATCATGACCAGAGTTGAGATTAAGAGTCAGATGCTTAACTGACTCAGGTACCCCTGATCTTAATTATTTTTAAGTATACAAATCAGTAGTGTTAATAAGTACATTTACATTGGTGTGCAACCAGTCTCCAGAACTGTTCTCGTCATGCAAAACTGAAACTAATATATCCATTAAACAATTTCCCAATCCCTTCTTCCCCTGCCCCTGACAACTACCATTCTACTTTCTGTCTCTGTGAATTTGACCAGTCTAGGTTACCTTTTATAAGTGGAATCATACAATATTTGTCTTTTTGTAACTGGTTTATTTTACTCAGCATAATGTCCTCAAAGTTCAGTCAGGTCACAGCCTGTGTCAGAATTTACTTCCTTTTTAAGGCTGTTTAATATTTCATTATATGTATATACCACATTTTGTTTATCCATTCATCTTTAGGTGAACACTTAGATTGCTTCCACCTTTTGGCTGCTGTAAATAATGCTGCTATGAACATATGTGTGCAAATATTTGCTTAAGTCCCTGCTTTACATCCTTTGGAGTATATACCCAGAAGAGGAATTATTGACTCATAATAATTCAATGTGTAATTTTTTAAGGAATTGCCATATTGTTTTCCATAGGAGCTGCACTATCTTTTGTATTCCTACCAACATACAAAGGATCTAATTTCTCCACATCATCACCAATATTTGTTATTGTCTGTTTTTGTTTTGTTTTGTTTTATAATAGCAATCCCAGATCCTCATAAGTATGAAGTGGTACCTAACTGTGGTTTTGATCTACATTTCCCTAATGACTAATGATGTTGAGCATCTTTTCATGTCCTTATTGTACATACAATATATCTTCTTTGGAAAGATACTCAAATCTTTTGCCCATTTTTGAATTGCATTGGGTTTTTTGTTGAGTTATAGTTCTTTACATAATCTGTATATTAATCCCTTATTAGATCTGTGATGTGCAAGTATTTTCTCCCATTTTATATGTTGTCATTTCACCTTTTGATGTGTAAAAGTTTCTAATTTTCATGAAGTCCAATTTATCTATTTTATCTTTTGTTGGCTGCGTTTTTGTTGTCAGCCAAGAAATCCTTGCCAATCCAATGTCCCCTATGTTTTTTTCAAAGAGTATTAATAGTTTTAACTCTTAGGTTTAGGTCTTTGATCTATTTTGAATTAGTTTTTATATATGGTATAAGATAAAGATCCAACTTTTATCCTATGGCTTAATTTCTGGCCTATTGTCTTTACCTCCCACCCTCAATTTAAAGAGTTGGCATAACGGATATAGAGAAAGTAAATAGTAAAAAGTGGCAGTAGGAAGTATAGATTGATTACTCATTTAGAAATCTCAGTAGTTAGATGGGGGAGGAAAAGAAAAAGATTGCTGTTGTTAAGTAGAGAATATTTTTCTTTGCAAAAAATTTTTTCTGGGGCACCTGGGTGGCTCAGTCGGTTGAACGTCGGACTTCGGCTCAGGTCATGATCTCGCAGTTTGTGAGCTCGAGCCCCGCATCGGGCTCTGTGCTGCCCCTCCCCTGCTCATGCTCTCTCTCTCTGTCTCTCAATAATAAATAAATGTTAAAAAAAATTTAAAAAAAATTTTTTTTCTAAGTTTATTTACTTTGAGAGAGAGAGAGTGTGTGCAAGTACGGGAAGGGCAGGCAGAGAGAAAGAGAGAGAGAGAGAGAGAGAGAGAGAGAGAGAGAATCTCAAGCAGGACCCACAGTACCAGTGCAGATCCTGACATGGGGCGTGAACCCATGAACCATGAGATTATGACCTGAGTCAAAATCAAGATTCAGACATTTCACCAACTGAGCCACCCAGGCACCCCAAGAGAATATTTTTCTTTAATGACATGTTGATTGGAGAAAATTTAGAGAGGTCAAAAAAGTATTAAGCAAAAAAAGGTAAAAAACTTGGAAAACAATAATGTATAATGTTTATGGATTACATAAATATATAGTAAATGCTTGAAATTTATGCTTGGCAACAATAAATCATGAATTCATTATGGTTTCCCTTGGGAACAGGAGGAGGAGATTAGGATGAGGAAAGGATACATAGGAGGCTTGAATCTATGATGTTTTAATTTTTAAAAAGGAGGGGACTGAAATAATATGACATAATACTAGGATTCAATATGTTGGTTGATGGGTACCAAGGTATTTCTGATCTTTATTTTTACCTGTTTGAAGTATAATAGAAATAACTTAAAATTTAAAAAATAAACAGAACACAAAAGAATAAAGCTTAGAAAGCTTAGCCACGTCAGGGGAAGGTTTAAATCTTCCTTTGAGACAGGAAAGGAGCAGAGAAAATAGGTGAAAAAAAATTTTGTTTTTAAATTTTTTATTATTTTTTTTTTTTGAGAGAGAGAGAAAGAGACAGAGCACTTGTGGGGGAGGGGCAGAGAGACAGGGAGACACAGAATCTGAAGCAGGCTCCAGGCTCTGAACTGTCAGCACAGAGCCCTACGTGGGACTTGAACTTGTGAACTGTGAGATCATGACCTGAGCAGAAGTCAGATGCTTAACTGACAGAGCCACCCAGGCACTCCCATGAACAAAAAAATTTTATAAAGGACTTTTGAATTAAAACAAATTTAGGGGAGCCTAAGATGGATAAATCTTAGTCTCATTTTCGTGGCAAAGTCATTTGCTGAGCGTGGATTGGGAATACTGGGGATGGTTTGGGGAGTTCCAAGTTGTTTAGAAAAGTTTGACAAATTTAGGATAGGGAGTTGTGCAGAAACAAATAGGTTGATTGCTGAATAGCATTAAAGGGCTACTAAAGGGGGTGCCTGGGTAGCTCAGTCGGTTGAGCATCGGACTTCGGCTCAGGTCATGATCTCGCAGTTCGTGCGTTCGAGCCCCGTGTCGGGCTCTGTTCGAGCCCCGTGTCGGGCTCTGTTCAGATTCGTGTCTCCCTCTCTCTCTGGCCCTGCCCTACTTGTGCTCTCTTTCTCTCTCAAAAAAAAATAAATATTAAAAAAATTTTTTAAATTACATTAAAAAAAAGGGGGGGGGTAACCAAAGGATGGTTGTCAGGAATTTGTTGTTGGGCAGGATACCACAGCTATGTGAATTTGCAAGAATTGGCTCTGTAGCCAGGAGAAAAATAAAAACAAAAGCGAAAAATTGAATAATAGTGGTGGTATTAAGGTTGTATTAGGAATAGTTGGGTTATAAGGAAGAGAAATCCACTCCAACAGAAGTCAGTTGGGGAGTTATTGTAAGGTTTCAGGAAACCATCATAAGGGCAGCCAAAGTCAAAAAGCACAGTTAGACATCTCTTCAGTATGTTCATCTCTGTGACTGTTTCTTGAGTGCCCTACTCTTCACCTGCACGTGGCTATATGTGACTGACACAACACTTCATTTGCATAAGTCCCCACCCTCCTCATGAATTGCAGATTTGAATCATTAGTGGGTTATAAAATCAATTGGTTGCAACCAGCATTTTTTTTAAAGCAATTCAATACAGTTAGTAAGGTTATTTCAAGCGTGTGTGTGTGTTTGAATGCATACTTATTGAACATAAAATTAATTAATCACATTTGTTGAGTGCCTACTCTGTGCCAAACAGGGATACATTAATAAACAAACCAAAATCCTTACCCTTTGCTTCCTCCTGCCCAAGAACCTCTTAGAATACAAGGCAGAGTAGGGGCGCCTGGGTGGCTCAGTCAGTTAAGAGACCGACTTTGGTTTGGGTCATGATCTCAGGGTTCCTGGGTTTGAGCCCTGAGTCAGCCTCTGGGCTCTGCATTGACAGCACTGACAGTCTGCTTCGGATCCTCTAGTCTCCTTATCTCTGTCCCTGCCCTGCTTGTGTGCCTGTGCACAAGCGTTCTCTCTCTCTCTCTCTCTCTCTCTCTCTCTCTCTCTATCTCTCTATCTCTCTATCTCCCTCTCCCCCTCTCCCCCTCTCCCCCTCTCCCCCCTCTCCCTCTCCCTCTCTCTCTCTCTCTCTCAAAAATAAATAAATGTTAAAAAAAAAAAAGTACAAGGCACTCTTGTGTAAACAGTTCAGTTGTCCTGTGGGGAGGAAAAGGGGGCAGTGCAAAGGGTAGAGATAGAAAGGTTGTAGGAAACCTGCCGAGCTACATAGATCTTGCACTAGTAGAAAGAGGTTGTGTGCCCCGGGGTAAGCTCTAACCCTGAGGTTCAGGTGTACGGGGCTTGCCTAAGGCCAAACCTGGAACAAGACAATCTTGTTCCTACCCCCTAGTCTTTTACCAAGTAAAAAGCAACATAAATCTACCACTTGGGGAAGGGGCAAGAACATGGAGAGACACCTACTCTATGGCACAGGTATGTAAGACTTACTGAAAACTGAGGATGAAGCAAGAACTCTGAGGAATAGTCTCCATGAATCCACTTTTCACACTAAAACACAAGGTATTATCAATTTAGCGCTGGAAGAATTTGAAGACTGTGATGCACTGAAGCTAAAGGGCAGCCAAAGTCAAAAAGCACAGTTAGACAAACCCAAACCCATCTCACCTATACACTGAATTGATTCAAATCCCCACCCTAATGGCCTGACAGAAACAGGTGTGCTTATTTCTGGGCATAAATATTGTTTACCTCATTTCTCCTTTTTTAGACACAGTATTTAGTTCAATAAAAATGTTAAGAGATACACAAAACGGCAATGCAAATACTACCAGACCTAGAGATTGTCCAGCTGACAAAACTATAACTATAAAATTATAACCGATTCAAGAATCTAGAGGAAAAATTCCTGCCTTGATGGAATTGATAATCTAGTAGACAGACATAGACAATAAGCAAAAGAAATACTGTATATAGTATGTTAGATGGTAATGAGTGCTATGGAGAAAAAGCAGAGGAGGTGCAATGGGTGATTTGTGAGGGAGTGGAAGGAGAAGGTGACTTTTGATAAATGACCTAAGGGAGACAAGGAAGCGAGCTAAGAGGATATCTGGAGGAAAAACGTTTGAGGAGGGGTTGGGGGTTAAAAAGAGCAAGTGCAAAAGTACCAAGGTCAGAGAGTACCTGCATATGCTGTGTGGTGAGGTTTTCCTATCTGGTGGTGGGGCAGGCACTATTCCCTGTCCTGCGTGAGCTTAGAGTATTTTCCGCTTATAATACTTTTGACTGGTTCTCTTCTCAGCCTTAGGTTGTTTCCTCATATACATTTGCTGACCAGTACTCAGCTGATAACTTGAAGGGGACCCTCTGCAGATCTCGAGAATTTTTGTAGTGCTTTCCTCTGTTGTACTTTGCCCTGTAAACTCTAGCTGTTTTCACTCTCTTTGAACTTCCAGCTCTGTCTCCTCAACTCTAGGAGAATGCTGGGTTTTGTTTGGGTTCTTCCTCCTCAGGTAGCAGCAGGCAGTAAGCTGGGGTGATTGTAGAGCTTACTTCATTTGTTTCTCATCTTTTAGGGATCACTATTTTCATTTCCTGATATCCAGTGTCTTGAAAAGCATTTCATATATTTTTATTGTCTTTTTCTTTGTTTCAGGTAGGATGGTAAATCTGATCTCTGTTACCCAGTCTTGGCTGAAGGTGAAAGTCTCACCATTTAGTGTGCTGTTTTTTGTTTTTGGGTTTTTTTTGTTTTTTTTTGTTTTTTTTTTGAAAACTTTAACGTTTATTTATTTTTGAGAGAGACAGAGAATGATTTGGGGAGGGACAGAGAGAGGGAGAGAGAAAATCTGAAGCAGGCTTCAGGTCTGAGCTGTCAGCACAGAGGCTGATGTGGGGCTCAACCCCACAAACTGTGAGATCATGACCTCAGCTGAAGTTGGCACTTAACTGACTGAGCCACCCAGGCGCCCCAACTCATCATTCAGTGTTTAACAGGATCCCTCGAGCTGCTGCTGTATTGAGAACAGACTGAAGTTTGTCAAGGGTGGAAGCAGGGAGACCCATTTGGGAGAGAAATATAATCAAGTGAGAGATGATGAAATGAAATGTAATTTTCACTGTATATTATGGTCAAAGAATTGAGAACCATTGATCTCACTCACTCTACATCTCTTGTTTCACATTTTTAAATGTTTGTGTAACTCCATTCCCTTAACGATTCTCCTATGGGTTAAGTCTTTAATGCCTCCCATCTGCCTACTCCTGCACAGTTCATTCATTTATTGTAGGTGGCCTTGGAGGAGGTTGGTGTGGATAGGGGCAGATTTCTTCAAAGGGGAAAGGAAGAACCATTCAAAAGTGGGGAAAATATCTTCTAAGAAGAAGTTCCAGAAGATGTATTCTAAAACAAGGGACTTATGTCTGTTTTTAGTGGTCTTTAAAGTCTCTTTCAGAGAGATAATTTTGTCATTTGATTTTTTGTTTTTGTTATCTTCATGTTGAGTGATGGGAGATAGCCTTGCACCTTTTCCAGACCTGGTTTGCCATCCCAGCTCTTAAGGGAAAACTCCTAAGTACTGCTGGAGGACAGAGACTAATTAATGGCTTTAACTGGGCCTGTTCAACCTGAAAATTCTGAATTGACATTCGAGCTTCAACTCTGGTGGCACTACTGAATATAGCTTTACAAATGGATTTCCTTAGGTAAAGAAAGTAATTACACAAAAAAGATATTTTAAAGGAAACCTTTTAAATTTGAAAATGAAAATATTTTACATTGAAAAAAATTAACTTGTGTTTGTTTTGTTTCTCTTTTTCTCCTTTCTTCTTCGGAAGGCACTGTCCTTTGAGAGTGACTTTCCTACTTTTGGTATTTAAATGCTCTTTTATGAAATTATGGTAGATGATAGCTTTTGATTTTTTTTTTACTATCCTTTTTTTGACTGAATAAAAAAGTTGTCAACCTTATATTAGTCTCCTTATTTTATTTTACTTTTATTTTATTTTTTATTTTTTTCACAGCTAGTTTGTGGTCTGAAATCCACCATAGTGAGATCCTGATTTAAAAAAAAAATTAAAAAAAAATTTTTTTTATGTTTATTTATTTATGAGACAGAGACAGAGCATGAGTGGGGGAGGGGCAGAGAGAGAGGGGGACACAGAATCTGAAGGAGGCGCCAGGCTCTGAGCTGTCAGCACAGAGCCCGATGCGGGGCTCGAACTCACAGACTGCAAGATCATGACCTGAGCCGAAGTCGGACACTCAACCTACTAAACCATCCAGGTGCCCCCCCCCCCCCCCCCGCCAAAAAAATTTTTTTTAATGTTTATTTATTTTGAAGGAGAGAGAGAGAGAGAGAGACAGAGCGTGAGCAGAGGAGGGGCAGAGAGAGAGGGAGACAGAATCTGTAGCAGGCTACACACTCTCAGCTGTCAGCACAGAGCCCAACACGGGGCTTGAACTCATGAGCCATTAGATCATGACTTGAGCAAAGTTGGACCCTTAACTGACTGAGCCACACAGGTGCCCTGGTGAGATCCTGATTTAAATGGTTGGTCTTGAAATCAGGCTGAGTGGCAGGTGATATTGTGATAACCAGGGTGAACCTGGAATATGATGAGAGATCAAAGTCCTGGAGTCCTTCATTGACTCCAAGCAAGGGATCACAGGAACCTGCAGGACCAAGAGTCTAGAGAGAAGGGGATAGGAGTTACAATTAGGGAGATTTTGTCATTTAATATCCTAGAGGTGAGTCATTTCAGAATGATGGCAGAATCTATAGTGTAGCAATGTTCATGGAGATAAAAGGCATGGTGAAAATTCTATTATATGTCTTGGTAATTTTTTCTTTATTTGATGAGGGCTATGGACTGTTGGGACTGGACCAAATATGTTTAGTACATATCTAAAACAAGAAAAATGAAAAAAAAGATCTCTTTCCCTCCTGCTGACTTTCTGTGCAAATCTAAATTTAGGATAAAGTATTGTTTTCCCTCCACTGTCATCTCGTCCTTCCTACCTGCTTGTTCTTCCTTAAAAAGATGTTTTTATTGGAGGTGTGGTACATGTGGTTTGGAAAACAAGTAAAATCTATCACATCAGCTTACTGCCAGCCATATAATTTATTGCCATTGACTTTGGTATAACTTTTTTTTTTTAATTTAAAGATGTGACACCACACAACTTCGTAATAATAACTGTAATAGGAATTACAGGAATTATTCAGTAGGAATTCTGTGTCTCCAAATCTCTGCAGAGTGGAACCCTCAGATATTTTTCCCCCCACTTTAAAAATGTTTAATTTTTTATTGTGAAACTGACCTATGCTTATATGGATAACTTGTTAGACACAGAGAAGTGTAGAGAACAAAAATTCATAATTCAACATGTTGTAATAACCACTTTTAACATTGGGTACCTGTCCCTTATATGCATTTTGCTTTGAGCCATTGACCTCCTGCTGCTTTCTTAACTTATCTTTTTATTTCATTAAAAATTCCCTGTAGGGGCGCCTGGGTGGCGCAGTCGGTTGAGCGTCCGACTTCAGCCAGGTCACGATCTCGCGGTCCGTGAGTTCGAGCCCCGCGTCAGGCTCTGGGCTGATGGCTCGGAGCCTGGAGCCTGTTTCCGATTCTGTGTCTCCCTCTCTCTCTGCCCCTCCCCCGTTCATGCTCTGTCTCTCTCTGTCCCAAAAATAAAAAAAAAAAAAAAAAAAAACGTTGAAAAAAAAAATTAAAAAAAAAAAAAAATTCCCTGTAAATCTCTTTGGCTAATGCTAAATATTCCAGAGTCAGGATGTGTCATAAATTACCTGTTTCCTTAATTCCCTACCATTAAACTTTTAGGGCTATTTGAAACTTTTTTCTTTATAAATAAAATTTCCAGATTCTTCAAATAGATTAAGTTCTCTAATCTACATTTATTTGTTGTGGATACATTCTTAGATATAAATAATGTTACAGTGGCCCCCTTGATGCACATATCTGTTGGCATTTATTTTCTTTCTTGAGTTGCTTCTTTTCTTTTAAAAATTTTTTTGAACGTTTATTTATTATTGAGAGACAGACACAGAGTTTGAGCAGGGGAGGGGTGGGGGGTGGGGGGGGGGGGACACAGAATCTGAAGTAGGCTCCAGGCTCTGAGCTGTCAGCACAGAGCCTAACGTGGGGCTCGAGCTCACAGACTGTGAGATCATGACCTGAGCTGAAGTCAGTTGCCTAACCAACTGAGCCACCAAGGCGCCCCTCTTGAGTTGATTCTTAAAAGTGAAATAACAGTGTTCAATAATTTTTCAAATGTCTTATACTTGTTCATATATATTTTTTGCAAGTTCTGTTTGGATTTTTTTCTTTTCATTTTAATTTTGGGACTTTGTGGATCTCTTTTAACTATTTGTATGAGCCCTTTATTACGACTACTCTTCTGCCAGTACTTATTAAATGTCAGGTATTAATCTAAATACTTCCTATACATTAACTCATTTAACTCTCAGATAACTGTATTTTATCCTTCCCTCCTAGCCACTGATACTGAATACTACTAGTCTTTGCATACTTGGGTACTTAATGCATTTGTAGCCTCATGACATAATGTTGACGAGCATTCAGATGTTATATACAGTGTGTTTAATGGCAGTAACATTACTGAGGGCTATTAAAATTCTTTTCTACTGACTAGATTTAATATGTATTTAAATTTATTCACCAATTACGAGAATTTTAAATTATTATTTATATCCTATCTGCTTAGAAAAAGGATTTCATGCAATTTATAATAAATAAGACCTACAGGAGGACTTTGAAGCATTAAAGATACAAAAACCATAAAGAGGAAATAGGATAATTATACCTAACATCTAGACTCATTCAGTAAACATAATTTAGTATTAAATGTAGTTCTTGCTGATATTTTTGGTAAGAATGAAATTCTGGGGACGCCTGGGTGGCTTAGTGCATTAAGCATCCGACTTTGGCTCAGGCCATGTGAGATCAAGCCCTGCATCAGGCTTTGTGCTGACAGCTCAGAGCCTGGAGCCTGCTTTAGATTCTGTCTGCCCCTGCCCTGCTCACACACACTCTCTTTCTCTCTCTCTCTCTCTCTCTCTCTCTCTCTCTCTCTCTCAAAAATAAACATTAAAAAATATTTTTAAAAAAAATTTTAAAAAGAATGAAATTCTGGCTCTTGGGGATAGCTGAGATGCATTCATTTGAAATTTTGGATGTCTTTTTTCTTTTTTTTTTTTCTGTCACTCACCATTCCCTTTTAATTAGCAAGTCTTTCATCTGGACCTTCACCCTAGAATTTAATATTTTTCTATTTCATCCTATTTTTGTCCATCAGTTTGAAATCAAGCTGTTGTACTAAGTGACCTTTTTAGTGTTTGAGGGAATTCATACATTTGCAATTAAATTCGCCCCTTTAGCTTTGGCTATGAAGAAATTCCCAGAGAGGATAATTCCCAGGCTGGGCTCTAACCTTATGAACTATATTAATGTTGAGCTTCAAGATGTAAATTTTTTCACTTTAGATCAAGGAAGTACTGTTATTCTACCTTAATCACAGCACCTGTTTGGAAACACAAAATAGTTTGGCTTTAAAATGGAATCAAAGGTGATGCTAGTGAGACCCAGGTCCTGGAGATGAAAAAGCAGAGAGCTTAGTCAGCCAGGGATGGAGTGTGGGAGAACCTCAAAGATAAAAATGGTGGGTAGCAGTTAAGGGGAAAGGACGACTGGCTGAGGACTTGGTTGGGGTCTGTAGCAAGGAGAATACTGGTGGCCACATCAAGACCTTTAGAAGGGGCCTTGTGACTGAGCACTAGAAGAGCCTTTGTATAAAGTATTTCCAGTACTGGCATTTATTTGTCACCTGCCGTGTACTAGGTACGGTGGTCATTGTTAGGGGGAATTTTTAAAAATGATCTAACCCTTTAGAGAATTTCGCCATCTAGTAGGAAAGATGGACCTAAATGAATAATTATATTAATAGTTGCTAATGTTCCTCAGTGCCTCCAAGGGTATAAACCCCCATGAGAACACAGACCGTGTCCAGTTTTATGTCTGGCACATAGTAGCTGTTGAGTAAATAAATATTAACTGAATAGATGAATTTGTTTAACGTTTCTCAGTTTACTAAGTGCCTTCACAGATAGCTCATTTAGTATTCTGTTTTTCTCTCCTGTTCATCCCCTCTGTGATAAAAGCAAGATAGTTAGTATAAGTATCCAGAAGAATAATTGTGTGACATAAGACAGAATAGATTGAATTAAATGGAATTTCAAATATAAGACTATAAAGGAGAAAAAATTAATTGTGGCTTAGTAAGGTCACAGAAAGCCTCTTTCAACATATGCTCTTTTAACCAGGCCATTTTAGGAGATAAGGTCTTGATAAACAGAGTAGAGCAAACTAGAAGCTTATGTAGCCATATCTTACACCAGATGAGTTTTTATACCTCTGTCCTGGATCTAGAGTAGCCACATACTTTTAACACTTTTCCTCTTTCCCTATTTTTTGCTTTGGTTTCATTTTTTCAGCAAAGGGTCCTTTGGCTTTCTACAACCCGTCAGATGGTATTCCATCTCGATAGAATTCATTTATTCCTTGTTCATATTCCTCTCTTACCCAGGGAATCCCTTATTTTCTATTTCTGAAAGTGAAATTTTCCTTCACACTCATTATTTAGATTCTAACATAGGAAACTTGGGACCTCTTCTTTCTGACAGGCTTATCTCTTAAGTTTTCTGCTACTCTCTATGCAAACATACACATATTTGAGAGACAATCAGGAAAAGAGCAAGAGATGGAAAAGATTTTATTTATTTAAAAAAATGTTTTTAATTTAATTTATTTATTTTGAGAGAGAGGGGGCACAAACAGTAGAGGGCCAGAGAGAGAGGAGAGAGAGAGAATCCCAAGCAGGCTCTGTTCTGTCAGCACAGAGTCCAGCACGGGTCTTGAACTTCATGAACCGTGAGATCATGACCTACGCCGAAACCAACAGTCAGACACTTAACTGACTGAACCACCCAGGTGCCCCATTTGTTGTTGTTGTTGAGGTGGAAAAGATGTTGGGTAAAAGGAATAAATGACTATTATGAAGGAGAAATTGGCAGGACTTCCTAACTGACTGATTTTAGAAAGTAAAGAATAGAAACAGATCAAAGATGACTGAAATCCATAGAATGTGTATTTTAAGTGTTAAACTTCTTCACTTAATGGCTCCTCAACCTGATTGTTCCTCCCTAGTACCTGGCTTACTCATCACTTAGCCATCAGTTCTTCCAGATTCACTTATCTAATGGGACTATCTCCCAGTTATTCATAGTCTAATCCATTGCCTCATTTTATTTTTGTAATAGCACTTTCTAAAACTGTCTTCTTTGCTTGTTAGCCAGTCTTTCTCTTGTAGAGAAATCTTTGTGAGGGTTGTTCCTAGTCCACTGATTGCAGAGTAAGTACCATTGCCCAACCTCATCATTGTATGTCTTGACATAGTAAATCAAAATAGGATAGATCTTAACTTCAAAAAAATAATGTTACTTATTAAGATTAGATTGCTTAGGACCTAAGGTTTCTATATTCTAACTCCCTTTTTATAATGCAAAATAGATTATCTCATAATAGTTGTCATTCCTCTTTCTGAACTGATATCTACTGATAGACTAAGATCTACCAAGGCCTTGTAGCCAAAAACCTATCCCAGTCAACTGATCAAGTGTTAACATTGTGTTTCCTATCTGCTGAGAACCAGGAACTAAACATTATTGTGCTTGGGTATTGTGAAGATCAAAGTCATTCAATTATTTTTCAGAGGAGGCTTGGTGCATGCTATTTTGTTAAGTTACCTTAAGAACTGGATTTCAAATTCAAGTTTCAGTGAGATGCCGGTGTACATCCTGCTGCCTGTGAAAAATTTGATACTATGTTGAATAATGTGGCATCAGACACCTGAATTATCCTTTTGAGTTTTACAAATTTCCAAACTCCTTGCAACTCCTGAGAATAAATCTCAGATCTTACTATGAAGCCTAATAATTTCGTTCTCCAAGATCCACTCATCATACTTAGTTTGGCATAATACCAAGGGTATTGATAAATGTTGGTTTCCCAAAAAATATAAAAGGTATGTTCACTGAAAGTCATTGTAATTAGTAATAATAGCAATCATTTATTTTGAGTGCCTTCAAAGGGGACTGTGCTAGGCAACAGTTTATTTTGATAATCTCACAACCTTGACAAGAAGGTGGTAACTATTCTCATTTTACATTTGGAGAAACTGTGGCTTAGATACATTTATTTCCCCAAGATCACACAACTAGAAATGAATAGAAGTTGATTTATCACCTAGGTCTGTGTGTGTGACTTCAAAGCTGGTCATTTTACCACAATGCTTGGCTGCCTGTATCATTTAATTTGATGGAGGCACTAATATGACACCCACATTAGGCTCATACGTTACTAATAATCCCTCTGTATCACAGCCACACACATTCTTTGAGTTCCTGGCTGAGATTACTCTATGTAATTCTGTTACATTTCTCAAATTTAACTAATGGTGCTAGACAAATAGGAAGGGGTTTTGCAGTCTTGGTTTATTTGCAGTAATCTCATGATTGTCATAATTAAAAAATAACCTAAGTTTATAGTTCAGAAGCTGAAGCCAGCAAAAATTTAATGTTAATATTAGTAGCAGCTGTGTGTGTGTGTGTGTGTGTGTGTGTGTGTGTGTGTGTGTGTGTGTGTTGTGTTTGCCTAGAAAGAGAGCAATTACTAATTATCCAGTTGAGGGAAAGGGGTGACCTATACTTATAAAAAGGATTAAAATAACTGTGTATACCAAACAATATGCAAGCCAGATGAGTAATAGTCACAATAATTCCTCAGTGGCTCAGAGAAGGGAGAGCTGTTGTGGTCAGGGAAGCTGCTTGTTATGAAATCCACTATAGGACTAGATAATCACATAAGAGGAGCTATAAGCACGCTGAGTGTTCTATTATTGCTTCTCTGGTCATGTTTAAGTTGTGGGGTGATGTAAGGAAGAGGTTAACGTTAAGAGGCTGAGAGCAAACAGTGAAGGTTCATTTTTACTTTATTTTTGTTTTTTATACTTGGACTAAAAAACACTCTTGTTTTTGTTTTGTTTTGTTTTCAGGCATAATGATACCATCCCTTAATGAGAATTGATTCTCCATGGTATTTTGTCATATTCACAAGGGAAACCAGGGCCTTTATGTTTTGTTGTAGAGCAAGTGAAGAATTGTGTACCCATTTCAGTGTGACTTCAATCTGTTTGATCTACTGAGTTTAATTAAATTGGCTATATAAAAGAGCATGGGAAACTCAACCACTTCCCTTCAGTACACTTAGATTGTAGTGAATAACAGTATTCATTGCTGTGCATACTGTTCACTAAACATAGCTTTTTATCCACTAATAGTTTCTTAATTTTGTGTTTGTCGCTTTACTAGAATGAAGTTCTTTATTGATAATTTATAAAACTACTTCATATTTACCCTTAATTTTTGCTTCAGCTACTAGGAATGCCCACCAAGTTACATACCATAAACATTGTACCAAATGCATTTCATGTCTTTAATTTTAGAAGTACTGAATACAGAATGGAAAACGAGCAAAATGCCAAGGGCATTTGAAGTTACCACTGTGGTGATTCTGATCATCTTTTAAGAGAATCAAGATAGGAATGATACTGAAATAAGTGCCCTTCATATTGAGCTCAGTTCCTTTTTGGGGCTTTTTTTTTTTTTTTTTTTTTAATATATGAAATTTATTGTCAAATTGGTTTCCATACAACACCCAGTGCTCATCCCAAAAGGTGCCCTCCTCGATACCCATCACCCACCCTCCCCTCCCTCCCACCCCCCATCAACCCTCAGTTTGTTCTCAGTTTTTAACAGTCTCTTATGCTTTGGCTCTCTCTTTTTGGGGCTTCTTAAAATTCACCATGAGTTTTGGTTAAAGTAAGGAGGGCAAGAAGTACCCACTTAACACTGACCTCTCCATTCAGTCAGAGACTTTTCTAATTGAAGTAAGTAGCCGTGAGTAACCATGGAGAAAGAATGTAAGCGTGACCAGTTAGTGGTCCACATTTGAACTGCCTGAAAAGTAGACTTGGTTTTAAAATGGGAACTTCAAGGGGCGCCTGGGTGGCTCAGTCGGTTAAGCGTCCGACTTCAGCTCAGGTCGCGATCTCGCGGTCCGAGAGTTCGAGCCCCACGTCGGGCTCTGGGCTGATGGCTCAGAGCCTGGAGCCTGCTTCCGATTCTGTGTCTCCCTCTCTCTCTGCCCCTCCCCCGTTCATGCTCTGTCTCTCTCTGTCTCAAAAATAAATACACGTTAAAAAAAAAATTTTTTTTTAAATAAAATGGGAACTTCAAATGAGACTCTATAGGTAGGTACTTCAGAATATGTGTGTATGTAATGTTGATCAGAATAAGTGGCCATGATGTGATTTGAAGAGACAGTTAAGAGCCAGAAATTATAACCATTTCTTTTTTTTTTTTTTAAGATTTATTTTTATTTTTGAGAGAGACAGAGAGGCAGAGCATGAGTCGGGGAGCAGCAAAGAGAGAGGGAGACACAGAATCTGAAGCAGGCTCCAGGCTCTGAGCTATGAGCACAGAGCCCAATGCAGGGCTCAAACTCAGGAACTGTGGGATCATGACCTGAGCTGAAATCGGACACTTAACCAACTGAGCCACCCAGGTGCCCCAAATTCTAACCATTTTCTTAAAAGGCCACTTAGCTCAGTGTATTTAATTACTTAGGATTAATTTACTTAGTTGACACACAGTTTAAAATTAAATGTGAGTAGGGGCTCCTGGGTGGCTCAGTCGGTTAAGTGTCCGACTTCAGCTCAGGTCATGATCTTACAGTTCATGAGTTCAAGCCTTCATCAGGCTCTGTGCTGACAGCTCAGAGCCTGGAGCCTGCTTGGAATTCTCTGTCTCCCTCTCTCTGCCCCTCCCTGGCTCTCACATTCTTTCTCTTTCTCAAAAATAAATAAACATTAAAAAAATTTTTTAATTAAATGTGAGTAAAGGACACAGATATGGAAGAGATGGGGAAAGGTTTAGATTTGGAGGGGTCTTAAACTGTCAGTGGAGGGAATGGTAGAGACAATTTTGTCTCCTTCCCAGTTTCACCTTGGTTGGCCCTAATTATTGTTCAATAATTCTAACCTTCTTTTGAGGCTAGTGGAGATTGTATCACAGCCTACTAGTATGTAACTCAGTTTTGCTGGAGGTCACCATCCTCTTCCAGGTACTATGGGTCATATCTCTTAGTGTCATTCAGAGATGAGGACTATTTCATGGCAGACAGCCTGAAGCTGCTGATAGCACAGAGGCCTTTAATGGTCAGCTTTGGAAAATCTGATTCCCAGAAGGAGTAAAACATCATAAACTCTGGAGAGGATGTGAGTTTCACCTATTATACAGTTATAAGGTAATAAAGAGCTACAAGGGATCTTGCTAATAAGTAGTGTTGAGAGAAAATATAAACAAACTTTAAATATTTAAAAAAATGTTTCAGAAGCAGGCTTTTGTTTTATATTTTCAACTGGGCTAGCAGGAACTGGCACCTACTTTTTTGTGGGGGATCTCCTTTAAAGAGCCTGGTATTCCATCAAAAAAAAAAAAAAAAATTCCCAAGACAGCTTTTAAAATATAATTGACTGTGTTGTGGCAAGATATTTTCCCTCCCTCAACCTTTTTTTTTAATAACAATTTTAAATACACAAAAAAAGTAAATTGATCACCCACCCCCTAGATTCAATAATTGTTAAAGTTATGCCATATTTGCTTTGTTTATATATGTGTACTTTATTGTTTTACTGAACAGTTTAGAAGCTTGAAACATTATGATGTTTCTCTCCTCAACACTTAAACATGCATTCCAAAAAATTGAGGACCTTTGCTTATATAACCAATATACCACTGTTACACTACACAGTAATTCTTTAATATCATCTCTTATCCATGTGTAGCAAGATATTTTATTTAACTTTGTTTCTTCTTATTCCAATAATACTGCTCCTCCCAGGGCCTTAGTTTCCCTTATTGCCTTGCCACAGACTTGATGCCATGTAAATCCTCTGGATTTCAACCCTATTGCCTTCTAAATTTTGATGTAGTGTTAAAAGCCCAAGATTTCCCAAAATTGAAAGTTTGTTTGGAGCTCTATTTATCTCTTTCTTGATGGCATTCCTATTAGAATTTTACAGCATTGAACAGATTGAGGAGAGACTTCTATGATAAATAAGTTCATTTCCCTTACTTCACAAGTGGTCACTTTGAACTGGCGGTTCTGTACAGTAATAGGAAAAGTGCTGGATTGGGACATGAAAGACTTAGATTCTGGTTCCAGGTCTGTAATGAACTAGAAATAAGTAACTAAGCAAGTTTGCAAATGACTTACTTTCTCTGAACTTCATTTTGTTCGTATGTAAAGTAAGAGATTAATTTGGATAACCTCTAACATTCTGTGAGTCATTGAATCCAAGGATTTTGACTTGCAATTCCATACTACCTTACTCCTTGCCCCCCCCCCCCCCCAACCGCCTGAGACTTTTGTAGCCTGTGATCCATAAAGACAATTTTATGTCTTTTTCTTTTTGAAAGTCCATGCCGTTGCCAGGAATGAAAGATCATTTTGCATGGAGTGAGTGCTGAAGTTGATAAATAAATTCCATAGACTGTTAATCCTTGAAGGGAATATAAGAAACTTTTGGTCATAGATCCTTCAGTGGGGCAGAAAGGCAGAGGGCTTAGATAAATACTTTAGTTGAATAGCCCATAATGTTGTCATTGATGATAGTGATAATGAAAATGACAGCAAACATTAAATGTATTAATTGAGTGGATTAAGTAGATTAATAAATGTAGAACACATAGAATAGTGCCTGGTACATAGTGTAACTTTGTGAGTAATAGCTGCTGTTATCATTTTTATTATTATTTTGTAGTGATGGTTGTAATTAATCTTCACAGCAGCCCTTTAAGACAGTTACTGTTTTTTTTAATCCATTTTGCAGATGGGGAAGCTAAATGCCAGAGGTTAAACCAGAAAATAGAATAGAATTCAAATCTCTAGTCTGTGGGGTTGAGTCTTCATTTGGTTAAGAATGCCTAGGTACAGGAACGCCTGGGTGGCTCATTCAGTCTGACTTTGGCTCAGGTCGTGATTCCAGGTCGGTGATTTCTAGCCCTGCATTGCGCTCTGTGCTGACAGCTCAGAGCCTGGAGCCTGCTTCCGATTCTATGTCTCTCACTCTCTGCCCCTCCACCACTCACACTCTGCCCCCCTACCTCTCTCTCAAAAATAAACATTTAAAAATAAAAAGAATGCCTAGGTACATTGGGTAGCTGTTTACTTAGAGTACCCAGGGAAGGCCCCTTTGAGGAGATGATGTTTAGGCTGAAATTGAAAGATAAAAAGGTAACCATACAAAAATGGGGGAGGAGCGGTGTGCCAGGATATTTGGGTAGAGAGAGTAAGGCAGGTGCAAAGGCCTGACAGGAAGAATGGGTTTGATAAGGTTCTCAACAGAGGTGTGTCACTTTCTCATTGAATTCTTCCCTGAATACTCTAAAATTACACACCTACACACTTTTCCCTCGTCTCTTTTATTTTCTCCTTAACACTTACCACTGTCTTACATACTATATGATTTTTTTTTTTATTCCTCTGTTTCCTTACAAAATGGGAAATAAGCTCCATGAAGACAGATTTTTACCTGATTTGTTTGTCACCATACCTAAGCCTCTCTTAGGCTGTGGTCCTTCTCTCAACAAATTACAAACAAGTCTCCTTCCCAAGAGATTGCAGCCCCATGCTAGGACATGCAGCTTAGCTAGCAAAACATGATCCGGATTGCAGCCTCTACCTCCTTCTTCAGTTAGGAGCCCTTACACAAGGCATAATTGATATGACAGACCTATATGTATCCTTAGTACCTACAACACCATTAGCATATAGCAGGCTCTGGCTAAATATTTGTGGAATGATGGGATAGTTTAAAGTGAGGGGGAGAGAGTAGTCATGAGAGGTGGGTGGAAATAGATCTGGTATGGACTTCTACAAGTTTGTTTTTTGTTGTCCTCCCCCCAACCCCCCAGTGGCAGTCATCTGGGAAGTCCCTTGGAACACTTTTAATTGAATGATAATTTCCTGCATTTTTAATAATCAGTGCAAGTAATTCTGTAGTACAGAAAGGCATAGGCCAAGTTAATTGAAGTCCACCTCTTTTTTTTTTTTTAATTTTTTTTTTTAGTGTTTATTTCTGAGAGAGAGAGAGAATGAGCATGGGAAGGGCAGAGAGAGAAACAGACAGACAGAATCTGAAGCAGACTCCAAGCCCTGAACTTGTCAGCACAGAGCACAATGCGGGGCTCGAACTCACAAATTGTGAGATCGTGACCTGAGCCAAAATTGGACGCTTTACCAACTGAGCCACCCAGGCACCCCTGAAGTGTGTGCCTTTCGATATTTTTGGACCTTGGCCTCATGGATCTCTCTCTTGCCTTACTGTTTCACCCTTATCTGTTTGGCATTGCATTTTGCCTGTATATGTTGGCTTATTATGTTCTATCAAGTTCTATGCAAGGGGCCTTGGGATAAGCTATGTATGCAATGACCATATTTTCTTGTAACCTCAAATCTAGACACAGTAGAGTAGAATTTTTCAATCAGGTTGTTGCAGAAAACCCAGGACCTATGGTCCTTGTGATGGAATAGTGAGTGAGGGGGGAGATGAGAGTACATAACATTATTGTATTTAGGAATTTCCCATGGGGTGCCTTAGTGGCTCAGTCATTTGCACATCCGACTCTGGCTCGGGTCATGATCTCGTAGTTCATGAGTTTGAGCCCACATCAGGCTCTTTGCTGTCATTGCGGAGCCCATTTCAGATCCTGTGTCCCCCCACACTCTCTCTCTCTGCTCTCTCCCACTCATGCTCTTTCCCTCAAAAATAAAATAAATAAAACCTAAATAAATAAATAAATAAATAAATAAATAAGGAATTTCCCAAATGAATTAGTCAAGACCATCTGATTTGTCATCAGCTTCCACACTTAATCCCCCAAAGCACCAACCTTCACTGATGTGATTTAGGGTTCCCTGTTCACTGAGGAGATGGCAGCTGGAATCTTGGCATTAAACCACTATTTGAGCTTTTGTTTCTCTTGCATGCTGATGGTTTTTTGGCACCCAAGGCCACATTTGAGAATTCACTTTCTCTCTGAGAGATTTTTGTTGGTGGTTTTTATCTTACTGTCTTTCTCTTCTATGATAGGATTAGAATACAGCTTGAAAAAAAAAGAAACTGCAGACGTTTATTGATGGAGTTCCTGCCCCACCATGCCCTAGGCCTAGTATGTGCATGCTTCTGATGAATCACTGCTGTTAATATTTAGTATTTACTGATCCTCATATCCCAGTATTGTACAAAGCATAGAATCTGCCCAAGGGACTTAATAGCTAAATCACCCATTTGATCTGTTGGCTTTCTCCCTCTGTAATCTTTGTTGGTGGCTACAAGGAAGAATATGAGGGATAGAAAACTGTAAGCAAGAGGAAATCTAGACTATGTAGCTTTATTGCTGCCTGGAAAGTGCCTGTGAGTTTCACATGCAAAGATTTGATACTCCGTGCAACTACCATAAATAACCTGCTCTCACTGGGGTGAGGATGAAGTATTTCCACATGGTTGCTCAAGTCTCTCTTCTCTTTGCCCTGATGCTCTCTCCTTCTTTCTCTCTTCATTAATTGCTTTGCAGTTGCTGATGCAATTAAAACGAGATGTGTCTGCAGCCTCTGTGGTTTGCTGTCAGGGCCCTCTCTCTAAGGTCTTCATCTTGCTGCTAGGGATGGGTGAACATCTGATTTTGAAGCAAGAGGAGGGAGACCTGTGGCTGCAGTTAAATGCGTTTTTCTAAAAGCAGCAGCTTGCAGAGCTAGATTTCTCCTGATACTCTATTTTACCAAGCCAAGCTGTAGTCCCTTGTGCTGTTCATTAATGGGGCTTCTATTTGGCAGCACTGTATATAGAAATGAATCCTGCTGAATTGCATTTGTTGGCAATATAGAAAGGGCTTTTCATTTTTAAATAGGTGAGAACAAGATGGAAACAGCAGTCTCATAGTGCAGAAGAGTCAAAACCAAATCCACAGGTTTCCTTGGAAAACAAGAACCTCATGTTAAGCGAACTGGACTGCAACACTCAGTCTGTTTTGGGTCACTGGGTAGAATATACACTATACCTGCTATTATGTATGTCTCCCTCCTGACTAGCATTTCAGCTCCACTCTGACTTCCTTTCCCTTTTGCTTGTCTTTGAAATTGCTGCAGAAAGCTCCGAGGATCTAACCGTTGTATTTCTGCTCAGTTTTGGTAGAGGATGGTTGACTTTACCAGTGCTGCTTGGTAATCATGTAGCAGGTAGGTTGCCATGTGACATGAATTTTTCATCTGCTTACTTGTGTTCCAGAGCAGTGTATGCATTTGCCACATCTATAGAGGGATCATACTCCCTACCAGAGTGATAACTCAACTTTAGCAAGCATAGGAATCACTTGAAGAGCATGTTAAAACAGATTTTTAGGCTGATCTCCAGAGATTCTAATTTACTATCTGAAGTGAGGTCCATTTGCTTTTTTAACAGGTCCCCAGGAAGTGCTGATGCTCCCTATCTAGAAATACTTAGAGTAATACTGACCTAGAGATAATGCCTTATGCATAGCTAAGACTCAGTATTTGTTGGTTTGATTTTATTTCATTTGATTTTTCTAGTAATTAGTTCTCTCTTAGGATGTAATAGATTCCAAAGATTTTTATCCTCTTGTACTTTCTTTATTATTATTTACTTTTGTTTTTTAATTTATATCCAAGTTAGTTGCGTATAGTGCAATAATGATTTCAGGAGTAGAATCCAGTGATTCATCCCCTGTGTATAACAGTACGTGCTCATCACCACTTTTACTTTCGAACAAGGCTAGTCTGTTAATAATATTATCTGCAATTTTACTTTCAGCCACCCTCTCCCCACAGATCTCTTGTCAGATCCTCTGTGTTTATTGCTAGCTATATATCTGTTAGGGTGTTTGATTCTGATACTCAAAGATGTAATTACCTTGCAATTAAAAATTTTTTTCTTACATTTATTTATTTTTGAGAGACAGATACAGAGCACAAGTGGGGGAGGGGTAGAGAGAGAATGAGACACAGAATCTGAAGCAGGATCCAGGCTCCAAGCTGTCAGCACAGAGCCCGACACGGGGCTCGAACCCACAAACCATGAGATCATGACCTGAGCTGAAGTCAGACACTTAACCAACTGAGCCACCCAGGTGCCCCTAATTACCTTGAAATTTAAATGTCTTATATTTCTGATGAGACAGCTGATCTGATATTATGTTCCTGGTTTAACAGGTTCTAAATTGTTTTCTAATGTAGGGGAAATGTGTGATGTCTATTTCTTTGTGAACTCTAATTTACTAAATTCCTTCACCCACCCTGATTTGGTTAGATCGCATTCGGACCTGGCAGGAAAGGTCATTATTGTTTCTTCGTTTTTATTAGACTACTTTTTAGAACAGTTTTAGATTTACAGAGAAGTTGAGAGGATAGTGTAGACAATTTCCATACACCTCATACCTAGTTTTCTCTATCATTAGTATGATACATGTTACAATTAATGAGATAATACTGATATAATTCTTATTATTAACTAAAGTCTATATTTATTAAAAGAAAAATTTTTAATGGTTATTTACTTTTGAGAGAGAGAGAGAGACAGCACGAGCAGGGAAGGGGCAGAGAGAAAGGGAGAAACAGAATCTGAAGCAGGCTCCAGACTCTGAGCTGTCAGCACAGAGCCTGATGCAGGGATTGAACTCACAAACCGTGAGATCATGACCTGAGCCAAAGTCGGACACCCAACCAACTGAGCGACCAGATTAACTTACTTTTCCCTTTCCTGTTCCAGAATCTCATTTAGGATACCACGTTACATTTCGTTGTTGAGTCTCTTTAGGTCTGTCTTGGCCATGACAGTTTCTCAGACTTTCCTTGTTTTTGATTACCTGGACAGTTTTGAGAAGTACTGGTCAGGTATTTTGTAGGATGCCCCACTATGGGAATTTGTCTTCTGTTTTCTCGTGATAGGACTGGGATTATGAATAATTAGGAAGGTAACCACAGAAGTGAAGTGCCATTTTCATCACATCATATCAGCACACATACTGTATAAACATGATTTATGACTATTGATGTTGACCTTGATCACCTGGTTGAAATAGTGTTTGTCATGTTCTTCACTATAAAATTACTCCCTTTTTTTTCTTCTCTTTCCATATTGTGCTCTCTCTCTCTGGAGGGAAATTGGTATGTAGAGTCCACAGCCTAAAGAGTAGGGAGTTTTGCTCTCCCTTCTTTGAGGGCAGAGTATCCATATAAATTATTTGGAATTTTTCTGCATGGGAGATTTGTCTCTTTTCCCCATTTATCCATTTACTCAAGCATTTATTTAGATAACAGTATGGACTCATGGATATTTGTTTTCTATTTGGGTTATAACCCAATACTACTTTATTTTGTTGCTCAAATTGTTCCAGCTTCAGCCATTAGGACCCCCTTCAGTTAGTTTCCTTTGTCATATGCTGTGTGTGTGTCCATGCATATGTGCTTGTGTGCTTTATTTATTAATACTTCCTCATATTCTGGCACTATAAATGAGGTAGATTTATTTTATATACTTCCTGTCCTAGTCCTAGAATCAGCCCTTCTCTCCAAGGAGACTTGATTCCTATTCTTAATTTAAAAAAAAAGATGTAGGCACTAGGCAAGCCCCTTGCTACTGGAGTGGGGTCATTATTTTTAAACAAACATATTATTCCCATTGTTTTATATTTTAATCATATTAATAAGTAAAAATTTTGTTGCTGTTAAACATAAGTTTAAGTATAGTTCTTACAGAGGTTGAGACTACATTCTACATAATCAGTATTAATCTTTCACATAGTTATTAATATTTTAGTAGTACTGTTATTTAGTTGTACAAAGTTCATCAAATTTCTCCTGGCCCTTAGTTTAAATCTCCATTAGTCTGAGAGATTTTCCTAAATACTGAGCCTTGACTGTTGTATTTGAGAATGCTGGATTGATAGTAAGCATTGGTAAGTGAGAAGATAACAGGGAACCAAAGGAAGGCTAAATGTCCCCCTACTGACACAGTTTTCATTAAGGGGGAAAAAAAGAATTTCCTCTGAACACCAGTGGTTGGAATGTTGCCTCCTTAGAGGTTGGGAGGGAAAGAAAGAAGAGGAGAGAAGCAGAATTACCTATAATGATTTGACTCACGCTTAGGAAATTTTTGGCAATGTGAATCTTTTGGAGACAGGAAAGGGAGTAACAGCCATTGAGGAAATTATTTTGCTTCCTCAGGGAGGTCACCATGTTTGTTTGTTTGTTGATAATGAATTCTCTTTTCTTACTCAGGGTTTTTATGTGCTGTTAGGTACGTATATTACTCAGATCCTGGACAATATATAACCTATGTGTGTTTACAAAAAGAAGATTTTGGGATCTTAGCCAGATAAACCTAATGACATATAGCCACTTTGCTAGTATTTGGAATTTAATCTACATCCAGCCAAGCAAGCTGGTTTTGCCCAATTGAAAAAACAGAAATATAAAAAAAATTAATATATTTGAGAAATTAATAAAATCAGAGACTGATCAGGATTAAGCTGCTTGAGAATGCAAAACCCCTGAGTATTGATCAAATTTATCTACTTCATTTATATCAGAACTCACAAATATAAATATGATTTTGTTATTACCATTTATTCAGTACCTACTTGCTGCCAATTTTATGAGGCTTTCTTTAAACATTAACCCTAACTGTAGGCTAGCTTACATGTATGATAAATTATGATTCAGACTTACATAGTCAGGTGCTTCTCAGTTTCTATGTTAATTCAGAATTCATCAAATTTTTGTTCTAAAGGTTAAAAAGAAAGTCTGTACACATCATTGTCAGACATTGTATCCAAGAAACGGTGTAGAGGGTTTTTGTTTTTTTTTTTTTTATTCAACCAAACTATCAGTCTTGTCTGAAAAACTAGTAAATTGCAATGTCTCAAAAAATATACTTCCCATACAACATTCTAGGAAGCTGGTGGAAGATGTTCTTCACAAAATAAGGGTATAAAACCAGGAAAGAGGAAGACGTATGGGAGAGGAAACAGGAAATTCAGTCAACGAGAAAAGCTAGAAATAGACTCATAAATGTAGGGAACATACTGGTGGTTGCCCTAGGTGTGGGGTCTCAGGGCGGGGGGGATGAGCAAAATGGGTGAAGGGGATTATAAAACCTCCAGTTATAAAGCACAACACAAGGAATTTAGTTAATAATATTACAATATACTTATCATTGGTGACCATTTCATAATGTATTTAATTGTTGAATCACTGTATCATATACTTGAAAGTAATATGTCAAGTATACTTAAATTTTATAAAATTTTTAAAGGGCAAAAAAATTTTTTTTTATTGTTTATTTATTTATTTTGAGAGAGAGGGAGCAAGCACAAGCAGGGGAGAGGCAGAGAGAGAGGGAAGAGAGAGACTCCCCAGCAGGCTCTGCACAGTCAGTGTAGAGTCTGACATGGGGCTTGATCTCACAAACTGTGAGCTCATGACCTGAGCTGAAATCAAGAGTTGGACACTTAATCGACTGAGCTACCCAGGCTTCCCTAAAGGGCAAAAATTTTTTTAAAAGGGAAGAGAAGGAAGGAAGGAAGGAAGGAAGGAAGGAAGGAAGGAGGGAAGGAGGGAAGGAAGGCAGGCAGGCAGGCAGGCAGGCTAGGGGATTCCTCCAAATAATGAATGGAGATTTCAGATAAACAATAATTTACCAGCACTAAGGCCAGCCAGTCCACATGGGAGAAAGTTTGAAGTCTCCACAAGAGCAACTTGTTTTTTACGTTTATTCATTTTTGAGAGAGACCAAATGTGAGTGGGGGCAGGGCAGAGAGAGAGGGGAGACACTGAATCCAAAGCAGGTTTCAGGCTCTGAGCTGTCAGCACAGAGCTCATTGTAGGGCTCAAACCCATGAACCATGAGATCATGACCTGAACCAAAGTCAGACGCTTAACCAACTGAGCCACCCAGGCACCCCCAGGACAGAGACTTCTTTAGGAAGTTGAAATAGAATATTTGGTGGGTCTTAGTGTCTCAAGAGGAAATGGAGACAATTGACAAAATTTTTCTGGGGTGAAATAATAATACATACATAAGTATCTAAGTAAATGACCAAAAAAAATAGTATTTACAGGAAAAGCAAAAAGTTGTGCAGGAAAGGAAAAGGAATCATGGTTTTTACTGTATAGCTCAAATGTGAATAGGCATACATAGCCCTTACAAGAGGGTACACTGAATAGTGAACTAACCAAAATTACTTTATCATTATAAAGGATAGTTGGGGAGATAGAAAGGATACATGTGTGTGATGGGTACAAGAGAAGAAAGCTCTAAATCACCTTTCAAAGTGGAAAATCAATAGATAATTCCTAAAACTGAAAAATTAAGAGGTAACAACATGGACATGTCATTTAGAAACATGGAGATCAATTCCAAAATAATCACTTGAACGAAGTACAAGTGGTTTGCTTCTAAGGCCTGGAAATGGGACAGCAACAGAGGTGAGGGCTACTGTTTTTCTTAACATACTTTGTAGAACTGATTTATTTAAATTATGTGTGTGTTTAACTTTGATCTTTGAAAAAATAGTTGTATGACTGGGAGGAAAATGGTAAAAAAATGTAATTTAAAACATAATTGTGCCTCAGTAGCTCAGTCTGTTAAGCATTGGACTCTTGATATCAGCTGAGGTGTGATCTCGCAGTGATGAGATCGAGCCTCAAATGGAGCTCTGTGCTAAGTGTAGAGCCTGTTTGGAATTCTCTGTCTCCTTTCTCTCCCAACCCCCCCCCCCCCCCCACTTCCGTGTGTGCTCTCTCTCAAAATACGTAAATAAACTTTAAAAAATAGAAAGAAAAAACACAAGTGGGTTCCCTGTCTGGTTCATTTGGTAGAGTGTGCAACTCTTGATCTCAGGGTAGTGAGTTCAAGCCCCACACTGGGTGTGGAGCCTACTTAAGATAAAATATCTCTTTTAAAAAACACATACTGGACGACTCCTGACTTTGGCTCAAGTCGTGATTTCAGGGCATGGAGCCTGCTTAAGATTCTCTCTTTCCCTCTTCCTCTGCCCCTCCCCTGCTTGCTCAAGAACTCTTTCTCTCTTTCTCAAAAAATAATAAAAACATAAATAAAATGAAAAATAAACACATATAATTAGTTACTCTCTAACAATAAATGTTACTGTGGTAATAATCCTAGTTTACTACATAGATCTTTGTCCCCATTTCGGATTTATCAGTTAATATGCTTTTGGCTGCAAGTAACAGAAACCCTGTTTCTTATTTTAAATGGCTTAATAAGGAAATTTTTTTATCAGTCATAACAGAATTTCCGTGGTAGGTCAGGTTTGGGATTTTTTTTGTTGTGGTTGGTTGGTTTGGTTGGTTTTGGAAAATGCAATGGCAGCAGATTTATAAATATTTAATCCAAATACCACACGAGGTTAAGAAGGGAAATCTGCTTCTTTTTCTTAGGAGCAAGGAAGCCTTTTCCAGAAGCTCCCAGCAGACTTTTATTTTCATATCTCTTTGACCATAACTGGGTCATAAACCCTCTTTTTAAACTACCAGGGGAATGGGATTTCAGTGATTGTCTTAGATTGGTTGTCTCAGATTAAATGGATGTTGGGAGTCTAACATAATGTCTGCTATGCCAGTCATTACCTATTAAGTACCTACTGAGAACCCACTCCTCTTTCAAGAAGATTTACCTAGTTTAGTTAAAGGAAAAAAGAAAATTAGTAAAACAGTTGATCCATCAGTTTGGACAGTACCATAGGTACTTGGTAAATATTTATTGAATGAATTAGATGAATGTAAATAAAATTTGTGGACTTGGGTGAAAGTACTTCAGAAGTTCTAAATTGGGGGAAATATGTGAGTTTAGACTAGACCAGGAAACTTTTTTAAGAAGAAGGAAAACAAACTATTGTTTACTCATCAGCTGGTCACAGTGCTGTCCTATTAGAATAAATATATTTTTGTCCACCAGTATGTTGGTAAATGTTTAACCAGCTTGGAGAATGAGGCAGGGCTTATTTGTAGTGTTTACCAGTTTCCATGGCATAAATAATCTTACTCTGGCCAATTTCAGTCTCTTAACATGGAGTCAGTTGTCTTCCACAGTTATTTGTAACAGCGTTATTTTTATTTCTAATTAACCTACTAAAATCATATATTGATAAAAGCAATATTGAGCTTTTTTTTAGCTTTGTAGATGATCAATAATAAAACCTAGATTGCCAATATAAGGTAGTTGGGTTTGGTGTTTTGGACACAGTGGTATGTTGGAGAAGTGTAATTTTAAGATACTAATAAATCCTGGTCTTTGTAGACTCTGAGAAATTAAAAAGCTTTGCTGTTAGCTTTAGGTGCTAGATGAAATATTACTAATTCCCTTTTCATGGAGTGCCAACTGTATGCTCAGTGCTAGAAAAACAAATAAGACTACAATCTCAAGGGCCTCCATCTTCAGTCCATTAGGAAAACAATTATCAACAGGTGACTTCCAGTGGGAGAGTGTTAAGGGCTCTTGAGTTTTAAACTGCTGTGAGAACACAAAGGAGAGCTCAACAACTAAATTTGGGGACATCATGGAAGGGGGTATTGGGATTACATATGAAAAGGAAATATGTCATTTGCATTGAGGAGATGAAGGGAAAGGACTGTTTCAGGCATTGAGAACAGTATGACCCTGATTGCTGGGGGGTGAAAAATCTGACATGTTCCATTGCTTTTTGTTTGTGTGTGTGAGGGTGAGTAGAGTATACAGAAAAGAAAGATAAACCAAATCCAGATTATGAAAGTCCTTAAGTTATTTTAAGGAGTTTGGATTTCCTTAAATTATTAAGTATGAAACTCGTTAATGTAAACAAGAGTTTATTTTATTTTTTTAAAGTTTATATATTTTGAGACAGAGAGAGCACACAAAACTGTGAGATCATGACCTCACCCGAAATCAAGAGTCAGATGCCTAACTAACTGAGCCACCCAAGCACTCCTAAACAAGATTTTAATACACACGTTTCTTTTTCTGTGTATCTTTATGCAAACTGAGTGTTTATTATTCTTGATAATTATCCTAATTTGATGGGAGAGATGCATTGTCATTTTAATTTGTGCCTTCCCAATTACTAATGTGGTTGAATGTTATTTTTATTTTTTATTTATTTTTTTTTTTTTATTTTTTTTTTTTTTTTTATTTTTTTTTTTATTTTTGAGACAGAGAGAGACAGAGCATGAACGGGGGAGGGTCACAGAGAGAGGGAGACACAGAATCTGAAAGAGGCTCCAGGCTCTGAGCTGTCAGCACAGAGCCCGACACGGGGCTCGAACTCACGGACCGTGAGATCATGACCTGAGCCGAAGTCGGACTTTTTTATTTTTTATTTTTTTTATTTTTTTTATTTTTTTTTATTTTTTTGAATGTTATTTTTAAATGTATCTATCGGTCATTTGTTATTTCTTCTGGGTATTGCTTGTTCATACCCTTTACTCATTTTTCTGTTGAATTATTTTTCTTAATGATTTGTAGGAATGATGTATATAAACTATAGGTATGAATCCTTCATTTTAAGGTTTTTTAAGGACTGTATTTCTAGATTTTGTGGTGGATGCATTGGAAAAAGGAGACACCAGTGTCAGTTTAGCCAACTGGGAGATAATTGCAATAACCTATAGCCATAGACCAGAGATAATGTGGAGTTGAACTATAGTAGTGAGGGAAGAGGAAGTCAGATTAGAGATCAAACTGCTGCTACCCAATGACTTTGTAGTGTGGATTAAATGTCAGTACTGCTACCTTTTAATTCAGTGTTCTTGTTAGGATATATCATTGTCTCCTTTACTGTCCTTCCTCTTCCTTACTTCTGATTCTATGAAAGAAAAATAAGCGTTCTTTACAGCAGAGTCCACACTAAGGTCAAAATGAACCAAGGGCCTAATTTAAGAATCTTGTATATAAAAAGAAAATATAGATGAATATGTTTTATTTGCTCTCAGGATGTGAATGACTTTCTAAGCATGAATGCCAGGAAAAGAAACAAAGGGAAAGATTGAAACGTTTTATCAAATAAAAACTGTTGATTTCTTTATATCAAAAAAGATTATAAATATCCCCAAAGGATCCTGCTTCACTGCAGTCCTCTCAAGCAGTATGTCTTCTCTCTCACATTCCTCATAACGCTGGACTTAAAAGTAGAGTTGGTGTCCTCCTTTTTCTCTCCCCACTTGCAGATTGTTGTTTCCCTTTTGTCTAAAATCTCCTAGGTTTGTTAGTTTTGGCGTCTATTTTAGTCATCTTACAAACTGTGAGGTTACTTCTCTGAATTCTTTAATTGGGATGTTTAATTCATTTACATTTAATGTAATTATTGATAAGATTTATGTGTGCCATTGTGCTGTTTACTTTCTATAAATCTTATGTTATTTCTGTTCCTGTATTCCTCCACAATGGTCTTCTTTTGTGTTAAATAGATATATTCTAGTGTACCATTTTAATTCCCTTGTTTCTTTTAATACAATATTTAAGTTAATATTTCAGTGGTTGCCCAGGAATTATAATTAACATCTTAATTTATAATAATCTAGTATGGATTAATGCCAGTTTGCTTTCAGTAGTGTGTAAAACTTTTTTATATAGCTCTGTTTCCCTCCTCTCTCTTTTGTGCTGTTGTTGTCTACAAATGACATATTTTTTTTAAAAAAAATTTAAGCTTATTTATTTATTTTTGAGAGAGAGAGAGAGCAGGGAGGGGGCAGAGAGAGAAGGAGAAAGAGAATCCCAAGCAGGCTCTACGATGCCAGCACAGAGCCTAACATGGGGCTCGAACTCACGAACTCATTGTCATGAGATGATGACCTCTCACTCATCATGAAATCATGACCTAAACCAAAATCAAGAGTTGGACACTTAACCAACTGAGGCACCCAGGTGTCTCACAAATACCATCTTGAAACATTATATGCCCATCACCACAAATTAGAATTACTGCTTTGTTCAGTTGTCTTTTAAATCAAATAAGAGAAAGAAAGAGTTACAAATAAAAAATACACTTCTATTTTTTTTGTATTTACCTACTGTGGCAGGCAGGATAATGACCCTCCCAAAAAAGTCTGCCTTAGGGGCACCTGGGTGGCTCAGTCGGTTAAGCACCTGATTCTTGTTTCCACTAAGGTCATGATCTCATTGTTTGTGGGTTGGAGCCCATATCGGAATCTGTGCTGACAATGCGGAACCTGATTGGGATTCTTTGTCTTTCTCTCTCTCAAACTAAATAAGTAAACTTTTTTTTAATCTGCCTTATTAATTTCTGTAACATGTGATGTGTTACCTTACATAGCAAAAGGGATTTTATATATATGATTAAATTAAGGATTTAGAGAGAGATAGAGATGAACATGAATTATTCAGTTGGGCTTAATTTAATCACAAAGGTCTTTTATAAGGGAAGAAGGGAGACAGAAAGTAAGAGTCAGAGAGATTTAAAGATGCTGTACTGCTGGCTTTGCAGATGGAGGAAGAGGCCTTGAGCCAAGGAATGCAGACCCCCTCCAAGTGGAAAAAGCAAGAAAACAGATTTTTCCCCAGAGTTTCTACACAGAAATGCAGCCCTGCTGACATTTTGATGTTAGCCCAGTGAGAGTCATGTCAGCCTTCTGACCTCCAGAACTATAGTAAATTGGTGTTGTTTTAAGCCTTTAAGTTTCTGGTTTTATGTTGCAACAACAATAGAAAACTAATACAACTATGGAGTTAACTTTACTGGTCTTCTTTATTTCTTCCTGTGGATTTATGTTACTGCCTAGTGTCCTTTTGTGTCAGGTGGAAGGATTTCTTATAGTGTATCTTGTATGGGAAGTCTGCTAGCATTGATTTCTCTATTTTTGTTTATCTGGAATATCTTAATTTCTCTTAGTTTTTGAAGAATAGGTTTGCTGCATATAGAATTCAACACTCAGCCAGGCAGTTGATGCTTTGGTTTAGTGTTCACTTTCTGCTTGTGCAAAGCCTCAAAGTCAACCAGAAGTGAGAACGTAGAGCCTTCTCAGGCCTTTTTTAAGTATGTGCTCAGCCCTGAACATAAACACAACCTTCTGCATGCATATGGACTTCTAGATTCCCAGGACCGTGTCAGAACTTTGCCAAGCTCTTATGGACATCTTCTTCCCTACCTTTCTTTTTAAGCTTTTTGGCTAGTCTGTTATTTGCCCCACCTGTTATCCATTGCCTCAAGCAGCCACAAAGTTAAACACGTGCCTGCAAGCGTTTTCTACAGATGTTCCACTCTCAAGAAAAAAGCGTTTTGTGATGCGCAAACTCTAAGTCTGGTTAAATCTAGACCATCTTACAAAGTGGGGTCTTCCCAGGAAACTATCAGAAAGGTCATATAATGAGAATTCTTTAGAAATGAAGCTTGGAAGGAGCCCCGGTCATGTTCTGCCCCTTCAGTGGCTGTCAAGCTGCTGCTTTTCTCTGTGATTGTAGAGTATTGATTTTTTTTCAGAGCAGGGGATGGGAATAAGGCAAGTTAAGATGCCACAAAGCTCACTGCTCTTCTGAGATTCAATATCAGACTTGAACCTCAATGTGTGATATGAGCTGTTGTTCTTGAATAAATGCTTCTCAGATTGCTCCAAGCCTTTGGTTAATTTCCACAATTCTGAAAAACTTGATTCTGACAGTTTTTGCCAGTTTTCTTATTGATTTTATGGAGGAGAGAGTTTTCAGAGATCCTTCTGCCATTTTCGCTGATTCCTCCACACCCCCACCCCCACCTCCTGTTCTTAAAAGTCACTCTCTCCAACATTGTTTCTGGGCTTAACTCATGGTAAATTCAGTGTCCTTATAACGATCTTGCCAACACCTTTGCTTCTTAATTCCTTGACCACCACTCTCCCAGTGATTTTGTCCTCCATCCTGTCTCAACTACTGCTTCCATGGTCATATCCTAAACCAGTGCCTCTGGGCCAGGCTATCTATTTTTGTAAATAACATTTATTTAAATATAGAATGCTCCTTCATTTATGTATTGTCTATAGCTTCTTTCAGACTGCAACAGCAGAATTGGCCATTACAGCAGAGACCATTGGTCCTCAAAGCCTAAAATATTTATTCTCTTTAAAGAAAAAGCTCACTTGGGGGGTGGGAGGGAGGGGAGGGTGGGTGATGGGTATTGAGGAGGGCACCTTTTGGGATGAGCACTGGGTGTTGTATGGAAACCAATTTGACAATAAATTTCATATATTGAAAATAAATAAATAAATGGGAGATTAAAAAAAATAAAAATAAAAAAATAAAGAAAAAGCTCACTGATTCCTGCCTTAAATTAGAGCTTATTTCTTCTGTTATCTACATTTCAAGCATGTTATTCTTCAACTTTCTTTCTTTCTTCCTTTCTTTCTTTCTTCCCTTCTTCTTTCCTTCCTTTCTTTACTTTTCTTTCTTTTTCTTTCTTTCTGTACGCTCCACACCCAGCATGGAGCCCAATGCAGCACTTGAACTCACAACCCTAACATCAAGACCTGAGCTGAGATCAAGAGTCAAACAACTGACTGAGCCACCCAGGTACCCTGCAATCCCATTTTTCTAATTGCATGGGCCAAGGAGGTATTCTTGACTCTTTGTCTTCTTCCCCACATATAATCCACCAACAAATCCTACTGGCTTTGTCTCTAATACATTTAGGATCCAACCTGTTCTCCCTACCTCCACTGCTACCAGCTGGTCCAAACCACTGTTTAACTTCTTCTGGATTATTATAATAGCACTTAACTTGTCTCCCTGTCTTTAGTGACTTGTAATCTTTTCTCATAGTGGTCAGAGTGATCCTTTTAAAGTGTGTCAGATTATTTTACTCCTTAAAACTGTGTTGTGGCTTCCCATATCATTCAGAAAAACTCAAAAGTTCTTGTCAATGACATAATCTAGCTCCTGTTTTCATTCTGACCTCATGTGCTCTCTCCTCTGCCTCTCACTCTTTTTCTGTCATACTAACTTCCTTAATATACCTCAAATGCCCCAGGTACATTCCTACATTTTGGCCTTTGTGTGTGTTCTTCCTTCTGCCTGCAATGCCCATTCTTCTGCCAGGTTCAATAATAGTGCCATGCAGAGCCATACTGGAGCCAGAGGCAAAGGGAAAATCAATAATACCAATCCAGTTTTTTATTTAAATTTTGATATTTTGTTCATTGTGGGGTTTGGATTAATTTTGGCTTTTAAAAACTATTGCATTAATATATCACTTGATTACTGAGGATTTTTGCCTTTAAATTTTATATGCATGAGGTGAGTACTTTTCATGCCTCCTTTGCCTCATTTGCCTTACCTTGCTCAAGAAAGTAGAAATAGAAGGGAATCTTTTCCTGCTAAAGGGTATCTACCATAAACCTATAGCTAATATCATAGCTAATGGTGAAAAATGAATGCTTTTGCCTTAGGATAAAGACCAAGGTAAGGATGTTTTCTATTACTACTTATATCCATCATTACACTGAAGGTTCTAGTTAGTCTGATAAGGCCAGAAAAATAAATAAAAGGCATCCAGATTGGAAAGGAAGAAATAATACTATCTTTATAGATGATATGATCATGTATGTAGAAAGTGCTAAGGAAACTACAAAAAAAAAAAAAACCTGTTAGAACAAATACGTGAGTTTAGCAGTATTGCAAGACAAATTCAGTGTTTAAAAATCAATTGTATTTTTATATAGTGTTAGTCACATTGAAGTTTTTTAAATGCCACTTATAATAGCATCAGAAGTATTACATAGTTAGGGATAAACCTGACAAAATATATGTAAGACCTGTATAATGAAAACTACGAAACCTAAGTCCTAAATGAATGGAGAGATTTACCATGCTCATGGTTTGAAAGACTCAATAGTTAGAATCTCAATTCTCCTCAAATTATTGACAGACTAGTGATTCCTAATTCTCAGCAGGCCTTTTTTTTTTTTTTCCTTTAATGTTTATTTATTTTTTAGAGAGAGAGACAGAGTGCAAGAAGGGGAGGAGCAGAGAGAGAGGGAGACACAGAATCCGAAGCAGGCACCAGACTTCTAGCTATCAGCACAGAGCCAAACATGGGGCTTGAACCCATGAACCATGAGATCATGACCTGAGCCAAAGTTGGTCACTCAACTGACTGAGCCACCCAGGCACCCTTCAGCAGGCTTTTTAATAGAAATTGACAAGCAGGTTTAAAATTCATAGGGAAATGCACTTAAACTACCTGACTTCAATTCTTATTTTAAATCTACAATGATTACAGCAATGTGGCAGGGACCTTGAGATAGCCAAATGTGTTCATCAGTGGAATAGTGTCCAGAAATTGACCTATACATAAATGGTCAATTGATTTTTCTACAGAGATGTAAAGGCAATTCAACAGAAAAAGGATAGCTTTAACAAATGCTGCTGGAGCTATTGGATATCCATGTTCCAAAAAGTGAACTTCTATTTATACCTCATAACATGAACAAAATGTAATTCAGAATGGATTTATACAAATGTAAAATCTAAGACTATAAAAATTTTAGAGGAAATTATAATAGAAAACCTTTCTGACCTTGGGTTAGGCAAGGATTTCTTAGATTTGACTTCAGAAGTACAGTCTGTAAAATGCAATATTGATAAATTGGACTTGATTGAAGTCAGGAAGTTTTGCTTTTTAAAAGGCACCATTAAAGGGTACCTGGGTGAGGTCAGGTCATGATCTCACAGTTCCTGAGATCGAGCCCCAGGTGGGACTCTGCACTGACTATGCTGAACGTGCTTGGGATTCTCTCCCTCTTTCTCTGCCCCTCCCCTGCTCATGTGCATGTGCACTCTTTCTCAAATAAGTTGAAAAATATGTATATGTATATGTATGTATACATATGTATGTATATAACTGAAAGGCACCATAATAAATTAAAAAATACATACAGGGACACCTGGGTGGCTCAGTCGGTTAAGTGTCTGACTTCAGCTCAGGTCATCATCTCATACTTTGTGAGTTTGAGCCCCACGTCAGGCTCTGTGCAGACAGCTCAGAGCCTGGAGCCTGCTTCAGATTCTGTGTCTCCCTCTCTCTCTGCCCCTTCCCCACTCATGCTCTGTCTCTCTCTGTCTCAAAAATAAACATTAAGAAAAAAATATTTTAAATACGTATATATATGTGTGTGTGTGTGTGTGTGTATACATATGTACATATATATACATACATACACATACATACATACAGCTGAAAGGCACCATTAAGAGAATGAGAAAGAAGGCTACCAATTTTGGGAGAAATAATTGCTAATCATGTATCTGTAAAGGACTTCTATCCAGAATATATAAAGAACTCTGGAAATTCAATAATAAGGAAAAAACAACCCCAAAACAAATTTGAACAGATAACTTCACCAACATCTTTGGCCAATAAGGAAATGTAAGTTAAACCTACAGTGAGATACCGCTGGATTCCTATATCAGAATATCTAGAATTAAAAATACAGGGGCGCCTGGATGGCTCAGTTGGTTAAGCGTCCAACTTCAGCTCAGGTCATGATCTCACAGTCCATGAGTTTGAGCCCCACGTCGGGCTCTGTGCTGACAGCTCAGAGCCTGGAGCCTGCTTCGGATTCTGTGTCTCCCTCTCTCTCTGCCCCTCCCCTGCTCATGCTCTGTCTTTCTCTGTCTCAAAAATAAATAAAAACATTTAAAAAATTAAAAAAATAAAAATACTGACTTTACCCAGTGTCTGAGGATCAACTGTCTTATACTATTAACAGGAATGCAAAATGATAGACGCACTTTGGGAAACCAGTACCCAATTTATTTAAGAAATTAGCACTTACCTAACATAACTTAGTCATCCCATCACAAGGTATTTACTTTTTTTCGTGTAGTCTTGTACACAGACATTCATAGAAGCCCATAACTGGAGACAGCTCAAATGTCCATTGGCTGGTTAATGGAAGAGCAAATTTTGGTGTACCTATGCAATAAATTATTACTCATCAACCAAAAGGAATGATATATTGACACAACATGAATGAATCTCAAAATAATAATCCTAAACAAAAGAAACTATATAAAGAGTACATACTATACAATTTTATTTATATGAAATTCTAAATAATGTAAACCAATTACAGTGATAGGAAGCAGATCAGTGTTTGGTGATGAATGGGATGGGAAGGTCAGGGAAGTTCTGGAAGGACTGAGAAAGACCAGGAAGAAGGATTACAAGGCAGCATGAAGAAACTTTAGTGTGAATGTCTGGTATGTTGACTCTCCTGATTATGGTAATGATTTCACAATGTTATACATGTCAGATTTATTAGATTATATAACTTAAGTTTGTGTGATTTATTGTATGTCAGTTATACCTTAACAAGTTTCATGTAAAAACAGACAAAAACAATACAAAACTAGGCTGACCATTGTAATCAGGATATAAAGCGTAGGAAAGTTATTTGATACAGCTTTACTAGAAGACACATTAAGCATATGTATTGAAAAAGTTTATACCCTTCAATTCCACTTATTTAGGAGTTTGTCACAAGTAAGTAATTAGAAGTATTTGCAATGATTTATGGATAAGAGTGCTAAAAAGCTGCAAGCTACCCAAAATTCTAATTATAGGAAGCAAATTAGATAAATTCCAGTTTATCTGTACAAGGAATATTATGCAGCCATGAAAAACTATATACTCAATGGCAGAGGAAAATGTTCATGTGAAAGTGAAAAAACTGGATAAAAATCAGTACATTTGGTATGCCTTGCTTTCTTTTAAAGATAAATATAGGGGTGCCTCAATGGCTCAAGTGTCTGACTTCAGCTCAGGTCAGGTCATGATCTCCCGGTTTGTGTGTTTGAGCCCCATCGGACTCTGTACTGATAGCTCGGAGCCTGGAGCCTGCTTTGGATTCTGTCTCCCCCTCTCTCTGCCCCTCCCCCCCCCCCCACACACACACAAATAAGCATTTAAAAAAATTAAGCATCCAACTTCAGCTCAGGTCATGATCTCACAGTTCGTGAGTTCGAGTCCTGCATCAGGCTCTGTGCCGACAGCTCGGAGCCTGGAGCCTGCTTCATAGTCTCTGTCTCCCTCTCTCTCTCTTTTCGCCCCCCCCCCCCCCACCTGCTCGCAGTCTGTATCTCTCTCTCAAAAATAAAGATTAAAAAACATTAAAAAATAAATATAAATATAACAATTGTTTTCTTTGTTAACGAGCTTACTAGTGCTGTATACTTTATACCTTCCCGTATTTTATGTGCGGGTCATCCAGCTGCCAACATCTGTAGGTTCTTTTGTCTTAGGCAAGTTGTTTTTCCCTCAGAGGAATCAACCAATCTTTTGCCTGCTCTCACAGAACCCAGTGGAGGGAAAAGGGTTTTGTGTTTCACTGGTGCTCTCAGTGTTGTACTTTATCCCTATTCTCAATTGTATGTGGTGTGGGTGAGTACAGAGCCTGGATGTTCAACATATTCAGAGAGTAAACCTTCAGACTTCTGCTAGAATCAGAAGGGGTAGGATAAAGAGATGGGAGCCTGCATTGGGTGGTGGAGATAGTCTAATCTGATTGTATCTTTTAAAGACTTTGACTCTCCGCCACCTAGGTGGCTCAATTGGTTAAACATCTGACTTTGGCTCAGGTCCTGATCTTGCGGTTCATGAGTTCAAGCCCTGCTTTGGGTGAGCTCTTGCTCTGCTTCAAGTGACTCCCAGCCCCGCTCCGGGTGAGCCTTGCTTCTCTCTCTCTGTCCCTCTCTTTCTCTGTCCCTTGTAGGATTCTTTATCTTTGTCCCTCTCTCTGCCCCAGCTCACTTGCACCTTCTCTCTCTCCCTCAGAAATAAAATAAACATGTGTGTGTGTGTGTGATAAAAACAGGTAGCCGGTGGCTCAGTTGATTAATTTAGCCATCTGACTTCGGCTCAGGTCATGATCTCACGGTTCATGAGTTCGAGCCCTGTGTCGGGCTCTGTGCTAACAGTGTGGAGCCTGCTTCAGATTCTCTCTTTCTCTGCTGCTTCCCCGCTCAAGCTTCCTTTCTCTCTGTCTCTCTGTCTCTTTCTGTCTCTCTCAAAAATAAACATTTAAAAAAATTTTTTAAGAATTTGAGCTGATCTTTCCGTTTTGAGTTTTACCCTCTTTGCACAAGTAGCTGATGTCACTAAGCTTTTCCTGAATTTTGAATGTTTGCTAGCATAGTTCTTTAACTCCCAGCTTACAGACTTAGTCTCTTACAGGTTTAGGTTTCAACTTCCTTTGGTCTGCTAGGCTAACATTTGTCCATGTGCTTTGTAGTTTCCAAAATGTTTTTGACATCTCACGTCTGCTGCTTTGTCCTCACAGCTTTATGCCTATTTTTCTACTTCTGTGTTTTGATTTTAATGAGTTTTTAGAAGAGAGAAACACGTATGTAGGGTAGTCATCCTCATTTGTACTGAGTGAACTTCAGGAAGGTCCCCTCCTGAGGGAGGTTGAATGAAGCATTGAAATCCAGTCTGATATCACCATGTCTTCAACCTGGTTAGCACAGGAAGGCAACTTCTCATTCACAAAGGCCTTATCCTTATTGGTGGTAGCCCTGGGTATATATTTTTTGCTGTTGTCTTTAGGTGATAACTTGAATATAATGTGTATTTCTGGTTTATTTTTTCAATTCTATAGCAAATTGTGAGTGCTTTTTCCTGGGTTCAGTTTCCCAGATTCTTGGTAAGTTGTGTATGTCTTCCCTTTGAATAGAGAAATAGGTCTTATTTCTAAATCTTAACTAGTTTTCTGTGTAGCTATTTAGCACCTAATTGGGTGCTCAGTCTCCTTAATTTACTTCAGCATTCTGAATGCCAGATTCTTGTCCCATAAACACTGATTCACAGAGGAGGAGATTGAATCTAAGAGATTTTGAAATGCATATTTTAATAGAGATAGTTTGCAAATAGAAATATGCATTGTGAAGTCAGATTACTGACAACCTTGTTAAATTTTCAGAGAGAACTTAATTCTCTGAGACAATAGAAACAAAGTTCATTTTGGGGGTGCTAGTTGTCCCCTTCATGTCCTACCTAACTATACTACTCCCCACCATCTTTGTTTAACTTTTAGGTTGGCTTAAGGAAGGAGGAAGAAGGGAGTCAGGAATAGCTTGAGCTGGTAATAGGTGTCAGCAGCATTTTTTACCATGGCCTTTAAAGAAATGCTGGTAGAATGATGACTGTATTGAAACTGAATAAAAGGCAGCAGAAGTGAGTGTAGTGCAATATAACAGTCCTCAAGTTTATTAGAACTATCGTTTAATGTTTTTTCATTGGTTGTCTCTAATTTTAACCTTTCCCATATATTGGAGGCAGAAAGGCAGCTGTAATGTGGCTTATGGCTCCTCTCTTTTATCTCCAAAACAGAGATGTTTGTCTTCAGGATAATAATTTCTTTCCTTTATAGCTTTTTTTCCTATGAGTGGTTGTCTGTGCATGTTGTTTTCTAGAAGAGGTTCCAGAAGGACAGTGCTTTTGCTGTTTATTGAATATTTTATGAGAAGCTACTCTGCAGAACAAAGAATGATATAATTTAACTCACAAGGATGGCAGAGACTAAAGGAATTAGTTCATCCTTCAGAGCAGCTGAAGGAAATAGCAGCCCATTGTTCTCTGAGGGGTGGATCTTTGCCACCCACCAGTTGTTGAAATCTCAGCTTTGTCTCTGTACACATTTCAGTGTCTTAAGAGGTCTGTTGGGGGCGGGTGGGGGGGGGGTGGGGGGAGGTTAGAGGGAGGCTATCTTACCATCTTCCTTTATACATGTAGTGACTTTTATGTAGATAAATGAAACTACGTCAGTTCTGTCAGTGCCGTAATTTCAGCACCTAGCACAGTGCCTTCTTACAGGAGGCCCTCACTAAACTTGGTTGCATAAATGCTGAAATAACTACCAAGTTCTGGGACAGTGTCAGAATGCTTAACAACAGGGATGAAGCATCAGGTTGGAAAATTGTGGTGTGTTTTCCTGCATTTTTGGACAGACTAGTAAAAGTTAGCCAATGTAATTAGATTAACGTTTTTCATTTATCCATTTTTTCAAAAAATATTGAGTACTTCCCACGATCAGGTACCGTGTTAAAGACCCTGAGATAGAGTGTTGGAGGAGGGGATACCCTCCTTCATGGAATTTCCAGCTTATCATGGGAGGGAGACATACAAAAAAGTCATTTTGTGAAAGATAAGTGCTACAAAAGAAAATTATACCTCTGAGGTAATATGGAAGTAGACTCTCTAGCTTAATTTTTTAGAAAACTAATGTGGTTTTTAGAATGACCGTACTACTTAAAGAGGTCATCGGGAAGGTTTAGCATGTTTCCTCATTGTAGCACTGTGTAGGCACTAGATGATAAGGAATATTTTATCTCTGGATATGATTTGTTTCTTTCTCTTAGTTTTAAACTGTTTTGAAAAAAACAATAAAAAGAACACCCATACCTTTTACCCCCCTTAAAGCATTAACAACATTTCAAGTTTAGAACCTCCTGTGTGGTGACCCTTTCCTAATGAGAGTTACCTGCTCCTCCCTCTTTACCTCCCACTATTTGATATTTTTAATCATTTACCCATTTATCTCTATATTTTTTCCCCATTTATCTGTGTCAGCAAGCAATCTTTTCTTAGTTTTTCCTGATTTTGTTCTTAATTTCAATGGAATCACTATGGGGGCGCCTAGCTAGCTCAGTTGGAGGAGCATGCAACTCTTGATCTTGGAATTGTAAGTTTGAGCCCCATGCTAGGTGTAGAGATCAACTTAAAAGTAATATATTTTTTAGTGGCGCCTGGTTGGCTCAGTCGGTTGAGCTTCCAACTTCAGCTCAAGTCATGATCTCACAGCTTGTGAGTTTGAGCCCCATGTCGGGCTATGTGCTGACAGCTCAGAGCCTGGAGCCTGCTTCAGATTTGTGTCTACCTCTCTCTGCCCCTCTCCCACTCGTTCTGTCTCTCTCTAATAAATAAAAACATAAAAAAAAATTTAATAAAAAAACAAATATTTTTTAAAAAATAAATGGAATCATTATGTCATGCCTTTTTTCCCTTGTTTATGTTGATATGTGCAGTGTAATTTATTTTCACTGTGTTTAGTGTTCCACTTTATGAATATAGGAAAATATGTATTGTCAGTCTACTGGTGGACATTTGGATTCTTTCCAGCATTTTTTGCAACACAAATTGCTGCTCTAAACATTGTTGTTATGTCTCCTGATGTACATGTACAAAGGTATCTCTAGGGTGCAAACCTAGGAGTGGAGTTTTTAGACAGTAGGGTGTGTACATCTTCTACTTCACCAAGTAAGGCTAATTTATGAAAGTGGTTATACCAGTAGTTTTTCCTTTCATCTGCTTTGTTTAATTGGTACTTGTTATTGTCAACTTAAAATTTTTGCCAGTATGGTTGGTGCATAATACCATCTTAAATATGGCCAACAGGGGATTAAGGACAGTGTGAACATCTATCAGTATGCTGTGTACCAAAATCTGTCTTTTCATTCTCTTATTTTTTAAGAGAAATAACCCTGAAAAGAAATACGGGGCTGGGAATTTAAAATTTCTGAGGCCTTACCCCAGGGTTTATAAAGGACAAGGTAAGCGTCCATCTGCAGCTCATGTCATGATCTTGTGGTTTGTGAGTTTGAGCTCCACATTAGGCTCTCTGCTGTGAGCACAGAGCCCACTTCAAATCCTCTGCCTTCCACTGTTTGCCCCTCTCCCACTTCAAAAATAAACATTAAAAAAAAAAAGTACAAAGTATCACTTCCTGAGCGCTATGAAACAAAGACCGTGTACAGAGATAATATCCTTCTAAATATATGTGATTATACTTTCCCTCGGAATGGAAAGTCTAGTCTTAATAGGATGGTAATGAAATGACTTGGTCCTTTGCCACATGGCTTGAAATACTGTGTATTATGAAATAAGAACATAGAATGTGACTTTGTTTTTTCTAAAGAAGTTGAGAAAAATTCTCTGATTTACTATTAGGTAAAACCTTAGTTTGTGGGAGAACGTTAAGATTTGCTTTGGGCCTCCTGGTGTTATGTACAGAATGATGCACACAGTGAACTTTTACTAGGAGTTTCTCTTTAGACTGGTAGAATTAGTTGAATATTGATTTGAGGACATGAGGAGAACAATGAAGTTGAAAATCATGTATTTCTGCCACATGTACTTGTTAGAGATACTAAAGTAATATCTCTCCTCTGTATTGGTCTCTTCCTCCTTTTGACAGTTGTAATTTGGTTTGTTGAGTTTCTTGTAGTTCTTGCATGTGTGCACCTGCTGTCTAATCTTTTACTCAGGTCAATCCTGCTTTGAGGCTAGAAATCCATAGAATCTCTTCTAGCAACCTGAGCAAAACCTGTAAGGAAGAGAAAGGAAAGAATACTAGGCTCTGAAACACTAGAGATGTGAAAAACATTTCAGTGTAGGCCATTTTAATATTTCCTAGATTGAAAGAAGATATCTCATTGCCTGAGGGATAAATACATCTGACCTCTTTCACTATGTATTTTATTTAAAATACACCTATCTTTGTGGAGCTCGAAAGAACCTCTTCTAACACCTGTCATGCTTGGACCCTAAGTGTAATAATGTCAGTCCAGAGTCATTATGTTTCAGCTGCTGCCTTTATCTCATTCAGATCATTTTGAAGAGATTCCTGGTTGGCAAGTTTAATTTTTGTGCTGCAAATGCCTGTCTGAATGTAGAGGTTTTCATTTTGATTAATACCCTTGTAATAAAGCTCAAGTTAATAACAGTGCTGTTAAGGATAGCTGCCCTCAGACATTCATGCCAGTTTGGATTTAGGCAAGATTGGGATTTAGAGAGAGACTAAAGACCTAGCATTTATTAATCTCATGAGGAAACTGAGGCCAAGAGAGCTTAAGTGACTGCAGCTAATGTCTAGAAATCTTGAGGGTGCTAGACAACTGAGTAATAGGAGCCAGGATAGCTTTCTTTGCAGAACGAAGGTTGGCTTGTTCTAGAGGGCAGAAGAGGAACAGATTGAGGGAGAACTCCCTGATCTTTTTAAAGACTGCTAAAGCGCTTGTGCCATGGACATTTTCCCTTATTAGAAGCTGTCCCACCCATTTGTTTTTCCAAACGTTCCTTCTCAGGCCAGTGATTAGCTAAATGCCTCATTGAAGTAGAGATTAAATGCTTTTCTTTCTAACTCCTTAGAGAATTACAGGATTATTACCAACTTGTCACCTGCTGACCAGTTTTATCTACTTGGGGAAACTATGCTGGTGGGTTCTGCAATTTGTTCTACAAGAAGGGGAAGGATGTACAGACTACTGGAGATAATGGAAACTTCTTTCTCAGACTTAATAGTGCAAGAAGGATAATGTTTCAGCTACCCATATATAAAGCAAGTGGTTTAACTACACATCAGAATGTCATTTGGGGACTTTATCTCCTGGGTTTTTCCTGACTTGCATAGATGAGCACTAGCAAGTTGCATTTTAACTCTTGTTATGGAGCCCAGTTGTAGAGTCATAAAAGAATTATGGAAGGTGCACTCACCTTATGTGCACATGTTCCAACCTGACATAAGGATGGACTTGAAAAGGTAAAAAGGAGAAAATTCATTTGATTTTTTAAATCAATGATTTAGTAACCAACTCTTGGCCCGCTTTTAGCCTGAAAAAAGCTGCTGTCTGGCTTGTAAACTTTCTAATCTTTGTTCTGAGGTAAAGGTCGGTGGATGAAGCCCATTTGGAATATCCCTAGGGCCTGTTTAATAAAAACAGAAACTGCAGCAGCAGCATTTAACATTTATCAGGTTCTGTGCCAGGAAATAGTGCTAAATGCTTTTGTATAATATTTCATTTAATTCTCACAGTAATTCTGTGAGATGTGTACTAGTGTGATTTCTATTTTACTAATGGGAAGGCTGGGGCTTGAAGAAGTTAAATGACTTGCCTAAAGTTGCAGTAGCCAATAGTGGAGGATCTGTTTGAACCCAGGTTAGTTATCTTCAAAGTCCATTTCTGTTAATTATTTTTTTAAATGTTTGTTTATTTTTTTTTAATTTTTTTTAACGTTTATTTATTTTTGAGACAGAGAGAGACAGAGCATGAACAGGGGAGGGTCAGAGAGAGAGGGAGACACAGAATCTGAAACAGGCTCCAGGCTCTGAGCCATCAGCACAGAGCCTGACGTGGGGCTTGAACTCATGAACCACGAGATCATGACCTGAGGTGAAGTCGAACGCTTAACCGACTGAGCCACCCAGGTACCTCAATGTTTGTTTATTTTGAGAGAGAGAGAGAGATACAGAGCACTAGCTGGGGAGGGGCAGAGAGAGAGGGAGACACAGAATCTGAAGCAGGCTCCAGGCCCTGAGCTGTCAGCACAGAGCCCAACGCAGGGCTTGAATTCATGGATGGCAGCATCATAACCCGACTGAAGTTGGACACTTAACCGACTGAGCCACCCAGGTGCCCCTTAACTATTTATCTCCTACTTATTTAAAATGTTTAAATATTTTTTATTATTTTTTGAGAGAGACAGAGCATGAGCAGGAAAGGGGTAGAGAGAAAGGAAGACACAGAATCCGAAGCAGGCTCCGGGCTCTGAGTGGTCAGCACAGAGCCCAATGTGCGGCTCAAACCCACAAACCATGAGATCATGACCTGAGCCGAAGTCAGACAGGACACTTAACCAACTGAGCCACCCAGGCACCTTCTCCTACTTGTTTCCACCCTTTCCTTCTGTTTGAAGCAGTCTTTCTTCCCTTATCCATTCTTAAACAAAAATCCCCCTCTACTTCCTAAGATAGTCCACATCTGTAGACATTTTCAGGGATATTCTTTTATATGAGATTTTTTTTTCTACAAGGTTAAAATTATAAATGGTGACGAAATTTTACATATTAGAAACAGACCCAGAAATTTAAGAGTTTTGTTGATTAAAAAGATTTCTCAGGGGTGCTGGGTGGCTCAGTCTGTTGTCCGACTCTTGATTTTGATTCAGGTCATGATCTCAAGGTTCATAAGTTTGAGCCCCATATCAGGCAGTACTGACAGTGCAGAGCCTGCTTGGGATTCTTTCTCTCCCTCTTTCCCTCTCTCTTTGTCTCTCCTTAGCTCATGTGCACACGTGCTCTCTCAAAATAAATAAACTTAAAAAAAATTAAAAAATATATGTGTCAGGAAAAACTTCTTTTAGAAAGCTGTTAATGTGGAGTGCCTGGGTGGCTCACTTGGTTAAGCACCCAGCTTTGGCCCAGGTCATGATCTCATGGTTCGTGAGTTTTAGCACTGTGTCAGGCTCTGTACTGACAGCTCAAAACCTGGAGCCTGCTTTGGATTCTGTGTCTCCCTCTCTCTCTGCCCCTCCCCTGCTTGCATTCTGTCTCTCTCTCTCAAAAATAAATAAATAAACATTTTAAAAAAAAAAATTTTTTTTTTTAAAGAAAAGCTCTTATGGAATTCACAATGAAAACTGAGACTGATAGGTGCTGGTAAAAAATTAAATGTGGGATGTATGGTTGACCATACTGGTTATGGTAAAGACTAAAACATTCAGGTTGACTAGAAAATCAAAGAACTGCCTGGAGAAGTTGGAGAAGAAAAAACACATACTGTACATGGCCCCATTTAATTTATGCACTTACTAAATCTCTACTGTCTGCCAGCTACTTGCTGATTAGAAATCTCAATCCCAACCTGTGCTCTTAGAAACCTAGCCTTTAGGGGCACCTGGGTGGCTCAGTCAGTTAAGCGTCCGACTTCAGCTCAGGTCATAATCTCACAGTCCATGAGTTCAAGCCCTGCCTTGGGGTCTGTGCTGTCAGCTCAGAGCCTGGAGCCTGCTTTGGATTTTGTGTCTCCCTCCCTCTCTGTCTGCCCCTCCTCTGCTTTGCTCTCTCAAAACTAAAAATTAACATTAAAAAAAAAAAGAATATTAAAAAAAATAATGTCATGCATATGGGAGTGGTAGGGCATGAAATAAACCCCCATAAATAGTGCATATTGTATGTTGTATGTCGTACATTATATATTTTATATCTCTAGGTTTTGAGTAGTCATTTGTAACCCAGTAAAGGAATCCAGAAATTAGTGTAGACCTCCTTGAGAGCAAAGGCTGTAAATGTCAATTTACAGGGTTATAGTTAGGGAGACATTAAAAACAAACAGAAAATGTTATCATCCTTTAGGGATGTTTATCCTTTAGGGATAAAGACAAAATAAATTGAAAGTAGAATACTTTGAACATTACATTCTTAATAATACCTAAAAAGGTCCTGGGAAGGGTAAATAAGTTATCCTGGAAATATAGGCAATACTAAAGCCTTTTTTTTTTTTAACCTGCCTGAAAGTTGTTGGAATAGTGTGTTACAAAAGCCTTAAAATATACATACCCTTTTACTCAATACTCTTGTATGTAAGACTTTAGCCCTGTGAAAATAGTGAAACAGGTGCAAGAGACTTATGTATTAAGATATTTTTCTTGGGGCACCTGGGTGGCTCAGTCAATTAAGCATCCAACTTCAGCTCATGTCATAATCTCACACTTCATGAGTTTGAGTTCCACATCAGCCTCTGTGCTGACAGGTCAGAGCCTAGAGCCTGCTTCAGATTCTGTGTCTCCCTCTCTCTCTGCCCTCCCCCACTCATGCTCTGTCTGTCTGTCTGTCTGTCTCTCTCTCAAAAATAAACAAACATTTTATTTTATTTTTTTTTTTCAACGTTTTTTATTTATTTTTGGGACAGAGAGAGACAGAGCATGAACGGGGGAGGGGCAGAGAGAGAGGGAGACACAGAATCGGAAACAGGCTCCAGGCTCCGAGCCATCGGCCCAGAGCCTGACGCGGGGCTCGAACTCACGGACCGCGAGATCGTGACCTGGCTGAAGTCGGAGGCTTAACCGACTGCGCCACCCAGGCGCCCCTAAACAAACATTTTAAAAAAATTTTTTAAAGATACTCTTCTCAGGGCACTCAGGTGGCTCAGTAATTAAGCATCCAACTTTTTTTTTTTTTTTTATGTTTGTTATTTTTTTTTTGAGAGAGAGAGTGTAGAGGAGGGACAGAGAGAGAGGAAGACACAGAATCTGAAGCAGGCTCCAGACTCTGAGCTGTCAGCACAGAGCCTGATGTGGGGCTTGAAATCACGAACTGTGAGATCATTACTTGAGCCAAAGCCAGTCGCTTAACTGACTGAGCCACCCAAGGCACCCCATGCATCTAACTCTTGATCTCAGCACAGCTCTGGTCTCAATTTCAGGACTGTGAGTTTGGGCCTCGCATTGGGCTCCACAGTGGGTGTGAAGCCTACTTAAAAGGAAAAAAAAAAAAAAAAGATATTCTTCTCAGCCTTGTTTAAACAAATGAAAATTGGGAAAACCTAAATATTCACCTGTAGGGGATTGGTTGGACAAATTGTGGTTTATTTGTTCAGAGGAATTCTATTCGGACATTGAAAATTATGTTTTAAATTAATAGCTATTGATACAAAAATGTTCGTGATAGTGAAATCCTAATAATACAGCCTTTTCCAGTCTGAAAATTCCAGTTGATCTTCAGAAAAATTCCCATATTTATGAGTAATCCAGAATGTTCTGATGATCTGACCATAATTTATTCCTGTAGTATAATTGGGTATGTTGTTGCCTGGCCATAATAATACTTTTATAGTATAACTCCTTGATTATCTTACAATAAGTATTTTATTTGAGGAAGATGCAAAAATTTAATACTTTCAAGAGCAGGAGAGGTTCAAAGGGTTTTATATCGTGAATAGGCATATTAAGCATGGCTTTAGTTTCTAAAAAAAAAAAAAAATGAAATAGTCTATCAATAGCTTGGTTTAAAAAAAAATTGATGCTGAACCCACTCCAGAGCAAGGCGACTAGAGAGACACTGTGATTGTCTGTTAGTAAGAGGCTTGGGAGGGGAGTAGTTTTCTATAGGAAAGATGATGCTAGGCATACAAAAACTATGTGTACACTATTGTTTTTAAAATTAAAACCTGAAAATGCAAAGAATTTACAAAATTTAAAAATTATAAAGATTTTCAGGGACATTGGCTCTTGTATAGAATCTGGTCCAACCAGACTGAATATCAGGATTTTTGTTATAGTGGTTAGAAGAGAACACATCTTTCTGCTGGGCTGGGAGCTAAGAGCTTGAACTGTTGTAGCTACCATATTACTCCAGAGGAAAGCATTTCTAAAAATGAAGATGGACCAGAGAAAGCAGTACCAAGAGAGGGAGGGATAGAAAACTAGGCCTCCATGACATCATTGGAGCCCCTGTATCAGGCGATGCATAATTTGGACTTTTTTAGTTATCTGAGAGCTACTAAATTCCACCCCCCCCCCCTTTTTTTTTAAGCCAGTTAGGCTATGCTTTTCTGCCACTTGGAACTGAGAAAGCCCTCATACCATCTCCTTAAAGATAATAAAATCCAACTCCTTTATTTCATAAGGTTGAAGTTTGGAGAAGTGAACTGACTTGCCTAAAGCTATACAGCTAAATGATAGAAACTGGAACTAAAACCTGTCCCTGCCACCTGCTTTATAAGCTCATTACTCCAATATAAATCAGTTTAATTAGGCTTAGGTTAAAGTCTTTGATGGGCTTGGGGTAGGTTTGGGATGCCATTTAAGATAAACTAATGAAAATCAGCCCCACTCTTATACAATGTGTCTTTTGGAGTGACTGTGACTACTGGTGGTAGAGAAGTGACTCCAGTATTGTAGTAGTTATTGTTCTAAACTGTTGCATAAGAGTTTTGTCCATAGACCATAGTATTTCATGATTGATATCTTCAAAACTCCTCTGTGGACCTAGTGGATGTATCTGACTAGCTATTCTAATGGTGCCCATTCTCTGGGCCTCCTAAGCTTCTAGAATCATCAGATTGAAACATTTTTCTATGGGTGTATCTGGTAATATGAAATGAAACATGGACCTCAAACATACGCCAAGCTTTTTCCTGCCTTAGGGGTTTGCATGTGCTGTTTCCTCTGCCTGCATTGCTTATCCCCAGGCTCTCCATATCTTCTCATCTTTCAGGTCTCTGCTTAAATCCAACCTCTTTGGTGATTCCATCCCTGACTACCCTAGATAGATCACTTTGTTCTCTTATCACTTTCCCTGTCTATTCCTTAGTAGGTTTCTAATTCCTTTGTATTTATCAGTTTCTTTTCTTTTACCATTCCATGCCGAGTGTCTAGCACAGAACATGCACATAGAGGGGACTCAATAATTGTTTGTTAAATGAGTGAATTGTATGTATCTGTGGCTTGAAGAAAAACAATAGAAAGCACTGAGTGTTTGGGCTCTTCCCCTAGCCCTGTGGGAGTACCTTAATTGCCCTCACACCTCCACTGACTGAACATACGGCAATGAATCCTGAAGAGAGAGGAAACTAAAGGCTGCACTTAACCATTGTACTGATAATTGTCTCAGGCATTTTTGAGTTAATAGTTTATTACCTCTATTCTTCAGCCTGTCATGCCTTGTTTTTTCTTTTCTCTGTGACTTCTCACCTACCCACTTGACTCTGACTCGGATTCCTCACACTGAAAGGGTATATCAGAGAAGTGAGGTGGCCCCGAGAGCAAGGGAGGGAAGGATGGAATGACAGGGGCTACCAGAAATCTCTTTCAGGACTCTAATCGCTCTAAGGTCACCGTTTAGAGTCTAGAATGAGAGAGACTTTGAGTGCCTCTTTTTCTTGCTCAGTGCCCTCAACTTGAGTGCTGAGCTGGCAGGCAGGCACCTTTTCCTCCTCAGTTACTGTCAGAACAACATGAAGGTCAGGCAGAGAGAGACAAATGAGAACAGCTCTGGGAAAGGAGGTTACCACGGTAACAAGCAGGCGGGACTGCTATTTGGAAACAGGCCTAATCTTTCTCCTTCTCCCTCCTTCTCAGCACAAGGAGATGGGTATTGTTTAGCTGACCTGCATCCTTGGGTTGGGAACCATAATCCCTTTCTGACAGTTCCCAGTGACACTGGAGTGCGCTGCTTTGCATTTTAATTTGATAAACAGCAGCCACAGTTTTCTCAGAAGTGCTGGAGACATGGCTTTTTCTGGCCCTGTTCCAGGTAGGATTCTGGTTGCCACAGAGAGGGGGTTGGAATTGTTGTTTATTTCTCAATAAAGAGTCTGCATATTTGCACATGCACGAAATATGCCACTTGGTTCTCAACAGCTAGAATTAAATGAATACGGGTAGTTGCTAGGTTGTGAATATTTGCCTATGAAGGTCGTGGAGATGTTTGTGTAGAATGGCCTGTTTCCCCAGCTCTTAGGAGCCACTCAGCTGTGTGGGGCCAGTGCAGTGGAGGTACTGACTTAATATCCTTACCTGTCTGCCTCCCCCTTCTACTCACATGCCGCACCGTTGCTGCTCTTTTCCCCTACCTGTCCATTTCTTCATCAGCCTCACCCCCTTTTCTTATAATAAACCTAAACCTTCACATATGTAATCATCTCTTCCTTTTCCTTTAAAATAAAAATAACTTTTTAAAAACTATAAATTCTCAATAAAATGAAAAATGAAATACTGAAAAATATAAGAAACTAAAAATCATCCAGATTCTTATTATCCAGAGTGACTTCAAGAGCATCCTTCCAGATCTCAATTTCCATTTCTAATTTCTGATCTGCATACCGTATAAGAATCATATATACTTAATGTAGACATCAATTTAACATTAATAGGCTAATCTAGTACATGCTGTGTTGTAACCTTCTGTTCACTCAAAAATATGCTGTGGATATCTCCTTGATGACTGAGATCTATGCTATGATGAACATTTACATTGTTTCTGGGCTTTTTTTGTTTGGCTGTTAAAAACGACGTTGAAACAAACTGTATGTCATACATCTTTGTGTACCTGTCCTGTTATCTTCTTTATATAAACTATAGAAATATAATTTGGGGGCCAAATGAGCATGTGCAATTTACATTTTGATACATATTGCCAAAGTACCCTCTACAGAGTTTCTGCCAATTTATGTTTCTACCAACTACAACAGAATGCCTGTTTTTTTTTTCCATACTCTTGCCAGCTTGGATATTTGTTCAACTTACTCATCTTTGCCAGTCTGAAATTGGAAAATTATATTGTGTTTTAATTTGTATTTATATATTATTCTGATGTTCCCTTAGATGATGCATTGACGACCTTCCTACTTCTAATATACTTCTAGTTTTCTTTTCATAGAGTACTGGCAACTGATCAAAGTTAAAAAAAAAAAAAAAAACAAGAGGGGTGCCTGGGTGGTTCATTTAAGTGCCCGATTCCAGCTCAGGTCATGATCTCATGGTTCGTGAGTTGGAGCCCCACATAGGGCTCTGCGTGGACAGTGCACAGCCTGCTTCAGATCCTGTCTTCCTCTCTTTCTCTGTCCCTCTCCCCCGTTCATGCTCTCTCTCAAAAGTAAACATTAAAAAATAATATTAAAACCAAAAAAACTAATTCATCTTTCTTCAGCCTCTCTCCAAAACTAAAACCTGTTTGTTTCTCCCCTTTTTTCTTTCTTTTTCAGGTATGGGATACCATCCAACTGAATTTAAGCCGCACAGCCTGGCATTTTAGTCTGTTTGGTTTATAGCATATCTCCAGCACTTAGAATAGTGCCTGGCATGTATTAGGTGCTCAGTAAATATGTGTGGAATGAATCATTTCCCAACTATCTGAATCTGAAATTCTCTTTTTTTTTTTTTTTTTTAATTTTATTTGAGAGAGAGAGAGCGAGTGAGCATGAGCAGAGGAGAAGGGAAGAGGGAGGAGGGAGAGAGAGAGAGAATCCTAAGCAGTCTCCGTGCTCAGTGTGGAGCCTGATGTGGGGCTCTATCCTATTACCCTGGGATCATGACCTGAGCCCAAATCAAGAGTAGGATGCTCAATTGACTAAGCCACCCAAACACCCCTCCTCAGTCTGAAATTCTGATCGTACCTGACTCCTTTACTGATTTACCTGCATGTCTGTTACCTCATGAAGTTAAGTTCCTTATACATATATCCTGAGTGTCTTTTGAATCCTTCCTGTCATCCCCTTCCTTCTTTTTTACTGGGTTTATTGTAACAGGCATCAAGCTAGGATCCCTCCTTTTCAATCTCTTTTAGTCTACCCCCTTGAGTTAGTTTTACCTTTAAATATAGAAATCTAATGACATGATTCCCTTTCTTTAATTCCTTAGTAGTTTCTTAATACCTGGAAAGATAAATCCCAATCTCACTCTCCCTGTTCTCTTTATTCCAGCCAAATCAAACAACTTGGAATTCTTTAAATATACAGTGTTTGTTACTGCCTGTGCACCTTTGAATGAATGGGTTGTTCCTTGGAGTACACTTTGTTCTTTACTTGGGAAACTCCTCCTTGTGCTTTAGCCCACTCACGTATGAAGTCTTCTCTGTCCCTTCTGGCAGTCACTCCCTAGGCCAGTACTTGAAGCCCGTTGTTCATCCTTATTGTACTTTTTTACCAGTTTGTCCTCCAATCTAAAATGAAGTTTTGCAAGCAAGGACATAAACTTTGTATTGATTCTACAAATAAGGCATCTGTTTTTCTGAGCCTTATAAAGTTGTGTGATTTGCCATTTTATTACTTTGTTGAATGGATTTGTATTAGAATAAGGACCATGTTTAGTAGTAAAAGCATTAAAAACCTATTAACTAGAATATAGTTACTCTTACATTGTTGGGTTTGCCTAATGCACTACCTCGGTTAAAGAGATTTTTTAAGAGCAGATTCTTTCCAATATCAGAATATCATGATGTCTTTCTAAGTTATGGTATTTAAGAAACCTTCAGTCCCTTGAAAGATGAATTGTGCCACTCAATTTCTATAGGATTTTGTGAGCCCCATATGTTAAATATGTTATACAAAATTCTAAATTTCATATAGTGTTGGTATTTAGTATTTGGGGGTTTGTTGGTCATTTTTAGAAGAACTGAGCTAAAGGAGTAGTTGTTAAAAAATGAAATATAGTTTAGCAAGGCTTGACTGTTTTGTGACAGATGTTTCAGTCCCACTTCAGAGGATATTTATACTGAAAACAGAACCGTATTATGCAACTTTAAGCAAAAATCAAAATATGAAACTAAGGATTTACCAAAACTAACGTGCAAACCCAGATCCAAAAATAGATTAAAGCTCTTGAACAACTTTTGTTCTTCTTACAAAAGATAAGTTTGCTTTACCAGAGGACTACAAAATAGCAAGTACCCTCTTTCCTCTTTGATAAACATCTTGAGTTTTGATGGAGTTCAGGTATCTAAATCAAATTAATCATATTGGAAAATATTGAAAAAGTTTGCATGTGGAGTCAGAGATCCTGTGGTCTAGGGAATCCTGGCAAATGGGAGAGAACCAGAAGGAGAACACTGGACAGGCAAATGTCCAAGTTTTCAGAATTATGGATCCTTAAACTTACATTGATCTTTAGCAAAATCCTAGAGCAAAATGTAAATAGATAGTGTGAGCTACTTGCACTCTCCTTCCTGATCATGCCTAAGCTTTTCTGGAGTAACATGATATAAAGGGGAAGAGTTTACGTTTCAGAGTCAGACATACCTTGGTTAAAATCCTGGCCCTGCCACTTAATAACTGAGTAATTACAGACAAATCAATTAACCTTCCCAGGGCTCTGTTTATTTTCTATCAAACAAAACTACCATCTACTTCATAGGGATATTAGGAGATTTAATGAGATAACATATGTAGAACTCCTGGCACACAGTAGACTCGTAATAAATTCTAATTATCTTCCCTTCACCACTTCGTGCTTTTCTTTACCCAGCACAGTCAGTTTAACTTCTGTGCCTTACCCTTTCCTGCAATTTCAACTTCTTGCTAAGATTGTTTGACAATAGCTCATTCTCCTTTTTCCCTTGACTTTTAGTGACACCATTCGGTTTTGATTCTCACTTCTTTATTACTGCATAGGTTCTGGAGCCAACTTGCCCAAGTTTGAATCCCAGTTTTATCACTTAGTAGCTGTATCACCTTGGCCAAACCTAACCTGTTTAGCCTTAGTATAGTTATCTTTGAAAGAAGATACTACCGGGGCACCTGGGTGGCTCAGTCGGTTAAGCGTTCGACTTCGGTTCAGGTCATGATCTTGCCATTTGTGAGTCCGAGCCCTGCGTCCAGCTTGTGCTGACAGCTCAGAGCCTGGAGCCTATTTCGAATTCTGTGTCTCCCTCTCTCTCTGCCCCTCACCTGCGCATGCGCTCTGTCTCTCTCTCAAAAAATAAATAATAAACATTAAAAAATTAAAATTAAAAGTAGATGTTATTAAAACCACAATGAGATAATACTTTACACCTGTCAGAATGGCTAAAATTAAAAACACAAGAAACAACAGATGTTAGTGAGGATGTAGGGGAAAAAAAAAAAACCCTCATGCATTTTTGGTGAGAATGCAAACTGGTACAGCCACTGTAGTAAACAGTATGGAGTTTCCTCAAAAAATTAAAAATAGAATTACTATTGGGGTGCCTGGGTGGCTCGGTTGGGCATCCGACTATGGCTCAGGTCATGATCTCACAGTTCATGTGTTCGATCCCCACATCGGGCTCTGTGCTGACAGCTCAGAGCCTGGAGCCTACTTCATATTCTTTGTCTCCCTCTCTCTCTGCCCCTTTCCGACTTGCACTCTGTGTATCTCTGCGTCTCAAAAATAAAGAAATGTAATAAAAAAATTTTTTTAATATAATTACTATATAATCCAGTAATCCTACTACTGGGTATTTATGGGGAAAATGAAAACACTTGAATTCAAAGACATATATGCACCCATATGTTTAGTGCAGCGTTATTTACAATAGCCAAGATATAGAAGCAATCCATGTGTCCACTGAGAACTGAATGGATAAAGAAGTGACATACATATCTACAATGGAATAGTACTCAGCCATGAAATCTTGCCATTTGTGACAATAAAAATAGACCTAGAGGATGTTACACTAAATAAGTCAGAGAAAGAAAATACCATATATGTTCACTCGTGTGGAATTTAAGAAACAAAATAAAGAAAAAGGCAAAAAAACAGACTCTTAAATACAGAGAACAAATTGGTGGTTGCTAGAGGAGAGGTGGTGGGGGAATGGGTAAAATAGGTGAAGGGGATTAAGAGTACACTTATCATGATGAGCACTGAGTAATATAGAGAATTACTGAATCACTATATTGTACATCTGAAACTAATATAACACTTTATGTTAATTATACTTAAATAAAAATAAATTTTAATTTTTTTAATTTTTAACTTTTTTTAGGTTTATTTATTTTGAGAGAGAAAGAGAGAGTACATGTGCATGAGCAGGGGAGAAGCAGAGAGAGGGAGAGGGAGAGAATCCCAAGCAGGTTCCACACTGTGAACATGGAGCTCTGCATGGGGCTTGAACCCATGAACCGTGAGATCATGACCTCAGCTGAAATCAAGAGTCAGATGCTTAACCCCACACGTCTGGCTCTGCACTGACAGAGTGGAGCCTGGTTGGGATTCTCTCTCCTTCTCTATCTCCCCCTCCACTGTGTGTGTGCACGCGCATGCATGTGATCTTTCTCTCTCTCTCAAAATAAATATTAAAAAAAAAAAAGCCTGAGGATGATTTGTTAAATAAAAATAAATAAAAGTTACTATATTACTACTTTAATTACTACAGCAGATGGTTTTGAGGAATACGTATAAAATGCTTTGAAAAGTACGTGGCACACATGTAGCAAGAAGTAAAGTTTACCTCTGTCATCATGATTATTATAATTTTCAGGTTCTTTGTGGTCTTTTCTTCCTGGATTTAATCCTTTAAATGATGATACTCCTTATTTTCTCTCTCGAGCCTTCTTTTTTTTTCCTATCTATCCTCTATGCTTGGGCTCTCTCACCCAAGCAAGCTCATGGCCTCTATTAACTACTGTCCTGAACTTTCTTCTCAGTTCCAGTCCTGCATATCTAACTGCCTACTTAAAACTCATATCCAGAATTTAATTTGTTTCCTAATTCTGTCCCACCAACAATGGTATTAACTTTTTGCATCCTTAATGGCATTGATTTAATTACTTGTTCACATTTGTTTACCCCACCAGATCTAGGGACAGGGATCATATTAGATTTATCACTTGCCATAATACAGTGCTTATACCATGTTAAGTATTTGATATTTCTGAATGAAGAAGGGAATCCAGAAAACTTTTGCTTATTAGAAACCATTTAAGTCCTTAACCAAGGTACTATAAACTTTCTTTCTCTCTCTGTGTTCCCAGTACAATTGTTGGGTAGGTAGATTGGAATGCCTGGATTTCTTCTGGGTATTTGAAAAAGCCTTTCATGATATTCTTGATGACGTGTTGATGAAATGTGAATTGGATGACGATACAGCTGGGTGACTTTATAGCTGACTAAAGGGCTATATTTAAAGAGTATTGATTACTAGATGTTTGTCAGCTAGGTGGAGGTGGTGCACCACAAGACTCTGCCTTTGGGCTACTTTTATTCAACATTTTTTGCATAACTTCCCTGACTTAATATAAACTAGGCATATAAATCTTTGGGTAGTATATAGTGATCTGGACTTTTTCAGTTGTGATGGATACCTTGCTCAAGCTAGTTTAAGCAAACAAGGAATTTATATGTTCCCACAAATAGAGTTGATTAGTTTCCAGCAGGAGCTCAAATAATGTCATCAGGATTCTGTCTTTGCTCCTTTCCCTATTCTCCTTTCCCCTGAATTGGCTTTATTCTTAGTCAAGTCTTTGTCATCTATTTGGAAGAATGGTTATTAGCAGCCCCAATTTTAATTAGTCCTTCCAGCCTAAGAGATCAGAAGAAGAATCTCTATGGCCTTTGAAGAACCTATTTCATGTATTTTGTGTAGAGTTGGGCCCACTCCTGTACTGGAATTTGGTTGTTCCGGGTTTTTCCCAGGAAAGAGAAATTCCTCTACCAGAAGAAGAAGGAAGGGAAAGCATGATGAAAAGCCAAAATTGTACTATCACGAACCACTACAAATGGAGAGCATAAGTTCTGAATGTCTGAGAGATTGACAATGTTATAAGAGACTGAAAGGCGGAATTAAATTAACAAGGTATTGTTATTATTACTATCAGCAGCAGCAGCTAATATTTATTGAACTTTTGCTGTGTTTTGGGCATTGTATACTAAGCACTTTATATTCAGTTAATTGCTACAGTGGCCCTATGAAATATAGGTACTCGTTATGTTTTTATTTTACAGAATGAAGTAGAATCAGAAAGATTGCATAATGTGTCTGTGACCACCCAGCTATTAAATAATAGAGCTGAGATATCAACCAGTATGTCTTGTAGGAAGATGAGCATTTAAAATTTTAAATCATTATCTACATTTTTGTTACATGAACAAATAAGGTATAAAACCGTGTATATATAGTACACTGTCATTTGCCTAAAAAGAATAAAGGTACATATAAGCAAGCAAATACATATGCATTATGTTGGTTGCTTCTTGGAAAGGAAACTGGGAGTCAGGGATGAAAGAGAATCTTTTCAGTTTGAGTAGAAAAGATCTAGAGAGTTGTTTGTTGTTGCTGTTGTTGTTAATTTTCTAATTTATTTTGAGAGAGATAGCATGTGAGCAGGGGAGGAGCAGAGAGAGGGAGAGAGAGAATCCCAAGCAGTCTTGGCACTGTCTGCTCAGAGCCCAATTTGAGCTCAAACTCAAAAACCATGAGATCATGACCCGAGCAGAGATCAAGAGTCAGACACTTAACCAACTAAGCCAAGCCACCCAAGCACCCGGATCTAGAGAGTTTTCATGAATGTTAATTTCAGTATGAGCTTCCAAGAGTGACTTGACTATTAGAATAACTAATAATGGGTATCGTTCAAGATTGCCAAAATACTGTAGGTACATTGCTAGGTCCTTAACCTATTAAAGAAGAATTTAATCTTTTAAACCACCTCAGTAAAGTATGGAGCTATTTTCTCCACCCATATAGGTAGGTAGGGATGGAGTTCCAATGAGGTTTTTATGACTACCCCAATGGGAAATATTTCACCCTTGAGTGGTTAGTTCGATGATCTTTAAAATTCTTCCACACTGTGCTATGATTTTTCTGTGCACATTCTTTTGGGAACACATACCTGATAGAAAGTGAGGTGCTATAGTATAGTATACACAGGCTCTCTAGGAACCCAAATCAGCTTTGCTGCTTATGGTGCTTTCTATAGAACGAATGATGTCTCATCAGAATTACCCATTGTTATACCAAATCATTGGCATTCTGTGACCTTCTAGGACACGAAATTACCCAGGAGACACTTGGGCAATGAAGCCTATCTTAGCAGATGGCCATTTCCTGCTTGGTTCAACAGTGCTAACGTGTCCATAATCAGGAGTTAATCTGTACTGCACAATACCCTTTGTACCACTTTGAAGTTTATCTCTGTAATACCTTTAGTTGAAATAGCATGGACAAGGAAGACTTCTGTAAGAAATGATGGTTCCTGGTTAATTGAGGAACCATTTGAAAATTTCTTTTAAACGATGGTATGTTTAACTTCTGAACTACTAAGCTATATTTTCAGAGAGGTCTTATCCGTGGCAATTTGAAAACAAATAGGTGCTAGAGAGACTGATTTTCCCTCTTCCCACAATGGTAAGGTCAGTTTTATCAGTAATGATCGTCATTCATTTGTCCATTTACTAAACCATTAAGTGAGTTCTTCATTCTCCCAAATGCTTAAAACACTCATTGCCCAACTGCTGAAATTTATTATTACCTAACTTGTAAGCATCCCTTACTTACAAAATCCTTGATCCTAAGAGCAGTCTTTCCTACTCACCTCCTGCTAATAATTTTCCCTGGCTCGTGTCTCTTTTTCCTCCACCGTTACTTCCAAACGGCCCTGTTGTGGAAGACGCTCTTGTTTGCCCACTGAATAGGCAATCTCCCTCAACTTCCTTGTTAACAGAAGCTTCAGGGATCATATGGGCCTATGGTTCTGGAGAAGCTGATGACTTCTTCAATCCCAGAACATGATGATTCGTTCTCAAAATGTGATTCTCAGACCCCTAGATATGTGTGAGAGTTTCTCAGAGGTTCTCCTAGATCAGAACTATTTTCATAATAATAGTAAGACATTATTTGCGCTTTTCTCTCTGTTGACATTTGCACTGATAATGCAAAAGCAGCGGTGGGTAAAATGGCTAGTATCTTGGCACAAATCAGATAAGTGGCACCAGATTGTACTAATAGCCCTCACATTCTTCACTGCTATGACCTCACAGTAAAAGATAAAAATTGGGTGTGGGGGGGGGTGGGGCACCTGGGTAACTCAGTCGGTTAAGCGTCCGACTTTGGCTCAGGTCATGATCTCACCATTTGCGAGTTCGAGCTGTGCATCAGGCTCTCTTTGTCAACATGGAGCCCACTTTAGATCCTCTGTTGCCCTTTCTCTCTGCCCCTCCCTTGCTTGCGTGCTCTCTCTCTCTCTCAAAAATAAATAAATGTTTAAAAAAAAAAGATAAAAATTTTGGAAAAGTTTGAGAAGGATTGATATTAATCTCCTTTGAATGTTTGGTAGAAGTCACCATTGAAGCTATATGATCCTGAACTTTTATTCATCTGGAGGTTTTTGATTATTGATTCAATCTCCTTAGTAGTAATTAGTTTGTACTTTTTACTTCATCATGGTTGAATCTTGATAAGTTGTATGTTTCTAGGAATTTAGGTCATCCAATTTATTGGCATATAATTACTCCTAGTGATGTCTTATGACCTTTTGTATTTCTGTGATGTCAGTTGTAACATGTCCTCTTGCATTTCTGATTTTATCTGAGTTCTTTCTCTACCACGCCCCCGCCCCATGAGTCTAGCTAAAGTCTTGTCAGTTTTGCTTATCTTTTCAAAGAACCACCTCTTCATTTCATAGGTCCTCTTTACTGTCTTTTGAGTCTTTATTTCATTTATTTCTGCTCTAATCTTTGTTATATCCTCCCTTCAACTAACTTTGAACTTCATTTGTTCTTCTTTTTCTAATTCCTTCTACTTTCTAGTTTCTAGTTGTTATAAGACTTTTATTTCTTGGGGTGCCTGGCTGGCTCAGCTGGAAGAGTATGCGACTTTAAAAAAAAATTTTTTTTTTAATGTTTATTTTTGAGAGACAGGGCGTGAGTGGGGTAGGGGCAGAGAGAGAAGCAGACACAGAATCTGAAGCAGGCTCCAGGCTCTAAGCTGTCGGTTCAGCTCGAACTCCTGGGGCTTGAATTCACTAACCGAACCGCAAGATCATGACCTGACCCGAAGTCGGAAGCTTAACCGACTGAGCCACCCAGTGCTCTGTCTCTGAAAGTTGAATAAATGTTTAAAAAAAAGTCTGTTTTATCTGGTATAAATATAGCCACTCCAGCTTTCTTTTGGTTTCCATTTGCATAGTTTCTTTTTTCAACCCTTCACTTTAAATCTCTGTGTGTTCTTACATCTAAAGTGGATATCCTTATAGGTAGCATATAGATGGGTCTTGTTTTTTCATCCATTCAGCTGCTCTGTTTCTTTCTTTTTTTTTTTTTTTCTTTTTAATGTTTATTTGCTTTTGAGAGGGAGAGAACAAGCAGTGAATGAAGCAGAGAGAGAGGGAGACAGAATCTGAAGCAGGCTCCAGGCTCTGAGCTGTCAGCACAGAGCCCCATGCGGGGCTTGAACTCACAAACCATGAGATCATGACCTGAGCCAAAATCAGACACTCAACCAACTAAGCCACCCAGGTGCCCCAGCTGCTCCGTTTCTCTTGATTGGAAAGTTTAGTCTCCTTACATTTAAAGTAATTATTGATACTTTATAAGTAATACCATTGTATGTCAACTATACTTCAATTAAAAAAATAAATAGGGGTGCCTGTGTGGCTCAGTTGGTTAAGCATCCAACTCTTGATTTTGACTCAGGTCATGATCTCATGATCTCACGGTTGATGAGATCGAGCTCCAAGTCAGGCTTTATGCTAACAGTGTAGGGTCTTCTTGGAATTCTCTCTCTCCCTCTCTCTCTGCCCCTCCCCAGCTCATGTGTAATAAATAAAAAAACATTTTAAATTGAATGAATGAATGAATATAATTTAAAATACAGTAATTATTGATAGATACATATTGCCATTTTGTTAATTGTTTTGTGGCTCTAACTGTAGTTCCTCTCTATTCATTTCTGTTGCTCTTTCCTTTGTCGTTTGATGACTTTGTTTAGTAGTGTGCTTATATTGCTTTCTCTTTCTCTTTTGTGTGCTTACTACAGGTTTTGTTTAGATGCTACCATGAGTTCTACATATAACAACCTATAACAGCCTATTATAGTTGATAACAACTTAAGTTTGATTCCATTCTAATGCTTAATATTTTTATTTTCCCCTTACCCAGGTTTTGTTATTGATGTCATATTTCACATCTTTTTATCTTGTGTATCCCTACTAATTATTGTGTATCCCTACTAATTATTATTACTCATTATTGTAATCATAGTTACTTTTCCTACTTTCATTATTTAGCCTTTACACTAGCTTTATATATGATTAATCCACTACTTTAACTATATATAGAAGAGGAGGGAACTCTTTCAAACTCATTTTATGAGGCCAGCATTACCTTGACACCAAAATAGACAAGGATGCTCCAAGAAAAGAAAATTATGAGCCATTATCCTTGATGAACACACGTACAAAAATTATCAACAAAATATTAGCAAACCCCGGGGTACCTGGGTGGCTCAGTTGGTTGAGCGTTGTACTTCAGCTCAGGTCAATATCTCACAGTCCATGAGTTCTAGCCCCACATCGGGCTCTGTGCTAACAGCTCAGAGCCTGGAGCCTCCTTCAGATTCTGTGTTTCTTTCTCTGTCTGCCCCTACCCCTCACTTTCTGTCTCCGTCTCTGTCTCTCTCTCTCTTTCAAAAATAAGTAAACATTTAAAAAAAATGTTTAAATATTAGCAAACCAAATTCAGTTCAAAAGTATAATACACCATATCAAGTGGGATTTATTCCAGGAATGCAAAAATATTTCAGCATCTGCAAATCAGTCAGTGTTACACAACACATTAACAAAAAGAAGGGTAAAAATTATATGATCATCTCAGTAGATGCAGAAAAAGCATTTGACAAAATTCAACATCCACTCATGACAAAAACTCTCAACAAAGTGTGTGTAGAGGGAACATACCTCAACATAATAAATGTATGCCAAGCTCAGAACTAACATCTTACTCAGTGGTGAAAAGCTTTCAGCTTTTCCCCTAAGATCAGGAACAAGACAAGGTTGCCCACTGTTGCCTCTTTATTCAACATGGTATAGGATACCCTAGCCAGAGCAATTATGTAAAAAAAAAAAAAAAGAAATAAAAGACATACACATTGGAAAGGAGGAAGTAAAACTGTCTCTATTTACAAATGACATGATATCTATAGAAGACCCCAAAGACTCCATTAAAAAAACTATTGGAGGGGCGCCTGGGTGGCCAGTCAGTTGAGCGTCTGACTTCAGCTCAGGTCATGATCTCACTGTCTGTGAGTTCGAACCCCACGTCGGGCTCTGTGCTGACAGCTCAGAGCCTGGAGCCTATTTCAGATTCTGTGTCTCCCTCTCTCTCTGCCCCTCCCCATTCATGCTCGCTCACTCTCTCTCTCTCTCTCTGTCAAAAATAAACATTAAAAAAAATTTTTTTTCAACTATTGGAACTAATAAATGAATTCACTGAAGTTGCAGGGTACAAAATCAGTACAAAAACGTATTGCATTTCTATACACTAATAACAAAATATCAGAAAGAAATTTAAGAAAATTCCATTTACAGTTGGATCAAAAAGAATGAATTAGGGCTAAATTTAACAGAGGAGACGAGAGACTTGTATATTGAAAACCACAAGACATTAATGAAAGAAATTAAAGACAACATAAATGGAAAGGTATTTCATGTTCATAGATTGGAAGAATCAGGATCATTAAAATGTCCATACTACCCAGTGCAGTCTACAGATTCAGTGCAATCACTGTCAAAATTCCAATGGCATTTTTCACAGAATTAGAATAATAAAATTTGTATGGAACCACAAAAGACCCCAAACAGCCAGAACGATCTTGAGAAATAAGAACAAAGCTGGAGGCATCCCGCTCTCTGATTTTTTTTTAATTTTTTAATGTTTATTTTTATTTTTGAGAGAGAGAAGGAGACAGAGAGAGAGAGAGATGGTGTGAGCAGGGGAGAAGCAGAGAGAGAGGGAGACACAGAATATGAAGCCAACTCCAAGCTCCAAGCTGTCAGCAAATAGCCCAGTGCGGAGCTTGAACTCACAAACCATCAGATCATGACCTGAGCCAAAGTCATATGCTTAACTGACCAAGCCACTCAGGTGCCCCTCATTCTCCCTGATTTTAAATTCTATTACAGAGCTACAGTAATTAAAACAGAATAGTATTGGCATAGAAACATTAGATCAGTTGAACAGAATAGAGAGCTCAGAAATAAACCCAAGCATATACAGGCAATTAATATATGACAAAGGAGTCAAGAATATGCAGTAGAGAAAGGACAGTCTCTTCATTAAACAGTATTGGGAAAACTGGACAGCCACATGTAAAGGAATGAAACTTGACCACCATCTTACAACATACATAAAAATTAACCCCGAATGGATTAAAGACTTGAATGTAAAACCTGAAGCCATAAAACTCCTAGATGATAACATACATGGTAAGCTCCTTGACATAGTCTTGGCAACGATTTTTTTAATTTGACACCAGAAGCAAAAGCAACAAAAAGAAAAATAAACAAATGGGACTACATCAAAACATAAAGCTTCTGCACGCACAGCAAAGGAAACCATCAACAAAATGAAAGACAATCTGCCGAATGGGAGAAAATATTTGCAAAGCATATATATCTGATAGGGGGTTTATACCCAAAATATATGAAGAACTCATGCCACTCAACAGAAAAAAAAAAAAAAAAAAAGTTGAAAAACTAGGCAGAAGATCTGAATAGACATTTTCCCAAAGACGTACAAAAGGGCAAAGGTATATAAAAAGATGTTCAACGTCATTAATCATCAGGGAAATACAAATCAAAGCCACAATGAGATATTACTTCACACCTATTAAAATAGCTATTACCAAAACAACAAGGAATAACAGATACTGGTTAGAAAGTGGGAAGAAGTTCACTGCTGATGGGAAAGAAGTAAATTGGTGGAGCCACTATGCAAAACAGTATGGAGGTTTCTCAAAACAATAAAAATAGAACTACTACGTGATCCAGCGATTTCACTTCTAAGTATTTATCTGAAGAAAACAAAATCACTAAAAGATGTATGTACCCCCATGTTTATTGCAACATTTTTTACAGTGGTCAAGATATGGAAACAACAATGTAAGAGTCCATCAGTGGAGGAATGGATAAAGAAGACATGGGGTATAGGTATATACAATGGAATGTTACTCAGCCACAAAAAGTAATTAAATCTTGCTATTTTCATGGGTCAACTATACTTAAAAAAACAAAAAAATCAGCCATTAAAAAACAGTAGGGGGAAATCTTGTCATTTGTGACAACATGAATGGGACCTTCAGAGCATTGTGCTAAATGAAATTTGAAAGAGAGAGATAGCATGAGCAAGGGAGGGGCAGAGAGATGGAGAGGGGATCTCAGTGTGTCAGACAGAGCCCGACATGGGGCTCAATCTCACAAACAGTGAGATTATGACCAGAGCCAAAATCGAGAGTCGGATACTCGATGTCTGACTGACTGACATCTGACTGAGCCACCCAGGCCCCCACTAGGCATCCAACTCTTGATTTCAGCTCAGGTCATGATCTCACGGTTTGTGAGATCAAGCCCCGTATTAGGCTTTGCACTGACAGAGTGGAGCCTCCTTGGGATTCTCTGTCTCCTTTTCTGTCTGCCCCTCACCTGCTTGCACACCTGCTGTCTCTTTCTCTCAAAAATATACAAACGTTAAAAAAAAAACTATATGTATTGTATATTAATTGTATCTCACCTTTTGAGTACATGTCCTTTTGGGGTTTTTTTGTTGGTTTTTTTTTTTAGTGTTTATTTTTTTTTTCAACTTTTTTTTTTTTTTTTTTTTACTTATTTTTGGGACAGAGAGAGACAGAGCATGAACGGGGGAGGCAGAGAGAGAGGGAGACACAGAATCGGAAACAGGCTCCAGGCTCCGAGCCATCAGCCCAGAGCCTGACGCGGGGCTCGAACTCACGGACCGCGAGATCGTGACCTGGCTGAAGTCGGACGCTTAACCGACTGCGCCACCCAGGCGCCCCTAGTGTTTATTTTTGAAGGAGAGAGAGACAGAGTGCAAGCACGGGAGGGGCAGAGAGAGGGAGACACAGAATCCCAGGCAAGCTATAGGCTCTGAGCTGTCATCACAGAGCCTTACGTGGGGCTTGAATCCATGAACCATGAGATCATGACCTGAGCCAAAGTCGGACACTCAACAGACCGACTCAACAGCCACCAAAGTGCCCATGTCCTTTTGTATTCTATGTGACAAAATGGAAAGTACATGTAAAGCAATTGCAACTGAGTTGCAAGCTGACCTAGCCTGGTTTTGTGTGTGTGTGTGTGTGTGTGTGTGTGTGTGTGTGTGTGTGGAATGTCGTTTTTACCTGAAAGAACAACTGACAGTACAGGTATTCAGAGTTGGGTATTTAGCAGACATTTTCTTAAAAATAAGTGAAATAAGCCTGTTGACTCCAAGGAAGACAATTGACACTCTTTGTTATTAATGATAAAATATGAGCTTTCCAGCAAACATTATAATTTTGCAAAATTTGTATCTGCCCCCCATCCGTTTGACAGCCTGCCAATACTTAAAAGGTTTTCTGATGAGCTCAGAGGCAGTATCAACAAATATGACTTCTTTATATTAATAGAATGTGTCAGTGTTTGAAAGAGCTGTATAACTCATTGAACCAATATTTTCCAAATGACTAATATATGATGTTAAAAATCATGCATGGGTAAGAGAAGCATTTAAAGTACTAGACAGACCAGTGGATTATAATGTAACAGAGTACAAAAGGTTCAACAATATAGTTTCAGATTCCACATTGCCACTAACCTTTAAGAACTATCATTTGTACAGTTTTGGTGTCATATCAAAGAACAGCCACAATGATCTGAAAAGGATACATATATGAAATCTTTGTGAGGCCAGTTTTCTTTATGTAGTTCAACACATTTTATCAGCAGATTGAATGCAAAAACAGGCATGAGAATCTAGCTGTCTTCTCTTAAACCAGCCATTGAAGAGATTTGCAAAATGTAAATCAATGCCACTGCTCTTTTTATCCCTTTCTTTTGAAAAATTACAGCTATTTTTATTTAAAATGTTATATATATTCGTACATCTATCAATAGATATATTCCATATCAGAGTTCTTTGGGATCTGCAATTTTTTGTTAATCTTTTTGTTTTGAGATAATTAATAGTTGTAATAAATAATGCAGAGAGATCTCATGTAGCCTTTACCTAGTTTCCCCCATTGGTAACACCTTGCAGAGCTATTGTACAATATCACAACAGGAATATTGACATTAATGCAATCTCCCTATCTTGTTAAGATTTCCCCATTTTACATGTGTTCACTTGTATATTTTTCTGTGTGTGTGTGTGTGTGTGTGTGTGTGTATTAAGTTCAATGCGATTTTATTATGTGTAAGCTTGGGTATTTACCACACAAAATACAGAACATCTCCATCACTATAAGAATCCTTTGTGTTATCCTTCCTAGCCATACTCAACTCTCTTCTACGTGCCACCAACCCTTCCTTCTGGCCACTACTAATCTGTTCTTATGTGTCACTTTTGTCATTTTGAAATCATTAGTTGTTTAAAATAAGTTAATTAATACATGTTAAATCTTTCACTTTAAAAAAAATTTTTTAATGTTTATATTTGAGAGAGAGAGGCAGTGTAAGACAGGGAGGGGCAGAGAGAGGGAGACACAGAATCCGAAGCAGGCTCCAGGCTCTGAGCTGTCAGCACAGAGCCTGACGCAGGGCTCAAACTCATGGACTGTGAGATCATGACCTGAGCCAAAGTCAGACGCTTAACCACCTGAGCCACCCAGGCACCCTGTTCACTTTTAATTTCTAATACAGTATATATCAATTGATAAAGCCTACATAAATAAAAACTCTGTAAGGTTCTCAGTTTTTAAGACTCTAAAGGTTTCCCAAGACCAAAATGTTTAAGAACAGCTGGCTTGAAGCAGGAAGAATCATTCTCATTTCTCCTTCCCAAGCTATACAGAACAAGATATGGTTTGTGATGTCTCAATTTAGAATTCTCATGTTTTCTCCTAGGACTGTCAATATGAATGATGATTAGGTTCTTTAGTACAGTTTGCCCCATCCATGAAACAGGTTAAATTGAGATTTTTCTGCTGACATCTGTGATTCTGAATGATTCAGAGAAAGGCTTTAGCTTCTGTTGTATTCACCTTATTTGGTCTGTGGGTTATTTTTTGTTTGTTTATTTGCTCATTTGCTTTTCTGTCCTATGGGGGTAAGAGAATGGAGTAGAGATGACAAGCTCCAGCCCTGACTTTTTAGGAAATGAGTATGTGAAAGGAGGTAAGAATTGTGTTCAGGAGAGGAAGTAGTTGCAGCCAAAGAGTGAATTTTTCTCATTCTTTATTCTTGAAAAGCTAATTCTCATGCTTCCCTTGGAACAGTACAGGAATGGGAGGGATCATCAACCTTCTGTAGAAAAAAAAAAAATCATTTCAGAGCTAGTACTTAGGTGGCTATCATCACTCATCAGCTGCAAAGTTAATAGCTTTGCTGAAGGAAAATGTGGTGAATTTCAAGCAGGCAGGAGATTGTAGAGTGAGAAGACTTAGAAGAGCAGAATAGATGCTTCTTTCAGCAAAAGCCTTTGCCACAGGAATGGGACACTACCATGTGATCTGTGTTATGCATTGACTTCATTTATGAGATTTTTTTTCTTTGTTACATTTCCAGCATAATATATCCATTCCCACACACAGAATTTAGACAGGATTGAATATTAGGATCATTTGATCTGCTCTTCCCGCTTTACCGGAAGAAATCTTTTGGGTTTGAGCCTGAGACTCTATTGTGATGGTTGCAGGAGAGCTCCCTGTGGCTACTCTTACAGTCTTCAAATTATATGTTCACTTGCACTTGCATTTTCTACTACAAACTCCAACAGTCTCCACTGCTGACCTTGACCAGGTGCTGATTGGTTAAAATTGAGTGCTAAAGTAAGTCGTCTGTGAATAACGGAATACCTACCTTCAAAGAATTGTTTGATGTCTGGTTCCGGTGCCAGCTACTGTGTCTTTCTTTTTCTCTTTTTTCCTCCTTGCCTTCTGCTACAAGATGTCTTAGAAATTAACCAGAGTTACAAACAAATTCTTTTTCAAGGCAAGCTTATGTGGAATCTAGGAGTTCACCAGACCTGCAGCCTCTTCTTCTCTTCTTTCCTTCCTTCTCTCTTTCGTTCTTTCTTTCTTTCTTTCTTTCTTTTCCTTTCTTTTTCTTTCCCTTTCTTTTTCTTTCTTTCTTTCTTTCTTTCTTTCTTCCTTCCTTCCTTCCTTCCTTCCTCCCTCCCTTCCTTCCTTCCTTCCTTCCTTCCTTCCTTCCAAGAGGCAGGTTCAAAGAGTGTTGGAAAAGGAAGTGATTTCCTCCTTCACTAACACTTAAATGTTGTATTGTGTCATGATTTACTTGGAATATTCTATTGCATTGTGTCAAGAGCTTTGTGAAAAGGAAGAATTCAGTTGCTCTGTGGTTTCTTTTATTTTTAATTTTTTTTTTAACGTTTATTTATTTTTGAGACAGAGACAGAGCATGAACAGGGGAGGGGCAGAGAGAGAGGGAGACACAGAATCTGAAACAGGCTCCAGGCTCTGAGCGGTCAGCACAGAGCCCGACATGGGGCTCGAACTCAGAAACTGTGAGATCATGACCTGAGCCGAAGTCGGATGCTTAACCGACCAAGCCACCCAGGCGCCCCAGTTGCTCTGTGGTTTCGACCCATCGGGCTCTTGAAAATAAGCAATTACTGAACTTTCAGGATAAGCAAAGATAAACCTTAATTATTTTTTAAAAAATACATTAAATTTATTTTATCTCAATCTCAGTCAACAGGAGGCAGTCAAATAACTGAGGATTTTTTACTTTGTATTTTGAGAAACAACATAATAAATTCATAAATAGGATTTTAAATAAATACCTGTTCTTCTTTTTAATAACCCACAGTAAAAATTTTGTGAGCAGATCAAATATTATTAGAGGCAGTACTTACATGTTTATTTATATGAATCAGGAACCTATATTACTATTAGCATTGCTGATGCTGAGTCACTGTAAAATCTTGAAAGACCTTTGGAATTATCAAGGGAAAAGAGCATGTTATTAATACAAAATCTGGTATATTTGATGACAGGGGCACCTGGGTGGCTCGGTCAGTTAGGCGTCCAACTGTTGATTTTGGCTCGGGTCATGATCTCACAGTTTCATAAGTTTGAGCCCTGCAATTGGGCTCTTGCTGACAAAGTGGAGCCTGCTTGGGATTCTCCCTCTCTCTGCCCTTTCCCCCACGCACTCTTTCTCAAAATAAACAAATAAACTTAAAAAAATACTTGATTCTACATAATCTTATCCGATCATTCTGAATAAATCTGAACAATTATCTTTCATTCTTGGATAAAGCGATTTTCTTAGAGTTACTGCAGTTATTGGTAGACTTCCTTTCTGCCTTTTGACTGTGAATGTGAAGATAATCAGACTCCTGAGAAGGGGAGAGGGAAGAATCTGTCCCAAATATTTCTTCGCTGCATTTCCTACCCCCAAAATTATATTGCAGCCTTGAAATTTTTCCGCCATCAGTGCCTCTCTTGTGTGGGAGGCAGCTGAAGGCAGTGTATAATTACTTCTTGTGGGAGATTAATGGCTCTGGCCTTTCTTTATTCTCTCCAGTCCTCATTTCTGCGTCACCTGCCTATCAGCACTTAGATCTCTAATAGGTGCTATTAAGACTAATATCTAAAGGTGAATTGAAAAGAAGTATCATTAAAAGGTAAAGGACATGAACTGTTGGGAAACTTCAGATATCTCCAACTTCAAATCCTCTCTTTTCAAGTTTTAATTTTGTCTTGTTTGTGTCCCCATTCATGGAGCCAGGTTGGCACTCCTTAGCATTTCAGAGACTAAGAATTGGCTCAACTTTTATTGTTGTTGTAGCTATTAAGGTATTTAATGACTTTAGCTTTTTATATTCCTGTTACTTAATTTTCTCTCCTGTCCCCAGTCTCCTGACAATTCCTGCTCTTGTATCCTAGGAATATGGGAGAGGTGGCAAAAAAGTCCTTTTCTGATTTATCCTCTCCTGGAGAGTGGTAAATGAAACTGTGTTTGTTCCAGTGAATAGTAGAATGTGAAATCCCATAAAGCCACCTCAGTTATTAGATGAATATCACAGAGGTGCTTATTATACAGTATGGCTTAATGTAGATTATAGATGTGACCAAATGGTAATTAGTAGAGCTGGAGCTGTAATTAAACATTATTGTGTTGCTCTGTGATTTCTCCTCAGATTTCTGTTGCAAAGTAGGAAACTGAATAGTTCCAAACCCATAGGTGGATTTCTTTACTTCTCCCCACCCCCAAATTTCTTTTAATTAATTAACTGACTAAATAAAGTCATCCTCACACAAACAGAGCTTCTGAATTCTACTTAGTATCTCTGAGCAGTAAGAGCAGTTTGTTGCACATACATGTCAGTTGGCTCTTTGTATATTAGTTCTATTTTTCTAATCAGTTCAGCTAAGTTCCTTCTCTCCACATATTCTGTAGCAGGGTTTAATTTGGCAAACTGAATGCAACAGGGGTGTCTCCTAGTTACACGTCTTAGATCTTGTTTTCTGGATCTGTCAGTGTAGAACTGGAGGCTTGGCTTCATGTACAGCGTTAGTAGCTTCTTTTCTTCCTGGTCTCCCATAAGCACTGAATAACCTAGCAGGAAATGAAACCACTTCTAGAAAACAGCTGTCCTTGATAGCTGAGAGAGAGAAAGAGAGAGAGAGAGAGAGAGAGAGAGAGAGATTGACTGACTGACTGACTCCCTGTGGACTTACCTCCTTCTGTGCTTGGACTTGCTGCCTTAGCAATGGAACAGGTTAGTAACAGGATATGGTCACATGAGGCAATGAGAAAGTTCAGAGAAATGACCTAAAAGATCTAGGCCAACCTCTGTGTCCAAGAAAGAGGACCTTGCAGGAATTTCTCTTGCTAGTAGAAGAATGGTATAGAAAAGAAAACAAACTTGGGGCTCCTGGGTGAGTCCATCAGTTAAGCATCTAACTCTTGATCTCAGCCCAGGTCATGATCTCGTGATTCATAGGATCAAGCCCTATGAAGAGAGAACAAACCCTAAGCAAAGGAAATGCACATACTGATTATGAAATTGTTTTTGTCTCAGTTTTCCCCAGAAGAAAAAAATAGAAAAACAGAGGTGAGGCCAAGAGTAAAGATGATCTGTGTATACTCTGTCTCTAATTTTCCCTTTTTAGTAATTCTCAGGGGTAAAATCTCCAAGAAACTTTCTTTCCAAAGAGTTACTAGCTATCTTCTTGAAGCATTCCTGAAAGGGCTTGATATTAGAGCCAGATTCCAGCCATATACAGGAGTCATAGAGTTGAACTTACTTTTTCTGTGTTTTTACTTTCAAATCTGTGTATAGAAATTTTAAAGAGTCTTTTAGGAATCTACCACATCCCAGGAAGGTTGCCAAATAAAATGATCAATGCCTGATTTTCAAGAGTGCAAAAAGAAGCAAAAAAGCCTTTTGGCATTGACCATAATGCAGAAAATTCATTATATGGGCTTCAACTTTCATTTTATGAAAAAGGAGGAGTTAGGGAAGTACAAGGGTGGGGGGTGCCTGCCAAGCAGACAAGGATAATGTTTTGGCAGCTTTTCAGGAACCAGAATTAATCAGAATCCGTGTTCTAGCATTCAGTGGACTCTTGACAGTGATGATTCACAAATAGCAGTGACCTCTAAGCCAAGAAGTCAGAGCTAACTAACGGCAGAGAGTAGATATAGTACCCAGATCTCAGCTTCTAGAGGTGTGTATGTGTGTGTGTGTGTACACGTACACACACACGCACCTGTGTTAGAGAGGTGGGTTACAGGTATAGCAGTGGTCATTCAGTAAACTGTTTCAGAACCAGAGTTCTGTTGCAGACCTGTCCAGCAGCTTGGTTTGTGGGTGCATATGTAACTCTCTGGATGTAGGTCTGTTGAAGGAGTACATTCAAACTGGACTTAAAAAAAAAAAAAAAAAAGAAAGAAAGAAAAAATCTTTCACAAGAGGAAGAGGGTCCCAATCCTTGACTCTTATTTTCTAGGTTTGCTGACTGGTATCATACTTAATCTTCAGGGAAGATTAGTCAGTGTGTGAATTGAGTGCTTTTGCATATGCAGGACACTGTGTTCCGTTAGGATTTGGGCAGTGTAGATCCAGGGTACTTTGTCAGTCTGATAAATGCTAGGATTTAAAGAGTTAAAAGATTATTACCCTCCATATTACAACTTTGAACTCTGGATATGTTGAATTATTGGTTTCTAAGTAATTGCACTCTTGTGAGAGATTCTAGTTTTAAAAAAGTTTTTTAATGTTTATTTTTGAGAGATAGAGGCAGAGCGTTACAGCGTTACACTGTGGGGGAGGGACAGAGAGAGAGGGACACACAGAATCTGAAACAGGCTCCAGGCTCTGAAGCTGTTAGCACAGAGCCCGACATGGGGCTCAAACTCAGGAACAGTGAGATCATGACCCAGACCGAGGTCAGATGCTTAACCAACTGAGCCACCCAGGCTCCCCGAGATTCTAGTTTTAGAGGTAGATGCTGGTCCTTGTGCTCACGCATCTGTCTGTGCGTGTGTGTGATCAACTTCATCTACAGACTGCCATGAATAGGCTTCCGGGTCCTAACAGCACCTGCTGTTTGTTACAGATAAATTTGATGTTACATTCTTGCTCCAAAATGCCATTCTTACTAACCAGTCGCTGTTGTAATCTCTAAATGTTAGAAACCCCCATCAGGTTGCTCCTAGCCCTCTTATAACTTTTAAGTAGATGTCCTTCTAGCTAAAGATGAATTGAAGTTCTAGTCTTCTTAAAGTGACATTCCTGGGATCTAGATTTTTTTTTCCTTTTTTATCCCTACCTGTATTCTTGGATTTTATACATGATTAATGTATTATTTGTTGAATGATAGATTGGTGGGAAAGATAGTCGTGGCAGTAGAACATGCCTCAGAAACCTTTTCGTTGTCATCAATCTATGTGCTCTATTACTGTTGAAATCTGGACCTGGTTCTCTATCACTGGAGATTTTTAAATGAGACAAGATTTTTTTCAAATACAATTTATTGTCAAGTTGGCTAATATACAGTGTATACAATGTATTCTTGGTTTTGGGGGTAGATTCTCATGATTCATCACTTACATACAACACCCAGTGCTCATCCCAACAAGTGCCGTCCTCAATGCCCATCACCCCTTTTCCCCTCTCCCCCGCTCTCCACCCCCATCAACCCTCAGTTTGTTCTCTATATTTAAGAGACTCTTATGGTTTGCCTCCCTCTCTGTTGTTTGAAACTATTTTTTCCGCTTTCCTTCCCCCACATTTTTTAATACACTTTTAGCCAAGCACCATTTGTGAGGAAGATCGTTAATAAGAAATAGAGCTTCTACCACAGGGTGCGCTCATATAAACCATTAGATTTGTAGTGGTATCATGAGCTAGAACTTGAAAGGAAGGACCAAAGTCTTATGTTTAGAGCCTTCCACACTGGCAGAAAAGAATGTAGGACTAGATTAAATACAGAGAAGGTATTTCCTCTAAATGTTCTCTCTGCCACTCAGCTACTACTTCTCTTCCCCTACAGATGGAGTCCCCTGTCTCTACACCAGCAGTGCTGCCACTGCACCTTTTGGTACCAGTGGTCAATAATGACATCTCCTCCCCCTGTGAGCAGATCATGGTTCGTACCAGATCAGTTGGGGTCAACACATGTGATGTGGCTCTAGCTACAGAGCCTGAGTGCCTGGGCCCCTGTGAACCTGGAACAAGCGTCAACCTCGAGGGCATCGTGTGGCAGGAAACAGAAGATGGTAAGTGCTATGTGCGTCTTTTCCCATCTCTTCTCAACCTGCTTCTGCCAACAGGGGCTTATCGTTGTAAATAACACCAAGTATTTATTAGGAGTCTCAAGTGACCATAGTTTGCTAGTGACACCTACCCAGGAGATCACAGCAAACTTCTCAGTAAAATTGCGCAGCTTCTGGAGATTGCCATTTTGTTTGTTTAAAGTTTATTTATTTATTTTGAGAGAGACAGCAGGAGAGGAGCAGAGAGGGAGAGGAAGAGAGAGAATCCCAAGCAGGCTCCACCAGTGCAGGGCTTGATGCTGCGAACTGTGAGGTCATGACCTGAGCTGAAATCAGGAGTAGAGGCTTAACCCATTGAGCCCAACACTGAGGTCTCCCAAGATTGCCAGTTTTTAAAATTAATTATCTCTCTTTTATGGGTATCCACATTGTTGGCCCTGGCATTTAAGCAGTCATTTGTTAAGTGCTGGCCAGGTAATTCACACTGTGTCTCTACTCTCCATACTCCTCTTTATCATTTTATATGGGAGAATTTGAATGTAAATGAACTTTTGGGTCAGGCTTCAAGAGAAAAAAGTAATAAAAGGACAGCTGTGGGAGTCAAGGAAATGGAAAACAGTCACTCTTAAATTGACTTATTGTTGGCTCATTGAATATGCAACTCTTGCCTTTTTTAACACCTGGAGGTGCAGCCAGCTCCTTCCCACTGGTTGCCTCATTGCCCAGCCACCCACTTCACTTCATGCATCTGTCACTTAGTACAGATTTTATAGGCCTAGGCAACAGGGAAATGTTTACATGGTCTTGTTTTCAGGCATCCACTAAGCAGTTGGCTCACTGCAGGGTGCTTCTGCCTGAGGCTACCATCCAGACTTCTTGTATGTTCCATTTGCCCCTGAGAACAGAGTCTCTTCTATTTTAGAAGTTCATAAACCTGAAAAAATAGTTGTGTGAAGGGACTTGACCAGGTATTTCTGATCCCTTGGTACCATCTGTGGCAATTTGATTTCAGCACATAGATTCTTTTTATAAAGATTCCAAGTTCTTGTCAAAGTATGTTTATACAGAGTATGTTTATACAGGCTGGGCCTCAGAGTCCCATCAGGTCTCTGCATCAGTAACCAGACTTTGAAAGCATCCCCACTCTGAAGTTTAGAGGCCCAGAGGAGCACAGCTCATTATCTCTAATTATCATAAGCTATCTTGTCAGTTTGCCCATGGAAATTCAAGCATTTCATTCTGGTCATTCTAATTAAAGTCTGTTCCTCTGAATATTTTGTTGGGATTCAGTATTTATTTAAAGTCTGTCATGCAGTAGGTATTGATGTGACACAGGTTAAGAATTCTGTTATTGGCTTTCTTGTTGATAACAATATAGTAAAGCTTCAGGTTTCAGAATAACATTGCTGATAGGTTTTATTGTGTGCCTGAGACCATAATGCCAAAAAAAAATTTTTTTTTTCTCTTGTGTTAGAAACTGATGCAGAGACAGTGGAGAGAGGGGTTGACCCTAGAGGTTGACTCTGGATATGTGTATTCAGTATACAGTCTGGAAATCACAAGTGGCTATCTCTAATTTTGAAAATGTCATCTGCCTTTGGCCAAAGGTCTGAATAGCCACAGAGTCTGTTGGAATGACAAACATATCCAGCCCACAGCTCCGTGACACCAACCAGCCTTCGGGGCCTCTTGCCTCAGTATATTGAAGATAGAAGACATCAATTTCCTGCCTATTTATTCTGTCCATCTTTATGATGGTGACTTTCCTCTAAGAGCAAGTTGCTTTTCATATATGTTAACCGATGAAAACTTTGTAAGAATGTGAGGCACTAACCCTTCTACTCTCCTGAGAACAATGGATACCTTTTTTTTTTTTTTTAATTTTTTTTTTTTAATGTTTATTTATTCTTGAGAGAGAGAGAGAGTATGAGCAGGGGCAGAGTGAGAGAGGGACACAGAATGTGAAGCAGGCTCCAGGCTCTGAGCTGTCAGCACAGAGCTCAATGTGGGGCTTGAACTCACGAGCCATGAGATCATGACCTGAGCCAAAGTCAGATGCTCAACCAACTGAGCCACCCAGGTGCCCCCAATGGCTACCTTTTTATCTGAGAGTCCCTGTTCTCCCTCCATGCCAAGGAGATAGTAGCACAGGTTTTTGGGGGGTTTTATTTGTTTGTTTGTTTTTTATTTTTTTTATAGTTTTTTAATTTTTTGTTTAATGTTTATTTGTTTTTGAGAGAGAGAGACAGAGACAGAATGCAAGCAGGGGAGGGGCAGAGAGAGAGGGAGATATGGAATCCGAAGCAGGCTCCAGGCTCTGAGCTGTCAGCACAGAGCCTGATGCTGGGCTTGAACTCATGAACTGCGAGATCATGACCTGAGCTGAAGTCAGATGCTTAACCGACTGAGCCACCCAGGCGCCCCTGTTTTTTTTTTTTAGTTGTTTGTTCTGACTCTCATGTTGTACCTGGCAGCTTATTCCATGTTCCCCTGTTGTACATTTTGAATGCACCCTGCGTTTTATTTCACAGTAGTTATCACAGTTTGCAATTTTATAGAATGATATTTTTCTGTTAATGTCTGTCTCTTCCACTGTTTTAGAATTCTGTGAGCCCAGGGACTCTGTTTTGCTCACCATTGAATATCTAATACTTAATACTTGGTAGCTGTAGTAGGCCCTCAAAAATATTTGAGTGAATGAATGTTACATCTAGTTGTCATTTGTAGATCTTTGTTAATATTATAGATGCTGTAATATTGTTTGAACTGAGAAATCATATCAAATACTTTACAAAATTCTAGACCTCTGAAACTCAGAATAAGTACTATTGTCACCAGGTTTGAGATCACTCATTTATTTATACCTATAAGATTTTTAATTCTCCTACTTTTGATACCATATTTTCTCTCATTTCCTATATTGTGTTCCAGGGCTTAGTACCTCTCCTCTTTTTTTTTTTCATTCATCGCAAGGGAAAGGGAACTTGTCTGCAATTATAGATTTTCTCCTTTGCTTTCTGCCTCTCCCAAAGGGCCTTCACCTGAACTGTCAGTTGGCAAAGGTCTGAACTGGGATCAGAGTTGGTTTACATTCCTTTTCATCTTCAGGTAACAGAGATTTCCTGCAAAGATCTTTCTCTGCAGATCTATAAGATCTAGTATACTGAGTCAGTCTTCAAGTTAATAATAAGATCTATGTACAGATACTTTTTAAAAAAATCCTTCAGCCTCCTAGGCTTTTTGTCTGCTACCCGACTCTTTGTGCTTGTGTCTGTCTCTTTGCCCAGCAAACTACTATCTTCAAATGGAAAAACCCTTAGAGCTTAGAAAGAAGCTGTGAATGCTTGGCCTCTGAGGGAAATGGAAGATCATGAGGTCCCTGTAGAACTGAGCCACCTTGCTGAGAACAGGTGTAGGGGTCATGGCCTCAATTCTTCCTGGTTTCTTTGCCTACCTGTCGTGCAGTGTTGCTTCCTTCTTCACTCTCAGTGCAAACCTTGCCTTGGAGACATTTTTAAATTCTTGCAGATTCCATCTCTTTTTAGGCTGTCCACAATACAGCCAGCACTGCAAAGATCCTCCTTGACTAGGCTCAACCTTAGTACTGTTAAGACCCAAGTATAACTTGGAATGTTTTCCTTGGCTTTTTTTGAGACTTAGCATTTATACAAAGGTCTGATTCCACCTGATTTCACTTTGTCCCACCCCCACTTCAAATTGAAATAATAGGTCCCAAGTCCATTCCTAGTTCACAAGGCTTACTTTAATACAAGGCCCCAGAAACAGTGTATAAGAAGCCTTAAGGCAGACCATATACTTTTGCTGAGGCAAAATTGCTTCCTGGCTTGGCTGGTGCTTTTAAGGAAGACAGGCTGGGGTGTGTGGGTGGCTCAGTCAGTTAAGTGACTAACTCTTGATTTTGGCTCAGGTCATGATCTCATGGTTCATGAGTTCAAGCCTTGTATCAGGCTCTGCTGTCAGTACAGAGCCCACTTTGGATCCTCTCTCTCTCTCTCTCTCTCTCTCTCTCTCTCTCTCAAAAATAAAAAAAATAAACATAAAAAAAAGAGGGGCACCTGGGTGGCTCAATTGGTTAAATGCCTGACTTCAGCTCAGGTCATGATCTCGCGATCCATGAGTTCGAGCCCCACGTTGGGCTCACTGCTGTCATCACAGACCCCACTTTGGATCCTCTGTCCCCCTCTCTCTCTGCCCTTCTCCCACTTACACTCAGTCTCAAAAATAAATAAACATTAAAAAAAAAGAATTTTAGGAGATGTTAGGGGTACCTGGGTGTCTCAGTTAAGTGTCCCAACTCTTGATTTCAGCTCAGGTTATGATCTCATGGTTGTGAGATCTAGCCCCATGTCGGGCTCAGTGATGAGTGCAAAGCCTGCTTGGGATATTCTCCCCCTCTCTCTCTCTCTCTCTCCCTCCCTCCCTCCCTCCCTCCCTCCCCCTTCCCTCCTCCCCCACTCATTCTGTCTCCCTCCCTCCCTCCCTCTCTCTCTCTCTTTATCAATAAATAAATAAACTTTAAAAAAAATTCCAGGAGATGCTGTAAGTTTTCCTTCTTTTTAAAAAAAAAATTTTTTTTTAACGTTTATTTATTTTTGAGACAGAGAGAGACAGAGCATGCACGGGGGAGGGTCACAGAGAGAGGGAGACACAGAATCTGAAACAGGCTCTAGGCTCTGAGCTGTCAGCACAGAGCCCGACACGGGGCTCGAACCCATGGACCGTGAGATCATGACCTGAGCCGAAGTCAGACGCTTAACCGACCGAGCCACCCAGGCGCCCCTGTAAGTTTTCCTTCTTAAGCAGCCACACTAAGTGTAGCATTACTTTGGCAAATGTGCTTCCTGGAAGAATTTGTAATATAGCAAAAAGAGCACTTGGTGTGAAAACCAGGTGAGCTGTGTACATCTGCTGTTATGATTGTGACATTGGGCAAGTTCCTTAACTTCTTTGGTCCTTAGTTCCCTCATCTCTTAAGTAAAGTTGAATTAGGTCACCATTAGGACCTTCCATCTTTTAAGTGTAAGAATCTGTGTTAAACCTTGGAATCAGTATGGATCCATCCATACTAGTTCATCTTAAAAATGAACAATCATGAGAATGAAAACTAAAAAATTTTAATACCAATGATGAAATTTCATTATACACTTGTTTAATAGATTTGTTTTCTAAAAAAACAAAAAACAAACAAACAAACAAAAACCGACTCTCCTTGCCACTCCCCAATTCAAGAAATTTCCACTCTCATTTTTCAACTCCTGATCCTACAAAACCCGGCTGCTTTTGAGGCAAGTATATGCTAGCTGACATAAGCGGAGCTCACAGTACTGCTTAGCAATCCCTTCATCTCCCTATTATATTCACACTTCCCAATACTTGCCTCATTCTCAAGATTCATTAGCCCAATTCCTTCTGTCTTCTGGCTTCATGCAGGAGCCCCTTAATGCTCCTCAGTGTGAAGCCTACTTGGGATTATCTCTCTCGTCTCCTCTGCCCCTCTCCCCTTGTTCACTCTCTTGAAAATAAAAAAAATAAGAATAAGTTTTTTAAAAGATGATGTTTTTGAAGCTGAAGTGAGGGCAACTCCCTTGTATACTATGAAAAGCTATATGATACATTTGGTCCATCTTCCAAAGCTGAACTCTAGCTTAAAGATTTGGTGGGGAGGAAGGCATTTTTAGTTTTTGCACTTGTTAAAGGTTTTGTCATATATATGCACAAGTACACCTAGAGAGACTAGGCATCCCCATCTCCACATTTTTATTCAATAACTAAGATTGTTGGGAACTGTTTGAGAGTAACTGTTTCAAGGACTAATAGTGTCTTAAAGGCATTATAGTATAGAACAGATATCTGAACTAGTGTCAGGAAAGTTGGATTCCAGAACAGATCATACCTTTAGCTAGCTGTGTCAGCTTGGGTAAGCCTCTTAACTTCTCCTGGCCTTAGATTTCTAATTTGTGAGGGCTTGGGTTAGATGTATACTATTCAGTAAAACTTCTTGTGTTGGAAATAAGCTGTCCAAAATGGTAGTCTAGTCATATGTGATATTGAGTAACCTAAAATGTGGCACATGATACTGAGGATAATTTTTTTTATTTAAATCCAAGTTAGTTAACATATAGTATAATAATAGTTTCAGGAGTAGAATTCAGTGATTCACCACTTACGTATAATACCCACTGCTCATCCCAACAAGTGCCCTCCTTAATGCCCATCACACATTTAGCCCAGCCCTCCTCCCAGCACCCCTCTAGCAACTCTCAATTTATTCTCTGTGTTTAAAACTCTCTTATGGTTTGCCTCCCTCCCTGTTTTTATCTTATTTTTCCCTTTTTTCCCGTGTGTTCATCTGTTTTTTTTTTTAAATTCCATGTATGACTAAAATCATATGGTGTTTATCTTTCTCTGACTTATTTCACTTAGCATAATAAATTCCAGTTCTGTCCGTGTTGTTGCAAATGGCAAGATTTCATTCTTTTTGATTGCTGAGCAATATTCCATTGTATGTATGTATACACACACATGTACACACCACATCTTCTTTATCCATTCATCAGTCGATGGATATTTGGGTTCTTTCCATGATTTGGCTATTGTTGATAGTGCTGCTATAAACATTGGGGTGCATGTGCCCCTTTGAATCAGCGTTTTTGTATCCTTTGGATAACTATCCAGTGCTGGGTTGTAGGGTAGCTCTATTTTTAATTTTTTGAGGAACCTCCATACTGTTTTCCAGAGTGGCTGCACCAGTTTTATTCTCACCAGCAGTGCAAAAAGGTTCCCCTTTCTCTGCATCCTTGCCAACAGCTATTGTTTCCTGAGTTGTTAATTTTAGCCATTCTGACAGGTGTGAGGTGGTATCTCATTGTGGTTTTGATTTGTATTTCCCTGATGAGGAGTGATGTTGAGCATCTTTTCATGTGTCTGTTAGTCATCTGGATGCCGTCTTTGGAAAAGTGTTTGTTCATGTCTTTTGCCCATCCCTTCACTGGATTTTTGGTTTTTGGATATTGAGTTTGATAAGTTCTTTATAGATTTTAGATACTAACCCTTTATCTGATATGTCATTTGCACATATCTTCTCTCATTCTGTCAGTTGCCTTTTAGTTTTGTTGATGAGGATTATTAAATTTAAATAGTCACATGTATCTAGTGGTTTACTGTATTGGACTGCAATAGAGGCTAGATGATCTTTACATTATATGTACTCTAAAAGTGTAAATATACTCTGAGATAGAAAGAAGGGTAAATATGTGGGAGGATAAAGAGGGTGGGTAAATAGCCAACATCTGCACAGACCCAGGGTGACTTCTATGACTCTGGCCCTTATTACCTGGGAGAACATTTGGCCCTGCTTCAAACTCTGCCTTGTGCTTTGGTCTATGGGTTGCAGTTTTCTCATTATCAGAGTAATAGGCAGTGGTTTTGCTTAGCAGGAAGTAAGTTTGCCTGTGGTAGCTCCGCTGAGAACCTGCCTCAGCAGTTCTTCATCCTCATCTGATTGCAGATCCTGGCTGCGGGTCTTTATCCTTCTTACTAAAAGAAGGGTCTGTCTATTAATCTTCTTTCATGGAAATGGTAACCTTGGTAGTTACCCTTGCTTTATTCTGTGTGATTCTGATGTAGGAAAGTATGTGTGTGAACTGTGAAGTATCTAATTTTAGAGATTTATACTGGAAAGTTACACTGATTCTCGGCTTTTTTTCTTTTTCCTTGGCTATAATTAACGCTCCTTCACCTTCAATCTTGCCTCAAGCAGCACTTACCTGGAGGAAGACATGGTGCACAGTGGCCAAGCTTTCTCCACTGCTTAGCCAGTTGCTTACTAGCCTGACTCCTGCAGAAACAGCTCCACCAATAGCACAGTCATGAGGAGCCTAGCAGCCATTGTCTGGCACCACAAATCTTCATAGCAACAGACCACCACGTGGCAACAGCAGCCACACAAAGGAAACATTAGGGAAATCAATACTTACTTTCTCTCACCCCTCCCCCACCCAAAACAACAGCCAACACATTTTTCCCACCTAGCAGCTTACAACCAGGAGATGCTTTGGGGCAGTTATGTGTCTATATACCTTTCTGGATTATGTTATCTGCCCACTGTCACATATTTAAATCCTGAAGCCCTAAGAAAAATTTTCACTTACAGACTTTTTTGAGTTTCATTTTGCAAATTGCAAAATAAACTAAATCTCCAAGGGAGAGAGATGTCCTTTTGTGCACTGTCACCTACCACCTCCCTCAGCCCAGCAAAGCACAGAGGGGGGTGGTACAGTTGGCCAGACTGCAGGTTTGGCAGATAGGCAAGGTTGCTTCAAATGAAATTCTTTGATATTTCAGGAAAAGAACTCTCTAAGATGGGCTCAGAGACAGACCTACTTTGTTATTAATGCCATCCTTTAACAAATAATTTAGTTCCTGATACTTATGTATGAAACCCAGTAAGTGATACCTAGGAAATAAATACAGTCTAGTAGGGGTGCCTGGGTGGCTCAATCGGTTAAGCGTCCGACTTCAGCTCAGGTGACGATCTCACGGTCCGTGAGTTCGAGCCCCGCGTCCGGCTCTGGGCTGATGGCTCCGAGCCTGGAGCCTGCTTCCAATTCTGTGTCTCCCTCTCTCTCTGCCCCTCCCCCGTTCATGCTCTGTCTCTCTCTGTCTCAAAAATAAATAAACATTAAAAAAAATTTTTTTTTTTTTAATAATAATAAATAAATAAATACAGTCTAGTATAAACTGGGGCTGATCACTAGCCCCAGTTAATTTAGCTTTGGCTCTTGATTCCAAGAGGTATAAGGCCATTTAACTGATCTGGGCCTTAGTGTCCTCATTTATAAAACGAGAGGGTTGGTCTGCATATCTCTGTGGTCCTTCCAGCTGTGATATTTACAATTCTGTGATCATTTATGTGGGACAGAAGAGAGAACTGTCTTTGTTAATCATTGGTTGTAGTGAGATCTGCTGGAAGATGTTGTTGAACCCTCCAGTCTCAGTGCTTACACTGCTAAAAACAGGTCCTGGCCCTGCCCTGGTTGATAAAGCTGCTGTAACAATGATGGGCAGAAGCTATTAACAAACTTGGCAACCAGCCTTTTCTCCCACAGCAGTAGTTTCAGACCAGTTCAGGCAGAGCTTTGCTCCCAGGTCGCTGCTGCTGCCTCTTAATGATACCAGTAAGAACTCCCTCTTTCTCTCTCTTCTCTCTCTCTGCCTCTGACTGCTTTATGAAACAAGGGGCTGTTCTATACCTCTTCTGATACTTCATTATCCTATCTCCCTCAGGCTTTACAGAACAAAAATCATAGGGCATCAACTTTATAATTTAGGCAGCTGGAGATCATTTCCCCAGGATAGGGGTGGGTAGGTAGCCGCTTCCCCCTGGCATGAAGCAGCATTGCTAAATGGCCTGTGTTTTGTCTGCCAGGCTTAGGCTTTGTTAGGCCCATTCAGGCTTCTCTGTATTTGAGTTAAATTATAGTGGCAAACCAAGCCCATGTACTTTTAGAAGGGTAGGGGTTAGGAAAAAATGGAAAGTGTGTCATTTATAGGCCCTGCTACTTGCTAATTGCTCAAGGAATTTTTGTTTAATCCACTGTCACTGTGCTTACTCCTGCCAGATCCTTTATTTCCCCTAGTTGCTGCCTTCATGGCCTTCTCCATAGCAACAAGCTCTGTGACAAAAAGGCTATGGTGAGAAATTGAGTAGTTCCCCCTCCCACAAGCTGTACTCTATTTTCTGTTTAGTATGTCTTTAAAAAGCCTAAAAGACTGCTATCGAATACTTTTCTACCCCCATTGAACTCACAGTCAAATGAAACTTTTTAACCCTGAACTAATTCAGTGAACAACCTGCCTTCTCCTTATTTGACTCTGATTATCCCCATCTTTTGAAAATTTTCTTGTGTCATTCAGTACACTTGAAATACTGTGCATATTCCCATTTACCAAGCTCTCCTCTGCTTTTCAGCTTTTAGCCTGCTTCTTAGAATTATTCTATTTAAAAATCTAACAGAATCAAGTATCAGTATGGAGGAAGAAAGGATGAAGAAAGTAGAAACCCTCCCCTACCATCCCCCCAAGTGCTGTTGCATTAGATACTAGACTGATTTGCTACCCTGGAGTTGGGGCAGACTGCCCCAAGTACAGAACTAGCTTGCACCTCAGCTGATCCTGGAGGAGTCACAAACCCAAGTGTATTTGTTTTTACGTTAATATGTCTTATTGAACAATAATAGAAATAAAAATATGTGCCCAAATTATAAGCATGCAGGTCATTGGATTTTCCAAGTGAACCCACTTTCTGGTTATTAGTACCTACATGAAGAAATGCATTATTACCCCCACCCCAGAAACCCCTTCATACTTCCCTTCCTTTCCCTTTAAAAAAAGATCACTTCTGACTGCCAGCATCAGAGATTAGTGTTCTCCATTTTGAACATTATATAAATAAAATCATTACAGTATGACCTTTTTTATGTCTGGCTGTTCTACATTATGCCAGTGAAATTTATCCATGTTTTTGCATGTAGTTATACTTTGTTGATTCTCGTTATTTTATAATATTTATTATGTGAATTCAACACTATTCAGTGGCAGATGAGCATTTGGATTGTTTGCAGTTTGGGGTTGTTGTGTAAAATGCTGCTGCAGAAATTGTTGTATGTGTCTTTTGAGGAATATATGTACCCATTCCTATTCTGTACATACTTAGGAATGGAATTCCTGAGTCATTAGGGGACACCGTCAGCGCCAGTAGATATTGCCAGTTTCCCAGAGTGTCTGAACCAGTTTATACTCCTACTTCCAAATAATCCTGGTTGCTCTGCATCCTTACCAACTCTTGAACTTATTTTTCTTTCTTATTTTAGCCATCCTGTTTGCTGTGTAGCATGGTATCTCATTGTGAAATTAATTTGCATTGCCATGAAAATCATGAAATTGAGCATCTTTTTATGTGCTTGTTGGTCTTTGGAAATCTTACAGAATACATGTTCAAACCTTTTACGTTTTAGGATTGGGTTGTATGTTTTTATTATGAATTTGTGGGAATGTTTTGTATATTCTGATTATGAGTCCTTTATCAGATATATGTATTATAAATACCTTCTATTTTACATCTTGTTGTTTCTCTTAATGGTACCTTTTCATGAATGGAAGTTTCTTCATTTTTATAAAGTCTAGTTTATCTTTTTTTTATATAGTTAGTGTTTTGTGTCCTGTTTAAGAAAATTTTGCCTTTCCCACAGTAATAAAGATATTCTCCTATGTATTTTTCTGAGAACTGTATTGTTTTTATTTTCATATATGGATCTACAGTCTATATGAAATTGATTTTTGTTTAGGGTATGAGTTGAGTCAAGATTCTACTTTTTCCATATGGATACCTCATTTACCTAGCACGTTATTGAAAAGGCCATCCTTTTCCCACCACTGCACTGCAGTGTCTCATTTGTCATAAATCAAATGACATGTGTGGGTTTATTTCTGGACTCTTTCTTTCCACTCATCCATTTGTCTAGTCTTGTGTCAATACTATGCTGTCTTAACTGTGGCTTTATGAGTCTTGGTATCTTCAGTTTTATTGTGCTTCTTCAAGATTACCTTGGCTATTCTTGGCCTTGCATTTTCATATAAATATTAGGATCAGTCTCTGAATTTTTATGAAAAAAAAAAAAAAAAACCTGCTGAGAATTTGATTGGGATTACAGTGAATCTACAGGTCAATTTGGGGAAGACCCAGAGTTTTATCCTTTCATTTAAGCTAGTGTTTCTCAGTTGGGGGTGGTGTAGTGGTACATGAGATCAGAGCAAGTCAACGATATCACTTGGGGAGCTTGTTTAAAAGATAGGTTAACTATTCCTTACTCCTCATATTCTGAATCAGTGGGCTCAGTAAAGAACTTAGGCATTTATTATGAAATAGCTTCCCAAGAAATTATGATTTGCTGCCATCACCACTATTCTCCACCCACCCTATTTGAGAGCCACTGACCTAGACTGTAATCTTGGCTAGCAGCAGTAATTCAGTGAGGCTAATTGAAGTAGAATCTGACTGATTTCATCAACACCAGGTCTACTTTGGGGCCGTATCTCGTAAGGCTACTATAACAAAGTGCCAAAACCTGGATGGTTTAAAACAAATTTATTGTCGGGCGCCTGGGTGGCTCAGTTGGTTGAGCGTCCGACTTCGGCTCAGGTCATGATCTCGCAGTTTGTGAGCTCGAGCCCCGCGTCGGGCTCTGTGCTGACAGCTCAGAGCCTGGAGCCTGTTTCAGAATCTTTGTCCCCCTCTTTCTCCATCCCACCCTTGCTTGTGCTCTGTCTCTCTCTGTCTTTCAAAAATGAATAAACATAAACAAAAATTTTTAAACAAATTTATTGTCACATGGTTCTGGAGGCCAGAAGTCATAGATCAAGGGGTTATTAGCAAGGCTGTGCTTTCTCGGATGTTTCGAGGGGAGAATGTTTCCTTGCCTCTTCTAGCTTCTGGTGTTTGCCAGCAATCCTTGGCATCCATTGGTTTCGAAATGTCATCACTGCAGTCACATGACTGTCTTCTCCCTGTGTGCTTTCACATCTTCGTCCCTCTTTGCGCATCTGTCAGTATGTCCAAACTTCCCCCTTTGTATTAGGACACCAGTCATACTGGATTAGAGCCCACTTAAATGACCTCATTTTAACTTGATTGCCTCTGTAAAGAACCTGTTTCCACATAAGATCACATTCTGAGGTATCGGGGGTTAGGACTTTAATATATCTGTTTTGGGGGGACACAACTCAGCCCATAACAGAAGCCACCCAAAACTTGACAATAATTATTGTCACAGATTAGAGAGAGGGAGGAAACCAGAACTGTTTATAATTATAGGAGGCTCTGCTTCCCAGAGCTACTCTGGGCAGAAGAGCATCCACCCTCTGATCTCAACCGTTCCTCTCTGTGTTACTATTTCCCCTCTTTTTGGCACTGAGACCTACAATGTGGTTTGGTTCTGCTCTGTTAACAAACCCTGAAAATACCAAGTGGAGATTAGCAGAAAGAAAAGAGGCTTCAGCAGTTAGCTGTTTCTGTCAGCCTCTAGCTGAAGAAGGCTGAAAGGAAAAGTGCCTCATGTAGACCAGCCCTTAGTCATGTTCTTACCCTGGTTCTTCCTGCTAGGCCATAAAGCAGTGAAACTGTAGACAGGTATGATTCCATCACAGCCTCAGGCAAGTATGTCTTCAAAGCTGTCCCACTGAGATGGTACCGTCCTTCTTATTGCCAGTAGCTTTCAGACAAGGACTCAAGCTGGATAACTGAGGGCACGATGACCTCTGCTGAGCTGCCTGCCGCTGTGGGTACAGTGTGTGGTTACCTCAGCAAGAAGAAAGGGAGGGGGGTGTGAGATTTCAGGGTGTGGTGAACCGGCCTTTGTTGCACTTATGCAAAGTTTCCATGGTGTGGGAACTTATAGATGGGAGGAGGAGTTGTATTTGATCTTTCCTGTTCCTCCCCAGCCTCCCGGTCCCCACAGTCTGGGGGTGGAGTGGTTTACATTTGATGGATATCCCACTTTGGTCTTCCGTCTCTACCCTATACCAGTTCTTTGCCTGCTTATAGTTCTAGCTATAACAGATCTACCTAACAACTCCCCAAATTGATACTTGCTTCACAGTGGTTTCAGCTGGCCCTCTATTATACTTTTGCCTGAAATTCTGTGGAGAGAAAATACTATGGTCATGTGAAAATGGTTCCAACATGGTGGGTGTTACCTTGTGCTTTCTCTGTTTCATTCAGCCCCAAAAGATCCCAGAAATAAGGGCTTAGGATTTGTGTTTCCTGTCAATCCCAGAACTGAAGGCAGAAAAATTTGAAGACACCATTTTTGTAACAGTGGTTTCCAGATTTTGCTGCACATTAGAATGTGGAGACAGGGATTGAAAGGCCTGATGCCCACGTTTTGCCCAGCTAAACTAAAACACCATGTCTGTAGGTAGGAGCCAGGTGTCAGTATTTTTAATCATCTCAGGGTATATCCCATGTGCCCAAATTGGGGAACCACTGTTCCATAAGCGTCAAACATTTCTGCAGAAGACTTTATCCCAAATTGCTTTATTGGATAACCTCAGAGATTTATACTTAGAATATTAATAAAGGGCTCCTGGGAAATATAGATTCTCTTTGGAAGTATCTTCTCTAGGGGAATAATAACCACACTTCTGCCTTTGGGTTTCTGGTTTTGGAAGACTCCTACATGATTTGATCCTTCCCTGTAGTCAAATCCCCAACTTGCAGATGAATGGATTACCAGGATAAGTGAGATTTAAAAAAACAAAAACAAAAAACCTGGGGATATTGCTGTTAAGCCGATTTGAGGTTCTGCCTGCTTGAGGTTTGGTAGGACATAAGAATATATAGCATAGTAAAGTATTCTAATAATTTTCAGAACTGCAGTAGACAAATTTAGGACTAGAGTTTTACCTAAAATATGGCACTCTTTATCAAAATTCCTGATGTTACTACATGGCATACCCATAAAAAAAAGAATAGCTTTCAGGGCACCTGGGTGGCTCAGTTGGTTGAGCATCCGACTTTGGCTCAGGTCATAATCTCATGGTTCTTGAGTTCAAGCCCCATGTTGGGCTCTGTGCTGACAGTTCAGAACCTGGAGCCTCCTTCTTATTCTGTCTCTCTCTCTCTCTCTCTCAAAAATAAATAAACATTAAAAAAAAAAGTAGTTTTGAGAATACAACCAATTTGGGGGAAAAAATCTTAGCTACTAGATGAACCACAAATGGCCCTAATCTTCCTTAGTCTTTTCATTTCTAAAGGTGACTAACTCACATGAATTTCTGTGTGAATTTATATTCACCCTTTACATACATCTCTGGTTTGAACTTTAGTCCTGGGAGAAACGGTGCTCAAAATTTTCATAATCTCTAATCACATGGCAAGGTTAAACATTAGGCAGTATGCCAGAGATCAGCTATGGAAGTAAACAGTTCCTACATTCCTATAGTTGGGGTTTTCACAGAGGTAGGAGTAGTTTCAAACCAGCCTTCCTTATAGGCATCCTCTTGTAACTCTGTTTCCTCTCAGTCCTATACCAGTTTCCCATGAGATACAGCTCCAGCCCAAGATGTAGCTATATTTACAGGTTTCTAAGAAACTGTAACTTACTTTCCTTTACCACCATCTCTACAGAGGACTAGAAAACCTGAAATTAGTATTGATTGGGAGTTTGAGGTATTTGTTGCAGATGTATCCTCCTCCTCCTCCTCCTTGCCCCCACTCCAGGCACCAGTTGAAAAACATGTCTGCCATTTTCATTTAAAAAGAAATTAGAACTATGTGGAGCCCTCTTAACAGGCTCTTGATCATTTAGAGACAGCTAAAAAGACCTTTGACCCAAATAGGAGGCCTGGGGAGTATAAAGAGGACTTTACCAGGAAAGCGAAGAGAAGAGCACAACTGAAGGCATATTCAACTTCTAGAGAACAGGACTAAATTGTACCACACTTTGGCATCAGTATAAAGACTCTCACGGGCAACCATTTATTTTTAACCATTGCCATTAGCACTGGACATTAGGCTTAACACTTTTTTCTTTCTCTAACCATACTAAGGAAATACAGCTTCCAAGGGAATTGTTTTTTTTAAAGGGATTACCTTTTTAATTTTATTTATTTATTTTGAGAGAGAGAGGGTGCATGCGTGCATGGAGGAGGGGCAGAAGGCGAGGGAGAGAAAGAATCCCAAGTAGGCTCTGCACTATCAGCATGGAGCCCAAAGCAGGGCTCAAACCCACAAACTGTGAGATCATGACCTGATCCTAAATCAGGAGTCAGACGTTTAACCGACTGAGCCACGTAGGCTCCCCGAAGGGAATCTTTTTTTAAGGTGACACGCTTTTTTTTTTTTTTAAAGAGAAGAGAAAAAAAAGTAAACGAAACAAAGGTCTTTAAAAAATAACAGGTGATAGGGGCGTGTATGTGGCTCAATCAGTTAAGTTTAAGTCTGACTTCAGCTCAGGTCACGATCTCACGGTTTGTGAGTTTCAGCCCCATGTCAGGCTCTGTGCTAACAGCTTAAAGCCTGGAGCCTGCTTCAGATTCGGTGTCTTCCTTTCTCTCTGCTCCTCCCCTGCTCGCTCATGCTCTCTCTCTCTCTCAAAAATAAATAAACATTACAAAAAATAATAATAGAAGACAGAACTGATGTTTGTACATCCAGGAATAAATCCCTTTACCATGGTTTCTGCCTTAAGACCTAAGTCTTTGGGGTCAATTGTAAATTGCATAGAACATATGAAATGGTTTGGTACCAAAAGGCTGTTGCTAAGTCCATTTGTTTTTAAACTATGCAAATGATATGTCATCTGCAAATGGTGGACATAGTTGATGAGTTCTTGATCTAGGGGATAGCTTTGTTTTTATTCTAAAACTTAGTAAGTTGAAAGTTGGAAGTAGAGAAGCTTTTTTGCTTTTTTTTTTTTTTTTTTTTTGAAGTAGAGAAGCTTTTACACGTATCCTTTGACCAAGAGATCCTCTACTGGGTCATGTTCTAATAAGAAGGGGAACGTAGATGCTTAAAACAGTCTTCGTTTTGAGCTTTTTTACACTGTGCTTTGAATTCAGAATGAGAGGCAGTAAACTATTTTCTCCCCTACTACTAGCAACGATTTTTTCATCTGATATTTTTTAATTACATTTTTTACTGATTTAGAAGTGCCTGCTTTTGAGGATATGACACCAAAAGCATGAGCAATGAACAAAAAAATAGTTAAATTTGATTCCATTGAAATTAAAAACTTTTGTTCACCGAAAGATATACTGTGATGGGAGTTAAAAAGACAACTAACAGAATGAGAGAAAATATTTGCAAATCATGTATCTGATAAGGGGTTAGTATCCAGTATATATAAAGAATTCCTACAACTCAACAACAAAAAACCCAACCAATCTAATTCAGAATAGCTCAGAGGACTTGAATCAACATTTTGCCAAGGAAGATGTATTAATGACCAATAAGCACATGAAAAGATGTTCAGAATTATTTTTTTTTAATTTTTTTTTAACATTTTATTTATTTTTGAGACAGAGAGAGACAAAACATGAACAGGGGAGGGTCAGAGAGAGGGAGACACAGAATCTGAAACAGGCTCCAGGCTCTGAGCTGTCAGCACAGAGCCCGACGCGGGGCTCAAACTCATGGACCGCGAGATCATGACTTGAGCCGAAGTCGGCCGCTTAACCGACTGAGCCACCCAGGCGCCCCTCAGAATTATTAATCACAAGGGAAATGGAAAGTGAAACTACAGTGAGATACCACACTGAAATACTTCACACTTAACGGGATGGCTATTATGAAAGAAAGAAAGAAAAAGAAAAAGAAAGAAAGAAAGAAAGAAAGAAAGAAAGAAAGGGAGAGAGAAAGGAAGGAGGGAGGGAAGGAAGGAAGAAAGAAAAGAAAGAAAGAAAGAAAGAAAGAAAGAAAGAAAGAAAGAAAGAAAGAAAGAAAATAACAAGTATTGGAGAAGATATGAAGAAATTGGAACCCTTGTTGGATTATATATGGGAACATAAAATCTTGTAGTCATTCTGGAAAACAGTGTGGTTGTTCCTCAAAAAGTTAAGCCTAGGGGCGCCTGGATGGCGCAGTCGGTTAAGCGTCTGACTTCAGCCAGGTCACGATCTCGCGGTCCGTGAGTTCGAGCCCCGCGTCAGGCTCTGGGCTGATGGCTCGGAGCCTGGAGCCTGTTTCCGATTCTGTGTCTCCCTCTCTCTCTGCCCCTCCCCCGTTCATGCTCTGTCTCTCTCTGTCCCAAAAATAAATAAAAAACGTTGAAAAAAAAATTAAAAAAAAAAAAAAAAGTTAAGCCTACAATTAACATATGATCTAGCAATTCCATTCCTAGGTATATACCACAGCTAATTAAAAACAGGTGTTCAAACAAAACTTGTACACAAATATAATATTGGTAGCAAAATTATTCATAGTAACTAAAAGATAGAAACAACCAAATTCACCAACAGATGAATAAACATAATGTGGTATAACAATGGAATGTTATTCAGCAATAAAAAGGAATGAAATTTTGATTCTTGCTACAATGTAGATAAACCGTAAAAACATTATGCTAAGTGAACAGACACAAGAATAAATAGTATATGATTCAATTTATATGAGGTATCTAGAATAGGCAAATTTATAGAGACAGAAAGTAGAATAGAGTTAATAAGAGACAGGGCAGAGGGAACAGGGAATTAGTGCTTAATGGTTACAGAATGTCTATTTTCGGTGATGAAGAAGTTTTGAAAAAATAATTATAGGTTCTCAAAAAAATTAGTAACTTTTTACTGAAAACCTGGGAAACAGAAAAGAGAAACATAAATCACAAAGAATAAAATCATAAATCACCCAGAGATAACTACTGTTATGATTGTTATATTATAGATACACTTTTGTAATAGCTTTAGTTTTAACAAATTGGGACCTGTCTATGTATATTTGTAATCTTCTTTGTTTATAGATGAATATATAATGAACATTCTTCTAACATTAAATTGTCTCCCATAACATTTTTTATTTTTTTTTTAATGTTGACTTATTTATTTAGATGGAGATAGAGAGGGAAGGGGCAGAGAGATAGGGATACTAGAATCCCAAGCAGGCTTCTCACTGTCAGCACAGAGCCTGACACAGAGCCCCAACTCGTAAACTGTGAGATCATGGCCTGAGCCAAAATCAAGAGTTGGACACTTAACTGCCTGAGCTACACAGGCACCCTTCCCATAACATTTTTTAAAACCACACATTCCATGTTAAGGGTGCATCATGATTGATTTAATCAATTTACATTCTTTTTTTTTTTCATGACTTAAAAGGTACTTCTGAAATTTTCCAGATCTTCAAGAACTGAGCTTTGATTTTCATATCATCAATAGAATACAAAGGAAGCACATTATGTGTTTCATAATAACCTTGCAGCTTTGCACTGTTGAGTTTCTGTCCCCTAACTTTTTTTCCTGTTTCTGCCTCTTGCTGCCTTTTACTCTGACATTTTCTTTTTTGCTTCTTGCCTCTTCTTCTCTATGTATCTTCCCCTTTGCCACCAGTATACTGCTTTATTGCTGCTTCTGTTTCTTTTCTGGTATAGAGAGGTCAAACATAAAATCAATAACCTGCTCCTCAGCTAAAAATAAACCTACAAGTGTTGATGTCTTTCACTGTAGTCCACAATTTTATTCTCAAGTGCAGTACACAGACCATTTAGTGTTTTACACCTGGAAATGTGGGCTGCTGAGAACCCAGAAGTGTATCCTCATCTTATGAGACAACATAGTAAAAAGTCAGAGTTCAGAGTCAGACTGATTTCGATTCACATCCTGACTTTGTGTCTTATTTAACAAAGGAACAGATGTTCTAACCTTCCATTTCTTCATCTATAAAACGGGAATGATACTACTGTGGAGATTGTTGAGAGGATTAAATGAGATAATATATGGAAGACACTTAAACATAATAACTTTTTAATTACAAGCAATGCTTTTTATTTACTTTTATTTTTTTAATGAAGTAGGTTTGTTTGTTTGTTTGTTTGGAGAGAGACAGAGCACGAGTGGGGAAGAGGCAGAGAGAGAGAGGGAGGGAGGGAGAGAGAGAGAGAGAGAGAGAGAGAGAGAATGAGAATCCCAAGTAGGCTCTGCACTGTCAGTGGAGAGCCTGTTGCATGTCTCGATCTCAGGAACCGTGAGATCATAACCTGAGCCAAAATCAAGAGTTGGATGCTTAACTGACTAAGCCACCCAGGAGCCCCAGTGCTTTTTATTTTTTACTGAAGTATAGTAGACATGCAATGTTAAATTAGTTTCAGGTGTACAGTGTAGTGATTCGACAATTCCGCATATGTTATGCTCACCATGATAAGTGTAGTTACCATATGTCACCCTACCTGATTACAATATTACTGACTGACTGTATTCCCTGTGCTATACTTTCATCCCCAAAATGGTAACTATTATCTTGAAAACCACCAAGGAGAAATACTGTACATTCTCACACCACCACCACCACCACCACCACCACCACCCCCACCCCCACCCCCACCCCCAAAATCAGAGAGCAACAAAATATTTAGCCTATTGTGCTTGAGACTAAGCATCTTTACTTTTTATATCATTAGAACTTGAGAAACTTCTTCTACAACTTTGGTGAGATTATATTAGTCTAAGTCTTAACTGAGTGGCCACACTCAGCGTGGTAACACTTAAGGTCTAGGATGCTGCTGATGGTTCATCTTATTTAAGTGGAAGAGGGAGATGGAGGCCTGTTGCAAATTCTGCAACAAATTTTGTCTGGCAGCAAGACATAAATAAAAGGCAAGAATTTGAATTGACTCCAGTTCAAATTGACTGTCAGACAGATACAGACATTTGCTTTTAAATGTGAGCCCAGTGAAGTAAAATATGTATAGTGGGTTTGGTTTTTACATTATTAACCCTTAGGTGAATTTTGAAAAAGTAGAATTGTTATAACTTTAAACAAAGCATCAGAAATAAAGGATTCAGTTTAGTTTAGTTGTGGTTTCTTAAAAAATTCTAGATCTTAACACTACATTTTAATAACATACAAACTCTTTATTGCTGAACTTCCCTGAACCCCAGCACACACACACGCGCGCACACACACACACACACGCACACGCACAGTCATACCCATGCCACTAGAAATTTGGTGAAACCACCCTGGGTTGAAAATAAGAAACTAACTGAGATTCTTAACTTTTTGAAAGAAGGAAGAGTAAGTAGTTGAGGAGTCCCTACTCTGTCAGCTAGCTCATCAGCCAGAGATGGAATCTGGTTCCTATCTAAACCCTGTGTGATGGGTTAAGCCAGTATTGGGGTTATTCATTTCTGTTCATTAGTTACTGAGTAACTGCTGAATACTTATGTAGGGAAAAGAAAAAATATATAGATGTTATCTCTTCTAATACAGCATCATTTGGGGGGGGTTGGGAGAGCAGGTGCCACTTTTTATTGTTTGCATGCATATATGAAGTGGCACAACATTCAGAAGATACAAAAAGGGCAGACAATAGAAAGTCTTCCTCCCTTGTTCACCGAGGTTCACCTCCCTTGAGACAACAGCAGGTACAATTTCAAAGTATAGTTGTTAAAATCATTTTTTAGTTTTTTTAAGATTTTTATTTTCAAGTAATCTGTACACTCAACTTGGGGCTTGAATTCACAACCCTGAGATCAAGAGTTGCACACCCCACTAACTGAACCAGCCAGGCACCCCAAATATCATTTTTTAAATCAGAACATTTATCTAGAAATAGAAATATCAGGTATAGGGATACATTTTGGGATATCAGATAAGAAATGAAAGTAATCAATAATTTCTAAATAAAATAAGTTCAGTCATAAGAGACAACAAAAAAATATGTGTCTGGAAGTCTTGGGACTTAGAGGATTGAGATAGATTTAAGTTTAGAGGAGGTATAGAAAATCTGTAGGCAGAAGATAACCTACACTGGGGAAGGACAACCATGTGTTAAAGGGAAAGCGATCCTCTCTGCTAACTCCAGTAGCTTGTCTTTATCATCTCAACCTGAAAGTAGGAAGCTGAGGAGTTGGGCGTTGGTAGAGAGAGACCATTACACAGAACATTAAAAAAGGAGACAGTACAGCTTTGAGGAAAAACCTTGCAGAGTTTACATCTTCATCTGACACTGACAATAGCTAACATGATTATCAGAATACTCATTTAGTGTACAATATATGTGTTGGGGTTAAGAGGGAAATCTTTTGCCATTTACTTAAAACTAATAAAGAAAAAAAAAACACTAAAAATGCTGTTTAGTAATGGCCCAGTAGAACCATTTGGCTGTCTAGAAACAGACCCTAATTTGTAAGCAATTATAAATTAGGTGGAAATAGAAAGGATCTTTAGTAATAGGAATTGGGGAAACCCTCTGTGAAGGAAAAAAAACTGATTTAGAAACTCATGTTTATTTATCTAAGTTTATATAAATGTATACAGATATTAATTTTGTTTAGTTGATTTATTTTTGAGAGGGAGACAGAGCACGAGCTGGGGAGGGGCAGAGAGAGAGGGACACACAGAATCTGAGGCAGGCTCCAGGCTCTGAGCTGTCAGCACAGAGCCCTACATGGGGCTCAAACTCACGGACTGCAAGATCATGACTTGAGCCAAAGTCAGCTGCTTAACCGACTGAGCCACCCAGGTACCCGTGTGTACAGATCTTAAATGTTCACATTATGGGGCGCCTGGGTGGCTCAGTCAGTTAAGCGTCCGACTTCGGCTCAGGTCATGATCTCACGGTTTGTGAGTTTGAGCCCCACGTTGGGCTCTGTGCTGACAGCTCAGAGACTGGAGCCTGCTTCAAATTCTGTGTGTGTATCTCTCTCTCTCTCTCTCTCTCTCTCTCTCTCTGCCCCTCCCCCACTTGTGCTTTGTCTCTCTCTCTCTCTCTTTCTCTCAAAAACAAATGAAATGTAAATGTTCACATTGTACACTTCAAATATATTATAACGTTGTTAATTATACCTTAATTTTTTAAAGTTAAAAAAATAAAAACATTTCCAAAATAGAAAAGATAAGTTTATATGTATGTTTGTGTATGAGTATATAAATATATGTACATACATGTATATAAAATCAAGATTTATTAAAGGGGTACATGTTTGATTCTTATAAAGCCATTTAATTAAAATAATACTAAATAAATATCCATATTTCTAGATGAAAAGTCTAACCATAAAAGTAAAGGAAGAAATCACAAAGGAAAAGATTTGGTTACATTAAAATGTAAACTTTCTTAGTCAGTTAAACGCCTGACTTCGTCTCAGGTCATGATTTCATGGTTTGTGAGTTTGAGCCCTGTGTTGGGCTGACAGCTCAGAGCCTGGAGCCGTCTTCAGAATCTGTGTCTCCCTCTTTCTCTGCCCCTCCCGTTAGCCCTCTGTCTCTCTCTCAAAAATAAACAAACATTAAAAAAAATTAATTTAAAAAATGTAAACCTTTACTAAGTCGAAGAACATCTTGAACAACATTGCTTAAGGCTAGTCCTGTTTACTTTCAAATGGGCTTGAATGAAAAGAAATTTATACCCTGTCACATTTTTGCCATTTAATGTCAAATAGGCAGCTTTGTTTCCTGAAGCTGGGAAGTTGTTTTTTCACATTTGTTTTGTGTATGGGAGTTCATTTTCAGGAAATCTTGTAACTGAAGTATTTTCAAATAAATAATATGCAAATAATTATACCACCAAATAGCATGTATGAAGAGCCCTATTAATGATACAATTAGCAGATGCCATATAATTAAGAACCAAAAGAAATCACTTTGGGCTAAATTATTTTTTTTTCTTCTCTTTTCTTTTTTTTCCTTCCCTCCCCTCCCTTCCCTTCCCTTCTCTTCTCTTCTCTTCTCTTCCTTTCCCTTCCCCTTCCCTTCTTTTCCCTTCCCTTTCTATTTTAAGTAAACTCCACACCCAACGAAGGGCGAAGGGCTCGAATGCACAACCCTAAGACCTAGAGTCACATGTTCTACCAACTGAGCCAGCCAGGTGCCCCAGTATTTTCAGTATTTCCCAGTTTTTTTTGTTTTTTTTTTTTTTTTTAGTTTTTTAATTTTAAGTAGACTTTTGGCTAAATTATAGAGGCTCGGTTAGTTTTAAGCTTTTCCTAAAAGGGTGAATCTGGGTAAGGCAGCTGAGCAGTCCACACCCATTCTTTATTAGCCTAGTTATTTTTTTAAACCAGGTAACTACAATTGGTGCCTAATATTATGCTATTAATTACAAGCAGTGAGCCATCGCTCAGCCTCTTATTCACTATGGACATTCCCAACCCATTCATCACTAGCATTAGAGGGGAAAGATTGTGACAGGAGCTGTCAAGAGGCCTATACAGGGAGAAACTGTTCTTGACATAGCAACGATAGAAGATGACCTAAAGGTTTGTAAGCTGCTCTGGCAGTGGTAACTGAGGGAGGATGCCTGTTAGAAGCTTCTTACAGGTGTTCTCCAGATACCAACCCTGTAGTTTTCTACAGATGCTGTCCTCTTGAGGAGGAAGTAGAAGGTGTTTTGTCTCTTAATCACTTGTATCAGCTCTCTCCTATCTTACTATCTCGTAAACCACTGCTGTCGCCACCATCTCTGTGTACTAGAAGTTGAGTTATTCAGAATATTTTTAAAAACAAACGAATAAAACCTCTTAACATGAAATCTTAGAGTTCATTTCACATCTCTGTATTGTTATACCATATTACCTAAGATACTGAAAGTCTGTGTGGAATGCACGCTGTGGCTGTTCCTAAACAGGGATTCTATTTGGTCCAGATACCTAAAATACATCAGAACCTTGGGTGGCTACTATATGTACATCCAACAACTTTATTTTAAGACAGTCTTTAAAAACTTATTACTAGTCCCTAAAGAACCATTTCTTTCCTTAAGCAGGTTAGAATATTCATTACCTACTCTATGCATCCCTGTGATGTGTTGGAGTAGTAGTGGAAAGCATTGCCGGTAATGAGGTCTTCTGCTCTATTTAAGTGTTTTGCCCATTCTGTTTCATTCTAGATTATAAATTCCCTGGAAGCAGAGACAGAAAATTATTCAATCCCATTCCTCCACTTCTAAACACACACAAATAGCACATTGCTTTGGATTTATAGCTCTTTGTAGATTGGATGAGAAACCATTGGGGTTTGAGTTGTCTGTGGTTTTAATTTCTTAACAATGTCCAGGATTTCTCACTGCCCAAGACTGGGAACCAAAGGGCAATAAAATTGGTGGAGGTGGAGCTATCAAGTTGCTAACAAGTCATAAATCACCTCCTATTCATTATAATGTTGAAGGAAATTTCAGTTATAGTATAGACAATATGGTTGCTTTAGCACCATCTAGAGGAAAGTCTAGAAATTTTTTAATGTTATTTTACAACTTCATATCAGTTCATTTAGATCTAGATGCCACATCCTTCCTGTCTTCCTGTTTTACTAAACATATTATGGTAAGGTATAGTTCGTTCAGCTGTTCAACCGAACTTTACTCTGTCTTTATCCATTGTACCTGATAGCATGTTATTATGTGTGTGTGTGTGTTTATCTGTTCCAGCTGGATTGTAAGATACATAAAGATAGGATAGGGACCATGGGTTCTATTTTCTGTGTATCTCCATAGCTCCTAACTGCTGATAGGAACTCATTAGATGTTATTATTAAATGATAGATATAGACATTACAAATAACCTATGGGTTAGATACAACAGTACAGATGATTCTTTTTTTTTAATTTTTTTTTTTAACGTTTTTTATTTATTTTTGGGACAGAGAGAGACAGAGCATGAACGGGGGAGGGGCAGAGAGAGAGGGAGACACAGAATCGGAAACAGGCTCCAGGCTCCGAGCCATCAGCCCAGAGCCTGACGCGGGGCTCGAACTCACAGACCGCGAGATCGTGAGATCGTGACCTGGCTGAAGTCGGTCGCTCAACCGACTGCGCCACCCAGGCGCCCCTTTTTTTTTTTTTTTTTAATTGTTTTTTTTTTTTTTTACGTTTTTTATTTATTTTTGGGACAGAGAGAGACAGAGCATGAACGGGGGAGGGGCAGAGAGAGAGGGAGACACACAGTACAGATGATTCTTAACAACATAGTACCAAGTGGAAAAAAAAAACAATGAAGTCTATAATATAGTCATATATATGTAAAATACATGAAATCAAAACAATAGTATACGTTTTATATGAATATATACAAAAGTTTGTACATTAAACATAGAGAATGGCTATTGGGAAGAAGGGGCATGGGAATTGTGTAAAGGAGTCAAGTAATTAACAAAAAGAGGCTGAAAACCATAACCTTCGTTCTTAACCATATTTAGAAAGCAGTGGATGAGCAACAGTTGTTGGGGGAAGGTAAATTAAGCAAACCAGCACACAAATTAAAAGTTTTTATCTTATTTTCTATCTATAAGTTAATGCATTAGTGCACCAATCAAACAATTAACAAGTATTTTTAGCATCAAGCATTCAGCTGACTTTTTTTTTAACTTTTTTTTTAAATGTTTATTTATTTTGAGAGAGAGAGAGAACATGTACACACACATGCCTAAGCAGGGGAAGGGCAGAGAGAGGGAATCTCAAGCAGGCTCCATGCTGTCAAGCACAGAGCCCATCATGGAATTTGAACTCATGAACCATGACATGAGATCATGACCTGAACTGAAATTAGGAGTCAAATGCTTAACTGACTGAGCTATCTAGGTGCCCCTAGATGGACTTCAAGGCTTTTTTTCCTACTCTCTGAAATAGCCTCAACTCATCATCATCTCCCTCTTTTTATGTGTGTCATGCTCATCCCAGATCCTTTTAAGATTTATGCAATCCTACCTATTCTTCCTTCTCTGATCTACATAGCTCTACCATAGTATGTAGCATATGTAATTTTTTTATTAATAATTTTTGTATATTCATTTTCCCCCTTCCCCCAAAGAGAGTAAAACTTTAAATTCAGTGAAAATTTTGAATCTTCAGTAGTTCTTGGCATAATGATGGGGTATAATAAGTGATATATATTTGCTAGCTAATTGCATAAAAGCAGTGTATCAGGTAGTTTGATCTGATAGTGGTTTACCAGCTGGACTGACAGAAAGCATTAAAGCCTGCAGTTAGGGACCAATTCAGAGGCTGTTAGAGTAGTTTACAGGTGAGTTAATAAGGACTTGGACTCTGGTGGTTGTGGTGTGGGGATGGAGAGGAAGACATTGTGTTCAAAGAGTTCCAAGGCAGAATGACAGCCATGGTGACTGGCTCTTATCCAAATGCCACAGAAAGCCAGCCTGCTTCCTCCTTTTTCAGCCCATGATCCCTCCTGGTTATGTCAAAGTTCCCTGCTTCCTTTACAGTTTGTCAGTTGCCTCTCTTCAGGGTCCAGAATTCTCATAACTTAGGAGAATTCCAACTGGGCAGGCAGATCTCCAGAAGGCAAAATTGACAATAGTAGTAGAACTGGCTGATCCCCAACTCTATGTCTTCCCAGCTTCCTAGCAGTTTAGTTAACATCTCTATAAAAAGGCAGAAGTAAAGGCACCTCACTGGCTCAGTCGGTAGAACATGTGACTCTTGATCTCAGGGTCATGAGTTCAAGCCCCACATTGGGCATGGAATTTACTTAAGAAAAAGAAGGCAGAAATAAAACAGTGCCTGGGTTTTATGCCTTAAGTCAGCAGTTCTAATACTTTTTGGATTCAAGACTCCTTTCACCCTTAAAAAATTATTAAGGGGGTACCTGGCTGGCTCAGTCAGAAGAGCATGTGACTCTTGATCTTGGGTCATGAGTTTGAATCCCCCAGTTAGGTGAAGAGATTACTAAATAAATAGACAGATATGAAGGACTTTTAAGAGCTTTTGTTTGTATCTATTGATATTATATCTCTTGATATTTACCATAGAAGGAATCTAAAACTGAGGAACTGTTTATGTATTTATTAACCCATTTAAAAACAGTAAAAAACCTATTACATGCTAACATATGTTTATGAAAAATACAGTTTCTAAAACAAAAATATTTAGTAGGAAGAGTAGCTTTGTTTTACATTTTACAAATGTTTTATTTATTTTTAAATGTTTCTTTTTGAGAGAGAGTGTGAGTGGTGGAGGGGCAGAGAAGGGGAGAGAGTCCCAAACAGGCTCTGTGCTGTCAACCCAGAACTCGATGTGGGACTCAATCCCACAAACTGTGAGATCATGACCTGAACTGAAATCAAGAGTTGCATACTTATCCAACTGAGCTAGCCAGGCACCCCAACACTTTTACAAATGTTTTAAATGTATGGCCTAATAGAAGACAAGCTGGATTTTCACCTATGCTTCTATATTGATTTGTTGAAATACCACGTCATGCAGCCTCTGAAAAACTCTTTTTTAAAAAAAAATTTTTAATGTTTATTTTCAAGAGAGAGTGTGAGTAGGGGAGGGGCAGAGAGAGAGGGAGACACAGAATCTGAAATAGGCTCCAGGCTCTGAGCTGTCAGCACAGAGCCCAACACGGAGCTCGAACCCGTGAGCCGCACTGAAGTTGGATGTTTAACTAACTGAGCCACCCAGGCACCCCTGCCTTTGGAAAACTCTTTAATAAATTCAGGAGGATATGAAAATAAAAAGACAACTTTGTCTTAGTATTTTATGAAAACAGTTTTGACTTTGCAGATCCCTTGAAGCTGTCTTTGGGACTTCCAGGGATCCCTGAACTACACTTTGAGAACCACTGCCTTAAGCAATGCTTTTTGGTTTCTCTCTCTAGGAGAGGATTAAAGATGTATGTTTCGGGGCACCTGGGTCGCTCAGTTGGTTAAGCTTCCGACTTCAGCTCAGGTCATGATCTCAAGGTGAGTTTGAGCCCCGCATCAGGCTCTGTGCTGACAGCTCAGAGCTTGGATCCCACTTCAGATTCTGTGTCTCCCTCTCTCTCTGCCCCTCCCCCACTAGCACGCTCTCTTTCAAAAAAGAAAATAAACATTAAAAAAAAAAGATGTAGGTTTCATTTTCTAGTCATGTCTGGGCATTCTTGGCACCTGTACTGAAATTCTCATTGCCTATTGGTATAAATAACAAACTTAAAAGAGGAATAAAAACAAATCTTCAATTTTAAATTATTTATTGGACATTGACCACACACACACACACTCACTCTGCATCTAAAAGCTCACTGACAAACTAGTTGTAGGGAGTTGCCAGAAATGGTTGTCTGACTGATTCCTTGGTCTACTAGCTATAGAATTTTTCCCCATGAACTTTGTTTTTTAATGTTGCTGTTTGTTTTTAAAGATTTTTTATTTTTAGCTATCTGCACACCCAGCTTGGGGCTCAAACTCACAACCCAAAGATCAAGAGTCGCACTCTATACCGACTAAGCCAGCCAGGCACCCTACCCCGTGAACATTGAATTCCAAATATAACAGACTCTTAAGAGAATCATGGCATTAATGGATATAGAATGTATGTGGCCATGAAGTCAAATAAGAAGACCTATAGGGCCTGATGATTGAGCTGTTATCAGTGTTGATTCCCGGATTTCCTCTAGAATAGATTACAAGAAGGAAGTTGGATGTGATACAGAAGTTGGTGATAAGGAAACAACTGCTACTGTAAAAGGTAGACCTAATAATGATAAGAAGAAGTGCTGACAACTAGAGAGGAGACTGAAAAGCCAAACACAAAAATTCAACAAAGCAGTTTGGTCACAATTAATAGAGAGCCATTAATCCTTAATAATCCAGTAACCTTTTTTTTTTTTTTTTTTTTTTAATAAACTCAACCCCCACTGTGGAGTTCAAACTCATGACCCCAAGATTGAGAGTCTTATGTTCCACCAACAGAGCCAGCCAGGCATCCCTCTCTTGGAACCTTTAAAGGGACGTCTCTTTACCACACCATAAGATTATTATATCTACGATAATTCCCTGGGTCAAGAAAGAAATTAACATATCTTCTTGTATATGGAGAGTCCTCAGTTTATGAATGGCTTGTGTTCCAGAGTTAATCTTCAAAACATTTTTATCTGTTCAACAAATAACTTTTGAGTGCCTAATGTCAATAAAAGTATGCCAGCTCTGATTTATAGTTTTGTTTCAGTGAGAGAATGTATGCTGAGGCCAAAGCCTGGGCCTATATAGTGTTTCCCTTTGGCTTCTATCATTTGCCCTGCAAGGAGTTAGTCTGCAAACTATGGCCCCGGTGCCAAATCCAGGTGGCTGCCTGTTTGTGTCCCTCAACCCCTGACCTCCATGAGCTGGCCCGCCCTCATCTCCCTGACTTCATCTGTTTCACTCCGCTAGAGCCTCGTATCCATTTTGCTGTTCTTAAAACATGGCAGGCACATTCCCATTATAGGGTCTGCATTTTCCTCTGCCTAAAGTGTTCTTCATTCTAACTTCCACACAGCTCACTCTCTCACCTTTGTCAGGGATCTCAGCTTGAACATTCCCTTCTCAATAAGGCTTTTCTTGACCACCTTTATAAAATAACAACATCCTCAACCCTCACATTCTCTTTTCCTCTGCTTCTGCTTTATTTTCCTTCATAGGGTTTACCACTAACATACATTTACTTGTTCATTTATTTATTATCTGTCTCCCATCATTTGAATATAAGTTGCGTAAGAGCAAGGGCTGATTAGTTTTAAGCGTTGTTACATCCCATCACTTTAGAACAGTGACTGGCCCAGAGTAGGTATTCTTTTGTTAAATGAACAAATGATGAGAGAGAGAGATACATGCATGCTAACCTTTATCCAGAGAGTAGTTGTCAACATCAGTCAGGATTGACAATTGAGATTGAAATAAGATTTAAAAGCAATGTATATACAAATGCTAATGTTTCCATTTGAAAACTCAAGCCTGTTGGAGTAACATGTGACCTCTTCCCTCTTCCTTTTCGCTTTTTCAGTCACTTATGTTGAGGACAAGCAGCCAGCCTTATTAACCTTTCTTCTTCAGTAGGTAGGCCAGTGAATTCCACAAAGTAGGCTTTTAATAAATATTTGCTCCCAGCCCAGGAATGGACCTTGGTATCTTTGTAGCTGTTTTTTGTAACTTCAGTACTCAGCATAATGCCTGGCAAATAATAGAGGCTCAGTAAATATTTGCTCCAGGAAGTAATCAGTAAGTTAAGTGAATTCTTGGTCTACTCAGGGTAAGACAGTGCTAGGTTATCTAGTGTAAAGTAACAAATTACCCCCAAAGCATAGCTGTCCAAAACAATAAATAGTATCTCATATAGTTTCTTTGGATCAAGAGTTCAGGAATGGCTTAGGTGGCTGGTTCTGTCTCAGGGTCTCTCATGAGGTTGCAAGCCAGATGTCACCTGGGGCTGCCATTATCTGAAAGCTTATCTAACCAATCCTGGAGGATCTCCTTCCAAGTTGACTCACTCACATGGCTGTTAGCAGGAGGCTTCAGTTTCTAGTCTCATCGACCTCTCCATAGGGTGGCCTGCTTGAGTGTCCTCACATCACAGCAGCTGGCTTCCCAAGAGAAGTAATCCAAGAGAAAAAGCAAAGAGGAGCCCACGATCCCTTTTATCACCTAGTGTAGGTTGTACATTGCTTCCACCACATTCGGTTTATTAGAAGTAAGTTGCTAAGTACAACCCACACAACGTGAGGGGAATTAGGCCTCCCTTGAAGGGAGGAATATCAAAGAATTTGTGGACATATTTTAAGACTGCCATAATCACTGTGATACTCTGAATTGGGTAAAGAGAAGTTGGCCATTTAGAGGAAATGAGACAAAGTTGCAGAGACAGTGTCTATCCTGCCACTCATATGCCCTTTTCAAGTCCAGTATTGCCTACACATTTGCCTAAAAGGAAAAATTGTAAGACATCTTTAAAATACTCCTCTACCAAAATTAGTAACTATTTTTTTAATACATAAGACATACATATGCAAAATTCAAAGGTAAATGACTATACAGTGAAAAACAAGTTTCCTTTATCGGAATCCCAGCCACCCAGTTTCTCTCCCTGGAGAATAATACTGCTATTTCCAGACACCTTCTACGCACTTATAAATACAAATTTATGTATTTTTTTTCCCCACACAAATGGTAACCTACTGTGGTTACTGTTCTATAAAAC